>NC_139017.1:142200413-144745097 GCF_964374135.1 Grampus griseus
GGTGTGTTACTGGGAAGAGGTGAGCTCTACATTCTCCTACTCTACCATCTTGATCTCCTTCTGTCCTTATTTTTAATTTTTTGAGGAAACTCCATATGGTTTACCATAGTAGTTGCACTGACTTACAGCTGCATGCAAAATACTAAAACTGGATGCCTGTCTTTTTTTTTTTTTTGGCAGTATGTGGGCCTCTCACTGTTGTGGCCTCTCCTGTTGCGGTGCACAGGCTCCGGACGCGCAGGCTCAGTGGCCATGGCTCATGGGCCCAGCTACTCCGCGGCATGTGGGATCTTCCCAGACTGGGGCATGAACCCGTGTCCCCTGCATCGGCAGGTGGACTCTCAACCACTGTGCCACCAGGGAAGCCATGCCTGTCTTATTTATAGTGCAGAATGGTTCCTTTTTCTCTACATCCTGGCCAACACTTATTATAGTGTTGTCTTTTTGATGACAGCCATTTTGACAGGTGTGAGGTGATGTCTCATTGTGGTTTTGATTTGCATTTCCCTGATGATTAGTGATATTGAGCATATTTTCATGTAACTGCTGGACAACTGTATGTCTTCTTTAGAAAAATGTCTATTCAGATCCTCTACCAATTTTTAAAGTCAGATTTCTTTTATCCTATCAAGTGGTATTAGTTCTTTATATATTTTGGATATTGACTTCTTATCAGATATATGATATGCAAATGTTTTCTTCCATTCAGTAGGTTGCCTTTTCATTTTATTGGTGGTTTCTTTTGATGATGCCTTTTTGTTCGATACAGTTCTACTTGCTTATTTTTTGTTTTTGCTTTTCCTTTTGGTGTCAAATCTAAAGAATCATCACCAAGACCGACAGCAAGGAGCTCACCATCTACATTTTCTTCTAGGAAGGTTTTAGATTTTCTGGCCTTACAGTCAAATCTTCAATCCATTCTATGTTAATTTTTGTGTATGATGTAAAATAGTGGTCTAGTTTCATTCTTTTGCATGTAGCTGTACAGTTTTCCAAACACCATTTATTGAAGACTGTTCTTTCCTCATTGTGTATTCTTGGTACCTTTGTCATAAATTACTTAGCCATTTATATGTGGTTTTATTTCTGTGCTCTCTATTCAGTTCCGTTGATCTATGTGTTTGTTTTTATGTCGATACTATACTTCTTTGATTACTGTAACTTTGTAATATAGTTTGAAATCAGGAAGAGTGATACCTCCAGCTTTCTTATGATTGCTTTACCTATTCTGGGTTTTTTGTTGTTCCATACAGAATTTAGTACTGTTTGTTCTCATTTTGTGAAAACGCCATTGGGATTTTGATAGGGGTTGCATTGAATCTGTAGATTGATTTGAGTAATACGGATATTTTAAAAATATTAATTCTTCCCATCCATGAGCATAAAATATCTTTCCATTTATTTGTGTCTTCTTTATTTCATTAAAGTCTTATAGTGCTCAGTGTAGAGATCTTTTACCTCCTTGGTTAAATTTATTCGGAGATATTTTTTCTTTTTAAATCAATTGTAAGTGGGATTGTTTTATTCATTTCTGTTTCTGATAGTTTGTTATTAGTGTATAGAAATACAACAGATTTTTGTATATTGCTTTTGTATCCTGCAATTTTACTGAATTCATTTATTAGTTTCAATGGTTTTGGTGGAGGGTCTTTAGGATTTTCTAAATGTTATATAATGTCATCTGCAAACAGAGACAGTTTTACTTCTTCCTTTCTGATTTGGATGCCTTTTGTTTCTTTTTATTGCCTAATAGATCTGGCTAGCACTTCTAGTACTATGTTGAATAAAAGAGGAAAGAATGGGTATCCTTGTCTTATTCCTGATCCTTGAGGAAAAGCTTTCAGGTTTTCACTGTTGAGTATGATATTAGCTGTGGGCTTCTCATATTTGGCCATTATTATGTTGAGGTGCAGTCCCCGTATAACCAGTTTATTGATAGTTTTAAAAATCATGAATGACTGTTGAATTTTGTCAAATACCTTTTCAGCATAGATTTTCTGTAAATTTCTTGAGGTTTCTTCTGAGTCACAGATAAATTATGTAGGAATGCTGCGACCTCTTTGGATCTTGCTTTTTTTAAGCTTTTTTACTTGGAAGCTGAGGAGTGTTTAGCCTACTGAAATAGAACCTTTCTGAGTCTGATGCCCTATTCATTATGAGGTTTTCCATTCTGTTTAAGGAGAGCAGGCAGTATTCCTGTACCGATGTGTTTTCTGAAGATTTTTCTCTCTAATCCTTTTAGGTATTTTGCAAGGCTTGAGTAGTTTCCTCATATATATGCTAGAAGTACTATGCTGAAGACTTGTAGGTGATAATTCACATATGCCAAGAGTTTTCTATGCAACCTTCTGCTCTTTGCTGTTGCACTCTGTAAACTCTAGCTGCTTTGGCCTTCTTGGATTCCTAGCTTAATCCCTGGACCTCAGGGAGACTTCCAAATTCCACCTGGATTTTTCCTTTTTCCCCTGAAGCCTGGAATCTTTCTTCCTACAATACAGAGAGAAAATATAGGGTTGAAAAGGAGAACACAAACTCAGTAAGTTAACCAAATGAGAAGACAGAAATACAGCAGATGAAGGAGCAAGGTAAATACCCACCAGACCAAACAAATGAAAAGGAAATAGGCAGTCTATCTGAAAATGAATTCAGAGTAATGATAGTAAAGATGATCCAAAATTGTGGAAATAGAATGGAGAAAATACAAGAAACCTTTAACAAGGACCTAGAAGAACTAAAGAGCAAACAATGATGAACAGCACAATAAATGAAATTTAAAATTCTGTAGAAGGAATCAATAGCAGAATAACTGAGGCAGAAGAACAGATAAGTGACCTGGAAGATAAAATAGTGGAAATAACTACCGTAGAGCAGAATACAGAAAAAAGAATGAAAAGGATTGATGACTGTCTCGGAGACATCTGGGACAACATTAAATGCAGCAACATTCGAATTATAGGGGTCCCAGAAAGAGAAGAGAAACAAAAAGGGACTGAGAAAATATTTGAAGAGATTATAGTTGGAAACTTCCCTAATATGGGAAAGGAAATAGTCAATCAAGGCCAGGAAGCACATGGAGTCCCATACAGGATAAATCCATGGAGAAACACACCAGGACACACATTAATCAAACTATCAAAAATTAAATACAAAGAAAAAATATTAAAAGGAACAAGGAAAAAGCAACAAATAACATACAAGGGAATCCCGATAAGGTTAACAGCTGATCTTTCAGCAGAAACTCTGCAAGCCAGAAGGGAGTAGCAGGACATGTTTAAAGTGAGGAAAGGGAAAAAGCTACAACCAAGATTACTGTACCCAGCAAGGATCTTGTTCAGATTCGATGGAGAAATTAAAACCTTTACAGACAAGCAAAAGCTAAGAGAATTCAGCACCACCAAACCAGTTTTACAACAAATGCTAAAGGAACTTCTCTAGGCAGGAAACACAAGAGAAGGAAAAGACCTACAAAAACAAACCCAAAACAATTAAGAAAATGGTAATAGGAACATACATGTTGATAACTACCTAAAATGTAAATGGATTAAATACTCTAACCAAAATATATAGACTGACTGAATGGATACGAAAGCAAGACCCATGTAGTGCCATCTACAAGAGACCCACTTCAGACCGAGGAACACATACAGACTGAAAGTGAGGGCATGGGAAAAGATATTCCATGCAAATGGAAATCAAAAGAAAGCTGCAGTAACAATTCTCATATCAGACAAAATAGACTTTAAAATAAAGACTATTACAAGAGACAAAGAAGGACACTATATAATGATCAAGTGATAAATCCAAGAAGAAGATATAACAATTGTAAATATTTATGCACCCAACATAGGAGCACCTCAGTACATTAGGCAAATGCTAACAGCCATAAAAGGGGAAATTGACAGTAACACAATCATAGTAGGGGACTTAAACAGCCCACTTTCACCAATGGAGAGATCATCCGAAATAAAAATAAATAAGGAAACACAAGCTTTAAATGGTACATTAAACAAGATGGTCTGAATTGATATTTATAGGACATTCCATCGAAAAACAACAGAATACACTTTCTTCTCAAGTGCTGATGGAATATTCTCCAGGATAGATCAGATGTTGCCTCACAAATCAAGCCTTGGTAAATTTAAGAAAATTGAAATCATATCAAGTTTCTTTTCCAGCCACAACACTATGAGACTAGATATCAATTACAGGAAAAAATCTGTAAAATACACAAACACATGAAGGGTAAATAATACACTATTAAATATGCAAGAGCTCACTGAAGAAATGAAAGGGGAAATCAAAAAATACCTAGAAAAAAATGACAATGAAAACACAATGACCCAAAACCTATGCGATGCAGCAAAAGCAGTTCTAAGAGGGAAGTTTATAGCAATACAATCCTACCTCAAGAAGCAAGAAACACCTCAAATATACAACATAAACTTAAACCTAAAGCAATTAGAGAAAGAAGAAGAAAACACCCCCAATGTTAGCAGAAGGAAAGAAATCATAATGATCAGATCAGAAATAAATGGAAAAGAAATGAAGGAAACAGTAGTAACCATCAATAAAACTAAAAGCTGGTTCTCTGAGAAGATAAACAAAATTGATAAACCGTTAGCCAGACTCATCAAGAAAAAAAGGGAGAAGACTCAAATCAATAGAATAAGAAATGAAAAAGAAGTAACAACTGACACTGCAGAAATACAAAGGATCATGAGAAATTACTACAAGCAACTGTATGCCAATCAAATGGATAACCTGGAAGAAATGGACAAATTCTTAGCAAAGCACAACCTTCTGAGACTGAAACAGGAAGACATAGACAACATAAACAGACCAATCACAAGCACTGAAATTAAAACGGTGATTAAAATTCTTCCAACAAACAAAAGCCCAGGACCAGATGGCTTCACAGGTGAATTCTATCAAACATTTAGAGAAGAGCTAACACCCATTCTTCTCAAACTCTTCCAAAATATAGCAGAGGGAGGAACACTCCCACCCTCATTCTATGAGGCCACCATCACCCTGATACCGAAACCAGACACAGAGGTCACAAAAAAAGAAAAGTGCAGGCCAATATCACTGATGATCATAGATGCAAAAATCCTCAACAATATACTAGCAAACAGAATCCAACAGCACATTAAAAGGATCATACACCATGATCAAGTGGGGTTTATCCCACAAATGCAAGGAATCTCAATATACGCAAATCAATGAATGTGATAAACCATATTAACAAATTGAAGGAGTAAAACCATATGATCATCTCAAAAGATGCAGAAAAAGCTTTCAGCAAAATTCAACACCCATTTATGATAAAAATCCTCCAGAAAGTAGGCATAAAAGGAACTTACCTCAACATAATAAAGGCCATTTATGACAAAACCACAACATCATTCTCAATGGTGAAAAACTGAAAGCATTTCCTCTAAGATCAGGAACAAGACAAGTTTGTCCAGTCTCACCACTATTATTCAACATAGTTTTGGAAGTTTTAGCCTCAGCAATCAGAGAAGAAAAAGAAATAAAAGGAATCCAAATCGGAAAAGAAGAAGTAAAGCTGTCACTATTTGCAGATGACATGATACTATACATTGAGAATCCTAAAGATGCTACCAGAAATCTAGTACAGCTAATCAATGAATTTCCTAAAGTAGCAAGATACAAAATTAATGCACAGAAATCTCTTTCATTCCTATACACTAATGATGGAAAATCTGAAAGAGGAATTAAGGAAGCACTCCCATTTACCATTGCAACAAAAAGAATAAAATATCTAGGAATAAACCTACCTAAGGAGATAAGAAACCTGTATATAGAAAAGTATAAGACACTGATGAAAGAAATTAAAGTTGATACAGACAGATGGAGAGATATACCATGTTCTTGGATTGGAAGGATCAACATTGTGAAAATGATTATACTACCTAATGCAATCTTCAGATTCAATGCAATCCCTATCAAGGTACCAATGGCATTTTTCACAGAAATAGAAAAAAAATTTCACAATTTGTATGGAAACACAAAAGACCCTGAATAGCCAAAACGAAGTTTAGAAAGAAAAACGGAGCTGGTGGAATCAGGCTTCCGGACTTCAGAGTATACTACAAAGCTACAGTAATCAAGGCAGTATAGTACTGGCACAAAAACAGGAATATAGATCAATGGAACAGGATAGAAAGCCCAGAGATAAACCCACACACAGATGGTCACCTTATTTTTGATAAAAGAGGCAAGAGTATAGAATGGAGAAAAGACAGCCTCTTCAATAAGTGGTGCTGGGAAACCTGGACAGTTACACGTAAAAAGAATGAAATTAGAACACTTCCTGACTCCATACACAAGAGTAAACTCAAAATGGATTAAAGACCTAAATGTAAGGCTAGACACTATAAAACTCTTAGAGGAAAACATAGGTAGAACACTCTATGACATAAATCACAGCAAGATCCTTTCTGACCCAGCTCCTAGAGAAATGGAAATAAAAACAAAAATAAACAAATGGGAGCTAATGAAACTAAAAGCTCTTGCACAGCAAAGGAAACCATAACAAAGACGAAAACACAACCCTGAGAATGGGAGAAAATATTTGTAAATGAAGCAACTGACAAAGGATTAATCTCCAAAATTTACAAGCAGCTTATGCAGCTCAATATCAAAAAAACAAACAACCCAATCCAAAAATGGGTAGAAGACCTAAAGAGACATTTATCCAAAGAAGATATACAGATGGTCAACAAACACATGAAAGGGTGCTCAACATCACTAATCATTAGAGAAATGAAAATCAAAACACCTGTTAGAATGGCCATCTTCAAAAGATCTATAAACAATAAATGCTGGAGAGGGTCTGGAGAAAAGGGAACCCTCTTACACTGTTGGTGGGAATGTAAATTGATACAGCCACTATGGAGATTCCTTAAAAAACTAAAAATAGAACTACCATACGACCCAGGAATCCCAGTAGTGGGCATATATACTCTGAGAAAACCATAAGTGAAAAAGAGTTGTGTACCACAGTGTTCATTGCAGCTCTATTTGCAATAGCCAGGACATGGAACAACCTAAGTGTCCATCGACAGATGAATGGATAAAGAAGATGTGGCACATATATACAATGGAATATTATTCAGCCATAAAAAGAAACGAAATTGAGTTATTTGTAGTGAAGTGGATGGACCTAGAGTCTGTCATACAGAGTGAAGTAAGTCAGAAAGAGAAAACCAAATACCGTATGCTAACACATATCTATGGAATCTAAAACAAACAAAAATGTGGTTCTGGAGAACCTAGGGGCAGGACAGGAATAAATACAGAGATGTAGAGAATGGACTTGAGGACACAGGGAGGGGGAAGGTTAACCTGGCACGAAGTGAGAGAGTGGCATGGACTTACATATACTACCAAATGTAAAATAGGTAGCTAGTGGACTGCAGTGGCATAGCACAGGGAGATCACCTCGGTGCTTTGTGACCACCTAGATGGGTGGGATAGGGAGGGTGGGAGGGAGATGCAAGAAGGAGGAGATATGGGGATATATGTATATGTATAGCTGGTTCACTTTGTTATACAGCAGAAACTAACACACTAAGCAATTATACTACAAGAAAGATGCTAATGAAAAGAAAAAACAAGAAGTTCCAAGACTAGAATTTCACACATATGGAAATAGTTCCTTGCAGGTTCTGTTTCTTCCTGCCTGTGTCCCAAGCTTTCATGTGCTGCTGGAGGAACTTACAGGTAATCTTTACCATTGTGAACAGCAGAAGTTAGTTTTTTCTCTCTACACGTGTCTACCTACTAGCATATACAGCACACACACACACACACACACACACACACACACCCCTTATTAATGGAAATGGGCTAGCTATATTTTCAGTTAATTCTTTACACATGTTGACAATACAATTGTTTTGCATTTGACATACACTTTATACAACTGGGTGATTTTTGTTTGTATTAGTTGTTAGTTAACAAAGGGGGTTAATGTAAACATTGTCTAGAATTAGTAGGAAAGAAAATTGGATTGGGTGATGGATGGTTAAATCAATATCTCTGACATTGAATAGTTGTTTAACTTTGGAAAAAAGTATAACTATGAAAATATAAATTACTCATTCTGGTGATGGACTTTATTTTTTTAAGTGCAAACTGTGGGAAGGGAAGAAACCGAAATATCTCTAAGGATTCTTATGGTATAGTGACTTTTACCTTTACTTATTTGTGTTGCTGTGTCTACTTATTTATTCATGTATAAATTATTATAGGTGTTTTTGTATATATCATGTTTATAATTACAATAAATGCAGTAAATATTTCCTTCCATATAATTGTGAAGAAAACTTTTTTCTACATTACAATAATATTTACCTGGAATAGATCAAGTTACAGACACACACACACACACACACACACACACACACACACACACACTCTCTCTCATGTTTCTCCTTATCTTAAAATGAATAAATTCTGTCAAATTTTGAAATAATAATAGCAACAATGGCTACATACTCTGCCCAATACTTTATGTACATTATTTTATTTAATTCTCACAAAATCCTATGAAGTTGGATTTTGAATGCAAGCTCAAAGTCATACTCATATTAAGGGAGAGAGTTGGGGTTAGCAACAAGTCCTTTAAAGCTATATTCTCTTAGCTACATGAAGCCTCAATAAATAAGTGATGTTTGTTTTTATTTTAATAAATCAGTTCTGCATCTGTACTCCATTTATTTTTGAGAGCATGCTCAGTTGTTAACCAAAGTTATAATTCTCATAATAGTAGTATAATGTGTTCCCTAACGCCAAATATATCTGACTGTGGGCCAGTTTTATTACTGTTTGAAATTAGGGATGCCTCCCTTATTTGGAACAGAGTGTATTTTGATTCTTTGAATCACAATGACTAACCAAGTGATACAGACAACTAATAAGTGGCTCACATATCATTTTATTTCCAACAAAATTTTGTGCTCCCAAATATTTAGGTATTACCTGTTCTGTTTTCAGCTTCTGCTGCTGGTGATTTTCTTTCATAGCCTAAATCATCCTGGACCCAAGGCATGGTTTGGCTTGCTGCATGTTGAGTGTCAACACAGAAGTTTGCTTGCAGCTCAAGCCAGGCCACCACAAGGATAAATTTATGAGTGTTTCAGGGAAAGGCTTTTCATCTTCATCTCAGGACAGAGGTTACGGGTTGGTGATGATCTTTCCTTACAATCTCCCTATGTTTTTAATCCACCCATGTCAGTGTCCCAAAGGATCTTCTCCAGACTAAATTCCATTAGATGTAAAACAAAAGACAAGTTGGTTCCTAAGAAAGGTTAGAGAAACATTGAAGAAGCAAGCAGGATTCCTAAACAAAGGAATTTCAACCTTAAATTTTACTGTAATTTTTATTTGCCTTGGTAAAATCATTCAGCTGTTTTACTGAAGAATCATGATTATAATATTAGTATACTATATTTCTATGAGAGGGAAATATTATTGCATGGCTAGTACAAGGTAAGCTTTTGGGGATTTACCTGAGGCTATCCTGTACCAGAGTCTAATAAATATTAGAGAGTAATTTATTCATTCCTTTAATAGATATTGAGCACCTATTTTATATCAAGTATTATGCTTGTCATTCCAATACAAAGTTAGTAAAGACATGTTCTCAGCTTGTAATCAGGGGAGACAGACAAATTTATATGTGATTATGTATAGTGCACTAATTACTATTATAAAAGTATGCATAAGATGCTATGGAAGTACAGAAAAGGAATATCTATATAATCATTAGATGAGAATAGAGGATGTCGTGGAATTTGTCTCAAATGAGGTAATCCTTAAAGTCTAATGGATATGTAGAAGTTTGTTTTCAGGCAGAGCGAAAACTGTGATTCTCAAGATTTATAAACTTTGCCTCTGTACTACTGTTTGTTTAGATAACTTTTTGTCTGATTGTTACAGTGAACTCAGTTAAACTTGCTTTTCCAAAACTGAAGAATATTTGGTTGCAAATCTGTTTTGTTTAGCAGAGGAGAATCTCTCATAGGCATTGTCTCTCTTTGCAGCTCTGGAAATCTAATTCTCCAAAGGCCAACCCCACAGCTGCTCATTTCATGATCTCCTTAGTGTTTCTGTTGCTAAGTTGGAATATTGCAGCCATGCTTGTCTTCTGCCTAATGTGGCATGAGCAAAGCCTCTGGCATCTCTCTTGGTAGAAACTCTAGTTTTATCACAGCTGGAAGTAGAATTATTGTTTACCTTCCACATAAGAGGTTAGTTCTATCTATAAAAATGAAACTTCTTGAAAATCTTTGTATCTCGAGAAATAGAACATATGAATTTAGTATCCAGTACATAGATGTGGCCAGTTATTTTGACAACTGCTGTAGTTACCATTGAAGCAACATGGGTTAGAGACAAATGGCATTAGAAGTTTCCAACTAATTCTTTTTACAAGAACTCATCTTAAATGAAGAATTTAAGATGAAGGCGTTGTTGGCAGAGATCAGCAGAGATTATTTTTCTCAGTTGATATGTTATTTTTATACTGAGGTTGAATTTCAAAGACTTGTGAAGTATCTGTATCAAATGCCTCTATATATGACATAGTCCCGGTGTTGGAAGTTGAAGTGCACTGGGAGAGATCTAAGGTGTGTTTTGAGTTTAGATGTCTGTGAACTTCTCTGAGTCTATTTCAACACCTATAACATTGTAGAAGGTGTTGGGTGGCTGAATAAGCTCTAAGGTCCTTGTAGCTCTAACAGTCTATGTTTTTATAGACAAGTTTAAAGAACAAGTTAAATTTTGTTTTTCTTAAGGCTCAGAAAAATAATTCCATATGAATGAATTTACTGTGATTTAGTGGGAAGAGCAGGAGCCTTTGAAATCAAATCTGAGTTAATTTAATAGCTATGTGATGTTGGCCTAGTTATTTAAGTTTTAAATTTCCCATTTGTAATAGGATTGTTGTGAGGATTAAATGAAATAATGTATGAAAGTCTTCACACAGTAGCTGGCACAAATTAAGCACTCAAAAAATGTTGGTTTCACATGAAAGGATGCTCAGCATCACTAATCATTAGAGAAATGCAAATCAAAACTACAGTGAGGGGCTTCCCTGGTGGCGCAGTGGTTGGGAGTCCGCCTGACGATGCGGGGGACACGGGTCTGTGCCCCGGTCTGGGGGGATCCCGCGTGCCGCGGAGTGGCTGGGCCCGTGGGCCGTGGCCACTGGGTCTGCGGCGTCTGGAGCCTGTGCTCCGCGGCGGGAGAGGCCGCAGCAGTGAGAGGCCCGCGTACCGCAAAAAAACAAAAAAACAAAAAAACCAAAAAACCAAAACTACAGTGAGGTTATCACCTAACACTGATCAGAATTGGCCATCATCAAAAAATCTACAAACAATAAATGCTGGAGAGGGTGTGGAGAAAAGGGAACCCTCTTGCACTGTTGGTGGGAATATGAATTGATAGAGCCAGTATGGAGGTTCCTTAAAAAATCTAAAAATAGAACTACCGTATGACCCAGCAATCCCACTACTGGGCATATACCCTGAGAAAACCATAATTCAAAAAGAATCATGTACCACAATGTTCATTGCAGCACTATTTACAATAGCCAGGATGTGGAAGCAACCTAAGTGTCCTTTGACAGATAAATGGATAAAGAAGATGTGGCACGTGTATACAATGGAATATTACTCAGCCATAAAAAGAAACGAAATTGAGTTATTTGTAGTGTGCTGGATGGACCTAGAGTCTGTCATACAGAGTGTGAAGTAAGCTAGAAAGAGAAAAACAAACACTGTATGCTAACGCATATATATGGACTCTAAAAAAAGAAGAAAGGTTCTGATGAACCTAGGGGCAGGGCAGGAATAAAGACGCAGACATAGAGAATGGGCTTGAGGACACGGGGAGGGAGAAGGGTAAGCTGGGACGAAGTGAGAGAGTAGCATTGACATATATACACTATTAAATGTAAAATAGATAGCTAGTGGGAAGCAGCAGCATAGCACAGGGAGATCAGCTTGGTGCTTTGTGACTGCCTAGGTGGGTGGGATAGGGAGGTTGGGAAAAAGACTGCAAGAGAGAGAGGATAGGGGGATATATGTATATGTATAGCTGATTCACTTTGTTATAAAGCAGAAACTAACACACCATTGTGAAGCAATTATACTCCAATAAAGATGTTAAAAAATGTTTGTTTCTTTTTCTTTCAGTTGCAAGTGTTTAGGAACTTGAGGAATGAAGGGTAGTGAGCTATCTGTGGTCCTGAGCTTTTGTGTGTTCAAGCCTGGTCTGATCTACCAGTTCCCTAATCGTCTTTTTTTTTTTTGCTGTACACGGGCCTCTCACTGTTGTGGCCTCTCCCATTGCGGAGCACAGGCTCTGGATGCGCAGGCTCAGTGGCCACGGCTCACGGACCCAGCCTCCCCGCGGCACGCGGGATCCTCCCGGACTGGGGCACGAACCTGCGTCCCCTGCATCGGCAGGCGGACTCTCAACCACTGCGCCACCAGGGAAGACCCCCCTAATAGTCTTTTAATCCATATTTCTGCCCTTGGGTATTGTATACTGTGATTTTCTGAGATTCTTATTGCTGAAGATATTGCTGAATCTTGCCTATAGTCTGTTAATTATGCATAATCTTGTTGACCCTTGCCTATGAGTGCAGGTTATACCTATGCTTGGTCATAATCCAGAATAACCTTGACAGAGTTTATAGAAGGAAAAAAGGGTCTGAAGAAAACAAATACCTAAGGACCAGATGGAGGAGTCAGTAAAAAAGGACTAAAAGGATGACTCAAGAGGCTGATGGCAAAACAGGACCAGGGGAAGAGAATATTTTGAGGCAGGAGGTCAAATAAAATTACCTGTGTGTCTCTCACATTACAACTATAAAATCTTGGTGGGTAAGAGCAATATCTAATTTACCATTGTACCTTTAGTATTTATCAGAGCAGCTGGTACTTAGTGGGAAATATATATATTTTAGATGAATGGATGTGTCAGGTTTCTTTTACCTGCCACCATGCCTACCTTATGTACAGCAGTTATTCAGTAATTATTTTTTAATGAAACTTGAATTTCTGGAACCTAAGTTTCCAGAATTGCATTGTATGCATTTCTGCTCTGCCTTTGGGCTTTTTGACTTCTACAAAGAGCTACATAACTCTTTGAAAGGTCAGTAGTGAGAATGACTATTTGCTCACATTTGGGAATATACTCAGTGCTTGAGACTGCTAATCACCTCATGTGAAATCTAAACGCTTTGCCTGGCATTGAGGTGTGACACCACCACACCTTTTTCTCTCTTATTACTATTGCCCTGTGTGCAGCCTATATACTTTAACCGTACTTTTCACAACTCTTATTTATTAGCTCTATTTTGTATTCAATGAATTATATAATTATTACAGAAGTGAGTATTTCTTGAACACCAGATATGGTTAGTTATTTATTTGCCAGTGTCTGTTCTAGATACTTCATCTATTATTTTAATTCTGATAAAAATCTGTGAGTTAGACAGTATTAATCCCTATTTTATAGTTGGCAGAAACTGTGGCTAAAAGAGTTTAGGTAACTTTCTAAAGGTCACACAGTTATAAAGTGGTAAAAGTAGAAAGTTGAAGCATAGGTCACTTTGACTCCAAAGCCTTCTCTTTCCACTGTGTTACACTATGTCATGTAACTGGTAGCTATAAAAAATAGCAGTAGTAACACTTTTAAACAAAAGTATCCATAGTCCTGCGCTTCTTCAGGTTTGTACTACAGCTGAAGATTCTGCAGAAGGTACCTAATCATTTGCATGTATGTTTAAAGAGCAGCTGTCAGCCTTTAATAGTATATATGTACTTCATTCTGGCAAGCAGCATGATATTCTTAGCCTGTTGAATTGCAGGAGTTTCCCAGGAGACCACAAGCACATTCTGACATGAGCTTTCAGGTACCCTGTTTTATACTCTGGATCTGCTCTGCTCTGTTTTCTGGGAATCAAAACGTGGCTTTAGGCATCAGTGTGATATTTTCTGCATGTCAGGCATAGGAACAGTGTTGGAAGAACTCTTGGCCTCTTATTCCTTGAATTTCTAAAACCCCTTGACATTATCAGGTACTGGCTTTTGCAGTTAGAACTAATAATATATGAACAATTCACCAAGATACTAAGACTATTTAACATCCCTCCATTTGACCTTGACAGTCGTTGGTTATTTATCTGACCCATATTTCCTGTCCCCAGTTATTAAGCAAACATTTATTACACACCTTCTTATGTATCAAACCAATTAAATAAATTAGAATGCACGTCCTAGCTTACTTGTCTATTTTTAAAATTAAGTAGCCACTGTGATTTTATAGGTAGAAGTTATTAAGAGGTCATTTAATTCAATGCCTTTTATTTTACAGATAAACTTAAGTCCATGTAGGTAGAATTACTTTCTTTAAGATCACATAATAAGTGGCACAGAAGGGACATGAATTTAAGTTTTATTTCTAGATCAGGGCTCTTTTCAGTATACCTTGCTGGCTTTCAACTATATTCAGACATGGCTGGTTATAACAGTGGAAAGGAAGGTATAATGTCATGGATTTTTGTACCTGCTCCCTTACCTTAGGAGGATTGTGTTTTCCATTCCTTTGACCTTGGTAGACCATTTTCTCAGGGAACTTCTTGAAGACCCTAAATGCATCTAGTGTATTCCATTGAGTGTTTCCTGAGTAGATTCCTACTTATGGCATTTCTAAGTATCTGAGGAGTTAGATAAAACTGTGAAGTATTTGAAGAAGAGAAAGGAACAGGGACTGGAGTGACAGAGAGGAATTATCAGTGGCAGACTAGTGTGCATAATGGAGTGAACTCAAGATAAGAGGTAGAGAAAGAAAGAGGGAAATAATTGAAGGTAAGAGGCAAGTTTGAAGCAGAAATTTGAGGTATAGGTGACATCTAGTCTTCTCATCTACAAAATAGGAATAATAATACTCATTATGACTCTCATAGTATTTTTCTAAGGGCCTCAGGGAGAAAGGATTTTGAAACCTCTACAGTATAGTGTACTATTTAGGAGATGATGATTGATGAGGATGATAGTGGTTAAACATGGTAGAAAGGAGAGAGATGACAAGGAGATAGAATTAACGTAGAAAGTATAGTGGTTTGTACAATGCATTCTGAGAGGACACAAGAGATACATTAAAAGGGAAGATTAAATACATATTGGGCAAAATATCAAAAGGAATACATAGAAGGGATGAATAATTTGGGTATGGTAATTTAGCATACTGGTTAGTGGTAGAATGGTTGGAATTAAGGAGGGACCTGATATCAGCCACTTGAGTGGCTCAGCTTTTCAGCTTTAGCAAGTCAGAGAAAGGCAGATAGATTTTATAGAGGGTGTGTGTAGAAAAACTGACAGTGCTTCTAAAGATTGGTAATACAGTCAGTAGAAAAACACTTAAGTTGTCCTTGCCGAACTCAAAGCAGGTATTTAGGTTGCTAGGTTGGGAAGACTATTTGCTGATTCTTCTGGGTGAACTTCAGGAAAGTAGGTTGTTTGGGCATTTGCTGCTGTCTTGTTAGCTACTTTTGATGTATGCTTATGGAACCATCTTATCCAGCAAGTTGAAATTGAAGTGTTTTGGAATGAATGATACAGCTGTTAAGGCAGGGGCTTAACTTTAAGACTTGTTTTTCACTTAAGGAGGCCCTTTGTTGTGAAGATAATGTGAGCAGTGGCATGGGAATGAGTGAGGAGACCAGCGTCACTGAGTGGAGGAGTGTGTGCATTGTTAGCTTCTCTTCATATTCTGTGCTCTAGTCTTATCAATTCTTATCAATTCTCTTCTGGTTTCTGATATATCTTCCAGCTGGCTTTTGGGCTGGAAGTGTATTTACCTGGACTGTTTTCTATTCCCCAAAGTAACTTTTACTCACCTTTCAAGGTTTATATCAGATTATACTTCCAAGCAGCCTTCCTTAGTTTATTATGTTAGGTTATCTCCACCTTGGTACTATTGACATTTTCGACTGGATAATTTTTGTTGTGGGAATCTGTCCTATGCATTATAGGCTCTTTATTAGCATCCCTGGCCTCTACCTTCTTAGCATCTTCCACAATTATGACAACCAAAATTGTCTTCAGACATTGCCAAATGTCCCCTGGGGAACAAAATTGCCCAGAATTTAGAACTACTGATATATAGGTGAAGAAATAAGAACTTTCTTTATACATCTACATTTCATTTCAGTGATATTTTGGGAGGAGGAAAGTTAATTTGCTTGCTCATTTTTCCATTTTGGGTCAAAAATTAAACTTACAATGGGATAGTGCTCTCAATTTCTGTTAGTTCGTTCTGTTTTTTGAATGTTACAAGTTTGCTTCTGTTTCAGGGTCTTTAAACTTGTATTTTCCTATGCCTGTGATATTCTTCCACTAGATCTTCACAGGAATCACTGTGTCACTTTGCTCAGGTTCCATATAAAATGTCACTTTTTTGGGGAGTTCTTCCCTGACCACTTTATCTAAAATAGCACCTTTTCCCCTCTCAATCTCATTTACCTATTTTATTTTTCTTCATAGCACTTTGCACTATTTTTAATATCTAATATTTTTAATATTTGTATTAAAAAGAGTATGTTTACTGTTACAACAGATAAAGCCTAAATTTCATTGGCTTAAAATAATAGAGTTTATTTCTTACTCTGATCTTAGTTTTGTGCTGGTTGGAGGGTTATGCAGCCATTCGGGGACTTAAGCTCTTTCCTTCATATGGCTCCTCCATTTTGTAGTCTTACCCTTCTCTGCTTTTGACTGGTGAATGGCAAAAGAGAATGTAGAGGATTGTGTGGAAAGCAGGTCTGGAAGTCACATAATGTCTTTTTTCTACAATTACATTGACTAGAATTCAGTCACCTAACCACACAGATTAGGAAATGTAGTCAGGTTATGTACTAGGAGAAAAAAGGAAATTGGGTTTTATAGAACCATAATATCAGGTCAGCTACAATACTATTAACTGGTACTCATAAATTTGCTGCAAGAATCACTGAATAAGTGTTTCCTCTCTTTTATGCCACTATCCCCACACTTATAACTGTTCCTGGTATTCAGTAGGCACACAATTACTTATTGAATAAATAAATGTATGAAGGGGTAGTGCTTCTGAAATCAGAGCTGGATTTGTTATGATTTTTCCACTATTTGCGTGATATTGGGAAAGTTAATTAACCATTCTGAGTCTCAGTTTTCTCATCTGAAAAATGAAGGGAGTAAGAACTACTCTATTTATAACATAGTTATCCTATGAGATTATTGTGTAACCCAAGGGATTATTGTGTATCACGAAATAACTCTATGAAATACTTAGCCCAGTGTCTCACACATCATAAGTTCTCAATAAATAGTAGCTATTTTTACTGGTTTTAACCAAATTCTGCTTTGAAGTCTGATTCATTTTGTCTACAGTGGTTCAGTACACATAGTTTTTATATCTTAACTTAGTGAAATAATATAGGCGTAATTTGAAACAGCTTCTATATATGTATTCTGTCATTTAATCACTTACTCACCCATCAGTTCAACTGTTTATAACTCATCTATTCTATTTAAGACACTTTATTAGGTAATATGAGGAGATAAGAAAAACTTATCTATGGCAATGTTTAAATTTAGAGGATTTTTAAATAAAACCTGATTAGTTCTATATTTAGTTAACATATTCAAAGATAAATATGGGAGAAATTTAATTTTATTCTTTTATCTTAAAGAAATATGCTTAGTCTCTGAGTAATAAGAGACTCTTAGCATCTCATTCATGAGAATTCCAGATAAGTCACGTAATAAAACTACCTTTCCATCATTGTTTGAATCCTTTTTAGAATATCACCCCACCTCAAGACCTAAAGCATTGTTTTCTGAAATAAGATTTTCTTCACCATTAGTGGTATAGAAATGACCTGAGATATTTCACCTTTGCTTTATAAGTTTATGTTCCCACACATATTGGAAAGTAGACAATATGTCATCACTTCAGTAAATTGAAAAAGGAACAAATTATTATCTGATTTGTTAGCTGATGAAAGTTTTAAAACTGAAAGTTGTCCATCCTTCAAGGACTAACTTATGTCTTACCAACTAAAAGGGGCCTTTCCAATAAGTTTATCTCTCACCAACCCCTACCTTCTTTTATCTGGTACAGTATATAGTTTATTAGTTAATTGTTCTTTAATTATTTCACATATATTAATTGAATCCTCTCAACTTTAGGATAAGCTTATTGAGAGCAGAAACCATATATTACTCTTCATTTGTTTCATTTGTTTCTTGGTATTTCTTGCTGTCTGAACATGTGGTAGATGCTTAGTAAGTTCTTTGAATCATACACTTTAAAGGATACGTAGAGGCCATCTTGTCCAGTTTCTTTCAGGGAAGATCCCTATTTACAGAAAGCCTGAGGAATGACCATCTAGCCTCTACTCTAAATGTCTCTCATGAAAACGAGAGCACTTTTCTAGGACAGCTTATTTCATGGTTCGATTGTTATGTTCATTAGGTGTTTACTTTTTCATATTTTGGGCTGAAATCTACCCATTGGTGGTTCTAGTCCAGTCTAACAGGGCAAGTCTGATAATCCAGTCCTTTTGTTTGTTTGGTTGGTTTTTACTTGTTAGCTCTTCAACTTTTGAGAGATTTGCAATGTATTCCTTCATATTTTTGTTTTCATTTATTTGTTAAACATTAGGAGTTTCTACTACGTTGTGGATACAAAGACGAATTTGTTATTGTTACTATATTTTTTTCAGCTTCTTTTCATTGGATATGTATCTCAGATGACTCAGCAAGGTCATGATTCTCTTTCTATGTAAACACTCTAATTTGTGCCTCTCTTAAAATGTGATGCCTGAAATAGACCAAATTGTTTCAACTGATTAGTATATAATTCATTAAACTTATTCTTTTGGGGCTTCCCTGGTGGCGCAGTGGTTGAGAATCTGCCTGCCAATGCAGGGGACACAGGTTTGAGCCCTGGTCTGGGGGGATCCCACATGCCGTGGAGCAACTAGGCCCATGAGCCATAACTACTGAGCCTGCGCATCTGGAGCTTGTGCTCCGCAGCAGGAGAGGCTGCGGCAGTGAGAGACCCACGCACTGCGATGAAGAGTGGCCCCTGCTCTCCGCAACTAGAGAAAGCCCTCGCACAGAAACGAAGACCCAACATAGCCAAACATAAATAAATAAATAAATAAATAAATAAAAATGAAAAAAAAAAGATCAAGATAGACAACAAATTGCCATGTTGAACTACAATCACAAAATTTCTCAGTAGTGGTATTAGACAGTCATTTATACAATGAATAAACAGTTAAACCCCTTAAAAATCAAAAACAAAACCAAAAACAACTTATTCTTTTATATGATCAGGATAACTTCTATCAGTGTTGTCATAGTTGTGTTGACTTTTTGTTAATATTGATTAACAAAAAGTTTGAGAATTTTTTGAAACATTTCCTTCCACTAAACCAGATCTACATTGGTGCAATTGATTTTTTTTTTCTGCAAGCTAAGTTCAGGACTCTAAGTTTGTCTCAATTTTGACCTAACATCTTTGCTTATGAAGATTGTTTGAATCTTGAATCTGACATCTATGTTTGTAGCTAGTCCTCCTATCTTTGAAATATCTGAAAAAAATTATGTAATAAGCGTTTATTTTCTCTTAAGTCTTTTTTAAAAAATTGAAGTATAGTTGATTTACAATGGTATGTTAGTTTTTGGTGTACTCAAAGTGATTCAGTTATACACACACACACACACACACACACACACACACATATATGTATAGTATTTTCCATTATGGTTTATTACAAGATATTGAAATAATTCCCTAATTCCCTGTGCTATACAGTAGGACTGTGGTTTATCTATCTTATATACAGTAGTTTGGATCTGCTAATCCCAAATTTATCCCTAATTTATCCCTCCTCTACCCCTTTCCCCTTTGGTTACCATAAGTTTGTTTTCTATGTCTGTGAGTCTTTCTGTCTCATAAATAAGTTCATTTGTGTCATATTTTAGATTACACATATAAGTGATATCATATGGTATTTGTCTTTTTCTGACTTACTTCACTTAGTATGATAATCTCTAGGTCCACCATGTTGCTGCAAATGGCATTATTTCATTCTTTTTTTATGGCTGAGTAGTATTCCATTATGTATATATACCACATCTTCTTTATCCATTTGTCTGTCGATGGACATTTAAGTTGCTTCTATCTCTTGGCGATTGTAAATAGTGCTGGTATGAACATTGGGGTTGCATGAATCTTTTTGGATTAGAGTTTTCTCCAGGTATATGCCTAAGAATGGGATGGATTAGGTCCGATTTGTTTATTTTTGCTTTTATTTCTATTGCCTTGGGAGACTGAGCTAAGAAAACATTGGTATGATTGATGTCCGAGAATGTTTTGCCTATGTTCTCTTCTAGGAGTTTTATGGTGTCATGTTGTATATTTAAGTCTTTGAGCCATTTTGAGTGTATTTTTGTGTATGGTGTGAGGGTGTGTTCTAACTTCATTGATTTATATGCTTTCCCAACACCACTTGCTGAAGAGACTGTCTTTTCTCTATTGTATATTCTTGCCTCCTTTGTTGAAGATTGACTGTAGGTGTGTGGGTTTATATCTCGGCTGTCTATTCTCTTTCATTGATCCATATGTCTGTTTTTGTGCTAATACCATGCTGTTCTGATTACTGTAGCTTTGTAGTATTGTCTGAAGTCTGGGAGGGTTATGCCTCCTGATTTGTTCTTTTTCCTTAGGACTGCTTTGGCAATTCTGGGCCATGACATTATATTCCATATAAATTTTAGGATTATATGTTCTAGTCCTGTGAGAAATGTCATGGATAATTTGATAGGGATCACATTAAATCTGTAAATTGCTTTAGGTAATATGGCCATTTTAACAATATTAATTCTTCTAATCCAAGAGCATAGTATATCTTTACATTTCTTTAAATCATCTTCAATTTCCTTTATCAAATTTTTTATACTTCTCAGTGTATAAGTCACCTCCTTGGTCAGGTTTATTTCTGAGTATTTTTTTTTGATGCAATTTTAAAAGGGATTTTTAAAAAAACTTTCCCTTTCTTATTTTTCATTGTTAGTGTAAAAAAATGCAACCAATTTCTGTATGTTAATCTTGTATCTTGCTACCTTGATGAATTTGTTTATCAGTTCTAGTAGTTTTTGTTTGGAGTCTTTACGGTTTCCTATATATAGTATCATTTCATCTGCATATAATGACAGTTTTATCTCTTGCAGTTTTATTTCTTTTTCTTGTCTGATTACTGTGGCTAGGACTTCCAATACTATGTTGAATAGAAGGGGCAAGAAAGGGCATAGTTGTCTTGTTACAGATTTTAGTGGGAAGGCTTTCAGCTTTTCACTGTTGAATGTTATGTTGGTTTTGGGTGTGTCATAAATGGCTTTTATTATGTTGAGATATGTTCCCTCTATATACACTTTGGTAAGAGTTTTTATCCTGAATGGATGTTCAGTTTTCTCAAATGCTTCTTCTGTATCTGTTGAGATGCTCATGTGATTTTTTTTTTCTTTTATTGATATGGTATATCACCTTGATTGATTTGCATATGTTGGACCATCCTTGTGACCCAGTGATGAATGCAACTTGATTGTGGTGTATGATCTTTTTTATGTGTTGTTGGATTCAGTTTGCTAATATTTTGTTGAGAATTTTTGCATCTATATCTGTCAAAGATTTTGGCCTGTAATTTTCTTTTCTTGGTATTGTCTTTCTCTGGTTTTGGTATCAGGGTGATGGTGGCTTCATAGAATGACTTTGGGAGTATTCCCTCATCTTCAAACTTTTGGAATAGTTTGAGAATGACTGGTATAAGTTCTTCTTTGTATGTTTGGTAGATTTCCCCAGTAAAGCCATCTGGTCCTGGACTTATGTTTGCAGGGAGTTTTTATGGTACGCGGGCCTCTCACTGCCGTGGCCTCTCCCGCCGCAGAGCACAGGCTCCAGACGTGCAGGCTCAGCGGCCATGGCTCATGGGCCCAGCTGCTCCGCAGCACGTGGGATCCTCCCGGACCGGGGCACGAACCCGCGTCCCCTGCATCGGCAGGCAGACTCTCAACCACCAGGGAAGCCCTGCAGGGAGTTTTTAAAATTAAAGATTCGATTTCACTTCTAGTGATTGTTCTGTTCAAATTATCTATTTCTTCTTGATTCAGTTTTGGTGGGCTGTATGTTTCTAGAAACTTGTCCATTTCTTCTAGGTTGTCCAACTTGTTGGCATATAATTGTTCATAGTATTCGCTTATTTTTTTTGTATTTCTGTGGTATTGGTTGTTATTTCTCTTCTTTCATTTCTTATTTTTTCATTTGGGTCCTCTCTCTTTTCTTCCTGGTGAGCCTGGTCAGAGGTTTGTTGATTTTGTTTAACCTTTCAAAGAACCATCTCTTGGATTTATTGATTTTTTTCTATTTTTTTAATCTCTGTTTTATTCATTTCCTGTCTGATCTTTATTATTTCCTTCCTTTTGTTGACTTTAAGTTTTGTTTTTCTTTTTCTAATTCTTTTAGGTGGTAGGTTAGGTTGTTTATTTGAGATTTTTCTTGTTTTTTGAGGAAGGCCTGTATTGCTGTGAATTTTCCTGTAAGAACTACTTTTGCTGCATCCCATAGATTTTGTATAATTGTGGTTTCATTGTCATTTGTCTCAAGGTATTTTTTTTTTTTTTTTTTTTTTTTTTGCGGTACGTGGGCCTCTCACTGTTGTGGCCTCTCCCGTTGTGGAGCACAGGCTCCGGACATGCAGGCTCAGTGGCCATGGCTCACGGGCCTAGCTGCTCCGCGGTATGTGGGATCTTCCTGGACCGGGGCATGAACCCGTGTCCCCTGCATCGGCAGGCAGACTCTCAACCACTGCTCCACCATGGAAGCCCGGTCTCAAGGTATTTTTAAATTTCCTCATTGATTTCATTGTTGACCCATTGATTTTTTAGTAGCATGTTTGTTTAGTCTCCATGTAATTGTTATTTTCTCATTTTTTATTGTGTGGTTGATTTCTAATTTCATGCCATTGTGGTCAGAAAAGATGCTTAAAATAATTTCCATCCTCTTAAATTTTTTAAGGTTTGTTTTGTGTCCTAGTATGTGGTCAATCCTAGAGAATGTTCCATGTGCATTTGAAAAGAATGTGTATTCTGTTTTTTGGATGTACTGTCCTGAAAATATCAATGAAGTCTAAGTGTTCTATTGTATCATTTAGAATTTCTGTTGCCTTATTGATTTTCTCTCTGGAAGATCTGTCCACTGATGTGAATGGGGTGTTAAAGCCTTCTACTATTATTTCTCCCTTTATGTCTGTTAGTATTTGTTTTATGTATTTAGGTAGTATTTGTTTTATGTATTTAGGTGCTCTTATATTTGGTCCATATATGTTAATGAGTGTAATATACTCTTTTGTATTGATCCTTTTATCATTATATAGTGTGCTTTTTAAAAAATTGACATATAGTTGGTTTACAATGTTGTATTAGTTTCTGCTATACAGCAAAGTGATTCAGTTATATACATATGTATACATTTAAAAAATTATTTTCCATTATGGTTTATCACAGGATATTGAATATCATCCCCTGTGCTATACAGTAGGACCTTGTTGTTTATCCATTCTATATATAATAGTCTGCATCTGCTAACCAGAAACTCCCAATCTATCCCTCCCCTATCTCCCCTTCCCCTTAGTAACCACAAGTCTGTTCTCTATGACTGTGAGTCTGTTTCTCTTTTGTAGGTAGGTTCTTTTGTGTCCTCCTTTATCTTTCTTTTCGGCCTTTGTTTTAAAGTCTATTTTGCCTGATATGAGTATTGCTACTCCTGCTTTCTTGTCATTTCCATTTGCATGAAACATCTTTTTCCATCTCCTCACTTTCAATCTATGTGTGTCCTTTGCACTAAAGTGAGTCTCTTGTAGGCAGCATATTGTAGGCTCTTGTTTTTTGTAATCTAATCTGCTGCTCTATGTCTTTGATTGGAGCATTTAGTCCACTGACATTTAAGGTAATTATTGATAGGTATGTATTTATTGCCATTTAAAACCTTGCTTTCCAGTTGATTTTGTATTTCTTCTTTGTTCCTTTCTTTTTCTTTTTCCTTTTGTGGTTTTCTTTTGTATTTTGCTTGTGTTCTCTTCTTTTTGGTTTTTGTGAATCTATTGTATACTTTTGTTTTGTGGTTACCCTGTTTTTCAAGTATGTTAACCCACTACTATATCTACTTGCTTTAGACTGGTAGTCATATAGTCTTAAGCACATTACAAAAAAATCTACATTTTCTTATTCTACTCCCTGACATTTCATTATTTTTGATGTCCTCTTTTACATCTTCATGCTTATTCTTTAGCTGTTCATTGTAGTTTTCATTGCTTTCATAATTATTTCTTTTATTTTAAAAAAATCTATGTACTGGCTTATTTAAGTGATTTACTTTCCAATTGTGATTTTCTCTTTCCTATAGATTCTTGCTTCTTTACTATTTAGAAAAGACCTTTCAATATTTCTTTTAGAATAGGTTTAGTATTGCTGAATTCTTTTAGTTTTTGCTTTTCTGAGAAATTTTTCATCTGTCCTTCTATTGTAAATGATTATTTTGCTGGGTAGAGTATCCTAGGTTGCAGGTCTTTCCCTTTCAGGAGTTTGAATATATCTTGCCACTCCCTTCTGGCTGGCAACATTTCTGTAGAGAAATCAGCTGATAGCCTTGTAAGTAACTCTTTGTTTTTCCCTTGATGCCTTTAGAATCCTCTATTTATCTTTAACTTTTGCCATTTTAGTTATATGTCTTGGTGTAGGTCTGTTTGGGTTCATATTCTTTGGGACCCCCAGTGCTTCCTGTATCTGAACATCAGTTTCCTTCTTTAGGTTTGGGAATTTTTCAGCCATAATTTCTTCAAATACTTTTTTGATCCCCTCTTCTCTTTCTTTTCCTTCTGAGATCCCTATTAAGCATGGATTGGGACACTTTATAATACCCCATAAGTCTCATATATTGCTTTTATTTATTATTTGTCTGTCTGCTGTTTTGATTGGGTAATTTCCATTATTCTGTCTTATTCATTCTGCTGTTCATTGCCTTTAGCTCAGCTTTTGTCTCAGGAAATGAATTTTCTAACTTTTATTGGCTCCTCCTTATGGTGTCTAGTTCCTTTTTTACAGTAATCTATGATTCTGTCAATAGCCTTTCTTAACTCCTTCAGTATTTTCATTACCTCCTCTTTGAAATTGGTGTCTGTTAGACTGAAGAGGTCTGTTTCATTGTTTGTTCCTTCAAGGGAATTCTCTTGGTCTTTTAAATTGGAGTGGTTCCTCTGCTTCATTTTCCTTATATTTCTCTGACTGTATGAGTTTAGGAGAAACTTATTTACTGTGGTCTTGGGGGACTGTTTTATGTGGGAGCATCCCTGTGTAGGCTGTATGAGTCTAATATTTTTGGTGTGAGGGATGTTTTTAGTATGGATGCCTGCCACATCTTTCCTCAGTGTTTTCTGGCTGTTATCCCCTTGATAGGTGGTGTGACTGGTGTGGTGACCAGACCCTGCACTGGATATTGAGCGGGGCCTCCTCTTTGCTCTGTGGTTGTCATAGCCCTGTTGGGGGCAGGGTCTGCTCCTAAGTTTTGGAGTAGACACCTTCAGATCCATTTCTGAACTGCAGCATGAGGTAGGTGGGGCTTGAGTGCTCCTGCTGGGATTGGAGCCACTGAGTATTCCTCTGCAGGAGCTGTCCACCGGGAAGTGCACTCTGTGGTGTCGCCTGTCACCTGTCATGCAGGCTTACAGAGTACACTGATTTTGACACTGCCCTTGACCCCTCCTCAGCTGTGGAAATTCAGGCAGTCCGACCAGTTGTCCCTAAGGCACTGTGCACACAAAGTTCCTAGCGCACATCTGTTGGCACAGAACTGCTGAGGTCAGGCATTGATATATCCTTAGTCAGGCACCTGGACCCACCATGGGAGCTGCTGAGTCAGCCCAGACCCTGACCCCGCATCTGTGTTCTTGCATGGCAAAGCTCACAGCCACTATTGCTGGATCTGCCCCAGCAACGGGAGCACCTATAATCCACTCGGATGTCCTTTTGGCACTGAGTTTACAAAGCTGCCTGAAACACGTATATTCATGGATCACACAGCTGCTGGGACACTCAGGTTTCAGCCCTGCTTCCAATGTTGTGCAGTCCCTGGAGACTGCCTCAGATTTCAGCCTTGCCTCTGCATGTGGGCAACCCACCAGCCCTTGCGTGCTTCCAGAGCTCGTAGAGGCAGAGTTGTGCCCTCTGTGAGCATTCTGTGAGTGAGGCTACTGTGGTGGGGGCACCCACCCCCCCACTTCAAGTACACATGTTAATAATGGGGTTTCAGTGGTGGACCTGGGCTCATTCCTGTGCACACCCCTGATTGTGGCTTGGACTACACTCCAGGCCCTTCAGGTTGTCTCTCTGCAGCCAACCCCAGACCTTTCTCTGGGTCTGTCCTCTGAAGCCCAAGTTTCAGCCCCCAGTCCCCTTCACACACCAGTAGACATGTGTCTTGGGCTGGGGAGTATAGGAAAATGGCCAGGACCCTCTGTGCTGGTCTCTTTCTGTTCTGACTGCTGCAAGCTGGCTGCTGTGCTCTCCTCTGAGCCTCTGAAGCTCCCTTTCTGTCCCAGCTGATCTCCCCACTGGTGAAGAGGTTTCCCAGGATGAGGGAACTCTTTCACAACTCCCTTCCAAGGATGCAGGCCCCATCCTGATTCCTTTTCATTTCTTTTATCCTACTGGTTATGTGGTGATCATTCTTGCCATTTTGGTTTTATGAGATCTCTGCCAGCCTTCAGCAGGTATTCTGTGAAAATTGTTCCATGTGTAGATGTATTTTTCATGTATTTGTGGGAAGAGGTGAGCTCCACATCCTTCTCTTCTGCCATCTTGATCTGGCTCCAGTTTTCTCTAAGTCTTGAATAAAATCTTTGAACCTCTTTGAGTAATCAGTTATTCCTGGGAAATATGAGAATTTAATATTGCCAAATTTGAAAGGAGATGTTTCTTGATTTTCATCATCTTTTCTCTTATATTCACTTATCATTGATCAATGTACAAGAGAAATGTACTCTCAAGAATGGGATACAAGAATTATAGGAATACATCATCTAATTACTCAGCAAGCCTGTGGATATTTCTCATTCTCATCTAACTCTCCATCTCCACTGTTTTTACCTTAGTTCAGACCCTCATCATTTCTTATGTAGAATATTGCTTCAGCCTCCTAACTGTACTTTCTGTACAATCTCATCCCTTCCTAATCCATTATCCATACTACTGCCAGAGGGGACTTTATATTGTACAAAGCACATCTTATAATTTCACTGCTTAAATCCATTAATACTTTCAATTGTTTATGGGATAAAGTACCCATTTTTTAATAAACATGTAAGGTTCTCCCTAGGCTGATTTCTATGTAACTCTCCAGGCTGTTCTTTTAAAATCTCTGGGCACTTTATTTCAGAGCAACTTATCCTTTTCAGAATTGCAGCGTCATAACTTGGATGCCTGGTAGACACCTACTTAAGACTCAGTTCAAGTATCTCTTGATACCTTTTCTCTAGAAAAACTTTCTGGATTCTTCCCCAACACAGGGGACTTATTACCTCTTTCTTTAAGTCTCTATTCTACAATGTTGCATATGTCTATCAGAGAATGTAAAGTGCTTTTTTGTTTATTTTTCTACTTCCCCTTCTCACACTCCTTGAATGGTATCCTAAGTCTTATTAATCTCTAGATCTCCAACACCTGGCACAGTGTCTGGCACAGAGTGGACACCCAATGAATGCTGAGAGAGATAATGAGAAACAGCAGAAACCCTGTGCTGGAACTCTTTGAATATTGAATCTGGCAGAAATAGATTAGGAACACCAGCCAGATGTTGTTTTTAAGGGTTCTGTTTTTAGCACGTAAATTTAAATTTCATTTTGAAGTACAAGTCTAATTTGGGAACCAGAATACAGTTGTAGAGCTTCACAAGATTACATATGTAAATTCCCCAAAGGCTGATCTATCATCATGCCTTCCTAAAACAGTGCAGTCTGTGTGGAAGGAGAGTGGTCTCCAAGTCTGCATCCCAGACTTCTTGCTCCTTGAGCCCTCCGCCTACCTCATTCAGTTACCATCACGTGACCTACTGTGCTCAAATCTTCACCACAGAGGCAGCTTTCACCTTTTCTCTCTGTGAAAATGCCCTAAGCTCTGAGCGTCAAGGCTAGGTTGTACCCTGTCCTGCTTCATATCCTTCAGGGGCACGGTTTTACTGTGTTCAGGATAAAATCTAACCTTCTTATGCCACACAAGGCCTTCCTTCTATTTCCTGTCCCACTCTCCAGACTCTCACCTTGTTCCTCCATATAGTGTCTTCCTGTATCTTCTTTACTTGGCTAATTTTTACATATATATATATATATATATATATATATATATATATATATATATATATATATATAAACATCTTTATTGGAGTATAATTGCTTTACAATGGTGTGCTAGTTTCTACTTTATAAAAAAGTGAATCAGCTATACATATACATATATCTCCTCGCTCTTGCGTTTCCCTCCCATCCTCCCTATCCTACCCCTCTAGGAGATCAGAAACCATCAGGCTGATCACCCTGTGCTATGTACCTCCTTCCCACTAGCTATCTATTTGACATTTGGTAGTGTATATATGTCAATGCCACTCTCTCACTTCTTCTAAGCTTACCCTTCCCCCTCCCTGTGTCTTCAAGTCCATTCTCCACATCTATGTCTTTATTCCTGTCCTGCCCCTAGGTTCTCCAGAACTTTTTATTTTTAACATCTTTATTGAGGTATAATTGCTTTAAAGTGGTGTGTTAGTTTCTGCTTTATACCAAAGTGAATCAGCTATACGTATACATATATCCACATATCTCTTCCCTCTTGCGTCTCTCTCCCACCCTCCCTATCCCATCCCTCTAAGTGGTCACAAAGCACCGAGCTGATATCCCTGTGCTATACGGCTGCTTCCCACTAGCTATCTATTTTATATCTGGTAGTATATATAAGTCCATGCCACTCTCCCACTTCGTCCCAGCTTACCTTTCCCCTTGCTCTTGTCCTCAAATCCATTCACTACATATGCGGCTTTATTCCTGTCCTGTCCCTAGGCTGCTCAGAACAATTTTTTTTTAGATTCCATATATACCTGTTAGCATACAGTATTTGTTTTTCTCTATCTGACTTACTTCACTCTGTATGACAGACTCTAGGTCCATCCACCTCATGACAAATAACTCAATTTCGTTTCTTTTTATGGCTAATATTCCATTGTATATATGTGCCACATCTTCTTTGTCCTTTCATCTGTCGATAGATACTTAAGTTGCTTCCATGTTCTGGCTATTGTAAATAGTGCTGCATGAACATTGTGGTACATGACTTTTTCTGAATTGTGATTTTCTCAGGGTATGTGCCCAGTAGTGGGATTGCTGGGTCATATGGTAGTTCTATTTTTAGTTTGTTAAGGAGCCTCCATACTGTTCTCCGTAGTGGCTGTATCAATTTACATCCCCACCAACAGTGCAAGAGGGTTCCCTTTTCTCCACACCCTCTCCAGCATTTATTGTTTGTAGGTTTTTTGATGATGGCCATTCTGACTGGTGTGGGGTGTTACCTCATTGTAGTTTTGATTTGCATTTCTCTAATGATTAGTGAAGCTGAGCATCCTTTCATGTGTTTGTTGGCAATCTGTATATCTTCTTTGGATATATGTCTCTCTACGTCTTCTGCCCATTTTTGGATTGGGTTGTTTGTTTCTTTGATATTGAGTTGCATGAGCTGCTTGTAAATTTTGAAGATTAATCCTTTGTCAGTTGCTTCATTTGCAAATATTTTCTCCCATTTTGAGGGTTGGCTTTCATCTTGTTTATGGTTTCCTTTGCTATGCAAAAGGTTTTAAGTTTCATTAGGTCCCATTTTTGTTTTTATTTCCATTTCTCTAGGAGGTGGGTCAAAAAGGATATTACTGTGATTTATGTCTTAGAGTGTTCTGCCTATGTTTTCCTCTAAGAGTTTTATAGTGTCTGGCCTTACATTTAGGTCTTTAATCCATTTTGAGCTTATTTTTGAATACAGTGTTAGGGAGTGTTCTAATTTCATTCTTTTACATGTAGCTGTCCAGTTTTCCCAGCACCACTTATTGAAGAGGCTGTCTTTTCTCCATTCTATATGTTTGCCTCCTTTATCAAGAATAAGGTGACCATATGTGCATGGGTTTATCTTTGGGCTTTCTATCCTGTTCCATTGATCTATATTCCTGTTTTTGTGCCAGTACTGTACTATCTTGAATACTGTAGCTTTGTAGTATAGTCTGATGTCTGGGAGCCTGATTCCTCCAGCTCAGTTTTTCTTTCTCAAGATTGCTTTGGCTCCTCAGGGACTTTTGTGTTTCCATACAAATTGAGAAATTTTTTGTTCTAGTTTTGTGGAAAATGCCAGCAGTAGTTTGATAGGGATTGCATTGAATCTGTAGATTGCTTTGGGTAGTATAGTCATTTTCACAATGTTCATTCTTCCAATCCAAGAATATGGTCTACCTCTTCATCTGTTTGTATCATTTTTAATGTCTTTCATCAGTGTTTTATAGTTTTCTGCATACAGGTCTTTTATGTCCTTAAGCAGGCTTACTCCTGGGTGTTTTATTCTTTTTGTTGCAATGGTAAATGGGAGTGTTTTCTTAATTTCACTTTCAGATTTTTCATCATTAGTGTATAGGAATGCAAGAGATTTCTGTGCATCAATTTTGTATCCTGCTACTTTACCAAATTCATTGATTAGCTCTTGTAGTTTTCTGGTAGCATCTTTAGGATTCTCTGTGTATAGTATCATGTCATCTGCAAACAGTGACAGCTTTACTTCTTCTTTTCCAATTTGGATTCCTTTTATTTCTTTTTCTTCTCTGATTGTTGTAGCTAAAACTTCCAAAACTATGTTGAATAATAGTGGTGAGAGTGGGCAACCTTGTCTTGTTCCTGATCTTAGTGGAAATGGTTTCAGTTTTTCACCATTGAGTATGATGTTGGCTGTAGGTTTGTCATATATGGCCTTTATTGTGTTGAGGTAACTTCCCTCAATGCCTACTTTCTGGAGGGTTTTTATCATAAATGGGTGTTGAATTTTGTCGAAAGCTTTTTCTGCATCTATTGAGATGATCGTATGGTTTTTCTTGTTCAGTTTGTTAATATGGTTTATCACATTGATTGATTTGCTTATATTCAATAATCCTTGCATTCCTGGCATAAACACCACTTGATCATGGTGTATGATCCTTTTAATGTGCTGTTGCATTCTGTTTGCTAGTATTTTGTGGAGGATTTTGCATCTATGTTCATCTGTGATATTGGCCTGTAGTTTTCTTTCTTTGTGACATCTTTGTCTGGTTCTGGTATCTGGTTGATGGTGGCCTCATAGAATGAGTTTGGGAGTGTTCGTCCCTCTGCTATATTTTGGAAGAGTTTGAGAAGGATAGGTGTTAGCTCTTCTCTAAATGTTTGATAGAATTCGCCTGTGAAGCCCTCTGGTCCTGGGCTTTTGTTTGTTGGAAAATTTTAAATCACAGTCTCAATTTCAGTGCTTGTGATTGGTCTGCTTATATTTTCTATTTCTTCCTGGTGCAGTCTTGGGAGGTTGTGCTTTTCTAAGAATTTGTCCATTTCTTCCAAGTTGTCCATTTAATTGGCATATAGTTGCTTGTAGTAATGATCCTTTGTATTTCTCATGATGCTTTGTATTTCTGCAATGTCAGTTGTTACTTCTCCTTTTTCATTTCTAATGCTATTGATTTGAGTCTTCCCCTTTTTTTCTTGATGAGTCTGGCTAATGGTTTATCAATTTTATTTATCTTCTCAAAGAACCAGCTTTTAGTTTTATTGACCTTTGCTATTGTTTCCTTCATTTCTGTTTCATTTATTTCTGATCTGTCTTTTATGATTTCTTTCCTTCTGCTAGCTTTGGGTTTTTTTTTGTTGTTGTTGTTGTTGTTGTTCTTTTTTCTCTAATTGCTTTAGGTGTAAGGTTAGGTAGTTTATTTGCGATTTTTTTGTTTCTTGAGGTAGGATCGTATTGTTATAAACTTCCCTCATAGAACTGCTTTTGCTGAATCCCATAAGTTTTGGGTCATTGTGTTCTCATTGTCATTTGTTTCTAGGTATTTTTTGATTTCTTCTTTGATTTGTTCCATGATCTCTTGGTTATTTAGTAGTGTATTGTTTAACTGCCATGTGTTTGTATTTTTTACAGATTTTTTTCCTGTAATTGATATGTAGTCTCATAGCGTTGTGGTCAGAAAAGATACTTGATATGATTTCAATTTTCTTAAATTTACCAAGGCTTGATTTGTGACCCAAGATATGATCTATCCTTGAGAATCTTCCATGATCACTTGAGAAGAAAATGTATTTTGTTGTTTTCTCATGGAATGTGCTATAAATATCAATTACGTCCATCTTGTTTAATGTATCATTTATAGCTTGTGTTTTCTTATTTATTTTCATTTTTGATGATCTGTCCATTAGTGAAATTGGGGTGATAATGTCTCCTACTATGGTTGTGTTAATGTCGATTTCCCCTTTTATGGATGTTAGCATTTGCCTTAAGTATTGAGCTGCTCCTATGTTGGGTGCATAAATATCTACAGTTGTTATATCTTCTTCTGTGATTGATTCCTTGATCATTATGTAGTGTCCTTCTTTGCGTCTTGTGATAGTCTTTATTTTAAAGTCTACTTTTTCTGATATGAGAATTGCTACTCCAACTTTCCTTTGATTTCCATTTGCATGGAATATCTTTTTCCATCCCTTCACTTTCAGGCTGTATGTTTCCCTAGGTCTAAAGTGGGTGTCCTGTAGACAGCATATATATTGGTCTTGTTTTTGTATCCATTCAGCCAGTCTATGTGTTTTGGTTGGAGCACTTAATCCATTACAATTAAGGTAGTTATCGATATGTATATTCCCTTTACCATTTTCTTAAGTGTTTTGGGTTTGTTATTGTATGACTTTTCCTTATGTTGAGTTTCCTGCCTAGGGAAGTTCCTTTAGCCTTTGTTGTAAAACTGGTTTCGTGGTGCTGAATTCTCTTAACTTTTGTTTGTCTGTAAAGGTTTTAATTTCTCCGTCGAATGTGAATGAGATCCTTGCTGGGTAGAGTAATCTTGGTTGTAGGTTTTTCCCTTTCATCTCTTTAAATATTTCCTGCCACTGCTTTGTGGCTTGCAGAGTTTCTGCTGAAGTATCAGCTGTTAACCTTATGTGGATTCCTTTGTATGTTATTTTGTTGTTTTTCCCTTGCTGCTTCTAATATTTTTTCTTTGTACTTAATTTTTGATAGTTTGATTAAAAAGGGTCTTGGCATTTTTCTCCTTGGATTTATTGTATATGGGATTGTCTGTGCTTCCTGGACTTGGGTAGCTATTTCCTTTCCCATTTTAGGGAAGTTTTCAACTATAATCTCTTCAAATATTTTCTCAGTTCCTTTCTTTTTCTCTTCTTTTGCTGAGACCCCTATAATTCAAAACTTGTGTAGTTTACTGTTGTCCAAGAGGTCTCTGAAACTCTCCTATATTCTTTTCATTCTTTTTTCTTTATTCTACTCTGCAGTAGTTATTTCCACTATTTTGTCTTCCAGGTCATTTATCCGTTCTTCTGCCTCAGTTATTTTGCTATTGTTTCCTTCTAGAGAATTTTTAATTTCATTTATTGTGTTGTTCATCATTGTCTGTTTGCTCTTTAGTTCTTCTAGGTCCTTGTTAAATGCTTCTTGTATTTTCTCCATTCTATTTCCAAGATTTTGGATCGTCTTTACTATCATTACTCTGAATTCTTTTTCAGGTAGACTGCCTATTTCCTCTTCATTTGTTTGGTTTGGTGGGTTTTTTCCTTGCTTCTTCATCTGCTGTGTGTTTCTCTGTCTTCTCATTTCCTTAACTTACCGTGTTTGGCTTCTCCTTTTCTCAGGCTGCAGGTTTGTTGTTCCTGTTGATTTTGGTGTCTGCCCCCAGTGGCTAAGGTTGGTTCTGTGGGTTGTGTAGGCTTCCTGGTGGAGGTGTTGGTGCGTGTGTTTTGGTGGATGAGGATGGATCTTGTCTTTTTGGCGGGCAGGAATGCATCCAGTGGTGTATTTTGGGGTGCCTGTGACCTTATTATGATTTTAGGCAGCCTCTGTGCTGATCGGCAAGGTTGTGTTCCTGTCTTGCTAGTTGTTTGACATATGGTGTCCAGCACTGTAGCTTGCTGGTCGTTTAGTGGTCCTGGGTCGTAGTGTTGTGTTGGAGATCTCTGGTGGACCAACCAGAGCTTTTGCCATTTGATATTGCGTGGAGCGCGAGGTCTCTGGTGGACCAATGTCCTGAACTTGTTTCTCTCACCTCAGAGGCACAGGCCTGACACCCGGCTGGAGCACGAAGATGTGTCAGCCACACGGCTGAGAAGAAAAGGAATAAAAAAGAAAGAAAGTAAGAAAAAATAAATAAATATAGTAAAATAAAAATTAAAAAAATTAAAAAGTAATTTAAAAAAGAAAGAAAGAAGAGAGCAACCAAACCAAAAACAAATCCACCAATAATAAGAAGCACTAAAAAGTATACTAAAAAAAACCCCGCAAAAAACAACAACAAAAAAGACAGACAGACCCCTAGGACAAATGGTAAAAGCAGAGCTATATGGACAAAATCACACAAAGAAGCGTATACATACACCCTCACAAAAAGAGAAGAAGGAAAAAAAATCCTCATATTAAAAAAGAAAAGGAAGAGAACAACCAAATCAATAAACAATTCTACCAACGATAATAAACTCTAAATACTAAACTAAGATAGACATAAAGCCATAAACAAATTAGATGCAGAAAGTAAACCCCAAGTCTACAGTTGCTCCCAAATTCCACCGCCTCAGTTTTGGAATGATTCATTATCTATTCAGGTATTCCAGAGATGCAACGTTCATGAAGTTGATTGTGGAGATTTAATCTGCTGTTCCTGAGGCTGCTGGGAGAAATTTCCCTTTCTCTTTGTTCACACAGCTCCTGGCATTCAGCTTTGGATTTGGTCTTTGGCTCTGCGTGTAGGTCATCTGAGGGCGTCTTTTCTTTGCTCAGACAGGACGGGGTTAAAGTAACAACTGATTAGGGGTCTCTGTCTCACTCAGGCCAGGGAGAGGGAGGGGTACGGAATGTGGGGTAAGCCTGTGGCGGCAGAGGCTGATGTGACGTTGCAACAGCCTGAGTCATGCCATGTGTTCTCCCGGGGAAATTGTCCCTGGATCATGGGACTTTGGCAGTAGGAGGCTGCACAGGCTCCCAGGAGGGGAGGTGTGGATAGTGACCTGTGCTTGCACATAGGCTTCTTGGTGGTTGCATCAGCAGCCTTAGCATTTCATGCCTGTCTCTGGGGTCCACACTGATAGCTGCCGCTTGCGCCCATCTCTGGAGTTTATTTAGGTAGTACTCTGAATCCCTTCTCCTCGTGCACCCCGAAACAATGGTCTCTTGCCTCTTAGGCAGTTCCACACTTTTTCCCAGTCTCCCTCCTGGCTAGCTGTGGCTCACTAGCCCCCTTCAGGCTGTGTTCACTCAGCCAACCCCAGTCCTCTCCCTGGTATCTGACCTCTGAAGCTGGAGCCTCAGCTCCCAGACCCCACCTGCCCCAGTGGGTGAGCAGAGATGCCTCTCAGGCCAGTGAGCGCTGGTTGGTACCGATCCTCTGTGAGGGAATCTCTCTGCTTTGCCCTCTGCACCCCGTTACTGTGCTCTCCTCCGTGGCTCTGAAGCTTCCCCACCACCACCCCCGTCTCCACCAGTGAAGGGGCTTCCTAGTGTGTGGAAAGTTTTCTTCCTTCACAGCTCCCTCACAGAGTTGCAAGTCCTTTCCCTATTCTTTTGTCTCTGTTTTTTCTTTTTTCTTTTGCCCTACCCAGGCACATGGGGAGCTTCTTGCCTTTTGGGAAGTTTGAGGTCTTCTGCCAGCATTCAGTAGGTGTTCTGTAGGAGTTGTTCCACATGTAGATGTATTTCTGATGTATTTGTGGGGAGGAAGGGTGATCTCTACGTCTTACTCTTCCGCCATCTTGAGGGTCTCCTCTATATATTTTTAAGGTTGTTCAGGAAGCCTTCTGTGAGGGAAGTTTAGACGTTGCTTCTTTTTGCTCTCGTGGAATACCTTGAGGTTACCTCACATTTCTAATATTTATCACATTATACTATAATGCAGTGGTTTACTGGTTTGCCTCCCCCAGTAATATCCTTGATGGAAAGGAATTTAAAAAAATTTTGTATTACCAGAACCTAACATAGTGTGTGCATAGTAATCGTAAATAAATGCTTTGTTAAATAAATTAATAACCCCCTATATCCATAGCCCAGGAGGTAATGAAAAAAATTTCTCCTAATTGGTATGGAATAGAAGAATATATTTAAAAAAATTCTTTTTCAATTGAAATTTCAATTCAACAACTATTTATTAAAATTGCTCTATATCAGGCATGTTTTAGCTCTACAGTGTATGCAGGTGTCTCTATTAATAGCAGTAAAATAATATATAGTACCCTGCACTATGACTAACACATAAGTGGAAAGTTAGTGTTTAAATGACTAGTTGGGAAGTGGATATTAAGGCATATGCAATTAGCTGTAATAAAAGATAGAAAAGGTATAACTGGGGTCCTGGTAAGAGCAAGGGAGGGAGATCATTTACTGTAAAATGTTGGGGAATTGGATGCAAACTACTGTTTCAGAGAAAAATGGGCCAGTCATTACTTTTAAAAGGCTATAGAATTAAAATAGAGAAGTCCAAGACCATAGCTTGCTGAGTTCGGCCTCATCCATGGTGATACACTTAAAAAGTAGCCAAGCAAGGATTCAGCCTTAGGGCCATATTTTTCCAAATTCCATGGCACCAAACTGTACTGTCTGTACTGAGTTTTTTCCTTCTTACAGAAATAGAACATTTTTTCATTATATGTCTTATTATTTTCAGTATAGTCCTTAACTAGATGGTCAGTTTCTTGAGAGTGTTATTGTTAATTATTAGTATATCCTTATTCTTTTATTGAGTGATAGATTGATTTACAGCTTATTTATCTTATATGTTCTCCTTAGTTCTTGTACAAGATAAGGTGGCTGAAAAATAGATCTTCGATGTATGTGTGGTAATCAAAACATCCTGTGATTGATTGTAGCTTAACAAATCTAGACAACTTATTTGTATTGTAGATACATGTGCCTAGAGAGAATTAGGATATGTGTATTTAGGAAATTATTTTTTTTTACATTTTTGTTTTTTTGAGTCCTTGAACTATATCTTGTAAATATATTTGCAATGAGAATAAGCATGGTATTTTATAAAATGCTAGGAAGAAGCTATTTAGTCGGTACTAGTTCACTGGGATTAAAGTCCTGAAATGAATAGATTCTCTTTCTTAAAACACCCTCAAGTAGGAATTTTAGATTTATTTTCTTGACTCAGAATTTGTGGGTTAAGTCTCATCTTCAATGTAATTTTCTCTCAAAATGATGAAGCCTTGGAAATATGGCTTTATAATAGAACCTTTGACAGATCCCTTTAACTACATGTCATTTATACATAGAGGTAATTTGTTAGCTCTTCCAAGGTGTTTGTGCCCGAGAGGTGGAATTCATGTTCTGTATAAAGGTCAGTTTTAATTAATAAGCTGCTTTCCTCATTTTTGACCAATATGAATTGCTTGTAACTTTTGTGTAAAGTAGTTTTCCATGAAAAAATAAAACAAATTGAGCCTTTGTCATATCCATCATCAGCATAACCAACTTAAATGTCAAAAATTCTATGTAGCCCCAGAGTTTATGTCTAGTGCCTCAGCAGGCCTATTTATTAGAGTAAAATATTATATGATGTAATTATCATATCATTTCATTGGGTACATCTATATCTTTGTTTTTCCTTTCACAAAATATGTTTATAATTTTTATTGCTAAATATTTGTTATCCATGTAGTATTTTTAAAGGCATGTAAATAATAATGTTAATAGGATTAGATCTTTTATTTCATTAAAGGTAAGCCACAATTATTTTATTTTCTCTTTTGTCTCTAACTTCCTTAATTTGAAAAAATTCGTTGTGTTACTGTCTCTATGTTTGGAGACAAATATTCTACACACTATAATAAGGGTGTTTTATAGTCTGTAATTTAATTGGATGCTACCATATTCAGTGTTTACTTCAAAGATAGACTTTTGGTAAGACATTCTTTATGAATTTCTATTTAAATTATGCCTTTCCTTTTTCTGAATCCTCTCTAATACTTTATAATAGAATTGAATCTTTTATTCTTTTGTTAAATACATTTCTTTGAAGATACAGGTGTCTTACTAAGAATGATGATAATAATGATAATGAGGGTGATAATAGTTATAACCAACTACTTATTGAGTAAATGCTATGTTCTAAGTGATTTACATATATTTTCTGTACCCTTCAGAACAACATAAACAATCTCTAAGTGAAAGACTTAAGGAGATTATGGTAAACTACTTAATAAGGGTTATACTGCATATATATCTGAGTTAGATGGATTCAATCTCAGCTGTCTGTGACTTTGAAATCTAAATTCTTACTACTAATTCATGCTGCTGTAACTAAATGTGAGGGTATTTTAAAATAAGAGTAGAAACTTTGGGTTAAAAAATCTGGGTGAAACAGCTATGTGGCTAGCATTAAAATGCACACATAAAGAAGTTAGAAGTTATTATTCAATAAGAACAATGATTTCATTATTCCATGCCACCTTGGATTATTTTATACTACTGTAAATGCCATTCTTTTTAATGATTTTATATACATTCATAGTGTAATTGAGATATTTCTCTGAGAATAATAAATTTGCATTTCCCCCATTGTGCACTTAAATGATCAAGCATTATATTGTATTAATATTATGGAGTGTAGTATCCCCGCCCCATTCACCCTTTCTGTCTTTATGTCAGTATATGCAGGGTTTATGATGTCTTCCTTTCTTTAACTATTTGGTCTCATTATATCACAACTGTTTATCTTAGTAAACTGTAGATATAAAGATTCTGTTTGTTCTTTTGATGAATATCATATATTCCCTGTACTCTCAATAGGCAAACAAAAACCAATATTCAATATTGAAATCAAATTTAGCTCCTAAAAGTCCTTTTTTATTTCAGTAAATCAATGACTATTTATAGATTACTGATGTTGTGCCAAGCATTGTGTCATACCTGGGGTGGAGAGAGAAAGTGGTGATAAAAAGAAAAGACATTAGATTCTTCTGATGACAAACCACAATCACTAGGAGTAAAAAGACACACATAATGAATACATAATAAATCAATAATAAAAAGGTAAATATGTTTTGAGGAATAAACAAGATGCTGTGGCGATGTAGAGGAACAATCATTGCTGGGGAAGAGGACTTCCTATCATTCTAGAGGACTGTCATTGCTTGGGGAAGTCAGGTAAGACTTCCTAGAGGAGATAACATTTCACATAGGTCTACAGGATGAGTAGGATTTCTCCACAAGGAAAAACAGGGATATGCACATATCTAGGCATATGGAAAACATAATAAAAAGTTCCAATGTTTGCATTTGTAATCACTGTAATCACAACTGCTACAAATATTAACTGATATAGGAGTGTTGTATTAGCAAATCAGTTACAATGAGTGATAATGCTGTTTGTTGGTGACATGATTTTTTAAAATGGTGATACTTCAGGATGAAATTATGAACAAATCAATTATAGTCTTTCCTTGATTTACATGTTAGATAGTTCCTTGGAAAAATCAGTGTTTATTAAAGCCATACAAAGTGCTTTGCATGTGTAAAACAGGTTCTAAGCTCATATAATTATAACTAAGATTTTTACATACATGGATATCTGTATACATGAATATATGAATATATCTGACAATTGGAAGTCATACTGGACTTTTCTCTACTTTGCACTACCTCTTGCATCCCTGGTCTCTACTACTCAAGTGCCATCAGTGCTCTTTCAATTATGAAAACAAACAAACAAAAATGCCTCAACAAATTTCCAAAATGCCCCCTGGGAATACTGCTCACAATGATAACCAACTCAACAGAATAATTAAAATAGGAATAGAACTAACAAAAGTTGTTAGAGAAGTGGAGAATAATGTACACAAACTATTTCCTTATCTTTCATAGAAGAGTTTCAATAGATACTGTTTGATGTTGATAAATTAAGATATAGAGGAATAAAGATATTGTGTAGAATAATACCTGAGAAAGTAAAAACAGAAGTGGTTAAGAGCATTTTCATCTAGGAAATGAAAACAGGGTTTGAGTGGTATGAGTCATAGGATAATTTTACTTTATATATATGTATATATGTATATATATGTATATTTATGTAAAATCTCCATCCATATATATGGATTAATTCTGTGACATGAAAATCAATTCTCACTCTTTCACTTTTAAACATTTAAAAATAATCTTTTTGAGACATAGTTTACATATAATGAAATGTACCTATTTTTACTCTACGTGACCTCCACCATCATCATACATATATATGAGGTTCATTTTTTTTCCCTAAAGAGCTGTCCAGTTCTTCAAGCACTATTTGTTTTATCAACTGTTGTTTCCACATTAAATTATCATTACACCTTTGTTGAAACTTAATTAACCGTATGTATGTGGATATATTTCTTCACCCTGTATTCTGGTCCACTGATTTATATGACTTTCCTTAAGTCTTATCATGTAAGTTCTTCAACTCTTATTTTTCAAAATCATATTGACTATTTCAGGCCCTTTGATTTTCCATATAAATTTTAGAGTCAGTTTGTTGATTTCTAGAAAAAATGCTGCTGAGATTTTGATTGGTATGGCATTGAATCTGGAGACCAATTTTTGGAAAGTTGTCACCTTAACAATAATGAGTTCTCTAATCCATGAACATGGTATACCTTGCCATTTAATTGGGTCTTCCTTAATATCCATCAGCAATGTTTTTTTTTAGTTTTCAGTATACAGTTCTTATATATAATTTGTTAATTTAAGGCTGGGTATTTTGTGTCTTTGATGGTCTTGTAAATGGTACTGTGTTTCAAATTTCATTTTCCAATTGTTCATGACTAGAGATCCCTTTCTGGGATCTCTACTTAATGCCCTGAGTTTTCAACATGGATTCTCCATTCTGGATGGTTGCATCTTGAATGTTTCCCAGCCCTGTGCACTTTGGAAATTGTTAATCTACAGCTTCCTAGTCACTCTTTGTCTGGTCTCATGGAGTTTCACTCTACATGGCTTTGCATTCAGACAAGGTCTTAAGCAGATATTCTGTAGAATTTTGGTGCTCTGGCTCTCGTAGTGCTCTCCTCTTCAATAGTCTGACCTTCAAACTTTGCTCAGTCTCTCCAAACTCTTACTTATGTCTTCTCAACTCAGAAAACCACCCTGTTGTGTTTGGGAACACTCTTCTTGTACCATCTTCCAGAAAGTGCCACTAATCTAAAATAGTACTAACATTAGGTGCACCTCAGGTTTTCCCTTTCTCTCAGGCATCACAGTGTGGCAACTGCTTGTCATGTAAGTCTGAAAAGAGTTGTTTTGTATATATTTGTCCAGTTTTCTAGTTGTTTATGGTGGGAGTATGGATCTAGTCCTAGTTACTCTCTCATGGCTAGTAGTTGTCCTATTAGCAACTGCTTTCCTCTCCATTATCCCTGAGTACCTTGAGGAGTTTTCTGGAAGAGTTTGCAAGTCACCATTGCAGACATTCACCATTAAACACACATGTGTGTATATATACCACTCTGGCAAATGACAGGAAGGTATATATAACTCTGCTGAGATAGGCAGGGGTCAATGAAGATTTCAAAGTTTTGATTGTATTATACATTTGATTGTACAATTTGATTGATTAAATTGTAGTCAACCCTTTTTTTTATCTGCAGCCCCTGACAGCCACAGATTTTTGTTTTTGTTTTTTAAAAATACCTAATTTTGCCTTTTAAAAATGTTATATAATTGGATTATAAAGGATGTAGACTTTACAGTTCGGCTTCTTCCTTTTATTATAGTGCACTTGAGATTCACACATGTGGTCATGTGTGTCAATAATTTCTTCCATTTTATTGCTGATTTGTATGCCATTGCATGGATGTACCAGAGATTGTTTATGCATTCACCAGTTGAAAGCATTTGGATTGTTTCCAGTTTTGGGGTGATTATGAACAAAGCTGCTGTAAACAGTCATGTGTAGGGTTTTTTTTTTTTTCCTGAACATATGTTTTTACACCTCTTCAGTATTCCGCCTAAGAGTGGAATATCTGGGTTGTATGTTAAGTGTATACTTAATTTTATAAAAAAGTGCTAAACTATTTTTCAGGGTGGTTATACCACTTTACATTTCTACTAGAAATGCATGAAAGTTTCAATTGAGTGTGTCATCATCAATTCTTGGTTTGGTCAGTTTGATTTTAGCCTTTTTAAGTATGTGGTAGTATTTAATTGTGGTTTTAATTTGCATTTCCCTATTGACTAATGCTGTTGGGCATCTTTTCATGGACTTATTTGACACCTATTTATCCTCTTTGGTGAAATATCTGATAAAATCTTTTATGTATTCTTGATATAGTCCTTAATCAGATATGTGTGTTGCAAGTATTTTCTCTCAGTCCATGGCTTGACTTTTTCTTTTAATTAATAATGCCTTTCAAAGAGCAGCAAATTTTAATTTAATAAAATCCAGTTTATAACTTTTTTCTTTTATGGTCTGTGATTTTCGTCTCTTATATAGTAAAATCTTGCCTAACATAAGGATACACAGATATTCTCATACTTCTTTTTCATTTGGACACTTAAAAAAATACTTTCCATTTATTTCATGTTTAAGGGTTTTTTTTGGTGGTAAAATGTACATAACATTTAACATTTTAACCATTTTAAGTGTACAAGTCAGTGGCATTAAGTACATTCACACTGTTGTGTTACCACCACCACTACCCTTTTCCAGAACATTTTCATCATCTGAAATGGAAACTTTCTCTGCCTATTAAATAATAACTCCCATTCCCTCCTCCATCCAGCTCCTGGTAACCTCTATTTTTACTTTGTTTCTCTATGAATTTGCCTATTCTAGGTACCTCATGTAAGTGGAATCATATAATATTTGTCATTGTCTGGCTTTTATCATTTTGCCTAATGTTTTCAAGGTTCATCCATGTTGTAGCCTGTATCAGAATTTCATTCCTTTTTATGGCTGAATAATAAATATTTCATTGTATGTATCTACAATGTTAAAAATTTTATTCATATGTTGATGGAATTTGGGTTGTTTTTATCTTTTGGCTATGAGAATAATGTTGCTATGAACATTGGTGTACAAGTATCTGAGTCCCTAATTTCAATTCTTTTGAGTATATACCTAGGAGTGGAATTGTTGGATCTATGGTAATTTTATGTTTGAAACTGTTTTTATGCCACCAGCCTGTTTTCCACAGTGGCTGTACCATTATAATTTCCCACCAGCAATGTGCAAGGGTTCTAGTTTTTCTATGTCTTGGCCAAATTATTTTTCATTTTTTTGATAGTGGCCATCCTAACAGGTGGGAAGTGGTAGCTCATGGTTTTGATTTGCTTTTACTTAATGACTAGTGATGTTGAGTATCTTTTTATGTACTTATTGGCTACTTGTATTTCTTTGGAGAAATGTCTATTCAATATCTTTGCCTATTTTGGAATTTTTCTTTTTGTTTTGGTTGCTGAGTTGTAGGAGTTCTTTATATAATCTGGATGTTAACCTCTTATCAGATATGTAATTCACAGATTTTTTTTCCATTCTGTAGGTTGTCATTTTACTCTGTTGATGGTGCTTAATGCACACGTTTTTAATTTAGATGAAGTTTATTTTATTTTTTTCTTTTGTTGGCAGTGCTGTTGGTGTCATATCCAAGAAATCATTGCCAAATCAAGAATTAATGACATGGAGATTTCCTTCTGCTTTTTTCTAAGAGTTTTATAGTTTCATCTCTTACATGTAGGTCTTTGATCCATTTAGAGTTAATTTTTGTATATGGATGGTGTCAGGTAAGGGTCTAACCTCATTCTTTTTTGTGTGTGGAAAACTTTCATATTTTCTTCTATAAGTTTTATATTTTACATTTGGGTGTTTGATTTATTTTGCATTAATTTTTATGTGTGATGTGTGGTTGGTTTTAGTATATGGATTACTAACTCGTCCAAAACAATTTGGGGTAAATTTTTTTTTGCAGCATACGAGCTCTTTTTAGTTGTGGCATGCGGGCTCTTAGTTGCAGCATGTGGGATCTAGTTCCCTGACCGGAAGTCGAACCCGGGCCCCCTGCATTGGGAGTGTGGAATTTTAACCACTGGACCACCAGGGAAGTCCCAGGTCTAAAATTTTAGGTTGACATTTTTTTCTTTCAATAACTTAAAGACGTTATTCCTTTGACTTCGGTTTTTCAGTTTCTTATAAGTAGTCTAATTTTTTATCTTAGTTCATTTTTATGTGATTTATATTTTTAAATATGAAATACCAAGTTAAAAAGTATATTCTGCTTGGTGCTTCTTGGGCCTGCAGTTGTATATCCTTCATTAAATGTGGGAAAATTTCAGGTATTATCTCTTCAAATATTTCTTCTGCCCTCCCATCTCCTTCTGGAATTCCAGTTATACGTACATTACATTATTTTATTTTATTCCACAGCTCTTAGGTGCTGTTTTTTTCTTTTCTTTTCCTTGTTTTTGTTCAGTTTATTTCTATTGATTTGGAGTTCACAGTTCTTTCCTCATCTGTGTCAAGCCTACTGATGAGTATACTGAAGACATTCTTTATCTCTTTTATTGTTTTTTAGCTTTAGCATTTCCTTTTGGCTTATTACTGTAATTTCCATCTCTCTGCTGAAGTTCTCCATTTGTTCATGCATTTTGTCCTCATTTTCTACTAGAAAATTTAACATATTATTCTTAGTTATTTTAAATTCATTGTCTGATAATTCCAGTATCTGGTCATTTCTGAATTTAGTTCTGTTTATTTTTTCTCCCAAGATAGTAGGTTGTTTTTTTCTTGAGTTTTTTGTATGTTCCGCAATTTTTTATTGAATACTGCATAACTCACGTAGAACCGTAGAGAATGATATAAATATTATATGTTACAATGCTTGCACCTCTTCTCCTAGGTGCATTTGTTTGAGGGCTTATATCTACCCAGTCAGGAGTTAAGCTGGGTTGAGTTTCATTGTTGCTATGGTTGTCTTCAGTTTGCCACTGGCTTCATATGCTTCTAGTGATACTTTATTCATGAAGGAAAGGGATAGGGTGATTGAGGGTTTTTCTTCAATGTTTTGCTCCACCCTAAACTTTTGTCCTTCCCTTGGATACTCCTATTACAGAGAGGGCTTCTATCTATGCTTTTGTCCCTATGCTAGAATTAGATTGCTTTGTTTGTTATTCAGTGCTTGCTATATTGGTATTGAGGGATTAGGAGTGTTTCTGTTATACTGGTCTAGCCTAGGTCTTAGGCAGGCCCTGTATGTTCTGATGTTGGAGTGGAGTTTTTTCAGTGATCCCACTTCTCTTTCGTCTTTTAATTCTGCTTTGAAGCTTTGATATGTTTTGTGAGAGATTGTTTTTTACTCCTTCCCCAGGGGTAGGGGACCTTAAATAATGTTGATATATAGTCTTAGGCCCAGGACTGTTTCCTGCTCTTCCCCCAGCTGTAGAAGATTGTTTTCTTTTACAGCTCCGCCTCTTACAATGAGTCTCACTTGTGCACTGAAATACAAACATCTTTTGCATTTCAGTAGTTACACTAGATATTTTTCATTACCTAGTTCTCATAACACAGTTTAGAAATATGGGTTTTACCATTCCCTTTTTGTGGATGAGAGAAACTGAGGCTTAAAAGGATTCGGTTGATTGCTTTGTGACACAGGGAATTAATATGTAGTAGCGATAAGATTTGAGCCTATATCTTTTTGATTTAAAAATCTATTCTCTTTCTACTCTACCACAATATGTGGTTAATTTTTTTAATGCCTGGATAAGCACCAAATTATAGGGGAGGGGGTAAAAATTTTATTGGATTTCTGTTACTAAATGCATTATGATTTCTGTTTAACATGAGCCAATTTTTTGAACAATAGGCAATGATCTGGGAAATGATGATACCATCGGAGGGAATGTGAGCAAATATATGGTGCTTCCAACTGGATACTGTGGACAGCCCAAGAAAGGACATCTTATCTTTGATGCTTGCTTTGAAAGTGGTGAGTGTATCAAAGGCCTTTTCTTTTGAACTTGTCTAGTGAGTCATTTTTGGAATCTAATGCCATCTGACCATTTAGTGTGATTCAACCCATTTAATTTTTTACCATAATGAAATAAGTTGTCAGGAAAAATCCATTTTGAATGAACTAACTTGGAAATACTTAAAAATGAAGTGCTGTATTTTGGTTGTGATAAATGATTAGAAAGATAATGGTAGTAGTAATGAACATTTATGCAGTACCTTATATTTTATCAAATACTTACCCAGATATTATTTCTTTTGGGATAAAACTAATATAATTTGAATACTTGATAAATTATTAATTATTCAATGTCTACTGTATACCTGGTTCTTAGTCTTTCTGAGAGCAGTCTTCTCTATAAAGAAGCAATTAAAGAAAAGATTCAGTTGAACACAAACAAAACAAAAAGTAATATACTTTGTAAACAGCAAATGCTGTGAGTATTCTGATAGGGGAGAACAGGGCTTAATTGTGAATTTCCACCCAGTAGTAGTTGAATCTTGTTAACTTCTTTATATCTGAGCCTCATACTCTGAATGGCATATAAGCACATAGTAGGTATTCAGAATACGTTGAAAATATTAATGAGAAAGTTAAACATAACTTTGTTTTATATACAGTTGTTGATTATTTTTCGTTTTGAGTAATGTGTTTGCATGTGTGTGTGTGATTGAAGGGACGTTCCAGTTATATGACAGTTCTCTGAACCCCTAAGTACCATGATTGTTTTACCAACAATTAAAAAGATGTGGAAAGATTAATTTTCTGTTAGCTTTGATAAAAAGCCATATTTAATTGCTTGCTGTTCCCCAGTCTACCAGCTTCTCTCAAGTCTTTGTACCTTTGCAGATGCTGTTTTCTCTGTGCCCCAGATGCCTTTCTCTACTTGGTAAAATGTTAATTCAGACTCAGGCCAGCATTTCTTCCTCTAAGACCCAGCACCTCCCAGGCAGGTTTGGCCGTCTCTACCTGTATATTTACAGGCACCTCTTCTATGATTTACTGGCCTCTGCTATGATAGTTTTTATTGCATTGCAGTCATTTAATGATCTCTTTCCTTTTCCTTATCACTGAAAATTCCTTGAAGTCAGTGATGGTTTCTCACTAATTTTTGTTCCTTAGCACCTAGTGTACTATCAGAAACTGACTCTAAAGAAATGGAGTTACATGATTTACCTGACAGAGAAATCAAAATAACTGTCATAAAGATTTTTACCAAGGTCAGGAAAACATTGCATGAACAAAGTGACAATTTCATCAGAGAGAGGGATAATGCTGAAAGTACCAAATGTTGATAGAAAGCATGAAGCTGAAGAACACAGTAGCTGAACTGAGAAGACTTCCTACAGGACTTTAATGTCAGACTAAAGCAGAAGAAAGAATCAGTGAATTTAAATACATATTATTGGAAATAATGCAATCAGAGGAACTTAAGTAAAAAGAATGAAATAGAGTGAAGAAAGCTTAAGGGGTTTATGCAATACCATCAAAGAGATCAGTATATGCATAATGGGAGCCCCAGAAGGAGTGGGGAGAGAGAGAGCGAGAGAGAGCACCAGAGAAATTAATAAATGAAGGAGGACAGATAGTGAACAAAATGGTCTTCATAAAGTGAGATTTTAAGATTAATAAAAATATTTTTACATTTAAATAAAAATTTAACTAATAACAGCAAGAACATAAAGGGAAAAAAACAATAGTAATTATCACTTTATTACTTATTGTTTGCCATACCCTGTAAGGAATGATATACATAGTTTATCTCATTTAATACACACAAAAGACTTCTGAGGTATTATATCTCTCTTTGTAGGTGAGGAAGGTGATGCTCAGAGATGTAAAGTTATTTACCTTGAATTGCATGACTGACAAGTGGTGTAGCTGAATTGGAAACTGAGAATTTCCTGGCTCCACAGGCCATACTTTTAACCACTGCATATATGTATTACCTTATTATAGGTCAACTTATGACATGAATAATAAACATATTGTTGAAAATTTCTCACTAGGTGATAAGATATATAGGAAAAGGTTTTATGATAAAGAAAAATGAAAAGTTTACTACTGTTTTAAAATAAACCATCCAAATAAATACTATGGTTGCCATCATATGCAATTTGATTATTCTTTTATTATTGATATGCATATATGTGTATTGAATGTGAGAAGTGCACTATAATTCATACTTCAAATTAATTGGTTAGCCTGAGAGATTTAGTATGTTGTATTAAGTTACCATGGCATGAAAAAGCATCAGTGAAATAAAGATATGGTAGTTATTTATATATCATTTCAGACAATAGAAATAAAAACTTAAAAACTTTTATTTTTAATTCCCCCAGTGGAGTTTTACTACATTTATTTGTGTAATCTTTAAAAATTAATGTTTTATTTCCTCTTGAAAGAAAATAAAATAGTCTTTATTATTGGTGCAGCATGAAAATATGCTATGACTACATTAGAAATCAGGGTTTTTAGCTTAATACTGCACCTGAACTTTTCTTTTAGATATCCAGATGGCTGATATACTTTGTTGTTTTTTTAACTTTATTGAGGAATAGTTGACAAATATAATTGCATATATTTAAGATGTATGATGTAATGATTTGATATACATGTATATTGTAGAACAATTACCAAAATCACAATAATAAACACATCCATCACCTTACATAGTTAACATAGCTATCTGCTTTCCCCTCCCTGTGGTGAAAATGCTTAAGATCTACTGTCAAAAATTTTCAAGTATACAATACCATATTCTTTAACTCTAGTCACCGTGCTGTGCATTAGAGCCTCAGAACTTATAACTGAAAATTTGTACCCCTTGACCTACATCACCCCATTTCCCCTTCCCTCAGCCCCAGGCAACCACCATTTTTTTCTCTGTATCTATGAAATCAACTTCACTGCAGCATTATTCACAATAGCAAGATGTGGAAACAACCTAAATGTACTTTGCTGGATGAATGGATACAGAAAATATGATATATATATATATATATATATATACACACACACGTGATATATATGAGTGATGGAATATATATATATATATAAATATAATATATAGTGAAGTATTATTCAGCCATATAAAGGACATCCTGCCATTTGTGACAACATGGATGAATCCAGAGGGCATGCTACCTACATTTTTTTTAAACAAGAGGTAACATAGTATAATACCAAAAAACACAGGTTTTGGTTTCAGACAGACTTAGGTTCATATATTAACTTTAGCACGTACTTGGTTATGTCATTGCTGATGTTATCACTTAAAGTTTACTTAAAATTAGGAAAATAAGTATCTGTATTGTAGAATTATTGTGCAAATTAGAGATAACATACAAAATAGACTTAGCACAATATCTAGTAATATCCCAGGTACTAATTCTGGCACATGAATAACATCAACATTTCAAGGGTGCTAAAATGTACCAGAATTTTTCTTGGTGTATTTGTGTTATTTCCAACCCATAGAAAAACCTTGTAATATCAGAGCCTTAAATTGGGTTCCTCCCACAATCATACTGAGATAAGGACTTAGGTAAAGGTTGTATATTTTATTTATTTATTTATTTATTTATTGGAGTAAAATTACTTTACAATGTTGTGTTAGTTTCTGCTGTACAATGAAGTGAATCAGTATTTGTATGCCTATATCCTCTCTCTTTTGGACCTCCCTCCCCTCCCCCCCCATCTAGGTCATCACAGAGCACTGAGCTGAACTCCCTGTGCTATACAGCACATTCCCACTAGCTATCTATTTTACACATGGTAGTGTATTTATGTCAAACCTAATCTCCCAATTCATCTCACCCTCCCCTTTCCCCACTGTGTCCACATGTCCATTCTCTGTGTCCATGTCTATTCCTACCCTACAAATAGGTTCATCTGTACCATTTTTTTAGATTCCACATATATGCGTTAATATACGATATTTGTTTTTCTCTTTCTGGCTCACTTCACTCTGTATGACAGACTCTAGGTCCATCACATCTCTACAAATGACCCAATTTCTTTCCTTTATATGGCTGAGTAATATTCCATTGTATATATGTACCACATCTTCTTAATCCATTCATCTATTGTTGGACATTTAGGTTGTTTCCATGTGTTGGTAAATAGTGCTGCAATGAACATTGGGAAACATGTGTCATTTTGAATTATGGTTTTCTCAGGGTATATGCCCAGTAGTGCGATTGCTGGGTCATATGGTAATTCTATTTTTAGTCTTCTAGGAACCTCCATACTGTTCTTCATAGTGTCTGTATCAATTTACATTCTCACCAACAGTGTAGGAGGGTTCCCTTTTCTCCACACCCTTTCCAGCATTTGTTATTTGTAGCTTTTTTGATGATGGCCATTCTGACCAATATGAGGTAATACCTCATTGTAGTTTGGATTTGCATTTCTCTAATGATTAGTGATGTTGAGCATCTTTTCACGTGCCTCTTGGCCATCTGTATGTCTTCTTTGGTGAAATGTGTATTTAAGTGTTCCACCCATTTTTTAATTGGGTTGTTTGGTTTTTTTTGATATTGAGCTGCATGAACTGTTTGTATATTTTGGATATTAATCCTTTGTCCACTGTTTCATTTGCAAATATTTAGTCCCATTTTGAGGGTTGTCTTTTTCTCTTGTTTATGGTTTTCTTTGCTGCGCAAAAACTTTTAAGTTTCATTAGGTCTGGTTTTTAAATTTTCGTTTTTATTTTCATTATTCTAGGAGGTGGGTCAAAAAAGATCTTGCTGTGGTTTATGTCAAAGATTGTTTTTCCTATGTAATCATCTACAAGTTTTATCCAATCTTACATTTAGGTCTTTAATCCATTTGGAGTTTATTTTTGTGTATGGTGTTAGGGAGTGTTCTAATTTCATTCTTTTACATGTAGCTGTCCAGTTTTCCCAGCACCACTTATTGAAGAGACTTTCTTTTCTCCATTCTATATCCTTGCCTCCTTTGTCAAAAATTAGGTGACCATATGTGTGTGGGTTTATCTCTGGGCTTTCTATCCTGTACCACTGATCTGTATTTCTGTTTTTGTGCCTGCCAGTACCATACTATCTTGATTACTCTAGCTTTGTAGTATAGTGTGAAGTCAGGTAGCCTGATTCCTCCAGCCCCATTTTTCTTTCTCAAGATTGCTTTGGCTATTTGGGGTCTTTTGTGTTTCCATACAGATTGTAGAATTTTTTGTTCTAATTTTGTGAAAAATGCCCTTGATAGCTTGATAGGGATTACATTGAATCTGTAGATTGCTTTGGGTAGTATAGTCATTTTCATAATATTGATTCTTACAATCCAAGAACCTGGTATATCTCTCAGTCTGTTTATGTTATGTTTGATTTTTTTCATCAGTGTTTTATAGTTTTCTAAGTACAAATCTTTTGCCTCCTTAGATAGGTTTATGCCTAGGTATCTTTTTCTTTTTGTTGCGATGGTAAATGGGATTGTTTATTTGATTTCTCTTTCTTGTTTTTTGTTGTTAGTGTACAAGAATGCCAGAGATTTCTGTGCATTAATTTTGCATCCTGCAACCTTATGAAATTCATTGATTAGCTGTAGTAGTTTTCTGGTGGCGTCTTTAGGATTTTCTATGTATAGTATCATGTGATCTGCAAACAATGACTGTTTTACTTCTTCTTTTCCAATTTGGATTCCATTTATTTCTTTTTATTCTCAGATTGCCGTGGCTAGAACTTCCAAAACTATGTTGAATAAGAGTGGTGAGAGTGGGCATCCTTTTCTTGTTCCTGATCTTAGTGGAAATGCTTTCAGTTTTTCACCATTGAGTATGAGGTTTGCTGTATCTTTGTCATATATGGCCTTTGTCATATTGAAGTAGGTTCCCTCTTTGCCTATTTCTTGAGAGTTTTTATCATAAGTGGGTGTTGAATTTTGTCAAAAACTTTTACTGCATCTATCGAGATGCTCATATGGTTTTTATTCTTTAACTTGTTAATATGATGTATCACATTGATTTGTATATATTGAAGAATGCTTGCATTCCTGGGATAAATCCCACTTGAACATTGTGTATGATCCTTTTAATATGTTGTTGGATTCTCCTTGCTAGTATTTTGTTGAGGATTTTTGCATCTATATTCATCAGCAATATTGGTCTGTAATTTTCTTTTTTTCTGTGATATCTTTGTCTGATTTTGGTATCAGGGTGATGGTGGCTTTGTAGAATGAATTTAGGAGTGTTCCTTGCTCTGCAATTTTTTGGAAGAGTTTGAGAAGGATCAGTGTTAGCTCTTCTCTAAATGTTTGATAGAATTCGTCCATGAAGCCATCTGATTCTGGACTTTTGTTTGTTGGAAGTTTTTAAATTACAGTTTCAACTTCATTACTTGTCATAGGTCTGTTTATATTTTCTAATTCTTCCTGGCTCAGTCTTGGAAAGTTGTATCTCATACTGAGACAAGGACTTAGGTAAAGGTTTTATATTTAGGTGCGTATCTCAGGAAGAACAGGTAGGGGAGTAGGGAGAGTAAGACAGGAAATGAAGAAAAGCCAACAAAGAATATGTCCGTGAACAGGTACAGTAGTGGTTGTAGGTAGATTAGCCTTGGTTAGAGGGAGCCCACTCAGGAGGATTCATGCACAGCTTCCTTATCTCTATCATCATGTCTAATTTATTCTTTCTTCTGTTATGCAAGGTTGACTGATGTCCACTACATGAATTATTCCATCCACCTTTTTGTTTAATGCCTCCTCTGTGTTAGGTATTGTCTGATGAGCATGGAGGATCTTCAAAATTTTTTTTGGTTATGACTTCATAACCAAAGATTTGAATACTTTGTACCCATTCCCATTGTTCCATTCCCATGTCCCTGTTCCAGACCTCCATGACTGCAGTCTTTCAATCTTGTTCTTTACAGTCCTGTTACCAACCAACCTACAAGACATTTGCCATTGCCCACAAGTTCATGTATATGTTTACCTCGTACTACTTCTACCTCCACACAAAGGAGAGGAGTAAGTGTACTGCTGTAAGCTCTGTTCACTGGGAGATTTTCCTATCACCACATTTAAAGAAAACTGAGTGATATTATATGGCAGCAACAAGTTTTTTTTTAACTTGTGCCAACATATCAAGCCAGTCCATCTGTTAGTCAGTCTTGAGTTGTCTTCCTCAGGGAACCTTCCATGATGCCATAGGCATGAGCTAAGGGAATGGCATTTGTGTAACAGAGGTAGCTGTCACTGGAGTCAGGGTTTGCTCCCTGTCACTTAAATTACACCATTACTTGGTGTCTCATGATTAGAAGCTCAGTATTTAGTAGGCATCAGGACTTTTCCCGGAGCTGCTTTTCACATGGTAGTTTTGTACTGCAGAAAGCATCTTTTGCTCTAGAACTTCATGGATCTGCTTGTCATAGATTCTGCAGTGTCTTGTCTATCATGGTTGTCTCTAGCCTTATTGGATCTCTTTTTAAAATTTTATTTTATTTTGGCAAGAATACTTAACATGAGATCTACTCTCTTAACAAAGTTTTAAGTGTACAATGCAATATTGTTGACTTTAGGTACAATCTTGAGTAGCAGATCTCCAGAACTTATTCATCTTGCTTAACTGAAACATTATGCCCATTGATTAGTTTATTCCCCATTCCTCTCTCCTCTTAGCCCCTGACAACCACCATTCGACTCTTTGATTCTATGAATTTAACTATTTTAGATACCTCAAAGAGTTGGAATCATGCAATATTTGTCTGTCAGACTGACTTAATATAATACCACTTAGCATAATATTCTCAGGGTTCATGCTTGTTGTTGTGTATTGCATAATTTCCTTCTTTTTTAAGGCTGAATGATATTCTATTGTATGAATATACCACATTTCCTTTCATTCATTCATCTATCTGTGGATATTTAGTTTTTTTTCTGTGTCTTGACTATTGTGAATAATGCTGAAGTGAACATAGGAGTGCTAATAATCTCTTTGAGATTCTGATTTCAATTATTTTGGATAAATGCCCAGGAGTAGAATTGCTGGATCATCTGATAGTTCTTTTTTTTTTTTTTTTGGAGGAACCTCTATACTGTTTTCCATAGTAGATGTACCATTCATTATGCATTCCCACCAAGAGTGTCCAAGAGTGCCAATGTCTCCATATCCTCACTAGCACTTGTGTCTTTTGTGGTTTTCTTTTTTTTTGATAATAGTCATCCTGACAGGTGTGAGGTGGTATCTCATGGTTTTGATTTACATTTCCCTGATAATTAGTGACATTAAGCTTTTTTTTTTTCCCATTTACCTGTTGGCCGCTTGTATGTCTTTTTTAGAGAAATGTCTATTCTAGTTCTTAGCCCATTTTTAATTAGATTATTAGTTTTTTTACTATGAGTTCGAGTTCCTTATATATTTTGAAGATTAATTCCTTATCAGAAATATAGTTTGCAAATATTTCCTTTCATTCTGTAGGTTGCCTTTTACTCTGTGAACTGTTTTGTTTGCTGTGCAGAAGCTTTTAAGTTTGTTGTAGTCCCACTGGTCTATTTTTGCTTTTGTTGCCTGTGCTCTTAGTGTCATATCAAGGAAATCATTGCCAATACCAATGTAATGAAGTTTTTTTCTATGTTTTCATCTAGGAATTCTACAGTTTCAATATTATGTTTAAATGTTTAATCTATTTTGAGTTTATTTTTGTTTAGGGTATAACAGAAGGGTCCAATTTCATTCTTTTGCAACTGGATACCCAGATACCAATTTGACTAACACATTTGTTGAAGAGACCACCCTTTATTGATTGTATATTCTTGGCACCCTTGTTGAAGGCCAGTTGATCATATATGTGTGAATTTATTTCTAGGCTCTTTATCGAATTCCATAGGTCTACAATTCTGTCTTTATACCAGTACCATACTTTTTTGATTACTGTAGCTTTGCAATGTATTTGGAAACTGGGAACTTTGATGCCTCCCACTTTGTTCTTTCATAAGATTGATTTGGCTATTTGTTATCTTTTGTGGTTCTATATGGATTTTAGCATTTTTTCTATTTCTATAAAAAAATGCCATTGGGGTTTTGATAGGGACTGCATTGAATCTGTAGATTGCTTTGATAGCATGGACATTTTAAGAATACTAAGTCTTCCAATTCATGAACATGGGTTGTCTTTCCATTTATATGTTTCTTCTTTAATTACTTTCATCAATGTTGTCTAGTTTTCAATATACAGGTTTTCCACTTCCTTTGTTAAGTTTATTCCTTTGGGGCTGTTGTAAATGGGATTGGTTTCCCGATTTCCTTTTCACATAGTTTGTTGTTAGTGAATAGAAATGAGACTGATTTTTGTATGTCAATGTTGTATCCTAAAACTTCACTAAATTCATTTTGTAGCTTTAAAAGTTTTTTAAATTGAGTCTTTCAGAGTTTATATATATAACATTATGTCATTTGCACACAGGGATGGTTTTGCTTCTTCCTTTCCAATTTGAATGCCTTTTATTTCTTTTTCTTGCTTAATTGCTCTGGCTAGGACTTCTCATACTATGTTAAGCAACTGGCAAGAGTGGGCATCATTGCCTTGTTCTTAGAGGAAAAGCTTTCAGTCTTCCAGCAGTGCTTTTCATATATTGCCTTTATTATGTTGAAATGCTTTCTTTCTATTCCTGGTGTGTTGAGCATTTTTATCATGAAAGGATGTTGAATATTGTTCAGTCCTTTTTCAACTTCTGTTGAGACAGATATGTGATTTTTACCCTTTATTTTGTCATTGTGGTGTATCACATTAATTTGTTTTCATATGTTGAGCCATCCTTGTATCCCAGGGATAAATTCCACTTGTTCATAGTGTATGATCATTTCAATTTGCTGTTGGATTAAGTTTTCCAGTATTTTATTGAGGATTTTTGGATCAGTATTCATCAGGGATATTGGCTTATAGTTTCGTTTTCTTGTGTTATACTTGTCTGTCAAAGTCAACTGGTAAACGTACCTTGTATCAGGATAATGGTGGCCTCATAAAATGAGTTTGGAAGTGTTTCCTTCTCTTCAATTTTTTGGAAGAGTTTAAAAGTATTGGCATTAATTCTTTGAATATTTGGTAAAAATCACCAGGGAATCCATCTGGTCCTGGGCTTTTCTTTGTTGCGAGGTTTTTGTTTAGTGATTCAATCTCTATATTAGTTTTAGGTCTGTTCAGACTTTCTATTTCTTCACAATTCAGTCTTGGTAGGGTGTATGATTCTAGGAATTTATCCATTTTTTTTTAAGATTATTCAGTTGATGTAGTTCATAGTAGTCTTTTATAATCCTTTTTATTTCTGTGGCCTCAGTTCTAATGTCTCCTCTTTCATTTTGGATTTTATTTGAGTCTTCTTTCCTTTTTCTTAGTTTAGCTAAGGGTTTGTCAGTTTTATCTTTCAAAAAAACTCAATTTCATTGTTTTACTATTCTCTATTTCACTTATTTCTATTCTAATCTTTGTTATTTCTTTCCTTCTGCTAACTTTGTGCTTATTTTGATCTTCTAGCTCCTTGAAATGTAAATTAAGTTGTTCATTTGATCTTTCTTTTCTCTCAATATGTCTCTTTATCACAGTAAACTTCCTTTTCAGTACTACTCTTGCTGTAGCCTATAAGTTTTGGTATGTTTTGGTTTTTGTTTGTTTATTTGTCTTTAGGAGTTTTCTTTGATTTCTTTTCTGACAAAATTGTTGTTCAGGAGTTTGTCATTTAATTTCCACATATTCATGAATTTCCAGTTTTTCTTCTGCTATTCATTTTAGTTTTATTCCATTGTGGTCAGAAAAGATACTTTGCATGATTTCAGCCTTCTTTAATCTGTTTAGACTTGTTTTGTGACCAAACTTGTGATCTATAAAGTTCCATGTTCAGTTGAAAAGAATATGTATTCTGCTGCTGTTGGGCAGAATGTTATGTATATTTCTCTTAGGTTTATAATGTTGTTCATCCTCTGTTTCCTGACTTTCTATCTGGATATTCTATTTATTATTGAAAGTGGGGTATTGAATTCTCCTACTATTATTGTCATGCTGTCTATTTCCCTTTCTGTTCTGTCAACATTTGCTTTATGTATTTAGGTACTCTGTTGTTGGGTGCATATACATTTTTGATTATGATATCTTCCTGTTGAATTGGCCTTTTTATCATTGTTATGTACTTCTTTTTCTCTTATGATAGATTTTGACTTAAAGTCTATTTTTTCCTGACATAAATATGGCCACCCCTGCTTTCTTTTGGTACCATTTATGAGGAGTAGCTTTTCTATCTCTTCTCTTTCACCTATTTGTGTTCTTAAATCTCAAGTGATTTTTTTGTAGATAGCAAATAGTTAGGTGTGTTTTTTTAATCCATTCAACTACTCTATGCCTTTTGATTGAGGAATTTAATCCATTTACATTTACAGTGATTACTGCTATGGAAGTATTTACTATTTCCATTTTGTTAATTGATTTCTATTAATCTTGTAGTTATTTTGCTTGTATTTCCTAGAGATGTTCCTTGTTCGTTTGTTTGGTAACGTCTCTGCCTGAACCGTCATTTTCCTTGACTCTCTGTGTTGGTTTCTGCACATTGGATGGAGCAGTTACCTCTCCCATTGTTCATGCACTAGCCTCATACAGGAGAAGAACCTGAGGGCCTCTTGAAATTTTGAGGTAGTCCAACCCACTTTTGTTAGTTCTTTGAAGACCCCAGGTATCTAGGATGTGCCAGGTCCCATCAGTGTACCATGACAAGCAAGTCTGAAGCCAATTCCTCAGGCAGTCTCTGGAAAAGTTATATTGTTGGATGCTCTGTCTAACTCTTTCCTTCCACAGTGAGAAGCTAAGAACTAGGGATTTTTGTCCACTGTCTCTGTGCTTAACTGGGAGGGAGGACTATGGTGACTGCCAGCCCAAATCTTCATCTCTGTTTTCACTAGACACCCCACCCTGCCCCAGGTGGTTTGATTATGCCAGATCCCAGATCCCCTCAGTACTCTGAGACAGGCAAGCTAGAAGCCTGTCCTTTGAGTAGTCCCTGGAAAGATTGTGGCATTGGATACCTGGACCAACTTTTCCCCTTACCAGTGAGAATCAGGCAGCTTTGTTTTTGTCCACCTACTCTGTGCTGAGAAGGAGGCAGGAGCTATGGTGTCCACCAGTTTAAATCTCTGTCTCTATCTCCCCCAGGTGGCTAGGTTGTTCTGATTCCATCAGCATTCCAAGATGAGCAAGACAGGTGCCAGTTCTTTGTGCAGTCTTAGAGAAGCTGGGGTACTAGACACATGGATCAAGGCTTTCCATCCCCAGTGGGAAGCTGAGAGCCTTGATTTTTTATCTTCTCCCTTTGTGCTGTGCCAGAGAAGGAGCTATGGTGTTTACCAGCCCAAGCTGCCATCTCCTTTCTCTCCCAGGCAACTAGACTGTGCTAGAATCTGTCAGAGCCCCAAACATAGCAGCAGAGAAGCCAGACCTTTGGGGATCCCACTTGGAAAACTTGGGGTGCTGGACATGTGAGCCATCAATTTTCCTCCCCTGGGAGAAACTGGGAGCTAAAGAGTCTCTTTCTGATCATACGGTGCTATGTGAGCTGTAGAAATTCTGTTGAGATTGGGTCTTGACTCTCCCTGCCAGATTTGGTGTCTAGTTTCACACTTGCCCAGGGTACAGGAATATTTCAGTTAGTTTCTGGATTTCTCACAAAGAGAATCTTGTTGCTAAGTTGGTATGTTTGTGGGGACAAGGCAGGTCCAAGATTTCCTACTCTACTGTCGTGCTATGTTGCTCCTCTTGAGTCATTTTTTGCCCACTTAAAATTAGCCTTCTGAGCCTCCTGATAAATGCAATTAATGCAGTATTATCAAGTGTGATGGAAGAGTCCACAAGTACAAAGAGACCTACCAAGTACTGTGCTTCTTTCTTAATGCTAAGAGATACATGGTGTAGTGACTTTTCCTTTACCTTAAAGATGTCCTGGCATATCGCATTGGTTACCTAAAAAACTCCATCATGTGGCAGGCCTCTGAATATTTTTCAGGTTTACATTCCACACTCTGGCAAACATATATCTTACCAGGTGTTGTGGGTTGAATTGCAACCCCAGTACCCCCAAAAAAGGATATTTTGATGTTTCTACCCCTGGTACCTGGAAGTGTTGCCTTATTTGGAAATAGGGACTTTGAAGATGCAATCAAGTTAAGATGAAGCCATACTGGATGGATTAGGATGGACCCTAATCCACCCTATATGAGAAGAGATATTTAGGGATCCAGATGTACACAGAGGGAAGATGGCCAAGTGAAAATGGAGGTAGAAATTCGAATGATATAGCTACAAGCCAAGGAATGCCAAGGATTGTTGACACCTACACTATAGTTGTTTGTTTTTTTTTATTGAGTTGTATGAGCTGTCTGTTTTGGAAATTAAGCCGTTGTTGGTTGCATCGTTTGCAAATATTTTCTCCCAATCCATAGGCTGTCCTTTCATTTTGCATATGGTTTCCTTTGCTGTGTAAAAGCTTGTAAGTTTGATTAGGTCCCATTTGTTTATTTTTGCTTTTATTTCTATTGCCTTGAGGACTGAGCTAATAAAACATTGGAACAATTGATGTCCAAGAATGTTTTGCTTATGTTGTCTTATAGGAGTTTTATGGTGTCATGTCTTATATTTAAGTTTTTTAGACATTTTGAGTGTATTTTTTTGTATGGTGTGAGGGTGTGTTCTAACTTCGTTGATTTACATGTGGCTGTCCAGCTTTCCCAACACCATCAAGAGTCACCATTTGCTGAAGAGGCTGTCTTTTTTCCATTGTATATTCTTGCCTCCTTTTTCAAAGATTAACTGACCGTATGTGTGTGGGTTTATTTTTGGGCTGTCTATTCTCTTCCATTGATCCATATGTCTGTTTTTGTGCCAGTACCATGCTGTTTTGATTACTGTTGCTTTGCAGTATTGTCTGAAGTGTGTGAAGGTTATGCCTCCTGGTTTGTTCTTTTTGCTTAGGAATGCTTTGGCAATTCTGAGTCTTTTATGGTTCTGTAAAAATTTTAGGATTATATGTTCTACTTCTGTGAGAAATGTCATGGGTAATTTGATAGGGATTGCATTAAATCTGTAGATTGCTTTGGGTATTTTGGCCATTTTAACAATATTAATTCTAGAAGTACTCATTTAAATGTTTGAAGTTTGTAAGCTCTGTAGGAGCTCTTGTTTGCCACCATGTATCCAAGGCTTAGTCAAGAGCCTAGTACATAATAGGTGATCATTAAATGTATATTAAGTGAATACAGTTATCATAATTCTGTAAAGTAAGTATTACTAATGCTGCTTCACAGATGAAGAAAATGAAGTTTAGAGAGGTTAAACGTGTCAAGGTTACACAGCTTCTAAGTGGTAGAGTCAGGATTTGAATCTGGGTCTGCGTATTAATGGCTAATGGTTAATAGTTAGTCGCAGGCAGTATGTGAGGCTCACACATTCTTTTACATACTTTATCTCATTGAATCCTCACACCTTATGAGGTAGGTATTATTATTCTGTCTTACAGATAAGTAGAGGCCTAGAGAGGATAAGTAATTTGCCCATGGCTATACAGTTAACCAACCAAGTGTCAGAGTGGGTATTTGAACCTAAGTTGGGTAAAATTAAAATAACAGTAATATAAACACTAATATTGAATTTATTATGTGCCATACAGAGGTCCAAGTGTTTGACATGAGTGATTCATTCAAGTCTCATATCAACCCTATGAGGTAGATTCTATTGTTATTTTCATTTAACAGATGAGGAAACAGACACAGAGAGGTTGAATAATTTTACCAAGATCACGTTGCTGGTAATCTGAACTGGGATCCAAACCCAGTCATTCTGGCTCCATAATCTGTGCTTGAAACTATTGCATTGCATGGGGTCATAATCCATATGAAAGCACTTATCTCTGCGTTAGGCATTTAGCAGTTTCGTAATTTAAAATTTTGCCTTTAGGTCTTTTTAACTTCTGAGAAAATAAGATTGTTGTAACTTTAAGTTAAAAATATGATACTAAATTTCCTAAGTTGCAGAATGAAGTGATTGTAGCAGAAAATAGATTATACTGGTCATTGATTACCACAAACGAAGAGCTTATGCCCATTAACCTTTAAAGTAAGAAAACTTCCCTAGTATAAAATTTTAATGTTAGAAGACAATTTCAAAATATTTAAAAATCAAATAAAATCTTGTAGTATATGAGGCGTAGGTTTATAGAATCTCTAAGGAAAAATTAATCTGCCTTTTGTAGAAGGTTCCCTCACTCTTCATTCTCACCACATTTAGATAAGCTGTCCTGTTTCAGGAAGAAGTGTTTTAAGTTTGTACATAATTATGGCAGAGTCCTTGATTTGGATTGTTTTGAGGAATATGAAAGAATCTTACTTTTTTCTTCTTTATAAATCTACCAACCAGCAGATATGTTTTATCCTGTGGGAAGAATACAATATACAGTTCCCAGTTTAAAGGAGTTTAGTGGGAGAGACTGACAAAGGCTCTGATTGAATTGACCACAAAATTTATCATCTAAAGTAAATATCTTTGCCCACAACAAATGCTAACCTGCAAGGGAGTCTGGGACAACAGACAAAGCCTGGGGTTTGTCTGAGGCTAACCACGATATAATAAGTACCGAGTAATAAAACATAGCAAAAGCATGTCTTTTTCAGCATGGTATTGGGGAGATAAGTTTGCAGACAATGCTTATTAGAGGAGGCTACTATTAGCTAAAGCTTGAATGATTAATAACAATTTATCTGGTAAATTTTGGCTTTTGGGAAAGACTACCTAGTTCTTGTCATGCAGAAAGACATGAATGCTAGAGAGAGGATGATACTTTCAGGGAATGGCAAACTGCAACTAGCTCTCAAAAATGGAGAGTATTCTTGAGAGTAAGGGCTCACTAAAACTTTTTAATTAAATACACTTTATTTCTCTTTACCTTAAAATTCATTTCTAATATATGTATTCTGTCATTCCCTTCTCTCTATTCTCAAAGAAATACGTATGCTGGAAATTCAAGAGGGAGGAGATATGGGGATATATGTATATGTATAGCTGATTCACTTTGTTCTAAAGTAGAAACTAACACACCATTGTAAAGCAATTATACTCCAATAAAGATGTTAAAAAAAAACACAAAAAAACAACACACTGATCTACAAGAAAAAAAACAAAACCTTTTAGAGAAAATACTGAATGACAACATCCATGTGTCCACATCCTGAACCTGGTTTGTATGTGTCTCCTTGAAGGTTGGTCTCTTTCTCTTCACATTGTCACCCTATATCACTTCTGCCCTGTGAACCCTCCTGACCTACGTGATTACTATACTGTTTGCTTTGCTAATCCAGAGTTTTGTCCCTGACCAATGGGTTTAGCCCCTTGTCCAAACTGGGATTTTCCCATGGGATGATGGTAAGAGAAAGTATTAGGCAATGTACTCTGGTTTCCCTCTGCTTGTTATTAAATGAATTGTTATAAAATATTGCAACGTTTTCAGCTCCACAACTTCTATCCTAGACCAAGTCATCAGTAAATTTCCTGGACTTGTACAGCAGCTTTCTAACCTCTCTCTGGTCCATCATCTACAATGCCACCAAAGCTATACTGTGAATCATCTGATCATATTTCTTTATGCTTAAAATCTTTCATGACTCCCAATTGTCTTCAGCATAAAATCCAAATGCTTTTATTTAACAATGTCTTTAAAGTACATATATACATTTAAAACTATTCAGCCATAAAAAGAAGGAAAAAAGAAAATACTGCCATTTGCAACAACATTGATGGACTTAGAGGGCATTATGCTAAATTAAATAAGTCAGAGAAAGACAAATAGTGTATGATATCACTTATATATGAGATCAAAACAACAAAAAACAAAACAAATAAAAACAAGACAAGCAGCCAAACAAACAAAAACCCAAGCTCATAGATACAGAGAACAGATTGGTGTTTGCCAGATGGGAGGGTAGTGAGGGATTGGTGAAATGAGTGAAGGGGGTCAAAAGGTTCAAATGTCCAGTTATAAAGTAAATAAGTAATGGGATTGTAATGTATAGCATAATGACTATAGTTAATACTGTTTTTCATATTTGAGAGTCTCCAAGAGAGTAAATCTTGGAAGTTCTCATCACAAGAAAAAAAAAAAGAAAAAAATAATTTGTAACTATGTATGGTGACAGATGGTAACTAGACTTATTGTGGTGGTCATTTCACAATGGGTGTAAATATCAAATCATTATGTTGTACACCTGAAATCAATATAATTATATGTCAATTATACCTCAATAACAAACAAAAATCATCTTTAATATGACCTGAATCAAATTTTCTTCCTATTAATACTATCACTTTATGCCAGAACATGCCACATTACAAGGTCTTTATCTCTTTTAGAGAAAAAAATTAGCACATTTAGGAGAAAGCAGCATGGTTTTGAAATATAAAGGAATGTTTCACCATGTCTAGAAATTCTGTTGGAGAAATATCGGTAGCTATGAACTGTAGATGAATAATTTAATTCTCTTCTTTGTTTCTGATTCATAATTGAAACAAAGCTAAACTTCTCTTATGGTAGGATTTTCACTTGAGTTTTAAATTTCTCACCTCTTTACTGAATTATATATATCTGCATATATATGGTTATATATCTACTTGTATATTTTCCTCTGTCCTATTTCCTCTACCTCCTCTTTGAGGAAGAAGTAAAATATTTCATTCCCAAATAACTTTCCTCTATGATGACATTTCCTATAGTAACAGTCCTGAAGCTAAAGGCCTCAGAAAGAGCTGTTGAAGTGTGAACTGTGTTTAATGAAATCCATTTGCACATCTCTTCAACTGCTCTTTTCAAATCATCTGAGACACTGCTTTGAAGGGGACTTCCAGTTCACGTAAACCACCCTCCTGTGCTTTGGTAGTAAAATAACTGCAAAAAAGGGGACATATCACTTGACTAAATATGGTTGATTGAGTTTGTTTATAACCCTCCTCTTTCCAGTAAAGATAGTCTCTTCAATAAGTGGTGCTGGGAAAACTGGACAACTACATGTAAGAGAGTGAAATTTGAATACTCCGTAACACCATACACAGAAATAAACTCAAAATGGATCAAAGACCTAAATGTAAGTCCGTACACTAGAAAACTCTTAGAGAAAAACATAGGCAGAGCACCCTGACATAAATCACAGCAAGATGTTTTTTGATCCACCTCCTAGAGTAATGAAAATTAAAACAAAAATAAACAAATGGGATCTGATTAAACTTAAAAGCTTTTGCACAGCAAAGGAAACCATAAACAAAACAAAAAGACAACCCTCAGAATGGGAGAAGATATTTGCAAACAAAGCAAGTGGTAAGGGATTAATCTCTAAAATATACAAACAGCTCATGCAGCTCAATATCAAAAAAACAAATAACCCAATCAAAAACCAGGGGAAGATCTGAATAGACATTTCTCCAAAGAAGGCATACAAATGGCCAAAAAGCACATGAAAAGATGCTCAACACCAATAATTATTAGAGAAATGCAAATCAAAACTACAATGAGGTATCACCTCACACCAGTCAGAATGGCCATCATCAAGAAAACTACAAACAATGAATGCTGGAGAGAGTGTGGAGAAAAGGGAACCCTCCTACGCTGTTGGTGGGAATGTAAATTGGTACAGCCACTATGGAGAACAGTATGGAGGTTCCTCAAAAAGCTAAAAATAGAACTACCATATGACCCACAAATCCCACTCCTGGGCAGATACCCAGAGAAAACCATAATTCAAAAAGATACATGCAACCCGATGTTTACTGCAGCACTATATACAATAGCCAGAACACGGAAGCAACCTAAATGTCCATCAACAGAGGAATGGATAAAGAAGATGTGGTACGTATATACAATGGAATATTACTCAGCCATAAAAAGAAACGAAATAGTGCCATTTGCAGAGACGTGGATAGACCTAGAGACTGTCATACAGAGTGAAGTAAGTCAGAAAGAGAAAAACAAATATCTTATAACATCCCTTATATGTCGAATCTAGAAAAATGGTACAGATGAACTTACTTGCAAAGTAAAAATAGAGACACAGATGTAGAGAACAAATTTATGGATACCAAGGGGGGAAGCTGAGGGATGGGATGAATTGGGAGATTGGGATTGACATATATACACTATTGATACTATGTATAAAATAGATAACTAATGAGAACCTACTGTATAGCACAGGGAACTCTACTCAGTGCTCTGTGGTGACCTAAATGGGAAGGAAATCTAAAAAAAAGAGATGTATGTGTGTGTTTAACTGATTAACTTTGCTGTACAGCAGAAAATAACACAACATTGTAAAGCAACTATACTCCGATAAAAATTAAGTATATAAGTAAAATTTTAAAAATGATTTAAAGTATTACTTGAATGATTATAAGTATATGTATGTAGTAGTTTGAAATCTAAGACATAAATACTTTTTAAGTGATAACCAAATAACAAATTTTTAATTAGAGTTTTCTTTTTATTTTCTATTATAGCTGCTTCCCATAATACTTTAAAAAGTACATTAATTAACAAAACTAGAATGTTGTCTGTGTTTTTACTTTTCACTCTCTATAAACACGTCATACTTTGATATTATATTCCAGTAATGAAAAATCCATACGAACTGTGGGTTGTCATACAGGTTACAAATAGACTTACCTTCTGAAAGTGTAGGGATATCTTGTGCAGGTTATGACCTTTTTGCAGGTAGTTCCATTCCCTATCCTCTCTTCTTTGTATTTCGGAGCGGGAACCCCCTGAAAATTGCACTTCCCAGGTTCCCCTGTCATCTGGATTCTGGCTAGGTTCAGCTAATAGGGGGCTCTAGCAGGAGACTGAAGGGCATGGAGAAGGGAGAAGCCTGGGTATTTCTCCTCCTTTCTATTTTGGGCAGCATCTCCAGAAGTGGCTACATCTCCTTTGTCGTTTTGCCAGACCGCCTCTTCCTTGTGTCCCCAACTTTGTTGGATTGCCCTGGTTCCCAGGGTTCACTGTCTTCTCCCTTTGCTCCTCTATCTGTGGGTGTAGTGGGGACTTCCTGCTGCTGTTAATCTCTGTGTTGCCCCGCTCTCATCTGTTTGGTCTTTTAGCTCTCCCAACACTTTTGCAACTACATAATTTCCTGCAATACATTCCTTTTCTTGAATTACCTGGCATGGCTCTTTTACTGACTGATCCTTGATTGATTCATGCCTCATTATGGAAGGCAAGAAATTTGCTTAGTGATTCCTTGAGGTCCCTGTAAAAGGTGGGGCTGGATCTTCAACTTACCACCTGCTGCATCGTAATTGGCATGATTTGCTGAACCTTAGGGGAAGCTCTGTTTTTTTTTTTTTTTTTTTTGCGGTACGCGGGCCTCTCACTGTTGTGGCCTCTCCCATTGTGGAGCACAGGCTCCGGACGCGCAGGCTCAGCGGCCATGGCTCACGGGCCCAGCCGCTCCGCGGCACGTGGGATCTTCCCGGACCGGGGCACGAACCCGTGTCCCCTGCATCGGCAGGCGGACTGTCAACCACTGCGCCACCAGGGAAGTCCCGGAAGCTCTGTTTTGATGGTGAGAGCTAACGCTAGTGGCTCAAAGTCTTGCCAATCCAGTAATTTCCTGAGCTAGGTCATGCTTATTTTATGCCACCTTGATAAGTGAGTTGTGTTCTTGACCAGATTATTACATTTTAAAATAGAGCTTATGTGTGCAGACTGAAGGGCTGCCTAGATTTTTCTGGGGTCTGGTTTATATAAAAATACAAAAACCATAGAAATGTTATGATGTTTATGACAGGATATTTTTGGCTCCCTGCTGAGTTTGTATTCCATGGCCTGGGCTGGTCATTAGACATCGTTTAGTTTTGAAAATATGCCCATGTGATTTTACTTTAGTCTCTGAGTTTGCACTTTATTTTGCGAAATTACTGTTTATTTTTAAATCCTTTTTCTTTCAGACAGACTGAAGTTTTTGAATAAGTGAAATTGTCCCTCCTTTTTTTTTTTTGCCTGCTATGGAAAATAAGGAAATGTTATAGTCAGAGAGAGAGAGAGGTCTACAGAGCATACAGCATTAAATCTTAGCTCCACCATTCATTAATGTTGTACCTTGGACAGGTCATTTAAACATGGAATCTCAGGACATCTTTAAACTAGGTATAACCATATTTGCCTTAAAGGGTTGTTGTGTGGATTAGAATTACTAAAAGTCTAGCAGATAGTCAGTGGTCAGTACTGAAATGTAAAGGAAGCTCTGAGAAGGAAGTAACTGATTTTGTGTGGGTATGGATGGAGTGGGATGGAATGGGGTGGGGTGAGTGTGAGAGGCCATTGAGGAAGACATTATATTATATTATATTATTATAGAGAAGATTATATTATATTATAGAGAAGATAATATAGGAACTGAACTTTAATACTCTTCTGGGAATGTTCTTCCTGAAAGCCTGTTTTTTTCCCTCACTTCAGTTCTTTATTCAAATGTCATCTTTTCATAGAGGTCTCTCTTAGCTACCCTGTAAAAAATTTCAGCTTATTCCCTGACATTTCCTAATCCCTTATCTGCTTTATGTTTTCTTCTTAGCACTACTATCTAATCTAATGTAAAGTGTACTTATTTATTTATTGTCTGTCTCCTCCACTAGAATATAAACTCTGTAAAGGTGGGATTTTTCTTTCTTTTGTTCCCTGTTGCCCAGAACAGTGCCTGGCACATGCTAGGCGCTCAGTAAGTATTTGTTGAAAGAATTATTGTGAGAATGAGTAAAACTTCACCAGATGAAATTACTTATACGTGCATTTATTGCATTTTCATAACTATTAACCTCAAGTTATAGGATGCAAAGTTGAGACATTTAGCATGGCTATATTGATTTATAGAAAGCAAACACTTATTCAGCAATCTTATTTTTTGAGAGTATTCCTGAGAATTGGGTGAGGTGGAAACCTTTGAATAGCCAACATAGTTGTTGTAAAATACATGCACTAAATTTCATTCACCTCACTCTTTAGAGGAGACACTTAGAATTTATTTCTTCTTCTTTAGACAGGGTTCTAACTATCTTGATAGTATGGGTTTTCAGCTCAGGAAATTTGCAGACAGGGTGGAACCTGAGGGTAAGAATGCTCTTTGGTCAGAAAGCAAAGTTGACAAGCTGACAGAAGGGAGGAGGCAGAAAATACAAAAGTAAACAACTAAATTTAAATATATAATCATCAAGCTATCTGCTTATCATCAAGATAAGATGAAATTATGTACACAAGATGATTTTAGAAAGATTTCCCGTAAAACTAGAGATGTCCCTGTAAACTATTATATCTTTATCCTTACAGTCTGGTATATATCCTCACTACTCCAGGAAGATAGTTCTCTGAAAGTTTGCCAGGGAGTTAGTCATGTACTTCAGTGGTCTTGTTTTAGCTCTTGATTCTTTTGCAGCATATGGCATTTCTAATGATCATTCTTACTTTTTGCCACTCTTTTCCCCAGTAGTGTTGACTATACCATCCTCATTTCTCCCATCTCTGACTAACCTGTCTTGTTTTCATCCACACATGGCCCTTAAGACATTCTCTAAGGTTTAGTTCACCTATCTTTAGTTTAATCTTTGTAAATCTTGACTATCATATCTAATAATTCACCATTCATCCATCCATTGAGAATTATAGTTATGCTCATTAAATATCCTGAATCCATTAATTTCTTTCTATCTGCTTTCCTCATTCAAACCACCAACATCTCTCATTGGGAACTACTGTTCCTCTTGTTTCCTCCACTCATGTTCCACCCCCAGTGCCATTATCCATTCTCAACACAGCATTTCGAGTGATCCTTTAAAAACTCAAATCATATCTTATTCCTTCCTTATTTAAAACATTTTATTGCTTTCCCATCAGAGTTAGAATAAAATCTACACTCCTTATCTTGACTAAAAAATGTTACAGATCTGGGCCTTGACTACTTTTCTGACATTATGCCATCCTCACTCTTTCCAATAATGCTGTAGCCACAGTGACTTTCTACCTGTTCATAGAGCAAAGTAGATTTGTTTCCACTTTGTTTAGGCTGGTTAATCCTTTCTTCTTCCTGGAATACTGATACCTCCTCCCCCTTCACCATCCGCTTTGCATCTTAGCATTCAGATCTCACCTTACGTATTGCTTCCTTGGAGAGACCTTCTCTGACTAGCCAGTCTTAAGTGGTCACCCAGTCACTCTGTCATATCATCTGTTCACTTACTTCTTTCTTTATCTTTCTCCCCTACGAGAACAGTTACTTTGTCTATTTGCTCTATCACTAGAGCCTGACTTGTAATAGTCATTCAATAACTATCTGTCAGAAGGATGAATGAATTATGTGGCAGATACTGAAGTTACAGAGATAATAGTAGTAAATACTTTGTACTGCAGTAGTTATTAGCCTATTCTAGGTCACAGGCATTTTTGAGAATCTGATGAAAACTATGAATTATCTTCCAAGATAAATGCGCTTATGTACATACAGAAAACATTTGCCTAAAAATTAGAATGCTTGATTGAGTACTTACTCTTTGTTAGCCACTTTACTAGTGTCCCTGCCCTCTTAGAGACTGTGGAATACACTTTTATTAAGTAATAATCTTTATATTATTATTGGAACATAATCAATGTACTGGCACAATGCTTCTCAGAACTATGTGTGGACAGGAACTGTTTTGTTTTTAAATTTCCATTGCCATGGCTCTGTATGTGGTCCTGCTCTGCATGACTTATATGAAGCTCATGCCACATGCAATTCACCACATGAATTTGTCAACATCCAAACTGGTTATATCCTATTCAACTAGATAAGTACACCAGTCATGAGTTTGGATATCAAATGGCTATAAGCGTATCATACTGTATTATAGATATGTACGTATCATATCTATAATAAGCAGGATGCAGGTCAGTATCAATCCATGGACCAAATTTTGAATAGCACTGCCTTAGAAAGTATCATAAGTCTTGAACTCTCTTCGAGGCAGTAGTCCCATATTTTAATTTACCTGATTGTGTCTCTAGCTAGATGTTCTACTGGTATTTTAAACTGGACAACCTCCCAAACCAAACTTACCATGTTCTAACTTAAAACAGAAAGAGCCCAGTTGAGGGCTTTTTAAAAAATTTCAAAAATTCCAACACCTTCATGTTAATATAGAGTCATCTTTGGCTTTCCCTTGCCACCCCAATCCCATCACTCACTAAATTCTGTTACTCTACCTCATGTTTCTTAAACTCTTTTTCCTTATCACTCCACTAAGAATGATTTTTAGACATTTTATTTTTCTAATTCCACTCATCTCCATAAAATTTTAATGCTATATACTATATAGCATTATATGTGTTTATATACATATGTGTTTATATTATATGTGTTTATATACATATATATATACATATATATACATATACATATACTATATATGTGTTTATATACTGTGGTCTGTTGGAGGGCCACAAATCATTGTAATATCTAAAATTTCTTTGCCTTCCCAGATACCACCCTTGGTGAGAACATGTGCTCTACCTGTATGATCTCATGTATACATTTTCGTCTTCATCCTATTACCCAGTATCAAATCCATATTATTTTGACTTTGATCATGATATTCTCTTTGTTTGGGAGTTCTTTTCCATATTTTTATTGAAATTAGATCCATCTTCAAGGCTCCACACCCAGACTTACTTTTTCCATGAACTTTTTAATGATTCTTTTAGCTGTGTATGACTTTTCCCTCTTCTGATTTCCATTTACAACTTTATTGATATTTTTTTATGGAACAGAGATTTTTATTATTGTCTGCAAGCATAGGCTCCTTGAGGGCAGGAACCATTTCTTTTCTTTTCTTTTCTTTTAATGGCTAGCTTTCAATAGATACTTAAAACATCCATGAATGAATATATAAATGACTATTGCTTAAAAATAAAAGGGTTGGTACTAAAGTATTTGGTAAATTTTTACTCAATAATCCTTATTCTCTCTTGGTTGAGTGAGGAATTTTTCTATAAAATTCTGGTCTCCTACCTCTGTCTTCTTTGTCTATACAGGGGTGGAATTATTATAGAAGATGAGATAATGGAAACCTTATATGGTTCCTTGCTTTATCATCAATTCACACTTATATTGGATATCCTAAAGGAGCCATGGGTAGATGGATTAACCTGACTCAGTACCTTCATCTTAGTCTTTAATTTGTCACTATATTCATAATTTATACATCAATCACAGAATATTTGTATTTGAAGTGTCCCTTAAATATAGCAGAACATACTTGTTTAAAACAAATGCATTGGAAAAAATGTCTCATAGGGCAGGTTTTATTGCAATATTTAGAAGCAAATGCTCATATTCATATGTACTGTTTGATTCCTTCCCAATATGTTTTCTGTGTTTTAAAAAAACTTTCCTGTACACTAAATTACTGAAGGTTTTTATCTTTTATCAATTTTCATAATTATTCCTGAAGAGTGCACCAACGTAGGAAAGAAATAACTTTCACACTTTTCAATTTATACAAAGAGATATTGAAACCATTTTAAATTGTTATGAAAATGTAGGTTTCAATTTTTAATATGTTAATATCAAACATTTTATGGGAATCATGTAGCTAGCATGGAGTCTTAGCTTTGGAGACAGACAGGTCTCTTTGTGAGTTCTGGTTTTACTACTTATTACCTGGGTGACCTTGTTTGAGTTACTTAGTGTTTTTTATTCAAGACTCTCCAGAGAAATAGAATATATATAGATAAATTATTTACTTTAATAAATAAAATAAATAAAGGTTTACTTTAAGGAATTGGCTCATGAAATTATGGAGGCTAGCAAGTACAAAATCTATAGGATGGGATGGCAGGCTAGAGATCCAGGAAGAGCTGATGCAGTTTAAGTTTGAAGGCCCTCAGACTGAAAACCTAGGGAAGAGCTGGTGTCGTATTTCAAGTTGGAAGGCTGTCTGTGGCAGTTTCTTCTTGCTTGGGGTAGGTCAGTCTTCTGTTCTATTCAGGCTTTCAACTTATTGGATGAAGCCCACCTACCTTATAGAGGACAATCTGCTTTACTCAAAACCCACTGATTTAAATGTTAATCTCATCCCAAAACAGCTTCCTTGAAACATCCAAAATAACTTTTGATCACATAGCTAAGCACTGTGGCCCAGCCAAGTTGATAGATAAAATTTACCATTATACTCAGCTTTTCCAAAACTCAGTTTTCTCCTTTTAAAATATGTAGAATAATAAACTGTCTCATAGAATGGTTGTGGGGATCACATATGGTAATGCATCAAATGCCTAACACATGGTAGACACTCTGTAATTGTCAACAACACTAACTCCTCCCCACTTTTCCTCTTCCTTCCCACCTCCCTCTTCCTCCTCCTTTTCCTGTTTTTATGGAAGAGAAATAAGACCCTTGATTGTTTTCCATGTGATGTGGAATATTCATATAAGCATTAAAAATATCTCACAGAAGGACCAATTTATTATTTAGAAAAACAAAAGAAAATGACAGTTATTTATCAGCAAGGAAGGTAGAATCATTTATAATCATTCATTCATTGAATGAACAATGTTTTGAGTGTTCACTATATTCTGTCTGGGTCTCACTGGGAAGCTGTAAGAGGTTGAGTGACATATCAGAATGGTCACTCAATGGCAGAGCAAATAAGAGAGGCCATATTTGAGTAAATCTGTGGAGTAACATGGAGTCAAAATCAATAGGAGCAAAGCAGAAAATAGCAGGAACTCAGGTTCAGAAGAGAACAGATCTGAAACATCAGTGGATCCTCATTAGCTATGAAATGAAGCCCAAACATCTTAATATAGAATTTAAAGCTTTCCCTACCTACCTCTCCAGATGTTTCTCTTACTCCTCCATGCCTCGGTTTTGGACTGTATTAATACAACTTTGGTTTTCCACATACATTATGTAGTTTTATGCTTCCATGCTTTAGTTCATGTGATTTTCTTTGCCTTGAAAGCTATTGCTAACTTTCTTTTCCAGGCTTATTTGCATTTAACTTTCAAGACAGCTCAATTATCTAACCAGGAAACCTTCTCTGAAGCCGTACATTGGTTTAAGTGAATATCTTCATTGTTTCCATAACACTGGGCACGAATCTCTACATTATCAATGACTTTTGAATTTATTTGTTGATGTGTCTTTCTTCCCTTGTAGTTCAGGTGCTATGTGTCTTTCATTTTACAACCCTTGAGAATCAAACGCAGAGCTTACCCTTGTTAGGAAACATTTGTTAATTGTACTGCAGGAGTCTTTCCCTTTGACAGAATTTGCTTGTATAAGCCAGGTATCAGCTCAAGAACCATATTCTATACTTCTCTAGATATCGTCATATAATTGGGAGCTTATGTTTTATGATTATTTTGACTTTCAGTTCCTCCTTTTTAGGATTCTTGGTTTTACTATGTATCTTACCTGTTCTTTTATTTCTGCTTTGTTTCATTCCTGATGTGGAACTTAACTCTTCTTGATGTCCACAACAAAACTTGTGCTCTCCCACACAGAATTGTATATGTGTATGTAACAGCCTTAATGGAAGGATTAGAAAAAATTTTTAAGTTGAAGAAGTGAACATAACTCAAAATCAAGCACCCCTGTTCTCAGTGCCCTATGGCTGCTTTACTGTGTTTCTAGACCTTTCATGGATTTCTAGCCATCCCAAAACCTCTCCTCAATTCATAGAATAATTTATTTATCTTTAGCAGATTGGTGTCATTTATGTTCATTTTGAGGAATAAGAAAGTTGATTGTTCAACCTTCTAGGCCTCAGTTTCTTGAGTTAGCTCTATTTAATTTTGCTTGAAAACTGGTTAATCATTACCTGATTTCATCTTAGTTTTGTAATACTGGCAAGGCGCAACCTACATATATTAATATATATTTTTAAACTATGTCTACTAGAGATTGCCAACAAACACATGAAAGGATGCTCAACATCACTAATGATTAGAAAAATGCAAATCAAAACTACAATGAGGTATCACCTCACACCAGTCAGAATGACTATCATCAAAAAATCTACAAACAATAAGTGCTGGAGAGGGTGTGGAGAAAAGGGAACACTCTTGCACTGTTGGTGGGAATGTAAATTGATACAGCCACTATGGAGAACAGTATGGAGGTTCCTTAAAAATCTAAAAATAGAACTAACATATGACCCAGCAATCCCACTGCTGGGCATATACCCTGAGAAAACCATAATTCAAAAAGAGTTAAGTACCACAATGTTCATTGCAGCTTTATTTACAATAGCCAGGACATGGAAGCAATCTAAGTGTCCATCGACAGAAGAATGGATAAAGAAGATGCGGCACATATATACAATGGAATATTACTCAGCCATAAAAGGAAACAAAATTGAGGTATTTGTAGTGAGGTGGATGGACCTAAAGTCTGTCATACAGAGTGAAGTAAGTCAGAAAGAGAAAAACAAATACCGTATGCTGACACATATATATGTAATCTAAAAAAAAAAAAATGGTTCTGAAGAACCTAGGGGCAGGACAGGAATAAAGACGCAGATGGAGAGAATGGACTTGAGGACACAGGGAGGGGGAAGGGTAAGCTGGGATGAAGTGAGAGTGGCATGGACATATATACACTATCAAATTTCAAATAGATAGCTAGTGGGAAGCAGCAGCATAGCACAGGGAGATCAGCTCGGTGCTTTGTGACCACCTAGGGGGTGGGATAGGGAGGGTGGGAGGGAGATGCAAGAGGGAGGAGGTATGGGGATATTATGTATACATATAGCTGATTCACTTTGTTATACAGCAGAAACTAATACAACATTGTAAAGCAATTATACTCCAATAAAGATGTTAAAGAAAAAAACTATATCTACTAGAGATACAGGCTTATTAGGTCTGTTGTCTTCCTTCCAAGTTATCAAAGTTGACAGTTTTACTTTATAACATGAGCATCTTTACAGTCTGTTCTATCCATTTCCATCTTGTCTGATGGCTAAGCTTTGACACATGTTTGAGGAGTTTGTGAAGAGAAAACCTGACTTTAAGGTGCCAATTTCTGCATTGGTTTATATAGACTTGACTTCTGTAACAAATAGAATCTAAAATATATAATGGTACAAATATGTATAAGAGAAAGCGTTTTCTTGTTCATCTTATAGTCCAAGGCAGGTAAGTGTTCATGATTAGTGTGAAGCTCTCATCTATGAGGTGTTTCAGTATTCTAGTTTCCTTCCATCTTGTGGCTCTGCTGTTCCCAACGGCCTTGTTAACCATCATCTTTGTTAAACTGGTGGAAGGAAAAAGAGTAAGGGGGACAGATATCTGCTTCTTAAAAGCCTTAGACTGGAAATATAACATATCCTTTCAACTCACAATCCATTGGTGAGAACTGGTCATATGGACACACCTAAAAGCAATTAATACTGGGAAATATAGTCTATATTTGTGCCTAGGAAGGAGAGGAAATGGATTTTTCGTGATCAGTAACAATCTCTGTATACCATCTCCAATCCCCATCTCTAAAACTCTTATGCGTATGAACTAGTTTTAGAAGCAAGACTAAAACACACATGGAATAGTAGACAGCAAAAGAAAACCATATATAGTTTAATACCAACTTATAAATGCAACCCTTACATAGAAACTCAGAGTAAAGAACATATTAATGTGGACTGAAGGCGACAGGGAGGCTTCTTAGAGATGAGCATTGAAGGATTAGGAGAATTATATTCAGAAATTACAAGGGAAAATGCTTAATATTTTGTTGTTGACCTGGATGGAAGTATTCCCTTAGTTTATTTATTTAAAAAATACATATAATGTATTAATACATTAATACTTTACAATCTTCTGTCTTTATGTTCTGAACAAGGTGAATAAAAAAGAACAAAAAAGCCTTATGGAAAATAATATATTATCACTGAATTTTCTCATTGTTTAAAATATTAAAAAATGGATGTGATTTAAATCCCATCCCTTTAAACCTGCCATTTGATAGATCATCAAAAGTGTTTCTAAACCTGATGCTCTGTGTTCTCTAGGAAAAATCAAAGCTAACCTATGTGAGATTTTGTTTCTGCATTTGGGATTCAGCAAAGAAATGTTTATTACTCAGAAGTAAGAATTGACAACCTGTAAATGTTGACTCACATCTATATATCCTATTTATAATAATTTTATCATGAAAATTCCTGTTCAGTTGAGTTCCATTTTTCTCATTTACAGAGAATCAATAGTTTTCATAAACGGTAACTCTTTCATTTAAAGGGATATTTCCAACCAGATCAACACAATTTCATATTTACAGCAAAGTAAAACAGCTTGAAAATTTAAATATTCTGTGAACAAAAAATGAAAGTCAAAGTGTATAATTTGTCTTTACTTGATTTATATATCCTTACTCTATGGGCTTTATAAGTATTTATAGAAATAACTCCTTTTGTAGACAAGCACATATTCCATAGAAAATGGCCAGTTAATATATTACTTTTACATTCAAGGTAATTCTCAAATGCTGACACCATCCTTTGGGTATTTGATATTTCAGGAAAGTTTTATAACTTGAACATTTAGAGAGTGCCATGTTGGTGACTATGCATTTTCATAGCCTTGAGTATTTGACACTACATTGTGGGACAGGTCAGATAAGTAATTTCGTCTCAATTTTATAGATGAAGAAATAGATTCTCAAAGTTTAAATATATTTCTAAATGTCACATAGCTTAATGCAAAAGAAAAACTTCTAAGGGTCACTGTGAGAGGTTGATGGGAATACATTTCAAATATTGAATGCTTAGAACAATGCCTAGCAATAAAAGGTATTCAGTACATGTTTATTGAATGAATAAATGGAGAATGAATGAATGAACAAATAAATAAATAAGTTTAGAGGCTTGTTGGTATCTATCCCTTCACAAAGTATACTGCATAAAATGGATCCCTCTGTAAGGAGAACTCACCATATGCTATATGTGGTGAACCTTAGGGGCTTATGGAAAATAATAACAAGAACAGTAAGACCGATCATAAAATCTGTAACAATTTCTAATATTTATGTAGCATTTTATGGCTAACAAAGTGTTTTCATATCTATTATGGCCTCTCATAAATCCTGGACAAAATGTAGGGCAAGCAGTTTATTCCTATTTTTGGAAAAGGAAATTGAGGTTCAGAGAAGTTATGTGACTTGCTTAAATGCACATAATGAGTGGCAGAATTGCAGCTCAATCCAGGCTTACCTGACCTCAGAGCCTATGCTCTCACACCTTAGTTCACTCTTTGTTATTCATTGTTGATCCATTTACTTGCTGGTTTATTCATGACAACCTGAGCATTGCCAAGCTGCAGTATAAGCTAATAATCAGTCTGATATCCTGTATTAGCTTATAGGACAGCAAGTTGAGACCCTTTGAGGTGAATGTATAGGAAAGTACATGTTACCACTTGGGGGAGCTTTAACTCACTCCCCATATGGGGTTTGAATAGCTGATCTGGGTAGGCTAATTACATGTATTCATAGCACATCTTGTTCTTCATTGATGGAGGCAGGTAATTGGTTCATCTTTCGGTTGATGGAGAAAGAGTGACATTTGTGGATTTGGAAAACTCAGTCCTTTAGGAATTGTTAGGAAAATGTCATGGGCTTGAAATTGGCAGTTAAGTATATGTTTTCAGAAGGATTTTGGCCTGTTAGTATGTTGTGCGTATGGATCCTAGTTCATATACTCAGCAAGAAATTTGAAATTAAATTTATTTAAATCAAATTAATCTGACTCTGGGCCTCCATCTCATTGAGATTTTGGGTAATTCAATTTTCCTATCTTCATTGAGGCTCTCTTTCCCTAGAGTTACATAAGACTTCAAGAGGCTTATGTGATACTCAGGTAATGAGATAAGGCCTTCTGATTTTGAAATGTCTGGGCATCATGGCATCCTCATCATCAAAGTCTGTGCAGCTTCTTGAAGGTGGAATGCCTCAGTGCAAGCAGGGAATGGGGGTCTTTATGGGGCCTTTTGCCTAGATCCAGAGCCCTAGTGCCCAGATTTCTTCCTCCCTAGGTGCCCTGCACAGCCATTTCCTGCTGAGGACTGCAGGGAATATCTCTTCCTCCCGTTACTCATGGGGATCCTTGACCTCTATCACTTTCCCAATGTATGGGACTATTTCTTTCATTTTTCTGTTGCCAATGGAAGTCTCCTCTTTCGGCTAACATAATCCTGGCTAAGGTAGGAAGAGAAGTGTTGGAGGCTACTTTTGCCTTTTTATTGCCACACAAACTTCCCCTGAGGCAAGAGAACTCAAAGCGGCTGGTGCAGAGTGTGTATGGTGTGTATGTGTGTAGTAGGGGGCAGTGTCCAGTGCATGGGGAAGTAGAATGTGGAATATCACATACTAAACACCAAAACATATCAACATCTCAATACATTATCTTGTAAAACAGTTTATTGTCAGTGTATTTTTTTTCCCACTCACAGACTGGTATTGCCAGAAGACCTAGCACTTATATATGTGGCCTTGAGCAAGTCCTTTATCTTCTCTGTGTGATCTAATTACTAAAATGGAGTAATTAAGCCTGTCCTGCCTAGTTGACAATACTGCTACTACATGCAAATGATAGAAGATAGGGAAAATGTTCTGTAAGTTAATATACTATAAAATACAAGGACTTTTGGTTTTGTGAATTTGTTGCAAAAGAGAATTTCTTAGTATGCTCAATATGTTTTTAAGTCAAGAAAGCAAGTTATTTTAAGATAACGAAGAATCCCTTGGAAGGGTCACAAATAATTTCCATTCACGTTGTATTGGCCAAAACATATCATATGGCCATGTCTATTTACAGGAGAGCAAAAAGTGGAATTCTTCCATTTGTCCTAAAAGTGAATGGAGTAAGGATGGTTAAGGAAATATTGAGCATCTATTACATGCCAGGTGCTGCACAGGAAATATTATATACCTTATCTCTAATTCTCCTAATAATCCCATGAAATAGGTACCCCCCCCCCCCCCAATATTTCAGGTGAGGAAGCTTAGGGTCAAAATTTAAGTAACTGTTAGTAAATGACAGAGCCATGATTTGACCTTCATCTGACTCAAAGGCCTGAGTTCTTTCCACTGGATCACAGTGTGAGCACACACTTCCTTTTCTCTGAAATTTTGTTAGCCACAGATGATTTGGAATGGAAGATTTAAGTTTAGGTTAATAATCATTAATTGTTCAAAATAACTAATATTTGCTAGGCAGTAGGTGCTCTGAGTTCATATGTCTGGGTCATGTTTTTCTCATTCTGCAAAATGAAGGAATTGGGGGCTGGGTTGTGGAGGTTGGTAGATGATCTCTAAGGTACTGTGATGGTTAATTTTATGTGGCAACTTGACTGGACCATGGAGTGCCCAAATATTTGGTCAAACATTATTTTGGGCATGTTTATTAAGGTATTTCTGGATGAGATGAACATTTTAATTGGTAAACTTGAGTAGAACATGTTGCTCTCCCTAATGTGGGTGGGCCTCATCTAATCAGTTGAAATCCTGAATAGAATAAAAGGACTGCTCCTCCTGAGAGTAAAGGGGAACTCTTCCTACTTGAGTTCCTTGAGCTGGGAAATCAATTTTTTTTTCTGCCTTCAGCTCAATCAAAATATCAGCTCTTCCTGTGTCTTCAGTTTGCCAACTACGGATTGTGGGACTTGTCAGCCTCCATAATAGTGTGAGCCAATTTCTTATAATAAATCACTCTCTTTACACACACACACACACACACACACACACACACAGACACTAATGGCTCTGTTTCTCTGGATAACCCTGACTAATATAGGCACAAACAACTCTGATAATGTGTGATTATGAAATTCAACAATAACAATGAAGAACTGCTGTTTAAAGGAGAGGTTCAGGCTCAGTTCTTCTTTCAGTCAGCATTTTATTGAAGATTCTTAATGGAATATTTACATTGACATTTACATGTTATCTTATCATATGGATAATAAGTAGTTATTACCATTAGGAAGATAATTGACCAAATGTTTAATTTTTTTTCTGAAAATGTTAGTTGCCAGTATGGATCAATGTCATTGCGTTTCTGGCAACGTTTGGCTTACCTTACCTAAAACAAGTCACAAAAAATTAAGAACAGAAAGATTGATTCTTTTCCAAGTTTTATATTTTCTCCTGACAGCTACTCTGCAACCCCAGGCATAGATTAATGAATGGAGTATGCACAAAGGGATATCAGCTCACATATATGACATTACTCAAATGTCTCCAACTCTGGAAAAAGCATGTGAATGATTTATAGAATTGATATTAATCTCTTTCCAGTAAATGCATTACTTCAGATACAGATACATGGGAAATTGATGTTACCACTCTAATGCCAAATTAATTTCTTTCTTGCTAGATCAGCATTGTAAATGGAATTAGATGTTAACCTTTTATACATCTAAACAGGGTAAAATATAGAAGTAATTTTATAAGTAAAATTTGGATGCCTGATGCTGAAGGGAATGGTATGTATTTTTTAAATTTGTGTGTCTTCTTCTTTCTGAGATTTGTGGATCCTGGGATATTGATATATTTAAAGTATAGTTTAATATCATTTAGAAATAGAATAATTATAATTGAATCTGAATATTTAACACAGGACTATAAATAATAGTATAGCAAATGAGAATTACAAGTTACTAAAGATCACCTTCAATAAAATCAAAAAAAATAAAGATCCCACAGATTCTCGAGAACAAGTCTATTTTTTGAGGGAAATTTTATCCAAGAATTCTCAGTCACTAATAAATAAACACTTTAAACCTATGTGTAGGCATAAAGGAAGCTGGAAACTTGTTGGGCAGCCTCTTCCTCCTTCCACATATGCCTGGGTCTGCATGCTCTAGAGTCTGTTTTTCCTGTGTTCCCAGGTTTCTATGCCTTTCAGCTGCCATAGTGTTGATTTTGGACTGCTCAACATAATCTAATAAACTAGGTCTTATATTTCAATCCCAAATTATCGGAAGAAAAATATGATAGCTCAGCTTGAGTCTGGTTGAAGCCAAGGAGGGTGGTCATTGGGTATATAGGACTGTCGTTTTAGGGCTGTGGGTAGGGCAGATTCTTTAAGAAGGGGGTGTGGGTAGAGGGGAAGTGATGGACATTTCTAATGTAGCTGATCTTGCAGGTCTACAGTGGTTCTTCCAGCTTGACAAATCTCTGATTTTGTAGAACAGCTGCTTATCCCATACCTTTACCTTTCTCTTCCTTGCTTCTTGCAGTTAGATAAACCGCTATGGGCCTTGCCTTTTGTCAGTATGCCTCATCACTGAGTTAGTCTTGATCATATCATGTCTGTGAGTAGTAGCAGAGTTGCTGCCAACTAACCTTGTTATCTGATGTGCAAGAGACGACAAGCCCTAGTCACTAGTTTACACCTTAGGGCATTTTCCACATTATTTGCGCTGGTATAGTCTGCAGAACTGGGTTCTTTCTTGACACCTCCTTTTCTGTGCCATAATCTTACTAGTCACTGAACTTACAGAATCTTAGAATTAGTATTTCTTTAAGCCTGGGGTATTGCCTTGAACCCTTGCCCTCTGATGGCAGTCTGGGTTGGGAAGCCTAATTTTCACCATGTCTATACTCAAATATACATTGTATTTTCTCAATCACTGCCTGAGATCAGATGTGAATAGACAGACTTCCATGGACCATTAAATGGCAAATATGTTTGGTCTGTATTACTGCCCACTGCCTAGACCTTTTAAACCTTTTCCAGCAGAAACCATGCCTGAACATCCTATGCTTTTTGGGCACTTTTTGGGCATCAAACCTCTTAGCTGCTGTTGCTGGGACCACTCCCTTCTGACCCAGCTCTGGATCCTGAAAGCACACTCTAGTTGTGACAGTATGACTCTGGTTGCATCTGTAAAGTGGTAAAGGTGAGAGTTAAGGATAATAGTGATAGAAATTAGGAGAGTGTTTGCCTTACCTAAGAAAGAGCTACTTTTCAATATTTTTATACCATTTGTTTCCATAGAGAATTTTGATCTTCTGGGATTTTCACCATTTTTTTCTCTATTCCAGGTTTCTTTTGGTAGCATTGCACCTAGATATTGCTTCAGTGGTTTTATTTCTATTGGTCCTGTTTATATTTGTATAACAATTGCTGGGCACTAGGGGTAGGTGTGGGATGGGAAGAAGAGGAAAAGAAACATCTGACATAATCCTTGCTCTCAGAAAAGCTTAAAGCCCAGTGAAGGATGTGAACATATTCATCAATGATACGAGGGAGTGAATCAAGCAAGGGAAAGAAGTGTTGAATACTCACACATTAATTAATTACTCAAATATTTATTGAGTGTCTACTATGTCAGGTTCTATTCTAGGCAGTGGGGACTCAGAGGTAACTAAGATTGGATTCTTGATGTCAAGGAGCTCATAGTCTGATGGGGGATTCAAGTGCACTAAAAAAACTACAGGGGCTGTTAATGTTGAAGTCACCATCATCTCTCATCTGATTGTTCATTAAATGCACTGTGCATACTCTCACCTCAGGACATTTGCCCTTCATCTGCCAGGAATACGCTGCCTACATGATACTTTTGCACAGTACATCTCTTACTTCATTCAGGTTTCCACTAAAATGTCCTATCAGGGAGGTCTTTGCTGGCTACACAACTAGTATAGTACTGACTGTCTTTTCATCTCCCCCATCTCTCTTACTCTACTTTATTTTTGTTCTTAGCATGTATCATCACCAAACTTGTTATGTATTTATTTTTTGTTTCATTATTTGTCTCCCCCTCTAGAATGTAAGCTCCATGAGAACAGGATTTTGTTTGTATGACTGAGTGCTTTATATCCCTAGAACCTAGTACAGTGTCTTGTATATAGTGGGTAATCAAAAAATACTTGTTGATTAAATAAGAGAATGAATAAATTAATGAATGAAGAACAAGTGAGTAGAGTCTGTATAGGGTACGATAAAGTCAACAAGGAAGGAGTCGTCATTTTTACCTGGGGACAGGGGTGGCTTTAGGAGGTGTGGTCTGAGAATGGAGGGGTAGGGGTACACAGTTTGTCATGTGCTGCTTCATGTGCCTTTGCAGAGGAATGGTTGCTGATAGACTATTCCAGAGTTTGTAGCAAGAGAGTGTGTCTTAAGTAAGAGTTGCTTTAAAATCCCATCCTAGTCGTGTGGCATTCTATATTAATAAAATTTTCAATTTTATTTTTTCTGTATGTTCATATTTTCTTTACTGCCTTCTGCCCGCTAATGAGTAGTCATGAGCTTTTCTCCTGGGTTGTGGGTTTCTTTCTTTCTTTATTTTTTTACATCTTTATTAGAGTATAATTGCTTTACGATGGTGTGCCAGCCTCTGCTCTACAACAAAGTGAATCAGTTACACATACACATACATTCCCTTATCTCTTCCCTCTTGCGTCTCCCTCCCCACCACCCTCCCTATCCCACCCCTGCAGGCGGTCACAAAGCACCTAGCTGATCTCCCTGTGCTATGCGGCTGCTTCCCACTAGCTATCTACCTTACATTTGGTAGTATATATATGTCCATGCCTCTCTCTCGCTTTGTCACAGCTTACCCTTCCTCCTCCCATTTCCTCCAGTCCATTCTCTAGTAGGTCTGTGTCTTTATTGCTGTCTTACCCCTAGGTTCTTCATGATATTTTTTTTTCCTTAAATTCCATTTATATGTGTTAGCATACGGTATATGTCTTTCTCTTTCTGACTTACTTCACTCTGTATGACAGACTCTAGGTCTATCCACCTCATTACAAATAGCTCAATTTCATTTCGTTTTATGGCTGAGTAATATTCCATTGTATATATGTGCCACATCTTCTTTATCCATTCATCTGATGATGGACACTTAGGTTGTTTCCATCTCCGGGCTATTGTAAATAGAGCTGCAATGAACATTTTGGTACATGACGCTTTTTGAATTATGGTTTTCTCAGGATATATGCCCAGTAGTGGGATTGCTGGGTCATATGGTAGTTCTATTTGTAGTTTTTTAAGGAACCTCCATACTGTTCTCCATAGTGGCTGTACCAATTCACATTCCCACCAGCAGTGCAAGAGTGTTCCCTTTTCTCCACACCCTCTCCAGCATTTATTGTTTCTAGATTTTTTGATGATGGCCATTCTGACTGGTGTGAGATGATATCTCATTGTAGTTTTCATTTGAATTTCTCTAATGATTAATGATGTTGAGCATTCTTTCATGTGTTTGTTGGCAGTCTGTATATCTTCTTTGGAGAAATGTCTATTTAGGTCTTCTGCCCATTTTTGGATTGGGTTGTTTGTTTTTTTGTTATTGAGCTGCATGAGCTGCTTATAAATTTTGGAGATTAATCCTTTGTCAGTTGCTTCATTTGCACATATTTTCTCCCATTCTGAGGGTTGTCTTTTGGTCTTGATTATGGTTTCCTTTGCTGTGCAAAAGCTTTGCAGTTTCATTAGGTCCCATTTGTTTATTTTTGTTTTTATTTCCACTTCTCTAGGAGGTGGGGAGGGCAGGGACCAGTGTTTATTTGCATATCCTCAGAGTCTGACATAATGACCTTGAATTACTTTGTCAGTAGTAGCTTTTGTATTTTAATAGAAATTAATTGCACTCCCTTGGAGCTGGAACATTCTAGAATTCTGTGATTCCCTAGCCTGACACTTCTACAGCCATTGGTTTTTTTTTTATGCAATAGTTTTATTTAGTGTGATAATTTCTTATAAAAATGAATATAACCTTGAGACTTAGTGTTAACTATTCAAATTATGGTATACACAGTGACTTAAAAATTATTACAAATTCAGCAGATTATCTAATTTAGTAAATTGCATTTCTACAGCTATTGTTTAAGATTCTTGCAGATGATGCACTTTTTAGCCCATTAAATCTCATAGCTCTTGCTTCTTCCCTATATCTTTCATCTGGGATATTCATTCTACTTCTCTTACTGCACTTTAATGATTTATTTATATGTAGATCCCTTCCATCAGACTGTGAGCTGTTGGAGGACAAGGACATCTCTTAGACTCTAACTCTTTCCTTAGCACAGTGTTTGGCACATAGGAGTTCTGCAGTAAATGTGGAATGAATGTATAGAAAATTAATGAGATTAAGAGTAGAAAATTAATATTTATTGAGGAAACCCAGGGGAAAGAGAAAGGATGATTTGTGTAACAGGATAAGTGATAGATTTTAAACACCTTAGTGACTATCCCATGCTCAGACACTTCAACAGTTTCCCTAATTGTCAACATTCTTAAAATAACCAGCTAGCCCAGTGCCCGTCTCTCTAATGTCAGTGTTCATAAGTTATGTGGAAACACCTATGAAGGAACTTGACTCTTTTCTCCTAGCCTTGAACCTTTATGTCAGTGTCCCTTAGGTGTGAAAAATGTCAATGAATGTATGTAGATTTCAATGCATGTAGATAAATTTGGTGTATCATCATCAAAGCATCACAGTTGTCTGTCTACAAATGTACAAGTCAATGCATATAGCCTTGTAGCTCCCCCTTTTAAGAGCCCCAGAGTGTTGGTGCTGGAAGCAGTTATGATCAGAAGGACTTGTTTGAATATTTCTCACTGCCAGTCCAGCATGGATATACTACTATGTTTAAACAATCAGAGTTTAGCAGTTGTAGTTATCACTCTTCTAGTGTGACTATTTTAGCACTAAGCCAGGAGGGTATGATTGTACTTATAAGCAGCACAATGAATGAACTCCTTCAATGTCTATGTTTACAGATTCTAATTTTTCTTAAGAGTTTCAGTTTCCAGGGCTTCCCTGGTGGCGCAGTGGTTGAGAGTCCACCTGCCGATGCAGGGGACACGGGTTCGTGCCCTGGTCCGGGAGGATCCCACATGCCGTGGAGCGGCTAGGCCCGTGAGCCATGGCTGCTGACCCTGCACGTCCGGAGCCTGTGCTCCGCAACGGGAGAGGCCACAAGAGGCCTGCGTACCGCAAAAAAAAAAAAAAGTTTCAGTTTCCTCACTGAGCCTTCATTCATTCACTCAGTAAATATTTATTGACCATTAATTATGTGCTTGATTGCTTATGTACAACATTTCAATACTTAGCCACAACTACAACAAAAGCCAACAAATATTTTTTAAACACATTCTTTTGTGCCCATTACTGTGGCCTTTAACACCGTGGAGGCAGCATGGTATAAAAGAACATGTATTTCGGAAAGAGACAACACTGGATTTTGATTTACCTTTGCTTTTCGATAACTGTGTTTTGACAAAGTATTCTGATTTCATACTATTCCATCCTCTCCATTCCTACTATGATTGTCTTAGTTCAGGATGGTAGGAGTATTGCATTAATTTCCAGATTTATCTTCCTTCCTCAGGCCTCTACCCTTTCAATATATTGTGTATACTTTTGTGCAAATCATTTTCTTGAGGCAATCTTGAATCACACCACTCCCTACTTAAAAAGTTTCAGTAACTTCCCAATGCCTTATGAGCAAAAAAAAATTTTCTCCGTATGCTATCTGAGACCCTTTAGTATGGACTCAACCTCTCTTTTTAGTCATCCTTTCCTTCACTCCACTGTATTTACCCGATGCTGTAGTTAACTTGAAGTAGTCACTGTATGTTAAACATGCTTTTTTCCGTGTCTTTTCTTCATTATTTCTTCTCTTAGAAAGGTCTCTGACTCCACGTCCTTCCTCAAACCCCCTCCCACCACCAAATTTTTACCTTTTGATAAAACAATTTATGGTTTAAGATGTATTTCAAATGTCATCTCATTCATATAACCTTTTCTGAAATTTATAATAAGGTGTTTGATGTCTCCCTGTACTAAACCAATTATTTGAGCTTCTCTCATAGAATATCACATTTTGCTTTGTAGTTTAGCTACTTTTTTGCTACAATGTAATAAGCTCTTTAATGGTATAAATTATTTCTTATTCCTCTTTTTAATTTCCTGATGGACTTGAAATAGAATCTTGTACGTAGCAGTGAGTTATAGATGGAGTGGAAGGAGCTTTGGAATCAGGTAGATTTGAGTTCGGATTCTGTCTCTGCCATTTATTGGTTGTGTGACTTTGTGCAAGTTACTTAGCTGAGCCTCAATTTCCTCATCTGGAAGGAAAACTTACATCTGTTTTATAGGGAGGGAAATGGTAAAGACTAAATGATGTAACATGTGCAAAGCATCTGGATCAAATAGGTTCTATATTGAATAATAGTTATTATTGGTTTAGAAACAAACTAATATTCTATGGAATTGAAAGTAGTCACTGGGCGGGGGGACTTCCCTGGTGGTACAATGGTTAAGAATCCCCTGCCAGTGCAGGGGACACGGGTTCGAGCCCTGTTCTGGGAAGATCCCACATGCCGTGGAGCAGCTAAGCCCATGTGCCACAACTACTGAGCCTGTGCTCTAGAGCCCGTGAGCCACAACTGCTGAGCCCGCTTGCTGCAACTACTGAAGCCCACGTGCCTAGAGCCTGTGTTCCACAACAAGAGAAGCCATCGCAATGAGAAGCCCACGCACCACAATGAAGAGTAGCTCCCGCTCACCGCAACTAGAGAAAGCCACGCGCAGCATTGAAGACCCAATGCAGCCATAAATAAATAAATACATAAATAAATACATAAGTAATCGCATAAATTTTAAAAAAAAGAAACCATTGAAAGTAGCCACTGGGAAACCAAATAGTTAACATGGGGTGGGAGGATACATTTGGAGACAGCTAATCTACTTGATAGACATGAATTTGAGAAATCACTGGGTATTTATAGCAAGTTTTCTACTATTCTTAAATTTAGACAGAGGGATTTCATTATAAGTTCCTGGCATTAGCCACTTGACATGGACAAGGCTGAAGCCTTGATGGTTCATTGCATTCTGTCTAGTTGTAACCATTTCTTCTCATAAATTTTTCTGTCGTATGGGGAGTTTGAAGCTGGTATTAATTTTGCATTTATTATATGACATCATTTAGGTTTGAAAATAAACTATCTCATTAGAGCGGTTAGGTGTTAGGTAATAGCTGGGGAAAAGGGAAGAGTTCCTTTTGTACTTTAGTTTATGGACCTGTAAGTTCAAGTTCTTATATAAAAATTCTACCAAATCTTGCTAGAGACTGCATTTCTGTAGCAATTGGTGTTATCTGAAACATTAATTTTCCTAAGGGTGTCATTGAATACTATTACGAAAGAATTTTTAGCGTTCTTCCTGTGTAGTTGAAAACCTATTGCAATAAAAGTGTAATGTTCAATAGTATTATTCCATTGGTAGCACATAACTCTTCATATTTGCACTGATTGATTCTCTTCAAGTGCCTAACCGCCTACTAGGTTTAGATTTTTCCATATTAATTTTGATTTAGTATTTTTATTTCTGAAAGCAAACAAGGAACAAACCATATATTATTGCTGCATGTTTTTTTCAGAAGCTAGTGAGAGCTTCAGAACCTATAACAATAAAATAATGTGGAGGTAAATTACCATAATATACAAGGGAATTTTATATCCTAGCAATCTTCTGTAGACTGCTAACTTGAATCATACCCAGGTGCAAATTATCTGTATACTGTGATGTCAGAAACATAAATTAGATCCTACCATGTTAGGAACAGGACATTTTTCTGATATATTCAACTTGTTCTTTCTCCTAATATTTGTAAGTATTTAGGAACAGCAAGTTTTCTTATGTAAGATAAGTGACATTTTTAAACTAATAATTCATTGCTTGAATTCTGAGTCCCAGTGGGCAGAACAGAAATATGAAATGAAGGACACACATATGGGTGTATAATTTTAAATTATTTTAGTAGTAATAGAGGTGGACTTGGGTGGTTGTAATGATATTATATTTATTATTTGATCTTATACAACTACAACTAAATTCAGCTCTATGAAAAATTGTGAAGGAGGTTGCCTGAGAGGCACCACAAATTCAGTGTGTCCCAAACTTAGTGGTCTCAAACCTGATCTTCCTCCTGTATTCCCTGAGTCTGTGGGCACCCTCATCTACTTTGTCTCTCAAATAAGAACTCGCCTTAAGGCTGGGACCATGCTTACTTGTCTTTGTGTCCCTATGGCCTAGCCCAGTGACAGATAGGTAATTATAATCAATAAATAGAGGAAATAGAAGCTAGTGGAAGAGCACTTCTACAAACTTCCATCACTAGAGCCACACACTCACTTGAATCTGTGCCTCTTTTTTTTTTTTTTTGGAGGAACTGTTTCTGCTCTTATCTGAGGCTAACCCTTCCATTTGCGCATTACATCCCATCTCCTCTCATCTAATCAAAGACATCACTTTAGCAATTCTTCCCTCTATCTTCATTATTGTTATTTTTCCTGTACTGTGTCATTTCCATCACCATATAAAAATTTTGTTATTTCTTCTATCTTCAAAATCTTCAGTTTGCCCCACAACCCCATCTGCTGCTATTTCCTTTCTCTTCTTCCTTGTACAGAAAAAAATATATCGAAAGAATTGTCTACCTCTAGTTCCTTTCTCCCTGGAATCCATACAGTCAGGCTTCTATGAAGCATACACCTTCCTCCAGAATTGCTTTTCTCATGGTCATTAATGACCTCCAGGTTGCTAAATCTCAGTTCTCATCTTATTGTTTTGTTAGCAGGGTATGACCCAGTTGATTTCCATTCCCTCCTCTTTGATATATTTCTTTTCTTGGCTTCAGAGATGCATACCAACCCCCTTGTTTTCTTTCTTTCTTAGCAGTCACTTCTTTACATTTATTAGTTTTACCTAATTTCTCTACCCTCTAAATGCTATAATGTTTCAGGGCGCAGTTCTTGCACCTTTTCTCTATCTATAGTTACTCCCTTTGGTTATCTCATCTGATCACTTGACTTTAAATATCATCTACACACTGATCTGTGTCTCCAGTACTGACCTCTCGCCTGTAATCTAGACACATATCAAGCCCAGGTGAACCACTGGCCAACTCACAAAATTGGAGGAAATAAAAAATATGCTGTTGTTTTAAGCCACAAATTTTTGTCGTGGTTTGTTATTCAGCTATGGATACACTAATGTTAAGGGTTGACTTCATCCTGAAAGCAAATTTAAATGCATGAAAAACCTGATTTTCAAATTGTTTAATTTATTTGCAGAATAAATTGATAGATTCCAATATTATCAGCAAATAAAAATGCTTGTTGATTCATGAAAATGCAAATTATTTGTTCTTTTTCATCTAGAAGAATTCATTATCCATGATGCATAATAATAAGAAATCAAAATAACAATTATGTTGTCTCCATGCAGACAGACAAAAGCGTTACTCTAGTTAGTCCAACACTACAATTCATGAGTAAGGTAGAATCCAATTTTATGAATCAATCAGTAAGCTCAGTCTTTTGTAATTTAATAAAATTATCAGTGTTTTCAAATATAATGTAATGAATTGAATATGTTTGTTTGTTTTTTCCTGTCATGATTCTGGACCATGAATCTGGGTGTGAATTACTTGCATATAGGTAAAATTATATTTTGTAATAAACATTGAATATACTTAAATAAATAATTTTAATTTACTCATTGCCCTTCTTTGTTAATCTCATGCATTGTGTACTATATTTGGAGAAAGGCTTATACTACCACACTGATGGTTTTTCATGAGAGAACAAAGAATGCTTTTAAAATTATACTTTAATGTAAAAGACTGTATGGTTCCTGATTTGAAGGAGTCTGTTGTGAGAAGTTCTATGTAGACTGCCAAATTTTAAGTGTTAATTAAAAAAGCCCTCAACTATAAAAGGCTTATCAACAGTATTTTTAGAGATTAGCAACATACCTTGGTTGAAGAATAGTCCAAAGGTGCAATTTTCTGGCATAAATTTAAACCACACATCTTGGAATAGGCAATCGCCGCTCTGCTTTAGATTGTTTTTAATAGCAGTACCTATTGTTCCTTAAAAGCAACATTAAAGCAAATAAAATATTAGAAATATTAATTATTGAATCTTTTATTTGATATATTAGAAAAACAAGGTTAATTAAGATAGTACAGTTAATGAAACCTGTTTGATAATAATTATTATAATTATAGCAATTGTTCATATTTGTAAACTACCACAGTCTCAGTTTTTTTAAAGGCTTGTCAGGTTCTTTATCTCATTTTATTAGGTAATTTTGAGGCAAATATTAGATTATCATCATCATCATCATTATTTTCACCCCCATTTTACACATGAGGAAACTGCAGCTCAGAGTGATAGAGTGAATTTTCCAAGGTCATATTTAAGTGTCACAGAAATTAAAATACCAGAAATGCCTTTGAGAGGAATGGAGAATGTTATTTAGACTTTCATGTTCCAAGTGATGGGTTAGTAGTCTTTCCTGAAATAGTAGAGGCACAAGTGAGAGTATAGAGTTCATAATCTGAGAACCTGGGTTCAGCTTTCAACTCTGTAGTTTGACTAGTTTTGTGATCTTGGGCAAGTCATTTATTCTCCGCCACTTAGTGTCCTCATTAAAAAAAATGGGAACCAAATGTTTTTAGGATTCAAGTGAAGAGAAGGAATGAACATTTGTTGAGCAAAAATTATAGGTAGCTGTTGTCCTAGGAGCTTTATGTCTGTTTCATTGAATAAGTTATCTTATGAAAGTTCTTTAGAAATTGTAAAGTACCCTAAAATTCTATCTATCTCTATCTATCTATCTATCTATCTAATTCATTCATTCAGTTATGAGTGAAAATTTCTTGTTCTATGCCCATTTCCTCAAGGCTTTGCTAGGGCTATGACTACATAATTAAATCAGTAAAAAATATCAGTAGAGGATAATGATCTAATGTGTTATTCTTCATTGGTTTATTTTTCACTCTCTAGGAATACCTATAAAGATACATAGCTTTATCTCCAGAGGAATGACTGTAATAGAAGTGTTTTAAACACTATGACAAGCCACTTGAAGAGAAATTTTTGGACAATGGTTGCTCTGGGATTCCTTTTGAAGCATGCTTTTCAAGAAACTTCTTGTTACACAAAAATATATATAGGTCCTATTTTGCTTAATAAAGGGAGGTATATACTAATGTCTCAACTGGGTTACTTCTCTGGTCAGTTGTTAGGAACACAACTGAGAACAGAAAAGGAAACAGTAAAGAATCTGAATGTATTGAATAGATATCATAAAGCCCATACACTTTTCACATGTGTGAGACCCTCAGGTGCATTATTGACTTATTTTAAACATAACTCTTACAACTCTAATTGTCTAGCTTTTCACTCCTTGTATTTGTTATTTATCGCTGCAAAATAATATTATCACTAACTTAGCTGCTTAAAACAGCACACATTTTTAAAAACGCAGTTTCTGTGGATTAAGTGTCTAGGCATGGCTTAGCTGAGTGTTCTTCTGTTTAAGGTCTCACAAGGCTGCAATCAATGTATTGGCCAGGGTTGCAGTCTTATCTGAGGCTTGACTAGGGAGGAAGGATCAAACTTCCAAATTCATTCAAGTTATTGACAGAATTCTGTCCCTTGTGGTTATAGGAATGAGGTCTACAGTTTCTTTCTGGCTGTTTACTGGCGTCCACTCTTAGCTCCTATAGGATGTCCACAGTTCTTTGTCATGTGGAGTTCCCCAACATAGTTGATTGCTTTCTCAAAGCAGCAAGGGAGACAGAGAAAAAATATGGGTGTTGCAATCTTATGTAACATAATCATGTAATCAGGTATCTGTAATCACATATATCTTGCCACTTTTGCCATATTCTGCTTCCCAGAAACAAGTACAGGTCCCACCCATACTCACAGAGAGGGGATACACAACGGTGTGAACATCAGAGGTTGGGGATTATGGAAGCCACCTTAAGAGTCTGTCTGCTACACGCCCAAACAAATAATAGCAAATTAAAATAAGTTAATGCTATTTAATGTGAGATATTGTGAAACTGACAGTTGTTATGCTGCTTATAGTTAGGGCATCTCTCTCTCTGCTTCTCTCTCCTTCTCCACTCCCACTCTTTTTTTTTTTTTTTTTTTTTTTTGTGATACGCGGGCCTCTCACTCTTGTGGCCTCTCCCATTGTGGAGCAGAGGCTCCGGACGCGCAGGCTCAGCGGCCATGGCTCACGGGCCCAGCCGCTCCGCGGCATGTGGGATCCTCCCGGACCAGGGCACGAACCCGTGTCCCCTGCATTGGCAGGCGGACTCTCAACCACTGCGCCACCAGGGAAGCCCTGCTCCACTCCCACTCTTGACCCTCCATCTTTTTTTTTTTTTTCTGTCCACACGACATGGCTTGAGGGACCAATTCTGACAGAAGAACTGCTCATACCTAACGCAGGAGCACAGCTCAACAGCAGTAACAGTAGCATGTATGGGTTTAGTATGTGCTAGTTGCTCTACATATTTATTTTGTGTAATCTTCTTGAAAATTAAATATTGTTTCCATTTTATAGATGAGGGAAACTCATGCTCAAAGAGGAAATATAACTTGCCTAATTTCACACATCTTTCCTATGGTAGAACTAGGATTGAAATCTATCAGTCTTGTTTCAAAGCCCATACTTTTGGTACTATAAAAAATTTGCCTCTCAGCACTTTCATACATCTCTTTCCTTCTTTTGTTACTTGTTTATGTGCATATCTCCTATATTATATTATATATTTTTTAAAAATAGAAACCATGTCTCTTATTATACCCTTTTTTCCCTCTGCTCCCTTGTTCCTAGCAGTGTCTTACATGCAGTTGACCTCCAGTGATGGTGCAAAGAAAACAAAGCTGTTATTGTATGCTTTGAGGTGACTAAGGCTATATTCTATGTAAATATAATGTGTCCCCACATATTTATTTGAAAATATATTTTTGTGTGCGTAGTATGTGCCCAACATTATTCTCTAGCATAACTTTGTGTTTAGAGGTAGTGAATCAGAGTTTGGTTTAAATACTGGTTCTGACACTTACTTGTTTTATAATCTTGGACATGTTACTTACCCTCTTAGAACCACTGTGTTTTTCAGCTTTATAAGAGTAATATAAAACATACCTCTAGGGAATGAAATTAGGTAGTGTGTATAAAGGATTTTGCCTATTCTTTCGTGTGTCATATTCTTTTTTTTATTTTTTATTCTTTACTTGAGTGTTTTTTTTTTTTACATCAGTGTGTTAGTTTCTGCTTTATAACAAAGTGAATCAGTTATACATATACATACGTTCCCATATCTCTTCCCTCTTGCATCTCTCTCACTCCCACCCTCCCTATCCCACCCCTCTAGGTGGTCACAAAGCACCGAGCTGATCTCCCTGTGCTAATGCGGCTGCTTCCCACTAGCTATCTATTTTACATTTGGTAGTTTATATATGACCCTGGCACGCTCTCACTTTGTCACAGCTTACCCTTCCCACGCCCCATATCCTCAAGTCCATTTTCTAGTAGGTCTGTGTCTTTATTGCTGTCTTACCCCTAGGTTTTTCTTGACATTTTTTCCCCCTTAGATTCCATATATATGTGTTAGCATACAGTATTTGTCTTTCTCTTTCTGACTTACTTCACTCTGTATGACAGACTCTAGGTTTATCCACCTCACTACAAATAGCTCAATTTCGTTCCTTTTTATGGCTGAGTAATATTCCATTGTATATATGTGCCACATCTTCCTTATCCATTCATCCAATGATGGACACTTAGATTGTTTCCATCTCCGGGCTATTGTAAATAGAGCTGCAATGAACATTTTGGTACATGACTCTTTTTGAATTATGTTTTTCTCAGGGTATATGCCCAGTACTGGGATTGTGGGGTCATATGGTAGTACTTTTGTAGTTTTTTAAGGAACCTCCATACTGTTCTCCATAGTGGCTGTACCAATTCACATTCCCACCAGCAGTGCAAGAGTGTTCCCTATTCTCCACACCCTCTCCAGCATTTATTGTTTCTAGATTTTTTGATGATGGCCATTCTGACTGGTGTGAGATGATATCTCATTGTAGTTTTCATTTGAATTTCTCTAATGATTAATGATGTTGAGCATTCTTTCATGTGTTTGTTGGCAATTTGTATATCTTCTTTGGAGAAATGTCTATTTGGGTCTTCTGCCCATTTTTGGATTGGGTTGTTTGGTTTTTTGTTACTGAGCTGCATGAGCTGCTTGTAAATTTTGGAGATTAATCCTTTGTCAGTTGCTTCATTTGGAAATATTTTCTCCCATTCTGAGGGTTGTCTTTTGGTCTTGTTTACGGTTTGCTGTGCAAAAGCTTTGAAGTTTCATTAGGTCCCATTTGTTTATTTTTGTTTTTATTTCCATTTCTCTAGGAGGTGGGTCAAAAAGGATCTTGCTGTGATTTATGTCATAGAGTTTTCTGCCTATGTTTTCCTATAAGAGTTTGATAGTTTCTGGACTTACATTTAGGTCTTTAATCCATTTTGAGCTTATTTTTGTGTATGGTGTTAGGGAGTGTTCTAATCTCATACTTTTACATGTACCTGTCCAGTTTTCCCAGCACCACTTATTGAAGAGTCTGTCCTTTCTCCACTGTACATTTCTGCCTTCTTTATCAAAGATAAGGGGACCATATGTGCGTGGGTTAATCTCTGGGCTTTCTATCCTGTTCCATTGATCTATATTTCTGTTTTTGTGCCAGTACCATACTGTCTTGATTACTGTAGCTTTGTAGTATAGTCTGAACTCAGGGAGCCTGATTCCTCCAGCTCAGTTTTTCTTTCTCAAAATTGCTTTGGCTATTCGGGGTCTTCTGTGTTTCCATACAAATTGTGAAATTTTTATTCTAGTTCTGTGAAAATGCCAGTGGTAGTTTGATAGGGATTGCACTGAATCTGTAGATTGCTTTGGGTAGTAGAGTCATTTTCACAAAGTTGATTCTTCCAATCCAAGAACATGGTATATCTCTCCATCTATTTGTATCATCTTTAATTTCTTTCAGCAGTGTCTTATAATTTTCTGCATACAGGTCTTTTGTCTCGTTAGGTAGGTTTGTTCCTAGATATTTTATTCTTTTTGTTGCAGAGGTACATGGGAGTGTTTTCTTGATTTCACTTTCAGATTTTACATCAGTAGTGTATAGGAATGGCAGAGATTTCTGTGCATTACTTTTTTTATTTTTATTTTGCAGTACGCAGGCCTCTTACTGTTGTGGCCTCTCCCGTTGCAGAGCACAGGCTCTGGATGCACAGGTTCAGTGGCCATGGCTCATGGGCCCAGCCGCTCCGTGGCAGGTGGGATATTCCCAGACTGGGGCACGAACCCGTGTCCCCTGCATCAGCAGGTGGACTCTCAACCACTGCACCACCAGGGAAGCCTTGTGCATTAATTTTGTATCCTGCTATTTTACCAAATTCATTGATTAGCTCTAGTAGTTTTTTGGTAGCATCTTTAGGAGTCTCTGTGTATAGTATCATGTCATCTGCAAATAGTGATAGCTTTACTTCTTCTTTTCCGATTTGGATACTTTTTATTTCCTTTTCTTCTCTGATTTCTGAGGCTAAAACTTCCAAAACTATGTTGAATAAAAGTGGTGAGAATGGGCAACCTTGTCTTGTTCCTGATCTTACTGCAAATGCTTTCAGTTTTTCACTGTTGAGGATGATGTTGGCTGTAGGTTTGTCATATATGGCCTTTATTATGTTGAGGAAAGTTCCCTCTATGCCTACTTTCTGCAGGGTTTTTATCATAAATGGGTGTGGAATTTTGTCGAAAGCTTTCTCTGGATTTATTGAGATGGCCATATGGTTTTTCTCCTTCAGTTTGTTAATATGGTGTATGACATTGATTGATTTGCGTATATTGAAGAATCCTTGCATTCCTGGAATAAACCCCACTTGATCATGGTGTATGATCCTTTTAATGTGTGTTGGATACTGTTTGCTAGTATTTTGTTGAGGATTTTTGCATCTATGTTCATCAGTGATATTGGCCTGTAGTTTTCTTTCTTTGTGACATCTTTGTCTGGTTTTGGTATCAGGGTGATGGTGGCCTCATAGAATGCGTTTGGGAGTGTTCCTCCCTCTGCGATATTTTGGAATAGTTTGAGATGGATAGGTGTCAGCTCTTCTCTAAATGTTTGATAGAATTTGCCTGTGAAGCCATCTGGTCCTGGGCTGTTGTTTGTTGGAAGATTTTTTTTTTTTTTGCGGTACACGGGCCTCTCACTCTTGTGGCCCCTCCCATTGCGGAGCACAACCTCCGGATGTGCAGGCTCAGCAGCCATGGCTCACGGTCCCAGCCGCTCCACGGCATGTGGGTTCTTCCCGGACCGGGGCCCGAACCCGTGTCTCCTGTATCAGCAGGCGGACTCTCAACCACTGCACCACCAGGGAAGCCCTGTTGGAAGATTTATAAGCAGTTTCAATTTCAGTGCTTGTAATTGGTCTGTTCATAGTTTCTACTTCTTCCTGATTCAGTCTTGGCAGGTTGTGCATTTCTAAGAAATTGTCCATTTCTTCCAGGTTGTCCATTTTATTGGCATAGCGTTGCTTGTATTAATATCTCATGATCTTTTGTATTTCTGCAGTGTCAGTTGTTACCTCTCCTTTTTCATTTCTAATTCTATTGATTTGAGTCTTCTCCCTTTTTTTCTTGATGAGTCTGGCTAATGGTTTATCAATTTTGTATTTCTTCTCAAAGAACCAGGTTTTAGTTTTATTGATCTTTGCTATCGTTTCCTTCATTTCTTTTTCATTTATTTCTGATCTGATTTTTATGATTTCTTTCCTTCTGCTAACTTTGGGGTTTTTTAATTCTTCTTTCTTTAATTGCTTTAGGTGCAAGGTTAGGTTTATTCGAGATGTTTCCTGTTTCTTAAGGTAGGTTTGTATTGCTATAAACTTCCCTCTTAGAACTGCTTTTGCTGTATCCCATAGGTTTTGGATCGTCGTGTCTCCATTGTCATTTGTTTCTAGGTATTTTTTGATTTCCTCTTTGATTTCTTCAGTGATCACTTTGTTATTAAATAGTGTATTGTTTAGCCTCCATGTGTTTGTATTTTTTACAGATCTTTTCCTGTAACTGATATCTAGTCTCATAGAGTTGTGGTCAGAAAAGATACTTGATACAATTTCAATTTCCTTAAATTTACCAAGGCTTGATTTGTGACCCAAGATATGATCTATCCTGGAGAATGTTCCATGAGCACTTGAGAAAAATGTGTATTCTCTTGTTTTTGGATGGAATGTCCTATCAATATAAATTAAGTCCATCTTGTTTAGTGTATCATTTAAAGCTTGTGTTTCCTTATTTATTTTCATTTTTGATGATGTGTCCATTGGTGAAATTGGGGTGTTAAAGTCCCCTACTATGAATGTGTTACTGTCGATTTCCCCATTTGTGGCTGTTAGTATTTGCCTTATGTATTGTGGTGCTCCTGTGTTGGGTTCATAAATATTTACAATTGTTATATCTTCTGCTTGGATCAATCCCTTGATCATTATGTAGTGTCCTTCTTTGTCTCTTCTAATAGTCTTTATTTTAAAGTCTATTTTGTCTGATATGAGAATTGCTACTCCAGCTTTCTTTAGGTTTGCATTTGCATGGAATACCTTTTTCCATCCCCTCACTTTCATTCTGTATGTGTCTCTAGGTCTGAAGTGGGTCTCTTGTAGACAGCATATATACGGGTCTTGTTTTTGTATCCATTCAGCCAGTCTATGTCTTTTGGTGAGAGCATTTAGTCCATTTACATTTTAGGTAATTATTGATATGTATGTTCCTATTCCCATTTTCTTACTTGTTTTGGGTTCGTTATTGTAGGTCTTTTCCTTGTCTTGTGTTTCTTGCCTAGGGAAGATCCTTTAGCAATTGTTGTAAAGCTGGTTTGGTGGTGCTGAACTCTCTCAGCTTTTGCTTGTCTGTAAAGGTTTTAATTTCTCCGTTGAATGTGAATGAGATCCTTGCTGGGTAGAGTAATCTTGGTTGTAGGTTTTTCTCCTTCATCACTTTAAATATGTCCTGCCAGTCCCTTCTGGCTTGCAGAGTTCCTGCTGAAGATCAGCTGTTAACCCTATGGGGATTCCCTTGTGTGTTTTTTGTTGTTTTTCCCTTGCTGCTTTTAATATGTTTTCTTTGTATTTAATTTTTGACAGTTTGATTAATGTGTGTCTTGGTGTCTTTCTCCTTGGATTTATGCTGTATGGGACTCTGTGCTTCCTGGATGTGATTAACTATTTCCTTTGCCCTATTAGGGAAGTTTTCAGCTATAATCTCTTCAAATATTTTCTCAGTCCCTTTCTTTTTCTCTTCTTCTGGATCCCCTATAATTTGAATTTTGGTGCATTTAATGTTGTCCCAGAGGTCTCTGAGACTGTCCTCAGTTCTTTTCATTCTTTTCTCTTTATTCTGCTCTGCAGTAGTTATTTCCACTATTTTATCTTCCAGGTCACTTATCCGTTCTTCTGCCTGAGTTATTCTGCTATTCATCCCTTCTAGAGTATTTTTAATTTCATTTATTGTGTTGCTCATCGTTGCTTGTTTCACCTTTAGTTCTTCTAGGTCCTTGATAAATGTTTCTTGTATTTTCTCTATTCTATTTCCAAGATTTTGGATCATCTTTACTGTTATTATTCTGAATTCTTTTTCAGGTAGACTGCCTATTTCCTCTTCATTTGTTAGGTCTGGTGGGTTTTTATCTTTCTCCTTCATCTGCTGTGTGTTTTTCTGTCTTCTCATTTTGCTTATCTTACTGTGTTTGGGATCTCCTTTTTGCAGGCTGCAGGTTCATAGTTCCCATTGTTTTTGGTGTCTGTCCCCAGTGGCTAAAGTTAGTTCAATGGGTTGTGTATGCTTCCTGCTGGAGGTTACTAGTGCCTGTGTTCTGGTGGATGAGGCTGGATCTTGTCTTTCTGGTGGGCAGCTCCACATCTGGTAGTGTGTTTTGGGGTGTCTGTGGCCTTATGATTTTATGTAGCCTCTCTGCTAATGGGTGGCATTGTGTTCCTGTCTTGCTAGTTGTTTGGCATAGGGTGTCCAGCACTGTAGCTTGCTGGTCATTGAGTGAAGTTGCTTGTTGGTGTTGAGGAGAAGATCTCTGGGAGATTTTCGCCATTTGATATTACGTGGAGCTGGTAGGTCTCTTGTGGACCAGTGTCCTGAAGTTGTCTCTCCCACCTCAGAGGCACAGGACTGACTCCTGGCTGGAATACCAAGAGCGTTTCATCCACACGGCTCAGAAAAAAAGGGAGAAAAAGTAGAAAGAAAGAATGAAAGTGGATAAAATAAAATAAAAAAGTAAGGTAAAATAAAATAAAGTTATTAAAATAAAAATAAGTATTAAGAAAAATATTATTTTAAAAAGTAAAAAAAAACAAAAACAAAAATGGACAGACAGAACCTTAGGACAAATGGTGAAAGCAAAGCTATACAGACAAAATCTCACACAGAAGCATACATATACACACTCACAAAAAGAGGAAAAGGGGAAAAAATCATTAATCTTGCTCTCAAAGTCCACCTCCTCAATTTGGGATGATTCGTTGCCTATTCACGTATTCCACAGATGCAGGGTACATCACGTTGATTGTGGAGATTTAATCCACTGCTCTTGAGGCTGCTGGGAGAGATTTCGCTTTCTCTTTGTTTGCACAGCTCCCCAGGCTCAGCTTTGGATTTGGCCCTGCCTCTGCGTGTAGGTCGCCGGAGGGCGTCTGTTCTTTGCTCAGACAGGACAGGGTGAAAGGAGCGGGTGATGCGGGGGCTCTGGCTCACTCAGGCCGGCGGGAGGGAGGGGCACGATGCGGGGCAAGCCTGCAGCGGCAGAGGCCGGCAGGAATTGCACCAGCCTGAGGCACGCTGTGTGTTCTCCCGGGGAAGTTGTCCCTGGATCCTGGGACCCTGGCAGTGGCGGGCTGCGCAGGCTCCCCAGAAGGGAGGTGTGGATAGTGACCTGTGCTCACACACAGGCTACTTGGTGGCAGCAGCAGCGGCCTTAGTGTTTCGTGCCCGTCTCTGGTGTCCGCGCTGTTAGCTGCGGCACGCCGCCATCTCTGGAGCTCCTTTAAGCAGCGCTCTTAATCCCCTCTCCTTGTGCACCAGGAAAAAAAGAGGGAAGAAAAAGTCTCTTGCTTCTTCGGCAGGTCCAGACTTTTTCCCGGACTCCCTCCCAGCTAGCCATGGTGCACTAACCCCCTGCAGGCTGTGTTCACGCTGCAAACCCCAGTCCTCTCCCTGCGCTCCGACCGAAGCCCGAGCCTCAGCTCCCAGCCCCGCCCGCCCCGGCGGGTGAGCAGACAAGCCTATCGGGCTGGTGTGTGCCGGTCGACACCGATCCTCTGTGCGGGAATCTCTCCGCTTTGCCCTCCACACCCCTGTTGCTGTGCTCTCCTCCGTGGCTCTGAAGCTTCCCCCCTCCGCCACCCACAGTCTCCGCCTGCGAAGGGGCTTCCTAGTGTGTGGAAACCTTTCCTCCTTCACAGCTCTCTCCCAGTGGTGCAGGTCCCGTCCCTATTCTTTTGTCTCTGTTTATTCTTTTTTCTTTTGCCCTACCCAGGTACGTGGGGAGTTTCTTGCCTTTTGGGAGGTCTGAGGTGTTCTGCCAGCGTTCAGTAGGTGATCTGTAGGAGTTGTTCCACGTGTAGATGTATTTCTGATGTATCTGTGGGGAGGAAGGTGATCTCCGCGTCTTACTCTTCCGCCATCTTCCCCCCTCTCCGTGTGTCGTATTCTTGCTAAATGTTATTAGCGTCTTTGACAATCTCCTTCTTACCCATCACTCCCAAATTCCCTAGATAACAAAGATGACTGTTAAGTCTGAATGACTTTGTTTCCCACTGCATTTATTATGGTTTTACTATTGTCTTCAGATACGACTTTCTAGACTATGAGATGTAAAAATTGGTGAGTCAAGAATGGCCCCCTGAACAGAATTTTCTGTGGATCTGGCTTTGATGCTAAAATTGCTTGTCTTTCTAAATAACAGTATTCATGGATCTCTGAACTGTTGGGATATGTTGTGTGTCAGTCAGATATTGTTGATTTCAGACACAGGATTTCACTGAGAGGGTCTCAACTTCTGAGACTCATTTACTTCAATTCTGAGATGTGTGTATTTCAGAAAGTTTCTCAAAGCTGAGTCTGTGGAGTTTTCCATTTGATTTACAACCTTGACTTCTAAAGCTTCTGATCATATTTTATTTTCCAATAGTGAAGTAGGGCTGATTATTAGAGTGACAAAGAAGTCATGTATTTTAAGGCTGTCTGTGTGGGCAAAGGGTGCTTTTAATGAAAATTAACTTCAGTGAGACATTTGCAATGCACATGTTGTACCACTGATATATTCATTTTATACCCTTTCTGAGAATCTAAATTCATTGTTTTAGAGCACCATTATTATTATTTTACCTTAAGCTAATGGAGAGTGGATGATAGAAAATTCTCTATTTTCAGAACTATTTTTGATATTCTTATTTTCTTAGCTATCAAAGTAAAGATAAGTAGCTATGATTTTGAATGATTAATATGAATTATTATTTTATCTGCAACCAAACATTTAAATACCTGTTGACATTTTCTGTGGGAGATTAACATTTAATTTATAAAAAAGCTGGAAGTTTTTAAATAAAATAAAATGCTTCCTGAATTTATAAAATGAAATAACAAATATTTAGTGCAAAGACCCTTGAATAGAATATTGTAATTGTCATTTTTTTTTTTTTTTTTTGCGGTACGCGGGCCTCTCACTGTTGTGGCCTCTCTACGCGGGCCTCTCACTGTTGTGGCCTCTCCTGTTGCACAGGCTCCGGACGCGCAGACTCAGCAGCCATAGCTCACGGGCCAAGCCGCTCGGGGGCATGTGGGATCTTCCCGGACCGGGGCACGAACCCGTGTCCCGTGCATCGGCAGGTGGACTCTCAACCACTGCACCACCAGGGAAGCCCGTAATTGTCATTTTAAAAGTTCTTTGGTTGCATTAAAAATGTCAGTATTGAATTATAAATCTAAATCATATAAAGGAAGTAGTCAAAACTTAAATAAAAAGAAATTAACCATTAAATATATCAGTTGGTAGATGAATAGATGCCTCACAGAGAAGCATTTGGCATGCAATTGTATTCTTCAACCATCAAACTAGACAATGAAGTGATTAAAATGACATATTTTATCTGTAAAAATAAACTCATACACTTAAGATTTTAAATTGTATTGAAGATGTACAATTACAGAAATTTAAATGCATGCATTAGTAGGGTTAATTAAATATTTTGACAATTTTATATTACTTGAAAATTATCAAGGTAACTATTTACTACTACCATCACTGTTTATTTTTGTTGAGCACTTACCATGTGCTAAGCACTGGTTTTGTTGTTTTATGTTGCTTAACTCATTAGATCTTTAAAACAGCCCTTTGAGGCAGTTTCTGTTATTTTCATTTTTAAAGATAAGGAGTGAAATAACATTTTTCTTCATAGCATAAGGTAAGTACAACCAAAGCATCATTGTTCATTTCCTAGTTGCTTAATTTGGTCACACATCAGATTCTCTTATTTCTTTGGCCAGAAACATTTTTTGCCGTTTTACCGATCAAGAGACCTCCAAAAGTGGGAAGGGACGGCAATTTTTAAAAAAGATAATGGAATATATAGTTACCATTTTACCTCTTGATAATGACTCACATGATAACTAATCTAATCTTTCAAATATACTAGGTAGAAATACAGTCGGCTCATAAAAGTATTAATCCTTTAAGGGTCTGCAAAACTTTAAGTAATATCAGAAAGTGAGGATTAAATGAATGTTAAGGTATTCTATCATCATTTTGTGCAACTTTAATGGTAAGCTAGGAACTTTTTTAGGAACTTTCTTTCCTACATCTCAGAGTGAAATAAGGGCATAATACAAGACCAAGCCAAATATTTTAAAAATCTCTTTAAAATATTAAAATAGGAATATATATTCATTATTGGAAATGTGTAAAAGATATATGAAATAAATAAAGTAATTTAAAAACCATAATTATATTATCTAGAGATAAATTGCATTAACCTATGCATTTCCTTTTGTTTATAGAAAAACTCAGAAATGTGTTTTTAAAACAAGGTTGAGATTATGGATAAAGGGTAAAAAAATTCTTGGTGCATTTTCACTTTCCATTATTCAATGAACATTTTCTTAAGTCAATAAATGTTTTAAAAAGTAATTTAAATAACTCATATGGCAGAATACTATGCAGTGATTGGAATTATTTGGTGGTTTCCCTATTTTTAGTAGCTTATGTTGCTATTATGAATAATGCTGTAGTTAATATCATTGTACGTACATTTTTGTCTTCATTTCTCTTCATTTCCTGAGGATACTGTACTTAGAAGTGAAATTAAATTTCAAAGGACCTGAATTTTTTTGGAGCACTTAAAGTCTACTGCTAATTGCTTTTCAGAAAGATTGTACCAATTTAAGCTTATACAAACAGTGTGGGAAAGTAACTATATACTCACCAGTATTGAGAATAATCACTATCGGAACCTTTCCTTATTCTCATAGGCAAAAAGTGGCCTCTCATTGTTTTAACTTGGATTTCTTTGAACATCGGAAAGGTTCAGCTTATTTCATATATTTGTGAACATTTGCTTTTCTGCTTCTGTGAATTGTCTGTTCATGTCATTTTTCTATTGGAGGTTTAGCATTTTTTGAGTGGTATACCTGAGCTCTTTATGGTTTAAGAATATCAAGCCTTAGTTAAGTTTGTGTCCGTATTTTTCTTAACTTAATATATTTTAATTTTATAATCATGTTTTTGGCATAAGAGAGTTTACATATTTTTATGTAGTCAAGTACATTAATTATTCTTTTTATATTTTCTACAGTTTCTATGTTTAATCCTTCCAAATCCTTTCAAATCAGAAAAATATCTACTTAAGTTTGCTGCTAGTCTTTTTATGGTTTTGTTCCATATGTTTAATCCTTTAATCCTTATCAGGCTTATTTAAGTGTATGTTGTAAACTGAGATTCTAACTTCAAATTTTCTGAATAGCTATTTTCATCAATTATTTATTGAATAATCTATCTCTTTACTACTGATTTTTGTGATGCTTCCTTTATTTTATCTTACTACACCCCCCCCGCATATTGTGGTCTGTGGTTTACAAAACTTTGGCCTTAGACCCCCTAATCAGAGTAATATAGGGTTCTTACTAAAATGCATATTCCTGGGCCCCAAATCTGGAATATTAAATTAGAAACTCTGCAGATGAACTTCAGGAGTATATAGGACATTGCTCCCTTTCCAGAAATTTTATACCCCTCTTACTTATTTAGCTTTCTAGATAAATTTCTAAGTTAATTTATTTTAAAAATGCCATTGAGGTTCTAGTGGGGATTACATTAAACTATACATTAATTTATGAAGCAATAGCAACTTTGCAATAGTCTTCTTATCTAGGAACATGATATATCTTGCTATTGGTTAATGTCCTCCTTTTTATCTTTCAGGAAAACTTAAAGCAAATAAATTTATAAATGATTTAGGATGGTACATCTATCTTTTCAAAAAATTTCAGCTTAATGCTTATGTTTGGGGCAGTTTGTTTGACTGTACCTAATATTTACTATTCTATTAAAGTCCATTTCAATTATTCTTTATTCCAGTGTCTTTCTTCTTCTCAATGTGTTTATCATATTTTACCTCTTTTTATTTGCTATTTTTATTTTACTATTTTTATATGAGGATCTCAAGGGCAGAAATTTTGTCTTACTATTTTCTGAATTCATCTTTCAACACCTAGTGCAATGCATAATACAACGTGTCCAGCAAATATTTGACTTCCCAGTACTGATCTGAACCTCAAAATGAAATAGCCATGAGTAAATTAATATTTATGCTCCTGGGACAATAGAAGATATCCTCCACTGAAGTTCTCGTATATATTCAACATTCATTTCACCAGATAGTTACTGAGTTTCTATTATGAGTCATGCATTATGCTAGGAACATGAGGATATAAACATCAATAAGACAATTTCTGTCATCAAGACTTTTATTAAGCATTGAGGTGAGGCGACTCTGTAAGTGAGTAATTAAAATTCAAAGTGTTAAAATAGATGTGAGTAAAAATGCTATGAGAGTATTCTTCAATACTGATGGCAGTTAATTTATAGTATTGTATAGTAGAAACTTTAGCATTTTCTTGGTCAGGATTAGAATCCTAGCTCTCTTAATACCAATGACTCTGTAACCTTGATTAAGTTACTGCAGCTCTGAAAATAATATTCTCACCTAAAATAGAGAAAAATCATACTTACCTCACAGATGTGATGTGAATCTTATATGAACTGCATGTGTAAATTTAGATGCCTTGTGTAAAACTAATTTCCTCCTCTTTCTTCTTTTGTGGAAAGACCTTGAAATGTTGGTAATTCAACTGAAAATAAATCAGTTCCTTTTTTTTTTAATGAAATGTCACTTGGTTTTTTTTTTTTTTTTCGGTACGTGGGCCTCTCACTGTTGCGGCCTCTCCCATTGAGGAGCACAGGCTCCGGACCCACAGGCTCAGCGGCCATGGCTCACGGGCCCAGCCACTCCGCGGCATGTGGGATCTTCCCGGACCGGGGCACAAACCCGCATCAGCAGGTGGACTCTCAACCACTGTGCCACCAGGAAAGCCCACTTGGTTTTTATTTATGGCCATTTAATACTAATTTTTGATGCTGAAATAGCCCTGCAAGTTTAACATGTAAAATTAAATTTGGTATCATTAAGGATAGTAAATATTAAGGTAAAGGAAATAGAATGTTTGGGGAAAAAAAAAATCCTTGGGTTCTTGGTCTCTTTCTCTTAAGAAAATTGTAATACAGTATTAGCATTTTCTATGCCTGTCTTTTTTCTCCAGTGGATTTTTGAATCTCTGGGCAAAGACTGAGGTATGTTTACATTTTATCCACAGTACTGAACATAGTATATAGAACACATTAAGTGCTTTATAAAATAATGAGTCAGGGAAACTCTCTATGACCCTAGCTCAAGATAAACAGAAATATAGCCTATAAATAGTAAATACTTAATTGAAATACATAGTATTAATATTGGAAAGTGAGGAGTTGAGTTTAACAATGGGTGATAAAAATATATTTCAGATAAGATGTAGGGATCTTCCATTCGGCCTCAGAAGAGAAAAAGATGTGGCCATATTTCTGTCTGTAGGAGGTAGCTGAGTGTTTGAAAGGTGGATGGCACCAGGTCTCAGTGTCCTGCTAGCTCCTCCTCGCTCCAAATAGAGTTTTCCTGGTGTTATTAAACATATCCAACCCTGTGTATCAGGAAGACCTCATATAGGCCACTCCCGGTGTGCATGAAGGATTGCTAAAACTAAATATGTTTGGTAAGGTTTCAATAATGTTTCCCAAAATAGCCAAGATATTCTTGACTTTCACAGCTACACAATAGGTTGATTGGAATTTCATAAGGCAAAACTAAGAATTCATTTCTACTAATCAGTTTCAATCTTCATGCTATAGGAGAAACTTATAAATAAGAATATTCTGTACAATAGAAATTTTTTTAAAGAATTGGGAAAATATTGACAATATTTTAATTTTAGTGGTGATGATCCTTCTCTTCAACCTGCAGAGTGCCTGTATTCTGAAGGGGAAAAAACGTTTCCAAATACTATCACACAATTTCCACTCTTTGGCTTCCCATTTATTCTTCAACTCATTCCAATACATTTTCCACTCTTACCACTTCACTGAAACTTTTCTTGTCAAATCATAAGTGACCACTATATGGCTAAATTTATACTTCTGCTTTTACAGTAATTTATCTCAGTAGCTTTCAACATCTTTGACTCCTCTCTTCTTGAATCAGTCTTCCTTGGACTCTGCAATAACTCATTCTTCTGGTTTCTCCTGCTCCTTCTCAGTCTCCTTTGTTAGATCCTTTTTCTACTATTCAGCTCTTAAGAGTTAGAGTTCCTCAGATCATGGTTCTGGGCCCTTTTCTCTCTCTTTTTTCTTCCTTTCTATATATAAATCCTAAATTTAAATTTCCTGGACCTCCTCTCTTAAACTAACTATGTGTTCAATTGTCTGACTGACATCTTCACTTGGGTTCTCACAGACATCTCAAAACTAATGAGATCCAAAATAGAATTCTAGATTTTCTCCTTGGAATCTATATCCCCAACTTCACCTTTCCTCTATACATAGTTTCACAAGCCAGAAATATGAGCATTAACTAGTCTTCCCTTTCACTCACTGATGATATTCTATCCATCTGTAATTTCCATCCACTTTACCTTCAAAGCATTTCAGCATTCTGAATGCTTCTCTCCAGTTCTATTATCATCATCTTAGTCCAGGAAGCATCATCTGTCTTGGAGTATTCCAACATAATTAGTGTTTAGGAAAGCAAGTGAGTAACTTGGTGTGCCCAAAGACTGAGAGGCATAGAGGACCATAGTCAGAGAGGCTGGAAAGCCATTTAAGTGTTAAATGATAGGGTGCCTTTAATGCCATGGTAATCTGTTTAGGCTTAATGTTGTGGTAGATGAGTATTACCTGAAGAAAGTAAAGCCAGGAATTTTGAGTACCAGCTATGTGTCAGATAGTGTTCTAGGCTCTGAGGATATAGCTCTCACCCAAACTGACAGAGTTCTTGTGCTTATAGACCTTATATTCTTGTGGTGGGGAGATAGTCTATAATTATATACATATATAAAATATATATTTGAGTCCATAAATATACATTATAATATATTTAAATATGCTAAAAATACATATATTTATTATTATATAAAATTATATAAATTTAAATATGTAGTTTTAAATATATCAATTTAAAATATGTGGTATATGTATATATTCTGAGAAAATATTTGAAGAGATTACAGTTGAAAACTTCCTTAACATGGGAAAGGAAAGAGCCACCCAGTCCAGGAAGCACAGAGAGTCCCATATGGATAAATCCAAGGAGAAACACACCAAGACACGTATTAATCAAAGTAACAAAAATTAAAGACAAAGAAAAAATATTAAAAGCAGCAAGGGAAAAGCAACAAATAATATACAAGGGAATCCCCAGGATGTTATCAGCAGATTTTTCAGCAGAAACTCTGCAGATCAGAAGGGAGTGGCAGGATATATTTAAAATAATGAAGGGGAAATACCTACAACCAATATTACTCTACCCAGCAAGGATCAGATTTGACAGAGAAATCAAAAGCATTACAGACAAGTAAAAACTAAGAGTATTCAGCACCACCAAACCAGCTTTACAGCACATGCTAAAGAAACTTCTCTAGGCAGAAAACACAAGAGAAGAAAAAGACCCACAAAAACAAACCCCAAACAATTAAGAAAATGATAATAGGAACATACATATCGATAATTACCATGAATGTAATCAGATTAAATACTCCAACCAAAAGACACAGACTGGTTGAATGGATACAAAAACAAGACCTGTATATCTGCTGTATACAAAAGACCCACTTCAGACCTAGGTACACTTACAGACTGAAAGTGAGGGGATGGAAAAGATATACCATGCAAATGGAAATCAGAAGAAAGCTGTTGTAGCAGTACTCATATCAGATAAAATAAACTTTAAAATAAAGACTGTTACAAGAGATAAGTAAGGACACTACATAATGATCAAAGGATCAATCCAAGAAGAAAACATAACAATGATAAATATTTATGCACCCAACATAGGAACACATCAATACATAAGGCAAATGCTAACAGCCATAAAAGGGGAAATTGACCACAACACAATAATAGTGGGGACTTTAACACCCCAATTACAACAATGGGCAGATTATCCAGACAGAAAATTGATAAGGAAACAAAAGCTTTAAATGACACAATAGACCAGATAAATTTAATTGATATTTATAGTATATTCTACCCAAAAGTGGCAGAATACACTTTCTTCTCAAGTGTACATGGAACATTCTCCAGGATAGATCATATCTTGGTTCACAAATCAAGCCTTGGAAAATTTAAGAAAATTGAAATCATATCAATCATCTTTCCTGACCACAATTCTATGAGATTATATGTCAATTACATGAAAAAAACTGTAAAAAACACAAACACATGGAGGCTAAAAAATATGCTACTATATAACCAAGAGATCACTGAAGAAATCAAAACGGAAATAAGAAAATACCTAGAAACAAATGACAATGAAAACATGACCACCTAAAACATATGGGATGCAGCAGAAGCAGTTCTAAAAGGGTAGTTTATAGCAATTCAGTCTCACCTCAGGAAACTAGAAAAATCTCAAATATACAATCTAACCTTACACCTAAAGCAACTAGAGAAAGAAGAACAATAAAACCCCCAAAGTTAGTGGAAGAAAAGAAATCATAAAGATCAGAACAGAAATAAATGAAATAGAAATGCAGAAAACAATAGCAAAGATCAATAAAACTAAAAGATGGTTCTTTGAGAAGATAAACAAAATTGGTAAACCTTTAGCCAGACTCATCAAGAAGAAAAGGGAGAGGATTCAAATCAAAAAAATTAGAAATGAAAAAGGAGAAATTACAAATGACACTGCAGAAGTACAAAGGATCAAAAGAGAGTACTAAAAGCAACTATATGCCAATAAAATGGAAAACCTGGAAGAAATGGACAAATTCATGGAAAGGTACAACTTTCCAAACCTGAACCAGGAAGAATTAGAAAACATAAACAGACCAATCACAAGTAATGAAGTTGAAACTGTGATTGAAAATCTTCCAATAAACAAAACCCCAGGACCAGATGGCTTCACAGGCGAATTCTATCAAACATTTAGAGAAAAGCTTAAATTTATCCTTCTGAAACAATTACAAAAAATTGCAGAGGGAGGAACATCCCAAACTCATTCTATGAGGCCACCATCACCCTGATACCAAAACCAGACAAAGATATCACAAAAAATGAAAATTACAGACCAATATACTGATGAACATAGACACAAAAATCCTCAACAAAATTCTACCAAACAGAATGCAACAACACATTAAAAGGTCATATACACCATGATCAAATGGGATTTATCCCAGTGATGCAAGGATTCTTCAATATATACAAATCAATCAATTGGGATACACCATATTAACAAATTAAAGAGTAAAAACCATATGATAATCACAATAGATGCAGAAAAAGCTTTTGACAAAACTCAACACCAATTTATGATGAAAAATCTCCAAAAAGTGGGCATAGAGGGAACTACCTCTACATAATAAAGGCCATATATGACAAACCCACAGCCAACATCACTCTCAATGGTGAAAAACTGAGAGCATTTCCTCTAAGATCAGGAGCAAGACAAGGATGTCCACGCTTACCACTATTATACAGTATAGTATTGGAAGTCCTAGCCACAGCCTCAGGAGAAGTGGATTAAATCTCCACAGTCAACTTGATGTACCCTGCATCTGTGGAATACCTGAATAGACAACGAATCATCCCAAAATTGAAGCGGTGGACTTTGGGAGCAACAATATATATATATTTTTCCTTTTTCTATTTTGGTGAGTGTGTATGTGTATGCTTCTTTGTGTGATTTTGTCTGTATAGCTTTGCTTTTACCATTTGTCCTAGCATTCTGTCTCTCCGTTTTTTTTAATTTAAAATTTTTTTATTTTTAATAATTATTTTTATTTTAATAACATTTTATTTTTTCCTTTCCTTCTTTCATTTTTTCTCCCTTTTCTTCTGAGCCACTTGGCTGACAGGGTCTTGGTGCTCTGGTCGGGTGTCAGGCCTGTGCCTATGAGGAGAGAGAGTGAGTTTAGGATGTTGGTCCACCAGAGACCTCCTGGCTCCATGTAATATCAAGCAGCGAAAGCTCTCCCAGGGAGATCCATCTCATTGCTAAGACCCAGCTCCACTCAAGGAACAGCAAGCTATAGTGCTGGACACCCTATGCCCCAAAACTAGCAAGACAGGAACACAACCCTACCCATTAGCAGAGAGGTGCCTAAAATCATAATAAGGTCACAGACACCCCAAAACACACCACCAGACGCGGTCCTGCTCACCAGAAAGACAAGATCCAGCCTTATCCTCTAGAACACAGGCACTAGTCCCCTCCACCAGGAAGCCTACACAACCCACTGAACCAACTTTAGCCACTGGGGCAGACACCAAAAACAACGGGAACAACGAACCTGCAGCCTGCGAAAAGGAGACGCCAAACAGAGTAAGATAAGCAAAATGAGAAGACAGAGAAACACACAGTAGATGAAGGAGCAAGGTATTAACCCACCAGACCAAACAAATGAAGAGAAAATAAGCAGTCTACCTGAAAAAGAATTCAGAGGAATGATAGTAAACATGACCCAAAATCTTGGAAATAGAATGGAGAAAATAAAAGAAACGTTTAAAAATGACCTAGAAGAAGTAAAGAGCAAACAAACAATGATGAACAACACAATAAATGAAATAAAAAATTCTCTAGAAGGAATCAATAGCAGAATAACTGAGGCAGAAGAACAGATAAGTGACCTGGAAGATAAAATAGTGGAAATAACTACCGCAGAGCAGAATAAAGAAATAAGAATGAAAAGAATTGAAGACACTCTCAGAGACCTCTGGGACAACATGAAACACACCAACATTAGAATTATAGGGGCCCCAGAAAAAGAAGAGAAAAAGAAAGGGACTGAGAAAATATTTGAAGAGATTATAGTTGAAAACTTCCCTAATGTGGGAAAGGAAATAGTTCATCAATTCCAGGAAGTGCAGAGAGTCCCATACAGGATAAATCCGAGGAGAAATATGCCAAGACACATCAAATGTTAAATACAAAGAAAACTGTTAAAAGCAGTAAGGGAAAAACAACAAATAACATACAAGGGAATCCCCATAAGGTTAACAGCTGATCTTTCAGCAGAAACTCTGCAAGCCAGAAGGGAGTGGCAGGACATATTTAAAGTGATGAAAGGGAAAAGCCTACAACCAAGATTACTCTACCCAGCCAGGATCTCATTTAGATTCAACAGAGAAATTAAAACCTTTACAGACAAGCAAAAGCTAAGAGAATTCAGCACCATGAAACCAGCTTTACAACAAATGCTAAAGGAACATTTCTAGGCAGGAAACACAAGAGAAGGAAAAGACGTACAATAACAAACCCAAAACAATTAAGAAAATGGTAATAGGAAAACACATATCGAAAACTACCTTAAATGTAAATGCATTAAATGCTCCAACCAAAATACACAGACTGGCTGAATGGATAGAAAAACAAGACCCGTATATATGCTGTCTACCAGAGACCCACTTTAGACCTAGGGACACATACAGCCTGAAAGTGAAGGGATGGAAAAAGATATTCCATGCAAATGGAAATCAAAGGAAACCTTGAGTAGCAATTCTCATATCAGACAAAATAGACTTTAAAGACTATTACAAGAGACAAAGGAGGACACTACATAGTGATCAAGGGGTCAATCCAAGAAGAAGGTATAACAATTGTAAATATTTATGCACCCAGCATAGGAGCACCTTGATACATAAGTCAAATGCTAACAGCCATATAAGGGGAAATTGACAGTAACACAATCATAGTAGGGGACTTTAACTCCCCACATTCACCGATGGACACATCATCGAAAATGAAAATAAATAGGGAAACACAAGCTTTAAATGATACATTAAACAAGATACACTTAATTGATATTTATAGGACATTCCATCCAAAAACTACAGAATACACTTTCTTCTGGAGTGCCCATGGAACATTCTCCAGGATAGATCATATCTTGGGCTTACAAATCAAGCCTTGGTAAATTTAAGAAAATTGAAATAGATTCAAATGGATTTCCAACCACAATGCTATGAGACTAGATATCAAATATATGGAGAAATCTGTAAAAAATACAAACACATGGAGGCTAAACAGTACACTACTTAATAACCAAGAGATCACTGAAGAAATCAATGAGGAAATGAAAAAAGTACCTAGAAACAAGTGACAATGAAAACACAATGACCTGAAACCTATGGACGCAGCAAAAGCATTTCTAAGAGGGAAGTTTATAGCAATACATTCCTACCTCAAGAAACAAGAAACATATCAAATAAATAACCTAACCTTACACCTAAAGCAATTAAAGAAAGAAGAACAAAATACCTGCAAAGTTAGCAGAAGGAAAGAAATCATAAAGATCATGTCAGAAGTAAATGAAAAAGAAATGAAGGAAACGATAGCAAAGATCAATAAAACTAAAAGCTGGTTCTTTGAGAAGGTAAACAAAATTGATAATCCATTAGCCAGACTCATCAAGAAAAAAAGGGAGAAGACTCAAATCAATAGAATTAGAAATGAAAAGGAGAAGTAACAACTGACACTGCAGAAATACACAGTATCATGAGAGATTACTACAAGCAACACTATGCCAATGAAATGGACAACCTGGAAGAAATGGACAAATTCTTAGAAAAGCACAACCTTCTGAGACTGAGCCAGGAAGAGATAGAAAATATAAACAGATCAATCACAAGCACTGAAATTGAAATTGTGATTAAAAATCTTCCAACACACAAAAGCTCAGGACCATATTGCTTCAGTCGTCATTCTATCAAACGTTTAGAGAAGAGCTAACACCTATCCTTCTCAAACTCTTCCAGAATATAGCAGAGGGAGGAACATTCCCAAACTCATTTTATGAGGCCACCATCACCCTGATACCAAAACCAGACATAGATGTCACAAAGAAAGAAAACTACAGGCCAATATCATGGATGAACATAGATGTAAGAATCCTCAACAAAATACTAGCAAACAGAATGCAACAGCACATTAAAAGGATCATACACCAAGATCAAGTAGGGTTTATCCAAAGAAGGCAAGGATTCTTCAATATATGCAAATCAATCAATGTGGTATACCATATTAACAAATTGAAGGAGAAAAACCATATGATCCTCTCAATAGATGCAGAAGAAGCTTTTGACAAAACTCAACACCGATTTTTGATAAAAACCCTCCAGAAAGTAGGCCTAGAGGGAACTTACATCAACATAATAAAGGCCATATATGGCAAACGCACAGCAAACATCGTTCTCAATGGTGGAAACCTGAAACCATTTCCTCTAAGATCAGGAACAAGACAAGGTTGCCCACTCTCACCACGATTATTCAACATAATTTTGGAAGTTTTAGCCACATCAATCAGCCAAAAAAAGAAATAAAAGGAATCCAAATTGGAAAAGAAGTAAAGCTGTCACTGTTTGCAGATGACATGATACAATACACAAAGAATCCTAAAGATGCTACCAGATAACTACTGGAGTAAATCAATGAATTAGCTAAAGTAGCAGGATACAAAATAAATGCACAGAAATTTCTTACATTCCTGTACAGTAATGATGATAAATCTGAAAGAGAACTTAAGGAAACACTCCCATTTACCACTGCAACAAAAAGAATAAAATACGTAGGAATAAACCTACCTAGGGAGACAAAAGTCCTGTATACAGAAAACTATAAGACACTCATGAAAAAAATTAAAGATGATACAAACAGATGGTGAGGTATATCATGTTCTTGGATTGGAAGAATCAACATTGTGAAAATCACAGCAATCTACAGGTTCATTGCAATCCCTATCAAAGTATCAATGCCATTTTTCACAGAACTAGAACAAAAAATTTCACAATTTGTATGGAAAAACAATAGACCCCGAATAGCCAAAGCATTCTTGAGAAAGAAAAACGGAGCTGGAGGAATCAGACTCCCTGACTTCAGACTATACTACAAAGCTCCAGTAATCAACCGTATGGTACTGTCACAAAAACAGAAATATGGATCAATGGAACAGCAGAGAAAGCCCAGAGGTAATCCCATGCATATATGGTCACCTTAGTTTTGATAAAAATGCAAGAATATACAATGGAGAAAAGACAGCCTCTTCAATAAGTGGTGCAGGGAAAACTGGACAGCTAGTTGTAAAAGAATGAAATTAGAACACTCCCTAACACTGTATACAAAAATAAACTCAAAGTGGATTAATGACCTAAATGTAAGGCCAGACACTATAAAACTCTTAGAGGAAAACATAGGCAGAACACTCCATGACATAAATCACAGCAAGATCCTTTTTCACCCACTCCTAGAGAAATGGAAATAAAAGCAAAAATAAACAAATGGGACCTAATGAAACTTACATGCTTTTGCACAGCAAAGGAAACCATAAACAAGACAAAAAGACAACCCTCAGAATGGGAAAAGATATTTGCAAACGAGTCAAGAGACAAAGGATTTATCCAACGGACAAAGGATTTATCTCCAAAATATATAAACAGCTCATGCAGCTCAATATTAAAAAAACAAGCAACCCAATCCAAAAATGGGCAGAAGACCTAAATAGACATTTCTCCAAAGAAGACGTACAGATGGCCACGAAGCACATGAAGACCTGCTCAAAATCACTAATTAATAGAGAAATGCAATTCAAAACTACAATGAGGTATCACCTCACACCAGTCAGAATGGCCATCATCAAAATATCTACAAACAGGGGCTTCCCTGGTGGCGCAGTGGTTGTGAGTCCACCTGCCGATGCAGGGGACATGGGTTTGTGCCTCGGTCCGTGGGGATCCCACATGCCGCGGAGCGCCTGGGCCCATGAGCCATGGCCGCTGAGCCTGCGCGTCCGGAGCCTGTGCTCCACAATGGGAGAGGCCACAACAGTGAGAGGCCCACATACCCAAAAAAAAAAAAAATCTACAAACAATAAATGCTGGATACAGTGTGGAGAAAGGGGGACCCTCCTACACTGTTGGTGGTAATGTAAATTGGTACAGCCTCTATGGAGAACAGTATGGAGATTCCTTAAAAACTAAAAATAGAACTGCCATATAATCCAGCAACCCCACTACTGGGCATATACCCAGAGAAAACCATAATTCAAAAAGATACATGCACCCCAATGTTCACTGCAGCACTATTTACACCAGCCAGGACATGGAAGCAACCTAAATGTCCATTAACAGAGGAATGGATAAAGAAGGTGTGGTACATATATGCAATGGAATATTACTCAACCATAAAAAGGAAAGAATCTGCCATTTGCCGAGATGTGGATGGACCTAGAGACTGTCATACAGATTGAAGTAAGTCAGAAAGAGAAAAACAAATATTGTAAATTAACGCATATATGTGGAATCTATAAAAATGGTACAGATGGTCTCATTTGCAAAGCATAAATAGAGACACACATGTAGAGAACAAATGTATGGATACAAAGGAGCAAGGGTGGGTGGGATAAACTAGGAGATTGGGATTGACATATATTCACTACCATGTATAAAATAAGTAAGTAATGAGGACCTACTGTGTAGCACAGGGAACTCTACTCAGTGCTCTGTGGTGACCTAAATGGGAAGAAAATCCGAAAAAAGAGGGGATATATGTATATGTATATCTGATTCACTTTGTTCTACAGCAGAAACTAACACAACAGTGTAAAGCAACTATACTCCAAGAAAAATTAACTACCAATAACAAAAAATACATTGACTGTTAATGGTAAGAGTTAACATCTTTGTCTTGTTCTTGATGTTAGAGGAAAAGTTTTAGTCTTTCCTCAGTATGTATAATGTTAGCTGAAGTTCTATATAGATGCTCTTATCAGGTTGATCAAGTTACCTTCTGTTCATAGTATGTTGATTTTTATCATAAATATATGTTGAATTTGTCAAGTACTTTTTCTGTATCTATTCAGAGCCTTATGGTTTTTATACTTTTAAAAAAATACTAGTGTTGTGTATTACATTAATTGATGTTTGGATATGAAACTAACTTTGCATTCCTGGGGTGAATCCTATGTAGACATGGTGTATAATTCTTTATATGTTTTGCTTGATTCAGTTTGCTTTTCTTTTTGTGCAATATTTTTGAGTCTATGAACATGAGAGAAATTAGTAGTTTTCTTGGGGTGTCATTTACTAACTTTGGTATCAGAATAATACTGGCCCCATAGGATGAATTGGGAAGTGTTCCCTGCTTGTTTATTACCGGGAAGATTTTGTGAAGTATTTGTATTATATCTTCTTTATTTATTTGATAATATTCACTAGTGAAGACACCTTATCCTGAGGTTTTCTGTGTGGGAGGATTTAAAGTTACAAATTCAGATTGTTTACTTGTTAAATTGTATTCATATTGTCTCTTTTCTTGAGACAGTTTTGGTGATTTTTTTTTTTTTTTTTTGCGGTATGCGGGCCTCTCACTGTCGTGGCCTCTCCCGTTGCGGAGCACAGGCTCCGGACGCGCAGGCTCAGCGGCCATGGCTCACGGGCCCAGCCGCTCGGCGGCATGTGGGATCTTCTTGGACCGGGGCACGAACCCGTGTCCCCTGCATCGGCAGGCGGACTCTCAACCACTGCGCCACCAGGGAAGCCCAGTTTTGGTGATTTTTGTCTTTGTAGGAATATGTCCATTTTACCTAATTTGTTGAACTATTGGCATACAGTTGTTCATAATATTTCCATATAAGCATTTTAGTTTCTGTAGGATCAATAGCAATATCTCACTCACCTTTCATTCCTGATTCTGGCAGTTTTTTGTCTGTCTGTCTCTCTCTCTTTTTTTTTTTTTTTTGTTTCAGCAATACTCAGGGAATGGCCAGAAAGAAAACAAAACAAAACCAGTTTTTTTTATTTGGCTTTGTAGGCCAGGCGGTCTCTTTCATAACTATTCAATTCTGCGATTATATTACAAAAGCAATTATAGACAGTATATGTAAAGGGGTGTGCTCTGTTCTACTAATGCTTTATTTATAAAAACAGGCAGTATTCCAGATTTGGCCCATAGGTTTGTCATTTACTGACCATGGTGTAGGTAATTATTTTTCTATTTTTTCATATTTTTAAAGGACCAAAGTTTTATTCCATTGGCTTTATCTATTGTTTTTCTGTTTTTTATATTTCATTTATTTCTGCTCCAATCTTTAGTTTTTCTTTCCTTCTGCACATTTTGTACTCAATTTGTTCTTGTTTTTCTAATTTCTTAAGATGGAATCTTATTATTGATTTGAAGTCTTTATTCTTGTCTGTGAATAGCCCCATAAATTTTTTTTTTTTTTTAAATTATCGTCTCTATCTTTTGTGGTACGCGGGCCTCTCACTGTTGTGGCCTCTCCCGTTGCGGAGCACAGGCTCCAGACGCACAGGCTCAGTGGCCATGGCTCACTGGCCCAGCTGCTCCACGGCATGTGGGATCCTCCTGGACCGGGGCACGAACCTGTGTCCCCTGCATCGGCAGGCGGACTCCCAACCACTGTGCCACCAGGGAAACCCCACCCCATAAATTTTTATATTTTTTTCCATTTTCATTAAGTTCAACATATTTTCTACTTTACTTTGTGATTTCTTCTTTGATCCATCAATTATTTTAAAATGTGCTTAATTTATAAATGTTTGGGTATTTCTCAGATTTTATTTTGTTGTTTTTAATTCTGTTGTTAGCTGAGAACTACCTTTTTATGATTTTAAACTGTTCAAATTTGTATCAGTTTTTCTGTGGCATAGAATATGGTCTACTTTGGAGAATGTAGCATGTGTCTTTGAAAATAATGTGTATATAGGTACAGTCAGGCATTATTTGAAGTGTTCTATATATTTAAGTTAGGTCAAGTCAGTTGATAGTGTTCTTTAAACCTCTATATCCTTGCTAATTTTCTATATAATATTTCTATTAATTATTGACAGTAGAGATGCAGAATCATTTGCTGTAGTTTTTGAAATTGGTTATTTTATTTAAAATTCTGTCAGTTTTTACTCTACGTATTTTGAGATTAGATGCATATACATCTCTAATCCTTACACCTTACTGAGATATTGACCCTTTTATTATTTGGAAATGTCCCTCTTTGACTTTAATGACATTTCTTGTATTAAAGTCTATTTTGTCTGATACGAATGTATTATTTTAGTAGTCTGATGTTTATGATTTGCTGGTATATCTTTTTAACATCTTTTTACTTTCAACCTATTTGTTTCTTACAATCTAATATATACTTTGTGTAGACAGGATAGAGTTGGCTTTTTTTTTTTTTCTAATCCTGTCTGACAACTTCTTCCTTTTGACTGTAGTGTTTCTATCATCCACATTTAATGCAATTATTTTTATAGTTGATTTACATTGGTCATACTGCTATATGTCTTCTGTCTTTTTTGGTCCCCTGCCCCCTGTATATATTTTTATGCTATTTAAATTTCTCTGTTGTCATTTTTACTATATATTTTGAGTCATTTTTCTTAGTGGTTTCTCTTGGGATTACAATATGCATTTTATTTTATCACAGTCTAGTTCAGGAAAACTACAAACTTATTTCTTATAAATTGTAATAGAAACTTTTCTCTATGAATGTAGCCCATTCTCTTCCTCCTCTTTGTGCTATTATTGTCATATATATTCCATCTACATATGTTAGAAACCTAAAAGTACAGTGTTATAATTATTTCTATATACAATCTTATATATCTTTTAGAGAAGACAAGAAATGAAGAAAAAATACTGTCTTTATTCACATGCTTACCATTTCTGATGTTTTTCATTTCTAACTGTGGATTGGATTTACCAATGGGTATTATATTCTTTCAGCTTGAAGGATTTCCTTTAATATTTCTTTCAAGGCATGTCTGCTAGCAATTAATTCTCTCAGTCTTTGTCTATCGGGGGATGTTTTTATTTTTCCTTCACTTTTGAAGGATAGTTTTGCTGGATATATAATTGTTTGCTGACAGTTGTTTTCAGCACTCTGAATATGTCATAACATTGCGTTCTAACCTCCTCTGGTTCTGATGGAAAGACAGCTATTAATCTTTTGAGGTACCTTGTATTATTTATACTTGCTTTTCAAAGGAGAATTTGCCTATCTCCGCACTTGACCATAGTCAGAACTCCCAGTTTCACTTTTATGTTTTTCAAGCTATGAGTTTTGAAGGTTGATACTTATCTCCTTTCACCTTTATGAAAGGCTGTACATACTTAGTATACTTCCTTGAATCATATATATTTTTAATAATTACTAAAGAGTTTCTGGAAAGAACTAATTTCTTTTGTTGCTTATACTTTCTTTTATAAGCCTTTATGTATAACTGGTATGTTTCACAGCTCATCTCTTATTTTCCTCAAAATTTCAAGTATTTAACCAGACTTGACCTTCATTCTTAACTGTGTGTAATTTGTATTAATTGATTCAGCAAATATGTATGGGTCACTTGCTGTATGCTAGACATATCTGACATAGTTTGTTTAACTAAGTAAGTAAGTAAGTAAATGAGCTTTTTGCACAGTGTCTTGTGGTTTTCAAAACAGCTTCACTATATGTGTGAAGATAATGGCGGGAAACAAATGGCTTGCTTAAAATGGATAATTTTGGATTTCATTCAGTTTCATGACAGGACTAATTACAAAGGTGTGGGTAGGGTTTAGGGAAATCAAGATGGGATTTTAGGGTCTTAGGCTGCTCTCAACAGAGATCTATTACTGCTTTGGGGCCTAAAGAGGAAAGGAGAGGAAGTGGTTACTAGGAGCCATAGATAAGACTAGATGTAGAGGAACACCTCACAGGAACTATATTCAGTGGAACAACAGCCAACAACTTGTGACCAAGCATGGAGAAAGCCAAGGGAATAAGTACTCTGACCTCACTATTTTCCTGTCCTTAATTTTGGGCTGGTGCCTTCCATTAACCAAACCCAAGCAGAAGTTAGAGATAAGGTAGCCCACTGATGTAGTCCATAGAGGTCAGCCTCCTGAAGTACAGAGCAAGGAGGAGAAAGTAGAGAGTGGATCTGGAGGAGCAAATGGAAGGTATTCAGCTCACTTACCTTCATTCATCAATAAATCCCATTAATTCTGTCTATAAAAATGTATAACACATATATCCTTTTTCCCCTTCTCACTACCCCTTAGTCCAGGTCTTTACAATATCCTGATTACATAATAGAAATAGTCTCTCTCTTTTCCGATTTCCCTTAAATATATTATATTCCTGCTTGTTAAGCTGGAGTTTAGACACCTTGTCTTCTGATTTCCAATTTTTTCCCCTTTCCCCACCTCCACACACTTACACTTTTCAGAAATAAAATGATTTATTTATTTATTTTTGGGGGGTTAACTTCAAGTATGAAGTTTGAAAAAAAGTTGTTTCCTGATTTTGAGCTCTTGAAATTCACATGTTAAGTCTTTACTCCATCTTCTCATCTGGATTTTCATTTTTTTTAATTTGAACTTTTGTCAAAAATTTTAGTGGAAATATAAAATCCTGTTTCTTAATTTTCTTGGACTTGAGGCCCAAACAGTAAAATAATTGTGCTAGATGGAATATTACTCAGCCATAAAAAGGAACAAAATTCACTTATTTGCAGTGAGGTGGATGGACCTAGAGTCTGTCATACAGAGTGAAGTAAGTCAGAAAGAGACAAACAAGTACAGGATGGTAACGCATATACATGGAATTTAAAAAAGCGTTACTGATGAACCTAGTGGCAGAGCAGGAATAAAGACACAGACGTAGAGAACAGACTTGAGGGCATGAGGGGCAAGGGGAAGCTGGGATGGAGTTAGAGAGCAGCATTGACATAGTATATGTACATTACCAAATGTAAAATGGATAACTAGTGGGAAGCTACTGTGTAGCACAGGGAGATCAGCTTGATGCTTTATGACAACCTAGAGGGATGGGATAGGGAGGGTGGGAGGGAGGCTCAAGAGGGAGGGGATATGGGGTATATGTATACATATGGCTGATTCACTTTGTTGTCCAGCAGGGGCTAATAGAACACTGTGAAGCATTTATATGCCAATAAAGATGTGAAAAAATAAAATAAAATAATTGTGCTAGGCCGGGCTGTTCTTTGGTTGTTTTTGTTTAAAGAATTTGTATAGATGGAAGTGCAGCTGCAAGTGTATTAGTGATTTTCTGTTGCTTACTTGTCAAGATTTTTATTGTTTGGATGAAAAATAGTATTTCAAAACCTGGCAACATATTGACAAAAACAGAGGAGCACTTTGTGTAATTCTCCTTTTGAAAAACTACCTCTTTAAAAGACAAAGATTGCCTCTGCTACTTCTATTCACATGTATTTCCAACAATAGATTTATTGACAGCTCTTAGATAAGGTTTACTTCTCTACCCTCCCCCATTTATCACGGTGCACACTTTTCTGCTTGAAGTGAGGCAGATTAGGCTCCTATAAGTGAACCCACAAGATGGAGGTGTCCTAGGTGTATAGTGAAGCATTTGCCCTTTTGTTACTAATCTGTGACAGGTGCAGAGCTTTTTTTTTTTCTCTTTTCTAATGGGCTTAATTTGCGAGAGTGGTCCCATGAAAACAAACGAGCATTTTATGGAGCTGCCTTGCGGAAGGTCTCTGAGCTAGGAATGGACAGGGTTGGATAATCCCAGAATCTTTCAAACTATGCTTGCAACTCAGTTTTCCTTAGGGCTCTTCTTGGCTGCTTATTAGGAGCGTAAGAAAAGATTATGCCTTCTTCCTCTTCTTTCCATTTTTACTTCCTTCTCCTTTTTGTCCCCATTCCCTCTTCTTCCTCACCAAAAGAAAAAGTGTCTGCTAAAGATTCTAAGCTGGGAATGGCACACTGTAACAAATTTGTTTCCTGTATCAGTACTGGCACACTCATTACAAAATAATCGTGGCCCACACTCAAGTGCACTTCCTTTGGGACCAATAGCTGTAAATAAGGAGGCACTGCAAGCTGGCTGATAAATTGTTGTTCTGAAGATAGCGGTGCTTTTTAGCAGAATGTTTGACCTTTTTTTAAAATATTGCCTCAGGCCTGTCTAAGACCCTCAAGGTCTATTTCTCATCTTAAAAATCCTCTGTAGGAAAACACAGTGTGTGGCTTAAGAAGATTTTCAAATTGCCTAACATTTTTCTTTCTTTCTGTGCCTTTAAAAAAATGATAATTATAGTTGTGCTGCATAATATCCCTATCATTTTGCAAAATAGATTTTCCTTCTTCCAGTAACAGATACTTTTTATCGACATTGGAAGCAACACGTTGAATATTTTATGAACACTAAATGTATAGGGCAGGAGAGACAAAAGAACTTCCATATATATGTAGAGAAGAAACATTTTATGTAACTTGAAAATTACTTTGGGGCTAATAAAACTCTCAAGCTTTATTATTTATTCTTGCATCAAGGTAATTGTCAACTTTGATTTGAGTGGCTATGCAAAACCCCTTCTTTAGTACATTTCTTTTCTTCCCTGTTGCTGTAAATCTAATTGATCCACAAAATGGAGAGTTTCAGGAAACATTTCACCTTTGGGAATATGGTTGTAGATATTAAGAAGTCAAAATGTTTAAGTCTGCTTAGTAGAACCTCTGTAGTGTCAAATACTTGGAGTTTTTATAAGATACCTACAAATTGTTTCAGAAGATTTGGATTGTTGGTTTCTAAGATGGACTCAACCAAATTATTAAGCACGGTTAGGGAGCAGTGCTTCTGACACTTACTCTGAGAAAGTAGAAAGCTTCATGGGTTTACAAATCTCTCAGTCAGGACAGCAGCTCTTGTGTTTTGTAGGTACATGTCATATCTACCTATGATACAGCATTGTTTTCCTCTTTCATAAAAGTACTGCTGACAAAAATATCTTAAGAGAGATTTTTGAAATTTTTAATCAGGTCAAATTTTGCCAAAATACGTTAGAGACTCCTAGAACAATATTTTAAAATAGACATTAGTGTATGGAAAGAGATATTCCCTGGATTTAATGATTTTATTTCAGATACAGAAATGAAATTTCAGGATTCTTCTAAATCATGAATTGTGATTGTTACACACATTCTGTATATGTCTCAATCTTGTTCAAAGAAAAAATTAGTGGTTATTGAATATTACCTTTTGAATGATCCATAGATACCTCAAACTTGATGTTTCTAAAAAAAATATATTCCTTCATAACTTTTCTTTCTGTACACCTGTTACAGTTAATGCATCACTAATTGTATAGTTACCAAGCTGGAACTCTCAACTAGTCACCATCAAGTAGTCCCTTACTCCCTTTGTGGTTGATACAAATTGGCATGGCTGGCTGGATGATACATGTTCACCACTTTACCCTACTGATAACAGATTACATTCCTTTGACTAAGGGGGCTCAGCAGATAACTAAGATGAATTATAGTATCCTGACCACTAGATTAGTTTGTGGGGTGGGCATGTGTTCCAAGTTTGGACCAATCAGAATCTTCCTCAAGAGTTTTTGTTTGTTTTTTTTAATTATTGTAAATGGGAGAGAGGCACTTTCTTGCCTTTAGTGTCATGAAGTTGGAAGAATGTGATTTCACATTTCATTCTTTAGGTGGTAGAAAAGCCATCAAAGGCAGCTCTGTGGAAATTGGACTAAGAGAGTGGGGGTCTTGATATGGTTAGATACTATAGGGATGAAGAACACATAGGAATTTGTCGCTACAGACTGAGTGAAAGATTAATTGAGAAGCTAGAGAAGGTGATGTGAAAATCTTTTCAGAGTTATAATCGACAGTAGTCCTGTCAGAAGTCCAAGGTCACAAAGGTAAGCAATGATAGATCCAGAGCTCTAACGAGGTCTTCTGACTCTCATTCTAATCAATAGTCCATCCTCTTAAAAATATGTTCCAGAAAGCATTTTTAATCTCTGAAGAAGAATGACTTTGGAAATGCCACCCAACCTGCAAATCTCTGTTTTTATTCATCACTGTATAGTGAGATATGAAGCATTAATTATTCATCATGTAATCAATGTTTAACTGCTGGTTAATAGTTCCTAATATACTTCAAGGAAATCATCTTTTGTTTACTTGGAGAATCAATTCCTGTACATTGAAATGAAAATACCCTCTTAACTCCAGGAGTCAGACTACAGTTCTCTCCATTTCTTAATGCCACAGAAGCCAAGACCTGGAAGCAAGGGCTATTCTAAGTTTTATACAGCCTGAAGTTTATATAATTTCAGAAGGTCGTCTTTAAGAAAAATTGTACAAAATTATAAATATAAAATTATATCTTCAGAATAAGAAAGGAGATCACAATGAATTACTGTTATCTTGGGGATTCAGGTCTCTTTCTCCTGAAATCTCTTTAGGCTATTTACCAGAAATGCTGCAAAGGAGTGCAGCCTTTTTTTTTTTTTTTTTTTTTTTTTTGCGGTACCCGGTCCTCTCATTGTTGTGGCCTCTCCCGTTGCGGAGCACAGGCTCTGGACGCGCAGGCTTAGCAGCCATGGCTCCCGGGCCTAGCCGCTCCGCGGCATGAGGGATCTTCCCGGACCGGGGCACGAATCCAGGTCCCCTGCATCGGCAGGCGGACTCTCAACCACTGCGCCACCAGGGAAGCCCTAGGAGTGCAGCCTTTTTTATCTCTTCCCATCATAACTTTCTGCAACTCCCAGCCTTTATAAGGGCCCTTGTTAAGTGAAGAATCTTGAATCTTAAGCTTCCCTTGCTTCTCAGTAAATCTACCTCTGGTTGGAACGTATCTTTGGTTATCTAGTCCAAACCTGCCAAATCATCATCCACTCCATTTTTCAAGTTCTGTGTAGATGATGAGCTCATATCTAAGATGAGCTCACTATTCTTTGATGAAAGGAAATTTCAGTATTACTATTTTTCATAAATGTTAATGATTTGCCCCGTCTTTCCCATGAAAGTTAATCAAACATTTAAATTATATTATCAAGTGGGTAAGAAGAGTTTATCCCTTAACAAATACCTATGGATTCTATACACTCCTTTCTCTCACTGCTTTATGTGAGTCTTCATCAATTCTTGCTTGACTCATTGCAATATATTCCTATGTATTATGACTACTTCTATATCAAGCTTTATCCAAGTCTCTCATTTTATCTTTATGCTACCCCTAGATAAATCTTTTAAAAATGAAATTTGATGTACTACTCTTTGGCTTAAAATTCTCCAATGGCTCCTCATTTCCTTACCTTAATCTACCTCATCAGCCTCATGTCCTGACACTCTTACATTATTGGACCCTGACCATATGGCAATTCCGTGGCCTAGACTTCCTGTCTCATTGTTCTGTGGTCTTTCACATAATGCTTTCTGCCATCTTCCATTTGACATCAGAAAGAGTCCTCCTCATCCTTCAAGTATAACTCATATGTCACTTCCGTTGACCGTTTGCCAGCCCTGCAACCACAAGTAGGGTTAGGCTTTAATTCCTTGTCCCTATAACACTTTTTGCATATCTTGAATATGATTTTTACCCTGTTTTATTATAACTACTTATGTGTTACTTTTCCTCAGTTGATTGAGAGCCTCTTTTATACCTATTCACTACATCCATGTACCAGGAGCTATTCCCATCCCTCTGCATGTATCACTCATTTAATCCTTACAACAACTTTATGAATTTACAATAGAAACATTTCAGGCACACACAGTATGTAGTCCAAGGTCACACAGATAGTAAGGAATAGAGCTGTACTGCAAACCCGGGCAGTCTTATTCCAGAGTCTGTGCTTTTAATCACTATAGTAACACATTGGAATCACTAATGAATAGCGGGATGACTGTTTCACAGAAAATGCTCAGTAAACATTGGTGATTGAACCAAAGAAACATGAAATTCCTTTAGCTTCTTTTGGTAGCCAGAATGTATAGCTGCACTGATGTGTTTGGGGATACGTACTATTTTTCTTAATTTTATTTTTTAATTTATTTTTATACAGGTCCTTATTAGTTATCTATATTATACATATTAGTGTATATATGTCAATCCCAATCTCCCAATTCATCCCACCACCACCATCCACCACCCCCACGTTCCCCCCTTGGTGTCCATACATTTGTTCTCTACATCTGTGTCTCTATGTCTGCCTTGCGGACCAGTTCATCTGTAACATTTTTCTAGATTCCACATATATGCATTAATATACAATATTTGTTTTTCTCTTTCTGACTTACTTCACTCTGTATGACAGTCTATAAGTCCATCCACATCTCTACAAATGACCCAATTTTGTTCCTTCTCATGGCTGAGTAATATTCAATTGTATGTATGTAACACATCTTCTTTATCCATTCATCTGTCGATGGGCATTTTGTTGCTTCCATGTCCTGGCTATTGTAAATACTGCTGCAATGAACACTGGGGTGCATGTGTCTTTTTGAATTATGGTTTTCTCTGGAGATATGCCTGGTAGTGGGATTGCTGGGTCATATGGTAATTCTATTTTTAGTTTTTTAAGGAACCTCCATACTGTTCTCCATAGTGGCTGTATCAATTTACATTCCCACCAACAGTGCGAGAGAGTTCCCTTTTCTCCACACCCTCTCCAGCATTTGTTGTTTGTAGATTTTCTGATAATGCCCATTCTAACTGGTATGAGGTGATACCTCGCAGTTTTGATTTGCATTTCTCATAATTGGTGATGTTGAGCAGCTTTTCATGTGTTTGTTGGCCATCTGTATGTCTTTTTTGGAGGAATGTCTGTTTAGGTCTTCCACCCATTTTTTTATTGGGTTGTTTGTTTTTTTAATATTGAGCTGCATGAGCTGTTTATATACTTTGGAGATGAATCTTTTGTCCACTGATTTGTTTGCAAATATTTTCTCCCATTCTGAGGGATGTGTTTTTGTCTTGTTTATAGTTTCCTTTGCTATGCAAAAGCTTTTAAGTTTCATTAGGTCCCATTTGTTTATTTTTGTTTTTATTTCCATTAATCTAGGAGATAGGTCAAAAACATCTTGTGACTTATGTCAAAGAGTGTTCTTCCTCTGTTTTCCTTTACGAGTTTTATAGTGTCCAGCCTTACATTTAGATGTTTAATCCATTTTGATTTTATTTTTGTGTATGGTGTTAGGAAGTATTCTACTTTCATTCTTTTACATGTAGCTGCCCAGTTTTCCCAGCACCATTTATTGAAAAGGCTGTCTTTTCTCCATTGTATATCCTTGCCTCCTTTTTCATAGATTAGTTGACCATAAGTGCATGGGTTTATGTCTGGGCTTTCTATCCTGTTCCATTGATCTATATTTCTGTTTTTGTGCCAGTACCATATTGTCTTGCTTACTATAGCTTTGTGTTATAGTCTGAAGTCTGGGAGTCTGATTGCTCCAGCTCCGTTTTTTTCCCTCCATATTTCTTTGGCTATTTGGGGTCTTTTGTGTCTCCATACAATTTTAAGATTTTTTGTTCTAGTTCTGTAAAAAATGCCATTGGTAATTTGATAGGGATTGTGTTGAATCTGTAGATTGCTTTGGGTAGTATAGTCATTTTCACAATATTGATTCTTCCAATCCAAGAACATGGTATATGTCTCCATCTGTTTGTGTCATCTTTGATTTCTTTCATCAGTTTCTTATAGTTTTCTGAGCACAGGTCTTTTACCTTCTTAGGTAGGTTTATTCCTAGGTATTTTATTCTTTTTGTTGCAATGGTAAATGGGAGCGTTTCCTTAATTTCTCTTTCTGATCTTTCATTGTTAGTGTATAGGATTACAAGAGATTTCTGTGCATTAATTACATATCCTACAACTTTACCAAATTCATTAATTCGCTCTAGTAGTTTTCTGGTGGCATCTATAGGATTCTCTATGTATAGTATCATGTCATCTGCAAACTGTGAGAGTTTTACTTCTTCTTTTCCAATTTGGATTCCTTTTATTTCTCTTTCTTCTCCTATTGCCTTGCCTAGGACTTCCAAAACTATGTTGAATAATAGTGGTGAGAGTGGGCATCCTTGTCTTGTTCCTGATCTTAGAGTAAATGCTGTCAGTTTTCACCATTGAGAATGATGTTTGCTGTTGGCTTGTCATATATGGCCTTTATTATGTTGAGGTAGGTTCACTCTATGACCACTTTCTGGAGAGTTTTTTATTATAAATCGGTGTCAAATTTGTGAAAAGCTTTTTCTGCATCTGTTGATCATATGGTTTTTATTCTTCCATTTGTTAATATGGTATATCACATTGATTGATTTGCTTATATTGGAGAATCCTTGAAGCCCTGGGATAAAGCCCACTTGATCATGGTGTATGATCCTTTTAATGTGTTGTTGGATTCTGTTTGCTAGTATGTTGTTGAGGATTTTTACATCTGTATTCATTAGTGATATTGGTCTGTAATTTTCTTTTTTTGTAGTATCTTTGTCTGGTTTTGGTATCAGGATGATGGTGGCCTCATAGGATGAGTTTGGGAGTAATCCTTCCTCTGCAATTTTTTGGAAGAGTTTGAGAAGGATGGGTGTTAGCTCTTCTCTAAATGTTTGACAGAATTCCCCCGTGAAGCCATCTGGTCCTGGGCTTTTGTTTGTTGGAAGATTTTTAATCATAGTTTCCATTTCATTACTTGTGATTGGTCTGCTCATATCTTCTATTTCTTCCTGGTTCAGTCTTGGAAGGTTTTACCTTTCTAAGAATTTGTCCATTCTTCCAGGTTGCCCATTTTATTGGCATAGAGTTGCTTGTAGTAGTCTCTTAGGATGCTTTGTATTTCTGCGGTGTCTGTGGTAACTACTCCTTTTTCATTTATAATTTCATTGATTTGAGTACTCTCCCTCTTTTTCTTGATGAGCCTGGCTAATGGTCTATCAATTTTGTTTATCTTCGCAAAGAAACACCTTTTAGTTTTATTGATATTTGCTATTGTTTTCTTTGTTTCTATTTCATTTATTTCTGCTCTGATCTTTATGATTTCTTTCCTTCTACTAACTTTGGGTTTTGTTTGTTCCTCTTTCCATAGTTCCTTTAGGTGTAAGGTTAGATTGTTTATTTGAGATTTTTCTTGTTTCTTGAGGTGGGGTTGTATTGTTATAAACTTCCCTCTTAGAACTGCTTTTGCTGAATCCCATAGGTTTTAGATCATCATGTTTTTGTTGTCACTTTTCTCTAGGTATTTTTTGATTTCCTCTTTGATTTCTTCAGTGATCTTTTGGTTATTTAGTCATGTATTGTTTAGCCTCCATGAGTTTGTGTTTTTTACGTTTTTTCCCCTGTAATGTATTTCTAATCTCATAGCGTTGTGGGCAGAAAAGATGCTTGATATTATTTCAATTTTGTTAAATTTTTCAAGGCTTGATTTGTGACCCAAGATGTGTTCTTTCTTGGAGAATGTTCCAAGTGCAGTTGAGAAGGAAGTGTAATCTGCTATTTTCGGATGGAATGTCCTATAAATATCAATGAAGTCTATGTGGTCTGTTGTGTCATTTGAAGCTTGTGTTTCCTTATTAATTTTCTGTCTGGATGATATATCCATTGGTATAAGTTAGGTGTTAGAGTCCCCCACTATCATTGTGTTACTGTCAATTTCCTCTTTTATAGCTGTTAGATTTGCCTTATGTATTGAGGTGCTTCTATTTTGGGTCCATATATATTTATAATTGTTATATATCCTTCTTGGATTGATCTTTTATTATTATGTATTGTCCTTCCTTTTCTCTTATAAAATTCTTTATTTCAGAGTGTATTTTATCTGAAATGAGTATTGCTATTCTAGCTTTCTTTTGATTTCCACATGCATGGAATAACTTTTTCCATTCCCTCACATTCACTCTGTATATGTCCCTAGGTCTGAAGTGGGTCTCTTGTAGACAGCATACATATGGGTCTTGTTTTGTATCCATTCAGTGAGCCTGTGTCTTTTGGTCAGAGCATTTAATCCATTTACATTTAAGGTAATTATCAATATGTATATTCCTATTACCATTTTCTTGTTTTGTGTTTCTTTCTGTAGGTCTTTTCCTTCTCTTGTGTTTCCCACTTAGAGAAGTTCCTTTAGCATTTGTTGTAGAGTTGGTTTGGTGGTGCTGAAGTCTCTTACGTTTTGCTTGTTTGTAAAGCTTTTGATTTCTCTGTTGAATGTGAATGAGATTCCTGTCAGGTAGACTAATATTTGTTGTAGATTCTTCCCTTTTATCACTTTAAATATATTGTGCCACTCCCTTTTTGCTTGTAGAGTTTCTGCTGAGAAATCAGCTGTTAACCTTATGGGAGTTCCCTTGTATGTTATTTGTCATTTTTCCCTTGTTGCTTTTAATAATTTTTCTTTGGCTTTAATTTTTGTCAGTTTGAGTACTATGTGTTTTGGCCTGTTTCTCCTTGGGTTTATACTGCCTGGGACTCTGTGTGCTTCCTGGACTTGGGTGGCTATTTCCTTTCCCATGTTAGGGTAGTTTTCAATTATAATCTCTTGAAATATTTTCTTGGGTCCTTTCTCTCTCTCTTCTCCTTCTGGGACCCCTATAATACGAATGTTGGTGCACTTAATATTGTCCCAGAAGTCTCTTAATCTGTCTTCATTCCTTGTCATTCTTTTTTCTTTATTCTGTTCTGTGACAGTGAATTCCACCATTCTGTCTTCCAGGTCACTTATCCGTTCTTCTGCCTCAGTTATTCTGCTCTTGATTCCTTCTAGTGTAATTTTCATTTCAGTCATTGTGTTGTTCATCTCTGTTTGTTCTTTAATTCCTCTAGGTGTTTGTTCTTTAATTCTTTTAGGTTTTTGTTAAACATTTCTTGCATCTGCTTGCTCTTTGCCTCCATTCTTTTTCCAAGGTCCTGGATCATCTTCACTCTAATTATTCTGAATTCTTTTTCTGGAAGGTTGCCTACCTCCACTTCATTTAGTTGTTTTTCTGGGGTTTTATCTTGTTCCTTCATCTGGTGCATAGTCCTCTGCCTTTTCATTTTGTCTATCTTTCTGCAAATGTGGATTTTTCCCATAGGCTGCAGGATTGTAGTTCTTCTTGCTTCTGCTGTCTGCCCTCTGGTGGATCAGGCTATCTAGGAGGCTTGTCTAAGCTTCATGGTGGAAAGGACTTTTGGTGGGTAGAATTGGGTGTTGTTTTGGTGGCAGAGCTCAGTAAAACTTTAACCTGTCTGTCTGCTGATGTGTGGGGCTGAGTTCCCTCCCTGTTTGTTGTTTGGCCTGAGGTGACCCAGCCTTGGAGCCTACAGGCCCTTTGGTGGGGCTAATGGTAGACTCTGTGCGGGCTCACACCAAGCAGTACTTCCCAGAACTTCTGCTGCCAGTGTCCTTGTCCCCATGGTGAGCCACAGCCACCCCCCACCTCTGCAGGAGACCCTCCAACACTATCAGGTAGGTCTGGTTTAGTCTCCTATGGGGTCACTGCTCCTTCCCCTTGGGTACTGATACACCCACGACTTTGTGTGTTCCCTCCAATAGTGGAGTCTCTGTTTCCTCCAGACCTGTTGAAGTCCTGCAGTCAAATCCTGCTAGACTTCAAAGTTTGATTCTCTGGGAATTCCTCCTTCCATTGCCAGACCTCCAGTCTGGGAAGCCTGTTGTGGGGCTCAAATCTTCAGTTGGTGGACATCTGTGGTATAATTGTTTTCCAGTTTGTGAGTCACCCACACAGTGGTTATGGGATTTGATTTTATTTTGATTGCCCCCTTCCTACCATGTCATTGCAGCTTCTCCTTTCTTTGGATGTGAGGTATCTTTCTTGGTGAGTTCCAGTGTCTTCCTGTTGATGATTGTTCAGCAGTTAGTTGTGATTCTGCTGCTCTCCCAAGAGGGAGTGAGCGCAGGTCCTTCTACTCCACCATCTTGAACCAATCTCTGGAGAGCTTGCTGGGGTCAGTATTCCTTTTGGTTTTATTTTTAGACAGTATGTATTTTTGAGGACATCTATGCAATAATATGCATTTTTCAAGTTTTCTCTTTCAGCCTTTTCTGGAGGAAGGGCTAATTATGATTCTGCATTGTTGGTTATTACTTAATCCTACAGGCTGCAATACAACAATGATATAAGATGACTACATTGATTTTTGTTTCATTGCCTTCCTAGTCTTTTGATCAGGCAAATGCAGAGCTTTGAAAGCCTCTTTTTTTATGGTGAGCCAAGATCACATACATGTTCCCAGGAGAAGTGGATTTACTGAGGAGGGAATATTAACTCCTTCAGAGAAGGAGGCACCATTTGGTAAATTGTTCTATCCAGGGCTCTAAATGATATCCAGAAAGAGGTCATTTCTCTCACATGGGTGAGCAGTTTGTTTTCTGAGAGAGTCTTCCCCACCTGACTATAGTTGGATCATTGTGGTTACTTTTCTGTTGAAGGTAAGATTTTGGAAGTTAATTGGCCTGATAGGATGGGAAAGTCATATGAGCTTTGCTAATTTTCCAGCATAATGGGGTTCTCTTTTTTTTTTTCTTTATTTCCAGGTGCTTCTCATTTTAATTTTATCTTCCAAAGATAGTCACTTGTATGATTTGGGTTTCCTTCTTTAAGAGATCATTTAACTGAAGTAGGCTGCAGAGTGGCAGTTGCTAGGACACCCTGAATCCCAATTCCCCATTTCCAGGGGGCATTTTAATTCAGAATAACAGTTACATGTTGTTCCTTGTCTACTTCCTAGATACTTTCAGATAGTTTTCAGTTTAAAATGCCTTGTGTCAGATAAGAGATCAGAAGAAATTATAGATAAGTAAAACAGTGTTTTAGAAAGCAGAAAAATACATTTTTTTGCATACCATTTTTTTTTTTGAAAACAAAGTTTACATATTTCTCTGTGGAGAGAGGTTTTTTTTTTTTTTTGCTGGTGGGGGGAACTTTATATTCCTGGAATAAAGGAGAAAATACAAAACAAATAGGAGAAATAAGCATCTTATTATTCTGGAAAATCAACTGTACTTTTTAACTTGATTTATATAAAGAAAATAAGCCAACATTTAAAGGGCAAAAACATATGCTATTTAAGTTGACTGAATTCTCAAAATAACTCTCAATGGACAAACACAGAAAAATAAAATAAATTTTACAATTTCAAAGATCCATTTTTACAGATTCTTATGGCTTTTCTTTTTGACAAGTTTATGTTTCTGGTTAGGTTTATACAATAACTTCCTTTTGCATAGCATTTTATGATTTCCTCTGGGAAGTTCTCTGTCATAGCACTTGATGCTTTAAATTGAAATAATCTACTTGTGTGGATCACTGATTCAGCTTGAATATAAGCTCCATGAAGATGGGGACTGACTTCATCTTTGTATTTCCAGTGCCCAGCACAGGGTCTGGAATGGAATAGACCTTGAAAGTGTTGCCACAATGACTTTGTGATTTATATTACTTAAAAACTTTGGGAGTTTGCCTTTATTTATATATTCATTTAACAGATATTTATTTAATACCTAGTTTCAGCTGGACACTGTGACAGGTGTTGGGGATACAACAAAAAGAAACAGAAAAATATTCCGGAGCTTACATTCTTGCCAGAGGGGGCAGAAATAATCCTTATAGTAAATAAGTAATTCTTATGGTATGCTTAAACGTGTTGAGTGCTATAGGAAAATTAGGGCAGGTGACAGGAATCAGAAATGTGGGGAAAGTTTGCAATATTTATGGTGGTCAGATTGGTCTCATTGAAGAGGTGAGATTTGAGCAACAACTTGAAGAATGTTGAGGAGTCACTCATGTGGAGATGTGGAGAAAGAGAATTTTAGGAAGATGTAGTAGCCTTTGCAAATCCCATAAAGTTGAGGTGTGCCTGAATTATAAGAGAAATAGCAAGAAGGCCAAGTTGTGTGAGAATAGTAGGAGGTGAAATCAGACAGGTGAAAGGGAAATAGATCATATAGGATCTTTAAAAAACATTTTGTTTTACTCTGAATGAAATGCTAAACCTCTTGAGGGTTTTGAACAAGGTGCAACATGATCTCTCATGTTTTGGAAAGATTACTTTGGTGATTTTGTTGAGAATAGAATATAGCAGGGCAAACAAGTAGACTAGTTAGGAATAGTCCAGTTGGGAGAAGATAGTGGCTTGGATCAAGGTGATATCTGTGGAGGTAGTGAGAAGTAGTTGGATTCTAGATCTATTTGAAAGGATTCCTTTCTTTTTGTATGCTGGAACATCCTTTTAATCATTATATAAGTATGGCCTTCCTCTTACAGATTATGCTGTTTTAAATTGAATGACTGAAGAGATACTGGTATCTTTACCATAGATATGAATAACAACTAACCCTTGTCTTTTAAAAATATTTTTATTGGAGTATAGTTGGTTTACAATGTTGTGTTAGTTTCAGGAGTGCAGCAAATTGAATCAGTTATACATATACATATATTCACTCTTATTTAGATTCTTTTCCCATATAGGCCATTACAGAGTATTGAGTAGGGTTCCCTGTGCTATACAGTAGGTCCTTATTAGTTACCTATTTTATATATAGTAGTGTGTATGTGTCAATCCCAATCTCCCAGTTTGTCCCCCCCTCTCCGCCCAGTAACCATAAGTTTGTTTTCTACATCTGTGACTCTCTCTCTGTTTTGTAAATAAGTTCATTTTTTTTAAGATTCCACATATAAGCAGTATTATATGGTATTTGTCTTTCTGTGTCTGACTTACTTCACTCAGTATGACAATCTCTAGGTCCATACATGTTGCTGCAAATGGCATTATTTTGTTCTTTTTTATGGCTCAGTAATATTCCATTGTACATATGTACCACATCTGCTTTACCCATTCCTCTGTTGATGGACATTTAGGTTGCTTCCTTGTCCTGGCTATTGTAAATAGTGCTGCAGTGAACATAGGGGTGTATGTATCTTTTTGAATTATGGTTTTCTCTGGGTATATGCCCAGTAGTGGGATTATTGGATAATGTGGTAGCTCTGTTTTTAGGTTTTTTTTTTTTTTTTGCGGTACGCGGGCCTCTCACTGCTGTGGCCTCTCCCGCTGCGGAGCACAGGCTCCAGACCGCAGGCTCAGCAGCCATGGCTTATGGGCCCAGCTGTGCCGTGGCATGTGGGATCTTCCTGGACCGGGGCATGAACCCACATCCCCCACATTGGCAGGTGGACTCTCAACCACTGTGCCACCAGGGAAGCCCTGTTTTTAGTATTTTAAGGAACCTCCGTACTGTTCTCCATAGTGTCTGTACCAATTTACATTCCCACCAACAGTGTAGGAGGGTTCCCTTTTCTCCACACTGTATCCACCATTTACTGTTTGTAGATTTTTTGATGATGGCCATTCTGACTGGTGTGAGATGATACCTCATTGTAGTTTTGATTTGCATTTCTCTAATAATTAGCTATGTTGAGCATCTTTTCTTGTGCTTTTTGGCCATCTGTATGCCTTCTTTGGAGAAATGTCTATTTAGATCTTACCCCCATTTTTTGATTAAGTTGTTGTGGTTTTTTTTGATATTGAGCTGCGTGAGCAGTTTTGGAGATTAATCCCTTGTCGGTTGCTTTGTTTGCAAATATTTTCTCCCAGTCTGAGGGTTGTCTTTTCATTTTGTTTGTGGTTTACTTTGCTGTGCAAAACCTTTTAAGTTTAACTAGGTCCCATTTTTTTATTTTACTCTAGGAGGTGGATCAAAAAACATCTTACTGTGATTTATGTCAGAGAGTGTTCTTCCTATGTTTTCCTTTAACAGTTTTATAGTATCTGTCTTTAAGATTATTAATCCATTTGGAGTTAATTTTTGTGTATGGTGTTAGGAAGTGTTCTAATTTCATTCTTTTACATGTAGCCATCCAGCTTTCCCAGAACCACTTATTGAAGGGACTGTCTTTTCCCATTGTATATTCTTGCCTCTTTTGTCATAGTGACCACAAGTGCGAGAGTTTATCTCTGAGCTTTCTATCCTATTCCATTGATCTATATTTCTGTTTTTGTGCCAGCACCATAGTGTTTTGATGACTGTAGCTTTGTAGTATAGTCTGAAGTTAGGGAGCCTGATTCCTCCAGCTCTGTTTTTCTTTCTCAAGATTGCTTTGGCTATTTGTGGTCTTTTGTGTTTCCAAGAAAATTGTAAAATTTTTTGTTCTACTTCTGTAAAACTGCCATTGGAAGTTAGGTAGGAATTGCATTGAATCTGTAGATTGCTTTGGTTAGTATAGTCATTTTGACAATATTGATTCTTCCAATCCAAGAGCATGGTATATGTCTCCATCTGTTTGTGTCATCTTTGATTTCTTTTATCAGTGTCTTATAGTTTTATGACTATAAATCTTTTGCCTCCTTAGGTAAGTTTATTCCTATGTATTTTTTTCTTTCTGATGCAGTGGTAAATGGAATTGTTTTCTTAATTTCCCTTTCTGATCTTTCAGTGTTAGTATGTAGGAATGCAAGAAATTTCTGTGTATTAATTTTGTTTCCTGAAACTTTACCAAATTAGTTGATGAGCTCTAGTAAATTTTTGATAGTGTAGTTAGGATTTTCTATGTATAGTATCATGTCATCTGCAAACAGTGACAGTTTTACTTCCTCTTTTCCAGTTTGGATTCCTTTTATTTCTTTTTCTTCTCTTATTGCTGTGGCTAGGACTTTCCAAACTCTGTTGAATAAAAGTGGCAAGAGAAGATATCCTTGTCTTGTTTGTGGTCTTTGAGGAAATGCTTCCAGTTTTTCACCATTGAGAATGATATTCGCTATGGGTTTGTCGTATGTGGCCATTATTACATTGAGGTGGATTCCCTCTTTGCCCACTTTCTGGTGAGTTTTTATCATAAATTTGTGTTGAATTTTGTCAGAAGTTTTTTCTGCATCTATTGAGATGATCATATGGTTTTTATTCTTCAGATTGTTAATGTGGTGTATCACATTGACTTATTTGCATGTATTGAAGAATCCTTGCATCCCTGAGATAAATCCCACTTGATTACAGTGTTTGATCTTGTTAATGGGTTGTTGGATTCTGTTTGCTAGTGTTTCGTTGAGGGATTTTGTGTCTATGTTCATCAGTGATATTGGCCTGTAATTTTCTTTTCTTTTTTTTTTTTTGTGATATCTTTGTCTAGTTTTGGGATCAGGGTGATGGTGGCCTTGTTAAATGAGCTTGGGAGTGTTGCTTCCTCTGCAGTTTTTTGGTAGAACTTCAGAAGGATAGATGTTAACTCTTCTCTAAATGTTTGATAGAATTCTCCTGTGAAGCCATCTGGTCCTGGACTTTTGTTTGTTGGAAAATTTTAAATCACAGTTTCAATTTCAGTACTTGTTGGTCTGTTCATATTTTCTTAGTTCTGTCTTGGAAGGTTGTACCTTTCTAAGGATTTGTCCATTTCTTCTATGTTGTCCATTTTATTGGCATATAGTTGCTTGTGGTAGTCTCTTATGATCCTGAAAGGATTCCTTGATAGATTAGTCATCCAGTATGAAATTAAGACTCAAGGATGACTCCAATAATTTTGGGCTCAAGCACTGACTAGGTAGTTATATACATGATCTCATTTAATCTTTATATGAATAGTATGAATAAAATCTTTTTTATCTCCTTTTGACAGACAAGAAAACTGAGGTCTAGAGCATGCTGGAGATTTGCCCAAAGCCTTAAAATTACTAAGTGGCAGAGCTGTGATTCAAGTTTATGTCTGTCAACCTTAGGATTATGATCTTTTCAATACATAAGAACAGAATAGGGCTCCCCTGGTGGCGCAGTGGTTGAGAGTCCACCTGCCGATGCAGGGGACATGGGTTCGTGCCCCAGTCTGGGAGGATCCCACATGCTGCGGAGCAGCTGGGCCCGTGAGCCATGGCCACTGAGCCTGTGCGTCCAGAGCCTGTGCTCCGCAATTGGAGAGGCCATAACAGTGAGAGACCCGCGTACCACAAAAAAAAAAAAAAAAAAGAACAGAATAGACAGTCTTCCCTAAAATTTGTACCAGTGGCTTTATACCATTTTTGGCATTTAAAATTTCCACATCTTTCTTGATGCAATGCCATTATCCTTAAATAAAAACTTAATATAAAAAGTAGTTAGAGGCTAGATATATTCCAGGAGTGCCTGGAAGAAACAAATCCAAAACTTCAAAAACCCAGAAGGATCATGCCCTCCCAGAAGGATCTTACAGATATTCTTACAGATAAAGCTCCAATGTAGGTGAGTTTAAAAACAAAAATTTTAAAACACACTAGGAAACAATGTAGTGGATGGAAGATAGGAATCTCAACAAATACTAGGATTAAACTCCAAGGACTTCCAAAGAGGAGGTATAAGCCCATTTGTTTAAAATGATTAAAGCCATAAAGGGAAGAATCATAAACTAAAGAGAACATATCATAAAAAGAGATTATACTTGTTTATAAAAGAACCAAATAGAACATCTGAAAGTGAAATATATATAATCATTGACATTAAAAACTCTGAAGTTGGGTTAAATATCTAATTAGATACCACTGAAGAGAGATTAATGAAGTAGAAGCCAGAACTGAGGAGCACAGAGAGGTATAGAGATGAAACATATAGAAGAGAAGTTGTCATATTAAGATGAGGAATTCCAGAAGAAAATCACATAGAAGCAATATTCAAAATAATGACTTACGAAAGACATGAATCTTTCATATTGTAAGTACAACTCCTGAAAAATAAGTAAAAATATATCCTTGAAATCTTTCTCCCCAATATGTTACAATGAAATTGCAGAATACTATAGATAAAGAGAAGTTCTTCAAAACAACTAGGGAGAAATATACAATATTTTAAGATGAGTGATTGTTCTGAGGTTCTTGAATTTTAAGAATAGGAAGGTAGAATTATTTAAATTTATACTTTATATCAGGTATTGATCTTTGTATATTCTGGATACGAGTTCTTTGTGGAGGTGGCAAATATCTTCTCCCAGTCTGTGGCTTCTCTTTTCATATCTTAATGGTGTCTTTCAAAAAACAGAAGTATCTTTTAATCCAATTTATCATTTTTTTCTTTAATATTTTATGTTTTTGGTGTTCTATATAAGAAATTTTTACTAATCAAAGACCACAAAATTTTTCTCCTGTTTTCTTCTACAAGTTTTATAATTTTAGGTTTTACATTTAGATCTATGATCCATTTTGAGTTAATTTTTATATATGATTTTAAGTAAGAGTTGATACTTATTTTCAGCACCATTTTTTGAAAAGACTTTCATTTCCTCATTGAATTGCCTTGCAAGTCAATTGCTCATATATGTGTAGGTCTATTTCTGGACTCTATAATCTGTCCCATTGATCTATGTATCTATCTTTTTGAAATAGCAATCTGTCTTGATTACTGTAACTTTTTAGCAGTTTTTGCTCTTTTTTCTGTATTAAATTGCTTTGATTATACTAGGTTCTTTGAATTTTCTAGTACAACTAGAGTAATCTAGTAAATTTCTACAAAAAGACTTCTGGGATTTGAATGTCATTGTATTGAATTTATATACATCAATTTGTGAGAAATGCCATCTTAACAAATTTTAGTCTTTCATCCATGAACATATGCCATATATTTCCACTTATTTAGGTATTCTTCAGATTCTTTCAGCAATATTTTGTAATTTTTAGGGTAGAAGACCTGGACATCTGTGGTTAATTTCTAGGTGTTTGCGGTTTTAGTGTTACTGTGAATGGGATTCTCAAATTTTTATTTTCCATTTGCCTGCTGGTAGTACAATTGTTTGCTGCTGGTACAATTGATTTTGTATTTATATTCACTTTGTATCCTGTGACCTTGCTAAATTTGTTTCTAAGTTCAAGTAGTTGTTTTGTAGATTTTCTGAGATTTTCTATGTAAACGTTATCTTCTGTAAGTAAGGACACTTTTATTTCTTCTTTTGTAGTTTTTATGCCTTTCGTTTTTCTTGCATTATTGCAACAGTTTGGTGCTTCATAATGATGTTGAATAGATGTAGTGAAAGTGGACATCCTTTTCTTATTCTTGATCTCAAGGAGAAGCAATAAAATCTTACACCATTAAGTGTGCTATTAGCTATAAGTGGGTTTTTTTGTTTGTTTTTTAATTGCATGTCACTTATCAGTTTCAGGACATTTCCAACTATTCTTAGTTTGAGAAAAGTTCTTTTTTAACATGAATGCATGTTGGATTTTGTCAAATGTTTTTTTCTGTATCTATTGAAATAACAATTGGTTATTCTCCTTTTCATTGTTGAAAGGGTGAATTACATTGCTTGATTTTCAAATGTTAAAACAACCTTGCATTCTTTGTTTATTTAACACTTTTTGTTAAATTTATCCTAAGTATTTTATGTTTGGTGATCCTATTATAAATGGAATTGTTTTTTAAATCTCATTCTGAGCTTATTCAACGCTCCTGCATAGATATACATTTAAGTTTTGTATGACTTGTATCCTACACTGTTGCTGAAATAATTTTTTAGCTTAAATTGTTTTTTGTATGTGCATTCCTTAGGATTTTCTATATAAAAGATTGTATCATTAGCAAGTAGATATAATTTTACTTCTCCTTTTCAAATATGAATGCTTTTTTTTTTCTTTTTCTTGCCTACTTGCCCTTGCTAGAATATCTACTACAATGTTGAACAGAAATGGTGAGAGCAAACATGCTTATCCTACCCCAGATCTTAGGGTGAAAAACTTTCAGCCTTGCACCATTAACAATGGTAATTAGTTGTGGGATTTTTAAAAATTCCTTTCTGTTCATTTGTCTTCCAGTGTTTTTTTCTCATGAAAAGTATCAAATTTTGTGAAGTGCTTTTTCTGCATCTATTGAGATGATCATGTGATTTTTGTCCTTTATTCTAGTAATGTGGTATATTGCACTAATTGATTTTCATATCTTGAACCAACATTTGAATTTCATTGAATTTCAACATTAAATCCCACTTGTGGTTTACAGTCATTTTTGTATATTGCTGGATTTGGTTTGCTAGTATTTCATTGAGGATTTGGGGGGTCAATATTCATAAAGGGTATTGATGTGTAGTTTTTATGTGATGTCTTTGATTTTAGTATCAAGACCATCCTGGCCTCAAGGAATGAGTTTGGAAGTGTTCTCTCTTCTTCATTTTTGGGGAAGAACTTGTTAAGGATTGGTGTTAACTTTCCTTTAAAAGTTTAGTAGAATTTACCAGTGAAGACATCTGCATTTGGATATTTCCTGGTGATAAGTTTTTTGATTATTATATCAGTATTTTTGTTTAGGTCTATACAGATATTAGTGTTTCTTCTTTAGTCAGTTTTGTTTGTGTCTTCCCAGAATTTTCCTCATATCATCTAGGTTATCTAATTTGTTAGCATACAATTGGTCATAGTATATCCTCTATTTAATTCCTGATTTTATGCATTTACTGTCCTCTTTTTTTCTTAGACAATATAAAGATTCGTCTATTTTATTGATCATATAAAACAACAATTTTTGGTTTTATTGATTTTCTCTACTGTTTTTCTATTATTCGTTTACTTCCATCCTTTATTATTTCCTTTATTCTGCCTTCTTTGGGTTTAGTTTGCTTTATTTTTAAGCTTCAAAAGGTGAAATATAAGCAGATTACATTATTTCTTTAAGATGTTTCTTTCTTTAATATAAGCATATCCAGCTATATATTTCTGCATAAGTACTGCTTTCTATGCATCCTTAGCTTTTGATAGATAGTAGCTTTGTTTACATTCATGCTAAGGTATTTTATAAATTCCTTTCTGATTTCCTCTTTCACCCTCTTGGTTATTTAGGAAAGTGTTGTTTAATTTCTACATGTTTTTGAATTCCTTAAATTTCCTTCTGTTATTGATTTCTAATTTCCTTCTATTTTGTTTGGAGAGAATACTTTCCATGATTTCCTTCATGTTAAATTTATTGAGACTTGTTTTATGCTCTACGTTTTAGTCTTTTCTGAAAAATATACCTGTAAACGTGAGGAGAATGTATATTTTACTGTTGAGTAGAATGTTCTATATATCTAGCTGTTTTAGTGTTGCTCAATTCTTATATTTCCTTGTTGATATTCTAGTTGTTCTAGTTGTTTCTATTCATTATATAAAGTTGGATATTGAAGTTTTCAGCTATTATTGTTGACTTGTATATTTGTCCCTTTAATTCTGACTGTTTCTGTGTTATTTGTTTTGGGACACTCTTGTTAGGTGCATTTATATTTGTAATTGCTATATCTTCTTAATGAATTGCCCTTTCTACATTATAAAATATCCTTCTTTGTGTGTACTAAAAATTTTTGTCTTAAAGTCAATTTTTCTGATATTAGTATATATAGGCATTCCAGCTCAGTTTTGCTTTGTTTGGTATATTATTTTCCTTCCTTCTACTTTCAACGTATTTGTGTGTTTGTATCTCAAATACATCTCTTGTAGACGGCATATGGTTGGCTCACTAAAAAAAAAAAAATTCATTCTGACATATACTACCTTTTAATTGGAGTGTTTAATCCACTTACATTTATTGTAATTACTGATAAGCTAAGATCATTTTGCTATTGCCTTTAAGTGGTTTATGCCTCCCTCCCTATTTATTCCTCTATAACTGCCTTCTATTGTGTTAGATAAGTATTATCTAGTGTACTATTTAATTCCCTTCTTACTGATTTTACTATATTTTAATTTTTCTTTTCTTTTCTTTTTTTTTACATCTTTATTGGAGTATAATTGCTTTACAATGGTGTGTTAGTTTCTGCTTTATAACAAAGTGAATCAGCCATACATATACATATGTTCCCATATCTCTAATTTTTCTTTTCTTAATGGTTGTCCTAGGGATTGCAATGAATATAATTTAATTGATAGCAGTCTAGTTTGAATTAATTTCAACTTAATTTCAATAATATGCATATATATTTATTGTCCTACAAATTACATCTGAATACATTATGTACACTCCATGCAGATTTGTAATTACTGCTTTGTGTGGTTGTCTTCTATATGTAGGAGAAAAAAATATCTACAAACATAAAATATGTTTATACTGTCTTTTTTTTTTTTTGTGGTACATGGGCCTCTCACTGCTGTGGCCTCTCCTGCTGCAGAGCACAGGCTCTGGATGCGCAGGTTCAGCGGCCACGGCTCACGGGCCCAGCCGCTCCGCAGCATGTGGGATCTTCCCAGGCTGGGACACGAACCTGTGTCCCCTGCATCGGCAGGCGGACCCTCAACCACTGCACCACCAGGGAAGCCCTATATACTGTCTTTTATATTTACCTATCTAGTTACATTTACTGGTGCTCTTTATTTCTTCATGTGGATTTCAGTTATTTTCTAATGTTCTTTCATTTCTACTAGAAGGACATCCTTCAGTTTTTCTTGTAGGGCAGGTATGATTATCTGCTAATGTCTTAATGTCTCTTCATTTTTGAAGAGTATTTCTGATGCCTATCAAATATTTTCTTTCAGCACTTTGAATATGTTATCCCTCTGCTTTCTGACTTCCATGTTTCTGATGAGAACTCAGCTGTTAATCTTACTGAGGATTCCTTGAACATAATGAGTTGCTATGATGTTTGTTGCTGTGTTCAAGAGTTTTTGGTCTTTGACTTTTGACAGTTTGATTATGTCTAAATATGGATCACTCCTTTTTCATAGGTGGAAGAAGGAAAAATTAAAAATTATTTTAATTTCAGATTTTTTTTGTCTTTTGGATCTGGCTTTTTATTCCAATCTAGCAATGTCTGCTTTTCACTGGAATGTTTATTTATATATTTGTTCTATTTTAGTGTAATTATTGATATGTTGTACTTAAATGAAATATCTTGGTATTCATTTTCTTACTGCCTCTTCTGTTTCTTGTTACTCTGTTGTTCTTTTACTGCCTTCATTTGGGTTAATAAAATTTTTGTTTAGTGTTATATATCTTCTGTATTGCATTCTTAGTAACATTATTTTATATTTACTTTAATGGTTTCTCTAGAACTAAAAATATGCAGTTATAACTTACCAAATTCTTTAAAAATTTTTTGTTAAAAATTTGTTTAGAGTACTTTTAGGTCACAGCGAAATTGAGAGGAATGTACAGAGCTTTCTCAAATAATGCAGTCCCCACACATGCATAGGCTCCCCCATTATCAATGTCCCCCACCAGAGTGGTATATCTGTTACAATTGATGAACCACTTGACACATCATAATCAACCCAAAGTCCATTAGGGTTCACCCTTAGTATTGCACTTTCTATTGGTTTGTATAAATATGTAATTACAAGTATTCATCATTGTAGTCATACAGACAATTTTCACTGCCCTAAAAATCCTCTACTGCCTATTAATCTCTCCATCCCCTAACATTTGATCTTGTTATTATCTCCATACTTTACCTTTTTTCAGAGTGTCATATGGTTGGAATCACACAGTATGTATGTAGCATTTTCATATTGGCTTCTTTTGATTATTAACATGCATTTAATTTTCTTCTGTGTCTTTCCATAGCTTGATAACTCATCAAGCCATTTCAGAGTCAATATTTTCCCATTTCACCCTTAACACTTCACACTGTGTACTTTGTAATTACTACCTTTTTTTAACTCAAAACTTATTCTTTCTACATTCTACTAACCTCGCGTCAGTTTAATTCTATTTACCCATCCCAATTCTTGATGCTGTTGTTGTCATATATTTTCCTTCTACATACTTTGCAAACCTCCCTTAAGATGTCATTAAAAAAAAAACTTTAGTTAGTAGCCTTTAAGAAACTTTTGAGACAAAAATAGTTTATTATATTTACATGCTTATTCACTATTTTAGTGTTGTTTATATGTCCTTATAGCTATGAATCCCATCTAATATATTTTTGCATCTTTTAGCTTTTCATGTAGTGAAGATCTGCTGGCAATAAATTCTGTCAACTTTAATTTATTTATCTGGGAATGTTTTATTTTACCTTTTTTTTTTTTTTTTTTTTTTGTGGTACACGGGCCTCTCACTGTTGTGGCCTCTCCCGTTGCGGAGCACAGGCTCTGGACGTGCAGGCTCAGCGGCCATGGCTCACAGGCCCAGCCGCTCCACGGCATGTGGGATCTTCCCGGACCAGGGCACAAACCCGTGTCCGCTGCATCAGCAGGGGGACTCTCAACCACTGCGCCAGCAGGGAAGCCCCTATTTTACCCTTATTTTTAAGGATATTTTATTGAATATTGAATTATGGGTTGCAAGTTTTGTTCTTTCATCACTTTAGAAATGTTATTTACTCTCCTCCATTATTTTTGAAAAGAAGTCAATGGACATTCTTATTGTTGTCCTTCTGTATGTATTATGGCTTTTTTTCTGGTTGCTTTCAAGCTTTTTTATTATATGTATTTTTTATCAGTTTGACGATTATGTGCCTAGGTTGAGGTATTTTTTTCTTTTCTTTCTTGCTTTTTTGCTTTTGGGGCATTTGCTGCTTTAATAGATGGCTTGTTCCTCTCTTTATTTACAATAAATTTATTTATTTTATTTTTATTTTTGGCTGTTTTGGGTCTTTGTTGCTGTGGGCGGGCTTTCTCTGGTTTTGGCGAGTGGGGGCTACTCCTCATTGTGGTGCGTGGGCTTCTCATTGCAGTGGCTTCTCTTATTGTGGAGCATGGGCTCTAGGCCCGCAGACTTCAGTAGTTGTGGCACGCAGGCTCAGTAGTTGTGGCTCGTGGGCTCTAGAGCGCAGGCTCAGTAGTTGAGACGCATGGTATTAGTTGCTCCATGGCATATGGGATCTTCCCGGGCCAGGGCTCGAACCGGTGTCCCCTGCATTGGCAGGCAGATTCTTAACCACTGTGCCACCAGGGAAGCCCTGTTCCTCTCTTTAATTACAAAAAGAATGAGACCCAAATAAAAAAACTCCTACATTTTCAATAAATGAAAATATACAAAACTCAATATTTATTCATATTTACTAGAGGTACAAAGTATAATTACTATCACAAAATTTTACAATTAAAATTTGTATTTACCTCTCCCCTTACTAATGAATATTCTAACTAAGCTGAGCATGTAATCCCACAAGCACTAGATATGGGTGGATTTTCTGATAATAAAATGTTTATACATCATGAGGAACAAAGAAGTTCACCATGAGTGAACTTCTTTTCCCTTCTCTTTCTAAGGACTTTAATTTCTCATGATTGCCTCCATATTGGGTAACTGTGGCACCATGGAAGACTCAATAATCGCTGTTTCTTGGTTTTTTTTTTAATATTTTTATTTGGGCTGCATCGGGTCTTAGTTGTGGCATGTGGGACTTTCGTTGCCACGTGTGAGATCTTTGTTGCAGTGTGGGGGATCTTTAGTTGTGGCATGCAGGATCTTTAATTGCGGCATGTGGGCTCTTAGTTGTGGCATGCAGGATTTAGTTCCCCGAACCCAGGTTCCCTGCATTGGGAGCACAGAGTCTTAACTGCTGGACCAACATGGATGTCCCATGTATCTTGTAATACATACAGAGTTTTATCAAGAATCCCTGGAAAAGGGGACATTATGTTATACACTGTCAGGATAATTAAAAACAATACCAGTCATTTACTTTTTAAACAAGAGAATCTGATTGAATTAAATGTGGGTAAAACTCAGTGGACTATTTATTTACTGACCGCATTGCATGGCCTGTGGGATCTTAGTTCCCTGACCAGGGATTGAATCTGAGCCCACAGCAGTGAGAGTGCAGAGTCCTAACCACTGGACCACCAGGGAACTCCCTCAATGGACTCTTTAAATTGAACTTCAGTGATTTACTCATTTGTACAAGAACATCAAAATCCAAGGTCTTACATCATGATAAATTGTCTAGAAACTCATCTTACTATGAATGCATAAGACCCTGAAAAGGTTGTCTTGTGATGTCTGAAGCATGTTCACAGACGATTTATGCCAGAACAGAGGCCATGAAGAACTCTGAAGGATAGTTATCAGCTGTTAAGTGTTCCAATTTTTAGGTAAGTACACTTCTCCTTTAAATGCTGTACTTGCCAGCTAATATCATTCTTGTTTGAATAGTCTTTTCTTCATCTTCCTTTTTCCTTTATGTTAAGGTGATTATCAACTTTATATAAGCACCCACAGATAACCGTTCATTATTAGAACACTCATTATGTTTAGGCCACTCCCTGACAACATGTAGAGAAATCTTAATGCTTTCAATGAGATATTTCCAATATAAATTTTAAAGCAGATAATTTTTTTCCTACACAGGAAATTACCTAGTATCATCAACAGTCTGTAAGCTCTTAATATTGTACATCAACTAAACCTCAATTTAAAAAATTGAAACAAAAGAAAACAGTATATAGGTTCTTCTGAGTTTTCATAAGAGATGAGTAAAGTCCCTTTACTCACCTGCTTTCTAAAAATATCCTTGCGCATTTCAGCCTAGGTCTTGAGGTACACATTCTTTTGGGTCTCCTCAATCCTATTCTCATATTTTGAATCTGGTAACAGAAAATGAAACAGGAAAATTATTTTATTTTATTTTTTGGCCCTGCAGCACGGCTTGTAGGATCTTAGTTTCCTGACCAGGGATCGAACACAGGCCCACAGCAGTGAAAACGTGGAGTCCTAACGATTGGACCGCCAGGGAATTCCCAGGAACTTTTTTAAAAAAACTGATTTAATCTTTGGCCTAAGAACTCCAATGCTCAAGTAATGAAATGGAGAATATCCATTTATATACTAACTCACACATTCCTTGTTATTTTTTCTTTTTATTTATCCTGTATGAGGTTTTCTGAGATTCTAAGATACCTAATTCATTATATTTTTTATTACATTTGGGAAATTTTTGGCTTATTCTGGGGCTCTGTTTATTTTTCTTCCATTTCTTTTTTGTGTTCTTCAGATTATATTACTTTAAAATTGATCCATCTTCAAATTCACTGACTCTTTTCTGTCTCTAATTTGGTGTTAAGCCCATCAAGTTAGTTTTTCATTTTAATTACTGTACTTTTTAGTTATAGAATGTTTATTTGATCTTTTAAAAAAGTTTTCATTTTTCTGATGAAATTTCCTATCCGTTCACACATGAAAATTATAATTTTCTTTAATTCCTATAACATGTTTTCTTTTTGTTCTTTGAGTATAACAGCCAATTTAAAATGTCTTTGTCTGCTAAATAGTACATCTGAATCTCACTGTGGATTTGTATTAATTGCTTCTCTCCACTCCTTTGATTAAGGATTAAAATTAATTAATTAGCTAATTAATTAATTAAAGTATCTAGTAACTTTAGATTGTGATACCTTTTAGAGAATGGATTCTGTTATCCTCTTCTGAAGCAAATTGGTGTTTATTATAGAAGTCAGTTCAATTACTGATCATTTCAAGGTTGATTACCGTAAACTTCTCTAGGCATGGTTTTAAATTTTATTGAGATAGATTTGTCAGATGCCCTAGGTATTTCTGAACTACTCTAACTTGGGTCCAAGCTTTCTCACACATGAAGGTTTTATCAGAGCTTGGTTTTCAGGAAATATAGAATAGTTCTTTCTTTAGGACATGGTTCTTATTTCTAAGGTATGTCCCTTCTGGTATCTCAATTGACTATTATGTATGAGGTGTTAGAAGTTCTTCCACTTTAGCTGTACTGGGCTCCCAACACCGTCTTACCCAGCATTGCTTCATCTCTAGTACAGTTAGTCCCCTACATACAAACCTTCAAGTTGTGACCTTTCAAAGTTGTGAGCATGCGTTCACATGTCCAATCATGTAAGTTAGTTCATGTGTCTAGTGTACGTGTCACATGCTTGCATCCTCTACAAGTGGTTGTGCTTTTGTGTACTTTACAGTACTGTGTAGAGTACAGTAGTACAGTATCTTTACTTCAAGTCCAGGGTGTCTGGAAGCAAGCATAAAAGTAGCAGTGATGTAGCTGGTACCGGTAAGAAGCACCAAGTGGTAACGATGGAAACAAAAGTGAAACTTATTGAGAGAGTAGAGCAAAGCAAAAAGATGATAGACGTTGCTCATTCTTGTAACATGAATCATTCAACCATCGGCACAATTCTAAAGAACAAGGACAAGATTATGGAACATGTGAAGTCTGCTGTGCTGCTGATGTCAACAGTAATATTGAGGAAGCATAGAAAAGTGATGGAAGAGATAGAGAAACTTCTCAGTGTGTGAATGCAGGATCAGCATCAGCATTGGATCCCACTCAGCTTAATGCTGATTCAAGAGAAAGCTAAAAGGCTTTATGAAGACTTGAAGAAGAAACACGGTAAAGAATCAGAGGGCACATTTTTTAGTGCCAGCCATGGCTGGTTTCATTGGTTCAAGGTTAGTGCTAACCTTCACAATGTAAAAGTAAGTGGCAAGGCAGCGAATGCAGATATGGTAGCTGCCCAGGAATTTCCTGAAATGCTTCGAGAAATTATTGATGAAGGAACGCATTTACCCGAGCAGGTTTTTAATGTGAATGAGACAGGACTGTACTGGAAGAGGATGTGAGACTGAAGCTACATCAGTAAGGAGGAAAATTTGATGCCAGGCTATAAAGCAGCAAAGAATAGGCTAACTCTTTTGTTTGGTGGCAATGCTTCTGGTGATGTGAAGCTAAAACCTCTCTTAGTTTATCTTTCAGAGAACCCAAGAGCCCTTAAAAACATAGCCAAAGGCTCTCTTCCTGTTGTGTGGAAGAGTAACCCCAAAGCCTGGGTTACACAGGCCATTTTCCAGGACTGGTTTTTCCACCCCTTTATCCCAGAGGTACAGAAATATTGCTTGGAGAAGGACATCCCATTCAACATTCTTTTGCTGTTTGACAATGCTCTGGGCCAGCCCCCATTCATGGATGACTTTCATCCCAATGTCAAAGTAGTGCATTTGCCACCAAATACGATGTTGCTCCAACCTATGGAGCAGGGAGTTATAGCGACTTTCAAGAAATGTTATTTACATCACACTTTTTGTCAGGCAGTAAAGGCAAGTGATGAATCTGGAACAACCTTGCAACAATTTTGGAAGGACTATAACATCTACAAGGCCATGAAAAACATTGACTTTGCTTGGTGTGAGGTTACGGCTGTCACCATGAATGGGGTTTGGAAAAACCTTTGCCCGCAGGTTGTTCATGATTTTTGTGGACTTGAGAAGGTGGATAAGGAGTCCAAAGAGGTCTTCAGCAACTTAGTGACCCTCAGCAAGAAGCTGGAGCTAGATCTTCAAGAGGACGACTTCATTAAACTCCTTGCTGTGCAACACGAGGAGCTTACTAGTGAAGACTTGATGTAATTGGAGGCCCAGAGAAAGGACAAAGAGAGACAAGAGGAAGAAGTAACTGAAGAACTGAAGAGATTTGTGACTCAGGAAATGGTAAGGGGATTTTCTTTATTTAAGGGGGCACTGTTAGTTTTTGAGGCACAGGACCCAAACCTAGAATGGTACAGGAAGGTTGCAGCAGCCGTTCAGAATGCAATCCAATGCTACCATGTCATCTATGATGAGAAAAAAAGAGCTACTATCCAGATATCACTGGATCATTTTTTGAAGAGAGTAGATAGAATTGAATCCAGCGAGGAACCAGAACCTGTGCCATCAACGTCAGGTGTGAGTGAAATTGCAGCTTGCCCTCCGTCTCCTATTGCTGAAATCCTTCAGCTCTACCATCTCCCACCTCCTCCCTCTCCTCCAGTCAGTAACTCTCCTTGCCTGTTTCACTCGATGCCAGCCCCGGTATGCAAGCTGTTGTACTGTACTACTGTACTTTTCAAGGTACTGTATTCTAAGATTAAAAATGTTTTCTTTGTTTTTGGTGTTTGTTTATTTATGCATTATTTGTGTGAAAAGTATTATAAACTTATTACAGTACAGTACAGTACAGTACTTATTACAGTACAGTACTATATAGCCAATTGTATTAGTTGGATACCTAGGCTAACTTTGTTGGACTTACAAACAAATTGGACTTACGAATGCGCTCTTGGAATGTAAGTCATTCATATGTAGGGAACTTACTGTATCTCTGATTTTCTTTCAACACTGAAGTAAGTTCTCTTTGATAAATCTAATGTAGTTTCACCCTGTGCATGTGCTGTCTAGCCCTCAGCCACAGACTTACAAGAAATGATCCTAGAGTTTTCTGGGTTACCCCGTCACTACCACCATCTTGTATAGTTTTCTAATGCCCTACTCTCAGATTTCAGCTGCTTAAACAGCTTCAAATTTTATTTCTGTATACACAGCTCACGGGACCTCTTTAGTCTGGTTGGTGTCTGGTTTCCTGACATAGTTGGGAAGTCTTTCCGTGGTGGAGAGTCAGTCCTATTGTGGGAGCTCATCTTGTGAATGTCTCTTCTCTCATGGATCGCTGTATCATGTTGTCTATTTCCTAATGTCTGAAAACAGTTGTTTAATATATTTTCCCAGCTTTAAAATTCTTGACAGTGGGGCTAGTCTCTTTATAGTTACTTCAACATGTCTGAGCCAGAAGTAGAGATGTTGCTTTTCTATCAAATACTTTTTCTGCTTTTGAGATGATCACCTATTTGTTCTTTATTTTGTTAATATGTTGTTTGGATTGATGATCCTTAAATGTTATTTTGTAATAATTCCAACTTTTCATGATCCGTCATCTCTTCTATTGATGATTGGACTAAATTAGCTAGTATTTTCTTTAGTATTTTACATCTAGGTTTGTGAAACAGATTTATCTATATGTTTCCTTTTTTTGTAATAATCTTGTCATGTTTTGGTATAATATTGTCCTGGCTTCATAAAATGAATTGGGAAATGTTTCCTTTTTTCCTCTGGAAGAATGTGCTTGAGATTAACTCTTTCTTATAAATTTATAGGTGTTCAGAAGTGAAACCGTTAGGACTGGAATTCTTTTTGTGGGAACATTTAAAATTAAGGATCTGGTCCTTTTAGTAGTTATTGAATAATTCACATTTTATATTGCTTCATATTTTAGTTTCAATAAACTGTGTTTTTATAAGAAATTATACATTTCATCTATTTTTCAAATATATTGACATACATAGTTTACAATATGTTTGTTGCTTTTTTCTTCTTCTTGTCTGATTGTAAAGGACATGTAGTACTAGTCTCTCTTAATTTTTGATATTATTATATGTGTATTCTTACTCTTTATTTTTTCTGTATGAGCTTGCTGGAGTCTGTTCATATTAAAAGTCTTTTTCAAAAAAACTATCTCTTCATGTTTTAAATTTTCTGCAGAGTACATTTAAAAATTTTATGATTTTCTCCTCTTACCTGTCTTATTTCCTTCCACTTTTTTTGTTTGAAAGTATCGCTCTTCTTTCTTTTTAAATGGGATTCTCTACATTGTTCTCTCCTTTTATTAAATTAATTTTTTGTTGGAGTATAGTTGCTTTACAATTTTGTGTTAGTTTCTACTGTACATCAAAGTGAATCAGGTATACGTATACACATATCCCCTCTTTTTTAGATTTCCTTCCCATTTAGGTCACCACAGAGCACTGAGTAGCGTTTCCTGTGCTATACAGTAGGTTCTCATTAGTTATCTATTTTATACATAGTATCAGTAGTGTATATATGTCAATCCCAATCTCCCAATTCATCCCATCCCCCAGCCTTTCCCCTTTGGTATCCATACGTTTGATCACTACGTCTCTGTCTCTATTTCTGCTTTGCATATAAGATCATCTATACCATTTTTCTAGATTCCACATATATGCGTTAATGTATGATATTTGTTTATATCCTTCTGACTTACTTCACTCTGTATGACAGTCTCTAGGTCCATCCACGTCTTTGCATATTACCAGTTTTGTTCCTTTTATGGCTGAGTAATATTCCATTGTATATATGTACCACATCTTCTGTATCCATTCCTCTGTTGATGGACATTTAGGTTGCTTCCATGTCCTGACTATTATAAATAGTGCTACAATGAATGGTGGGGTGCATGCGTCTTCTTGAATTATGTTTTTCTCTGGGTATATGCCCAGGAGTGGGATTGCTGCGTTATATGGTAGTTCTATTTTTAGTTTTTTAAGGAACATCCAAACTGTTCTCCATAGTGGTTGTTTCAATATATATTCCCACTTTTTAGCTTCTTATAATAGGAGCTTAGATAATTGATTTTCAGAGTACATTTTATATTATGTGTAAATCAGTGAAAATCCATCTATGTGTATGTGTACATATATATTTCCATCTTAGAATTGATTTAGCTACATCCCACAAATTTTGATTGACATATATTGATTATGATTTAGTTTAAAATACTATCACTGGGATAAGAGAACATATGCAATATAGTATAAATTCCTTTGAAATTTGTTGAGACTTCCTTCATAGATCAACATATGATCAATTTTGTGAATGTACCATGTTCTTTTGAAAAGGATATATATTCTGTAGTTCTACAAATGAAAAGTGTTCTGTAATTAGAACTAGATATCCTTTTAAATCACATTTTCAAATTGTCTAAATCCTTTCTGAATATTATCTTGGTTTCTCTCAGTTTGTGGTATTGGTATGTTAAAATTTCTCACTATATTTCTAAATTTGTCTCTATCTTCTTTTATTTTGTCAAATTTTACTTATATATTTTGAAGATCTATTGTTAGTTGTATATACTTTCAAGATTTTTGTGTCTTGTTGATGGACTTACCTTTTTTGCATCATGAAATATCTCTGTTCATTTCTAGTAACATTTCTTGATTTAAAGCCTACCTTGTCTCAGCTACATTAGCTTTTTTTTGATAGTGCTTTCCTGTTAAAACTTTTTCATTAAATTAATAAGTATTGTACCCTCTACAACATAGGGCTCAGTAAATATTTTTGGCTGATGATAGTTGAAAGGACCATTTATTTTCAGTCTTTCTGTGCTCTTAAATGTAAAGTTTGTCTTTATAAGCAATATATATAGTTGTTTTTTTATCCAGAGTATTTTTATCTCTGTTTGTAATATTTAGTCCATTTATATTTAACACATTTATTGATATATTTTGTTTAAAATCTACATATTATTTTTTTTTGTATTTGTCCTATATTTTAAATTCTTATTTGCTTTTTTTTCTTTCCTTTCGTATAAGTGGAAGGGAACCAGATGATATAGAGGCATGGTCAGCTTATTTCAATAGCTGTTTTCAGAACATCATAAATTGGCACTTTGTTGAAATATTATTGGTGATACAAGGAAAGCATTTTTATGCATACACACAGAGAGAATACTCCTCATAGGAATGGTGAAGAAGGCCAACAGAATAGTTACAGAAGACCAAAGACCAGATGCTTATTATTATTTGGAACTGTAAACTTAGTGAAAGCAAAGACCTTTTTGTTTGACTTACTATCTGTTCTATTGTATAGTACATAGTATAGTACTTTTTGAATGAATAACTGATTGAATGGCTGAAGAAATGAATTGGCTGTAGGTATGGTATATTCCAAAGTGTAACACAATGGAGTCAGAAGTCTTTGTTTCGGGCTTCCCTGGTGGCGCAGTGGTTGAGAGTCCACCTGCTGATGCAGGGGACACGGGTTCGTGCCCCGGTCTGGGAGGATCCCACATGCCGCGGAGCGGCTGGGCCCGTGAGCCATGGCCGCTGAGCCTGCGCGTCCAGAGCCTGCGCTCCGCAACGGAAGAGGCCACAACAGTGAGAGGCCTGCGTACCGCAAAAAAAAAAAAAAAAAAAAAAAAAAGTCTTTGTTTCAAGGTCTCGCCGTGGTGCTTTAAAGCATGAACTTAAGCAAGCACTAAACATTCCTGAGTCTCAGTTTACTCATTATGGGGTCATGGTGAGGCTTTAGTAATATATAAGATCTGAAATAATTTTGAAACTGTAAGTTTTAAGACACATATGGTGCATTATTATTAGACACAATATATAGCAACAATTTTAAGACATGTTATTATTAGTCAGAATCCATTTATAGTGGTCCAGAATTAAAAACAAAATAAAAATCTTCTTTCCTTTGAATGTTGAAATGTACATTAATGTTTAATTTTTCAACCGTGAAATTTTAGAAGTCAAGAAAATAGTGGCTTTTTTCACTTTTTGTTGTTTTAAGGATAGTAAGTTTTTATTAAGGATTATAACTTATATTGTACCTTCAGTGTGTTGTATTATCTTTATATTCTTCCAACCAGCTCTTTTAGTAGAAGCTGTTGTCTAGTGACATATTGTTTGAATTCAAATTCCAGCTGACTCATACTTGCTTACATGCTGTATAGCTTTGGATAAGTTATTTTATATCTTCGTCCCTTGTTTTTTTCATATGTAAAATGAGGATAGTAATGGTTTCTACCACGTGGGTGTTGTTGTGAGAATTCAATAGGTTAGTATACCTAGCATTTGGGACACTATGTGGCGTGTAGAAATGCTCAGAAAATGTTAATTTTCTATTGAAAATTCGTGTTAATATCAGTTATATACTAGTTAAAATTAATGTTCATATTAATTAACCTAGAGATAAATATTCATATTTCTATTTATACGATTCTTACTTTATAGTTGAAAAAGCAGAGGTTGATAGAGGTTAAGTGAATTTTCCAAGGTCACTCAGTAAGTGACAGAGATAAAACTTGAGTCTAGATCTTCTGATTTCAAGTTTAGTGCTCTCATGTAGTAAGTGTTTTGCCCTTTACAACAGAAGCTTAGTAAATATTTTTGGAGGATAATATTTGAAAGGACTATTTCATTGAAGAATCTCCTTGGAAATTCTGAAGACAATTGAAACTAGAAAAATTAAAAGTTTTTCGTCCTGATTAGCTCTTATTTGTATTTTCCCATCAATGCATTTTTAAAAATATTTATGTACTTAACTTGAGGTAACTGATCGTTTTGGTTCTGGAAGGAAGAATAAGTTTGGTTTCTCCACCCACATTTTAATGAGAGCAGACAAAAATCACCCTAAGGTTAATTGATTTGGTTTTGAAGGAAGGGTTCTCTTATTGTCTTGGATCGCTGCCTGATCCTAGAGTCAGGCAGCCAAAGAATGTTACAGCTGAAAGGAACCTTAGAAGTTAGGTAACTCAATATTCTCATTTTGCAGATGAGGCCCTGAGAGTCCTCATCTGCAAAATGAGAATATTGCAGAGTGTTGCAGAATATTACAATAATGAGGCCATTGTTGCACAGTGAGTCAATTGAGCTCGAATTCAGGTCTGATGATTCCCAGGCTAGTACTGCATCTACTACAACTGTTGCTCAGAAAAACAAGTGACATGCCAGTAGAACTTGTAAAAGAAATAATTAAAAACTTTGGTGGATATAAGGTTAAAGTTTAATTCTGAGTGTTCTTTTGGAGAAAGATAGGCTAGAGCTCATTTTTGGGGGATGACTTATGGAATTATTTAAAAAAAATTTTTTTTAATTGAAGTATAGTTGATTTACAGTGTTGTGTTAATTTCTGCTGTACAACAGAGTGACTCAGTTATATACATATATACATTCTTTTTTATATTCTTTTCCATTATGGTTTATCCCAGGATATTGAATATAGTTCCCTGTGCTATACAGAAGGACCTTACTGTTAAAAGTAGGATGTTGCTGTGCTCTTCAAGTGCAATACTATACTGACTTCTCAATCAATTGCTTTGTTGTTTTCTATAGTTGTGTTTACTCTTCTTTAGTTGTTGATTATCTGGTTTGGGAATTCATAAGACTCTTAGCTTTTGTTTTTATAGCATCCCACTGTTAACATTTTGGGCAATTTACCACTCATTAGAATATCAGGCAGAGAGAGGAGAGACAAAGAATGGGACTCACATCTAAGTTAATACATTTTTGATATGCCTGTTCTGTTGGTGGAGGAAATGGAAATTAATTTCATGGTTGTTTGCGACTTTACCATTATTACTGCTATGTAGCAACTACTCCTAATTTTTGTTTAAAACTTACTCTGCTTTATATATTCTTTAACATGTTCTGATAGAAGTTTGGAAATACACCAAACACAGTACAAACTGCGTAGCCGTGTTGTGAGAATTAAACAAGATCAAATATATTAGAGGTAATTTGTATACCATAATGCTTAATACAAAATACATGAGGTATTATCATCTTTGTTTTTCTAACTAGGAAACTGAAGTTTGGTTGTGATTCTTACTTGGTTTACGGGGGCTTGCCACATGCTCTATACAGCATCCCGATCTGTCAAAGATACTTGTAGCACAAATAGATCTGCTAGGTCATATAGATAGGAAGAGTTGCTTATACCACAGCCTAGACTAGCTGAAAACCTCCTCTTTCTGGACTACATTCAGAGTTGGCGGCCCTGCAGATTGTGAAAAATGAACCTATAAGTACTGAATGATGACAAATGTCATTGTCAGAGCTCATAATATTTAAATGTATATATCATTGAGCTTCATGAACTTCTATTAAAACCCAGCTCTCTTAATTTTTATTAACAGGTAACCTTGGACGGGTGGACCAGGTCTCTGAGTTCGAGTATGATTTATTCATTAGGCCGGATACCTGTAATCCACGCTTCCGAGTCTGGTTCAACTTTACTGTTGAGAACGTGAAAGAATCACAGGTGAGAGAAATAGTGGATACTTTCATTGTGGTTTTGGTAGGAAGATTATGCTTTTGTGTTATTTTAGTAATATCAAAATAATGACCATATTAGGAATATATTCTTAGATATGTGCTGTAGTGATATCATTTTATTTTAAGAGATAGACAGTAACAGGTATAATATGCTAACTTTTGCTATACGGTGATTATGAAAAAAACAAATAGATTATCTGAGAACTCAAAGTGTTCTTTACCGATGGAAGCATTAGTGTTATGTGCTAGGCTTCCTTGGGGGACACTATAAGGAACCATTGCAAGTGACTTGCTATTATGTTTATTATGGAGTGCTGTTCTGTATGTTATTTTTTTCACAGGACTCAGTTTCAGAAAAAGCTTTTCTTCTCCTGTATAACAAGGTGTTTCTATCTTAAAAACAATATGATTCTTGTAACTCATCCTACTTTTTCCCTTTGCTTTGGCTGCTGGAAAACTCTGAGCCAATTTTATAGCCCAATATAATGACTCTGGAAAGCTTTTTTGCTTTTGTTTTTGTATACTAACTTTTCTGTTATTCTGATAGTATTAATCTATCTTTAACCACGATTACTTCATCTACATTTTCTAACATAACAGTGTATGTTTTTATAATCCTGTTCAAATCTGTTTTGAATAAAAGTATTGATGAAAATAGAGAGAACTAATGACATATGCTTTGAAAAACATTAATAAAAATCTAACCCTAAGAAATCAGTTATCATTATCAGACAGCTGCTTCTGGAAGACTTTGCACAAATTTTGTACACATAGTGATAGGATTCTTTTAAGCAGATGAAGCGTAGCCCTATAATCTAACATCTGCCTTCTTCCTTCAGGGTCATTTTTTTCTAGCATATTTGGGAGAAAGTGAGGAGTTTGTTTAATTTCCCTTCCCAAGTCAATCTATTCTGCTTGCTCTTTCACCTGGTTGCTTGCTTCTCTCTGTTTCTTTCAACTGCAACTTGAGTCATGTGTTAGGTAGGCAGTGGTCAGTGTCTGGAATTTAGGGACCCTCATTTGTCCTTGACACAATGCTGTTCCTGGCATGCTGGCTTCGGCAGAAGAGGGGTTCAGGAACAGCCACTTCACTTTACTACCGATTCTTTTAATTTTCTACACCACTGACACAGGACTGGGTGTATGTAATGTTTACTGATGTTTAGGGCTAACTAGAAGGAATTAAATATATGGGAGCGCTTTGAACATGGTTAGCTATATATGATATAGCAATTTAGGACAGTGGGAAAAAAGTTAAACCTCACACAGACTGTTGCTCTAGGACAAACTTTAGTTCCTTGCTTTGCTTCTTAGTTTGGCTTACTCTCCCATGAGGGAATTCTTTTTTCAGTTTTTCATAGTAAGAATAATATTCCTTCCCTGAAACCACCTTTGGGAAACCTATACTTTGCCTACAGGACTTCACCTGTCCCTAGGATTGTCCCTCTTATTCCAGCAAGACAATCAATGATCCTCAAAGTGCTTTTTCCAAAGTCTATGTTACTGACTCTTGAGAGTATAACTCACAACAGGAGGCTTTAGCCACATGTACAAGACTGAATCTTGGCACTCCAAGTTTGGGTTTCCTGTGAAGACCTCTCTGCTACCATGAGGTAAGCATACAACCCCTCATTCTTCTGTTGGTGTGCCTGTCTCATGTCAGTAACTTACAATTGTCACATACACACACCACTGAAAAACAAACAGTAATTCTGAGGCAGTATAGTCAATTCATATTAAGGAAAGGAAACATTTTCTTTAAAGCAGTATAATCTGCCAGGATTTCTAAATTCATAAAGGGGATTACTCTTTTCCTGTTTATGCACAGCACATGCATACCTTTCAACTTGCCTACTGTAACCAGGAATCCACTAACTCCTAAGAAATGAGACCGATTACTTTTCAAGGAACAGAGTCTGTTCTTATATCCTTTGATAAGTAGAGACCTAACAGAAACTCTGACATTGTAGTGGTTTTTTTTTTAACTTTGGGCCATGTTGAATTCCTAGTCTAGTTTTTCTTTCATGTTAGTCTCTCATAAAGACTATCCTTATATAACTCCTATGGTCAGGTGAGGGAGTTGCAGAGCAGTGGGATGACTCGAGGGTTAGGAAAATGTGTTTCTTAAGTTATATATGACCTGGGATAGTCTTTTGGACAAGTTGGTCATACATTTCAAAGTTTCTTGTTCTTTTCTCTTCTAGTTTGCTTACAGGTATATTCATTTTGTTGCTTAAAATGTCTCTTCCAGGGTGTTATAATTTTCATACTACATGTTAAAGTCATACAGTCTCTTTTGAATCTTCTCTATCAATCAAGGAAGTAACATGAATATGTTCCAAGTTATTATTCTAATAAGAAAGTTGGTGCTGTTTTATGGATACTTATTTTTAAAGTTGAAGGAAACAATATTTGCTCGGTCTGTCTGAGTTCTAGCTTCATATCCAGTGTTATCCTACCCTTGTTACAATTAGAAATCATGAACATGTTTATCTGGTTTCCTGGAGCCTGATGCTTTATCAGCCTCCTTCTGTGGGCCATTGCTTCTTCAACTGTAATCACATTATATAGTTATGGAAATCTGTCTCAAGAAGGCATAAAGATCTGCTGGAAAGATAAAATACATATCTCTAGCTCACAGGATATTTGTTTTCATGGTTGTCTATATGAAAAAGAATGGTTTTACTGTTAAGTTTGACTTGTGAGGCCTGTTTTTATGATGTCTCTTCCTGTAATCTTTTTCCATCTCTCCAATTTCCTTTAAAATGAGACCTTCATGAATGTAATCTAGTCAGGAGCCTTATTTAGGGTTTGGTACTAGCGGGCAAAAGAAATATTAGTCATCAAAGGCTGACTCCACTAAAAATCAAAGCATCAAATATACTGTATAAACAGGTCTAGCTTTTGGGTTATCTTCCTTATGTTTTTAGAAAGTGATAAAAGCTTGGAACATATGGTGCTGTATTCCAGGACCGATATATTAACCCCCTGAAGTAGTTGTTAAATAGTACATTTGCAAGAATCTATGATAACTAAACATCCCGGTATCTTTATTGAAAAGTAATTTTCTCTCTGAAAAACCTATATTAAATATTCTTATGTGGAAATTATTATTGATGCAGCAGAACACTCGTGTGATGTGAAAGCAAATCTTTCTATTTAAATATGATAAAACTTCAGCCAATAAGAAGAAATAAAATGATGTGCCTGGATTGTTGAAACTGTTTTCTTTCCTTTATAATCTTTTTATCTCTTTGAGTTAATTTTTTCCCTTTCTGATTATAAAAGTATCCAATGCTCACTGTAGAAAATTTGGAAAATATGGATAATTATTAGAAGCAGAGAAAAAGCACATTCCCCCCCACCCCCCGAAACACACACCCATAATCTTACTACCTAGAAGCAAATACTATTAACTTTTGGCATATTTACTTCTAGGCTTATTTATTTTCTATTTTATTTTTGGAGAATAATTAAATTTGTACCATATATACATTTTTATATCTTACCTATAAGGAAGCTAAATGGTATCACAAGCAATTTTCTGTCATTAAAAACCTCATAAACATGGCTGTACAATAGCTATGTACTATTGGACCATTTCTTTAAATCTTGGGCATAAAGATTATTTTCCATTATTGGTTGTTATAAATAACACTGTAGTAAACATCTTTATGCATGAAGTGTTACCCAGATTTCATTTTGCTTCCTTAGGATAAATTCCTTGAGGGAAATTGATGGGCAAAGTATATTAATATTTTTAAAACTCTTCATTCATATTTCTAAATTGCTGCCAGACAATTTATAGTATTTTTCTGTCCTATCAGCAGTCAGTGAGATGCTTTTTCTTTAATTTCTTGTTTTGAAATGTTTAATGAACTCAGAAGTTCATACATTAAGCATAAATTGTTTCTTTTTTCTCTCTTACTTTGAATATAATGCAGTGGTTCAGGCCTCTAGTCATAAAGGAATTAACTGCATTCTAGGAACAACCTGAGACAACAAAACATACCTATTTATCATTTTGACTCTTTCTTATTTCATCAATCCTGTTTTGTCTGGGTGTGCCAACAGAATTTCCTCTGACGTATATAATGTGAAATTTTTTTTTAAAACAATGAAATATTTCTCACATTATTATAAACAGTAATGTAGCTTAAACACACACACACACACACACACACACACACACACACACACACTTTTATATATGACATGTCTGAATTGGACTTTAAAAATTCCAAGAGTTTGCTGCTGCTTTAGTCTCCATCCTGGCGATTTCAGTCTCAGTAAAACTTCATCCTGGCTATGGCCAGACTTGACAGTAAACAGAGGCAACATATCATGGTAGAAAGATCACAGGGCAATGGATTCAAACAGACTTGGGTTTATATACTGAGTCATACTTATGAGCTGTTTTACCATTGATCGGTTAAATTAATCTCTTGGCACCTCAGTTTTCCATCTGTAAAGCAAAGATGATAATACTATTTCTTGTGAGCATTGTGCATATTAAATGGGAAAGTGCAGCTAAAGAGCCTACCATGGTGTTTGGTAGATAGATAATAGAGATTCACTACTTGATGGCTGTTGTTTTTACTAAAACACCTCAACAGTAGAAATAAGACTAAAAACAGCAAAAGGAAAAACTACCACAACAAATTATTACTAGATTATTACTACTGTTTTTGTTCTGCTCTTCTTCCTTCTCTTTCTCCTTCTTCTAGTCCTTTTCTTCATCTTCTTTCTTCTTCTTTCAAATCTGCTATTGCAAAATATCGTCATCATCATTATCATCAACATAATCATCATCATCAAGCAAATTGTAATCGTTATGAATATGTACTCGATATTAGACATGCCTGAATTCCAGGCCTAGCTCTGCCAATTACTTTCTATGTCTGTGATAAAACTCTCCTAACTGGCCCCCTGTTTATATTCTAGGCCTACCCTGTCTTTAATGCGTACTCTTAACAGGGAAATGGGAGTAATTTTATGATGTAGGTCATATCACATGATTACTCTGTTAAACTCCTCTAATTAACTTTTGTATCTCAGCGTAAAAGATGATATCTCTAAAATGGCCTACTAGATCCTGCAAAATCATTGGTCAAACCCACCTATCCTACCCTACAACATACGCACTGCTTTGACCACATTTCCTACTACTTTCTGCCTTGCCCACACAGCTCTGGCTTCTTTGCTGTACCTCAAGCCAGGTATGTTTCCACCTTAGAGCACTGGCTTAGGGTTTAGGGCAATGACTATTCCCATTTGCCCTTTCCAGCAGATATTTGTATAACAAATGCCACCTTCTCTATGAGGCCAACCTTAGTGACTTATTCATTTTGTCCTCCTCCACACACCCCACATATGCTGTTCTACTTTCTCTTTTAGAAACTATCACTTTATAATATACTGTTTAATTAATTATTTTATATGTCTATTTTTTGTCTTTCTCTTTGCCCTCAATGATACACATAGGCTTATTTAAAGTTTTCTTAGTGCAGGCCTAATGTAGTGATGTTTGTTGGGTCTTTCTGGGTCCAGACACGACCCTTCTGGAGTATCTACTGAGTGCTCCAGGTGTTCAAAGGGGTCTTTTTAATCTGTCTGGTTACAATTAGAACATCTCCCATTCCTGTGTCTCGAAAGCTGGAGTTATCATAGGAATTATCTCATTTGTTTCCCTTCTATTAGGGATCCCACCTTTGTGATGCTAATTATCCAGTGTCTGAAAACATCTATTTCAAATATTTTATTCAGTTTTTTAGTTGTTTATGGTATTAGGTAGATGTAGAACCAGTTACTCCATTGTGAACATCAAGGCTTGCTTTTAAGTATTACTAAGGCAGGTCTAGAGTAGCCTGAACTTTAGGGCCAGTTTAACCCTGCTACTAAGATGTGATACTTCTGGAGTCTCTAGTGAAGTGTTATGATTTGTTTGGGTTTGAATGTCTCCCAGCTCTGCGTGAGTTCCTGGAATTGTTCTTCCACTTTCTAGTAGTTATTCTTTGCTTATTTTCATGGAGTCTTACCTTATGTATGTACAGCTTTGCATTCAGCCAAAGAATCAAGTTGAGCCCTATGTCAGTTTCTGGAGTTTTTCTGTGCATAGTTTAGTCTTCTCCAGTGCTCTCTGTTCTGTAATTCCAGCCACATTATCACTAACCCAACTCTGTAAACTCCAATTTCTGTTTAACTCAGTGAGGTATCCACATTTTTCATGAGCTCCTTTGCCTTGCATCATAGTTCAGAATGTGCCTCCAGACAGAAATCTTTAGTGATCAGAAGCCTTACCTTATTTCTCCCTCTCAGGGATCAATCATGAGTTGCCTACTGTCCACTGTCTTAAAAAAATAGTTTATATGTTTTGGTCCAGCATTCTAGTTATTTATGGAGGGAGGGTAAACTTATTACCAGGCAATTCATTATGGCTGGAAGCAGACCATGGTTGTGTTTTTTTGAAATACAGACCACAAAATAAGAGAAAGTTGAGAGAGTCCAGGATGCATGCAAGCAAACTTAGAGAAGAGAGAATACAGTAAGGGGACGGGGAGTCATGAAAAGGTGAAGGGTAGTAAAAACACGATAGATCAGTGCATTGAAAGTAGCATAACTATACCATCCAATGTCAATTTTTATCCAATCAGTCAATTTTGAGAGTGAAAGATGCTCTAATAATTACAACTGGACAACAGGCATAAACTAGAACTTTTCTAGGCAAACAGGGATTTTTATTTACTCTTGTTGGAGATTCTTATGAAGTCAGTGGTTAGTGTACGATAGTGAATAAGCTGCAAAGAAGCTGTCATTAGGTAGTAGAATGACTAAAAGAAAATTGAAGGAATTACAATTATTGTAACTATTGGAAATATCAAGGTGTATAGTATGATTATGGGAGCAGCTAGAGGTATATAATGGAAGATAAGATATTGGAGAGGAGGAACTCAAAGTACCCAGAGTGTTGGAAATATTGTCTCTGTATATATTGGAGAAATGTCAGTGAGGTCTGAACAGCAATCATTGAAAAATGAGAAGGAATGACAGAGGGGTACAGAGATAACATCAATAATGAGAGATAGTTGAGGGATAATCTGATAAAATGAGATTCAAACTATGTTTTTGGAAGTGAAAGCTCAATATTATAAAGATGTCAGTTCTCCCAAAATCACCCAAAATCATTGGAATTAATACAATTCAAATCATTATCCTTGTCACATTCTTTTCATAGAACTTGATAAGCTAATTCATGTAGAAAAGCAAAGGGTCAAAAATAGCTAAGCCAACTTTAAAGAAGAATAATGAGTAGGTATGTGTTTATTTTATAGAAACTTATATTTCAGCTAATAATTTTTATTTATAGAATAGTGATTAAAATAGAATGGCATTTGAATAAGAATAGACAAATAGTCTAAATGGACAAACTGGAACTCAGAAACGAGGCTGTTTATATAAGGAAACTTGATCTATGACAGAGTTTGTATTATAAAATAGTAGGAATAGTAGGGCCTATTCAATCAATAGAGTTGTATGACAAAGAGCACCCCATCTCAAATTATTTTTAAAAACCTTTTAGATGGATTAAAGACTTGAATATGCAAACAAATTAAAAATTTAAACTATGAAAATAAATAAAAAATAAATATGTTATTGGCTTTGGAATAGGGTTGAATTTCTTATGCAAGGCACAGGAAAGCAAAATTATAAAGAAATAGATAGATACTTTTGAGCTTGTAAAAATAAAGTCTATGTGACAAAGACCTAAAGTTGAAGGATATGTACTATTCTGGGAAAAGAAATTTGTGCAATGTATTACACATATAAGATTGGTATCCAAAATACATAAAGAACTTTCACCAGAAAAAAAAGAAAAACAAAACCAAGTAAGCCAAGGATATAAAGAGGCAACTTACAGAAGACTAAGTGATAATGCAAATAGAGGTATTCTCACAAAGATTGGGTTTAGGAGAAGAAACCGTCTTAGCAGTAAGGAAAAGAAAGAGTAGAGAAATCTTTCTCAAGTATACTGGCATGTAAAAAACATCTCTTACTTCTGATTGTTCAGGAGTAGTGATAATATTAGAGTGTAGTGGTAAAAAGCATGAGCTTTGGTGTCAGAATCTTCATTCTGTTACTTGCCAGCTTTGTGTCCTTGGACAAGTTACATAACCCCACTAAACTTCAGTTATTCACCTTTAAATTTGGTTTAATACCACTGGCCTTGAGGCACTGTTTGGAAGATTAATAATAGATGTTAATAAAAGACCTGAATAGTGTCTGCAACATGGGTACATATTTTTATTAGTAGCTTAAGTAAACTCACTTGTTGAATGAAGTCGGTGGCACATTTACTTTAGGATGGTCTTTATAAGATACACCATAAGTTAGCTATATTTCTGATTCATGGAGTCAGAAGTTCTTTGTTCAAGGAAACATTCAGAAAGTAGGGTAGCATTCAATATATAGAAAATATGGAAAGCTTAAAGAATTTGTATATCAGCTATATTATTTCAGTTTTACTGTAAACACTGCCAACATGAACACATTTTTATTCTTTCAAGTTGGCTTCTATTGGTTTCTGGGAATTGGTGGTAAGTCTAAGAACTATACCCAAAATTATTTGTATATTTATAATCATGATATACATATATATCAATGCATTTTTGTGTTTATAATGTTAGTGTATTTGTTCATTATATCAATTAGACCAGGCACTATTATCATAATTTAAAATGGTAGCACTCAAATATAGACTTAGCTGGCATTATACTTTGTAGTATTTATTAAATAGGCATTTCATTACTGTAATAGTCATAAGTGATATTCATATTGTTAAACTCAACAGACATATTATACTCACTATGTGAATTTATCTTGCATTTGATACTGTTGACAGTTTGCTGTTGGAAATTCTGTTACCTTGTCTTTCCTGGTATTTCTCTCTTTTGATTCTCCTTGTATCTTCTTGCCTATTTCTTTTGATTCTCCTTCATGGATTTCTCTTCTACAAAATCCTTAAACATTTATACGTGATTCCATCTCATATCACTACATCTTACATTTCTTTTCCATATTCCCAATACTGTCTATACTTGAAAATCTCTCCTGATATCAAAACTCCTACTTTGAACTGCCTTTTGGACACCACCACTGAATGTCTCATGGGTATCTCAAGCTCATCATTTATAAAATGAGCTCTTTATCTTGCCCTCTCAATCTGCTTCTTCTGCCTGCTTGACATTCCAGTGAATTTACTACTATCCATGCAGTCATTCAAATTGGAAACCTAAGAGCTACCTTAGATTCATCCTTGTGCATCCGTATCTAAGAATAGAAATAATGACAACTATCATGATATTAATATAACCACCATTTATTGATCACTTATGCTGTGCCAGTACTGTACTAAATGTTTATATGGAATCTTCCCAACAACTCTGAGAGGCTGTTATTATTATTATCTTCATTTCATAGATGGCAAAATAAAACATGCCCCTTGGTTTTACTACCTTTAAAATCATTTCCTGCTCTCAGGTGGCAGAGTCAAGATGGAGGACTAGGAGGACATGGAGTTCACGTATCCTCACAACTAGGGCACCTACCAGGCACTGGTGGGGGACCATGGACACCTAAGGGGATGGGAGGAACCCCTGAGTGACTGGGTTAGATGTTGTGGGGAGGGAAGGGGGAGGAAAAGTGGAGGCTCAATGGATGGGACCAGTGCCCCTGAGGGGTGGCTGGGGGAGGGGAGGGGTTCCATGCTCAGGATGAGCCCAACCACAGTGAGGGGACCAACAGGAATGGAGAGAGGCCCTCGGGAGAGTGGAGGATCGGAAAGGAATGTGGCCAGCGTTTCCTCTGCCCACTTGGGCCCGGGAGAGCCTGGTGAGGTCCCAGGCCTAATCCTCCACCCTCTGAGGCTCCCTTCAGCCATCCTGAGCCTAACCCCCCCACCCTACCCCCCTGCATGCCCACCCAGGGCCTTACCTCTGCAGTTTGCACTCTGAGGCCCCCTCTAGCCGTGCTGCCTTTTCCAGCTGTGCAGGTCCTGAGCCTAGGCCCCACCCACCCTAAACCCTGCCCTGCCTCAGCCCCACCCCCACCTAAGCTCCACCCCCCACAGCCAAGACCTTTTCTGACTTTTGTTTTTTTTAGGTTGTGGTTCTGTTGTTTCATTTATATTTTTATTTTTTCTAATAAAGTTTTTATTTTTCTAATTTTATTTTATATTTATGCTTTGTTATTGTACTGCTCCTTTTTTTTTCTTTGGCCATGCTGTGGGGCTTGCAGGATCTTGGTTCTCAGGACGGGGGTTGGGCCTGAACTCCTGTGGTGGGAGTGCTGAGTCCAAACCTCTGGACTAATAGACAACCTCAGACCCCAGGGAATATTAATCAGAGTGAGGTCTCCTGGAGGTCCTCATCTCAGCACCAAGACCCGGCTCTACCCAACTGCCTGCCAACTCCAGTCCTAGACTGGTGGAAATAACTGCCGAAGAGGAGAATAAAGAAAAAAAAAAAAGAAAATAATTGAGGACAGTCTCAAAGACCTCTGGGACAACATTAAATACACCAACATTCAAATTAGAGGGGTCACAGAAGAGGAAGGTAAAGAGAAAGGGTCTGAGAAAATATTTGAAGAGATTATAGTCAAAAACTTCCCTAACATGGAAAAGGAAATAGCCACACAAGTTCAGGAAGCACAGAGAGTCCCATACAGGATAAACTCTAGGTGAAACACACCAAGACACATTAATTAAACTAACAAATAATTAAATTCAAAGAAAAAATATTAAAAGCAGCAAGGGAAAAGCAACAAATAACATACAAAGGAATCCCCATAAGGTTATCAGCTGATTTTTCAGCAGAAACTCTGCAGGCCAGAAAAGAGTGGCAGGATATATTTAAAGTGATGAAAGGGAAATCCTACAATGAAGATTACTCTAACCAGCAAGAATCTCATTCAGATTCAATGGAGAAATTAAAAGCATTACAGACAAGCAAAAGTTAAGAGAATTCAGCACCACCAAACCAACTTTACAACAAATGCTAAAGAAACTTCTCTAGGCAGGAAACACAAGTAAAGAAAAAGGCCCACAAAAACAAATCCAAATCAATTAAGAAAATGTTAATAGAAACATACATATCGATAATGACCTTGAATGTAAACAGATTAAATGATCCAACTAAAAGACATAGACTGGCTGAATGGATACAAAAACAAGACCCATATATATGCTGTCTACAAGAGACCCACTTCAGACCTAGGGACACATACAGACTGAAAGTGAGGGAATGGAAAAAGATACTCTGTGCAAATGGAAATCACAGGAAAGCTGGGGTAGCAATACTCGAATCAGATAAAATAAACTTTAAAATAAAGACCGTTAGAAGAGAGGTAAGGAAGGACACTACATAATGATCAAGGGAAAAATTCAAGAAGAAAACATAACAATTATAAATATTTATGCACCCAACATAGGAGCACCTCAATACATAAAGCAAATGCTAACAGACATAAAAGGGGACGTCAACAGTAAGACAATAACAGTGAGGTACAGTAACACTCTAACACCCCACTTCCACCAATGGACAGGTCATCCAGACAGAAAATAAATAAGGAAACACAAGCTTCAAATGACACAATAGACCAGATAGATTTAATTGATATATATAGGACATTCCACTCGAATGTGGCAGAATACACTTTCTTAATGCACATGGAACATTCTCCAGGATAGATTACATCTTGGGTCAAAATCAAGCCTTGGAAAACTTAAGAAAATTGAAATCTATCCAGCATCTTTTCTGACCACAAGCCTATGAGATTAGAAATCAATTACAGGAAAAAAAAAACTGTAAAAAACACAAACACATGGAGGCTAAACAGTGCACTGCTAAGTAACCAAGAGATCACTAAAGAAATCAAAGAGGAAGTTAAAAAATACCTCGAAAAAAATGACAATGAAAACATGATGACCCAAAACATATGGGATGCAGCAAAAGCAGTTTTAAGAGGGAAGTTTATAGCAATTCAATCTCATCTCAAGAAACAAGAAAAGTCTCAAATATACAATCTAACCTTACACCTAAAGCAACTAGATAAAGAAGAACAAAGAAAACCCCAAATTAGTAGTAGCAAAGAAATCATAAAGATCAGAGCAGAAATAAATGAAATAGGAACAAAGAAAACAATAGCAAAGATGAATAAAACTAAAAGTTGGTTCTTTGAGAAGACAAACAAAATTAATAAGTGTTTAGCCAGACTCATCAAGAAAAAAAGTGAAAGGACTCAAGTCAATAAAATTAGAAATGAAAAAGGAGAAATCAAAACAGACACCACAGAAATACAAAGGAACATAAGAGACTACTACAAGCAAATATCTGCCAATAAAATGGACAACCTAGAGGAAATGGACAAATTCTTGCAAAGCTACAATTTTCCAAGACTGAACCAGGAGGAATTAGAAAATGTAAGCTGACAAATCACAAGTACTGAATTTGAAACTGTTATTAAAAATCTTCCAACAAACAAAAGTCCAGGACCAGATGGTTCACAGTCGAATTTTATCAAACATTTAAAGAAGAGCTAACACGTATACTTCTCAAACTCTTGCAAAAAATTGCAGAGGGAGGAAAACTCCCAAACTTGTTCAATGAGGCCACCATCACCCTGATACCAAAGCCAGGCAAAGATATCACAAGAAAAGAAAATTACAGACCAGTATCACTGATGAACGTAGATGCAAAAATCCTCAACAAAATACTAGCAAACAGACTCCAACAACACATTAAAAAGATCATACACCATGATCAAGTGGGATTTATCTCAGGGATGCAAGGATTCTTCAATATATGCAAATCAATCAATGTGATACACCATTTTAATAAAGAATAAAAACCATATGATCATCTCAATAGATGCAGAAAAAGCTTCTGAGAAAATTCAACACCAATTTGTGATACAAACTCTCCAGAAAGTGGACATGGAGGGAACCTACTTCAACATAATAAAGGCCATATACAACAAACCCACAGCCACCATCATTCTCAATGGTGAAAAACTGAAAGCATTTCCTCCAAGATCAGGAACAAGACAAGGATGTCCACTCTCACCACTATTATTCAAAATAGTATTGGAAGTCCTAGCCATGGCAATCAGAGAAGAAAAGAAATGAATATAAATTGGAAAGGAAGAAGTAAAACTGTCACTGTTTGCAGATGACATGATACTATATATAGAAAATCCTAAACATGCCACCAGAAAGCTACTAGAACTAATCAGTGAATTTGGCAAGGTTGCAGGATACAAAATTAATGCACAGAAATCTCTTGTATTCCTACACACAAAAAACAAAAGATCAGAACGAGAAATTCAGGAAACAATCCCATTTACCATCACAACAAAAAGAATAAAATACCTAGGAATAAACCTACCTAAGGAGGCAACAGACCTGTACTCAGAAAACTATAAGATACTGATGAAAGAAATCAAAGATGACACAAACAGATGGAGAGATATACCATACTTCTGGATTGGAAGAATCAATATTGTGAAAATGACTATACTACCCAAAGCAATCTACAGGTTCAATGCAATCCCTATCAAATTACAAATGGTATTTTTCACAAAATTAGAACAAAAAAATTTGCTATTTTTATGGAAACCCTAAAGACCTCGAATAGCCAAAGCAATCTTGAGAAAGAAGAACGGAGCTGGAGGAATTAGGCTCCCCGACTTCAGGCTATACTATAAAGCTACAGTAATCAAGACAGTATGATACTGGCACAAAAACAGAAATATGGATCAATGGTACAGGATACAAAGCCTAGAGATAAACCCACGCATCTATGGTCACCTAATCTATGACAAAGAAGGCAAGGATATACAATGGAGAAAAGGCAGTCTCTTCAATAAGTGATGCTGGGAAAACTGGATAACTACGTGTAAAAGAATGAAATTAGAACACTTCCTAACACCTTACGCACAAAGAAACTCCAAATGGATTAAAGACCTAAATGTAAGACCAGACACTATAAAACTCTTAGAGGAAAACATAGGAAAAACACTCTTTGATGGAAATCACAGCAAGATCTTTTATGACCCACCTCCTAGAATAATGAAAATAAAAATAAACATAAGCAAATGGGACCTAATTAAACTTAAAAGGTTTTGTACAGCAAAGGAAACCATAAACAAGATGAAGAAACAACCCTCAGAATGAGAGAAAATATGTGCAAGTTATGTAATGGACAAAGGATTAATCTCCGAATTATATGAACAGCTCATGGAGCTCAGTATCAAAAAAAGAAACAAGGAACCTAATCAAAAAATGGGCAGAAGTACTAAATAGACATTTCACCAAAGAATTTGACCTTGCCACTACTCTGCCAAACCCCTTAACTAGGGTCCTATTTCCTTTAAAGTCCAAGCTTCTTATCTTGGCATATGGTACTCTTCATGATCTGGCCCCTATTTAGTCTGCCTTGCCATACATTCTTATTGGCCTTCTTGTAGTTTCCTGCAGTGACCGTGTTGTTTCACACCTCCCTGCATTTTGCTATCTCTTTCCTGTAATACCCTTCCTAAATTTCCTCATTTGGATTAAGCACAAGCTTTGGAATCAGACTGCCAGGGTTTGTTTTCTACTACAACTATTTACTGTGTGACCTTGGGCAAGGTATTTTATGCTCTCAATATCTCAGTTGCCTACTTAACTGATATAATATGTACAAAGCTATTGAAGTTTTGCCTGACACAAAGAAAGTCCTCCATAAATGTTATTTTTCTTATATTTAATATTCAACAAATACGTATGGTTTACCTATGGTATGCCAGACACTTTCCTGGGTACTCAGTAATCAGCATTGAATAAGACAGAAAAGGTCCTTCTATTCTGGGGAAGCTTATGTTCTATTATAAGAAGAAAGACAATAAATAGGAGTAAGTAAACAAGATTTTTTTTAAAATGGCAAAATAAATAAATAAACACAGTTTGTTTATCCAGTTAAGGAGTTTTGCAGATGTTTCCAGTTTTTGGCAGTTATGAATTAAGCTGCTATATATATTCTTGTACTTTTTTGTGTTTGTGAATATAAGTTTTTATTTCACTTGGGTAAATACTTGGGAGCAGCATTCCTTGCTCATATGGTAAGAATATGTTTAACTTTATAAGTAACCAGTAAACTGTTTGCCAAAGAGGTTGTATCAATTTGCATTTCCATCAGCAATGTATGAGGCCTAGATATGCATATCCTTGTCAGCACTTAGTATTGTCAGTATTTTGTAATCCTAGCCATTCTAATAGATATGCAATTGTATATCATTGTGATTTTAGTTTGACTTTGGAAATCTTTTCATATGTTTTTCTTCAGTTTCCTTATTCAGTGTTTTATAATTTTTAGAATATAGGTCTTTTACCTCCTTGGTTAAGTTTTTTCCTAGATATCTCATTCTTTTTGATGTGATTTTAAGCAAGATTTGCTTTCTCTTTGTGATAATTTATTGTTAGTGCATAGAAGAGCAATGGAGGTCTGTATATTAATTTTATATTTCTGGAACTTTACTGAATTCATTTAGTTCTAATAGTTTTTTGGGTGGAAACATTAGGATTTTCTCTATATAGTATGGTGTCATCTGCAAATTGTGACAGTTTTATTTCTTCCCTTCTAATTTGGAACCTTTTTTTCCTTTCTGATTGCTGTGACTAGGACTTCAATACTATGTTAAATAGAAGTTGCAAGAGGGCATCCTTGTCTTATTTCACCTTTTCATGTTGAGTATGATGTTATCTGTGTGTTTGTCATTAATGGCCTTTATTATGTTGAGACACGTTTCCTCTATACCAACTTTGATTGGAGTTATTATCATGAATGGATGTTGAATTTTTTCAAATGCTTTTTCTGCATCTATTGAGATGATCAAGTGATTTTTATCCTTTTTGTTAAAGTGGTGATTTGCAGATATTGAACCATCCTTGCATCCCTGGAGTAAATATCACTTGATCATTGTGTATGACCCTTTTTAAATATTGTTGAATTTGGTTTACTAATATTTTGTTGAGGATATTTACATCTACTTTCAATAGAGATATTGTCCTGTAATTTTCATTTTTTGTAGTGTCATTGGTTTTGGTATCAGGGTAATGGTGGCCTCATAGAATGAATTTGGGACTGTTCCCTCCTCTTCAATTTTTTGGAATAGTTTGAGAAGTATAGGTAGTAATTTTTCTTTATATGTTTGGTAGAATTCTCCTGTGAAGCTCTCCAGTCTTGGAGTTTTGTTTGCTGGGAGTTTTATGATTGAAAATTCAATTTCACTAGCAGTGATTTTTCTATTCAGATTGTCTATTTCTTCCTGATTCAGTATTGGAAGATTTTTTTGTTTCTAGAAATTTATTCATTTCTTTAGGTTGCCCGATTTGTTGTTATAAATGTTCATGTTATTCTCTTTATGATTTTTTGTATCTCTATGGTATTGGTTGTAATTTTTCCTCTTTTGTTTCATTTGTTATTTGGGCCCTTTCTCTTTTTTTCTTAATGAGCCTGGCTAACGGCTTGTTTGTTTTGTTTTTCTTTTCATAAATCCAACTCTTGATTTTATTGATCATTTCTATTGCTTTTTTGATTTCTATTTTACCTATTTCCTCTCTGATATTTATTATTTTCTTACTTCTGGCAACTTTAGGCTTTATTTGTTCTTATTCTTCTAATTCCTTTAGATGGTAGGTTAGGTTGTTTATTTCAGATTTTTCTTGTTTCTTGAGGTAGGCCTGTATTACTATAAACTTTCCTCTTAGAACTAATTTTACTGTGTCCCATAAATTTTGTAAGTTTTGTCTTATTTTCATTTGTCTCATGGTATTTTCTGATTTCCTCTTTGATTTCTTCATTGAGCCATTGGCCTTTAGTAACATGGATTATTTAATTTCCATCTGTTTGTGTTTTTTCCATTTTTCTTTCTGTAATTGATTTCTAGTTTCATACTGTTCTGGTCAGAAAAAATGCTTGATATAATTTCTATCCTGTTACATTTGTTAAGATTTTATGATCCATTTAAAATTAATATTTATATATGGTATCAAATATGGATTGAGATTTTTTTTTAATTTATATTTTGCATATGGATTTCTAATTACTTCAGTACCGTCTGTTCTGAAGCCTTCCCTTTTTCTTTTGGATTCGTTTTGTATCTTTGTTTAAAGTAAAATGACCATATATCTGTTGGTCTACATTTTGATTCTATTCTGTTTCATTGAGCTATATGACCATTCTTTTTCCAACTCTACACCATCTTGATTTCTGTAGTTTTATAGTAAGTCTTGAAGTCAGATGGTATAAGTCTTCTAACTTGTTATCATTTAAAAACATATTTCTGGTTATTCTAGCTCCTTTGCCTTTTCATGTAAATTTTAGAATAAGCTTATGATTTTCTAAAAAAAATGGAAAAAAAAAACTTGCTAGCTTGTTTGGGTTTTGACTAAGATTGTGTTGAATCTTTACATATTTAGGAGAATTTGACATATTGATTTTTAATGCTATTATTTCTTTCAATCCATGAACAATGTATATTTCTCCATTTATTTGTTTCTTGTTTGATTACTTTCATCTGTAATTTGTTTGTTTTTAGGATTTGTATTGTTTTCAACATTCATATCTCACATATGTTGCATTAGATTTATGCCTAAGTATTTCCTTTCTCTTTGATGCTATTATAAATGAAATTATTTTAAAACATTTAAGTTGCTAATTGTTCAGTATTAGTCTATAGTTATATGACACTGACCTTTTATTCTGCGTCCTTGCTAAACTCATTTATTACTTTTAGTAGATTATTTGTCAATTTGAGATTTTTTTACATAGGCAATAGAGATCATTTATATCTGAATGCCTTTGTTTTTTTTTCTTATCTTATTACACCAGTTATTACCTCTAATACAATATTGAATTGGAGATGTGAGAGTGGACCTGATTTCCCTATTCTCAGTGTTAGAGGAAAGCATCTAGTCTTTTATTACTGTTAATGATGTTACCTGTAGTTGTTTTTGTTTTTTGTTTTGGTAAATGTCATTATTAAATTGAGGACATTTCCTTCCAGTCTTAATTTACTGATAGTTTTTAGAATGAAAGCATGTTGGATTTTGTCAAATGCCTCTGCAGCTCTTTAAGCAAACCTTAGAGTCACAAAATTTCATAGTTAAAAGTAACCTTAATAACTGTTTCTTCATATTGAGACCTGCATATTTACTATCATCTACGTTACTCTAAAATTATATTCTTAGAGTAACAGTTTTTCTCTTTAACTGAAAATACATAGTTGTATAAGGGACTTTACTATATTTCCATTTATTTAATTATTTACTAATCTATACAGTAAAGCTATTAAGTAACTTTTATTATTAGCTAAGAAAACTGAGACTCATGGCAGATAAGTAACTAGCTGAAAGAAGCAGTCCAGCCGCTATGACAACTTAACATTTTCTTAGTATATTGTGTTCTTTTTGCTTTTTAGTTTCTATATCCATTTTTCTAGAATGCCTTTACACTCTTAACCTTCCAAACTTTATATGTTTTCTTTTATATAAAAAAGAATTTTTTTGAGAAATTCTGAGTTTCAGGATGAAGAAATGAGTCATTCAAGATCTTTCATCTATTTTATGTCAGAGCTGAGCTTGTAGCTCAGGCCTCTTAACCTTCATGCTAGTTTTATGGATCTTCACTAAGGTCTGCTCTGGCTTTCATTAAGTACAGCTTCCTTTTCTTATTTTTGTCTCCCACACTGCAGGTATCTTGGAGGCCTTGCTAGTTGCCTCTCTGGTATTGTCCCAAATGTAGACTTTTGGCAAACAACTTTAACTTTCAAAAATTAGTGTATCAAACCCAATTTTTACCAAGGTTACTCTTGTCTCATTGATTCTGTTGCTCTACTGAATTATAAGAAGCATGTAAAATAATTACATTTGGAGTTGATATCCTATTATGTGCCAGCAGAAACCGTTAATTATAATAATTTTTTTCTAAATTATTTGTAATTTGTGGTATCTAAAGTGATTTTGATATAAATCAAGAATATTCTCTTCAACATTTGGAAATATTGTACTGTTAAATGTGTCTCATTAGTGAAAATACTGGTAGTTATGTAGTAGGTAAATAACAACCATATATGAAAGCACTTTCTTTTCTGTTTTATTCTTTTTCCCCTTTTATCTCAAAGGTAAAACATTAATCTAGAAAATATAATATTTGATGACCCAACAATATTTCTTTTGTCATGTTTAAAAAAAATGTTTCAATAAATAGCTATGTTTGGTTCAGGATATTTAACTTAATCCACCACGTGATTGATATAAGTAATTTATTTTGAAAAATCCTTTTGATCAGTTGATTGAATGTGCCTAATTACCCAATTCTACTACAAAAGAATGGGAGAAAGTTAGGAGTAAATAAGTTGAGCTACTATCTCTTACTGAATTTATCTAGGTATACAATGAATGCTTTGCTTGGGAAACTTTGCTTGGCAGCATGTAAGGGAGAGTGAAATCAAAGAGTCCTGAATTAAATTTAAGCTTAGTAATTACTAACTAGTTGTTGACTTTCAGCTAGTTACTTAACTTCTCTGAGCCTCATTTTGCATATTAAATACTATTACTTCAAAGCATTGTTTTTTAAAGTAAATGAAATAATTATATTTATTAGTTTCATTTGAAATTAAATAATGAGCATGTAATAAAGTTTGTAACATATGGTTTACTTTTATAAAATATTTGTCAGATTTATTCAAGAAGTATTTATTAAGAACTTGTATATGGCCAAGCACTGTACTAAGCACCAAAGATACAATTGCTATATATATATATATATATATATATATATATATATACTGTCCTTATGCTTTGTAAGGCATACATTTTAGTGAGAGAAACATAAACTGATAAGCAAATAAATGTACAAAATATGAATTTATTTTAGTGATAAATTTTATAAGGAGAGTAAACTTTATCACTAAACTCAATTATTATTTTGGATTCTAAGTTGGTAATACTCACTGTCTAAATTTTACAAGTACAGTTAGGCTGAAGTGATTGTCTAACCACCATTGAACATTGTTGCAGTGTTGTTTATTGGATAAACAAGTAACTGAATGGTTAATAAAAAATGGGAATATGAGGCTTCCCTGGTGGCGCAGTGGTTGGGAGTCCACCTGCCGATGCGGGGGACGTGGGTTCATGCCCCGGTCTGGGAGGATCCCGCGTGCCGCGGAGCAGCTGGGCCCATGGGCCAGTGCGTCCTGTGGGCATGTGCGTCTGGAGCCTGTGCTCTGCGGCGGGAGGGGCCCCAACAGTGAGAGGCCTGCGTACCGCAAAAAAAAATAAAATAAAATAAAAAAAATAAATGGGAATATGGCTAGGGAGGGTATTTTCATTTATTCAACAAACATTTTGGTGAATCACTGTGAACCAAGGCATTTATATAAGGCAGTCTCTTTTTGTACTTATGGAGCAATCAAGATGAATCAGGTATACAAAAAACTGTTAATCAATAGATGAGATAATAAGTTTAGTACTAGAGATGTAGGTAATGCATTATAAAAGTTTATTACTTTCAGTTGAGCTAGGGGTCAAGGAATAGATGAAGATTACAAAGAGAAGACAATACTTGATCTGGTTCTTAAAGCCAATCTTGAAAAGGAAAGACTCATCTTAGTCAAATAAGTATCATAAAACTGATATGATAGCCCAAAGCTTCAATTTAATAGTGAAATAAGTGGTAAAAAATCAAATCATATCAGGGTGCCACTTAATATAAAGCAAAACATCTTTGCCTTTTCCTTAAGATTGTAAAGTTGGCTGTAGAATGGGGTAGTTATATTTCACCATTCATTGTACTTTAGCATCAGTGTTATAGGATGTGTTATGACATAGTTACTTGTTTATGAGAGAAAACTCCCTTATGAGGGTCACACTGAAGAATTTTATGCTGAATTTTTTTTTTAACTCTTTGCATGTGGTTTTCAAGTGCTGAACAATTAAAAAGACCCAAATTTAGACTGGAAACTTATTGTGACATAAACTTATAAATATTGCTGTTTGCAATATAAATAAAACACAGATGTAGAACGTGAAAAAGTTCTTTATGTAAATGAAACTCTGGGTACTACAAACAGAACATCTTAGGCTAGATGAGTCTTAAAGCTATGGGTTGTTTGGCTGATCTACTGCCAAAGGAATGAGAGATTGATATTTAAATTTCATGTGAAGTTTCATGGGTAGTCTAAGCCTTGCTTCGGCAGAACAAAATCTACAAAATCATGAGAAAAGGCACTAAAACTTTTGTAGGCTTTGATTTTCTGAATGTATAGAGAAAGCTTTGGAGTTTAACCAGATGAACTTTCAGAAACTCTTATTATGCTCCCTTATGAACCTGCAGTGGCCCATACTGCTTGGAACCTGCCCTATTTTTGTGTTCACCTTTGAATTTCAGCTAGCTTGGTTATAGCATCTTTACATTGGCAAACTAAATGATGATCATGCTTTGATTTTGAACTCTATTTTCACCCCAGTCCATCTTTTCAGCTGCTTGCCGGACACCTCCACAGCAGTATTGAACAACAGCTTTCCCCAAAGTCTGTATTAGCTTTCAGAATTTTTTTTGGTTTATTGTACCAATGTTTATTTGATTAATCAAACTAGAAACTTGGGATTCATCCTTTATGATTCATTTATTATTCATGCTGCCGCCTCTGTCTGGAAGGCCTTTCTCTAATTCTCACTTTGCTTGGCTAAAAAGTCCTTTAAGATGTAGGTAAAATCTCTTCTCTTCTGAGAATCTGCTCCTTACTTCAAGACTGTGTGCCCAAGAGCTTTCATTGATGATACTAACACAGCATGGTTACCACATGATGTAATTGAAAGCTTGTGTGCCACTTTCCCTCCTGGATTATTAGCTACTTTTTATTAGGGACTGAGACTTCATGATTTCTTATTTGTTTTTCTGTAAAATGGAGCTTGTTGTGAGGATTTAATGTGCTAATACTGACATAAAATGAGCACCAATAATTCTTAGATATTAATGTATTACTGTTGTTATTATTTACTACTATTATTATCTTGGTTTCTTCAATACTTGAAATGATGCCTGCCTTTAAAAAATGGATATGTTGATAAAATGAATGTGTTTAGCAGTTATCTCTGCAATGACACTCTAGTACTGGCTCCTTTCTGACATCTAGACCCAGCTCTTTGGGGGTAATCATATTTTCCTCCCAGGCTTATTTGCTTCTTTTAGCCAGTGCCTTTTCTTCATGAATTTGTGTCTGAACCCAGAGGCCTGGTGCATTTGTTTCTCTTTCAACCTAAAATACATGTGGGGCTCTTATAACTAATTAACTATGCCTGTACATAGATAATAAGATAAAATTGTAAACTAATGGTAAAGAGAACTGCAAGTCAATGAAAATATAGAATAAATATCAGTCTAAGACTTGATACAGCTTTCAAAACAGCATAGACATTTTTATGTAGAAACTTTTTCTGAGCCCCTTGACTGTGTTAGGTACCCCCTCTATGCTTCCATAGTTCTCTCTATCTCCCTAGGACTGGAACAGCTCCATAATTTGTGTGCAAAATGAAAATGCAGAGACCCTTATTAAATATTATTAAGAACTTCACACACCCATCAATCTGGCTCTGCCCTACTCTTTGCTCTGGCGTGACATAGTAGGTTTCCTGAATGAATGAATAACTGACCAAAATCCAGTGTATTGAAATTTTTGTGATAAGTGATGGTAATGACAATGGCCTAAATTGAATAACCAGAGTGAGGGGGCCAAGCTTTTCAGCAACAGGTGGAGCTTTTTAACATAATCACTGGTGACAGTCAGTAATCCACAAACTTTATATATATTTTTATATATTTTTCAACCAAAGTAAAACATCATCTTTACTCTTAAGTTGATAGGTAATTAATTTTGTATTCTTAATTCTACCAAATGTTAAAAGAGTTAACATCAATTGCATATTATCTCTTCCAGAAAATAGAAAACACTTTCCAATTTTATGGAGCCAGTATTACTCTTATACCAAAATTGGTCAAAGAATACAAACAATACAAAAGTACAGCCTAATATCCAGCATGAATATGGATGAAAAAATTATTAACTAAATATTAACAAAGATAATTCAGCAATATGTAATAAGAATTATACACTGATCAAATAGTTTACTCCAGTGATGCAAGGCTGGTTCAATATTAAAAATCAAGTATTGTAATCCATCATATTAACAGGCAAAAGATGGAAAAATCACATGATCATGTCGATTTATGTAGAAAAAGCACTTCACAAACTTCGGCATCTATCCATAATAAACTCTCCAAAAAAATAGGAACAGAGTGGGGATCTCTGTCAACTTGGTTTCTAAAAATCTGCAAAAATCCCACAGTTGTCATTATACTTGATGAAACATAGAATGCTTTTCCCTTGAGATTTGTAACAAAGCAAAGATGTATACTCTCACACTGCTATTCAAGGTAGTATTGAAAGTTCTAGCCAGTGAAAGGTAAGAAGAGGAAATTAAAGGCATTAATATCAGAAGGAAAAAATAAAACTTTTATTTGCATATAGCATGATTATATACATAGAAATCCTTATGAAGTATATAAAAAAGACTCCTAGCACTAACAAGTGAGATGAATTTGGTCTCAAGATACGAGATCAACATACAAAATTGAATATATTTCTACATATTTGTAGTGGACACTGGAAAACCAAAATTAAATCTATACCATTACAATCACTCTAGAAAATGAAATAGTTAATTGTAAATCTATAAAATCTGTACAAAATTTGTATGCACTGAAGTTATCGATGACGATTTAATAAATGGAGAGATATACCATGGTCATGTATTAGAAGAATGAACAAAATAAGATGACAACTCTACTTAAATTGTTCTGTAGGCTTAATACATTCCAAGCTTTGACCAATTCCTAGCAAGACTTTTCTACACATAAGCAAGATTATTCTAAAATTAATATGGAACGGCAAAGGAAAAAAATAGCTAAAGCATTTTTTAAGAGAATAAAGTGGGAGGAATGACTCTACCTTATATCAAAGCTTATTATACAATGACAGTAATCAAGATTGTGTAGTATTGTCAGAGGCAAGGTATTTTATTCTTTGCATCGAAAATTATAAAATGCTTTAAAATACTTCCAATAATAAGATTCTTAGAAGAGAACATAGGGGTAAACTCCTTGAGATAGGTGTTGATGATTTTTTTTAATCTGACACCAAAAGGAAATGCAACAAAAGCAAAAATAAATAAGTGAGACTTCATTAAAGAAAAAAAGTTCCTGCATAGTAAAGGAAACCATTGGGCTTCCCTGGCGGTGCAGTGATTAAGAATCCACCCACCAATGCAGGAGACATGGGTTTGAGCCCTGGTCCAGGAAGATCCCACATGCTGCGGAGCATCTAAGCCCGTGTGCCACAACTACTGAGCCTGCGCTCTAGAGCCCACGAGCCAGAACTACTGAGCCCACGTGCTACAACTACGGAAGCCTGTGTGCCTAGAGCCCGTGCTCCGCAGCAAGAGAAGCCACCACAATGAGAAGCCAGTGCACCACAATGAAGAGTAGACCCACTGTCCACAACTAGAGAAAGTCCATGTGCAACAATGAAGACCCAACACAGCCAAAAATAAATAAATAAAATAATAAATAAATTTGTAAAAAAAAAAAAGGAAACCATCAACACAAAATGAAAAGGCAATGTATGGAATGGGAGAAAATATTTGCAAATCAGATACCTGCTAAGAGGCTAATTAATATCCAAAATATATAAAGAAATCATACAGTTCAAGAGCTGTAAAATCAAGCAATCGAATTAAAAAGTGGGCAGAGAGTCTGAGCAGACATTTTCCCAAAGAAGGTATGCACATGGCTAATAAGTACATTAAAATGTGCTCAACACCACTGTTCATCAGGGAAATGCAAATCAAAACCACAATGAAATATCACCTGTTAGAATGGCTTTTATGAAAAAGTTAAGCAGGGCTAAGTGCTGGCAAAGATGTTGAGTAAAGGGAGCCTTTGTGTGCTATTTTGGGGGTTGTAATTTGGTATAGCCCCTATATTGGAAAACAGTATGGAGTTTCCTCAAAAATGTGAAAATAAAACTACTGTGTGATCCAACAATTCTACTTCTGAATATATATTCAAAGGAAATGAAATCATTATCTTGGAAATAAATCTGTACTGCACTGTTCATTGCAGCATCATTTACAATAGACAAGATATGGAAACAATCTAGGTGTCCATTGATGGATGAATGGATAAAGAAAATGTGGTACATAGGCATACTGTGTTTTATTGGGCTTCACTTTATTGTACTTTGCAGCTGCTGTGTATTTTGCAAATTGAAGTTTTGTGGGACCCTGTTTCGAGCAAGTCTATCAGTGCCATTTTTCCAATAATATTTGCTTACTTCAAGTCTCTGTGTCACATTTTTATAACTTTTACAGTATTTCAAATTTTTCATTATTATTATATGTGTTATGGTGACCTGTGATCAGTGATCTTGGATGTTACTATTCTAATTGTTTGAGGGGTGCCATGATCATGCCTGTATAAGATGGTAAACTTAACCCATAAATGTTGTGTGTGTGTGTGTGTGTGTTTAATATTTATTTATTTATTTATTTGGCTGAGTCGGGTCTTAATTGTGGCATGAGAGATCTTCATTGAGGCATGCGGGATCTTTTAGTTCCGGCATGCAGGCTCTTACTTGCAGCAAGTGGGATCTACTTACCTGACCAGGGATTGGACCCCCTGCATTGAGAGCACAGAGTCTTAACTGCTGGACCACCAAGGAAGCCCCAAGTGTTGTGTGTATTCTTACTGCTCCACCAACCTGTCATTTCCCCATCTTTCTTTCTCTCCTCAGGCCTCCCTATTTCCTGAAACATGACAGTATCGAAGTTGGGCCAGTTAGTAACCCTACAGTGGCCTCTAAGTGTTCAAGTGAAAGGAAAATTCTCAGGTCTCTCACTTTAAATTGAAAGCTAGAAATGATTAAACTTAATGAAAAAGGCATGTCAAACGCTGAGATAGGTTGAACAGGTCTCTTGTGCCAAACAGTTAACCAAGTTGTGAATGCAAAGGAAAAGATCTTGAAGAAAATTAAAAGTACTACTCCAGTGAACACATGAATAATAAAGGAAAACAGACTTATTGCTGATAGGAGAAAATTTTAGTGGTCTGGGTAGAAGATCAAACCAGCTACAGCATTCCCCTAAGCCAAAATCTAATTCAGAGCAAGTCCCTAAACCTCTCTTGAGTTCTGTGAAGGCTGAGAGAGGTGAGGAAGCTCTGGAAGAAAAGTTTGAATCCAGCTGTGGTTGGTTCATGAGGTTTCAGGAAAGAAGCTGTCTCTATAACATAAAAGTACAAGGTGAAGCAGCAAGTGCTGATGTAGAAGCTGCCACAGTTTATCCAGGAGAGCTAGCTAAGATAATTAAACACTACGCTAAACAACAGATTTTCAATTCAGATGAACAGTCTTATTTTGGAAGAAGATGCCATCTAGGGCTTTCATAGCTAGAGAGAGGAGAAATCAAAGCCTGGTTTCAAAGCTTCAAATGACAGGCTGACTGACCCTCTTGTTAGGGGCTAATGCCACTGGTGACCTTAAATTGGAGCCAGTACTCATTTATCATTCCAAAAATCCTAGAGCCCTTAGGAATTATGTTAAATCTACTCTGCCTATGAAAGCACATCTGTTTACAACATGGTTTGCTGAATATTTTAAGTGCACTCTGAGACCTACTGCTCAGAGTAAAATGTTCCTTTCAAAATATTATTGCTCATTGACAATGCACCTGGTCACCCAAGAGCTCTTAGGAAGATGTACAATGTTGTTTTCATGCCTGCTACCACAACATTCATTCTGCAGTCCATGGAGCAAAGAGTAATTTTAACTTTCAAATATTATTATTATTTTCAAGCATTATTATTTAAAAGATGAATTTCATAAGATTGTAGCTTCCATAGATAGTGATTCCTCTGATGGATCTGGGCAAAGTCGATTGAAAACCTTCTGAGAAGAATTCAGCGTTCTAGATGCCATTAAGAACATTCATGCTTCATGGGAAGAAGTCAAAGTACCAAAATTAACAGGAGTTTGGAAGAAGTTGATTCCAGCCCTAATAGATGAGTTTGGGAGAATCAAGACTTCAGTTAGGAAGTAACTGCAGCTTTGGTGGAAACATCAAGAGAACTAGAATTAGAAGTGGAGCACTCTGGAACATTTACAAGCCTAGGAGGAGAGAGCAGGAAACACTGAGAGCTGAGCCCTCAGTAGACATTTCTCCAGAGAAGATATACAGATCGCCAAAAAGCACATGAAAAGATGCTCAACATCACTAATTATCAGAGAAATGCAAATCAAAACTACAATGAGGTATCACTTCACACTGGTCAGAATGGCCATCATCAAAATTGTACAAACAATAAATGCTGGAGAAAGTGTACAATGTTGGTGGGAATGTAAACTGGTACAACCACTATGGAGAACAATATGGACGTTCCTTAAAAAAACTAATAGAGTTGTCATCTGATCCAGCAATCCCACTCTTGGGCATATATCCAGCCAAAACTATAATTCAAAAAGATACATACACCCTTATGTTCATAGCAGCACTATTCACAGTAGCCAAGACATGGAAACAACCTAAATGTCCATCGACTGATGAATAGATAAAGAAGATGTGGTATATACGATGGAATATTACTCAGCCATAAAAAATGAAATAATGCCATTTGCAGCAACATGGATGGACCTAGAGATTATCCTACTAAATGAAGTAAGTCAGACAGAGAAATACAAATATCATATATCACTCATATGTGGAATCTAATTTTTAAAATGACGCAAATGAACTTACATACAAAACAGAAGCAGACTTACAGATATTGAAAACAAACTTACAGTTACCAAAGGGGAAATGTAGGCAGGAGGGATAAATCAGGAGCTTGGGATTAACATACACACACGGCTATATATAAGATAGATAATCAACAAGGACCTATTGTATAGCACAGGAAACTCTACTCAATATTCTGTGGTAATCTATATTAGAAAAGAATCTGAAAAAGGATGCATATATGTATATCTATAACTGAATCACTTTGCTGTACACCTGAAACACAACATTGTAAATCAACTATACTCCAGTAAAATTAAAAAAAACAAAACAAAACAAGAAGTGGAGCCTGAAGATATGCCTGAATTGCTGCAATCTCATGATAAAACTGTAAGGAATGGGAAGTTGCTTCTTAGGAATGAGCAAAGAAAGTGGTTTCTTGAGATGAAATCCACTCTGGTGAAGATGCTGTGAAGATTTTTGAAATGACAACAAAGGATTTAGAATATTACATAAACTTAGTTGATGAAACAGCATCAGAGTTTTAGATAATTGACTGCAATTTTGCAAGAAGTTCTGCTATAGGTAAAATGCTATCAAATAACATTTTGTGCTGCAGAGAAATCTTTAGTGAAAGGAAGAGTCAATCCATCCACCAACCTTCATTGTTGTCTTATTTTAAGAAACTGCCACTGCCACTGCAACCTTTAGCAACCACCACCCTGATCAGTCAGCAGCCATCAACATTGAGGCAAGACCCTCCACTAGCAAAAAGATTATGACTGACTGAAGGCTTAGGAAGTGATTAGCATTTTTTAGCAATAAAGTATTTTTAATTAAGATATGGACATTGTTATTTTAGACATAATGTTATTTCATACTTAATAGACTACAGTATAATGTAAACATAATTTTCATATGCATTGAGAGACCAAAAAAGTTGTGTGACTTGCTTTATTGTGGTGGTCTGGAACCAAATCTGTAATATCTCCAAGTCATGCCTGTATATATGTATATCAAATTATGTTGTACACCTAAAACTAATACAGTGTTATATGACAATTATATCTCAGTTAAACTGGAAAAAAAAACTAAAAATCAAGTTAGCAGTGTTAAAAAATTCCATACAAGTCTAGGTATTGCTGGGTAGGTATTTTTTAGATGTGATTAAATTTTAAATTTGTGTCCTTTGAGTAAAGCAGATTATCCTCCATAATGTGGGCAGTCGTCATCTTCTCAGTTAAAAGGCTTAAGTGAAAAGATTAAGGTCCTCTGAGGAGGAAAGAATTCTGTCTTCAGACTGCCTTTAGATTCAAGACTGCAGTACCAACTCCTGCCAGAATTGCTAGCTTGCCAGCGTGCCCTGCAGATTTCAGACTTGCCAGCCTTTACAATCATGTGAACCAATTCCTTTTTTTAAAATTATATATATTTTTTACTTTATTGTTTTTTGTTTTATTGGAGTAAAATTGCTTTACAATGTTGTGTTAGTTTCTACTGTACGATGAGGAGAATCAGCTATATATATACCTATAACCCCTCCCTCTTGGACCTCCCTCACACTGCACCCTGCATCCCATGCATCTAGGTCATCATAGAGCACCGAGATGAGCTCCCTGCTGTACAGCAGGTTCCCACTATCTATTTTACACATGGTACAGTGTTTATGTCAAACCTAATCTCCCAATCGTTCTACTCTTCCCTTGCCCCCCTGTGTCCACATGTCCTTCTCTACATCTACGTCTCTATTTCTGCCCTACAAATAGGTTCATCTATACCATTTTTCTACATTCCACATATATGTGTTAATATGCAATATTTGATTTTCTCTTTCTGGCATGCTTCACTCTGTATGACAGACTCTAGGTCCATCCACATTTCTACAAATGACCCAATTTCATTCCCTTTTATGGCTGAGTAATATTCCATTGTATATATGTACCACCTCTTCTTTATCCATTCATCTATCGTTGGACATTTAGGTTGCTTCCGTGACCTGACTATTGTAAATAGTGCTGCAATGAACACTGGGGTGCATGTGTCCTTTTGAATTATGTTTTTCTCAAGGTATATGCCCAGTAGTGGGATTCCTGGGTCATAATGTAGTTCTATTTTTAGTTTTTAAGGAACCTCCATACTGCTTCTCCATAGTGGCTGTATCAGTTTACATTCCCACCAACAGTGCAAAACGATTCTCTTTTATCCACACCCTCTCCAGCATTAATTTTTTGTAGATTTTTTGATGATGGCTATTCTGAGTGGTGTGAGGTGATACTACATTGTAGTTTTGACTTGCCTTTCTCTAATAATTAGTGATGTTGAGCATCTTTGCATGTACCTCTTGGCCATCTATATGTCTTCTTTGGTGAAATATCTATTTAGGTCTTCTGCCCATTTTTTACTTGGATTATTTGTTTTTTATGATATTGAGCTCCATGAGCTCTTTGTATATTTTGCAGATGAATCCTTTGTCCGTTGCTTCATTTGCATATATTTTCTCCCATTTTGAGGGTTGTCTATTCATCTTGTTTATGGTTTCCTTTGCTGTGCAAAAGATTTTAAGTTTCGTCACATCCCATTTGTTTATTTTTGTTTTAATTTTTATTACTCTAGGAGGAGGGTCAAAAAAGATCTTGCTGTGGTTTATGTCAAAGAATGTTTTTCCAATGTTTTCTTCTTAAGAGCTTTATAGTCTCCAATCTTACATTTAGGTTTTAAATCCATTTGGAGTTTATATTTGTGTATGGTGTTAGATAGTGTTCTATTTCATTCTTTTACATGTAGCTGTCCAGTTTTCGCAGCACCACTTATTGAAGAGGCTGTCTTTTCTCCATTGTCTGTTCTTGCCTCCTTTGTTGTAAATTAGGTGACCATATGTGCATGGGTTTATCTCTGGGCTTTCTGTTCTGTACCGTTTACCTATATTTCTGTTTTTGTGCCAGTGCCATACTGTCTTGATTACTGTAGCTTTGTAGTATAGTTTGAGTTGGGGAGCCTGATTCCTCCAGCTCCGTTTTTCTTTCTCAAGATTGCTTGGCTATTCGGGGTCTTTGTGTTTCCATACAAATTGTAAAATTTTTTACTCTAATTCGTGAAGAATGCCATTGGTAGTTTGATAGGGATTGCACTGAATCTGTAGATTGCTTTGGGTAGTATAGTCATTTAAAGAATACTGATTCTTCCAATCCAAGAACATGGTATATTTCTCCATCTGGTTATGTCATCTTTGATTTCTTTCATCAGTGTTTTATAGTTTTCTGAGTACAAGTCTTTCACCTTCTCAGGTAGGTTTATTCCTAGGTATCTTATTCTTTTTGTTGTGATCGCAAATTGGATTGTTTCCTTAGTTTCGCTTTCTGATTTTTCATTGTTAGTGTATAGGAATGCCAGAAATTTCTGTGCATTAATTTTGTACCCTGCAACGTTATCAAATTCATTTGTTAGCTCTAGTAGTTTTCTCGTGGCATCTTTAGGATTTTCTATGTAGAGTGTCATGTCATCTGCAAACAGCGACAGTTTTACTTCTTCTTTTCCATTTTGGATTCCTTTTGTTTCTTTTCTTCTCCGATTTCCCTGGCTAAGACTTCCAAAACTATGTTGAATAATAGTGGCCAGAGTGGACATCCTTGTCTTGTTCTTGATCTTAGAGGAAATGCTTTCAGTTTTTCACCATTGATTATGATGTTTTCTGTGGGTTTATCATATATGGCCTTTATTATGTTGAGGTAGGTTCCCTCTATGTCCATTTTCTGGACAGCTTTTATGATAAATGGGTGTTGAATTTTGTCAAAAGCTTTTTCAACTTCTATTGAGATGATCATATGATCATGTTTTTTATTCCTTAACTGTTAATATGGTGAATCATATTGATTGATTTGCATAGATTGAAGAATCCTTGCAGTCCTGGGATAAATCCCACTTGATCATGGTGTATTATGCTTTTAATGTGTTGCTGGATTCTGTTTGCTAGTATTTTGTTCAGGACTTTTGCATCTATGTTCATGAATAATATTGGTCTGTAATTTTCTTTTTTCTGCTGTATCTTTGTCAGGTTTGGTATCAGGGTGATGGTGGCTTTGTGCAATGAATTTGGGAGTGTTCCTCCCTCTGTAATTTTTGGAAGAGTTTGAGAAGGAAGGGTGTTAGCTCTTCTCTAAATGTTTGATAGAATTCCCCTGTGAAGCCATCTGGTCCTGGAGTTTTGTTTGTTGGAAGATTTTTAATTACAGTTTCAATTCCATTACTTGCGATAGGTCTGTTTATGTCTTCTAATTCTTCCTAGTTCAGTCTTGGAAAATTGTACCTTTCCAGGAATTTGTCTATTTCTTTGTGGTTGTCCATTTTATTGGCATATAGTTGTTTGTAGTAGTCTCTTTTAATCCTTTGTAATTCTGTGATGTCAGTTTTGATTTCTCCTTTTTCATTTCTAATTTTATTGATTTGAATCCTCTCCCTTTTTTTCTTGATGAGTCTGGCTAAAGGTTTATCAATTTTGTTTATCTTCTCAATGAACCAACTTTAATTTTATTGATCTTTGCTATTGATTTCTTCATTTCTATTTCATTCATTTCTTCTCTGATCTTTATGATTTCTATCCTTCTACTGACTTTGGGTTTTCTTTCTTCTTCTTTCTCTGGTTGCTTTAGGGGTAAGGTTAGATTGTTTATTTGAGATTTTTCTTGTTTCTTCAGGTGAAATTGAACTGCTATACACTTTCCTCTTAGAACTCCTTTTGCTGCATCTCATATGTTTTGGGTCGTCGTGATTTTTCTTGTCATTTGTTTCTATGTATTTTTTAAATTTCTTCTTTGACTTCTTCTGTGATCTCTTGGTTATTTAGTAGCCCACTGTTTAGCCTCCATGTATTTGTATTTTTTACAGTTTTTTTTCCTGTAATTCATTTCCAATCTCATAGCATTGTGGTTAGAAAAGATGCTTGATATGATCTCAATTTTCTTAAATTTTCCAAGGCTTGATTTGTGACCCAAGATGTGATTTATCCTGGAAAATGTTCCATGTGCACTTGAGAAGAAAATGTATTCTGCCACTTTTGGGTGGAATGTCCTATAAATATCGATTAAATCTATTTGGTCTGTTGTGTCATTTAAAGCTTGTGTTTCCTTGTTTATTTTCTCTTTTGATGATATGTCTATTGGTATCAGTGGGGTGTTAAATTCCCCCACTATTATTGTGTTACTGTTGATTTCCCCTTTTATGTATGTTAGCATTTGCCTTATGTATTGAGGTGCTCCTATGTTGATTACCTAAATATTTATAATTATTTCTTCTTCTTAGATTGATCCCTTCATCATTATGTAGCATCCTTCTTCATCTCTTGTAACAGTCTTTATTTCAAAGTCTATTTTATCTGATACGAGTATTGCTCGTACAGCTTTCTTTTGATTTCCATTTGCATGGAATATCTTTTTCCATCCCTTCACTTTCAACCTGTATGTGTCCCTAGGTCTGAAGTGGGTCTCTTGTAGACAGCATATATGTGGGTCTTGTTTTTGTATCCATTCAGCCAGTGTATGTCTTTTCTTTGAAGCATTTAATCCATTTAAATTCAAGGTTATTATCAAAATGTTTGTTCCTATTATCATTTTCTTGATTGATTTGAGGTTTTTTTTGTGGGTCTTTTTCTTCTCTTTTGTTTCCTGCTTTGAGAAGTTCCTTTAGCATTTGTTGTAGAGCTGGTTTGGTGGTGCTGAATTCTCTTAGCTTTTGCTTATCTGAAAAGCTTTTGACTTCTCCATCCAATCTGAATGAGATCCTTGCTGGGTAGAGTAATCTTGGTTGTAAGTTTTTCTCTTTCATTGCTTTACGTATGTCCTGCCACTCCCTCCTTGCCTGCAGAGTTTCTGCTGAAAAATCAGCTGATAGCCTTCTGGGGATTCCTTTCTATGTTATTTTTTGCTTTTCCCTTGCTGCTTTAAATATTTTTTCTTTGAATTTAATTTTTGTTAGTTTGATTAATATGTGTCTTGGTGTGTTTCTCCTAGTGTTTATCCTGTATGTGACTCTCTGCACTGCCTGGACTTGGGTGACTATTTCCTTTCCAATATTTGGGAAGTTTCCCACTATAATGTCTTCAAATATTTTCTCAGACCTTTTCCTTTTCTCTTATTCTTCTGGGACACCTATAATTCAAATGTTTGTGAGTTTAGTGTTGTCCCAGAGATCTCTGAGATTGTCTTCAAATCCTTTCATTCTTTTTTCTTTATTCTGCTCCTCGGCAGTTATTTCCACCATTCTGTCTTCCAGCTCACTTATTCGTTCTTCTGCCTCAGTTATTCTGTTATTGATTCCTTCCAGTGTATTTTTCATTTCAGTTATTGTGTTGTTCATCTCTGTTTGTTTGTTCTTTAGTTCTTCTATGTCTTTGTTAAGCATTTTTTGTATTTTCTCAGTCTGTGCCTCCATTCCATTTCCAACATTCTGGATCGTCTTTACTATCATTACTCTGAATTCTTTTTCATGTAGTTTGCCTATTTCCTCTTCATTTATTTGGTCTTTTTTGTTTTTACCTTTCTCCTTCATCTGTAACATAATTTTTTGTCTTCTCTTTTTTTTTCTTTTCTTTTGATGGTGAGATTATGTTCCTGTCTTAATGGTTGTTTGGCCTGAGGCTTCCAGCAGTGGAGTTTTTAGGCTGTTGGGTAGAGCTTTGTCTTGGTGCTGAGATGAGGACCTCTGGGAAACCTCAATCCAATGAGTATTCCTTGGGGTGGGAGGTTCTCTGTTAGTCCAGTGGTTCCCACTCAGAGGTCCCACTGCAAGAGCTCTGGCCCAAACTCTGGCTCATGAACAAAGATCCTGCAAGCCGTGCGAGGTGGCAAAAAACAAAAAGAAAAAAGAAAAGAAAAGAAAAAAAAAGGAACAGAACAATAGCAAAGAGTAAAAAATAAGATTAGAAAAGTAACAGATATGTTAGAAAGAATAAAAAAATAAAAATACAGATGAAACAAAAATAGGAAGGTGGAACAGAACCACAATAGTAAAAAAGAGAAGAAATAAAAGAAGCTGGAAAAGGCCTTGGCTGTGGGGTGTGGGACTTATGCAGGTGTGTGATTTAGGTGGTAGGCGACACCTGTGGTTAGGACCCACAGGGCCAAAAACGGCCCTGGGGGTGTCTGGGGTGGGACTTAGGCTGAAAGCAGCAGGAGGGTCACAGGCGTACCTCTGGCCTGAATGTCAGAGAACAATGTCCAGGACCCCAGCTGGCTCTCTGGGCCGGAGTGGTGGGGGAAATGCTCGGCACATTCCCCCCGATCCTCTGATCCCAGAGGACCCCTCCCTGTTGGCCTCTATTCTTCCATGCCCCCACCATTCGCCTAGGAACCACACGGTCAGAGGGGGCTTGGGAAGGCAGGGGTCCACCCCAGAAGCCCAACAGGCTGCCCGGGGCTGATTGGGCAGGAGAAATGCTAGGCATGCTCCCCCCCAATCCTCCAAGCCCCCAAGGGTCCCTCCAGGTGTGAGAACCCCTCCCTGCCTCCCATCCACCCTCAAGGTCACCAGTTCTTTCTGGCCTCCACTTATCCTCCCCCATCGCTTCCCCCATGTCCTACGCAGTCACTCTGGGATTCCTGCTGTTTCCTTGGGGTTTGAAGTCCCCCACCAGCATCCGGCAGGCACCCTAGTTGTCTGTACCAATTCCTTAAAATCTCTCTCCCTCTCTCTCTGTGTGTGTGTGTGTGTGTGTGTGTGTGTGTGTGTGTGCGTGCACGTACATATATATATATATACACATACACGTGTTTCACTTTGAAATATTAAAATATATTGAAATATTATATGCTGAGTATTTTACATTAAAATATATATAAATCTACATACATTATATTTGTTCTGTTTCTCTGGAGACCCCTGACTAATATACATTTTGGTTCCACGTGTTTTCAACAAGTAGTGCTGGAGCTTTGGATATTCATGGACAAAAATGTTCTTTGACATATATGTCACATCTTATACAAAATTATGAATTATATGTTTACCTGTAAAATGTAAAAGTATAAAACTTTAGGAGACATCATAGGAGAACATTTTTGGGTTTTAGAGCTTGATGAGTTGTTATGAGATATGACACCAAAGGACAACCCATAAAAGGAAAAAAATGGACTTTGTGAGAATTAATCCTTTTCTATACCAAAGACCTTATTAAGATGATGAAAGGAAAATCTACACACTGGGAGAAAGTATTTGCAAAACACACATATGACAAAAGGACCCTGTTTTATTCTGAGTTTTGCAAAGTAACAGAACCAATACAGTGTTTGTGTGTGTATGTCTGTGTGTGTGCACGCACACATGTGCTGTGTCTGTATATCTGTCTGTCTACCTATCTATCACCTATTTATCTATCATCTCTCTACCTATCTAGTCAGGGAGAGGGACAGTAGGAGAGAAAGGGACATTTATTTTAAGGAATTTGCTCAAGTGATTGTGGAATTTTGCTGCAGAGTAGGCCAGCAATCTGGAGACCCAAGGTAGAGACACACTAAGAGTTCAAAGGTAGTCTGCTGGCAGAATTTCTTGTTTATTAGGGGAGATCATTCTTTGTTCTATTAAGGCCTTCAATCAATTGGATGTAGCTTACCACATTATACAGAGTAACCTACTTTACCCATAGTTCACCCATTTAAATGTTAATCTCATCCAAAAAATACCTCCACAGAAACATCTAGAATAAATTTTGCCCACATATCTCAGCACCATGACCCAGCCCATTTGAAGTATAAAATTAACCATCACAGACCCATATTTAGAATATTTAAGTCACTCTTAAAACTCAATAGTAAAAAACAATCCATTTAGAAAAGAGGCAAAAAACATGAAGAAACATTTCACCGAAGAGAATATACATGTGGAAAATAAATTCATAAAAAATGTTCAGCATCACTAGCCATTAAGGAAATGCAAAACAAGACCACATGAAATATCACTACATATTTATTAGAACAGCTAGAATAAAACATAGTGACAGTACTAAATTCTAGTGAGAATATGGGAAAACTATGTCTCTCATTGCCATGGAATTTAAAATGTTATGGTCATTCTGGAAAAGCTTCGAAATTTCTTAAAAAACTAAAGATTCAACTATCATATGACCCAGGAGTTACATTCTTGAAATTTATATAATCAAATAAAAACCTACCTTCACTCAAAAATCAGTACATGAATGTTTATTGTAATTTTATTTATAATAGCTTTATTTATAATAGCCAGAAACTAGAAACAACCAAAATGTCCCTCAATAGGTAAATTGGAAGATGACTTTTGTTACATCTATACTATAGAATGCTACTCAGAAATAAAAAAGAATGAATACTACTGTTGCATGCCACAACTTGGATGCATCTCAAGGGCATTTTAGAGTGTGGGAAAAAAATCTCAAAAATTTATATACTATATAATTCTGTTTATATTTTTGAATGACAAAACTTTTGAGATGGAAATCAGATTACTGTTTACCAGGGATTTAGGGTAGTATGAGGGAACTCTACATGGTGATGAAACACTTCTGTATCTTGCTTGTAGTGGTGCTTACATCAATCTACCCATGTGATTAAATGATGTATAATTATACACACACATTACACCAATGTCAGTTTTATGGTTTTGATATTACTATAATTACATAAGGTTTAACTGTTGGGGGAAAATGAGTGAAGAATACATAGACCTCTTTATACTATCTTTGCACCTTCCTGGGAATCTAGTTATTTCAAATAAAAGGTAAAAACAAAAAAACAATGAGCCAGAGATGCCTGTAGATGTTTCAGTGTTTATGGACACATCTGTAGGTGTCCTTTCAACTGAAGCCCCAATTTATACCTCGTTTGTTTTAAATTTATTTTTTGTTAATTTTTATTGGAGTATGATTGCCTTACAATGTTGTGTTAGCTTCTACTGCACAGCAAAATGAATCAGCCATACATATACATATACCCCCTCCCATTTGGATTTCCCTCCCATTTAGGTCACCACAGTGCATTAAGTAGCATTCCCTGTGCTATACAGTATGTTCTCATAAATTGTCTATTTTATGCATAGTTTCAATAGTGTACATGTGTCAATCCCAATCTCCAAATTCCTCCCACCCTACCCCTTTCCCCTTTGGTATCCATACATTTGTTCTCTACATCTGTGTCTCTATTTCTGCTTTGCAGGAAAGGTCATCTGTACCATTTTTCTAGATTCCACATATATGCGTTAATATACGATATTTGTTTTTCTCTTTCTGGCTTACTTCACTTTGTGTGACACTCTGTAGGTCAATCCATGTCTCTACAAATGACCCAATTTTGTTCCTTTTTATGGCTGAGTAATATTCCATTGTATGTATATACCATATCTTCTTTATGAATTCCTCTGTTGATGGACATTTAGGTTACCCCTTTATCAGAGTGAATTTTCAAACAATTATTTTAATATAATTCATTGTTCACCCTGACTAAACTCACTTTGTTGATTGTAAAAATAAATTTAAGTCCTATGATTTATGGGACAGTTGTTGGTGTCAATGATTAATACATGATTCCTCATCAAGGAGAGAATGTTAAAAGGAGTGCATCTTGTATATCATCTTAAACTGAGACAAATCATTGGTGATTTTTTATACTGCCCAGAAAAATAATGGAAATAGGAACAAAAGAAAGCTCAGGGTATAGAGTGGACCATGGGCTAGAAGTCAGACACTGAGTTCTAGCCCCAGTTCAGTCACTAGCTCACTGCAATTATCCTGGTCCAAGCCACCATCCTGTCTTGTCTAAATTATTATTATTTTTGTTTTTTATATTCAATTTATTTAAGTTAAACCAAAACCAAAAGCAACTCACTCGTTACTCCCACTACCCACACCCTGTCTTTGGCAACCACCAATTTGTTACCTTTATCTATGAGTTTGGTTTTATTTTTTTGTCTCTAAAATATATATATATATATATATATAATTTGTTTTGTTTTTAATTCCTCATATAAGAGAGATTATATAGTATTTGTCTTTCTCTTTCTGATTTATTTCACTTAGCATAATGCCCTTGAGGTCCATCCATGTTGTCACAATTGGCAAGATTTCATTTTTTTTATAGCTGAATAATATGCCCTTGTATGTGTGTGTCTGTATATATATAATGTTTTCTTCATCCATTCATCAATGGGCACTTAGGTTGTTTCCATATTTTGGCTACTGTAAATAATGCTGTAGTGAACATGGGGGTATATATATTTATTAAAATTAGTGATTTTGTTTTTGGATAAATACCTAGAAGTGGAATTGCTGTTTCATATGATAGTTATACTTTTAATTTTCGGAGGAACCTCCCTACTGTTTTCCATAGTGGCTGCACCAATTTACATTCCCATCAATAGTGCACAAGTATTCCCACATCTTCATCAACACTTGTTATCTCTTGCCTTTTTATGAAACCCATTCTAAAGGGTGATATCTCATTGTGGTTTTAATTTGTATTTCCCTAGAGATTAATACTATAGAGCATCTTTTTGTGTACTTGTTGGCCATCTGTATGTCTTCTTTGGAAAAGTGTCTATTCAAATCTTGTACTCATTTATTTTTTGTGTGTGTGGTATGTGGGCCTCTCACTGTTGTGGCCTCTCCCGTTGCGGAGCACAGGCTCCGGACGCACAGGCTCAGCGGCCATGGCTCACAGGCCCAGCCGCTCCACAGCATGTGGGATCTTCCCAGACCGGGGCACGAACCTGTGTCCCCTGCATCGGCAGGCAGACTCTCAACCACTGCGCCAGGAGGGAAGCCCTCTACTCATTTATAAATCTGATTTTTTTCTCTTGAGTTGTATGAGTTCTTTATATATTTTGGATATTATCTCCTTATCAGATGTGTAATTTGCAAATATTTTCTCCCATTTGGTAGGTCACCTTTTAATTCTGTGGATGGTTTTCCATGCTGTGCAGAGGTTTTTTAGTTTGATGTAGTCCCACTTGTTTATTTTTGCTTTTGTTGCTTTTGCTTTTGGTGTCAGATTCAAAAAATAATCTCCAAGATCTGTGTCAAGGAGCTTACCCCGTATTTTTCTTCTAGGAGTTTTATGGTTGCAGGTCTTATGTTCAAGTCTTTAATCCATTTTGAGTTGATTTTTTTGTACGGTGTAAGATAGTTGTCCAGTTTCATTCTTTTGCATGTGGTTGTCCAGTTTTCCCAGCACCATTAATTGAAGAATCTATCCTTTCCTCGTTGTATGTTAGTGGCACCTTGGTTGTAAATTAATTAACTGTATATGTGTGGGTTTATTTCTGGATTCCCTATTTTGTTCCATTAATCTATGTGTCTGTTTTCATGCCAATACCATGCTGTTTTGATTACTATAGCTTTGTAGTATATTTTGAAATCAGGGCATGTGATACCTTCAGCTTTGTTCTTTATTTTTCTCAAGATTGTTTTAGCTATTTGAGGTCTTTTATGGTTCCATAGAAATTTTAGGATTGTTCTATTTCTGTGAAAAATGCCATTGAAATTTTGATAAGGATTGCATTGAACCTGTGGTTTCCTTTGGGTAGTATGGACACTTAATGATATTAATTCTTCTGGTCCATAAGCATGGAATATCTTTTATTTGTGTCTTCTATTTCTTTCATTAATGTCTTTTAGTTTTCAAGATATAGGTCTTTCACCTCCTTTGTTAAATTTATTCCTAGGTGTTTTATTATTTTTGATGCAATTTTAAATGGGAATTTTTTCTTAATTTCTCTTTCTAATAGTTTATTATTAGTGTATAGAAACACAATAGATTTTTATGTATTGAGTTTGTATCCTACAATTTTACTGCATTTATTTATTGTTGTTATGATTTTCTGATGAAGCTTTTAGGGTTTTCTATATGATATCATGCCATTTGCCAATAGTGAGAGTTTTACTTCTTTCTTTCCAATCTTGAAGGCTTTTATTTCTTTTTCTTGCCTAATTACACTGCCTAGGACTTTCAGACTATGTTGAATAAAAGTGGTGAAAGTGGGCATCTTGTCTTGTTCCTAATCTTAGAGGAAAAGCTTTTAGCTTTTCCTTGTTTAGTATGATGTTAGCTATGGGCTTGTCCTACATGGTGTTTATTATGTTGAGATATATACTCTCTATACCTGCTTTACTGATAGTTTTTATCATGAATGGATGTTGCTACACCTGTGGTTCACTCCAGTCAGATATATTGTATTCTTTAATGTTCCTGCAACACCCTATGTATGCTTCTACCTCAGATCCTTCTGTATTTTTCTGTTCCCATTTATTAGAAAGCTTTTCACCAAGATATCCTAATGGCATATTCTCTCATATCCTTCAGGCCTTTTCTCAAATGTCATTTTCTTAGTGCAACCTAACTGACTACCTTATTTAAAATTGCAGTCTCCCTCACTAAATCTCCCTATCTCCTGTTGCTTTATTTTTCTTCATAATAACTTATAACCATCTAATATACTCTATATTTTGTGTGTTTACTTTACTTTCTCTTTCCTCTAGAATGTAAGTTCAACAAAAGTTGGAACTTTTGTTTGTTTTATTTATTGTTGAACAATTGTTGTACAGAAAAGTGCATGTCGCATAGTAGATGTTCAGTACGTATTTGTTGAATGAGTGAATGCTTGAAGATGGCACCCCCACCCTGTTCTATGACATACAGTGCAGCCTTTTTTAATTTTATTGTTTCACAGGTATTTATTGAAGTCCTTGCAGTTTACCATTCTTAAGGTAAACATTAGGATAGACATTAAATAAATATAAATATTTATAATATATAAATACTTATAATATAATATTTATTATAGTAAATAAATATAAATATTTATAAAGATGTGTTTTCTCTCCTTAAGACATTCAGGTCAGTTTCAAGAAAGAGAGAACAACTTGATTATGTCAGGCTCACAGAAAAGGGAGAGAGATGTCCTCTTTTGGGAGGTGCCAGGATATGCATCCTAAAGTGTTACACTTGAACTTGGTCTGAAAGGACGAATAGTATGTGTTTTCCAAACAAAGGAGGAAAAGGTAGTCTATGCAGATGGGATAGGAAAAGACACAGCAGTAATAACAACTATGGTGTATCACTCAATATATCATGCGTTCTTAGATGATTTCCTTAATCTCTTGGCATAGATATGTTTTGCTATATTATTATTATGAGGCAGTGTTATATAGTGGAAAGAGTACAGGCATTATAGCTAACCAGCTCTGAGTTAAAATTTCAGCTTTATCACAATATCTACATTATTTGGCCTCTCTATCCATGAAATATGTGAGTAGTAATACCCATAATATAGGATGGTTCTGAGGATGTCATAAATGAAATAGTGTATATTAATGCCCATCTCTGTACTTGACATGTAGTATGTGCTTACCACAATAGTTATTTTACTAGTAAACTAATTATTTGATTATTATTTCTAAACTAATAATTAGTAAACTAATTATTTCAAATTATTTGTGTAGTATTAATGGTTGTTAGTTAAAACAACTGAACAAAATCAAAGCAGCAATACAAACAGTGTATTTGTATGTTTCCATTTTTAGAAGGGAGATGAGTACACTGACTGGCAATCTCAGCAAAGAAAGGATAAAATAATTTTGACAGTTTTGAGACGTGAGATTATTGTTAGTTATGAATAACCTTAGATCTCTAAATGATCTTCCCTAGTTGAAAGCCTTTGTAATGCCAGTTGATGTCATTTCAGATCAATACCTAGGTTGAAGTTAGACTAGGCTGAAGACTAAATTATAGACTTGAGCAAATTTTAGATTATGTATGCCCTTGTGAAGTTACTGTGTACTGTAATTCCTGGACCATTCTCTAAAAAGTGAATGAATATAGATTGGGACCTAGATTGGAACCTGTTGGTGTCTTAAGAATGAAAATAGCACTATCTTGATGGAAAAATAATGAGTCCATATGAATTAATGAAGTGGCTTGATAACAATAATAGATTCTAGGTCAAGAAATATTGGAATTCTTGTCGGCTGATCCCAAAGTGTCCGTGTGACCTTGGATAAATCATTTTACCTCTCTGGGTCTTTGCTATCTCACCTACAACATAGGAATAATAGTCCTTAGTATGCCTACCTCTCAGAATTTTTATACACATTAAATGAGATAATGAACATAGAAATGCCTTGTAAACCAGCCAGTGCTACAGTTGTGTAGGGTTTGTTATTACTGGCAGTACTCGCAACTAGTCAGGAAGTTAGCTCTGCCACTGATTTGAAGTTGAACTTTATACAAATCAATTCCTTCTTCCATATCTCAGTTTCTTAATCTTTGAAATTAAGTGGTTCATATGAATTAATGATTCTGAACTGGAAGGTGGATGCTCCCTTGAAGGTGCTTTTCAAATCTCACTTTTTCTTTCCTATGGAGAGTATTTGATATACTCTTTCATCTCAGTAGGTATAGTTTCAATGTTAAGAATCATTGCTACAGTAATCTATAGGCAGGCTCCTTCCCTGGGTAGGGCAACCAAGATGGTTCTGGGCATCTTGTTTGAGGTAAGATGTGGAGTCATGAAGTGGACTTGCTGTTGTTTTCTGAAATCATTAAAATTTAAGCTTAAAATTTCTTTTTAAATGATTATGCCAAGTGGCTCATGAAAGATGCCAATAATGTGGCCTCCTTTTAACTATAATTGAAATCTTAGCTGTGCACCAGATTCACATCCTTCTAGGAATGGCCTGCATGAGAGTGTCCTGTCCTGTTGGTGGAAAACAATGAAAAGCAAAGGATTAGATGATCCATAGGGACTTCCATCCTCCACACCTCAGGCCTGAACTTAAAATCTCTGAGTCATTTAAAATTTAAATTTTAATTTTCAGTAATTTAAAATTCCAGTTTCAACAGTGCCTATTGCTTAAGAAAAGCTAATTTCCAGGTGTTCTAATTTTTTATCTTGGTGTAGCTATCACTCAAATGTCAAAAGCTCATTATAGATGTCATAAGCAAAGTCAGTATTGGGTAAGGAAGATCATATTAACTGCATGTGCTGCACTTTTGTTGTGACTTGAAATTATGTTTGGTTACTGCTTGACATATTTTCATTGTAACAAGTTGCGATTAATCAAATCTTGCAGTGACACCTCACTATCTCTCAAAGACTATCATTGTACTACATCATGGTGACTTAGTTCTGTTTTTGGAAAATTGTAGTCTGTAGATATAGGTAGATAGTTAGGCTGTTACCAGGTAATGAGTTTTCTCCTTCTGTCTCATCAGTCTGAAGAAATGCCAAACTAAGGATGGTTGAAAAAAAAATGTGTGTGTGTGTGTGTGTGTATTTTTTCTTTTCCACTGGCCTCAGTTTTGTTTAGAAGAGAAATGGCACGCATAGGCTAGGGAGTTAGGAAAGTTAAGCTGAATATCAGATTTTCTATTTGACTCACTCTGGGAGAGAGGGGATCAGGACAGGTTCATGCTAGGACTTTTAAAGCAGATATTTTTAAATATAGGAGTTGGTCAATAAATGTAGAGGTAATTGAATATCCCTGCTTTTCTAGTCTCAATTTGCCCACCCAAAAGCAGAGTTGGATAAGCAGATGTCTTAATACCATAAGAGGCTGGTGTTTCTCTAAGATTTTAAACAGCATTCTAAAAAGAACTGCTTCTTTCTGCAAAGTTGCTTCTCATTTTATGGATGCTTATAGATTACCAGTGGGCTTACTTTACGTTCCACCTCTTAGAACTTTACAAATAGTGAATGGAAATAGTCTTGGGCTGTGCACACTCATGTCTCTTATGCATAGGATTGTCCCTCTTCCTGAAATTCTTTTCTGTTCCTTCTCTATCAGATGATCATTCAAGTGCTCATCAGTCAGTCATTATTGTAGAACCACTGAAGATGTCACCTTTTGTCCTCTGTTAAGGAAGAATTAGGCATTTCTTCTTTTTTTATCCATTGCATTTTATAGGTCTTAGCACACTGGATCATGATTATTTGTTTATATCTATATCTCTCCCCCTGAACTACAAGCTTTATTTTACAGGCTGAGGCTGTTTTATTTGTTATAATTTCTGCAGCAGTCAAGACAATGCCTAAGCAAACTAGGTACTCCAACTATTTACTGAATAAATGTTGAAGTTTATTGAATTCTGAAAAAAATCATTTTTAAATTTGAAAGGGATGTAGAAATTACAGTTGAGGTAATACTTAAGGCATGACTTAAAACTCCAATTCTTTTGAGCTGTTTTACAGGAAGATGATACTTCAGAATCCAAAGACTAGGTTACAGACCATCAAAATTCTATAGAAATGAGTGGTGAAACTATATGAACTGGAGTAGGGGGTGAACTTTCTGTCTTACAATCTTTAAACGTTGTGGAGTCAGTAGCCTTGTTCTAGCTTTCACTGCTGAATTTGGAATCATATGTCTTTTTCCTTCTTGATAAGTTTCTAGCTAAAGCTTTATCAACTTTCTTTTTTTTTAATTTTATTTTTTATTTTTTTTATCAACTTTCTTGATCTTTTTAAAGAGTCAAATTTTGGTTTCATCAGATTTCTATAGTTTTCCTGCTTTATATTTTATTGATTTCCACTCTGATATTTATTTTTTTCATATTTTCTGCTGACTTTATGTTTGATTTACTATTCTTTGCCATCTTCTTGAAGTGGGTTAGATTATTGATTTTAGCTTTCTTCCCTTTAAATAAAGCAGTTTCCCCTAGCTTTATTGAGGTATAATTGACAAAATTGTAGGGTATTTAAAGTGTGCAATATGATGATTTGGTATATATATGCATCACAAAAGAATTCTACCCACTGAGTTAATTAATAAAGCATTTAAAGCTGTAAGTTTCACTTTAAGGACTGTTTTAGCTGTATCATATTTTCTTTTTATTTTTTAGCCTTGGTTTTCTACAAGTGACCTCGGTGTCTGTATTTCTAAGTAGTCAACCAATAATTTGTGCAGCACTCGTGCTCAAATACCTCAAGTCCTTAAGGCTTACACCCTCTTGCCAATGGATCAGTGTGAAGGTTGGGGAGCTTATTCCCAACTGTAGCTAGTTCTCAAGTTTTCTTTGGCTTTTACTTTTTGCTAGCTTTTCTCAGGTCTCCCAATCTCCCAGTCCATGCTTATAGTCTCCCAGTAAGCCAGGGAAGGATATGTGGCAAGTTTGTTTCAGTCCTCCTATGGCCTTTTCATTTCTAGGATTTCCTTAAATGTCTAACTGTTCCATCATAGCCTCAGTTGCAAGTGCAACCTCAGACCAGCAAAGCTGTAGGCTTTCCCCATTTTTTTTCTATCAAGTTTACTACTTTTAGCTGACAAAGCTGTGGGCTTTTGTCCCTGTATCCCAAATCAAGTCTGCCTCTCTGGTAGGAAAGCTGCTGGTTTTTTTAGTCTTCTCCACATTGGTAAAACTGTAGTTCTCATCTGTGGAGCTGGGGAATGGGATGAGAGTAGCCCCATGCAGGAAGGCTGCAGACTTCTGTTATTCTTATACAAAGCTCTAAAAAGTTTTCGAGAATAAGTGCTTCTCATTCTGTTGTCTGCCTTTGCTCAACTTCCAGAGACCTGAGGTGGTTGTTTTGGACAACTGTGTTTAGTTTTGTACTTGTATTTTATGGAGAGGTTTCACTTACTTCTTAATGATTCCATAGCCAGAAATTGCTTCTGCACTATTTAAATACAAATAGTTGCTATAGATAAGAGCAGCAATGGCAACTATACATTTGTGTATTTTACAGTGCCTGTGTAGCCCCTTCCTCATCTTGCACTCCTTTCTCTCACCTTTTTCCAGAAAGGTAGAATGGTATAGTGAAAAGAGAAAAAGCTTTGGAGATCGACAGCCCTGGGTATAGATCTTAATAATAGCTGTGTACTTGTGGGCAGTTTAATTTCTCTGAATCTCAGTTTACAAATCTGTAAAGTGGATGCAATAAGATTTACCTCATTTAGAAGGTGAAATGATAACATATTCAGAATGCCTAATACAGTGTCTGGCACGTGATAGATAACTGGTCAATCACTGTTTTCTCTTCTCTTCCCTCGTCTGTCATCGCAGTTTCTGAAGCACATAGATTCAGCAAGATGCCATTTATAGGTTAAAGGACACTGTTATTAAGAGCAGCCAAATGAACAAAAAAGCTGGTTCCTTTCCAATGTTAATATAGAAATACAATACTGTACTTTACATTTTTGGGTTGTGGGTCATTGGCCATGTGGATTAGACCAAACATTGGCATTTGAACATTTTTCACCATGAGATGAAAACTTTTTTCAACACACATTTAATCATGCCATTTACTGGCTTCTAATCAGCCCTCAGGATAAAACTTAAGCTCCTCAAAATAACGCGCAGGATCCTTCATGAGCTGGCCACTCTGTACTCTTCTATTCTCAGTTATCCCTGATCCTTCTTAATTTTAACCTTACTGTAACAGCTTTATTTCTCTATGTCAGGCTTTCATTCTTTCATTGCCTTTGCTCACATAGCTCCCTCTGTATATACTCACGAATTCCATCTTCATTTACTTGATCATTTTCTATTCATCTTCCAGCTCGGTGCCTATCCCCTCAGAACACTATGTTGTAAAGAACATTGTATACGTGTCTTTTCCATTAGACTGAGAGCTGCTTGAGAGCAGAGGTAATATCTTATTTAATATTTGTATCTCCATTGCCTTGATCATAACTTTCCAGTACAAATGAGGGAACTTAGCCCATCACTGCTCTGATAATAAGATGATGGATGATTTAAAGCACCAACCATCCCAATATAGCCATGAGTTTTGACACATATATAATTTCCTAAAGTCCAAACCCCATTTTGCCTTAATCTGAAAGAAACAAAAACAAAAACCCAGCTGTGTCTAACAAAAGAAACTGCCTTCTTCCTCCCCTGTTAGGGGAGTTATGGAAACAGTATAGAGTATTTCTTCATTGCTATCTTGGCAAGACTGAAGTTCAGACTTGGATTCCTGCAACTTGGGGACTGATGGTTGTGCTTCTAATCAACAGAGGAGTGGTATTTTAGGTGAAAGCATCTTATTTTCATAGCAGAGCGATTTCGGTGCTGTGTCCCTCATTACAGTAAACTGTTGACAACCGCTGATGTGATTACAGACAGTAGCTTTCTGTTTAAGGGAAACAGTGGACAGTTACTGGTAGATTTCTGACACACCATTACAGAATTCTTCCTGTTAGCAGGTAAAGGAAAGAGAAATGGATATGAACCTATTAGTATAAGAATTACATGTCAAAAAATATAGAGCAGAGTTCAATTTATTTCTGCACTAATAAGCAAGCTAGAGAGTGACTTGACAATTATTTCTACCTACATTGCTCGTTTTATTCTGAGATGAACATTCCAATATAAAATCAACTTGAGTAGAGTAATGACCTATATGGGAAAATAATCAAAAAGAGTGGACATGTGTATATGTATAACTGATTCACTTTGCTGTATAGCAGAAACTAACACAGCATTGTAAATCAACTCTACTTCAATAAAAAATTTTTAAAAATAAAATAAAATGAACTTGCTTGTAATACCTTTTAGTAAATAATAGCCTGTGCTTTCTTATAGGAGCTAAAATGAAATCATTTCTTAGGTGGGAATGAGTATTTTATAGTTCACTCTGTTAAAGAATACAAAGTTACTTAATTTTTGATGAAATAAAATAAAGTCTGGTATGAGTTAAAGGATATAAATTCCAGTACCATTTATTTTATATGCTAATGGTGTGACCTTGAGCAAATTATAACTACTTGGGGCTTCATTTTACTCAGCTGTATAAACTAATGATGGCAATAATCACTACCATTTATTGAATATCTAAAATGGGCTTTGATCTACATTGTGCCCAATATAAATTATGTCATTGCATCTTCACAGCACATTAATTACTAACTGTATCCCCATTTAACAAATAAGGAAACTGATGTTCAGGAAGGTTAAGTAACTTGCTCAAGGTCACATAGAAAGTAAAAGGCAGAGCAGGACGAAAACCCACGTCTTTTGGTCTTCCACATTTTTGCTCTTTTTTCTTCACTCCTCTCCTTTTATTTAATCTCACTAATATTAATAATCTGTCTTGCAGAGTTACAGTAATGAACTAATGGATTTGAAAGAGCTTATATGCATACAAGTTTAAGGCATTTTTACTTTTATTTAAAGTTTAATTTGGTATCACTGAATTGAAATGGGATTGTTTTCTGTTTATGTTAAGTGGAGAAACTCTGTAAAACTTTCTGAAGTCTTGTACGATTTAAAAGTTAATTTTTTAACTTTTCCTGAATGGTAATTTTTTTCCACTAGGCCTGCAAAATTATATTCCATACTGTTATGCCCTTATAATATTTGTGCTTATATTTTTCCTATCTTTATTGTCATGTATTTTAAGGATAAATCTACATATGCTGAGGAGAATAGAAAGCTTCCATAGCAATATCTGAAAATACAATTTGTAAAGTGTTTTCACATGAATTGTATTATTTGTTTTTCAGAACTACTTTCTTATTTTGATAGTTATGAAATAAATATCTTTATTCCCATCTTACAAATGAGGCAGCTGAAGTTTAGAGAGCCTTGCATATGTTGACAAAGCATATTAGTGGCAGAGTTCAAGAACTCAGGGCTTCTTATTCTAAGTATAGGGTGCTTTCTACTATATCCAAACTGAGTTTTCGAGGCATCTATAGTAAGCTCCTACAGGCTCCTGAGTGAAACTTCTTGAGTTCAAATTTTGGCTCATTTGTATGCCCTTGGGCAAATTAAATAATTGGTCCGATAACTGGGACAATTAAATATTCAGCTTCTTGGTAACTCCAGCTCTTCATCTAGAAAATGAGGATAGTAATAGTATCTATTTCACAGGGTTATTGTGAGTTTTAAACGGGATAATACATGAGAAATGATTAACATAGTGACTAATACACAGTAAGTACTCAATAAATAATTTATAAATGATTATAAATTATTTAATTATGATAATAAAATGATAACTTATTTTTGGCACATTATTTTAATATTATAAAATTAGTCATGTAATAATATAGAACATTTATGTAAGCCATTTAAAGTAAACCTTCAGTTCATTAATTCAGTTTACATCGTAGAATGCCTCCTATGTGCTGGGTGTCTTCTAGGCATGAAGTACACAGGGTTATACACACTAGAGTCTCTGCTCTAAAGGAGCTACTTGTTTTTAAGAAAAAAAATTAAGATATAGATGAATGAGAAGACCATTTTATTGAATTCTGCAGACACCTGACTTTAGAAAAATCTACTTGATGGATGTGCTGATTTAATTTGTTTTTAAACTAACGCTGAGTTTTTATTGTCATTATGAAAATTATTTTACTTAAAGAATTATTGTACATTATATGGAGAGCGTCCGTTTTAGAAACGCTATAATAAAAATTAGAGATGTAAACCAAATTCATGGTTTGGTAGATTAATTGAGATCTATTTTACATAGAAACAGGTTTCCTTAGCCTCTTTTTAGGAAAATTCAGAATAGAGGATCTTTGCAATTACAATATTTATATTATTGATTATAATGATATCAGTAAATTTATTAAGTGTTTACCATATGCCAAGCATTATACTAGATGCATATTAGTGGCAGAGTTCAAGAACCCAGGGCTTAGGATAGTATAAATCCTCACAAACACTATAAAAGTAGCATTATTTCTACTTAATAGATGGAGGAACTGAGGCTCAAAGAGGAGCAATAAGTTGCCTAGCATTATATAATTTGTGGAATTTGGAGAAGAGAACCCAGTGCTGTCTTCTCCACATTAGATGTTGGAACTGAGAAAAAATCGGGCAATTTGAATCTCAGGTTTAAGCTTGAGTCTTGGTTTATTGCATTCAAATTCTATTAGGTTTATTTCTCATTTCTTTTGTGGATCATATTACTATCGGTTTTTGCTACGTGAGGCTTACACGTAAGAACCTATATTTATATCAGTCTATTTTAAATTCTTACCAACTTAAGTCTGAACACATTCTAAAGCCCTACATTTTTACTCCCCCACTCCATGTTTTATGTTTTTGATGTCACATTTTACATCTTTTTATCTTGTGTATTCCACAACTAATTTTTGTAGTTATAGTTATTTTTACTTCTGTTGTCTTTTAACCTTCATACTAGCTTTAATTAGTCCACTGCCTTTAATATATATTTACCATTACCAGTGGGATTTATACTTTTATACTTTTTTGTTACTAATTAGCACTCTTTCTTCTCAGCTTAAAGAAATCCCTTTAACATTTCTTGTAAGGCCGGTTTGGTGATGATGAACGCCTTTAGCTTTTGCTTGTCTGGAAAGCTCTTTATCTCTCCTTCAGTTCTAAATGATAACTTTGCCAGATGGAGTATTTGTGGTTAGTTGGAAATTCTTTTTAATTTCAGCACTTTGAGTATATCGTGCCACTCCCTCTGGCCTGCAAGTTTCTGCTGAAAATCTCCTGATAGCCTTATGGAATTTCCCTTGTATGTAACAAGTTATTTTTTCTCTTGCTGCTTTTAAGGTTATCTCTGTCTTAAACTTTTGACATTTTGATTACAGTATGTCTTGGTGTAGGTCTCTTGGTTCATCTTATTTGGAACTCTCTGAGTTTCCTGGATCTGGATGTGTCTGCTGGGCAACTGTCACAAAAATTGGGGCTCCAGATGAAGCCTCGTTTTGTTCCCTGAAAGATCCTTTGTAGACCTCTAGATATCTGCCAAACCTGAAGCCTGGCCCTCAGGCTGAAGCTCCAGGACAAGCAAATAGGCCTTTTTCTCAAAAAGACTGAGGATGTTTCTGTCATCTATCTTTGCAGTGCCCTGGGGCGTGGTAGTCTGCCGAGAACTGTCTTTAGTCACATGGGACCCAGGAATGCAAGCCTCCCTAGCCTCCAGAGCCAAGCAATCAAGGAGTGTCTACTGGGTTGCAGCCACAAAACCAGAGCTCCAGACATAAAACCGGGATGCCAGATATGTGTAAAAGCTCCCTTCTGGGAGACACTGGTGCTGTGGAGTGTGGCAGAGGGAGAGCATGAAGATATCAGTCTCTGAGGGAAAAAAAAAAGATGGCACCCACCAGCTTTAGCAAGGCAGAGGGAGAGTGCAAAGATGATGCCTGCTGGTTGGAGGGTAAAGATGCACCCACTGAGAAAAAAAAAAAAATCTGGTGTAAAATAAAACCAAAACCAAATTCTATTAGTATTGTTGGAGCTGTAGCATACTGTAAGGAAGAAGAGTAACCATTGGGTTGGATTAGGGTTATATGTGGTAACTTCTGATAGAAAATCTCGAACAGGGTAATATGGTTAAAGTTTTTCTGATAGTCTCTTTGGAAATAGACAAAACATTTTAAACAATAAATTGTATGATTTCTAAAAATATATAAATTTTTATTTAGAAGTAATTCTTCAAAATAACATAAGTACTAACATTTACAAATTACTTCTCCTACCTTACAAAAGTTTTATATCATCAGTTCACCAAAGTATTTATCTTGGCATGAAGGAGATGCTTCTGAATATACATTTTCATTAGACTTAGCATTCAACATCTAGTGCCATAAATTTGTTTTTGAAATCCTTAATTTCCCCAAGTATTCCAACTGAATGCTGTTTGCTTTGCATTGTATTGGCATCGTTTTCAGTGAAGATCTAGTTCATATACATTCATTGCTAATATTGTTAACTAAATATTGTTAATATTTTTCTGAAGAAAAGTGTTATTATGCACTGTCAGGTTTTTGTCATCAACATATTCCCTTTACTTGAGTTAATCAGAAATTAACGTTGGCATTCTGCATTTTGCTAATACTTTATTATTAGTAATAGTAGATTAGCTATATTCTTGAAATATCAACAAGGTAAAGAAATATCTTGATATCTAATACTTCTGTAATTAGAGAATTATTAACAAATGAAAAATATTTTGTGAAAATATGTACTAGCTTTATAAGACTAAATGGAAAATGTTATGCATATGTTGTCTTGAAGAACATACACTTATGCTATAATTATTATAGTTAAAAATATAACAGTATAGAGAAGAAAATGGGGATGATTTTTTGATATACACGCTTTTTCTGACAATACTCATTATTTGTTGCTCCATTGTCTTCTGTCATTTCATCTTAAATAGGAGAAACACAGAACTGCCATCAGATTTATTCCTTTGTAAATAACCTATTGTTTTCTCTCCCCTACGTGCTTAAAAGTTTTTTTCCTTCATCACTGTAATTCAAAATTATTGCCAGAATATGTCTCTATTTAGGTCTCATTCCATTAATTCTATCAGAAGTAGTTTACATGCTTGGGCTTTTTTTCTGCTCTGGATGTTTTCTTCAGTTATGTCTTTACTATAACTTTTGTTTGAGTGATTCTGATCTTTTTCACTTTTTTCTTGTAATGACTTATAATTCCTGTTCTTTTTTCTGTCCTCAATATCATATGTTCTCTTATTGCTTTCAACTATTGTTTAGTTTTTCCCCCTTTCTTCTGCATCAGGAAGACTACTCTAGATTTTTATCTCTAATGCCTTGATTATATTTAAGCAATATTATGATATCAATACTTCTCTCTCTGTCTCTATACTATCCCCAATGGATATATTTTTTAACATCTTTATTGGAGTATAATTGCTTTACAATGTTGTATTAGTTTCTGCTGTTTAACAAAGTGAATCAGCTATATGTATACATATATCCCCATATCCCCTCCCTCTCCCTAATGGATATTTTAATACTATTATTTATACTTTTTCCCTTACATTCCTTTTGATAGCAAATTCTTTTTAAAAAATTTCTACCATTTCATCTCATTCTGATAACATTTCCCATCAGGTTATTTTATTCTGTAGGCTTTTTGTTTCTGTTTATAGAGGCCATGTGTATTAATTAAAGTACCATCAATTGATGTTACAAATCAGCTTCAGGTTTCTGAGGCTAAGCATAACAGAATTCTAATTCTCACTATGTAACAATCTAATGAAGATTTCTGGTTGGCAGGTATCCTCCACATGTTGTTGATTCGGGGACCCAGATGCTTTCAATTTTGTAGCTTTGTTATCTCATAGAGGGCCTCAGCACCCTCTGCATTTGACTAATGGAAGGGGAATAGAAAGTAGAGAAATTCAAGCCTAGCCTAGCTGAGACGTAACATACATCACATCTACTCAGATTGTACTGGCAAGAATTAGTTCCACAACAAGATTTTGATGCAGAATTCTAGGAAATGTAGCCCTGGCTTGGTAGCAACAACTCTATGCTATGGAAGGGAAACATAAAAGTTTGGTTCACAACTTAGATATCTTTACCATACCATGTCTTCTAATATTCTGTTGATGGTACTGAACATTTTCTAAAATTTTCTGCATGCTTTATTTTAGTAAGTCATTTTCAGAGTTATAATCCTCCAAAGAGTTTTCTGGATGATTTTCCCTTTTCCTTTTTTGCCATTTTCTTTCACAAGTTGACAGTTTTTTACTTATTTCACTTGTAACAAATAGAGATTTATTCAAACCCAGCATGTGTCAAGAGGCATCATTTGTGTTATGCCTTTGATCCTGCTCACTGTCCATTTCTGTGTGGAAGCTACTACACAGATTTGCAGTTGGGAAGTTGATGTGCACAGTTCTTAGATTGATTTCATTTTGATCTAATGGACTTTTCTGGATAAATGTGAGAACCTTAAATTCCAGATTTTCTCATTTTCCAAATTAAGGAGAATACACAGAGCTTTTCCTATCTCCATCAATGCCTATGGAATTTTAGAAATTAGGATACAGTGTGTCATTGTAATTTCTAGGATTGACTGTATCTGAATCTGTATAGCATTTGAGACATAATGCATTATGTTTTTCTTGGTATTTGGATTATCACAGACAGCAGGTTTCAAAGACAAAAACAAATAGAAGTTGATGGACAATGTGACTCTGCCCGTCTCACTGCAATTTTGCTCTGTTTCAGGTTACAAAACATGTTGGCTGCCACTTATTCGGTTTTCTACTGCAAAGGTCCTTTAACTAGTGGAAAGTTCTCCTCAATTCTGTCAATATGTTGGCTGTCAAACTTATTTATCATTGTTGCTAAAAGATGTCTCTCCTTGCCTTCTCCCTGGTCTTTTAAAGTATACTTTAGGGAAATTGGAAGAGGTACAGTGAAAGACTGCTGTGTAGCTGATGTTTCTAACTCAGATACTCAATTTCCCAAAGCTATATAGAGGTGTAATTGATATATAAGAAACTGCACATGGTTAAAGTGTACAATTTGTAAAGTTTTGATATCTATCATCTAACATCTATCTATCTATCTATCATTCATCTGTAAAACCATGTTACTAAGCCAGATAATGAGCATCTTCATCATTCCCAAAAGATTCCTCAAGCTCCTGAACCTCCATGTCTATCACTCCATCCTCAGACAATCACTGATCTACATTTTGACACTATATATTGATTTGCATTTTGTAGATTTCTATCTAAAAGGAATCATACACTGAATTTTTTTGTGTGGCTTCCCTCACATAGCATAGCTATTTTGAGATTCATCCATACTATTGTATGTAGTAATAATACATTCGTTTCTGTTGTCAGGTAGTATCATTGCATGGATATAGCACAATTTGTTTATCCAGTTGATAGACATTTGGGTTGTTGCCAGTTTGGGGCCATTACAAATAAAGTAGCTATGAACATTTCTATACAAGTCTCTCTTATTTCTCTTAGGTAAATGCTTAGGAGTAAATGACTGTGTCAAATGGTAGTTATAATTTTTTGAAGACTTCCAAAGAGCTTTCTAAAGTAGTTTTACCATTTTACATTTTAAATTGATATATAATTGACATAAAAATTATATTAATTTCAGGTGTGTAGCATAATGATTTGATATTTTTACATATTGCAAAATGATCACCACAATAAGTCTGGTTAACATCCATCACCATACATCATTACAGAATTTTTTTATTGTGATAAGTTTTAAGATTTACTCTCTTAGCAACTTTCGAACATGTAATAAAATTTTATTAACTATAGTCGCTGTGCTGAACATTATATCCTCATGACTTATTTACTTTACAACTGGAAGTTTGTACCTTTTGACCCCCTTCACTTATTTCTCCCACCCCCAGCCCCACTTCTGTTGTCTGTATCTATAAGATTGATATATATATAATATAAAATTTATATTATATATAACATGGAATGTATATATATATAAAATATATAAAACTTATATACATATATATATATTTTTTAAGATTCCACATTTTGTTTTTGTCTTTCTCTGTTTGACTTATTTCACTTTGCCTGTGCCCTCAAGGTCCGTCCATGTAGTTGCAACTGGCAAGATTTCATTTTCATTTTCTTTTTTTGTGGCTGAGTAATATTCCATTGTACGTATGTATATATGTGTGGGTGTATATATATATATATATATATATATATATATATATAATGTTTTCTTTATCCATCAGTAGGTTGTTTCCCTATCTTGCCTATTGTAAATAATGCTGCAGTGAACATGGAAGTGCAAACAACTTTTCTAGTTAGTGTTAAAACCCAGAAGTGGAATTGTTGGATCATATGGTAGTTCTATATGGTATTATTCGTATGGTAGTTATATTTTTTGAGGAACTTCCATACTGTTTTCCATAATGACTGCACCAAATTACATTTCCAATAACAGTATATGACAGTTCTCTTTTCTGCACATCTTGCTAACACTTGTTATTTCTTGTCTTTTTAATAATAGCCATTCTAACACAATAATATCTCATTGTGGTTTTGATGTGCATTTCCTTGATGATTAGTGATGTTGATAAAAGTCCTGGATATAGTCTAGAATAAGCCCTTTATAAGATGTGTGACCTTCTGCCAGTCTGTAGTTTGTCTTTTCATTCTTAATTTTGATGAGATCCAGTTTATTAATTTCTTTTTTATGGATTGTGATTTTGGTGCCATATCTAAGAAATCTTTGCCTAACCCAAGGTCAAAAAGATTTCCTGCCTTTTCTAAAAGTTTTATACTTCTAGGTATAAAAGTATGTGATCTAGGTATGTGATCCACTTTGAGTTGATTTTTGTACATAGTACCAAGTATCGACAGAAGATTTTCTTCCTTTTGTTTTGTTTTGTTTTCAGCCTGTGGATGTCCTGTTGTTTTAGCACCATCTGATGAAAAGACTATTCTTTCTCCATTGAGTTACCTTTGTGCCTTTGTTGAAAGCCATATGTGTGAACCTGTTTCTGGATTCTCTATTCTTTTCCATTTATGTAATTTGTCTGTCCCAAGATAAATACCACACTCTCTTGACTGTTGCTACTTTATGATGTTTTGAAATCATGTAGTGCAATTCCTCTAACTTTTTCCTTTTTTTTTTTTTTTTTTTTGGCTATTGTAGGTCCTATGCATTTCAATATGAATTTTAGAATCAACTTGTCTACTTTTATACAAAACTTTTTAGGATCTTCTTGGGATTGCATTGAATCTACAGATCAGCTTGGACAGAAATAACATTTTAATAATATCAAGTTTTCCCTTTGGTGAACATGATATATTTTTCCATTTATTTGGGTCTCTTTAGGTTTTTGAAACACTTAAGCAGTATTTTACAGTTTTCAGTTTACAGGTCTTTCACATATTTGTCAGATTTTTTTCTAATTATTTTTTTATTTTTTGATGTTATTTTAAAAGGCATTGAGTTTTATATTTCAGTTTCTAATTGTGCATAGAAATGCAGTTGAATTTTGCATATTGATCTTGTATCTTACAATCTTGCTGAACTCACTTATTAGTACTAGTAGCTTTTTAATATAGTAGCTTTTAAAATAGATTACATAGGGTTTTCTACACAATTATGTCATCTGTAAATAAAGCCATTTTTACTTTATTTTATTCTTTACTTTCAGTCTCTCTCCCTTTTATTTATTTGTGTTTTTTTATTTCACTTACTAGAACCTCTACTGCAATGTTGAACAGAAGGAATTACAGAAGATATACTTGCCTTGATCTTGATCTTAGTGAGAAAAACATTCAGTCTTTCATTAATAAATATGATGTTAGTTATAGGTTTTTTTGTGGATGTCCTTTATAAGATTGAATAATTTCCCTTCTGTTCATAGTTAACTGAGAATTTTTATCAGGAACAAATGTTGGCTTAGGACAAATGTTTTTTCTGTCCATTTAGGTAATTATGGGTTTTTTTTTCTTTTTTAATTTGTTAAAATGGTGAATTACATGAATTGTTTTTCTAATGTCAAACCAACCTTGCATTTTTCACTTGGGAATTATTTAATATTCTTTTTATCTATCATTGGATTTGAATTGATACATTGATAAGAATTTATATTTATATTCATGAGGGGTATTGGTGTGTCTGTGTATATGTGAGTTTCTCAAATACCTTTTTCTGGTTTTGGTATCAGAGTTATATTCACTCATAGGCTTTGTTGGTCAGTCCATTCTTTCAAGGCAATTCTGTAGATTTTATATCATCTAGTCCTTAAATATTTGGAAGAATTCACCAATGAAGTCATATGGGACTGGAGTACATTTTGTGGGAAGGTTTTAACTAAAATTTCAGTTTCTTTAATAGATATAGTGCTGTTCAGATTCTTTTTCATGAGCTTTGGTAATCTTTTAAAGAAATTTGTACATTTTTTCCAAGTTGTCAAACTTATTGGCATGAAGTTTTCATAATAATATCCTTTTGATTTTATTGTTGTCATTTCTCTCATACCTGATATAGGTAATTTGTGTTTTCTCTTTTTATCCCAGTCATTCCAGATATATCTTTTCAAAGAATCAGGTTTTTAATTTGTTGGCTTTCCCTATTGCTTTTTCTGTTATCTATTTCATTTATTCATCTCTGATCCTCTTTGATCCTTTCTTCTGTTTATATTGTCTTTAATGTTCTCTTCTTTTTCTACTTCTTGTGATATAAGCTGAGATTATTGACTTGGGACCTTATTTTGTTCCTAAAATAATTATTTTGTGCTATAAAAAAGTCAAGTTATTTTCTCTATTACCTTTTATAAAACTTCAGTAGACATTATTTTAGAATGTCTGATTATAATGCACTGTAAGACTGTATGTGATTAATAAAATAATCAGTTATCCACAGCATTTGTCATAATCTTCTTTTTCAAGTGATAGTATAAATTTGTGCTTTATTTTGAAGTATTGTATTTTCTGTCTTTTGCTTTTACTTACAGTTTTATTAAAATGTAAAATCTACCATAGGAGCACCTGTAAAATAAAATGTGAATTTACAAAAAAAATTAGTGCTATAGATTCTGACATGTCATCTTTTAATTTTTGTTCAGTTCAAAATGCTTTCTAATTTCACTTGTGAATTCTACTTTGACTCTTGTACTTTTTAGAAATGTGTTATTTAGATTCACAATATTTGGGCATTTTCCATGTATCTTTCTGTTAGTGATTTCTAATTTAATTCCATTATTATCAGAGAACATGCTCTTTTATTTCATTGCTCTGAAGTTTTTTGAGACTTGCTTTATGACCCAGTATATGGTTTCCCTTGGTAAATGTTCTCTTTAAAAGAATGTAGGGGACTTCCCTTGTGGTCCAGTGATTAAGACTTTGCCTTCCAATGCAGGGGGTGTGGGTTTGATCCCTGGGTGGGGAGCTAAGATCCCACATGCCTTGGGGGCCAAAAAAACAAAACAAAACGTAAAACAGAAGCAATATTGTAACAAATTCAATAAAGAATTTTAAAATGGTCCACATCAAAAAAAAAATAAAACAAAAAAAAAACCCAAAACTAAAAACTAAAAGAAGGTGAATTCTGCTATTGTTAGAAACAGTGTCCTATACATGTCAGTTAGGTCAAGCTGGTTGATAGTGTTCTTCAAGTCTGCTGTATTTACTGATTTTCTACCTAGTTATTCTATCAATAGTTTTGAGATGTGTGTTGAAATATATGATTATTATTGTGGACTTTTCTATTTCTTGTACAAGTTCTTACTAGTTTCACGGCAGGAGGTATTTTATAACTCCATTTTGTACATAAGCCTTTATTATTTTCAGGTCTTTTTGATCAACTGAACTCTTCATCAATATGAAATAAACCTCTGTATCTCTTGTGATGTTCTTTCCTTTAAAATCTACTTTATCTGAATATCTGCTTCTGCTTTTCTGGGTTAATGTTAGAATTGTATATCTTGTGCCCATCTTTTTACTTTAACCTCCTGTGTTATTCAAATTGAGATTCTGGTAAGCAGCATATAGTTTAATCTTGCTTTTAAAGCCAGTTTGATGAATTTTGCCTTTTAATCAGAGTGTTTAGATATTTGAATTCAATGCAATTGTTGATGTACTTGTGTTAAAATTTACACTTTTGTTGTTTGTTTCTTGATTATGTTTTTCTATTCTGTGCTCAATTTTGCCACTTTTTTGTGACTTTTGGTAAATTGAATATTTTACCTGATTCCATTTTATCTCCTTTATTGAATTATTAGCTATAACTCTTGTATTATTAGTGGTTGCTTTAGGCTTTATAATATACATCTTTTGTTTTTCACAGTCTGTCTTCAAGCAGTATATCATTTAATTAATATTTTAAGAACCTTATAATAGTATGCTTTCATTTCCCCCCTTTGCCCCAGCTTTTGAGTGAGTTTTGAGTTTTGCTTTAATCAGCCAATAATCTTCTAAAGAAATTTAATAAGAAAAATGGCTTTTATATTTACCTACATATTTACAATTCTTATCCTCTTGTTTAGACCAAACTTTTTTAAAATTTTATTTTATTTATTTATTTTATACAGCCGTTCTTATTAGTATCTGTTTTATACATATTAGTGTATATATGTCAATCCCAATCTCCCAGTTCATCCCAGAACCACCACTGCCCCCCAGCCACTTTCCCCCCTTGGTGTCCATACGTTTGTTCTCTACATCTGTGTCTCTATTTCTGCCCTGCAAACCAGTTCATTGGGACCATTTTTCTAGGTTCCACATATATGTGTTAATATATGATATTTGTTTTTCTTTTTCTGACATACTTCACTCTGTATGTTTCCTTTTTAAAATGGAAAACATGCAGCCTGTATTGAAAAGTGGCTAAGAGGATTAGCAATTATGTATACACGTGTCTGGTGCATTGTAGTCGTTCTGTTATTAGTGTGGTAGACCCAAATTTTTAACTGTTATAATTTTCTCTGTTTCTGAAGAACTTATTTTCTTGTTTTGTATAATTTGGGTCTGTTGGTGCTGAACTATTTCAGCATCTATGTGTCTGATAAAGTCTTTTAGAAGGACATCTTAGAAAGATATTTTTGCTGAGTATAAAATTCTAGGTTGAAAATAATTTTTTTTTCTTTTAGTATTTTAAAGACATTACTCCATTTGCTTTTGGTTTACCGTGCTTTCAACAAGCAGTTTGCTTCCTTTCTTATATTTGTTGTTATGTACATGATATGTCTTTTTTTCCTTTGATGACTTTTAAGGTTTTTCCTTCATCATTGTTTTTAAACAATTCGATTATGATATATTTTGATGTAGTTTTTTCATGTTTCTTGTAGTTGGAGTTTGTTGAAGTTCTGTATTTGTGGATTTATTGTTTTATCAAATCTATATAATTTTCAACCATTATTTCTTTAAATATTTCTTCTGTCCCATTTCCATGTCATTTATGGAATCTATTTACCTGTATATTAGCTCACTTGGAGTTGTTCCATAGTTCACTGATATTCTATTCTTTTTTTATTCAATCTTTACTTCTCTATGTAACTTGAGTGATTTCTCTTGTTAATTCTTTAAGATCACCAATCTTTCTAACTGCATTGTATAATCTGCTTTAATCACATCTAATGTATTTTTTATCTCAGACATTATAGTTTTCATTTCTAGTAGTCTTATTTAGTTATTTTTTTTTAAATCTTCCATATCACATCTTAGTATGCACAATCCTTCATCTGGCTTCTTGAATATATGGAACACAGTTGTTTTAATATTGTTATGCATTAATTTTATAACGTATCATTTCTGAATCAATTTTGATCAATTGATTTTTCTCCTTATTGTGGGTCATATTTTCCTACTTCTTTGTATGCCTGGTAATTGTTTTTTTTAACGTCTTTATTGGAGCATAATTGCTTTACAATGGGGTATTAGTTTCTGCTTTGTAACAAAGTGAATCAGTTATACATATACATATACATATATCCCATTATCTCTTCCCTCTTGTGTCTCCCTCCCTCTCACCCTCCCTATCCCACCCCTCTAGGTGGTCACAAAGCACCGAGCTGATCTCCCTATGCTATGCGGATGCTTCCCACTAGCCATCTATTTTACATTTGGTAGTGTATATATGTCCATGGGACTCTCTCACTTTGTGCCAGTTTACCCGTCCCCTCCCTGTATCCTCAAATCCATTCTCTAGTAGGTCTGTGTCTTTATTCCCGTCTTGCCCCTACATTTTTCATGACCATTTTTACTTTGTTTTTTAGATTCCATATATATGTGTTAGTATATGGTATTTGTTTTTCTCTTTCTGACTTACTTCACTCTGTATGACAGACTGTAGGTCCATCCACCTCACTACAAATAGCTCAATTGCGTTTCTTTTTATGGATGAGAAATATTCCATTGTATATAATGGATCTTCTTTATCCATTCATCTGTCGATGGACACTTAGGTTGGTTCCATGTCCTGGCTATTGTAAACAGAGCTGCAATGAACATTGTGGTACATGACTCTTTTTGAATTATGGTTTTCTCAGGTTATATGCCCAGTAGTGGGATTACTGGGTCATATGGTAATTCTATTTTTAGATTTTTAAGGAACCTCCATAATGTTCTCCATAGTGGCTGTATCAATTTACATTCCCACCAACAGTGCAAGAGGGTTCCATTTTCTCCACACCCTCTCCAGCATTTATTGTTTGTAGATTTTTTGATGATGGCCATTCTGATCAGTATAAGAGTATATCTCATTGTAGTTGTGATTTCCATTTTTCTAATGATTAATGATGTTGAGCATTCTTTCATATGTTTCTTGGCAATCTGTATATCTTCTTTGAAGAAATGTCTATTTACTTCTTCTGCCCATTTTTGGATTGGGTTGTTTGTTTTTTTGATATTGAGCTGCATGAGCTGCTTGTAAATTTTGGAGATTAATCCTTTGTCACTTGCTTCATTTGCAAATATTTTCTCCAATTCTGAGGGTGGTCTTTTCATCTTGTTTATGTTTTCCTTTGCTGTGCAAAAGCTTTTTTTAAGTTGCATTAGGTCCCATTTGTTTATTTTTGTTTTTATTTCCATTTCTCTAGGAGCTGGGTCAAAAAGGATCTTGCTGTGATTTATGTCATAGAGTGTTCTGCCTATGTTTTCCTCTAAGTGTTTGATAGTTTCTGGCCTTACATTTAGGTCTTTAATCCATTTTGAGTTTATTTTTGTGTATGGTGTTAGGGAGTGTTCTAATTTCATTCTTTTACATGTAGCTGTCCTGTTTTCCCAGCACCATTTGTTGAAGAAGCTGTCTTTTCTCCACTGTATATTCTTGCCTCATTTATCAAAGATAAGGTGGCCATATGTGCGTGAGTTTATCTCTGGGCTTTCTATCCTGTTCCATTGATCTATATTTCTGTATTTTTGCTAGTACCATACTGTGTTGATTACTGTAACTTTGTAGTATAGTCTGAAGTCAGGGAGCCTGATTCCTCCAGCTCTGTTTTTCGTTCTCAAGATTGCTTTGGCTATTCGGGGTCTTTTGTGTTTCCTTACAAATTGTGAAATTTTCTGTTCTACTCCTGTGAAAAATGCCATTGGTAGTTTGATAGGGATTGCATTGAATCTGTAGATCGCTTTGGGTAGTATAGTCATTTTCACACTGTTGATTCTTCCAATCCAAGAAAATGGTATATCTCTCCATCTGTTTTTATCATCTTTAATTTCTTTCATCAGTGTCTTATAATTTTCTGCAAAGAGGTCTTTTGTCCCCTTAGGTAGTTTATTCCTAGATATTTTATTCTTTTTGTTGCAGTGGTAAATGGGAGTGTTTTCTTAATTTCACTTTCATATTTTTCATCTTTAGTGTATAGGAATGCAAGAGATTTCTTTGCATTAATTTTGTATCCTTATACTTTACCAAATTCATTGATTAGTACTAGTAGTTTTTTGGTAGCATCTTTAGGATTCTCTATGTATAGTATCATGTCATCTGCAAGCTTGACATCTTTACTTCTTCTTTTCCAATTTGGATTCCTTTTATTTCTTTTTCTTCTCTGATTGCTGTGGCTAAAACTTCCAAAACTATGTTGAATAACAGTGGTGAGAGTGGGCAACCTTGTCTTCTTCCTGATCTTAGTGGAAATGGTTTCAGTTTTTCACCATTGAGGACGATGCTGGCTGTGGGTTTCTCATATATGGCTTTTATTATGTTGAGGTAAGTTCCCTCTATGCCTCCTTTCTGGAGGGTTTTTTATCACAAATGGATGGTGAATTTTGTTGAAAGCTTTTTCTGCATCTATTGAGATGATCATATGGTTTTTCTCCTTCAATTTGTTAATATGGTGTATCACGTTGATTGATTTGTATATACTGAAGAATCCTTGCATTCCTGGGATAAACCCCACTTGATCATGGGGTATGATCCTTTTAGTGTGCTGTTGGATTCTGTTTGCTAGTATTTTGTTGAGGATTTTTGCATCTATGTTCATCAGTGATATTAGCCTGTAGTTTTCTTTCTTTGTGACATCTTTGTCTGGTTTTGGTATCAGGGTTATGATGGCATTGTAGAATGAGTTTTGAAGTGTTCCTCCCTTTGCTATATTTTGGACGAGTTTGAGAAGGATAGGTGTTAGGTCTTCTCTAAATGTTTGATAGAATTCGCCTGTGAAGCCATCTGGTCCTGGGCTTTTGTTTGTTGGAAGATTTTTAATCACAGTTTCGATTTCCGTGCTTGTGATTGGTCTGTTCATGTTTTCTATTTCTTCCTGGTTCAGTCTCGGAATGTTGTGCATTTATAAGAATTTGTCCGTTTCTTGCAGGTTGTCCATTTTATTGGCAGATAGTTGCTTGTAGTAATCTCTCATGATCCTTTCTTTTCTTCAGTGTCAATTTTTACTTCTCCTTTACCATTTCTAATTCTAATGATTTCAGTCTTTTCCCTTTAGTTTTTGGTGAGACTGGCTAATGGTTTATCAATTTTGTTTATCTTCTCAATGAACCAGGTTTTAGTTTTATTGATCTTTGCTATCGTTTCCTTCATTTCTTTTTCAATTACTTCTGATCTGATCTTCATGATTTCTTTCCTTCTGCTAAATTTGGGGGTTTTTTGTTCTTCTGTCTCTACTTGATTTAGGTGTAAGTTTAGGTTGTATATTTGAGATGTTTCTTGTTTCTTGAGCTAGGATTGTACTTCTATAAACTTCCCTCTTAGAACTGCTGTTGCTGCATCCCATAGGTTTTGGATCGTTGTGTTTTCATTGTCATTTGTTTCTACGTATTTTTTGATTTCTTCTTTGATTTCTTCACTGATCTCTTATTTAGTAAGTAATGTATTGTTTAGCCTCCATGTGTTGTATTTTTTACAGATTTTTTCCTGTAATTGATATCTGGTCTCATAACATTGTGGTCGGAAAAGATACTTGATATGATTTCAATTTTCTTAAATTTACTAAGGCTTGTTTTGTGACTCAAGATATGATCTATCCTGGAGAATGTTCCATGAGCACTTGAGAAGAAAGTGTATTCTTTTGTTTTTGGATGGAATGTCCTACAAATATCAATTTGGAATGTTCTCTAAATATCAATTATTAAGTCCATGTTGTTCAATGTATCACTTAAAGCTTGTGTTTCCTTATTTATTTTCATTTTGGATGATCTGTCCTTTGGTGAATGTGGGGCGTTAAAGTTCCCTCCTATGACTGTGTTACTGTCGATTTCCCCCTTTATGCCTATTAGTATTTGCTTTGTATATTGAGGTGCTCCAATGATGGGTGCATAAATATTTACAATTGTCATATCTTCTTCTTGGATTGATCCCTTGATCATTATGTAGTGTCCTTCGTTGTCTCTTGTAATAGTCTTTATTTTAAAGTCTCTTTTGTCTGATATGAGAATTGCTACTCCAGCTTTCTTATGATTTCCATTTACATGGAATATCTTTTTGCATCCCATCACTTTCAGTCTGTTTGTGTCCCTAGGTCTGAAGTGGGTCTATTGTAGACAGCATATATACGGGTCTTGTTTTTGTGTCCATTCAGCCAGTCTATCTGTTTTGGTTGGAGCATTTAATCCATTTACATTTAAGGGATTTATCAATATGTATGTTCCTTTTACAATTTTCTTATTTGTTTTGGGTTTGTTATTGTAGGTCTTTTCCTTCTCTTGTGTTTCATTCCAGAGAAGTTCCTTTAGCATTTGTTGTAAAGCTGGTTTTGTGGTGTTGATTCTCTTAGCTTTTGCTTGTCTGTAAAGGTTTTAATTTCTCTGTGAAATCTGAATGAGATCCTTGCTGGCTAGAGTAATCTTCATTGTAGGTGTTTCCCCTTCATCACTTTAAATATGTCCTGCCACTCCCATGTGGCTTGCAGAGTTTCTGCTGAAAGATCAGCTCTTAACCTAATGTGGATTCCCTTGTGTGTTATTTGTTGTTTTCCCCTTGCTGCTTTTAATATTTTTTCTTTGTATTTAATTTTTGACAGTTTGATTAATATGTGTCTTGGTGTATTTCTCCTTGGATTTATCCTGTATTGGACTCTCTGTGCTTCCTGGACTTCATTAACTATTTCCTTTCCCATATTAAGGAAGTTTTCAACTATAATCTCTTCAAATATTTTCTCAGTCCCTTTCTTTTTCTCTTCTTCTTCTCGGACCCCTATAATTTGAATGTTGATGCATTTAATGTTGTTCCAGAGGTCTCTGAGACTGTCCTCAATTCTTTTCGTTCTTTCTTGTATATTCTGCTCTGCAGTAGTTATTTCCACTATTTTATCTTCCAGGTCACTTATCCATTCTTCTGCCTCAGTTATTCTCCTATTGATCCCTCCTAGAGAATTTTTAATTTCATTTATTGTGGTGTTCATCCCTGATTGTTTGCTCTTTAGTCCTTCTAGCTCCTTGTTAAATGTTTCTTGTATTTTCTCCTTTGCATTTCCAAGATTTTGGATCATATTTACTATCATTATTCTGAATTCTTTTTCAGGTAGACTGCCTATTTCCTCTTCATTTGTTAGGTCTGGTGGTTTTTGCCTTGCTCCTTCATCTACTGTGTGTTTCTCTGTCTTCTCATTTTGCTTATCTTACTGTGTTTGGGGTCTCCTTTCCCCAGGTTGCACGTTTGTAGTTCCTGTTGTTTTTGGTGTCTGCCCCCAGTGGCTAACATTGTTTCAGTGGGTTGTGTAGGCTTCCTGGTGTAGGGGACTAGTTCCTGTGTTGTGGTGCATGAGGCTGGATCTTGTATTTCTTGTTGGCACGTCCACATCTGGTTGTGTGTTTTGGGGTGTCTGTGGCCTTATTATGATTTTAGGTAGCCTCTCTGCTAATGGGTGGGGTGTGTTCCTGTCTTGCTAGTTGTTTGGCATAGTGTGTCCAGCACTGTAGCTTTCTGGTCATTGAGTGGAGCTGGGTCTTGGCATTGAGATGGAGATCTCTGGGAGATATTTGCCATTTGTTATTATGTGGAGCTGGGAGGTCTCTTGTGGACCAATGTCCTGAACTGGGCTCTCCCACCTCAGAGGCACAGCCCTGCTGCCTGGCTGGAGTTCGAATAGCCTGTCATCCACACAGCTCTGAATAAAATGGAGAAAAAAAAAAAGAAAGAAGAAGAAAAAATAAAATTAAGTTATTAAAATAAAAAATAATTATTAAAAAAATTAAAAAGTAATAAAATAAAATATAAAAAGAAAGAAAGAAGAGAGTAACTAAACCAAAAACAAATGCACCAATGATAACAAGCACTAAAAACTTTACTAAAAAACAAAACAAAGAAAAAATAAATGGACAGACAGAACCCAGGTCAAATGGCAAAAGCAAAGCTATACAGACAAAATGACACACAGAAGCATACACGTACACACTCACAAAAAGAGAAAAAGGGAAATATATATATATATATATATATATATCTCGTTGCTCCCAAAATCCACCTCCTCAATTTGGGATGATTTGTTGTCTATTCATGTATTCCAGAGATGCAGGGTACATCAAGTTGATTGGGGAGATTGAATCCACTGCTCCAGAGTCTGCTGGCAAAAATTTCCCTTTCTCTTCTTTGTTCGCACAGCTCCCGGGTCTCAGGTTTGGATTTGGACCCACCTCTGTCTGTAGGTCGCCTGAGAGCATCTCAGACAGGACAGGGTTAAAGGAGCAGCTGATTCGTGGGCTCTGGCTCACTCAGGCCGGGCGTAGGGAGGGGTACAGAATGCGGGGCAAGCCTGCAGCAGCAGAGGCTGGCGTGACGTTGCAACAGCCTGAAGCATGCCGTGTGGTCTCCCGGGGATGTTGTTCCTAGATCAAGGGACCCTGGCAGTGGCGGGCTGCACAGGCTCACGGGCGAGGAGGTGTGGAGAGTGACCTGTGCTTGCACACAGGCTTCTTGGTGGCTGCAGCAGCAGCCTTACCGTCTCATGCCCGTTTCCGGGGTCCGCACTGTTAGCCGCAGCGCGCGCCTGTCTGTGGAGCTCCTTTAAGCAGTGCTCTTAATCCCCTCTCCTCGCGCACCAGGAAACAAAGAGGCAAGAAAAAGTCTCTTGCTTCTTAGACAGCTCCAGACTTTTTCCCGGACTCCCTCCCAGCCTAGCTGTGGTGCACTAGCTCCCTTCAGGCTGTGTTCACGCAGCCAACCCCAGTCCTCTCCCTGGGATCTTACCTCCAAAGCCGGAGCCTCAGCTCCCAGCCCCCACCCGCCCTGGCCGGTGAGCAGACCATCCTCTCAGGCTGGTGAGTGCTGGTCGGCACCGATCCTCTGTGCAGGAACCTCTCCGCTTTGCCCTCTGCACCCCTGTTGCTGCGCTCTCCTCCGTGGCTCTGAAGCTTCCCCCCTCCACCACCCACATTCTCCGCCCGCGAAGGGGCTTCCTAGTGTGTGGAAACCTTTCCTCCTTCACAGCTCCCTCCCACTGGTGCAGGTTCCGTCCTTATTCTTTTGTCTCTGTTTTTTCTTTTCTCTTTTGCCCTACCCAGATACGTGGGGAGTTTCTTGCCTTTTGGGATGTCTGTGGTCTTCTTCCAGTGTTCAGTAGGTGTTCTGTAGGAGTTGTTCCACATGTAGATGCATTTTTGATGTATTTGTGTGGAGGAAGGTGATCTCCACATCTTACTCCTCTGCCATCTTGAAGCTCCTCTCTGCCTGGCAATTTTTAAATCAAATGCCAGACATTGTGAATTGCATCTTACTGGGTGCTGGATATTTTTGCATTTATATAAATATTTCTGAGCTTTGTTCTGGGTTGCAGTTATTACTTGAAATCAAATGTTTGATCCTTTCAGATCTTTCTTATAAACTTTGTGAAGTGTTATTATCAGCATTTATTCTTGGGCTCTTTTCTCATTACTGAGACAAAACTTCTCTGAGTACTGTACCCAATATCTCATGAATTATGAGGTTTTCTGCTCTTACATGTGAGGACCAGAACTTTTCCTGACCCTGTGAGAACCTCAAGTTTTGTTCCTTCTAATCCTTTTCATGGTGTTTTCTATGTATAGTTTCCACACATGCATGTCCTCATCAGTATTCAAATGAAAACTCTAGAGAAACCCTTTACAGATATTCAAAGCTCTATTTCTGTGCAGCACTCTACAGTACTCTGCCTGTGAATTCTAGCTATCTTGGGTTTCCAGAATATCTAGCTTCTTCTCAATTTAAGGAACCTACTGGGATCTTCCTGGTACCCCACTTCCTTTCACTATAGCCTGGAAACTAACCAGTAGGGTGGGAAAATCATTGGGTCATTTCATTTGTTTCTTTTCTCTTAGGATCACTGTCCTTTGTTGCCTGACTTCGAATGTCTTAAAAACTGTCATTTCAACTATGTTGCTTTTTAAAGATCTGTTTGAGATAAGGAGGTAAAATTTAATCTTTATTCCTCTATCTTTACTGGAAGAAGATGTCTTCCCCATTCTTAAATTTTAAAACTTATTTTTTCTCAAATAAGTATTTATATATTACTGCTAATATGGTTAAGATCGTTGCTGGAAACCATATTGCAAGGCAACTCTTACTCCAGTTGCTCCTTTCTCTTTTTGTTTTAAAGAATATCTTAATTTATATGCAAGCACATAATATAACATGTGATATTGAAAATACCTGAGATTTGGAAATAGAAGGTCTTGAGTTCAGCATACAGAGTAGCAATGTAGCTTCAGAAAAGTTACTTAACCTGTCAAAAACTGCAATAATAATATTTATTTCACAAGATACTTTTCAGTATTAAGTTAAATAATGAATGTAAAGAGATTGGCTCAATTCCCTGGCACATATCAGGTAATCAGAAATTGTAACAATTAATACTTCAATTAGAAGAATTATGTTATCAAAACCAACAGCAATAGTTAGTATAATTGGAAACTTAAAATTATGTGCTTATTGGGCAGTGGGCAGATAAGAGGCAAGAAATTGTAAAATAGGAAAAAAAGAGACTCTCTTAATATTTTTCAGCAAATGAAGAACAAAAATGCAATTTAACTGCCACTTATCTGACCATGTAACTACTGTTACTGTTACATAATTAATGTCTCTAACATAAAATAAGCAAGGAAAGATAATTTGTGCTGATTTTGTTTATCGTTTTAAATGCATCTATGGTAGAAATGTGCTACAAACATCATATAGAAGCATCTATCAGAAAGAATAAGTGCTAATTTAGGCTCTATCACAGTTGTAAACATTATATGAAACAAGTGCTTTGGCCTCATGTGATAAGGTATTGCTTTCTAATTTTGGCATCCTCACATTTACAGATAGATTATTTCACTTTGTGGTGATAAAGTTTGAGAATGCCTGTACAGACCCCTGAATTGTTTATCAGTATGGACTTATGGTGATCCAAGGCTATTACAGTAGTCTGCACAAAATAACATTCTAAAAATGAAAAATAAAAGGTAAAGACACTAACTCTTGATTCACCAATTGTTTTCCCTTAAATATATATCATTTTTCAAGTCCTAGTCTGGTTCTCCTTTACTGTCCAGCAAACTCTGGAATTGTTTACTTTTATTGGCCGTTAAAATGAAATTATTTGAATGATAACAATAGCCATACTAACGAACATAAAAAAACAAGCAAAATTAATGTAATTTATTGAGCAGCACCTCAAGGATTGTTCTAAAGGCTTTGTAACATGCTATTATATTTAAGTTTCACACAAAGTTGTAAAATACAGGTAATTTGTTAAATGAGGGAACAAGTTCAGAGGGCTTGTCACTTGTCTTAGGTTCCCCTTTGAGTGTTAGAATCAGACCTGAAACAAGGACTGGATTATTATTATTTTTTCATTTTGTTACACTAGGTTTTAATATTAACCATAGTTAAAGATAATTTTTAAAATGTATATGATGTTGAAGTAATCATTTAATGCCATATGAAGCCAAACACTGTGATTTTTAGATAATCTGCATGTGTGTTCCTTCCACAAGTACATGTGATATAGAATTATATGGGGATAGATTTGAAATTTATTAGCATACTATTATTATCACACCTCTTTAGCTACTAAAAGAACTATGTAATGGTTCATGACTTGGCCACGGCTACACAGACTGAGTATCACAATTAAAACCCAAATTTTTCACACGTTATAGCTAAATATTGTGCAATAGAAGGCAGGTTGTAGTTTTGTGGAAAGATCATTGGATTTGAAGTCATTAGACCTAGTAGACTCAAGGTTTGGTTTGGTATTTAACTAGTTTTGTGGCCCTGGGTAAATTACTTATCCTCTATGAGCCTCATTTTCATTATCTAGGAAATGGTGGTTATAATAAAATAATACCTACATTACACGGTTGATAGAAAGATTATATGAGACAGTGTATGCAAAAGAGCTTGACAAACTCTAAGGCACCATACAAATGCAAAGCAATGATGTTGTTATCACGTACTGCAACATGCACTGGATTTACACATAGTAGATTATACACCAGATTATAATCTTCCCCTCAGGAAAAGGGAAAGTAGTATGGAAAATTCTCTAGAAAAAAGAAGTCGTATGCAAGGGGTAAATATAAAGGTTTCAATCTTCTTTCCCGTTATAAAACATTTCTCCCAAGCCTTCTTTGGAGATCTCCTTTGGGGAATAGGCAAGTCCCTGGAGTAAGTTCATGGAAAGAGACCATATGGTAGAACATGATATTGTATTATCCCTTGCTGGAGCAGACTGCTTTTCCATCTTTAGGATGTCAATTGTTGTTTTAAGTTTCTGTTATATAAAAAAAGGACATTGTATATAGTAAGCAGGATAGGAGGTACAGTCAGCTAGAACTGCATATGAAACTGCAAACCAGTGCTCTCAAGTCAAGCAACTCTCTAAGGCAGAGAGATCTGAAGATCTTGTACCCTCTATGCTGTGGTGTGAGAGCTTCTGCTTACCTTAAAGAGACTGTTCAGCTGTTTCCACTACCCTGAGTTTCTGAGTTTCTTTTACAGAAGGAACTTGCAGTTGGTGCTGTCTTCTCAGAACATGTGTATTGCAATTATATTTGTTTCATTAAGTCCCTAATTGTTTTGTTAACAATATAGCTTGCTGGAGGTTTAAACAAATGACAAAACCTTCATGTGTACTTCCATGAAACCTTGGCAGGATTAGACTCCATTGGGTGGTTCTTTCAATGGCAGTAGCCGCATTGATGCTGCTGGAGAAATATTGGCTGGTCTTCCTTTTCCTTTTTCTGCCACTTACCTTCATGGACTCCATTCTGTAGTCATGCAAAACTGACATGTTTTCATGGTGTGTTTCATGTATATATGTACTTCCATATCTTTGCTCATATTGAACCTGCTTCCTGAACTGCCCTTCCCCACCCTTTATAAGTTGCCTCCCCTTTATTTATTCTTCAAAGCTCAATTCAAATGCTATTGGTAAAAACATTCTTGATCTGCCCCAGCAAAATTTCTCATGCCTCTGAGCAGTACTTGGCCAATTCCTCTCTTTTAGAATTTACCATGTTTACTTTTCCTCCCACTCCCCTCATTCTGCTACTCTATGGAGGCAGAGGCTCTCTTATTCATGTCTGTATCTACAGTATGTATCCCAGTACCCAGCATTTGGTAGGTTCCCAGTAAAGTCTGTTTAATTAATGAATGAATGGAGCTTCTGGGAGCAAGAATCAGGCTTCCTGGATTTGGATCCCAGCTCTACCACTTATTAGCTGTATGATGTGGGGCAAATCCTCAAACTCTCTGTGTTCCTCATTTGTAAAATAAAATATTAAGATGCCTCCTCTATCAGATTGTTGTGAGGATTTAATATATGTCAAATATGTAGAATAATGTGATACACCAAGTTCATATCTTCTTGCTATTCTGAAAAGGGTGTCTGACAGAAGACGTTAGCATGACTGCCTGTCCATAACTCGATTTATGCTACTGGTTTTATGTCTGGTATTTTTTGATTTCTAGTTTTTATTCTGGTAGTTTGCTAGTTGGTCAGATCTCTTCACTGGGTGAGCTTCCATTCTTCGTCTCAGCTAAAGAGATGGACACTGCTGCGTAGGGCAGACTTCTCTGATGCAACCTGCATGACTGATTTCTTTTGGGATCTCTGCCGTAACAACTAAGGTACTTTGTGTTGACTAAAATTCTGAACTAGAGTCATAGAACTTACTTGACCTTGGACTCCAGGCCTTAGCTATGAGGCTAGACCTCAGCTGGCATCTACTTTAGTCCTTAACTGCCTGCCCTAACCACTCTGCATAGGGTCTAGCACATAGTAGTACATTCTTCGTGAGTATTTGTTAAATGAGTTAGGAAATGAATGAAGATTAAATATAATTATTTTTATTTTACAAATAATATAAAATTATCTATAATTAATTATTACAGAAAGGATATAATATAGAAAAGTGAATTTACCTTATATTCCTGCCTCTTAGAACCACTGTCGACAGTTTTGAGTGTATTCTTCTAACTTTTTACCTATAGGGTTTTTTTTTTTTAACAAATTTTGAGTTGGTACTAATTCAGTGTCAGAACCACTCAGTTAAAAGGGTAACAACTAAGGGAAAGGGGTAGGCTACATGAAAATGGGCTGTTGGGACATTGGGATCGTAGATATTGTTCAGGTGCTTCTGAGTCTATACTTTTTGTTTTTGAAGTTTTGGTTCAAGAACCAATTTAAATTAAGACTAACAGTGTATAAAAAGTGCCTATCTTGTCTTATCCTTATCAGTATTGTCTCATCATTACAATAATACTAATTTGGGTACTTGAAATTTTTTATTTCATTGCTTTATTTTGAATATCTTTAATTGTTAAAGAGTTTAGAATTATTATTTTCATACGCTTATTGGCTACTACTATTTTTCTTCTCTAAATATGTCTTTTGTCCATCTGTGTCAGTTTACCCTTGCTCATTATGTATTGCTGATGTTAACCCTTTTTCTTTGGACACTGGCAAACTAAAATTGTTTGTTTATATAGGTTCCTCAAGTTTTATATAAGTCAAGTTTACTGATATTTTACTTTGATTATTTTGTTTGTTTGCTTTTAGGTTTAGGATTTTTTTTCATCTATGTAACAGATAAATATTCATAATGATTTTCTACTGCTTCTAAATTTTTAAATTTAAGCATAATATACTTTGATATACAAAAAAGTGGATACACCAAAAGCGTGTATTTCATTTGTTTAACATACCTGTCTACCCAGCATCACCTAGATCAGGAAATAAAACATTACTAGCATCCTAGAGGCTCCTAACCTCCACCCTTGTTTGTGCTCAGTGTCTTCCTCCATGGTAACAATACACAATTTCTTTTTTTTTTAATGTTTATTTATTTATTTGGTTGTGCTGGGTCTTAGTTGTGGTAGGGGGGCTCCTTAGTTATGGCCTGCGGGCTCCCAGTTGTGGCTCACTGGCTCCTTAGTTGTGGCACATGGGCTCCTTAGTTGTGGCATGTGAACTCTTAGTTGCAGCATGCATGTGGGATCTAGTTCCCTGACGAGCGATCGAACCTGGGCCCCCTGCGTTGGGAGCACGGAGTCTTAACCAATGTGGCACCAGGGAAGTCCCTCCCAATTTCTAACTATAGATTTTTTATTACCTGTTTTTCTATTTCATTATTTCATGTAAATGTAATCATAAGGTATGTATTCTTTTACATTTAGCTTCTTTTACTCAAAATTATATTTTGAGATACATCCATATTATTTCATGTAGTAGAAGTTTGTTCATTTTCATTGCTATATATTATTCCATTGTGTGAAAATATTGCACTTTATTTATCCATTCTACTGTTTATAGACATTTGTGAAATTTCCAGGTTTTAGTTGTTGCAAATAGTGCTGCTGTGAACATGTCTTTGGTAAATATATGTAAGTGTATCTTTTGGATACATACCTAGAGGTTACTTGGTCATGGAGTATGCATTTGTTCAACTTTAAATAGCCAAATTGTTTTCTTAAGTAGTTGTGCCAATTTATACTTCCTCCAGCATTATATGAGAATTCTCTTTTTTCCCAACAGTTAGTTTTTTTCATTATTTTCATTTCAGCGCTTCTGGTTGCTGTGTAGAAATTTCTCACTGTGACTTTACTTTTCATTTGCCAAGAGAAAATGAATAGCTAAAGAATCTGAGCACCATTTATGTAGTATATTTGGTTTTGATATGCTTTTCTGTGAAGTGCCTATTTAAATCTTTGCCCACTTATCTTTTATTGGGTAGTCTGCCGTTTTCTTACTGATTTCGGGAATTCTTTATATATTCTAAGTACAAGTCCTTCATCAGATATATAATTACAAATATTTTATTCCATGCTGTGGGTTGGTTTTTCACTCTTTAAATGGTGTCTTTTGATGGATGTAAGTTCTTAATTTTAGTATAGTACAATTAATTAATTATTTTTCTACTAAGGTTAGCTTTTTTGTGTCCTATGTAAGAAATCTACACTCACTCCATGAAATTGTTTGCCTGAATTTTTCTTTGAAAGCTCTCTGATTTTACCTTTCATGTTTATATCTAAATCTACCTAGAATTAATTTTTGATATATGTTATGAGGTATGAATTAAGAGAGACATGTGCAGCCCCAAAACTCAGCAAATGTCCTGTTGGGGAAATGAGCCATATGCTTGAGGCCTTTCAAGTTTCTTTTTGTCATTCAAGCCCTTGATTACTGCTCACAGCTTTGCTGGCTTTCTTTTAGGGCTCTTCTCCTTGGAACACGCCTGCCTCAGTCTGTACCCAGAGTCAGAAAATACCCTCAAGGGGGAAAAAAGCTTTGCAATCCGTTTACCTCATAAGGTTTGCCCCCCTCTTTGGGATTTCAGATCATCAAATCGTTTTTGTAATTTATCCAGCTTTTCTCATTTTTCCAGTGGAAGCACTGGACTGCTTTGACCTACTTTATTCTACCTGAGGATAGTTTATCTCATATGATTTTTGTAATTTTACTAAATATATATAAAATATTACATAATATATTTGGATACATTAGCATACATTGTAATAAATATTTATGTATCATATATTGTATAGTCATATAATGTAACTATATATTATAAAACATATTTAATATGTCTAATTTATCTAATTTTAGATAAATATTTAATATATCAAATATTAAATATATATGTATATATAATTTTAGTATCTTTCTTTGATTTTAGTTCAGGGTGTGATCATGAAAAAGTAACTATTTGCAAAAGGAAACATTTTATCTACTTCATTTCTTGAATTATTTATCATTTCCCTATTTATCTCTTATGATTTCCTTACCATATCTTAGATTCTTATACATCTGAGTATTTCTGGAAAGTTTTGTTGTTATTCTAGTATTTATTTTTTTAGCAGATCTTTATTGAGCCCTTCCTGTATTCCAAAGTCTGTGCTGCTTTATTAAATAGACACAATTTCTTCTTTATTGGTTTTGGCAGGCTAGAGAAGGAAAAAGATATCAATCAAAAAATCATAAGTGTCACATGTACACCAATATTCATTGCAGCACTATTTACAATAGCCAGGATGTGGAAACAACCTAAATGTCCAATGACAGATGAATGGATAAAGAAGATGTGGTACATATATACAATGGAATATTACTCAGCCATAAAAAAGAATGAAATTGGGTCATTTGTAGAGATGTGGTTGGACCTAGAGTCTGTCATACAGAGTGAAGTAAGCCAGAAAGAGGAAAACAAATATCATATATTAACACATATATATGGAATCTACAAAAATGGTACTGATGAATCTATTTGCAGGGCAGGAATAGAGATGTAGACGTAGAGAATGGACATGTGGACACAGTGGAGAAGGGGAGGGTGGGACGAATTGGGAGATTAGGATTGACATAGATACACTACCATGCGTAACATAGGTAGCTAGTGGGAACATGCTGTAAAGCACAGGAATCTTAGCTTGGTGCTCTGTGACGACCTAGATGGGTGAGCTGGGGGTAGGGTGGGAGGGAGGTCCAAGAGGGAGGGTATATAGGTATACATATAGCTGATTCACGTCACTGTACAGCAGAAACTAACACAACATTGTAAAGCAATTATACTCCAATAAAAAAATCACAAGTGTGAATGTAAAATAAGTTCCAAGGTGTGTCTGATGCTGATGGTCCAGGGACTATACTTTGAAAACCAGTAGATTAATCAATGCTGTTGACTGATGTGTTTTCCATCTGAACTAGTGTAGATCTGTTTCCAGTGTTTCATTTCTGGGTTTTTGCTTTTTTTGGTGAGCAATAATCTTCCTAACATTGCTCTATAATGACCAAATATGAGCAAATACAGGTATTCCAGTAAGGGAATTGATGCTTATTTCCTCATGTACAGAGGAGGTAATGGCAAGTGTATTTCTTATTATGCCAGAGGCAGCTCTATATTTATGAAGACCAGTTACAGAAGGAACCCTTATGTGTTGTCTGACTGAGTGATTTTACTGGCAAAATTTGGGGGATAGGAATATCGTCTTTGTATAGGGAGGACTAAAGACTATCTGTCTGAGTGATTCTGTGGGCTGCTTTCTCCAAGCCAAGCAAAAAGTCAAAAGGCAAAACCTCAGCTGTGCATGTAAGATCCCTTCCTATTTCTCGGAGGTGGTGGTGAGAAAGGTATCCCCCATTGCCCTATAATAATAGGGCCAACATAGAGAGGAAATGAGGAAGGATAAGAGTTTTACATGATTTTATGTCACCATCATTCCAGACTTCCGGAATATTAAATTTTAATACTTCATTTTGATAAAACCCAGGATATATTCTCCATCCCAGGTTCAAATTATTCCCTTATTTTCCATTTAGATTCATTTCTTCTACTGTATAGTGAGTTCTTTTATGTTATGAATCATGTCAGAACACCTCAGGGTCCTAAGTACACAGATATGGCAGCCATGGGATCCTCTACTCTTGGGAGCATAGTTGACTGACAGCTAGAATTTTATTCCCCCAGATCCACTGCCACATTCACCCTGAGACCATACATCTTGTAGACTGCTTCCAGTCAGTGACTGAACATGGCATGGGTACGAATGCTTGCAACATTCTTGTGTGATTAATGACTCCTCTAATGGCCAAGTTTCAATAGAGGACTCTATTGGTTTGACCTAAACTCTCTTAGAACCATGTTGTCATCTGAGATTCTTCCTACCCAGTTGTTCTTCATTCCCCCATCCTTTCCCAGGATATAAACTGTGCTTTGTGGTCTGAAGGTTCTTCCTGCTGCCTCTCCCTTAGTCTTTCACAGTTATTTCCCTCAATAGATCTGTTACCTGCCTAATGGCACATGCTCCTCAGAAGAGTTGAATTAACACGGGTGGTACTGAGAAGGGGGTGGTACTAAAAATAAGATGAAGTTTTAGAAATGGTTCACTCACTGCCCTGCAGGCAAAGAGGATGCTATCCTATCCCGGGTGTTATGTGGGATACAGATATTTCCTGGTACAATAGGTGCCAGGAATTGAAGGTGCCAATCCAGTTGAAGAATTCACCAATGATGGCCTGGGAAAATGTGCCAGTGGAGGGGATTGCCCTGCAGCCATTTTAAAGATATAGGGAAAACAATGTCTACAAGGACTGTGGAGTTGGCTGCCTATTGCTAAATTATATTGATGTCACTCAGAAGGATAATGAGAATTTGAGGTCTATTAACAAAGAGTTAAGAGTAAAGTATGAGAGCCAGAGGGCTCCTGCAGTAGAAGAGTAGATTCAGTGGAGAAGCAGACTCAGTACTTGATTGTTAGAGTGGCACAGGTTCAGAAATGTTTGCCCAGCCAAAGGATGTCTGTTATATTAAGGTCAGAGACGTGTTTGGAAAACCTGAGATCCTGACATATGGGACGTGGACATCTGGATGGATGTCTTTGAGAATTTGGCTCTTCAGATCCATTTGAGCCCTCAGAGCTAGAACTTCCTTAGTCCTGGAAGGTACTGCCGTGGCTGCACCCCCACAAGGCAACAGGTGCCCCCTTGAGGAGCCACCCCCATCTCTTGTCCTGACTGTCAGGCTATAACTAGGTTTGAATCCCAGGATGGTAAGACTTGATAGACCTAATTAGGAAGAAAAGCAATTATACACCAAAGGAGCTACAACAATTAATTAGCATTTCTGCCAGGAGCCAGGAGATTGGATTTTGAAGGTGGTTGATTAAAGAGACCAAAAAGTAAGAGTGGATATGCAGGAATTAATTTAGTGGTATGTATATTCTCAGGATATACCGTCTCACAGGAATGGGCTAAATACTGTGAGGTAGCTCTTGAAAGCCTGGAGAAAGTGATGGCTCATAATCAATGAAATGCCTCGGTACCCTGACACATAGTAAAGGAAGAATACAAAGGTGAATGGAAGTGAGCCTCTTGGCTAGGATATATTTTGTGAGACCAGAAGACTCACCAGTGGACTATGTTCTACAAAAGAGGATCTGGGACACACAATTCTCTAACACCATCAGGTATACACTGGTGAGAGGAGCACCAACATCATTAAGATATCCTGGTGGATCTCTTCCGCAGGCCATGAGTGATGGTAAGAGAGCCTGTCATAGAGCTGGACTCATTAATATCCTTTGTGATAAATAGGGATTTGAAATAATAGAGGCCAGGTGGTGGTGGTTTACCACCAGGGACCAGAAGACCATAATTACCTTAATGACTGGAAAGGTTTGAGGGCCAACCAACGGGGCTTGACCTTCAGGAAATTGAGGAGATAGCCATTAGACATGGTGTTTCTGGGGACTTCCCTGGTGGCACAGTGGTTAAGAATCCACCTGCCAATGCAGGGTACACGGGTTTGATCCCTGGCCTGGGAAGATCCCACATGCCACGGATCACTTAAGCCCATGCACCACAACTACTGAGCCTGTGCTCTAGGGCGTGCATGCCACAACTACTGAAGCCTGTGCGCCTACAGCCCGTGCTCTGCAACAAGAGAAGTCACCACAGTGAAGAGTAGCCCCTGCTCACCATAACTAGAGAAAGCCCACGCACAGCAACGAACACCCAAAAATAAATAAATTTTAAAAAAATACCATTGCTGGAAATCTTAAAAAAAAAAAAAAAGACATGGTGTCTCTAGTGACAAGCTAGATAGATAGCCAATAAATGTGCTGCTTAACATCCACAACCAGAAGAAGGCAAGAATGGAGGATGGCAGCTCTGTCTCCAAAAGTCACCATCCCTTGCTCAGTTCCTAGACCTGAGTCAATTTTCAGATCTAGAATCCATTGACTGAAGAGATAGCCAGGTTTCTTGGAGGGAGGATCCTGTAGTACTGCGGCATATACATTCTGTAATGATTTCCCTAGTCCTTCTCCGGAGGACCATAAATGGTCCTCTGGTCATTTATTTGGGTAGCTATACACCAAGGAAAGGGAAATAACCAGATGTTTTGAGTATATTAGATACAGGATCAGAGTTTAGATTAATATCCTGAGACTCAAAATGTCATCATGGTGCCTCTGTTAGAGTGGGGACATCTGGGAGCCAGTAATAAATGGAATCATGAATAAGGTCTAACTCACAGTGGCTCCACTGGATCCATGGAACAAACAGATAGTCATTTCCCCAATCTTCAAGTGTGTAATTGCGATTGATATACTTGGCAGTTGGAGTAATACTCACATTGGGTCCTTGGCTTGGGAGGTAAGAACTATTGTAGTAGAGAAGACCAAGTGGAAACCTTTCAACTGACCATTCCTCCAGCCAAGATTGTAAATAAAAAAATAAAATCACATCCTGGGGGTAGGTAGAGGGAATGGATTGGTAGGATTAGTACCACTATCCAAGTTCTAAAGGAGGAATCAAGAAGCTTTTTCTATAAACGACCAGATAGTAAACATGGCTTTGTGAGCCATATTATCTGTCATAGCTATTCAACTCTTCCATTGTACCATGGAAACACCCATAGGCAGCGCTTAAATGAATGATTATCACTGTGTTCTAATAAATATTTACTTATAAAATCAGGCAACTGGCTGGATTTGACCTGTGTGTTGTAGTTTAATGATCCTGTTCTAAAGGATGCATTGTGGTGTTACTATCATATGTCCATTTTATTCACCAATCTGATCCTTGAGAAGACCAGATGGATTTCATAAAATGAGTATAGATGGCAACAAACTCAGCCAAATAGTTGCCCATTTGAAGCTGCTAAGTCTAATGTGGTATCATTGCTAGAGAAGATTAGTGCAGGTATGTAGTATAGTATACAGTCATTGATATGGCAAATATATTCATTTCTATATCAATTAGAGAAGAGAATCGGAGTTTGCCTTTACATGGAATGGAAAACAATACTCATATTCACTTTCAGTTTTGCCCCAATGCTATGGGTTTTTTTAAAAAAAATCTTTATTAGAGTATAATTGCTTTACAATGGTGTGTTAGTTGCTCCTTTATAACAAAGGGAATCAGCTATACATAAACATATATCCCCATATCTCCTGCTTCTTGGGTTTCCCTCCCACCCTCCCTATCCCAACTGTAGGTGGACACAAAGCACCGAACAGATCTCTCTGTAGTATGCGGCTGCTTCCCACTAGCTATCTATTTTACATTTGGTAGTGTATATAAGTCCGTGCCACTCTCTCACTTTGTCACAGCTTACCCTTTGCCCTCCCCATGTCCTCAAGTCCATTCTCTATGTCTAAGTCTTTATTCCTGTCCTGCCACTAAGTTCTTCAGAACCATTTTTTTTTTTTAAGATTCCATATATATGTGTTAGCCTACAGTATTTGTTTTTCTCTTTCTGAGAAAAGTATCATGTCATCTGCAAACAGTGACACCTTTACTTTTCTTTTCCAATTTGAATTCCTTTTATTTCTTTTTCTTCTCTGACTGCTGTGGCTAAAACTTCAAAAACTATGTTGAATAATAGTGGTGAGAGTGGGCAACCTTTTCTTGTTCCTGATCATGGTGGAAATGGCTTCAGTTTTTCCCCATTGAGAACGACGCTGACTGTGGACTTGTCATATATAGCCGTTATTATGTTGAGTTAAGTTCCCTCTGTGCCTACTTTCTGGAGGGTTTTTATCATAAATGGTGTTGAATTTTGTCAAAAGCCTTTTCTGCATCTATTGAGATGATCATGTTTTTTCTCCTTCAATTTGTTATTATGGTTAATCACACTGATTGACTTGCGTATATTGAAGAATCCTTGAATTCCTGGGATAAAACCCATTTGATCATGGTGTATAATCCTTTTAATGTGCTGCTGGATTCTGTTTGCTAGTATTTTGTTGAGGATTTTTCTTTCTTTTTTATAAAATTTAACTTAATTTAATTTTTAATACAACAGGTTCTTATTAGCTATACATTTTATAAATATCACTGTATATATGTCAATCCCAATCTCCCAATTCATCACACCACCACACCCATCACCCCCACGCCACTTTCCCCCCTTGGTGTCCATACGTTTTTTCTCTAATCTATGTCTCAGTTTCTGCCCTGCAAACTGGTTTATCTGTACAATTTCACTAGGTTCCACATATATGTGTTAATATACAGTATTTGTTTTTCTCTTTCTGACATACTTCACTCTGTACGACAATCTCTAGATCCATCCACGTCTCTACAAATGACCCAATTTCGTTCCTTTTCATGGCTGAGTAGTATTCCACTGTATATATGTACCACATCTTCTTTATCCATTCATCTGTTGGTGGGCATTTAGGTTGCTTGCATGACCTGGCTATTGTAAATAGTGCTGCAATGAACATTGGGGTGCATGTGTCTTTTTGAATTATGGTTTTCTCTGGGTATATGCCCAGTTGTGGGATTGCTATGTCATATGGTAATTCTATTTTTAGTTTTTTAGGGAATCTCCATATTGTTCTCCATAGTGGCTGTATCAATTTACATTCCCACCAACAGTGCAGGAGGGTTCCCTTTCCTCCACACCCTCTCCAGCATTTGTTGTTTGTAGATGTTTTGATGATGACCCTTCTAACTGGTGTGAGGTGATAACCTCATTGTAGTTTTGATTTGCATTCTCTAATAATTAGTGATGTTGAGCAGCTCTTCATGTGCTTCTTGTCCATCTGTATGTCTTCTTTGGAGAAATGTCTATTTAGGTCTTCTGCCCATTTTTGGATTGGGTTGTTTGCTTTTTTAATATTGAGCTGCATGAGCTGTTTATATATTTTGGAGTTTAATCTTTTGTCCATTGATTCATTTGCAAATATTTTCTCCCATTCTGAGAGTTGTCATTTTGTCTTGTTTGTAAATTCCTTTGCTTGGCAAACGGTTTTAAGTTTCATTAGGTCCCATTTGTTTATTTTCGTTTTTATTTCCACTTCTTTAGGACGTGGAACAAAAAAAAATCTTGCTGTGATTTATGTCAAAGAGTGTTTTCCTATGTTTTCCTCTAAGAGTTCTATAGTGTCTGCTCTTACATGTAGGACTGTAATCCATTTTGAGTTTATTTTTGTGTATGGTGTTACGGAGTATTCTAATTTCGTTCTTTTACATGTAACTGTCCAGTTTTCCCAGCACCATTTATTGAAGAGGCTGTCTTTTATTCAGTGTATATTCTTGCCTCCTTTATCAAAAATAAGGTGACCATATGTGCATGGGTTTATCTCTGGGCTTTTCATCCTGTTCCATTGATCTATATTTCTGATTTTGTGCCAGTACCATACTGTCTTGATTACGGTAGTTTTGTAATATAGTCTGAAGTCAGGGAGCCTGATTTCTCCATCTCTGTTTTTCTTTCTTAAGATTGATTTGGCTATTCAGGGTCTTTTGTGTTTTCATACAAACTGTGAAATTTTTTGTTCTAGTTCTATGAAAAATGCCATTGGTCATTTGATAGGGATTGCACTGAAGCTGTAGATTGCTTTGGGTAGTATAGTCATTTTCACAATGTTAATTCTTCCAATCCAAGAACATGGTATATCTCTCCATCTGTTTGTATCATCTTTAATTTCTTTCATCAGTGTCTTATAGTTTTCTGCATATAGGTCTTTTGTCTCCTTACGTAGGTTTATTCCTAGGTATTTTGTTCTTTTTGTTGCAATGGTAAATGGGAATGTTTTCTTAATTTCTCTCTCAGATTTTGCATCATTAGTGTACAGGAATGCAAGAGATTTCTGTGCATTAATTTTATATCTTGCTACTTTAACAAATTCACTGATTAGCTCTAGTAGTTTTCTGTTGGCATCTTTAGAATTCTCTATGTATAGTATCATGTCATCTGCAAACAGTGACAGTTTTACTTCTTCATTTCCAATTTGAATTCCTTTTATTTCAGTTTCAATTTCAGTGCTTGTGATTCGTCTGTTTCTATTTTCTATTTCTTCCTAGTTCAGTCTCTGGAGGTTGTGCTTTTCTAGTAATTTGTCCATTTCTTCCAGGTTGTCCATTTTATTGGCATAGAGTTGCTTGTAGTAATCTCTCATGATCCTTTGTATTTCTTCAGTGTCAGTTGTTACTTCTCCATTTTCATTTCTAATTCTGTTCATTGGAGTCTTCTCCCTTATTTTCTTTATGAGACTGGCTAATGGTTTATCAATTCTGTTTATCTTTTCAAAGAACCAGCTTTGACTTTTACTGATCTATGCTATTGTTTCCTTTATTTCTTCTTCATTTATTTCTGAACTGATCTTTATGATTTCTTTCCTTCTGCTAACTTTGGGGGGTTTTTTGTTCGTCTTTCTCGAATTGCTTTAGGTTTAGGGTTAGGTTGTTTATTTGAGATGTTTCTTGTTTCTTGAGGTAGGATTTATTGCTATGAACTTCCCTCTTAGAACTGCTTTTGCTGCATCCCATAGGTTTTGATTCATCATGTTTTCATTGTCATTTGTTTCTAGGTATTTTTTGATTCCCTCTTTGATTTCTTCAGTGATCTCTTGGTTATTTAGTTGTCTATCATTTAGCCTCCATATATTTTTATTTTTTACAGATTTTTTCCTGTTATTGATATCTAGTCTCATAGGGTAGTGGTTGGAAAAGATACTTGATACAATTTCAATTTTCTTAAATTTACCAAGGCTTGATTTGTGACCCAAGATATGATCTATCCTGGAGAATGTTCCACGAGCACTTGAGAAGAAAGTGCAATCTGCTGTTTTTTGATGGAATGTCCTATAAATATCAATTAAGTCCATCTTGTTTATTGTATCATTTAAAGCTTGTGTTTCCTTATTTATTTTTATTTTGGATGATCTGTCCATTGTGAAAGCAGGGTGTTAAATTCCCCTACTATGATTTTGTTACTTTCAATATCCCCTTTTATGACTGTTAGCATTTGCCTTATGTATTGAGGTTCTTCTTGTTGGGTGCATAAATATTTACAATTGTTATATGTTCTTCTTGGATTGATCCCTTGATCATTATGTAGTGTCCTTCTTTGTCTCTTTTAATAGAATTTATTTTAAAGTCTATTTTGTCTGATATGAGAATTGCTACTCCAGTTTTCTTTTGATTTCCATTTCATGGAGTATCTTTTTCCATTCCCTCACTTTCAGTCTCTATGTGTCCCTAGGTCTGAAGTGGGTCTCTTTTAGACAGCATATGTACAGGTCTAGTTTTTTAATCCAATCAGCCAGTCTATGTCTTTTAGTTGGATCATTTAATCCATTTACATTTAAAGTAGTTATTGATGTGTATGTTCCTATTACCATTTTCTTAATTGTTTTGGGTTTGTTATTGTAGGTCTTTTCCTTCTCTTGTGTTTCCTGCCTAGAGAAGTTCCTTTAGCATTGTTGTAGAGCTGGTTTAGTGGTCCTGAATTCTCTTAGCTCTTACTTGTCTGTAAAGGTTTTAATTTCTCTGTCAAATCCGAATGAGATCCTTTCTTGGTAGAGTAATCTTGGTTGTAGGTTTTTCCCTTTACTCACTTTAAATATGTCCTGCCAATCCCTTCTGACTTGCAGAGTTTCTGCTGAAAGATCAGCTGTTAACCTTATGGGGATTCCCTTCTATGTTAATTGTTCCTTTTCCTCTGCTGCTTTTAATATTTTTCTTCTTATTTAGTTTTTGATAGTTTGATTAATATGTGTCTTGTAGTGTTTCTCCTTGGATTTATCCTGTATGGGACTCTCTGCGCTTCCTGGACTTGATTGACTATTTCCTTACCCATATTAGGGAAGTTTTCAACTATAATCTCTTCAAATATTTTCTCAGTCCCTTTTTCTTTCTCTTCTTTGGGGACCCCTGTAATTCAAATTTTGGTACGTTTAGTGTTGTCCCAGAGGTCTCTGAGACTGTCCTCAATTCTATTCATTCATTTTTCTTTATTCTGCTCTGCAGTAGTTATTTCCACTATTTTATCTTCCAGGTCACTTATCCGTTCTTCTTCCTCAGTTATTCTGCTCTTGAGTCCTTTTAGAGAATTTTTAATTTCATTTATTGTGTTGTTCATCATTGTTTGTTTGCTCTTTAGTTCTTCTGCGTCCTTGTTAAATGTCTCTTTTATTTTCTCCATTCTGTTTCCACGTTTTTGGATCATCTTTACTATCATTACTCTGAAGTCTTTTTTCAGGTGGACTGCCTATTTCCTCTTTATTTGTTTCGTCTGGTGTGGTTTTACATTGTTCCTTCATCTGCTGTGTATTTCTCTGTCTTCTCATTTCGCTTAACTTACTGTGCTTGGTGTCTCCTTTTTGCAGGCTGCAGGTTCATAGTTTCCATTATTTCTGGTATATGCTCCCAGTGGGTAAGGTTGGTTCAGTGGATTGTGTAGGCTTCCTTGTGGAGGGGACTGGTGCCTGTGTTCTGGTGGATGAAGCTGGATCTTGTCTTTCTGGTGGGCACAACCCCATCCAGTGGTATGTTTTTGACTGTCTGTGAACTTACTACGATTTTAGGCAGCCTCTCTGCTAATGCATGGGGCTGTGTTCCTGTCTTGCTAGTTGTTTGGCATAGGGTGTCTAGCACTGTAGTTTGCTGGTCGTTGAGTGGAGCTGGGTCTTAGTGTTGAGATCGAGATATCTGGGATAGCTTTCACCATTTGATATTACGTGGAGCTGGGAGGTCTCTGGTGGACCAATGTCCTGGACTTGGCTCTCCCACCTCAGAGTCTCACGCCTGACACCCGGCCAGAGCACCAAGACCCTTTCAGCCACATGGCTCAGAAGAAAGGGGAGAAAAGAAAGAAAGAAAGAAAAAACTAAAATAAAGTTATTAAAATTTAAAAATATATTAAAAATAAAAAAGTAATAAAAAAAAAGAAAGAGAGAAAGAAGAGAGCAACCAAACCAAAAACCAAATCCACCAATGATAACAAATGTAAAAACCATACTAAAACAAACAAACAAAAAATCCTGGACAGTCATAACCCTAGGACAAATGGCAAAAGCAAAGCTATGCAGACAAAATCATACAAAGAAGTATACACATACCTACTCACAAAAAGAGAAAATGGAGGGCTTCCCTGGCAGTGCAGTGGTTGAGAGTCCGCCTGCCAATGCAGGGGATGTGGGTTTGTGCCCCGCTCTGGGAAGATCCCGCATGCCACGGAGTGGCTAGGACTGTGAGCCATGGCCGCTGAGCCTGCGGGTCCGGAGCCTGTGCTCTGCAATGGGAGAGGCCACAACAGTGAGAGGCCTGTGTACCACAAAAAAAAAAAAAAAAAGAGAAAATGGAAAAACATATATATATATATATATATATATATATATATATATATATTTAAAAAAGGAAGAGAACAACCAAATCAATGAACAAATCTATCAATGATAATAAGCCCTAAATACTATACTAAGATAAACATAAAGCCAGAAACAAATTAGATGCAGAAAGCAAACCCCAAGTCTACAGTTGCTCTCAAAGTCCACCACCTCAATTTTGGGATGATTCGTTGCCTATTCAGGTATTCCACAGCTGCAGGGTACATCAAGTTGATTGTGGAGCTTTAATCCACTCCTGAGGCTGCGGGGAGAAATTTCCCTTTCTCTTCTTTGTTTGCACAGCTCCTGTGGTTCAGCTTTGGTTTTGGCCCTGCCTCTGTGGGTAGGTCACCTGAGCGCGTCTTTTTCCAACCCAGACAGGACAGGGTTAAAGGAGCGGCTGATTAGGGGCCTCTGGCTCACTTAGTCGGGGGGAGGGAGGGGTATGGAATACGAGATGAGCCTGCGGTGGCAGAGGCCGGAGTGACATTGCAACAGCCTGGGATATGCCATGTGTTCTCCCGGGGAGGTTGTCCCTGTATCACGGGACCCTGGCAGTGGCATGCTGCACAGGCTCCTGGGAGGGGAGGTGTGTATAGTGACGTGTGCTTGCACACAGGCTTCTTGGTGCCTGTGGCAGCAGCCTTAGCATTTCATGTCCTTTTCTGGTGTCTGTGCTGATAGCCATTGGTCACCCCTGTCTCTGGAGCTCATTTAAGCAGTGCTCTGAATCCCCTCTCCTTGCGCATCCTGAAACAATGGTCTCTTGCCTCTTAGGCAGGTCCAGACTTTTACTTGGACTCCCTCCCAGCTAGCTGTGGCACACTAGTCCTCTTCAGGCTGTGTTCACACAGCCAACCCCAGTCCTCTCCCTGGGATCTGACCTCCGAAGCCTGAGCCTCAGCTCCCAGCCCCCACCCGCCCCGGTGGGTGAGCAGACAAGCCTCTCAGGCTGGTGAGTGCTGGTCGGCACTGATCCTCTGTGCAAGAATCTCTCTGCTTTGCCCTCTGCACCCTTGTTGCTGCGCTCTCCTCCGTGGCTCCGAAGTCCCCCTCACCCACCCCTTCTCTGCCAGTGAAGGGGCTTCCTAGTGTCTGGAGACTTTTCCTCCTTCACAACTCCCTCCCTGAGGTGCAGGTCCTGTCCCTATTCTTTTATCTCTGTTTTTCTTTTGCCCTACCCAGGTATGTGGGGAGTTTCTTGCCTTTTGGGAAGTCTGAGGTCTTCTGCCACCATACAGTAGGTGCTCTGTAGGAGTTGTTCCACATGTAGATGTATTTCTGATGTATTTGTGGGGAGGAAGGTGATCTCCACGTCTTATTCCTCCACCATCTTGAAGGCGCCTCCCCAATGCTATGTTAACTTTCCCATCCTCTGTCATAATATAGTCCAAAGAGATCTGAACAACCTGAAACAGAATGTAACACTGATGTTACATCAATGACATCATGCTGATTGGACAGGATGAGCAAGAGTTGAACCAACTCTTGCTCACCATGGAGGCTTTGATAAGACACATGTACACCTGAGGGTGGGAGATAAACATTGTGAAGATCCATAGACCTTCCACTTCAGGGTAGTTTTTAGATGTCTGGTGGTTAAGGGCATGCCATGATGTCCCATCCCAGACAAGTAGTTGCATCTTTCACTCTCTACCTCAAAAAAAGAAGCACAATACCTAGTGGGCCTCTTTGGTTTCTGGAGGCAACATTTTCCATACCTAGAAAAACTGCTCTGGTACTTATACTTGTTTGTACATAAGTTTGCTAGCTTTTAGTGGAACTTACAGCAATTCCAACCTGTGGTGCAAGTGCTGCTGCCTCTTGAGTCATATATTAGGCAGACTCTTTGTTGTTGGAGGTGTCATGACTGGAAAAAGATTTAATGTGGAGATGTAGTATGCTGAGTCCCAGTGCAAGAAACATTACCTAGGCCACAGGGATTCTAGATCAAGGCCTTACCATACACAGTAGAGAATTATGTGCCTTTGAGAAATAGCTCCTGGCATATTACTTGTCCCTGAAAGAGATGAAATGCTTTACAGTGAGGCACCAAGTGACCAAGCACCTGGAAATCTCAATTATAAGCTGGGCTCTGTTGGACCTCCCAAGTTAAAAGTTGGACAGGCCTGTCATAAGTTGGAAATGGTGCATCTGGGATTGAGTTTAAGCAGGACCAGAAGTCACAAGTAAACTATGTAATAAGGTAGCCCAAACTTTTTTACCCAACCACAGTTGTACCAGATCCCCTTCCCTACCTCTCTATGGCCCTATGGCCTGATCCTGTATGACCAACTGAGAGAGTAAGGGAAGGCCTGTGCTGAGTTTATAGGTAAGTCACTTTAGTATGTGGCTGAAAGCCAAAAATGTATGGCACCTGCATTATAGCCATATACAAGTTAGCCCATAAAAGGTAGACAGGGAAAAATCATCCCAAATGGATGGTACTGCAAGCAATGTACCTAGCCATTCACTTTAAATGGAAGAAGCTGTGTCCTGAAGTTAGAGTACATATAGATTCCTGGAAAGTGACCAGTGTTCTGGCCAGTTTATCAGGAGACTGGGAGGAAAAAGAATCAAAGATTGGAAATAAGGATGAGTACTGTAGAGGCATGTGGTTGAACAAATGGGAATGGGCACACTCAGAATGTCTCAGTGAGCTGCATTATGTATACTTTTTGAGGATACCTTTATTTACAAGTATTCCAGACATCACCAGGCTTCAGGCATGACCATGAGTAAGACCAGCAAATAACAGTTTTTTTGCCTTGCAGCCCTGATCCCAATGCCTGCTGTTTCCAATGTTGGCAATTTCTGATTATGGCCCATGAGCAATAGCAGATGTTGTTGAACAACACCAGGCTTCATCAGAGGATATGGGGTTGTAGAATATCCGGGTGATGAATTTGTTTTACAAAATTTATTTTAAAAAGGAGTTTTGAATCCATATTAATGCCTCCAGGAAGCATCTTCCATGGGAGAGGCACTAATTATAATTAACCCAGTAGACAAAATGACTCAGCCGATTGACATCAGCCAGCCTTTGTTATCAGATGTGCTGGAACTATCGTGGTCACATGAATGGAGTGGCCATAGGGGGCTCTATATTGTCTCAACAGCATGGACTCCCACTTACCAAAGCTGACCTAGCTACTGCTGCCTCTGAATGTCCAACCTATGAGAAACAGAGACTGATGCTGAGTCCCCGATATGTCACTATTTCTGGAGGAGACCAACTAGCCATTTAGGGACAATTCAACCACATTGTGTGCCTTCTAAGCAGGAAGAGCCAGCAGTTCATCCTCTAAATACCTACCCTGGATCTGAGTTTGCCTTTCTTGTCCACAATGCCACTATGCAGCGTCTTATAGAATGCCTGATTCACAGACACAGAATCACACAAAACATAGCATTCAAAGAGGGTACCCACATCACAGCAAAGGTGGTATGAGGGTGGACCCATCATCATTGGCTCCACTGATTGTGTATTATACCATTCCACCCAAAAGCAGCTGGCATCAGAAACACTGGAACAGCCTTCTAAATGCACAGCTAAAAAAACAGCTTGGAGGCAATACTATGAAAGGATGGGGTAACATTTTTTAGGTAAATATGCATTAATTAAGAGAACTCTTATTTGTACCTTTTAATAAGCACCTCATGGTGCTGTGTTCCTAGTGGAAAGAATATATGGGTGAAGGAACCAAGGGGTAGAAGTAGGAGTGGTATCATTTACATTTACTCTCTCAGGTCTTCAGTAAAGGTTCATGAACAGATACTTAATACTGACATTATAGAACACATATGAAAATACTTTCTGCTAATATGAATCCATGAAAAAGCTGAAGTATCTTTCCCAAAATTTTAGGGTCATTTTTCATTTAGGAATGTGATAGATCATATCATGGTTGCCTTTTCAACCTGGTGTTTTGGAAAGAACTCAACTTTATTCTGAGATAGGCATATATTAGTACTGGCTCTAATATTTATTTCCTGTGATCTAACAGCATGACCTTGGGCCTGACACAGCATGCATGATTTTGGCTTCAGCTACAAAATGCAAACCATGTTTATTATATGGGATTGCAATGTGGACTAAATGAGATAATGCTCATATTGTGCCTCATTGGTGTCTATAACAGCAAGTGTTTGGTAAATGGCAGTCCTATCCTGTAGTTGTACTATGTCACAGTCAGCTGGTTGGTATTTTCTATTATCCTCTGGATGTCACTTTGAGAAGAATGTTTGAATTCCCTGACTTTGCAAATTCCTATTTCCTCCTGATATTCTTATCCTTGCTGTTCATTGTCTGATACAGTTTCACATAAATACCTCTACATGGTCCTTAGATTCCCCTACAGTGATAATGGAAATGTATATTGCCCCAGCCAAGCAGGAACTTCAAATAGCAGGGCATTAAGGGACCTCTAAGAATAACTCCTTCCAGGATTCTACTAGTCTTATAGTAGTCTTCAGGCAATGAAACAGAAGACATAGATTCTCTTTCTTTTGAAAGCTCAGCTCTCCAGAGCCATGTTTGTAATGAACTATTAGCTTCCTAAATCTTTGGATAAGATGATTTGTGCTCCTTGGGGTTCCAGTAATAGAGATCTAATGCCTGAACATGTTCAGAAAATTTCAGCAAGTTCCTGTGGGAGCTTCCCCAGGCTTCCTGAAGTGTGCTTCTTCAATAAGCCAAAAGAAGATGAACATCTGCCAAAAATTGCTTTACCTTCAGAACTAGATAAGATGAACTATTCCTTCAGTCTAAATAGTAAAGGAAAGAGGAACAGAGACATGAAGACACCTTTTGGAGAATTTCTCTCTTTTCTGAAGTTCTGAGTTCAATAGGAAGTGAGAGAAGTGGGGTAATAGAAAAAACCTACTAAATACTGACTCTGTGCCAATCACTCTGCTAGGTGTTTTATACTCGTTACATGTATTATCTAATTTAGCTTCCACATCTGCCTTGATGGGTGGTATTATTCCATTTTACCAATAAAAAAACAGAAGTTATACAGCTGGTACATCCAGAGCCAGAGTTAGTATCCAACTCTTTCTGACTCCCTTACCCCACAGAAGTTTATCATTCGTTTAAGCTGAAATGGACATAAAGGGAAACTAGGGAAGAATACAAGATATTTTAAAATAAAATGTTGGATGTTGAAAGCATAGTAATTTAGGGAAAGGAGATAAACAGTTGATGAAGAGAAAAGAGCCTGAAATTGGTGTCAGATGTTACAGATACTGACCATAATGGGATGACCCTTACAGGGAAAATGTACCTAACAAAATTTATCAGGCCCTCCTTTTCTGTGAGCACAAGAGACTATGTTCATAACACCAAGGTTATTGTGGATCTCCTTCTATGGAATATAAATTAACAGGGAAGAATCTCATCTCTGCTACAGCATGATTGAAGGCAAGTGTATTAGTTAAGATTAGGCTTGCCTACATATAACAGAAAAACAAAAGAATAGTTGTTTGGCAATATAAGGATTTCTTTTTCTCTTATAAAAAAAAAAGTCTGGAGGTATACAATTCCGGCCTGCAATGGTCACTTCATGAAATCATCGTCAGAAATCCAGGCTCCTTCTGTTTTTCTGCTTTACAATCCATAGCTCTTGGCTTCTGTCTTCAAAGGTGGCTACAGCAGCTCCAGCCATTCTTTTCTAATTTTAGGCAACAGGAAGGAGACAGAAAAGAAAATGGCATACCTTCGAACTGAGTTAGTTGTACTGAAAGAGATTTTACCTAAAAATTTGACCCAGTGACTTCCTCTTACATTTGTTTGGCTACTGCTGTCTGGAAAGTTGTTTTAGAAATTAGCTTGGTACAGTGCTACCCCCAACAAAATATGGACTCTGTTACTCAGGAAGAAAAGATATTGGATAGGCAACTAGTAATCTCTGTTGCAGCATGGGACCCATTAGTTTGAGATCCATGTCAGCTCTAACTTTTGTTTGAGGACTAAGAAATAATGCGAGGTAACCCTTTAAGGTATTTATTATGTGCCAGACACTGTGCTAAATTCGTTAAAGGGTTTTAATTTAATACAATAAACTTATAAAGGGGAATTACTTTATTTTGCAGAAGGAATATTTGGTATATATTCACTGAATGTTAAAAATGATGGTGATGATGATGATGAAGATGATAACGATGATGAAAGTGATAATTAAAAATTGTTCACATTTATTGAGTACTTATGATGTTCTTGTTACTGTGCTAAAGACTTTTAATTCTATACACACACGCACACACACACACGCACGCGCAGACGCACACACGCTAGTACTCACCAGAACCCTAGCAGGTGGAAGTTTTATTATTCTGCTTCTACAGATGAAGGAAATGAGCCTCAGACCATGTAAATAACTTGCCCAAAAGTCTACAGCTAGTCAGTGGCAGAGCCAACACTATTATTTAAACCTTAATGGCAAAGCCCTTGCTTCTAACTACTGCGCTGTATTTTAGGCCCTGCATAAGCCACAGGGATACAGATTTAAAAAGTGATAGTCCTTGTCCTTGAGGAGCTCACATTCCAGCCAATTGATGGTTATATATCATATAAACAACTGCACTGTCATTTCACAAGCACTATATTTGACGTTTTTCAGGTTGTAATGGGACCACAGAATTTAACTGAAGTGTTCAAGGGAAATGGATCTATGACCTTGGTCCTTGGACCAAATTTAGTAGCAGAGGCACTCAGGTAAAAGGATCTTATAAATGTGAGGTCAGAGTAATATTAGCATTCAAAATTTAATCAGCCTGCTATTCTTCAGTAAACAAACCAGTAAAAGGGTAGCTCAGTTACGGGGGTAAAATACTGAAGAAAAGGCTTATGAGACAGTGAGGACACAGATATTACTAGTGACTTGTTTAGACTCTACTTTCTGAAGCTGAGTTTGGTTTTAGAATCAAGGGATCTAGATGTTTGTAAAAGTTCCCTTATAATGGAAATGTTTGCATTTTTAATGTTAGTTCTTCCAAAATGATAATGCAAACTATGAGTGTGAAAAGGGAAGAGACTTAGCAGGGAAGCAAGAATTTGGGTGTTTTTCACTTCAGGCAGGACTGAGCCCTTGTGGAGCTATTGCTAACAGCTGCATGATTCCTTAGGAAAGCAAGGGGCCAAGGAAGAGATAAGAAAGATATGTTGTATCTGCTACTCTTGCCATCATTGTCTCTGTGCTTAGCCTACTTTTCTGTATCCTGCACTAATTATATTAGTAACGTAATCTGATTTTAGAGAGTGTGGTCATTTCTTGCCTACCTGTAACCTACTTGTGATACTGCAGGGGAGTTGGTGGGAAGGAGAAGGAATCTGAAAAACATTACAGTTATGTCCAGCTAACATTGTAATTATCAAAAGAGTTTGTTTAATGCTATAACTCTGATACAGAAAATACTTATTCAAATAATTCCAAAAGAAAACTTAGTTGATTTGGGAGAAGTGAACTAATATTTGGTGTGAGCCTATTATTCACCAGACACTTGACTAGGTGATTTTCTTTCCTTACTTCGTTTAATCCTTGCACTGTATGGTAAGTCGTTATAGTTTTCCCCATGTGTAAGTGTGGAAATGGAACCTGAGAAAACCTGTGTTTTTCCCAAGGTCACTTAGTAATAGAATTTGAACCTAGGTCTGTGAAACTCCACTGCTTGTAATGTGTACTTTTTGACATCTCTTTTAATTTTCTTATTTTCCATTATTTTTTCCACTGTCTCTGTCACTAAATTATAAAGTGATTGAAGGCACAGACTAAATCGCATTAATTTTTCAAATATTTGCTGAGTGTCCACCATGTGATAGGCACTATGATAAGGGCATCATTGGACTAGGCCTTGAAGTCAGTATATGGTTCATACACGTAGATATGGAAGTATGATGGTAGGACCTTTTAGGTAATATGAGTTGTTAAAAGAATATAAACTTTAGAGTCACACAAGCCTGAATTTTGCCTCATGGAGTTTGCTTTCTAGTGGGGGGAGAAAACAGTGTATAAGTAAATAAGGAAAACATGTCAGATGGTAAAAAACACTATGGAGAAAAAAATCAGAGATGGGTATCAGGGAGTACAGTGATGGAGGGTTACACTTTTTAAGCAGCATATTAACGGAAGATAATCACTGTGAAGGTGGAATTTGAACAAAAATCTGAAGGAGATGAACCAGGCACATGGATATCTAGAGAAAGAGCATATAAATCAAAGGCAGAAGTGCAAAAACCTTGAGTGAGAGCATGACTGACATATTTTAGGAAAGCAAGGAGGTCTGTTTATGACTGAAGGGAAGATTAATGAGAAATGAGGTCAGAGAGGTAATGAGTCAAGATCATGCTGGCTCTTACGGGCCAACATAAGGACTTATAATGGGTGAGATGGGAAAAACTATTGAAGGGACATGAACACAAGAGCAGTACAATCTGACTTGCATGAATTGGCCTCTGTGTAGAGAATGGACTTTAGGGGAGGACATGATGAAGCAGAAAAACCAGTTAGGAAGCAATTAAAATAATCTTCATGAGAGGTTATGGACCAGGGTACTAGCAGTAGAGGTGATGAGCACAGTCAGATTCTGGGAATATTTGGAACTATAACCAATAGGTTTGCTGATAGATTGGATTTGGGGTGTGAAAGAATGAGGAATCGAGGATAACTTCAAAGTTTTTGATCCGAACATCTGGTAGAATGAAACTGGTATCATTAAGATAGGAAAGACTCTGGAAAGAACAAGTTGGAGAGGAAAGATCATGTTTAGTTTGATCATGAACGTGTTTAGTTTAGAAGGGAAGGGGTTTAAGGACTGAACCCTGGAAAGAAGATATTTAGATATTAAGGAGGTGAAGGGAATCCTAAGAAAGGTTTTTGAGAAGCAGCAGCCAGAGGGAAACCAAAACAGTATAGTATGGTCAAACCAAATGAACAAAATGTTTTAAGGAGGACAGAGTGATCTACTGCGCCAAATGCTACTGTTAAGTAAATTGAGAAATGAGTATTGATTATAGTATTTAGCAATGTAGAAGATATGGAGGATATTGACAAAAGCAGTTTCAATGGAATGATGGGGTCAAAACCTGACTTAAGTTCAAGAGAACTGGTATGAGGATTAAATAATAGAATGAACATGAAGTGTATGCCTGGTACATAGTACCAGTATATATATAGAACAGGATCAAAGACAGTGAAATAGGGTATCAGGGGATATATAAAGAACTATTAAGGGCTTAATTTTTGAGAGATAATAGGGTATTTAAATGATGGGGAATAGACTGAAGCCAATCATTGAGTGTCCAACTAAATAGTGGGGGATTTTCTTTTCTTTTCTACTTAAGTAAGACCCATTGAAGATTTGAGATCAGGAAAATGTCATGATAAAAATTGCTGTATTTTCTCATATATTCCTTAGTGCTTTGCACATAGGCAGAACTAAAAAGGATTTATTAACTAAAATAATTTTGGTCTAATAATTTAAATAATTTACAAAAGGATACTAGGTTGTCCCATAGAGAAACCAAATGATCTAAGTGCCCTTTCCTTACAAATTGGGCTGTTACCCTGTATTCATTCTGTTATGCCTGACTATGTTTTATCTATTTCTTTCTCAGTGTATTTTCTTTGGTGCTTTATAAAATTCAACATAAATCTCTGTACTAGAATATTATTTGGCAGATTTCTCTAACATCAGGCCATAACTACAAACTGTCAGGGCATATCTGGCAGCTGTCTCATCTCTTCACATCTCTATATAATCCTTTAAAATCAGATACTGTACCATCCAATAATTCAGAGCATTTTATGGGGTTTATAAATTGAGACCATGTCTAACCTTTTGGAATATTTTGATCTATGGACTTAAGAGATTGATTCCAGAGCTCTTTTATGCCTATTTGGTCCCTTGTGTATTTGTTTGTCTTGAAGTATAGTTTCTCGTCTAGCTGGGTTTTCTGTCCCAGCATATAGACAAGTTCCATAGCCTTATCATCAGCTGTCAGGAGACTTATACTGCCTCCTTTGCCTTCTTCTTTGAAAGAGAGAAATGCAGCTAAACTTCTTTGTAGATTTATTGTGAGAGTAAGATTTTTAGGGGAAGCACTATTATGTAGTAAAAAGAGCAATAGATTAGGAGGCATGAGACCCTGACTCTAACCTCAGCTATACCAATATGCTACGGATGTATTGGGTGGCTTCACCCAAGGCACTTAACTCTTCTAGGTAACAGATTTCTTGTATAAAAAAAGGGAGTAATATTAAATAATGTAATTCATTCATTTATTCAATAAGTATTCTCTGAGTGCTTTCTATACCAGGGCCTATTAGGAATGCTAATATGAGTAAGGTGTACTTTCTGCCCTTAAGACACTTGTATGATAGAGGTGAAGACAGGGAAAAAAACCCCACAGATGAGTGATAAAAGAGGAATACAAAAATGGAACTATAGTGTGGCAGCACAGGTGAAGGACAGCTAGTGGACTGGGGTGATCAGAAAATACTTGCAAAAAGAAATAACTAAACTTAAACTGAATCTTTAAAAATGATTTAGATTGAAACTCTTATATACTATTGCTGGGAATGTAAATTGATACAAAAAACCTGTAGAAAACAGTATAAAAGTCCTACTAGAATATATATATCTATGTCTATCTATCTTTTGCTCTAGTAGATAATGCCAGTTTTTCAGTCCCAGAAATATGTACAAACATTCCCCCAAAAGACACTTAAAAATATTCCTAGTGGCACTATTTGTAATAACCAAACTCAGGTATTGTTCAAATGGTTATAAATAGTAGAATTGATAAATTTGGTTATAGTCATATCTATATCTTGGAATATCACATAGCCTTGAGAATGAGTGAACTATTACTATATGCAACAACATGGGAGAATCTCACAAAAATAATGTTGAGAGAAAGGAGCCAGACACAAAAGAGTATACACCATATGATTCCATTCATGTAAACTTAAAAACAGACAAACTAACCTGCATTAAAAGTCAGGATAGTAATTTCCCTTGGCCGATTGGTAGTACCTGGAAATTGGCTTCTGGAGTATTGATATTGTCCTGTTTCTTGATACAAAGGCTGTACATATGGCTCTGCTGATTTCTAAAAATTTTTTTCAAGGTATGCATTTGTAATTTGTATACTTCTTTGTATGTATGATATACTTTAAAGCTTACTTACCAAAATGACTGGGGGTTAGTCAAGATCATAGCAAAGAGAGGTGTTCTAATATAAAAAGAGCATGAACAAAAGGAAGACACCTTAAAGAACATAGTAATGTTTTCCATTTTTCACATGCTGTGATTCTAATATTCATTTTTCACTCTTTTAATAAAAACTGTTGATGCCTACTGTGTGATATGATTACTAGTAAACATTGTTGAAACGATAATAGAAATAAACCAGTTCTTTTCTTATACAATTAAGTGTTTTTCTTATGGGAACAAGAACAAACAATAACATCAGCAACAACAACAACGACAACTTTTGCTTTACTATGAGCGTCCTGCAGGGGCTCTGGTTTTCATATCTTTACCTCTCCATTCCCCAGCACAGAGCTTTTCAAATAGGCATACGCTAAATGTTGAATGAATGGGTTAGATCACAATCTACAACACACACACACGCACACACACACACACACACACACAGAATATAGAGACATGTATAGATTTGCATGATTTCCAGAGGGGTTCAGAAGATTGAAGTGAGTTTGCCAAACCATAAAATCTTATTTTGCACAGCACTTTAATTCTATAAGGCCTTTCAGAAACTTCACAGAAACATTACGATTTTTCTGACATCTTTCTCCATGCAGTAGTAGTGAAAAAAAATTATAAAATATTGGGAAGTAATTGGTAAAAGGATGATTACATTCAACAGTTTGAGGTGGTCCAATATATTGTATTTTAAAAAATATTTTCTGGGAAATTAGTACAAAAGCAAAGTCAAATTTTAGACTTTAGAGGTGAATCATACTTTCTACTTGAAGTCCCACATCTACTCCTTATCCATATTCATTGATCTTTTTATAAAGTATTCTATTCTATCGTCATAGTTTTGGTAATAGCAAGAATCCATCCCTAACAATATGGCTGATACCTAAACATTCACTGGCCATTTAACTAGTGTTTCGGTTATTTTCCATTTGCCCCTCCAGATCCATTCTCCACTTTTTGCCACCCTGCTTAAAGTCCCAAGACGTTGACCTTTATGGACTGAATCAGCGGGCCCCCTTATACTCTGGCTAGCAGTTGAGTGCCAGTGACTGGCAGGAAATCACAATGTGGGAAACAAGTGAGTTTGGAATATTTATTCCTCTTCCCTTAAAGGCCACCTTTACATTTTCCAGGTTTTGATAACCACTCTCTGCCCATGATCTGTCATGCCTAGAGGACCTAAGGTAAGCCTTAAGCTCCATGGGAGAAAGGTAACAGCTTTCTGCTCTTGCTAGAGCTAGGTTACTTCATTATCCCTGGTTGGTTTTCCTTCCTCTGTTCTCACACTTTTAAATTGTTCCTTTATTACACTTTTCTTGTTTATCTTGTTGGAGTTCACCATCTGTTTCCAGCCAGTCCTTGAATGATGTGCCATACTGGGTTTTGGTGTGGTTTTGGTTTGTTTTCCATACAGTTCTGTGCCAGTCCTGCTCTTTCTTCAGGACCCAGATCAAGAGTTACCACCTCTGAAATAGGAATTTTGGAGTTTGAGAAATGTGTGACTGAATTAAAACTCCAACACTTATTAGCTGTGTGACTTCGGATAAATTTTTTTCATATTTTTGAACTTTAGATATCTTCTCTGTAAAATAAGGGGAAATAACACCTCATGCAGAGGTGCTGGCTATTAAATAAGCTTGTTTTTGAAAGCTCCTGGTGCTAGATAAGGTCTCAGTAAATGTTGTTGTTTTTTTCTCCCCCCCCCTTTTCTGACCAACGTTATCCTATTTTACCTTTTATTTTCTATTGCCATGCATTTGTTTGCATGTTGCTTTGAATCTGTTTTCTAGTTGTTTCACTCTGAACAGCTCGCCTCTCTGAAACTACTCTAAATTTCTCAGGGCAATGAACCATAGAGATATACTAAAGATAACTGAAAATTGTTTTTAGAATTTATAAAAAAATTTACTTTTGGTATTACATTTAATCCTCATAACTCTGGAAAGGAAGAATATATTATTTCTCTCATTTTGCAGATGAAGTAACTGAGGCACAGAGAAATTAATTATCTAGATCATAGAGCTATATAGTGGTAAAATGTAACTCAAACTCAGGTCCTCAGATTCCAATCCCTTTCATTTCTGTTATACTGTGATAGACGTGTTTGTCTTCTTGGGTACATCATCCTTTGATTCATTTCTGCCGAATTCATATTATTTTAAGTGATTGATAAGCCATCTCTACTTTTTTTCCTCTCCAACTTTCTTTTATTTTTATTTTTTTAAAATTTATTTATTTTTGGCTGCATTGGGTTTTTGTTGCTGCACACGGGCTTTCTCTAGTTGCGGTGAGCGGGGGCTACTCTTCATTGTCGTGTGCGGGCTTCTCATTGTGGTGGCTTCTCTTTTTTCAGAGCACGGGCTCTAGGTGTGCGGGCTTCAGTAGTTGTGGCTCGCGGGCTCTAGAGCACAGGCTCAGTAGTTGTGGCTCACGGGCTTAGTTGCTCCATGGCATGTGGGATCTTCCCGGACCAGGGCTCGAACCTGTGTTCCCCGCATTGGCAGGCGGATTCTTAACCACTGCGCCAGCATGGAAGCCCCCAACTTTCTTTATGATTCGGCAGTTAGTTTTATTCTTGTCTAATCTCTCTTCATTATTTTTTTGTGATTTTTGTCTCTTCACATTGACTACTTTTCTCTAGAGACCATAAAGATAAAAACTTAAAAATGATCATAACTGAGAAATGGAGAAAGAGAGCCTACACATTTATGCTTAGTTTCTTCCAGGATTGCTCTCTGGATCTGGTCTTGACTTCTGGCGTGAGAAGTAGCATTTATTCCTCCATCTGTCCTGTGCTTGGTTGTCCTCCTTGACAACCCTGTGTAGCCCTGTGGTTATATATGGACATTTCCCAACATGTGGCAACATAGGAACGCTTCATGAGAGGCAAGTAGTATAGTAGAAATGACAGCAGCATCAGTATTAGCCAGGCCTGCATTCAAATCCTGGGTCTGCCATTTACTAGCTGTGTGACCTCAGGCAAGTTACTGTTAAACTTGCCCTTTAAAATTCAGATTCCTTATTTGTAAAATGGTGAGTGTGGTGGAGCTGTGTGTGGGTGTGTGGTAAGAATTACCTACCTTGCAGAATTCTTATGATAATTAGATGTGATTTTATATATATATATATAAAGTACTTATCATATTGTAAATTTTCAATTAATAGTTTTTATTATCATGATTATCACTATTATTATTATTAGGAGACACACACAAAAGAATCCTATTTTTTGAGTTCATGTTCAGGCCACTAGATGCATTTAGTGCTGAATAGGATAATCACCAGATTTGGAGTTTGGCCAAGCCATTGCCAAACAGATGTCAAAAGACACAGCATCTGAGAGGTGCCCAGTGTGAAAAATCTTTGTTCTTTCTGCTTGGCTCCTTTTATGATCTATAACGCCTTCTGCTTTGGTGGTGCCATTGATTGGGTATTTTAAGGCAATTTGTTGGATTAAGCCTCTCAGTGTACCACAGCAGGTGGGGGCCTGGATGAGTCTGGTAACAATACAACCTTTCTCCCATGGAGGTTGAGACTTACCTAACAATCCCTCTAGGCTCTCTGCGCCTTCTTTTTTTCCCTATTACAAAGAGCACTAAATGCTTATAAAAAGGCTTGCATGGATGAGGAATTTCTGGTGCCAGTGACTTTTCTAATTCATTTCTTTCATGAAAGTAAAACAAAAAATCCAGAATAGGATGGGAAAATGTGTAGTGAGAGAAGAATTTTTTAAAATTTTTCTGTATTTAAGGAATACATGCAGTGCATTAGAATGGATAATGCCCTCACAAACTCCAGATCTTTACTCATGTTAATTTCTCTCCTTTTCTTTTACTAACAAGTGAAAACTTAACTCCTCTTTTAAGAACCAGTTCCAATATTCTTTTGAAGCTTTCTCATTAGACTCTGTGCCCCTGGAGAGACAGGATATTTTTCTCATCTTTGTATTTGCTTCACTTCCTAACACTGAACCTTCATCTGAAAGTCATTTGACAATGAATAAATTGTAACCAAGATATTTTCATAATATTTGAGGGTAGGCAGTCTCACTTCTCCCATGTAATTCAGTCACAGTGACTATTGGTTTCCATAAAGAGTGTTCTGGAGATTGCTGGTTAAATTTGTCTTTTGTTCAAGATTCTAGTAGAGAGCAATAAAAGATCATGCTAAAGTCCCAAAGTGCCAAGGAAGCTTAGAAAAGAAAAGTATCTGCTGGGTTGGAGAAGTCAGGCTAAATGATATGTGAATATAAACAGACCTGAACAGTGCCTGGCACTTCTATATAATCTTGGAGATAAGTGAGACCCAGCTGATCTGGGCTTTAAGGAGATCGTAGCCTTTCTGTAGACTAAAGACACACTGAAAAGTAGAGCTTATTTAAGGCAGAGTGTAAATATTTGTAAAGGTTTGAAAAGATATGGTAGACTTACAGGAGAGAGTGATTACTACAGCCAGAAGCGCCAGAAAATGTTTCCTAGAAGAGGTAAGGCTCCAATAAGGCTTTAAATGATACTCAAGAGACCAAATGCAGAAAAAGCCAGGCTAAGAGGATAGTGCATGCAGAGGAATGTTGATGAATGCACAGGGTTCATTTTGAGTACTCTGTGGTGACCTAAGTATCTGGAACAAATTTTAATAAAAGTAATTTTTACTGTTTTAAGAACACATTAGAAAATAAGAAATAAAAATGCAAAGGAATACCAGCAATGAAGAAGTGGAATTTGAAATTAAAAACACAATACTATTTACGTTAGCACTCTAAAAAATTAAATACGTAGGTGTAAATCTAATAAAATATGTTCAAGATGAAAGAAATCAAAGAAGAACTAAATAAGTGGAGAAATACTCCATATTCATGAATAACAAGACTCAATGTTGTCAAGAGGTCCATTCTTCCTAACTTGATCTATATATTCCATGCAATCCCAGTAAAAATCACAGCAAGTTATTTGCTGGATGTCAACAAATTGATTCCAAAATTTATGTGGAGAGACAAGACACAGAATAGCCAACACAATATTGAACAAATTTGGAGTACTGATACTACCTAATTTCAGAACTTAATATAAAGCTACAGTAGTTAAGACAGTGTGGCATTGGCAAAAAAATAAACAAATAGATCAATGGAACAGAATAGAGAACCCAGAAACAGACTCACTTAAATACAGTCACCTGAACTCTGACAAAGGTGCAAAGTCAAAAAATTGAGAAAATATAATCTCTTCAACAAATGATTCTGGAACAACTGGAAATCCACATACCAAAAATGAATCTAGACACAGAACTTATACCTTTCACAAAAATTAACTCAAAATGGATCACAGGCCTAAACATAAAAGGCAAAAAATTATAAGACTTCTAGAATATAACATAAGAGGAAAATTTAGATGACCTTGGGTTTAATGATGACTTTTAAGATACAACACAAAGGCACAATCCATGAAAGAAAGGATTGATAAGCTGGATAGGCTTCATTAAAATGAAATATTTTTGCTCTGTGAAAGACACTGTCAAGAGAATGAAAAGACAAGCTGCAGATTGGGAGAAAATATTTGTAAAAGGCATATCTTATAAGGTCTGTTGTCCAAAATATACAAAGAACTCTTAAAACTAAACAATAAGAAAATGAACAACCCAATTTAAAAATGGGTGAAGGATCTGAACAGACACCTCACCAAGGAATATATACAGACGGCAAATAAGCATATGAAAAGATGCTCCATATCATATGTCATCAGGGAATTGTAAATTAAAACAGCGATGAATTACCATTGTACGCCTAAAATCCAAAACGGCCAAAATCCAAAACGATGACAACACCAAATTCTGGTGAGGATCTGGATTGCTGGTGAGAAAGCAAAGTGGTATCGCCACTTGGGAAGACATTTTGGTGGTTTCCTACAAAACTAAACATACTTTTACCATAGAATCCAGCAGTCCTTGATATTTACCCAAATGAGTTGAAAACTTATGTCCAAATAAAAACCTGCACAGAGATGTTTATAGCAGCTGTATTTATCATTCCCCAAACTTGGAAGCAGCCAAGATGTCCTTCAGTAGGTGAATGAATAAATAAACTGTGGTACATCTAAACTGTGGAATATGATTCAGTGCTAAAAAAAAAACAGCTATCAATCCATGAAAAGACATGGAGGAACCTGAAATGCATATTACTAAGTGAAAGAAGCCAATCTGAAAAGGCTACAATACTGTATGCTTCCAACTTTTTTTTAATTTATTTTTTTTAATTGAAGTATAGTTGATTTACAGTGCTGTGTCTGTTTCTGGTATAAAGTGATTCAGTTATATTCTCTTATTTTTTATTTATTTATATTCTGTTAATTCAGTTATATTCTTTTATATATTCTTTTCCATTATAGGTTATTTTAGGATATTGAATATAGTTCCCTGTGCTAAATAGTAGGACCTTGTTGTTTATCTACTATATGTATAGTAGTTTATATCTGCTAATCCCAAAGTCCTAAATTATCTATCCCCCTACTTTCCCCTTTGGTAACCATAAGTTTGTTTTCTATGACTGTGAGTCTGTTTCTGTTTTGTAAATAAGTTCATTTGTGTCATATTTTAGATTACACGTATAAGTGATATCATATATTTGTCTTTGTCTGACTTACTTCACTTTGTATGATAATCTTTAAGTCCATCCATGTTGCTGCAAATGGCATTATTTCATTCTTTTTTATGGGTAATATCCCATTGTATACATGTACCACATCTTCTTTATCCATTCTTCTGTCAGTGGACATTTAGGTTGCTTCCATGTCTTGGCTATTGTAAATAGTGCTGCAGTGAATATTGGGGTGCATGTATCTTTTCAAATTATAATTTTCCCTGGATATATGCCCAGGAATGGGATTGCTGGATCATATGATAACTCTACTTTTAGTTTTTTAAGGAACCCCCCTATACTGTTTTCCAAAGTGGCTGCACCAATTTATATTTCCACCAGCAGTATAAGAGGGTTCCCTTTTCTCCACACCCTCTCCAGCATTCATTGTTTGTAGATTTTTTGATGATGCCCCTTCTGACTGGCATGAGGTGATACCTCATTGTAGTTTTGATTTTCATTTCTCTGATAATTAGTGATTTTGAACATCTTTTCATATGCCTATTGGCCATTGGTATGTCTTCTTTGGAGAAATGTCTATTTAGATCTTCCAACCATTTTTTGATTGGGTTGGTTGTTTTTTTGGTTATTGAGTTGTATTAGTTTGTATATTTTGGAAATTAAGCCCTTGACCTTCTATAAAAGACAAAACTATGAAGACAGTAGAAAGATCAGTTGTTGCCAGATGTTGGGTGAGGGGGGGAGAGAGTTGAGTAGGCAGAGCATAGAGCATTTTTAGAGCCATGAAAATACTCTGATACTCTAATGTCATTATACATTTGTCCAAACCCGTAGAATGTACAACACCAAGAGTGAGCCCTAATGTAAACCAGATACTCTGAGTGATAATGATGTCTCAATGTAAGTTCAGTTGTAACAAATGCACCACTTTGTTGGAGGATATTGATAATGCAGGAGGTTATGTGTTTGTAAGGGCAGGGTTTATACAGAAAATTTCTATACCTTCCTGTCAATTTTGCTGTGAACCTAAAACTGCTTTAAAAATGCCTATGAAAACAATAATGAAATGATTTGAAGTAAAAAAAAAAAATGTAAAGGAAAACTGAGATTTGAATTCTGAGGACTTTTGGCTTTATCCTAGTCACTGAGAGATAAATCAGTAATTTAGCAAAATAAAACTGGTTCCGGAGTTTCAGATTGGGAGAAGGTGGGGCAGCCAGACAGCAGGAACATTGCAATTCTTCAGCTTCTCTCAGGGGCATGATGGCTGTTAAGGACATGGGAGAGTTGGCATAGGGAAAGTTCATAATATTGGGTTGGCCAAAAGGTTCGTTCGGTTTTTCTGTACAATGGTTCTAGTAACACTCAGATGTCTTTAACTTCATTCAAAACAATTTTGTTAGATTGTATTGTGACAGCTGTCATATCAGCCTGAATTTAAAAAAAGCCTTATCCAAATTGGTGCATTTTTGTATAGCCATTTTAATATTGAAGATGGAAGAAAAAAAAAATGGAACATTTTCGGCATATCATGCTTTATTCTTTCAAAAGAGGTAAAAATGCAACTGAAATGCAAAAAAAGATTTGTGCAGTATACGGAGAAGGTGCTGTGACTGATCAAATGTGTCAAAAGTGGTTTCCAAAGTTTCCTGCTGGAAATTTCTCGCAGGACGATACTCCATGGTCGGGTAGACCAGTTGAAGTTGATAGCGATTAAACTGAGACATTAATTGAGAACAATCAACGTTATACCACATGGGAGATAGCTGTCATACTCAAAATACCAAATCAAGCGCTGAAAATCATTTGCACCAGCTTGGTTATGTTCATTGCTTTGATGTTTGGGTTCCCCGTAAGTTAAGCGAAAAAAACCTTCTTGATCGTATTTCTGCATGCAATTCTCTACTTAAACGTAATAAAAATGTTCTGTTTTTAAAAAAAATTGTGACGGGCGATGAAAAGTGGATACAGTACAATAATGTGGAACGGAAGAGATCGTGGGGCAAGCAAAATGAACCACCACCAACCACACCAAAGGCCGGTCTTCATCCAAAGAACGTGATGCTGTGTATATGGTGGGATTGGAGGGGAGTCCTCTATTATGAGCTCCTTCCGGAAAACCAATTGGTTAATTTCAACAAGTACTGCTCCCAATTAGACCAACTGAAAGCAGCACTTGACAAAAAGCGTCTGAAATTAGTAAACAGAAAACACATAATCTTCCATCAGGGTAATGCAAGACCACATGTTTCTTAGATGACCAGGCAAAAAAACTGTTACCGCTTGGCTGGGAAGTTCTGATTCATCTGCCATATTCACCAGACATTGCACCTTTGGATTTCCATTTATTTTGGTCTTTACAAAATTCTCTTAATGGAAAAAATTTCAATTCCCTGGAAGACTGTAAAAGGCACCTGGAACAGTTCTTTGCTCAAAAAGGTAAAAAGTTTTGGGAAGACGGAATTATGAAGTTGCCTGAAAAATGGTAGAAGGTAGTGGAACAAAACGGTGAATACGTTGTTCAGTAAAGTTCTTGGTGAAAATGAAAAAATGTGTCTTTTATTTTTACTTGAAAACCGAAGGCACTTTTTTGGCCAACCCAGTAACTTCAATGACCTTCTATTTGTATGAATATCATAGAGTATAATTTGAACTGCATTTTGAAGTATGGGTAGGATGTCAGGCTGAGGAATTTTGTGTTTAACATATAGGTATTGGTGGAAAACAGAGGTGAGAATAAGAGAGTGTAAAATGGATTGGAAGTCAGAGACCCTAGCCTGGGCCTATACAGAGCCTTGTCTGCCGTGATGCCATGAATGTAGTGAATTTACCAGGTGTAGTTAAATCTCCTTAAATGAAGGATATTAAGGCCTTTTGAGGCAAGCAGACTTGTTTTGTGAGTTCTTGGAGGTCTTTGCGTTGAGAAATACCTGTGCTAGAATCCTGATTCATGTTCTTACTTTCTGTGTGATCTTGAATCTCAACCTCTCTGAACTTCAATTCCTGATGTAAAAAATGGCAACAACAACAACAGTAATAACAACAATAATACTTAATTTGCAGGGCTGTTATGAGAATTAAATTTGTTTGTAAAGAATCTAACTCTCCAAGGTTTTTTCCCTTTAGAAGTGTGGGGAGCAAAGACTAAACCAGGACAGGTCAAGTGAAGGGGAATCTTCACGACTGAGGCAGCTTCGGGCGATATCTCTGTGACTGCTACCATCCAAGTACTGTAAAGAGGCTAAGAACTATCATAAATAGGACCCTGTAAGTATAGATCAAAACATTCCCATTGACTGTCAAAAATAAGATCACACCAGCGTTAAGGCACCCAGATGAAACACACCAGCACTATCCACAGCGAAATCTATAAAGTGCTTTCAATTGCTCAAGGGATCTTTGGATACAGCATCATTTTCTCTATCTTATGGCTGACTTGGCCACCTCCACTATGAATTTTTCATGATTCCCCTGACCCAGCAGCTCTTGCCTGTGGAGAGAGTAATACAGTATTGATTTTGGAGTTAGGTTTCTGCCTTTTTTGCCACAACAGGATTTTTGTAGCCTAGAAACCTCAATCCCCTATTACTCATTAGAGACTAGGGCAACTTTTCTTAGATCTGGAATTCAGAAGGCGAACCATTTAGCTGCCAGTGTCAAAGATAGCCTTTATAGTGGAATTTTAACTTAACTCAGTAATGAGAGTAGCTGTTATTAAAAACTTCCTAACTGAACCAGTGGAGGTAGGATTATACAGAAAGCCAAGAAGACAACAGTCTTCTTTGTCTCTCTCACAATTAGAATATTTGCCTAGGCATAGCTTTCTGAATGAACCTATTAAAAATATACCAGAGGCTAAGAAAGAAAGGAAACATAACAAGGAAATCCAGTTCATCTTTTAGTATTTTTCCTTCTGTGTAATTTTTGGAGTAGATGTCTAGGTGATTCTTATTTTCAGTGGCCCTTGGTCATATAATAGAAATGAAAAGAGGTCATGCTGTTGGTAGTTTTTATTTAAACTGCTTTTAAGAAATCATAAAATCCATATCTTACATCCTGTGAAAACTCATTCTTGGCATTGCCATGGTAACAAGACTTTTAAAAGGGAGTTAACTGAAATTTAGCTGCATATATTATTTCTTTGTGATTCATACTTCATAAAAATGCAAATGTCACACTAATACATGTTTTACCTTAATGTTTTATATCACCATTTAGTCTTAATTGATCTAATGTTTTCCTTAATTAAATTTTGTGCTTCTTTGAATGGTTTTTTTACTCCCCTCCCCTACAATCCCCTCTTCTGTGGACCCATCAAATGATACATTTTCTACTAGGTGACATGCAATTTAGGAAACTGTCACACAGGAGATCAGTCATCCCAACTTAAGAACTCAACAAAAGATTTTGGGAAAACTGTTTGTCTTGTCTAGAAATTCAGCCTATCCTCCTGCTTAGAACTTTTGCATCTCCTTCTCTGCCCTTGTCCATCCTCTCACTGAGTCTCTCCATAAGACTGAGAAGCAGAGTATGTTGGTAGAGAAAATATTTTCAGTACATCCTGGATAAAAGTGCAGACTTCACTATTCCCTAGCTCTGTGACCTTGTGCAAGGCAGATTACTAACTTTTTTGACCCACAATGTTCTAATAGGTAAGATAGAGATAAAACAATAGTTTTGTCACAGAACATTTGTGTGGATTAGTTGCAATGTAATTTTAAAGTACTTGGCACAGCGCTTGGCACAAGCTCTGTGCTCAATAAATAATATAGTTATCATTTATATTGTAATAATAGTACTTTGGAGGAGGTAGAGAAACTTTTATTCACCTGAATTACTTTTCTTGAGAGCATCTTTACATTTATTTAGAAGATATTATGTGGTAAACTTCTTGGGATATATAGTGAAACTCCAAGGTTAATATATTTTGCCTGAGCAGAGATGACAGATTTGCCTTTTTGTTTCAGATGGTAAAAAGGAATAAAAAATAAACAGGGGAATGGAGGGGAGAGAGCAGGTTGAGATAGTGAGATAGTGAGATGGAGGAAGGTTGTGTACCACATGACATGACTCATTCCATCAACTGCCAGGTATTTTGTGTTGTTGGACAAATGCATGACATGGTTTATGGAAGTGAGGTGTGTGTTTGTGTGTTAGAGAGAAAGGTGGTAAAGGGGATGAATTTCACATTCTGATTGTCATGGACTAGATAGAGGCAGCAAGTGCTGACACAGCCCTTGAAATGAGAGGGTACCTTGAAGATCCAAGCCTCTGAGAACTCAGAGAAGAGGCATATGGACTTACATTGTCTGAGACTGGGGGCAGGGTGTGAGATGAATTTTATCCATTTTGCCTAGATCTCTAAGAGATAGGAATGTCTCTACTAGCGTCTGGGTTACATAATGGTAATGTCAGCCATGCCCCCCTCCGCCTCCAGTTTTATTGAGGTATAATCGACTAGTAGAATTATATATATTTAAAGGATACAAAGTAGCGATCTGAAATACATATACATTGTGAAATGGTTACCACAGTAAAGTTAATTAATGCATCCATTACCTCACATAGTTACTTTTATTTTTTTGATGAGAATGCTTAAGATATACTCTCTCAGCAAATTTCAAGTGTACAATACAGTATTATTAACTATAGTCAACATGCTGTACATTAGATTCTCAGAACTTTTTGATTTTTTAACTGAAAGTTTGTACTCTTTGACCAATATCTTCTCATGTCTCCTCCCAGCCCCGGGAAACCACCATTCTACTCTGTTTATTTGAGTCCCCATAGGCCTTAAAGTACTCTCCAGTGAAACATCTCCTTGATAGAGTGTTTTCCTTTCATAGAGTCAGATGTTTTTTGTTTGTTGTTTTTTTCAGAACATCTTAGTCCACAGGGATCAGAATAGACTCGTCACTTCCTGCTGAAGGATCCTCAGTATACAGGCCATCCCCAATGTCTCTTTTCCTTGCCCCTCCTCTCTTTTCCCACTGCTTTCCACCCAGATCCCTCCCTTTACCATTAGCTCAGGAAGTAGCTCTATGTACAGGGGGTTGCAAGTCAAATATTGGCTCTGCCACTAACTATCTAGATAATCTTGGGAAAGTCATTTCCTCTTTCTGATCCAATATTTCCTCATTTATAAAATGGGAAAAGATTCTATCCTTAAAAGGTTGTTGTAAGAATTAAATGAGTTAATACATTTGAAGCACATTGTACAAGACCTTACCCTTGTTATGCACTCAGTAAAAGTTAGCTCCTTCCTTTCTCTTTTGTCTGGACTTTTACAGGTGCCTCCAAGCTTCTTGAGGACAGATTATGTCACCCTCTTGCCTTTGCCTTCTTTGTATTTCCTGGCACTGTGCCTATTCCACAGAGAGGGGGCTAGACATGCCTAGCCTGTGGCATCACTTTGTCTTTCCCTCTGTGTCCTCCAGTCATATTGGACTGATTCCAACTTGTTGAATGTGCCATGTTCTCTCTTTCACTGGGTCCTCCCAAGTGTAATTTCTACCACTGAGGAACTTTGTTTCTTTTCTTTTCTTTTCTTGGCAAATTTCAACTAGTTTTTCAAGCCTCAGCTTGGGATGGCTGTTCTTCAGAGAAGAATTCCTTGATCCTCTAAACTAAGTAAGGACTCCATTTAATACTGTCCTTGCATTTTGTACTTTTCCTGGGGCATTTTTCACCCTTGTAATCATTTCACTAATTGAAATTATTAACTGAATATCTATATATTTTAGAGCTATAAACTGTTTGAGGCAGAGTTAATATCAAATTTGTTTAGCTCATCTTTAATGACTAGCATAGTGACTGGCATGAAGAGTTCCATAAATGATTCTTAGTTGATTGACTCAACATTTTTCAGGTGAATATTGGTACCACCTGAATAAGGTGGTATGCATCTATGCTCCAGGAGTGTTAGGTGTGCAGAATAGTAATTTGTACCTAATAAACACTTGACAAATAATGACTCAAAACTGGGTTACTAAGAAAGGCAGGCCTGCATGCACTTTAATATGCAAAACAAGTGTTTTTCATTTTTAAAAACTGTCCTTGTTTCATTAGGGAATTATTTCCCAAATTGCGAGCTATAGAACACTAGTCTGAGAGCTATTAATGATTATTTGAAGCACTTTAAACTGTGTCCCCCTCTGGGAGAGTCACAACGAGCATTTTTAAAGTTTTGAGAAGTCTGGTAGTAATGAAAATGGGCCAATGTTGCTTAATCCAGGGTTTCTAAAATGTATTTGATCACTGACACCTCTGTTGCCTGAACACTTGCTAACATTTAGCATAATATAAATGTGTAGGAAACCCTGACTTAAGAAACAGCCCAATTGTTTCCCCACTTTCATTGTAAATGATGAAATATCCAGCAAGGTTATTTAAAAGTTCAAAATTTGGGCTTCCCTGGTGGTGCAGTGGTTAAGAATCCGCCTGCCAATGCAGGGAACGCGGGTTTGAGCCCTGGTCCAGGAAGATCCCACATGCCGCAACCAAGCCCGTGCGTCACAACTACCGAGCCTGCACTCTAGAGCCCGCGAGCCACAACATCTGAGCCCGCGCGGTGCAACTACTGAAGCCCACGCGCCTAGAGCCCATGCTTTGCAACAAGAGAAGCCACGGCAATGAGAAGCCCGCACACTGCAACGAGAAGAGTAGAGTAGCCCTCGCTCACCGCAACTAGAGAAAGCCCACGTGCGGCAACGAAGACCCAACGCAGCTAAAAATGAATGAATGAATGAATAAATAAATAAATAAATAAAACAGAAAAAAAAAGTTCAAAACTTTAAACTGAATAGAAAATAGGTGTCTTCTCACCAACATACTCTATAAGTCTAGAGTGATTAAAATTTCATCTTGGAAGATCCTTGAAGGTCATAAAGCTGATGTATGATATTGCATATGAAGGAGTACACCAACGTTTCTTGTAGGAGTGTACTGTGGTGGATAAGGACACAACTCTTCAAAGCAGACTGGGGACAATCCTGGCTCTACCACTCAGGCTCTTCCTACAGGAGTTTGGCCAAAATTCCCATCCTTTTTGTGCTTGGCAGCTGCATTGTTGGTACAACAAAGATGTAAAGTAGAGTGACAGTCTGAGGATGGAGCGGAGGGACAGAGATGAGAGATCCTGGGAGAGCCTATACTGAGGGCCTGTCTGTCTGGGAAGTGAGAACCCATTTTTAAGTTCCCTAGGTTGAGTTCCTCTGGGAAAAACACAGGTCTTCCCTGCTTTTTGAAAGTTTGCTTTACTCCACTTTGCTTTTAAGAAAGACCTACATTAGTACCAGTTTTTGCTAACTAAAAGAAATTCGAGGATTTTCGCTTTTACCAAAAAAAAGGCATAAAGCGAAAATAGTGTTCAGCATTTGTTTTGCAGTGAGTTATTATAGAGGCAGCGTACAGCCTGAGCAGTGAGAATGGCACTGCCAAGCTCCTTCCTTGGAAACTACACTCAGCATCAAGCCACCATGGCTTTGAACTGTGTCTGTAAGCATCTGTGCCTGATCTCGATTTATTTTGTGCATTCTTTAGTAAGATGTGTCCTAAGGTAATTGCTTCTTTGCTTTATGCCATTCTGTCTTACAAACGTTTTCATAGGAACGCTATACTTTCGGGTGCGGGGGGAACCTAGTTGGATCTGAAGAAGGAAAACATCGCTATGTAATCCTGCTAGAACTGTGACTTATTTACAGAGTTAGTAAAATCATAAATATTTTGTTGCTGACAAAAGCTGTGTTTTTGGTTTTATTCTCAAAGCATGTATTCTAAAACTTTTCTCTTGCTCACTAATGCTATGAAATAATTGCGTTTCAAACTTAGGATATTCAGTAAAGGAAGTCACCTATCATGTCCAAAAGAGAACACTATTTAAAATAAGAAAAAAAGGGGCTTCCCTGGTGGCGCAGTGGTTGAGAATCTGCCTGCTAATGCAGGGGACACGGGTTCAAGCCCTGGTCTGGGAGGATCCCACATGCCGCGGAGCAGCTAGGCCCGTGAGCCACAACTACTGAGCCTGCGCATCTGGAGCCTGTGCTCCGCAACAGGAGAGGCCACGATAGTGAGAGGCCCGCGCGCCACGATGAAGAGTGGCCCCCGCTTGCCACAACTAGAGAAAGCCCTCACACAGAAACGAAGACCGAACACAGCAAAAATAAATAAATAAATAAACTCCTGCCCCCAACATCTTCTTTAAAAAAAAAAGAAAAGAAAAAAAATCCCAAATCTCACACTGAATATGTCATTCTCTCCTTAAGCAAATTTCAGTGACTCTGTATAGCTTACAGCAATGTTTCCAAAATGGTGTTCTGTGGAACACTAGATGGTTTTTAGGTGGTCCTCAAAAAAAGTGTTTTGTAGACAAATAAGTTGAGAAAATGCAGCTTTAAGCAAATTCAAAGCTACGCTACTATAGATATTTTAAAAATAAATGTGTTTAGTTTTTAAAAAAATGCACATTGAAAAAAATTCAGAAGGTATGAAATGGTACATGAAGAAAAGTAAGTTTCCTCTCTCTTCTGTCCTCTGGCTACATAATTTCCCCTCCTTGGAGGCAACCAATGATATTAGTTCCTTATATTTACATCCTTTCAGATATATTATATTCATAAATAAATATACAAACTTATATATTCCTTTTTTGAAGCAACAATCTTAAATATAATACTATGTATTTTTTTTTACACACTTGCTCCTTTTTTTTTTACCTAACAAGTCATTTTATAGAGAGTAATAGCTAACATTTATAGAGCACTTACCATGTGTCAGGTAATCTTTGAAGGATTTTACATGTAAAAATCCATTTAATTATCAGAACTATATATATAAGATATATATTATTTTATCCCTATTTTACAGATGAGGAAACATAGGAACAGAGAGGTAATGTAATACTCATAAGTAACTGGTAGAACTGGGTTCAAATAGTGACAGTTTAGCTCTAGAGCCTTCATTTTCCACCACTATACCTCTCCATTACAATATGTAAGTAAATTAGTTCTGCTTTATTTTTTATAATATTTGCATAGTAGTTCATTATAGGAATATATTATAATTTGTTTAATCAGTTTTTTTAATGTATGGACATTTTGGTTTTGTTCAGTATTTCCCATTATAAACAATACTACATGAATATTCTTGTACAAAAGTGATTTTACACATGAGCAAGTATATCTGTAAGACAAATTTCTAGAAATAGAATTACTGAATTAAAGGATAGGTGGATTTTAAATTATGATGTGTTGTCAAATTGCTGTCCATAGGATTATATTAGGTTGAACGTGATGAAGTTGCTGTCTTTATAAGTCAAAAATGATAGAATATTAGCAATTTCTCATACGTATTTATTTATGCTTCCAGCAAATGTCATACCAAGAAGGGGGCTGTAGGAGCAGTATGCCTTGGTACAGGCAACCAGGGGATGCATTTTCTAAAGAGAATGCTAAAATAATAATAAGACAGACTAAAAATCAGTCAGCTTCTTTTTTTTTTTTTTTTTTTTGAGGAAGGGGGATCTCTCCCCTTATTTTCTTTTAATTACTTTACTTTATTTATTTATTTTTTGTTGCGCTGGGTCTTCATTGCTGTGTGCAGGCTATCTCTAGTTGCGGCGAGCAGGGACTACTCTTCGTTGCAGTGCATGGGTTTCTCATTGCGGTGGCTTCTCTTGTTATGGAGCATGAGCTCTAGAGCACAGGCAGGCTCAGTAGTTGTGGCGCATGGGCTTAGTTGTTCTGCGGCATGTGGGATCTTCCCGGACCAGGGCTTGAACCCGTGTCCCCTGCATTGGCAGGCGTATTCTTAACCCCTTGGGAACCACCAGGGAAGCCCAAGTCAGCTTCTTATTGTCACAGTAAACTGGCAATTCTAAATAAAGTTAGTGACAAAATATTCCTTTATGCCAGAGGGGACTACTCCTATCTCACTCCCTCACTTGGTACAAACATTGCTTCCCCCTATTATCTATGGGTGTAAATTTTTGCCATAAGCATCTTTGTTGTAGACATCTTTGCTGCAAACATTTTTGCCACAAAACTAATTGGCCATAAGGCAATTTTGTTGTAGAAGATAAAATAATGAAAAATAAAAGAGGAACATTAAAAAGGACAGAGTGAAACACAAGAAATTAATACTAAAGTTAAGAAGACTTTATTGTGAAATGCAAAATATTTTAATACATTTAAAATGTGTGTAGATTCGTGGCAGTACTGTGCAAATAACTGATTTTATATTGTGGGTTGTGTCTAAGCACTTGTCTTCCAAGTCTTTTGTTCATAATATTTTATACATTTATTTTTTTCTCTTTTCTTTTCTTTTGCTTGTTGATTCATCCCCTCATTCCGCATCACACTTTTTTTTTTCTCTAAAATTTCTGTCTTCATTAAGAAAGATTTCAGTTTCCAAGTATTAGGATGCATGTTTGTAACAAGCTTTGTATTGCATGTGAAAGCCTCCTACACGGTTTTTTTGTTCTTGGCATAATTGTCACATGTCCTTTGATAGATGGTTCAAAGTTCTATGAAAAATGTGAGTTCAACTCTTCACCTTTCAGGCCGTTGGCCTCTTTGTGTTTCAAAATAAGAAACCAACTTTGGGACAAATCCTCATCATCTTTCATGATTTTTGTATTGTGTTTGTCAAACCAAACTGCAGCCAGTATTTTATTTTTTATGGCCAAATTGCTTTATGACCAATTAGTTACGCTGCAAATATGCTTGTGGCAAAAAGATGTTTATGGCAAAGATACTTACAGCAAAATCACCTAGAAAGAAATTTTAGACCCACTATAATAACATTTCCATGAATTATTTTTTTCTTTTAAAGTTGTAAAAGTTTTATTGCATCCACACTTTATATGTCATAAAATTCACCTGTTTAAAATGTACAATTCAATGATGCTTAAAAACAACAACAACAACAACAACAACAGTTAGGCAGCCATCACCAGAATTCCATTTTAGAACATTTCTACCACCCACAAAATTTCCTTTTACACATTTTAAGTTAATGACCATTCCCATTCCCATTCCTAGGGAACTCCAGATTTGCTTTGTGTCTCTATAAATTTCATTTTTGGGGATGTTTCATATAAATGAGATTTTAAAATATGCATCTTTTGCATCTGGCTTCTTTCAAATAGCAGAATGTTTTCAGGTTTCATCCATGTTATATCATGTATCAATAGAAAATGTTCTTTTGTTTCTGAATGGTATTGCATCGTATGGTCGTACCACATTTTGTTTATCCATTCACCAGTTGGTGAATGTTTGGATTCTTTTGAGTTTTTGAACGTTATGAATATTGCCCCTGAGTCTTATGGTAAATTTATATTTTACTTTTTAAGAATAATTTTCATCAATCAAATTGATTTATCACTGTGGTTTTAATTTACATTTCCTTAATTATTAATGAGGCCAAGCAACTTTTCATGTACTTATTAGCCATTTGTGTATCTTTGGTAAAATATTTATTAAATCTTTTGGCCATTTTTAAATAGATTTGAGTTCTTATTGTTGAGTTAAAATAATTCCATATTCTGGATATAAGTCCATCATCAGATATATGATTTGCAATTATTTTCTCCAAATGTTGTGTTTGTCTTTTCATTTTTGTTATGTTACCTTTTGAAGTGCAAAAGTTTTGAATTTTGGTAAAGTACAATTTATAATTTTTTTTTTCTTTTATGTATTGTGCTTTGGTATCATAGCTTAGAATTCTTTGCTAACCAGAGGTTATGAAAGATGTCTTCTATGTTTTCTCCTAAGAGTTTTATTAAGTTAGCTCTTATGTATAGGTCTTTTATCCAATTTGAGTTAACTTATGTATTCGGATATCTATTTTAGCACCATTTGTCGAAAAAGATTATATTTTCCCCATTGAATTTTCTTGACACTTTTGCTAAAAATAAATTGGCTTTACATATATGGTTATAGTTCTCAACTCTCAATCCTGTTTCATTGATCTATATGCCTATCTCAGGCTAATATCCCACAGTCTTGATTACTATATCTTTGAAGTTTTGAAATCAGGTAGTATCAATTCTCAAAATGTATTCTTTTTGAAAACCATTTTGGCTTTTCTGGGTTCTTTGCATTTCTATATAAATTTTAGGATCATCTTGTCATTTTCTACAAAAAACTTGCTAGGTGTTGTATTTTGATAGGGATTGTGTTGAAGCTATAGATCATTTGGGGAAAACTGCCATATTAATAATTTTGAGACTTCCAATCTGTAGACATGGAATATCTTGCCATTTATTTAGATTGTATTTAATTTCTCTCAGCAATGTTTGTAGGTTTCAGTGTATAAGTCTTGTATTTCTTTTGATAATTTGATTTTTATTGTCTTCTTATTATTGAATTTTATATATATATACATATATATACATATAATATACAAAATTAAGCAAACTATTTATTTTGCCTCATTTTGCTGGCAAGAAGTGGCAAAAGCATACATGCTTTCCTTGATCCTAACCTGTGAAGGAAAGCTTTTATTTTCTTACCATTAAATATACTGGGAGCTGGGAATGTTTTATAGATGCCCTTTATCAGGTTGAGGAAATGTCCTTCTATTTCTAGTTTTTGAGAGTTTCTATAATTAATGAGTGTTGGATTTTGTTCAATGATTTTGGGGGGGTTATCTATCTGGATAATCGTGTGATTTTTTGTTTTTTATTCTATTAATGTGTTGTATTATTTTGTTTTCAATGATTAAACCAACCTTGAATTCCTGGGATAAATCCCACTTGATCATGGTGTATAATTCTTTTCATAGGCTGATGGATCTGGTTTGATAATATTTTGCTTTATATTTCTTCCTATTTTCAAGAGGAATATTGGTCCGTAGTTTTTTCTTCTGATGTCTTTGTCTAGCTTTTGTATCAGGCTAATACTGGCCTCAAAGAAGGAGTTGAAAAGTGTTCCCTCCGTCTCTAAGAAAGATTTTCTAAAAGCTTGGTATTATTTTCTCTTTAAAGATTTGGTAAAAATTTATCTGGGCCTGGGATTTTCTTTGTGGGAAATTTTCTAATTACAGACTCAACTTTTTACTTGATATAGGTCTATTCAGATATTCTATTTCTTCTTGAGTTAATGTATTTTTCAAAGAACTTGTCAATTTCATTTACGTTGTCTAATTTATTTAAAAATATTTTTCATAATAATACCTATAGTTCTTTTAATTTCTGTTTGATTGGTATTGATATCCCTTCTTTTATTCCTGATTTTAGTGATTTGTATCTTTTTTTTTCTTGGTCAGTCTCATTAAAAGTTTGTCAATTTTATTGATTTTTCAAAGAACCTTATTTTGATTTTATTGATTTTTTGTATTGTTTATTTTATTTTCTATTTATTTGACCCCCTCCCCCATCTCTATTATTTCTCTTCTTCTTACCTTGGGTTTAGTTTTCTCTTTTCTGATTTTTTAACACAGAAGTTTAGGTTATTGATTTGAGACCATTCTTATTTTTTGATGTAGTCATTTAAAGATATAAATTTCCCTCTAGGCAGTGTTAAGTTACATACCATAATTTGTTATGTTTTGTTTCCATTTTTACTTACTTAAAATATTTTCTAATATCTCTTTAGATTTATCCTTTGACCCATAGGTTATTTAGCAGCATATTTTTTACTTTCTGGGGAATTTCCATAGTTCCTTCTATTGTTCATTTCTAATTGATGATCTTTTGTCCGTGAATATCCTATATTATACGAGTTAAGTTTTATTCATTAATTATTTAACACATATTTATCCCTTTAATGGAAACACTACTTTATAAAGAGTTAATAGTAGTAATGGGAAGATACTGGAGTGGACCAAGTTTTCTTGAGGGTATTAGAATGATGGTCTTGTCTTTATTACTCTAATATTCTCTTCTATATTAATTTTTCTATTTACTGATTTTGATTATATTGTTCTAATGTAAAAATTTTGAATTTTGAGGAAATAGAAAACAATCTCCCTTAATTTCTCCACCAAGAGACAACTCCTATGAACTTTTCAGTGTCTTTCTTTTCCTTCTGTCCCTTCATTTCCATTCAATGAGCAATTGATTAAAGAACTAGTTCCCTTGTTTTTAGAATTGGACTCTTTTTCTTTCTCCTTTTCTATGCATATCCTTTTACACTGATGTGTTGTTTTCTGCATGTAATTATCTGTTCTACATTTTCATTAAATTTCGTATTCTGAATTTTCCCTATGTCATCACATATCCTTTGTCAACATTATTTTAATAATTATATTACATTTATGAATGTGCTATTATTTATTTATTCCTTATCTTATTACTTTATTCCTCTTTTTTTTAACATCTTTATTGGAGTATAATTGCTTAACAATGGTGTGTTAGTTTCTGCTTTATAACAAAGTGAATCAGTTATACATATACATATGTCCCCATATCTCTTCCCTCTTGTATCTCCCTCCCTCCCACCATCCCTATTCCACCCCGCTAGGTGGTCACAAAGCACCGAGCCGATCTCCCTGTGCTATGTGGCTGCTTCCCAGCTATCTGTTTTACGTTTGGTAGTGAATATATGTCCATGCCACTCTCTCACTTTGTCCCAGCTTTACGTTTCCCCCTCGCCATATCCTCAAGTCCATTCCCTAGTAGGTCTGCATCTTTATTCCTGTCTTGCCACTAGGTTCTTCTGGCCAATTTTTTTCTCTTCTTTTTCTTTTTTTAGATTCCATAAATATGTGTTAGCACACAGTATTTGTTTTTCTCTTTCTGAGTTACTTCACTCTGTATGACAGTCTCTATGTCCATCAACCTCACTACAAATAACTCAGTTCCGTTCCTTTTTATGGCTGAGTAATATTCCATTGTATATATATGCCACATCTTCTTAATTCATTCACCTGTCGATAGACACTTAGGTTGCTTCCATGTCCTGGCTATTGCAAATAGAGCTGCAATGAACATTTTGGTACATGACTCTATTTGAATTATGGTTTTCTCAGGGTATATGCCCAGTAGTGGGATTGCTGGGTCGTAGGGTAGTTTTATTTTTAGTTTGTTAAGGAACCTCCATGCTGTACTCCATAGTGGCTGTATCAATTTACATTCCCACCAACAGTGCAAGAGGGTTCCCTTTTCTGCAAACCTTCTCCAGCATTTATTGTTTGTAGATTTTTTGATGGTGGCCATTCTGACTGGTGTGAGATGATATCTCATTGTAGTTTTGATTTGCATTTCTCTAATGATTAATGATGTTGAGAATTCTTTCATGTGTTTGTTGACAATCTGTATATCTTCTTTGGAGAAATGTCTATTTAGATCTTCTGCCCATTTTTGGATTGGGTTGTTTGTTTTTATGTTATTGAGCTGCATGAGATGCTTGTAAATTTTGGAGATTAATCCTTTGTCAGTTGCTTCATTGGCAAATATTTTCTCCCATTTTGAGGGTTGTCTTTTGGTCATGTTTATGGTTTCCTTTGCTGTGCAAAAGCTTTTAAGTTTCATTAGGTCCCATTTGTTTATTTTTGTTTTTATTTCCATTACTCTAGGCGGTGGGTCAAAAAGGATCTTACTGTGATTTATGTCATAGAGTGTTCTGCCTGTGTTTTCCTCTAAGAGTTTGATGGTGTCTGGCCTTACATTTAAGTCTTTAATCCATTTTGAGTTTATTTTTCTGTATGGTGTTACGGAGTGTTCTAACTTCATCCTTTTACATGTACCTGTCCAGTTTTCCCAGCACCACTTATTGAAGAGGCTGTCTTTTCTCCACTTTATATTCTTGCCTCCTTTATCAAAGAAAAGGTGACCATATGTGCGTGGGTTTATCTCTGGGCTTTCTATCCTGCTCCATTGATCTATATTTCTGTTTTTGTGCCAGTACCATACTGTCTTGATTACTGTAGCTTTGTAGTATAGTCTGAGGTCAGGGAGCATCATTCCTCCAGCTCCGTTTTTCGTTCTCAAGATTGCTTTGGCTATTCGGGGTCTTTTGTGTTTGCATACAAACTGTGAAATTTTTTGTTCTAGTTCTGTGAAAAATGCCAGTGGTAGTTTGATAGGGATTGCATTGAATCTGTAGATTGCTTTGGGTAGTAGACTCATTTTCATAATGTTGATTCTTGCAGTCCAAGAACATGGTATATCTCTCCATCTTTAATTTCTTTCATCAGTGTCTTATAATTTTCTGCATACAGGTCTTTTGTCTCCTTAGGTAAGTTTATTCCTACATATTTTATTCTTTTTGTTGCAGTGGTAATTGGCAGTGTTTTCTTAATTTCACTTTCAGATTTTTCATCATTAGTGTATAGGAATGCCAGAGATTTCTGTGCATTAATTTTGTATCCTCCTACTTTGCCAAATTCATTGATTAGCTCTTGTAGTTTTCTGGTAGCATCTTTAGGATTCTCTATGTATAGTACCATGTTAACTGCAAACAGTGACAGCTTTCCTCTTTCTTTCCCAATTTGGATTCCTTTTATTTCTTTTTATTCTCTGATTGCTGTGGCTAAAACTTCCAAAACCATGTTGAATAATAAGGGTGAGAGTGGGCAACCTTGTCTTGTTCCTGATCTTAGTGGACATGCTTTAAGTTTTTCACCATTGAGGATGATATTGTCTGTGGGTTTGTCATATATGGCCTTTATTATATTGAGGAAAGTTCCCTCTATGCCTACTTTCTGCAGGGTTTTTATCATAAATGGGTGTTGATTTTGTCAAAAGCTTTCTCTGCGTCTATTGAGATGATCATATGGTTTTTCTCCTTCAATTTGTTAATATGGTGTATCAAGTTGATTGATTTGTATATGTTGAAGAATCCTTGCATTCCTGGGATAAACCCCACTTGATCATAGTGATTGATCCTTTTAATGTGCTGTTGGATTCTGTTTGCTAATATTTTGTTGAGGATTTTTACAGCTATGTTCATCAGTGATATTGGCCTGTAGTTTTCTTTCTTTGTGACATCTTTGTCTGGTTTTGGTATCAAGGTGATGGTGGTCTCGTAGAATGAGTTTCGGAGTGTTCCTCCCTCTGCTGTATTTTGGAAGAGTTTGAGAAGGATAGGTGTTAGCTCTTCTCTAAATGTTTGATAGAATTTGCCTGCGAAGCCATCTGGTCCTGGGCTTTTGTTTGTTGGAAGATGTTTAATCACAGTTTCAATTTCAGTGCTTGTTATTGGTCTGTTCATATTTTCTATTTCTTCCTGGTTCAGTCTTGGAAGGTTGTGGTTTTCTAAGAGTTTGTCCATTTCTTCCAGGTTGTCCATTTTATTGGCATAGAGTTGCTTGTAGTAATCTCTAATGATCCTTTGTATTTCTGCAGTTTCAGTTGTTACTTCACCTTTTTCATTTCTAATTCTATTGATTTTAGTCTTCTCCCTTTTCTCCTTGATAAGTCTGACTAATGGTTTATCAATTTTGTTTATTTCTCAAAGAACCAGCTTTTAGTTTTATTGATCTTTGTTATTATTTCCTTCATTTCTTTTTCATTTATTTCTGATCTGGTCTTTATGATGTCTTTCCTTCTGCTAACTTTGGGGTATTTTATTCTTTCTCTAATTGCTGTAGGTGTAAAGTTAGGCTGTTTATTTGAGGTGTTTTTTGTTTCTTGAGGTAGCATTGTATTGCTATAAACTTCCTTCTTCGAACTGCTTTTGCTGCATCCCATAGGCTTTGGGTCATTGTCATTTGTTTCTAGGTATTTTTTGATTTCTGCTTTGATTTCTTCAGTGATCTCCTATTTATTAAGTAGTGTGTTGTTTAGCCTCCATGTGTTTGTATTTCTTACAGATTTTTTCCTGCAATTGATATCTAGTCCCATAGCATTGTGGTCAGAAAAGATATTTGATAGGATTTCAATTTTCTTAAATTTACTGAGGCTTGATTTGTGACCCAAGATATGATCTATCCTACAGAATATTCCATGAGCACTTGAGAAGAATGTGTATTTGTTGTTTTTGGATGGAATGTCCTATAAATATCAATTAAATCCATCTTGTTTAAAGTATTAATTAAAGCTTGTGTTTCCTTATTTATTTTCATTTGGATCATCTGTCCATTGGTAAAAGTGGGGTGTTAAAGTCCCCTACTATATTGTGTTACTGTCGATTTCCTGTTCTTTGGCTGTTAGTATTGGCCTCATGTATTGACGTTCTCCTATGTTGGGTGCATAAATATTTACAATTGTTATATCTTCTTCTTGGATTGATCCCTTGATCATTATGTAGTATCCTTCTTTGTCTCTTATAATAGTCTTTATTTTAAAGTCTATTTTGTCTGATAAGACGATTGCCACTCCAGCTTTCTTTTGATTTCCATTTGCATGGAATATCTTTTTCCATCCCCTCACTTTCAGTCTGTATGTGTGTCTAGGTCTGAATTTGGTCTCTTGCAGACAGCATATATATGGGTCTTGCCTTTGTATCCATTCAGCCAGTCTATGTCTTTTGGTTGGTGCATTTAATCCATTTACATTTAGGTAATTATCTATATGTATGTTCCTATTACCATTTTCTTAATTGTTTTGGGTTTGTTATTGTAGGTCTTTTCCTTCTCTTGTGTTTCTTGCCTAGAGAAGTTCCTTTAGCATTTGTTGTAAAGCTGGTTTGGTGGTGCTGAACTCTCTCAGCTCTTCCTTGTCTGTAAAAGTTTTAATTTCTCCATCAAGTCTGAATGAGATCCTTGCTGGGTAGAGTAATCTTGGTTGTACGTTTTTCTCCTTCATCACTTCAAATATGTCCTGCCACTCCCTTTGGGCTTGCAGAGTTTCTCCTGAAAGATCACCTGTTAACCTTATGGGGATTCCCTTGTGTGTTATTTTTTGTTTTTCCCTTGTTGCTTTTAATATTTGTATTTAATTTTTGACAGTTTGATTAATATGTGTCTTGGCTTGTTTCTCCTTGGATTTATCCTTTATGGGAACCTCTGTGCTTCCTGGACTTGATTAACTATTTCCTTTGCCATATTAGGGAAGTTTTCAACTATAATCTCTTCAAATATTTTCTCAGTCCCTTTCTTTTTCTCTTCTTCTGTGACTCCTATAATTCGAATGTTGATGCATTTAATGTTGTCCCAGAGTTCTCTGATACTGTCCTCATTTCTTTTCATTCTTTTTTTTTTATTATGCTCTAAACAATTATTTTCAGTATTTTACCTTCCAGGTCACTTATCCGTTCTTCTGCCTCGGTTATTCTGGTATTCATCCCTTCTAGAGATTTTTTAATTTCATTTATTGTGTTGTTCATCATTTTTTTGTTGGCTCTTTAATTCTTCTAGGTTCTTGTTACACGTTTCTTGTATTTTCTCCATTCTATTTCCAAGATTTTGGATCATCTTTACTATCATTATTCTGAATTCTTTTTCAGGTACATTGCTTATTTCCTCCTCATTTGTTTGGTCTGGTGGGTTTTTACCTTGCTCCTTCATCTGCTGCGTATTTCTCTGTCTTCTCATTTAGCTTAACTTACTGTGTTTGGGGTCTCCTTTTCATAGACTGCAGGTTCATAGTTCCCGTTGTTTTTGGTTTTTGTCCCCAGTGGCTAAGGTTGGTTCAGTGGGTTGTGTAGGCTTCCTGGTGGAGGGGAGTAGTGACTGTGTTTTGGTGGATGAGGCTGGATCTTGTCTTGTGGGCTGGTGAATGTCTGGTCATGTGTTTTGGGGTGTCTGTGGCTGTATTATGATTTTATGGCAGCCTCTGCACTAATGGATGGTGTTGTGTTCCTGTCTTGCTAATTGTTAGGCATAGGGTGTCCTGCACTGTAGCTTGCTGGTCGTTGAGTGGAGCTGGTTCTTGGTGTTGAGATGGAGATCTCTGGGAGATTTTTGCCGTTTGATATTACATGGAACTGGGAGGTCTCTTGTGGACCAGTGTCCTGAACTTGGTTCTCCCACCTCAGTGGCATGACCCTGACGCCTGCCTGGAGCACCAAGAGCCTGTCCTCCACATGGCTCAGAATAAAAGGGAGAAAAGAAAGAAAGAAAGAAAGAAGAAGATAAAATAAAATAAAGTAAAATAAAATAAATAAAGTTATTAAAATAAAAGATAATTATTAAGAAAAAAACTTTTTTAAGTAATAAAAAAAAAACGGACAGACAGAACCCTTGGACAAATCGTAAAAGCAAAGCTATACAGACAAAATGACACACAGAAGCATACACATACACACTCACAAAAAGAGAAAAAGGGAAAAAATATATATATATCATTGCTCCCAAAGTCCACCTCCTCAATTTGGGATGATTTGTTGTGTATTAGGTATTCCACAGATGCAGGGTACATCAAGTTGATTGTGGAGATTTAATCCACTGCTCTGGAGGCTGTTGGGAGAAATTTCCCTTTCTCTTCTTTGTTTGCACAGCTCCCGGGGTTCAGCTTTGGATTTGGACCCCCCTCTGCATGTAGGTCACCTGAGGGCATCTGTTCTTAGCTCAGACAGGACGGGGTTAAAGGATCAGCTGATTCAGGGGCTGTGGCTCACTGAGGCTGTGGGGAGGGAGGGGTACGGATGTGGGGCGAGGCTGGTGTGACGTTGCAACAGCCTGTGGCCTTCCGTGCATTCTCCCGGGGAAGTTGTCCCTGGATCACGGGACCCTGGCAGTGGCGGGCTGCACAGGCTCCTGGGAGGGGAGGTGTGGATACTGACCTGTGATTGCTCACAGGCTTCTTGGTGGCTGCAGAAGCAGACTTAGCATCCCATGCCTGTCGCTGGGGTCCGCGCTGATAGCCACGGCTCGCACCCGTCTCTGGATGTCTTTCAGGTAGCGCTCTTAATCCCCTCTCCTTGCGCACCAGGAAACAAAGAGGCAAGAAAAAGTCTCTTGTCTCTTCGTCAGCTCCAGGCTTTTTCCTGGACTCCCTCCTGGCTAGCTGTCTTGCATTAGCCCCCTTCAGGCTGTGTTCACGCAGCCAACCCCTGTCCTCTCTCTGGCATATGACTGAAGCCCGAGCCTTAGCTCCCAGCCCCCACCTGTCCCGGTGGGTGAGCAGACAAGCCTCTCGGGCTGGTGAGTGCTGGTCAGCAGCAACCCTCCATGCGGGAATCTCTCCACTTTGCCCTCTGCACCCCTATTGCTGCGCTCTCTTCCATGGCTCTGAAGAGTCCCCCCTCCGCCACCTGCCGTCTCTGCCCACGAAAGGGCTTCCTAGTGTGTGGAAATCTTTCCTTCTTCACAGCTCCCTACCATTGGTGCAGGTTCCGTCCCTATTCTTTTGTCTCTGTTTTTTCTTTTTTCTTTTTCCCTACCCAGTTACGTGGGGGAGTTTCTTGCCTTTTGGGAGGTCTGAGGTCTTCTGCCAGCATTCAGTAGGTGTTCTGTAGGAGTTGTTCCACATGTAGATGTATTTCTGATGTATTTGCGGGGAGGAAGGTGGTCTCAGTGTCTTCCTCTTCCGCCATCTTGAAGCTCCTCCCCCCTCTTTATTCCTTAGTATTACTGGTTTTTTTTGCTACTATAAATACTATTGTAGTGAGCATCCTGATCAAAGAAGCTTGTCCCTGTTTTGTATTATCTCCTTAATGATAGCTTCTTAGAATTGGAATTACTGGAGCAAAGGATATATAGCTCTTAAGCCATTTCTATGCCATTTAAAAATAATTAATTACTTTATTTTGGGTATAGTGGCTTTCATATAGATGGCTTTAGAATATTGCAAGGGGTATGCTTTTGTATCTCATTCAGGGTCATGCAGATACACAAAAGAATGCCCCATCAACCCCTTACTACATGAGTAAGTCTGCCAATTAAGAGTCAAAATAGGAATCTCATGGGATCCATTTGTGACAAAATAAAACTAAGGAAGAGTGGATTGTTTCCTATTTAAGTAAACACAAATGTTCAGTGCTACACAGGACTTTCTTGAGTCTGCCAACAAGTTTGAATTAATGTTAATTGAAAGTCAGAATCTCACATTTGTTTGAGACTGATACTACTCATTTCTTTGTCTCAGTAAGAAACTAGCATTGTCTCCAGCATTTAAATAGTGTAGACAAAGCTATATTTTCCAATTTCATGCAATTATAAACTTGATTACATGAAATATTATATAATTGCCATTTTAATTGATGTTTTATTTTTCCCATTGATGTACACTCAAATGATTTGCATATAACTTTTGTGTTTTCCCCTGAAATGTCAGTAAGTCGTAAGATAATGCTGAAATGAATACTCTTCTATTTGGTTCTCTCTGAATTCATGGTTTATCAGTTATGCAGTTTTCAACCGTAGGTAGTTCTGTTGAGACAGTTATGGTATCGTGCAAAGGGGAATTAACATTTATTAAAGAACCTAATGATCTGAATGCAAGCTTCATTTGGGTTCAGGGTACAGTGATGCTTCCCTGATTATAGTCTGAGTTTTCCTTTAGTCATATAATTAAGATTGGAAATTCATATCCAGATTCTTAGAGGTTGGGAATGGTGGAATTAGTAGGCTTCACATCATCCTTTGATTTGAAACTATTCATACTAAACAAGATTAGAAAAAAAAAGAGTGCTCTTTCTAGTCCAACCCAGCCTACTGGACTTCCCTATTTTGGGGTTGAGCTCCTAAGCCACAGCTAGTAATAAAATAGCCTCCCCACTTTTGCTGGTAATTATCTTTTGTATGCATATATCTTTTTTCCAGGGTCTCTTGGAAATGAGTGATTTATTGAGGGAAGAATTAGCATGTACTTTGCACCGCTGGACAAATACCATCTTAAATACATACTAATTTCACCCGTATTTCTTACATAGTTGAACCACATATTTCTTTTCTTTTCTTTTTTTTTTTTTTGTATTTCTGAACCATATATTTTTATATTACAACCTGGACTCACAAACTTATGTGGTCTTGGTTAAATTGATAAATTCCCATGTGTCTCATGTCCTGGGATTATAGTATGAGTTATTTCAGTGATGATTTAATGATATCACCCATCTAGGAACTCCTTGAGGAGACAGATATTTTCTTCATTGCTAAATCTCTGGTACATAGTATAGTGTGTGGCATATGTTGGTGATCAGTGCATGCTTGTTGAATTTTGAACTCAAGAAAGATATAGGCACATGTAAGGGAATGACCTAGAATGTCTGGGTTGGGGTTATGCGTGAGCAGGTGTTGACCAAGGATTAGGGATCTCACCTTAAACTGTTTGGTTTAGTCAATAACCTTGGAGTGCTGCCTCTGGAATGTGGATTATGGTAGATCAGATTCTGGCTGGGTCTTAAGCAGAAAAGCATTCCTAATTCCTTCTATACCTTAGCAGAGCTATGTCTTCATAGTCACTGATATGTTGATTTAGTGATTCACAAGCATTCTCTGAGTGTCTGCTCTCTGCTAGAATCTGTATTCGGTACTGAGAATACAACAATGAATGAGGTGGACCCAATCCCTGCCCTTGAGGAGTTTGATGTGCAGATTGCACCATCTACAAATAGATGTACTGCAGTATCTCAGGACAGTGGGGCACAAAGGTAGAAGTGATGTGTTAAACCCCAGGGGAGCATTGCTTTGAGAAAGGAAGATTTTTTTCAGGCTTAGATAGGGAGTTCAAGGGCATTTCTGCTGAAAAAAGTGTTATAAGGAAGGACGTAATGGTCTGACACAGCTCAGTTTGCTTGGAATCAAATATTAGTTCAGCTTGGCTGGAACGTGTGGTGTAAAAGAAGGGTGTGGAGCCTGGTGAGAAATGAAGCAGTATACATAGAGTAAGATCAAGTATTTATCCTTTTGTGTGGGGGACTATTGAAAAGTTTTAAAAAGGAAAACAATATAGCCAGATTAAAGATTTTATTTTTGTCATGAGAAGTTTCAGAATCTCCAAATTTGTTTCTTTGTTATATTTGATTCTTAAAAAAGAAATCACTGCCTTGCTGGATCATGAAGCTGGGGGCCAGAAGCAGAAGGAAACTCTGACAGAGGTGAGGTTTGCAAACAAGTTCCTGTTGTGGGGACTAATATTTTAAAATCTGGTGTTTGTGCTATTCTTCTTATTATATGTACCTGTTGGGTTGCCAAGAAACTGTTTAGCAACATGGTGCCAGACTTTCTATTCAGATATTTGCTCTTCACTCCCCTTGTAGTTAGTGGCAAAGAACAGAATCTTTTATATACAGAGTTCTAGTCAGAAAGTATTTAGTTTAGTTCAAGCAAACATTTATGGATGGATATTAGATGCATGCATACTATGTAAAGCCATTGTGTTGGGCATAAGTGCTACAGAGAGGAATAAAACATGAATCTTGCCCTGAAAGAGCTAGTAGTCTTGAGTGGGAGTTAGGCAAATAAATGGTCAGTTGTCATATGATGAGATGAGAGTGACAATAGAGGTAAGCCACAGGGGCTGTGGGAGCAAGAAAAGGGGCCCCTGACACAGACTAGGGAGGGTAGGGAGGCACCCAGAGTAGGTGGTCTCTGAGCTAAGGCTTTAAAGAGGAGTGGAAATGGAATGAGCCATTAGAGAAGGGGAGGAAGAAGGGAAAAATTGGAGAATGGGTGAGAGTTTCTATACTGAAAGAACTCGATGAGTAGACACAAAGGTAAGGGAGACTCTGTTGTATGTATAGATGCACAAGTAATTTAATATAACTCAATTGGTTTTATGATACTGGTTACTAGGGGACCAAGTACTCAGAATTAAATTCTGATTTGTTTCAAGGAGGTACTGCTATAATGAAAATAGCACTGCCCTTGGAATAAGGCATTCACTTATTCATTCATTCATTCATTTATTCTCTAAGCAATTATAGATGACTGTTGCATGCTAGAAACTGTGTCCATGCTTTATCTAACTGTAGGAAGTTGGCAAGGCTCCTAATTTTTCTGAGCCTTACTTCCACATCTGGAAAATAGGGCATGAATATTAGGTTCGTAAGATTGTTTTGAAAATTAAAATAGATTATCTGTGAATATTTTCACAAATTCTAATGTTCTATACTAACATTTTTCATATTAACAATGTTACATGTAAGAAGGTTATCTTTTTTTCAGTTTTTCCACGTTTATTTTTTTTTTATTTATTATTATTTTTTAAACATCTTTGTTGGAGTATAATTGCTTAAAATGGTGTGTTAGTTTCTGCTTTATAACAAAGTGAATCAGCTATACATATACATATATCCCCATATTTCCTCCCTCTTTTGTTTCCCTCCCACAAGAAGGTTATCTTGATGGACTAAAATAAAATCTGTTTTTGAGAGAGGAAACTCATAGAAGTCAAAGAGGAATAATAGCGTGGTCATTCTCTAGGCATATCCTAATGCATTGAATCTAGCAGATTAAAACAAAACAAAAAAAATTCCCAAGGGGTATCTTCGATTCTTTAGCAACCCTGTCTCTTGGATCTCTTGGAACTTGATTTTTCCCCCTACTATAAAATGAGGATAAGAATAAGTATCTCACAGGGTTTATATGGACATTAAATGAGAAAATATATATGAAAGAAATAATTTATGTCAGTGTTTGGTTTCAATATGATTTCAATAAATATTTGTAGCTTCTGAGTCTGAGCAAATAAATATTTGTATCTTCTGAGTCTGAGCTTTGCTTTAGAGGTGTAAATAAGCAAAGGTATCATTTTATAGCTTGTGATTACCAGTTTGGTGAAGGTAGAGAATTGTCATATATAGTACCAATACTTTAAGTATATAATGTTTGGGGGGGGGGGGAAAGGTGGGGATTATTTTTGTGGTGTTTGATTCTCAAAGGTAAGTTTTAGGTTTCTGCATCGTGATTGTGACTTTGTGACCTCAGGCATATTTCTTAAACTTTTATTTCTCATCTGTGGAATAGAAGTAACAACAGTAGCTACCTCATAGAGTTATACAGATGAGATAAAACATATAAAGTACTTCAATGCTTAAGTACAGTGCCTGATAAAGGCAGACATACTTTGAAGCTAGTGAAGCTTAAATCTCAGAGTCCTTCATTTGCATGGATCCCCTCCAAGGCCCTGTTCCTGATTACATATTCATAATTTTGTATTCTTTTTCTTAAAGAGGACCCCCATAAGCTTTTGACACCACAAATACTGGATTTACCTCTGATAAATTTTAGGGGAAAACTAAAGGGAGCTAAGTATGTTATTTCTAGAGAAGAAAGCAAGATTGTTGATTAGAGCATTATCAGAGGATCTAGAGATCCCTGTGAAACAAATCATTGGTTTCTAAGATGACATGTAGTACCTCAAGGAGTCAAGAATATTTAATAAAAAGTCAACTCGTCTCTTGGGAATGATAATATGAAAAGACTACGTTATATTGTCAGTGCTGGCAACACTGAGGGATATGCCAGGTTTAGGGTTTATTTCAAGCCCCAAATTAAGTGATTTGAATAATCTTATTTTTTTATTACAGGATAATGTCAAGGATTACCAAATGCATTTTAGTCACATTGGCATTTAAAAAAAAATTATAGGAGTATAGTTGTTTTACAACGTTGTGTTAGTTTCTACTGTACAGCAAAGTGAATCAGCTATGTATACATATATCCCCTGTTTTTCGGATTTCCTTCCCATTTAGGTCACCGCAGAGCACTGAGTAGAGTTCCCTGTGCTATACAGTAGGTTCTCATTTGTTATCCATTTTGTACATATCATCAATAGTGTATATATGTCAATCCCCATCTCCCAGTTCATCCCACTCCCCCCTTCTCTCCTTGTCCATACATTTGTTCTCTACATCTGTGTCTCTATTTCTGCTTTGCCAATAAGATCACCTATACCGTTTTTCTAGATTCCACATATATACGTTAATATACGATATTTGTTTTTCTCTTCCTGACTTACTTCACTCTGTATGACAGACTCTAAAAACACCTACGAGTCACATTGTTTTTATTCTGTCTCCCTTTCCTGATTAAAAGCTTTGAAATGGGTGGTGGTGGGGGGGCATTGTTAGTTTATTGTTTCATGATGCCTGGGGTAGAATGTTGCTATTGGAAGCTAAGATCGTTAGGGTTTGGGCAGCCACATATGACCTTCCATCCTAAGACTCTACACAAAACATGAATAGAAGTATGGAGACAAAATAAATTAAGGAAGTACAGAACACTAAGAACAAGGAGTTAATAGTGTCGGCAAGTGAGAGCTGACTTGGAGGAATTCTAGAAATAATGCTGATCTCTGGGGATGGTTTTTCATGGAGCCCCAGAACTGACTTAGGTGGGTATGCCAGATCTAGTCAAGAGAAATGGAGTGGTGCAGATTCATTTGCACTATGGTTAATATTTGGAATTGAGTTTTCTGTTCTGGTTTCAGACAGAGAGAATTTACTGGATAGAACTCCAGTGTCCTTAGACCCGCTAAGGCAGAAATCACTTCTTCTGGTGATATTGGGTATTGCCATGCATGCAAGGGCTGAGATGTAATTTTTGAAAACATCATTGAAAAATCATTGTTATTAATAACACTTGGGTTCTGGAGTATTTGAAAAGACATCACTAATTGAACCTTGATCTATTTGTACGTGGAGAGTGAGAATTTGTCCATTGGGCTAAAAAGATGGTTGGTTTCAATCACTTTTATTATTATAATATCTCCAAGGAGGAGACTTAAATTGTAAAATGTTCAGGTGCAGTGGTAAAAAAAACTTACATGCATTTACAAGGCTTTTCCTGAGAATCTCAAACTCTGCCTCGACAGTTGCTTGTCCTGCAGAGAAATCTCTCTCTGGCATGAAAGTAATCTCATACATAGGAATCTCCCTGTACAGTGCTATTGGAGCGCTGTGATGAATTGGAAAGATCATGGATTTTGGAGTTCAGTCCTCCTGGATTTGAATCCTGGTTCTATGTGTAATACCTTTGAGACTTTGGACAAGTCACTTAACCCATCTGAACCTCAGTTCCTTAAGGAATAATAATAATCACAAAATGAGACAAAGCTTATAAAGAACCTACTTGAATACATGTCATAGACAAGTTCCTTTCACTTCTCCTAGATGGCTTTGGGAAACTCACACTTTCTTTTACCTTTATTCACAGCCTTGGATACCATACTCTTCTTCACTCTCTTATCTTCCATTTTCTCATCTATAAACATAATGATACCTCCAGTGCTCTGGAGATGAAATGAGTTAACATGTGTGAAAGTGCTGTGTAAACTACAAAGCCCTAATGATGAACAGATGTTATTATGGTTAGTAGTCATGATTCTAAATGAAGAGACCAAGTAGCCTTTCTCTTTGGAGTCTGATTTACTTTCTGGACAGCCATGGATAAGTTCACAAATAAATTCTCAGATTTGAAGCAGTGACGCCTTTGTGTTAGCCATGTGTCATTGTAATTGCAATTTTACAACGAAAGAAAAGTCTAATGGTATACAAGTGAAAGGAAATATTGACTGGAATTGTTCAAATCATTTTCACTTTCTTTCACTATTTTCCTTGTAGGGTAAGGATGCTACTATTAGCAATAGCAACTATATGTTTCATTAAAAAGCCTTATGGTAATACCACTTCTGGTCTTAATGACATGAGTAAGGTTGAGTAGGGGGTCAGTGTAATAACCAAAGGATCTCACCTAGTAGTTAAGCAAAGTGCAGAACTACTTTAAAAGATTTTTATTCCTCTCATGAATAAATGTTCTAAGGTCGTGGGATTTATTTTCAGTTTGGTCCCATACTGAGTTTCAATGAATGTATTTCTGTAGGTGTAGTTAGAGAATTTGAAGATACGACCCTTGGTGTCCAAACGCTAAGAACAGAACATAATGTGTTCTACAAGTGAAAGGAGCCAAGACCCCAGGAATGGGTGTTGGGGGTGGTTTCCTTGAATCCTTCCTTCATCTCACTGCCCGCATTCAGTTAGAGAGTACTACAGATTTTACTTCCTAATCTGTTTCCTCTTCTCTATATTGCCTCTTTGGCATCTACATTTGGATACTAACCTGCACCTGAAACGTATCATGGTCCAAGTAGAACTTTTGACTTTCCTTCAAGTCTTCTCTTCACTAAGCTTTCCTCATCTCAGTAGGTGACACACCTGGGATCACCCTAGCTCTCTCTCTTGTCCTCACATCACACTTTAAATCTATCAGAAAGTCTTATTAGAATATATTCTGAATCTGACCATTTTATCACCTCCATTGATTCAATGAATCATTATCTCTGTTGCTACATCTAGTCTAACTAGTCTCCCTGATTCTACCCCCCACCCCTTACAGACCATTCTTTTTCTTTTCTTTTCTTTTCTTTTTTTAACATCTTTATTGGAGTATAATTGCTTTACAATGGTGTGTTAATTTCTGCTTTAAAACAAAGTGAATCAGTTATACATATACATATAACCCATATCTCTTCCCTCTTGCGTCTCCCTCCCTCCCACCTTCCCTATCCCACCCCTCCAGGGGGTCACAAAGCACCGAGCTGATCTCCCTGTGCTATGCTGCTGCTTCCCACTAGCTATCTATTTTACATTTGGTAGTGTATATATGTCCATGCCACTCTCTCGCTTTGTCACAGCTTACCCTTCCCCCTCCCCATATCCTAAAGTCCATTCTCTAGTAGGTCTGTGTCTTTATTCCCGTTTACCCCTAGGTTCTTCATGACATTTTTTTTTTCTTACATTCCATATATATGTGTTAGCATACAGTATTTGTCTTTCTCTTTCTGACTTACTTCACTCTGTATGACAGACTCTAGGTCCATCCACCTCACTACAAATAACTCAATTCCATTTCTTTTTATGGCTGAGAAATATTCCATTGTATATAATGGATCTTCTTTATCCATTCATCTGTCGATGGACACTTAGGTTGGTTCCGTGTCCTGACTGTTGTAAACAGAGCTGCAATGAACATTTTGGTACATGACTCTTTCTGAATTATGGTTTTCTCAGGTTATATGCCCAGTAGTGGGATTACTGGGTCATATGGTAATTCTATTTTTAGATTTTTAAGGAACCTCCATACTGTTCTCCATAGTGGCTGTACCAATTCACATTCCCACCAGCAGTGCAAGAGGGTTCCCTTTTCTCCACACCCTCTCCAGCATTTATTGTTTGTAGATTTTTTGATGATGGTCATGCTGACCGGAATGAGATGATATCTCATTGTAGTTTTGATTTGCATTTCTCTAATGATTAATGATGTTGACCATTCTTTCATGTATTTGTTGGCAGTCTATATATCTTCTTTGGAGAAATGTCTATTTAGATCTTCTGCCCATTTTTGGATTGGGTTGTGTGTTTTTATGTTATTGAGCTGCATGAGACGTTTGTAAATTTTGGAGATTATTCCTTTGTCAGTTGCTTCATTTGCAAATATTTTCTCTCATTCTGAGGGTTGTCTTTTGGTCATGTTTATGGTTTCCTTTGCTGTGCAAAAGCTTTTAAGTTCCATTAGGTCCCATTTGTTTATTTTTGTTTTTATTTCCATTACTCTAGGAGGTGGGTCAAAAAGGATCTTGCTGTGATTTATGTCATAGAGTGTTCTGCCTATGTTTTCTTCTAAGAGTTTGATAGTTTCTGGCCTTACATTTAGGTCTTTAATCCATTTTGAGCTTATTTTTGTGTATGGTGTTAGGGAGTGATCTAATCTCATACTTTTATATGTATCTGTCCAGTTTTCCCAGCACCACTTATTGAAGAGGCTGTCTTTTCTCCACTTTATATTCTTGCCTCCTTTATAAAAGATAAGGTGACCATATGTGCGTGGGTTTATCTCTGGGCTTTCTGTCCTCTTCCATTGATCTATATTTCTGTTTTTGTTCCAGTACCATACTGTCTTGATTACTGTAGCTTTGTAGTATAGTCTGAAGTCAGGGAGCGTCATTCCTCCATCTCCGTTTTTCATTCTCAAGATTGCTTTGGCTATTCGGGGTCTTTTGTGTTTGCATACAAATTGTGAAAATTTTTGTTCTAGTTCTGTGAAAAATGCCAGTGGTAGTTTGATAGGGATTGCATTGAATCTGTAGATTGCTTTGGTTGATTCTTCCAATCCAAGAACATGGTATATCTCTCCATCTATTTGTATCATCTTTAATTTCTTTCATCAGTGTCTTATAATTTTCTCCATACAGGTCTTTTGTCTCCTTAGGTAGGTTTATTCCCAGATATTTTATTCTTTTTGTTGCAATAGTAAATGGGAGTGTTTTCTTTTTTTTTTTTTCAATTTTTTTTTCAATTTTTTTTTTTTTTTTTTTTTTTTTTTTGCGGTACACGGGCCTCTCACTGTTGTGGCCTCTCCCATCTCGGAGCAGAGGCTCCGGACGCGCAGGCTCAGCGGCCATGGCTCACGGGCCCAGCCGCTCCGCGGCACGTGGGATCCCCCCGGACTGGGGCACAAACCCATGTCTCCTGCATCGGCAGGCGGACTCTCAACCACTGCGCCACCAGGGAAGCCCGGGAGTGTTTTCTTAATATCACTTTCAGATTTTTCATCACTAGTATATAGGAATGCCAGAGATTTCTGTGCATTAATTTTGTATCCTGCTACTTTACCAAATTCATTGATTAGCTCTAGTAGTTTCCTGATAGCATCTTTAGGATTCTTTATGTATAGTATCATGCCATCTGCAAACAGTGACAACTTTACTTCTCTTCCAATTTGGATTCCTTTTATTTCCTTTTTTTCCCTGATTGCTGTGGCTAAAACTTTCAAAACTCTGTTGAATAAGAGATTTGAGAGTGGGCAGCCTTGTCTTGTTCCTGATCTTAGAGGAAATGGTTTCAGTTTTTCACCATTGAGGATGATGTTGCCTGTGGGTTGCTCTATGCTTACTTTCTGCAGGGATTTTATCACAAATGGGTATTGAATTTGGTCAAAAGATTTCTCTGCATCAATTGAGATGACCATATGGTTTTTCTCCTTCAGTTTGTTAATGTGGTGTATCACGTTGATTGATTTGTGTATATTGAAGAATCCTTGCATTCCTGGAATAAACCCCACTTGATCATGGTGTATGATCCTTTTAATGTGCTGTTGGATTCTGTTTGCTAGTATTTTGTTGAGCATTTTTGCATCTATGTTCATCAGTGATATTGGCCTGTAGTTTTCTTTCTTTGTGACATCCTTGTTTGCCTTTGGTATCAGGGTGATTGTGCCCTCATGGAATGAGTTTGGGAGTGTTCCTCCCTCTGCTATATTTTGGAAGAGTTTGAGAAGGATAGGTGTTAGCTCTTCTCTAAATGTTTGATAGAATTTGCCTATGAAGCCATCTGGTACTGGGCTTTTGTTTGTTGGAAGATTTTTAATCACAGTTTCAATTTCAGTGCTTGTAATTGGTCTGTTCATATTTTCTATTTCTCCCTGATTCAGTCATGGGAAGTTGTGCATTTTTAAGAATTTGTCCATTTCTTCCAGGTTGGCCATTTTATTGGCATAGAGTTGCTTGTAGTAATATCTCATGATCTTTTGTATTTCTGCAGTGTTAGTTGTTACTTCTCCTTTTTCATTTCTAATTCTATTGATTTGAGTCTTCTCCCTTTTTTTCTTGATGAGTGTGGCTAATGATTTATCAATTTTGTTTATCTTCTCAAAGAACCAGCTTTTAGTTTTATTGATCTTTGCTATCAGTTCCTTCATTTCTTTTTCATTTATTTCTGATCTGATCTCTATGATTTCTTTCCTTCTGCTAACTTAGGGGTTTTTTTGTTCTTCTTTCTCTAATGGCTTTAGGTACAAGGTTGGGTTGTTTATTCGAGATGTTTCCTGTTTCTTAAGGTAGCATTGTATTGCTATAAACTTCCCTCTTAGAACTGCTTTTGCTGCATCCCATAGGTTTTGGGTCGTCGTGTCTCCTTTGTCATTTGTTTCTAGGTATTTTTTGATTTCCTCTTTGATTTCTTCAGTGATCTCTTCATTATTAAGTAGTGTATTGTTTAGCCTCCATGTGTTTGTATTTTTTACAGATCTTTTCCTGTAATTGATATCTAGACTCATAGTGTTGTGGTTAGAAAAGATACTTGATACAATTTTAATTTTCTTAAATTTACCAAGGCTTGAATTGTGACCCAAGATGTGATCTATCCTGGAGAATATTCCATGAGCACTTGAGAAAAATGTGCACTCTGTTGTTTTTGGATGGAATGTCCCATAAATATCAATTCAGTCCATCTTGTTTAATGTATCATTTAAAGCTTGTGTTTCCTTATTTATTTTCATTTTGGATGATCTGTCCATTGGTGAAAGTGGGGTATTAAAGTCCCCTACTATGAATGTGTTACTGTTGATTTCCCCTTTTATGGCTGTTAGTTTTTGCCTTATGTATTGAGGTGCTCCTATGTTGGGTGCATAAATTTTTACAATTCTTATATCTTCTTCTTGGATCAATCCCTTGATCATTATGTAGTGTCCTTCCTTGTCTGTTGTAAAAGTATTTATTTTAAAGTCTATTTTGTCTGATATGAGAATTGCTACTCCAGCTTTCTTTTGGTTTCCATTTGTATGGAATATCTTTCTTCATCCCCTTACTTTCAGTCTGTATGTGTCTCTAGGTCTGAAGTGGGTCTCTTGTAGACAGCATATATATGGGTCTTGTTTTTGTATCCATTCAGCCAATCTGTGTCTTTTGTTGGGAGCATTTACTCCATTTACATTTAAGGTAATTATCTATATGTATGTTCCTATTCCCATTTTCTAAATTGTTTTGGGTTTGTTATTGTAGGTCTTTTCCTTCTCTTGTGTTTCCTGCCTAGAGAAGTTCCTTTAACATTTGTTGTAAAGCTGGTTTGGTGGTGCTGCACTCGCTCAACTTTTGCTTGTCTGTAAAGGTTTTAATTTCTCCATCAAATCTGAATGAGATCCTTGCTGGGTAGAGTAATCTTGGTTGCAGGTTTTTCTCCTTCATCACTTTAAATATGTCCTGCCACTCCCTTTGGGCTTGCATAGTTTCTGCTGAAAGATCAGCTGTTAACCTTATGGGGATTCCCTTGTGTGTTATTTTTTGTTTTTCCCTTGCTGCTTTTAATATTCTTTGTTTGTATTTAATTTTTGACAGTTTGGTTAATATGTGTCTTGGCATATTTCTCCTTGGATTTATCCTGTATGGGACTCTCTGTGCTTCCTGGACTTGATTTACTATTTCCTTTGCCATATTAGGGAAGTTTTCAACTATAATCTCTTCAAATATTTTCTCAATCCCTTTGTTTTTCTCTTCTTCTTCTGGAACCCCTATAATTCGACTGCTGGTGCATTTAATGTTGTCCCAGAGGTCTCTGAGACTGTCCTCAGTTCTTTTCATTCTTTTTTCTTTATTCTGCTCTGCAGTAGTTATTTCCACTATTTTATCTTCCAGGTCACTTATCCATTCTTCTGCCTCAGTTATTCTGCTATTGACCCCATCTAGAGTATTTTTAATTTCATTTATTGTGTTGTTCATTGTTGTTTGTTTCATCTTTAGTTCTTCTAGGTCCTTGTTAAATGTTTCTTGTATTTTGTCTATTCTATTTCCAAGATTTTGTTTCATCTTTACTATCATTATTCTGAATTCTTTTTCAGGTAGACTGCCTATTTCCTCTTCGTTTATTAGGACTGGTGGGTTTTTATCTTGCTCCTTCATCTGTGGTGTTTTTCTGTCTTCTCATTTTGCTTATCTTACTGTGTTTGGGGTCTCCTTTTTGCAGGATGCAGGTTCTTAGTTCCCGTTGTTTTTGGTGTCTGTCCCCAGTGGCTAAGGTTGGTTCAGTGGGTTGTGTAGGCTTCCTGGTGGAGGGGACTAGTGCCTGTATTCTGGTGGATGAGGCTGGATCTTGTCTCTCTGTTGGGCAGGTCCATGTCTGGTGGTGTGTTTTGGGGTGTCTGTGGACTTATTATGATTTTAGGCAGCCTCTCTGCTAATGGGTGGGGTTGTGTTCCTGTCTTGCTAGTTGTTTGGCATAGGGTGTCCAGCACTGTAGCTTGCTGGTCGTTGAGTGAATCTGGGTGTTGGTGTTGAGATGGAGATCTCTGGGAGATTTTCGCCGTTTGATATTACATGGAGCTTGGAGGTCTCTTGTGGACCAGTGTCCTGAAGTTGGCTCTCCCACCTCAGAGGCACAGCACTGACTCCTGGCTGCAGCACCAAGAGCCTTTCATCCACACGGCTGCTTAGCCAGAGGGGTGGGATGGGGGGATTGTTTTTCCCTCTCGCATACCCCTACTCCGATGTCTCTCTCTAGAAGGCAATTTGATTGTACCTTAATTTCCGTCCAGTGGTGGGGTAAGGGAAAGAGCACCAATGGGAACTTTTTCCTGGGTTGGTGGTGTCCTGGCCATTGCCCCACCGGTGCTCTCTGTATGGAGCTTCAAAGTAGTAGTTATTTTAAAACAGGGTTGGAAGGTGATCCCCTCAACCATATGTCTGGTGTCCTTGTAAGAAGAGGAGTTTAGGACATAGACAACACAAAAGAATGACCATGTGGATACAGTGGGAAATGGCCATCTGCAAGCCAAGGAGAGTTGTCTTAGAAGAAACCAAACCTGCTGACAACTTGATCTTGGACTTCTGGACTCCAGAATTGTGAAAAAATTAATTTCTGTTGTTTAAGCCAGCCAGTCTGTGGTATTTTGTTATGGCAGCCCAAGAAAACTAATAAACTACCTTATAAGTTAATGTTTGGCACATTATCTGATTCCTAATATATATTAAATAAATATTAGCTCTCAATATTGTTTATTAGTGCTATTATTATTAAGGGGAAGCCCCTAGGGCACAGAGATGTTAAATAACAATATTTGGGATCTCATTTAGTTCGTTTTTTGTTTGGTCAGGAGTACAATACACTCTTCTTCACTGTTCAATTTAATTGAGCAAACATATATCGAACCCTTTTTGTTAAGCAGGTACTGAGCTAGGGGCTGAGGATAAAAGATAAATAGGATATGACCCACACATCTGTTGAGGAGCTTAGGGTCTTGGGAGAAGGATTTGCATAAGCAGATACTTAACATATGGTATGGTAAAGTCTAAGAGGTGTGCTCTGAGTGCTATAAAAGCCCAGAGGAGAGGTTCAGGACCAGCTTCCTGGAGAAACCACTAAAGTGGAGTCTTGAAGGGTGAATTAAAATTCTCAGGTGAAGAAAGGGTAGGGGGCTGGTATCCCCAGCAGATGTAACCAAATATAAAACAAGTTAACATTACTAGAGCTTTACACAAAAAGCAATGTGAAGTAAACCCCAGTTTAGTTTTGAGCAACTTCTGTAAAAGACAAGATGAGGAAACAATAAGAAATAATTTTTTTTAAATGAAACAAAATTTGGAACTGGTATATTCTCCTACTGATTAATAAGTATCATGTTAATTTTTCTGTTTCTATGTGTGTGCTGCATGTAGTGACTAGATATGATGGTAGACCAGCTCTTCTACCCCTGCTAGGAGGATGGGCAAGAGACTTTACACTGCAATTAAATCCAATTAAACTTCATTCATAATTAGATCTATAAAAGTGAAGTATGCCAAATTGAAAATGCTTAGAAAATCTTTTTAAAGATATTGTCAATAATGGAATTATCTCCTGATTTCATTCTATTAATGAGGTTATTTTACTTTTAGTTTTGAAAATAAGAAAAACAGGAGTAGTGTCAGAAAAAAAAATGATTAGAAACATTGTGAAGATTTGTCTTTCCTTTATTTGATCCGACTATGATGTCTGCCCTTATGGAATTTCAGTCTAATAGGGTACAGCTTAATTAAGAGCAGGGGTTTATTAATATACTTAGCCTTGATTCTTTTTAATAGGCTTGGCACATAGTAAGTGATCGAAAATAGTTATTGGTTAAATAATATGTCTGTTGCCTTGCTCAAGTCTTTTCTCCTCTGTAGGTTTTAGTTTCCTCATCTTTTATAAAAAATATTTTAAATTTAAAAAATTTAATTGAAGTATTATTGTCATACAGTATTACATTAATTTCATGTATACAACATGGTGTCTCAACATGTATGTATATACATTACGAAATGATCACCATTTGATAAGTCTAGTAAATATCTGTCACTATACACTTAATGTAATATTAACAATTATATTCCCTATGCTGTACATTATGTGTCCATCCCTATGACTGATTTATTTTGTAACTGGAAGCTTGTACCCCTTAATCCCCTTCACTTATTTGGCCCATCCCCCATTCCCATTCCTCTGGCAACCACCAGTTTGTTCTCTGTTACTGTTTTTTTGTTTGTTTGTTCATTTGTTTTCTGATTCCACATATAAGTGAGCTCATACTGTGTTTGTCTTTATCTGTCTAACTTATCGCAGTAAGCATAATACCTTCTAGGTCTATCTATGTTGTTGAAAATGGCAAGATTTCATTCTTTTAAACGACTGAGTTATATTATAGTGTGTGTGTGTGTGTGTGTATGTGTGTGTGTGTGTGTGTGTTTATTCATTCATCTATCTATGGATCCTTAGATTGTCTATATCTTGGTTATTGTAAATAGTGCTGCAGTGAACATAAATCTTTACGAACTGGTGTTTTGGTTTTCTTTGGATAAATACCCAGAAGTGGAATTGCTGGATCATATGGTAATCCTATTTTTAATTTTTTGAAGAACCTCCATACTGTTTTTCATAGTGGCTACACCAAATTAAATTCCAACCAACAGTGCACAAGGGTTCCCTTTTCTCCACATCCTCACCACCAACACTTATTATTTCTTGTCTTTTTGATAATAGCCATTCTGGCAGGTGTGAGGTGATATCTCTTTGTGGTTTTGATTTGCATCTCCCTGACGATTAGTGATTTGGAGCATCTTTTCATGTGCCTATTGGCCGTCGTATGTCTTCCTTGGAAAAATGTCTATTCAGGTCCTCTGCCCATTTTTTAGTCAGATTTTTTTATATTGAGTTGTGTGAATTCTTTATATATTTTGGGTATCAACCCCTTATCAAATATATGATTTGCAAATATCTTATCCCATTCAGTAAGTGCCTTTTTGTTTTGTTGATGGTTTCCTTTACTGTGCAAAAGCTTTTCAGTTTGAGGTAATCCCATTTGTTTATTTTTGCTTTTGTTTCCCTTGTCTGAGGAGACAGATCCTAAAAAGTATTGCTAAGACCATTGTCAAAGTGTATACTGCCTATGTTATCTTCTAACAGTTTTATGGTTTTAGGCCTTACATTTAAGTCTTTAATCCGTTTTGAGTTTATTTTTGTTTATGATGTAAAAGAGTGTTCAAACTTCATTGTTTTGCATGTAGCTGTCCAACACCACTTATTGAAGAGGCTATCTTTTCCCCATGGTATGTTCTTGCCTTGTTTGTCGTAAATTAATTGACCATAAGCATGGGTTTATTTTAAGCTCTCTGTTCTGTTTCATTGCTCAATGTGTCTGTTTTGTGCCAGGGCCATACTGTTTTGATTACTATAGCTTTGTAGTATAGTTTGAAATCAGGAAGTGTGGTTGCCCCCAGCTTTGTTCTTCTTTCTTAAGATTGCTTTGGATATTCAAGGTCTTCTGTGGTTTCATACAAATTTTAGAATAATTTGTTTCAGTTCTCTGAAAATGCCATAGTTATTTTAATAGGGATTGCATTGAATCTTGCTGTGGGTAGTATGGACATTTTAACAATACTGATTCTTCCTTTCATGAGTATATCTTTCCATTTATTTGTGTCATTTTCAATTTCTTTCATCAGTGTATTATTGTTTTAAGAGGACAGGCCTTTCACTTCCTTGGTAAAATTTATTCCGAGGTATTTTATTCTTTTGATGCAGTTGTAAATGGGATTGTTTTCCTAGGTTCTCTTTCTGATAGTTTGTTTTTAGTATATAGAAACACAAGCAATTTTTGTATATTGATCTTTGTTTATCTTGCAACTTTACTGAATTCATTTATGTGTTTTAATAGTTTTTTCTGGTGGAATCTTTAGGGTTTCCTGTATATACTATCACGTCTTTCTGTAAGTAGTACAGTTTTACTTCTTCCTTTTTGATTTGGATGATTTTTTAAAATCTCTTTTTCATGTTTGATTGCTGTGGCTAGGACTTCCAATACTATGTGAGTAAAAGTGATGATAGTGGGTGTCCTCATCACGAGCTCAGGAGCCATCTTTATCCAGACCCCTAGTTTCCTCATCTTTAAGTGAGGGAGTTGAACTAGATTATATTTGAGCAGTTGCGGAATTAAGACCATGAGTTTTGAAGCTAGTCAAAGCTGAACTCCAAAGCTAGCTCTGTACACTAGACTTCTCTGAGCCTCAGTTTCCTATCTATAAAATGGGGATTGAGTATGATGAGATATAAATGAGAAAATATACATAAAATTATTATACTTTACACGTAAAAAGTACTTTAAAGTGGTAACTAAAGACAAATGTCTTTCTAGCTCTACTATGGTAATGTTAACGACTCTCATTTTATTATTTTCTTTCACAGATAAGGAAACCAAAAGATAGAAAATATGTAGTTTGACTGCCACATATTAGCTTCCGCTTGTTCAGGACATTTACTATGACATCAGGACATCAGTAACTAGAACATTCAAGGCAGGAATGGGGGCAATACACAGCACACCTAGTTTGCACACCTGTGGCATCCTGAAGCAGCCCAGCAATCCCATCCTCTTCACAGGCTGATAGATCTTTACCTTGGCTTTTTCCAAGATGACCTGTTACCAGAAAAACTCCATTATGTTCCAGAGTACTGTCACTATTATGTTACCTTCCTTATAGTAAAATCTCAGCTCCTCCTTATTTCAGGAAACATAGCTGAAAAGCCTGAATGTGCTTTTCCTTTGTTTGCCTTATTTTACCCAAATCTGAAATGCTTAAAACCTCTTACTCCTCTGTACACATCATTGCATGTGTTCTTTTCTCTCTGCTAATATGTAGTTTCCCATTTCTTATACCTACAGCTAAGTAAAAGTCTGAGTAAGGAGTAGAGTAGGGGCTAAAAGGACTAGAGCAGGGACTAGAATTCTGACCTCCTGCCAGTTAGTCCATCACTCTATCCACCAGGCTAATGCTTTTCCCAGGATTCAGAAGAATGGCAAGAGAGACGGTATTAGTAGTGAAAAGTGTACTGGTGGAGAATAGTTCAGAGGTGACTTGGGGAGTGGGGCATGGGATCATGTATTAGAGGTCTAGACTAGAAAGGGACAGTGCTGGCCAGGAGATGGGCAGGGACAAAGGCATGTGAAACTCTATGGTTGTATTTTGGTGCAAAATGAGCCATGCCAGTTTACCACCTTCTCTTCTTGTTACTGTCAGCCAGTGACTCTTAGTAGGAGATCTTAGCTATATGCAGATTAGATGGTTACCTGGCACCTGGGAATGCCAAAGACTCATTACACCATTAGGTTTGGAAAATTCTAGTTCCTAGAGTTGCTGAGCTCGGTTTCATGATTATTAGTAACTCTAGATTATTAGGGTTCTATTGTGATCCAAGCACAGTGCCAGGTACTTTACATACATTGTCACATATAGATTTAATGTAAACTGTATTATATAATAATATAAGTTGTCATTCCCATTTTACTAAAAAGTAAAAGCCAAACTTTAGACAGGTGGAATCATTTACCTGGTGGTTTCCCTAAGCAATATTTCTTCTATATTTTGGTACAATAGAATTATTATATCATAAACTTGGACCTTTAGTAGCATTATTCTAATAAGAAAAATGAAGCCAACCTCTTCATTATGCTAAGAACTTAACTGATTTATGAAGATTGAATTTAGCTTAATGTTACACACAAGGCTAGGAACTTTAAAAGGCATTTGTTAATTAAAAGAAATTTAGTTAACTGATTAAAATGATACTTAAATATCACTGTACATTAAATAGTACTGCCCACTCTGGCTACATAGGAGTTAGTGGAATATTAAGGAAGACAAAATATTACAATTAAGTTGTTAAATTAAAATATACATTTACTTTCCATTTTTTGTTTCATTAAATGAGAGATAAATTTCTAATTCCTTCATATTTATTTTCAAATATACTTTTGTTTTCTTTAACCCAGTTTCTTTCTTTTTTTTTTTTTTTTTTGCGGTACGTGGACCTCTCACTGTTGTGGTCTCTCCCGTTGTGGAGCACAGGCTCCGGACGCATAGGCTCAGCGGCCATGGCTCACGGGCCTAGCCGCTCCGCGGCATGTGGGATCTTCCCGGACTGGGGCATGAACCCTTGTCCCCTGCATCGGCAGGCAGACTCTCAACCACTGCGCCACCAGGGAAGCCCTAACCCAGTTTCTTTTAATTACTATATAGTATCTGTCCTCTTCCTAACTTTGAGTTATGCATTTAGCAAACATTTGCTGAACACGTAGTATGTGCTAGGCCTTGTGGTAGGTTCTGGGATTTAGGAATGAACAAATGATCATCTCTAATGAACAAATGATGACAATCCTGGCTGTTTAGGTGGTACTGGTCTAGGTGGAGGGATCAACATATTCACAGTAATCATAAGAGAACGTCAAGTACTGTAATAGTTGAATGAACAGATTCTAGGAGACACAGAGACAGAAGTTATTACTCTTGCCTGGAGGTATCAGGGTGCTCCCTCACAGAGGAGTTGGCATTTGAGTTGGGCCTTAAAGAATAAATAGAATTGTGCCTTTTGGAAAAGTAAGAAAAGGACAATCCAAACAGAGGGAGTAATATACAAAGGTGTGGAAGAATGAAAAGATAAGATACACTTAAAGGTTAGTTAATTGTAACACATACATAGATAGAGTTTATGATGAAGGTAAAAGGAGATTAATCTGGTAAGGTAAATTGACACCAAGTGGAGAAGGGCTTTTAAATGTATACAAGTTGTGGGACTTCCCTGGCAGTCCAGTGGTTGGGACTTTGCCTTCCAATGCAGGCGGTGCGGGTTCGATTCCTGGTTGGGGAACTGGGATCCCACATGCGTTGGGGCCAAAAAAACCCCAAAACATAAAACGGAGGCAATGTTGTAACAAAGTCAATAAAGACTTTGAAAATGGTGCACGTCAAAAAAAAAATTGCATACAAGTTGTTCAAAAAGCATTTTTTGGTAATATTTAAAGCTAATATAATTTTTCTTGATATTTGGCTTGCTTTACTTTCTATTAGCTTTTTTTTCTGTTCTAGGCGCATAGCTCACAACAAAGTTCAGGCAAACTGAAATTCAAAATAATGCAAAATTTCCACTCAATTTAAAAAAAAAATCATACTTCCTAACACTTTCCCCCAATAAGAACACTCCACTCCCTGGTTTACTTACTGTCTCCTCCCAGTGTGCCTCTGCCCATGATGATCTGCACACCTGAAATGTTTTTTTCCTTTCTCCCTACCCTCCATCTCTCCAAACCTCACCTCATTCTTCCCAGCCCAGGTCAGGTGGCTCCTCTTCCTGCAAGCCTTTTTCAGCCACTGATAACTTCCACACATTTTTATTTTGTTAAACTCCATTGGAGACCATGCCAAAGAAAGACAAGGCTAGAAAAATCAAAACTGTTTGTGAAGGTTGTGTATAAATATGGGCCTCCCAGAACTGTGCCAGAGGGGCTTTGTTATGTAGATCCTCTTCCCTGAAATCCTGGAGGAAGAATTCAAGACGCAAAGCAAAAGAGTCAAAGACAAAGGAAGTCAAAGGTGCATATTACTAGGCTGGTGGGTAAAGCCAGAATGGAAGGATGCTGAACAAATGTAAAAAAGATTGCCATAGAGGAGATTTTAGGTGTGTGTGAAAGGCTGGCTCAGGAAATAATGGAAACTAAACCTGAGTATCCTGATGTTTCTTAGATTATCATTTACTAATGTGCTCTTAAAAATTAATTTTTGAAATTAAATATATGTTGTAGAAAAATCAGAAATAGAGATAAGGAAAAAGAAGCAAATGCACAGGTTCCTTAATCCATCCACTTATATATAATTGTTAAAGTTTTAGTAAATATACTTCCAGATTTAGATATGAGTGATGGTTTACTAAACTGGGATCCTACTGTGTTTTCTTTGTGATTTTTTTTTTTTTTTTGCTCAATTTTCAGTCATGAATATCTTTCACTGTCAATAAATCCATTCTACATCATCATTTTTAATGGATATATTATATTACTTTGTAAGTAAGTAATTATTATTTGAAATTTAGTTTAGGTTATTGCACTTTCATATTATTTTTTTGCTATAAGCAACACTATACTGAACCATTCTCATACAATTGTGTTTATACACATCTTTAATTATTTCCCTAAAATAAAGTCCTAAAAGTACAATTGCTGGGTCAAATGATTTATACTTCAAAAGACTTTTAAAAATATGTATTGTCGGGCTTCCCTGGTGGCGCAGTGGTTAAGAGTCCCCCTGCCGATGCAGGGGACACGGGTTCGTGCCCTGGTCCGGGAAGATCCCACATGCCGCGGAGCGGCTGGGCCCGTGAGCCATGGCCGCGGAGCCTGCGCGTCCAGAGCCTGTGCTCCGCAACGGGAGAGGCCACAACAGCGAGAGGCCCACGTACCGCAAAAAAAAAAACCAGAAAAAAAAAAATACCCCACAACTAACTTATAGAGTTTTTGCAAGTTCTAAATGAAAGGATCGTGGAAATTATTTTGAACAGTAACACCCTATCCAAATTTAAGGGAGAATGATGATAATGACAATGATGATGATGATTTAGGTTCAGTAAAGTAGAATTCCTACTTAGAGACATTCAGTGGTTTTTATCATATACAGAAACAAGTAGTAAACCCTTATTATTCATTCAATAAATAAATATTTATTAAGCCCTGCTGTGTGACAAATATCATGACACAAAGGGCCTTCATGATCTGGCCCTATCTTCCTCTCCAATCCCATCTCCTGCATCTCTCTCACCCTTACCTTAGTTTCATCCACATTAGCGGGTTTGCATTTCCCAAGACATCCTATGCTCTTTTTATGCTTTTATGACTATAGTTGCTCCATAAACACCAGTGTCCCTCAAGGCTTCTTCCCCTACCCCCTCCTCTACTGATAGTATGCACTCTCCTTTTATGTCCTTATATACACTCAGAGCTTCAATAAGATCCCAGAACTGTTATCGCTAGCCCTTAACTGTCTGCTGGGAGGCATGCCCCAGTCTATAACTGCCTGCTATGTAGGTACACTTGGGCATTTCACATACACTTCAAACTTAACTGGTCTAAAACTGAACTCATTATTTTCCTACATTTGTTCTTTCTCCTTTGTTCCATATCTCATTCAGGGTGTCATCTTCCCAGCTGTCATCCGATATGGAAACATGAGTCCTTTTAGATTCTTCCTTATCTCATCACAATACCAAATATTCATCAAGTCTCACAGGGTGTATTCTCAAAGACATTCCCTACTCTCCCACCCTATCACTACAATCTTATTTCAGGCTTTTGCCTCTTCTAAACGGGCTTACTTAGGTTTCTTCACAGGCTTCCTGTGTTTATGGCTTTCTCTCTTCCCTGACTGTCTCCCACTCCATCCTCCAAATTGTTGACACAATAATCTTTCTAAAATAACAATCTCATTTTGTAACTTTTCAGTCCATAATTCTTCAATGACTCTGTAGCGTTCAAAATAAAATTCAAATTCTGGAGTTTCATATGCAAGGCTCTTTACAACCTACATGTTGTCTATATCTTTAACTTCCCCTCCTACCACTTTCTCCCTTCCCTTTATTTATGCACAAAGCTCCAACCATAAAGAACTACTTGCTCTTCCATATATATCAACTATAAGATTTCTTACTTTCTTGTTTTGTACCTTCTATTTCCTCTCCTTGAAATATCATACTTCCCCCTACTTTTTTTTTGTCTAGCAATCTCCTGCTCATCTTATAAATGGCAGTTACTCTGGGAACCTTTTCCTGACCAGTTAAACCTTTGGATGCCACCTAAACCTTTTGTGTTCCTATAGCTGTATGTTTGACTACTCATCTAATCCCAATCATTCTGTATTATAATTGCTTACTTCCTATCTCTCTTACAGCTCAATGAGTGATATGAGGGCAGGGATTATATTTTATTCATCTATCTCTATCATCTAGCGTAGTACCTGGTACATAGTAAATGTTTCTAAAAGAGTAAGTGAATGAATGAATGAATGAGCCGGTTTAGATATGCTAGTACTTCAGAGGTTGGTCATAAGGAGAGGGGAGGGAGCTTGGAACAGCTAGAAACACTAACAAGTTTGTGGGGCTAAATCATATAGAGGTGTTATATTAATTAGAATTATTTGCTTATAAGTGACAGAACTCAAACAAGTTTGAGACTTAGTTTAAGTTTTAAAAAAAGTTTATTAAAAGATGCAGAAGTTTCTCATAAGCACCAAGGGTAGCCAGGTCTCATGAAGGATCTTGAAACTCATTAGATAACTCTTTTGTTCCTCAACTTAGGTGTCATTCTCCTCTGTTATTTCCTCCAGACAGACTTTTTCTGCTTCTTATTCCCCATGACAAAATTAGATGATCCCACAAAAACCCTATATTTCTCTCTATCTTATAATTTACCTTCTACCTTCTATCATGTTGGTCATCAAGCCCCAAACATCATACTGCCTCAGCATGTCTAAAATCAATCACTTCATAAGGGGCTACACACCCAGAGACTAGCTGTCTCTCCTAATATTGATTTTCTAGTGAAGAAAATATGATTAGTCTAATTCAATCAGTCAGCTGTGACCTGGGGGCCAGGATTATACAATGCAGACATGCTGCCACAGACCAGGGGACTAATTCTTGATAACCAAGAGCTAGAGATGCCTCTCAAGTATTTCCTGCCTGCTGAATAGAGCGGGTTTAAAAGTATTTCCAGGTTGAAGCAAAGCTATTTGAATATTTCATGGTTAGCAATCTCTTCATTCTGGCTAGAGTTATAGATTAGAAGGATCCTAGCTAGTAGATGAGGAATAAGTAACAGTGGCAAATTCCCTGAGGGGATGAGCTGACAAGAGTTGTGAGATTTGTAACCAGTACAAACAAATGGGATGGGGTTTAAAGCAAGGCTTTATTCTTATAGGAATTCTTATTGGTATGTGAAGTGAAAATTAAGAGTTTGGCATAACTTGTATGGAATGAATTGGGAGCAGTAGAAGGAAGACTGCAGGTAAATGGAGGCTCAGGACACAGCATCTAATAAAAGCTCATTTAATGTTTGTTGATTGATGAATGAATAAGTGGTGCCTGCTTCCAGGCTCTGAACTCTGAGCTCAGGGCTATAATCCTAATTCCCTATCCTACTTTCTGGTAGGCATAGGGCTTTACATGTATAATACATGCTTGGTGCTCATGGGCTTGATGACTGGGTAAGATTAATGTACAGGGTGCAGGTCTCCGGTACCTGCCACTTGGGAGGGCCAGAGCCCTTGGGGAATGACCACGGAGAAAGAGAATAGTGTTCTCCCTTAGTACTTGGATCCCTTTTCTTTCTGAGGACTGAAAACACTGAATTACAGTTAGTTGCACAGAATATGTCTAGCCTGCAAGCTTCTAGTAGACAGGGACAGGTTTATTTGTGTATTTCCAGTTTCTGGCACAGGGTCTGGCACATTGCTCAACCAATTTTACTTAAATGAAACAAAGGGTAAATAATTTCCAAGTATAATATCATTAATCTAATATCTGTTTTCTTCTCTAATCATGCCAAATTAAAGCACATCTGTTTTCTCGTATATCTGGCTGCTGCTTGACTTGGTTTTAGAAAATATGCTTCTACCACTGCTTTTAACTTTAAGAAGTCACTCCAGGATTACACAGTAAATGCTATTAGAGGTCAATTAGATACCATGCACAGTGTCAGACACAGAGAATAAATATTTCTCTTGTGGACAAATGAGCTGCTGCCCTGTTGTAATTGATGTTCACGGAAAGAACTCTGTCATACTGTATATCCCAAACTCTTTGTCATCCTCTGCTGAACACTCATTTGATGTCATTCTAGACGTTGATTTGCCACTAGAGATGAGATTTTTTTAATGCTGCATTTAAATTTGATGCTTTATAGTGGATGCAAAGCCACTGGAGACTGGCATCTTTGGTACCCACATATCTATTTTTATGCTTGACTGTCCAAAGAGAGGAGATTCCTAACAACTCTAAACACAAATGACTAGATGTTCCTTTTTTGGATCCTTTTTTTCTTAAGCAAAGGTGATTTATATTATTAATATACAGCTTTTAATGCATTGTTCTGGTCACAGTTTAAAAGTTTCTATTTTTATTTGTGTGAAATACCTCTGAAATGAGCATCCCATGACACACGAAGTCCAAATGTAAGATCAAGAGCCACAGCAGTAAAATAGGCCAGACTCTCCAGATTTTGTAGCTTGTTCTCTTTATATCTTTTTAATGGTTTAACGTAGAGTTTTCAGTAAGATAGTACTATTTGATCAAAGTTATCTTCCTTTACTGTGACAAAAGGCCTTGCTTTGCAGCAGAAGTCCATCTGTCCACCTAGTAGATATTTATTGAGCAGTTGCTAATCCTGAAGGCTAGGAACCTGATTGTGTAGCCGTCTACTCCGCCACATTAGATTTCTATGGAGTCCCTCCTCAGGAGACACTCTGGGCCAATGGCACACTCTTTCTTCTAAGTGAGGCTTGTACACCTAAATTCTGTCCAGCCTTCTTCCTGGTGATCAGTGAGGGCTCCTTTTCTTCTTTTACATAAGATCTAGGTCAAGTAGAGGCAAGCTTGGCTCTGTGTTCCCTTTCCATGGGACCTCTTATTTCAGTGCCCAAACAGGAGGTTCCGGTAGGCATGTTTATCATTTCTGCTGCATGGAAGAGAGAGAAGAGATTACATTACAAAAAGAAAAGATTCTCTGACCCTCTTAGATCTTCCACTCTAAGCCACTCATCTTCTCTATCACCAGGGAAGCTTTGCTCTGAGGTTCTGTTTTGATCTAAGTCAGAAAATCTCATTTCTTTGGAGACAGGGTTAGTGAGGAGGCAGTCGTCTTTCCCAGACATTGATGTGAAGAAGTGTGTGTGTCTGGTCAATGCTCTGTGGCAAGCCCTGTAGAGGTTCTCTGGAGATTAAAAAGGAGATTAAGTTTCAGACATTCAAGAGTTTATAGTCTTGCAGGGGAGACTTCCATAAACACATACTTATAAAGTGTCAAGTGCTGTAATAGGACACTCAGAAAACAACTTGAGATTACTAAGGTTGGAGTGACTCATACTGTCTAGAGAGATTAAGGCATACTTCAGAAAGGCAGTGGTGTTTGAGCTGTTTGAGAAGGAATTTGACAGGCCTCCAAGGGGCCCTTTCCTGACATAAAGCACAAAACGGGCAAAGAGGATGGCACCCCTAGAAATAGTAAGTAGTAATTCATGAGGCAGTGAGACCCATTGGTTAAGAACACAAACTCTGGAGTCAAACTGCAAGCAGTTGATATTAGCTTAACTACTCACTAGTTCTAAAAAGTCACTTAATGTTTGGTGCCTCAATTTCCTCATCTGTAAAATGGAGATGCTAGTAAGATGACCTGTGGTTGTTTTAAGGAATAAGTGAGAAAGCAGTTAGAATAGCATCTGGCCCATATTAAGCAACCATTTTATCATGACGATGTGCCTGGTAATAGTGAAAGCTGAGATTACAGGGTAAAACGGGCCCAGATCATGAAGGGTTTTGTGCAAACCATGAATTTTGACTTTATCCTGAAGACAGTGTAAAGGCATTTTCCATAGACAAGTGAGACCCTCAGCTTTAAAGAAAAAAAAAAAAAAGCACTTTTTTAATGAAAGATGATTCTAATTAATAATTTCCTTACTTAGCAAGAAATCATTTAATAAATAATAATAGCAACATTAGAAACAAAAACCTGAATTTTTTCTTTTAATGATATACTTCTTCCCATCAAAGATTGGATAATCAATGAAACCAACATTTTGGATCACTCTCCTTCTTGCCTTGAACTCTATGATTTGAATTTAAACTATTTATTTTGGGATACTGCTTAGGTCTCTAGACAGGACATAGCTTCTGATAAGTAGACACAGGGTTCAGCCAGATTATCCAATCCTGCCAGGCGGGGCATTAGCCTCTTCTGATATCTCTTAGGAAAATGAAACTTGGCTTGAGTAGGAGACTATACGAGTAAGGAGAGACATTCTTTTTTTTAATTTAGTTTTTATTTTATATTGGAGTATAGACGATTTACAAAGTTGTGTCAGTTTCTGGTGTACAGTAAAGTGATTCAGTATATATATATATTTTTTTCCATATTCTTTTCCATTATTTGTTATTATAGCATACTGAGTAGAGTTCCCTGTGCTATGTAGTAGGTCCTTGTTGATTATCTATTTTATATATAGTAGTGTGTATATGTTAATCCCAAACTCCTAATTTATTCCTCCCCCATCTTTCCCCTTTGGTACCATAAGTTTGTTTTCTAAGTCTGTGAGACTTATATTTTTATTTTATAGGTGAGAGACCAAAAGAATATGTTACCCAAGATGATGTGGTTGCAAATTTTGGAGCAAGGGTCAAATCAGGTTTCACTAAACCTAAACCCCATACCCTTTCATTAGACCATTAAGTCTTACCCCAGTCACTGTTGGTCTCTGAGCTAGCTATCAGAGTAAATTAGACTGGTTTCTGCCCTTGAGGGGACACAGTTCAGTGGGAAAGATGAACAAATCAGTGATTATAAGATAGTATCAGAGGTACTATAATAAAGGTATGGATAAATTGTTATGATGTTACAACGAAGGGATCAAAGTAAGCTTCCTGGGGAGGCATCTTTAAAGATAATTAGAAGTTTTTCCAGGCAGAGAAGGGTGGAGAGTATGTCAAGAAGAAAAACACCATAATGTCTATCTGATAATAGAAAAAAATATTCTGCGTGACTGCAGTGACCATGTGGAATCCTTCTTTAAGACCCTGCATAGATCACACTGTGGTCAGTCAAACGGCCAGATATAAGAACCTTAACTACAACTGCAACCAAGCTCTCATGCCCAGGACTCCAGGTCGCTTTAGGTTAAAGTGATTCCTCTCCTACTTCCTCTCACCCTCTAGAACTTGCAGAGTAACTAAGAAGGATACTTTGGCTCTAGACTGCCTGTGTTCAAATCCAGGCTCTAGTAGCTGTGTGATCTTGGGAAGTTACTTATCCTTTTTATAAAATGAAGATACTAATGATACTTACCTGATAGATTGGTGTGAAGATGAAATGAGTCAATATAGTTAATGTGTGTAGAACAGAACCTGGGACATAACAAGTATTTACCATTACTATTAATAGTAGTGGGGAGCTGAATATAATATATGTGCTTAGAATCTCAAAATGAGTGTTGAGTGGGGGAGCATGGTAAGGAAGCAGGTAAGATGTATAAAATGTATAATCCACCTATCCCTTGCGGCATTGCTGGGATAGTTAAATGACATAATGTGCACTAAATGCCTGTCACATAGTAAGCCCTCAGGAAATGGTTAGTGCTACGATCATGACAATAGTGATGACAATGTTTATCATCATGTCAAGCCTGTCCAGCTTGACTGAGCCTGTCACTATTTGGCACTTGGTGAGCCACTGAGGGTATAGCTATGAGAAGGACAGACACGAACCCACATAAAGCTTACATGTGAGTTCAGGCTGAGTGCAGGCATCATGCTTTAGTCACATTTATGTTCAATGCCTAACACTGTGTGATTGCTCAGTAACTGTATTGAATTGATTCATTCATTAATGAGATGAAGCTATCTGAGTTTGCATTTTACTAATTTGACTTGTTATCAGTCAAATGGAAGGATTGAATCAGCCTTATGTCACATGTCAGGGATCTTCTCTGAACAAAGTTTTTTCCTTTTACTTCTCTTTACTTCCCAGTTATCATATTCTTAAATTTAGGGAAATTAGGCTAGGTCTAAAAGAAATCAAACAAATACCAGGTTTTTGGAATCAAGTAAAATAAGACTATAATTGAACTAATATTTTTAAAGTCCAGTGCTATAGCAAGCTCTGCGCTGAACACTTCCAGTACTTCAGCTTATTTAATCCTCACAGCTCTGAACTGTGTGACGGGGAAATTGAACTGAGGCACAAGGGACTCCAGGGACTTGTCCAGGGCCACACATGTGGTAAATGGTGGAGGTGTGACTAGACCTAAAGTCTTTTGACTCTCAATCCTGTGCTTGTTCCATTTTGTCTTTCTGCCTCACTAAGATCTTCTCTTGATAACCTTAATGTCTCTCAGTGATAGATTTACTCCTTTTGCTACACTATCCAGTTTATGGGTGATATTTATCAACAATCATTGTGAAAATATAGATGAATTCAGCATTTAAAGGGTTAAGTTGGCACTCCTAATGATGAGAAAAAGCCTGAAGTACTCCAAAGATTAAGCTTAATGGAGGAATTTTAGATGATCAGGGTTTATTTTTGCAGCAAAAGTCCCCTTATGCATTTCTGTGCATCTCTGCACCCCATCCTGCCTCAAGGATGTACCATACTTGCTTCTCTGTGTTGGGCAAGCACTCCTTTGCTGGGCAGAGGACAAACATTAGCAGTTTGGTAGAGTGGAAAGAAGGAACACTTGCAAGGGAGCTAAGGAGGCATGCTCCTGTATTACTATGTGAATTAAACCAAGGCCCTTTTCTCCTTTGGGCCTTGTTTTCCTTATCTACAAAATGAGGTGATTAGAATGAGTGATTTATAGTTCCTCTTCCAGTTTTGTGTTATGTTTAACCTGTATTAAATCTAATTTGAAGATTCTGCTTTTGTGTAAAGACCACAAAGCAAAGTGTCTTTTGTGCCAGAGTGTATCTGACCCAGCAGAATTAAGCCAGCATGGACAATTCTTGCTGGCTTAGCAGGCTTGCCCTGACACCAGCTGACTGACCTGTGCCTGGCAAGGAAGGGGAGGGGAAGCTGCAGCAGAATTTATTGCCACTCATGGTGATCAGGTGATTTGGTATGAGCCCACAGTGTTCTTTCCACTCTACCATACAGCTTGTTTTTGTCCTCTGCCAAGCAGAGAAGCACCTGCTCCTGGGTCACACAGATCAAGCAAAAGAGGGGGCTGCCTGGGCACACTCCTAATTGTAATGGTGTGATGAAGGAGAAGGGGGATGGTGGAGAGTGTCAAGTATCTGTCAGGAGAGAGGGTGCTGGATCTGTCCTCATAACACAACTGGAAAATGACCAGTAAACTAGACTTCTGGGTGAATTCCAGAGGGTCAGTTGATAGCTTTAACTTCACCCACTGAATGCCAATCAGCTGGATTAGTCTCTTTCTTCCCACCCACCCCCCCACCTTACCTACATCATAGCAAGTACTTTGAGATAAGGAAGAAATGAGAAGTGGGGAACAGGTGCGGATGAGTGGTTCACATCTGAGGCTGTGAATGGCAGACACTCACAGAAACATCCCCTTCATTCGTTGCCCATTGCCTGTGGTTCTGAGGTGGGTGCAACAATTTAAAGAGACGGATTGGCCTGGCCCTAGTGGTAGAAGTACTTCAATAGTGAGTATTGTCTAGGTATTGGTAGTTACTGGCATCTGGCCAGCACCAATGATGTGCTTCTACATTGTATTAGAAAGGTGCTTCTGGACTGATGCAGGTGAGAGATGCCGGCTAGTGACTAGAAAAATGCCAAAACCATCGTCTAGTTCTAGGGAAAGAAACTATCAGGGACTGGGTGAAAGGGTCTTTTTGTAACTGAGTGATGCTCCTAAAGACTTGAAATGAAAGTCAGGGATCATGTAAAAGAGATTCATTTATTTATTCAAGAGATATTTATTGAGATTCTGTCATGAAGTGGGGACTGAGCTGGGCTGGGAATATGAAGTTGAGCAAAACCAGCCACTAGTTATTATGGAGCTTATAGACTGGTAGAAAAGGTAGACATTAGTCAAATATTCACACAAATAAATAGGTATAGCAAACTGGTACAGGGGAAAGCATAGGTGCTATGGTAAGGTATGACAGATTATGACATGGTCTAGTGACACAAGGTGGTGTCTCTGAGGAGGTGACCATTAAGCTAAGGTTTGAAATTGGCTAGAAGTTAACTAAATGAAGCAGAGTGGGTAAGAATCATTTGGGAATTAGGATCAACGTGTCAGTCAGTCACTTAAGGTGATATGGTGGCTACAGTTACTTTTTACATAGGTTGTCAGGGGTCAGAGCTTATGAGAATAGCTAATATCTGGTGATACTGGATGAAGAGAGAGAATTCTAAATGCCAAACAAGGTTCTTAATGGTTCAGGTCCTTTATTTTCATGGACCCTCTTCTCAGTAACCAGCATGGTTATATGTGGCATGTAGAGTTAGTTGCCTTTCTATGTACATCTCTCAGGAACTCTCTGAAGGCATAAATAATGCATTACCTTTTTTTGTTTAGCAAATAGCAATAATTGAATATCTGCCGTGTGCTAGCTAGACTCTGTTTTGAGCATTGGTTAGTGTTAGGGAATGTAGTTACAGAGATGAAAATAAACAGTCCCTGCTCTCTATGCATTACAAACAAGTCTCAGGCAATGGTCCTCAAAATGCAGTTCTCAGAGCAGCATTGGCATCACTTGTCAGCTTGCTAAGACCACAGATTCATGGATCTGACTCCCACCTAATGATTCAGAATTTCTAGAGATTCAAGACGCTATTTTAATAAGCTGTCCAGTTGGTTCTTATTCACATTAAAGTTTGAAAACCACTGGTCTAGGATATGATATAATAAAGACATGACAATTTATGACAACAAAAAGACGTTTATTGAGCATTTCCTATGTGCCAGACATTGTTCTGAGGATTTTGCATGTATTATTCCATTTATTCCCTATAATAACCTTATGAATTGATATTATCATTATTTTTATCTCACTGATGAGAAAACTAAGGCTTAGAGAGCTTAATAAACTTGTATCTGGTTAATGATAAAACCAGGATAAACAGATAATTACAATAAACAGAAAATCTAATTCAATACGGTAAAGCAATAATAGAAGTGTGATCAGATTGTAGCAGTTGTTGGCAGTTCTATGACAGGTGCACCAAATTTTCCTTGATGGGGCTTACAGATGGACTGTATAAAGTGAATGCTCTTCAGTGAGTACTGAACTTCTAGATCAGAAGCTAAGAGGTGGCATTCCATGTAATTTACAACAAGAATTGAGCGAAAGGGAGAGGCGTGCCATGTGTGTTTGGAAATCAGAATTTATTTGGGTCACTAGATGTGGTATTTGGATCAGGCAGCCAGGTCAACAGTCGGAGTTGGCATGAGGATTTAGAAACCCAAAGTCTAAGTCATGGCTGAGTACAAAACTCAGTAGGTTAGTGCTCAAGATACCCAAAGTAGGATGTCCAAAGTCCAGGGGCAAAGTTGAGATGGAAATTAGAGGTAGGGCCTTACTAAGGCTTTTGAAAGCGCTAGGCTTTCTTACTTTTTGAGATCTACCTTTCAATACAAACATTAAAATATACTGACCTCTCAAATCAAACAAAATTAGTGTATATCTCTAAAAAGGGTTGAGTTGAATTTCAGTTGGCTAGTTGACATTTTTGTAGCTATTTAATTCACACTTATTAATTTTGGCTTTAAAAGTTTCTTTTGTTCTTAATTAATTAATTAATTAATTAATTTTGGCTGCGTTGGGTCTTCGTTACTGCACACAGTCTTTCTCTAGGTGCAGCAAGCGGGGGCTACTCTTCGTTGCGGTGCGCAGGATTCTCATTACGGTGGCTTCTCTTGTTGCAGAGCACGGGCTCTAGGCATGCGGGCTTCAGTAGTTGTGGCACGTGGGCTCAGTAGTTGTGGCTCACAGACTCTAGAGTGCAGGCTCAGTAGTTGTGGCACATGGGCTTAGTTGCTCCGCGGCATGTGGGATCTTCCCGGACCAGGGCTTGAACCCGTATCCCCTGCATTGGCAGGCGGATTCTTAACCACTGTGCCACAAGGGAAGTCATGTTTTGTTTCATTTTTGAGCCTATATTTTTTTCAGATCTCAAAAATTTTTCATAGACTCGTGAAAGCCCTTAGGCTCTGGGCACTGTGAGTTTAGCACCTAGTGGATAAAACCACCTTAACCAGAGGAGGGAGTAAGATATTACCAGATAGGAGCAATGAGAAGGTTGTCATGATCTCCCAGAAGTCGCTAGAATAAAGAGTGAGACATCAATAGATATAACAGGTCAGCTTTATTCTAACATTGACCTAGCATTGCTAAGGGAGTCGTAGATTATGCTTTGTTCAGTTCTTAGAGGCTGAGCCAAGACCTTATATGTCCACACTCAAGATGTATATTTAAATACCACTCATGCCCCCACCTCTACCCTCCCCTACTCAGTGTTCCACACCAACAGCTACAGGGACTAGATTAAAAAGAAAACAAGAAAAACTGTCTAAATTCTGAAATGGTCTGCTTTTCAACAGTTTAGGCTTCATTCCCTGTTTCCCGTTTTCAGTCTCTGCCAAGCTCAGATGGCTTGTGTCTCATTTGGATTGGTGATTCCTTTTGGACTGTCTATCTGGCTTGGACCTGGCAAAACATTTTGGGGAAACCAGAGTTGCTGCTTCCACATTGTGTCATGGATGCCTTTACAATGATCTAGTAGAGTGTTTACTTCAATTTTCAAAAGTGAATCCTGAGATACCAAAAAGGTAAGTGATTGCACAGGGCTTCAGAGCCATTGGTGGTGGAAACAATAACAGAATTCACATTTCCTAATTCCTAGTCTTGTGTTATTTCTTAGTCTTATGCTTCTTAGCCTCCAATGTTTTTACCTATAAAATAAGATGAACTCAGATATCAAGGTAAAGTAAGTGGTCCTTTGAATATCATTTAATAAGGAAGCAGAGCTACATATATATACATACTAAAACCAATGATATTAATATCAGTTAATATCTTTAAATTGCTCTACAAGTTAAAATAAAATCATTTTTTTCATATGTGCTATCTCACTTAATTCTCACAATTAACTTGTCATGTGGCTGTGCTTATTTTCCATATTTCAGTGATCAGAAAGCTGAGTATCATTTAAGAGACTCACTCAAAATCAGTGGTAGGGCTTCCCTGGTGGCGCAATGGTTGAGAGTCCCCCTGCCGATGCAGGGGACGCGGTTTCGTGCCCCGGTCTAGGAAGATCCCACATGCTGTGGAGTGGCTGGGCCCGTGAGCCATGGCCGCTTAGCGTCCGGAGCCTGTGCTCCGCAACGGAAGAGGCCACAACAGTGAGAGGCCCACATACTGCAAAAAAAAAAAAAAAAAAAAATCAGTGGTAGAACCAGGACTCAAGTTTGATATTCTGACGACAAATGCTGTTTTCTTTCTGCTCTGACATATTACTGCCATCCTTCAATTTCAAACTGGTGAAACTTATTAATATACTTCCTTTTTTAAAAAAATAAATTAGTTTATTTATTTTTGGCTGCCTTGGGTCTTCTTTGCTGCTCGTGGACTTTCTCTAGTTGTGGTGAGCAGGGTCTCCTCTTCGTTCTGGTGTGCGGGCTTCTTGTGGTGGCTTCTCTTGTTGCAGATCAGGGACCCTAGGTGCACGGGCTTCAGTAGTTGTGGCTCATGGGCTCAGTAGTTGTAGCTCGCGGGCTCTAGAGCGCAGGCTCAGTAGTTGTGGCACATGGGCTTAGTTGCTCCGCTACATGTGGGATCTTCCCAGACCAGGGCTGGAACCTGTGTCCCCTGCATTGGCAGGCAGATTCTTAATCACTGTGCCACCGGGTAAGCCCAAGTATACTTTCAATTAATATGAAAATTGAAAAATGTGGGCCAACGTTTGCATGTTCTCTGCAAACTTATCGTTATTAAAGCAAATAATGGTATAAACCTCTCTGCAAGAGAGATTATGTATAGACCTGACTACTTTTGAACAGTTCAGAAGCATCTAATTGCAGAAATCAATATGAATACTTTATATCTATACCATTAAGTGAACCTCCAAATGTTCTTTACTAAATGGTAGTTTATTGGCCTACCTTTAGTTACTGTGAATATTAGAAAGTAATACATTGCATTTATTTTAAAATATATTGTGATTCACCCTCTTAATTAAATCAGAGACTTCCCTTAATCTGAGGATGACAAATAAAATTCATTATATTTTCACATCCCTTTATAGTATTCTTTTTTATTAAAGTATAGTTGATTTACAATATTATATTAGTTTTAGGTGTACAATATAATGACTTGATATTTTTATAGATTCTACTCCATTTAAAGTTATTATAAAATATTGGCTATATTATCTCTGCTGTACAATATATCCTTGTAGCTTATTTATTTTATATACAGTAATTTGTACCTCTTTATCTCCTACCCCCATTTTGCCCCTCACCCCTTCCCTCTCCCCTCTGGTGACCACTAGTTGTTCTCTATATCTGTGAGTCTGTTTCTGTTTTGTTGTATTAACTCGTTTGTCGTATTTTTTAGATTCCACATATAAGTGATAACATACAGCATTTGTCTTTCTCTGGCTGACTTATTTCACCATAATACCCTCCAGGGCCATACATGTTGTTGCAAATGGCAGAAGTTCGTTCTTTTTCATGGCTGAGTAATATTCCCTTGTATGTATGTACCGCATCTTCTTTATCTCTTCATCTGTTAATGGAAACAGGTTGCTTCCATATCTTGGTTATTATAAATAATGTTTCTATGAACACTGGGGTGCATGTATCTTTTTTTTTTTTTTGCTGCAAGTAAGTAGATTTTTATTGAATAATTAATTAAATTATTTTAATCCTCTATGTAGGTCCATTTGTCCATAAGCATGTATCTTTTTGAATTAGTGTTTTTGTTTTCTTCTCTATACCCAGGAGTGGAATTGCTGGATCATATGGTAGTTCTATTTTTAGTTTTCAAGGTGCTTTTGCATTCACTATGTCATATGATCTTAAACACAATGCTGTGAAACGAATAGGGCAAATATTATTTTTACTTCACAGATAAGGAAACCAAGGAATAGTGAGGTGAAATGACTTGTTCAAGGTTGCACAGCAAGGGTGTGCAAAACTCAGGTTGCTTACTTATATTGAGTGACACAACTTAGCAATATTTTCAAAGGCTATGGCAGATTTTTTTTTTGTGGGGGTCAGATTACAAACTCATGAGGGCAGGGAACATCTCTGTCTTATTTAGCTTTATTCCTTAGTGCCTAGCACAGTGTGTGGAACACAGTAGATGCTCATTAAATATTAGTTGAGTGAATGAAGGAAGGCTTTGGATCATGGAGTCATAGGTCATGAGGAGAAGCTACCCAAGGAAAGATTGACTGGATTATGTTTGAAAAGTGTGCTGGATCTCAGAATTTTTTATAGGTAGGAAGATCCTGGGTTTTGTCAGATGAATTGGCCTCCAGACTGAATGCATATAACCTGACGCTGCTACACAGCCCCCCTGAACATCCTTATATCATAGCACCTCTCGTTGTGTGTGCTATTTATCTGTTTAGTTGCCTGGCTTCCCTTGCAAACCATGAGTCTCTTGAGAGCGGGAGGATGTCCCATTGTACTCCAGTCCATAGCACTGAGCTTGACATATGATAGACCCCAAGTATATATCTGTAGAAGAAATGAATGAATGAATAAACAATAATATGATTCAGTATACAACAGCAAAATAGGCAAGTCAATTAGGAAGCAACAGGGTTTGTAACAGGGAAGTCTTAAAATAATTAAGTCTTATTCAACATTAGGTTGGTAAGAAAGGTAGCCACAGCTTTCCATGGTATATTTACCTTTTAAAATAGTCTGTATATATTTATTGTTTAAATGCTTTCAAAAGTCATTAAAAGGTTGTTTTATTGAACACTTCTATTTAGTTTGAATGTCCCTTTTTTGTAAAGGAATACTTTGTGCTTAAGGAGAAACTGAACATGGGCTTTCTATCAGGTCTTGAGCTCTACTTGCCTCGGTTTCTTTACCTGCAAAATAGGGGATAGTAGTACTTCTATTAAATGAGACAATACTTGGGAAAGCTCCTAGCACAGTGCCTAGTTTATAGGAGGAGCTTTATAGATATTTATTGAATAAATGACTGAATGACTCTCATTTTCCTTTGACCTTCATTCTCCTGTCACTGAACTCTTTATCCTTTTAGCAAAAACTTTCGTGAGGAAGAAAAGAGTAAGACATTTTGTTGTCAACTGAAAATCAGCTTTTAAACATCATGTGTTGTGACTATGCTACTTTTGCCAGGAGGGATGTCCATTTTTCACCCTGATGATAATCAATTTTTTTTTTGCCTCAACCTCCAAAGAGTTTTAGAATTAATATTATTTTCCTCTCTTTGGGTGTGTTTTCCTTTGAGAATGGAATTTGGGTCTTGGTACTGGTATACTAGTTCAATACTCTTATTGTCCTCCATTTAGTCTAGTGTTTCTTCATGGTTCAAATTGCCCTTCGTGAGGAGCCGAGCTTGTAATACGCACTTGAGATAATGTGTAAATGCTTTCACTGGCTCAGTTCCCTTCCCCACCCAGCATGCCTGAGTAACCTTCACAACATCAAGATTAGGTGTACATGTACCGTCATAAATAATGCCTTGTGCAGGGGTAATGTAAATGGAATCTGTTGAAATATTGCCCGTTATATTAAAATTTATGTTTCGATTATCATTTTTATTATATGAAACAAGTTTGAGCTTTATAAAGTCATTCAGAAAAGAGATCTGCATCACTGTTAGGACTGTCTGTCTACTTGGCATCTATGCCTAGCACAGTGAGAGTCATAAGAACATTTCTAAGGTTATTATTTTTTTCCTCTCTGCTTTGAAGATCCAAATTGGATTACTTAACAAATTATTATTTGAACTACCTCTAACGGTGTTATATGAAAGTCCTAGACATAGCACTTCTCCATTCCCATGTCAGAAGGATCTTTATGAAATGCAAATCTAATCATATATCCCTTCCTGCCTTATCTCCTTCAATGGCTCCCTATTTCCTACCTTATGAAATAAAATAAGCTCCTTAGTTTGACAGAGCCTTCAATATCTGTCCTTGTTTTCTTCCTTTCCTCTCTCACCTTGTTGCCTAGGTCCTAAACTCAAAGTCTTTCCAACAGCAATGCTTGTAGTTTTGTCTCACGTAAAATGATATTTCTTTCCTCTGTTCTTTTTCCAAAATTCTTCCCTTTCTGTGGGAGATATCACAGCCCACCTTTACCTAAAAATACTTCTTTAACACTTACTCATTTTAGGGCTCATTTCAGTTGTCACTTCTCTTGGAGAACTTCCCTTGATCTTCTAGGCTGGGTTAGAAGTTCCTCTTCCGTGTTCTCATAGCTCCTGGGACTTTCCTTTATCATAACATTTATGACCTTGTAGTATAATTCTGTGTTTATTTGTATATCTTCCTCATTATATTTTAAGATCCTTAGAGATGAGGACGCTGTCATATCCATTTCAGTATCCCAGCAGGGCTGCAGCTAGCTCCTAATAAATATTTATTTGAGTTAGAAAAAAACATACTCATTCCATTGGGCCAGACTTAGCCCATAACAGGAAGTCTTTGTGTGAGGCACACCCTGATTAACTATGTAGCAGCTCTGCTTAGGCCCCCACAGCGTGTGATGTACAATAAGTGCTCAGAGTATGTTTGTTACGATGAATCCATCAAGTAGTCAATGAACACAGGATGGCAGGAAAAGTTGAAAAGCAATTGAAACAGTCAATTAAGCAATTAAGAAGAAAATGTAAATCATCATAAAGAAGACTTGAAATATCTGTAATAAAGGGAATGTTTCTGGGGCAAGCCTTTCTCTAAACATAGAAAAAGTTGTAAAGTGGAAGATCTTCACAATCAATCAGTAGATACACAAACTCTGAAATTACTTTAATTTCTGCTAGCTTGTTTTACTGAAGGTATATCATACTCTGTGTGAGATGTTTATTTTCTTTGAAGCTATCACCAATGTATCTCAATAGCAGGGTATTAACCTTTTATCCAAACTGACCAGAACAAGGAAATAGAATAGGTAACGACTTAAAAAGCAGTGTGGAGAGGTATAGAGTAAACTACGACAGCTTTGAGAATTTCTTTATTTTTTTTTTATTTTTGTCTCTTTTTTAAATAACAAACCTCTCACAATGTGAAAAACACTTTGGTAGAAAAGAATGTAATATTGAAAACAGAGAATAGAAACATTGAATTAAAACTTCAGCTTCACCATTTCCTATCATTGTGACTTTATTAGTGCTCTCTGATTGTCTTATTTAGACCCTCATATTTTCCTTTTGATGTAATGGCTATCATTTGGTGAAGACCTGCTGTGTACTAAAACTTTACTTACATTTTGCTATTTAATTCTCCTCCTGAATCCTCTGATATAGGTGTTATTATCCCCATTTTAGAGATAAGGGAACTAATGTTTAGAAGGGTACAGTAAGTTGTTTAAGTTCACACAGTGATAAAATCAGGATACTAGCTCTGGCCTGTCTAATGCAAACATGCATCCCTAGTTGGAGTTAGCCCATTATGTTGTAGATACAAAATTAGAACCTACCTTCTTTTTTTCTGAGAATGTCTTCCTGTACATAATGTTTTAATCATTACTCTTTAGTGATTAAAGAGTAATCATTATAGTACTCTTTAATGTAAAGAACTGGTTCACATTAAAGTGTAATATAATTTCCCTTTAGATTTAATCCGTGTTGGTACTTAGAAGGCTTTAATGCCAAATGTTAAGAGATTGGAAACTTGATCATTGAACTAGATGAGCTCAGGCTCTTTGAGCCCCAGAGAAAGACTCCTCCAGGTGAGTTCACTAGCACTTGATTCAGGAACCATCCCAAAACATAAATTTTGGAAATAACAATGAAAGCAAAACATCACTAATTTTGACTGATATGGGAAGAGCCTGAATTAAGGAGAGATCTCCTTTCTGTGGTATCATGTGGGAAATTCAGTTTTCTACTAGAAAGAACACTAGTCTTGAACTTTGAAGATATGGGTTCATTTTCCAGTTCTGCCACATGGCAGAGGTTGTGGTATGACTGCTGTTTGTATGACGTTGAATAAGTCAGTTATTTTCTACAGGCTTTTCTTTTCCCATTTGTAAAATGGGGATGGTTATCCTTGGTCAGCCTACATCACAAAGTGCTTTAAGGATAAGATAAAGTGAGATACTGGGAGGGAAAGTATTTTGGAATCTTATGCAAGATTTTTAAAAATCTGACTTATGGAGGAGAGAAAAATAATAGTAGCAATGTCCTGGCTTTGTCAGTTTCTAGTCCTGTGTCCTAAGATGAGATCTTCTGCTCACTGCCTCTGCTTCCTCATCAATAAAATCTGTGGGAATAATGAAATGAGTCTTATTAGTGTATTAAATAAAGATTAAATGAGATAATACATGTAAAATGTTTAGAATAGTGCCTGGCAATTAACACTCATTGAAAGTTAACTGCCATTATTATTATTAATAATAGGGGTGGTGGTACTGGTACGGTCTGCTGAGTTTCTCTTTGAACTAGGTATGTTGTTAGGAATAGCTTTTTCATTTAATTCTCAGAGTCACCCTATTAGGTAAGTATTAATATTCTAGTTTTGAAGAAACAGAGGCTCGGATAGTTGGTTCAAGATCCTATAGCTCATAAATAGTGCAGCTATGATTTGAACCTAGTTCTGTTTTACTTTGAAGCTCAGGTCTTTCCACTATGCCAAGCTTCCTCCTATACATTTTAAAGAACTGTTTCAGTATAGAACTTTTTACTTTTCTCAGGGCTATAATGCAGGACTACTCCACTACTTGCTTTGCTTTTTTTCTCACCTCTCAAATACCACTTCTCAAATTTTAACAGTTTGTTCAAGTGTTTTGGGTGCCTACTTTGTGCACAGCAGCATTCAAACAAAAGAAGCTTTGCATATCCTGTTCAATTCTCATGATGATCTGTGGAGTAGGCAAGATCACTCTTTATTTGTAGTTCAGGACTGTTAGACATAAAAGGGAGAGTCATCTGTTAATGGTAACAGAATGAGAGAGTAGCAGGTTTGAGATTGAAATCTAGGTTTCCTGACTTGGTATTTCCTCTCCACTGCATTGTGTTGCCTGCAATCTTGGACTCCATCTAAAGGGAATCAAGTCCTAATTACTCTTATGGGTAGAAACTAGAGGATGGTGCCATGTCTTGAGCTACTTACTCTCTTTTTTATTTAATTTTTGAATTTTATTTGTTTATTTTTATACAGCAGGTTCTTATTAGTTATCATTTTCTACATATAGTGTATATATGTCAATCCCAATCTCCCAATTCATACCACCACCACCACCACCACCACCCCCGCCACTTTCCCCACTTTGGTGTCCATACGTTTGTTCAATACATTGAGCTACTTACTCTCTTAACTAGATTAAACAATTCCTCCTGGATTCTTTTTGTTGCTGTTAACTCACAAAGCAAGCCTTCACTTCACCGACAATGTACAATTAACCTTTCACTCTCTCCTTAATAGAAGAGGGCTGAATTGTCAGACTGGGTTCTGAGAATTCTGTCTTAACGGGCTTCTTTCCTAACACAACAGCAATAATACCAACCACCACAACTGCAGCAGCTTAACTTTCCGTGTGTGCTTACTATATGCCAGGAAGTATTCCTGAGCTTTATATGTATTAATGGTTGTAATCCTCCCCATAACAGTACATGGTAGGTACTGTTATTATTTATCCCTATTTAAAGATGAGGAAACTAAGGGACAAAAAGGTTAGGTAACTTGCTCCAAGGCCATTTAATACAAGGTAGTTTAGCTACAAATTCTAAGCTCTTAAACATTATGTTTTACTACATTTCCTTAGGTAACAGAATCTTCATCTATGTCACTTTCCTGCTCAGAAACCTCCAATGGCTCCCTAAAGTGCAAACTTTTTACCTTGGCATTTAGAGGACTCCCAGGTGTCAAACCAGTCCTTATTTCTAGCTGCATTTCTCATTACTCATCATTTTGAAAAATCTTGGGCTTTGGAGTCACAGATACATGTTTTTATTGCTCAGTCCTATCATTAAATAGCTGTGAAAATCTTGGGCAAGATAATTTATATTTCAAAGTATCTAAAAGTTGAGGGTAATAAAACTTGCCTCAATAAGTAAATGAAATAAAGCATATAAATGCCTAATACAGGGTCTGACATAGAGACAATATTATTTTAAAAATGCTTAGTTATCCTCCAGCAAAAACTAATCTGCCCTACACTTTCCTACCTCCTTCCCTTTGCTTATGTTTCCCCTACAGTAAGTACTTTAAGCAGGGACTGTGTCTTTCTTCCGTCATCCTCAAGTCTTAGCAGAAGCATTGGGTTTGGACACATGGTAGCTGCTGGCTTAAGTGAATCATGTCATCAGATGCTTGAAATTGTCTGTGTTCAGTGCTGTAATCCTCAGACTAAGGAGAAGGGAAGGAAGCTATTTATATGCCATGCCTGTCACTTTATATACCTCATTTTTTGGAATATTCATAATATTCACAATAATATGAAATAGTCATTATTATTTTCATTTTACAGATGAAGAAACTTAGATCTAAGAGAATAAGTGACTTGCTTAAGGTTACATAGTTAGGAGGTTGCATAGTTAGGAGGGATTTGAACCCATACCTATCTGACTTTCTGCTTCACTGGCTTTATTTCTGTTTATTAGTAAAAAGAGACACCATCTGATCTACTAGTTGTGGTGGAGTGATTGAAATCAGAGCCATAAAACATTATCTGGCCAACTTCTTCATTTTACAGATGAGGAGACTCCGACCCAGGAAGAATAAGAGGTTTACTCAAGGTTACTTAAAGAAAGAAAGCCAAACTGGGTCTGAGTTCCAAACCAGCTCTAAATATAGTAATTTTCTAAGAGACCTAGATGCCTCTCCCTTTGTGGACCAATAAAATGTATTTTTCTTCTGAACTTCTGGCCCTCCACTTAGGCCCTTATCTTATCACCTTCACAAACATAGACTACCTTATTTAGGTTAATGAGATATCACTATTAATTTTTCTTCTGTGAGCCACATTAGAGGTCAAAGGTGGTAAGCCCAAGCTATGCTTAGTTTCTAATTGTGAATGTTGGAGCAGAAATACATCTAGTTATCTTCCTGAAATTTCATAACAGTAATATTACCACTTCTTTATCTGGAACTTCTAACTTTTAAAAAAACATCTTTTCATATTTTGTGTATCTCTGAAGAAAAGATTGGAGGATTATATTAGATGATCCCTAAGATCTCTTAATTCTGAGGTTCTGATTCTGTGATTTTGATGCTTACAACTTAATTTTACATTTTATATTTACTTGTGTGACTTTGATTCATCTTTGCACTATGAATTCCATGAGGGTGGAGCCAGTGTCTGTTTTTGCTCACTCTTGTATCCCCAAAGCCTGCACATAATAGGTACCCAGAAAGTATTTGTTGATTGAATAAAGAACTATGTGAGATTGCAAGGTGATTATCATCGCTATTTGTTATATTACTAAATCAAAGCTAAGAAGAAAAATGACTTGTTTAAGAACAACTGCTATTTAGTGGCAGAGCCATTCGGAAACCCGTATCTCCTGGCTCTTGGGTTGTTGGCATGAGCAGATAAAGTAATAAAATTCTGAATGCTCATAGATTATCTCATGCCTGTTTTTAAAGTCATTAGTAGTCATGTGAATTAAGCTCTTAAATACTTATTTAATAATAAAAGACTCCTTTAAAAAAAAAATAAAATGACAAAAACTTTAAAACACTTACAGATAATTACTTTTTTCCTCTCAGAAGTACCTGAGTTCTTAGTTGAATTTTCTTCAGCTTTCAACTCTAGGTTAAGGGAAATTTTTCTTTGAGTCTTGCTGCTTGTGGTAGAAGTTATTGAAAAGGCAGCAGCTTCACACACTCACCAGAATAAAAAAGACTGAAAACACTAAATGTTAATGAAGTTGTAGAATAGTAGAACTTTCATACACTCTCAGCAAGTCAAATCCAGCTTATTTGGTTTTTTATGGCTCTTGAGTAAAAATGATTTTTACAGATGAACATTTGCAATTGATTTGATGATAGGCAACACTGGCTTTGCCTCCCAAATTAGAGAAATGATATTCCCACAGAAAATTCCATTCTATTCATTACTAAACCTGTATTACAAAAAAGAGCTCATTTTATTACTATTATATTTTACATTTCATCAATAAAAATTTTGTGGAAATGTGTTTTTGCTCTTGTTACATAAGTTCCAATATAATATACTTGGTTTTTGCCTCTGCTATCTGGCCCTTTACAGAAAAAGTTTGTCAACCACTGTAATAGATATTGTACATACTAACTTATTTTTTCTTCATCACATCCCTGGCAGAGATACATTATTATCCCTCATTTTTAGATAAGGAAACAGGATCAAAAAGACCCAATGTCAAATGACTCCTAAGTAGCAGAGCTGAGAATCTCTTAGGATTAATTTTGGTTTGATACCGATACCTGTATTTTTGTGCTCCACCATGCTGCCTTCTTCCTTAAAGGGTGTGAGTGGAACAGACCTTTCAACCTCCTGAGTCTGGGCCTGGTGACAATCTTAGTCCTGTGTACAAATGTCTATGGGAGGCCCAGCCCTGGTTTTACCCATACTAATTCTTCCCTGCCGTGAAATCTAGTGTCTTATTCTCTCCTTCTATATTCATATCTTATAATCTAGACCATTTTACAGATGAAAAATTTGAGGCTAGAGAGTTTCAGTGGCTTCCCAAGGTCTCATAGTTTTTCTCATAGGAAATACCTGGAAAAGCACTCTTCTCAGATTTGCCTTTGATTCCTTGTGCATGTTCCCAGATATTCCCCCAAATGTGAACATTTTTGATGCTTAATTTCTCTATTCATAAAGTAGGACTGATAATTCTTGCCCTGCTTTTATCATTGTGAGGATCAAAGGGGAAAGTTTATATGAAAAGCATTTGAAAACCATTAAACATTATCATTGTACATTATTGTCATGATTGTTATTATTGTTATAATTATTGCTATTTCTGGGAATCTTTCTAATTTATCACTAATCAAAATAATATCATCAGGATCTCCAAATCTGTTTTTTCTTTTGAAATCAAAGATCCTACAGATGTGGCAGAGACAACTATGGTGTGTCCTGACATTCATGCTTTAAGGTCTTTAGTGTTGAGAGATCAGCACAGGTTTTCTTGGTGCTCTATCAAATCTTATGTGATTAAAGGTACTGAGTGCACTAATGTAATCCTGTAATTAGATGTTATTATGCCAAAGGGTATACTACACCCTGCCCCCATTCGAAGATGTGAGTTGACTTTTGAGAATGTGCATATTGAAGAGAGAATAGACCTCTAATTAAGTAAATAAATTTAACTCCTGGAAAATTATATTTTAATAAGACAATTCAAACCACAAAAAATGACAATTAAAGTATATTAAAGTTGTTCTAAAAATCTCAAAGCAAGGATATTCACCATGTTAATGATGAAGCCAGGAATAGATCCACAGAGTCAAAAGCCATAGCTCATATACTCTGTGTCTCTCAGCACTGGGAGTTTAAAGTTAGATTTCAATTTGGGCTTCTGTGGATTTTATTTTGTTAAGATTTGGATGTGAGGGTTATGAGAAAATATCCTACTTAATTAAAATATACCCTAAACTGTCCTGTAAGAACTGAGGTTAGGAGTGAGTAAGCTCTGGAGGGAGGGAAGCAGGGCTAGACTGGTGACCTTGTTTCCTAAAATCTTATCTTCACCTTCCCAGTCCCTCCCTCTGATCTTGCTGCCATCAGAGGAACACTGTTACCTCTTTTTCTTTAACATCTTTATTGAAGTATAATTGCTTTACAATGGTGTGTTAGTTTCTGCTTTATAACAAAGTGAATCAGTTATACATATACATATGTTCCCATATCTCTTCCCTCCCTGTGCTATGCGGCTGCTTCCCACTAGTTATCTATTTTACGTTTGGTAGTGTATATATGTCCATGCCACTCTCTCACTTTGTCACAGTTTACCCTTCCCCCTCCCCATATCCTCAAGTCCATTCTCTAGTAGGTCTGTGTCTTTATTTCCCTCTTACCCCTAGGTTCTTCATGACCTTTTTTTTTTCTTAGATTCCATATATATATATATATATATCTTCTTTTCAAACCCCATGTTTGAAAACCTTGTATACAAACCCCTTTGCTTGGGTCTTTTAAAAAGGGCTATGACAGCCTAGCATTTTTTTTTTTTAACATCTTTATTGGAGTATAATTGCTTTACATTGTTGTGTTAGTTGCTGCTGTATAACAAAGTGAATCAGCTATACGTATACATTTGAAATAAACTTTATTTACTAAAGGGAGCAATGTGTTTAAGTAAAATGAGGTAGGGTTGATTTAAACAATAGATTTTTGTCAAAATGATACAGAAATACATCAAAAATCTTGAAGATCTTCTGCCCACTTTTTAATCAGATTGGACTTTTTTTTTTTTTTGCTATTGAATTGTATAAGTTCTTGATATATCGTTATAGTGTACACTTAAAACTAATAATATTATATGTTGATTATACCTCAATAAGAAAAAATCATGAAGCTAGAACCCATGACTAAGATTTGGGAAACATACTAGTCTGTCTACAGGCTTTTCTAAGAGGAGGCTGCTGCCACATTGCGGTTTCCTCTCACACCCATCTTTTCCTTTTCTGTGTCCCAGTCATCCTGGCCCTCTTAGATCCTCTAGTGTCCCATGCTACCTCTTGACTCAGGGATTCTGTGCGTGCTGCTCCCTCTACCTGAAAAGCTTTCTTACCACCCCTATAAACATACCTTTTGTCTGTTGTTCCCAATCAACTGTCAGATCTCAGTGGAATGGCACTTTCTGAGAGAAACCTGGCTCCACATTCTAAATTATCCCACTGTTACATGCTCTCAAATCATCCTGCACTCTTTTATTCAAAAAAAAATGCTTTTTAAAATAAATTTATTTATTTTTGGCTGCATTAGGTCTTTGTTGCTGGGGCTTTTCTCTAGCTGCGGTGAGCAGGGGCTACTCTTCCTTGCGGTGCTTGGGCTTCTCATTGCAGTGGCCCCTCTTGTTGCGGAGCACAGGCTCAGTAGTTGTGGCACACGGGCTTAGTTTCTCTGCGGCATGTGGAATCTTCCCAGACCAGGGCTTGAACCCGTGTCCCCTGCTTTGGCAGGTGGATTCTTAACCACTGAGCCACCAGGGAAGCCCTCATCCTGCACTGTTTTAAATGCGTACTTTCATTTATATTAGTGTGATTATATGGTTATCTCTCTCTCCCTCTACTAAACTATGTGCTCTACAAGGTCAAGGACCACGCTTTTTCCTCATGTTGTACCCTAGGGCCTCCACAGCACACAGTAGGCATTCACTAAATGTGTTAAATGAATGAATAGAAAGAAATGATTGCAAAAATACTTTGGCTACATAAAAGCTAAATTTCCAAAGGAGATTTAGGATCCCAAGAGAAATATACCATTCTTGCTAGTGTCATCTTCAGCTCTTTAAAAAAAAATTATTATCAACATCCTTTTTTTCAGAGTGATGATGACTCATATCTGCTCAAATAAAATAACCTTCATATCTTGCCAAACTCATTGAGCAGAAGCAGTCTGTTCATTTGCTGGTAGAAACAGAGAAGGGAAAAGAGGCTATTACAGGGTTTATGGGTTCATTTTTTCCCAGTAACAGGTTCTCCCCAACATGCTAGGCAGTTCTCTAAATATAGTGAGGCAGAGACAAGTGTTCTACCGTGGATCTCTAGATCAGTATTCTGACAAGTAGAGATCAAGCTAGCTAGACTCAAGGTTCAGAAAGTACAAACTGGTTTTATAGCCCTAAACTGGATATATATGTCTTCTCCATGACTCACTCTCCTTCCTGACCTACAGAGTCACTGCAGCTTCATGTGCTCAGTTATGATTGTCTCCTCCTTGCGAATCTTCTTGGCCTCAGTTCTAGGTAATAAAAATAAATTTTTCTTTTATGTGAACGTGATTCTGATTAGTTTTTTTTTCTTAACATCTTTATTGGAGTATAATTGCTTTACAATGTTGTGTTAGTTCCTGCTGTATAACAAAGTGAACCAGCTATATGAATACATATATCCCCATATCCCCTCCCTCTTGCTTCTCCCTCCCACCCTCCCTATCCCACTCCTCTAGGTGGTCACAAAGTACCGAGCTCGTCTCCCTGTTCTATGCAGCTACTTCCCACTACCTATCTATTTTCTATTTTACATTTGGGAGTGTATATATGTCAATGCTACTCTCTCACTTTGTCACAGCTTACCCTTCCCCCTCTCCGTGTCCTCAAGTCCATTCTCTACGTCTGCATCTTTACTCCTGTCCTACCTCTAGGTTCATGAGAACCTTTTTTTTTTTTTTTTAGATTCCATGTATATGTGTTAGCATACAGTATTTGTTTTTCTCTTTCTGACTTACTTCACTCTGTATGACACACTCTAGGTCCATTTACCTCACTACAGACAACTCAATTTCATTTCTTTTTATGGCTGAGTAATATTCCATTGTATATATGTGCCACATCTTTTTTATCCATTCATCTGTCAGTGGACACGTAGGTTGCTTCCATGTCCTAGCTACCGTAAATAGTACTGCAAAGAACATTGTGGTACATAACTTTTTTTGAATTATGGTTTTCTCAGGGTATATGCCTGGTAGTGGGATTACTGGCCATGTGTTAGTCCTATTTTTAGTTTTTTAAGGAACCTCCATACTGTTCTCCATAGTGGCTGTATCAATTTACATTCCCACCAACAGTGCAAGAGGGTTCCCTTTTCTCCACACCCTCTCCAGCATTTATTTATTTATTTATTTATTTTTATTTATTTTTCCAGTCTTCAAATATTTTTTATTGGAAGGCCATGCATTGCCTTCATTTATTGTATTTCAAATCACTATACGTATACTTTTGTGAAAACACTGCCTGCATTTTCTAGTACAAAGAAACCAAAAATTGTTTCAGGAATGTAGAGAAATTTCCAACTTAAATAGCGAAAAAGTGCACCATAATTACTGCTGCACTGCAGTCATTTCTTCATTTCCCGTGTTTCTTAAATGACTACCTTGTGTGATAACACACGATATAAAGAGTAATTATGAAAAACAGACATTTACATATACTTCTAAAGTTTTATTGAGAATATCCTATTGGCATTGGATAACCAATAGGCGCAGCTGTAGTAGCAGGATATGCATATGCCTGTTGGTTCATACCATTGTGCATATTGGGAATATTACGTCCATATTGCTGAGTGCTATCATATCCATTCTGGTAAGTCCCTGTTGGATTACCAGTCCTTAAGCTGCTCTGTATACCAGCAGACACAAAATTACTTCCAGAGCTCCCATTGGTGTAATCTGAAGCACTGTAAACACCATTTTGAGTTTTTGCCCCAAAATCTCTCTTAAGCAGACTAGAGTAACCTGTCATAATTTTCCCTGTCTCTAAATGTATTAAATCCACCCCTTTTGCCAACAGAGTATCTGTCCCGATGGTCATCCTTCATGCCTCCTCTACCCCTGGAACGACCTGAACCTCTGTCTTCGACCAACTGAAGCAATTTGGGATTAATTGCTTGATTAGCTTCACGAAGCACAGAGATAAGGTCACTCACTTGCTTTATGTTATCAGGTGTAAAGAAAGTGTATGCTGTGCCTGTTTTGGTACTGCGAGCAGTTCCTCCAATTCGATGAATGTAATCCTCTGAGGAGTTAGGGTAGTCATAATTGATGACAAATTTCACATCTTCCACATCTAGCCCTCTGGAGGCCACATCTGTGGCAATCAGAATAGGAGCCTTTCCATGTTTGAATTCATTTAGAACCCAGTCACGTTCCTGTTGACTCTTGTCACCATGGATACCCATGACAGGCCACCCATCTATCCTCATTTTTCTAGTGAGTTCATCACATCTTCTTTTGGTTTCAACAAAAACAATGGTTTTAATCATCTTCTCACTCATGATCTCTTCCATTAAATGAATAAGCTTTTCTTCCTTTTCTACATCATGACACACATCCACAATCTGAAGAATGTTGTGATTTGCACTCAGTTCTAGTGCACCAATGTTTATATGAATATAGTCTTTCAGGAAATCTTCAGCAAGCTGTCTTACTTCTTTTGGCCAAGTAGCACTCCACATTAGGGTTTGCCTATCAGGTCTTATCTAATCCACAATCTTCCTTATTTGAGGTTCGAATCCCATATCAAGCATTCTGTCTGCTTCATCAAGGACAAGATAGGTGGTTCTTCTTAGATTGGTTTTCCCACATTCTAAAAAGTCAGTAAGTCTTCCAGGTGTTGCAATACAGATTTCTACATCTCTCTCCAAATAACATATTTGTGGTCCCTTGGGAGCACCACGATAAATACAAGTGGACTTCAAGCAACATGCTCTACAGTATTCAGCAGCTACTTGCTGTACCTGTTGGGCCAGTTCCCGAGTTGGTGCCAGCACCAAGCAAATAGGTCCGTCACCTCTCTCTAGGAGTGGCTGATGATTGATGTGGACAATGGCAGGCATCAAATAAGACAACGCCTTCCCAGGTCCAGTTTCTGCTACCCCAACCATATCCAATCCATTTAGAGCAACTGGCCATCCCTGAGCTTGAATAGCTGTGGGTTCAGTAAAGTTCTGCCTTGCAATCACGTCCATGACATTTGGAGGGAAGTTCGCTTCATAAAAGTTCAGTACTGGCTTTGGGCAGTTGTGACCTCTAACTGTAATTTCCTTGCTTCTTCTGTATGTCTCTCCCTCTTGTGCTGTACACCTAGCCAAATCAGGGTGTTCTTGATAAAAATTCTTCTCAAATTTGGACAGCTCATCAAGATTCCACTTCTTTTTAACCAGTTTCTCCCCAGGGTTTCCAAACTTCTTTCCAGATAACGGCCCTGCCCTACTTCCTCCAAATCGAGGGACACGAAACCCTCGATCCCAGGTGCAGTCTCGGTCACTCGAATAACCCAACGTGGCGTCAATGGTTGCGGTTGGTGGGAAGTGAAGCAGAGAGAATCGAGCGCTACGAGTAACCGGAGGTGGCTCCAGCGACAGCGAACTCTTGCGGGGGAGGCAGCGGAGGGATGGCGATGACAAGAGCTGGGGCTGCTGCACAAAAGTCCGGTGGAAATGAATGAGGTCTCCAGCATTTATTGTTTGTAGATTTTTTGATGATGGCCATTCTGACCTGTGTGAGGTGATACCTCATTGTAGTTTTGATTTGCAGTTCTCTAATGATCAGTGATGTTGAGTATCCTTTCATGTGTTTGTTGGCCATCTGTATATCTTCTTTGGAGAAATGTCTGTTTAGGTCTTCTGCCCATTTTGGGGTTGTGTTGTTTATTTTTCTGATATTGATCTGAATGAGCTGCTTGTCTATTTTAGAGATTAATCCTTTGTCAATTGCTTCATTTGCAAATATTTTCTCCCATTCTGAGGGTTGTCTTTTCTCTTGTTTATGGTTTCTGTTGCCGTGCAAAAGCTTTTAAGTTTCATTAGGTCCCATTTGTTTATTTTTGTATTTATTTCCATTTCTCTAGGAGGTGGGTCCAAAAGGATCTTGCTGTGATTTACGTTAAAGGGTGTTCGGCCTATGTTTTCCTCTAAGAGTTTTATAGTGTCTGGCCTTACATTTAAGTCTTTAATCCATTTAAGTTTATGTTTGTGTATGGTGTTAGGGAGTGTTCTAATTTCATTCTTTTACATGTAGCTGTCCAGTTTTCCCAGCACCATTTATTGAAGAGGCTGCTTTTTCTCCATTGTATACTCTTGCTCACTTTATCAAAGATAAGGTGACCATATGTGCATGGGTTTATCTCTGGACTTTCTATCCTGTTCCATTGATCTATATTTCTGTTTTTGTTCTAGTACCATACTGTCTTGATTACTGTAGCTTTGTAGTATAGTCTGAAGTCAGGGAGCCTGATTCCTCCATCTCCGTTTTTCTTCCTCAAGATTGCTTTGGCTATTCAGGGTCTTTTGTGTTTCCATACAAACTGTAAAAATTTTTGTTCTAGTTCTGTGAGAAATGCCATTGGTAATTTTATAGGGATTCCACTGAATCTGTAGATTGCTTTGGGTAGTATAGTCATTTTCACAATATTGATTCTTGGAATCCAAGAACATGGTATATTTCTCCATCTGTTTGTATCATCTTTAATTTCTTTCATTAGTGTCTTATAGTTTTCTGCATACCAGTCTTTTGACTCCTTAGGTAGGTTTATTCCTAGGAATTTAATTGTTTTTGTTGCAGTGGTAAATGGAACTGTTTCCTTAATTTCTCTTTCAGATTTTTCATCATTAGTGTATAGGAATGCAAGAGATTTCTGTGCATTAACTTTGTATCCTGCTACTCTACCAAATTCATTGATTAGCTCTAGTAGTCTTCTCATAGCATCTTTAAGATTCTGTATGTATGGTATCATGTCATCTGCAAACAGTGACAGTTTTACTTCCTCTTTTCCAACTTGGATTCCTTTAATTTCTTCTTGTTCTCTGATCGCTATTGCTAAAACTTCCAAAACTATGTTGAATAACGGTGGTGAGAGTGGGCAACCTTGTCTTGTTCCTGATCTTAGGGGAAATGGTTTCAGTGTTTCCCCATTGAGAATGATGTTGGCTGTGGGTTTATCATATATGGCCATTATTCTTTTGAGGTAGGTTCCCTCTATGCCTACTTTCTGGAGAGTTTTTATCATAAATGGGTGTTGAATTTTGTCAAAAGCTTTTTCTACATCTGTTGAGATTATCATATGTTTTTTATCCTTCAGTTTGTTCATGTGGTGTATCACATTGATTGATTTGCATATATTGAAGATTCTTTCCATTCCTGGGATAAACCCCACTAGATCATGGTGTATGAACCTTTTAATATGCTGTTGGATTCTGTTTGCTATTATTTTGTTGAGGATTTGTGCATCTATTTTAATCAGTGATATTGGACTGTAGTTTTCTTTTTTGGTGACATCTTTGTCTGCTTTTGGTATCAGGGTGATGGTGGCCTCATAAAATGATTTCAGGAGTGTTCCTCCCTCTGCTATATTTTGGAAGAGTTTGAGAAGGTTATGTGTTAGCTCTTCTCTAAATGTTTGATAGAATTTGCCTGTGAAGCCATCTGGTCCTGGGCTTTTGTTTGTTGGAAAATTTCTAATCACAGTTTCAATTTCAGTGCTTGTGATTTGTGTGTTTCTATTTTCTATTTCTTCCTGGTTCAGTCTCGGAAGTTTGTGGTTTTCTAAGAATTTGTCCATTTCTTCCAGGTTGTCCATATTATTGGCACATGGTTGCTTGTGGTAATCTCTCATGATCCTTTGTATTGCTGCAGTGTTAGTTGTTGCTTCTCCTTTTTCATTTCTAATTCTATTGATTTGAGTCTTCTCTCTTTTTCTCTTGATGAGTCTGGCTAATGGTTTATCACTTTTGTTTATCTTCTCAAAGATCCAGCTTTTAGTTTTATTGATCTTTGCTATCATTTCCTTCATTTCTTTTTCATTTATTTCTGCTCTGACGTTTATGATTTCTTTCCTTCTGCTAACTTTGGAGGGTTTTTTGTTCTTCTTTCTCTAATTGCTTTAGGTGTAAGGTTAGGTTGTTTACTTGAGATGTTTCTTGTTTCTTGAGCTAGGATTGTATTGCTATAAACTTCCCTCTTAGAACTACTTTTGATGAATCCCATAGGCTTTGGCTCATCGTGTTTTCATTGTCATTTATTTCTAGGGATGTTTTGATTTCCTCTTTGATCTCTTCAGTGATCTCTTGGTTATTTAGTAGGGTATTGTTTCACCTCCATGTGTTTATATATTTTATATTTTTTTTTCCTGTAATTGATATCTTGTCTCATAGCATTGTGGTCAGAAAAGATACTTGATACGAATTCAGTTTCCTTAAATTTACTGAGGCTTGATTTGTGACCCAAGATATCATCTGTCCTGGAGAATGTTCCATGAGCACTTGGGAAGAAAGTGTATTCTGTTGTTTTTGGATGGAATGTCTTATAAATATCAATTAAGTCCATCTTGCTTAATGTGTCCTTTAAAGCTTGTGTTTCCTGATTTATTTTCATCTTCCATGATCTGTCCATTGGTGAAAGTGAGATGTTAAAGTCCCCTACTATTATTGTGTTACTGTCAATTTCCCCTTTTAGGGCTGTTAGCATTTGCCTTATATATTTAGGTGCTCCTATTTTGGGTGCATAAATATTTACCATTGTTATATCTTCTTCTTGGATTGATCCTTTGATCATTATGTAGTGTCCTTCTTTGTCTCTTGTAATAGTCTTTATTTTAAAGTCTATTTTGTCTGATATGAGAATTGCTACTCCAGCTTTCTTTTGATTTCCAGTTACATGGAATATCTTTTTTTCAATCCCCTCTCCTTCAGTCTGTATGTGTCTCTAGGTCTGAAGTGGTTCTCTTGTAGACAGCATATATACAGGTCTTGTTTTTGTATCCATTCAGCCAGTGTATGTCTTTTGGCTGGAGCATTTTATCCATTTACATTTAAAGTAATTATCAATATGTATGTTTCTATTACCATTTTCTCAATTGTTTTGGGTTTGTTTTTGTATGTCTTTTCCCTCTGTTGTATTTCCTGCCTAGAGAAGTTCCTTTAGCATTTGTTGTAAAGCTGGTTTCATGGTGCTGAATTCTCTGAACTTTTGCTTGTCTGTAAAGGTTTTAATTTCTCCATTGAATCTTAATGAGATCTTTGCAGGGTAGAGTAATCTTGGTTGTAGGTTTTTCCCTTTCATCACTTTAAATATGTCCTGCCACTCCCTTCTGGCTTGCAGAGTTTCTGCTGTAACATCTGCTGTTAACCTTTTGGGGATTCCCTTGTATGTTATTTGTTGCTGTTCCCTTGCCGCTTTTAATAGTTTTTCTTTGTATTTAATTTTTGATAGTTTGATTAGTATGTGTCTTGGCATGTTTCTCTTTGGATTTATCCTGTATGGGACTCTCTGCACTTCCTGGACTTGATTGACTATTTCCTTTCCCATATTAGGGAAGTTTTCCACTATAATCTCTTCATGTATTTTCTCAGTCACTTTCTCTTTCTCTTCTTCTGTGACCCCTCTAATTTGAATGTTGGTGCATTTAATGTTGTCCCAGAGGTCTCTGAGACTGTCCTCAATTCTTTTCATTCTTTTTCCTTTATTCTGCTCCCTGGCAGTTATTTCCACCATTTTATCTCCCAGCTCACTTATCCCTTCTTCTGCCTCAATTATTCTGCCATTGATTCCTTCTAGAGTATTTTTAATTTCAGTTATTGTGTTGTTCATCATTGTTTTGCTCTTTAATTCTTGTAGATCCTTATTAAATGTTTCTTGTATTTTCTCCATTTTGTTTCTGAGATTTTGGATCATCTTCATTGCCCTTACTCTGAATTCTTTTTCAGGTAGTTTGCCTATTTCATCTTCATTTATTTGGTCTTGTAGGTTTTTACCTTGGTCCTTTATCTGTAACATGTTTTTTGTCGTTTCATTTTTTTTTTCTTTTTTGATGCATGGGCTTATATTCCTGTCTTACTGGTTGTTTGACCTGAAGCGTCCAGCACTGGAATTTGCAGGCTGTTGAATAGAGCTGGGTCTTGGTGCTGAGATGACCTCTGGGAGGCCTCACTCCAATTTATATTCCCTGGGGTCTGAGGCTCTCTGTTAGTCCAGTGGTTTGGACTCAGTGCTCCCATCATATGAGCTTGGGCCCAACCTCCGGCCTGGGAACCAAGATCCTGCAAGCTGCATGGTGTGGCAAAAAAAAAAAAAAAGAAATAAGAAGCAGTGCAATATCAAATAATATAAAACAAAATAAAATTAGAAAGGTAAAAAAATATAATAGGAAAAATAAAAATATAATTGAAACAACCAGTTACTAGGGGTTCCTTCCATCCCCTTTGGTGTCTGTGGTACCCCACCCGTGCCTGGTAGGTGCCCTAGTTGTGCGAATACACGAATTCCACGTCCTCCTAGTCTGCCATCTTGACTCCGCCCCACCCTCTGATTAGTTCTTTTTAACTTTCTTTTGTTCTTGAGATGTCCTTCCTGCTGATATTTCAAAAATGAGGTAGGCGTCTCTGCCTCATTCCCAGAATTACATCCCTCATTGATTTCTCTTTAATGTAACTAAAATTTCCCAAGCAAATCTCATTAAAGAGGATTGGAATAATTGGAGGAATGCTTCTTTTACTGAGGATCTGGGGTTTGTATAGGGTCAGAGTCTTAGTGCATGGGAAAAAGGAATGGTAAAAAACATCTTGCAAATAGTCAGTGTTTGAGCATGGATATCACCTTTTTCCTTTAATTTTTAATGTTTTTTTTTTTTAAAGAGAAAGCTATTCAATCATACCTGTTAATGCCAATGACTAATTTAGCTTCTCAGGAAATTTATACTTTCCTTGTCCTTATAGGTCCCTATCTATCTCTAGGATATGCCTTCTCTAATTATCTGCTCCATTATTCCCTTTTTGATTGACAGTCAAATCTTTCCCTATAAGAAATAAGGGAGAAGCTTGGATTCAACAGGCATAATAAACTGGTTCCCAGTCCTGCTTTTCACACTTTTCTAAGTGTGAAAGCCTTGGTTACTTCTGTAAAATGGTGAATAATAATAACTACTTCAGAAAATTGTGGTGAGCATTAAATATATGTACAGTGCTCAGTGTAAAGCCTGATACTTGGAAGTGCTCAATAAGTATTAGTCTGCTCCTCTAAGCTTGTGTAGCACTGGAGTTCTGCTGTGTATTTCCATAGTTCATTCATAGCTAATTGGAAATAGAGATAGATAGCTACTGAATCCCATGAGAGTTGTAGGCCTATTTTAACAGCTCTCCTTACCTTGGGAAGTTTCTAGAATCTACTCACTTAGATTCACTCATACAGTGGAGTCTTGAAGTCTGACAATACTATCAATGTAGTGACTAAACCTTCATGTGGTAAAATGAGCACAGATGCAATTGCAGGAAAGTCCTTTAGTCAATTTCAGAGCTGTTTTGATTAGAAAGCAACGCTGCATATTGGAAAGAGCACGAGCCTTGGCATTAGACAGATCTGTGTTTTAATCCTGACTCTGCTACCTAGAAAATGCTCAATAAATGGCAGCCGATGTTGTTGTAGCAAGTTTGCTTTCACTAGAGATTTGATTTAACTTGACTAAGCCAGCCTTTTCTGGGAAGGTTTCACCAGTGTTTCGTTAAACATTGGCTTCTGTCTAGCCCTTTGCATATACTCACAGTCTCCTGACTTTGAATCATGATAATTCCTTCAATAGATAAATGAGTGAAACTTGTTATGTTCCCAGAACTAAGGTCAAATATGGCATTTCAAAGCCAGAGCAGCTTTTCTAGTGTCTTACTATCTTCTGCCTTTTTTTTTTGTTTCCCTTGAGGAGTGGGGGAGAACATGGTCAATTTAGAACTCCCTTTTCCTGTACTTTCCCTTTACAATATTTGGTAATTTAGCGTGGATGAGCTAGAAGGGAGACCTAGACATTTGCAAAGGTTTGGTTACAGCTAGGATGGCTTTATCTTCCCAGAAGGTCTACAAAACATCTGAGGCAGGAGGGGTTTTTAAAGCAGTTAAAGCTAATATTACTGTGCCTCCTTGGGAGTGTGGAAAGAATAATTAGGCATGAATTATGTAAGTAGGGCTGAATTAGGCACAGGGTTGGGTGCCTTAAATGAATTCTACATCCCAGGAGTCATTCATTCAACTATCACTGAGCTACTTTGTGTGGAGTGCTGGGGATACAGACATGGCCTCTCTACTCAAGAAGCTCATAGGCAAGCTCATTCAACTCTACCTGCCTCTGAGGTAGATTATTTTCTTTTCCTTCCTTATAGCTGATGAAAGAGGATCTCAAAGAGGTGAAATAGTTGGTCCAAAATTACACAGGTAGTAGGTAGTTAAGCTTAGCTACAAATCCTTTTCTTTTTCCTTTAATCAATATTTGTGCTTATTATGTGTTCTTTTTAGTTATGGCATGTTAGAATGAACGTGGAAGATATTTGTAGTGTATAGCTATAGCACTGTCTTCCTAGAATCCCTACTTTCTTCTTAGAAATTCTCCTTTTCCCACTCCAGCCATGTGGTTTGGAAAGGAGCTGCCTAAACCACATTTGGTTGATTCAAGCAAAAAAAATTAGAGTTATTCCCCAGGATTTTTCAGGTGGAAACTGAAGAAATGAGGTAAAATTTCCAAGATATGATACATTGGACTTACTAGCCATGATGTTCTCTGACTTTGAAGTAAGTCCATCTGCAAGTTAAAACAAAAGTAAACCAAACTTAACTCATCTAAGGGGCTGATAAAACTTTGATAACAAAACCAGACAAAGATGATACTAGAAGGAAATTCTATAGGTCCATAACACTTATATATGTATTAATGCAAAAATCCAAAATAAATATTTACAAATCAAATCCATCATGTACGCTAAAATACAGGAGTGTGTAGACAAAATAATTTTAAAAGGTGGGATTTATCAAAAAAATTCAAGGATATTTTAATTACTGTTAGTTTAATTTACCACATGAACAGTTTAAAGTAGCAAAACCTATATGATCATCTCAATAGATGAAAAAAAGTACAAAATTCAATAACTATGATTAAATCTCCTAGAAAAGTGGGAATTGAAGGGAATTTCTTTAACTAGATAGAGATTATTTATTAAAACCCAAAATTGTTGTAAAAGCCTTAGAAACATTTTCCTTAAAAAGAACAAGAAAAGATGCTTGCTGCCCATGTGTCTATTCAACATTACATCTGAGGCTTTAACCCGTATATATAATATAAGAAACAGCAGTAAGAAACATAATTATCTTAAAAACAGGAACAATGCTATTTATTTACAGATGGTTTGATTGTGTACATAGAAATTTCAAGATAAAAATCCATAGAAAATCTACAGATTAACTATTGGAACTAATTATAGAGTCTGCTGAATACTAGATTAATATGAAAAAATTATATGTGATAAAAGTACAAAAATGTGTAGATAAAGAATATATAACAACTGCAAGATAGTGGTTATTTCAGAGACAGAAAAGGAGGAAAATGGTTTTCTAGTGAAGAGATGATTCCAAGAAAAACTTTAATATTTTCTTTGTCTTTAAGGATCTGAAGCTGGCAAAATATTAACACAAGTTAAATCTGGGTTTTTAGTATTCTTAAATACTTCATAACAAAAATTTAAAAATTCAAACAAATAAATGTTAGCTAGTATTGTAGATCTTTGAAAATAACATAATCAGCATTGAGGTTTAGCGACATTTAATTTAGATTCTTTTAGTCATAAAAAAAAGAGTCTAATTTTTGTGGCTTAGAAACCTGGGTTCCAATTACTCCTGATGCCTTTGTCTTTAATTGTTGAAATCTACCCTTTGATTACCTGGTCAAGATCATGGATTTAGTAGTCAGAGTGCCAGGGTTGAAATCCTACCTGTATGAATTACTAGCTGCCTGACCTCAGAAGGACAGTTACTTTTCTAAACCATAGTTTTTCATTTGTAAAGCTAAGATGGTAATGGCACCTATCTCATATAGCTGTCATGAGGATAAAAATGACACATGTAAAACATTTAGTGCAACATCAGGTACACTGTAAATACATATAGATGTTAGATGTTACTTAAACTTTTTGGACTTCTCAGGGCTATTATAAGAATTGAATGGAAGAATCTGAGTAAAACTCATAGCATAATGCCTGGCACTTAACTAGTGCCTCCATAAATCTTAATTCCACTGCCCCTTTTCTGTCTCCCCTACTGTTCACTCTTGAACATTTAATTAGTTTTCTAAATCTAACCAGGTACTGTGTTGAGTATCTTTGATCGCATTTGACTTACGTTTTTTTCCTAACATTTATAACTGTTTGGGGACAAAGAATGTCTTTCTTTATTCTTTTATCATAGCTTGAATTTTGTAACTATCGCTTACAACAGAGAAAAAATTATCCATACTATTTTTTCCTGTTTCTTGACTTAGGACACATACATGGAGTGCTAAGAGTGCCTGTTTGTCCTCTGGTTGTATGTAGAGAGATGTACTTTTTTTCCTCAGATTTCCAGAACAAGTTTATAGCATATGAAGAAATTTTTATTTATTCTGGCATTTTTTCATATGTGGGGCTGGCAGTGAGATTTCTCTTCATCTAAAAGTGAAGATGATGCTGAAATCAAAGGAGAATGCATAAGCTAAGAGTAAAGTAGGTAGCTGGGAGCGATGAGTCAGAGCAAGAGGGCTGAATAGGTCACCACTCTGAGGAGGGTGGCCAGGAAACACTGGAAACTGGATAAGGAGAGCCAAGGAACACAGGATCTTATAAAGAGCATGAAGTGGCTGGTTAAAGGAGTTTGATGGGTAGGGGTCATAAATAGGGATGGAGTTTTTCCTCTATGGCTGGATTTTCCAGATTCTTTGTGGCAGGATGCCAGATGGTTGGGTATGTTTAAACCAGGTGTATGGGTGGGTACCACTTCTAACAAGAGGTGAATTCATTAATCTGTTGAGTATTACTATTTTAAAAGAGCAAGGCTTATGGTGACATCTTTCTTAGATTACTTCTGAAAAACAGGTAAAGATTCTCTTTGTATTTCTATAAAGGTAGTTGAGAGTAAGTTGGGCACATATTTGAGAAAGAGCATGTGATTTACTGTCTGATTTCAAGGTGAATAATCAGGACTCTGGGGTCTGACTAACTGGAGCAGTGTGAGAAGGAAGGAGTCTCCATATACTCCCTCTGAAACAATCAGCAGCCTAGAGCAGCTCTATTACCAGGGCCTCCAATTGCTAATCAAATGAAAGGAATGTTTTCCTAAAATTCTTCCTTCAGATTTGAATAAAGGGAATGTATTTTGATGTACTAAATTTCGTGGTATAATGAAAACAGAGCCAGTTGCTGTATTCTGATTATATAACAGGCATGATTGACAAATCCTTTGAGAAAATTGGCAAGCTAATGTTAATGCAATCTGTATTAACCTACAAGACTTACGTAGTCACTAATTTATTTTTAAATGAGTGCACATACATTTTCCTAGGAAGGAAGCAAGGAACTTCTGACAATCTCAGTGTTACCACAGAGAGATGGAATAATTTGAACAGGAAGAGAGTAAACTAAAAATTCCCTTGTGTTTAAGAATTAAACACATCCCTCTCATCCCACCATAGTTAATATAGTATTAATAAGTCATTCCTAATAAGTGTGGACATCCCTCTCATCCCACCATAGTTAATCTAGTATTAATAAGTCATTCCTAATAAGTGTGGGTAACTGTAGTTTTGTCCCCTAGCTCATATTTTATTATTAATTTATTCTTTCTTTAAAAAGAAAAAAGTTGGAGACAATATGATATAGTATAAAAAGCAAAAGCTTTTGGAGTTCAAATCCTTTCTTTCTTAGCTATCTGAGCTTGGACTATTTTCAGTTAAACTCTCTGAGTCTCAGTTTCCTCATCTCTTAAATTGGGATAACAGAAAAATCTTACCTTTGTAAAGCTGTGCCTTCTTAAATTGTATACCTTCGGCACCTCACTCTTAAAGAGGCACATACCTTCACTTCCATCTGGATTAAGAACCAACTTTTTTTTTTTTTTACTTTTATTTATTTTATTTATATATTTATTTACATCTTTCTTGGAGTATAATTGCTTTACAATGGTGTGTTAGTTTCTGCTTTATAGCAAAGTGAATCAGTTATACAGATGCATATGTTCCCATATCTCTTCCCTCTTGTGTCTCCCTCCCTCCACCCTCCCTATCCCACCCCACTAGGTGGTCACAAAGCACCTAGCTGATCTCCCTGTGCTATGCGGCTGCTTCCCACTAGCTATCTATTTTATGTTTGGTAGTGTATATATGTCCATGCCACTCTCTCGCTCTGTCACAGCTTACCCTTCCCCCCCCCCATATCCTCAAGTCCATTCTCTAGTAGGTCTGTGTCTTTATTCCTGTCTTACCCCTAGGTTCTTCATGACATTTTTTTTTTTCTTAAAGTCCATATATATGTGTTAGCATACGGTTTTTGTCTTTCTCTTTCTGACTTACTTCACTCTGTATGACAGACTCTAGGTCCATCCACCTCATTACAAATAGCTCAATTAAGGGAATACGGTCTGCAAAACCATTCTGGAGAACTGGAAGTTCTAATCATGACAAAGACATTGATATTTAGGAGGTATGATAAGTTGGAATAAAAATATAAGACTGGAAAAAAAAAAGAGAGACACTTACTTTCAGGGTTATGCATGTATAAAGTCGGCACCTGAAAGTGAATGCCTCATTAAATTTTGCACCATTGGCACCTCATTTGCCTCACCTTGGTCCTAGACTTGCTGTCCTATATGGTTGGAATGTGATTTGTGGGTGGGGGAGGGGGTAGGTAAGAAGTGGGGTGGAGAATGGTACTAAGAGTAAAGAGGTATGCAGAAGCCTTATCACAAAAGGCCTTGTAAGTGATGTTAAGAGGTTTGAATGCTATCTGAGGGTTAATAATTTTAAAAAAAGATTTCCTGAGAAGTCATTAAAAATTTTTCACAGAAGAGCAACTTATTCAGAATTTCACTTGAGAAAGATCATTTTACCTGGTGGGTGAGGAAAGAATGTTAGGGGACAAAGACCCAATCAGCGCAATCCAAGTAAGAGGTGAATGCAATTCTTCAGGTGAGAGATGATGATGGACAAGATTGGCATAAAGACAATGGTATGGAGGGAAATGGAAGTGCTTGAGATATTTAACAGGTAGAATCAACAGAACTTGGTTATGATTAGACATAGACAGTGAATTAAAAGGCGTAGAAAATGTGAACCAAGTTTTTGGCTTGGGCAACTAACTGTGTATGTTGTGGTGTCATGTCCTGAGAATAGGGAACAGTGAAGAAATAAGATTGAAGAGAAGATTATAATTTCAGTTTGAACATGTAGAATTTGAAATATCTGCAAGACATCAAGTAGAACTGGTTAGTAAATAGTTCACCCTATGGGACAGGAATTTAAAAGAGTGATCTAGGCTGGAGATACAGAATTGGGAACCATCCGTGTTTAAGCCATGAATGGTATTGCCTGGTAATGGTATGTTGTTTGAAAAGAGGGCCTAGGAAAGAACCACAGTGAATGCCAGCTTTTAAAGGTTAGGTATAGGAAAAGAAGCCAACAAAGTTTGAGAAAGTTTGTCCAGGAAGATAGGAGGAAATCTACAGAGCCTCACATAAGAAACTTCGGTAACTCCTAACCTGTGCAAAACTCACCACTATGCCCCTTCCTAGAATGCAGTATGCAGGCATCCATTTCCCTTTACTTATAGCTTTTTGCCCTCATTCTGAAATGTGAAGCCTGGCCTGCCTCAAATTCCTTTTCCTAACCTATTTCTTCCTTGCATCAATTCCGGGCCTCTTGCTTCAGTGCCTACCTTCATCTTTGCACTATCCTTTTAGATTTGATGCTTGATCTTCTCCTTCTGGTACTGACTTTGTCCGTTATGCTTTGCTGCAATTTCCAATATGCTCCTAGACCCCATCTAATTCTCCTATCAGGTTCGCCTTGACTCAAACAGAAAGAGATCAGACAGCTCTTTCACCAGGTGCTAGGCCCAGTGGAGGCAGCATTTCATCATTATTACTGGGAGGTCACTGGGAGGTAAGCATTGGCTTACTGCTTTCATAGTTCCTTTGGCCGGTACATTACAAACCTGCCTAAACAAGCCCATCCCATTGAGCTTACTTGCCTGAGGTATTTTCAATAGACAAAGTAGAGTGACAAGTCCTTAACTTACATAATAAGTTTGTATTAGATTCTATCTGAATTATATATAAAGTGGAGAGTATTATATATTGAAGAACATCAACAATTCTAAATATGCTTAAACAAAGAGAGAGAAGATAGCATATATATGAATCATTGTTTAATGAGCCTAAAATCTCTCCAAGAGGGAATCACAAATTCATACAATTTCCTTAGAATGTGTTCTTTAAACTTGTATGTCGGTTGGTGGAAAATACCATGAAAAAGACAAACTTCTGGAACTGGCCTTTTTCTGTGGAACCTTGCTCTCTAGGAAGGTCAAGCTCTAAGAAAAGTTGAAAAGGATGTTTGGCTATGAAGCTACTGGTTTAAGTAGTAACCAAATCTGTCTTCTACACATGGCCGATTCTTTTTGAAGAGATGTAACCCAGTACAGTACACCAACCTGAGCATCAGGACAACTTAATTCTATTTCCTGTTTTTACTGTAATCCACTCTTTGAACTTGAGGAATTTGCTTCCTCTCTTAAGACCTCAGTTTCTCTATTTATGAAATGAAGGAGTTAAAAGATTGGACTAAATTATTCCAAGAGCCTTTCTAACTAAGAATCTACCATCTTTGGTCAAAAAATGGTGCCTCACAGATCTTGATAAAAAAAAAAAAAAAGATGAGTTCTGGGAAAGCCAGAATTTTTTTCTGAATAGGTTTTATTTGTTTGTTTCTTTATTTTTGTCACATGAATTTTGAAATAGAATCTCAGAGCTAAAAGAGAATTCAGTGTACAAGAATATTCTCTAAAATGACCTGACCCAGTGGTTATTCGGCCTCTTTTTGGACACATCTAGTGATAGGGAACTCACTTTTTATAGAGTCAGCTCATTTTATTGTTGGACTGATCTGATGGCTAGTAAGTTCTTTCTTATATTAACCTGAAACCTGTCTCCCTATAGCTTCCACCTATTATTTGTGCCATCTGTCAGATGCACATACCTGATTTAAATCCCATCTTCACTACTTACTAGATTTGTGAGAGTAGGAATATCACTTAACATCTTTGAGTTTCTATTTCCTCATCTAATAATGGATATTTTGATTCCTATATTCCATGGTACTGTGATTAATGAGATAGTGCTTTAGGTTGTCTGTACTAGGCTCTAGTTGGGAAAGACTTCATAGGGTACTTGATATTTGGCAAAGATCATGAAGGATGGATAGGAATTTCTATAGAGGAGGGTGCAATAAGGAGGAGACAGGTAGATGACAGGTTGGTCGTTTGGGGCAGAGAGAATAGCAGTGAACCAAAAAAAGGAGGTATACAAATCAAGTTCAGAAATTCTCTAGTGGTAAGGTTTGGTTAGATTTTTCAATGCCTAGGGCCAAAGAGAGAGAGTGATAGGAGATGATCCAGGAAAAATAAGCTGCAGGCAGACTGTGAAAGGACCTGTACACCATGCTACATTCAAATATGCTACTTCCAGAGGTTACTGAGTTTAAAGAAAATCATAAAGAAAGAGTGGATAGCTGAGCTAGGATTTAAATTCATGCCTTCTGAGACTATGTCTCACAGCACCATAACTTTTGAGCCATTAAAAAATCATCCTTTTATTGTTATAGAATTACAGAAAAAAAATTCCTTCCTTCCGGCACTACGCACCAGAATCCAAGAAGAGCTCTGACCTAGTTCCTGAGGCCTTCCAGCAGGATAAATCACAGTGCTGTTCTGTCAGTGAAACTAGTGAATTTCTTTGCTTTCTAGGAGCCTAGGCTTATAATAGGAAAAAACATTAGGGAGAAAGAAAGGAATATTCTGCCCACTTCTCAAATAGACATGGCTGTACACTGTAGTAGAAAGTGCTCTGACTATGTGACAAACAAGAGTTAGGTTCAAATCCTAGCTCTGCCATTTACTAGCTGTATATGTAATATATTTCTCACTCTTCCCCTGAGCCTCAGTATGTTCATCAGTAACATGGGAATTATGGTGCTTCCCTGCCTATTTTTTCTGAAATCATTATAAGGGAATTCTATTATGATTGTCAAAGTCCTTTGAAAATCATAAATTGATATTTTATTACTACTATTATCAGGAAATCACCAAAGTGAGAGGGCACCAGTACAGATCAGGATTGCCCTGACATATGCTGTCTGGACTTAGGGTAAAATCAGTAAGATTTGTCTACAGTGGCTCTGACTTTTCCCCTCTGTCATTTTCCCTTTTTTTCTTTTTCTCCCACTCACTTCTTTTGGCTGAAAAGCCTAGTGTCCTGTCTTTTTCTCTTCTCTTCCCTTCCCAAATGTTCCCCGGATAAACTCTACTGGTATGTCATTGAGAAACAAGGTCCGAAGGTCAATAATGAGATCTTCTGTCTTTCATAAAGGTTCCCATTGGAACCTCATCTTTCATAGAAAAGGAAAAAGTATTATTTATTTATTTTTTCATTCAGAAATTACTTGTTCAGCACCTAAAGTATATTTTACACATGGTGAAATATTTAGAGAGATTAGACAATCAAGAAAAGTAAGAACTTGGTGGAATTCAAGGACTTCTACTTCATTTGTTGATTTGTTCGTTTGTCATGTGTTCTATCTCGTATTCATTTAAAATTATGTGCTTTAGCACCGACTATGTATTACTAGACATTGTGTTAGGCAACATGTGAGGCACCAAGGACCCAATGGTACCATTTAGATCATCACACATCAGGTTCATGCTGGTTCTAAATGTTCTTAGTTTATTCTTAGGCATAGGTCCTAGGAATGCAACACCTTGGTGTGGTAGCAAGAATCAAAGGAAGTGAGACAGTGTAAAAGGGTTGCCTTTTCTCCACAGCCTTGCCAATGTTTGTTATTTGTGTTCTTTTTGTTGATAGCCATGCTGACAAGTGTGAGGTGATATCTTTTATTTTTTAACATCTTTATTAAAGTATAATTGCTTTACAATGTTGTGTTAGTTTCTGCTGTATAACAACGTGAATCAGCTATATGTATACATATATCCCCATATACCCTCCCTCTTGCGTCTCCCTCCCACCTTCCCTATCCCAACCCTCTAGGTGGTCACAAAGCACCTAGCTGATCTCCCTGTGCTTTGCAGCTGCTTCCCACTAGCTATCTGTTTTACATTTGGTAGTGTCAATATGTCAATGCTACTCTCTCACCTCGTCCCAGCTTACTCTTTCCCCTCCCAGTGTCCTCAAGTCCATTGTCTACGTCTGCATCTTTATTCCTGTCCTGCCCCTAGGTTCATCAGAATAATTTTTTTTTTTTAGAGTCCATATATATGTATTAGCATACGGTGTTTGATTTTCTCTTTCTTACTTCACTCTGTATGACAGAATGTAGGTCCATCCACCTCACTACAAATAACTCAATTTCATTTCTTTTTATGGCTGAGTAATATTGCATTGTATATATGTGCCACATCTTCTTTATCCATTCATCTGTCGATGGACACATAGGTTGCTTCCATGTCCTGGCTACTGTAAATAGTGCTTCAATGAACATTGTGGTACATGACCCTTTTTGAATTATGGTTTTCTCAGGGTACATACCCAGTAGTGGGATTGCTGGATCATATAGTAGTTCTATTTTTAGTTTTTTAAGGAACCTCCATACTGTTCTACATAGTGGCTGTATCCATTTACATTCCCACCAAGAGTGCAAGATGGTTCCCTTTTCTCCACACCCTCTACAGCATTTATTGTTTGTAGATATTTTGATGATGGCCATTCTGACTGGTGTGAGGTGATACCTCATTGTAGTTTTGATTTGCATTTCTCTAATGATCAGTGATATTGAGCATCCTTTCATGTGTTTGTTGACAATCTGTATATCTTCTTTGAAGAAATGTCTATTTAGGTCTTCTGCCCATCTTTGGATTGGGTTGTTTATTTTTTTGATATTGAGCTGCATGTGCAGCTTGTATATTTTAGAGATTAATCCTTTGTCAGTTTCTTTGTTTACAAATATTTTCTCCCATTCTGAGGGTTGTCTTTTCGTTTTGTTTATGGTTTACTTTCCTGTGCAAAAGCTTTTAAGTTTCATTAGGTCACATTTGGTTTTTTTTTAATTTTTATTTCCATTTCTCTAAGAGGTGGGTCTAAAAGGATCTTGCTGTGATTTATGTTAGAGTGTTCTTCCTATATTTTCCTCTAAGAGTTTTATACTGTCTGACCTTAAATTTATGTCTTTAATCCATTTTGAGTTTATTTTTGTGTATGATGTCAGGGAGTGTTCTAATTTCATTCTTTTACATGTAGCTGTCCAGTTTTCCCAGCACCACTTATTGAAGGGACTGTCTTTTCTCCATTGTGTACTCTTGCCTCCATTATCAAAAATAAGATGACCATATGTGCATGGGTTTATCTCTGGATTTTCTATCCTGTTCCATTGATCTATATTTCTGTTTTTGTGCCAGTACCATACTGTCTTGATTACTGTAGCTTTGTATTATAGTCTGAAGTCAGGGAACCTGATTCCTCCACCTCCATTTTTCTTTCTCAGGGTTGCTTTGGCTATTCTGGGTATTTTGTGTTTCCATACAAATTGTGAAATTTCTTGTTCTAGTTCTGTGAAAAATGCCATTGATAGTCTGATAGGGATTGCATTGAATCTGTAGATTGCTTTGGGTAGTATAGTCATTTTCACAATGTTGATTCTTCCAATCCAAGAACATCGTATATCTCTCCATCCTTTGTATCATCTTTAATTGCTTTCATCAGTGTCTTACAGTTTTCTGCATACAGGTCTTTTGTCTCCTTCAGTAGGTTTATTCCTAGGAATTTTATTCTTTTTGTTGCAGTGGTAAATGGGAGTGTTTCCTTAATTTTTCTTTCAGATTTTTCATCATTAGTGTATAAGAATGCAAGAGATTTCTGTGCTTTAATTTTATATTCTGCTACTGTACCAAATTCATTGATTAGCTCTAGTAGTCTTCTGGTAGCATCTTTAGGATTCTCTATGTTTAGTATCATGTCACCTTCAAACAGTGCCAGTTTTACTTCTTTTCCAATTTGTATTCCTTTTTCTTTTCTGATTCCCAGCAGTGACTAAAACTTCCAAAACTATGTCGAATAATAGTGGTGAGAGTGGGCAACCTTCTCTTGTACCTGATCTTAGAGGAAATGTTTTCAATTTTTCCCCACTGAGAACGATGTTGGCTATGGGTTTGTTATATATGGCCTTTGTTTTTTTTTTTTTTTTTGCAGTAGGCTTCCTCTATGCCTACTTTCTGGAGAGTTTTTTATCATAAATGGGTGTTGAATTTTGTCAAAAGCCTTTTCTACATCTACTGAGACGATCATATGGTTTTTATCCTTCAATTTGTTAATATGGTAGATCACATTGATTGATTTGCATATGTTGAAGAATCCTTGCATTCCTGGGATAAACCCCACTTGATCATGGTGTTTGATCCTTATAATGTGCTGTTGGATTCTGTTTGCTAGTATTTTCTTGAGGATTTTTGCATGTTTATGTTTATCAGTGGTATTAGCCAGTAGTTTTCTTTTTCTGTCACATTTGTCTGGTTTTGGTATCAGGGTGATGATGGCCTTGTAGAATGATTTTGGGAGTGTTGCTCCCTCTGCTATATTTTGGAAGAATTTGAAAAGGATAGTTGTTGGCTCTTTTCTAAATATTTGTTAGAATTTTCCTAGAAGCCATCTGGTCCTGGGCTTTTGTTTGTTGGAAGGTTTTTAATCACAGTTTCCATTTCAGTGCTTGTGATTGGTCTCTTTATATTCTCTATTTCTTTCTGGTTCCGTCTCAGAGGGTTGTGCTTTTCTAAGAATCTATCCATTTCTTCCAGGTTGTCCATATTATTGGCATATAGTTGCTTATTGTAATCTCTCTTGATCCTTTGTATTTCTGAAGTATCACTTGTTACTTCTTTTTCATTTCTACTTCTGTTGATTTGAATCTTCTTTTTCTTCTTGATGAGGCTGGCTAATGGTTTATCAATTTTGTTTATCTTCTCAAAGAACCAACTTATAGTTTTATTGATCTTTGTTATTGTTTCCTTCATTTCTTTTTAATTTATTTCTGATCCGATCTTTATAATTTCTTTCCCTTTGCTAACTTTGTTGTTGTTGTTTTTTTTGTTTTTGTTGTTCTTTCTCTAATTGCTTTAGATGTAAGGTTAGGTTGTTTACTTGAGATATTTCTTGTTTCTTGAGGTAGGATTGTATTGCTATAAACTTCCCTCTTAGAACTGCTTTTGCTGCATCCCATAGGTATTGGGTCATCGTGTTTTCATTGTCATTTGTTTCTATGTACTTTCTGATTTCTCCTTTGATTTCTTCAGCGATCTCTTGGTTATTTAGTAACATATTGTTTAGCTTCCATATGTTTGCATTCTTTACTTTTTCCCCTGTAATTGATTTTCTAATCTTATAGCATTGTAGTCAGAAAAGATGCTTGATATGATTTCAATTTTCTTAACTTTACTGAAGCTTGATTTGTGACCCACGATGTGATCTATCTTGGAGAATGTTCCATGAGCACTTGAGAAGAAAGTTTATTCTGTTGTTTTTGGGTGGAATGTCCTATAAATATCAATTAAGTCCATCTTGTTTAATGTGTCATTTAAAGCTTGTGTTTCCTTATTTATTTTCATTTTGGATGATATTTCCATTGGTGAAATTGAGGTGTTGAAGTCCCTTACCTCTATCCCCTACTGTTTCTGTTTATTCCCTGTTTTAAGCCTGTTAGCATTTGCCTTATGTATTGAGGTCCTCCTATTTTGAGTGCATAAATATTTACCACTGTTATATATTCTTCTTGGATTGATCCCTTTATTGTTGTGTAGTGTCCTTCTCTGTCTCTTGTAATAGTCTTTATTTTAGTCTATTTTGTCTGATATGAGAATTGCTACTCCAGCTTTCTTTTGATTTCCATTTGCATGGAATATCTTTTTCCATACTTTCAGTCTGTATGTGTCCCTAGGTCTGAAGTGGGTCTCTTGTAGACAGCATATATACAGGTCTTGTTTTTGTATCCATTCAGCCAGTCTGTGTCTTTTGTTTGGAGCATTTAATCCATTCACATTTAAAGTAATTATCAATATGTATGTTCCTATTAACATTTTCTTTATTGTTTTGGGTTTGTTTTTGTAGGTCTTTTCCATCTCTTTTGTTTCCTGCCTAGAGAAGTTCCTTTAGCATTTGTTGTAAAGCTGGTTTCGTGGTGCTGAATTCTCTTAACCTTTGCTTGTCTGTAGAGGTTTTAATTTCTCCATCAAATCTGAATGAGATTCTTCTGGGTAGAGTAATCTTGGTTGTAGGTTTTTCCCTTTCATCACTTTAAATATGTCCTGCTGCTCCCTTCTGGCTTGCAGTTTCTGTTGAAAGATCAGCTGTTAACCTTATGGGGATTCCCTTGTATGTTTTTTATTGCTTTTCCCTTGCTGCTTTTAATAGTTTTTCTTTGTATTTAATTTTTGCTAGTTTGATTAATATGTGTCTTGGTATGTTTCTCCTTGGATTTATTCCATATGGGACTCTCTGGGCTTCCTCGAGTTGCATGACTATTTCCTTTCCCATGTTAGGGAAGTTTTCAACTATAATCTCTTCAAGTATTTTCTCAGACCCTTTCTTTTTCTCTTCTCTTCTTCTTTGGGACCCCTATAATTCGAATGTTGGTGCATTTAATGTTGTCCCTGTGACCTCTGAGATGTTGTCAATTCTTTTCATTCTTTTTTCTTTATTGTGCTCTGCGGTAGTTATTTCCACTATTTTATCTTCCAGTTTACTATTCCGGTCTTCTGCCTCAGTTATTCTGCTATTGATTCCTTCTAGAGAATTTTTGATTTCATTTATTGTGTTGTTCATCATTGTTTGTTTGCTCTTTAGTTCTTCTAAGTCCTTGTGAAACATTTCTTGTATTTTTTTCATTCTATTTACAAGATTTTGGATCATCTTTACTATCATTACTCTGAATTCTCTTTTCAGGTAGCTTGCCTATTTTCTCTTCATTTGTTTGATCTGGTGGGTTTTTACCTTGCTTCTTCATCTGCTGCATATTTCTCTGTCTTCTCATTTTGTTTAACTTATTGTGTTTGGGGTGTCCTTTTTGCAAGCTGCTGGTTCATAGTTCCCTTTTTTTTTGGTGTCTGCCCCCAGTGGGTAAGTTTGGTTCAGTGAGTTTTTTACGCTTCCTGGTAGAGGGGACTGGTGCCTGTGTTCTGGTGGGTTGGGATGGTTCTTGTCTTTCTGGTGGGCAGGGCCATGTCCAGTATTGTGTTTTGGGGTTTCTGTGAAGTTAGTATGATTTTAGGCAGTCTCTCTGCTAATGGGTGGGGTTGTATTCCTGTCTTGCTGGTTGTTTGGCACGGGGCATCCTGCACTGGAGCTTGCTGGCTGTTGGGTACATCTGGGCCTTAGTGTTGAGACAGAGATTTCTGGGAGAGCTCTTGCCAATTTATATTACATGGGACCAGGAGGTCCCTGATGGTCCAGTGTCCTGTACTCGGCTTTCCCACCTCAGAGGTTCAGCCCTGACATTAGGCCTGGGCACCAAGACCCTGTCAGCCACACAGCTTAGAAGAAAAGGGAGAAAAAAAAGAAAGAAAGTAATAATAATAAATATTTTTTTAATTATTAACATAAAAGAAATTTAAATTATTAAAATAATAATTAAAAAGTAATAATAATACCAAAACAAAGAAGAGAGCAACCAAACCAATAAACAAATCTACCAATGATAACAAGTGCTAAAAACTATACTAAAATAAACATAAAAATCAGAAACATGTCAGTCTCAGACAGCAAACCCTAAGTCTACAGCTGCTCCCAAAATTCACTGCCTCAGTTTTGGGATAATTCATTTTCTGTTGAGCTATTCCACAGTTGCAGGGTACATCAAGTTGATTGTGGGGATTTAATCTGCTGCTCCTGAGGCTGCATAGAGAGATTTCCCTTTCTCTTCTTTGTTCACACAGCTGCTAGGGTTCAGCTTTGGTTTCGGCCCCACCTCTGCATGTAGGTCTCCCTCAGGCCTCTGTTCCTGCCCCGACAGGACAGGGTTAAAGTAGCAGCTGATTAGGAGGCTCTGGCTCACTCATGCCGGGGGGAGGGAAGAGTATGGTAGTTACAATTGGAATGCGGGGCGAGCCTGTGGAGGCAGAGGCCAGCGTGATGTTTCAACAGCCTGAGGTGCACCATGTGTTCTCCTGGGGAAGTTGTCCCTGGATCATGGGACCCTGTCAGTGGTGGGTTGCACAGGCTCCCAGAGGGTGTGGAAAGTGACCTGTGCTTGCACACAGGATTCTTGGTGGCTGCAGCAGCAACATTAGAGTTTCATGGTATCCATCTCTGGTATCCGAGCTGATAGCCACGGCTCACGCCTGTCTCTGGAGCTCATTTAGGCAGTGCTCTGCCTTCTGTGGGCAGACGGGGAAGGAATCCCCTCTTCTGGCACACCTTGAAACAATGCTCTCTTGCCTCTTAGACAGGTCCAGAGTTTTTCTTGGACTCCCTCCCAGCTAGCTGTAGTGCACTAGCCCCCTTCAGGCTGTGTTCTCTCAGCCAACCCCAGTCCTCTCCCTAGGATCTGACCTCTGAAGCCAGAGCCTCAGCTCCCAGCCCCCACCCACCCCGGTGGGTGAGCAGACAAGCCTGTCGGGCTGGTGAGTGCCGGTTGGCACTGATCCTCTGTGCAGGAATCTCTCTGCTTTGCCCTCTGCACCCCTGTTGTTGCGCTCTCCTCCATGGCTCCAAAGCTTCCCCCCTGCCCAACTCCCATCTCCACCAGTGAAGGGGCTTCCTAGTGTGTGGAAACATTTCCTCCTTCACAGCTCCCTCCCAGAGGTGCAGATTCTGTCCCTATTATTTTGTCTCTGTTTTTTCTTTTGCCCTTCCCAGGTACGTGGGGATTTTCTTGCCTTTTGGGAAGTCTGAGGTCTTCTGCCAGTGTTCAGTAGGTATTCTGTAGGAGTTGTTCCACATGTAGCTGTATTTTTGATGTATTTGTGGGGAGGAAGGTGATTTCCACGTCTTTCTCCTCCACCATCTTGAAGGTCCCCCCCGAAGTGATATCTTATTGTGGTTTTGATTTACAGTTCCCTGATGATTAGCCATGTTGAGCATCTTTTCATGTGCCTGATGGCCATCTGCATTTCCTCTTTGGAAAAATGTCTATTCAGTTCTGCCCATTTTTAAATCAGGTTGTTTGTTTTTTGTATATTTAGTTAATATGAGCTGTTTATATGTTGACTATTAACCCCTTATTGGTCATATCATTTGAAAATATTTTCTCCCATTCAGTAGGGTGTCTTTTCATTTTGTCAATGGTTTCCTTCACTGTGCAAAAGCTTTTATGTGTAGTTAGGTCCCATTTGTTTATATTTGTTTTATTTCCTTTACTTTAGGAGACAAATCCAAAAAATATTGCTGTGATTTATGTCAAAGAATGTTCTGCCCATGTTTTCCACTAGGAGTTTTATAGTATCTGGTCTTAATTTAGATCTTTAATCCATTTTGAGTTTATTTATATATATGGTATTAAAGAATGTTCCAATTTCATTCTTTTACATGTAGCTGTCCAGTTTTCCCAGTACCACTTATTGAAGAGACTCTTTCCTCCATTGTATATTCTTGCCTCCTTTGTTGTAGATTAATTGACCATAAGTGTGTGGGTTTATTTCTGAGCTTTCTATCCTTTTCCATTTATCTATGTGTCTGTTTCTGTGCCAGTACCATACTTTCTTGATTATTGTCACTTTGTCATGTAAACTGGGATAGCCACTGTGGAAAACATTATGGAGGTTTCTCAAAAAACTAAAATAGAACTGCCATAAAACCCAGCACTTCCACTCCTTGGTATATATCTGGAAAAAGACAAAAACACTAATTCCAAAATAGACATGCACCCCAATGTTCATAGCAGCATTATTTACAATTTCCAAGATATGGAAGCAACCAAAGTGTTCATAAAGGATAACTGGATAAAGAAGATGTGGTATATATATACAATGGAATACTACTCAGCCATAACAAAGAATGAAAATTTGTCATTTGCAACAACATGGATGGACTTGGAGGGTGCTGTGCTAAATTAAATAAGTCAGACAGAGAAAGATAAGTACTGTATAATATCACTTATATGTGGAATCTAAAAAACACAACAAACTAGTGAATATAACATAAAAGAAGCAGACTCACAGATATAGAGAACAAACTAGTGGTTGCCAGTGGGGAGAGGGGCAATGTAGGGGAGGGAGAGTGTACAAACTACTGAGTGTAAGATAGGCTCAAGGATGTATTATATGACATGGGAAATGTATCCGATATTTTATAATAACCATAAATGGAAAGTAACCTTTAAAAATTTTATAAAGAAAAAAAAAGTGAGACAGTCTTAGCTTTCTTACCTCCAGCTCTGTTTGAATTCCATCTATGTGAAGTTGGCATGCTACTTAACTTCCCTGACTCTGTTTTCATGGCAAGAGACATGAAGGCTTAATGTATGTTAAAGCACATGGGTCAATTCCTGGTACATAGTAGGTGCTCCACAAATGTTATTTTTTCTTTCTTCTTTCTTCCCTTTTTTATCTTCTCTTCTTGTGTATGAATATCCCTGTTTGTCCTGAAAACATAGAAAGAAGTTGTGAATAGCAAGGCTGAAATATATCTGCTCCAAGAGCAGTTTTGCAGACGGTCTAAAGCAGAGCATTTGCAAAGGGGTATTTGTTGTTTGTTATAATTTCTCACACACTTTCCAGTTTACAAAGCACATTTACACACATCATCATAATTAATCCTCACAAAAACCATGCAAGGTGAAGCTTATTATCTCATTCTCTAGGTGAGGAAACTGAAGCTTACAGAGTCTTAGTGACTTTCTGAGGACATATAGACAATCAGAATTGTCTTTTGGTCTTTTAATATGCTGTCTTTTGGTCTTTATTTGTCTTGCTGTCTCACACTGAATTTTAAGCTTAAAATCTTCCACCAAGCTTTCCCATTTTCCTGGCTACAGGCATGTCTTTAAGACTACAGGGCACTGATACAACTTCCTTTTTCTTATATTCCCTCTATGATACATGAAACTGATGCAGTCTTTGTGGATTCAGAAGTCCAGAGATTAGTTTGGCTGTTTAGGGAACAAAACATGTAGCCCACTCCTGTTGCCTTAATTCTGACCATCATCATCTCTTACTTGGACTATTGAAATAGGCCTCCTTCTTCTCCTTGCCTTACTGTTGACCTCTCATACCCCTGAGGATATTCTTAACACTGCAAAACTCAACTCTGCTCAGATCCTTCCATGCTTAAAACAAAATAAAACATTGTTTCCCCATATCCTGCAGAACTGAGGTCTGAGCAACTTGGTCTGTGTCAAGGCTCCTCAGCTCCCATCATGTCCTGATAAGCATCCTGCCTTTTAGTAATACTCGTCTTGCCTTAAGAGCATTGAAGATGTTTTTCCTTCCTTCTAGGAATTCCTCCTTTTCATCTCCCTTGGTGAACTCTTTTTTCTTTTGCACTTCAAAACCTGGGTAGGATTAGATGACACTCAACTAAATCATGACAGAATTCCTCCCTATGCACTGCCATAGCACTTCTTACACTGTAGAGTAATTGCCTATTTTTTGTGTCTGTATGCCTTGAGTGCAGGGTCTTTCCTTATCTCCTCTGTATTCCTATTGCTGTCTCTAGTACCTGACAGTTTTTCATCATTAAGTATAATAATACCTGTAGATTTTTTGTAGATGTTTGTTATTGAGTTAAATTCATTCTCCTTTATTCCTATTTTTCTGAGAATTTCCATTATGAGTGGGTGTTGAATTTTTTCAAATAATTTTCTGCATCAATAGATGTAATCATGTAACTTTTCCTGTTTAACTCATTAATATGGTGAATTACATTGATTGGCTTTTGAATACTGAATCATCCCTGAATAAATTCCATTTGGTTACAGCATATAACCAAATTCTTTTTACATATTGCTGAATTCTTTGCTAATATTTTGTTAAGGATTTTTGAGTCTATATTTATGAGGGATATTGGTTTGTAGCTTTTATTTTTGTATTGCCTTTGTTTTGTTTTGATATCAGTTTAAAATAATAGCTTTATAGAGTGAATTATGAAGTGTTCCCTCCTTTTCTATTTTCTGTAAGAGATTATTTAAAATTGGTATTAAATCTTATTTAAGCATTTGATAGAATTCTCCAATGAAGTCATTTGGGCCTGGAGATTTCTTTTTTAGGAATTTTTAAATTATAAATTAAATTTCTTAATAGTTATAGGGCTATTCAAGTTATCTATTTCATACTGTGTAAGTTGTAGTAATTTGTGTTTGTCAAAGAATTGATCTATTTCAGTTAATTTGTCAATTAGAGCTGTTCATAATATTTTCTATTTTCCATTTGATATCTTTATTTCTTTGTCACTCTTGGGAGAGGTTTATCAATTTTATTGATCTTCTCAAAGAACCAGCTCTTTGTTTCATTGATTTTCTCTATTATTATTTTTCTGTTTCAATGTCATTTATTTCTGCTCTTATTTCCTTACTTTTGCTTGCTTTGATTTAAAATTTTGTTGTTTTCTTGTTCATGAGGTCAGAGCTTAAATTACTGATTTAAGACTTTTCCTCTTTTCTAATGTGTGTATTTAGTGTTATAAAATTTCCTTTCAGCATTGCTTTAGCTATGGCTCATAAATTTTGATGAAGTCTATTTTCATTTTTCATTCAGTGAAATGTATTTTTAAAAAGTTTCCCTTGAAAATTCCTCTTAGTCCCATAGATTATTTATAAATTTGTTGTTTAGTTTTTAATTTATTTGGAGATTTTCCTGTTATCTTTCTATTAATGATTTCTAGTTTAGTTCCATTGTGGTCAAAGAACACAGTATGATTCCAATTCTTTTAAATTTGATAAAATTTGTTTTATAGGCCAATAGATGGTCTGTCTTTGTAGATGTTGGTAGGTGCTTGACAATAATATTTATTCTACTCTTATTTGATAGAGCATTCTATAAATGTCCATTTTGTGTCCTGTTGATTGCTGGCATTGTTGAGTTCTATACTGATTTTCTATCATTGTTGTATTGTTGAAATATCCAGCTGTAATTGTGGATACTTCTATTTCTCCTTTCAGTTCTATTTTTTATTCTATTCTGTTTTTTCTTTCAGTTTTTGCTTCACTTATTGCAGCTCTGTTACTTGGTGCACGGATATTTATATTTATCTTGCTATGTCTTCATGGTAGACTGACCATTTAACATTGTATGATAATGATAATATTCCTCTCCATTTCTGGTAATTTCCTTTGCCCTGAAGTGTACTTATCTGAAATTAATATAGGTACTCCTGATTTCCTTTACATTACTGTTTGCCTGATACATCTTTTTTCCATCCTTTTTCTTTCAACTTGCCCATATTGTTATATTCAAAGTAAGTTTCTTACAGACACTGTATGGTTAGGTCATGTTTTTTAATCCACTCTACCAATCTGTCTCCACAGAACTACTGACATTATACCAGTTAGGAGGATGAGGGACTAGTCAATTTGCCAGAGTTAGTAAGAGTCCATGCCCCACCCCCCAATGTCTCTACTGAAACCACAGTTGGTAGGTGGATGGGAGGTTCATTACTACTGAGAAAGAATGAAAATATCAGCTCCTTACTGAGCCTTCTCTGATTTACCCTGGCAGTGGAGTTGGGGTACCTTGCTCAGCCTGGAGAAGATGGAAATCTAGGCTCCTCACTATGCCTTTGTTGGTATAGATGGGGTAGGTCCACAATTTTTTTCTATGGTGTTTGGCTATAGTAGACCATTTACTTTCTAAACGTTTTCTGTGTGGTTAGGCTGCCTTCTTCCTAGTCCTTTGTCTAGAGAGAAGAGATTTTTGTTGGGTTTTGTTTGTCTGCACCTGCTGGCCTTTCAGAGGTTTCGGCTTCTCTAGCACATATTCTGACATATTGTGGCATATATGAGGCAAAAAGAAAACCCATGGAACCCACCACCATATCATTCTTTGAGTCCTGTCAGTCTTCTGCTTCTTTCCCCAGTTAAGAGTGTTCTTGTATTTGTTCAATGTATAATGTCCAGGATTTTTAGTTGTATTTAGCAGGAGAATTAGGGAAACATATGAATATCATCTTACTAGGAGCAAAAGATTCTGAATGGAAATAGTGCAAATGGGGTTTGGAGGTGCTCACAGGGACAAAAAATCATTTAAACACAAGATAGCTTATTACATTTAAAAACTAGACATAGCTCTGAGATTCCTAGCTACCAAGACAGAAGTAATATACTGACTTAACATTTTTTTTCCCTGTATTTGAGAAAAAAAAAAACAGATCTGTTAAATGAGAAGGAAGTTTTCCCTAGCCCCACGTTCTAGGAGGGAATATTATATGTATTCCTTATATAAGAGAATTGTTTAAATTCATGGTTGGATATTTTTAAACTAGTATTTTGCAAAAATATTAGAATGTTTCTCATAAGTAAATATTTCTTACACTAACTGTTCATAGAAGCTGAAGGCATGACCTATTTGGTCACGACACTTCTAATGGTAGTTAAGCTAATAAAATTCAAGTTTATTGTTTTTGGGTATTCATCTTATTGTTTAGTGGTCAGAGAAATGGATAGTAAATTAGTTCCTCTTGTTGTCTTTTTCAGATACTGGATATCTTAGTTGTTTGGCATCAGTGTTTGGCAGGCTGAATTGCCAGAAGGTTTCAAGTTAGTCTCTTGAAAATTTTCAAGTTAGTCTCTTGATTAGTGCATGGAATGAGTATAACCTGGTGTGTTATTTCATAAATATCTATAGCACATGTTTGATATAACTATTATTTTAATACATATCTAGAACAGAATTTTCAGGTTAAATAAATGCTCGTTTCCAGAAAAAATCTTTTTTTTTTAATAGAGAATGTTATGGGTGAGGTGGGATAAAAACAACATTTGTAGTGGGATAAAAATAACATTATAGAATACCTACTCTGCACCAGATATTATACTAGACGTTGTATGTATATTACTCTTAACTTTTAAAATAACTCTGTGAAGTAAGTTTTATTATTCCCATTTTATAGATGGAGAGTCTATCTTACCAGGGGAGGTTAAATCCGTTGCTCAAGGACATACAGCTAGGATGTGTCAGATTTGGAATTCTATATCCAATCCTGTCTCCTACTCCTGCCCTTATATATGGACCCTATGCTTCAGCCAATTTGCTTTATTGAAGGTGAAATTGGAAGAGAAAATGGATGTGAAATATTTGAAAAGAAGGAAGTGAATGGAGGTGAAAACACACAGAGAGACTCAAATCTGTACGTTTAGCTTCTCAGAGGCAGTTTAAATTAAAGTTATGACAAAGGAGTTTGGAAGAACTGGTTCAATGGTGACTTAATCTTTCTGTGAATTTAATTTTTACAACCTTTATTTGGTTTAACAGGAATCATCAATTATTTGTAGTACTTAGGGGTGCTTTATGAGATGTCAAAAAGAGTTTGGGCATTTTTCGTATAAGTGTATATTGCCAACATATGTATGTGTGTGTGTACTCTAAAATGAAATTATTACTTTGATAATGGATTAGTTAAAATATAGATCTCCTGTAAGCTCAAAGATCATTGGCCCAATCTCTTATTTGATCAGTAGGGAGCTGATGCCACAGGAGAATAAGTGACTTGACTAAGGTTTCATAGTGATTAGCAGTAAAGCTGGGACTGGAGCTCAATCTTTCTGAATCCCAGTCCATTACTCCCTATTAAAACAATCTAATGACTTTCAGAATAATTCTATTTTTCTCAAGATAAGACTTTGCCTAATTTTAAATGTTATTTAAAATTTCCAATTCCTTATTCTTATTAGCTTAATATTTTACAGTGTTATACTTCAATCATTGCGCTTGAAATTAGGGCCTAGGAAGATACAATTGAAAAGTACCAATTGCCTTACCTAGAAGGACCTTATACAGTATAAAGTCTACTCAACTGTCTGCTCCTAGGGGAAAGGAATATATCTCAATTTTTTAGAAATTTTCAGCACTTGGCTTAGAGCCCAGTTGAATTTTGGTTGAATGACTGAATGAATGAAATTCAAATAAGTCATAACACTATTCAATGTTAGAATTGGAAAAAGACCTTAAAAAACCATCTAGTCCAACACGTTAACTTTAAATATGAGGAAACAGAAAAAATAAAAGACAGTATATGGCGTAATGTCATGCAAATTAAAAATATAATTCATTTATGCATATTTTTTACCATAAAAATAAAACTGGCCTTTTTCAGGCCATATTCAGATTTCATAGTAATCTTGCACTGCACAACTCCAGGTAGTACTGCTCATCTTATAGTTGATGTGAGTGTTGCTTTCACAGATGTGTAGCTGTGCATAGTGGTGCAGTACATGAGATAGGTATTATTGCTCCTACTTTACAGATAAGGGAACAGGCCTAAACAGGAAGTTACTTATCCAAGATCAGATGAATTATGTGTAGCAGAACCAGTATTAGACCCCTGTTTTCTTATAATTCAGTACTTTGTTTTTCTTATAGTGCTCCTGTCTGAAATATGCCATTTAATCCCCCATGCCTTACCCTATAACACATTCTAGACAACGTTTAAAGCAGAGACCCAAACACGCACTGTTTATAGCTGTATTTCTGAATCTGTCTTCTTGGTTTTCAATCCTTTTCCCACTTTCCCATTTCTAGTTTTGTCTTTTCTCTATGGCTCCTGCTATCTTCCAACTATAACCTTGGCTTGCCTTCATCCTAGGTTTTCCTTCTACCTTTGGCTGCTTTCACAATTCAACCTCATTCCCTGTCACCTCCTACCTTTGTTTACTTTCACTCTGGCAAATGCCTTCATTGTCCTGATTGGCTTTTAGACATGATATCATTTTTAATTCTAACGTAAGACTTAACAGAATTTCCCTTGTATATTCTCCTACTTTTTCTGACTTTCCTCTTCAAGTCCTCCCTGAGAATCATCTTGCCATCTAGCACAAATTCATTCCCCACATGCTGTCTCTGGGTGATTCATCCTTCCCATCACACAGACGGGCACACCAACACCTACACACACAGGTGAATCTGCTCCAGTGTATATTTTAATTACAGATTTAGTCAGAAGTAATTAAGCCTTTCTGTAATGTTGTTTCATACATACCAAGTATGGTTTCATACATACCAAGTATGGTTTCATACATACCAAGTATGGTTTGTGCCACCCTCGTTTGCAGAGTAAGAAGGAGCCCCTAGTGTAGTTAGATTAATTAATAGAAAGAGAATAAACTTAATGTAGCCAGCGAAGTGCAAGAAATGGTGCTTCCCCCCTATATCTCATTCAGATGGAATGGCCATCCTGGGATTGCGGCAAGGGATGCCAGTTGCATTTTAATCACAGAGTTGATGGTTCCCTGCTACACCAGATGGAAGGGCCTTTGTAGAGCGAGTCTCACTCACCACCTTTGTTGATTTTTTTCTCTGATGCTGGTTAACAAAACCCGACAGGAGACAAAAGTGATGAGGTTGTGTTTTGATCCCATGGATTTTATTCCCTATTCTACTGCTTGACTTGTGAGCTCAGTCAGATCTTGACTCCTGTAAAAAAGATACTTCTTCAGGCACTTGAACAAATGAAGGAGAAAGGATGAGACTGGAGGAAAGAAAAGATTCTTCTTCCTCTTCCTGTAGCATCCTTGTGGTTACTTTATTGCCTACAAAGCATTTTCACTTCCATTATATCACTTAACCATTATGATAATTCAGTAACAGAGGTATTGTTATCCCCATTTTAGTGAAATAAAAAATTGAGATTATGACACTTAAGCTTTTATAGATTTAGCAGTGATGATCAGCGACTTACTAGTATTAAGGCAATAATAAAGTAAAGGAGTTATTTGTTCTCTAGCTATTCAAAAATACAGAATTATGGATCTAGAAGCCTTCCAACACCTCATCTCACTTGATGGAAATGGAAACTAATATTCAAGCGGTGTAATGAAGGGCAGTGTGGGATATTAAAAGAGCATGGGCTTTGGAACTACTACTGGTAAAGTTTTACTTCTACATTTATGTCCTTGGACTCTGGGGGCAAGTCCAAGTTTCACTTTCCCTATTTGTAAAATGCAAGATTGGACTGGTATAAACTGAGACCCCTTCAGCCTTGAATCCTCTCCATCCCAGAGCCCAGATTTCTCTCCATGTAGGCTAAAAGTCTTTTATTCGTACTTCCTGTGGGTGGTAGTGGCTCATTTCGGGGAACCCAAATTCTTTAAAATGATTCTCAAGAATGTAGACTGGAAGGATGAGTCCTGAATTGAAATTAATAGAGACCAAACACTTGAGGAACTTTTAGAATGTTATCGCACCGGAAAATAGCCAGAATATTGGGAAATTACAATAATGTGCACATGCGAATATGGGATTGATATGAAAATTTCATTCTCAGGCACAAAGTACTACTCTACCAAATGCCTTGCCAAGCCCTAGAACAAGGTTCTGAAATAAAGAGATGAATCATTGGGAATCAGTTCCAGTGTTTTCTGCCTTCATCAAAACCATTTGATTTAGTGGTGCTTGTCCCTCAAAATCTTCTCCTTCGACTTTTTCTCCTTCAAAGAAGAATCATTTATTACCTTTTCACTATAATTAGATGATTTGAGGGGGATAAACATCAGACCTTCACAGCTGTCAAGGCCTTGATTTATAGGAAAATTATTTGTTCTAATTATACAGAATGATTCATAGCTTATGCAAATGTGTGATTTATTACTAGACCATGTCTTTTATATGTAGGCTCCATTCCCTTTAGTTTTTAGTTAAGTACTTCCTAGAAATAGTAATATTATTTAGATCAAGCTGCAGGATTATTTTCGTCCTACTCCTGACAGCCTATAATAATAATGGCATGCATTCATTCATTTGACAAAAATTCACCGAGCAATCTCTGTGAACAAAACACTGAGGATATAGAAATGACGGTCACTTTTGCTGATATAGAGAACATGGGGGAAGGGCCTATTCTACAGCATTGTAACATCCCTTATCTCATGTGAACCTCACAGCAGCCTTGTAAGGCAGATAAGGCAGCTCTTATTCTGAAAGTTTTACAGGTGAGAAGACAGACTCACAGAGGGCAAGTGACCTACCCAAAGTCACTTAGTATAGGAATTACAGGAACCCACTGGAGTAATCCACAATTCCTGGCAGCCAGTTGTGTGTGTGTGTGTGTGTGTGTGTGTGTAGAGGTTGGACTGGGCATGATATCAGGGCTGGGGATTATTGCTTCCATGTGTGAAAGAATGGAAAAGTTATTAAATTTTCTCAAAATGGCTCCACAGCTTATCTACCTGACACAAAGCCTTACACTCCACTTAAGGCATATTAAGGCTGGGGTTAAAATGCCAGTGTTCTTTGGGAGGGATGCACTACTTAATCTGTTACTTGTTATTCATTTATTAATTCATTCGTTTGTTCTTTCATTCAGCAAGCCTTATTAGAAACTTTCCAGTGCCTGGTCTTGAAGTAGGAGCTAGGTACCAGAAGAGGAGTGGAAGGTGGCAGTTATTGTGGGATGTGATACAAGTATCAGTTGGACATGGTGTGTCTCTTTGTGGAACCCACTGCCTATCTTCGGTATTTCCATTTATTGACATGCTAAGCCTTCTATGTTCAAGCTTCTGAGAATTACATGTAGGAAAATGATCTTTTTTTTTTTTCTATTTCTGGATTGGGTATCAACTCCAAGCCTCCTTCCTTTCTTCCTCTGCTGGTGTGTACCTGTGTTACCTTACTAGACATCGAGTTCTTTGAAATCAGAGACATGTTTTCCATCTCTGTCTTCAGTGCCTGATACATAATAAGTTCTCAACAAATGTCTGATCTGGGAATGACAGAATGTATTAACACACTGTTAAAGTTACCTTCACTTCTTTCTCTTAAGGCTTCCACCATTCTGGCCCTGACTTAATTCTTCTTTGTTCTCCAGAGTCAAAGAAGGTGTACTCAGACTTAGAATCTCTTCTTCAATCCAAAAATAACAAAAAATCTTCCTCTCTTATTTGTAAACCTTGCCAAAGGTCCCAACTCTTACCCTGTGACTTTCTGAGAGCTAAAGAAGGAATATAAAGGAGTATATTAATATGAACATAGTGTAACCTTGGACAAGTCACTTAGCCTCCCTGAGACTTAGTTTCTTTCTCTGTAAAATAGTAAAAATCTCTACTTCTTGGTTTGTATTTGTAACCAAATGGGAGCCTATATTGCCAACTTCTATTTCAAAATTCACCCCAGGGATCAGCTCTTCCAGGAAGTTTTCTCTGACTCCTACCCTCCAGGCTGTCTTGGTTGCCTTCTCATTTTTTCAGTTACCTGGTTTCCCTCCGTTAGATACTTACAGCATTCATTCTCTGATTTAATTTGTCTTTATATTCTACTATACAGTAGAATTTCAGATTGTCTCTTATTGTTCTTTGTGTTCACTCATAGTCATCCAGCATATGTTTATTGAGCACCTATTACATGTCAGGCACTGTGCCAGATGTTGAGAGTTCAGCAGTGAGTAAGATCAACACAGCCTCTGTCCTGAGGAGTTATAGTATTTAGTTTATAGTCAGCACAGAATAGGACTCACTGTTTGTTGGATGAATTAATAAAAACTGAATGAATGCATAAATCAATTAAACTAGTTGGTAACTATAGAGAGCTATTTGGATGTTAGTTATTTATACTCTAAGTCTATTCAATTGAAATGAGGATTTGATTCAATGTTCAATATAATCTTCCCAGAGTCTTCTTTAGATTGATCCATTAGTAATAAAGGAAACTTCATGGACACCCAGCTCCTGAGTCTCTAAATTTTGTTTGAAAGAAAGTGAAAATTTCCAATTCATGGTAAAAATTATGTTGGTCATATAATAGTTGCTTTACAATGTTGTGTTAGTTTCTGCTGTACAATGAAGTAAATCAACTATATGTATATGTATATCGGTCTCAATTCTTTTATCTGTAAAATACATGGGACTGAATTTAATATTCATTACCCCTTCTCTGAGTCTATGTGCAAGGTTTGAAGAATATTTGAAAATTTCCATGCAGCCTCATTAATTAAATGTTCTTTATCTGATTGGGCATATTTGAGGAGGCTCTAACTTTTTTCATTGTTTCATTTATGGCCAAACTCTGACATAAAAGAAAATGAGAAATTCTAGTGGAAACATATCATTAACTTTATTGCCCCAAAAGCATGTGAAAGATTCTATTTTATTAATTTTATTGTTTTTCTTGCTGTTAGCTAAAGTTGATTGAAGGGGATGAAGTAGGGTCAAGTGAAGAGGGCTAAGGCTCTTATTTAGAAAGATTTCTGGAAAGATGTCCTTGCTAGTTACCATATCATACCATAACTTTGTAGTTGGTTAGCCATATTAATTTTGAAGTACATCTGCTGCCTGTGTCATCATGAAGGGCACATTAGTGGCATAATATTTGCCAACTTCTGATTGGAATTTAACAGTTTTTCTCATTGTTAATGGTTTAGGAGGGCCATAACATTATTTAAAAATCACATCTTAAAGAATGTGTCAATGAATGGTGACACTGTATGGAAAATAGCCCTTAAGTAAAAGTTCTTTTTGGTGCCCTTAGCTGCCTCATCCATTTGTGTAGGATCATTCATTTGTCTCCCATTCATAAACATTTATGAAGCACTGCTGCTTGCCAGGCTCATTGCTAGATGCTGTGGATACAAAGACAAAAATGGAAGAGTTGATTCATCTTAAACTGGCTTTTCCTGGTATGTGTCCCTACATGAACATCTACTATGTGCCTAACTATATTAGTGCCAGTGGGGTATGGTAGAAATGAGTGCCACTGAGCACCTTGGGAGGGTTCTTCTCTGTGTCTTCAGCACACACACAGCATAGTACCTGGAACAGAGGAAGCACTCAGCAAATACTTGAGAGAGGAAATGAATGCATGAGTGATCATTCCTTTAGGGGTCCTTATCCTGTTAGTTCTGGGAATTAATCCTTAATACACAATCAGAGAGCCCACAATCAGAGGAGAACATGTTTTATATGTGAAGTGCTAAAATAGAGTCACGTGCATGAAGAGAGAACAATTAATTCTGCCTGTGAAGAGATCAGGTAGATGAAAGAACATTAGAAGATATAGAAGATGGCAAAAGCACATTCTCTGTGCTTAGAGACTACTGAGGCCTCATATAATCATAGGGTGGATGTGGGGGGAAGGGGTGACAGATGGGAGAACAGCAGGAAATATCCCAGAAATACAGATTACATAGAGTTTCAAACTCCATATTAAGTAGTTGATCTTGACCCAGTAAGTGATGAGAACATATTAAAGAGTTTTAAGCAGAGGAATGACATATCTTTTTTTTTGTGTTTTACAATTCATTCTAGCATTGGTGTGAAGGGTGGTTTGGAGTAGGGCAAAACTGGAGGCAGAAACATCATTTAGTCCAGATGGAAGGCAGACTAGAACGATATCAGTTGGGATGGAAGAAATGGATTCTACTTTGAGTTGGAAGCATAATCAGACAAAAGATTTGGCTGAAGAGAAATTGAACATGATTTTAGAGTGAGGTGAAAGAACCAATGGAGGGAATATGATTGAAAATGTATGAGGGAGAGGGTATAATAGATGGAGGATGTCCCAGGAAAGACTGGAAGGATTGGAATCCAGAACGTAGGGTGAAGGGCTAGTATTGGGCAAAAGGAGAAAAGGAAGAGAAAGATGTGATTTTAAAAAATTTGTTTCTTATTAAAATAAGAGGTTATGTCTATGGGTCTCAGCATTTTTTGTACTACATTGTTCAGCCACCCCTCTGAATTGTTTCAAAAGACAGTGTCCAGGTTCACCAATGGGTGATATCATCTTTTTCATTCATTCAACAATAGTCTTTGAACACCCACTCTGTGCCAATCTCCACGCTGTGCACTGAGGGTATAGCAGTGAATCAGACCCAATCTCTAGTCCTAAGAAGCTCCTGGTCTATAAGGGAAGACTGTTGTATAAATAAGTCAGTGTACTAAAATGTTACAAGTGCTTTAACAAAACTCAGAAATAACTATTCCTACCTGAGTTGAGGGGTAGGATAGACAAAAAGCTTCATAAAAGGTAGATGTAGATGTACTAGAGCTGAATTTTGAAAGTGTGACTGCCTTGACTTTTACTAGTTTAGGATAGTGTGTTTGGCAGAATTCTAAGATGCTCCCCATGACTCTTTATATCCTCCCATGATGTACATGTCCTGGATAATTGAGTGTAGTTGGAATCTGTAAATAGATTAGAAATCACTCTCCCTGACTATGTTAGGTTATATTGCAAAATGGATTTTTCAAATGTCATTAAGTTCCCAAATCAGTTGACCTTAAAATAGGAAAATTATCTGAATGGGCCTGACCTAATTACATGAGCTTTTAAACTTGGGTATAGAGGTGAGAGATGGAAAAAGTCAGAGATTCTAAGTACCATGAGAAGGATTTGGCATGCTGTTATTGACTTGAAGATGGAGGGGTGCATGTGGCAAGAAATGTGGGTGGCCTCTAGAACAGCCCCCAGCTGGCACCCAGCAAGGAAAATAGGTACCTCAGTTCTATAACCAGAAGGAACTGAATTTTGCCAATAACAAGAATGAGCTTGAAAGCAGATTTTCCCCGAAAGCTTCCAGCCCAGCTTAATTTCAGCCTTGTGATATTCTGAGCAGAGAATCCAGCCATGCCATGACATGCTTCAGACATACAGAACTGTGAACTAATAAATGAGTGTTGTTTTAAGCTGCTAAGTTTGTGGTAATTTGTTACATAGCAATGGAAAACTAATACAGATGGCTTTGCAACTGAGTCTGCCCTAGTGAGACCTGAAGTGTTTTTTTGTAGAGCAAACTTGGAATTGGGCAGATTTACTGAATGGTTTATTCTTTCCTTGAAGGTTATTTTTGTTATATAAGTAACCTCTTCTTTTCTCCTCAAAATGTTTGAGCTAAATATTTCTACTTTATTGTGGCCACCAAATTAAACTATTCCTTTGAAAACTTCTTTTTGAAATAATAATTACACAATTTGAAGATGTTGTTCACTTTTACTCTTATTGCTTTTTGTAAGCTCCCAAAACTATATGTTGAATGAATAAATGAATGATCCCATCAAACATTTCTGAAAGATCTGAAATAATAGTGATTAATTCCTCCAGCTATATGGAGAACTACAACTACCTGTGCAAGACTTTATATAAAGTCAATTTAGAGCTTTGACTGGTATTACCTCATCTGTACTATTTCCCATGTAGGACTCAATACTTTGCCTAACCGTGAAATAGTGTTCCTAGGGGTTCTGTGCTCGGCCCTCTGTTCTTCTCACTTTATCTCTTTTCCTGAGTGTCCTTATCTAATGTCATGTCTTTAAAGGCCATAAACCAATGACTTTCAAAATTCTTTCTGTAACTTCAGATCAGAGCCTGGATAGAACCAGTATTTAAATAGAGATCTTAGATTTTCCCAAACTAGTCTCTTCTCCCTTGATTATTCCCTCCAGAGAGTCCTATATTGAGAAGGGGTTTCTAGCCAAGAAAAAAAGGAAGCATTTTCTTATGTCAAACATTTTAAATTTGAAACCAAATGTATTACTGAAAGATGATTTCTCCAGGAAAGTTTTCACATGTGTAGGTCTCGCTGGCAGCCAGGTGAGGTGACCAGTCTGCCTGGAGTAGATTCCACAGAGTTGCCTATAATTTGCATTGCAAAATTATTCTGAGGTGCCCCTCCGTATCTGAAGTAAAATTTAGATTTGGACACTCAAGGAAGGAGTGCAAAAAACCCAAGAGGGACAGTTTGATAATAGATGATACTGGAGTAGTGAATAATGAGGCAGACACTGTCTATAGGAATTTCAACCATGTAAATACCAAACAGAGAGGGACTGGCCCTCTGGGAATGAGTAGGTGAAGCCAGATAAATCCAGAAATAATGTGTAGGTTGATTTGTCAAGGAATATAACCATATAACCTGCCACACCTGTGTCTATTGGTCTATGGCAGCAACTCCTTCTAAATTTAGTGGCTACCTCCCAGAAAAGTTCTCTGTGGATCCTACACCAATATCAGTCTCCTGTCCACCAGAGAACACAGTTACTTCCCACAATGTCACATCACATCTTTTCCAGAAAGTGTGGGCACTTCCTGCCCTGTGCACAACTATTGAGGGAATATGTGTACACATTCTGAGATGGCGAGGCATGGTCCAGTCTCTACTAGTGAATATAGCCTTAAGTATTCCACATTTTAAATACCTCATCTTAATAAAATAATTCCGTCCATCTTATATGACCTAATTTTATCCCAAATATCACTGCTGCTCCTCCTCCATATCAAAAACCGTCCCTCAATGATAAATATCTTCCATTAAAAATACCCTCATGTAACACAGTATTTCAGAGAATGGGCTTTGAAGTCAGGCAGGACTAGGTTTAAATTCTGCCTCAGCCACTTATAGATATATAACTTTAGGCATCTTGTTTCTTCAATATGAGCCTCAGTTTTCTAATCTTTAAAATGGAGACAATACATATTACCAGGCTTATAGTAAGTATTCATTTAAATTATTTATGTATATATGTATCACATTTAATATAATAACATACCTATTGAAGGACTTCAATAAATTCCAGTTTTAAATTATTTTATAAATATTATCTTTCATTTTAACAATCCTCATTATAAATATTGATCAATCTTATATATCCTCATATCAAATACCCTAGTTTGACCTCAGATATTATTCCTGTCTCTTAACTATTAACCAGATATTCAAAATTACCTTAAATTTACCTAATTTTAAATCTCCATGTGTTTTATCTTCCATCTTACATGTTCCAACCAAAATACATCTTAAATAGCATGCATTTTAATTGTCCTACTTTAGTCTTAAATATGTTCTACTTCAAATCCCCATTTCAGTTTAAATAACCTTCACCATAAATACCATTTGTAGAGGACATCTACTGTTTTAGTTTCCTAGCATTCTTTCCTCCCTTCTTGTAATGATTGATCTTACCTTTGGATAACAGTTCTTCCTTTATGCCTTGTGATTCTGATGGGGTTTTAAATTGTGATTTTCCATCCCTCCCATAACAGAGGCTGCCATTTGACCCTGGCCTCACCTATCATGGTCCCCCATCCACTTCGCCACAGTGATAGGTTCAGGGGTGAGCAAGTGACACATGCTGGAGGGACCAGTAGGGACTTTTTGTTCTGAAGCCGGGAAGGAGAGGTCTCTCTTTCTCTTTGAAGTATAAGCCATAAAGGATAGAAACCTGGAGCTGCTGACAGTTATATCTCCTTTGTCATGAATGAGACTGAGAACATGAGTCCAACATAGAGACAGAATCTGAAATGAAAGGAAGAGAGAGAGAGTTTTGAGGGCATTGTTTGTGTCTATGATCTAGTTCTGCAACTTGTTCTCCCTAATTTTAAGAGCCAATAAATTTTCTTATTTTAAAAGCTGGTAGCTGGGGACTTCCCTGGTGGCGCAATGGATAAGAATCTGCCTGCCAGTGCAGGGGGCACGGGTTCGATCCCTGGTCCACATACTGCAGAGCAACTAAGCCCGTGGGCCACAACTACTGAACCTGTGCTCTAGAGCCCGCGTACCACAACTACTTAGCCCACGTGCCGCAACTACTGACGCCCTGGGTGCCTAGAACCCATGCTCTGCAACAAGAGAAGCCGCTGCAAGGAGAAGCCTGTGCAGTGCAACAAAGAGTAGCTCTCGCTTGCCACAGATAGAGAAAGGCTGTGTGCAGCAATGAAGATCCAATGCAGCCAAAAAAATAAAATAAAAATTAAATCAAAAAAAAAATAAAAGCTGGTAGCTGGCCTTCAGTCATGTGTAATGAGAATAATACACATGTATAAATCTTAAAGATATTTTCTAAACTTAGGTCTCTTATCTGAGGTTTTCTTCTGGACTCAACCTTAAGACATTATGCTAATGGTGAAGATTATTTTAAACTAAAATCATGATTTTAGAGCATATTTAAAGGAATTCTTAGCTGTGTCAGTTGGAAACAGAGTTGGGATTATAACAGAACATTGTTTCTGAGTTTCAGACTCCAGGTGTAGTCATATTTAGAGACATATAGATTCAGGAATATCTGATATTGCACCTGTTGTGAATATAAGCCAGAATGTCAGGCAGCCTGCATTCCAGGACCAGCTTTACTCCCAATTTGCTGTGGGATCTTGAACAAGTGCTTTCCGTCCAAGGGTTTCAATTTCAAAATAAAGTAGTTGGACTTGATTTTCTCTTCCAGCCCTAATAGACTGAGTTTTTGAGGCCTAGATTGGTTCCTAGGCAAAAAGGTAGCAATATCAACAATATTACCTGGCAGAGCGTGCATTGACGCAATCTGAGTTGACTTAAAATCTAATAAGATAAAAGTTTTGAAGTATATTGTCTCAAAAGATTTTTTTACATATACATCTTAAAAGTTGTATAAAATAAATCATACCATTAACCACATTCCAATGTACAGTCTTGCTCATAAGAAAAATGACTTTGTAAACTTCAATATATTCTCAAATAAATTGGCTATTCATAAATTATATATACACGTATACATGCATATACTTACACATATGCATGCATATATATACATGCATGTATATATGCATATGCATGTATGTGAGTGTGAGAGAGAGAGATGCATTCAGGCTGATATTTCATTTTGCTCCAAGTAGAATTTGTGACTACTTCCATAAACCCCCAAGAATCACCTATTTGTGAATGCCCCATGTTTTTGCACATGATGTTACCCCTGCTTGAAATAGTCTTCCCACTTTTAACCCCCAGCAACTCTATTATTGAGTTTTTTATATTACATTGTAATGCTGTGTATAATCCTACTTTTTCTACTAAATCATGAACTCTTTGAGAGTAGGATTATGTTTACTCTATCTCTTAGGCCCAGTTAGAAACCTGGCAAAGAATATTTGCTTGGTGAATAAGTGTTAACTACCTTTAAACTTAAGCAAGCCACTCCTGGTCTCCTGTAGTTGAGTCTTGTCCATATGCAGTTCCACTGAGAAAGATCACGTTATGTTAGATAGAAGTCCATGGTTGGAGGGAGGGCTTCAGAGACCCAGAGTTGGGTATCAGAGTCTAAGCAAGACCTTTGCTCCTCCAATTCAACAGTCTTCCCAGGATTCTCTGTAAGAAGGAAGCTTCTTCCAAGCATCTGATACAGGGATAGGAGTATGCTGCTCCAGGGAAATTTCATTCTCCCTATGCAGTGATGCCTCTTATAGTAAAAATGAAAGTGTACAGCATGGCCCTGGACACATAGTAGGCATTCAATCAATGAAAATGCATTTCTTCTTATTATTGATTTGTGTAACTACCCCGATCTGCTGTTAGATTATGAATTCTTGAAGGATAATGGTAGTTTCTTATAATTTTTTGTGCTTCCCACAGATTCAGATTCAAGCAAATTTATTGAATACATTTTATGTGCCAGTCACCATGTCAAGTATTTGCTTATTTATTATCTCATCCAATCCTCTTGACAAATATCTGAAGTACATTTTTTCATTTTATTTTTTGATGAGCAGACTTAAGCTTAGATATATCAAGTAATTGGTTCCAGATAACACAGCTACTTAGTGGTAGTGTTCACCCTGTCCTTAAAGTGATGTTCTTCGCAGTGACATAATACCAATACCTAACCAAGTGCAGTGGGCATTTTATGCTTTCATAATTGTTGTGAAAGAATTAGAATCGATCTTTTGCTGAAAATGATAAATACTTGTTAATGTGCTATACAATTTTGTTTGAGCTTTAAAACTTGTGTAAATTGATGTGGAGAGATTTATAGAATATAAAAAGTAAAACCAGGTGATATGTGTGTATAATACGATTTTATTTTTTAAATACATACAAATGTACAGGAATATCTAGGAAAAATATGGAGGAATACGTATTGAAGTTTTAACAATTTTTATGAAATGTAGGATTACCAGTGATTTTTATCTTCTCTGTGCTATATGTTTCCTCTCTTTTTCCAAGCATATTTTATGTACTGAGTATTATTAGTATAATAACAAATTTAAAGTTTAAAATAATTAATGCCAAGAAGTGAACCATTTACTCCATGGATATTCATAACGACATAAATTCTAGGGATTGATGGAACAGATTTTTTACAAAATCTGAATACTGCAAAATGTACAATGGGGATGTAGAAAATACTGGATTTGCATGTCCTTTCCAATCACTTGACAAACCAGGATATTTCTAAAGAAAGTGTTGACATGATAGTGAACATGTATGACCTAATATGCTTTTAAAAACAGCACACCAACATTTGTCTTTCCATTGACACATTTGAAAACATGTCAAAATCTAATTTTGATTAGAGAAAAGAGTGTGACACATCTAGATTATAAATGCAAATCCCAGTAGATATTTGAGTTCATCTAATCTAATATGTTATTTTTAATTGCCATGGAACAAGATGATCTTGTGCAAATGAGGCATTGAGTTAATGACAGAACTTTGTATTTACATAGAGATTTTCTATGAGCTTAACATACTTCATGAATTAAAAGAAGTTCTATGTCGGTGCAATTACTTTGGAAAACTCTTTGACAGTGTCTTCTAAAGCTGAGTGCATACCTTGTGACCTAGAAATTACACTCCTAGCATATACTCAACAGAAATGTATATTTATGTTTACCAAAAGACATGTTCATAGCTGCACTATTTATTACAGCCTCAAGCTGGAAAATACCCAACTGTCCATCAACAATAGAATAGGTATAGAATGGATAAATTATATTATTATCATGTCATAATGGAATGTTATGCAGCAATGAGAATGAATTATCTACACCTACAGGTAACAATATGGATAAATCTCACAAACATACAGTTGAGTGAAAACAGCCAATACAAAAGAGTCCAAACTGTATGATTGCATTTGTATGTTGTGCAACAGCATGCAAAACTAAACTATGCATTAGACATCACAGCAGTGGTTACCCTTGGTATGGTTGGTAATGGAAAGAGAGCATGAGTGGAGGATATGTAAGGTGTTAGTAACATTCTGTTTTTGGATATGAGTGCTAGTTTCACAGATGTGCTCAGATTATGAAAATAACTCATTGAGCTTAAAGTTATGATATATGTATTTTTCTATGTGCATATTATAATATAATGTACCTTAAAATATAAGTTTACTGATATAGATTTAGACATCTTCTAACTCTCCTCTTCTAGACTTGAGGTGTTGTCCATTGGCACCTAAAGTTACTATCATTAATTTAATTCATTTATTCTAAATTGTATACTGTGTACTTACTCTATATCAGGTCTATGTAGGGTCTGCTGATATGAAAAGGAAGGGGAGGGGAGGGGAGGGCAGGGGAGGGAGGGGATGGGAGGGGAGGGGAGGGAAGGAAAAAGTAAAGGGAAGGGAAGGAAAAGGAAAAAAGAAAAGGGGGCTGAGACCTGAGGCTTGGGCTTTGGAGGTCAGATCCCAGGGAGAGGACTGGGGTTGGCTGTGTGAACACAGCCTGAAGGGGGCTAGTGTGCCACAGCTAGCTGGGAGGGAGTCTGAAAAAAACTCTGGACCTGCCTAAGAGGCAAGAGACCATTGTTTCCGGGTGTGCGAGGAGAGGGGATTCAGAGCACTGACTAAACGAGCTCCAGAGATGGGCATGAGCCACGGGTATCAGCAAGGACACCAGAGATGGGCATGAAACACTAAGGCTGCTGCTTAAGCCACCGAAAAGCCTGTGGGCAAGCACAGGTCACTATCCACACCTCCCCTCCTGGGAGCCTGTGCAACCCAGCACTAACAGGGTCACGTGATCCAGGGATAATTTCCCCAGGAAAACACAGGGCATGCCCCAGGCTATTGCAACATCACACAGGCCTCTGCCGCCACAGGCTCACCCGCATTCTGTACCCCTCCCTCCCACCGGCCTGAGTGAGCCAGAGCCCCCTAATCAGCTGCTACTTTAACGCCATCCTGTCTGGGTGGGGAACAAATGCCCTCAGGCAACCTACACACAGAGGTGGGGCCAGATCCAAAGCTGAACCCCAGGAGCTGTGAGAACCAAGAAGAGAAAGAGAAATTTCTCCCAGCAGCCACAGGAGCAGTGGATTAAATCTCCACAATCAACTTGATGTACCCTGCATCTATGGAAAACCTGAATAGACAACGAATCATCCCAAAATTGAGGCAGTGGACCTGGGGAGCAACTGTAGACTTGGGGTTTGCTTTCTGCATCTAATTTGTTTCTGGTTTTATGTTTATCTTAGTTTAGTATTTAGAGCTTATTATCATTGGTAGATTTGTGTTTTGATTTGGTTGCGCTCTTTCCGTTTTTTTTTATATGAATAAATATTTTTCTCTTTTTGTGAGTGTGTATATGTATGCTTCTTTGTGTGATTTTGTCTGTATAGCTTTGCTTTTACCATTTGTCCTAGGGTTCTGTCTGCCCGTTATTTATTTATTTATTTTTTATAGTATAGTTTTCAGCACTTGTTTTCATTGGTGGATTTGTTTTTTGGTTTGGTTGCTCTCTTATTTCCTTCTTCCTATATTTTTTATTACTTTTTAATTTTTTATATTTAATAATTTTAAAAATTGTTTTAATTATTTTATTTTATTTTTTCTTTCTGTCTTTCTTTTTTTTTCTCCCTTTCCTTCTGAGCCGTGTAGCTGACAGGGTTTGGTGCTCCAGCCAGGTGTCAGGCCTGAGCTTCTGAGGTGGGAGAGCTGAGTTCAGGATATTGGACCACCAGAGACCTCCCAAACCCATGTAATATCAAACGGTGAAAGCTCTCCCAGAGATCTCTATCTCAATGCTAAGACCCAGCTCCAACCAATGACCAGCAAGCTACAGTGCTGGACACCCTATGCCAAACAACTAGCAAGACAGGAACAAAACCCCACCCATTCGCAGAAAGGCTGCCTAAAGTTAATAAGGTTACAGACACTCCAAAACACACCACTGGATGCGGTCGTGCCCACAAGAAAGATAACATCCAGCCACATCCATCAGAACACAGGCTCCAGTCCCCTCCACCAGGAAGCCTACACAACATACTGAACCAACCTAACCCACTGGGAGCAGACACCAAAAACAACGGGAACTAAGAACCTGCAGCCTGCAAAATGGAGACCCCAAACAGAGTAAGTTAAGCTAAATGAGAAGACAGAGAAATATGCAGCAGATGAAGAAGCAAGGTAAAAACCCGCCAGACCAAACAAATGAAGAGGAAATAGGCAGCCTATGTAAAAAAAGAATTCAGAGTAATTATAGTAAAGATTATCCAAAATCTTGTAAATAAAATGGCGAAAATACAAGATATGTTTAAAAAGGATGTAGAAGAACTAAACAACAAACAAACAATGATGACAACAAAATAAATGAAATTAGAAATAGTCTAGAAGGAATCAATAGCAGAATAACTGAGATAGAAGAATGGAAAAGTGACCTGGAAGACAAAATGGTTGAAATAACTACCGCAGAGCAGAATAAAGAAAAAAAAGAATGAAAAGAATTGACGACAGTCTCAGAGACCTCTGGGATGACATTAAATGCCCCAATATTTGAATTATATGGTCCCAGAAGAAGAAGAGAAAAAAAAGGTACTGAGAAAATATTTCAAGAGAATATAGTTGAAAACTTCCCTAATATGGGAAAGGAAATAGTCACCCAAGTCCAGGAAGCACAGAGAGTCCCATACAGCATAAATCCAAGGAGAAACACACCAAGACACATATTAATCAAACTATCAAAAGTTAAGTACAAATAAAATATATTAAAAGCAGCAAGGGAAAAGCAACAAATAACATACAAGGGAATCCCCATAAGGCTAACAGTTGATCTTTTGACAGAAACTCTGCAGAAGGAAGTGGTGGACATATAAAGTGATGAAAGGGAAAACCTACCACCAAGATTACTCTACCCACCAAGGATCTCATTCAGATTCGCCAAAGAAATTAAAACCTTTACAGAAAAGCAAAAGCCAAGAGAATTCAGCACCACCAAACTAGCTTTACAACAAATGCTAAAGGATTTCTCTAGGCAGGAAACACAGAGAAGGATAAGACCTACAGTAACAAACCACAAACAATTTAGAAAATGGCAAATGGAACATACATATCAATAATAACCTTAAATGTAAATGGATTAAATGTCCCAACGAAAAGACACATGCTCTCTGAATGGATACAAAAACAATACCTGTATATATGCTGTCTACAAGAGACCCACTTCAGACCTAGGGACACATACAGACTGAAAGTGAGGGGATGAAAAAAGATATTCCATGCAAATGGAAATCAGAACAAAGCTGGAGTAGCAGTTCTCATATCAGACAAAATAGACTTTAAAATAGACACTAGTACAAGAGACAAAGAAGGACATTACATAATGATCAAGGGATCAATCCAAGAAGAAGATATAACAATTGGATTTATTTATGCACCCAACATAGGAGGACCTCATTACAAAAGGCACATGCTAACAGCCCTAAAAGGGGAAAATGACAGTAACACAATAATAGTATGGGACTTTAACACCCCACTTTCACCAATGGACAGATCATCCAAAATGAAAATAAATAAGGAAACACAAGCTTTAAATGATACATTAAACAAGATGGACTTAATTGATATTTACACTACCTTCCATCCAAAAACAACATAATACACTTTCTTCTCAAGTGCTCATGGAACATTCTCCAGGATAGATCATATCTTGGGTCACAAATCAAGCCTTGGTAAATTTAAGAAAATTGAAATCATATCAAGTATCTGTTATGACCACAACACTATGAGACTAGATACCTATTACAGGAAAAAATCTGTAAAAAGTGCAAACACATGGAGACTAAACAATACACTACTAAATAACCAAGAGATCACTGAAGAAATCAAAGAGGAAATAAAAAATTACCTAGAAACTAATGACAATGAAAACACGACGACCCAAAACCTGTGGGATGCAGCAAAAGCAGTTCTAAGAGAGAAGTTTATAGCAATACAATCCTACCTCAAGAAACAAGAAACATCTCAAAAAAACAACCTAACCTTATGCCTAAAGCAATTAGATAAGAAGAACAAAAAAAACCCAAAGTTAGCAGAAGGAAAGAAATCATAAACGTCAGAGCAGAAATAAATGAAAAAGAAATGAAAGAAATAATATCAAAGATCAATAAAACTAAACGCTGGTTCTTTGAGAAGATAAACAAAATTGATAAACCATTAGCCAGCCTCATTAAGAAAAAAAGGGAGAAGACTCAAGTCAACAGAATTAGAAAGGAAAAAGGAGAACAACTGATACTACAGAAACACAAAGGATCATGAGAGATTACTACAGGCAAATATATGCCAATAAAATGGACAAACTGGAAGAAATGGACAAATTCTTAGAAAAGCACAACCTCCCAAGACTGAACCAGGAAGAAATAGAAACAGACCAATTACAAGCACTGAAATTGAAACTGTGATTAGAAATCTTCCAACAAACAAAAACCCAGGACCAGATGGCTTCACAGGCGAATTCTATCAAACATTTAGAGAAGAGCTAACACCTATCCTTTTCAAAATCTAGCAAAGGTGGAACACTCCCAAAGTCATTCTATGAGGCCACCATCACCCTGATACCAAAACCATATGAAGCTGTCACAAAAACAGAAAACTACAGGCCAATATCACTGATGAACATAGATGCAAAAATCCTCAACAAAACACTAGCAAACAGAATCCAACAGCACATTAAAAGGATGATACACCATGATCAAATGAGGTTTATCCCAGAAATGCAAGGATTCTTCAACATATGCAAATCAATTAATGTGATATACCATGTTAACAAATTGAAGGAGAAAAACCATATGATCATCTCAATAGATGCAGGAAAAGCTTTTGACAAAATTCAACACCTATTTATGATTAAAAACCCTCCAGAAAGTAGGCATAGAGGGAACTTACCTCAGCATAATAAAGGCCATACATGACAAACCCACAGCCAACATCGTTCTCAAGGGAAAAAACTGAAATCATTTCCTCTAAAATCAGTAACAAGACAAGGTTGCCCACTCTCACCACTCTTATTCAACATAGTTTTGGAAGTTTTAGCCACAGCAATCACAAAACAAAAAGAAATAAAAGCAATCCAAATCGGAATAGAAGAAGTAAAACTGTCACTGTTTGCAGAGGATGTGATAATATACATAGAGAATGCTAAGGACGCTACCAGAAAACTAGTAGAGTTAATCAATGAATGTGGTAAAGTAGCAGGATACAAAATTAATGCACAGAAATTTCTTGCATTCCTATACACTAATGAAGAAATATCTGAAGGAGAAATTAAGGAAACACTCCCATTTACCATTGCAACAACAAAAAAATAATATACCTAGGAATAAACCTACCTAAGGAGACGAAAGACCTGTATGCAGAAAACTATAAGACACTGATGAAAGAAATTAAAGATTATACAAGCAGGTGGAGAGATATACCATGTTCTTGGATTGGAAGAATCAACATTGTGAAAATGACTATACAACCCAAAGCAATCTATAGATTCAATGCAATCCCTATCAAACTACCAATGGCATTTTTCACAGAACTAGAACAAAACGTTTCACAATTTGTATGGAAACACAAAAGACCCCAAATAGCCAAAGCAATCTTGAGAAAGAAAAATAGAGCTGGAGGAATCTGGATCCCTGACTTCAGATTATACTACAAAGCTACAGTAATCAAGACAGTATGGTACTGGCACAGAAACAGAAATATAGATCAATGGAACAGAATAGAAACCCAGAGATAAACCCATGCACATATGGTCACCTTATCTTTGATAAATGAGGCAAGAATGTACAATGGAGAGAAGACAGCCTCTTCAATAAGTAGTGCTGGGAAAACTGGACAGCTACAGGTACAAGAATAAAATTAGAAAACTCCTTAATACCATACACAAAAATAAGCTCAAAATGGATTAAAGATGGAAGTGTAAGGCCAGACACTATAAAACTCTTAGAGGAAAACGTAGGCAGAACACTCTATGACATGAATCACAGCAAGATCCTTTTTGACCCACCTCCTAGAGGAATGGAAATAAAATCAAAATAAATGGGAACTTATGAAACTTCAAAGCTTTTGCACAGCAAAGGAAACCATAAACACGACAAAGAGACAGCCCTCAGAATGGGAGAAAATATTTGCAAGTGAAGAAACTGACAAAGGCTTAATCTTCAAAATTTACAAGAGACTCATGTAGCTCAATATCTAAAAAACAAACAGCCAAATCCAAAAATGGGCAGAAGACCTAAATAGACATTTCTCCAAAGAAGATATACAGATGGCCAACAAACACATGAAAGGATGCTCAGCATCACTAATCATTAGAGAAATGCAAATCAAAACTACAGTGAGGTATCACCTCACACTAGTCAGAATGGCCATAATCAAAACATCTACAAACAATAAATGCTGGAGAGCGTGTGGATAAAATGGAAACCTCTTGCACTGTTGGTGGGAATATAAATTGATACAGCCACTATAGAGAACAGTTTAGAGTTTCCTTAAAAAACTAAAAATAGAACTACCATATGACCCAGCAATCCCTCTATTGGGCAGATACCCTGAGAAATCCGTAATTCAAAAAAAGTCATGTACCACAATGTTCATTGCAGCTCTATTTACATTAGCCAGGACATGGAAACAACCTAAGTGTCCATCAACCGGTGAATGGATAAAGAAGATTTGGCACATATGTACAATGGAATGTTACCCAGCCATAAAAAGAAACGAAATTGAACTATTTGTAGTGAGGTGGATGGACGTAGAGTCTGTCATAAAGAGTGAAGTAAGAAAGAGAAAAACAAATACCATATGCTAACACATGTATATAGAATCTAAAAAAAAAAAAAAAATGGCTTTGACGAACCTAGGGTCAGGAGAGGAATAAAGAAGCAGACTTAGAGAATGGGAGTGAGGACATGGGGAGCAGGAAGGGTAAGCTGGGACAAAGTGCAAGTGGCATGGACATATATACACTACCAAATATAAAATATGTAGCTACTAGGAAGCAGCCGCATAGCACAGGGAGATCAGCTTGTTGCTTTGTATCCACCTAGAGGGGTGGGATAGGGAGGTTGGGAGAGAGACCCAAGAGGGAGGAGATATGGGGATATATGTATATGTATAGCTGATTCACTTTGTTATACAGCATAAACTAACACACCATTGTAAAGCAATTATACTGCAATAAAGACGTTAAAAAAATATAAGAAAAGAAAAGAAAATTCAATCCCTGTTCAAGGAGTTCATATGAGTGGGTGAGGACAGAGACATAATCAATTGATTCAAAATAGCATGTAGAAATAAGTGCGGGTTATTTTGCTAATATCAAACAGGAAGACCCACGTCAGACTGTGTGGGCTTGGGGATCCGAGAAAGCAGCCTGGGACAAGTGATATATGACCTTTTGCTGAAAGATAAACAATTACACAAACAAAGGCTAATAGGAAACGCATTCCAAGCAGGAGGAAACTCCATTTCGGGAGTATCTGAGATGAGTGAGAATATGGTCTCTTCAAGAAACTGCACATATTTACTCTCTCAGGAATATAGCCTGTGAGGAAGAGGAGAAGTGGCAGAGCATGAGGCTAGAGAATTAAGAAAGAATTTTTAATATCTTGCTGAAGAATTTGGATGTTTCCTGTACCCAAAGGGGAGCTAGTGAAGGATTTAAAACAGAAGAGCAACGTGATAAGATTTTCATTAAAAAATATCGCTCTAGTATGGGTAGGGAGAATAAATTGGAGAAAGGACTAAGTAGCAGGAAGATCAGTAAGGCATTAATGCAAGAAATGCTGATAACCTAAATTAAGGTAGTCAAGTTCCCCAAAACTCCACTCACATATGAACGTGAAGCTGATTGGGGGAAATAGAGAGTAGGTTTATATTGTACCTTAGACAATTTCAATTGAATATTAGATCTACCTGTTCTTAAAATTCTTTAGTTGAAAGGATTAATATTACCCATTATTATCTACAGCACCCTGTACTTCTTTCTAGGTGCCAATAACCTAGGCCAGAACTAAGCCTGTTGTCAAGATCATTGCCAGAGTGATCTTTGACTCTAATGGAACCCTATCTATTGAGCTAGATCTTTATACTGGAAAAGTCTCTTCAGTAAAAAGTCTCTCTGTCAGGCTCAACTGGTCTTTGTGATGCCCTTGGATGTCAGGGACAAAAGACCAGCTCTATGGGAATAGGTATCTCCAAGCCTGCTGAGCACGTCAGTAAAACATTGAGTGTGTGGGATAGGAGAAAAAAAGAATGGCACCAAGAATAAATCTAGATTGGTGCAAACACACATTAGGAGTATCTTTTATTGTTTATAAGGCTGGATATACTCAAAAGGGAGTTTCACTATACTGCCACATTGCTGACCTGGCTGGCAATTCAGATGTCATCCTGCTTGTTCTCTCATTCAGTGTGAATCATAGTAGTTCTCACAGTGACAAAAATTGCAATTAAGCATTTCACAGTACTCCTTATTGATGCTCTAAACTTCGAGAAAGCCATGGGTATTGGAGCTGAAGCCTACCATACTCTGAAGAATGTCATTAAAGATAAATGAGGGAAAGAAGCTACCAAGGACAGGCATGAGGCAGTTTTCTTCTAACAACCTAGATCAGGGCTCAGCTAACTAAGGCCTGTGGGCAAAATCCAGCCCACTACCTGTTTTGTTTTGTTTTGTTTTGTTTTGTTTTGTTTTGTTTTTGCGGTTTGCGGGCCTCTCACTGTTGTGGCCTCTCCCGTTGCGGACGCGCAGGCTCAGCGGCCATGGTTCACGGGCCCAGGCGCTCCGCGGCACGTGAGATCTTCCCGAACCGGGGCACGGACCCGTGTCCCCTGCATCGGGAGGCGGACTCTCAACCACTGTGCCACCAGGGAAGCCCCGCACTACCTGTTTTTGTAAATAAAGTTTTATTGGAACACAGCAATACCGTTTGTTTACAAATTGTCTATGGCTGATTTTGTGCGCTAATGGCATAGGTGAATAGTTGTGACAGAGACTATGCAACTCACAAAGTCGAAATATTTATCATCAGGGTCTTTATAGGAAAAATTTGGCCACCTCTGTCTAAGTGTAAAGAAACCCTAGAACTGCTAGAGGATGTTATTGGAAAGGCTGACTGTAAGAGATAAGGTTTTAATTGGAATGGACTCTGAGTTCTTTGAGTCTGCCATGTCTGATCTAGAATTCAACTCTCTAGTTAATTTAGCTGATACAACAGACCTGAGCTTATAAAGAACTACCAAATGGTATCTTATAAAAACCTCTTTGACCAGAATGACTGGGAAATTTGGTTTAAAAAAGAAAAACATGTTAATACATATACCTAGGTGGTAGGAGATTATCTCAATCCAAAGCAAATTCCCAAGGCTGTGGCTGAGAAATAATGCAACTGCTTCCTGCTTAAAGTGAACCAGATTTGCTCTGAGTGCCTTCAGCTGACCTAATCCAATTAGAGGGACACCTTAGGTTTTCAGTATTCTGGGGCAACTGAAAATGCTTTTACTACTGACCTGATGGTAGAGCTTTGCCCTGCATATATCAAGATCATTGCACCTTAACTATCTGAATCTGCTTCTTAGAATTGAGAAGGTTCTGGATGGAAGATTCAGAAACGTCTTAGCCATTTAAGCCCTAGGCAGGAAAGCCTTTGAGCCAGTTTGGGTCTGTTCAGCTGGTTAGACCTCTGTTGCTGTTCTAAATCAGACAGCCCAAAACATCAAACCAGTATTTTACAAGGTCCTCTGGTCATTTTCTCCCCTTTACTCTCTTCCCTGTGGTATTCTCATTGGTTTATCTGAAATGATACCAGAAGTCAAACTTATCCATCTGGAATCTTTTTGGAATATCTAGCGTTGTAGTCAGGTGACTAGCTCAAAATTATATTTTTTCTCCCCTTTACCCCACCATGAGTCTGTGAATTCATATAATTATGGTGTGGTACCCTGAGGTTCATAGGCAAGCTCTCCAAAGTTTTTATGTGGTAAAAAAGTCAGTAACTAAAAATAGTCCATTAGCTACTCTGCCACCAGAGATTTTTTTCCCACTGTCCACATTATCCTTCATGGTATTCAAGTCTTTCATCCTCTGCTGGTACCTTTTTCCCTCCTCCCAGATTATCCTTCCTTTTCAAATTCCAAACCCTCCCTCTATTGTGCAGAACATTCAACTGTCTCCAGATCCTGGCCCACATTCCCTTTCAAGTTCTACCTTTGAGGTGCTCAGCAGAACCAAATATCTGTTTACTTAATGAGGTCCACCCCTCTCTGTAGGACTTGGGCTTGTAAACAATAACATTTCATATGTCAAGTACCAAGTACAGTCGGTGTTCAATCAGTGCTTTTTCTTCTTTTCCCTTCTGCTTTTTTTTATTGTTGTTATATTCTTTTTCTTCTTATGTCAAAAATAAATGCCTCATTACATCAGTTGACATTTGTGTTCTCTTATTTTGGATTTAAGCTCATAAAAGGAAAGATGTGAGCCCTTCTGGCCTTGCACAATACAGCATGTATCAGAAAGACATGTAATGTGTATTCTTCAGATTTGGTGTATTGTATCAGAGAAAACTTAGGGCCATTTCCTTCACGTTTACAAAACTTATTTCTCTGGGCTTCCCTGGTGGCGCAGTGGTTGAGAGTCTACCTGCCGATGCATGGGGGCACGGGTTCGTGCCCTGGTCCGGGAGGATCCCATATGCCACGGAGCGGCTAGGCCCGTGAGCCATGGCCGCTGAGCCTGCGCGTCCGGAGCCTGTGCTCCGCAACGGGGGAGGCCACACCAGTGAGAGGCCCGCATACCGCAGAAAAAACAAAAAACAAAAAAACTTATTTCTCCTCCAGTTAGGTAATAGCCTACTGTAGCTTGATATCTTCTTAGAATATAAAGCAGAGTCTGGGAAACAGGTAACACTGTGGTTAAGGTACAAGATTTGAACACATCACTTAATGTAGACTTCGATTGTGTTGCTTAATCCTCCTGAACCTCAGTTTCCTTATCCATAAGTACTAACGCATACTTCATAGAGTTCTTGTGAAGATCAAATGAGACAGTGAAAGGAAATTACTTTGCACTGGGACCGGCACAGAACAAGTTCTTCAAAAAATGGAGGCTATTGTTCTTCTTATTAATATTGTTGCCATACCATAATGATATTTGACTTGTACAGTTATCTCAAAAATTGAAAATAAATGGAGCAAACGACAAATGCTAGGAGGCAAATTGAGAAAGGGCTGGAAAAAATCCCCACATGCATCTAGGGTGGTATTCAATAACTCATTTTTTCCCACTTTTTACTCTAGAAAATTTCCACTTTATACAAAAGCAAATAGAAATAGTGTAATGGCCCTCATGTACTCATAATCTAGCTTCAACAATGATCAGTTCATAGCCAATAATTTTTCATTTTTATTGCTACTTATTTCCTTCTAACTCCTCTCTCATTGTCTTATTTTGAAGCAAATCCCATATTGTTATAATTTATTCCATAAATACATCAGTATATATTTCTGAAAGATAAGGACATCGTTAAAAATAGCCTTAAGTACTAACTAAATCTTGGTTGACTTGAAGCTAGCAGCCCTGGGTAATCCATTCACTTCCCCAATGATGTCAACACATGAGCTGAGGCATGAGATTGTACCCATCAGGAACGGTATCAAGACTGTTTGGTCGAGGGGAATAGAAGAAAGATAAATGTTACATTTTGATTTCATGAATACCCTAAATCCGTCCATCAACATAAGTGTGGTACAGGCAAGGTGTGATTATTTTCATGAGGTATCATGTTATAATGGGAACAGGCATGTGCCTTGGTCCAGAAAATCTGGGCTCCAAATCCTAATTCTACCACATATGGCTTGAGCCAAATTATTTGCTCCTAATACTCTTGTATGCAACAATTTGCAATTTATCAAATGATTCTTTTGCAAGTGTTAACTCATCTGTTCCTCATCATCTTGGGGGAAGGAAACAGGCTCGGTGCGTTTAAAGAATTTGCGAAGGGTCATAGAGCCCCAGTTTCTTCGGAGATGATAAGGAACAAATGAGTTAATAGTTGTAAAAGAAGCTGGGTTCAAGCTCAGTTCCATCTTACAGAAACCCTGCACCCTTTGTACTATGCCAGGCTGCTCTGTGTATGCTGGCTTCAACCCCAGAATTCCTGCCCTTACCCACTCTCCCCTGGTCTCTGGTTTGGTGCAGCAGGGATGAAAGGGACTCTAGCTAAGTTGGGCTAGGCACTGGCAGATCTGACATTGCAAGTGATGAATGCATGTGAGGAGGGATGCATCCAAGTTTGAGGGGCTTTATGCTTATTCAATTTGGTGGGCTGCTTTAAGACAATATGACATTACAAATACAAATGTAGATATGGAAGCTAGAATTGAGTTAGAATAAGAAGAGAAAGCATCACAAATTGCACAGTTTTCTAAAGCTGACAAATTATTAAATTATTTTAAATGCTACAGACATCACAGAATATTTTTAAATAGCATAATATTTTTATTAATTAACTTCCTAACATACTTCTATAATATTTTTCCCCATATTTTGGGCTGTATACTCTGATATTCTCTTTATATGACTATGATTCTGTAATATTTTCTAAAGAGAAAATAGAAAGCTAATTCAGTCTTTCTTCTAGTATGGTTGATCAAATATGTTTTTCATTATTGATGTTTTTTTAAAAATGTATTTTACTGTCATGATTTATTATCGGTAATGTAATATAAAACTTTAGGATTGCTGTGAAATTTGGGAAATTTTCTATCAATGTTTTTCATATGTAAATCTTAGGATTTTAGTTTTCATGTTTTCTTGTGCAGTGACTAATCTTAAATTTGCTTTGATTGCTGACATTCTTTAACCACATTACCTGGGCCCATCTCGGGTCCTTAAAAGGATCCTGTGCAGGTAGGGAATTTCTACTTGCCCCTACTTCCCTCTACCCCATACACACATCACGCTTGAGTTTGATTAATTTAAGGGTAAAGCTGACTCTGCAGATTAGTTGGTTACCTGTTGCCTCTTTTACTTCCCCTGGGGTCAGATCTTCACTTCCTCACCAGGTCTTCTACCCAACTGGAAAGCAAACTCTGCTCCAACTCCAGGCACAGAACATCCATTCCCCTTACCCTGTCCCTTTCAAAAGATGGTGTTGAGGGCCCCTACCCTCCCCCTCAGTGACTGAATTAGTCCCCAAAAGCTTTCTGAGCCCCTGAGTATCTATAAATAGGCATGTATATTATAAATTTACGGGCTTTGAGACATTGGCTACCTCAGCTATAGAAGACAGACCTCTGAAGATGAGGAGCTTCCATAAAAATATGTGGCTTTGCTAGAGCTGCGATCAGCACATTTCCTTTCCACTTTTTCTTTGTATAAATACGTTTCAGATGTTCAATTAAAATAAGTACCCTTAATTTCAAGCCTTAGTCAGTTGTGTGCTATAATTATCTACTGGGCTGCCCGAGATATTTCTTACAATTACTTTTCCTTACTTCCCCAGTGAAATTACTGGTAATTTTTGGTTTCGCTTTTATTTAACAGGACAAAGCAAAGCATTCTGGGTCTGCCTGAGGCAAGAATAATGTGGCTTTCTTAATAATGGCTACCTCTTGGTAAGGACCATCTCTAAGAGAGGAGGAGGGGGAAAAAATCCAGGATTTATCATTCTTTAAGTGAAGAATTTGGCCCTATTTAACTGTTTTATTTATTTATTTTTCTAAGAATAGACAGACTCAAATATAAAGTTTATGTTTCACGAACTGCTAAAGTGTTAGAAATAGGTTGGGAATATATCCTATATAGATCTTGTTTATCCTAGAATCTTTAAAAATGGCACTGTTCAGGTCATATCTGCCTGTCAAGTAGAGTCCAAGCCTTTCAGTTTGGGATTCAGGTCCTTCAGCAGACCAAGGAGCATTGCTGGGGCTGTAGTTCATAGCGGTGCCTCCGAGGGTACAGTACAGGCCAGGAAAACAAAAGGCAGAGAAACAATCTTGGTACGCAAACTGGCATTAACCAGTACCAATACTTTATTTTAAATATTGGGAGTAATTTCTCATTGACATTAGGGATTTTTGCCTATCTTATCATTTTATTCACTAATGAGCTGGAGAGCTTGGCTGTGAGTTTTGATACAGATTATCTTTGAAATGAGTACATTAGTTGCCCTGATTAGTTGGTGTGGATATGTTTTCTGTCAATTTGATTTCTAATGTGAAGGTCGTTGATCTTCACATAATTCATGTATATTCTGTTCCATCATCTTCTCATGCCTGACTTGGGAAGTCTGAGCTTCAGCAAGCTCCACATAACTTACATGATGTTTATTCACTTACTTATTTGTCCTGCCTCAGGAAGATCTAGATGCTTTGCTTTGTCCTGTTAAATAAAAGAAACCAAAAACTACCAGTAATTTCACTGAAGAAGTAAGAAAAAGTAATTATGAGAAATATCCCAGGAATAAACATTTATTTCCTGAGCACTTACTCTCTGTCAGCATCCTGCTAAATTTTATAGAAACAGAGATGAATAAAACACTGACACTGACTTCAAGAAGTTCATTGTCTGCAGGCAAGACAGACAAGTAAACATTTGAATATTCTATTAGTCAATATAAGCCACAACAAAAAAACTCCAATGGCTTAATAATTCTCAGTGGCTTAATATAAAAGTTTACTTCTTGTTTAGTTATAATGTATGTGGGTTAGTAGAGGAGCTCAGCTCCACAGTCAATTGGAAACCCAGATCTCTGCATCTAACTGGCAGATGAGGGAAGAGAAAGAGTGTGGAATATTGGGCTTGGAAGATGTGAACTTTCTGCCATGCACACTTCCTTTGCTAGACTTAATCCATAGTTCTACAAACTTGTATGGAAGGCTAAGAGATATAGTCTGACTGTGTGCCTGGGAGGGAAAGGAATTGGAGTTTGGTGAGCACATAGCATCATCTTTGCCACAGTAATAACATAGGATCATTTGTGCTGTTACAAAAATCAACACAAGGATTATGGGAAGAAGAAGAATTCTTAGTCTGTGGTATGGGAGGTAGAGGTGGGAATCAGGAATGGCTTCCTAGAGGATGTGACACTTAAACTGACTTTTGAAGAATATTTAAGAATTAGGTGAAGAAGAGGAGGGTGGGGTTTGAAGTAGGTGGGAGGACATGAGCAAAAGCAAGAAGACATGAAATAGCAATGTGTATGCTTAGAGAACTTGCAACTCAAAAGACTTACATCTAGATCTTACATTTTGATGAGAGACACAAGACTTTTGATCATCTCTTGTTCTGAGGTTAGTAGCAGTTCTGGATCACATGGATGCATCCTAATTCAATTGTTCTGATAAAATATGCATTGCCCAATTTTCAAAATCAAAGAAGTATTTTTTTGAAACTAGTTGAAAGTCAAGCAGTCAGAATGACCTAGTTAAGAACTTTATTCAAAAAAGAAAAAGAACTTAGAAATTGAAATCATTGAAAATCATATCTTCATCTATTTGTGAAGACACAGAAACCACATATTTTACCACATATTTTAAGGATGTATGGAGAGGGGCAATGTGGTACCTTTTTCTCTCCAATGAAATTGACAGCAAAATTTTCTATTGTAATATTATTCAGGGATGTTTTGCTGTGGGTCCATGAAGAACAGTTTATATACAAAGTGATTGGATTAAAATCTAATCATCTCTTGTACCTCCATCTATACTGTTGAAATTGGGGTGATGATCTAAGGCTCTGGTGTGCCCTAGAGCTCTTAGATTTTATAAATGTCTCTGTGTTGCTAAGACTAAAATCTATCTGCATAAGAATCTCTCTAAAGAGGAAATAAAGTTCTTGGCTCAAATAGGGATTTCAAAACAGGAGTTACTGCACTGAAAGACACATTTCTTGGACCATTTTTAAATATGAGAAAAATGAATAGTACATCTAAATATGGAATCCATATCGATAGAACTGGAGGTGGGGTGGGCGTCAAAAAGTGCTTATGGGAAAGGCAGGAGGGAAGTAAGTTAAAATAGGACCAATAGTGTTTATCTTGAAACTTGGCAGACAAATCTAGAATTTCATGGTTGGAAGATAGCAGAGAAAGTCAAGAGACGAGAGAGTATCATAAATTTCCAGACAAGAGCACAAACAGTAAACCAGTACCAGTAGAATTAAATGTGCTAAAGTATGTAAAGCATTTGACAATGCCTGGCACTTAATAAGTGTTCAATAAACATTAGCAATTTATTATTTTTATAACTATTATTATTAGTGTTCATTTTGCCTTATTGGACATTGTTAACTCAAAATACTCCTTCTTCTTGCTCAATACATTTCTTCTTTTTTTTCTTCTCTTGCAAATTTTCTTTATTCTCTATAACAAACATTCAGAACATTCAAAATTATACAATACATTTCTCAAAGCTGGCTCTCCTGAGCCTCACCATCCAAGCCCCTCCAGACGAGGTATTGTTCTTCTCTTATTCCATCACACATACCTTAAGTTTTCCCCCTTGAGCATTTATTAAAACTTTGTATTTGACTGAAAGCTCCTTGAGAATGGCAACAGAATCTTTTTCATCCTTATATTCCCAGGGAGACTACTGTATCCTTGACACAAAGTAGACATTTGAATATTTGAATGAATAGTCAATAACTTACAGTTTACTTAGCCCTTTCACATCCATTTTATGCTCAGTTAAGCTCAGTCATATAGATATTACTACAAACAAGAACACTAAAGCTTAGAAAGATTTAGGATTTTTGCCGAAGGTAGGAAATAGTACAGTCAATATTCCAGCCAGCCTGTCTGGCTATAGAACTTCCTATGCTTTTCATCAAAACACACCACACCTTCTTGGAATTTATGATGGTGAGAATTTATGATTCAGTGGCCTAATACCAAGAGACCTGGGTTCTAACATGGCTTTGCCCCTCTTTTAGGGCATTGATAATTATATGATGTCTTATCTTCTTCACTACAAGCATGAGAACTCTTTGAGGGCATGAACAGCTGTTTTCTTCACCTCTTTATGCCTAGCACATACTGCATGATGTGGCACAGAGTAGGTTCTTACTATACAGCTATTGGACTGATTACGTAAATGAGTGAATAAATAAAATTATTCTTGATAATAATAATAGCAACGATAATTGCAGTCTATAAAAATAAATACAAAGCACTTTAGCATCCATTATCTTCTTTTATCCTATCCCCACTGTTCTAGATTTGACAAGGTTGGTTTGTTATCCTTATTTTGGAAGGAGGCAAACTGAGTCTCAGAGAATCTCAGCAAGATGCCAAAATTCATACCTTTGATATAGAACTGGGATGCCAACCCAGATATATCTGACTGCATATAGCATGCCGTTTCATCACTATCAGTCTGTTTCAAAACCAGAGAGATTTTCATCTTTACAGAAGACTCAAAGAAGACCAAAACTTTAATAAGTAGAAAGAATACCAGTATTACTGATAGAATTTCAGGTCATTTGGGCTATCAGAGGTGGAGATTCCTTTGGGTGTGCTTTTATATCAGTGCTTCTCAAACGTCATGTGTATGCAAATCATTGGGGAATCTTGTTAAAATGCAGATTCTGATTTGGTCAGTCTGCCATGAGCCTCAGAGTATCCATTTCTGATAAGCTTTCATGTGATGCTGATGCTGCTTGTCCAAGAACCACACTTGGATAGCAAGGCTTTCATAGCAAGGCTTTCTATCACCCATGCCTGGGCCCTCTCTCCTCCTGAGTCTGGGCCCTGTGGGGTGGGCTTGATATTCCCTACTCCACCTCTTGCTCCAATGATAGGATTTAAACCCACATTATTTTTCTGAGTAACCATTTTTTGTTCACAGGGAATTATCACCTAAACCTATAGTCACTCGGGCAGGGATTTGAGCACTGAGGAAAAGGATTTAATCTATTTATTTTGTTCATTGGGATAGATAGACCACACAACGTGCTGCTGACCTACAACTGAAATGTAAAACCTCCCAAAGGGACTGCTTGAAGTTTTGCTTGTTAGATAGATACCTTTGGGGAACCTTGGTGGGTCCCAGAAGGGATCAGCAGGGGTCCAGAGAGCATCCTTTTTCATTCTGAGAACAAGTAAATCACTGGGAAATCATGAAAAGAGAACTAGGCTGGAAGTCTCAGCCTTACTCTCACTGAGCCACGTTTGACGAGCACTCTAGGTTTGAGCATTTGCAGCTGTAAAATGGGAAACATTACCTACCTTACAGAATCGTTGTCAAAATTACAGGAATACTATATCCCCTCTATAAGATCACGAACTTCTTAAAGATAGAACCTGTGTTACATTTGACTTCTGCCAACCAGAGCTCTAAATACAATGCTTTCTGTATAGTAGACCACCAGTTACTGAAGGTGGGTAAAGAAACTACTTATCTGGAAGGATACTGTAACATGTAAAACATTATTATACTAACATTTTTGTATATTGCTTTAGTATTGCAAAGAAGAACATCAACTTATCTAACCAATTACAAACGTATGCTGTTTTTAACCTTCTATTACGTCTCAAATTTATTCTATCTTTACCATCCCCTTCTTAATCAAGAAGGGGATGGTAAAGATAGAATCTCTCACCTGGGCTAGTCTAATAGCCTCCTAACATCATCTCTCACCTGGGCTAGTCTAATAGCCTCCTAACATCTTCCCTCATCCACTGTATAAAGCCACAATGATGTTTTAAATTTTTTAAGTCTGATAGTGCCACTCCCCTGCTTAAAGGTCTCAGTGCCTTCCCATTATACTTTGAACAAAGACAGAGTTCCTTAACAAAGCCTATAATGCCATTAATGAACTAGCACTTGCCTGTGTCTAGACTTAGCTTATACCTCTCTCCTCCATGGTTTTCACACACCAGTCAGTAGCACTGGCCTTCTTTCAGTCCCTTGAATGAAGCATGTGCCTTTTAGGCACAGGAAGGAATGCAGGCTGTTTTCTTTGCCTTACGTGCACAACCCATTCCCTACTTTAAAAGCCTTTATGTTTTAGCTCAACCATCAACTATCTCCAAGGAAATTGTCCATGACCCCACTGATTGAGCCTGAGTTTTTGTTGTTGTCGTTTTATGTTCTCATACTGTCTGGTACATTAAAAGCACATATCACATAACTGGATATTTTTAAATTATTCGCTCAATATCCTTTTCAAGTATGATATGAGCTCCATGTGGGTAGGGTCTTTAATCTATCTTGTTCATTACTATAACCACAGCTCTTGGGAAAGTGCTTTGTACATAGAAATACTTATCAAATATTTGCAAAATTGATAACATTAGATTGATTAATTTATATCATTATTATTAATCCTTTTGGTATCTTCCTTATAGTCAAGTGTACATATTACATTTTTATTTGCACTTTTCTATTCATCCTCTCCCTTAAATATCTCATAAGTCCAACTTGTAAAATAGTTATTTTTAACTCCATTTTTTGGAAGAAACTGAGGATAACTGAGGTAAAGTGGCTTGATCAAAGCTGCACAGCCAATTTGTGGCAGAATCTAGATTAATTAATGATAAATCCAATGTCCTTTCTACCCTCAGCTGCATAACCTAGATTGTTGTGAAAGTGACAGGTGAGGGTATGTCCAAGCAGGTTTAGCTTGTCAGAAAGCATGATCATGTGCTATTGAGTGGCACTCTGATACTGGGCCACTCACCTATATTCTAATTTAAAATGTATATATTATCATTCAGATCCTAAAATGTAGGAGTAGGAAAGGCCTATAGGGAAATATCTAATTTATTTATTTGATTAAGCCACGTACTATACAATAAAAATTTGCTTTCCATTTCCAGGTAATCTTAAGTCTTGAATAAGGATAAACCATAAGTAGTTGAGGCAAATGTCGGGGGTGATTTATTGCAATAATCATCTGCTCTTGAGAGGAAGCTGTTAAGTGGCACAGCGTTTCCCAAATTTACCTGAGCATGAGAACCATTTGGGGCAATTATTAAACATAGAAATTCCCAGGCCCCTCCTTAGCAGTTTGGGAGTGAGGTTCAGGAATCTGCATGTTTAGCCAGTACCCCAGATCAGGAGGTTGGGTAACAATGAAGCGTGTTAAAATGGACAAACACTAACACCCTGATCTGGGAAAAAGAACATGAACCCTTTGATTGTGGTGAAGTAGTTCAGACTCAAGAGGAAGGACTGACAGTTCTCTGGAGGTATTTGCTGAACCTCATTTAAACTAAAGAGTTACTGTTTTAGAATACCCAAGACTGACTTCCAGCACTGGATCGGCCTTCCTTTGTAGTTAAAGGAAGCAGATTAGTTGCTGGGACTCACATGAGAGATTTAACTGAGTGGTCAAGGACTAAAATCCAAGGTTCCTGAAACCTCCAGTCAAGGCACAGATTTGTAAACATTATTAAAGGTCTTGGTGACATGTCTTTTTAAAAAGTCTAAAGATGTGCAACACCAGTAATGGGAGCCTGGCTCAGGCAAAACTCAAAAATTATTCTTTAATATCTACTTGGTTTCAAGTCCTAAACTGAGTATTGGGATTCAAAAAATCTGGAAGGAAACATTAACAAAGGCATACCTCTAATACAGTGGAGGTTGGAGTCACATAGTAATTAATCTGGCCCTTCCCTATTCCATCTTTGTCTCCTCTGAACTATAAGAGCTTCTCAGAACACAATTTAAATACTACTTTCTTAGAAGGTGAATGCAAGTTGGTGAAAGGGAGTTCAGTCCAGGAAGCTGGATATAGGACAAACCAGGTAGAAGAGACACAAGAGTAAAACACATACATATAAGAAATCTTCCTCTCCTGAGGGAAGTAACTGTAGTTCAATGTATTTTGAACATAGTATTTTGGTGGTAGCCAGAGGTGAGGCTAGGGAGGTAAGTAGAATTAGGGATTAAGGTCATGAAAGGTCTTGAATACCATGTTAAGGAGCCTAGACTTTCTCTCTCTCTCTTTTTTCTTTTTTGGTAGATAATGCTGATGGATTACTTTAACCATAAAAGAAACATGGTCATATTGACAGTTTTTTGTTCTGTTTTGTTTGTTTGTTTTTAATCCAGGAGGTAGCATTGTGGATGGATAACACAGCAACAAAAAGATGTTCTCAAGAGAAGGCCATAAGAGCTCCATCAGAGGAGCTGGATGCTGATATATGGGAAGGAGGCAGAGTCAGAAACTGGAAAGTGAGAGCTCGGTATTAGCAATGAGAGCTTTCTAGAGTCAACCTAGATGAGGAAACAGCAGGGGCAGCAAGTATCATGCACAAGACAGAATGGTTTGTGGTGGCTTCAGTCAACGTTTATTTCTATTCAGCTAGCAGTGTGAAGGCTCTAACTCTGTGGACATCCTTGAATGTACCAGGAGCTCTGACATGTTTGAGATGAATTAGCAGCGTCCTGAGAGATGGTTGAACCATACATGGGTGTTTGGGCAAGAAGTATGACAGCCAAGGGCTAGAGTCTAGCTCCTTATGAGGGAAACAGGTAAGAGCAAGGCAAAGCCATCATCATTGTGATAAAGGAGAACTTTAGGTGAATTCTTGGAATAAAAATTCCTAATTGGGTTTAAAAGCCAATTATGGGCATTAGATAACACTTAACTAGGGAAGAACTATGATTTTACAATGCAATTCAGGAGCTTAGGAGTAGTTGGACCACATAATCAAATCAATAGTATAGACACGGAGAATGACTGAGACTTCTGGGATGTTAGTTAACTTTTCTGAACCTCAGTGGCTCCATCTATAAGATAGGGATGATAATATCTATTTCATAGAGTTGTTGAAAGCATTAAATATGATAATCAATGTGAAATCTCCTGCCACTGTGAGGTGACACAGTAAGTACTCATTAAATGTTGGTTTCCTTTTTGTGTCTTCTGCTTCAATTCAGAACTTGTCAAACTGCGGGGGTTAGCCCAGTTCCTCGTATGGAGGGCTTTGGCTTTGTTAAAGAAGGGGAAGGAGAAGGCAGAATTTTAGAAATAAAACTACGGAGCTACCTAAAGGGTATGAGGCTAGAATCTTGCTAGACTAGACTGGCAAGAAGCTAATCCGGAAGTCTTGGAATAGCCTTACTGTACTGCATTCAATATGTACGCATGAATCTAAGCAGAATAAGCTAAAGCAAAAAAGTTTACTTTCCAGTGTGGATCATGTCATTTGGAGGACACATTTAAGAAATTAAAGTGAAATGCATAATTCTAAAGCTTAAATAAGAGCTCCTCTTTTACATCACTTTCAACTACAGATTGTACTGAATTGCTTTCCCTGGCATGATAGCTTTTATTGTTGATTTCATGTCAAATTGAAAACTCAGCTATGTGAGGACTCATAAAAAGCAATTAATTTTAACTTAAGATACATCATTCCAATGAATTACAAAGTTACAAAGAGATAAGTGGGACACAACATAAATGGTTTCAAAACCACATTTGCTTTCTTGTTTCTATCCTTAGGAAATTCTTAGAAGAGATCCTCACTGGTATATTTTATTCCATGCCGTTTTATATTTCTCTACTCTCTTAAAACTGGACTAGCTAACCATTCTCTCTAACACTCCCTAATTTCTTGCAGTCTTTGCAAATGAATTCCAGTAGATCCAACTTCTCTTTCTCCCTTCTATGGACATACTATTTCCATCAGTTGAGGTTTCTTTGTTTGTTTTTTGTTTTGTTTTGTTTGTTTTTCTCATTAAGAACACCCTTCTGGTACAACAAAGAGGGACTCCACAGCAAGCAGGCTCTAGTCTTTGACTGAGCCTTCTACTCTTCCATACCTCCGTCTCTACCTCTGATCATTCGTTTTCTCTGTCTCTTTAGCTTAATGAACTATTTGGTTAACTCTAGTGTTAAAAGTCACCCAGCTTGTTTTTGCTACAGAATTCCAAGGGCATTCTTCTTCAGGGCATGGTGTCTCCTCAGATGCTTTCTCTGGTCACTGTCTGTATCACTTGTTTCTCCTTAGGCCTAAAGGGATAGACCTGATACTTTGGTTTATTGTCAGTTGTACCACATGCCTGCATCATGTGTCTTCCATGGCCCTAGAACACGTAACACAGTGGGTGAGAATATTCGTAGGTCACTGAGTCATGCAGTAGTGAGCTTTATCTCTCTGACTCTTCTAGTCTTTTGTTTCATTATTGCAAAAAGCACATTGACTTTCTTTAATGTGTTCGTATTTTTCTTTTCTTTCTTTGCCATTGTTGCAACAAAGTATGAGTTAGCTGCCTTCCATGGCCATATAATAAAAATTACAATAACTAACATGCAGTATGCTTATTCTACGCCAGGCCATGTGTTTATCTATATTGACTAATGTATGTACACTCTCTTTCTCTTTTTCTCTCTCTATAGATGTAGACAGATATTAATATATAGATATAGAGATATTAACTATATATAACATTATATGTATGCATATATATGTGATCTCATCAGGTAAAATTGTTATAAAAACTCATTTTTTTCATATGAAGAAATTGGGGCTCAGAGAGACTAAATGACTTGCCCAAGGTCCCATAGTTAATAACTAGCAGAACTAGGGCTGAGTCCTACTCCAGAGCCTGGCCTCTTAAACATTATATTGTTACATTTGTCTAAGACTCTTTACAAAGCTTGTTTACATATGTCATCTGATCGCCACAGCAACCCTATAATTATTCCCATTTTACGGATGAGGAAATAGAGGCTCCAAGATGTGAAGAATATACTGTAAAATACATAGCTGGTAAGAAGTTGAACTGGAATATGAGCCAAGGTTACTGATTTTAAATTTAGAAATTTTCCACCAAACAGTTGAAGTTCTAAATTGAAGCATCTGGGAATAAATTTGTATCTGATTTAACTTACAGGTATGTTCAGACTTGTATGCATATGTGTGTATGTGTGTATTCACACATATATATGCATATATTTCTTTTTATATTAACACCCATATACATAAGTTATTATATGGATAAATTTTTAACTTTTAATTTAGTAAGTTTATAAGCATAACAAGATGTGATGATTCTTTTGAAAAAAATCATTGTCATTTGTTATGCCCTCAACAAAAACTATGTTCATATAATCAAATTTCACATTATTGGAAAGTTGAGTTTTTTTTTTTTTTTTTTTTTTTTGCGGTACATGGGCCTCTCACTGTTGTGGCCTCTCCCGTTGCGGAGCATAGGCTCCGGACGCGCAGGCTCAGCGGCCATGGCTCACGGGCCCAGCTGCTCCACAGCATGTGGCATCTTCCTGGACCGGGGCACGAACCCGTGCCCCCTGCATCGGCAGGCGGACTCTCAACCACTGCGCCACCAGGGAAGCCCATGAAAGTTGATATTTTTGACATGGATTTTCACATGTCCTCTAAGTCCTTTATCTGAGGGGTATTGGGGGAGTATGGTAGGTAGACACAGGTTTTGGCATGCTGTGACCTGATTTTGAATCTTGATTCTTCTTGTGACATTCAGCAAATTACTTTTCACTTAACTTCTTTCATCAGTATTTTAATCTGCTAAAAATAAGTAGTTTTTCTGACCATAAGGCTTTCTTCCTCTAATTTGCTCTTCAGATAGTTGTCAGAGTGATAGTTCTAAAACACTATCCAGATTATGTCATTGACTTCCCTAAAATCCATCTCCCTCTCTCCCTTGTTTTAAGGATAAAGGTCAAATTTTTTAGCCTGAATCTCAAAGCCCTTTATAACCTATCTTTCTAGTTTTAATCCCTCTCGAATTTCACTCATCCTCCCTATGTTGAGTGGCACCTCAGCCTAAGTTCACCCAGTTATTAACAGGTTCAAGCTTAGAACCCAGATTCTCTAACATTAAGTTCAATACTTTTTCTATTCTCACATCATCTCTAATTAACAAACCTCTTGAAGTAACTTATTATTGAGCTGATTCCATTTTCTTACTACAGAGCATGCCTGCTATCTGAATTTTTCTTGCATTTAATAATAAAAAACAATTAATACTTATATTTGTACCACTCTGCCAGGTGCTGCATGATCTGATAGAAGTAAGATACAGTCCGTCTGTTAAGGAGCTCACAATGTAGTAGGAGAGATGAAGACAAACAAAATGGATTCTAGTTAAGATAGAGTGTGTCCCTCTCTTCTGACATAATGTAACAGATATCAGAGGAGAGGGACAGAGACAGAGCCATTTGGCTAATGAGGAGATAGGAAAGAGCCCAGAAGTGGAAGTCAGGATGCCTGGATTCTACTTCCAGTCCTGCTGTGAACTTTCTACATGACCTGAGAGAAATCATTTACCCTCTCTAGGCCTCAAATTCCACATTTTAAAAATTATGAGTTTGAAGTAACATTAAATGATGTATAAGACTCAAGTGAAGTCTAATATTATAATCTTTCTTATAGCTAAAGTAGAGTATTCCTCCAAAATACAAATAAAAACTATCATTAGTTGAGTGCTTCCTATAAGCCAGTCACTGTTTAAAATACTTTACAGGCACCTAGTCCTCACAATAACTCTATGAAGTAAGTATTATTATTATCATTCTTATTATACAGTTTAGGAAGGTGAGGTAGAGAGAGGTTAAGTAAGTCATAGGTTTGTGATTTGAACCTACACTTTTATGTTTGCAGAACTGATACTTTTCACCATCATTCTTTGTGGCTTCTTACAGATGCTTGCTCATAAAGCAATGGCACTCAAGCTTCAGCTCCACAGAGACCGTAGCATTAACTTTGTCATACATCACTTGGTCATATTCGTTTGATCTTGTAAGTTTTAAACAGTGTAAGCACATCTTCAGTACATACTCATTGTCAGATGTAATGATTCTCTCTCGGAATCAATGCTTATCATCTCTCCTTCCAGATAATGCCAATTCAAAAAGCATATTTAAGAAGCCAATGTGCATGTTGTTGATGATTTTTAAAAACTTTACAAACAAGAGTATGGTCCATTTGCTAGTATTTTAGTGATTGAGAGTGTACATACATTAGTCAATATAGATGATTATCAGTATAGCCAAACATACCTTATCGAAATAAATAAGTAAACCAATAGTGCAATTTAAATTTTTCTCATGTAGTTCCCACTTAAATTTATGGTTTTTGAAGATAATGTATAGAAACTTAGGGATAATTTATTCACTTTTATCACTCATTCTGCTTTCCAAGTTGCTTTCATATACATTATGCTTGGATCATAAGGCCTTTATGATTCTTCTTAATAAAGAGATTCTGATTATGTGATGTTATTTTTACTTTGGGGGCCACAAGTCCTCAATAGTGCTGTGAACTAGGATGGGCATTAATTATACTCCTCATTTGCAGATGAAGAATTTGAGCTTCAAAGAGATAAAGTGACCTGTTTCAGGCCACACAACTAGAAAGAGGAAGAACCAGGACCTGAAATCAAGTTTCCCTGATTCCAAAGTCAGCATGCCTTTCACTCTACAATTTTGCCTCCCCTGCATTTTTCACACATGATTCTATTCAAGCCTAGGATAGATCAGGAAAACTAGAATCCTTTTGGCTGTAGGCAGGCCCAGATATCAGCAGGATTACTGAATCTGAGCTGCATTTGGCAAGATCCAGTGAAAGAGGAGCCAGAACCCCTTGCAGGCAGGGAACACATACACAGGCCCAGGTCAGGACCATGGAGAGTTCCCGGTGAGTGGTTCTTGTTTTTTTAATTATTCTTTGCAGCTTGGGCTTCACCCTCAGGTCTAAGAAAATGCATTGACTGCTTAGATACAGCCTAATCTGTCCTTGCTGGGAGGGACCCTCATTCGTATTTATATACAATTCATTCAAACTGCTTTCTATTCCAGTTTTATTTTGTATGATTATGTGTTTAATGTCTTCCCTGCTACGTACACACTATAGATCATAAATGCTTTGAGGTCAAGGCCACATCTGTTTTTACTCAGTTTTGCATCCCTATGGCTAAGAACAATGCCTGGAATTTGGTAAACAATAAATGTTTGTTAAATAAATGTTGAATGCATACAAATACCAAGTGTTAAGCACATGCTCAATGCTAGGCTCTATTCTGGGTACTCTTACCTTTCTGCTTATTGAACCTCACTGAATCATAATCGCTCAGTGAGATAGTAAAGAAAGACACTATCAAATTTTTTGACCTCATGACCAAAATTTTTGAGAGAGTTCACATATTTACTGCTTCTATTTCCTCACTTTCCATTCAGTCTTCAACCAACTGCACTCTGGTATCTGCCTTCACCAATCAATTTGGAATTGCTTCTTTAATGAACTTTGAAATATCTTTTATAACCTCATTTCACATGACCTTCAGCATTTGACATGGTGACTGACTCACTCTTCCTCCCTCTCTCCTCTCTTGTTTTTCTTGGCAACATTCTATCTTGGTTTTCTTCTCACATCTCCATCTATTTCCCATTCTCTTTCTTTTGAGGACCACCAAGGGTTGGGATTCCCTAGGGTTCCATCCTACTCTCTTCACACAAGCTCCCTGCTCTTCTCATCCACACTCTTCAGTTCCTATTACTTCAAGTACCATCTACAAACTTTACCTGTTGAATCCATCATTTCATTCCTAGATATTGTTAAGAGGTCTAAGCTCACATTTCCAAACATCCACTGGCCAGTGGAAAAGGCAGGAAGGACATTCCTTCAGAGAGTGTGGTGGGAGTAAAAGCAGAGGGATGAGAAAGCTTCTAGCATGTCTGGGGGTGAATAGGAATAATTAGACATTCATTTGCTCTCACTAGTACAGATTATTTTTGCAAAAAGAAGAAAAAACTAGTATAAAATAGGTACATAACAAAAATCTTTGAATGTATAAATGAGTGAATGAATGAAGTAATTTATGGGTCTAGAAAAACTCTCGACTAGGAACTTTACAAATGTACTTTACTGTTGCAGCAGCTAATAATGGTAATATATGGCATGTCTGATATTTGCTTTCCCATGTCCCCATTGCCACATACTCATTCAGCCTTCTGTCATCCCTGTTTTAGATTATTTGCTCCTTTCTAATCTGCCTTTCATATAATAGTCAAAATAATCTTTTAAAAAGTAAATTTGCTTGTGTCAGTGTCCTGCTTAAACTCTTCAATTAACCTATGGTTCTATAAGGTAAAGAACTAACTCTTGGTTTTACATTCAAAATCTGTCCTTTTATGTGCTCTAGTCACATTGGACTACTGTCTATCCTTGACTCATTATTTTCATTTTATACATCCTTTCTAGGACTACAGCTACTTAAGAGGACCTTGCTGTTCTCTTACCCAAGCCCTTTATACATACTGTGTTATCTGTCTGAAATACTTCATTTTAACTTTCCTCCTTTACCCTCCATTATAAAGCATTTGCTACAGTGTATGGCATATAGTAAGCATTCAACAAATGCAGTGAATGTCATTGTCATTATTGTCTTTGTTGTCATTGTCATCATCATCATCCTCATAAGATGTGAGTGATCCTAGCTGCCAGAGGTATCAGGGACTTTCCAGATTAGTTAGTTCAATTTACATTTTATATATTCTCAAATAGATCCAGGAAAGGGAAGAAGTTTGTTCAAACTTATACAGCTTGTGAGAAAGAAACCAAAACCAGAGAGCTAGAACCTAGCTGAACTAACTTTGCCTGCCACCCAAATAGACCTCTTATGCTTTTGAAATTATTTTACCTTCTGACCGATTGATCAACTTTTATACAGGGAAGAGCATGGTCAATCTTAATTGGGCTCAACTCTTGGCTCTTCTGTTTACTTGATAATATTACTTAACTCATATAGCTGTTAATATGGACAATGTATATGTAATATATAACACAAACCTTGGCCCAAAGATAGTATACCCCCTTTACCTCAGACTTGATGTGTGTCCTCTCAGACATGTAGGCTAGAGGGATTCTAGGACCTTATAATTATGTTGGTCAAAATAGTGGTTGGTTTTAAAAACTTGCAGGAGGGAAATATCATATGAAGAAAGTTAAGAGCATATTGTCTTCAGCGTGAGCAGAAACCCAAAATAGATTGCTGCATACGGGTTTCTAGTCGTGCTTGGGAATGCAGCCGACTGCGCACAACATGGTCCTTATCCTGGGACTCCGCCAGCTTTGCCCTCCCTGCATGTAGGGCAGGTGCATCTGTGCCCATGGCCCATATTTTGCATCCATAAGAGATTCAAGGCAGGTTTGGATTCAAATAGAGAGGTCTGCAGAGGGGTCTAGGCACCCCTGAACCAGTTTCCTGCATCTTAATACTCAGAAATCCAAACCACTATCTGTAGAAAATTTTACAGAGCTGTTTACCTAGTTCCCGGAGGAAAGTGTCCTCATAGTTCTGCCTGTCTTCTTCCTGACCCTACCTCTGTCTCTCAGACCTGATATTTCCCATTTGAGCTTGAATATATTAGACTGGGATGATCTTCTGTTGGGGAATTTAGAATATTTCTCTCCTTCTGCGTGGTGGAGAATTGTATCAAAGAAAACTGGAACTGTCATTCATTAAGAGACAGTGAAGTAGAATTTGTTGATTTTCTATCTTGTTTTCTTATTTAATTTTCATTAACCCTCTGAAGTAAATCTTAATGTCCTTTAACAAATGAAGAAGTTGAGATATTAATAATCAGTGATTTTAGTAACTTAAGCAAGGTAATAAAGTTGGGAGCCCCAGAGCAAGATTTTAAATATATGCCTATCTGACTTTAGCTTTACCATGTAATCCCCAATTAGCTGCATTGCCTGTCTTCACTTCTCTTGTGTGTCTTCACTTCCAGGTCTCTGGGTTGTTTTTGTGAACATATTCACAAAGGAGGTAAAAAACATATACTTCCAGTCCCCACTACTCATTTTTTCCCTCCTTTCCCTTCCCCAAAGTATCTCTCTTCCTTGACTCTTGCTTTCAGATTGTGTGACATTGATCACTTAAAGTATCACTGTCTGATTAATGTCTTCCCCCAAATCCTCATTAGTTGTGAGTTGCATAATTTTCTAAAAACAGGAGTTAAATTTCTTTGTTTCATGGTATGCAACAGTGTTAAGAAGTCACAGATGTAGGCTGCAACAAAAAAATTACAGTACTGATTTCATTAGTTTGACAGTTTGGAGGAGTAATTGAAAGAAAAAAGACAAAAAGAGAGAGAAGGAAAGAAAAGGAAATGGAGAAAGAGAGAGAGAGAGAGACAGGAGAGAGAGAGGAAGGAGAGAGAAAAAGACAGAGAAAGGAATGGATTTAGAGTAAGATTTGGTTAGGCCTCTAGCATATGTATATATGCCTGGGACTAGGAATGCATTTAACTTCTGTGAGCCTTAGTTTCCTCTATCGGCTATAAGGAGACTCTTCTCAGCCTTCTCTTCCTCATAACATTAGTGTGAGATAAATGTAGATGTAAAAAATTTTTACATAGATGTAAAAATATTTTACAGATTGCAAAATGCTTTACAATTGCAGATTTTTACTAACAACCTTTATTCAGCATTTTAAAAATAACACGAGTTATTTTTTTTTCTCTTTCTTACTTTTTCTCAAATTTTGGACCATGAATTGTTATTCCATGGTCCAAAATCTTCTTTACTTATGCAAGAGTTCTGGGTTCACTGAGGCGTAGGGCAGGAGATGAGGAAGCAATCTCTTAATTGATGATGCCGTAACCCTGAAATCAGGGAAATGAGCAGAATCACAAAACTTGGAGCACAGGGTAGACAGCCAGAGTCTGATGAACCAGATATAAGAAGTGTCTAAACAGGGTGTCTGAGCTGGAAATGTGACCCCAGAAATATGGAAGTCTGTAACCCGAGAGCAGGATGAGCCAAATGTAGGCTGGGATAATTTCCTAGTATAGGCCTGGCTACTTGTAACAACATGTTGGTCACGTTTAAAAAAGGACCTGGGTTATCATGGACACACATTATATGGATGTTTTCATTTTGATGTGTTCCATCTGACTATCAAACTGCTCTTCCAGATGGGTCTCATAAATCACTTTCCAGGCAGCAGTGGCCTGTAGGGTTCTTGGAACTGAATTCACACCATTACCAAAGCTATTTGGGCATCCATATTTTTTTCAAAGTTGTCTTCCTTTCTTTTATTAAAGAATGTGACTTTTTGAAAAAAGATATAAATAATCAACCACATTTTTTTTTTCTTTGTAGGGAATTCTACTTTGCTTTGGAGATTTATCATCTCAGAAGTAATGGTCTCTTTCTTACCACATATGAACATGTGTTTGTGTATTAGTCAGGGCTCTCCAGAGAAACAGAATCCATAGGTGTGTAAATAGGTGTATAGAAAGTGATTTGTTATAAGGAATTGGCTCACACAATTATGGAGGCTGGCAAGTCCAAAATTTGCAGTGTGAGCTGATAGGCTAGAGACCCAGGAAAGCTGATGGGACAGATGAAGTCTGAATGCAGTCTGCTACAAAATTTTCTCTTGGTTGAGAGGCTGGTCTTTTTGTTCTATTTAGATCTTTGACTGATTGAATGAGGCCCACCAACATTATGGAGGGAAATCTGCTTACTCAAAGTTCACTAACATTTAAATTGTTAATATCATCCAAAAATATCCTTGAAATTGATGCATAAAATTAACTATCACAGTATGTAAAAAGAAAAGATCATGTAATATGGTCCTTATATACATATTATACACTTGCATTACATTGAATATATATATATATTTAAGTTTTATTTGTTTTATTTTATATAGAGCAATTTTATTTGTTTTGAGGAAACTTTTTAAAAATAACCATTATTAAATGCACATGAAAGTTTGCAATACTAAATCATGTCACAACAGAACTGACTCATTCTTTTTTCCAGCTTTATTGAGATATAATTGACATATAACATTGTGTAAGTTTAATGTATACACCTGTGTTGATTTGCTACACTTATATATTGCAAAATGATAACCATCATAGTGTTAGCTAAACCTCTATCATGTTGCATAATTACCACTTCTTTTTGTGGTGAAAGAATTTAAGATCTACTTTCTTAACAACTTTCAAGTATATAATACATTATTGTTAGCTATACTTATTTATTATTCTTATTAATTATATTATTTTATTAATTAATCAGTTAATTAAACAAATGGTGGTAGACTTTGGAAATGCAAATATAACCAAAATATACTGCATTGTTACCCTCATGGTTCTTACAGTCTAATGGTGCTTACAAAAACATAAACAGGTAATTAGGTACTTTATAGCAAGTACTATGACAGAAAAATTATGGGGATTTGTTAGTCGGCTTGGGCTGCTATAACAAAATACCACAGACTGAGTGGCTTAAACAACAGAAATATATATATATATATATATATATATATATATTTTGACTATATTTGCTTTACAATGTTGTGTTAGTTTCTGCTGTACAGCAAAGTGAATCAGTTATACGTATACATATATCCCCACCTATTTGGATTTCCTTCCCATTTAGGTCACCACAGAGCACTGAGTAGAGTTCCCTGGGCTATACAGTAGGTTCTCATTAGTTATCTATTTAATACACAGTAGTGTATATATGTCATTCCCAATCTCTCAACCCCCCTTACCCCCTTGGTGTCCATACGTTTGTTCTCTACATCTGTGTCTCTATTTCTGTTTTGCAAGTAGGTTCTTCGGCACCATTTTTCTAGATTCCACATATATGCGTTAATATACGATATTTGTTTTTCTCTTTCTGACTTACTTCACTCTGTATGACAGTCTCTAGATCCATCCACATCTCTGCAAAAACAAAGAACCCAATCAAAAAATAAGTGGAAGACCTAAATAGACATTTCTCCAAAGAAGACATACAGATGGCCAGGAGGCACATGAGAAGATGCTCAGCATCACTAATTATTAGAGAAATGCAAATCAAAACTACGATGAGGTATCACCTCACACCAGTCAGAATGGCCATCGTCAAAAAATCTACAAACAATAAATGCTGGAGAGGGTGTGGAGAAAAGGGAACCCTCTTAACACTGTTGGTGGGAATGTAAATTGATACAGCCACTATGGAGAACAGTATGGAGGTTCCTTAAAAAACTAAAAGTAGAACTACCATATGACCCAGCAATCCCACTCCTGGGAATATACCCGAAGAAACCATAGTTCCAAAGGATACAAGCACCTCAGTGTTCACTGCAGCACTATTTACGATAGCCAGGACATGGAAGAAACCTAAATGTCCATCAACAGAGGAAGGATAAAGAAGATGTAGTACATATATACAGTGGAATATTACTCAGCCATAAGAAAGAACGAAATTGTGCCATTTTCAGAGAGTGGATGGGCTATATTCTAATGGCAATGGGAAGTCTTTGAAGAGTTTTACTTGAGAGAGTATTATGATCAAGTTTTTGTTTTTAGAAGTAGAACTTTGTCTGCAGTATGGAAAATGGATTGGATGGGGAGATATCTAAGGCTGGGGGGTTTGTTAGGAGGCTCTTAAAAGTAACCATGGCAGGGCTTCCCTGGTGGCGCAGTGGTTGAGAGTCTGCCTGCCGATGCAGGGGACACGGGTTCGTGCCCCGGTCCGGGAAGATCCCACATGCCGCGGAGCGGCTAGGCCCGTGAGCCATGGCCGCTGAGCCTGCGCGTCCGGAGCCTATGCTCCACCACGGGAGAGGCCACAACAGTGAGAGGCCCGCGTACCAAAAAAAAAAAAAAAAAGTAACCATGGCAATAAAAGATAATGACTTAAAATAGTGGGGATTGAGGAAAATGGACAGATTTAAAAATGTATTTCAAGATAGAATACAATATAATATTTTATGATTAGACATAGGTATAAGAAAGAGGAAGGAGCAAAAGATTCTTTCAGATTTCTGGCTTTAATTAATAAATGGAGAGTTATACTGTTTACTAAGGAAAGGGACAAATGAGGAAGAGGAGGGGTTTTTTTTGGTTTTTTTTTTTTTTTGCGGTACGCGGGCCTCTCACTGTTGTGGCCTCTCCCGTGGCGGAGCACAGGCTCCGGACGCACAGGCTCAGCGGCCATGGCTCACGGGCCCAGCCGCTCTGGGGCATGTGGGATCTTCCCGGACTGGGGCACGAACCCGTGTCCCCTGCATCGGCAGGCGGACTCCCAACCACTGCGCCACCAGGGAAGCACAAGGAGGTTTTTTTATTTGGGAGCATTTTGGACATACCGCGTTAAAAGTATCCAAGACAACCATGGAGTATTGTCCACAAGGCAATTGAATATACTACCTGAAACTCAGAGGAAGTATCTGCTTTGGAGATTTATATTTACAAGTATTCAACATATTCATGGTAATTGAAACATAGGTGTGTTTGCCACCACCTAGAAAGAGATTAGAGTCAAGGACCAAATTGTAAGAAACTGCTACATTTAAGGAACACACAGAGTAAGAGGAGTCCACAGTAGAGACTGAAAAAGAGCAACTATATGAGGAAGAAGAAACCCAGGAAGTCAAGGGAAGAGGAAATAAACGTCAGTGTCATATGCTGCTGGGAGATCAAGCAAAATAAACACTTCTACAAATCCCATGAGTTAGCAAAAGAAGATCTTTAGTGTTCGTCAGAAAAGCAGTTTAAGAGGAGTTGTTGTTTGAGACCAAGCCATAATGTAATGAATGGAAGAATAAGTGGGAACTAAGGAAGTAAAGATCGTGAACACATTCTTTAAGAACTTAACTTATACTCTATTTAGAAATAATCTGGAAGTCATCACTGATTGCTCTTCTTGTAATCCTACCCTCCATATCCAATCCATCAGTAAGTCAACTGGATCTGTCCTCAAAACATATCCTACTTCATCTATTTCTTTCCTTCTTCACTGCTACACCCTAATCAAAACCACTGTAATTGTTTACTTGGATTATGGCAATAACTCCCATCTCATCTGCCTACTTTTAGAGTAATCTACTGAAAACATAAATCAGATCCTGTCACTTCCCTGCTTAAAACCCTTTAGTGGTTTGCAGTTGTACTCATAATAAATTCCAAACGTCATACTCTGGCTTACACATCTAAGCTTCTGCTTATTCCTCCAACCTCATTTTATACCACTCTGTTCATGCCCACTATGCTCTAGCCACACATATATTTATTCCTCAAATAATGTGTGTTTGTCTCTACTTTAGCTTTTTGTACCAGCTGTTCTCAGTGCCTGGGATACTCTTTCCCTAGAACTTTACTTATCTAGTTCCGTTATTCAAATTTTACCTTAAAAGTCACCTCTTAAGTGATGAGTTTCAACCACACAATCTAACTACCTAGTACTTTCTACTCTTATTTTACTTATCTGCATAGTATCTGTAACTCCTTGATATTTTTTTTTTGTCTGTTTATTTTGTTTGTATTCCCTTCAACAGAGAATTCCATGAGAACAGGATCCTTCATAGTCTCTTCATTTTATCCCTGCACTTAGCTCAATTTTTGGCACAAGTAAGCGTTTGAATAAATTTATTAGATACATGTGTGAATAGATGGATGAATGGAGTTTTTAAGGAGGTTGGGAGAGGTAGTGTGCTGGCTAGAGAAATATGGGGAGTCAAGGAAGGCTAAGTTTTCAACTGGAGAGACATTAGCAAATTTATATATTGATAGTAAAGGGAGAGGTTGAAGTAAAATAAAGACACAGGAGAATAATGTGACTGGCATTGTTCATTTTTGACCAATTTGTCACCTTAACCAACTTGTTTTTGACCTAAATACTCTTGACCTAATTTCGTGTTAACAATTTTACCTATGTGTTGTTGAAAGCTGGGTAGTTGCATTATCATGAGTTGTTTTGTAATTAGAGAAGGCCCTGACACAGTAAAGAAGGGTCTTGCAAGTAACCAGAGGTCTGACTTCCGTGGGTATCTGGCCTCTAATGGTCTGAGGAGGGCAATGATTGGAGAGAGCATATGCCTCTCCCACACCACATAAAGATACATGCATACCCATTTCCACTGTTTTTATCCTCTGGCCTACTATGGTATCTTGGGCAGATGGAAGACAACTAGCCCCAAGAAAGACCCATTTCTCAGTGGGGTGCAAACTTTGACAGCAGCTATTGCATATGGAGCACCTCCTCTCAAGAGACCTAGAGCATGCCTGTGTTTACTCATTCTCTCATTCATTCCACAACTATTTATTGAAGCCCTATCTTGTGTCAGTAGCTGCACAGAAAGAGGAAATGGCTGGGACTTCCTTCTATAAGAAGTAAACTCAAATGTTTAGTTTGCTAACAGTGGAGAGATGGAGAAAGAGAGCAGGAAATGATTTATATGAAAGAATTTGGAATTTTGCAATATAGTGTTATATTCTGCTTTTTTTCACACAATATGTATCTGGAGCATTTTTACGCTTAAATATTCTCAGAGTACATAATACTCAAACATATGAGTGCATCACTTTTTATTTAACATGTTGAGTGTAGTTTTTTTTTCATTTTTTTGCCATTAAAAATAATGCTGCACAATTTTCACTCTAATTCCCGTGTTTAGAAGAATCTTCTTTTTTTTAGAGTGGCTATCTATGGTGCATTCAGATTATTTTACTTCTCCCACTACTTATCACATATACACACATGCACATTCATACACACTGAACCCCTACCTTAGTTTCTTTATTTTCTGGTACTTGGAGGTACAGTGTATATTACATGGAAAAGCACATAATTTCCTGTTTGCATGGTTCTCTGTTTTTGGTATCTGACGTTTGCCTTAGGAAGTGTGATGAAAACACATTCCATGATGTTTTGGGCTGCCAATAGACCTCTCCTATCTTCTTTCCGTATTACTTTCTGAGAGTTAAGTCTCTGAAAGATAGAGGAGGATAAGTGAAGATTATGATGGGAGGACCATATTCCATCAAAAAGTTGTTCTAGTGCAGCAGAACAGCTGTCTAGTTCTCTGGTCAATGGATAATTTGGTTAATGTAGACTCTGGATCTTCAGGTCTGGATCAGATGGATGAGAACACAGTGTCTTCCTACTTTCTTCCAGTCAAAGGGGTGGGGAGGATGCTCTGTTTCATGAGATTATGTTTTAGGGAGGGGCACTGATACATACGTTAGATAGATAGATAGATAGATAGATAGATAGATAGATAGATAGATAGATAAAAAGAAAGGCAGACATTATCTATCTAATAATAATTTAGTATAATTTTAACATCACTTCCAAGATATGTTCCATGCTCCTTCTTTTGTCTGCTCACTTCTTCCTTCTTCCTCCTTTCTTCACTCCCATTCTCCTTGTACTTCTCTCAATTTCATTCAGGCATTCTGTTGTTCTTTCAATAGTTACTGAATACCTGACATGTTCCAGGTGTTAAGCCAATTACTAGGAATATGATTATTAAAAAAAAAGGCCAGTTTTTTCTTCAAGATGATATCTATATCTAAACAATTGCATCACAATATATAAGTGCCCTGACTGGGTAGCCCAGGGTATCATGGGAGCGTGTTAAAGGCCACACTTAACCCAGAACTGGGCACGTAATAAGTGCTTAATTCATATGAATGCATATATCAGTGCAAAGAAATGAAAACAAATGTCTTTTTTTCCCCACAGGAGTTGACTTAGGATCATGCCAAACAGAACCTCTGTAATAGCAAATGTGTCTCTATTGTGGCTTGGCATACAGGGTTAGTTGTGTCTGACATTTTTTTTCTTCTTGTGTCACTCTAGAACAGGGGCCCTATTTGAAAAAACAGGAAAGATTGATGGTTTGGCTTAATTTTTCTTTTAGTATTTGGGAAGTTTCATTCTTTTTGAAGCAAAGCATTAGGCAGAGATACCAGAATGACAATAAATACCTGATTTTCTGTACTGTGCGTTGAGGATCAGCTGGGGATTGAAAAGCAGAGTTTGCAGATATAAACGAAGCTGCTCATGGACTCAGCCCATCCTCCCTGCAGAGGCGAACTTATTGCTGAAAAAAAATGCAATACCTAGTGAATTTTAAGCAATGCTGGAGCAGAGAGAAGGTTAGGCTGACACATAGTAAATTCCTTGCACCAAATATATCTTTGCCATGGAAATTCTCAATTTAAGAAACTTTTAATACGTTTTCAGCTTTTTTTCTTTTTCTTTTCTTTTCTTTCTTTTTTTCTTTTTTTGAGAGGCAAGGTGGGTGTTTGCAACTTATTAAAATGTTAAAATATCAACCACTCTGACGTGCCTGGAATGTGAAACAACAGTGAGGGGGTAGGAACAAGCTGACCTGGTGTTCCTGTATTTCTTAAAGAAGCTGCCCACTTTTAAAAAACGATTTTGGCCCAGTGGGTAAAGCAGGACTGTTGAATATGAATTTCAGATCGATCTCCTGCCTCTGACAGTTACTGCATGAGCTCCAATCACATTAGCGACTCTTCAGCTTGAGCCAGAATTTACAGCATAAATTCAACATTTTTCAAATCTTAATCAACCCAGAGGTCATTCTCCTCAAAGTGCAGTTTTGCTACTGCCACTAGAAAATCAATGGAGAAGGGTTGATACTTTCCTGCTGCCACAGCACCAGAAACAAAATGAAATGCTCCAGAAAGGTCTGCTCCATTTTCACTTGTAGCTCTTAGATAATTTTTTTGTTTTAATGCCAGTGGCACTTTTGATCCTCAATGTCTAGGTCCTACCCAGGGGAAATAGTCCAGTCAACAGTAGCAAAATCAGATTAAAAAAAGGGAGAAACTTTGGTCTTATTCATCTTTATCTTGAAAAATCTACTATTTCCACTGTCTATGGAATAAAGTTCCACTTCTTTGGCTTGGCAGTTAGAGCCCTTCACATAACACCTAGTCAGCTTAGCACGTGCCTGGCACAGAGGAGTGTTCAACAAATATTTTTTGAATAGTTGAATAGTGAATTTGACCTTGGTGCATCCACAAGAAACTTCTCCCTATATAACAATGCATCCTCAAGCCTTCAGGTCTTCATTCACACAAAGCTCTATGTACTTCATGACCTTTTAATTCTATATCAAATATTTTTGTTCCTTTGAGACCTGGCTCAGAGGTCACCTCTGTGAACCTTCTCTGTCCCTGCCCCAAGTCAAACAGCGCTACTAGTTTCTTCCTCTGTGATCCCACTGCACAGTTCCATACCTGTGTAATAGCCCTTGATAGTGTTTTCAAAATAGGTATGGGTGGATGTGACTCTGATTGAATGTGAATTCTATCAGAGGTAAGACCTTGTCTCGCTCATCTAGCATTGAGGGTGTCAAAACATATCAGTTGAACTAAATCAACATTCTCTATAATCTAAATTTTTTGAGATATAAAAGCACAAGATTGGGAATGAGAAGAGATTTTTTTCACCCAAGTGTGCAATCTTGGTCCAGCTCCTCTGGACCTCAATTTCATAATTGGGTGACACAATTAGCCTAACTGTTCAATAAAATTCAGTCTTACTTTAGCATTATTATTACTGTTGTTAATTGTTGTTATTGTTGTATTTGTTATTTTACTCTTGCTATTAATACTACTAGTAGTACCACTACTATTACTTTAACAACTATTACTACTTCAGTTAACTGTGCCAGTTCCATTCATTGAGTTACTACTGTGTGTCAGGCTCCGTAATAAGAAATTAACTTACATTATTGCATTTAATCTTGAAAACAACCACATGAGTTAGATATTATTAGCTTCATTTCACAGAGTTGAGAATGGATGCTCACAGACTAAGAAACTTGTCTGAAGTCACACAGCTAGAATGTGTCAGATCTAGAGTTTAAACCCAGTATTTTGATTTCCAGTTCCTTAAAAGATGAACTTTTTATTTGTTATACCAATTACTTTGAACCCAAGAAAAGTATGTATTTTACTAGAAATATATAATTGGTTTATAATTTTAAAATAATATATCCTCATGAAAGATGGACTCTTCCAAAGTAAACAAAGAACAGTCAATCACTCATGATTCTACTACCCAGAGAGATCCCATATTAACATGCCTGTGAATTTCCTTCACATATTTTCTTTACATATGTGTATGTATGTGTGTATACACAGTTGGCAACTACATATTAGTTGAGATGTAAAATTGGCATGGTAACAAAGCTAGTATGTGGAGGCTTTAACTCATTTGCCATTGCCTGGCCTGAGCTTCATGTACATTAGTATTAGTAGTTCAGCTATTCAGGAACTGCTCCTACCAAAGATACGTTTGAGGCGTTGGACTTTGACTCGTATCAGCAATTTGTCTCCTCCAGGTGTCAGAGTGAGGTAACTTTAACTCAATGGAGATATTCCATTCCTTGAAGGATGGCATAAAAATCATTGAGAGAAGAAATTAATTTCAGGAGCTGACTGAATTTTCCCTATTGGGGGAAAAACGCCACTCCTAGAACTTGGTGAAAGCCCAATCCTTGAAAAAGATCCAGATTTTGAGATTAACTAGATTACAGTCCAGTATCTATTAATTCTTTACTCTGGAGCCTGAGACACATATTATTTTAGAAACTATAGAGTCTAAGAAGAAACCTGAATCTGAAAAGATTGAAGTCATTTGTTGTAATTCACATGCCTAAGAGAGAATGGGACTAAAACTTAATAGGACAGAGGAGTAAGCATTATTGTTGATTTAGTATCTACTTTGGCCACACACTGTATTAGGTCCCTGCTATACATTTTGTTGCTTTACACTCCCATTGACTCTCTGAGATGAAGGTGTTATCTCCTTTATAGATATGAGAAAACTGTGATAAAATGATCTGCTCAGGTTGCAAACATCTAGTAAGTGGCAGTGCCAGGATTTGAATCTCTGTCTATTTGACTCCAAAGTCTGTATTTTTTAGCAATACCACACTTCTGAGGCTTTCTGACTCACAGAACAGAGCTCTTGCTAATAGAATCCTTTGCTATCGTTTCCTAGACTAGCTGTTGTGCCAGTCAGGGTACCATGTGAGGAGCAGACTCATTATGAGTGTGAAGGGAATAGGAGTTCATTAAAGAAATTAGACATTGCGCAACTGTGGGAGGATCCGGGAAGTGACCAGGAAGTTGGAAGATCAGAGAAGGATCACCAGTCCATTAATCTAAGAAGCAAAGCGTCAAAATGAGACAGCACAGTAGGTAATCATGAAGAGATATTTGGAAACTGTGGCCTCTGTAACTACTGATTCTGTGGGTCTGCACCTGAAAATCTGGTGTTGGGTCTCAGTTCTCCAGTCAGCAGAGATAAGGGAAAGAGCTGAAATTAGAGCCGCCGGGGAGGGGAAGGACTAGCTGGAACCCCCACGGTATCTCTGTGTCTGATGCCAAAGTAAAGATCTGCAGAGACAAATGGCTGTTACTTTATTTTCACCTTCTAAATCACGTGCAAGTTCCTCTGTTAACCAACTTTAACCCATAACCATACAGGAAAAGTCATTCTGAGAAACATAGTTCCCTGCTTAGCTATATCTTCCACAGCTGCCATTTGGACAGTTCTGGAGCGTATTATGCTCCAGAGGAAAGGATGTCGAACCAGCTATCCCAAAGCCAAATATCTAGAGCAGCACTGTTTAATAGGACTTGCTGCAATGATGGGAATGTTCTGTATCTGTGATGTACCTCATGCCTCTTTATTTTCCACTCTCTATGAATTCCTTTAAGGGTAGAGACTGTTATATTCCTAAGGGTTAAGTAAAGGATCTAGCATATGCCTGTGGAATAAATGAATGGTCACAGTCACTGTCATAGGCAATAAGCTGTCAAGGTAGTTGCTAGTAGAACAAAAGGCAGAACAGAAAGGCAGCGTTATAGAATAATACCATTTTAGGGTTGGGATGGGCAGCTTAGAGGCTATGGTAGAAAGAATATAGGCTTTGGAGTTCTAATCCTAGTTCTGCTACCAAGCTCTGCTTGGTTATGTATCTCGGGCAAGTTATTGGACCTTTCTAAGCTTCATTTTCCTTATCTGTAAGAAAGGAAAGGATATACCTATTTCAGAGTTGTGAGAAGTAATGAAAGTATGTAAAGCACCTGGCACAGGGCCTGGCAAATATAATTTTCAATACATATAGTTTCTTTCTTAGAGATTTTTTAGTATGTTTCCCTCATTATTAGTGAACCACCATTTTTAGGATGCATTGCAAATAAAATGTTATTCTGACTATAACTGGTCATTCTCTGGTGCCAAGATCACAGGACCATCTGAGACCTTCATTTAAAGAAGATTTTATAGATTTAACAGCATATTGGACAGATCCTCTGGGACCTCAGAGCCTTTCTGAGAATTACAAGGTTAAATGGTAATCGAATTATTTTTGCTGCATCAACATAGCTGTCCATGGTGACAGTTGCTACTCTGTGTGTGCCTCTGACCACTTCCATCTGTAGAATCATCATTTTGTTTCATTTCACAAACCATTTAGAAATGATTGGATTTACCAGAGCACAGGGCTGAAAATATATTTAACTGGATCCATAGAAACAGACTTCAGAAGAATAGCCTGGCATGGAATTTTGTTGGTTATTCAGGGGACGACCCTCTTTCTTCTTGCCCAGTCTGCTGCCTGCACTTCTACAATTATCAGAATCCTCAATTGGATTATACTTTTATGTAAGTCAAGCTAGTGAAGTATTAAAAAATACATAATTCATTTTTACCCAGAAATTTTAGCCGTGACTTCTACTGTAGTAACTAATCTGATTTCCTGGCCATATGAAACCTTAAAAGGGTCTTCCAAGGGCATGGAACCACTGAGTTTCTCCTTTTCCCTCACTGTTTGTCAGTTCTATATACAGGAGCTCAGATTTCCTCTCAAGTCAGGATGTTTGTGGTGACATTTATAAATAAGTCCAACTTTAAATATTTTACTGACCTCTCTGCAATATTGGTAATAAGTAGTGTCAGGAAACCAGCTTAGCTCAAGGCATGAGAAAGGGCTTAAGAGAACAGACAGTATTTGACTAGAAATCAAGAAACTGGAATTTGAATTCTAGCTCCACTATTTATCTGCTGAATTACTTGACTTCCTTAGCTTCCTCATCTGTAAAATAAGAATAATAGAATTTATTTTCAGGATTGTGGTGGGTCTGAAATGAGGTAATATGCAACTAGGTAGATTTGGGGCCTATTTCCTCTTTTCCTTTGTTAACTCCCTGTTTGCCCTCAGTCGAATCACACATACTTTTGGAGCCTCTAGCCCCCACTTACACATAGAATCTTTCAAAAGATGGGGAATTCCCTGGTGGCACAGTGGTTAAGAATCTGCCTGCCAATGCAGGAGACACGGGTTCGAGCCCTGGTCCTGGAAGATCCCACATGCCATGGAGCAACTAAGCCCATGAGTCACAACTACTGAGCCCAAGTGCCACAACTACTGAAGCCCATGCACCTAGAGCCTGTGCTCCACAACAAGAAAAGCCACCGCACACCACAATGAAGAGTAGCCCTTGGTCACCGCAACTAGAGAAAGCCCGTGCGCAGCAACGAAGACCCAACGCAACCAAAAATAAATAAATAAATAAATTTATTTTTTTTTAAAAAAAGATGGCAAATAATCTCTAAATTCTCTCTGGGCTAAGAAGTCTGTGATAATCATTCTCTCTTCATTCTTAGCTGAGGAAAGAAGCTAATAGCACTACAAATCTCTTCCTACAAGAGGTTCTAGATGTCTCTAAGTTGGGCCTTCAACCAATTCCAGTGCCCTTGTTTTAACTTCTAAGTCATCTCTTCTTTCCTAATATTTTTTCACATTTAAACTATGATCTCATTGTTTTTTTCCACTAAACATTTTTTTAAATAACATGATTTAATCTCAGATGATCTTTCTGACACATTTGATGTATTCATATTCCGTGTCCAAGAAACCTGGATCTCAATTCTTAGAGGAACCTCAGCTATCATTCTATATAACTTTCTCATTCCCTGGCCATAATCCCTTCTGCATTTCTACTGACAGAGGTCGTTCAACTTCTGTTTGAATGCTTCTAGTGATGGGACATTCACTGGTGGGGCACTGTATCTTTGCACCATTCCTTATTACTTGTACCGGATTACTCCACAGAGCTTGAAGTTTGGTGGTACAATTTATAGCAAGGGACCATTACTACTTCAGATATTATGTACTAGCAAATGACCCACAAACCTGCTGATTTGTGGAAATGTTTTGACATTCACTTATCCTGACTCATACTTATGGGCTATTGTAACATATTTAATCAAGAATTAAGATCCACTTTTGTCTGCAGGATCTATTACTTACCTTATTACTTAAGGTCTTGGACAAGACTGTTCACATCCCTACTCCTCATCTGTAAAATGGGTATAAGAATAATCATTCTGCCTTCCTCCAGATTTTTGAAAGCATGAACTTAAGGTAACATAACTAATAGGCTTTATAAAGTACTATAGCAGGGGTCAGCAAACTATGGCCTATGGATTGGCAGCCTGTTTTTGTAAATAAAATTTTATGGTAACATAGCCATGCCCATTCATTATTATGTATTTGGCTGCTTTCATACTACTTTGTCCGAGTTAAATATTTGCAACAGAAATGGTGTGGCCTACAGGCCTAAAATATTTACTATTTAGCCCTTTATGAAAAAGTTTGCTGACATCTGTGCTATACAAATATGTGTTTATTATTAGAATTACTAGAAGGATTATTTTAGGAAAAGGAATAAGATGATAATATTGAAGTATATTAATAGAAAGACATCTAGTAAACTCACTGGCAAACATTAACTGAGCACCTGACAATGTCAAGCACTGTCTTATGTATTTTACCTGCATTTTCTTGCTTAATCTTTACAGCAACACTATGTGTTTGTTATCTTATTACCTCCATGTTACAAGTGGACTGACTCTCAATAACTTAACCAAGGATATACTGGCAGAGAGCCAAGATTTAAATTTAGATATCTATTCCAATATCTGTGTTCTTTTTGTGATGCCACCTAGCCTCTCATAGTTACGAGTCATAACTTTAAGTATTGTAATTCTTATCTGTTGGAGCCTTATGGAAAGCATTAAGGATCTGAAAAGTTGTAAATGATCATGTTAATAATGGATACAAAATCTAGCATGCATTGTAAATACATCACAATTAGAAAGGAGTTCAAATATATCAGTAGGATTAGTGCTTTGAAAACATATAGAAGCAGATAATAGCAAAAACTAACAGACTGATGAAGATTGAATAGTAAGGATTACTGATTCTTTGAATGTTTTGACATCACCACCACAATTTTGTCAGCGCACACCAACCTTTTTCAGTTTAGGTATCTATTAGTTCAGTACTTAAAATCTCAATGGAGTCACACATGGTGAAAAGATAGGATGAAAGGAGTCTGTAAGCTGACAGGTTGATTGTTCCTCCCGTCTACGGTTTTTGAAATCTGAAAATCTTCTAACATTAACTGTAAAATAGTCGAAATGTTAATAAAGTAAGTTGGGCTACTTCATTAAGTGAGGCATAAAGGAAATGATTCATTAAGAGCTTCTTTTAGAAAGAGCATGAAGGTTATCAGCTAAGAAAAAAAAAAGAAAAGAAAAAGGTAACAGAACATATATTCCTCTCTTCGCATGAAATGCTAATATCACACTTGTCATCCATGTATAATCCATGTATAATATAAAATTTACATTAAAAGAAAACTTAAAGATCCTTCTATTTAACCCCCTTAATTTAGAGATTAAAAAAACTGAGGTTCAGGAAAGTTTAGTTATTTGCCTAAGGTCAGACAGCTAATATTTGTCAGAAATGGAACTGAAAAACTGATTTCTTTCTCATTCATTTATTAGTACATTCATTCATTCATTAAAAAGATTTAATTCAGTCATTCATCTAACATTTATTGAGGCCTTGCTGTACAATATCCACAATATTAGATGTCATAATATGTGTGTTGTTTCATTTAATTCTCATGAGGTTAGGTATTACTACCTTCATTTTATAGCTGATAAAACAGATTAAGAGAGATTAAAAACATTGCTCAAGGTCTCGCAGCTTAGACATGAATTAACTAGCTAAAGAGAATATGGAACCAATTTGAAGCTTCCTTATACAATTCCAAAGTCAGGCATAATAGGGAATCCTGTACTGTTGGTGGGAATGTAAATCGGTGCAGCCACTATGGAGAAGAGTATGGAGGTTCCTTAAAAAACTAAAAATAGGGTTACCATATGATCCAGTAATCCCACTTGAGGGCAGATATCTGGAAAAGACCAAAGACAGGCAAAACAGAGCTAAGCAAGCCTCTGTTCCAACTCTGAAATGACAATTGACTCGGTCAGACTTTCAACCTGAGTTGGTAGAGAACTTACTATTTGAAGTCACTAGCCAGAGCCTGAAGAGATGATATTCTGAATTATCAAGTGAAAAGAGATGTATGTTTTATTTTATTTTACATCTTATTTTCCAAAAATAAATTTTAAAAAAACAATCAATTAAAAAAAAAACTTAAACACTAATCCAGCTGAAACACAATTAATTCCATTTTTGCCTGTTTCCTTCCAATATTCTCTTTATGTATATGTATTTTAAATGGCTGCAGTCATAGAATTGCAAGATTATATATTGCTTTTTATTAGTTAACATCAGAATATCATATAATCTTCCCATGTCAACTCATATTCCATTCCAGGCATAATCTTTGCAATTACAGTTTTAATAATCAGACTATTCAATTGCATAATCATACCATAATTTACCTTATTCTCTTTGTCAAACATTTATTTTTTAAACATAGTTAGTGAACATAGTTTAGCATTTAGGGTTATTTAGTGTTTTTTAGCTTCTGTTTTATCATTTATTTAAGAAATAATGTGGGAAGTAGTATAAGACCCTTGATTTGAAGTGTGAATATCATTTTTGCTCTTATATACTTCTGTATTAATATCAAAAGGGTTTGTAGAAATTTACAGTGCCTACATGAGTAAAAAAGGAGTCAGTTTATCATGTTGGGGTCTATTATGTTTTTGGCAGATTTTGCTAATGTAGTAAATGACTAGATGCTTTAGATACCTGGCATGTATGTAACAAAGTGATGTTTTGTAATCTAAATGCAAAGATTTGACTATCATTTTTGCCTCAATAGAGCGTTACCCCCCATTTGGGTTAGCATATTAATCGCAAAGCTTAGGGCACAGAATATCAAAAATTTTAGATGCCCTGCTGTGAGTGATGATGACAAAAAGAAAGCAATTTCAAACCTAAGATTTTCTGCAATATTTATGTCTTCTCTTAGTTTCTTTCATATTAAGACTAAAAATAACTTCACTTAGAAAATTGTGCAAAGGATATAAATAAATTTGATTAAAGACTCCTTCAAATGTTGATATATCTTTTTAATATGTAACCTTCTTTAATATTGTAACCAATAATTAAAATAAATCTACATCAAAAAAACAATAAAGAAGCTAACTATGAAAATTCTCATTAAATACAGTTTTAATGCATTCATTTTATTTCATTTATGACTTTTATATAGGCATGTATTTTGGAATAAATAATAGGAACCCTTTTTGATATATCTTAGAGAGTTTGGAACTTCTTTGGGATGAAAAAGATTTTAGTAATTCTTTCAATAAATCTGCATTACTTAATGTCTTTTTTTCTTTTTATTGTGGTAAGAATCACACTGTGTAAAATTTACCATCTTCACCAATTTTAAATATGTAGTACAGTAGTGTTAACTATATGCACATTTTTGTGCAACAGCCCTCTAGAACTTTTTCATTTTACAAAAAACTAAAACTTTATATCCATTGATCAAAAACTTCCCTTTTCCCACTTCCTCACCCCTGAGAACAAACATTCTACTTACTGTCTCTAAGAGTTTGACTACTTTGGATACCTCATACAAGTAGAATTATGCAGTGTATGTCTTTCTGTGACTGGATTATTTTACTTAGCATAATAACCTCAAGGTTCATCCATTTGTACCATATGACAGGATTCTCTTTATTTTTAAGACTGAATAATATTCCATTGTGTGTATACACCACATTTTCTTTATCCATTCATCTGTCAATGGACATTTAGGTCACTTCCCCCTCTTGGCTCTTGTGAATAATGCTGCAGTGAACATAGGTGTGCAAATATCTTTTCAAGATCCCATTTTCAATTCTATTGGTTATATACCCAGAATTGAGATTGCTGTATTATATAGTAACTCTATTTTTAATTTTTTGAGCAACCTCCATACTGTTTTCCATAGAGGCTGCACCATTTTATATTCCCACCAACAGTGCACAAGGGTTCCAATTTCTCCATGTCCTTTTCAACACCTGCTGTTTTCCTTCTTTCCTTTTTTTTTTTTAATAGTAGCCATTCTGATGGTGTGTGAGGTAATATCTCATTGTGGTTTTGATTTGCATTTCCCTGATAATTAGTGAAATTGAGTATCTTTAATATGCTTATTGGCCATTTATATATCTTCTTGGGAGAAATGTTTAAGTCCTTTGCCCATTTTATTGTAAAGATTTTTTTGATGTGGACCATTCTTAAAGTCTTTATTGAATTTGTTACAATATTGCTTCTGTTTTATGTTTTGTTTTTTTGGCCATGAACCCGCACCCCCTGCATTGGAAGGTGAACTCTTAACCACTGGACTGCCAGGGAAGTCCACTTTGCCCATTTTTTAATTAGATTATTTTGTTGTTGTTGAGCTGTGGGTTTTATGTATTCTAGATATTAACCCTTTATCAGATACATGGTTTGCAAATATTTTCTTCCATTTCTTAGTTTGCCTTTTAACTTTGTTGATTGTTTCATTTGCTGTGCAGAAGTGTTTAAACTTGATGTAGTCTCATTTCTTTCTTTTTGCTTTTGTTGACTAGGCTTTCAGTATCATATCCAAGAAATCATTGCCAAATCCAATGTCATGAACCTTTTCCCTATGTTCTAGGCATTTTATAGTTTCAGATATTACATTTAGTGATTTAATCCATTTTGAGCTAATTTTTTATGTGATATGTGTCCAACTTCATTGTTTTGTATGTGAATATCCAGTTTTCCCAACACCTTTTGTTGAAGAGACTATTCTTTCTCTGTTGCATAGCCTTGACACTCTTGTTAAGATCATTTGAACATACACAGGTCATATATAAAAATAAAATAATATTTTATATAATATTAAATATATTATGTTAATAATATATAATATTTTATAATTATATATATATGTATAGTTCAGGGGGCTCTCTATTCTATTCCATGGGTCTATATGTCTGTATTCATGCCAGTACCATACTGCCCATTCTGCTTTGATTACTGTAGCTTTGTAATGTGTTTGGAAAACAGGAAGTGTGAGACCTCCAGCTTTGTTTTTTTCTCTCAAGAGTGTTTTGCCTTTTCAGGGTCCTTTGAGATTACATATGAATTTTATGATTTTTTTTCTATTTCTGCCAAAAAAATGGCATTAGGATTTTTATAGGGATTGCATTAAATCTATAGATCACTTTGTGTACTATGAACATTTTAACATTAAGTTTTCCAATCCATGAACATGGAATGTCTTCCCATTTATTTGTACCTTCTTTAATTTATTTCATTAATGGTATGTAGTTTTCAGTGTACAATTCATTCACCACCTTGGTTAAGTTTATTTCTAATATTTTGTTCTTTTTCATGCAATTATAAATGGAATTGTTTTCTTAATTTCCTTTTCTGATAGTTTGTTCTTAGTTTATAGAAACCCAACTGATTTTTGTATGTTGATTTTTGTATTGTACAACTTTACTTAATTTATTAGTTTTAGCAGTTTATGTGTGTGTGTGTGTGTACTCTTTAGGGTTTCTATATATAAAATCATGCAATCTACAAACAAAATATTTTTATTTCTTCCTTTTCAATTTGAATGCCATTTATTTCTTTTACTTGCCAAATTGTTATTTCTAGGCCCCCTAGTAGTATGTTGGATGGAAATGGAGAGACTGGAATTCTTGCCTTGTTGATATTAGAGGGAAAATTTTCAGTTTTTCATCATTAAAGATGATGTTTTCTGTGGAATTTTCATATATGGCTTCTATTATGGTGAGGTGATTTTTTTTCTGATCATCATTTTTTTATCATCATGTTTTTATCATGAAAGGGTATTGATTTTTTTCAAATGCATTTTCTGCATCAATTGGGACAATCATGTAGTTTATGTCCTTCATTCTGACAATGTGGTACTTTACATTGACTGATTTTCATGTATTGAACCATTCTTGCATTCCAGGATGCATAACTTCTAGTGTGCATTTGGTAAATAGTAAGATGCAGACATTCAAATCTTGAAAAAATATAAACAAATAAAAATACCTTCCTGTGCCTTATCCTATCTTGGTTCTTGTTCCTTTTACTAATACTATGTTGCATCATTTAGAATGCCAACTATAAGTCAAGAAATAAACAGAAGTAAAAACAAATGCCAGCCACTTCTCAGTGCCTAGTGGAGACACCCTTTATATTCATACTTGAAGGCTTCATGTGAATTAATCTGTATACTCTCATGGGAAGGTACTGAGTATTTCAGTGGCTAGGGGAACTTCATTTGTTTTTCTATTGGATATGTGCTGCTGCTGTAGAAAAGATGCTGCTATGCTGTACCAAGCCATACAGCCAAGAACAAGCATGAATTCCCACTCCATGCCAGGCAGCTCTATGCTGCATTAAATGAGACATAGATCTTGCTATTGAGAATTCAGCTTTCAAGTGATGAGACATGTATGCAAATGTCATAGTTCTATAAACAAAGTATGGTAGGATCCCAGAAGCAGAAAAAGTGAATTGCAAGTTATGAAATCCTAGAAGATCAGGGAAGACATCATGGAGGCAGTGATATATTTGAAGTGAGACTTTAAGGATAAGAAATCTAATGGTGGAGAAGTATAAGGCTGCAAAGCCCCTTGAATTCAGATCCCTGCTACTTCCACACCACATTAAGGTGTGAGAATCTTTGTATTGGTCCAGTGTCACAAGGCTCACCACATTGCCTATATCCAGAGGCCTCAGTCCTCTTCCCATTTGGTATGTGGGGATAGGGGGTTGGTGGCCATGATGATGTTCTGCTCATATCTTCCTTAAAGAAAACCTGCTCTGGAGAGCATAGTTGACAGATAGCCTCCAGTGACACATCAGACCACATGTCCTCTGGGCTACTCTCAGTCATTGGACTGGATTTTGTAGGGTAGCTAGAGCTATATCATTACTGCCCAATGTGGAAGACTGCCAAGGGCAACTTTTCTCAGATTCCCCATTGGCCTAGCTGATACTTTCTCAGAATGACACTGCAGCTTGAAGTTCTTCCTACCCAATTCTGCCTTTTTTTCTCCTTTCACAGGTACCAGACCCTGCATTGCTATTTGAAAGCTCTTCATGACCAGTCTTGTTCCCTCCCTCTTATCCTTAATGGGAAATTCTCCCCAAAACTCTCTAGCAAATCTAATGCCATCTTGGTTTCTTCTTGTCCAATGACCTGAACTGACAAAGAAGGGAAACCCTACTACTCCTTCCCCACCAGAGTTCTCTCTCCATTGTTCCCAACCTTAAGGCAGTGGCCTCTCTCCTTAGGTACTATAGCTAGTATATCTCCTTAACAGCATTAGGTGTTCATAATAGCTAAGCATAGTTGTCTTCAAGAAACTTCTGTTTTCAGGCCTGCAGGACCTTGAGGCAAGAGAACACAAAGGCCCGATTACTTTCTTTTCATTAGAGAGGGGAAAATATAGAAAACAAAGCACAAAGAGCTGTCATTACTCTGAAATATTTATTTACTTAATAGAAGACTCATTTAGGTAGTGTTTGAATTATACTCTTTCACATATAGTATTTCATTTGATATTCATGATAGTTTTTAGAGGTAGATATTGTTTATATTTTTTAGATGGAGACATTTAGAGGGAAACATTACTTGCTTTTTCAAAGGTCACACAGAAAGCAAATGGTCAGGCTGGCAGTTGCCCTCTAGTCTGCTAAACATCAGATCCTGTGTTCTTTCCAGTGAACCACCCTGCAACATGCTTTCTTTTTAAGGTCTTAGTAATGGATGAAATTCCTTCATCAGTGTGTGACTTGTGCACCTTTACATTCAGAAGCATCCTGCACTTGTTTTAACATTTTCTTGAAATTCTTAATAAGTTTTGAACAAGGGGCCGCATAATTTCATTTTGCTTTGGCCCCCACAAATTATGTAGGCAGTTCTTAATCTTAGGTCACTATCTTAATCCTTCAGATATCCTATATTTTATAGAAAAATACCCCAGACTGTAAAGCTTATACACAACATTTATTGCTCGTAGGTTTGGAGGCTAGATGTGCAACATGGTCAGATTCTAGTGAGGGCCCTTTTCCAGGTCACAGACTTCTTGTTGTATCCTCACATGGTGGAAGTGGGCTATGGAGCTCTGTGGGAATCTCTCTTGTAAAAGCACTTCAGCCTTCACCCCCATGACCCAATCCCCTCTTACAGGCCGTGCCTGCTAATACTATCACTTTTGGGGATTAAGATTTCAACATATGAATTTTGGGGGGATACAAACATTCAGACCATGGCAGTTACATTATGATTTTTCAGTTGTCAAAACTAATCCCTCAAAAACTGTCAGCGATCTTAAGTTCACTACCTAACTATGAGCCTTTTAGAAAATTCTCATCCCTAGATCTTCTGGGCCAAATATCACTCTCTTCCACACCCCCATCACAAGCCAACACCACTAACATGTTCAGATTTGCATCTTAGGCAGACTTCTCTGGCAGCTCTGCAGAGGGACTTGGATGAGGCCATATTGAGATGCAATCAGAAATATAGATACTTTGATGTTTAGTAGCAGATAGTGTTGTTTATATTGTGACCGGATAAAGCCTCTGACCACTTAGTTGGTATAGGGCCATAATCCTTCATCTTTAATTCTGAATCCAAAAATGGTGAATTTTTAAGTAATGTTAAACTTACTTGATAGCAAAATCTGACCTATCTGGATTTGAGGTGACAGTCTTTATTTATACCACTTAGTGTGAATATTTATACATCTTGTTAAAGAAATATTATGTTTGATTGTTGATTTCTGCCCTGGAACCCTCTGATTTAGTTTGTTAAAGAATATATAGTAAGTATTTTGAAAAAACTTTAATAATTTTTAAAAACTGAATCCCCCAAATTTTCAAGTCCCTGGAGTTTTGGCTGGGGGACTATATACCAATATTTCTTTTCTTCACTCACTGGTGAAAGTATTTGTGTAGCTCCATAGGGAATTGATCTCAGGGAAGCAATTTTAAGCCTACCACACCTTCTAGAGTCAGTGATTTGTGGAACTTCTTGGCCTCCTGAAATAATCTCAGTAAGAACTCTTTGAGGGGACTTCCCTGGTAGTCCAGTGGTTAAGATTCCGTGCTTCCAGTGCAGGGCGTGGGTTCATCCCTGGTTGGGGAACTAAGATCCCACGTGCCGTGTGGGGCAGCCAAAAAAAAAAAAAAGAAAAGAACTCTTTGGGAGAGGGGGAGGCAAAGAAGGTACAATTCAGGAATGAGTTCTAAAATAAATCAGAAGATTATATGGATATGCAGATTGATAAAAGACACATTGCCTGAATTTCTTATGACTTTAAATTGAATTACGTTTATCTAGGACCTATGGAGCTTGCAATTCACTCGTTACATTTATAATTAAGAAATTCTATTTTATTAGTTGGGCATAGTGTAGTGAGGCTGCCTAGCACAGAATAGGAACTTAATAAATGTTTGCCAAATAAATGAATAGTTGAAACAGATTCATTCACATTCACTTCTGTTTACCTGTGATGATACCTATGTGCTTCAATTAAATGTATTCATTTAAAAAGTAGACCAGTGTTAATCATTAAGCTATCTTTATAAAAACTTTAATAGAGAAAAATTTTAGGACTCAGATAACAACTTTATTCATTCAGCAAATCTTTATTTGATATCTACTATGTGCTAGACCCAGTAGCAAGCTCTAGGACTATAATAATGAAGTACAGTTCCTTCCTGTGAAGAGTTTACAGCAGGATCCACAACAGTGCTCAAACCATGCACCTATTTTGTTTCTTTTCCATGGCTTCCCTTGCCCTCTTCTTGGTATGTATTCCTGAAGAGTTATGATTTTTGTCTTCTCCTTCATCTACACTCTCCTGTTGTAGTGGAAAAACACATTTTTAGAGCTAGGGTTCTGGCTCTACCATTTTCTGTTAGGTGAATTACTAAATCTCACTGAGCTTCAGTTATCTTGTCCATAAAATGAAGATGAAATAATAGTCTTATCTATCACTTTCAGTTGTAAGAGCTTGAGGAAAGTGCTTTTACTTGTTATAATTTACAAAAGTTTATTTTATTAATTCCTTCGATAACATAGTCCCTTTAGTTATATATCAAATATCTATTTCCAAATTTCATTGTACCTGCTGGATGTTTCTACTTAGTTACTGTGCAACTAGCTGAGACTTTCTGGTGGAATGACTTCTCCGTTTGCCTTTTGACTCTGAATTGTTTCATGATATGCTCTGTGCCCAGCCCCCCCCCCCCATACTCCTTGACTTTTAAAGAATAAAAAGTATCTTCTATTCTAAGTAAAAAACATCTATTTGGTCTAAGGAGTTCTTGTAGGAAGAATTCAAGGGGAAATAATAAGGTTGGGCCCATGTTGAGTGTGCTTTCTGTAATGCTAGACAGCCAGAATCCTCCTGGAAGATATTTAGTAGATGATTCTTCTTAAATGACAATGAACTAACCTCAGAGGATTCAAAGTATTAGGAAAATATTTATTGGATGTTTGCTCTGTACCAGGCTTCATTTCTTTTATTCTTCTCAAACAACCAGTGAGGAATTCTTCTGTGACAACACAATTGCCATCTGGCTGGATTCGTGGCCTTATGAAATGATAAGATCCTTGTCACTAGAAGTATTTATGTAGAGTCCGGAGAGGGAGTTTGTGTTCGGAGACAATGCATGTATATTTCATGCTTTTTTATGCCTCACATACAAAAGGAAACTGATTGTCTTTGTTCCAAACTATCTTTTCTGGAATATTTGTATAGTGATCATCCCTGGAAGATAGAGATCCTGTCTTCTTCCAGAGCAACAAACAGGTGTGCTTATTGTATAGTATAGAAGATTAGAATTCTCACAGCTCAGAGTTCCTCTCCTAGAAAACAACCCACTCTGTGTGCAAGTATCATCTGGTCCTCTTTGCATTGCTCCATGGGAAGAGGAACTCAAGGAACCAGTACAAATGCTGACTCCATAGCTACTATTGTTGCTGTGAATCCGTTGTCTGTGACCCAGGCGTCTTGTATCTTCTGCCATTATCCATAAAACTAAGTCAGTTATTTAGTTAGCTTGCAACAAGGGTAAAATCTCAGACCCTTTACAGTTTTTAACAGTTTGAAGGTGGCAAGGAATGAAGTCTGAAGATTATTCCCTGTGCTGAGACCAAAGAGTGCTATACTTAAAGTCAGACAGTTGTAGGTAGGTATGATTCTTTGCTTTGCCACTTACTGGCTGTGTGTCCATGAATAATTTACTTAACATTTCTGAAAATAATTTTCTTATTGGTAATATAAAGGTAATAATACCAGCCTCACTAGGTTGCTGGGAGAATTAATAGGGATAATAATTATTTGAATGCCATTAATAGAGAGCCTGGAACACAGAAGGTACTCTCCTAGTATAGAATTACTGTCCTGATTTTTCTAGTCTTATGACTCTGTGTCACTCTCATTTTTAAATTCTTCCTCATCTCTAGCCCCAGCTCCCTGAGTGGGAATAAATAGGTGTTAGTATGACACTTAACTGATTTATCTTCTTTTCTCAACAAAAGTTTTCTTTTTCCTCTCCCATACCTACCAATGAAAATTTTACTTTCTTTTCCTTGTTTTTTTCTTTTTGTATTATTATTTAAAGAATTTTTATTGCAGTATGGTTGATTTACAATATTGTGTTAATTTCAGGTGTACAGCAAAGTGATTCAGTTTTATATGTATAATATATAGTCACATATATATATATATTCATATTCTTTTTCAGATTCTTTTCCATTATAGGCTATTATGAGCTATTAAGTATAGTTCCCTGTGCTATACAGTAGGTCCCTGCTGGTTATCTATATGATATACAGTAGCATGTACATGTTAATCCCAAACTCCTAGTTTATCCCTCCCCCACCTTTCTCCTTTGGTAACTGTAAGTTGTTTTCTATGTCTATGAGTCTATTTCTGTTTTGTAAATAAGTTAATTTGTATCGTTTTCTAGATTCTGCATATAAGGGACATCATATGATATTTTTCTTTGTCTGTCTGACTTACTTCAATTAGTATTATAGTCTCTAGGTCCATCCATGTTGCTGCAAATGACATTATTTCATTCTTTTTTATGGCTGAGTAATATTTCATTGTATATATATATACCACATCTTCTTTATCCATTTATCTGTCAATGGACATTTAGGTTACGTCCATGTCTTGGCTATTGTAAATAGTGCTGCAATGAACACTGGGGTGCATGTATCTTTTCAAATTATAGTTTTCTCCAGGTATATGCCCAGGAGTGGGATCACTGTATCACATGGTAACTCTATTTTTAGTTTTTTAAGGAACCTCCATACTGTTCTCCATAGTGGCTGCACCAATTTACATTCTCATTAACAGTGTAGGAGGGTTCCTTTTTCTATACACCCACTCCAGCGTTTATTATCTGTAGACTTTTTGATGATGGCCATTCTGACCAGTGTGAGGTGATGCCTCATTGCAGTTTTGATTTGCACTTCTCTAACATTAACAACATTTCTTTGGAGAAATGTCTATTTAGATTTTCTGCCCAATTTTTGATTGGGTTGTTTGTTTTTTTGATCTTGAGTTGTATGAGCTCCGTTCAAATAGTATTTATGAGGTAACTTCTGAGTCCACTGCCAAAGATATAGACAGAATTTAGACTTACTTCTTATTTCACGTAAGCATTCATTAAACATTTATTGAACACTTACAATGTGTCAGACACAGACACCATGTTAATTGTTGGATAAATATCATGAACAATACAAGCATGGTTCCTGGTCTCATGGAATTTATATTTTGTCATGACAGTTAAAAATCCAATATGGTAAGCATAAGATAGCAATACAAGTAGGGATCTGTGGAAACAGCTGTCTCTGTGACCTAGCTCTGAGGATTCCTGGGGACATACCCACTGAACTGATCTTAAAGGATGAGGAAGGATTAGCCAGGTCATAAAGGCTTGTCAAGTCAGTCTCAGCAGGAAAGAGATGGCATATCCAAAAACGTAATTGAAGAGAATTTTTAAAAGATACTATTTACAGGGCTTCCCTGGTGGCGCAGTGGTTGAGAGCACGGGTTCGTGCCCCGGTCCGGGAAGATCCCACATGCCATGGAGTGGCTAGGCCTGTGAGCCATGGCCGCTGAGCCTGCGCATCTGGAGCCTGTGCTCTGCAACGGGAGAGGCCACAACAGTGAGAGGCCCGTGTACCGCAAAAAAAAAAAAAGATACTATTTACAAAGATGAATGGAGGTTTAAGAGAATCATTAGGTGATAGAGGAGCATCTAGGGACTGGCAATAGTAAAAGCTGTTCCCACCCCAAGGACTGAAGGGATAAGGAGAGGAAGCTCTTACTAGAATCTTGTAAGAACTAGCTAACAGCTCTCTTCTGTGGCTGATGTGAGGAGGAGGGACAGAAATAAATATCTCAACCTCTCTCTCCTCCTGCCCTCCAGTCTCCTGCCAGTGCTTCCCACTGACCTAACCCAATAGGAGGAGAGAGGGCCAGGGATCCCACATGATGTGATCTGTAGAAGTCAGCCTCCTAGCCTCCCAGGATACAAGCTGAAGGAGAAGAGTAGAAAATAGATATGGAAGGGCTAACAGAGAAAAACTAGCATAGGAAGGGGACAAAGGTATTCCAGGAGAAGCAACAGCACCAAAGCATAGACATGTGAAATGGTGGGACAGGAGCACCAATAGTGTAGGGCTAAGAGCCTACAGCCAGTAGTGGGTTGCAGCAGTAGGTTGGGTTAGGATGAGGTGGATCTTAAATGCCATGCTGAGGAGCTTAAACTTTCTCTTACTGTATATAGGGAAACATGGCCAAAGAGATCAAGGAATAACACAATTAGATTTGTGTTTTAGAAAATTAGATTTTCTTGGGGATAGAGTGGGATCTGGGGAGAGATGTTTCTGTTCCTAGACTGACTGAGGGCATAGGCAAGGAGAGAGGCAATGTCATTAGAAGTAAGAAGGGTCACACACTGTCTGGAAAACGCAGTGAAGGCCTTGTGTAAAATAGCTTCATTGTAGGGTATACTTTCTTGTCCTTTCTTGAAATGTAAATAGAATCTTTTGTGAAACAGGGCAGAGCTGGCCTTGAAGCTACCTTTCTCCTGTTAATCACTTTCCTGGGAAGAAATGATGAATTGTGCTTTGTCCATATTCCATCAAAGATTGCTTCTGTAACCTTCCCTTAAACACATTCCCAAGAGCAGCCTCTTTCACTAAGATGAGGCCATTTTCCTTCTTTGGTTTTGTTGGAAATGTCCAAAAAGGAAATACAGTTCCATTTCCTTCCTGTCCTAAGAGTCATTACATATTAATAGAATATCTACATGTAGATAAGCTCTGGGTTTCTTTGTCCTACAGGAAGGCATCAAAGGGCACCGTGACTTTTAAAACAGTCCTTCAAGGTGGGTAAAGGTGGCCTTTAAAAAGAAATCATCACTTCTCAGAAATCACATTTGCTGAGAAGTTTTATTCATTCATCCAAGTTGACAGGCAGCAATGCCATGGGAAAGGATAAATGGAACTTTCTATAACTGAATATGCAGGACACAATGAAGTACATGCAGGAACCAGGGCAGAGGACACTTGGGACATTCCCCCATGGGCTAGTATCCACTGACAAGCTTCTTAAGGGCAGGTATCATACCTAATCATATCATATTCTCAGATGCCCTAGCCAAGAGTAGTTGCTCAGAAATTGCTTTCTGAATGAACAGTACCTTTCTAGATGGTAGAAATAACCTATGCAAAGGTCCAGAGGCATGAGAGAGCATGATTCATGTAAAAAAATGCAAGTAATTTGATAAGACTGAAGAAAAGAGTATCTGTGGGGGAGGAGAGACTGGTGAAATATAAAGGAATAGAAGTAGTCAGAAATAGAATTGCCTTTGCCTTAAAATTCTATGGAGAACTTTATGGACTTGTTCTTATAGTTTTTGGAAAGCTATTGGATAGATTTAACTATGAAATGGTCATGTATAAGATATAGAAAGATTATTCTAACTAGTGTAAAGAATGAAACAGAGAGATGAAGTCTAGGGAGGAAGTTAATAAAAGAGCCTGCTCTATGCCAGTGACAGTGAGAATGGAACTAAGTGTTTGGGTATGAACAATATATAGGACATATAGTGGATGGAATTATGATGATGTTTAGAAATAAATGATGAAGGTAAAGGAAAAAAGAAGGGTCAAAGGTGATTCTTACTTGACTTAATTCCTTGAGGGAAGAGACTATATTTGATTCATTCTTACATCTCTCATTGTAGTTATATCCTCTCTGGTGTGTAGACATAGTGGGCACTCAGGAAATATTTACTGCATGTTGATCGAGGGGCTTTGGAAAGGGCGCAGTGAGGGACAACTCCAGGAGCATGTCTGAAGCAGGAGGCTATGGATGGAGATGGTACAGGTGAATGACAGGTTAGGGCTGAGTTAGTAGTAGAAAATTGTGGAGAAAGTGCAAAATATCCCTGATGCCAACCAACTTTCTTTATCTTAGGGCCTTGAAATATCAGGTCCTGTTACCAGAGGAGCTAAAGAGTAGGATTCCTCACTTCAGATCCAGGAGTGACACCTGAGTTAACCCTTAGTGAATATTTGCTAGAAGAAAAAACTATGAATAAATACATGAGTGAAACCTAAAACTTCTTTGGAGTGATCAGGTATTGACTTATCAGGGAAATTACCCGTTTGACTCAGGCCCACTGCTACTCTGGAAAATACTGAAACATATCAAAATTATTTTTTAAATGAGATATTATGTCTAAAGTGACCAGCACAGTACCTGATTCATAGAAATATTCAATATCTGATATCTGTTGATATTACTTTATGATTTTGATTGAGAAATATATTTATAATATAAATCAGAAAGGATGGCTTCAGTGCAAAACAGAGTTTGAACTGAAACAAGATTTGGAGTTTTGACCCAGTATCATATGTAGGGTCACTTGTGATCATGAAGAAGCTACATACTTGAACATCTGTAAAAGACAAATGGTCCTGGAGTCTTTTCCCTTCCCCTAAAAATATTTCTGGGGTTGTTTTCCTTTTATGGTGTCTTACCCTAAAATTTGGAGTCAGACAGAACTTGATATAAATCCCAGCTCTAATACTCCTAGACCTGGAACCTTTGAGTAAATGCATAACTTTTCCAAATCTCAATTTGTTTCTCCATAAAATGAGGATAATAATATCTGTATTATTGGGATGTTAGGGATAAATTAGATAATCTCAGTAAAACACTTGGCAAAGTTCATGGATTATAGTAGTGTTTAACAATTTCAGCTTTCTTCCTGCTTTTTATTCTATTCAGACTTTGAACTGATTGACTAAAGCATATCTACATTATGGAGAGAAATCTGCAATCTGCTTTACCCCAAATTCAAATTTAAATGTTAATCTCATCCAAAAGCATACTTCAAGCTGATACATAAAATTAGCCATCACATTTGGTAATGTGAACTACTCCCAGTTTTGTGTGAACTTGGAGGCTTTTTCTGGCTGCTCCTTTCCAGTGGTTCTTTCCTTACCCTTGGGTAGTTTCCAGATACATGGACTGCTCTGTACTCAACAGAATATCCAAAAGGACCCTGTGAACTCTAGCAATTTTGGCCTCTCTAATCTCCCAAATTCATTCTCAACTCAGGGGGATCCTTAGGACTCACTTTGTTTCACCTATCTATGCTGTGGCCTGGAAACTCTTTAGATGGTAAACTGGGTAATCATAGGGTCACCTTGTTTGTTTACTCTCTCTCAGACATCACTGTCATTTCTTGCCTGTTTTCCAATATCTGAAAACTGTTGTTTCATATGGTTTTTTTTTTTTTCAGTTTTATCGTTGTTTAAGGCAAGAGGTTAAATCTATACACTACTACATCATTTGGCCAAAAGTAGAAATTCCCCTTTATAAGATTTTCTTTGTAAAAAAGATTATGCTACTACAGATAGTTTTTAAAAGCTGGCCTCTTGATGAGTTCTGAAGATATCTAAAGGTGATAATGGGATATTCATTAAATTTGGTTACCACCTCACAGATCTTTCTGGGACAAAGAATAGTATTGGCTTCAGTAAACTCTTCTATGCTGCTAATTTCTGAGACTGTGAATAACTTATCACAACTTAACCTCAATTTTTCTATATATAGAATGGTAATTTAATAGTACCTGGGAAAATACCTAGTACATAGAATACTTAAAAATCTTAGCATGACTGAAAGGACCCACAGGTTGTTGGGTTAAGTTGGAGACAGGCAGAGTCAGGAGTGTGTTCCAGGGCTTAGTACATTTTCCTGGAGAAAGGAAGCCTAACTTTGTGATTCAAAGTCCAGGATTTATAGTCATGGAGACCTGGGTATTGAAAAGTTACTGAATCCTTAGTTTCATCTGGAAAAAAAGAGATAATATTAGTACCTTCCTCATAGAATTAATGGGAGGATAAAATGTGAAATGTGTATAAAATACTTTATACATGGATACTTTATAATTGGAGATTAAACTCATACATTTTTGGTGGGGATGTAAAATGGTATAGCCACTATGAAAAACAGTTTGGTGGTTCCTTAATAAGTTAAACTTAGAATTACTGTATGAGGCAATAATTCTACTCCTAGATATATACCTAAAATAATTAAACAGGTGTTTGAGCAAAAACTTGTGCACAAAAGTTCATAGCAGCTCTCCTCACAATAGCCAAAAGGTAGAAACAATCCAAATGTCCATCAGCAGATGAATGGATAAACAAAATGTAGCATATCCACACAGTGGAATATTATTCAGTCATAAAAAGGAATGACAGGCTATATATGCTACAACATGAATGAAACTTGAAAACATTATGCTAAGTGAAGGAAGCTTGAAATGAAAGACCATATATTGCATGACTTCATGTATATGAAATGTCCAGAATAGGCAAATCCAAAGAGACAAAAAGCAGATTAATGGTTGCCCAAGGATGGGAGGGGGGGAATGCAGAGTCACTGTTTAACAGATAAAGGATTTACTTTTGTGGTGATGAAAATATTCCAGAACTAGATACTAATGATGGTTGTATAAAATTGTGAATATATTAAATGACATGGAATTGTACAACTTAAAATGGTTAAAATGGTAAATTTTATGTTATTTGTATTTTATCACAATAAAAGCATAAAAGGTTAATTAATAAGAGTTTATATTTTTTCCCTCTATCCTAAGAACATATACTGCTAGGGTCATATCCATACAGTCCCTTAAGCCTTTGGCTTGCACGTGATAGTGGATCTTTAGAACGTGTTTTGCTCCTGCCCAAGCTTGGTTCTCTCAGCCAGTGACATCCACTGGACTTTTTATTATTAGACATTAACCATACTGTCCTGTGCTGGACGTGGGTGGTTCCCAGAGGGCGCTATGCCAGTAGAGAAATTACAAATGATCATGCATGCCAAAGCCCAGCATTCTAAAAGGTATAAATGTCTGTCTTTATGCCTCACCCAGCTTGTCTCCGTCGTGCCATGCCAAGTAGGATGTCAGTTTTCACTCAGAGCTTCCTGGCTCCAGTCTGCTTTTTGCTATAGCTCAGTCCATTTGCTTTCGCAAAAACTTTGGCTCAGCTGTAACCACATGAGAACGTTTCCATGTCTAAAAACCTTGGCAAGCCTATTATCTAGTAAATTTGAAAAGCAGCAGGAAGAACGAGGTCAGGTTGAGCCTAGATAGGAATGATATAGGTGTCTATTCATTCAATAGACATTTTGAGCATTACCTTTTCGTCGAAATTGTGCTAGGCACAGTAGGAGATAAGAAGAGGAAAAAATAACCATTCATTCACTCATCATTCACTCATGCTCTCATCAATCTAATATTTATTGATCTAATACAATTGCCTTTGGTCCTAGGGATATAGCTGTGACTAAAACACACATAATTTCTGTTTTTAAGGAGCCCAGAGGAGGAAGGAATTCATCTTTTCTGGAAGGCTGAGGGAAAATTTCCTAGAGGCAATGATATTTGAGTTGAGCATTGAAAGTTGAGTTGAATTACCACTGCTGATGGAGAAGGGAGTGACTATATTGGAGAGTCTATGCATGGGAAACATAGGGGACTGCAAATACTTAAAATCTGTGTCTTTACTTCCAACTGCTAAAAAATGCTTTCTCTTGGTACTTTTGTTTATTGTCTCATTCAATTATCTTTAACAACATTGTGGGTTTTTATCATCTTTGTTTTATACACAAAGGTTCAATGAGGTTCAGTAATTTATTCATGGTCTACTAGCCAGTAAGTGACAGAGCTAGGATTCAACTCCAGATCTCCCTGAGGCCAAAGTCCATGCTCTTTTTACTATCTTGCTCCACTTCCCTATAAAGTGAGTACACATTTATAATATCATGTGGTAATTACTATAAGGCATGCAGCTCTCTACGAATGTTCTCTTTTAGAGGACAAACAATCTAAACTGAGAGTGACTGAAAAAAGTTTAGTGAGTAGGATGATATTCAAAATGTAAAGATGAGTAGTAAATTTGTGTGTGTGTGTGTGTGTGTGTGTGTGTGTCGGGTGGTGGGTGAGTGTGAGTTTCCAGGAGAAGATGTAACACATACAAAGACCTTGAGGCATGAAGGAATCAACAGCTGTCTGGCAGGCTCAGGGCTTTATATGGCTTCTGCTTTGCCATGGTGTGTGCACAATCTATAAATTATTTCATAGGAGCTGATATGTCTCCATTTTTATTAAACAGAAGAGACATTGTTTTACTCATCCACTCCCACCCCTCACCTCTTGTGAATAGGATGTGGCCAGACAGAAAGAAATCAAATTATTTTTTCAACATGAGCCCAGCCTGAACAGAACTCATTTGCAGTGTTAACACTCTGAGCTGTCTGCTCTCACCACCCCACCACCTCGCTCACTTGATGGAATGAATATTGGAGGGGACAGGGGAAGAATCTCAGAAAAAGAAAGCTGTGACAAATTCTAAGTCAATGTAATAAATCAGGAGGATTTTTCAAGGGAAATAAAAAGTGTCATTTATGACGGTTATAACTCCTACACCCACTAAGATTCTTTTACTGGTGTAGTTTAGATTCTCCCATGGTAGATAAAATTATTACTTGATCTGTCAAAATGGAGGGACAATTTTTTTTTTCCTCCTTCATGCAAGCATCTTATTTTAAGCAGCCAATTTTATTATTTCCTGCCCTCTCTCTGTGCTGGTGAAAACAGAGAAAACAAAGACAATCTGTTTTTAAAAATTGCATCAAGGAATTGAAATAGAGGGTAGTGGCACAAGCCATGGAAAATCAGTAATTACCCACAGGAATTTCTAGGAAAAATAAACATGTGTCTGTATTTGAAGAGTTATTACTTCTGTTTCACAGGGGGTATGAGTTATAATGAAAATGATAATGATTATTATAAATATAATAATAAATAAATGACTACTATTGCTTGAACTTCTACACTGTGCCAGATATTATAATAGGTTGTTTTTAGATGTTATCTTATTGACCCCTTCAAATAGCACTGTATATTATTATTATTATGCTATTATTATTACTATGATTTCCATGGTACAGATGAGGCCCAGAAGTTTGAACTGATGTGCACAAATCCCCATACTACTAAATGGCGGAGGCAGATTTCAAACTCAGCATTCTCTGACTTCAAAACCAATGCTGTTTCTTCAATGTCTCTGAGCTACAGCCTGATATCTCAGAGACACTGTTAGGAAAATAATTCTTTATGTTGTTGGTAGTTTAGTTTTATAAGTGATTTAAGTCTACTCTCTCATTTGACCTACATAGAAACCCCAATCTAATAATAATTACCAGCAATAATTCTTGTCATTCATATTAAAATATTAACAATGAAATAAGTACCATTTATGCTTATCATTTATAGAGTACTTACTAGGTGTCAGACGTTGGCTAACCACTTTACACGCAAGAGTTTACAGCCATCCAGTACAATAGGTGCAGTGTACTGGTTAAGAACACATGAACTGGTGTCAGGGCACTGAGTTGGACTCCTTGGCTCTACTGCTTGTCACCTATTTGAGCTTTTGAACAATTAGGTAATATCTCTGCCTTAGCACTTGGGTCAAGTACTAGTATTACATGGAGGTTTTGAAGATTGAATTAGATAACCCTAAAGTGCCTAGCACATAGTAAGTACTCTATAAATAATACTTATATCTGTAAAACAGATAAGAAAATTGAAGATTATAGAGATTATAGGAATTAGAGAAACCGCAAAATCTCAAAAGTAGTCAAGGGGTAGAGCTGAAATTAGAATGCAGGTCAGCCTGGCCCACAGTTTCTCCTCTTAACCCTACCATCAACAAGCACTAAGTACATTCATTATGTGTGTTTTAAAATATAAATCCTTTTTAATGTGAATGGTCTCCCATTAACCAATCTGTTATACATTATAAAAGCACCCAGTTTCCCATACAACCTCACAGACTCACAACTCTCTGCCTTTGCTCAACTCTTTTTATCTGCCTGCAGTAGTTTCCCCCTACTTGTCTAATTTATTTGTCATTCAGGATTCAGTGTGAAGCATCATAGCCTCCAGAAAGGATTCCAGGTGGATTAGGTAGTCTACCTCTTCATATGCATAGTCCACCGCCCCACACATTTGCCTCAAGTATGGTACTATAGTTAATTGTAATTTTATATTGTTTATGCATAGTTACGAGCTCTTTGAGGACAAGAATCATCATATCTTATTCTTCTCTTTTTCTCTAGTATATAACAGAGTGCCTGTCACATAATGAGTGTCTCATATATATATATTTTTAATGAATGAATGAATGAACTAATGAATAAAAATAATTTTTCTGAGGGTTCTAACCAACTTTATAGAATATGTGATGAAATGTTCTTTCTTTTTGTGAGACTATTGAGCAAGTAATTGTTTTAAATACCTGGTAAGAATTAAGACAAAAGGTAAAGAGAACTTCAAATATATTCACTTATATACACCCATAACTCCCCACCTCCCCCCACCACCTTCCCAGTGGCAATCTTCTAAATACAGATTATAGTAATTTAGTTTCAAACAACTCATTTTCAGCATCTGACGTGTTCATTAACCCCAGGTAAGGAAATTATTGTGGTACATTAATTTTTCACCAGAAAAGACATTTGTCATCTGTGCAAGTATCATTAGTGCTTGCTACAAAGATGGAAATGACACAACTGTCTCTGCCAATTGAAGAACACAGTAGAATTTTAAACAGTATCAGCTGAGTTCTCTAGACCAGCCAACGCTGTGTACTTTTAGGACTCTCATTAGACAAGGCTCATGTGACATCAGAAAGAACCTGATTTATGAAGCGATCAGAGTAATATACACTTCTTGGGAAATGAGGATATGAGTGCCATATTTAGTTTTTATTTTCCTCTTACCTATCTGTCATTTCTCTGTCACCTTTATTTGCCTTAAGAAGTCCTTGAATTTTCGTGTTTCCCAAGGCTTGTCTTTAGTCCTCTACTCTTCTTACTTTGTACTCTTTCCCACTCTCATGGGTCACATACCATCTATATGCTAATGACTTTCATCTTCATCTCCAGGCAGGCTCTCTCTCCTGAGCTCCAGAACCTTATATGCAGCTGCAAACTGTCTAGACAGATATACTAGAAACAGTCCCAGACACCTCAAATTCAGGATGTCTAAAATTTTGCTCATTATCTTCCTCTAACTCCAGACCTGATCATCCTAAAATGAATGTTGAAAGGACATTTGCTCGTCTCAAAATTTCACCTAAGTCCTTATTAGTTATCTATTTTATATACAGTACTGTTTATGTGTCAATCCCAATCTTCTAATTTATCCATCCCTCCCCCACCCCCCGGTAACCATAAGTTTATTTTCTACATCTGTAACTCTATTTCTGTTTTGTAGATAAGTTCATTTGTAGCCTTATTTTTAGATTCCACATATAAGTGATATATGATATTTGTCTTTCTCTGTCTGACTTCACTCAGTATGTCAATCTCTAGGGCCATCCATGTAGCTGCAAACAGGGAACTCTACTCAATACTCTGTAATGGCCTATATGGGAAAGGAATCTAAAAAAGAGTGGAGATATATATATTTTTTTTTTAAAAAAAGATTCACTTTGCTGTATACCTGAAACTAACATAACATCGTAAATCAACTATACCCCAATAAAATTTTAAAAAAAATTAAAAAAATTTCACCTAGGTTCCAAAGGTGACTACATATGCAGTAAGTATGCCCACATTCTAAAGAAGGGCTGGTAGATACCTACCTTTAGGACCTGCAAATGGTGCCTGAATTGATTCTGAGACCTTCACCTCATCATCTGTTTCCAGACTATATAAAGATAAGAATAGAAATTCAGAGCAGAGTCACTGAAGAAATAAGTTGCTGGAGAAGCATCCTAGGCAAGTGAGGTAGAGCCTAGGAGACTCTGTGAGACAGAGAATGTGGGAGTGCCTGCACAGAGAGAATTCTGTCTTCTCATTCCCTGGCCTGAAGCTTGCTGGGCTGCAGAAAATTTTTAGCCCCTCTTAGACTGGCAAAGTATGGTTCGAATTCTTTGGAGAGTTTTACATGTATACCAGGGTTTGGGAACATATGGGAACATAAATGTTAATGCTTACTTTTTGCTTCAGAATTAGGAGTTTGGGAAGCTGGCTAGAGTAACTTGTGAAGGTGGGTGAGGAGAGAGGCAGAAGGGCATTCTGATTTCCACTAGTTTTGTGGGGGCAGGAAAACGTGAATTTCTCATGAGCCAAGTGAAAAATCTGGGAGCCAGATTACAACAGCACCGTTTATGGGAGATAGTTAGGACTTGGGTAGATTGGATGTGGGAGGACGTCAAGAAGGAAGAGTCAAGGGTTTTTCTCTCTATTTTTTTTTTTCTCTTGAGCATCTGGGTGGAAGGAAGTGCCATGGGGAAATGGAGAAGGAATGAGACAGGCCAAGGTTGGAGATAAACTTTAAAAATCATCAACATAAATATGGCATTTGAAACCATGAGACTGGATGAAATCAACTAAGGAAATACAGAAGAGGAGTGAGTAATGGGTGTGTGTGTGTGTGTGTGAGTGTGTGTGTGTGTGTTTGTGTGTGTGTAGGGGGACTTAATTATTTGTTTCCTTTCCCATGCAATGGTGAATAAGTGTATCTTTTTTAGAGGGTTATTTTGAGTTAAATTGATTTGGCACATTTGAAAGTGCCTTACAATATAAACAGGATTTTTAAAAAAATGTTTCTTAATTCTGAGTTAGGCTCTGTGATGGAGGAGTGATAGACAAGGATAGAGAGCTAGGTGGAGATCAGTAAGGAATGATGATGGCTCTTAAAGGGACTTTAAAAATTAAAACCTTTTTAAAAATCATTAAAGTAAATTAACATATTCATTTTAGAATATTGAAAAAAATCCACTGAGAAGAAGAAACCAGCATCCAAATACAACCACAATAACATGTTGATTCATCTGATCCCAGTATTTTTTCTATATTTTCTTTCTTTATTTTTTTTTAATAATCTGTGTTCATACTGTGTAAAGCTGTACTAATTGTTGATGTGTAATAGAGAGGTGGCCTTTACTCTGAATTGGAAGGTACCTACTGAGCTGTCTTGAGTATGTTCAGAAACTGGTTGGCAGTTGTTCTTTCATTCACTTGTGTACACACAGACACCTACATGCTACCTTTTAAAAACCTGTTGTAATAAAAATGTGACACAGTCTGTGTCTCTCGGAAATATCATATGCTTAGAATTTTTAATTAAATTCACCAACTTTCTCCCTACTTGTCATAATCATCATTTTCATCATCAATAATTATAATGAACACAGAAAATTATAAACAGCCAGGAGAGGACCAATTAGTGGACACACAGAATTAATTTGAATTCTGCTATTCTACTATGTATTTTAGTTTGTTAGCTCATTTAATTCTTCTGGCATCTCTATGAGGTTGTTTTACAGATAAGAAAACTGAGGAATGAAGAAGCTGTGTCTTTTCTAAAGTTGTAAAATAACTAATAGTGGAACCTGTATTCTAAAACAGGGTTCTCTGACTCCAGAGCCTATGTGGTTTTCCACTTTGCTAGGATCTTTTCAGAGTGACTTAAAAAGTGTTGATTATTCCAGACCAAGGCACCAAAAAAAGCTGTTGGTCTTGGGAGAAAAAACATCCTGATGGAAAGGAGATTCATAGCTTAGTCCAAGTGGCTAATATAAGCCAGTTCTTTTGGCAACCTCTACTGCATCTGCCCCACAAGGGCATAGTGCATGCTGGCATGTGTCAGGCTCTCTCTTGGGGAGCCATTAGCACATAGAGTGACCAGCCATCTCCATTTGCATGGGATTGCCCTGATTTTAGCACTGGAAGCCCCATGTTCTGGGAAACCTGTCAGTGCTGGGAAAACTGGAACAATTGGTCACTCTAAGCATGCCAAAAATACATGACAGTGAGTGGAATGGGAGCATGGAAGCCAGAACCTGTGAGACATGACCCTTTCCCAGGGTGAGGAAGGAAAGTAGCAGTGTTTTACTCTTTGAGCTGGTCTGGGTGATGCCAGCACCTGATCAATCCTGTGATAACATGGAGAGACAGTGTCAACCTTGCCTCTGACTTTTTGTCCCCAGTGTCTTCAGTGCTAGCAGTGGAGGCAAATTGATCCCTGGAAGAACAAGAGGACAACTTTTGATTGGCTGGAAAGATGATTTAATCTCTGTGTCCCTAACATCAAGCCCAGTTCCTGGCACAGGGTAGGCATTTAGTTTCAGTGTTTTGTTTTTTTGCCTTATTTGCTTTGATTTTTGAGTTAATGTCCTTTTTGGAAACCATTTACTAAACATGCATCACATGCCAGTGATTGTATGAATAACTCTTACATACTTTATTATGTCTAATCATTACTTTAGACCTGTGAGGTAAACAGTATTTGTTTTGTTTTGTTTTATAAATGAAGTAACTAAGACTTGCCAGTAATCTCACAGCTAATAAGTGCCAGAGCTTCTGTTTATGCATCAATCTTCTGACTGCAGTCCAGTTCCTGGAAGAAAACCTCAGACCTCCCAAAAGGCAAGAAACTCCCCACGTACCTGTGTAGGGGAAAAGAAAAAAGAATAAACAGAGACAAAAGAATAGGGACGGAACCTGCACCAGTGGAAGGGAGCCATGAAGGAGGAAAGGTTTCCACACACTAGGAAGCCCCTTCGCGGGCGGAGACTGCGGGTGGCGGAGGGGGGAAGCTTCGGAGCCGCGGAGGAGAGTGCAGCCACAGGGGTGCGGGGGGCAAAGCGGAGAGATTTCCGCACAGAGGGTCCGCGCCAACCAGCACTTACCAGCCCGAGAGGCTTGTCTGCTCACCCGCTGGGGCGGCCGGGTCTGGGAGCTGAGGCCCGGGCTTTGGTCGGAGGGCAAGGAGAGGACAGGGGTTGTCGGGGTGAACACAGCCTGAAGGGGTTAGTGCACCACGGCTAGCCGAAGGGAGTCTGGGAAAAAGTCTGGACCTGCCGAAGAGGCAAGAGACTTTTTCTTCCCTCTTTGTTTCCTGGTGCGTGAGGAGAGGGGATTAAGAGCGCTGCTTAAAGAAGCTCCAGAGACGGGCGCGAGCCGCGGCTAACAGTGCGGACCTCAGAGATGGGCATGAGATGCTAAGGCTGTTGCTGCCGCCACCAAGAAGCCTGTGTGCAAGCACAGGTCACTATCCACACCTCCCTTCCAGGGAGCCTGCGCAGCCCGCCACTGCCAGGGTCCCGTGAACCAGGGACAACTTTCCTGGGAGAACGCACGGCGTGCCTCAGGCTGGTGCAACGTCACACCGGCCTCTGCCACTGCAGGCTCACCCTGCACTCCTTACCCCTCCCTCCCCCCGGTCTGAGTGAGCCGGAGCCCCCGAATCAGCGGCTCCTTTAACCCTGTCCTGTCTGAGCAAAGAACAGACGCCCTCCGGTGACCTACACGCAGAGGCGGGCCCAAATCCAAAGCTGAACCCTGAGAGCAGTGCGAACAAAGAACAGAAAGGAAAATCTCTTCCAGCAGCTTCAGGAGCAGCAGATTAAAGCTCCACAATCAACTTGATGTACCCTGCATCTGTGGAATACATGAATAGACAATGAATCATCCCAAATTGAGGAGGTGGACTTCGAGAGCAACATATGTTATTTTTTCCCCTTTTCCTCTTTTTGTGTGTATGTGTATGCTTCTGTGTGAGATTTTGTCTGTATAGCTTTGCTTTCACCATTTGTCCTAGGGTTTTATCTGTCCATTGTTTATTTTTTTTTTTTACTTTTTTATAAACATTTTTCTTAATAATTATTTTTTATTTTAATAACTTTATTTCATTTTACCTAACTTTATTTTCTTTTATCCTCTTTCTTTGTTTCTTTCTTCCTTTCTACTTTTTCTCCCTTTTATTCTGAGCCATGTGGATGAAAGTCTCTTGGTGCTGCAGCCAGGAGTCAGTGCTGTGCCTCTGAGGAGGGAGAGCCAACTTCAGAACACTGGTCCACAAGACACCTCCCAGCTCCATGTAATATCAAATGGCGAAAATCTCCCAGAGATCTCCATCTCAACACCAACACCCAGCTTCACTCAACGACCATCAAGCTACAGTGCTGGACACCCTATGCCAAACAACTAGCAAGACAGGAACACAACACCATCCATTAGCAGAGAGGCTGCCTAAAATCATAATAAGTTCACAGACACCCCAAAACACACCACCAGACGTGGACCTGCCCACCAGAAAGACAAGATCCAGCCTCATCCACCGAAACACAGGCACCAGTCCCCTCCACCAGGAAGCCTACACAACCCACTGAACCAACCTTAGCCACTGGGGACAGACACCAAAAACAATGGGAACTAAGAACCTGCATCCTGCAAAAAGGAGACCCCAAACACAGTAAGATAAGCAAAATGAGAAGACAGAAAAACACACATTAGAAGAAGGAGCAAGATAAAAACCCACCAGACCTAACAAATGAAGAGGAAATAGGCAGTCTACATGAAAAAGAATTCAGAATAATGATAGTAAAGATGATCCAAAATCTTGGAAATAGAATGGACAAAATGCAAGAAACATTTAACAAGGACCTAGAAGAACAAAAGATGAAACAAACAATGATGAACAACACAATAAATGAAATCTAAAATACTCTAGATGGGATCAATAACAGAATAACTGAGGCAGAAGAACGGATAAGTGACCTGGAAGATAAAATAGTGGATATAACAACTGTAGAGCAGAATAAAGAAAAAAGAATGAAAAGAACTGAGGACCGTCTCAGACACCTCTGGGACAACATTAAATGCACCATCATTCTAATTATAGGGGTTCCAGAAGAAGAAGAGAAAAAGAAATGGACTGAGAAAATATTTGAAGAGATTATAGTTGAAAACTCCCCTAATATCGGAAAGGAAATAGTTAATCAAGTCCAGGAAACACAGAGAGTCCCATATAGGATAAATCCAAGGAGAAACACGCCTAGACACATATTAATCAAACTGTCAAAAATTAAATACAAAGAAAACATATTAAAAGCAGCAAGGGAAAAACAACAAATAACACACAAGGGAATCCCCATAAGGTTAACAGCTGATCTTTCAGCAGAAACTCTGCAAGCCAGAAGGAACTAGCAGGACATATTTAAAGTGATGAAGGAGAAAAACCTGCAACCAAGATTACTCTACCCAGCAAGGAGTAGAGTAATGAGATCATTCAGATTTGATGGAGAAATTAAAACCTTTACAGACAAGCAAAAGCTGAGAGAGTTCAGCACCACCAAACCAGCTTTACAACAAATGCAAAAGGATCTTCTCTAGGCAAGAAACACAAGACAAGGAAAAGACCTACAATAACAAACCCAAAACAATTAAGAAAATGGGAATAGGAACATACATATCGATAATTACCTTAAATGTAAATGGATTAAATGCTCCCACCAAAAGACACAGATTGGCTGAATGGATACAAAAACAGGACCCATATATATGCTGTCTACAAGAGACCCACTTCAGACCTAGAGACACATACAGACTGAAAGTGAGGGGATGGAAAAAGATACTCCATGCAAATGGAAACCAAAAGAAAGCTGGAGTAGCAATTCTCATATCAGACAAAATAGACTTTAATATAAAGAATATTACAAGAGACAAAGAAGGACACTACATAATGATCAAGGGATCAATCCAAGAAGAAGATTTAACAATTGTAAATATTTATGCAATCAACATAGGAGCACCTCAGTACATAAGGCAAATACTAACAGCCATAAAAGGGGAAATCAACAGTAACACATTCATAGTAGGGGACTTTAACACCCCGCTTTCACCAATGGACGGATCATCCAAAATGAAAATAAATAAAGAAACACAATATTTAAATGATACATTAAACAAGATGGACTTAATTGATATGTATAGGACATTCCATCCAAAATCAACAGAATACACATTTTTCTCAAGTGCTCATGGAACATTCTGTGGATAGATCATATCCTGGGTCACAAATCAAGCCTTGGTACATTTAAGAAAATTGAAATTGTATCAAGTATCTTTTCCGACCACAATGCTATGAGACTAGATATCAATTACAGGACAAGATCTGTAAAAAATACAAACACATGGAGGCTAAACACTACACTACTTAATAACAAAGTGATCACTGAAGAAATCAAAGAGGAAATAAGAAAAACCTAGAAACAATTGACAAAGGAGACACGACAACCCAAAACCTATGGGATGCAGCAAAAGTAGTTCTAAGAGGGAAGATTATAACAATAAAATCCTACCTTAAGAAACAGGAAACATCTCGAATAAACAACCTAACCTTGCACCTCAAGCAATTAGAGAAAGAAGAACAAAAAAAGCCCAAAGTTAGCAGAAGGAAAGAAATCATAAAGATCAGATCAGAAATAAATGAAAAAGAAATGAAGGAACTGATAGCAAAGATCAATAAAACTAAAAGCTGGTTCCTTGAGAAGATAAACAAAATTGGTACACCATTAGCCAGACTCATCAAGAAAAAAAGGGAGAAGACTCAAATCAATAGAATTAGAAATGAAAAAGAAGTAACAACTGAAACTGCAGAAATACAAAAGATCATGATAGATTACTACAAGCAACTCTATTCCATAAAACGGACAACCTGGAAGAAATGGACAAATTCTTAGAAATGCACAATCTGTGGAGACTGAACCAGGAAGAAATAGAAAATATGAACAAAAAAATCACAGCACTGAAATTGACACTGTGATTAAAAATCTTCCAACAAACAAAAGCCCAGGACAAGATGGATTCACAGGTGAATTCTATCAAACATTTAGAGAAGAGCTAACACCTATCTTTCTCAAATTCTTCCAAAATATAGCAGAGGGAGGAACACTCCCAAACTCATTCTACGAGGCCACCATCACCCTGATACCAAAACCAAACAAGGATGTCACAAAGAAAGAAAACTACAAGCCAATACCACTGATGAACATAGATGCAAAAATCCTCAACAAAATACTAGCAAACAGAATCCAACAGCACATTAAAAGGATCATACACCATGATAAAGTGGGGTTTATTCCAGGAATGCAAGGATTCTTCAATATACACAAATCAATCAATGTGATACACCATATTAACAAATTGAAGGCGAAAAACCGTATGCTCATCTCAATAGATGCAGAGAAAGCTTTTGACAAAATTCAACACCCATTTATGATAAACACCCTACAGAAAGTAGGCATAGAGGGAACTTTCCTCAACATAATAAAGGCCATATATGACAAACCCACAGCCAACATCATCCTCAATGGTGAAAAATAGAAACCATTCCCACTAAGATCAGGAACAAGAAGAGGTGGCCCAATCTCCCCACTCTTATTCAACATACTTTTGGAAGTTTTAGCCACAGCAATCAGAGAAGAAAAGGAAATAAAAGGAATCCAAATCAGAAAAGAAGAAGTAAAGCTGTCACTGTTTGCAGATGACATGATACTATACATAGAGAATCCTAAAGATGCTACCAGAAAACTACTAGAGCTAATCAATGAATTTGATAAAGTAGCAGGATTCAAAATTAATGCACAGAAATCTCTGGCATTCCTATACACTAATGATGAAAAATCTGAAAGTGAAATCAAGAAAACACTCCCCTTTACCACTGCAACAAAAACAATAAAATATCTAGGAATAAACCTACCTAAGGAGACAAGAGACTTCTATGCAGAAAACTGTAAGACACTGATGACAGAAATTAAACATGAAACAAACAGGTGGAGAGATATACCACATTCTTGTATTGGAAGAATCAACATTGTGAAAATGACTCTACTACCCGAAGCAATCTACAGATTCAATGCAATCCCTATCAAACTACCACTGGCATTTTTCACAGAACTAGAACAAAAAATTTCACAATTTGTAATGAAACACAAAAGACCCTGAATAGCCAAAGCAATCTTGAGAACGAAACCTGGAGCTGGAGGAATCAGGCTCCCTGATTTCAGACTATACTACAAAGCTACAGTAATCAAGACAGTATCATACTGGCACAAAAACAGAAATATAGATCCATGGAACAGGATAGAAAGCCCAGAGATAAACCCACGCTCATATGGTCCCCTTATCTTTGGTAAAGGAGGCAGGAATGTTCAGTAGAGAAAGGACAGCCTCTTCAATAAGTGGTGCTGGGAAAACTGGGCAGCTACATGTAAAAGAATGAGTTTAGATCACTCCCTAACACCATACACAAAAATAAGCTCAAAATGGATTAAAGACCTAAATGTAAGGCCAGAAACTATCAAACTCTTAGAGGAAAACATAGGCAGAATTCTCTGTGACATAAATCACAGCAAGATCCTTTCTGACCCACCTCCTAGAGAAATGGAAATAAACACAAAAAATAACATATGTCATCTAATGAAACTTAAAAGCTTTTGCACAGCAAAGGAAACCATAAATAAAACCAAAAGACAACCCTCAGAATGGGAGAAAATATTTGCAAATGAAGCAACTGACAAAGGATTAATCTCCAAAATTTATAAGCAGCTCATGCAGCTCAATAACAAAAAAACAAACAACCCAATCCAAAAATGGGCAGAAGACCTAAATAGACATTTCTCCAAAGAAGATATACAGACTGCCAACAAACACATGAAAGAATGCTCAACATCATTAATCATTAGAGAAATGCAAATAAAAACTACAATGAGATATCATCTCACACCAGTCAAAATGGCCATCATTAAAAAATCTAGAAACAATAAATGCTGGAGAGGGTGTGGAGAAATGGGAGCACTCTTGCACTGCTGGTGGGAATGTGAATTGGTACAGCCACTATGGAGAACAGTATGGAGGTTCCTTAAAAAACTACAAATAGAACTACCATATGACCCAGCAATCCCACTACTGAGCATATACCCTGAGAAAACCATAATTCAAAAAATTCTACCAAAATGTTCATTGCAGCTCTATTTACAATAGCCCGGAGATGGAAACAACCTAAGGGTCCATCATCGGATGAATAGATAAAGAAGATGTGGCACATATGTACAATGGAATATTACTCAGCCATAAAAAGAAATGAAATTGAGCTATTTGTAATGAGCTGGATAGACCTAGAGCCTGTCATACAGAGTGAAGTAAGTCAGAAAGAGAAAGAGAAATACCGTATGCTAACACATATATATGGAATCTAAGGGGAAAAAAATGTCATGAAGAACCTAGGGGTAAGACAGGAATAAAGACACAGACCTACTAGAGAATGGACTTGAGGATACGGGGAGGGGGAAGGGTAAGCTGTGACAAAGTGAGAGCATGGCATGGACATATATACACTACCAAACGTAAAATAGCTAGTGGGAAGCAGCCGCATAGCACAGGGAGATCAGCTCGGTGCTTTGTGACCACCTAGAATGGTGGGAGAGGGAGGGTGGGAGGGAGGGAGACCCAGGAGGGAAGAAATATGGGAACATATGTATAACTGATTCACTTTGTTATAAAGCAGAAGCTAACACACCATTGTAAAGCAATTATACTCCAATAAAGAAAAAAAAAGTGTTGATCTATATCACTTTTAAGGGCTTTATTTTTTTTCCATTTTAAAGATGCTTCATAATTTATATAATAAACTTCCTATGGTCACACACTGAAGTTTCTAATTGCAAATGGTGAAACCCTTATAACTAAATCTTTGTGCCAGTTCTTATTTATGTTTACGTAATAATTTTTTAAAATATACAGTGCTAATCAAAGATCATATGAACTGTTTCATGGGAAAATGACTCCTTGTCAGTAAAAGTATTCAAGCAGGGGTTGGTCATCACTTTTAGAATAGGTAGTGTGCCGATTGTGGTGGAGTAGACAATGAGGAATGGGGAAGATTGTGAAGAGAGATGAGTCTGGAAATAAATGGACATGGAACCTATAGGATGTGTATAACTTGAACAAGGAATGAAGTGGAGGAAGCTTCCCAAGTCAGAAGGAAGACAGCTGAGTGTAGTTCTGTACGACTGAGATGTAGGAAGTTACCAAGATACCAATATGAATTTGCACAGATAAACAGGAGTTCTACTGTGTGCCAAGCACTATTTCTCATTATTCCTTACAACACTCTAAGGAAGTTAGTATCTCCTGTTACTGAGAAGGAGACTGAGACTTGAAGTGGTTAGCCATCTGTTGGCTCTGTGACCGTGGAACAAATCCCTTACCTTTGTAAGCCTTCTTTCTTCATTAGTCAAGTGAGGATTATAGTGTCTGCCTTAGAGGGTAACTGAGAGGATAAATTCACAAAGCTTGGCATATAGAAAACATGTAATAGAGAGAGAATATTCTGAATCGAATACCTATGTTTTTCTGGCGTATGCTATTTCTCACAGAATATGTTTAGGACAACAGAGTCCACTCCAGCCCCCTCTGCAATCCCACTCTTAGGGTGGGGCTTACTACTTGGTCTGGTTCCCCCAAGTACAGAGCCTGAGTCTGGGTTTGGGTTGCATCTTCAGTACATGCAGGGACTAAGGAAACAGGGTCCTGACATGCTGCCATCAATGGCTTACCATCAAGGAGCAGTCTCCATGTGAAGCTGTTGACTATCACCTGAGACTAAGATGAGTACAACTGTTAACATCTGCAGGAGAGCACAGAGAGGCAGCGGGGAGAGAAACACCCTGAGAGTTAACAAAGGACAACTTGTCTCCTTTATAAGCCACTTTTGTATGGGCCTGGCCCTAACTTTTCCCCCCAATTAACTTTATGTGCCATTAGGACAAAGGTGACATCTCCACATTTTGTAACTTGGTTCTTGTGCTTAGTCATCCTGACCTGGTTGTGTGCTGTGGTCAGCAGTCTCTATAACATTTATTGCTGAACTTGCTGTTCATCATTCCATGCCAGAGCCACTGATTTTTTGATGTAAGGTGAAAGTCTAGTGGGCATATGGCTTTGAGGTCAATCAGATGAAGTTCATTGTCATGGTTTGAGTTTAAAGGATCTTGTCAGAAAGTAGTTATTCTCTTTAGGTAGCTGCCAGGTATCAACAAAATTCTCATTGTTTAGGTGGAAATTACTCTCCCTAGGAAGATATTTCCCATTTGGCCTGCATTCAGGATCACATCTCAACAAACCTTCAGGATCAACATACTTCTTTCCTGCCTGTCAGAATGAAATACTAATAGTGGGGCCCATCAATCCTGATGCTGCCTTCTTATTTTTTATAACCAAGGTCACTTTGCTCAGAATTTACATTTGCCATGCAAATGAAAATAAAACCATAAAAGGAACTCTTGGCATTTGTTGCTGTGCTGATAGTGCCTTACTTTTCAACATTTTGAATTAGTGAAGAGGGAGTATTTGAAAAATGTAAGATGATAGGAGAGCCATTTGCTTGCTTGAAAATAACACTCATATGCTTTAGAAAACACATCTACAAATCAGCCTAGCTAATCAGTCAATTGTTTTCTGGGCATCTAGTTTATTAGATTAATGGTGTCTTGGAACATTTGGAGGCATGTAGAGATGTCATGGTTTATCAGAATATCCATTCAAGGCAGTAGTTAGGAAGCAGGTTTTCTCCTCTTTAGGAAAGAAAGCCATGAAAAGTTGGGGAGAAATTTGAATGAAACAATAGGTAAGTCTTAGTTTTATGAAATACAGTGATACAAAATGTGTTCTCCCCACCCTCCAGCACCCTAATTTCTGAGGGAGAACTTTGGAAGACTTCTTGTGGTTGACTCATAAAGTCTGTTCTCATGTGCTCTTTTATAGAAGAATAAAATGAGACAATTGTGTTATACCTCCAAAGGTTTAAGAAGTATACCTGATATTTTAGTCATTTGGGGCTGCTATAACAAAATTTTGGCTGCTATAACCATAGACCAGGTGGCTTAAACAAACAAACAAACAAACATAAAACACATTTATTTCTTACAGTCCTGGAGGATGGGAAGTCTAAGATCAAGATACTGGCAGATTTGGTGTCTAGAGAGAGACCACTTCCTAGTTTACAGACTGCTGTCTTCTTACTGTGTCCTCAGATGGTGGAAAGAGGGTGAGAGTATTCTGAAGTCTCCTTTAAAAGGGCACTAATACCATTCAGGAGGGCTCTACCCTCGTGACCTCATCACCTCCCAAAGATCCCACCTCCTAATGATCTCAGAGAGACAGCAGTGAGAGATATTAGTTCCCTGCCCAGGATTGAACTTGGGTAGCCTGGATAAAAACCAGGAATCCTAGCCGCTAGTCCACCAGGGGCTAGAGACTCAAAGCAAAATACGCCTGGCCCTTGCCCCCATTGAAAAATGCATTTCTCAAGAAGTCAAAAACTGTAAAACCAGGTATAAAATTTATTATTAGAGACATAGCACAACAAGTGGGAGAGTACACAGAGAAACAGTTTGTTTAGTTAAGAGAGAAGCAAGGCAGAGATATACACATGGGGAGAAAGGTGTGGGCGTCCTCTCTAATGAGGAAGAGTACAGTAAAGAGGCAGTTAAATCATTTATATAGGGCAGTTCTTCCAGGTCTTTGTTTACCTTTTGCCAATTATCTGGTTTCTTTTTCCACACCTGACATGCCCTAGGACCACTCCCTAACATGCTTGTACAACTTTTTTTCCAAGATGGATTCCAGCCCAGAGGCCTTGGCGTCACATATTATGGGGTGGTGCCTCCTCCTTTTTGACCCCCAAGGAGCCTTTCTGCACATGTACAGTCAGGGAGGTCTCCCTTGCCCCAAGGATGGGAAATATGTGACCTCTTGATCTTTACTCAAACAGGGTCTAGCCCCTCTCTGTCCCTGCCATGACTGTTATCTTAAAGTGTCCACAGGAAACAAAGTCCACCTATTTACTCTGTTCCTGCTGTTATTTCTATCTTGAAGTGCAGACAGGAGGCTGATTGTAAATACCTAGCCTAGAGCCCACCTGCCTCCTTCCTCAGGAAATGTATACAGGAGGCTAGTTGTAAATGCCTAGCCTGGAGCCCATATCTATCTCCTGCCTCACATTAATATAATTACATTGGGAGTTAGGATTTCAACATAGGAATTTGTGAGGGGACACAGCCATCAGTCCTTAACACCCAGACAGACATGTTCTTCAGTGACCCTATTTCTTCACTGTGGTGAGAACTTTTCCCTCAGAAGGGACTGGCTGTTTGAGGGGAGGGTACTTGGGAGAGAACTATCCTTTCATGTTGAACTCTCTGGGAAAGGGAGTTAGTCACCAATTGATACCTGCTTCATTTTGAAATGACATGCTTATTGTTCTTTTGCTCTCTGAGGAGGTGAACTTTTCATAGAGAATTATTTTAACTGAATTTTAACTGAATTAAAATGAGGAGGGCAACATGTAAAGATCTGTGAAAAGTGTGTTCCATGCAAAGAGAACAGCACATACAAAAACCTTAGGGCAGGAACAAACTTGATGTGCTTGAAAGATAGCAAGAAGGCTGTTGTGCTGAAGTAGACTAAGTTAGAGAACAGAATATGAAATCAGAGAGATAGGTAGGGGTCAGGTCACATAGAACCTTGTAGGCCATAGTAAGGAGTTTAAATTTTAGTGTGTGTCTGATGAGAAGCCAATGAGCAAGGGAACGACATGATCTGATACACATTTCTAATTGACAGCACATATGGAATCAGGGAGAGCAATTAGGCTCCTGCCTCAGTCCAGATGATGGTGACTTGGACGGAGGTTATATTAGTGGAGATGGAGAGATGTTGGGGGAAGTCAAGAGAACTTGCTGATAAATTAAATGTAATGGGTGAAGGAAAGAGCAGTCAAAGATGATACCTTGGTTTTGGCTTTGCTAAGTAAGCATTTTGGTAAATGGTGTTTCCATTACTAATAATACTGAGGAAGAATAGAGGTGGAAGGTTGGGATCATAAGTTCAAATTTATACATGATAAATTTGGGATACCTATTAGACATCCAAGACAAAATGTAGGAGTAAGTATCTGGAGCTCAGAGGGAAAGTTAGGGCTTAGAATATAATTAAAGAATCATTAGCATAGAGGTAATATTTAAATTAAAGTGAATGGATGCTCACCTAGGGAGCAAGTGTGGATAGAGAATAAAGAGGGATGAGAGAAGGACTCTAGGGGTTTTCCAGCATTAGAATTCTGGAAGACAAAGAGGAACCAATAGATATAACTGAGAAAGTGACAAGTGATCTAGGAGGAAAGCTGGAAAGTATGATGACATGAAGCCAAGGAAAACAGCCTTCAACAAAGGCAGGAATAATCAACTGTGTCAAATGCTCTTTAAAGACTGAGTAAGATGAGAGCTGATCATTGATCACTGGATCTTTTTCTCATCCACCGTCTCCCAGGATGCAGTTCTCCTTGTGCTGTGAAAGAAGCATGGCACAGAGTGAGTGATAATTGTATGATTATTAATTATACTCATTGTAATTACCCATTCATTGCCTTCTGCCCTGTCTTTGTGGAAGCCAGTCCCAATTTAGGAATGGGCCATATTTAACAAGTTTATAGAAACAAGGTCATATTTAACATATTTATTCCCGTTCAGGAACCTACAAAAGCCTGTTTGATTAAATGCCCTAACATGCCAGAGCTAGAAGAGCTCTTAGAGATCACATAGTCCTATGCTGTCATTTTATTGATGAAGAAACTGAGACTCTAACAGGGAAAATGAATTGTGGAAGGGAACACAGCAGATTAACCTCAGAGCTGGGACTAGAACTCACACCTCATGAGTCAGAGGTGATTGTTCTTTGTGTTACAACCCTGTGCCACTTCTTCCAGCATGTGAGATTAAGTCCTTTGGGTCTTGAAAACTTTTCTATCTTTAATAGACCATGATTAAAGTGGAAACATTCTATAAAGAGATAACACTTAAATGAGTATGAGTGCAAACCCTTTAGAAATGGAACACAGTCGCCTAGATGAGGGGAGGAAGTTGAAGTTGGGATGGGAGAATTGCACGATCCTGAAGACAAAGGCAGTGTTATAGAGAAAAGACCAGCCTTACCTGGGTTTGGATCCCAGCTCCATCTACTCCTACTGTATGACGTCTGTTAAGTTTATTAACCTTCCTGAGCCCCATCTATAAAATAGGAGCAATATATAGGTCCTATTGATAAATTATGAGGGTTAAGAATAACACGTCTAAAGTGCTTAGCTTTTTCTTGATGTGTGGTAGGCATTCAATAATAATAACTCTTTAATGCTATTTTATCTTCCTTCATTTTTCCTCTGCTCCAGTGCTATGGGTGTCACTGCCAGCAGCCCTAGATCAAGCCAATGTCTCCAGAGTCTGGTTTCTCCTGCCTCTGGCCACTACCATCAGACCTGTGGCTTCCAGACCTCTGGCTGTTGGGCCTCCTGGCAGACTAGAAGGAAGGCCTTTAAAACTGCCTGGAGCTGACATTATCTTCTTCAGGGCCCCTGTGCAGGTCAAGCTGTCACCATCAGGGACAGCCACAGCTGAGGCTGTTTCTCCTCTTCCCTAAGGCTCATTCTACTGCTGCCTTTTTGCAAAGAAAATGCCTAAATTCATATGGACAAACACTTTTAAGAAAGAGGAGGCTTCATTTAAACTAGTAACTTGATGAGGTGTCTTCAGCATGTCAGGCATTGTGTTAGTCCCCAGACTCTGGGAGTTTGATTTAGAAGGCAAGTTAGACATGGAAACAAATAACTATTTCCCAACTGAGTGAACTGACCACTCAGCAGAGGTGCAAGAAACATTCTGTTGGGGTGTAGAGTGGGGAAGGCAAGAAGACATCCTGGAATGGGTATGGTTTAAGCTGAATCTGAAAAGAGAAGTAGTGTATCAGTGGATGGATAATTAGGGAAACTATATTTCATGCAAAAATATGCAGGCAGCAAGTACAGAGGAGATGGAGTTAGGGATTAAAAATGAGTGCAGGGAAGACAAGCCTTTTATTGAAGAAATTCAAATGCTCTACTTAGGAATTTGGGTATGATTCGTGATAGCATAGGATGTCAAGAGATATAAGATATCTTAGAGGCTATCAGGTGTAAACACCTCATTTTACAAATGAGAAGACTGAGCTTCAGATAGAAGAAATAATTTGGCTAGAATCCCATAGCAAGTTAGTGGCAGAAACTGGGACTGGAACCAAAGTTTACTGATTCCCACGCCAGTATCCTTCCTATCCATTACTCATGACTTCTATGTATAAGAGGGAACGATTGTACACAGTATCAAAAAGCAGCATCAGGTGTGAGACCTTTCCTTACTAGAGCTCAACTGAGATTCAGGGGATCTGGATGTGGACAGAGATTGGGACCTCACCGATCTCATGTCCACTTAAAATAATTGGGATGTGATTTTCTGTAAATCAGCTTTAGAATAGTCAGCTTAATTATTAAATAAAATTTTATCCATGGTTTTGATCTTGTAAATTATCACATTCCCTATATTTTATTATTTTCTACTATAAATGGAAAAGCTAGAATTTATAAAAGAGGTATGAAGTTAGTAGGTTATTTTGCCCTGGAAGCCATCTTCTAGAGGTTGAAAAGACCAGGATCAGACCTTGGGTGAAAGCTGAAGTTGCCAGAACCTGGGTTCTAAGTTGCATTGACTTAGGTCATTGTTCTCAGCTACTGTCCGCTTCACTCCACTATACTGTTCACTATAAAATTCAGGTGTCTGTGATACTTTCAGTGGTCCTGAACAAAAGAGTCAAACAGGAAGACAGACAAAAACAACTGCCTCACCTTTTTCAGTAAATTCAATTAAACAAACATTTCAGCCATCTATTAACAAATACTCATTGAAGGGCTGCCATGTGCCAAGTACAATGACATATACTGGGGAGATATCAGTAAATAAAAACAAACATGGTTCCCATTAGTATTAGTTTGCTAAGGCTGCCATAACAAACTATCACACACTGGGCAGCTTAAACAACAGAAATTTATTTTCTCACAGTTCTGGAGGCTAGAAGTCTGATACCAAGGGGTTGGCAGGATTTCTTCTGAGGCCTCTTTCCTTAGTTTATAGGTGGCCATTTTTCCCCTGTCTTCACATGGTCTTTCCTCCATACACATACATGTCTGTATCCTAATCTTCTCTTCTTGTAAGTATAGCAGCCATATTGGATTAGGACTCATCCATTTGACCTCATTTTATCCTATTTGCCTCTTTGAAGACCCCATATCCAAATACAGTCATATTCTGAGGTACTGGGGCTTAGGACTTCAACATATGAATTTCAGAGGGACACAATTCAGCCCGTAACACTGTTCTCAATGAGCTCAGTCTAGAAGGGACACACAAATTTATCCAACAATTATACAAATAAATTTAGGATTATGAACTCTGTTAAAGTGTTATAAAGGAGAGATACATGCTGTCAAAAAGGTATATAAGGAGGCATGTCCTGTCTTAAAGGGAGAGATGTGCTGCAGTGAAGGAACCTTAGAGGGTAAACATATGAGCTGAGGTCTCAAACATGGGTAGGAGGAGTTAATTAGGAGAGAGTGATGCGGGGAGGAGGATAATAAGTGGGGGGGGGGAGAGAAGAACCAGGTAGAGGGGAGCAGCTTGTTAAAAATCCCATATTCAGTACTTTCTATGTGCAGAACACAGAAGTAGATTTTGAATAGAGCAATGGAACTCATGGTCTGGTGAGGAGACAGCTACGAAAACAGATACTTTCAACAGAATATGATCAGAGTTGTTATAAAGGCTAATATCAATACTTATATGCAGCAGTTCTAAATTCCCAGAAATATAGATAAGGGAGGCACTAACTGCTGACTATAGCGTGAAGGCAGGAGGTCAGAAGTTTCACAATAGCTGAAATGTTACACCATACAGATCCTGATGCCTATTTGGGAAACCTAAATAAATGGAAAATATATTAAGAAGGCACTACAATCATTCCTTCAAAATACTTTAGATCTAGAGGTAGCATGGAGTCGAAAGACCTGAGTTTTAGTCCCCACTCTGCCCATCCTGTTGTACTTTCTCATCTGTCACACAGAGATAATGGTATGTATCTCATCTACCTCATGTGTTGGGAGGGTATTGTATGGATCGAACGGGGACCCAAGAAAGCAGGAAAAGAGATCTGGCTAAAGGAGAGATGAGATGATTTGGCTGAAGTCAACAATCCCTTCCTCGCTGGTCTTTGTTCCTGATCTGGAAAGATTTCCAAACTGAATGTGGAGATGAGACTAAAGATACCTAAAGAATCAGACACTGAGGTAAGGGCTAACTAACTTACATGCAGGGTCATATAGCAGGGTGGGCTAAGTGACATGAATAATAGTAAATGTCTATTCTCAACAAATTCTCAACAAATTCTTGCTAATGCATTGTTTATTCTAGAGAAAAAGTTATAAATGATTCCTTGACCAAGCTGGAAAACAATTTCTAGATTATGCTGTTTTCTAAGTGCTTTTTCTGATCTAGAGTTAAGAGTCAGAACACATAAGTTTGGCTTCCATGCAGCTGCATACTACATCACCTTTATAACCTTAGCAACATCTCCTCTTCCTCTTTCAGCTATTGGGCATTGCTAGGTGAAAGGCACTGTCCCAGTCATGCTGCATGTATTATCTCACAATCCTATATGGTATATGTATATTATCCCCATATTACAGATGAGGAAACTCAGCCTTATTAGTTAAGTAACTTTTTTAAGTTAGTAAATTGAGACTCCAAAGCTCAACCTTACTGGAGGGAAGTAGGTAAGGGAAGTTGAAGCAGAAAATCTTCAAATTCCTTTCTATCTTCAGAACCACTGACAGTAAGTTTGTGCCTCAGTGAAAAAAAAAATTTTAGGCCTTTCAGTAAGGGTAGGCCAGCTAAAATCTTCACTGCCTTAGGTCCTTTGCCCTTGCTGTACTTTTACCCAGAAGACTCTTGCCCTGCAATCAAGGTTCCTTCTTGTTATCCTGGTTTCTGCTTAAATATTACTTTCTCAGGGAAGTCTTTCCTGACCACCCAGTCGAAAGTAGCTACCCAGTCACTCTGTTTCATTATATCATCTTATTTTAATTTTTTGTATAACACTTATTACTGTTATATTTTCTTGAATATATGTTTTATTTTTTGTTTATTTTTTCCCCTCACTTGAATACAAGCTTCATGAAAGCAGTACCTTGTTTATCTTAGTCAAATCGTATACTCAAAATCTAGAATAGGACTACATGGAACATAGCAGATACTCAATAAATATTTTTTGAATTAATGCGCAAACAAACTCTTTATGTAACAGATGGAAGAACTGCAACCCAGAGAGGAGATGGACTTGTCCAAGGTCAAGGAATGCAGATTGAGTGTTAGTAGGAAGAGCATTAGCTTAGTTTCTAATAAAGTTTCAGTTAAGATTTGTTGAATATCTTTTACATGACATACATTATTCTGCTTTTGAATATATTTTATGTAAACTTTCTCCAGATTTTGAGGGTAGATAGTCAGCAGAAGTAATATTGAATACTAGCCCCATATTCCAGTAGTTTAACACAATAAAGGTTTAGTTCTCATAAACATCACAAGGTAATCTGAGTCAGAAAGTTCCAATGGGTGGTTCTTTTTCAAGAGATAACTCAGGGATCCAAGACCCTTCAATTTTAGGATGCTGTCGTCCTCAACCCATTGCCTTCAAGGTCACTGTATAAGGGGAAAAGAAAACATAAATGACTACATGTGAGATTTTAAGTCTAAGCCTGGAAGTGGCATACATTATTTCCATCCATACTCCTTTATCTCTTGGAACTTCCATCCACACTGTCACTTGGAACAAGCTACCTGCAAGGTGTGCTGAGATATGTACTCTTTCACAGAAAGAGAAAATGGTATTGGTCAATATCTAGCCAATATCTACCATATATTGTCACCATTTTACAGATGAAACAATTCTTTGGTGGCTTGCCTGAGATTCCATAGTAAGTGAAGGAGTGAAGATATACAACCAAGGAATCATGCCAGACTTGTGTCAATAATAGTGCCCTTTGCTCTATATCTGTATAGATTATTGGTTTTCAAGGTTGTTTTTGCTAGAGAACTCTTTCTACAATAGGAATTTTATAGAGTATTCCAGCATGTAAAATAGATCAACAGGAGCTCTGAAGCATTGTAAACCTTAAAAAGATTCTCTGGAAACCATCTAAGGCCCTCCAGGCCCAGTGTGGAAACCTGGGGACCAAATGATTTTGATGGGCCCTTCCAGCTTTGTCTTACATATTTCATCTCTTGATTTCATGATATTCCTAATGTGAGGCAAAAGGTTAAAGCCATGAATACATCTCAGAACTGGGTGCTTGTCCTCAAAGATTTCTGCCTCAGGGCCCAGAAATAAGCTATGGAACTACAGATGAAATCCTGGTGCTCTATGTGCTGAGCCTTCGAACCCTTTCCCCACCACCCACCATCCATGCAAAAAGTTATCTAATTGTACAAGGCATACCCTGGAAACTTTCCCAGTGGAATAATAGATCAAGTAACCAAGAACTTTTTAATTTTGCAAAGTGCGCTCTTCCCTGTAATTTACTTAATATAGAAATTTAATGTTCTGCAGTTTACTGAACAAATAACATTGAAAGTATTTTAGAGTTAGCTTGGGAGCTCGCCTTTGGTTGCCAGTTTGACTTTATTATTTGATTATCCAGATAAAGGCCAGCAGTAACAATATGCTCTGCCTTAAGTGGTTCAGAGGGGTTATCTCTTAGCCATTACCAATTCTAAATACAAGATTTAAATTCAAGGAGAAAAATCACACAAGAGCAATTTGCTGAATTTGCTCAAGTTAGTCCCTTGAGTTAAGATGCTTGATTCTCTGGACCTGGATTGTGATGATTATACTTTTCCAGAAAGTCCCTAACCTTAGTGACTGACAAATTCTATGGCACTATTCATTTAAAAAAACACACACCGAGGTCAAAATATGTGCCGGACACAGTGGTGGATGCTAGAGATGTCCAGACTGGCTTAGAGCCCTTAACTCCTGCCCTTTGGTCGCATGGCTTGCACCTCGATACAGGCTCCCTCTACCAGCCTAAGGGCATGTCTCTAGGCATTCCCTCCTGAACACATTTACCTGAGCAGGTTCTGATCACCAGAGCAGATACTTCATTTTAGATCCTAGCATTGACATTTAGTTAGTTCCCTGCTTCTTAATGCTACCTTCTTCTGGTCTTATAAAGTTGTTGTTCCTGGACCTAGGCTCACAATTAAGGATCAGCCTCACTTACTTTCCTGCCTGGGCAGACTCTGTAGAACCCAGCCTGAGCTCAAGGTTCTGAGCCCATTTTCCTTGGAAAGGATGGGGGACAAAGATGTAATGTTGACTGAAACAGTCTTTACTCTTAAATATACAGTGTGAAAGGTATTTAAGAGGTATAATTGACAGGACATGGAGAATGAATAGGTGTTTGAAGATAAAGGAAAGAGATATCTAGGAAGATACCAAGATCACTCCAGGTTACTTGGTAGAGTTGGCATTTGAACTTGATCTTAATACATAAATTTTTAACATGCAGAGGTGAGGTAAAAAATGTGTTTCAGGTATAAGGAACATCATGAGCAAAAGTTTAGAAGTTATATATTTCCAGATTCCTTTGCGGAATGTCTGATTATTTCCTGTTTTAGACATCTTTGCCTTCCTTTTTTAACAGCCAGCACAGTTTATGTTTTCCTTCTCCTAACTTGCCCCTACTCCTCTTAGCAATAAGATAGATGTTTTCGTTTTTACTGCAGAAATTTAGTCACCATTTTACTTGAGTAGCTAAACTTCAGTAATTCCGGCAATTTAACTGATTCAGATTGAACGCTACACTGATAATTAACTTGTTCCTCTTTCTTCTCGTCACCCACAGGAGCCTGATGGATCATTAGTGACACGATTAGAGAGAGAGTGATCCCGGTAAATTATTGGTGTTCAATAAATGTTAAATAATTGTAGAAATAGGACCCAGCGGAGACTGGCACTCTGCAGTAGAAACAGAAGCAAAGGCACACAAAGTGTGCCTTTGCTGATAATCAGGTTTTGCAATTCAGAGTAGGCACAGACTATGCACCATTTCTCATCATTGAAATCCACATGCATTTGTAAGACAAACTAATTAATAATCCAGTTCTCTTAACTAAATAGAAGTCTATGCAAAGGAGAAAGTGTTAAACATTATAGATGCTGCCATGGGGGATTCACCTTCCCTCCAGCTTGAAGAGCTGTAGCCACCTAGATGAGCAGGTGGAGGAAACGAGGACGTGATGACCAGTGGATTACTGGGCATACAAGTGTTTTACCCAAAGTACCTCTGAGTCCTGTCCCAAAGTGCTCCAAGAGCCAGATTCCCATCTGTTAATGGAAAGCCTATCTGCCAATATGAGGACTAGCTTTGCCAAGCATGGATTTTGTGGTGTTAATGGCTTTGGGCAGAGCCTTGTGCTGCTTGCTGGCAGGGAGAATCCTGTTTGATTCTAAAGAGTCCAAAATTTATATTTTAAAACATATTTTATTTGACAGCCAGAATCTAATGAATCTGACATCATCTGTCTGTCTGCAGATCTCAGCTTGAGAATATCAAACCTACAGTAAAATAACTCCTCACAGTTTATAAAGCACATTTCCTATCAACTATCCCATTTGATCCTTATGACAACTAAGGGCAGAAGGGAACCTAATATGGTAGGTACTTTACATGCTGTCTCATCTAATCTCTGAAGTCTCCTTAAGTCCTCGTTTTACAGATGAAGATCCAAGGCATTGAGAAGCAAAACACTTGCTCAACGTATGCTTGAGCTGAGTAGGAAAGCTAGTGGGACAGATATTAATCTCAGGTTCAAGTGTATCGTGATCTCATTATTGAGGGCCAGATCTTCTGAGCACCTATTTCATACTAAGCATTTATTTCTGCATATTATTCAATCTTTAAACCATCTTTTTAAATTATTTTTTTTATTGGAATACAGTTGATTTACAATGTTGTGTTACTTTCTGCTGTACAGCAAAGTGAATCAGTTATCCACTCTTTTTTAGGTTCTTTTTGCATATAAGTCATTACAGAGTATTGAGTAGAGTTCCCTGTGCTATACAGTAGGCTCTTATTAGTTATCTATTTTATATATAGTAGTGTATATATGTCAATCCCAATCTTCCAATTTATCCCTCCCCCCTTTTTCCCCTTGGTAACCATATGTTTGTTTTCTATATCTGTGACTCTATTTCTGTTTTGTAAATAAGTTCATTTGTACCTTTTTTAGATACCACATATAAGCGATATCAAATGATGTTTGTCTTTCTCTGTCTGACTTACTTCACTCAGCATGACAATCTCTTTAAACCATCTTGTGAGGTAGATATTACTGTTCCAATTTTACAGATGTGGTCATTCAGTAAACATTTATTGAGCACCTACTCTATGCCAGGCACTGTTTTAGGCACTGGATATTCACCTTTGAATAAGACAAGCATAAAACTTCCTCTCATGAAACTTACATTCTAATGGGAGGAAATAACAAACAAATATAAGAATTTAAAGCTGATAAAGTATAGAGAGACTGAGGCTCTGTTTTAGATTGAGTGATCATGGAAGGACTCATTAAGGATGAAACATTTAAATTAAGACCCAAATGTCAAGAAAGACCCAGTCTTAGAAAGATCTAAAGGATTCTTATTACAAGCAAAGAGAAGAGCAAATAGACACTAAGGAGAAAATAAGCTTTGTGTCTTTCAGAAAAAAAGAACATGCAAAAGTGGTGGGAGAGTAGTGAATGATGGGAAGAGAGATCTGAAATGAGGTTGCAAAGTTAGGGAAAGGGCAGATATCATAGGCCTTGTAGTTCTGGTTTTATTGTACATGTGATAGGAAGCCACCAGAGGACTTAAAGCTGGGGAATAACACTATTTATGTTTACAAAATAATCACTCTGGCTGGTGTGTGGAGAATGGATTATATACAGGAAAGATTGAAAGACTAGTTAGGAGATGATTGCAGGGGTCCACATGAGAGATTGTGGTGGCTTGGATAAGAGTGGTAATAATAGAGGTAGATAGAAGCAAACAGATATTGGACATAGTTTGAAGTGGTGTCAACGTGACTTGCTTAGGTGTGGTTTGAGAAAAAGAGAGGAATCAAAGACTCCTAGGCTTTTGTCCTGAGCAACGAAGTGAATGGAAGTGTCCTTTACTGAAATGACGAAGGCTGAGAGCAGAGCCTATTTTGGTAGTGAAATATCAAAAGTTCTGTTTTGGCCACATTGTTTGAGATGCCTATCAGACAATAAATTGTATATAGGTCAAGCAGGCAGTTAAGTATGTCTGGGAATCAGAGGCTATAGACATTCAGAGATCAAATGGCTTTTCAAATGTAAGCCAGAAAAATTGGTGGAGCTGGTTTGTTTGACAAAAGCTCCAACCCTTCCCTAGCCCCAAACTGGAATTGACTGTCAGTTGGACAGAAAATCAAGTTCAGCAACAAAATCTACCTGTGGTAGGAATTTTCTCTTGCCATACTTCACTAACATCCCTTGGATACCTCTTTGTCCCTCCCTATAAACATGGTTAGAAATTGAATTATTTTAACACTTTCTCTAGCTGTCAGGCTTGCTATATTGCCTAGGAGTTAGTGGGGAAACAGTGAGGTTAATTTCCAAGGAGAGTCACCTGTGGCCATGAAGGTTCCACTTACTCTGCATAATGTTGAAGAACACTGGCTTCAGATTCAGCCCGTGGGTTTGATTCCTGGCCATGTGATCTTTATCAAATCTTAACTCAAAACTCTCTGCACCTATTTCCTCATTTATAAAGTGGTAATACTAACACTTGGATTAATTGGGATAGCCTATGTAGTGCTTAGAGTAGCCATTTGGGAAGCATGGGTGATAACTATCATTAATAGTAATGATGATGATAGTAATATTTTGTAGTCACCTTTTAGGTTAAATCTTTGAGTATGATTTATAGGAGTGGGATTAATGAGTCAAATGGTATGACTGTTTTCAAAGGTATAAATGGTCAAAGCACCCTCTAAAATTTTAATTTGAGAAAAGAAAAGAGGTATTGATATAGTAGAAGAGGACTAGACCTGGAATCACACAAAACTTGACTTGAGCTCTGGTTTTACTTGTATTCCCCCTTCACTTCTTTGTGCCTTAGTTTCCTTATCTATATACTTGAGTAATAGTACTCACTGTGCCTGCTTTCATGCTTATTGCACAGACTTGTGAGTATGGAAATGAAATAACATGTATGAAAGTAATAGCCTGTGCAAAATTTCAGGGATGGTTATAATTATAATTATTACCTATTGGTACCAAATCAGCAGATGATAATGGCTAGACAGAACTTAGCCAAGACTTCTTACTATTTCATGGCATCCTGACACCTGACCCACTGCTGGACACTACATCTGCCCTCACTCAGTCTGGGTGGCCTGTGGGAATAAGACTTGACCAAAAATCTCTAGGCCAGATTTTGTGATAGATATTCCTAAATGAACTCCAAAAATTTTAAACAGTCCTATCTGTCCAGCTTCGTTGAGTGGACCATGACCAAACTGAAGTAGGGCCTGAGTCCCATCTCTATCTTGCCAGTACTATTTCCAGCCTTGAAAACCTCAATTTTAATTTTAATTTGTTAAAGAGGGCTTTAGATATGCTGAGTTAGACTAATCATAATCCTTGTTTTATATACGCTGTCAGTATTGATCTATGCATGGCCCTTTTCTTCTTTATTTATCATTTTAAATAATTTTATGAATACTCAAAAACCCACTATCCGATGCAAGGAAAAGAATATTATAGTAACTTACATCTTCCTTTTGCCTCTCATTTCTGTGCCTCCACCTCAAGGGTAATTAATTTCCTGAATTTTATGTTTTTAAAATAGTTTGATCAAATACATATGTGTAGTTAATATATTATTTAAGTTTCCTCGTTTTGGAGCTTCATAAAAGGGGTATAATGTAATAGATGATCTTCTGAGACTTGCTTTTTTGATGATATGTCACTAAGATTTATTCATGTCACTGCATTTTACTATTTATTTATTCATTTATTTTCACTATTGTATATCAGTCCACAGTAAGAATATGCTATGCTAGTGTTTTGTTTAAAATCCTTGCACCAATATACATGAGTGAAATGATTGGTGATCTTCCTCTTGTACTTTTTCAGTTTGGGCATCACAATTATACACTTTATGAAATAATGAGTCAGGAGATATTCTACCTTCTGTTCTCTGGAGGAGTTTTTTCCCTGAAAATTGGTTAGAACTCACTTATAAATTAATTTGGCCTGGTGTTCTATATGATGGAAGGGTTTAAATTCCCTCTTCATTTTCTTCAATAGTTATTAGTTTATTCAGGCTTCCTATTTTTTAAATTAATTTATTTTTTTATTGGAGCATAGTTGATTAACAATGTTGTGTTAGTTTCAGGTGTACAGCAAAGTGATTCAGTTATATATATATATATATATATATATATATATATATATATATATATACACATGTATCCATTCTTTTTCAGATTCTTTTCCCATTTAGGTTATTATAGAATAGTGAGCAGCGTTCCCTGTGCTGTACAGTAGGTCTGTGTTGGTTATCTATTTTAAATATAGCAGTGTGTACATGTCAATCCCAATCTCCCAATCTATCCCTCCCCCCCACCCTCCCCCACAGTAACCATAAGTTCATTCTCTAAGTCTGTGAGTCTGTTTCTGTTTTGTAAATAAGTTCATTTGTATCATTTTTCTTTAGATTCCACATATAAGCAGTATCATATGATATTTGTCTTACTCTGTCTGACTTACTTTACTTAGTATGATAATCTCCAGGTCCATCCATGTTGCTGCAAATGGCATTATTTCATTCTTTTAAATTGCTGAGTTATTCCATTGTATATAAGTACCACATCTTCTTCATCCATTTATCTGCTGATGGACATTTAGGTTGCTTCCATGTCATGGCTATTGTAAACAGCACTGCAAGGAACACTGGGGTACATGTATCCTTTTGAACCATGTTTTTCTCCAGAGATATGCCCAGGACTGGGATTACTAGATCATATGGTAGCTCTATTTTTAGTTTCTTAAGGAACCTCTATACTGTTCTCCATAATGGCTGTACCAATTTACCAGGTTTCCTATTTTTTTAAATCCATTTTGGTAAGTTATATATTTGTCCGTTTCATCAATCGATGTTGTCAATCAGAAATATCACTGAAAAATTCTCCTCTGTAGGACTTGCTTCATGTTGTTTAAGTGGACATTTTCAAAAGGGCATTCAAATGCAGTCAAGAAGGTGGGAGAGAACCAACCAACTAATCAATTAACCATCTCTCCCTTCCTCACTCTCTCCCTCACTCCTTCTTTTCGTTGCCTATTACATACTAGACACTTCATATACGTTCTCTCATTTAATTTATATCACACCCCTGAGAGCAAATGTTGTGTTTTCGTGTATACAGATGAAGAAACTAGAGCTCAGAGAGGGTATGTAGCAAGGAAATGGTCAATTTGAAAGTATGTTTGATTGACCCTAAAGCTTGGGCTCTTTTCATTACACAACCTGTCTCCCAATTTGACTTTTCTACTTCCAGTGGTTATCAAACTTTAATATACATAGGAGTCACCTTAGCTGCCTGGTTAAAAAGAAAAAGAAAGATATTTGGGGACCACCAGAAATATTTAGATACATTTATTGTGTCTGTAGTAGGACCTAGGAATCTACATTTTAGTAAAGCATCTCTGGTACTTTTGATGCAGTGTGTCCTTCATATCATACTTTGAAGAACCCTTAACTAGATTATGAATGCCTTGAGTGTGGGAATTTTGTCCTATTTATTCATTCCTCTAGGAGGAAGAACTCAACAATTTGCTATAGAAATGAGTGAATAAATGAAATAAGGAATGGATTTAGTTATATTTAGGTGTCAAAGACTTATTCTCTCTAATTGAGAAGAACTTCTTTGACCTAGTTGCCAGTCTCTGGTGTTTATGTTTCCCACTCTACTTGAACTTATTATGCTTCATAGGGTAAATAACCTTTTCTTGCTTCCTGTACATCAAACTCAGCTCTAGGAGAGAAAAAGATTTCCTATCATTTTAAATGTCATCCACCATTCGATTTGTGTGTTCCACACAGAAAATTGTGAGAAGGCTGCTGGGTAGGAGGGCACAAGCACAGAGAGGTGACCAAATGGAACCTTGCCAGGTCTGCTCTCCTTTTGCTAAGTGAAACTATAGTCTTAGGGTGAACCTTTGGGGAAGAAGCATGGCAGCTGCTATCTCTAGCCTCTCAGCTACAGTCACAAACTCTGAGCTACAAACTTAACACTTCCACTGCTCCTCAGTCCCTGAGCCAATCCCGATCGTGCCATGGGTTCTGTCATCTAACTCATTGCATCTACTCATAAGTGGTCTCCGAAATCGTCTTGTTGCCATAAAGCTGGTAGGTAGCCTGCTTGAATTTCTTGGTCAATTTGCCTGCCTAAACCCCAGTCCTCTTCCTGGGAAGAGAAGACGGTCTGTTTGGGTCCAAAAAGGACTAGCTGAGGAGACATACCCAGTCCCTTTTTGCCTTTTATACATTAGTCCATTCATCCATTCAATTTCCTTTCCTTCATTTCTAAACTTTGCTAGTTTCTATTCCAAAATACTACTTTATATTTGTAATAATGTTCAGCAGTTTCTCACATCCTGAAAGGGGAAGCCAAAATACCTTTGAGTTTTCATTTTCTTAACTTTTCAGAGAGAATCATAATATTGACCTGCCTTACAGAGCATTAAGATTAACTAATTAACATTGAATAGTCCTTTGGAAATGTTAAATACTATAGAAATGCTAAACAGCTTTAATAGACTTGGAGTCTAAAAGGCAAATGAAACTTCATTTAAATGCTTTTATATTATGTTTTTTTTTTTTTCTCTCAGAAGAAGTTTAAAGGAGGCTATGTAGCTACATTCCTGGTTCCAAATAGGAAATGTCACAATGAATATAAAACATGGATGTCTAATTTCCCCACCTTTCCTTTTATTCTCTGTTTCTCCACCGGATCACACATTCATTCAATTAGCATTTACTGGTTGCCTCCTTGTTAAGTAGCAAGCAAGACACTGCAGATACAGTCAATTTCTCTGACCTGTAGGAGAGATAGATACATGTGCTCTCAAGTGAACATAAAAGAAGACAGACTCAATGACATTATAGAGATACAGGTGTGAGGGGAGAGAATGATCACATTCTAATCGTCTCTGTATTTCCATGGTGGATGGAAAACTCAGGAAGATTTCATGTAACTTGCATTAATGGGGCTATGCTTGAAAGATTAAATGAATTTTGATAGACAAAGGAAATAGCATGAGGAAAGTTCACGTGTGCATTGTCTAAGATGGGGGAACTATAGTTCATAGACGTTATATAGCTGATCTGAGGTCACACAGTGAGTCACTTCCTGAGACAGAAATTAGGACCCAACTTTCCTCATTTCTATTCTAATGTTAGTTCATTGAACTAACTGTGCTACTTAATAGTAAAGGCAATTTTACAAAATGCCTATTTATCATAATTTGTAATGTATTTGTTGCAGAAAGTTGAGATCCTGCACTGAGATGATCAAAGGGGAGAGGGCACTGCATATAAGCAGAAATATACACAGAGTAAAGATCCTTGGAATATTAAGGATATTAAGGAATATTAAGGTGCATAACAGGAGTGGGTGGGATTGGGTGAATGATCATCCACCTGCCATGAAGTGGAAGGTACTGGGGATAGTTGTAAGTAAAATTAGATAGCACATTGAATTAAGAAGGGTATTGAAAGTTGGAATAATGGAGTTTTCGTCATGTTGAGTGTGAGGTGTGGCAAAATGACAGAGTAGAAATGACTAGTGAATAGGTGAAGCTACTTCACTCCCACTCCACTGCCCGCCTTTCTCCCACTAATATTTATTTTAACCAATTTAGGTGTTCTGCAATAGAGAAATGTAGTTGCTCAAGTGAATTTGAAACTTGAAATGGAAACTAAAATCATGAACAGGAAGAGAATATTGCCTTCTTTATTTTTAATCATTTTCTGCCCAGCAATTCTTAGGTTCAACTTGGAAGGCATGGCCTCTGGAGATAGAGGACTTCAGGTTCCCGGGAGATTATGTGTGGGTTCATTTCTATCTCTCTGGTTCCATTCCCCTTAGGTTTGTTTTTATTAATTTCCTTTCTTGGGGGACGGTTTGCTGAGAGACATTTGGGCTGTTGCTGGGAATATTTGGCTCCTTTTTCAAATCATAAATGCCCCCTTTTCCTCAGCTGCTGGGGAACCTTGCCCTGAACACACCCACTACCTCCTCAGCCAGGAGATTGCCTTGACATGTGCCCTAATCCACACTCCCCTACACACCCTGCCTCACTAGTGGCAGAGAAATTACAAATAAATTTTAACCACTGTTTATTAATGACCGTCTACCTTGAATCAGAGTTCACTTAATTTACATGAATTATTTCAATAGCCTAGTGTGATCAGTATAATTATATCCACCTTACAAATAAGGGAATTGAGAAACAGCTTATCTTAATAAGGGGTTATGTGATATGACTATGGTACACAGAATAAGGACCCTCTAAAGATGTCTATGTCCTACTCCCTGGAACCTGTGAATATGTTACCTTACATGACAAAAAGGACTTTGCAGATGTAATTAAATTAAGGATATTGAGATGAGAAGATTTTGCTGGATTAGCCAAGTGGGTCCATTATGATCACAAGGGAACTTATAAGAGGAAGGCTGAAAGGTCAAAGTCAGAGAAGACATGATGATGGAAGCAAAGAGGTCAGAGAGAGAGAGAAAGGGAGGGACTTGAAGATGCTGTGTTCCTAGCCTTAAAGATGGAGGAAGGGGCCACAAGCCAAGGAATGCAGGTGACGTGTAGAAGCTGGAAAAACAAGGGAACAGATTCTCCCCTGAGCCTCCAGAAGGAATGTCACATTGCCAACACCTTGATTTTAGAGTTTCTTATCTCCAAAATTGTAAGATAATAGATTTGTGTTGTTTTAAGTCTGTTAATTTGTTACGAAACAATAGGAAACTAAAACGATAAAGTCAGATAGCAGGTAATTTTCTCCAGTGATTTCCATTTTACCAGATGTAAAGAATGCCTTTCTACACTCATGTAACTGAATCCTGCCTTGACACCATTGACTACTCATTTATTTGTGACTCTATTCCCTTCACTTCTAAAATATCACATACTCTTTAATATCTTCCTCCTTCTCTGATCATTCTGTCAGTTATGGGCTCCTTCTCCTTTTTATTTCCTCCTAATGATTTTTCATTCCTTTCCACCTCTTTTTTTTCCTTCCCTTCCTTTTTCTTCATACTGTCCGTGAATAATTTCATTCACCCTCATGACTTCCACTTTTCACCTATGTGCTATCCAAAGATATCTCTCCTCTAAGTAACTTTAAACTATCTATTAAAATCTACCCAAGGAGATTTGAAAACCAAGACAGAGAACATCTTAAACATAGATACAGATAAAAGATCAATAACCTTTGAAAGTGCAATAGATATGACCTTTCGGTAGACATGATGAAAGTCAGAGGATGATAGATTGACATCTTTAAAGTTCTGAAAGGATAAAAGCAACTAGGATTCTATTCTTAGTGAAAATACCCTTCAAAAATGGAGGCAAATAAAATCTGAGAAAATTCACTGCTTGTAGACCTGCACCACAAAAAGTACCTTAGGAAGTTCTTCAGGCTAAAGAAAAATGCTCCAAGATAGTTTCCTTCAGTTTCACAATGAAGTTCCGAAGTGTGATTTTCTTTGTTTTTCTACTGCTGGAAATATGTATACTGAGTTTCTTGAATCAGTGAATAAACATCTTTCATAAATTCTCAAAAATTCTCAGATCTGCAGCAAGAAATGAAAAGCAAAAGAAAAGAGTAAACATGAAGAAAAGGATACTGATTGTTTAAAATAATAGTGATAATAATGTCTTCTGGGTGTTATAAAATAGGTAGAAGTAATATATTTGACAATTGTAGTGCAAACATGGAAGGGAGTAAATGGGATTAAACAAACATAAGATTCTTGTCTTTTTCTTAGGAAGCAGACATATGTAAACATTTAATGAGCTATACACTTACATTTTTTGTGCTTTACTGTATGCAAGTTGTCTTTAATAAGAAAGAAAAAAGTGAAAGTGAATAAGTGTTGATATAGCTAGGAAAAGTTATGCATAAATTCCTTGAGATGGGATTCAACTTGACAATATTTCCCCTTTCTCTTCCTTATACTCCTAACATAAGTCCTCTATGACTAGTCATTCATTCGACAAATATTCATTGAGATTCCTGCTATGTGCTACTCACTGTGATAGGAACTGAATATATAGAGAGATTGAGACTAACGTTAGAAGTGTTCAGAAATGAATAATAAGTAGTGATCAGTGAAAACCTCTGAGTAAGGGAGAAGCTAATTGGAGCTAAACATTAGGGATTTCTGTAATAAACATCATGGCAGATTTAAGGATTGAGGCACAGAATCAGATAGTGCGATTTTCTCTTGGTTCTGTACTGCCTGAAGTCACTCCTATGTCCTCGGCTTTTCTAAGACTCACTTCATTTTAGGGAGACAAATTCAGCACTTTCTTATTTTTTTTTTAATTTAATTTTTTTAACATCACGTTCTTATTAGTTATCCATTTTATACATATTAGTGTATAAATGTCAATACCAATCTCCCAATTCATCACCCCACCACCCCACCCCACCACTTTCCCTCCTTGTTGTCCATACGTTTGTTCTGTACCTGCAAACTGGTTCATCTGTACCATTTTTCTAGGTTCCACATATATACGTTAATATATTTGTTTTTCTCTTTCTGACTTACTTCACTCTGTATGACAGGCTCTAGATCCATCCACGTCTCTACAAATGACACAATTTCGTTCCTTTTTATAGCTGAGTAATATTTCATTCTATATATGTACAACATCTTTATCCATTCATCTGTTGATGGGCATTTAGATTGTTTCCACGTCCAGACTATTGTAAATAGTGCTGCAATGAACATTGGGGTGCATGTATCTTTTTGAATTATGGTTTTCTCTGGGTATATGCCCAGTAGTGGGATTGCAGGGTCATATGGTAGTTCTATTTTTACTTTTTAAGGAACCTCCATACTGTTCTCCAAAGTGGCTGTATCGATTTACATTCCCCAACAGTGCAAGAGGGTTCCCTTTTTTCCACACCCTCTCCAGCCTTTCTTGTTTGTAGATTTTCTGATGATGCCCATTCTAACTGATGTGAGGTGATACTTCATTGTAGTTTTGATTTGCATTTCTCTAATAATTAGTGGTGTTGAGCAGCTTCTTATGTGCTTCTTGTCCATCTGTATGTCTTCCAATGGTCTATTTAGGTCTTCTGCCCATTTTTTGGATTGGGTTGTTTGCTTTTTTAATATTGAGCTGTATGAGCTGCTTATATATTTTGGAGATTAATCCTTTGTCCATTGATTTGTTTGCAAATATTTTCTCCCATTCTGAGGGTTGTCTTTTCGTCTTGTTTGTAGTTTCCTTTGCTTTGCAAAAGCTTTTAAGTTTCATTAGGTCCCATTTGTTTATTTTTGTTTCTATTTCCATTACTCTAGGAGGTGGATCAAAAAAGATCTTGCTGTGATTTATGTCAAAGAGTGTTTTTCCTATGTTTTCCTCTAGGAGTTTTATAGTGTAAAGTCTTACACTTAGGTCTCTAATCCATGTTGAGTTTATTTTTGTGTATGGTGTTAGGGACTGTTCAAATTTCATTCTTTTACATGTAGCTGTCCAGTTTTCCCAGCACCACTTATTGAAGAGACTCTCTTTTCTCCATTGTATATCCTTGCCTCCCTTGTCAGAGATTAGTTGACCATAGGTGTGTGGGTTTATCTCTGGGCTTTCTATGTTGTTCCATTTATCTATATTTCTGTTTTTGTGCCAGTACCATATTGTCTTGATTACTGTAGCTTTGTAGTATAGTTTGAAGTCAGGGAGCCTGAATCCTCCAGCTCCTTTTTTTCCCCTCAAGACTGCTTTGGCTATTCGGGGTCTTTTGTGTCTCCATACAAATTTTAAGATTTTTTGTTCTAGTTCTGTGAAAAATGCCATTGGTAATTTGACAGGGATTGCACTGAATCTTTAGATGACTTTGGGTAGTAGAGTCATTTTCACAATGTTGATTCTTCCAATCCAAGAACATGGTATATCTGTCCATCTGATTGTATCATCTTTAATTTCTTTCATCAGTGTCTTATAGTTTTCTGCATACAGGTCTTTTGTCTCCCTAGGTAGGTTTATTCCTAGGTATTTTATTCTCTTTGTTGCAATGGTAAATGGGAGTGTTTCCTTAATTTCTCTTTCAGATTATTCATCATTAGTGTATAGGAATGCAAGAGATTTCTGGGCATTAATTTTGTATCCTGCAACTTTACCAAATTCATTGGTTAGCTCTGGTAGTTTTCTGGTGGCATCTTTAGGATTCTCTATGTATAGTAGCATGTCATCTGCAAACTGACAGTTTTACTTCTTCTTTTCCAATTTGTATTCCTTCTATTTCTTTTTCTTCTCTGATTGCCGTGGCTAGGACTTCCAAAACTATGTTGAATAACAGTGGTGAGAGTGGACATCCTTGTCTTGTTCCTGATCTTAGAGGAAATGCTATCAGTTTTTCACCATTGAGAATGGTGTTGGCTGTGTGTTTGTAATATATGGCCTTTATTATGTTGAGGTAGGTTCATCTATGCCCACTTTCTGGAGAGTTTTTATCATAAATGAGTGTTGAGTTTTGTCAAAAGCTTTTTCAACATCTATTGAGATGATCACATGGTTTTTCTTCTTCAATTTGTTAATGTGGTGTATCACGTTGATTGACTTGCATGTATTGAAGAATCCTTGCATCCCTGGGATAAATCCCACTTGATCATGGTGTATGATCCTTTTAACGTGTTGTTGGATTCTCTTTGCTAGTATTTTGTTCAGGATTTTTGCATCTATATTCATCAGTGATATTGGTATGTAATTTCTTTTTTTGTCATATCTTTGTCTGGTTTTGGCATCAGGATGATGCTGGCCTCATAGGATGAGTTTGGGAGTGTTCCTTCCCCTGTAATTTTTTGGAAGAGTTTGAGAAGGATGGGTGTTAGCTCTTCTCTAAACGTTTGATAGAATTCACCTGTGAAGCCATCTGGTCCTGGGCTTTTGTTTGTTGGAAGATTTTTAATCACAGTTTCAATTTCATTACTTGTGATTGGTCTGTTCATATTTTCTATTTCTTCCTGGTTCAGTCTTCGAAGGTTACACCTTTCTAAGACTTTGTCCATTTCTTCCAGGTTGTCCATTTTATTGCAATAGAGTTGCTTGTAGTAGTCTCTTAGGATGCTGTGTATTTCTGCGGTGTCTGTTGTAACCTCTCCTTTTTCATTTGTAATTTTATTGATTTGAGTCCTCTCCCTCTTTTTCTTGATGAGTCTGGCTAATGGTTTATCAATTTGTTTATCTTCTTAAAGAACCACCTTTTAGTTTTATTGATTTTTTGCTATTGTCTTCTTTATTTCTATTTCATTTATTTCTGCTCTGATCTTTATGATTTCTTTCCTTCTACTAACTTTGGGTTTTGTTTATTCTTCTTTCTCTAGTTCCTTTAAGTGTAAGGTTAGATTGTTTATTTGAGATTTTTGTTGTTTCTTGAGGTAGGATTATGTTGCTATTAAGTTCCCTCTTAGAACTGCCTTTGCTGCATCCCATAGGTTTTGGATCATCATGTTTTCATTGTCATTTGTCTCTAGGTATTTTTTGATTTCCTCTTTGATTTCTTCAGTGATTTCTTGGTTATTTAGTAACGTATTGTTTAGCCTCCACGTGTTTGTCTTTTTTACTTTTTTTCCCCTGTAATTGATTTCTAATCTCATAGCATTTTGGTCAGAAAAGATGCTTGATATGATTTTAGTTTTCTTAAATTAACTGAGGCTTGATTTGTGACCCAAGATGTGATCTATCCTGGAGAATGTTCCATGTGCACTTGAGAAAAAAATGTAGTCTGCTGTTTTTGAATGGAATATCCTATAAATATCAGTTAAATCTATCTGGTCTATTGTGTCATTTAAAACTTATGTTTCCTTATTAATTTTCTATTTGGATGATCTGTCCATGGTGTAAGTGAGGTGTTAAATTCCCCCACTCTTATTGTGTTACTGTCGATTTCCTCTTTTATATCTGTTAGCACTTGCCTTATGTATTGAGCTGCTCCTATGTTGGATGCATATATGTTTATAACTGTTATATCTTCTTCTTGGATTGATCCCTTGATCATTATGCAGCATCCTTTCTTGTCTCTTGGAACATTCTTTATTTTAAAGTGTATTTTATCTGGAATGAGTATTGCTACTCCAGCTTTCTTTTGATTTCCATTTGCATGGAATATCTTTTTCCATCCCCTCACTTTCAGTCTGTATGTGTCCCTAGTTCTGAAGTGGGTCTCTTGTAGACAGCATATGTATGGGTCTTGTTTTTGTATCCATTCAGCAAGCCTGTGTCTTTTGGTTGGGGCATTTAATCCATTCATGTTTAAGGTAATTATTGATATGTATGTTACTATTACCATTTTCTTAATTGTTTTGCATTTGTTTTGTAGGTCCTTCTCTTCTCTTGTGTTTCCCACTTAGAGAAGTTCCCTTAACATTTGTTGTAGAGCTGGTTTGGTGGTGCTGAATTCTCTTAGCTTTTGCTTCTCTGTAAAGCTTTTGATTTCTCCATTGAATCTGAATGAGATCCTTGCTGGGTAGAGTAATCTTGGTTGTAGGTTCTTCCCTTTCATTACTTTAAATATGTCATGCCACTCCCTTCTGGTTTGTAGAGTTTCTACTGAGAAATCAGCTATTAACCTTATGGGAGTTCTCTTGTATGTTATTTGTCATTTTTCCTTTGCTGCTTTCAATAATTTTTCTTTGTCTTTCATTTTTGCCAGTTTGATTACTATCTGTCTCGGCATCTTTCTCCTTGGGTTTATCCTGTATGGGACTCTCTGTGCTTCCTGGACTTGGGTGGCTATTTTCTTTCCCATGTTAGGGACGTTTTTGACTATAATCTCTTCAAATATTTTCTTAGTTCCTTTCTCTTCTCTTCTTCTGGGATCCCTATAATGCAAATGTTGTTGCCTTTAATGTTGTCCCAGAGGTCTCTTTGGCTGTCTTCATTTCTTTTCATTCTTTTTTTCTTTATTCTGTTCTGTAGCAGTGAATTCCACCATTATGTCTTTTCATTCTTTTTTCTTTATTCTGTTCTGCAGCAGTGAATTCCACCATTATGTCTTCCAGGTCACTTATCTGTTCTTCTGCCTCCATTATTCTGCTATTGATTCCTTCTAGTGTATTTTTCATTTCAGTTATTGTATTGTTCATCTCTGTTTGTTTGTCTTTAATTCTTCTAGGTCTTTGTTAAACATTTATTGCATCTTCTTGATCTTTGCCTCCATTCTTTTTCCGAGGTCCTAGATCATCTTCACTATCATTATTCTGAATTATTTTCCTGGAAGGTTGCCTATTGCCACTTCATTTAGTTGTGTTTCTGGGGCTTTATCTTGTTCGTTTATCTGGTACATATCCCTCTGCCTTTTCATCTTGTCTGTCTTTCTGTGAATGTGGTTTTTGTTCCACAGTTGGAAGGAATGTAGTTTTTCTTGCTTCTGCTCTCTGCCCTCTCTCAGCACTTTCTAATGTCCTCTTAGATATGGATATTTGAGAAGTCCTCCAGACAACTGTGCCAAGAGGAAAGGAATGGTTGGCATAGTCTCTTTCTCTTTCTCCCTCAAATAATGTAAACAAAAGTGGCTCCAGTTTATCATCAGAATAAAAGTTGTGGGTGAGGCTGCTGGAGAGAGTGCCAAGCTGTCTCACAGAGTGACTCAAGATGATATTAGAGTACTAGTCCCAGTACCATTGGTATAGGATCATAGCCAAGAGGTGAGATGAGATTTTTGCTGTTAAATCAACTCTGCAGTTAGTTTCTGTTTTAATTCTCTTAGAGAGAAATTACTTTTGGAGTCTATTCTAGTTAATTTGTTTTCTGCAGGACTCTTCCTTAAATTAACAATAGCTTAAGGGGACTTCCCTGCTGGGGCAGTGGTTTACAATCTGCCTGCCAATGCAGAGGACATGGGTTCAATCCTTGGTCTGGGGATATCACACATGCTGCGGAGCAACTAAGCCTGCGTGCCACAACTGCTGAGCCCACGCACCACAAGAATTGAAGCCTGTGTGCCCTAGAGCCTGCACACCACAACTACTGAGCCCACGTGCTGTAACTACTGAAGCCTGTGCACCTAGAGCCCATGCTCCACAGCAAGAGAAGCCACCACAATGAGAAGCCCATGCACCATGATGAAAATCAGCCTCTGCTTGCCGCAACTAGAGAAAGCCCTCACACAGCAACGAAGACCCAATGCAGCCAATAAGTAAATAAATAAAATTAAACAAAAAACAGCACACAAAAAAAACAATAGCTGATAATGTTTGAAACATATAGAAGTTCAGGATAAGAAGCACTGAACTATGAAATAAAGTCATTCATTTATGTAGTTAGTATTCACTGGGTTCCTAAACTGTTTCAGGCACTGTGTCAGGCACCAGTTGTGTTAGTTTTTGGGGATATAAATATAATTAATTTTAGTTTTGACAAACTCTACGTTTATAGTCAAAAAAAGACAAAGAAAACTCAATTAAAATTAAGTGACAACTTTAAGAATTCATTATGAACCAAATGCAAACAGGACACAAAGGAGGAACTAACTACTTCTGAGGAATCAGGGAAGGTTTCATTGACTGATGTCATTTGAACTGGATCTAGAAGAAGAAGTAGGAATTCCCCAGGCCTCAGTGTCCATTCTAGGCAAAGGAAGGAACAGGAGCAAAGGTATGAAAACTTAAAAATGCCCTGTCTGGCAAACTATTGGTAATCTAGAACATGGAGTATGTTTCAGGAAGTTGTAGGATATAAGAATTAAGACTATGAAATGAGATGAAAGTCAGTTTTCAATGGCCTAGAAAGTCACTGTAATGATAGACTATCTATAATGGGCATGTTTACTGAACAACCCAAAGTGTTTCTTTTTTTAGAGGTAAGCATTTACAAAACAGTTAGTTGAATAAAGAGAGATATACAACAAACTATAGTTAGGTTAATATTATAACTCCAGTATAATTCCTTTAAAAAATTTCTTTGTGAGAAATTTAAAATATGTAGAAAAATACAAAGAGCAACATTACAAACATGCTTGTTTACCACACAGAATTAATAGCCATTAATATTTTGTCATATTTGCTTCTAGTTTTTGTGGTAAGAAAGGGGGCATTACAGACTATATTTGTTTTCTCAGGCTGCTGCAACAGATTACCACAAACAGCGTGGCTTAAAACAGCAAAAATTTGTTCTCTCATAGTTCTGAATGTCAGAAGTCTAAAGTTAAAATGAAATCAGTGGCCATGCTCACTCTGGAGGCTCTAGGGGAGAATCCTTCTTTGCCTCTTCTAGCATCTATTATCCCCAGGCATTGCTTGGCTTCTTTGGCTAGTGACTACATCACTCCAATCTCTGTCTTCATCTTCACATCACCTTCTCTTCTATGTGTGTCTTCTCCTCTTCTGTTTCTTATAAGGACACTTGTTAGAATCAGGGTCCACTGGGTAATCCCAATTATTTCATCTCAGGATTGATAACTTAATTACATCTGCAAAGACCCTTTTTCCAAATAAGGTAGCATTCTAGGATTCCAGGAATTTGGATGTGGACATAAATTCTGGGGGAACACCATTCAATGTACTCCATAGGTATAACTGAAATCTATTTTATTCAAAAAAATCATCTCATTTCTTATCCCCACTCACTAAAGCTCCTATGTTGCCTTCTTGTCCACTTTTGTGTTGTTTTACATCTTTTCTTTTTTGTTGTTGTTTTTTTTTTTTTGGTTTGTTTATTTTTATTTGTTTTTAGTATTTATTTGTTTTATTGAAGTATAGTTGTACAATATTATATGTTACAGGTGCATGATATAGTGAATCAAAATTTTTAAGGTTATACTCCATTTATAGTTATTATAAAATATTAGCTATCTTCCCTGTGTTGTACAACATATCCTTGTAGCTGATTTTATACATAATAGTTTGTACCTCTTAATCCTCTACCCCTATATTGTCCCTCCCCACTTCCCTCTCCCCCCTGGTAATCATTAGTTTATTCTCTATATCTGTGATTATGCTTCTTTTTTGTTATATTCACTAATTTGTTGTATTTTTTAGATTCCACATATAAGTGATATCATACAGTATTTGTGTTTCTCTGTCTGACTTATTTCACTTAGCATAATACCCTCCAAGTCCATCCATGTTGTTACAAATTGCAAAATTTCATTATTTTTTATTGCTGAGTAATATTCCATTGTATATAACATATTTATATATTTTATATATATATATATATATCTCCATTCATCTGTTGATGTACACAGGTTGCTTCCATATCTTGGCAATTACATCATTTATTTTCATTTATATAAAATCACCTAGTAGTTTTTCTATGTGTGTATGGTTTTGGATTTACAAAACTATCATCCTGTACAAATTGTCCTGAAATTTGCCTTTTTATCTCAGTGCTATATTTTTGAGAACTGGCTAGTTTTGGGAACTAAAAATAGCTATGTTGTAGTCTATTTCTCTTTATTTTTATTAGTCAGGATAAGCCAGGTCCCCCAAATCTCAGTTATTTAACACAGGAAATGTTTACATCTCACTCCTGCTATACAACCAGCATGGGTCAGTGGCATGCTCTGCTCTATAGATTCACTCAGGGGCCCAGGCTGAAGAAGGTTTCACCATCTTGGCAGCACACCATATGAAAATCAAGGCCTCCTCAGTTACACAGTAGGAGAAAAGAAAGCTGTAAAGTTTCATACAAGCAATTATATGCTTCAGTGCAGAAGTGTTATTTCCATTCATAAGTTATTAGCCAGAAATAATCACATGACCCCACACCTAGATGCAAAGGAGGTGTAGACATATGTCCAGAAGGAAAGAGCTGGATACAGTGAGCAATAGAAATCTCAACCACTTTGCTATTATCCTATCACATGAATATATCACATTATAAACCCATTTCCCTATTGATGGACGTTAAGGGAGTTTCCAAGTTTTTGACATTGTAAATAATGCTACACTAGGCATTTGTATATGGTAATTTTTGTCCTTATGTGAACATTTCTCCAAGTCATATACCTAGAAATGGGATTGTTGTGTCATAGGTTATGCATGTTATTTATTTAGTAGAGGCTGTCATATTGTTTCCAAACTGGATTATTAGTTTACATTCTCACCAGCAGAATATGAGAGTACCATTTCCCCCTACATTTTTACCAGCCTTTAACATTTTCATGCCTTTTATTTTTCACCAGTTAGATAGGTGGAAAGGGCATCTCACCGTTGTTTTAACGTATGGTTTCCTGATTAGTAGGTTTAACATGTCAGAGAGAGAGCTATTTTTGTCTATTTGACTTAGTCAGCAAATATTTATTGTGCACTTACTATACACCAGAAGCTGTGGTAGGGCCTAGGGATGTAGTATTAATACCCAATTTTAGGCAATAAGTCTGGTCCTGGGGTGTGGTAGAAGACAGGAGAGATCAAGTAGGTTCTTCAGGTCCTGACAGATTCAAAGCAGAGGTGACCTCAGAGACAGCACTAGTAAGATTATGCCATCATCCTAGGGCAGAAGTTGTGTACTCTGAGCCACTCTCCTCCCCAAAGCATTTTTCTAACCTAGATGATAAGTATGTATTGAGGGGAGACGTGGTGAGCTCTTAGCATACTGAGACCGAGCTAAGGGTAATTTAGATTCCTGTTCCACTGTCTGTGGAAGTCTAAGAGCTTCATAAGATTTCTGTGCAGCTTTCTTGGGGAAAACCTCACTCTTTCATGGTCACCTCTGCCTCTAGGTTATACTTGTATATACTACCTCTGTTTCACACTGCACTGAAACACATGTAAAATTTCCTTTCTCTCTTTACAGACCGTGACACAGATTTCTACTTGCCTACTTTACTATTCATTCTCCTCCTCTTCTTGTTTGTTAGTAAAGATTTAGAAAAGATTTATATCACAAAAAATGAAAAAAAATAACAACTTCTTATCTTAAAATATTCTTCACCCCACCACAAGGGAATTTTTATTAGCCTCTTAACTACGTGTAATCATCCTTACCTGTATTTACCACCATTTCTGTAGTTTCTTTCTCTGTCTACTTGGGTGCAAAACTCAAATTTCCCATTCGTTGATGTTGAACCCTACAACTATCTGCTTATATTGCTTTGGCTTTTGCCATTTGGGCTTTACATATACCCAAATTTATTTATTTTCTCAAGCATGAAATCTGTGCCAGCTTAACAGCATAATAGATAAATTATTTTGACCTCATTGTACTTTAATAATAATAGTAACTAACATTTATTGAGTACTTAGTATGGGATAGGCACCATGTTATATTCTTCACAGTTTTCTTTTTCACTTTTAAAAACAGCTATATTGAGGGATCATTGACATGAAATAAATCACACATATTTAAAGAGTAAAAATTGATGTTTTGACATGTGTCCACATTCACAAAATCATCTCCTCCCCAGGCAACTACTAATCTTTAACTTTGACTTTAATTAATAGCTAACTTTTAACTACTAATTCTTTAACTCACTATAATATTTTTTGTGTGTTCTATAGTTTTTTGGGTTTTTTTTTTTTTTTTTGTGGTACGCGGGCCTCTCACTGTTGTGGCCTCTCCCATTGCGGAGCACAGGCTCCGGACACGCAGGCTCAGTGGCCATGGCTCACGGGCCCAGCTGCTCCGTGGCATGTGGGATCTTCCCAGACCGGGGCACGAACCCGTGTCCCCTGCATCGTCAGGCAGACTCTCAACCACTGCACCACCAGGGAAGCCCACTGTGCCACCAGGGAAGTCCTATAGTTTTATATAAAGGGAACCACACACTATATATTCTTCTTTATTTGGCTTCTTTCACTCAGCATAATTGAGATTTATCAATGTTGCATGTATCAGTGTTTCATTCTCTTTTGTATATTTTATACATGTTTTCCATTATATAGACATAATGCAATTTGTTGATCTTTTCATCTGTTGATAGACATTTGAGAGCCACCCCACACACAAAATTTTAGCTATTGCAAATAAAGCTGCTATGAACATTCATGTACAAATCTTTGTGTGTATATAATCTTTTGATTCTCTTGGGTAAACACCTAGGAGAGGGGTGACTGGGTCAGATGGTAGGTGAATGTTAGTTGTTTAAGAAACTGCCACAGTGTTTTCTAAAACAGTTGTAACGTATTCATTGCTATGAGCAGTAGACTATCCTTTGTTGCCTGACTTACATTGTCTTGAAAACCATTGTTTCATATATTTTGTCCTGTGTTTTAGTTTTGTCATGCAGGAGTATAATTCTAGTTCCTGTTGCTTTAACTTAGACTAAAGCAGAAATCCTTTGCTGCCTTATTTAGTGTTTACAACCACCAGCTAATGTAGGCAGTCTTGTTCTCCCCACATTAGTGATAGAGAAACTGCTTTATTTCAAGCATTCGTTTTCTGTTCCGACTGTTCCTTTTCATTTGTTTGTCTAGTCAGTCAGTATTTCAGTCACTGCTGTACCAAACACTGTGACTGTGTGCTGACTATATGAAAGAATAGAAAGAGATTTTCATTGTAGGAGTATCATTCTGGTATTAGTGGAGGGCAGATTAGAAAGTATGAGAGAAGAGGCAGGTACAATAATCCATAAAAGAAATGGTGGGAAGAACTAGTGACAGTGGCAACAGGGTGGAAAGAAGTCTTCACATATATTTATATTCAGGAAGTGATACATAGATTTATGGAGTAACAGCTACTTTCCATGCATGGACTCAAAACTTGTCTTTTAATTAACTAAGCAACTTAGTGTTTGGATGGAGATGGATGATATTTATACTCATTCCTTCCTTCCTTTATTCAGCCAGCCGTAGCAGGTGGAAGCACTTACATACACAAACTGTTTGCCAACAGGTGAAGTAAACCTGGTATCTTTGATTCTGCCTCAGTCTGGTTCAGGTTTCTCTGCATATTTCTTACTTTCTTTAGGTCACTACTATTATACCACTTATATCCAGGGTGTAGCTTAGAATCAGAAAGATAACGAAAAAGATATTTTAGAAGAGTATAAAATAGCGTGACAAAATGTTTTGCTTTTTTTTTTTTTTTTTTTTGTGGTACGCGGGCCTCTCACTGTTGTGGCCTCTCCTGTTGTGGAGCACAGGCTCTGGACGCGCAGGCTCAGTGGCCATGGCTCATGGGCCCAGCCACTCCGCGGCATGTAGGATCTTCCCGGACCGGGGCACGAACCCGTGCCCCCTACATCGGCAGGCGGACTCTCAACCACTGCACCACCAGGGAAGCCCTGCATTTTTATTAGGTGACAAAGACATTCATCTTTGGGGAAAAATATATAAATGTTCTACTGAAATGTTAAGTGTTTCTTTTTAGACACAGGGCATGTTTCATTTTTTCGTTCTACTTTGTGTTTTACTGTTTCTTTTGGCCGTTTTACTTTTTATAGTAAACAAATATTATTTTTTTAGTAAAAATGAAATCAATGCAAAATCAGGCATGGAAACACCATTTCTGACTTCTGGTTTGGGCTTCCAAAACTCCCTGTTTCATACCACTTTTAAACATTGCCCACCTCTATATAGATCTAAACATAATAGATCCTTGTTATTCTATATCTCTGTGGACATCGCCTTCCTTAATTAGCTTCCCAGTCCTGGCCCACTATATCCAGCTCCAGGTCAAGTCTCAGTCGACTTGGTATGATAATGAAACAGAGTAATGTTTAAGAACATCTGGGTCAAATAGAATTGAGTTCATAGCCTCTGTCATTTACTAGCTATGTCATTTACTAGCTATGCAGATTTGGACAAGTTAACCTCTCTAAGCCTCAGTTTTCTCATCTGTAGCACAGGCCAGAAATATTGATATTATTGGATTGTCATGAGAATTGAGTGAGATCATGCATATAAAGTGACTAGCATAATCCATGCATATTTCATAAATAAAAAGCTGTCATTATCTTTATTGATTAAGGAAAATCTAACCTTGCATTTCCCCCTAAATCAAATCTAGCAGGTATTGTGATGATACAACATTTGAAGGCAATTAGAATTCAACTCTCCTTCTTCTTTCTTCTCCCTTTCTAGATCTAGGTTCATGAAGACTGGGCAAAATGGAAAAAGTAGGCAGAATCACATATCAACATATACAAATTAATTTTCTACAAGCGAGGCACTTTGCATTTCCAAATTGCTCAGGAACATACATCCATATACAGGATCAGACCATTGTAAAAGAATGGCTCTGTGGTCTAGTGATAACAACCCTGGAGCCCAAACTGCCTGCCTTTCAATCTGAACTACTACTTACTAACTCTTACCTTGTAAAAATTATCTAAACTCTTTGTGACTCAGTTTCCTACTCTTTCAGTTGTTAAGAACATTAAATTAGATTATGTGAAGTATTTAGAATTGTGCTTAGCACATAATAAGCCCCATGTGTTTACTATCATCATCACCTGCATTTGCATTTAAATATCCCATCTTTTGTATACTTATCAATAAACAAATGCATTACGTTTTGTCCAAATATTAATATTGGGCTGAATAGAATCTTTATTCCTATTCTACAGTTGAGGAAATTGAAGTTCAGGGAGATAAAGTAACTTGCCCAATATTACACAGATATGTAAAGGTATATAGAAGAGGGCCTTATACATAATAAGCTCTCAATAAATATTATTATGTGAAAAGTTGAAATTTGATCCTAGGTTTCCATAACTTCAAAAAACACTTTTTTTTTGTCACTCCACAAAGCTAATCAACCAGCCCTTTTTAAAAATTTTGTTGGCTAATCTGCTTTTTTTGCATTTACCTAATGGCAGTGAGCAGCTGCATATCTGGAAATACAGGAAAATATATTATTATAGTTTAAGCAATTGAATAATTGACTATTTTCAGTGATGTGGCATTAAACTTTTTTGGAAAAAAAAGAACTAGAAAGTGAAATGATATATCCACATGAAAATCCTCTTAAGAGCAAAACATATACAGTAATTATATTATTAGGTGGAGCTGCCATCTTTACAAAGTTAGGTATTATATTACCCTATATTAAGGATGTTAGATTTTTAAAGTGGGTGTTTCAAATGTCTACTCTTAATTATCACTGTGTAACTGAAGCAACACATGGACTCCTGCCTGCTCTCTCCTGTCTCCTTAGATTTATTTGGAGATTGTTTTCTTAATTTACATTGAGACATTTATGTTCACAGATTCAGAAGCCCAAGCAGGGTAGCCACTGTTTTATTGTATAATTGTGGGGAAGTCTAAGCCTATTTCCCACTTCTTCTCAAACCTGGATATTACGTCTCAGTTGAGGTAAATGAACTTTGGTCTTGTCCGTTAATTCTCTGCTCACTTTATAAGGATGATGATAATATATTATTAATATTTATTGATCCCTTCTTATAGGACAAGCACTATGTTAAATACTTAACAATAATTATCACATTTATTCCTCAAAAAAATTAATATTCTCATTGACAAAGGTGCAAAATGAAGCTTTGAAAGGCAGCATAATGAGCTCAAATTAAAGCCAGGATGACTCCAGAACCTTTTCTCTCTCTTTTTATTTTTAGCATATATATTTTTTAACATCTTTATTGGAGTATAATTGCATTACAATTGTGTGTTAGTTTCTGCTTTATAACAAAGTGAATCAGCTATGCATATACATATATACGCATATCTCCTCCCTCTTGCTTCTCCCTCCCATCTTCCCTAACCCACCCCTCTAGGTGGTCACAAAGCACTGAGCTGATTTCCCTGTGCTATGCGGCTGTTTCCCACTAGCTATCTGTTTTACATTTGGTAGCGTATATTTGTGAGTGCAACTCCCTGGCTTCATCCCAGCTTGCCCTTCCCTCTCCCTGTGTCCTCAATGCCTGCCCCTAGGTTCATCGGAAACTTTTTTTTTTTTTTGATTCCATATGTATGTGTTAACATACGGTATTTGTTTTTCTCTTCCTTACTTCACTGTGTATGACAGATTCTAGGTCCATCCACCTCACTACAAATAACTCAATATCGTTTCTTTTTATGGCTGAGTAACATTCCATCATATATAAGTGCCACATCTTCTTTATCCATTCATCTGTCGATGGACACTTAGATTGCTTCCAATACTTTGCTATTGTAAAGAGAGCTTCAATGAACATTGTGCTACATGACTCTTTTGAAATATGGTTTTCTCAGGGTGTATGCCCAGTAGTGGGATTGCTGGGTCATATGGTAGTTCTATTTTTAGCTTGTTAAGGAACCTCCATACTGTGCTCCATAGTGGCTGTATCCATTTACATTCCCACCGACAGTGCAAGACAGTTCCCTTTTCTTCATACCCTCTTCAGCATTTACTGATTGTAGATTTTTTGATGATGGCCATTCTGACGGGTGTGAGGTGATACATTGTAGTTGTTTTTTTTTTTTTTTTACATCATTATTGGAGTATAATTGCTTTACAGTGGTGTGTTAGTTTCTGCTTTATAACAAAGTGAATCAGTTATACATATACATATGTTCCCATATCTCTTCCCTCTTGCGTCTCCCTCCCTCCCACTCTCCCTATCCCACCCCTCTAGGTGGTCACAAAGCACCGAGCTGATCTCCCTGTGCTATGCGGCTACTTCCCACTAGCTATCTATTTTACATTGGGTAGTGTATATATGTCCATGCCACTCTCTCATTTTGTCACAGCTTACCCTTCGCCCTCCCCATATCCTCAAGTCCATTCTCCAGTAAGTCTGGGTCTTTATTCTCGTCTTACCCCTAGGTTCTTCATGACTTTTTTTTTCTTAAACTCTGTATATATGTGTTAGCATATGGTATTTGTCTTTCTCTTTCTGACTTACTTCACTCTGTATGACAGACTGTAGGTACATCCACCTCATTACAAATAGCTCAACTTCATATCTTTTTATGGCTGAGTAATATTCCATTGTATACATGTGCCACATCTTCTTTATCCATTCATCTGATGATGGACACTTAGGTTGTTTCCATCTCTGGGCTATTGTAAATAGAGCTGCAATGAACATTTTGGTACATGACTCTTTTTGAATTATGGTTTTCTCAGGGTATATGCCCAGTAGTGGGATTGCTGGGTCATATGGTAGTTCTATTTGTAGCTTTTTAAGGAACCTCCATACTGTTCTCCATAGTGGCTGTACCAATTCACATTCCCACGAGCAGTGCAAGAGTGTTCCCTTTTATTCACACCCTCTCCAGCATTTATTGTTTCTAGATTTTTTGATGATGGCCATTCTAACTGGTGTGAGATGATATCTCATTGTAGTTTTGATTTGCATTTCTCTAATGATTAGTGATGTTGAGCATTCTTTCATGTGTTTGTTGGCAGTCTGTATATCTTCTTTGGAGAAATGTCTATTTAGGTCTTCTACCCTTTTTTGGATTGGGTTGTTTGTTTTTTTGTTATTGAGCTGCATGAGCTGCTTGTAAATTTAGGGGATTAATCCATTGTCAGTTGCTTCATTTGCAAATATTTTCTCCCATTCTGAGGGTTGTCTTTTGGTCTTGTTGATGGTTTCCTTTGCTGTGCAAAAGCTTTTAAGTTTCATTAGGTCCCATTAGTTTATTTTTGTTCTTATTTCCATTCGTCTAGGAGGTGGGTCCAAAAGGATATTGCTGTGATTTATGTCATAGAGTGTTCTGCCTATGTTTTCCTCTAAGAGTTTGATAGTTTCTGGCCTTACATTTAGGTCTTTAATCCATTTTGAGCTTATTTTTGTGTATGGTGTTAGGGAGTGTTCTAATCTCATACTTTTACATGTACCTGTCCAGTTTTCCCAGCACCACTTATTGAATAGGCTGTCCTTTCTCCACTGTACATTCCTGCATCCTTTATCAAAGATAAGGTGACCATATGTGCGTGGGATTATCTCTGGGCTTTCTAGCCTGTTCCATTGATCTATCTTTCTGTTTTTATGCCAGTACCATACTGTCTTGATTATTGTAGCTTTGTAGTATAATCTGAAGTCAGGGAGCCTGATTCCTCCAGCTCCAGTTTTCGTTCTCAAGATTGCTTTGGCTATTCAGGGTCTTTCGTGTTTCCATACACATTGTGAAATTTTTTGTTCTAGTTCTGTGAAAAATGCCAGTGTTAGTTTGATAGGGATTGCATTGAATCTGTAGATTGCTTTGGGTAGTAGAGTCATTTTCACAATGTTGATTCTTCCAATCCAAGAAAATGGTATATCTCTCCATCTATTTGTATCATCCTTAATTTCTTTCATCAGTGTCTTATAATTTTCTGCATACAAGTCTTTTGTCTCCTTAGGTAGGTTTATTCCTAGATATTTTATTCTTTTTGTTGCAATGGTAAATGGGAGTGTTTTCTTGATTTCACTTTCAGATTTTTCATCATTAGTGTATAGGAATGCCAGAGATTTCTGTGCATTAATTTTGTATCCTGCTACTTTGTGAAATTCATTGATTAGCTCTAGTAGTTTTCTGGTAGCATCTTTAGGAATTCTCTATGTATAGGATCATGTCATCTGCAGATAGTGACAGCTTTACTTCTTCTTTTCCAATTTGGATTCCTTTTATTTCCTTTTCTTCTCTGATTGCTGTGGATAAAACTTCCAAAACTATGTTGAATAAGAGTGGGGAGAGTGGGCCACCTTTTCTTTTTCCTGATCTTAGTGGGAATGGTTTCAATTTTTCACCATTGAGGACGATGTTGGCTGTGGGTTTGTCATATATGGCCTTTATTATGTTGAGGAAAGTTCCCTCTATGCCTACTTTCTGGAGGGTTTTTATCATAAATGGTTGTTAAATTTTGTTAAAAGCTTTCTCTGTATCTATTGAGATGATCATATGGTTTTTCTCCTTCAATTTGTTAATATGGTGTATCACGTCGATGGATTTGCATATATTGAAGAATCCTTGCATTCCTTGAATAAACCCCACTTGATCATGGTGTATGATCCTTTTAATGTGCTGTTGGATTCTGTTTGCTAGTATTTTGTTGAGGATTTTTGCATCTATGTTCATCAGTGGTATTGGCTTGTAGTTTTCTTTCTTTGTGACATCCTTGTTTGGTTTTGGTATCAGGGTGATGGTGGCTTCGTAGAATGAGTTTGGGAGTGTTCCTCCCTCTGCTATATTTTGGAAGAGTTTGAGAAGGATAGGTGTTAGCTCTTCTCTAAATGTTTGATAGAATTCGCCTGTGAAGCCATCTGGTCCTGGGCTTTTCTTTGTTGGAAGATTTTTAATCACAGTTTCAATTTCAGTGCTTGTGATTGGTCTGTTCATATTTTCTATTTCTTCCTGATTCAGTCTTGGCAGGTTGTGCATTTCTAAGAATTTGTCCATGTCTTCCAGATTGTCCATTTTATTGGCATAGAGTTGCTTGTAGTAATCTCTCATGATCTCTTTTATTTCTGCAGTGTCAGTTGTTACCTCTCCTTTTTCATTTCTAATTCTATTGATTTGAGTCTTCTCCCTTTTTTTCTTGATGAGTCTGGCTAGTGGTTTATCTATTTTGTTTATCTTCTCAAAGAACCAGCTTTTAGTTTTATTGATCTTTGCTATTGTTTCCTTCATTTCTTTTTCATTTATTTCTGATCTGATTTTTATGATTTCTTTCCTTCTGCTAGCTTTGGGGTTTTTTTGTTCTTCTTTCTCTAATTGCTTGAGGTGCAAGGTTAGGTTGTTTATTCGAGATGTTTCCTGCTTCTTAAGGTGGGCTTGTATTGCTATAAACTTCCCCCTTAGAACTGCTTTTGCTGCATCCCACAGGTTTTGGGTCGTTGTGTCTCCATTGTCATTTGTTTCTAGGTATTTTTTTTTTATTTCCTCTTTGATTTCTTCAGTGATCACTTCGTTATTAAGTAGTGTATTGTTTAGCCTCCATGTGTTTGTATTTTTTACAGATCTTTTCCTGTAATTGATATCTAGTCTCATGGCGTTGTGGTCAGAAAAGATACTTGATACAATTTCAATTTTCTTAAATTTACCAAGGCTTGATTTGTGACCCAAGATATGATCTATCCTGGAGAATGTTCCATGAGCACTTGAGAAAAATGTGTATTCTGTTGTTTTTGGATGGAATGTCCTATAAATATCAATTAACTCCATCTCGTTTAATGTATCATTTAAAGCTTGTGTTTCCTTATTTATTTTCATTTTTGATGATCTGTCCATTGGTGAAAGTGGGGTGTTAAAGTCCCCTACTATGAATGTGTTACTGTTGATTTCCCCTTTTATGGTTGTCAGTATTTGCCTTATGTATTGAGGTGCACCTATGTTGGGTGCATAAATATTTACAATTGTTATATCTTCCTCTTGGATCGATCCCTTGATCATTATGTAGTGTCCTTCTTTGTCTCTTCTAATAGTCTTTGTTTTAAAGTCTATTTTGTCTGATATGAGAATTGCTACTCCAGCTTTCTTTTGGTTTCCATTTGCATGAAATACCTTTTTCCATCCCCTTACTTTCAGTCTGTATGTGTCTCTAGGTCTGAAGTGGGTCTCTTGTAGACAGCAAATATATGGGTCTTGTTTTATGTATCCATTCAGCCAATCTGTGTCTTTTGATGGGAGCATTTAGTCCATTTACATTTAAGGTAATTATCGATATGTGTGTTCCTATTCCCATTTTCTTAATTGTTTTGGGTTCGTTATTGTAGGTCCTTTCCTTTTTTTGTGTTTCTTGCCTAGAGAAGTTCCTTTAGCAGTTGTTGTAGAGCTGGTTTGGTGGTGCTGAACTCTCTCAGCTTTTGCTTGTCTGTAAAGGTTTTAATTTCTCCATCAAATCTGAATGAGATCCTTGCTGGGTAGAGTAATCTTGGTTGCAGGTTTTTCTCCTTCAACACTTTCAATATGTCCTGCCACTCCCTTCTGGCTTGCAGAGTTTCTGCTGAAAGATCAGCTGTTAACCTTATGGGGATTCCCTTGTGTGTTATTTGTTGTTTTTCCCTTGCTGCTTTTAATATGTTTTCTTTGTATTTAATTTTTGACAGTTTGATTAATATGTGTCTTGGCGTATTTCTCCTGGGATTTATCCTGTATGGGACTCTCTGTGCTTCCTGGACTTGTTTAACTATTTCCTTTCCCATATTAGGGAAGTTTTCAACTATAATCTCTTCAAATATTTTCTCAGTCCCTTTCTTTTTCTCTTCTTCTTCTGGAACCCCTATAATTCGAATGTTGGTGCGTTTAATGTTGTCCCAGAGGTCTCTGAGACTGTCCTCAATTCTTTTCATTCTTTTTTTCTTTATTCTGCTCTGCAGTAGTTATTTCCACTATTTTATCTTCCAGGTCACTTATCCGTTCTTCTGCCTCAGTTATTCTGCTATTGATCCCATCTAGAGTACTTTTAATTTCATTTATTGTGTTGTTCATCGTTGCTTGTTTCATCTTTAGTTCTTCTAGGTCCTTGTTAACTGATTCTTGCAAATTGTCCATTCTATTGTCCATTCTATCTCCAAGATTTCAGATCAACCTTACTATCATTATTCTCAATTCTTTTTCAGGTAGACTGCCTATTTGCTCTTCATTTGTTAGGTCTGGTGGGTTTTTATCTTGCTCCTTCATCTGCTGTGTGTTTTTCTGTCTTTTCATTTTGCTTATCTTACTGTGTTTGGGGTCTCCTTTTTTGCAGGCTGAAGGTTCGTAGTTCCTGTTGTTTTTTGTGTCTGTCCCCAGTGGCTAAGGTTGGTTCAGTGGGTTCTGTAGGCTTCCTGTTGGAGGGTACTAGTGCCTGTGTTCTGGTGGATGAGGCTGGATCTTGTCTTTCTGGTGGGCAGGTCCACGTCTGGTGGTGTGTTTTGGGGTGTCTGTAGACTTATTATGATTTTGGGCAGCCTCTCTGCTAATGGGTGGGGTTGTGTTCCTGTCTTGCTAGTTGTTTGGCATAGGATGTCCAGCACTGTAGCTTGCTGGTCGTTGAGTGAAGCTGGGTGCTGGCGTTGAGATGGAGATCTCTCGGAGATTTTTGCTGTTTGATATTATGTGCAGCTGGGAGGCCTCTCGTGGACCAGTGTCCTGAAGTTGGCTCTCCCACCTCAGAGGCACAGCACTGACTCCTGGCTGCAGCACCAAGAGCCTTTCATCCACAGGGCTCCTTAATTTGGGATGATTCGTTGTCTATTCAGGTATTCCACAGATGCAGGGTATATCAAGTTGATTGTGGAGCTTTAATCCGCTGCTTCTGAGGCTGCTGGGAGAGATTTCCCTTTCTCTTCTTTGTTCTCACAGTTCCCAGGGGCTGAGCTTTGGATTTGGCCCCGCCTGTGCGTGTAGGTCGCCGGAGGGCGTCCGTTCTGTGCTCAGACAGGACGGGGTTAAAGGAGCCGCTGATTCGGAGGCTCTGGCTCACCCAAGCCGGGGGGTAGGGAGGGTCACGGAGTGCGGGGGCGGGCCTGCAGCGGCAGAGGCCGGCATGACGTTGCAGCCTGAGGCGCGCCGTGCGTTCTCCCGGGGGAGCCGTCCCTGGATCCCGGGACCCTGGCAGTGGCGGGCTGCACAGGCTCCCCGGAAGGGCGTGTGGCTAGTGACCTGTGTTCGCACACAGGCCTCCTGGCGGCGGCAGCAGCGGCCTTAGCGTCCCATGTCCATCTCTGGGCTCCGCACTCTTAGCCGCGGCTCGCGCCCGTCCCTGGAGCTCTCTCAAGCAGCGTTCTTAATCCCCTCTCCTCGTGCACCAGGAAACAAAGAGGGACGTAAAAGTCTCTTGCCTCTTCGGCAGGTCCAGACCCCTCCCCGGACTCTGTCCCGGCCAGCCGCGGCGCACCAACGCCCTGTAGACTGTGTTTACGCCGTCAACCTCAGTCCTCTCCCGGCGCTCCGACAAAAGCCGGAGCCTCAGCTCCCAGTCCCGCCCGCCCCAGCGGGCGAGCAGACAAGCCTCTCGGCTGGTGAGTGCCGGTCGGCCCGATCCTCTGCGCTGGAATCTGTCCGCTTTGCCCTCCGCACCCCTGTTGCTGTGCTCTCCTCCGCGGCTCCCAAGCTCCCCCACTCCTGTTGGAAGATTTTTAATCACAGTGTCAATTTCAGTGCTTGTGATTGGTCTGTTCGTATTTTCTATTTCTTCCTGGTTCAGTCTCCACAGGTTGTGCATTTCTAAGAATTTGTCCATTTCTTCCAGGTTGTCCTTTTTATTGGCACAGAGTTGCTTGTAGTAATCTCTCATGATCCTTTGTGTACCTGCAGTGTCAGTTGTTACTTCTCCTTTTTCATTTCTAATTCTATTGATTTGAGTCTTCTCCCTTTTTTTCTTGATGAGTCTGGCTAATGGTTTATCAATTTTGTTTATCTTCTCAAAGAACAAGCTTTTAGTTTTATTGATCTTTGCTATAGTTTCTTTCATTTCCTTTTAATTTATATCTGATGTGATCTTTATGATTTCTTTCCTTCTGCTAACTTTGGGGTTTTTTTGTTCTTCTTTCTCTAATTGCTTTAGGTGCAAGGTTAGGTTGTTTTTTTGAGATGTTTATTGTTTTTTGAGGTAGAATTGTATTGCTATAAACTTCCCTCTTACAACTGCTTTTGCTGCATCCCATAGGTTTTGAGTAGTCGTGTCTCCATTGTCATTTGTTTCTAGGTATTTTTTGATTTCCTCTTTGATTTCTTCAGTGATCACTTCGTTATTAAGTAGTGTATTTTTTAGCCTCCATGTGTTTGTATTTTTTACAGATCTTTTACTGTAATTGATATCTAGTGTTATAGCATTGTGGTCGGAAAAGATACTTGATATGATTTCAATTTTCTTAAATTTACCAAGGCTAGATTTGTAAACCAAGATATGATCTATCCTGGAGAATGTTCCATGAGCACTTGAGAAAAATGTGTATTCTGTTGTTTTTGGATGGAATGTCCTATAAATATCAATTAAGTCCATTTTGTTTAATATATCATTTAAAGCTTGTGTTTCCTTATTCATTTTCATTTTGGATGATATGTCCATTGGTGCAAGTGGGGTGTTAACGTCCCCCACTATGATTGTGTTACTGTCAATTTCCCCTTTTATGTCTGTTAGTATTTTCCTTATGTATTGAGGTGCTCCTGTGTTGGGTGCCTAAATATTTACAATTGTTAAATCTTCTTCTTGGATCGATCCCTTGATCATTATGTAGTGTCCGTCTTTGTCTCTTCTAATAGTCTTTATTTTAAAGTCTATTTTGTCTGATATGAGAATTGCTACTCCATGTTGATTTCCATTTGCATGGAATATCGTTTGACATCCCCTCAGTTTCAGTCTGTATGTGTCAGGTCTGAAATGGGTCTCTTGTAGACAGCATATATACGGGCCTTGTTTCTGTATCCATTCAGCAAGTCTATATGTCTTTCTTTTGGAGCATTTAGTCCATTTTCATTTAAGGTAATTATTGATATGCATGTTCATATTACCATTTTCTTAATTGTTTTGGGTTTTTTATTGTAGGTCTTTTCCTTCTCTTGTGTTTCCTGCCTAGAGAAGTTCCTTTAGCATTTGTTGTAAAGCTGGTTGGTGGTGCTGAACTCTCTTAGCTTTTGCTTGTCTGTGAAGGTTTTAATTTCTTCATCAAATCTGAATGAGATCCTTGCTGGGTAGAGTATTCTTTCATCACTTTAAGTATGTCCTGCCACTCCTTTCTGGCTTGCAGGGTTTCTGCTGAATGATCAGCTGTTAACCTCATGGGGATTCCTTTGTATGTTGTTGTTTTTCCCTTGCTGCTTTTAATATTTTTTTCTTTGTATTTAATTTTATTTGTTTGATTAATATGTGTCTTGGCGTGTTTCTCCTTGGATTTTTCCTGTATGGGACTCTCTGCGCTTCCTGACTTGATTGACCATTTCCTTTCCCATATTAGGGAAGTTTTCAGCTATAATTTTTCGCATATTTTCTCAATTCTTTTCTGTTTCTATTCTTCTGGGACCCCTATAATTCAAATGTTGATATGTTTAATGTTGTCCCAGATGTCCCTGAGAGTGTCTTCAATTCTTTTTATTCTTTTTTCTTTATTCTGCTCTGTGGTAGTTATTTCAAATATTTTATCTTCCAGGTCACTTATCTGTTCTTCTGCCTCAGTTATTCTGTTATTGAACACTTCCAGAGAATTTTTAATTTCGTTTATTGTGTTGTTCATCATTGTTTGTTTGCTCTTTAGTTTTTCTATATCCTTTTTAAACGTTTCTTGTATTTTCTTCATTCTATTTCCAAGATTTTGGATCATCTTTACTATCCTTACTCTGAATTATTTCTCAGGTAGACTGCCTCTTTCATCTTCATTTGTTTGGTGTGGTTGGTTTTTACCTTGCTCCTTCATCTGCTGCATGTTTCTCTGTCTTCTCATTTTGTTTAACTTACTGTGTTTTAGGTGTCCTTTTCACAGGCTGAAGGTTTGTAGTTCTTATTGTTTTTGCTGTCTGCCCCCTGTGCTTAAGTTTGGTTCAGTGGGTCGTGTAGGCTTCCTGGTTCAAGGGACTGGTGCCTGTGTTCTGGTGGATGAGGCTGGATCTTGTCTTTCTGGTGGGCAGGACCACATCCAGTCATGTGTTTTGGGGTGTCTGTGACCTTATTATGATTTTAGGCAGCCTCTATGGTAATGGCTGAGGTTGTATTCCTGTCTTGCTAGTTTTTTGACATAGGGTGTCCATCACTGTAGCTTTCTTGTTGTTGAGTGGAGCTGGGTCTTAATGTTGAGATGGAGATCTCTTGGAGAGCTTTCACTGTTTGATATTACACAGAGCCAGGAGGTCTCTGGTGGATCAATGTCCTGAACTCAGCTCTCCCACCACAGAGGCACAGGCCTGACACCCAGCCAGAGCATGAAGACCCTGTCAGCCACACTTCTTAGAAGAAAAGGGAGAAAAAAAGAAAGACAGAAAGAAAACAAAATAAAGTTTTTAAATTAAATTTTTTTTAATTATTAAAAATAAAAAAGTAAAGAGAAAAAAAGAAGGAAAAAACAATGAAAGAAAGAAAGAAGAGAGCAACCAAACCAAAAAAGAAATCCACCAATTATAAAAAGCGCTAAAAACTATCCTAAAAAACAAATTAAAAAAACAAACAAAACACCAGACAGACAGAACCCTAGGACAAATGGTAAAAGCAAAGCTATACAGACAAAGTCACAAAAAGAAGTATACACATATACACTCACAAAAAGAGAAAAGGGAAATATATATATATATATATATACACATATATATATATATATATAAATGAAGAGAGCAACCAAATCAATAAACAAATCTACCAGTGATAATAAACGCTAATTACTAAACTAAGATAAACATAAAACCAGAAACAAATTAGAGGCAGAAAGCAAACACAAGTCTATAGTTGCTCCCAAAGTCCACCACCTCAATTTTGAGATGTTTTGTCTTCTATTCAGGTATTCTGCCGACGCAGGGTACATGAAGTTGATTGTGGAGGTTTAATCCACTGCTCCTGAGGCTGCTGGGAGAAATTTCCCTTTCTCTGCTTTGTTCACACAGCACCTGGGGTTCAGCTTTCAATTTGGCCCCGCCTCTGCGTGTAGGTCGCCTGAGAGCATCTGTTCCCTGCCCAGACAGGACAGGGTTAAAGTAGCAGCTGATTAGGGGGCTCTGGCTCACTCAGGCTGGGGGGAGGGAGGGATACGGAATGCGGGGCTAGCCTGCAGTGACAGAGGCCAGTGTGACATTGTAGCAGCCTGAGTCACGCCATGTGTTCTCCCAGGGAAGTTGTCCCTGGATCTCGGAACCCTGGAAGTGGCAGGCTGCACAGGCTCCTGGGAGGGGAGATGTGGATAGTGACCTTTGCTTGCACACAGGCTTCTTGGTGGCTGCAGCAGCAGCCTTAGCGTCTCATGCCTGCCTCTTGTGTCTGCTCTGATAGCCACGGCTCGCCACCGTCTCTGGAGCTCGTTTAGTCAGTGCTCTGAATCTCGTCTCCTCGCAAACACCGAAACAATTGTCTCTTGCCTCTTATGCATGTCCAACCTTTTTTCTGGACTCCCTGCTGGGTAGCTGTAGCTCATTAGCCCCCTTCAGGATGTATTCACGCAGCCAACCCCAGTCCGCTCCCTGGGATTTGACGTCCAAAGCCCCAGCCTCAGCTCCCAGACCCCACCCGTCCTGGTGGGTGAGCAGACAAGCCTCTCAGGCTGATGATTGCTGGTCAGAACCGATCCTCTGTGGAGGAATCTCTCTGCTTTGCCCTCTGCACCCCTATTGCTGCACTCTCCTCCATGCTATGAAGCTTCCCCCCTGCTTCCCCTCGTTTGTGTCAGTGAAGGGGCCTCCTAGTGTGTGGAAACTTTTCCTCCTTCACAGCTCCCTCCCAGAGGTGCAGGTCCATCCCTATTCTTTTTTCTCTGTTTTTTCTTTTTTCTTTTGCCCTTTCCAAGTACGTGGGGAGTTTCTTGCCTTTTGGGAAGTCTGGGTTCTTCTGCCAGCATTCAGTAGTTGTTCTGTAGGAGTTGTTCCACATGTAGATGTATTTCTGATGTATTTGTGGTTAGGAAGGTGATCTCCATGTCTTAATCCTCTGCCGTGTTGAACGTCTCTCCAGAACCTTTTCTCTTAAACACAATATTTTTTTCTTATTACAAGTGCAATGTATATTTGTTGTAGAAATTATAGAAAATATAGATGATCGGAATGAAGAAAACAAAAACAACTCATAACCCAATTAAAAAGAAATAACCACTGTTAGCATGTTGGCAGAATTTTACTTTTTCATTTATCTCCATAGCTACCTTAGTTATAGAGATATAGAGTCAAAAATGTAAGATTGTGTACATATTATTTTTCTTAACAATTCAATAATATGAAACTACTTTGCAAACCTACTTTATCGTCCACTGGCAATGCATTCTAAGTATTTTCCACACTTTAAATATTTTTGTATAAAATTCTTTTAAAGGATTCTCAGGAGATCATTGTTTGGCTCCATCATAGTTCATTTTATCAATCCCTTGGCATTGGGCAATTAAGTTCTAGAATAAACAAAACTATAATAGAGAGGTTGGTGTTCACTATGATTATTGAGTTACACCAAATTCCCATATATGGAATTGAGGCTAAATATATTTAAAACACTTCTGAGCCATGTTAATCAAATGACCTCCAATTTATACCATTTTATACCCACTCCAGCAGTGTATAAATGTGTCAGCCTGATTACTATCAAAATTAAAAACCCTTTTCTTAATGAGATAACATTCTTAACTCGTTAGATTAGACATTTTAGGGCTAATGGCACTCTATAATTTTGTTTTGTTTGTTTTTTTTTCCTTTTGCAACTCTCCTATACATGTCCCCCACACCCTGAATCACCCTTCTCTCTCTCTCTGTCTTTCTCTCTCTGTCTCTGTCTGTTTCTCTTATAATAGTGATGATTTTTTCTTGGTTGTGAGAGCTTTTAACAAAACTGATACAATTTTTATTTGAGCAGTTTTAGGTTTACAAAAAATAATTGAAAAAATAGGGCTTTGGTGGCGCAGTGGTTGAGAGTCTGCCTGCCGATGCAGGGGACTCGGGTTCGTGCCCCGGTCCGCGAGGATCCCACATGCCACGGAGCGGCTGGGCCCGTGAGCCGTGGCCGCTGAGCCTGCGCGTCCGGAGCCTGTGCTCCGCAACGGGAGAGGCCACAACAGCGAGAGGCCCGCGTACCAAAAAATAAATAAATAAATAATTGAACAAATAGTACAGAAAGTTACCATGTACACCCCTTGCCACTCCCCTGAATTTCCCCTATTATATAACATCTTGCATTAGTGCAACATGTTTATTACATTTGATGAGTCTATATCGATAAAAATATTATCAACTGAAGTCTATAGTGTACACTAAGGTACACTCTTTATGTTGTACATCCTATTGATTTTTACAAATGTATAATGACATATAACCATCATTACAGTTTCATATGGAATAATAGTTTCACTACCCTAAAAATCCAGTATGCTTCACCTATTCATCCCTCTCTCTCTCCCTTCTCCCAACCCCCTAACAACCACTGATCTTTTTACTGTCTGCATAGTTTTGCCTTTTTCAGAATGTCATATAGTTGGAATCATACAGTATGTAGTCTTTTCATACTACATACCACGTCCACATAGCAATGCACATTTGTTTCCTTTCTGTCTTTTCATGACTTGATAGCTCATTTCTTTTTATTGCTGAATAATATTCCATTGTATAAATTACCATAGGTTATCCATTTACCTATTGAAGGACATCTTGCTTTTTTTCAAGTTTTAGACATTATGAATAAACCTTCTATAAGCATGTGTGTGCAGGTTTTTGTGTGGACTTAAGTTTTCAGCTCATTTGTGTAAATACCAAGGGCCATGATTGGTGGATCCTATGGTAAGAATACATTTAGTGTTGTAAGAAACCACCACTCTGTCTACCAAAGTGGCTGCAAATTTTGCACACTCATCAGCAGTAAATGAGAGTTCCTGTTGCTTTGTATCTTCACTAGTATTTCGTGTTGTCACCGTTTTGGATTTTGGCCATTCTAATAGGTTCATAGCAATATATCATTGGCATTTTTAATTTGCAATTCCCTCATGACATATGATGTTGAGTATCTTTTAGTATGTTTATTTGCCATCCATGTCTTCTTTGGTGAGGTATCTTTTCAGATCTCTAGTGAATTGTTTATTAATTGAGCTGTTTGTTTCCTTATTGTTGAGTTTTAAGATTTCTTTGTGTATTTTGGATACCAGTTTTTTATCTGTTATGTATTTTGCAAATATTTTCTCCCAGTCTGTGGCATACTTTTTCATTATCTTAAGGGAAAGTTTTTTATATTGAGTAAATTAATTCTTTTTCTGTTTTATAGAACTGGATGTATTTTCCCACTTTATTAATTACCTTTCAGTTTTCTTCAAAGTATTTTTTGATGTTCAGAGGTTTTTGTTTTCAAATTGTCAAATCCATAAATCTTTTTCCTTGGAACTCATTTCTTTGTGGTTAAACAAAGAAAGACCCTTTCCTTTCAAGAGCATATAGCAAATTGTTCAATTATACTCTCTTTAAAGTCTCTATGGCTTTACTTGGTTTTTCTTCCTCTCCTCCACTCCCTCCTCTCCCTCCTCTTCCATCTTTTACATTTAACCTTTAATCTACTATATTTTGACTAGTTAACTTAGACATAGTGACCTAAATTTACTTTTTTCTCAATGGTTAGCCAGTTATTCATCATTATTTGTTGAAAAATTTATTCTGTGTCATTAGAATATAGTTTTAATACCTATAAGTTTGTAATATATTTTATTACTTGAGCATGTCCCTCTTTATTACTCTTTTTTTAAAAAGTGTTCTTGACTATTCTCTTGTGTTTTGAAAGATGATTTTTTGAATTACTCTTTCACATTCTAAAAATATATTTGGCATTTTTATTGAAGTCATATTTAATCTATAGGATAATTTGAACAGAGTTGACATATTATGATATTCTTTCCATCCAGAAAATAGTGTGTTTTATCTTTTTCTGTTCATACTAGAGTTGAGTAACTTTATTTAAGCAAGTCTTCATTTTTTGTTAAGTTTATTTGGAGGTGGTTTCTATTTTTATTGCTATTGAGCATTAGATATTTTTTCTATTATGTTTTGGAACTGGGTTTTGCTAATATATGGAGAAGCTATTTATTCTTATATGTATGTCCATTTAAATCACGGGTTTTTATAAGACATTAGTGTTTCTGGGAACTTTAGACAGCATTCAGTGCCCTTGCATATCTCTGTATTGAAGATTCACCTATTAGAGGCAACAAGAAAAATTGAAATCAAATGGAAATCAAATCCTGTCCCTTACCTCTGTGACATGACAAATCATTTAAGAACCACTGAGCCTCAATTTACTAATATACAAAATGGGAATAATTATGTGAGAACCCAATAAAAATAATGGTCCTAATTTTTTATCAACTATTACATCATATGATAAAATTGATAGCTATTTATTATTAATTTGAGGGCTAAATAATCATTCTTATTATGCTCACACCAGCATTCTAAAGTAGATAATATTATTATCCCAACTTCCATGTGAGAAAATGGTGGCTTAGAGAAGTCCTTAGTATGTATGTAGTATTGTGGTTAATGAGAGAGTTTTGGAGGCTGGATGCCTGGTTTAAATTTCAACTCCCCAACTTACTCATTATATGACATCAGACACATTTCTTAACCTCTCTGAGCATCAGTTTCTTTATTCATTGTATGGAGAATAATAATAATGTGTACTACAGAAGTGGTTTATTTATACTGTTTGTTTGTTTTGTGGTGCTTAGAATAGTGCCTGACACACAGAAAGTGATGAATAAATATAAGCCAACTTAACAGCTTGTGCCTCCTCCTTTGAGGCCAGAAATTCTGTGATAGTCATAGAGTCATGTGTGTTTCAGGGTCACCTTAATGGCTTAAAGGAATGTCAGAGGATCAAAATCTTTCTCCTCTAATCAAATTCTGCTTATCCTTCAAAGTTTATTTTAGGTAAACAGATTAAAGAGAGGCTTATATGATTCCATTGATCACGACCACAATTTAGACAACATTTTCTGATCAGTTAGAGCAATGTCTGAACAGCAGCCCTATATCTCTTAAATTCTTACCTCCTACACCTAATCTTTTAGAAAATCCAATTGGCTTTTCCACCCACACTGCTCTAGACTGAACACTATTATCTCTTGCTTGGATTACTGCAACAGCCTCATAAATGGTCTTTCTGATTCTACTTGTACCTTCCTACTTGTGCATCTATTGCTAAAACAGTAGCCAGGGCTATCTTTTCAAACATAAATTAGATCATGTCTTGTCTTTTGCTCAAAACTCTCCAATAACTTTCCACTTTACTCAGAATAAAATGATCTTAAAATGATTTAGAACTACTTAATCTGTGCCCCCCCCCACCAGCCCCTTCCTCTCTGACCTCATGACCTTATCTCATTATTTTGTCCCTCAATTACCCTGTGCCTGCTACACTGATCACTTGCTCTTCTTTGAGTATTCCAGACATCCTCCTATCTGTTTCCTTTGTCTGAGTATTCTTTCCTCAGATACATGTTTGGCTAACCCCATAGATGAGCATAGATGATATGTCTCATCAGACTGGGGAATTTTTTCTTAAATTCATTTGTGACTACTTGAGAATCCCCAGGAGGAGTGAGCAACCTTTAATCTCCTACTAACAGAATGTATGACTGGAGAATCAGCTATGCATCTCTGAAGCATGGTAACAACGAACTTAGAGAGCTTAACACATTGTTAAGCTAGTAGGCTAGCACTAGTAGGCACTCAAAGAATAAATTTGGGAAATGTAAATGAATTTATATGATTTATCATTCCAGGCGTTATACTTGCAATGTCTCTAATCTTCCCATTAACCCTATTAGGTAGGGATCCTTCACTGCTCTTATTTTACAAATGAGGAATCAGAAGCCAAACGGATTACGTATGGTGAAGTAGAATTCTGACCCAGGTGTGTTCCTATTTAAAGTCTATGTTTTTTCACCTCATCGGATCATTTTGGAGTTTATCAAGTAGACTAAGCTGTATTTCCTTGTTAAGCGTCAGGGTGCTGGGTAGGAGTCGTCAGTGGCAGAGCCAGTGGTTTCTGGTTGAGGCATTGAAAAAGTGACAGACTTGCCACATATGGGAATTTCCATTTGTCACAAGAGAATACAAGATGACCAGGTTCAAGAGAACATGAGAATCTCCATCCAGAGAAATTCTACTTTCCCAGCTTTATCTGGTACTAAATATTTGCATACTCCAAAATTACAGATTTGGAGGATATTCAAAGAGAATCTGGCCACATTTGAGACACAAGTTTAGTGGGGAGAGAAGAGGATCATTCCTCTTATTTTGCCCTCATACAAATGACCCAAACTTTCTTGGCCTCCACTTTCTCATCTGAAAAATGTCACAAACGGTTAAGAATTATGGTGATGAAAATTGCCATAGTATCTCCACAAGTTAATTAGTCTAGGTGAGATCAGAGACATGTTCTCAAGAAAAAGCAAACTGAAACAGGAAATAAGCAGTACCATTATATTAAGTTTTCAGATAAATAATACTCTGAGATTCACATCATTTCTTCTCTACCCCCACACACCCTTCTAAAAACACTTATCATAGACTAGAAGAGACAACCATGTATACCATGTGATCTCAACCCCAGAATAGAGGAATAATTACCTTATCCAAGCTAAACCAGTCACATTTTCTCTCCCTGGAAATTAGAGGACTATGAGAAACAGCTAGAAAGTCTAATTGATTTGCACCTGAGGCTATGATTTTGTAGAGGCTATCATGTCCACATGAAAGTAGTTGAGTACAAAAGCCTATCAAAGAGAGAGAAGAATGAAATGAACACAGCAGAAATGAGAAACTGCAAGGAAGAAAGGGGCAGAAACTATCTGACTGGTTTTTAATAACAATGCAGCCCATATTTGGGAACCTGACATCTTTAGCATTCTTACAATAAACCCCACTTTCCTGAAGGAAGCTTGGGTGGGTTTCTGATCTTTGATCTTTGCAAACCAACAATTTTTAAGCTTATGTTATAAAGGATATCGTGTATAGAATTTTTCTGCAGCTATAGAATTTTTTTTCTCAGTGACTGAACAGATCCCTTCCTTACCTTTTAAAGGACTTCTATGTAAATAAAACATTTATATGAAAGATGTCTTAGTCCATTCGGGCTACTATAAGAAAACAACTAGACTAGGTGGCTTATAAACAACAGGAATGTATTTCTCACAGCTCTGGAGTTTGGGAAGTCCAAGATAAGGCCCCAGCAGATTTGGTGTCTGGTGAGGGCCCACTTCCTCATAGATGGCCATCTTCTCCCTGTAACCTTACATGGCAGAAGGGGGTCAGGAGAGCTTTCTTGGGCTTGTTTTATAAGGGCAGAGCCCTCATGACCTCACCAACTCCCAAAGGCCCCACCTCCTAATTTCATCACCTTGAAGATTTGGATATTAAAATGTGAATTTTGCAGGAGGAGAGGGGGATAAAAACATTCAATCTATAGTCTTCTGCCTCTGCCCCCCCACCCCCAAATTCATGTCCTTCTCTCATGGAAAATTTGTTCATTCTTTCCTAATAGCCCTAAAAGTCTTAATGCATTCCAGCATCAACTTAAAATCCAAAAGACAAATATTGTATTATTTTACTCATATGTTGAATATAATAAAATGAACAAACAAGTAAACCAAACCAAACCAAATGCATAGATGCAGAGAACAGAGGAGCAGTTACCAGAGGGGAAGGGGGATAGAGGGAGGGCTAAATAGACAAAATGGGTCAACTGTATGGTGATGGATGGAAACAACTTTTGGTGGTGACCATGCCGTGGTGTATATCAGGGGTCCATGGCCTGTTAGGAACTGGGCCGCACAGCAGGAGTTGAGCGGCGGGTGAGCATGTGAAGCTTCATCTGTATTTACAGCCAATCCCCATTGCTCACACTACCACCTGAGCTCCGCCTCCTGTCGGATCAATGGCGGCATTAGATTCTCATAAGAGCATGAAACCTACTGTGAACTGTGCATGTGAGGGATCTAGGTTGCACGCTCCTTATGAGAATCTAATGCCTGATGATCTGAGGTGGAGCTGAGGCAGTGATGCTAGCACTGGGGAGCGGCTGCAAATACAGAGTATCATTAGCAGAGAGGTTTGACTGCACAGAGACCATAATAAATCATTTGCAGACTCATATCAAAACCCTATCAGTGAGTGGGAAGTGACAATTAAGCTGCATGTGGTGGCAGGCTTTAAGTCAGAATCCGACACTTATTTTAGTCCATGAGTGGCCTGCCCATTATTTTATTTACCACTTCCATCCATGCCTCTTTCCCGCACTGGGCACTTGTCTCAGTCACAGTTTTGGTAAGCCCATGAGCTAACCCTAACCAAAATGAGTAAAAAACAAACATCGCTGGAGAGCTTCTTTGAAAAGGGGGAAAGATCCAATGATGAGACAGCAGAAGACTCTAAGGCTGCCAACAAAATGAAAGCTGCATTTAAAAGAAAATACCAAGAGTCCTACTTAAATTATGGGTTCATTGCAACAGGTGATTCACATTCTCCAAGCTCACTTTTCATAATATGTGGTGACTGGCTATACGAGGAAGCCATGAAACCTTCTAAACTGCTTTGCCACATGGAGACCAAGCACCCTGCATTAAAAGACAAGCCTTTGGAGTTTTTCAAAAGAATAAACGTGAACACGAAGAATAGAAGCAATTATTTGATGGAGGCCACCACTTCATCAAATGTGTCTGCAGTGAGAGCATCACTCTTAGTGGCTAACCACATTGCTAAAGCTAAGAAGCCTTTTACTATTGGTAAAGAGTTGATCCTTCCTGCTGCTAAGGACATTTGTCATGAACTTTTAGGAGAGGCTGCAGTTCAAAAGGTGGCACAAGTTCCTCTTTCGGCTAGCACCCTAACTAGACAAACTGATGAAATAGCAGAGGATATTGAGGCACAATTGTTAGAGAGGATTAATGAGTCTCTGTGGTACACCATCCAGGTTGACAAGTCTACCGATGTTGACAACAAGGCAACAATGCTTGTTTTTGTGTGACATATTTTTCAGGAGGATGTGCATGAGGATATGTTATGTGCACTTTTATTGCCAACCAACACTGCAGCGACAGAACTATTCAAGTCTTTGAATGATTACATATCAGGAAAACTGAACTGGTCATTTTGTGTCGGTATATGCACAGACAGAGCAGCTGCCATGACTGGACAGCTTTCTGGTTTCACTACTCAGGTCAAAGAGGCCACTTCTGAATGTAAGTCTACACACTGTGTCATCCATAGAGAAATGCTGGCTAGCCTAAAAATGTCAGCTGAACTTAACGTTTTGCATGATGTGATTAAAATTATCAACCACATTAAAGTACATGCCCTTAACTCACGTCTGTTCACACGGCTCTGTGAGGAGATGGACATAGAGCACACGCGTCTTATATGCAGAAGTGAGATGGCTTTCTAAAGGTAGATCACTGGCCAGAGTTTTTGAGTTATGAGAGCTGTTCCAGAGATTTCTGGCAGCACATTTCAGTGACACAGAATGGGTCGCAAACTTGCTTACTTGTGTGACATATTCAACCTGCTCAACGAACTCAATGTGTCACTTCAGGGGAGAACGATAACTGTGTTCAAGTCGGCAGATAAAGTGGCTGCATTCCAAGCCAAACTGGAATTATTTGGGAGATGAGTGAACATTGTGATTTTTGACGTTTCAAACATTAGCAGAGATTTTGAAAGAGACTGAGCCAGGGCCTTCTTTCTCCCAGCTGGTGCATGATCACCTCTCTCAGCTTTCAAAAGAGTTTGAGCATTACTTCCCAACCACAAAAGACCCCCAAACGGAGAAGGAATAGATCCACGACCCATTTGTGAATAAGCCAGGTGAATCGACTTTGTCCATGCTAGAAGAGGATCAACTGCTTGAGATCGCAAATGACGGTGGCCTTAAAAGTATGTCTGAGACAAGTTCAAATCTCCATACGTTCTGGATTAAAGTCAAGGCAGAATATCCTGAGATTGCCACAAAAGCACTCAAAAGGCTGCTTCCACTTCCAACGTCCTATCTTTGTGAAGCAGGGTTTTCAGCAGTGACAGCAACAAAAACGAGATTACAGAGTAGACTGGACATAAGCAACACACGTCGGGTGTCACTGTCTCCCGTCACCCCCAGATGGGACCATCAAGCTGCAGGAAAACAAGCTCAGGGCTCCCACTGATTCTGCATTTTGGTGAATTGTATAATTATTTCATTATATATTACAATTTAATAAATAAAGTGCACAATAAACGTACTGTGCTTGAATCATCCCGAAAACATCCCCCCTCCTCCCGCCCAGTACATGGAAAAATTTTCTACCATGATACTTGTCCCTGGTGCCAAAAAGCTTGGGGACCTCTGGTGTGTATGGAAGTTGAAATATAATGTTGTACACATGAAACTTATACAATGTTATAAACCGAATTTATCTCCACAGGCCCTTGCACTCTGGGCTTGTGATGGAAGGGGCAGCCCCAGTGATCTCAAAGACACCGTCAGGGTCATTCTTCCATTGTTTTGGACAGTAGCTCCTGGCATCTGTTTAGATGGCTGATCCTTACTAATCTCCTTATCAAATTTGTCTTCTCTCCTGTTCTTTTCCATCCCAATATGGATAGGCTGAGAATTTTCTAGATTTTCAAGCTCTGTTTCCCTTTTGATTAATATTGTCCTTATCTCTACCAACATTCTGTTCACAACCACTTAGGTATTCGCTAAGAAGACTGAGACTTTCTTTAGGATTCTCCCCCTCTCCTTCTGAGCCTTTAACAGTCCCTTCACAGCAATGTAGTCTTTTTCTAGCATGAACTTCCAAAATTTTCCAGCCTCTACCCATTACCCAATTCCAAAGCTGCTTCCACATTTTTAGGTATTTATTACAGTAGCACCCCATTCTCAGAACCCATTTTCTTTTTCAGTCCATTTGGGCTGCTATAATGATACCGTAGTCTGGGTAGATTTTAAGCAGCAGATATGTATTTCTCATAGCTCTAGAGGTTGGGAAGTCCAAGATCAAGGCACCAACATATTCAGTGTCTGGGGAGACATGCTTCCTTATAAACGACAGTCTTCTCACTATAACCTCACATGGCAGAAGGACCAAGAGAATTTTCTTGGGCCTCTTTTATACGGACACTAATCCCCTTTATGAGAGTTGTGCCCTCATGATCTCATTGCCTCCCAAAGGCCCCATCTCCTAATTCCACCACCTTCAGGGTTAGGATTTCAGAGTATGAAATGGGGAGGGGGGTGGGCAGAAATATTCAATCTATAGCAAGAGAGATGGAAAGGCCTTTCACTGACCTGGGTAAGGGGGACCAGAAATTCTGAATTCTGAACCTAGCTCAATGTTATACCATAAGAATGATGACTTTCTATTACTCTCTGAGACCAGTGATGAAAATATCAACTACATGATAAAGTAAATTTTGATCTTCTTTAATGACATCATAAAGGATTAACTGATTTCTTTTAAAGAAAGTCACATTTCCTATAATGTGTATATAACTTATTACACATGCCAATAGATTGAATTTAAAGAGAAGCTTAAAACAGATGCCAGTGTTATACTAGAAATAAAAATGAAATAATTTCATTACATACAATTTACTGTACAAGTTGAGATTGGAGCCAGACTGCCTAGGTTCACGTATCAGCTCTAATAAAAATAATTTCTGGTTATTTAACTTCTCTGGCCTAAGTTTCCTATTCTGTAAAATGAGGACAACAATACCCATTTTATAGCATTGTGAGGATTAAATTAGTTAATATCTGTTAAGTGCTGCATCAGCACATAGAAGATACTCAGTAAATGTCAGTACAGTTAATAAATTTAGTGCAACTTACTAGTTTGTACTAGTAAGTACAAAAAGGATAATATATGTATTTGTCAATATTTATACATGTGGCCATAAAAAGTTATAATAAATATAATAGTTTATACTAAGTGCTAATTTCATGATATGCTGGCATCTGAGTAAAGTCCATTGGTGAAAAAATATTCTAGAAGAACAGTTTTAGTAATAATTATGTTTAACATTTGTAAGTTGATTTATAATATGAAAATTACTGTTATATACACCACTTATTTTTATTTTCACTTTCACAATAACCCTACTGATTAGGCATTGCCCGTATTCTTCAGATATTGAGAGCAAGGTTCATTGAGGGGAACAATATTGTCATTTGGGACAGATAGCAAAACTGAAATATCCTTTATCCTACCTGACACTTGTGGACTATTGGATAAAAAGAAAGTGTTTCAGGGTGTGATCAGGATGAGTTTTCTTTGTGGCTTCTGCCTATTTTCCAAGTCCCATTCACCTTCCTATATTTTAGGCAGAGCCGGGTAGTGATAACCATCTACAGGTGACCTCTGGATCACTCCCCCGCACCTGCCTGCCTGCTTTAGCCACCATGTCAAGGGTCCCTCAAGCGATAAATTCCCAGATTTTCTAGCTAAATAGCTCACACTGAAGTCCTTGAATATTCATGTGCGTGGAATCTTAGATTGAACAAATACAGTGTGTCCAGTTGAATTCCTTAAGCTGAAATCCATCCACTTTACTTTTTTCCTCCCCTCCTTCTCTCCACCCTTCCTCTTCTCTCTCCTCTCTCTCTCTCTCTCTGTCTCTCACCTACTTTCTTCCTGTTTGGTATGGATTTGGCTACTATCCTCTTTGGTAGAAAAGTTGAGCTTACTTGAAAAGGATACATTGTATAGCAGAAAGAAAGGACCTTAGATTCTAGTCATTATTTACTATAAATTATAATAAAATAACTGTCATTATAGGATAAAACTCTCATGTGTTAGGTCAGTTGAGTGCTTTCCATATGTGAACTCCCTTAATCCTCACAATGTTCTATGTGGCAGACATTATTAACAGTATTTTAGAGGGAGAAACTGAACCTCAGAGAGGCTATGTGACCCAAAATCTTCTGATGCCTGTATGTATTTTTCACTGCCACTCTTTCCCCTAACTCTGTGTGACATTAGGTGTCACATCCCCCAGGGGAAACTCAGTTTCACTAATATAAGATAAGAGAATCAAACTTAATAAGCTCTAAGTTTCCTTCCAACTCTAGCAGTCTAATACCTTTTATGTTTCAAGAGTTTCCCCAAAATATAAAATCTAGATATTTCAAAACTGTTAAGACATGTGTCAAAAATGATGATATTTTAAAAGTAAAAACATACATTTGAAAGAAAAGTAGGAGAAAACATCATTGTTCATCAACTCCTAGAGTTCTTTCTTTTACAGATGTCAGTACAAAGTAAAGTGCTACAATAATTATAGTGTAGATTTTCTCATAATTACTACACCTCAGTTGGTTTGCTATACAAGGAAAGGGGGAAAAGGGGGAGGAAGAAAAGAGAAAAGTTCACCTTGCAATGAAGAACTAACTGCTGCAGAGGTAATCAGAAGAGGGTCTAATTGTTCCACAGCGAGGAATAATTTAGCCAACAGAAATGACGCTGTGAATTAAGAGATACTGATTGGTGAACATCTACTTCACAATGGATATTGATACCAAGGCTATTAAAGGGTGTTTCTTTTCTTATTAAATTAGCAGACTTTATCTGAGCACCTATTATGTACCACAAATGAACAAGGTATGATTGTTGTCCTCAAGGAGCTCACAATCTAGTGAGAGAAAGAGATTATACCCAGAGAGTGAAATCAGTCATTACAGTTATGAGAGAGGCAAGCACAAGTAGTGCAAACACAAAGGAGGGGTTTCTAACCAGGACTTGGGGTCAAGAAAGTCTCCCTGGAGGAGGGGGATACCAAAGTTGAGTTGTGAGCATTAAAAAATATTTAGCCAGGCATAGAGTTTCAAGAAGGCATTCTATCAGAGTATGCACAACAGCATGATGAGCTAGTTATGGTTTCCATGGCTGAATACCTGTGTGTATCCTGTTCAAGGAACAGCTATAAGAACATACCAACTACTCTCTGGTTTTGTTATCAAGTAAGATTTTTAAAATAATGAGTTTTTGTGTTATTATGTTTTAATGCCATATATCTAGCCTCTGTTTTTGTTTTGTTTTTTACATTCTCAGCATAACGTTGCAAGGAAGAAATAATTGTTTCTTACTTTACCAGTTAAGGAACAGAGGTCTGCTGAAGTGAAATACTGACTTAGGTCACAAAGTAATGGCAGAGCTGGGATTCAAACTCAGGTTCGTGTGACTCCAAATTCTCTGCTCTTTCCCTTTACTACCTCTGCAATTACAGGCTGGATCTGGAACTTGACTCCTAAACTTCTATTTCTAGGGAAGTGCACAAATTACTAAAAGAGGGTTAGAAGAATAGTATTTACATTTATTTATTTATGGCTGCATTTGGTCTTCATTGCTGCATGTGGGCTTTCTTTTTAGTTCTGGGTGAGCGGGGGCTACTCTTCCTTGCGGTGCGCGGGCTTATCATTGTGGTGACTTCTCTTGTTGCAAAGCACAGGCTCTAGGTACACGGGCTCAGTAGTTGTAGCTCTAGAGCGCAGGCTCAGTAGTTGTGGCGCATGGGCTTAGCTGCTCTGTGGCGTGTGGGATCTTCCTGGACCAGGGCTCAAACCCGTGTCCCCTGCATTGGCAGGCAGATTCTTAACCACTGTGCCACCAGGGAAGTCCCAGTATTTACTTTTATTATATGATAAAAAACAAATTGTCACCAAGACCAGATAAAAGCATTACAAGAAAGGAAAACTACAAACCAATATCAATCATGAACATAGATACAAAAAATCCTCAACAAAAATCTTAGCAAATTGAATCCAGCAATGTGTAAAAAGAATTATGTACCATGACCAAGTGGGATTTATTACAGGTGTGCAAAACTGGTTCAGTATTTGAAAATTAATGTCATCTACCATATCAGCAAAATAAGAAAAACATTTGACTAAATTCAACACCCATTTCTGATTTTAAAACACATAAACAAAAAAAAACCTCTCAACAACTAGGACTAGAGGAGAATTCCCTCAAGTTGATAAAGAACATCTACAAAAAAATCCTGTAGCTTGCATTGTACTTAATGGTGAGAAACTGGATGTTTTCCTCATGAGATCAGGAAGAAGGCAAGTGTGTGCCTCTCACCATTTCTAACCAACATTGTATGTATTGGATGTCCTAGCTAGTGTGAAATGACAAGAAAAGGAAATAAAAAGATGTACAGTTTGGAAAGGAAGAAAAAGCAAGTTGTCTACTAAAGCAAATAAATAAAATATGTTCTACCATGGAAGTAAGTAATATCAATTACAACTGACTTCGAACATTGCCTTACTGTTTACAGTATATTTTCATTGATACTATCTTACTTGAGTTATTAAGTTAGGTGAGGTAGATGAGGGAAGATGGTAGCTAATTTAATCTCCATTTTGAAGATGAGTAGTAATGGTTAAGAGTAAGGGCTTTGGAACCAGACAGGTCTTAAACAGAACTCCAGTCTACCATGAGTGTATTACTAAACCTCTGGACATGTCCTCACCTGTAAAAGGGGGATAGTAAGATCTAGTTCAGAAAAATTGTTTCAGGTAATAATGCTATTTTTATCCAGACATCTCACATACTAGTTTTATGATCTTAGGCAAGATGCTTACAATCTCTGAGCCTCAGTTTCCTCAAATGTGAGATGGGGATAATAATAGAGCATACCTCTTGGGTTTTAATTTTTTTAGAATTAAACTAGAAAATATGTATAAAGCACTTGTCACACAGCCTGTTACACAATAAGCACTTAACAATGACAGTAACCATTGTTATTATTCCTTTATCCTTTGCTCATGTTTGATGATAAGTGAACAAGGGACTGAATGAAGAGTTATGGGCAGGAGAGGACGGATCAGTTTAGGAGAGAAGGCTGGATATGCACACAAGTGGCTAGACTGTAGAGGACCATGAATGACAGACTAAGGCAAAGAAGAGGTGTAAAGTTTAGAATCTTGAGGAAAATGAGTTGAAGTTTCTATTGGTGCTTTGTTCCAAGCTCTCCTGTCAGGTAGCTCATGAATAGTTTAGGACCCTAATGATAGATTCTTTCTTATAATTTCCCAGGAAGTTCTGCTCTCGCTCTCTCTCTCTCTCTCTCTCTCTCTTTAGGCTGCTTTTATTCCAGGAAGGAAGAGGGAGGGAGGAGAGGCCGGGCATCCCAGTGATCCAGGGCCATTGGGAGGTACTGCTAGTAACTGCTGCTGTTCAGAGAGTAGGAAGCAACCCTGATTTAGCATGATCGCTGCTGAAGGTCCTTGGAGCCTGGCCAGCCTCCATCCTTCCTGGGGTTCTTATTTTGCAATCTGTTTGCAAATAGAAGGAATGCCGCCAATTTGACTGGGGCATAGAATCCAGCAGAGATGATGATGGTAATAATTCTGCAGTGGCTGGGCACTGATGCCATCAGGGAACCTGAGGGGAGTGGGGGTCTGTTGCTTTGAATAACAATTCCTGGCCCTATGGCCTTAGAGTGATGGGTGGGACTTTCAGCCCATTCTCCTCCTGAGCCAGCATCTGTTCCTTAGATTAAAGAAAAGGCTGACTGTTCTCTTCCAGAAATAAATACCCATTTGTTTGTTCTGAGCAAACTTGTGCCTTGCCCAGGTCAACCTCTTCTGACAAGGCAAGGAAAATGTAGAGATGGATAGGTCCCCGAAAAGAATTTACAGAAGTGTGAATTTTGCCAGGTCTGTGTGTTACTGCTTGGAAAGGGCTGGCTCAGGGTACCGGGTTAGGCTGGCAAATTCAAAGGCAGACGGTCCTGCCTACACAGCAGCCTCCTGGCCGGAAGTCGGGGGTGGATCCAGATGGGAATCATATGCCTGTGCCATGTGTGTTTGCATTGGAGGGGAAAGAATCTCATGGCTGACAACTTTCTTAGGGCTCTGTGCAGAACTCACAGCATGAGGTGTGAGGAAGCTGCTGGGGCGATTCTATGCTCTGAATTTTAGAAACCATAACAGGTACTTGAACTGAAACCATACTTGGGTACTTGAACTGAACCTGGCCTGTCATCTGATTGGATGCCAGACTATAAACTCTAGACAGCTCCAAAAATCTACTTTTTCTTGTCCCTGGACCTCCTGTAGGGAAACTGTCCAATCCCACTGTCACGTGCTTTTTCAGTTTCCATCCTTCCATTATATTCCAGGATTCAGACTCGATGAATGTTTAAGCACCTACCAAATGATGAAAACCAAGTGCTACAGGAAGTATGAATTGTTATCTCCATCTTACAGATTAAAAAACTGAGATTGGTCACATAGCTAGTAGGTGGCAGAATCAGGATTCTCCATCCCACAGCCACTGTTATCCTGTGGCTACCCTTTCAGCTTCATCTCTTTCACATTTCCCAGCATACTCTGCAGTCTAGCCATACTAAACTGCTTTTAATTTTGTGATAACTTTTTCTTTAACATGTGTCCTCTGCCCAGACCTATTTATTTGTCTGAACTTTCTTCTCCTTCCCAGCCCCTCACCACCATCAACTTCCTGCCCCAATAGCTTAGCATAGCTATCACTGACTTTGGGGAGTTTGTAGCTGGCATATAGTATGAACTCAATACATTTTTTAAAACTGAGTGAAGGAAGCAAATTTCTCTTGTCCAGATGTAAGGCAATGGAACAGAAACTAGGGATCAGACAAAAATGAGAAAAGCCAGAGGGTGGGAGTGAGAGTCTGGATAAACTGAGTTAAAGAGATAAGCTGTCATGGATTTTAATGGAATACCTTTGACCTTGTACATAGGTTGGGAAGGAAGCATTATAAATGCTGACCAGTCTGGATACCTAGGGTAAGATATCGGGTCTTTTGACTCTAAGTCTAGATCTAATGTGGAGTCTAATGTACTACTTGGTTGAAAAGTCCTATCATCTTCAGCAAAACTAACAACATATTTTTTCTTAAGTCTTCACTTCGTTTGTGACAATGACTGAGGTTGCTGCTGACAGTGCTGATGCACAAGAGCCTCTGTGTTGACTAAGTTCATCTCCCAAGGACTTACTCCTTTATTTTTTGGCAGCTAGGTGCCTATTTTCCACTTTGATAAGCCCAGAGAACTCAATTCAATTTCACTGAAGGTTTTATCCTCCTATCTGCCCACTACAGGCAACTCACAGGGCCATGACCTTTTCATGGGGAAGTTGTTATATAAGAATATTTTAAAATTTCAGAGTCATAGACTGTCAGAACTACTAGAGGCCTTAGAAATCATTCAGACATACTCCTATCAATGGGAATGAGGTCACACAGAAAAGTTAAATAGAGTCCCCTGACTCTTGGTCTAGGACTCTCTCCCTGATCCCACAACCATAGTCACTAGGTTTGACGGGGAGAGAGATGGAGAGGACCTGCTTAACTGCGCAGAGTTACCAAAAATATGACTGGCTTTAAGAGTCAGACTTAAATTTGAATCCTGACTCCATCTCTATAAGCTCTGTGACCTCAGATATGTGACTTGATGTCTCTCTGTTTTCTCAACTGTGTAATAGATACGTTGATGTTGATATAGTTGTTAGGAGCAATGCTGATGAGCATAGAATGCCTAACAGTAGGCATTAACTACTGTATATTGCAGTAGGTGGATTGTTTTGATTTTTTTTCAGGTACTTTGGCAAAATTGGGATAACTGAAACACATTTGAGGGTCTTGGTTGACAAACCATTTATCTCAAGAATGCTTGATTACTCTGGTCCCTTTCAGCAACTTGGAGTTGTCATTCTTTAGACAAAGATGTTGTCAGAAAAAAATTCATTATTGGGTGACATTTGGGCTTTGTTTACATTACTTCATTGAGTCACTGCTAGGACTCCAAGTTGCTATGGAGGTTTGAACATTTTACAGAATTCCAGCAAACCGTAGATGTCTTGCTATATGACAGCCTTCAAACCAAGAAGAAAACTGCTAAACTCTACTAAAGATCTGCTACAACTACTGAGAAAGGAGTCCTGGGAGGTGAGGTCCACCAGCTAAATAGACAAAGTGCCACACTTGGACATTTTCCATTGGAAAGTCATAGAAGCTAGTCACATGCAATCTAACAATACTGTTTTCTGAGATAATGGAAGTAGTACTGGACTAAGAATTAGGAAGCCTGGACTCTAGGCTCATCCTTTTCACTGATCTGACTCTTGTCCTAGGCAGGTCACTTATCCTTACTGCCTAGGATGCTCTCCTAAACTGCAGTGTTCCACATCTTTATTCCTGTGATCATAAAATGTTTTACATCATCCCCAATTCCCACCCTTTACCTGGAAATCTTATTTGTCCTTAAATTCTTAGGTCAGGAAGAGCCTTCTTTAGATAGATATCTTTGATCTATCAGACTGGCGTTTGTCCTTTCTCCTACGATCCTACAAACTCCATCTCTTCATCTGCCAGGTCACACTGCATTGTAGACTATTTACATCTACCTCTTCTCTAATCTACTGTAAGACCCTTGAGAGTGGGGGTACATCTTAATTTTTGTTATATCCTCAGTGCTTATACTTTACTATGTAGAAGGTGGGACTCTAGCAGGAACTGAATGAAGGATAGGATTTGGGTAGGTGAGGGAGCAATCTAGGGAGACTTAGTGGTGAGACCAAAGGCATGGAGGCTGGAATGAATAAGCATAATACATTCAGTTATTTATTCATAGATTCACTTAAGCACTCATTGATTTATTCACTTATTTAGCACAAACATACAATAGGATCCTATTGAATGCCAGGAAACAAAGAATAAAAAGAAGTTTCATCCTTAATAATTTTCTATTTGGTGGGAGGAAGGATACAGACAAGTAAATAAACATTTAACAATATAGAATGACGATCGCTGTGAAAGGACTTCCAGGTTGCAGAGGGAGCATAGAGGAGGTACCTACGTGGGCTTCAGGGTTAAATAAAGCTTCTTGGCGGAAATGACACCTCAGCTGAGTTTCAGAACATGTGTAGGAGTGAATCAGGCTGACAGAGAAGAAGCATTCTAGAGCTATGTTTGGGGCTATTGGTGAGCCAGGTTTGGCAGAAATAGAGAGCTTAGTCTGGAGAAGCTTGGGAACATGAAATCAGAGAGACTGACTTAGTGACATGGAATTCAAAACCATATTTAGATATGGGAAAGCACAGGTAAACTTAAAATTGGGGACCTGTTGTAGGCATGCCACAGTTGGAAGCAAGGATCAGTTTGGAAAGATTTAGCTGATGTTGAACTGGTCTAATCTTGTAGTAATCCCTCACTTTGCTCTAAGGAAAAATTTAGAGGAAATATTTTCCTTCAGGAGAATTGTTCTTTTGGGAAAGGGAATAACCTCAGTTTACATCCTGTGATGTGTTCCAAGAGTATATACTTAGAATGAAACTCAAGCATGTAGTTTATTTTGCCAGAGGGATCCATGTGGATTTTTCAACTGTCCAAATACTTTGGGTCACTGGGACAAAAGCCTTCAAAAACCAAACTGAAGACAAATATTTCAAAAATCATCTGGGAAAATGAATAATAATGATAATAATTAGTAGATTTTAGATGCACTCTATATGCATTCTCTGTGTAATGTTGGGAGGTACATATTATTGTTACCAGTTTTATACACAAAGGAACAAAATATGGAGACTTTAAGTTATTTTTCCAAAATCATTCAACCAATAAGTTATATATCCAGGACTAATATACAGTTTTTCACACTCTCAATTCTGTGCTTTTTCTACTATGTCATAAATTCTATGTCTCTAAATTTCAGGAACTCTGCTGTTGGCATTTCTATTCCTTTGAAACTGTAGAGGGTAAAACATTCAGTTACATAATTTGACATTTAGATTTAGCTTTCCTCCAGAGCTGAAATATCATATATTTGTCTAACAAGTTGGCTTTGTAATATTTCAGCTTTAGTTTTTTGTTGGCCCTGATATAAAAATATGATATTGTCCTACTTAAAGCACTGGCTTAACTCTCACTACAGAAAATTTAAAGAAAACTGTGAACTATTCAAAATAATTTGTGGTCTTTCAAATATTTTTCTCACTTAAGCTATTATAACTATTTTTAGATGTATTCCATACTATCTAAAGCTTTTAGTGCTGTTGTTAGTGTTGATTTACTGTTATTAAGGAGACATAATATAGGTTCTAATCAACTTGTAAAAGTGGGCAGTAGAAGCATAGGTTTTAAGAGCTAGAAGAGATATTAACTATATATTCAGAATCTCCTTAAGGAGTCCTAAATATTAGTGGGAAGTTTTTTGGAAACTTTTTCATTGAACACTAACATGCATACAGTAAAATTCTCAAATCACAAGTGTATAGCTCAATGGATTTTTACAAATAAATACACCAGTGTAACCAATTACCTTGATCAAAATATAGAATATTGCCAGTTACCCAGAAGACTCTCTGGTGCCTGCTTCCAAGAAATACCCAGAAAGGTAACAAATATTCTATCAACTCAGATTAGTTTTCTTGTTCTAGAACTTCCAATAAATGCAATTTTACTATATATATCCTTTAGAATATAGCTTCTTTCATTCAACAATATATTGTCTATATTATTGTGTTTAGCTATCACTTATTCTTTCACATTGATATATAATATTCTGTTATACCACAACCAATTTGATTTGGTGTGATACTATTTGGTTTAGGACATTGGGTCTATATTCATGAAAGCCTATTAGCTTCCTTTCATGTCATAGTCTTATCAGGTTTGGTATCAAGGTTATGCTAGCTTCCTAAAATGATTTGGAGGGAGTTCCATCTTTTTTTTTTATTCTCTGACTAGATATCAATTACAGGAAAAACACTGTAAAAAAAAAAAAAAAACACATGGAGGCTAAACAATACACTACTAAATAACCAAGAGATCACTGAAGAAATCAAAGAGGAAATCAAAAAATACCTAGAAACAAATGACAATCAAAAAATGACAGCCCAAAACCTATGGGACGCAGCAAACGCAGCTCAAAGAGGGAAGTTGATAGCAATACAATCCTACCTCAAGAAACATGAAAAGTCCCAAATAAACAAGCTAACCTTACACCTAAAGCAATTAGAGAAAGAAGAACAACAACAAAAAAACCCCCAAAGTTAGCAGAAGGAAAGAAATCATAAAGATCACATCAGAAATGAATGAAAAAGAAATGAAGGAAAGAATAGTAAAAATGAAAAAAAAAAAAAAGAAAACTAAAAGCTAGTTGAGAAGATAAACAAAACCGATAAACCATTAGCCAGAATCATCAAGAAAAAAAGGGAGAAGATGCAAGTCAACAGAATTAGAATGAAAAAGGAGAAGTAACAGCTGACACTGTAGAAATACAGAGGATCATGAAAGATTACTACAGGCAACTATACGCCAATAAAATGGACAACCAGGAAGAAATGAACAAATTCTTAGAAAAGCACAACCTTCTGAAACTGAAACAGGAATAAATAGAAAATATAAACAGACCAATCACAAGCACTGAAATTGTAACTGTGGTTAAAAATCTTCCAACAAACAAAAGCCCAGGACCAGATGGCTTCACAGGAAAATTCTATCAAACATTTAGACAAGAGCTAACACCTATCCTTCTAAAACTCTTCCAAAATATAGCAGAGGGAGGAACACTCCCAAACTCATTCTACGAGGACACCATCACCCTGATACCAAAACCAGAGAAAGACATCACAAAAAAAGATAGCTACAGGCCAATATCTCTGATGAACATAGATGCAAAAATCCTCAACAAAATACTAGCAATCAGAACCCAACAGCACATTAAAAGGATCATACACCGTGATCAAGTGGGATTTATCCCAGGAATTCAAGGATTCTTCAATATGTGCAAATCAATCAATGTGATACACCATATTAACAAACTGAAGAATAAAAACCATATGATCATCTCAATAGATACAGAAAAAGCTTTCAACAAAATTCAACACCCATTTATGATAAAAGCTCTACAAAAGGAGGCATAGAGGGAACCTACCTCAACATAATAAAGGCCATGTATGAAAAACACACAGCCAACATCATTCTCAATGGTGAAAAACTGAAACCATTTCCTCTAAGATCAGGAACAAGACAAGGTTGCCCACTCTCACCACAGATATTCAACATAGTTTTGGAAGTTTTAACCACAGCAATCAGGGAAGGAAAAGAAATAAAAGGAATCCAAATCAGAAAAGAAGAAGTAAAACTGTCACTGTTTGCAGATGACATGATACTATACATAGAGAATCCTAAAGATGCTACCAGAAGACTACTAGAGCTAATCAATGGATTTTGTAAGGTTGCAGGATACAAAATTAATGCACAGAAATAACTTGCATTCCTATGAACTAATGATGAAAAATTTGAAAGAGAAATTAAGGAAACACTCCCATTTACCATTGCAACCTAGGAATAAACCTACCTAAGGAGGCAAAAGACCTGAATGCAAAAAACTATAAGACACTGATGAAAGAAATTAAAGATGATACAAACAGATGGAGAGATATACCATGTTCTTGGATTGGAAGAATCAACATTGTGAACATGACTATACTATCCAAAGCAATCTACAGATTCAATGCAATCCCTATCAAACTACCAATGGCATTTTTCACAGAACTAGAACAAAAAATTTCACAGTTTGTATGGAAACAGAGAAGACCCTGAATAGCCAAAGCAATCTTGAGAAAGAAAAATGGAGCTGGAGGAATCAGGTTCCCTGACTTCAGACTATACCAAAAAACTACAGCAATCAAGACAGTATGGTAGGGCTTCCCTGGTGGTGCAGTGGTTGAGAATCTGCCTGCCAATTCAAGGGACACGGGTTCGAGCCCTGGTCTGGGAAGATCCCACATGCCGTGGAGCAACTGGGCCCGTGAGCCACAACTACTGAGCCTGCACGTCTGGAGCCTGTGCTCTGCAACAAGAGAGGCCACAACAGTTAGAGGCCCGTGCACTGCGATGAAGAGTGGCCCCCGCTCGCCACAACTGGAGAAAACCCTTGCACAGAAAAAAAAAGGAAGACCCAACACAGCCAAAAATTTAAAAATATATAAATAATTAATTAAAAGAAGGCTCAAGGGCTTCCCTGGTGGCCCAGTGGTTGAGAGTCCGCCTGCCAATGCAGGGGATGCGGGTTCGTGCCCTGGTCCAGGATGATCCCACATGCCGCGGAGTGGCTGGGCCCATGAGCCATGGCCACTGAGCCTGTGCGTCCGGAGCCTGTGCTCCACAACGAGAGAGGCCACAACGATGAGAGGCCCGCGTATCGCAAAAAAAAAAAAAAACAGACAGTATGGTACTGGCACAAAAAAGAAATATAGAGCAATGGAATAGGATAGAAAGCCCAGAGATAAACCCAGGCACATATGCTCACCTTATTTTTGATAAAGGATGCAAGAATATACAATGGAGAAAAGACAACCTCTTCAGTAAGTGGTGCTGGGAAAACTGGACAGCTACATGTAAAAGAATGAAATTAGAACACACCATAACACCATACACAAGAATAAACTCAAAATGGGTTAAAGACCTCAATTTAAGGCCAGACACTATCAAACTCTTAGAGGAAAACATAGGCAGAACACTCTATGATATAAATCACAGCAAGATCCTTTTTGACACACCTCCTAGAGAAATGGAAATAAACACAAAAATAAAGAAATGGCATCTAATGAAACTTAAAAGCTTTTGCACAGCAAAGGAAACTATAAACAATATGAAAAGACAACCCTCAGAATGGGAGAAAATTTGAAAATGAAGCAAATGATAAAGGATTAATCTCTAAAATACACAAGCAACTCATGCAGCTCAGTATCTAAAAAAACAAACAACCCAATCCAAAAATGGGCAGATGACCTATATAGACATTTCTCCAAAGAAGACATACAAGTCTGTATGTAGCCAACAAACACAGGAAAGGATGCTCAACATCATTAATCATTAGAGAAATGCAAATCAAAACTACATTGAGGTATCACCTCACACCAGCCAGAATGGCCATCATCAAAAAATCTACAAACAATAAATGCTGGAGGGGGTGCAGAGAAAAGGGAACCCTCTGCACTGTTGGTGGAATGTAAATTGATACAGCCACTATGGAGGTTCCTTAACAAACTAAAAATAGAAATACCATACGACCCAGCAATCCCACTACTGGGCATATACCCTGAGAAAACCATAATTCAAAAAGAGTCATGTACCACAATGTTCATTGTAGCACTATTTACAATAGCCAGGACATGGAAGCAACATAAACGTCCATCGACAAATAAATGGATAAAGAAGATGTGGCACATATATACAATGGAATATTACTCAGCCATAAAAAGAAATGAAATTGAGTTATTTGTAGTGAGGTGGATGGACCTACATTCTGTCATACAGAGTGAAGTAAGTCAGAAAGAGAAAAACAAATACCGTATGCTAACACATCTATATGGAATCTAAAAAAAAAAGTGGTTCTGCAGAACCTAAGGGCAGCACAGGAATAAAGACACAGATGTAGAGAATGGACTTGAGGACACAGGGAGAGGGAAGGGCAAGCTGGGACGAAGTGAGAAAGTTGCACTCACATATATATGCTACCAAATGTAAAACAGATAGATTGTGGGAAGCAGCTGCATAGCACAGGGAGATCAGCTCAGTGCTTTGCAACCACCTAGAGGGGTGGGATAGGGAGGGTGAGGGGAAGACACAGAGGGAGTGGATATGGGAATATATATATATGCATATAACTGATTCACTTTGTTATACAGTAGAAACTAACACAACATTGTAAAGCACTTATACTCCAATAAAGATGTTAAAAAAAAACAGAAAGAAAAATATCCAAGTGTCAGTAGACCCATGCAGTTCAAACCCCCATTGTTTAGAGGTCATTTGTAGTTATAATTTTTTTTAAAGTCCCTGTTGATACGTGAACTTTTTGGATAATCTGTGGGTCAGGTTCCTTTCTTTTTTATTCTCATTTATTTGTTTCTATTTCTTTACATGACTCATAAATTTGGTTGATACAGGAATTTGCATTTGAAAATGTATATGCTTTTATTAATATTTTTTCCTCTGGTGAATTTCATTTTCTTCTGGAAGGCAAATAACTTTTGGGAAGATCATATTTATCCAGTCGTGGCTGAATTTCAGGTATACAAATTCAGGTACGTTTGCCTTCCCTTACTCCAAGGGCATAACCCTTCTGGTAGCTCAAACAGTATGGAGTATTTACCCAGGTTTTCCAACTTAGTGGACTCTGAACTTTAAAATCTTTTTCTGCAGCACTGTGAGACTCTGTTGAAATCTCCACTTACCATTTTAACTTCCTTGATGCTGGTTTCTACTTGACTTATTATCATCTTACCCTGTATATGAGCAGCTTAGAATTTTGCAAATGACTTGAAGGGAAATTGCACGCAAAATTTTTGTCTCACTTTTCTATGGGTTCTTTAATTCCCAACTGCCTTGGCAGTCCTGAAAGCCAGTTTTTATTTTGCCAAGCTCAGATTCACTAGATTCAGCAAATGCTCTCTGTTGGATCTAGAATTCACTTAAATTTTGGGCTGATAATTTCATAGTATTTTGTTAATTCTCCCATAGTTTTAAGAGTGGTTAAAGTCGTTTTATGAAGTAGGGTCAGTCCGGGCACCCACCATCATACCATCTCTCTAGTGCCTTTTGCATTGCACCTTACTCATACCCCTTTTTTGAGACTTGTCTCCCCAGGCCCATTGAAGGGAAATGACAAAATCTTATCATTTGAGTTTCCACAGTGTAAAATAAAAAAGCATGGGCTTTGGAGCTAGACAAATCCAGACCTGAGTTTCATTCATTCTGTCTCTGCTACATAAGTTATATCATCTTAAGAAAGTATAGTAAACAGTCTGACTCCATTTTTGACATCTGACTTCTAACACCTTTCAAGATCCACCTCTCCTTTACCTTCTGTGCCATATCTGGGCAAGCTGATAAGAAAGCACTGGTGACACCTCCTTTAGCACTGGCATGGAGTTTAAACTATGCAGGCCCTTATTTGTGAACCTGGCTCTTACCCCAACCCACTGTAAAACTCCAAGCAAGCCTCCTTTCCTGCTCTCTCAAGCCATTTTCAGACCAGTATGGGGAACTATTCTACCTTTGCCATAAATCCTTGTTATGTGGGTAATAAAACTTTTTATATGCTCTTCATGAATGTGTAGCATCTTTCTAAGCATCTGAACAAAATTTGGGGTGGGAGAATGTATTTTATCTCTGAAGGGTGACCAAACAGAAAGTTACTTGATCTTTCAGTTTTCTTCTTCTTATTTTCCTAATCTGTAAAATGAAAAATAATATATACCTGTAATATTTTTCTAAGGATTAGAAATAACATGCAATATAAGGGCACCTAACCATTTCTTTGGAACTTAGCAGGTGTTCAACAAATTATATATATAAAACAATAATACTTTTCAGCCAACCTGACCATAGACTATCTTCCACTCTATATCCTGACCTTTGATTATTTTATTTTTCTTCTAAGTTCTTATTACTATCTGATATTGCATTATACATTAATTTACACATTTGTTCATCTATTCATTTACTTGTATGCTGTTTGTCTCCCTCAATAAAATGTAAACCACATGAAGGCAGGAACTATATATGTCTTATTTATTTGTGTATTCCCATCATGTAAAATATTTTGAGCCCATGGGCAGAGTTCAATGAGTGTTTCTTGAAAAAATAAAGGAATGAGTCAGTCATATATATATATATATATATATATATATATATATATATAGAATCTAGAGTCTCCCTTTTCACTTTTGACCTGATTTAACTGTGTTACTGTGTCCAAACTCCTCAGTCCATGACTCTGGACCCTAGTCAATTATCTCTACTGTAGAAATAGGAAAATAGAGGATCAGACATAGAAAGTAATCTTCCCAAAGTCAAACAACAAGTTAGTTGCATAAACAAGGAAGGAAAGACAGGTCTCCTCTCTTTCAGTCCAACTTTCTTCCCAGTATACCTCCTCCCATCCCACACCCAAAGATAGACATTTTCCCATGGTGCTTTCTCTATTTGTTTCCAAAATCCACTGAATGATGTTCAATAAAGCAAACACTACTTTTTAGCACAAGTCAACCTTTTCCTAATTGATTTTTCTCATTTTTCAACAGATTTGTAATTTTCAACAGATTTGTAATTGTCAATTTACTTGCTGAGTTGAAGGTGGCACTTGGGTTTGTCATTCTAACCCTTGGAGTAATTTAACTCTACCTTGTAAGACAAGTTTTTATGCTTGTATTATTCTCTGCTGGCATTGTCTTTTCAATCAATCAGTCATGAAAAATTCATGCCTAGGGTAAAGCCCTAGTGAAACACTCTGAGAAAAAAGTGATTATCTTTAAACAAAGTAGAGATCTTAGTGTTCTCTGAAATTCAGTGGAGAGAGCAGCCTTTAATAAGGAAACATTTTATCTGCTGTTTGCAATCCATAAGATACTCCGCTTTTTCCACTTAAAATTGATCTCTTCCAATTCTCAGGTTTCCAAAATTGCTATAAGGTGAAGCTCCATGAATGTGGAGTCAAATAATTTGAAGTTTGTAAAAGCTTAACATGAGCTTTTCATGAATGATGAAAAATGTGTCAGCTACACATAGCAAGGTGATTGTGTAAATACAATTAGGATAATGTTGCATCAAAATTTTAAAACATGTTTATTTCAGGTTGGAATTAGAAAATATTTTGATTTATTGGATTGTCCTCTAATTATGGAGAGCAAGTGATTCCTTCTTCAGATGGACTGAAAAAACTGTGGCTTCAGGCTGAACCATTATATTGGTTTTAGAACTGACCTCAACCATAAAATGGAATATGGGCCTGGGTATAGCCCTCATACTCTCTGGAGATTAAACTTCATCTCTATCGCTGGTTTATAATCAGTTACCATTGGCCTCAGAGGAACTGGATGAGAGAATTTGCTTGACTTAGAACAACACTTCCTCCTGCTGGCAAACAACCTCAGCACCTGGTCTGATAGCAGTTAGTGCATCTCTCCCCTGGAAAGCATTACGATAAAGCAATGCTGTAATTTAGACAAGAGTTAACACCTATCCTTCTCAAACTCTTCCAAAAAATTGTGGCAGGAGGAACACTCCCAAACTCATTCTATGAGGTCAGCATCATGCTGATACCAAAACTAGACAAAGATGTCACAAAAAAAGAAAATAGTAGACCAATATCACTGATGAACACAGATGCAAAAATCCTCAACAAAACACTAGTAAGCAGAATCCAACAACATATTAAAAGGATCATACACCATGATCAAGTGGGATTTATTCCAGGGATGCAAGGATTCTTCAATATATGCAAATTAATCAATGTGATACATCATATTAACAAATTGAAGAATAAAAACCATATGATCATCTCAATAGATGCAGAAAAAGCTTTTGACAAAATTCAACACTCATTTATGATAAAAACTCTCCAGAAATTGAGCATAGAGGGAACCTAACTCAACATAATAAAAGCCATTTACAACAAACCCACAGCAAACATCGTTCTCAATGGTGAAAAACTGAAAGCATTCCTCTAAGATCAGGAACAAGACAGGAATGTCCACTCTCACCACATTATTCAACATAGTATTGGAAGTCCTAGCCACAGCAATCAGAGAAGAAAAATAAATAAAAGGAATACAAATTGGAAAAGAAGAGGTAAAACTGTCACTGTTTGCAGGTGACATGATACTATACATAGAAAATACTAAAGATACCAACAGAAAAATACTAGAACTAATCAGTGAATTTGGCAAGGTTGCAGGATACAAAATTAATGCCCAGAAATCTCTTGCATTCCTATACACTAACAACAAAAGATCAGAAAGAGAAATTAAGGAAACAATCCCATTTACCATCACAACAAAAAGAATAAAATACCTAGGAATAAACCTACCTAAGGAGGTAAAAGACCTGTACTCAGAAAACTATAAAACACTGATGAAAGAAATAAAAGGTAACAAACAGATGGAGAGATATACCATGCTCCTGGAGTGGAAGAATCAATATTGTGAAAATGACTATAGTACCCAAAGCAATCTACAGATTCAATGCAATCCCTATCAAATTACCAATGGCATTTTTCACAGAACTAGAACAAGAAATTTTACAGTTTGTATGGAGACACAAAAGACCCCGAATACCCAAAGCAATCTTGAGAAAGAAAAACGGAGCTAGAGGAATCAGGCTCCCTGACTTCAGGCTATACTACAAAGCTGCAGTAATCAAGACAGTATGGTACTGGCACAAAAACAGATCAATGGAACAAGATGGAAAGCCCAGAGATAAACCCATGCACATAAGGTCACCTTATCTTTGATAAAGGAGGCAAGAGTATACAATGGAGAAAAGAGAGCCTCTTCAATAAGTGGTGCTGGGAAAACAGGACAGCTACATATAAAAGAATGAAATTAGAGCACTCCCTAACACCATACACAAGAATAAACTCAAAATGCATTAAAGACCTAAATGTAAGGCCAGGCACTATAAAACTCTTAGAGGTAAACATAGGCAGAACACTCTATGATATAAATCACAGCAAGATCCTTTTTGACCCACCTCCTAGAGAAATGGAAATAAACATAAAAATAAAGAAATGGGACCTAATGAAACTTAAAAGCTTTTGCACAACAAGGGAAACTGTAAACAAGACAAAAAGAGAACCCTCAGAATGGGAGAAAATATTTGCAAATGAAGCAACTGACAAAGGATTAATCTCCAAAATATACAAGCAGCTCATGCAGCTCAATATCACAAAAACAAACAACCCAATCCAAAAATGGGCAGATGACCTAAGTAGACATTTCTCCAAAGAAGACATACAGACTGCCAACAAACACAGGAAAGGATGCTCAACATCATTAATCATTAGAGAAATGCAAATCAAAACTACATTGAGGTATCACCTCACACCAGCCGTAATGGCCATCTTCAAAAAATCTACAAACAATAAATGCTGGAGAGAGTGTGGAGAAAAGAGAACCCTCCTGCACTGTTGGTGGGAATGTAAATTGTAATTGTCCTCTCACTATGGAGAACAGTATGGAGGTTCCTTAACAAACTAAAAATAGAACTACCAGCAATCCCACTACTGGGCATATACCCTGAAAAAAACATAATTCAAAAAGAGTCACGTACCACAATGTTCACTGCAGCGCTATTTGCAATAGCCAGAACATGGAAGCAACCTAAATGTCCATCAACCGATGATTGAATAAAGAAGATGTGGCACATATATACAAGGAATATTAGCCATAAAAAGGAACAAAATTGAGTTATTTGTAGTGAGGTGGATGGACCTAGAATCTGTCATACAGAGTGAAGTAAGTCAGAAAGAGAAAAACAAATAACATATGCAAACGCATATATATGTACTTTTAAAAAGCGGAACTGATGTACCTAGTTGCAAGGCAGGAATAAAGACTCAGTTGTAGAGAACAGACTTAAGGGCATGGACGGGGGGAAGGGGAAGCTATGATGAAGTGAGAGAGTAGCATTGACGTATATACACTACCGAATGTAAAATGTATGGCTAGTGGGAAGCTGCTGCATAGCACAGGGAGATCAGCTCGAGTCTTTGTGATGACCTAGAGGGATGGGATAGGCAGGGTGGGAGGGAGGCTCAAGAGAGAGAGGATATGGGGATATATGTATACATATAGTTGATTTACTTTGTTATACAGCAGAAACTAACACAACATTGTAAAGCATTTATACTCCAATGAAGATGTGAAAAAAAAAATAAAGCTATGCTGTAGAACAGTCATCCCATAATAATTCCCAGCTGTTTTGGGAAAAGGAAAGACCCTTTCTAAGCAAGTGCTGCTCTCTGTCTTAGAATTACTACTCTCAGTTTGCTATCTATCAAGAGCTTTTTTTTTTTTTTTTTGAATTTTATTTTATTTTTTTATACAGGAGGTTCTTATTAGTTGTCTATTTTATACATATTAGTGCATATATGTCAATCCCAATCTCCCAATTCATCACACCACCACCACCCCACCACCCCCACTTTCCCCCCCTGGTGTCCATATGTTTGTTCTCTACATCTGTGTCTCTATTTCAAAAGCTTTCTATAAAAAATCTTTGTCTCCAGAGGCAAATTGCCTTTTAATTTGTAACATGATTCTACATGGGAGGAGAGAAGTTTGCTATTTCTTGGTTTAGCCTCGATTACCCAGAACTGAGAAGAGGAATACAGTATTTTTTATTATATAGAGCTCCAGCTTTTGAGTCAAATTAACCTGATTTGGGGTCCTGATACTACAACTTGTCATTACTGTGCCCTTGGGCAAGTTACTTAATATCTGTGAGAACTTCAGTTTCCTCATCTGTAAAATGGGAATATTAACACCTTACAATTTTTGTTTGGATTATTAAATGAGGTTTCACACCTGATACATAACAAGTATTTAATAAAAATTGCACCAAAGAAACCTATATCTTGGAGCTGAAAGAACCCTCAGAAGAGTATTTACTTTAGCTATCTAGTTGAAGATTGAGCCTTCAGACTGGTAATGTATTATTATTATGATTTTATGGATGGGTTAACTGAGATAAGATAAAACACACTGAAGTTTAAAAACACAGTAAGTGATAGAGGCAAGATTTGAATTCATGTTTCTGCCTCCTAAGACTGTAATCTTATCCAAACTCCTCATAAGTCAAGAGAAAGAAACTGACATTGCTTTATAACATAACCATGTCACCTCCCATGAAACCAGCCAAAATGGGAAATTCTCAAGGGCAGGAACTGATTTTTTTCCCCACTAAAGTTGGAGAACAAAAATCTACAAACATTGATCAAAAATACATATTAGTATGCTCAAGTTTAAATATATTTTAAATATAGATAGACAATATTTAAAGAAGAATAGACCTATCAAAAACAATTACAAAGATGGTGAAGAAAAATTCAGTTTAATACAAATAGTGTGACTATGAACCCCAATGTGAAACTACTTTTCTTTTTTTCTTTTTTATTTCTTTTATTTTCTTTTTAAAAAAATTGTTGACGTATAATTTATTGACATATAATTGACATATAGTATAAGTTAAAGGTATACAAGGTACTAATTTGATATATTTATGTATTGCAAAATCATTACCACTATAGTGTTATCTAATACCTCCATTACGTCACATAATTCTTTTTTGCAGTGCGAACATTTAAGGTTTACTCTCTTAGCAACTCTCAAGTATGTGATACATCGTTATTAACTATAATTACCATGCTGTAGTCCCCAGAACTTATTCATCTTATAGGTGGAAGTTTACCTTCTTTGACCAACATCTCCCCATCCACAGCCTCTAGTAGCCACCATTCTGGTCTTTGGCTTACATGAGTTTAACTTTTTCCATTCCACATGTAAGTGATTTCTTTCCCTTCTTTTTAACGTTTCCTTTCTTTCTTTTGCTCTCTTTTTTTTTCCTGTTTTTTGCATATTTTTGATTACTGAAGCATTACATAATTTATCATTTGGATATTGCTAAATTACAAAGCACCCCAAAATTTACTGGTTTAAAAGAATAAGCATTTATTAATGCTCATGGGTCAGCTGGGTGGTTCTTCTTTATTGGTGGTTAGTTCTGAATCACATAGATTTTAGCTAGGTTCTCTCTGACTTGAGCTAGGTTCTCTCAGCAAGTCAGCTGGCTGTAGGCTTGTCTGCGACGGCTTCAGCTGGAACAACTAGGCTGTGTTCAGTGTGGTCTCTTATGCTCTGTCAACCTACTCTAGATGTGATCAAATATTGGTGGTAGGATTTCAAGAACGAAAATGGAATTACTCAAGGCTTTCTGAGGCCTTGGCTCAGAGCTGGTATACTGTTACTTCCACCAATTTCTACTGATCAAAGCCATCATGGGTCGGCCCAGATTCAAGACGATCACCTTTTAATGGGAGGAGCAGCAAAATCATAGTTCAGTGTATATGGAGAGGAAAGAATTGTGAGAAATGTTGCAATCAATCTACCACATCTGGTTTGTATGCACTTTAAGAAAATAGACAAGCATTCAGAGTCTCATCAAGGAAAGGTGATGACATTAAACAAGTAACCAGGAATCAAAATCATTTCCAATATTATAATAAAATGATAATACAAGTAAACAGAGTACAAACATAATAGAGACCAGAAGTGGGTAGCACTGTGGTACCACCTAGGGGGTGATAAATTCACCTTAAGAGAGGTACTGAATGAACAAAACAAGGAGGGATTTTTGGTTTTGCCTAAGTATAGAAATCTATGCATTCCTGTTCGAGAATTTCAGAGGCACTGAAGAAAACCTGTGGCTTCTTCCCTGTGCCTTATGAGTAGCCCATTTAATAAATAAAATGTGTATACACACCTGTTGCCCCAACTGTCCTATGACCTCTGTAGTACCTCTGGGCAAGGGAAACATGGAGTGGGTAAATGTGGAGATTCACTCTCTTGTTGATTATAGTTTGGCCTAGGATTGGAGCCATCTAGGTAATCTATGCATTCTCCTTGACCTTTTCATCATCCTGGAGAACAGGAAGTCAATTTTGGGGTGTTCTTTTCAAAACCTAGGTCTGAAGCTTTCACACCTACACTTAAAACTCTTCAGTATCCCCTTCATGTTGCTTTCAGGAAAGGTTAAAACCCGTTAACACGGCCCATGCACCTTTTTATGCCATAGTCTCATATCTTACCCTAGAATTAATTCTTTGTTCTAGCCACAGGAAAGACCTTGTAATTCCACAAACCGCTCAACCTTTGCTCTTGTTTTTCCTGCCAACTGGAATGGCTCCCACACTTTCCTTCCTGCCTGGTCAGTCCTTATTCATCAGTGAAGATATAGCTTTCTTTCACTTGGCTGGCTACAGATGGTAACTCAGCATTTTATTTGTGTATGTGTGTGCGTGTGTGTGAGTGTCTGTGTTTTACATGTTTATTTCCCCTGCTAGGTAGTTTCTTAAGGGCAAAGGATGTTATTCATTTCTACAGTCTGAGCACATAGCAAATTAGGAGTCCTGTAACTGTTTATTAAATGAAATGATTAAGTGAATATTTCTTGAATGAACGAATGAAATTTAGAACAAATTTTCTGTAGGAAATGCTGTCAGATTGAGGAAAAGAGAGGCATTTTTTGTCTGTATGTTGGTGAATATTTATTCTGGGTTGTAGGGAGAAGAAAGAGACTCCCTGAAAGATCTTATTTATCTTCTGCCATGTTGCTAATGCCCTTGTTTGATATGCTAAACTTCCCTTGATGAGAATGTTTTGCTCCATTTCCCTTCTACCTCTTTTGGCTGCTTTCTCACAAGCCTTCAGTGAGAGAGAAGAATCTTCTAATGTGCAACCTGTAAGCCATTTCTTTATTATATCTATCAGACTGCAGTATCTGTGTGAAGATTTTGACAATTTCCAGTTGACAAGACACAGGTGCAGCTGAGTAACACATTTTGCTGGTTCATTGTGAGTCCCAACAGCAGCTTATAATAGGTAAGGATTCGTTTTTCATATAGTGATTATCTTTATGTCAGGCTTCATGGCTTTGATACGTCAGGTCCAGGATTTCCTGACACTTGACTGGCAACCTGTAGGTTCTTCATGGACAGGAAGCTTAACTTTATATATATATATATATATATATATATATATATATATATATATAAATATGCACATGTGTATAGTTTTTTATTGTTTCCTGACCACATCGTCTTGGCAATTATAGTTAATCCTATCAAAAACTCTACCAGATAAGTCTGATTTTCCTCTTTGCAGGTGAGGAAAACAAATCTCAGAAAGATGATAAAACATGGTCAGAGTTGCACAGAAAGAGGTCAGCTTGGAACTCCAACATTTCTTCTACAATACTGGGAATCAGATTTGGCTCAGAGCTGGTAATATAAAAACAAAAATATGGCTCTGGAAGAAATTAGCTGATTGGTTGGAAAATAAGATCTAGATTTTATCCCCAACTCAGCCCCACATTACCTAAATACCCTTTGATGTGTCATAACACCAAGGCAAATTTACCCTAAACCCTTGTGCAGTCCCCCTCAAGTCACACTTACCTGGTGGCATGTCGACACATTGGCAAACATGTAACTAGACATACGCCAAAGCAGCTTTCCTCCATTGTGTTATATACCTCTCTGTCAAGTAGTTGTCTCAAAAGGGGTTACTGATTATCACTCACAGGAAAACTACTTATGCCTAACTTAAAGAATCAAATTCATTTTTTAATTTAAACATAATCATCAGTAGACTAAAACTAGGATGAATGATTTCCAAATTACTAAAGAAAGAACAGCATAAGGAAGATTTTAAGCAATTGTTGTGAAATACAAGTTTTTTTAATTGTAAAGGAGCATAAACAATATACATTGTGAAAGAAAATAACCAATAAAAGATTTTTAAAAGACACTGAACGTGATGCCATATAAAAGGTAAAAGGAAATATTTACTAGAGATTTGAGATATATCGTAAAACCACAATTATCAAAACAATGGCTGCCTGTCACTAAAATGAATATACAAATCAGTGAAATAGAAATGGAAGTCCAGAAATAATCCTAAGCATTTAAAATTTATTTTATGGAAAGGGTGACATCTGAAATTAGAAAGGAAAGGGATGACTTAATCAATAAGATGTAGGAAACACTTGCTAACAATTTGGAAAAAATAAAAAAATAGATAACCAATAAGAACCTACTGTAGAGCTCAGGGAACTCTACTCAATGATCTGTGGTGACCTAAATGGGAAGGAAATCCCCAAAAGACGAGAAATATGTGTACGTATAGCTGATTCACTTTGTTGTACAGTAGAAATTAACACAACATTATAAAGCAGCTATACTCCAACAAAAATTATAGGGCTTCCCTGGTGGCGCAGTGGTTGAGAGTCCGCCTGCCGATGCAGGGGACACGGGTTCGTGCCCGGGTCCGGGAAGATCCCTACATGCCGCGGAGCGGCTGGGCCCTTGAGCCATGGCCGCTGAGCCTGCGCGTCCGGAGCCTGTGCTTCTCAACGGGAGAGGCCACAACAGTGAGAGGCCCGCGTACCGCAAAAAAAAAAAAAAAAAAAAAAATGTTTAAAAAAAAAATTATATTACACTGAAATGCCTAATGAAGTAAAATTATTTAAACTTCTGAAATTTAAAGTAGGGAAAATTTCAAATACATGTTAAATAATATAAAAACACTCAAGGGTCCACGACTAAGATGAAACAGATGTTAATATTTGGTCATCCTTTAGATTCTGCTTTCTTTTATTGATTTTGATAAATAGAACATTATAGGTACAGCTTTCCCTCTTACTTTACTTTCTCCCAGAAGTAGTCACAGTCCTGAAATTAATGGGTATAATTCCCATTTATGATTTTATACCTCTGTTGTACATGTATGTATTACATTAAAATATGCTATATGCTTGCCTTATATAATGCTTATCTTTTCACTAAGCATAGTTCTGGAGGTCTATCTGCATTGATAAATGTAGCTCTGGTTCATCCATTTTAAGTGATAAGTATTATTCCATTGCAGTTATGAACCATAATTCATCTATTCTCATTCTGAGTTAAGTGGTTTTAGTTGTTTAAATTAAAAAGGAATTACTATTAAAAAGGAATAGTACTACAATGAACATTGTCGTATATATCTCCTTGTGTAATGTATAAAAATTGTTTTAGGAAAACACATAGAAGTGGAATTGCTGGATCATAGATTATAAGCATCTTTATCTTTACTCTATTGTCAAGTTACCCTCAAAGAAGCTATTCTATTTTACATGCTCACCAGTGGTGTTAAAAAAAAGTCACTCTTTCTTACATAATGTCCAACACTTGGTATTTTCAGATTTACTAATTTTTTTGCCAGTATGAGGGTAAAAAATGTGTTTCATTATTTTCTTAACTTATATTTCCTCCGTTACCAGTGGGGAGATCATGTTTTCATGTATTTGTAGGCCATTTGTTTCTTCTTCTGTTACTTGTCTAATTATATCCTTGGACTATTTTCTATTGGATAGTTGGTCTTTTAAATTTTTAGTTATAAGAGTTCTTTATAAGTTTATGTATTAAACCTTTTCCATTATAAGCATTACACACATGACTTCTTCAATCACTGTCTTGTTTTTTCATTTATTTATGATATATTTTAACATAAAATATACCACATTTTTGTATAGCAGTCAAATATATTTTGTAAGGCAGTCAAATATACTTATTTTTTCCTCAGGGCTTATGCTTCTGGTGCTTTGTCTAAAAAGTTCTTACACATCCTGAGTCCATAAAATAATCTACTATATTTCAGTTTATACATCATTTTTCCTTAATGCATTTAGAATTTATTTGTGTATTTGGTATCTAATACACAAATAAATCCCTACACAAGTTAGGGATCTAACTTTATGTTTTTTCCATATGGATGACCCATTGACCATTCATTGATTATTCAGCTTTTCAATCTCATCTGTAATGATATCTCTGATATATATGGAGTCTGTTCCTAGGCCCTCTGTTTTAATCCATTAAGTCTATCTCTATAGATTTGTAGCAATGTTAAGTCACATTGTTTTAATGTCTATAACTTCGTAGTAAATCTTCTTATCTGATAAGGCTGTCTTTGCTATTTTTTACCCTCTGTATTCCCATAGAATTAAAAAAATTATACAATTTTTAAAGGTTACAGTCCATCCTTGTAGCCTATCTTATACTCAGTACTTTCTACCTACCCTTTCACTCCCCCATCCCTATAATGCCCCTCCCCTCCTCCCCACTGGTAACCACTAGTTTGTTTTCTATATCTGTGAGACTGCTTTTTGTATTCACTAGTTTGCTGTATTTTTTAGATTCCACTTATAAGGGATATTATACAGTATTGTCTTTCTCTGTCTGACTTATTTCACTTAGCATAATGCCTTCCAAGTCTATCCATGTTGCCGCGAATGGCAACATTTCATTCTTTTATGGCTGAGTAGTATTCCATTGTGCGTGTGTGTGTGTGAGTGTGTGTGTGTGTGTGAGTATACGTACGTATGCCACATCTTTATCCATTCATCTGTTAATGGACACTTAGGTTGCTTGCATATCTTGGCAATTTTAAATAATGCTGCTATGAACATTGGAGTGCATGTATCATTTTGAATTAGTGTTTTGGGTTTTTTTTTCAAATATATACCAGGAGCAGAATTGCTGAGGCATACAGTAGTTCATTTTTTAGAAACCTCCGTACTGTTTTCCACAGTGACTGCACCAATTTACATTCCCACCAACAGTGTACGATGGTTCCCTTTTCTCCATATCCTCGCCAATATTTGCTGTTTGTGTTCTTTTTGATGATAGCCATTCGGACAGGTGTGAGGTGATATCTCATTGTGGTTTTGATTTGTATTTCCCTGATGATTAGTGATGTTTTCCATCTTTTCATGTGCCTGTTGGCCATCTGCATTTGCTCTTTGGAAAAATGTCTATTTACTTCTTCGGCTTAATTTTTAATCGGGTTGTTTGTTTTTTTGATGTTGAGTTGTATGAGCTGTATATATATATTGTATATTAACCCCTTATTGGTCATATCATTTGCAAATATCTTCTCCCATTTTTTGCCCTCTGCACTCCCATATAAATTTTACAATCAACTTATCAATTTTAAACACACACACACACACACACAACACACACACACACACACACACACACACACACACACACATACACATGCCCCACAGCCACATCTGCTGGGATTTTAGCTAATTACATTGATTAATAATGAATCATCAATCTATGAATATAATAGATTCTTCTATTTAGTAAGCTTCTTTGATTTGCCTCAATAATATTTAGAATTTTCTGTGTAGAGGTCTTGTATTTTTGTTGCAATATGATTTTGTATCATTATTACTTATAATGATATTTCTGACACTATCATAATTGGTATCACTTTTTTTTTTTTTTTTTTTTTGCCGTATGCGGGTGTCTCACTGTTGTGGTCTCTCCCATTGCGGAGCACAGACTCCAGACGCGCAGCCTCAGAGGCCATGGTGCACGGGCCCAGCCGCTCCGTGGCATGTGGGATCTTCCCGGACCGGGGCACGAACCCGTGTCCCCTGCATCGGCAGGCGGACTCTCAACCACTGCGCCAACAGGGAAGCCCTGGTATCACTTTTAAATTCTATTTTCTAATTGTTCATAGCTAGTATATATACAATTAATTTTTTAATATTGACTTTGTATCAATGAATTCTAATAATTAGTAGGCTCTTTGGGGGTATTCTGCATACATAATCATGTTGGCTATGTAGATAATAAAAGTTTAATTTTTCCTTTCCAACTCTTCTCCTTTTATTTACTTTTACTGCCTTATTGCAGTGACTAAAAACTTCAGTGCAAGGTTGAATAGGAGTGTCAGTAGCAGGCATTCTTTTCTTGTTCCCAAATTCAATGGAAATGCTTTAAAGTTTTCATGATTAAGTATGATGTTGCCGTTGGTTTCTTCAGTTTTTTTTTTCCTTCTGGTAGATGTCCTTTATAAGATTAAGGTCTTTTTATTTTCCTTGTGATTGATTTTATTTTATTTATTTTTTTATTGAAGTAGAGTTGATATACAATGTTGTGCCAATCTCTGCTGTACAGCACAGTGACTCAGTTATACACATAGACACATGCTTTTTTTAATATTCTTTTCCATTATGGCTTATTACAAGATGTTGAATATAGTTCCCTGTGCTATACATTCGGACCTTGTTGTTTATGCATTCTAAATGTAATAGTTTACATCTACCACCCCAAACTCCCAGTCCATCTCTCTCCCTCCCCCTCTCCCCCTTGGCAACCACAAGTCTGATCTCTATGTCTGTGAGTCTGTTTCTGTTTAATAGATATGTTGATCTGTGCCATATTTTAGATTCCACATATAAGTGATATCATATGGTGTTTGTCTTTCTCTTTCTGATTGACTTTACTTAGTGTGAAAATCTCTAGTTGCATCCATGTTGCTGCAAATGGCATTATTTTGCTCTTTTTTATGGCTGAGTAGTATTCCATTGTAAATATGTACCACATCTTCTTTATCCATTCATCTGTGGATAGACATTTAGGTTGTTTCCAAGTTTTGGCCATTGTGAACATAGCCTATGTTCTGCTATGCCTAACATAGAAAAACATAGCCTAACAGCACTGCTATGAACATAGGGGTGCATGTATCTTTTTGAATTATAGTTTTATTTGGGTATATTCTCCGGAGTGGGATTGATGGATCATATGCTAATTCTATTTTTAGTTTTCTGAGGAACGTCCATACTGTTTTCCATAGTGGCTGTATCAACTTTTCTAACAGTTGATTATTATTAAAGAGTGTTTTGTTTTTTTTTTTTTTCGATAAGAGGTGCTAAGGGGTGTAACGCTGACATTTATTTTATGTATTTTATTTTTTACACCTTTATTTGAGTATAATTGCTTCACAATGGTATGTTAGTTTCTGCTTTATAACAAAGTGAATCAGTTATACATATACATATGTTCCCATATCTCTTCCCTCTTGCGTCTCCCTCCCTCCCACCCTCCCTATCCCACCCCTCCAGGCAGTCACAAAGCACCGAGCTGGTCTCCCTGTGCTATGGGGCTGCTTTGCACTAGCTATCTACCTTATGTTTGGTAGTGTATATATGTCCATGCCACTCTCTTGCTTTGTCAGAGCTTACCCTTCCCCTTTCCCATATCCTCAAGTCCACTCTCTAGTAGGTCTGTGTCTTTGTTCCTGTCTTACCCCTAGGTTCTTCATAACATTTTATTTTCTTAAATTCCATATATATGTGTTAGCACACGGTATTTGTCTTTCTCTTTCTGACTTACTTCACTTTGTATGACAGATTCTAGGTCTATCCACCTCATTACAAATAGCTCAATTTCGTCTCTTTTTATGGCTGAGTAATATTCCATTGTATATATGTGCCATATCTTCTTTATCCATTCATCTGATGATGGACACTTAGGTTGTTTCCATCTCTGGGCTATTGTAAATAGAGCTGCAATGAACATTTTGGTACATGACTCTTTTTGAATTATGGTTTTCTCAGGGTATATGCCCAGTAGTGGGATTGCTGGGTCATATGGTAGTTCTATTTGTAGTTTTTTGAGGAACCTCCATACTGTTCTCCACAGTGCCTGTATCAATTTACATTCCCACCAACAGTGCAAGAGGGTTCCCTTTTCTCCACACCCTCTCCAGCATTTACTGTTTGTAGATTTTTTGATGATGGAAATACTGACTGGTGTGAGATGATATCTCATTGTAGTTTTGATTTGCATTTCTCTAATGATTAATGAAGTTGAGCATTCTTTCACGTGTTTCTTGGCACTCTGTATATCTTCTTTGGAGAAATGTCTATTTAGGTCTTCTACCCTTTTTTGGATTGGGTTTTTTGTTTTTTTGTTATTGAGCTGCATGAGCTGCTTGTAAATTTAGGGGATTAATCCATTGTCAGTTGCTTCATTTGCAAATATTTTCTCCCATTCTGAGGGTTGTCTTTTGGTCTTGTTGATGGTTTCCTTTGCTGTGCAAAAGCTTTGAAGTTTCATTAGGTCCCATTAGTTTATTTCTGTTTTTATTTCCATTTCTCTAGGAGGTGGGTCAAAAAGGACCTTGCTGTGATTTATGTCATAGAGTGTTCTGCCTATGTTTTCCTCTAAGAGTTTGATAGTTTCTGGCCTTACATTTAGGTCTTTAATCCATTTTGAGCTTATTTTTGTGTATGGTGTTAGGGAGTGATCTAATCTCACACTTTTACATGTACCTGTCCAGTTTTCCCAGCACCACTTATTGAATAGGCTGTCCTTTCTCCACTGTACATTCCTGCATCCTTTATCAAAGATAAGGTGACTATAAGTGCGTGGGTTTATCTCTGAGCTTTCTATCCTGTTCCATGGATCTATATTTCTGTTTTTATGCCAGTACCATACTGTCTTGATTACTGAAGCTTTGTAGTATATTCTGAAGTCAGGGAGCCTGATTCCTCCAGCTCCGTTTTTCGTTCTCAAGATTGCTTTGGCTATTCGGGGTCTTTTGTGTTTCCATACAAATTGTGAAATATTTTGTTCTAGTTCTATGAAAAATACCAGTGGTAGTTTGATAGGGATTGCATTGAATCTGTAGTTTGCTTTGGGTAGTAGAGTCATTTTCACAATGTTGATTCTTCCAATCCAAGAACATGGTATATCTCTCCATCTATTTCTATCATCTTCAATTTCTTTCATCAGTGTCTTACAGTTTTCTGCATGGAAGTCTTTTGTCTCCTTAGGTAGGTTTATTTCTAGATATTTTATTGTTCTTGTTGCAATGGTAAAGGGGAGTGTTTTCTTGATTTCACTTTCAGATGTTTCATCATTAGTGTATAGGAATGCCAGAGATTTCTGTGCATTAATTTTGAATCCTGCTACTTTATCAAATTCATTGATTAGCTCTAGTAGTTTTCTGGTAGCATCTTTAGGATTCTCTATGTATAGTGTCATGTCATCTGCAAACAGTGAGAGTTTACTTCTTCTTTTTCGATTTGAATTCCTTTTATTTACTTTTCTTCTCTGATTGCTGAGGCTAAAACTTCCAAAACTATTGAATAAGAGTGGTGAGAGTGGGCAACCTTGTCTTGTTCCTGATCTTAGTGGAAATGCTTTCAGTTTTTCACCATTGAGGACGACGTTGGCTGTGGGTTTGTCATTATGTTGAGGAAAGTTCCCTCTATGCCTACTTTCTGCAGGGATTTTATCATAAATGGGTGTTGAATTTTGTCGAAAGCTTTCTCTGCATCTATTGAGATGATCATATGGTTTTTCTCCTTCAATTTGTTACTATGGTGTATCACATTAATTGTTTTATATATACTGAAGAATCCTTACATTCCTGCAATAAACTACACTTGATCATGGTGTGTGACCCTTTTAATGTGCTGTTGGAATCTGTTTGCTAGTATTATGTTGAGGATTTTTGCATCTATGTTTATCAGTGATATTGGCCTGTAGTTTTCTTTCTTTATGACATCCTTGTTTGGTTTTGGTATCAAGGTGATGGTGGCCTCGTAGAATGAGTTTGGGAGTGTTCCCCCCTCTGCTATATTTTGGAAGAGTTAGAGAAGGATAGGTGTTAGCTCTTCTCTAAATGTTTGATAGAATTCGCCTGTGAAGCCATCTGATCCTGGGCTTTTGTTTGTTGGAAGGTTTTTAATCACAGTTTCAATTTCAGTGCTTGTGATTGGTCTGTTCATATTTTCTATTTCTTCCTGATTCAGTGTTGGCAGTTTCTTCATTTCTAAGAATTTGTCTATTTCTTCCAGGTTGTCCATTTTATTGGCATCGAGTTGCTTGTAATAATCTGTCATGATCTTTGTATTTCTGCAGTGTCAGTTGTTACTTCTCCTTTTTCATTTCTAATTCTATTTATTTGAGTCTTCTCCCTTTTTTTCTTGATGAATCTGGCTAATGGTTTATCAATTTTGTTTATCTTCTCAAAGAATCAGCTTTTGGTTTTATTGATCTTTGCTATTGTTTCCTTCATTTCTTTTTCATTTATTTCTGACCTGATTTTTATGATTTCTTTCCTTCTGCTAACTTAGGGGATTTTTTGTTCTTCTTTCTCTAATTGCTTTAGGTGCAAAGTTAAGTTGTTTATTCGAGATGTTTACTGTTTCTTATGGTAGGATTTTATTGCTATAAACTTCCCTCTTAGAACTGCTTTTGCTGCATCCCATAGTTTCTGGGTCGTCGTGTCTCCATTGTCATTTTTTTCTAGGTATTTTTTTTATTTCCTCTTTGATTTCTTCAGTGATCACTTCGTTATTAAGTAGTGTATTGTTTAGCCTCCATGTGTTTGTATTTTTTACAGATCTTTTCCTGTAATTGATATCTAGTCTCATAGCATTGTGGTCAGAAAAGATACTTGAAACAACTTCAATTTTCTTAAATTCACCAAGACTTGACTTGTGACCCAAGGTATGTTCTATCCTGGAGAACGTTCCATGAGCACTTAAGAAAAATGTGTATTCTTTTGTTTTTGGATGGAATGTCCTATAAATATCAATTAAGTCCATCTTGATTAATGTATCATTTAAAGCTTGTGTTTCCCTATTTATTTTCATTTTGGATGATCTGTCCATTGGTGAAAGTGGGGTGTTAAAGTCCCCTACTATGAATGTATTACTGTCGATTTCCCCTTTTATGGCTGTTAGTATTTGGCTGATGTAATGTGGTGCTCCTATGTTGGGTGCATAAATATTTACAATTGTTATATATTCTTCTTGGATCGATCCCTTGATCATTATGTAGTGTCCTTCTTTGTCTCTTCTAATAGTCTTTGTTTTAAAGTCTATTTTGTCTGATATGAGAATTGCTACTCCAGCTTTCTTTTGGTTTCTATTTTCATGAAATATCTTTTTCCATCCCCTTACTTTCAGTCTGTATGTGTCTCTAGGTCTGAAGTGGGTGTCTTGTAGATAGCAAATATATGGGTCTTGTTTTTGTATCCATTCAGCCAATCTGTGTCTTTTGTTGGGAGCATTTAGTCCATTTACATTTAAGGTAATTATCAATATGTATGTTCCTATTCCCATTTTCTTAATTGTTTTGGGTTTGTTATTCTAGGTCTTTTCCTTCTCTTGTCTTTCTTGCCTAGAGAAATTCCTTTAGCAGTTGTTGTAAAGCTGGTTTGGTGGTGCTAAACTCTGTCAGCTTTTGCTTGTCTGTAAAGGTTTTAATTTCTCCATCAAATCTGAATGAGATCCTTGCTGGGTAGAGTAATCTTGGTTGCAAGTTTTTCTCCTTCATCACTGTATATATGTCCTGCCAGTCCCTTCTGGCTTGCAGAGTTTCTGCTGAAAGATAAGCTGTTAACCTTATGGGGATTCTCTTGTGTGTTATTTGTTGTTTTTCCCTTGCTGCTTTTAATATGTTTTCTTTGTATTTAATTTTTGACAGTTTGATTAATATGTGTCTTGGTGTATTTCTCCTTGGATTTATCCTGTATGGGACTCTCTGTGCTTCCTGGACTTGAGTAACTCTTTCCTTTCCCATATTAGGGGAGTTTTCAACTATAATCTCTTCAAATATTTTCTCAGTCCCTTTCTTTTTCTCTTCTTCTTCTGGAACCCTTATAATTGGAATGTTGGTGCATTTAATGTTGTCCCAGTGGTCTCTGAGACTGTCCTCAGTTGTTTTCATTCTTTTTTCTTTATTCTGCTCTGCAGTAGTTATTTCCACTATTTTGTCTTCCAGGTCAATTATGTGTTCTTCTGCCTCAGTTATTCTGTTATTGATCCCATCTAGAGTATTTTTAATTTCATTTTTTGTGTTGTTCATCATCGTTTGTTTCATCTTTTGTTCTTCTAGGTCCTTGTTAAATGTTTCTTGCATTTTGTCCATTCTATTTCCAAGATTTTGGATCATCTTTACTATCATTATTCTGAATTCTTTTTCAGGTAGACTGTGTATTTCCTCTTCATTTGTTAGGTCTGGTGGGTTTTTATCTTGCTTCTTCATCTGCTGTGTGTTTTTCTGTCTTCTCATTTTGCTTATATTGCTGTGTTTGGGGCCTCCTTTTTGCAGGCTGCAGGTTCATAGTTCCCATTGTTTTTGGTGTCTGTCCCCATTGGCTAAGGTTGGTTCAGTGGGTTGTGTAGGCTTCCTGGTGGAGGGGACTAGTCCCTGTGTTGTGGTGGATGAGGCTGGATTTTGTCTTTCTGGTGGGCAGGTCTACTTCTGGTGGTGTGTTTTGGGGTGTCTGTGGACTTCTTATGATTTTAGGCAGCTTCTCTGCTAATGGGTGTTGTTGTGTTCCTGTCTTGCTAGTTGTTTGGCATAGGGTGTCCAGCACTGTAGCTTGCTGGTCGAAGCTGGGTGCTGGTGTTGAGATGGAGATCTCTGGGAGATTTTTGCTGTTTGATATTATGTGGAGCTGGGAGGTCTCTTGTGGACCAGTGTCCTGAAGTTGGCTCTCCCACCTCAGAGGCACAGCACTGACTGCTGGCTGCAGCACCAAGAGCCTTTCATCCACACGGCTCAGAATATAAGGGAGAAATAGTAGAAAGAAATAATTAGCAGAAGAAAGAAAGAAAGAAAGAAAGAAAGAAAGAAAGAAAGAAAGAAAGAAAGAAAGAAAGAAAGAAAGAAAGGGAAAGAAAGAAAGAAAGGAGATAAAGTAAAATAAAATGAAGTTATCAAAATAAAAAATAAATATGAAGAAAAAAATTTTTAAAAAAGGAAGGATAGATTCCTAGGACAAATGGTGGAAGCAAAGCTATACAGACAAAATCTCACACAGAAGCATGCACATACACACTCACAAAAAGAGGAAAAGGGAAAAAATCAATTCTTGCTCTCAAAGTCCACCTCCTCAATTTGGGATGATTCTTTGTCTATTCATGTATTCCACAGATGCAGTGTACATCAAGTTGATTGTGGAGCTTTAATCTGCTGCTTCTGAGCCTGCTGGGAGAGATTTCCCTTTCTCTTCTTTGTTCTCACAGCTCCCAGGGGCTCAGCTTTGGATTTGGCCCTGCCTCTGTGTGTAGGTCGCCAGAGAGTGTCTGTTCTTTGCTCAGACAGGACGGGGTTAAAGGAACCACTGATTTGGGGCCTCTCGCTCACTCTGACCTGGGGGAAGGAGAGGCACGGAGTGCGTGGCGAGCCTACGGCGGCAGAGGCCGGCTTGACATTGCACCAGTCTGAGGTGCGCCGTGCGTTCTCCAAGGGGAGTTGTGCCTGGATTCTGGGACCCTGGCAGTAGCGGGCTGCACAGGCTCCCCAGAAGGGGTGTGTAGATAATAACCTGTGCTCACACACAGGTTTCTTGTCGGCAGCAGCCGCCTTAGCATGTCATGCCCGTCTCTGGGGTCCGCGCTTTTAGCCGCGGTTCGCACCCGTCTCTGGAACTCCTTTAAGCAGCACTCTTAATCCCCTCTCCTCACGCATCAGGAAACAAAGAGGGAAGAAAAAGTCTCTTGCCTCTCCTCCTCAGCAGGTCCATACTTTTCCCCGGGGGCAGGTCCATACTTTTCCCCGGACTCCCTCCCTGCTAGCCGTGGTGCACTAACCCCCTGCAGGCTGTGTTCATGCCGCCAACCCCAGTCCTCTCCTGGCACTCCAACCGAAGCCTGAGCCTCAGCTCCCAGCCCTGCCTGCCCCGGCGAGTGAGCAGACAAGCCTCTCAGGCTGGTGAGTGCTGGTCGGCCCTGATCCTCTGTGCGGGAATCTCTCCGCTTTGCCGTCAGCACCCCTGTTGCTGTGCTCTCCTCCGCGGCTCCGAAGCTTACCCCCTCGGCCACCCGTAGTCTCCACCCGCGAAGGGGCTTCCTAGTGTGTGGAAACCTTTCCTCCTTCACAGCTGCCTCCCAGTGGTGCATGTCCCGTTCCTATTCTTTTGTCTCTGTTTATTTTTTCTTTTGCCCTACCCAGGTACGTGGGGGGTTTCTTGCCTTTTGGGAGGTCTGAGGTCTTCTGCCAGCATTCAGTAGGTGTTCTGTAGGAGTTGTTCCACGTGTAGATGTATTTCTGATGTATCTGTGGGGAGGAAGGTGATCTCCGTGTCTTACTCTTCCGCCATCCTCCCAGAAGCCCCCAAGAGTGTTATATTTTATCAAATGCTTTATTTTCACATTTGAGAGAAACTTCTTTAATCTATAAATGTGGTATATTATAAGGATTAATTTTAGAATTTTAATACAACCTTGCATTCATAGAGTAAATTAACTGTAATTTAGTGCTCCCTGCCTCTGGATTTAATTTCATAATTTTTTGTTTAGTTGTTTGGGAAGGAGATGTTCCTGAAACATCCCTTTCACATTTCATTATCAAGTTTATGTGCATCACATAACAAGTTGGAAAATGTTCCCTCACTTTCAGTTATCTGGAATAATTTATGTAAGATTGGTGTTTTGGTTTCCTTAAATGTTTGGAAGACTTCACCAGTGAAGCTGTCTGGGCCTGGCATTTTTTTTGTAAGTTTTTAATAGTATATTCAATTACCTTCGTAAGTTTAATAGAATAATCAGATTTTATGTGTCTTCTATCAGTTTTGATAAGGTATGTTTTTGCTTTTCTAGAATTTGCCTTTTTCCTCTAATTTTTCAACTTCATTGGAAGTTTTGCTATAATATGTTTTCTTGTCTTTTTAATGTTTGTGGTTGTGATTCCTTTTTTTATTCCTGATATGAGTAAATTTTGCTCTTTCTATATTTTTCTTATTATCAGTCCACTGTTTTTTAGGTTCATTGTGGATATTCATATGTTCTTGAATCCCTAACCTTCTTGGAATCTCTATTTATCCTAAAGGTTTCCTTCAGTTTCTCTTTCTTTCTTTTTTTTTTTTTTTTTTGCGGTACGTGGGCTTCTCACTACTGTGGCCTCTCCCATTGCAGAGCACAGGCTCCAGATACGCAGACTCAGTGGCCATGGCTCACAGGCCCAGCCGTGCCGCGGCATGTGGGATCTTCCCGGACCGGGGCACGAACCTGTGTCCCCTGCATCGGCAGGTGGACTCTCAACCACTGTGCCACCAGGGAAGCCCTCTCTTTCTTTTAATATGTAAATAATCATATCATCTGTGAATAACTTTTTTTATCGTCATATTTTTTACAATCATTTCTAATTTTATTGCACTAGAACTTTCAGTATGATGTTGAATAGAAATAACAGTAGTGGCATCCTTTTTGTTTCCTGACTTTAAAAGGAAGATTTCTCATATTTCACATTAAGTAGGATTGCTATAAATTATTTATTTATTTATTTTTTTATACAGCAGATTCTTATTAGTCATCCATTTTATACACATCAGTGTATACATGACAAGCCGAATCTTCCAATTCATCACACCACCACCCCACACCCTGCCGCTTTCCCCCCTTCATGTCCATAAGTTTGTTTTCTACCTCTGTGTCTCACTTTATGCCCTCCAAACCAGTTCATCTGTACCATTTATCTAGGTTCCATATATATGCGTTAATATATTTGTTTTTCTCTTTCTGACTTACTTCACTCTGTATGACACTCTCTAGATCCATCCACGTCTCTACAAATGACCCAATTTCATTCCTTTTTATGGCTGAGTAATATTACATTGTATATATGTGCCACATCTTCTTTATCCATTTGTCTGTTAATGGGCATTTAGGTTGCTTCCACAACCTGGCTATTGTAAATAGTGCTGAAATGAACATTGGGGTGCATGTGTCTTTTTGAATTATAGTTTTCTCTGGGTATATGCCCAGTAGTGGGATTGCTCGGTCATATGGTAATTCTATTTTTAGTTTTTTAAGGAACCTCCATACTGTTCTCCATAGTGGCTGTATCAATTTATATTCCCACCAACAGTGCAAGAGGGTTCCCTTTTCTCCACACCCTCTCCAGCATTTGCTGTTTGTAGATTTTCTGATGATGCCCATTCTAACTGGTGTGAGGTGATACCTCATTGCCGTTTTGACTTGCATTTCTCTAATAATTAGTGATGTTGCGCAGCTTTTCATGTGCTTCTGGGCCATCTGTATGTAATCTTGGGAGAAATGTCTATTTAGGTCTTCTGCCCTTTTTTGGACTGGGTTGTTTGTTTTTTTGATATTGAGCTGCATGAACTGTTTATATATTTTGGAGATTAATCCTTTGTCCATTGATTCATTTGCAAATATTTTCTCCCATTCTGAGGGTTGTCTTTTCGTCTTATTTATGGTTTCCTTTGCTGTGCAAAAGTTTTTAAGTTTCATTAGGTCCATTTGTTTATTTTTATTTTTATTTCCATTACTCTAGGAGGCAGATCAAAAAAGATCTTGCTGTGATTTATGTCAGAGAGTGATATTCATATGTTTTCCTCTAAGAGTGTCCGGTCTTACATCTCGGTCTCTAATCCATTTTGAGTTTATTTTTGTGTATGGTGTTAGGCAGTGCTCTACTTTCATTCTTTTACATGTAGCTGTCAGATTTCCCAGCACCACTTATTGAAGAGACTGTCTTTTCCTTACTGTATATCCTTGCCTCCTTTATCATAGATTAGTTGACCATAGGTACGTGGGTTTAACTCTCGGCTTTCTATCTTGTTCCATCGATCTATATTTCTGTTTTTGTGCCAGTACCATATTGTCTTGATTACTGTAACTTCATAGTATAGTCTGAAGTCAGGGAGTCCGATTCCTCCAGCTCTGCTTTTTTCCCTCAAGGCTGCTTTGGCTATTTGGGGTCTTTTGTGTCTCCATACAAATTTTAAGATTTTTTGTTCTAGTTCTGTGAAAAATGCCATTGGTAATTTGATAGGGATTGCATTGAATCTGTAGATTGCTTTGGGGAGTATAGTCATTTTCACAATATTGATCCTTCCAATCCAAGAAAATGGTGTATCTCTCTGTCTGTATATGTTATCTTTGATTTCTGTTGGTATCATCTCTAATTTCTTTCATCAGTGTCTTATACATTTCTACATACAGGTCTTTGGTCTCCCTAGGTAGGTTTGCTCCTAGGTATTTTATTCTTCTTGTTGCAATGGTAAATTGGAGTGTTTCCTTAATTTCTCTTTCAGATTTTTCATCATTAGTGTATAGGAATGCCAGAGATTTCTGGGCAATTAATTTTGTATCCTGCAGCTTTACCAAATTCATTGTTTAGTTCTAGTAGTTTTCTGGTGGCATCTTTAGGATTCTCTATGTATAGTAGCATGTCATCTGCAATCTGACAGTTTTACTTCTTCTTTTCCAATTTGTATTCCTTTTATTTCTTTTTCTTCTCTGATTGCCGTGGCTAGAACTTCCAAAATTATGTTGAATGATAGTGGTGAGAGTGGACATCCTTGTCTTGTTCCTGATCTTAGAGGAAATGCTTTCAGTTTTTCACCATTGAGAATGGTGTTGGCTGTGCGTTTGTAATATATGGCCTTTATTATGTTGAGGTAGGTTCCCTCTATGCCCACTTTCTGGAGAGTTTTTATCACAAATGGGTGTTGAATTTTGTCAAAAGCTTTTCCTGCATCTATTGAGATGATCATATGGATTTTATTCTGCAGTTTGTTAATATGGTGAATCACATTGATTGATTTGCATATATTGAAGAATCCTTGCATCCCTGGGATAAATCCCACTTGATCATGGTGTATGATCCTTTTAATGTGTTGTTGGATTCTGTTTGCTAGTGTTTTGTTGAGGATTTTTGCATCTAGATTCATCAGTGATATTGGTCTGTAATTTTCTTTTTTTGTAGTATCTTTGTCTGGGTTTAGTATCAGGGTGATGTGGCCTCATAGAATGAGTATGGGAGTGTTCCTTCTTGTGCAATTTTTTGGAAGAGTTTGAGAAGGATGGGTGATAGCTCTTCTCTAAATGTTCGATAGAATTCACCTGTGAAGCCATCTGGTCCTGGGCTTTTGTTTGTTGGAAGATTTTTAATCACAGTTTCAATTTAATTACTTGTGATTGGTGTGTTCATATTTTCTATTTCTTCCTGGCTTAGTCTTGGAAGCTTATACCTTTCTAAGAGTTTGTCCATTTTCTTCCAGGTTGTCCATTTTATTGGCATAGAGTTGCTTGTAGTAGTCTCTTAGGTTGCTTTGTATTACTGCAGTGTCTGTTGTAACTTCTCCTTTTCCATTTCTAACTTTGTTGATTTGAGTGCTCTCCCTGTTTTTCTTGATGAGTCTGGCTAATGGTTTATCAATTTTGTTTATCTTCTCAAAGAACGAGCTTTTAGTTTTATTCATCTTTGCTTTTGTTTTCTTTGTTTCTATTTCATTTATTTCTGGTCTGATCTTTATGATTTCTTTCCTTCTGCTCACTGTGGGTTTTGTTTGTTCTTCTTTCTCTAGTTCCTTTATGTGTAAGCTTAGATTGTTTATTTGAGATTTTTCTTGTTTCTTGAGGTAAGCTCGTATTGCTATAAACTTCCCTCTTAGAACTGCTTTTGCTACATCCCATAGGTTTTGTATCATCGTGTTTTTGTTGTCATTTGACTAGGTATTTTTTGATTTCCTCTTTGATTTCTTCAGTGGTCTCTTGGTTATTTAATAATGTATTGCTGAGCCTCCATATGTTTGTCTTTTTTACTTTTTTTTCCCCTATAATTCATTTCTAATCTCATGGCACTGTGGTCAGAAAAGATGCTTGATATGATTTCAGTTTTGTTAAATTTACTGAGGCTTGATTTGTGACCCAAGTTGTGATCTATCCTGGAAAATATTCCATGCGCACTTGAGAAGGAAGTGTAATCTACTGTTTTTCGATCGAATGTCCTATAAATATCAATTAAATCTATCTGTTCTATTGTGTCATTGAAAGCTTGTGTTTCCTTATTAATTTTCTGTTTCAAAGATCTGTCCATTGGTGTAAGTGTACTGTTAAAGTCCCACACTATTATTGTGTTACTGTCAAGTTCCTCTTTTATAGCTGTTAGCGGTTGCCTTATGTATTGAGGTGCTCGTATGTTGGGTGCATATATATTTATAATTGTTATATCTTCTTCCTGGATTGATCCCTTGATCATCATGTGTCCTTCCGTGTCTCTTGTAACGTCCTTTATTTTAAAGTCCATTTTATCTGATATGAGTATTGCTACTCCAACTTTCATTTGATTTCCATTTGCATGGAATATCTTTTTCCATCCCCTCACTTTCAGTCAGTATGTGTCCCTTGGTCTGACGTGGTTCTCTTGTAGACAGCATATGTATGGGTCTTTTTTTGTATCCATTCAGCAACCCTGTATCTTTTGGTTGGATCATTTAATCCTTTCACGTTTAAGATAATTATCTGTAGGTATGTTCCTATTACCATTTTCTCAATTGTTTTTGGTTTGTTTTTGTAGATCCTTTTCTTCTCTTGTGTTTCCCACTTAGAGAAGTTCCTTTAGCCTTTGTTGTAGAGCTGGCTTGGTGGTGCTGAATTCTTTTAGCTTTTGCTTGTCTGTAAAGCTTTTGATTTCTCCATCGAATCTTAATGAGATCCTTGCCAGGTAGAGTAACCGTGGTTGTAGATTCTTCCCTTTCATCACTTTAAGTATATCATGCCACTCCCTTCAGGTGTGTAGAGTTTCTGCTGAGAAAGCAGCTGTTAATCTTATGGGGATTCCCTTTTATGTTATTTGTCATTTTTCCCTTGCTGCTTTCAATAATTTTTCTTTGTCTTTAATTTTTGCCAATTGGATTACTATGCATCTCCGTGTGTTTCTCCTTGTATTTATCCTGTATGGGACTCTCTGCATTTCCTGGACTTGGCTGGCTACTTCCTTTCCCATATTAGGGAAGTTTTCAACTGTAATCTCTCAAAAGTTTTCTCGGTCCTTTATCTCTCTCTTCTCCTTCTGGGACCCCTATAATGCGAATGTTGTTTTTTATGTTGTTCCAGAAGTCTCTTAGGCTGTCTTCATTTCTTTTCATTCTTTTTTCTTTAATCTGTTCTGCAGCAGTGAATTCCACCATTCTGTCTTCCAGGTCACTTATCCATTCTTCTGCCTCCAGTTTTCTGCTGTTGATTCCTTCTAGTGTATTTTTCATTTCAGTTATTGTATTGTTCATCATTGTTTGTTTGTTCTTTAATTCTTCTAGGTCTTTGTTAAATGTTTCTTGTATCTCCTCGATCTTTTCCTCCATTTTTTTCCTGAGGTCCTGGATCATCTTCACTATCTTTATTCTGAATTCCTTTTCTGGAAGGTTGCCTATCTGCACTTCATTTAGTTTCTTTTCTGGGGTTTTATCTTGTTCCTTCATCTGGTACATAGCCCTCTGCCTTTTCATCTTGTCTATCTTTCTGTGAATGTGGCTTTTGTTCCACAGGCTGAGGATTGTAGTTCTTCTTGCCTCTGTATAAATTTTTAATAGATATGTTGTATAAGATAAAGGAAATTCTTTTTTATTTACAGCTTGCAAACATTTTTTGAAAACTTTTCTTGAATGGCTGTTGAATTTTATTAGATAGTTTTACTATATTTGTTGATAATTCAGTATTTCTCACTTAATCTGTTAATATGATAAGTTACATTATATCTCTTTTTAATGTGGAATAGTCCTTCCATTCCTAGGGTCCATCTTACTTTGTATTGCTATACTGGTGTGTGTGTGTGTGTGTGTGTGTGTGTGTGTGTGTGTGTGTGTGTGTGTGTGTTTGTATAAATTTACTGCTGGATTTGAATTGGTAATATTTTATTAATATTTTTCATTCAATGTTCATAATTGATGTAGGGCTATATGTTTCCATTCTCCAGTTGTCCTTGCCTGTTTGTGTTTCAAATTTATAATAGTCTCATAAAATGAGTTGTGTAGTTTTTTGTCTTTTTCTTTTATTTAACTTAACTTTAATATTTATGAAAATAAAATACATTTATGTTATTTTAAAAGTCAAATGCTACTGCAAATGCCAAAAATAAAATATCTCTTTACTTTTGCCACAGTTTTTGATTCCTGCTTCTTAAAGCAAGAATCAGCAAACTTCTTTATTTTTTAATTAATTTTTATTGGAGTATAGTTACTTTACAATGTTGTCTCACCTTCTACTGCACAGCAAAATGTATCAGCCATACATATATATATATATATATATATGTATATATATATATATCCTCTCAGTTTTGGATTTCTCTCCCATTTAGGATGCCACAGTGCATTAAGTAGCGTTCCCTGTTCTATACAGTATGTTCCCCTCAGGTGTCTACTTTATACATAGTATCAATAGTGTGTATGTGTCAGTCCCAATCTCCCAATTCCTCCCACCCCACCTCTTTCCCCCTTGGTATCCATACAATTGTTTTCTATGTGTATGTTTCTATTTCTGCCTTGTAAATAAGGTCATCTATACCATTTTTCTATATTCCACATATATGCGTTAATATACTGTATTTGTTTTCTATTTCTGACTTAGTTGACCCTGTATGACAGTCACTAGGTCCCTCCACATCTCTACAAATGACCCAATTTCATTCCTTTTTATGGCTGAGTAATATTCCATTGTATATATGTACCACATCTCCTTTATCCATTCCTCTGTTGTTGGACATTTAGGTTGCTTCCATGTCCCGGCCATTGTAAATAGTTCTGCTATGAACATTGGGGTGCATGTGTCTTTTTGAATTATGGTTTTCTCTGAGTATATGCCCAATAGTGGGATTGCTGGCTCATATGGTAGTTCTATTTTTAGTTTTTTAAGGAACCTCCATACTAGCCATGGCAATCAGAGAAGAAAAAGAAATAAAAGGAATCCAAATTGGAAAAGAAGAAGTAAAACTGTCACTGCAGATGACATGATACTATACATAGAAAATCCTAAAGATGCAACAAGAAAATCACTAGAGCTAATCAATGAATTTAGTAAAGTTGCATGATACAAAATTAATACACAACAAACTTCTTTTGTAAAGAACAAATTTAGGCTTTGTGAGCCAACATGTCTCTGTCACAACTAGTTAACTCTGCTATTATGTGGCAAAAGCAGACATAAACAACACCTAATCAATGAGGAGCAAGGGCATTTTTTTTTTTTTCAAAAACAGGCAGCAGGCAGAATTTGGACCTTGCTCTCCTGCTCTTGAGGCAGTCACTTTTATTTTTTCCAATTGTTTCTTCTTATAATATTTCCATATTTCTAAATAAAATTTCTATACCGCTATTCTCTATTCATTTTAGTTTTCGATAGTATTTACCAACTTTGTATTATGAGATGATGATTTCATTCTTTAACCATTCTACTAAAAAATACAAACACTTCTCCTCCCCCATATTTATATCACTATTTTGGTTAAATTAATATTCAGTCTTTTCTTTATTATGAATAGGTAAATAGTCATTATATATGGTTAAGATTTTCTCTTCTGCAACTGTTCCATCTGCCTCCTGCCTTCTGCAGATAATTGTTTCTTTTCCTGTTAAACTGGTATTCAATGCTCCTTTTGCAAATCTCTTCTGTTTTCCCCAAGTCCTCCCCCTGACTCCCATCATACCTTTGCTTGGCTGCTTTTTTCTCTGCTTCTATTGATGTCTTTCATCATTAAAAGATTGTCATTAAATTTTGAAATAAGGTTCTATATACATATTTGGACCGTGCTCATTCATTTCTTTGGGGGAGTCTCCCTTACCTATATTTGTAAATCTTTTATCTTGATTGGGGGTTTTCCCATAAAAGAATTTTCTAAACTCCCAACTATAGAGATATGCTCGACTACCAGTATTCTGGATTTTGAATCTGGAATCTCGTCAACCACTCCAGAGAATGAGCCTCTAGTTTCCTGTCATGATGGACAATGAGTCACTTGGGTGGTTGGTGTGAGGGAAGGAATATGGAGACTTAATTTTTCTTTATAAAGAACCAAGCTGTGCCTGGCATCCCAGGTGCTTCCAGTGTTTTGCATTATGAGATTCCTTGGTGTGAATTATTATTTTGTTTCTTAATTTTTTAAGTTAAGTACTTACCACTTTTTTTTTAAACATCTGTATTGGAGTATAATTGCTTTACAGTGGTGTGTTAGTTTCTGCTTTATAGCAAAGTGAATCAGCTATACATATACATATATCACCATATCTCCTCCCTCTTGTTTCTCCCTCCTACCTTCCCTATCCCACCCCTCTAGGTGGTCACGAAGCACTGAGCTGATCTCCCTATGCTATGTGGCTGCTTCCCACTATCTATCTATTTTACATTTGGTAGTATATATAAGTTCATGCACTCTCTCACTTCGTCCCAGCTTACCCTTCCCACTCCTCTTGTCCTCAAGTCCATTCTCGACGTCTACATCTTTTTGTTTGTTTGTTTGTAATTTTAACTCTTTATTTGAGTATAATTGCTTTACAATGTTGTGTTAGTTTCCTGCTTCTCACTAGCTATCTGTTTTACATTTGGTAGTATATATAAGTCCATGCCACTCTCTCACTTCGTACCAGCTTACACTTCGCCCTCCCCATGTCCTTAAGTCCATTCTCTACTTCTGCATCTTTATTCTTGTCCTGCCTCTAGGTTCTTCAGAACAATTTTTTTTTTTTTTTAGATTCCATATATATGTGTTAGCATACGGTATTTGTTTTTCTCTTTCTGACTGACTTCACTCTGTATGACAGATTCTAGGTCCATTCACCTCACTACAAATAACTCAATTTCGTTTCTTTTTATGGCTGAGTAATATTCCATTGTATATATATGCCACATCTTCTTTATCCATTCATCTGTCGATGGACACTTAGGTTGCTTCCATATCCTAGCTATTGTAAATAGAGATTCAGTGAACACTGTGGTACATGACTCTTTTTGAATTATGGTTTTCTCAGGGCATATGCCCAGTAGTCAGATTGCTGGGTTGTATGGTAGTTCTATTTTTAGCATTTTAAGGAACCTCCATACTGTTCTCCATAGTGGCTGTATCCATTTTCATTCCCACCAACAGTGCAAGAGAGTTCCCTTTTCTCCACACCCTCTCCAGCATTTATTGTTTGTAGATTTTCTGATGATGGGCATTCTCACTGGTGTGACGTGATACCTCATTGTAGTTTTGATTTGCATTTCTCTAATGATTAATGATGTTGAGCATCCTTTCATGTGTTTGTTGGCAATCTGTATATCTTCTTTGGAGAAATGTCTATTTAGGTCTTCTATCCATTTTTGGATTGCATTGTTTGTTTTTTTGATATTGAGCTGCATGAGCTGCTTGTAAACTTTGGAGATTAATCCATTGTCAGTTGCTTCATTTGCAAATATTTTCTTCCGTTCTGAGGGTTGCCTTTTCACCTTGTTTATGGTTTCTTTTGCTGTGCAAAAGATTTTAAGTTTCATAAGGTTCCATTTGTTTATTTTTTATTTTATTTCCACTTCTCTAGGTGGTGAGTCAAAAAGGATCTTGCTGTGATTTATGTCATAGAGTGTTCTACCTGTGTTTTCCTCTAAGAGTTTGATAGTGTCTGGCCTTACATTGAGGTCTTTAATCCATATTGAGTTTATTTTTGTGTATGGTGTTATACAGTGTTCTAATATTATTCTTTTACATGTAGCTGTCTAGTTTTCCCAGCAACACTTATTAAAGAGGCTGTCTTTTCTCCATTGTATACTCTTGTCTCCTTTATCAAAAGAAAGGTAACCATATGTGTGTGGGTTTATCTCTGTGCTTTTTATCCTATTCCATTGTTCTATATTTCTGTTTCTGTGCCAGTACCATACTGTCTTGATTACTGTAGCTTTGTAGTATAGTCTGAAGTCAGGGAGCCTGATTCCTCCAGCTCCGTTTTTCTTTCTCAAGATTGCTTTGGCTATTCAGGGTCTTTTGTGTTTCCATACAAATTTTGAAATATTTTGTTCTAGTTCTATGAAAAATGCCATTGGTAGTTTGATAGGGATTGCATTGAATCTGTAAATTGCTTTGGGTAGTATAGTCATGTTCACAATGTTGATTCTTCCAATCCAAGAACATGGTATATCTCTCCATGTGTTTGTATCATCTTTAATTTCTTTCATCAATGTCTTATAGTTTTCTGCATACAGTTCTTTTGTCTCCTTAGGTAGGATTACTACTAGCTGTTTTATTCTTTTTGTTGCAATGGTAAATGAGAGTGTTTCCTTAATTGCTCTTTCAGATTTTTCATGATTAATGTATAGGAATGCAAGCGATTTCTGTGCATTAATTTTGTATCCTGCTACTTTACTAAATTCATTGATTAGCTCTAGTAGTTTTCTGGTAGCATCTTTAGGATTCTCTATGTATAGTATCATGTCATCTGCAAACAGTGAGAGTTTACTTCTTCTTTTCCGATTTGGATTCCTTTTATTTCTTTTTCTCCTCTCATTGCTGTGGGTAAAACTTCCAAAACTATGTTGAATAACAGTGGTGAGAGTGGACAACCTTGTCTTGTTCCTGATCTCAGGGAAACAGTTTCAGTTCTTCACCATAGAGAATGATATTGGCTGTTGGTTTGTCACATACGGCGTTTATTATGTTGAGGTTAGTTCCCTCTATGCCTACTTTCTGGACGGCTTTTATCATAAATGGGTGTTGAATCTTGTCAAAAGCTTTTTCTGCATCTACTGAGATGGTCATATATTTTTTCTCCTTCAATTTGTTAATATGGTGTATCACATTGTTTGATTTGTGTATGTTGAGGAATCCTTGCATTCCTGGGATAAACCCCACTTGATCATGGTGTATGATCCTTTTAATGTGCTGTTGGATTCTGTTTGCTAGTATTTTATTGAGGATTTTTGCATCTATGTTCATCAGTGATATTGGCCTGTAGTTTTCTTTCTTTGTGACATCCTTGTCTGGTTTTGGTATCAGGGTGATGTTGGCCTCATAGAATGAGTTTGGGAGTTTTCCTCCCTCTGCTATATTTTGGAAGAGTTTGAGAAGGATAGGTGTTAGCACTTCTCTAAATGTTTGATAGAATTTGCCTGTGAAGCCATCTGGTCCTGGGCTTTTGTTTGAAAATTTTTAATCACAGTCTCAATTTCAGTGCTTGTGATTGGTCAGTTTATATTTTCCCTTTCTTCCTGGTTCAGTCTCAGGAGTTTGTGCTTTTCTAAGAATTTGTCCATTTCTTCTAGGTTGTCCATTTTATTGGCATATAGTTGCGTGTAGTAATCTCTCATGATCCTTTGTATTTTTGCAGTGTCAGTTGTTGCTTCTCCTTTTTCATTTCTAATTCTATTGATTTGAGTCTTCTCCCTTTTTTTCTTGATGAGTCTGTCTAATGGTTTATCAAATTTGTTTATCCTCTCAAAAAACCAGCTTTTAGTTTTATTGATCTTTCCTATCATTTCCTTCATTCCTTTTTCACACTTTCTTTTCAATCTTTATTCTTTTCTAGTGTATGCATATAAGGCTAAAATTTAAATTCTCTCTTTAATGTTTTTACTTTATGACACATGCTCTGATATGTAGTGCTGAATTAATCATCCAATTTCACATACTTTCTACTCTTCATAATTATTTTTTCTTTGATACATGAAAAATTAAGAATATATATAAAATTTCAAAATGTTGAGAGTTTTTTGTCAACTTTTTGTAAAAGATATATGATTTTATGACTCGATAGTGAGCGGTTGTGTGTAGAAGAGTATTAATTCTCTGTTATTTGTTGAGATTTGTCTTGTGACCATATGTACATGCTTAATCTTTTACAATTATCCTTCTTTTACTTGATAAAAGTTTGTTATCTAATCGTGTATGTGGAAAGCATTGTAGGTTTTAATAAGTGATCTTTTAATGGAGCTTATCAAATTGGAAGATTACAATTTTCTACATCCTTCAGAATATTTGGTTGTCTCCACTCTCAATTACTGAGATTAATCATTGTAGATTAATCAGTTTTTACTTGGGGTATTGTCAATTTTTGTTTTATATATTTTAATGCTCTTATTAGGTGCATACATATTTAAAGTTGTTATATCTTCCTGTAGAATATTTGGTTTTATGTGGTGATTATATCCTTAACCTTACATTTTTTTTTACCTCAGTCTGTTTTTTCTGATACTGCCATAACTCAAATAGCTTTCCTTTAGTGAATATTTTCATGTTATATCTTTTTCCACCCCTTCACTTTCAAAATTTTTGTGCCATTGTGTTTTATGCATGTCTCTGGGAAAGATTATAAGTGTAGATTTTTTTCCTAATCTGTTTTTTAACAAAGAGAAGTGTCAATTTCCAATATCTGCGATTATTGATATTTGGAATTATTTCCACTATCTTATTTTGGGCTTTCAATAAGTAATGTTTTTCTTTGCTTTTTATCCCCTATCCTATCATATCTTCTATTATATTTATCATGCTTTCTTTATTCTCTTCTTTTTACTCATTTGGAATTTATAAATCCTGTTTCTATTATTGTGTTGACTACTCTTGAATTCCCACATTCTTATTTTATAGCAATGTTTTAAGTTATTAGCTTCCCTATCCTCCTGTGGAATCATACAAAGACCTTAGAATACTTTAAGTCTGATCTTGCCTCTCTCCTCTTCACCACTGTCCCAAGCACATCTGTTTTATTGACCAGTGTTTTGGTGCAAACTTTTTAACACTCCTAAAATTTAATACTGTTATAATAATAGTTTTATTAATTCAGTTCTTATTTAGATTTACTTGTTTCTCTGCTCATTGTTGTTTCTTGCCATTCTTACCTTTTATGTTCAATTTCTTTCGTCCTCTGAAGTTCATCTTTTAGTAGCTCCTTCACTGAGAGTCTGAAACTGCTAAACATCTTAAGCTTTGTTTGTCTGAAAATTTATCATACCTTCATTCTTGGGCAATGTTATTCCATTATCTTCTGGTCTCTCATGTTGCTGGTGTTAAGTCTGCATAAGTCTAACTTCTGTGTCTTTGTAGGTAGTTTTTGTTTTCTCTGATTTGCTATCAAAACATGCTCTTCACTTTTGGTGTTTTGTAATTTCACTATGATGTGTCTATATCTAGATTTTTTAAAAATCCTGCTTTGGATGGACTTTTGATTCCTAAATCTGAATATACATGTCTTTCATCAATTCTGGAATATATTCAGCCTTCTTTGTGTAGATTTTGCCTCTCCCAATTTCTCTTGTCTCTCTTTCTAGAACTCTTATCAGATGTATATTTTTATTTATTTCCCCTCTGTCCCGTTTTGTATTTTCTCTCTTTATAAGTCTCTCTGTTGAATTTTGAAAATTTCATCCATTCTGCATCTTAACCTGTCTACTGAAATTTTTAGTTTAATTAAGTTTTTGTAATTTCTAAAGGGTCTCTTTAATTTTTTCAAGACTATTTCTGGTGTTTTAAAATTTTTATTGTGCTTTGTTCTGTTTTCATGTGTTTGAAACATTTTTTTAATCATTTAAAAAAATGCTTTCTTTATAGTTCACCATATAGTTTTATGACCTGAAGTTCTTTGTGGTCTAATTCAGTTATCTATTTTTCTGCTGATTCTCACTTTTAGTGTGTATTGTTTTCTTGTATGTTTTATAAATTTATATGAAAGTTTGACCTCTTTAGGACTTCATTATGGAAATTCTGTGTGCCCGGACTGAAAATGTGTGCATTCAAAGTGATTTTTTTTTCTTGTTTTGACCAGGTGCCCCAGGGTTATCTTCCTGTAACTAAATTTATTGTAAATGCTTTACCTGGGTTCTTAAGACTGAGCTGGTAATGTAAATTCCAACCCAAACCTCAAAATGTTCTGGCCCATGTTTGAAAATTACTTTTTCTTTCTCAAATCTATGAATAGATAGGCATGCATCTTTGTTATCCCCCATTGCTAGTGAATGATTTCTTTCTATACCACAGTTCCACTAATATTATATCATTTTGAGGATCCTAAATTTGTGAAGGCATCTCATGTCAGACATCCTGCCTCATGCAGATTCAAGGCCTCGTTTGCTATCCTTGCACAGATGTTAGAAATCTAATTTCTTAGATACTAAGACCAGTGACCTTCCTTCTGCACCTGTATTTTTCTGGCATCTATGGATTTCTTTTTATTTATTAGGAGTTCTTCATGTAAATAATGTTCTTAAATATTCTGTAATTTCTAGGAGTTTGTGAAAGGTTATCCAGAGCAGTGTTCTCTAACATTTTTCACACCCAGGCACATAGAGAAAATAATATGTGTACACTTAGGCAAGATGATATCTATGCAGAATTTTGGAGTACCTGGGGAATGTTTGGAGGATGACTATATGAAGCTTGGTGAAAAAAATTAACACATAATTTTTGAATGAAACAAAAAATATATACAGAGGATACCAAATGCTAAAATTTTTTTAATCTTCAAATTTTTAATTGAAACACTTGAGTTTTTGTCCATGCACATTCCATTTTTATATGAGGTTTTGACTTCTGAAATGGATATATGCAATTCCTGATCAAGACTTTTCAATGATGATCTATTCAAAGTCTTAATAGTCAGCCATTAATGAGAAACTGTTCACACAATAAAATGATAAAATTTTTAAACTGTTCAAATATTTAAACCATATGAAATTATATTAAAGTAACAGTTCTTTTTTCATTCATAATTGTACTGTTGAAATTTCTTGTGAAAAACAAGTGATGGTAAGACAGGAATAAAGACACAGACCTACTGGAGAACGGACTTGAGGATATGGGGAGGGGGAAGGGTGAGCTGTGACAAAGCGAGAGAGAGGCATGGACATATATACACTACCAAACGTAAGATAGATAGCTAGTGGGAAGCAGCCGCATAGCACAGGGAGATCAGCTCGGTGCTTTGTGACCGCCTGGAGGGGTGGGATAGGGAGGGTGGGAGGGAGGGAGACGCAAGAGGGAAGAGATATGGGAACATGTGTATATGTATAACTGATTCACTTTGTTATAAAGCAGAAACTAACACACCATTGTAAAGCAATTATACCCCAATAAAGATGTTAAAAAAAAAAAAAGAAAAAGAAAAACAAGTGATGTTAAAATCTAACCAAACTTTCAATACTACAATGATTTAAGATAATGAAACATTTTAGAATAATGATGACCCTCTAATTTGCAGAATGTGCATGCCTATTTAGAATAGTCCTTGCGACTAGCTTGGACACCATTAAGTAGAAATTTTACTCCTGACTGGACAAAAGTATTGGATATATGGGAAGATAGAGAATCAAGGCCACTGTCTGGGACTGCATGCAGGCTTCTCATTACACCCTCAGCAACACTGGACCACTCCTTGGCCTACACCTGGAATGGAGCTCTTGAACTCCTCCACAGCACCACAACCCCCTTACTAAGGATGGGCAGAGCCCCAGGCCTCACACATGGCTACCTTGAGAGCTTGTGCTACAGGTCACCATTTGCAAAGTTTCAATATAGAGCATCATATTACTGAAACAAGAAGCCTGGGTTAAAATTTTAAATAGAGAGAAGAGAGAAAAATAAATAATGGAAGGAAGGCAGTAAGGCAGGCAGGCAGAAAGGAAGGAAGGAAGGAAGCTGTAAAGAACTAAAAGATCCAGTTTCATTGAAGATAAGGGGGAAAATCTCAATAAATGGTGAATACCTATTCTTATCTAGATGCAATGTGACAGGTGATTACTTATGTAATCTCACAGATTTTTATAAAAACTTTGTTAGGATGGTATTATCATCTGAATTCCAGATTGATTTTTAAATCAATATCAAAATGAATAATCATCTTGCCTAAGCTCACAGAACCAATGGGGAACTGGCTTTCAGTCTCAGATATATCTATCTGGAAAGTCCATGATCTTATTCTCTTGAGTCAGTGGACTTGGTTCAAATTCTAGCTCTACTACTAACTATTATGTAATTTTAATTTACTTAATCTCAATACCACTTGTCTCATCCATAAATAAGAGGTAATGAATAGTCCCTGTCTCAAAAAGTTCATTATCCTCAAAACAAGTGAGATAATGCATCAGATATCAGCTTGGAGTGAGGTCCAGGCATCTCTAGTACTTAAGAGCTATCCAGGTGATTCTAATACACAAAACACTGAAACTATGAGTGCTTAACTTAGAATTTGGTGCATAGAAAGTCTCAGAAGTTGTTATTTTTATAGTTGTTGCTGTTACCATTACCTCATGGTTACAGTTTCATCTGATGTATTTTGAGTATATAACTGACAAATAGCTAGAAAATATGGAAAGCCAAGATTTCCTGCACTGCTTACTTCCAAATACCTTTGATTCTCACAACCACATGCTGCCTTACTAAGTAAGCTAGAAACCATTTTTAAAAATGCACAGGTGGAGAATAATAAAAGACTGTTCAGGAATTCTCTGGCAGTCCAGTGGTTAGGATTCTGCACTTTCACTGCCAGGGTCTGGGTTCGATCCCTGGTTGGGAAACTAAGAACTAAGATCCTGCAAGACGTGCAACCAAAGGGAAAAAAAAAAAGGCATACTTATTGTCCAGACACTTAAGATTTAAGTCCTAGCTCTACCAGTTAATAGTTCTGGGATCTGGGGGTGGGGGGTAAGCCAGTTAGCCTTTATTAGATTCAATTTCCTCATGTCTAAAATTGGGCTAAAATAAACAACTTCTGTTTATGGCTAGAGAAGCTAAATAATATAGCATATTTTAAACACCTGAGAAAATTTCTGGCATGTATTAGGATATGAATGATCAATAAATATTCCACTTTTTAATTTCTTTATTCCAACTTCACATATACACATTATTTCTGTATTAGATTTCCCCCTGCATTTAGCATTAGTCTAGATCCTGAAAGTGCACCATGGCTTCCGGGTTCACTGGAGATGGATCTGACACCTGGAATCTCAGAAGAAAAAAGGGGGATTAGGCCCTGTGAGGTTCAAAGGCCATTTGTCCCCTTGATATTGATTTTCTTAAAACAGACAGTAGCCAAAACCCTGGCAGAAGTAATTGAACTGACAACAGGCAGGTCCAGGTTATTAATAATGGAATAGTCTTGGACATTCTTGATGACTTAATTTAATGACTGAAAGGAGTTCTGAAACTGAAATGCCTGGAGATGGGGTCAATGGTTAGGTCTCTGAGGAGAAAGGAAAACATGAGTTATTCCTAAGAAGTTATTTCATAGAACAAAGCATTTTATGGTAGTCCCAAATATGAGGCCAGAGGAAATGGTTTTGATTTTCTGTTTTTAAAGGAAAATGAAATTTTAAAGGCTTGAAAAATTGCCACTATATTTATTTTTGCCCTTATTTTGGAAAATAGACTTGGTTAGAGTTATGGCATTTGAACTTTAGTGAGTAACTCAAGGGTAGAGATCTTGGATATCTTCACTTTTTTATCCCTTGGGTTCAAATATCAGTTCTCCATCTTTTAATTGCATGGCTCAAGACAAGTTAGTTAATATCTCTGAACCTCAGTTTCCACATCTGTAAAATGGAAATGTTAATATTTTTATTATAATTATAAGAGAATATTTAAAAAATTTTAAGTGTATAAAATTTCTGGCACTTGACATTAATACCTCACACAATAAACATTTGTTCAATGAAATAATGCATGAATTTTGATGCTTCTGTCTTCCACTGCCTCTGGATAGAAAAGCCAGCCTATGGTTAACCTCTTGCAAGCTTTTCATTTTCTCTGACTATTCAGGCTGCCCTTGCCCTGAACATCATCCTCTCTCCTTTGGACTGTTTCAGTGGTCATTTAATGTCTTTTAGCCCCAGTTCTCTTTCCTTTCCCAGTCTCTCCTCCCCACTTGTGACAAAGCTGTTTATTAAAACAAAGACCTGATCTCTTTTTAACATACTACCCTTCTGGAAGGGTTTTAGTCATCTAAAACTTTCCACTCCCCCATTTTAAAGGTGAGAACCAGAGAGGGAAGGAGCTCACCCAAGTGTCTGTGCTACTATAAACTGATACTGAGATTAGGGTTGAGCTCAGTATTCCTGGCCCCTAGCAGAAGATAACAAAGGGGAAGCAGACATATATCCTTTAGTTCTAATCAAAGGGGTGCTGAGCAGTTACAAATTTTTTAGTTTCAATTTTGCACTAAGTTGTTATCTTTAGTTTTGTTGAACTTCAAACGCACTACTGTTACTATAATGATAATATTATTCATTTCCATGGAAATTCTAGGTGAGCCTAGAGAGAGGGCACAATTAATAATGATAACTAAAACTTATATAGCTTTCGCTATGCACCAAGCATGGTTCCAAACACTATACTTTTATTAAATTATTTAATTCTCATCAGTAATTCTAGGTACCATTACTATCCCAATTTTTCAGATAAGGAAACTGAGGCACAGAAAGATTTAGTAGCTTGGCAAAGTCACACATTGAGAGTGGTAGAGTGGGATTAAAACTCAGGCTTCCAGGTTCTAGAGTCTGTGTTCTTAACTACTATGTTAAGCTAGCAGAGAAGCTAGCAGAAACATATTGAATTTCTGTGAACGCCATTTATCCTCACTATGCTGGTAGTTAGTCCATATGGTTTCCTATAACCCTGCTTATTACTTCCAGTCCTAATTATCAGGAAGTTGCAACTTGAATAGCATAGTCTTCTGATAAACTTTTCCCTCTTTCTTTTTCAGAGAGTCATTTTCAACATTGTTAACTTCAGCAAAACTAAAAGTCTTTATAGAGATGGGATGGCCCCTATGGTGAAATCTACCAGCAGACCAAAATGGTAAGTGACCCACAGAATGGGACCTCCTTCTGACTGGGGAATTTGACCCAGGGCTCAAGTTTATCTGCTGTATGGCTAGGGCTTAGTCTCACTGGCACTAAGAAGAGTTAGATGAGTTTCTGGATGGCCATTATCTGGGCTGTAGCTACTGCTCTTTGAGAATGTTGGAATAGAAAACATGGTCCCATGTTTGGAGTCACTAACATTCTATTATGCAGGAAGGTACAGTCTGTTATTTGATAAACTCCCTGTCCTGTTTGCCTTTTATCATGATATATTTGGAAGCATAATTAAGTTGATCCCGTTCCTTTCTTTTCTAACCTGGGCATACATATTGTACAGTAACCTAGGAGGACATCAGGAGCTACAGTTTAGAAGATATACCTTGGTTTGCTTGTTTGTTGTGGTGTTTTGTATAGATGTTGTTTGGGTTTTTTGGATGTTAAAGTTCTATTTGTCCCATTGCTATAGTGTGGATGAAGACAGTTGTATAGGATTACTTAATAATAGTAATGATGATGATGATGATAATGATGTTAATAATAACTACTGTCACTTACTGAGAGAGCCCACTCTTTGGCAGATGTTTAATATTTGCTGTTACTAGTCTCACAAAATTTTTGCAAGGGACATTTTAAATATCCCTATATTACAGATGACGAAATTGAGGCTAGGATAGGTTAAGGACTTTCTCATGACCATAGATAGTAAGGGGAGGAGCCTGTGTTATTGTTATTATCCCACACTGACATTCAAACCAATTAATTTCTTCATCCATTCATTCATGTATTCATTCAACATTGATTGCACCAAAATGAGAGTCTTTAAAGACAGAAACCAAGAGTTATTCATCTGTCACACAGGAGATGTTAAGTGAATGCTTTTGAATTGAACTGAATTCATGATGAGAATTTACATGTAAAGTGCCTGGCACTTGCTTAGTGCTCAATAAATGTCATCTATTATTGATAGTATAATGTAGAATACTATACAAATTCCAGGAATTGTTAATATTATTCTAGCTTTGATACCTGTTCAAATATTAATGACTAGTGAGAAGATCATTTCCAAGTACCTATATTTATAGAAAGCTAGCAATTCATAAATATTGAATTGTGCTTTTATGTAGAAAAGATACTTGGCAATTTTCTATAAATGCTGGGCTGAGAAACTCAGGTTTGTAAAAGTGTAGGCGTTTGATGATGATAATGAAAACTCTTTATTAAAAGATAAAAATATCTTCCTGGGCCTGTTTTTTACTTTACTAAATCAAGTTAACTCTGCTGCTGTTCCTCAGTTTCCTTTTGACATTGGGATCTGAACAAGGGGTAGGCCTTTGCTTTGAGTCTCTGAATTCGGCCTGAGTGGATAATAACAGAGCACTTATTTCTGTGAATAGGCATATGTGTAGATAGGTGCTTCAAACCTTGTCAACGAAGGATATCACTGTTGATCTGCTCACAAGGGCCTTAAAATAACATTGTACTTCTTTCACCAGGCTCTGTGTTGGGATCTTACATAACAGCAATAATCACCATTTGGTTTCCTCAAGTGTTCAGTTCTGGAGTCTTCTCTTTTTGTGTGCTTTTGAAAATCCTTTTGCCTTAATTATTTCATTTTGTTTTGTTTTGTTTCTCATGGACTACCATTTGGGTCCCCTCTGTCAGGGCTGTTGACAAGCTTTTGAAATATTAATGAGTCCCTGTATTTATATTATAATGCCTTAGAAATAAGTTAGCGTTCTTATCCAATGTTGGCAGGCTCTCAGCAGCCTCTGTTATCCAGTCACTGGACTTCTCTAATCGTCTAAAAAGAGTTTAAAATTTCAGAACCAAGTTTGGTGTAGTTGAAGCCAATAAGGCACAAGGTACCAGAGTAAATCAAGTTGTTGATATGTCTAATCTCCCCTGTCTTTTGCTTTACCATCCCCTGACTTTGGATGGAAAGCTTTTTACCTTCCTTCACACTCCCTTTTCCTCAAGCAAGACATTTGGATATTTATTTACTTGATAGGACTTTACTGAGCACCTTAATGTGCTATGCACTATAGATATTGGGCATATACAGGATTAATGTGACAGAAACGATCTGTTCCCAAAGAGAACTTTCATTTTAGAATTTTATTAACTGATCTCTGCAGGCCATAATTGTTACCCTTCTTTCTACTGTTTTTTTCTGAAGATCGTTTCTGTACCTTTGGTGCTTTCTGCCTAGGACTTTCTTCCATTCCTTTGTTGATTCCCAGTTTGAGAACCTATCTTCCAGTAATCATCATCCTAAATGTACCCAGGGTAACATAAGAAGTGATGTGACTGTTTAGCTCTCAGATTATTAGATTTTACTGGTCCTATGGAGTTCCGCAATTGATTCTAAACAGTGTCCCGACTCGAGGCTGACAATTGCCATACAGCTCTCTTGTCTTCTCTAGTGTCTTCCTAATTCTAGTTTCCCCAATACCAGGGCAACCACCATAATAAAAGGAGAAGTAATGGATACTTTTCTTGTCTAGGGGCTTTACCTATTTTAATATTACAAATAGGCATTGGAAATATTCTTACCTCATGACAAACATTAAAAGCCCTAAATTTCCTGGATGAAATATATACCAAATTGGGAAAATAAACTTTCTTCACATTTTCAAGGTGAAATAAACATTCGTCTTCACCTGTCACAGAGGGCTGTAACTGATTCCAAGCAAAGATGCCTTCAGAACTTAGCATGGGTCTGGTAATCAATTAGTTGTAGAAAGCAAATAAGCAAAAGAAGCAACTAAAAAGCCATTATGCAAATAAATATATGATCACTCAAGTCTGTTCTGCCTTGAGGAGATAAAATCAGCATACCTAGCAGCAAAGTGGAGAAACTGAAAGATTCAGAAGTTTTCTGCCTATTTTAGTTCATTCTAATTCTGTTTACATATTAGACTTACAGGGATTGTTGGTTGTTGGGACTCTGTAGCATGAAGTTTTTTCAACCATAACTGATTAATATTTTTTAATATTGTCAAAGGCTGAAATTTCTATGTGCTAGACACTGTTGGAAACCAGCATTACAAAACAGCCGATATTTGTATCCTCACCTATGCAGAAACTAAACCTAGGATATTTACACAGCTAGTAAGTGGTGGCATTAGCTAGAGACCTCAGGACTCTACCTTTACTGTTCCTCCCATATTCCATGCATGGAAAGGGTAGAGAAGGGGGCACAAAGAAGCAGCGTGTAGCATGCAGCTGTGTGGCCTTTGGTAGATCTGAAATAACTTCTCTGATTGATTTGTCCATTGTAGTAGATTGAGGAGATTGGACTATATCTAAGATGTAGCTTTCATGTAACACATTGTTACGGAGCATCTAACTTTGTGCTAGGTGCTGGGGTGATAAATATGAATATGACCTGGATTATATCTTTAAAATTTTATTTTTTAGGGGTTTAAATGAAACAGAAACATAAATAGGCACAATGTAAGGAGCATTGTACTAAAGACCACTAGGGAGGTATATAAAATGTGCTGTGGATTAGAGATGAAGAAAATAATACTATTAGGACTTGGGGAGAAAGGGAGAAGCTTCTGGGGCAGGTGGTATTTCAGCTAGATCTTGAGGAAATTGGACAAGAACAAAATTAAGGAAATGGGATTCCAAATGCAAGATATAACTTGATGAGCCATGATACCTCTTTTACGAGCCTCAGTTTCCTCAGTGTAAAAAGTGCATAATAATACTTTCTTACAGAGTTGTTATGATAAATAAATGTGAAATGGATGTGTAAATACTTTTTAAAGTCTCAAGGATCTTATTAATTCAATAAATTTATTTTCCTCTGTCTCACCCAAGACTGACTGAATGAGTGTTATTCCTTCTTTCCTTCCCTTTCTCCTTCCTTCCCTCCCTTCCTTCCTTTATTCTTTTCTTCCTTCCTTAAGCTTGTCAATAAATGCTAAGTAGTTACAATGGACCAGGAATTATGTAAGGTATTGGAGTAAAACAAGAGAAATATGATTACTGTTCTCATAGAGCTCATAGTCTACAGGGCTAGACATTAAATACGTAACTTTTGATAAATGTGATAACTGTTAAAATGGGATAATTCAGCATGCATGGAAACTATTCAGCATGCTATATAGCAGTTAAGACTTAGACTGCTTCAAGGATAAGAGACCTTCCTTAGGAATGTTATTTATGCTGAGAGGTACAAGATCAATAAAAGTTACATCATAGTGGGTGGAGGTATGTGTGAAGTGATAGAATGTGTTTGACAGCCAAGAGTTGAAACAGATCATTACACCTTTGATGAACAAAGAAAGGACAATGTGATTGGAGTATGAAATTCTAAGGAGAAAGTCTGGAGAGGTAGGTGTGAGTGAAACTGATGTGAGCCTTGTAAACCGAGATAAAGAGTTGGACTTGATTCTGAGGGCAATGTAAAGAAATTGAAAGGATTAACCAAGAGCCAGGACATGATTGGCATTTTATAAAGATTAGTCTTGTTTCTGAATAGAGAATATCTTGGAGAGGAAGACAGTTGTTTAGAGATTTTTTGCAATACCTTAAGCCAATGATGGATTAGAAGGATAACGGTAGTGATGAAAACAAGTGGATGGATTTGAGGGTTAACAGAGGTTGAATAAACTTGTCTGTGATTGACAGGCTGTGGCGGGTAAAATAAAGTGGGGGTGGGGTGGTGTCCTGCATGACTCCCAAGTTTTCTGGAATAGGCAACGGAAGGGACGGTGGTGCCATTTACTGAAGATAGGGGCCATGGAACAAGAGACAATTTTGGCAGATTTGGTTGGATAGGGGATATGATGAGTTTAGCCTTGGAATCATTTAGCTAGAAGTGCCTGGGAGATACCTAAGCAGAGATGTCAAGTAGGCAATAGGGTATATTGATAAGCAACTCAAGACATGAATATGGAGGTGCATATTTAGAAGTCATAAGCCTGTAGATGATAACCAGAACAGTGGGAACAGATGTGATCCCCCAGGGAGGTCATATGTAGTGAAAAGAGACGATTAGGACAGGGCTCTGAGAAATCCCCATTTAAAGGTCAAGAAGAGGATGAGAAGCACAAAAGAAGATGAGAGGGACCGGCCAGAGAGTAGGAAAAAAACCAAGAAACTGTGGTGTCATGAAACCGAGGAGACAAAAAGGAGTAGCTAACACTGCCAACTGCTACTGAGGGGTCAAAGATAATTAAGGTTTTAAATGCTCAATGTCTGTAGTGACATGGAGGTTGTTAGAGGCTTTGGTGAGTGTACTTTTAGTGATGTGGTGAGAGTTCAAGCCAGACTGTGTGAGTTGGGGGATAGAGAAAGTGTGAAGAAATGGAGACCATAATTATGGACAGTTCTTTCAAAAGTGTGGCTACAAAAATGGAGGAAAGAGATACAAGCCCATGAGATAGACAGCAAGTAAACAAACGGTTAAAATATTCTTTTGAATTAAATGCAGTGATAGAGTTATGTACAAATAAGCAATAGATCTATATTCTCTATTCTTAACATAATGATAATCTTTAGCCTTATTCTTGTCAAAAAATGTCTAAAATTTTGAAATTAATTTTTTTTCCTGAAATAATGGTGCTTTACTCTTATTGTTACAAAATAATATTTTTGAAAAATTATAAATTCATGAATTAATAATTTGTAAAACAAATAAGTCATATACTTAAAATTAAATTACATCCCTTTGCCCACCCCCCATATACCTATCCTCTTTCCCTGCTTTATTTTTCTATGTAGCACTTATTTCCACCTAACAAATTATAATGCATTATTTTATTAGTGACCTCTCCCTCTATTAGAAAGTAAACACCATGAGAATAGCAATTTTTGTCATTTAAAAAATTCACTTCTGGGCCTTCCCTGGTGGTCCAGTGGTTAAGATTCCATGCTCCCAATGCAGGGGGCCTGGATTTGATCCCTAGTCAGGGAACTAGATCCCATATACTGCATCTAAGAGCCTGTATGCCGCAACTAAAGATCCCACACTTGGCAACTAAAGATCTGACATGCCACAACTAAGACCCTGCACAGCCAAATAAATAAATAAATATTAAAAAAACTTTAAAAAATTCACTTCTGTATCCCTAGCATCTAGAACTGTGCCTGACATATAGTAGGTACTCAATAAATGTTTGTTAAACGAATTAATCCATTATCCCTGCACTAAACCTAAAAATTACTTTTAATATTACATTTTCCTTTTTAGTTTATTTCCATGGAAACAATCAAATATATATACCCATTTGTATTCTGTCCTTTTCATTTAACATTATATCGAAGCAGTTTCTCATGTTTGATCCTAATGTTCATTATACCATAGTTGGAGAATGTTTTACCATTTTCAGTATCACAAATTACTGTGTCGTATTCCTATTGCTGGCTATTTAGACTGCCTATATATTGTTTTTCTAAAGTAGATACTATTATATAGATTTACATTTATTAAATTATTTTTTAAAATCAGTTCCTAAGAGAGAGATTGCAGAGTTAATGATTATAAGCTCCTGATATGCATGCTCTCAGAATATGTTATATTCATATTGGTCTTTCACATATTCAATATTCATATTCAATATGAATATGTTATTATCATATTGGTCTTTCACTCTATCAGGTTTACTGCAATCTGGACAGCATTAAGAATTGACATTGAAAAAAAAAGATTAATTTAGGAGATGTAATATGGTCCTTGTAGTTGTTTTGTTCTCATTTAAGTTTTATATTTTAAGTCTATTAGCATTAATGCAATGCCATAAAATCAAGTTTCCAAAAATAAATACATATCCATTAAAAAGAAAAGGCAAGACATTACGGACATCTGGTTCTGGGACAAGATGGAATAGATGCATATCTCCCTATTTCTTTCACTAAATACAGCTAAAAACCATACACATTACTTATGGGAAAAACAGAGACGACTCTGAAAGGTGAAGAGATGAGGCAAGAATGGCAAGGTTTCTCAGGACCTGACAAATGATATAGTGGTGAGAACCTTGGGTTTTATTGTTGCCTCATAAACGCCAGAATGGTTGCTCAAGAAAGCAGCAACCTGGAAATGCCCACAGGCACAGAGAAAAGCCAAGCCTTCCCAAAAGCCTGTTCTGGCTAAGCAAAGGACAGGAAAGGGCAGCCTAGTAAGACAGAAACTTTGAGACAATAATTGCCTACTCTAGCCAAACACTGTGGAAAAAACCTGTAGGCCCATCTTCTCCCCTAACAACAAAGGTTGAGTGGGGAGCCTAGGCTTCCATTTTTGCTCCAAACCCCCAACCAGTTCATATCAGAGAAAAGTACAGAACTTGGACTGTTATTCCAGCTGGTCAGTAATGAATCCCTTTCACCTATGATGTCAGACCACATGAGGAATATGGATTTCCACCACCTACTTGTGGATGAGATCAATAGCAGAGTGCAGGGGAACAGAGACAGAATAAATGAATGTGAGGATGGAACAATAGAAGTTACCCATTCTGAACGATACAGAAAAAAATAGACAAAGAAAAATGAACAGAGCCTCAGAGACCTAATATTCATGTCATTAGAATCAAAAGAAGAGAAGAGAATGGGACTGAAAAAGTGTTTTAAGTGGAGGAAATCTTCTCAGATTTGAAAAAAATACATAAACCTACAGATTCAAGAGACTGAGTGAACCCTAAACAGGAAAAACTGAGGGAAATCTATGCCAAGAAACATATAATCAAAATTCTGAAAACTAAGCACAAAGAAAGAATCTTGAAAGTGTCGAATAATAAGAGGAAATATGCCAGAGGGAAGTGACATAATGTTTGTCAAATGCTGAGAGAAAAGAATTGTCAACCCTGAATTCTATATCTAGCAAAAATGTCTTTCAAGCATGAAGGGGAAATCAAGACATTCTAGATGAAAGAAAAACTAAGAATATTTGTCACCAGTAAACCTACTCTAAAAGAATGGGTAAAAGAAGTTCTTGAAACAGAAAAGAAATAATAAAGAAGGATTCTTGGACTATCCAAAAGGAAGAAACAGAAAGTGAAAATATGGGTAGATACAACAAAATTTCCTTTTTCTCTGTGTTCTCTAAATTATGTTTGATGTCAAAGCAAAAATTATAACATTTTCCAATGTTTTCAATGTATGTGGAGGAAATACTGAACACAATTATATTATATGTGGAGGGGTAAAAGGACTTAAAAGGAGGAAGTGTTTCTATACTTTTCACTCAAATTGGTAAGTGTCAACACCAGTAGATTATGATGTTATGTATTCATATTATAATAGGATGATGAAGGAGGTGGGGTGGGTGTAACATAAAGGGGTAGCATCTGGGAGATCTTTATTGTGGTAACATAATTCTGTATCTTGATTGTGTTGATGATTACATGTGATAAAATGGTATAGAACTATACACACACATTGTAGCGATGTAAATTTCCTGATTTGATGCTGTACTATAATTACAAAAGATGCAGCATTTGAGGGAAACGAAGTGAAGGGTATACAAGATCTCTCTGCACTAGTTTCACAAATCCATTAGAATCTATAATTACCACAAAACAAAAAGGTAAATCTATACTACTTAACTCTATCCCCCCCCACACACAAAAAAAGCTCCCAAAGCATAAGAATAGTTTGAAGAATGTAAAAAAGTACACAAGGATCTAAGGTTTCCAAGGGATTGAAAGAGGGGTGGGAGAAAACATGAGGAGGGGCCTTTTGAAGCCAGAGATGTAACAAAAGGAAAAACTCTAAAAAATTTAGTCTAGAATAGATCATGTAACCCAAGGAACTGTGGAAGTAGAAGTAGGGTAGTGGGGTGAGAGTAACATGGACTTGAGTCTATATTCCACCTCTGGGGAGGGGGTGAGGACAAGATGGCAGAATAGAAGGACCTGAGTTCACCTCCTCTCACAAATATACCAAAATCACAACTAACTGCTGAACATCCATTGACAGAAAAGGACTGGAACTCACCATAAAAGATATTCTACTTCCAAAGACAAAGAAGAAGCCACAGCAAGATGGTAGGAGAGGCACATGTGCAATACAATCAAATCCCACACCCACCAGTTGGGTGACCCACAAACTGGAAAATAATTATGTCACAAATGTTCTCCTACAGGAGTGAGAGTTGTTTTTCTGTTTTCTATTTTATTTTTTTTATTTAAAATATTTTTTTTGGCCACACTGCATGGCATGTGGGATCTTAGTTCCCCAACCAGGGATTGAACCTGCATCCCCTGCATTGGAAGCATGTAGTTTTAACCACTTGACCACCACTGGAAATCCCAGGGTGAGAGTTTTGAGTCACATGCCTGTCCCCAGTCTTGAGTCTGGCATCAGGAGGAGGAGCCCCCAAAGCATTTGGCTTTGAAGGCCAGCACGGCTTGATTGCAGGAACACCATAGGACTGGGGGAAGCAGAAATACCACTCTTGGAGGATGCACACAAGGTCTCGTGCACACCTGGACCCAGGGGAGTAAACAATGACTTCATGGGAGCCTGGGCCAGACCTGCTTGCTGGTCTTGGAGAGTCTCCTGGGGAGGCGGAGGGTGGCTGTGGCTCACTGTGGGGATGACACTGGTGCCAAAGGTACTGGGGAGTATTCACTGGTGTGAGCTGTCCTGGAGGCCGCCATTTTGATGCCAAGACTTGGCCCCACCCAACAGACCTTAGGCTCCAGTGCTGGGATGCCACAGGCCAAATAACCAACAAGGCAGGAACACAGCCACACCCATCAGCAGACAGGCTGCTTAAAGCCTTCCTGAGACCATAGCCACCTCTAAACACACCCCTTGACACAGCCCTGTCCACCAGAGGGACAACACCAACTCCACCCACCAATGAGCAGGCATCAGTCTCTCCCACCAGGAAGGCTGTACAAGTCTCTTGGACCAGCCTCACCCACCAGGGGGCAGACACCAGAAGTAAGAAGGACTACAATCTTGTAGCCTGTGGTACTGCAAACACAGAAAGTTAGACAAAATGAGACAGCAGAGGAACATGTTCCAGATGAAGGAACAAGATAAAACCCCAGAAGAACAAAGTAAAATGGAGGTAGGCAATCTACCTGAAAAATAATTCAGAGTAACGATAGTAAAGATGACTCAAGATCTCAGAAAAAGAATGGAGGCACAGACCAAGAAGAACAAGAAATATTTAACGAAGAGCTAGAGGATTTAAAGAACAAACAAACAGAGTTGGACAATATAATAACTGAAATGAAAAATACAGTAGAAGGAATCAATAACAGGATAAATGAGGCAGAAGAATAGATAAATGAGCTGGAAAACAAAACAGTGGAAATCACTGCCACAGAACAGAATAAAGAAAAAAGTATGAAAAGAAATGAGGACAATTTAAGAGACTTCTGGGCAACATTAAATGCACCAACGTTCACATTAGAGGGGTCCCAGAAGGAGAAGAGAGAGAGAAATGGCCTGAGAAAATATTTGAAGAGATAATAGCTGAAAACTTCCCTAACATGGGAAAGGAAACAGTCATCCAAGTTCAGGAAGCGCAAAGAGTCCCATACAGGATAAACCGAAGGAGGAACATGCTGAGACACATGTTAATCAAATTGACCAAAGTTAAAGACAAAGAGAAATAGTAAAAGTAACAAGGGAAAAGCAACAAATAACATACAAGGAAATCCCCCATAAGGTTATCAGCTGACTTTTCAGCAGAAACTCTGCAGGCCAGAAGGGAGTGACACAAAATATTTAAAGTGATGAAAAGGGAAAACCTACAACCAAGAATATTCTACCCAGCAAGGCTCTCATTGAGGTCTGACAGAGAAATCAAAAGCTTTACAGACAAGCAAAAGCTAAGAAAATTCAGCACTACCAAACCAGCTTTACAACATTGCTAAAGGAAATTCTCTAGGTGGAAAAGAAAAGGCCATGACTAGAAATACGAAAATTTGAATGGGAAAGCTCAGCAGTAAAGGCAAACATACAGTAAAGGTAGGAAATCATCCACACACAAACATGATATCAAAATCAGCAATCGTGAGAAGAGGAGAGTACAAATGCCGGATATTGGAAATGCATTTGAAATTAAGAGACCAGCAACTTAAAACAATCTTGCATATATAGAAACTGCTATATCAAAGCCTTGTAGTAACCACAAAGCAAAAATCTACAAGAGATATACACACAAAGACAAAGGAATCCAAACACAATGTAAAGATAGTCATCAAGGGACTTCCCTGGTGGTCCAGTGGCTAAGACTCCATGCTCCCAATGCAGGGGGCCTGGGTTCAATCCCTGGTCAGGGAACTAGATCCCACATGCCACAACTAAGAGTATGCATGCCACAACTAAAGATCCCTTGTGCCACAAGGAAGATCCTTCATGCCACAACTAAGACCCAGCACAGCCAAATAAATAAATATTAAAAAAAAAGAGGTAGTCATCAAATCACAAGAGAAGAGAACAAAAGAGGAAGGGAAGAAAAAAGACCTACAAAAACAAACCCAAAATAATTAACAAAATGGCAATAAGAATATACATATTGGTAATTACGTTAAATGTAAGTGGATTAAATGCTCCAACCAAAAGACATAGACTGGCTAAATGCATATAAAAACAACAGCCATGTATGTGCTGTCTACAAGATGCCCACTTCATATCTAGGGACACATACAGACTGAAGGTAAGGGGATGGAAATAGGTATTCCATGCAAATGGAAATCAAAAGAAAGCTGGAGTAGTAATACTCATATCAGACAAAATAGACTTTAAAATATATTCCATCTCTGGGTCTACCACAAGCTCATGGAATGAATCATGAGTAAGTCATACAACCTCTCTGTGCCACCATTTCCTCACACAGGACCCAGCAAGGTTGTCCACTCTGGATGATCTTCACATTGTGTTTACTGGAGAGTTCTTAACCAGGCAAGGGTAGAACCCAGCCAGCATGCAGGACATTCTTTCTTATTTCCACCAGAGAAGATGTGTTTTTGTCCTCTTCCCTTATCAGTGATTGAGTTGAATTTTGTTTTAAAAAAGATATATGCTGATATCCCTCTCCCCTCTTTATAAAAGAGAGATTATTATCTACAGTCTTTCAGATGGGAAATAGAAACCAGAAGAAGACAGATGACTTGCTCCAAATCATACAGCAAGTAAATGCCAACAGAGCCTGGAGCCCACATGGGACTGAATTATAGGCCTATCACTTTCCTCACTCCTGCCACATTACCTTCAAATGAAGCTTGAAAACTTGGAGCTTGGTGACAACTTCTACCATCGTCTAACCATTTAGTTTTATATAGTGCATCCTACCAACTGGAACTATCCAACAATGGAGGGCTGTCAGCATGTGGTGAGTTCTAGAGCTGCTTCAGCTGAAGGAGGATGGTTCCCTGTTAGGGAGAAGTGGAGAGGATTCATGCTCCGGGAGGGAGAGTGGACCTATCAGTATCAGTGTTCCCAATTAAATTATAGGGCATGCTGGCAAAGTATTATAGTTACTGGTATTCTTTTGACCTCAAAACTCAAATGGAAAGAAGCACAGAAGGGAAGAGGGAAGGAAAGAATCCATGCTACAATCCCAGTCATGGGACCATGAGACAAATGAGGAAATGAGAGAGCCGAAGAGAATTTGCTGATTAATGAACCAGAAGGTAGTGACTTCCAAGATCCCCTTAAACTCAAACTATGGCCTAAATTACTAGGATTTTAGGTTCTTTGTATGGATTAAGATTAATGCACATCATTCTGTCATAGACAGCTTTCAGACATTGTGCTTGGTTCTATGATCCTCTCAGAACTTTGGAAAGGGTATCTATCACTTTCCCAATCTTATGAACGAGGATACTGAGGCTCAGAGTGATTAAGTAACTTGCTCTAATAGTTTAGGAAAGCTAGTAAGTGGCAGAGCTGGGACGTGAATACCAAGTCAATAATTTAAATCTTAGTCATTTTCCCTATTCTAATATAGTAGTGGTTAAGAGCTTAGTTATGGTTTGAAGTGCAGAGATCTGAAGTTGAACCTGGCTCTGTTGTGTCTGCCATGAGGACTTGCTCAAGGTCATACAGCAAGTAAGTGCAGTACAGAGCCTGGCATCCACGTGGGACTGACTAGCAGAACCATAATTTTCCTCAACCTGCCCCACTGCCTCCCTTTGCTTTTTCTCCAAGAAAAGGGGCTGACATGTAATAGCCTGGTGTACGAAAAAAAGCACTGGCTCTGCCGTCAAACAGTTGAAACTGAACTCAAATCTCAGATCTTGCCTTTGGGCAAAACCAATAATATTTACCATTTATTTACTTCAAATAATACAGATGGTGTGCTTAATATCCTGCCCAACATCCCAGAAGGAAGGAGTCTTAGTGATTACCTAGCCAAAAGCCCACATTTTGCACACGAAGAAACTAAGGGCCAGAGAAGTATTTGTCTAAAGACTCTAACTACTCTGTAGGAATTAGATTTAAAGCCAGTACCTCTAACTCTTTGGGCACAATATGAAACAATCTGCCCAACAATTTATTGTTACAAAATGATTTTGCATCATGGTATTGTCATGATAGCTCCAGGAGGCAGGAAAGTCAGAGGTTATCACCTCCGGGTTGAGGAAACCCAGGCTCAGAAAAGGGTGTCATAACTACTCAGGGGCAGAGAGCAAAGCCTCAGCCCCAGATCTGTGTGACCCTTAGCCATGCTGTTTCCATTACCTACTCCTGACTGGTAGGGTGACCAACCAAACTGGTTTGCCTAGAAGTATGGGGTTTCCTGGGATGTAGGAATTTAAACTTTAGTTTTAAATTGAGAATTTCCTGGGAAAACCAAGACAAACTGGTCATCCAACTCCTGAGGGAGAGGCAGAAATGAAGACTCAGGGAGGTAACTCTAAAGACAGAACAGAAGAAAGACCCTGTGTTAATATTAGGAAGATAAAACCAAAGACCACAAAATAATATTGGCATAGTCCACTAATACTCTAATCAGTTTCATCACTAATATTAATGTTATTACCAGTTACCCTTGAACATTTCCCTATTAAATAATAGTACCAAGAGCTATGTTTGCATTTAGATTAGGTTTCAAAGTGCTCCCTTCCACCGTAGGTTAGGGATCACTAAGAAAACCTGAACATTTCCGTGAAAACTGACAATGGCATTATGTTAAAATGTCCATGTAGTTTAATATTTTAAGAATTGAAATATGTAGTAGAAAGAAATCAAGAATAGGAATCTAAAAATCTGAGTCCTAGTCCTGGCAATACTGTTCCGAGATTTAAACAATCAAAAAAGATCCATATTATGGAAAAATCTTTGTATAAAACAGTATTCATTATACGGTAGTTGATAATGATAGAAACTCAAACTAACCTAAATGTCCAAAACCAGGAACATTATTAAGTAAATTATAATGTGTCAACTTGATGCAGTATTATGTAGGCATTAAAAAATAGTTTCCAAGCATTAGTAATAACATGGGAAAATGCTGATCTTATATAAAGTAAAAAAGTAGGGTATAATACTATATGTAATTGTCATAATAGTATGAAACCTATGTATGTATATATACAGTACATTAAATACACACATATATAATACTGTTAACTGGTGTCTATAGATGGTAGGATTATGGTAGAATTTTATTTCTTTAGAGTTTTTTATAGTTTTAGATATTCTACAATTTTGTATTCTTGAAAAATCAAAGTAATATTTATTAAAAATAAAATAATAGTTTGTTAAATGATGTTAAAAATTGACTTACACTTGGGTTGAGTCATATCACTTTCCCGGGACTAAGTTTCCTCATCTTAGTAAAATGGATATAATGTACCCTATCCTTCTGACCTCCCAGGGTATTATTTATATCAGTAAAGACAATGGGAGTGAGAGAGTAAGAGGCGTTTGGAAATACAGGCCATGACCAAGAGTCAGATTCTTATTAAGAGATGAGACAGGTGGACATGTAACCCTACCAAGTCACCTGTGGCAGTGGTGTGCTAGAGCTGCTCCTATCAGCTTGCAGAAGCTGATTATTAAGTTTTCAGCAATTTTGTGAGCTGCTTTTAAAACCATTGGTAGTTTTAGTTTGAAATCATCACATATTTATATCATCAAAATTGAATCAGGCCATTAAGGTGACACCAGCACCTCTTGAGTGTTGTGAGAGGCTGAAGAAATGAATGGAAATGTGGATTCTTGTATATTCACAGGACTGTGTCTCATTTAGGTCTCCAAAAGGAAACAGACAGCACACCCAAGTTATGATAATTTGAGGGAGGTTTATTTATAAAGGCCTGTTGTATTAAGGATAGGTGGATAGTGCAAGAACCTGGGGCTAGAAACATCAGAATTGTTACAGGAGGGAGAGGTTATTGTAACCTAGAAAGAAAGAGTTGTATAGAGTGGGCTGCTTTGAAGGCAGTAGTGACCTTCTATCAGGAAAAATAGCCAACCTTAGATGACATTATGGGAAGGGATCCAGAGACATAAATACCTCTGCCTCCTTCCTGACTCTGATTTCTTGCTAGATGTCCCCATTGGAGGACCTAAACAGAGGCCAGAATCACAGAATGCAGTTGATGTAATCCATAGAGGTCAGCCATCTCAGGCAGAGAAAAGGGTAAATAAGGATGAAGAGTGTTACAGAGGGGCAAATGGAATGTAGGCAGCACAGTTTAATTTCAGTTTCAGTTTCCAGCTGACACTGACTTGAGTCCTTGTTTTCCTATGAAAAGATATATAATAATACCCTACTTTTCAGGATGGTTTTGAAGATTTAATAGAACACGTGAATCACCTTACTGGAAGCACCTGATGTACAGTAACGTGTCCAGAAATAGTGGCAATTATTATTGTACTATATTACTTCATATCATTGAGCTTTATTTCTCTTATCAACAAAATAGATAAAATACTACTTGCTGCCCAATGGTTATTGTAATTATAAACATTAACCTTAGGATGTAAAAACACTCTGTAAGATATGATGCTTCAAATAATATTAAATATAAGATGGACCCTATACTCTTTATCAGAACTGAAAACTCAGCTTTCTGTTTCTAGACCCATCACCCCTTTCTCTACCTATAGAAATCCTACCCAAGTGTTCTTTTTTTTTTTTTAACATCTTTATTGGGGTATGATTGCTTTACAATGGTGTGTTAGTTTCTGCTTTATAACAAAGTGAATCAGTTATACATATACATATGTTCCCATATCTCTTCCCTCTTGCGTCTCCCTCCCTCCCACCCTCCCTATCCCACCCCTCCAGGCGGTCACAAAGCACCGAGCTGATCTCCCTGTGCTATGTGGCTGCTTCGCACTAGCTATCTACCTTACGTTTGGTAGTGTATATATGTCCATGCCTCTCTCTCACTTTGTCATAGCTCCTGCTTCCCCCTCCCCATATCCTCAAGTCCATTCTCCAGTAGGTCTGTGTCTTTATTCCTGTCTTACCCCTAGGTTCTTCATGACATTTTTTTTTTCTTAAATTCCATATATATGTGTTAGCATACGGTATTTGTCTTTCTCTTTCTGACTTACTTCACTCTGTATGACAGACTCTAGGTCTATCCACCTCATTACAAATAGCTCAATTTTGTTTCTTTTTATGGCTGAGTAATATTCCATTGTATATATGTGCCACATCTTCTCTTTTATACCTCAGACTTGCAAATCCTCTTTGTATGCCTGGAATCCTCTTCCTTCTCCTCCTCTTCCTGGTTAACTTCTGTATATGCATCAGGCTGCAACTTCGATGCCGTTTCTTTGGGGAAAGCATCATCACTGGAATCACTAAGATGAGATCAAGCACTCATGTATTCACACAGCTTCCTCCCATCATATACTGTATCTTATATTCCTATGGATTTAACTTCCTTCCCCTATGAACTTCTTAAGGGCATAACAATTTATTTGGCATGTCACAGGGTCTATATATATTAGGGTATGCTAACTATTGTATTAGATTGAAATGTCTAATAGATCAAGCAAATATAATATTTTTATAATTTATAATATAAATTTTTTTCATCATGAATAAATGGACAGGGTATCTCTTGACTATATAGCCATTCAGGGACCCAGGGTGACTGTTATCTTCAATGTATTAGCTTCCAGGGTTACCTGAGCATCATCTCCATTCCAGCCAGCTAGATAGGAAAAGAGGTAGGAAGATCCCACGTGGGAGCTTTTCATTAGCAGTCCCGAAAGTGGCTCATAGTACTTTCAGTCAAATTCCACAGGCTAAAATGTAGTTTAACGGCCGTAACTAACTATAAAGAAAGTTGTGAGTTGATGTCTAGCTGTGTGTGCAGGAAGAAGTGGAAAGCAAGGATTGCCCTCAATAGCTGGTGGAGTTGGCTCCACTCCCACATATAGGTACTTAAATACTTATTAAATGATTACATGCATTTCTTCTTAACAGCTCATATCACACAAGTAAAGACTTTCCTGATTCTATCAAGAAATATTTGTGTTTGCATCACTTTTGTGGCACTTACCTTCCTCTACCTGAATTACAGTTATTTGTACACATATCTTACCTTCCACCAAAAATTACAAATTCCTTGAGGACAGCATCCAGCATGTGAAGCAATGAGGTCTAGTGGGAAAAGCATTAGCTTAGGAATCATACAGCCTCAACTTAAGTCCTAGTTCTGCCAGGTATTATTTGTGGGATCTGGGTAATTCCCTTGGCCCTCTGAGCCTTAGTTGCTGTTAATGATATTCATGGCCTCGCTTATTTCTTTGGGCCTCTACTAATCTTTTTGGTTGTGAATCAACACCTTGAGTTTCCTTTCAGTTTACATTAACTGATAAACATAACAATCAGATCAGATTGGATTTATCTGGGGCCATGTGTTTACCTTTTAGGGTAATTAAGTGATTGGACCAGGAACAGAGACCAGAGATTTATAAGGACCATTTGTTTTCCCTGTGATTAATGAAGTCAAAATATGAGCTGACACTTAACTGCTGCTCAACTGAATCTGAGGATTTAAATTCATGATAACAAAAGAAATAGCGATATGCCCGAAGATTTGTTCTTAGGGTGTTCATGGCAGTGTTGTAATTGGGAAAAATTATAAATTATCTAAATACTCATTAGCAGAGATTGGTTAGGCATAGTTGATATATCGTAGTATGAAGTCATTAAAAATCATGTTGTAAAAGAATGTTTAAAACAAAGCTAATATGTATACATATAAATGACATAAACAAAAATATTTCTAATGGTTTATCTGGGTATTTTGGGTATTTTCTTTCTTTTTTGGAGTTGCTTTCCTGTTTCAAATGTTTAAAAATGATTATCATTGACTTGAAATTTATTTGTAATTAACAAAACAAAAATTATTATGATTGTGCCCTCTGACTTCCTGTAGTCAGATCATATCTTCATGAGTCCAGGATTGTTCAGGTCATCACTGTTGGGCAGGTCTTTAAATTTAGGATTTATATTCTTGTGCCAGCTAGGTCTGGGTTTGATCATATGTGTCTCTCTTATTTTAATAACAGCTTTATTAAGTTATAATTCACATATCATATGGTTCACTTATTTAAATTCACTTATTTAAAAATTCAGTGGTTTTTAGTATATTTAGAGTTATACAACCATTACTATGATCAATTTTAGAACATTTTCATAATTGTTAAATAAAGTAAAAATAAAAACCCGTACCCATTAGTAGCCACTCTGCTTTCCTCAATCCCCAGCCTTAGGAAACCACTAATCTATTTACATTCCATTTCTATAGGATTACCTATTCTGAACATTTCATATAAATGTAATCATGTAATATGTGGTATTTGTGATTGGCTTCTTTCATTTATTATAATGTTTTCAAGATTCATCTATATTGTAGTACTTGTCAGTATTTAATTTTTTTATAGCCTAATAATATTCCATTATATGGATATGCCATATTGTAGTCATTAATTAGCTGATGAACGTTTAGGTTATTTCCACTTTTTGGCTGTTGAGTATATAACTAGCAGTGGAATTGCTTTATTGTATGGTAACTCTATGCAACCTTTTGAGCAACTACAGACTGTTTTCCAAAGTGGCTACACCATTTTACATTCCCACCAGCAGTGTATAAAGTCAAGTATCTTTTTTGATTTTTGATTTCTATATTTTGTTCTCCCATGTTGCATGTGTGTATGTTGTATGCGGTATGTATGGGTTTATGTGTGTGTGGTATATGCGGTATGTGTGGTTTTGCGGGGGCGGGTGTGGGTGAGTAATGTGTATGGGGTGTGTGTGTGTGTGTGTGTGTGTGTGTGTGTGTGTATCTGCACACATTTGCCTCTTTTGCATCACAGTCAGGGCTGGTGATACCATTTAGGTACTGCATTTTCCACTCCCTCCCAGAAAAAAAATTCTTTGTGGCCTGTTTGAGGCAGATCTTGCTTGGCAGCAGGCTACAGCTAACTCCATAGCATGGCAGCCACTAACCAGGCAGATCTATAGTTGGTCTCAGGGTTTCCAAGCTTTGGAAGGGACAGTATCTCCTGTTCTTTCTAGTAACTACTAGGCAAAGTAGTAGTGCCCCTGGAATGGGGTACGGTCAGAGCTCAGTGTGCCAGCAGTCTCTTAAAGTGGTTATTGAGCTTAATTGTCAGGGAGGATTTCAAAGAAGACAATCTGCTTCCCCAGCAATGCCCCTTTTCTTCTTGATCCATCTCTCTGGAACCAACTTCTAAAACCCAGATTCCACCACTTACTTTGCTGGATTATTAAGCAATTTATGTAACCTCTCAAGCCTCTGTTTCCTCAGATATAAAATGGAGCTAATAATATCCATCTTACAATGTAGTTGGGAGAATTAAAGCTATGTGACCCCCCAAAATATTGTAGCTATAAGAATTATTGATTCAATTTCCTCTTTTTTCATAAAAACCCTACATTGTCTCTAGAACTTAATGCCTTTCCATGAAAGTTTGCTTTTGTTGTCAGGTCTGTACTTTCAACCAAATCCAGACAGCTTTATTTGATATAAGAACTTAATAAGGATACTTGGATCATAAGCAGAATACTTATTATTCTTTGGCTTATGATCAAGTATATCAGAAACAATAAAATGATTTAACTTGAACCCAGATGTGGTTTAACATAAGCGAGTTTAAAAAAAAAAGGAAAAATCTCTGCTCACAAAACAGCACATTGTAAAATCCCAGTCATTTAAAGAAGGTGTAACTGAAATAGAAGGGATTACCTCCCACTCACTCTGGTGAGAAGAAAAGGAACAATTAAAATGAATATATTAGGGAGAATATTATTTTTATTTCAATATTTCTATTATATTTTCTCCAATTACATGCTGAATAGGGTTATGTAGTGTAACCGAAACCCCAAGGTAGAGTTTAGAAAGAGTGAATTGTAGAAGATAAAGGCAGCTCTCTTTTGCAAGGTGGAGGGTAGTTTTTCCTGACAAAAACAAAGATCAGATAGTAAGTATTGGGGGAGGTATGTAGTTTTGAGTGAATCAACAGTGATAAAGTCTCTCAAGTCTCTACCCTTTGTCAAACTTCTTTTTCCAAACTGGATAATATGAAAAGATTCTTTATACACCACTTTGAAAGGGCATGTGGGTGTTTGTAAAGAATGGTGGGAGAGAGTATAGGGAAAGGAGAGAAGAAAGTAACACCTTTAAAATTCTTACAGCTATCGTAGAATTTTAGAGACTGTAAAGATCACCTGGTCCTAACTCTTAATGAACAAAAGATTAAAATGAGGCTCAGAGAGGGGGCATTCTTTTCCCACAGACACATAGCAAGGTGGACAAAAGCACCTCTGAAACTTGGGTCTCCCATCAGGCCCGAGCCAGACTCCTAAGCTGAGCAGCCACGTGGGTAGCTTCATGCTGTGACTGAAAGAGATCCAGATGTGAACACAGGCTCTACCTGGTGTCTATCTGGCTCCAGACAAGTTGCTTCATATCCCTCTACCTCGATTTCAGTGTTTCTGAAAGACAGCCATGACTAGTTTGGGGATAGTTATGAGAATTAAGTGAGAGAAGGTGGAATGAGTCACCCAGTGCAGCAACTGGCATCCCCTCTCTCTACCCATTCCTCTTAAGCTTAGACTTTACGCTTTACCATGACCAGGCCTGGCGAGTTTTCCAGAACCTCTCAGCCCCTCCCCAGCCCAGCCCTCACCTCATCCGCTCTGGCCTAGTGCTGTGAGTGCCAGCCCCAAGCAGTACTGAGTCACTCTCCACAGCAGAGTGGGTTGCTCACTCTGTCCTGCTCAGCACATTTGTATCCCCATTACAGCTCAAGCAGGCCCAAAGGTCAGGACCCAAGCCCTGACAAGTCCTTTTTAGAATTTGATCAGGGCATCCAGATGTTTGTTCTGATTAGAGGAATTTTATAGATGACTGACTCCCACTGACCGCATCATCCACCCCAGTTTCCAAGACTATTTCTGGAGCTGAGCGTTTGCTGAGAAATGTGCCTGGAACCTGAGTTGTTCTTACTCTGCTTGCTCCTAGTTTTCTCTTTAAAAAGGACCATGTGAAGGGTTTTTCTAGATCAGGTTGGCAAACTTTCAAAAGTGGCTTGTGTTAGTTCTTGCCTTCCTCTCTCCCTTTCTTTTCTGTTCTCCCTACCTAACTTCTTCCCTGTGTTTAGTAAAAAGATAATGAAGGCAAGGACTTTTACTAGATATTGTAGGCATTAAGTCATAGTACCAGTGATTTACAATCTGGCAGGAATCTATTTATAATACACCTGGATAAGTGGTATGCAGAGGATGCTAGGGAAACAAAGAGGAGGGGGACTGATTCCACACAGGCTGTTAGGGGAAACTTCCCTGAAAAGGTGGCATTTGAATTGAGTCTGGAAGAAGTTGAAATGTGTGAGCTTAGCAAGCTGGGTAAATGGGTGTCTGGGCAAAAGAAAGAGTACTGCAAAGTTATGAGAAAGCAAGGTGTATTTGGGAAATAACGAGCAATTTGGGCTGACTGGAATACTGTGTGCTGGGAATGGGAAAGATGAGCAGAACTTGGTCCTGTTGTAGGTAATAAGACCAGAAAAATAGGTTGGGAACAGACTGCTGACTGTGAGCTTCTTGAGGTGGAGAAAATACTGTATTCTTTATACCCTCCTAGAACCAGAAGCACAATAAATGCCATGTGAATGTTGTTGAACTGGTGTGAGGCACCACCATCTTTCTTCTGAATTACTGCGGTGACCTCCTGTTGGCCCCCTGCTTTTGCCCTTGCACTCCTGCAGTCTGTTCTCTACAGAGCCACTGCAGTGAGCTTTTCAAAACACAAGTCAGATCATGTCGCACTTCTACTCATTTCATTTCTTACTGCTTTTTCCCTTGCTCCCAGTGACCCAGCTGCACTGGCTTCTCTGCTGTTCCTCAGCCACGCCAGACACACTACTGCCTTAGGGCTTTGGCACTAGCTGTTGCCTTTGCCTGGAAAGCTCCAACTTCAGATATCCGTATAGCCACCCGCTCACCTCCTTCAAGTCTTCGCTCAGATTTCTCCTCAATGGCATCTGTCCCATCGTTTCAAAGTGCCTCCACCCCCGTGCTCTTGATCCCTTTTATCCTGTTCTACTTCATGCCATTGTTGTTGTTCATAGTCCGTATGTTCTAATAGATTTATGTAGTTCGTTTTTTAAAAATTATGTTTGTCGTTTATGCCTGTCTTCTGCTAGAATATTAGTGTCACAAAAGTCGGGATCTTTGCTTTGTTTATTGATGTATCCCAAGTACCTAGAACAGTGCCTGGCACGTACTAGGTGTTCACAAGATATATATTGTATGACTTCAATAAATATCATCTGAATTCTGCCTCTGTGCCGGGCATTTTACACATATAAAGATGAATAAGACATTTTCCTCATGCTTATGAAATTTGCAGGCTGTTAAGGGAATCAGGACTGGTACATGTCACTCTGTTCTAATACAAGGTAATAAGTAGGAAAAGTCACACAGAAGATGCTAATGGACCTCACAGGAGCGAGAGGTCACTTTGAATTTGGGGCCTCTCATGTTCTCCTTGAGCGTTAGAGTAGTAAGATGTGAGGAAGAAGCCAGCAGCAGTTAATCTACAACAACATAAAATGCAGGAGCCAGGGAGGCTTTCAAGAGATCATGAGCTCCAGACTCCTGCCACCAGCATAGTAAATGCATTCTCTTCTGAAGGAGAAGAGGTCACTGCAGCCACAAATATTAGGTGGCTGTTCAAGGTCAAAGAACTAAGTCAGGGATCTTATCATGGGATCAGAATTCAGTTTTGTATCCAGGAACATACTGGATATTGTATTCAAATTTTTGTGCATATGTTTACATAAACCATATTTTTCAACTGATTCTTAAGAGGGTCTATGACTTCAAAAATTTCAGAATATACTAAATACACTTAGCAGGTCAACTGGACATCAGGATTTTTACTTCAGGGTACAGGGTGCTTTCCATCTTAAGGCAAGGCTACACCAACCCTTAGGCTGTTTGATTCAATCAGATCTCACCTGGGGGAAAAAGAAGGGACATTATCAGTGATCAGATATGTGCCTGAGAAAGTCCACTTTGGCAGAATTGATGATGACTTTTTTGATGGGCCAGTTAGAAGCCAATTAAGAGACTGTTGCTGTTACCCAGGTGAAAAATGATAAGAATGTGAACCAGGGGTGTGGCAAAGAATAGATTTATCCATCCTTTCCACATGTATTTATTGAATGCCTACAATGTGTCAAGCACCATTATTGGTACAGGCAATAAAATGGTGAGAAAAGAGATATTGCTCCTGCTATTATAAAATTTACAGTATAATAGGGGACATATATTATTTGAATAATCATAAAAATGAATTTTTAGAAAATTACTAAAATAAATGTATGAATACAATATTTGGTAAATACTATAAAGGCACTATACACATTTGAAAGATAGAAATTTGAATTTAAGAAAGGACCTAGTGATTGGGAAAAGAGAACAGTGTTGGGGAAGACTGTTAGGTGTTTGTTTAGGGGGATAAATAGAAGATGGTACTAGTCCCAGAGACAGATAAAAGGATAAGTAATACTGGAAGAGAAGCAGGTTTGATGTGAGGGAAAACAATAATGTGTCCATTTTTTGCACAAGAGGCTATAGGACACCCAAGTAGAAGAGCCCAGCTAGAAGTTGGACATATAAATTTGAGCTCAGGAGAGACATCGAGGAAGGAGATTGAGATTTTGTTGTTACTAAAATGCGGGTGATGGTTCAAGCCACCTCCAGAGATGTAACATAATGTGGGAAGACACTCCTCCCGCCTTCCATAGCAGCTCCAACAGGCATAGTTATAAATCAGATCATTAAATATTCAACAGAGTTTGCAACAGATAAAAGTGAATTTGTCTAGTTTCCCTAAATTTTAATATGTTTGTGCACCTTAATCCTTTCATTATCATAAACATTCATTCAAGTTAAGTAGTAAACACTCTTATTTGTCAGGATTTATGTTTTTTTGCATCTGATTTCATTCTGTATTAAAGGCTGGAAATGTGAATGAATTGAAATGTTTGGCAGTAACAGACTGCTTTTGCCTACTCTTGTATTACTGAAGGTTCTGAAAAGGAAAGATATGGACTCTGTTAACAGATGGACCTGGGATTCATTTCTACCTCTCCCACTTTCCAGCTATGACAGACGAGTTGCTTAATCTTTCTGAGCCTCAGTTTTCTCATCTCTAAACTGCAGTTAGGGTCATCTTGGAGGTTTAAAAAATAATCTAAAACACTCAGTAGCGTGCCTAGCACTTAGGAAGTACTCAGTAAATGCCCATTTCCTATGAATTCAGTTCTCAAGGTGATTGATCTTTTTGCACAGAGCCTCTCATCACTATACCTCAGAGACCATTGGCTCTGGATTGGCTGGCAGCACAGTACGAGAATCAAATGTGGTTCCTGATGGCCACTAGCCCTTGTAGCCCCAAGGAGATGGAACATTTGTCTGAGCTCACTCTATAATCCATGGAGATCCAGTTTGCTTAATATCATAGATGGCCCACACCAGGGTTTGCTTACTGAAAATAGACTCCCAATTAAGCAAATTTTGTGAGCTATGCCAATGTGAGCCTGATATACCAAAGTCAGTTTGGCAGCTCCTCTAATTCCACCCCACCAGGACATTCTATCCTCATTAAGGTAAGTGGGGTCAGCTGAAGCAGTCCCACCTTGGGACTAATGGAAGTCCATGATTAATCTGCCTGTAAGTCTCCTCTGGCTTCTCTGCCTAGTTCTTTAGTATTGTGTTCTGGCAATCATGGAACAAACTAAATAGTATATATCTTTGCAGTTGTGGCCCATTCTTTTTTTAAGAATCGGGTGTCAAACAAAGCATCCTGTGACATATAAAAGAAGGCATTTTCTGTTTCTTCCTTATCAGTCAGCTGCACAATTATTTCCCATTGCCATATACAGAATACACAATATCTCTGATTTTGAGGCAGTTGCAGATTAGTGAGCAAGAAAGAAACTTAAATAATTCCAATATTGAAGGCAGGATTGGTGCCTAAGTCTTCATCTTCATATGCCTCCTGGCACCCAGTTGCTGGCATGTATCTGGTGCCTAGTAAATTCTGGTTGGTTGACTGAATAACCAGTAAATGGAAGCAGTGAGTAGTAAGTCTTAGGACCTTCCTAATTTTTCTGTAGTTAGCATATTTGGCTAACTGACATATCTGACCGTTTCGTTTTCATTTTCAGATCTTTTCCTCTATCTTCTCTTACAGATTATACACACAGGTATAGGCACAGATACAAGTATGCATTTGTACATGGGAACACAACTGTACATACACATACATATATGCTCAGTGTATGCTGTATCTATCACAAAGGAACTTGACTACAGGATTCAGTGGTTCAACTTCCTGTCGCTTCATCCCAACCACACCTTCTCCTTCTACTCCTCTAAGTGAGCACCCTTTTGCACAGTGAACCCCCAGGGTAGAGACTGTGTCTGATTCCTCTCTGTTCCTCCAGTGTCCTGCACAGGGCCTGCCGCAGAGCCTGCTCTGTGTCGATTTGGTTGCATAGCAGAGAGACACTGAGATTTTTGTTATGTTGAATTCCAGAGTCATGTGGACCTTGGTGTAATTAGGCCAGATGTGTGAGCTCTCAAGCTCCTTCTCTACTCTTCTGTTTCTCCCAATGTTCTTCTGCTTGCTTAAAGTCCTTTGGATGGGTTCCTAACTACCTTATTAAAAGACTTCCAAGTAAAAAAGAAGGCCTAGACTTTATAAGAAAGTGTCAGTGATACAGATTTATGTCACCTTAACAGTATTTTTGAATATGTACTATGTGCAAGGCATATTTGATCCTCACAACTGGCCTTTGGTAGTATAGTAAACAATATTCCCCTTTTACAGATATGAAGGTTGAGATTTGTAAAAGGTAAATGAAGCCCAGGGCCACACAATGGTTTAATGGAAGATCATGTATTAGAGGTAGAGAAAGACCATGAAGTAACCAGATTAGTGGAAGGACAGAGAGTCGAGGATTTGATAAAATTCAAAAGAGAATTTTCTGATTTGTTAGTTTTTTGATGGGTTTCCTTGGGATTGTTCCTCAGTTAGCATATCAGTTAGTTTTAGGAAACACTAACTCTCTTTTTTTTTTTTTTTTGCGGTACGTGGACCTCTCACTGTTGTGGCCTCTCCCGTTGCGGAGCACAGGCTCCGGATGCGCAGGCCCAGCGGCCGTGGCTCACGGGCCCAGCCGCTCCGCGGGATGTGGGATCTTCCCGGACCAGGACACGAACCTACGTCCCCTGTATCGGCAGGCAGACTCTCAACCACTGCGCCACCAGGGAAGCCCCTAACTCTCATTTTTAAACACAAAATTCTAGCATACCAACCAGTTCCGGACAAAATCATGAAAGCAGCATAAATTTTTGTGGCATCCTTACTGCCCTACACCATATTAGTCCTCTTTGGACCTATAGCCCTTGAACCCAGCTCCTCCAAATCTGGTGTTCTGGCTCAGACCAGGGCTTCTTAAAGTATCGTCATTCTCATCCTCATTGCCATACTTATTTCTTACCTTCATCATCATCACCAGCATGTACTGCTGTCAGAATCAATGAGCAGGTGTCAAAGGGAAAGGGGAAGAATGGAAGGGCTGGTGAATAACTGATGTAAAACTTCCTAAAAATATTTCCCCTAATAATTACGGACTACTAATGACCTATTCAGGACTGTACTCAGTGAGTGGTTGCTTAGATCCAGGTTTTAGTGAGAATCTAGGGATGATTTTCAGGACTTGCAACCCATGCAGTTTCATAGGGCCTTGCACTTAGAAGAGCCTCATGCTTGGTTTAATGCCCTGTTCTTGCCCTCTGGGGAACTTAATAATTTTTGAATATGAGGCGTACATTTTCATTTAGCACTGGGCCTCTCAAACTATGTAGTCAGTCCTGTAAGAAGTCATTTCAAAGGCAAAATAAAGCATCAAAGAAACAAAACAAAATAAAACAAAGCAGCTGAGAAGGAGCTAAAATTAAAGAATGGCTGCCCTATATAAACTTTTACACTTGACAGAAGGTTTTCACATGAATATACCTGTGTGGAAAGCTTAGACTATCAAGTGAAGCAGCAGGGGAAGACCATTACTGTTATTTGAACACATAAAGCCCTTCCTTACCATTATACCACCAAGTCTACTTCCTCTTCCCTTGCTGTGATACCCTTCTCTTCCTCAGTGTTTTTTAATTCAACCCCCATCCCCAAACTTTAGGACAATAATATTAAAGCCTTCTTAGACTATCCTCACTCTTTTATCAAAATTTATTTCAGGGCCCAAGTCTGAACTGGTTAAACTCAAAAACTAACATCTAATACAGTAACCCTTGAACAACTCAGGGGTTAATCCACATATAATTTATAGTCAGCCCTCTACATCCACGATTCCTCTGCATCTGTGGATTCAACTAACCATGAACCATGCAGTACTATAGTATTTACTATTGAAAAACATCCTCATATAGGTGGACCCGTGCAGTTCAAACCCTCATTGTTCAAGGGTCAACTATATATTAAAGGTCATTAGCAGCCAAATGTGACTTCTAGATCCTGTCATTGCCCTCACCTTTGAAAGGTTCTCCACATGGATATGGGATGTCCACTGATAGGTGAGACATTTTAGGCTTCTTGGTGTAGCTACAGCTTGACCACATTCGTTTGAGGATTTGGGTCTTCCCTCAGAGAAGAACACACAATGTCTGTATTCTAGGCCCTTGCCAGAAACTGCAACCTATACTCTCTACTATTAACAAAATGAATTATTTTGTTAAATGATACTTTGGGATGGTGCGCAGCCCATCCATTCCTCTATAAATTGTAGGAATTATTACTGAATAAAGATTTATCATCAGGCAATCATGCACTTGGACCAGATTGCTTTGAACTATTTTGTCTGCTATCCAGTTGGCTTTTGCTCTCTTAACACGTTATTTGGGACACCACAAAAACAGTCTTAAAACAAAGTTAGTGTGTTTGCTCTAGGAACTTTACTGACATCACTGGTCATGGCATCTATCACTTTCCCTATTTATTTCTCCCACATGGGCTCACTTGGGGAGAAATGTTTTTTTCTTCCTTAGATGAGTTAAGTTTCATACACAGAATATGTGTCTTTGCTTTCACTATGGCCATCAGAAAACTCAAAGCCAAATTCATGACTTAACAATATCATCTGGGGACTTCCCTGGCGGTCCAGTGGTTAAGACTTTTCCTTCCAATGCAGGGGTTGCCGGTTTGATACCTGGTCGGGGAGCTAAGATCCCACATGGCTTGCGGCCAAAAAACCAAAACATAAAGCAGAAGCAATATTGTAACATGTTCAATGAAGACTTTAAAATAAAAAAATAACAAAAACAAAACACAGTATCATCTGTGTGGGCATTTATGGCCTATCCAGTTGTGCTCTATTTCTATTTACTCTAGTTTTCACCTATTTTCTTAATCTTGATTTTTATATTGTATTCTTTTATTTTACAATTTTATGGTTTATATTTCCTTGGATCACCTCAAAACCTTTGCAGAATGAGGTGGAGCAGAAAATTATATACACACATATAGACGTACATAATGTGGGTGTTGTATCAGGGATTGCTTAAACAGCCCAAAGGAAAAGCCAAAGGAGCAAATTTTAGACACTAGAACTGGCTTAAAGATCAAATGATGTTTGTGGTTGATAGAGTAATTCTTGCAATTACGTGTCTTGGGGAGGCTCTAATTTTCCTTTTGAAAGAGTAGTCCTGCCTGCTGAGTCTGGATCAGAGCTGGATGGTGAAAAAGAGCATTACCCAAAACTCAAGGCTGAGAAATTCTAGCCCTGATCCTTTCACTCTCTTGCTCTGGATTATTGGCTTAAACACTTTATCTGAGTCTTAGCTTCCAAATCTCTATAAAAGTTTTAAAAAGTATTTTTTATGTTAAGATCATGCATTGCATAATAATTTAATAAGGATTGTATTGATTTATGAACTTTTCAGGAACGAAAAGAAATACTTTGTTGATTTTAAGACACAATTCCATTTCAAAAAAAAAATACAAAAATGTGAAAAAACAGATTTGTAAATCATGAAGGTACTTTCCTCACAGTTTTTTTCTGAGGATCATAAGTAAGATATTAAATTAAAATGTGAATTGTAAATGGTAAAATGCTACCCAAATACAGGGAATATTATGCAAGGGAAGGGGTACACAGTATTGATAATGCATCCTTCTCTTTTTCCAAATTCTGAATTCTAATTTTACCTTTTGAGGAAATTTAATCTTCCCTTTTAAAGATCTGTCTAGGAGATGTGGAAACCACTAAGTGAATGAAATATAGAGTGCTACCTTGTTGTCCCCTGTGAGCTTGTACTGTCCATCAGTCACAAGTATTCAGTGAGAACTTGGGTGCCTCTGAAAACCCTGTCAGCTCTAGAGGATGTTGAAGAGGGGATCACATAATTGCAGAGTCGTATGTGACCTTTAGACCCAGATAAAATGCTTAGATTTAACTGCTTTTTTATTTTGAAACAAAAATATTTTATGAAGCCAGAATAGTCGTGCTCTATGGTTTACTGCACAATGAAACTCGTTTGGAACTAGGTGCACCGTGGGAGAGATACCTAAATGCATCTCCAAGATCCTTCCCCAAGTATACTGTAGCACTTATATTTACTGAACATCTTGTTCCTGACTGTGAGCTTCTGGAAGCCAGGAACAGGTGTTTTAGTTTTGGGTTTTTTTTCTTTCTGCCCTTTACATTCAGTTTAGACTGGGCAGACAAAGGAACCATAATGAATTCTTTGTAATTAACCCTAAAAGCTACAGTTTGTTTGTGATGGGTCAGGTTCTCCACAACATGCTTTCTGTTTATTTAATCTTCACAGCACAGCAAACCTATGGCATAGGTAACATTTTTATTTAAAGATGAAGAAACAGGACCTCTGAAAAGTTATTTGCCTGATTTCACACAGCTTGGAATGAATCAGAGGATCTGGGATACAAACATACATTTTTATGACAACAAAAGCCAGCCCTCTCTGAGGAGAACTGCAGAGTAGGAGAGAAGGGTCTTCTTTGGGTATCGGGGCATCATATCTGCGGACAATAGACTCGCTGTATTCTTAGAAGAATCACTGCTTTTTTTTTTTTTTTTTTTTTTTTTGGCGATATGCGGGCCTCTCACTGTTGTGGCCTCTCCCGTTGCGGAGCACAGGCTCTGGACGCGCAGGCTCAGTGACCACGGCTCACGGGCCCAGCCGCTCTGCAGCATGTGGGATCTTCCCAGACCGGGGCACAAACCTGTGTCCCCTGCATCGGCAGGCGGACTCTCAACCACTGTGCCACCAGGGAAGCCCCGAACCACTGCATTTTGAGGTGGGCAATATGGTGGGAAAAGGGAAGAAGAGTAATATTTAATTGAGCACATGCTGCGTGCTAAGGATTATGTTAAGCTCTGTCATAGATGTTTTCTAATTTAATCTTCTCGATAATCCTCAGCGATAGCTATTCTTATTCCTCTTTTACTAAGGGAGAATTTAAATCTAAAAGGGGTTAAGCAACTTACCCAAAGCAAGTAGCATAGCTAGGATTCAAACCAAGTATTCATGATGACAATGTCCATGCTCATTCCACTACATAATGATGGATAGGGATTGGAGAAACAGGGAAACAATTTCACACAGGCAGGAGTGGCCAGCGAAAGCAAGATGGAGCAAGGAAGCATATTTTAATTCTTGAGAGATTCCATTTTTTGGTTTCCAAGTTCTGGTTCATTTCACCCTTAAGAACAATGGGTTCTGGACATGACGACCAAAGCCTGTAGCTATTTGAGAATGTGTCTGGGATGCTGTAATCAAGGTGACCTTCCTGCAGTTTAATTCAAAAGAGGACTAGTGAGCTTCAATAATTATGTGTGGACCAGATATATATTACCCAGCCTTGCTTCATGCTGATCTAGTTAAGGTTTTTTTCTACCTGCCTAAAAAAGAAAAAATAAAAAAACTAACTCAAATGTTTTGAAGCTACTCTTAAATTATGAGACAAGATTCCTTCCCCCCACCCCCAGCCCCTTACCTAAACAGAAATAAATAGCTGCATAGGATTTCAAAGTAAAGTATGGGAGTATTGTAAGACTGGCCGATAGAAAGCAGCCCAAATGTCTTGCTCAGCACTGTGTCAAAGGAGCATTTCTGGAATCTCTGACAGCCAAGCTTTCCTGCTGACTGAATGACCCCCAAGACAGTGATCAGCAGGGAGTGAATTAAAAACATTGCCCAGAAATTAACTGCTTTTTCAGTGTAGTCACTTCCACTAGCTCTGCTGGGAACAGTAAATACTCCACTTATTTAGGGACTCTGGGCATTGCTGTGTGGTGGGATGTTTCCTTTTATGTTTGTATTGAATCTGTTGCCCATATTAACAATGTAGGAATCATTTGTCCAGGTAAGCCTTACGTGGGGCACGCATTTCCTTAAATAGGTAGCTTGTAGTATATCTTCTTTTTCCATTCCTTTCTTGGCAGCTCTCATGAGTATCATGGCTCAAAGTAAAGCCATGACAAAATCCAGAGATTCTAATTTCTCCCCTGATGCTAATTTCCTTTGGGACCTTGGCAAAGTCACTACTGTCTCAAATCACCAACCTTGACAAGAAAGTCATTTAGGAGAAACTTCAGCCATTCTAAGGCCTTTGAGATGGAACAGGGGACTGAGTCCACAGGGGCTGTTCTCAGGGGCAGTGGCAAGAAATGAAACTGGAAAGGTCAGTTGGAATCCATGTCATGGGGTGAGTTTTGTCAAGAGGTCTGTCCTACCTTTATTTTTTTTGTATCTCTTTTGATAGCAAAGGCTGAGATTTGTATAGGTATTACAAAATGAGGAAATGAGATGACTCCCAGTAACTTAGAACAATAAAAATTGGATTTTTCTGAAGTTAAACTTAAACTGATTGGAGGAGAGATATGGAAAATCATCTTTAAAAATGCTTTCAGATCCGTAAGACTGACTGGTGAAATAACACATTTAAAGAAGAACATATTGACCCACAGTGGGTGATAACCCTGTGCATCATAGAAAAGGGAGCTGTGCAGTAGTTCTGGGTGGGCCTCTGACGCAGAAGCTCTGACCTGAGTGCTCTTGTTGTATAAACCTCTTTTAAGAGCCAGCCATGGAGGCTAATGGAGGGACCACTGTAATGCAGATGTTCCAGTGAGTATGTGAAACTCAATCTAATAAGTCATTTTTGGACCATCACTTTGTGGCTGGTACTGAGGATGAGCTGACAGGGAGATGTTATGAGATAGTATAAAGACTATTTGACTAGCAAAAAAGACTTGAACCCGAAAGATCTTGGCTAGAGCCAGCCTCTTCCCCTGTCTAGCTATGTAACTTTGGGCAAGTCACTTCACCTCTCTGACACTCAGTTTTCTGACTGCTTTCCCAGCCTCACTTCTACCACTGTATGTCCTGTTTTGCACATTATCCTTCTAGGTTGCTGGACTGCTCTTGTTAACACCATATTTTTGCCTATGCTGCCTCCCCTGCCCTCAGCATAGAGTGCCACCTAGGCTCCCTCTGTTGCTTTCCATCACCTGGAGTCCTGGTGTCTTCCAAGGTTAAGCTCACATTTGCCAATCTCTTAGTTACAGAACCTGACTTCCCCTGCCAGCTGCCTCCACAGCTAAATCTGCCTCCTCAGCTTTGATCCTAGAAACCAGTGGGGGGTTCCTGAAGTCCCAGAATGCCTTGTTCAAGTGACTACTTAATTTCTCAGTTTTTCATCAGATAGCTGAAAGGACGTCATTTAAGGGAGAAAATACACGTAAATAGTACAGTTTCAGAGAACAGGAACAGTACCAGTAGGGAGAAGTGATAGAAATATATAGTATGACATTCCTAATAATTAATATTGTTAAAGAATGATTGAATTCCCTTATAAGGCAGTGGACTCCTTATCACTAGAGATATTCAATCAGAGAATGAATGAATGATTGAATGATTCCTGATCACAGAAAGGGAATTTTTACCCAAGTAGGAAGATCGGATTAGATGGCCTTTAAGATCTCCTCCAACACTTATATCCTGGGCTTTTATGATCACCTCAACAGATGAGTAGGTTAGGAAGTGACAAATGGCAGGACCAAAAGCTGTAATACAGTCGCTAAACTCGAAGCAGACAGTTTCAGAAAAGGATATCAATGTTGACACATGTAAGCAGAGATTATTAATCAAACATTTGTTTATTTATTCATTCATTCAGTCACCTTTTATTGAGTGCATGTTATGTTCCAGGCACAATTCTGCACACTACAGAGATTCAGGAGAAATAAGATGCAGCCCCTGCCACCAAAATAGTATAGGCCAGTAATGCAGGCACATATGTAAACAAATTAATATAATGAGATCAGTACTACAAAGGAAGAGCAAATCAATGTGACAGTTGCATGGAGGAGAGAGAGAACAACTTCTTGCATAGGTTGGGGGTAGCTTCAAAGAGGAGTTGGATTTGGACCCATGAGAGAGTTTAACAGGATAAGCAATGGGAGCTGGTCATGCATTTTCCAAGCACAGTAACAGCTTTATCAAAGGCATTGGGATGTAAAAGAGCAAAGTATGTTTGGGAAAAATAAGAGAGAAGAAGGTAGATGGGGTGAAGGAAGAGAAAGGCAGGCACTCGGCTAAATGAGGAGAGGCAAGATTCTGCCAAAAGGCCTTAAACACCACACTCAATGTAGCGTTTAGATTATAAAGTATGTGGCTAGCACAGAGCAGACACTAAAAAACGGTAGTTCCCTCCCTCTCTAGTTTTTCCTTTCCTGTGCATGGATGTCTAGGTGGGTTCAAGGAGGGACCAAAGGCTTCTCATCACTCTCCAAGGTCTGACCAAGGCGCATGCTCTACAAATCATGTTTTGCTCTGACTCTTTAGTTGTCAACAATGCAGAACTCTGTTAAGAGGGATATTGTGTCAGAGGTTGTTACGAGGTGAGTGCTCATTCCCAATGAATGGGCTGAAGACCCAGGGAGAATCATAAGGTTATTGCAAAGGGGTCCCAAATTCAGATGTGTCTATACACTCACTCTCTGTACACTGACCAACAGTGTCTCTCACAAAGATGTGAATTCATCAGGCATTGTTGCTGTTGTGATTAATAAAATGCACATTCATTCGAAAGCTTCACTGAATTGATTGTAACGTTTTGCCATTGCATAGTTCTTGAGTAAAAATACAAATTCCATCATGTGAAATTTTGAGGAAAGTTTTAACATTTAACAGTTTCTCGCAAAATTTGCAAACAGTAGTCTAATTGGGAGAGACTTGAGTTCAGACCCTGTCTTTGCCACTCAGCCTTGTACTTTCCACATCATCTTGTAACTTAGTTAGTGTGAATGTATCCTCCATTGTGGGCTTCTCAGAATCAGACATGGTGAGATGTCATATGCATCTCTATGCCTCCAGAACCTAGATTTGGTAGTGGCAAAGTAATAGCAGTAGATGCATACCTGCAGACCTCAGCTGCTATGTACTGAGTCTACTAGCCATATGGCCATGGGCAAATTATGTAAGCGCCATGAACCTTAGTTTCCTCATAATAAATTTGAGATAGTGATACATTATATTGAAGCACTGCTGTGAGGATATAGAGTATATATATATATATATATATATATATATATATATATATATATATATATATATATATATAAAAACAAGAGTCAGCAAAGAGTCTGACAAATTGCAGATGCTCAAAAAATGTTGCCATTTTCCCTTCCTCCTTTCCTTAGCATTTGACTAAGGGTGGTTGTGATTTTTTCATCAAGCAAGTTACATTTTCATATTTACGCTTTGGAGTCACTATCAATGGAATAGTGAATAAGAAGCTTGGGATAGGAGGAGGAAGAGGTCTGGGAAGCAGGGAGAAGAGGGGATAATGGCCACAGAAAGGCAAGTTAAAGGACTACTTCAGTAATACAGGTAGAGATGATGAAGCATGGACAAAGGCAGTGGAGGTGAAGATGGAGGAGATAAAACTCAGAAAAAGTAATATTTGGAGGTGATTGCTTCTGATAACAGAGCTTCACGGCAGTGAATTATCTTTCCTATGGTTTACTTACAAGGAGCACATTATGTCTGGAGCTGGACAAGTAGGAGGACCTCTCTGAAGAGTCCAGATTGATGCACTCTTCCTTGAAATTAGATATGGAGGGAGGTCCTTCAGAAGAGTGCAGAAACTGCCCATGAGGAAGGGCCAGAAGCACCATGAGCTCTTGGGAATAAAGAGAAATTGTCCTGAGAATGTTTAGGAATCCTGACCGGGTTTTGGCAGTTTACATATCATCCAGTGTATTTAGACATAGAAGAGTAATGTCAACTAGAAAAAAGAAAAAGAAAAAAAGCCTGTTTACACTACAGTTCATCTCTGGGGAATTTCATCTATCTCCTGTTGCCCATATAATTGAGGCTACAGACACTGCCCCTGATAGGACCATCTGATATGTACAGGAGGGACATTCAAAAGTTGTTAAAGGGCTTATCCTGGATCGGGTGCCCTTTCACCTAGCCCAGAACTACATACTTCTCTTGTTTTCTGCCTCATGTCTCCACTTGAAAAGTGATTTTGAAAAGAAGCATACAAACTGATCAATCATGCAAACAAGACAAAACTCCCACGGAGCACATGAGGAACAGAACAAAGATTATTTTTGTCTGTCTAGCTAGGATTTGCATATGCTGGAATATTTCTGACAGGTTCCTTGTGGCTCTCCTGAGAGAAAAAAAAAAATCACGAATCTGCATATAACTAGAAGATGAGGAAAGTTCCGTGGAGAAAAATAGAGTGAGGTTCTTTACATTCTCAAGTTTCTATTGCAATAGTTCATGCGACACTCAAGTTACAAAATGGCAGTGGTGGTGCCTCTTGCTGATAACTTCAGACAAATGAGGGGGGAAAAAGAAAGATTCTTCTTTGTCTTGATAGGAAAGAGGCTGAGAATCGCTTTTTCTCAACCTTCAAAAGTGTTTTAACAACAAATATATTTGATGCTGCCTTTATCCCTTCTCTACCCCTTCAATCTCAAGGCTTTCAGGTTAAGACCCTATGCCAATCTTATTCCAAACAGGAGGCTTATTACTAGTCTCAGACTTCCAGCATATGATGTCTAAATTAGTCCTCAGTATGTCTGGGCATGAAGGTAGGTGGGGAACCTCAGCAATTTGCATGGTCATGGAGAGCCTTTCTCTACCACAAGCAACTGGACTTTTTCCTCAGTTTCATTGTCCAGCACTCTAGTTTCCCCCTAGGACTGAATAAGACCAGTGCTCAAGTCTGAATTCCAACTTGTTTGACTGGAGTTCTGATACAGACTTTAAGTCAATTCCATCCCCTAGAGAGGCAGAATCTTCTCTCTGCACTGCCTGAATGAATTGATCTCCCAGAGTGTTTACTTCCTGCTTGATTTTAGCCTCACCTGCTACTTGGTCTCACATCCAAGCCACTTTCTTGCCTCAGTGGGTCCCTGGGACAAAATTCTTTCTCAGCCTGGCCTCATCTTGGCCTGGTGCATTGCATGGTGAGTAGGTAAGTGGATGATTCCCCAACCTCTTTCCTTCCTGTTCTCCTCTTGTCTCCTCTCACTCTCCATTGGCCAGCATCACTGAGCTCTTTCCCAAACAAATTATGATCCCTGCCATGGGCCAGACACTCTGGACACACCCCTATCATTGTAATTTCATACACTATACTAAATATGTTTACGTGTCTCTCTCCCCAACTAATCTTAAACTCTGAATCAGGAGTCTTATTTATTTCTGTGCTTCCAGGGGAAAAAATAGAAGCTTAATACATAATTGTTAAACTGTGTTGAATTTAGAAGCTTGGTTAAAGGTGCTTAGTTTAGTGTACAAAATAAATGAAACACAAGCTCTTGAGGCTCACATCCAGACTGGGGACATAGGATCTGTCTCCTATGGTTCATTACATCAGATGTGATCAGGCTTTTGTGTCTGATCTGGAGGGTACACCTCAGAGTGCAATGCTAGAGAGATCCCTGAGAATTGCAGAAGACAGAGAGATCTTTCTAAGGAAGTGTGTGCACTGATCTGTCCAGATCTGAAACCTCTTAATTCACCCAAACCTCCAAGGTACTTGAGTTTCTGAGTTACATTTCAGAAAGTCACATTAGTCAGGCATCAGCTTTTCTCTGCCCATCAAGAAAGCAAGCCTATGGTACATACGAATACGAACGGACATATCTGATACACATTTTGTACAGCTTACAAATAGTTGTAGTAATTATCATACTGTAATACTAGTAGTAATTGCCACATTGTATGTTATGTGTTTACTTCCTTCCCCATTACTAAGGGACAATGTTCAACACAGGTAAAGCATGGTACATTTTTTTTTAAAGATTCTTTTGATGTGGACCATTTTTAAAGTCCTTATTGAATTTGTTACAATACTGCTTCTGTTCTATGTTTTGGTTTTTTGGCCATGAGGCATGTGGGATCTTAGCTCCCTGACCAGCGATTGAACTCGGACCCCCTGCATTGGAAGTTGAAGTCTTAACCACTGGACTGCCAGGGAAGTCCCAAGCATAGTACATTTTAAGTGTTGAAAGAATAAATGATGTTCACACAACAATGATAAATTTAGGATCTGGAAAAAATGAGATTGTATCCTTTATTTTATAAAATGATAGGATAATTATTAAAAATAAATGCTTTTGTTATCCCCCGTTTTAAAAATGGAGCCCTGCTCGTAACATGAATTAAGAAGGCAAAAATATTCACCTTACTCATTGTAACCTAGTTGCCATGGATTAACAGAAAAATCACTTATAAGTTTCCTAGCCACCAAGGACCAAAGGCAGCACTATAGGCTACATAGTTCTTATTGTCAGAAAGGAAGAAATATACTAATTCTTCAGGGAGTAAATATTTTTACCTGGTGGAAATTTCTCATACAGGACTTCCTCCAGGGCCAAATTAAGCAGTATAATTGTTACCTCAGGGAGCCAACCTGTGGCAAAAACAAGGATAAGTGGTCTTCAGTGATCTGACAGAACGCTGTGGACCATCTCTGAACTGCCAGGTTCCTATAATGAGGATTTGTTCTCCTTGTCTTGATTTAGTTTGCAGTAATATGATTAAGGGTTTTCCTTAGCACTTTCAGTTTTCCTGTCTAAGGGCTAGCAGCTTGTTTAAACATTTGGATTTAGTTGGCAACCATCTGAATGTTATCTATTCTGTATTTGGATGGCCAATATAATTTCTGAAAGACTGAATGCCAGAATCGGCAATGTCAATGTTAAAGTTCGATGATAGGCCATCTGATCTGGTATAATAGCTTCTCCAAAGGCCATTTGTTTGTGAAACCTGTCTGTTGATATGCCCTAGCTTTGTTGAATGGCAACTACTGGGACACATCTAGAAGCATGACTTCCATATCTAGTGTAGAGATCAGGGTATTAATTGTCAGCCACTCTTTTGCATTATTTAATCAAGATGGATATATTAGATCTCACTGAAAGAAAATTTTCCTGTTCTTCCTCATCCCCAGTGTAATTTTCTCTGAGCTGCTTTGTAAACTGCAAGTGGAGAAAAGACCATGACTTGGAGACAGACAGATTTGTGTCCATATTCAGACTACATTGCTTACTGGTTGTGTGACTAGGAGAAGTCAGTGAATCTCAATGAATCTTAGTTTCTCCATCTGTAAAATGGGGATCAAAGTAGCTACTGATACTTTGCAGGTTTCTTATGGTGATTAAGTGACATAATACATGTAAAACTCCTAGCCCAGGGCCTGGCAAGGTAATCATGTAGCAAATGGTAGCTGCCAGAATGGTGGTGGTGGTGATGCTGATGATGGTGATTATGATGATGATGATAATGATGATGATAATTTGTAAAGGTGGGTAGTTCAAACCTACTTCAATTTTTGTTGTGAGATGATAGCTTTGAAAACTGTAAAATGCTATATAAATGTAAAGTATTATTTAAATTGCTACATCTGTGTCATGGAGCAGTTCTTACATACTTCTATTGTAAGAGTTATTACATTGCAAAGTAGTTAATTCTTTTCTTGTTTGTCTATCCCACTACACTGACAGCTTCATCCGTGGGGGACTGTGTCATATGTGATCCGTAAATGTTTGATAAATAAAGAATGAAGGTCTAATGTTTCCCCTTGAGATGGCAACAGCAATAACAACAACTATTACTATTCGTTGAATTTTTCTGATTAACAAGAAGTGTGCAAGGCACTTTCACATATAATATTTTGTAAAATATTTCTATAATATTTATATAGTATTATTTTTATAATATTTTCATTAAAATATTTTCATAAAACCCTGTAATATTAGCATTATTATCCTTATTTTACAAATAAAATAAGTACAGAGTTGTTGTGATCCTGTAGATACAACTGGTTGACTTAATTTCCCTCACAACCTTTTTATTTCATATGGCTTTGGATAAAAGTAAATTTTAGTCTATTCTTTCTCTCTTCCCCCAAATTTTGAAATTGTGGATTGGTTGTGGATGAATGAGAACCATCTTTCTAACTCAACTGCATATTTCTATAACTGAAATGTTTTCTCAACACACAAATGGAAAATAAGAGAGAGATTTCAGAAAGAGTATGATCATCCTATGATAGCAATGGAAGAACTGCTAATAAAAACAATAGCCATTTTAAAAGCAATTACATGGATTAGATGAAATGTTGTTGCTTTTTGTTCTTTCAGAGACATCTTGCCTGTGTGCTAGGGATGCACTTGGGCCATAAACTGGTCACCATTTGGCAGGGTACTTTGAAATGATAGGTGGAAAATTCATTTTCTAAAGAGGAAAGAGCAACATCTGGGAGGGAAAGATATTATGTTGCTATTTCCAGGGCCCTCATCAAAACCAGCAGTGTAAAATAGCATTTCCAGTGTGGAAAAGCAATACACTTTTCAAATAACTTCAGCAAGAGAAAGACGGAGCAAAGGAAAGTGTAGAATTATAACCAGATAGGACTTGTAGCAGGGCTAGATAGAGTCTATTATTTGTTTAAAGGATTATCTGGGTCCACCTCATCTTCAGTATTTGTGTAAGTTCATCCGAAGAGATTTCATAAGAGAAGGGGTAGCATTTATATTCATTAAGCCAGAATCAACAATATGATTTTTGCACAAGATTTTTAGGGAGATTTAAAATGATTAAAGCATCTTCAAGTAGTTAGGGATGGAGGATTTTCTAAAACATCTTATCTTTATCTAATAAGGCCTCCAGAGGATACAAAAGCTTATTAAGGCATACAGAAAAATTTGCAGCAGTTTATTAAAAACACATTTGCACAAATTTCCAAAGTGTGCTGCTATTGTTTGTCGAGGCTGTGAGATAGAGGCCTCTTTTGCAATGTGTGTGGAAATGGGATACATAAAATCCCGTTTAGTAAGGCAAGAGACACATGCTCCTCTCAGTACAGTGGAACAATTATAGGCTTCAGAGTCAGTCTTGTGATCAAATCCTGATGTAACTTAGTAGCTACATGACATGCAGCAGATACTCACTTTGTCCACATATAAACTGGGGATAATAATATCTAATTCCTTGGGTTTCTTTTTTAAAAAGAGATTAAGTGAGATCATGTGTGCACAATAATGCTAAGCATAGGTGTCTGGACATGATAAATACTCTATGAAAAGTACCTCAGTCTAGGCACCTAGCCAGCACAGTCTGGATAATGATCTGGAAAAAAGTTACCTGGAAACCTGTGGATGAATGGGTCTCATTGTCACAAATCTGACCCCCTAAGCCATCTCTCTCTTTCACTTCCCTCCTGGACATAAATGGAGGTCACTTTTTGCTTAACAACTATTTATTGAGCACATCCTGTATTTTAGGTCCTGAGAATACATGCAGCAGTGATACACTGGGAGTACCAAGTATTCTCATGAAGTTTATCCTCTCACATGGATTATTGCACCAGCCTTCTGATTGGTTCTCCTGTTTTCAATTTCTCCTCTTAAAATCTATTCCCTACCTACTCTTAGTATGAACTATCCAAAACACAAATCATGTCATGTTGATCCCTTTCCAAAAACCCAGCCAGGTTTTCTTCACCTATAGAATTAAATTTCCTGTTTGTAGATATGACAGTCGAAATCTTCATCAACTGTTCCCAGCTGACTACTGCTGCTTCATCTCTAACTTGTTCTCTCATCACAGTTCTCACTGGGCAACCTGCCTTTCCCTGATCTCATGCCCTATCCTTTCAGTAGTCTTACCTCTGCAAATTACTTATTATGAGACTGAGCTAGGCTTTGCTGTTCCCTTAAAGCAGTGTTCTTTATTAATACTTCCATTGTTAAATATCTTTTGTTATATAAATAGAAGCAGAGTGTCGAGAATAAGGAAGAAAGAAGATCCTGCTCTTCCTTCCCCCCACTGGACTTTGGAATCCACATCTGGGGCCTTTATTGTAAACTTAATGTTGATAGAGCAGAGAGCAGAGAGTGACTAGAATTGGGAGTAGAAATATTGCCTTTAACCAAAATATAGTTAAGGAAGAAACTAAATCTGGACAATAGAAAGTTACTGTTTCATCTGTATGGTTCCTTTGCTCCGTGATTTAAAAACATGATCTAAAAAAAAAAAAAAAAAAAAAAAAACATGATCTAAGTTTCATTTCAAACTTATTTACCTGATAATGATACAAGATTGAGATGATATACATTTTCTTTTTTAATAAGGTCACAAATACCTAAAGTTAATTTCATAATTTTTTGTTTGAGTTGTTTCAAAATATTAAACTAATGAACATTTTAAATTACTGAAATATATGTGTTAGTTGTGCTGGATAAAATGGTTTCCAAGGTTCCAGGCAACTTTCCAAGGTCCCCATGGCTGAGGTCGCTGCTTATATTTCACATGCCCTAGCACTCCTCCTACTAGGACCGTCTGCTTAGTTATTCCACCCAGCACTGACTCACTCCCTGCTGCTGGTAATGAAGATTCTCTTTATCTGGTTTTCTTGGAAAATAGCTTCAGGATTGGGAGGTGTGTGTGTGTGTATTTGTGAATGTGCATGCCTGCACATATGTGTGGGTCCACCAAGAGCTGAGTTCTGACATATCACGAATACGTTTTTCCCCTTGGAAACCAAATCAGGCATGACCCTGTTCTGGGTTTCTTTGGAACAATAACTTGAACTAACTTTATTTTTATAGCTTAAGTAAATCTACTCATTACTCATAAAACCAGCAGCACTGTGGGACAAATGCACTGTGGTAAGATGAGAAGAGAAAGATCTCCAGGGGTGATGCCAAATTCTTGGACCCCTCCTCCCATATTAGGCAGCACCCAAGAATGAATCTTCTCTGAGATGCGTATCATGTGGCCACAAAAGGGACAGCTTGTCTTACAAAATCTGTCTTGAGTTCCTCTAATTTCTAGCTCTTTGGTTTCTGTTATCTGAGAACTGCTTGCAAGGCTGGAGAAGATGAGAGCAGGGAGGTAATGGGGAAGAATTGATGATAGGATAGGATTTCAGGTATCAACCAAGGCAGACTGAGGAGAATCAAAATCATCAGAATTATTATTGAGAAGAAATAAATCATTACTGAGACATTATAGCTCAGGAGGAAAAGTGTGGACTTTTAAGTCAGGAGGATGACCATTTTGAAACCTGGCTCTACCACTTTCTCCCTTTGTGATTTGGAGCAAGGTACCAAATCTCTCCTAGCCTCAGTTTCCTCATCTGCAAAACAGAGTTAACACCAGAATCAACTCATAGGCATAAGATAGTCTCTGAATTACATATATATAATTATATACATATAGAATTATAATATATATATACACACATATGTGTATATATATATATATATATATTCACTCAGAAGAAGCCATGATGCAAACTTCATGATCTAAAAAGTATAGCTGTTATTATCATTAATTATAGTAGTAGTATAATGAGAAACAAGAGTTGCATAGAAAAGGATAATACACAGTGAAAGAAAATATTGAGAGGATGCGTGGCAAAGTCAGTGGCCAAGAGAGTCATGAGTAGGGAAGGGCAAGAAGAGACTCAGTGAAGGGTGAGTATATGTGTCAAGAGGCTTCTTTTGTGTGGTTTCTGGCTCTTGTTTGGAATGGGAACATGAACTTAATGGAGTACCATCCTGGCTTTTGATCTCCCTCAAAGGAGCATCTTTCTGCCTTTCCAACTCTGTCTTGTCAGTCAATAAAATCTGCTAAATCAATTGGTTATACAGCAAAGGGTGAGAGAATTTTTGATACTGCCACTCATAGGCCCCAGTCTAACTGGGTTCAGCTAGAATGGCCTGATGACAAAGTCATTACCTCAAACCTATATTTTAGCTCATCCTACCTAGGGCCTCCTGAGACCATTCCTAGTCATTTTTGCTGGATCGGGCATCCTTGGATAACAATACCTGCAGGAACCATGCTGGAGTTTTCTTTTCTACTTGGAGTAGTGCATCAATCTTCAGGTCATCAGTTCTCCATGGACTGGGGAAGAAACAATTCATTGAAGAGCTTTGTTTGCCAGGAGTCCATTCCACCCAACTGGCTACTGTTTCCTCCCTTTCCTTTCTAGCCAAAGTCTGATACTCAGAATGTTATTTATAAAATGTTCACCCATTGATCCAAGTTCTCTTTTGGGGGTTATTTTTTTCCCATTCTTTATACTCTTTCCAGAATGTTTTGTTCTCCAAACCCATCCCCATCGTGGTCATCTGTGTTGGAGTTTTGCCAGTGACATGCTTGGAGTGTGGGACCCAGATGTGGATGTCAAAGTTGTAAAGTCTACTCACTATGGGGAAGGTTGAGCAGAACCTTCATTTTTTTCATTCTCATCACAATTTCTATTAATGCAGCAGAATAATATGTATAAAGCAAGTGTCAGGGAAGGAGCTGTGTTTGGGAAGGGTCAAAGCCTTAATAGCAGAGATAAAAAAGACATGGAGAGAAAACAGTTAAGGAAATTAGGCAATGGAAGCACTATTTACAATAGCCAGGACATGGAAACAACCTAAATGTCTTATGACAGATGAAAGGATAAAGAAGCTGTGGTACATATATACAATGGAATATTACTCAGCCATAAAAAGGAGTGAAATTGGGTCATTTGTAGAGATGTAGATGGACCTAGAGTCTGTCATACAGAGTGAAGTAAGCCAGAAAGTGAAAAACAAATATATATTAACACATATATGTGGAATCTAGAAAAATGGTACAGATGAACCTATTTCCAGGGCAGGAATAGAGATGCAGATGTAGAGAACAGACAAGCGGACACAGCAAGGGAAGAGGAGGGTGGGATGAATTGTGAGATTAGGATTGACATATATACAATACCATGCATAAAATAGATAGCTAGCAGGAGCATGCTATAAAGACAGGAAGCTCGGCTCAGTGCTCTGTGGTGACCTATATGGGTGGGATGCGGGGAGGGGTGGGAGGCAGATCTAAGAGGGAGGGGATATATGTATACATGTAGCTGATTCACTTCATTGTACAGCAGAAACTAACACAACATCGTAAAGCAACTATACTCCAGTAAAAAAATTTAACATCTTAAAAAAAAAAGAAAATGAATATTACTAGAGACAAAGAGTATTTCATAATGATAAAAGTGTCAATACAAGAGAAAGAAATGAAATATTATTAGTTTATTTGTACCTAAAAGAGAGCTCCAAAATTCATGAAGTAAAAACTGACAAAATTGAAAGAAGAAATAGAAATACCAATCATTATAGTTGAAGATATCAATACCCTTCTCTCAGTAAGTGATAGAACAAGTAGAACAGTAAGAACAGAAAACTTGAACAGCACTATCAAACAACTTGACCTAACTGACATCTATAGAACACTTCACCCAGCAACAGCAGAATACCTTTTGTTTTCAAATGTACGTGGAATGTTTACAGAATAAACTCTATGCTGGATGACAAAAATAAATAAATAAATAAAGTAGGCAATGGAGGAAGTAATCATCATAATAATAACAACAATGATAATAATTATAATAGACCTTTCATTCCTAAGTCTCTTCCCTCTCACAGGGCCACCCCAGTGGTCACAGATTTTCTAAATCTCAGAACCTGTCACTGGAATTCAGTGCATTTTTTCTGGTCTCTCTTAAGGGACCAAGGCCCATGATACAGGAACAGAAAAGCTGATTAAGAATTTCAAAACTTTATCCTTCCCTCCAAAACGTGAAGGTGACACTGTCCAATGATTCTCAGTCTTTCCTTGACTACTTCTTTCAACCCAGGTACTGAAGTGACTTTGAACATTTTTCTAAACTGGGCCTGTTTTCTCCTTCGTTTAGCTAATGCCAAAATTTAATTCCTAAATCTTCCTTCCCACTCCCCTTGTCCAAGTCTGAGATGTCCTCCTCATTCTGCCAGATTAACTTTATTTTCCTAGTAGCTTTGCTCCATAACTAAATTAGAGCAAAGATTGGGGGAAAAAAACTGGGGTCCTATCCCAGTGTGAAGGTGTAAGGTCCTTGGAGGTTTGTGAAGATCCAGGAATTCAGTCATAACATCATCAGAGCAGTGAGTACATCTGTGAATAGATTTCCCATTTGTAAGGTACTTTTCCAAAATTTCATTTATCTATAACTTTACATTGTACTAATATTATGCAATGGATATATAAGCAACATAAAATGTAATTTGTGAAAGGAAACATAAAGGGACTTTTGGGGTCAACTAGTACAAACACCTTTGTTTTTCAGACAAGAGACTTGAGCCCACAGAGGAACTGTAATTCATCCAAGATTACACCACTAGGACAAGCTGGAATTGGGGCTTACGCCAGGGTCTCTTAACTCCCAATACACTACCCTGATAAACAGGAATCCTACTTCCCTACTTCTACTCCTACCCCACTTTTCTATTGAGATTGATCCTAGGGGCAGGGGCAGAATCAAATGTTTATGCTGAACATGCCTACAGTTTGTTTACCTGTGCTATCAGAGGAAGTAGACATACACTCAGTTTCTACAGAGTCAAAGGGCTTTCCAGAGTCTAGGAGGAACAAGACAGTTAAGTGAGAATCAATAAGAACTAAATACAGGTGGATGGAGGTTGTTTAAGGGGCACAGGGAGCAATGAAGAAGAGGAGCAGCCTTATTTACAAAGGAAAAATTCTATGCTGCCCTCCTCTGTGTCCATGAAAGAGGAAATATAGAACTTCCAAGGAGTCACTTTGGCAAGAAATTAAAACCATGAGAGGAAGCAAAAAACAATGAATTTTCAGGAGGCTATTCAATCAAAATCCTAGCTCTATGAGGAAATAAGAGGTGGAGAAAAGATAGAGTTGGTCTGAGCTATGGATTGTATCATAACATCTTGATGCTCAGAGCATAGAAGAACCAGCCAAGACAAGGCCAGTAATCCAGTGCTCCATTCTGAGTAACTGGGCCCAGGAAGAAGGAAAATGTCATGTGATAAAGCATCACCAGACAAGATCTCTGCCACTTACTAGCTGTGTGAGGAATCATTTTGCCTCTGTGAGTCTATGGTGCCATTAGAAAAGCTGTGCAGATGTGAGTTCCAGTGGTGAGTGCCCATCTCCGAATGGCAATCACCAAATACTGTGACATGCTCCCAAGTTTCTGTGCAGGAGATTTGGGACCAGGGGACCTGGAATCACATTCTGTATCTGTTAATAGCTATGAGTAACATCATTGTACTTATCTATAAAATGTGGACTTTAAGGGGAATCAAATAAGAGAAAAAACATGAAAGTGTTGTACATTATGAAGTATCAAATATAAATGCTTAGTGTTAGTTTACTCATAATAACTATTATTATCTTTTGCCTTCTCTTGGGACAACATTACCCAGAGAAGAGGGTCTTGACAATATATGAAGACAGATTCTATTTCACAGGGTCTTTGAACCTACTGAAATTATATCTAAAGTTTTAAGTGTAATTATATCAGCATTTTGAAGGAGTCTATGATCCCAAGGAACTTACGGACTTGATTTATCAGAGATCTGCAGCCTTTCATTCTGACCCTGACACCCAGGGGATACTATAGCAGTATAGAGGCTCACTATAGCTGTAGAGTTGGTAAATGGAGTTTCGGAGAGGCTGTTAAATTGTAATCACTAGGGGAAAAAGTTATGGAATGTTTGAAAAAGTTGCCCCCAATCTTCAGATATATCCCTTCCTTGGTGTCATAGTTTCCCTACCTCTCACCACTTAGAAATCACTGAAAAGGCATATGGATCCTGGATCAGCTTTAATTCAGTCCTTATTCTACCATAGGCTCTCATTCCTACATCTCTACTAAATCTCCTTCTTTTAAGGTTACCAAATACTTCTTAATTGCCAAATTGCCAAATATATGGGTCATTTTCAATTCTTATCTTGTAAAAACTCTAGAATTGGACATTCTTTGTCATTCCTCTCTCAACATCTTTTACTGAAATATAATTGACTTACAATATTATATTACTTTCCGGCATACAACATAGTGAGTGATTCAACATCTTTATGTATTACAAAATGATCACCATGATAAATCTAGTTATCATCCGTCACTATACAAAGGTATTACATAATTATTAACTATATTACCCACACTTTACATTTCATACCTTTGTCTAATTTGTTTGGTAACTGAAAGTTTGTACCTCTTAATCTCTCTCACCTATTTCTCTCCAGCCTCCACCCCATTCCTCTCTGGCAGCCATCTCTTTGTTCTCTGTACTTATGACTCTGTTCCTGCTTAGTTATGTTTATTTGTTTAGTTTTTTAGATTCCACATCTAAATGAGATCATGTAGTGTTTGTCTTTCTCTGTCTGACTTATTTGATTTAGCATCATAGCCTCTAGGTCCATGCATATTGTTACAAATGGCAAGATTTCATTCTTTTTTATGGCTGAATAATATTCCATTGTGTGTGTATACCACATCCTTTTTATCCATTCACCTATTGATGGACACTTATGTTGCTTCCATATCTTGCCTATTGTAAATGATGCTGCAGTGAACATAGGGGTGCATCTTTTTGAATTAGTGTTTTTGGTTTCTTCAGAAAAAAAAACAAGTGGAATTGCTGGATCATGTGGTAGTTCTATTTTTTTTTTTTTTTTTTTTTTTTTTTTGCGTTATGCGGGCCTCTCACTGTTGTGGCCTCTTCTGCTGAGGAGCACAGGCTCTGGATGTGCAGGCTCAGCTGCCATGACTTACGGGCTTAGCCGCTCCATGGCATGTGGGATCTTCCTGGACTGGGGCATGAACCCACGTCCCTTGCATCAGCAGGCAGACTCTCAACCACTGCACCACCAGGGAAGCCTGGTAGTTCTATTTTTAATTTTTGAGGAACCTCTGTATTGTTTTCCATAGTAACTATACCAGTTTACATTCCCACCAGCAGTGCATAAGGTTTCCCTTTTTTCCATATCCTTGCCTATTTATTGTCTTTTTGATAATAGCCATTCTGACAGATGTGAGGTGGTATTTCACTGTGGTTTTGATTTGTGTTTCCCTGATGATTAGTGATATTGATCATGTTTTCACGTGTATGTTGGCCATCTGTATATCTTCTTTGGAAAATTGTATATTTAGGTCCTCTGCCCATTTTTTAATTTAGTTGTTGTTTTTTTGATTTGTGAGTTGTATGGGTTCTTTGTATAGTTTAGATATTAACCCCTTATCAAATATAGTGTCTGCAAATATATAAGTAAGCTGCCTTTCTGTTTTGTTGATAATTTCCTTCACTGTGCAAATGCTTTTTAGTTTGATGTAGTCCCATTTGTTTATTTTTGTTTTTCCTTTTCTTGCCTGAGGACATATCCAAAACAATATTGCTAAGGCCAGTGTCAAAGAGTGTATTGCCTATGTTTTCTTCTAGGAGTTATGGTTTCAGGACTTACATTTAAATCTCTAATCCATTTTGAATTTATTTTTATATATGGTGTGAGAAGGTAGTCCAGTTTTATTCTTTTGCATGTAACTGCCCAGTTTTCCCAGTACCATTTATTGACAAGGCTGTCTTTCTCCATTGTATAGTCTTGCCTTCTTTGTCATAGATTAATTGACCATTTGGCTTTATTCCTGGGCTTCTGGGCTCTCTATTCTGTTCCATCGATCTGTGTCTGTTTTTGTGCCAGTGCCACACTGTTTTGATTACTGTAGCTTTGTAGTACAGTTTGAAATCAGGGAGTGTGATACCTCAAGCTTTGTTCTTTCCCAAGATTATTTTGGCTATTCAGGGTCTTTTGTGTTTCCATACAAATTTTAGAATTATTCTAGTTCTGTGAAAAATGCTACTGGTATTTTGATAGGGATTGTATTGAATCTTCAGGTTGCCTTGGGTTGTATGGTCATTTTAACAATTTTAATTCTTCCAATCCATGAGCAGAGTTCAACATTTTTTTATTGTTTGGCTTCATCACCATATATTTTTATGGCTTTCCTCCTATGCCTCCATCACTTCATTATTGCTCTCCTTTGTAAATCTTCTTCCACTACTTTCTTCTTAAATGTTGATGTTCCACAAATTTTTGTTCTTCCTGTGCTTTCCTCTAAGAGTTTTATAGTGTCTGGCCTTACATTTAGGTCTTTAATCCATTTTGAGTCTATTTTTATGTAGGGTGTTAGGAAGTGTTCTAATTTCATGTAGCTGTCCAGTTTTCCCAGCACCACTTATTCAAGAGGCTGTCTTTTCTCCATTGCATATTCTTGCTTCCTTTGTCAAAGATAAGATGACCATATGTGTGTGGGTTTATCTCTGGGCTTTCTATCCTGTTCCATTGATCTATGATTCTGTTTTTGTGTCAGTACCATACTGTCTTGATTACTGTAGCTCTGTAGTACAGTCTGAACTCAGGGAGCCTTATTCCTCCAGCTCTGTTTTTCTTTCTCAAGATTGCTTTTGCTATTCGGGGTCTTTTGTGTTTCCATACAAATTGTGAAATTTTTTGTTCTAGTTCTGAGAGAATGCCATTGGTAGTGTGATAGGGATTGCATTGAATCTGTAGATTGCTTTGGGTAGTATAGTCATTTTCACAATATTGATTCTTCTAATCCAAGAACATGGTATATCTCTCCATCTGTTTGTATCATCTTTAATTTCTTTCATCAGTGTCTTATAGTTTTCTGCATACAAGTCTTTTGCCTCCTTAGGTAGGTTTATTCCTAGGTATTTTATTTCTTTTTATTGCAGTGGTAAATGGGAGTGTTTCCTTAATTTCTTTTTCAGATTTTTCATCATTAGTGTATAGGAACGCAAGAGATTTCTGTGCATTAATTTTGTATCCTGAAACTTTACCAAATTAATTGATTAGCTCTAGTAGTTTTCTGATGGCATCTTTAGGATTTTCTATGTATAATATCATGTCATCTGCAAAGAGTGACAGTTTTACTGCTTCTTTTCCAATTTGTATTCCTTTTATTTCTTTTTCTTTTCTGATTGCCATGGCTAAAACTTCCAAAACTATGTTGAATAATAGTGGTGAGGGTGGGCACCTTTGTCTTCTTCCTGATCTTAGAGGAAATGCTTTCAGTTTTTCTCCATTGAGAGTGATGTTGGCTGTGGGTTTGTCATATATAGCTTTTCTTATATTGAGGTAGGTTCCCTCTATGCCCACTTTCTGGAGAGTTTTTGTCATAAATAGGTGTTGAATTTTGTCAAGAGCTTTTTATGCATCTATTGAGATGATCATATGGTTTTTATTCTTCAGTTTGTTAATATGGTGTATCACATTGCTTGATTTGCATATATTGAAGAATCCTTGCTCCCTGGGATAAACCCCACTTGATCATGGTGTATGATCCTTTTAATGTGCTGTTGGATTCTGTTTGCTAGTATTTTGTTGAGGATTTTTGTGTCTGTGTTCATCAGTGATTTTGGCCTGTAATTTTCTTTTTTTTTGTGGCAGAACACTCGATGACATAAATCACAGCAAGATCCTTTTTGACCCATCTCCAAGAGTAATGGAAATAGAAACAAAAATAAACAAATGGGACCTAATGAAACTTAAAAGCTTTTGCAAACAAAGGAAACCATAAACACGACAAAAAGACAACCCTCAGAATGGGAGAAAATATTTGCAAACTGACAAAGGATTAATCTCCAAAATATACAAGTAGCACATGCAGCTCAATATCAAAAATACAAACAACCCAATCCAAAAATGGACAGAAGACCAAAATAGACATTATTCCAAAGAAGACATACAGATTGCCAGCAAACACATGAAAAGATGCTCAACATCACTAATCATTAGAGAAATGCAAATCAAAACCACAATGAGACATCTCACCTCACACTGGGCAGAAAGGCCATCATCAAAAAATCTAGAAACAATAAATGTTGGATACAGTGAGGAGAAAAGGGACTCCTCCTACACTTTTAGTGGGTATGTAAGTCGGTATCACCACTATGGAGAACAGTATGGGTGTTCCTTAAAAAACTGTATCTAGAACTACCATATGATCCAGCAATCCCACTACTGAGAATATACCCTGAGAAAATCAGAATTCAAAAAGACACATGCACCCCAATGTTCATTGCAGCACTTTTACAATAGCCAGGACATGAAAGCAATCTAAGTGTCCATCAACAGATGAATGGATATATACCATGGGATATTACTCAGCCATAAAAAGGAACAAAATTGAATTATTTGTAGTGAGGTGGATGGACCTAGAGTCTGTCATACAGAGTGAAGTAAGTCAGAAAGAGAAAAACGAATACCGTATATGCTAATGCATATATACGGAATCTAAAAAAAATGGTACTGAGGAACCTAGTGGCAGGGCAGGAATAAAGATGCAGACATAGAGAACGGACTTGAGGACATGGTGGGGGAAGGGGAAGGTGGGACGAAGTGAGAGAGTAGCATTGACATATATATACTACCAAATGTAAAATAGATCGCTAGTGAGAAGCTGCTGCATAGCACAGGGAGGTCAGCTCGAGACTTTGTGACGACCTAGAGGGGTAGGATAGGGAGGGTGGGAGGGAGACTCAAGAGGGAGGGGATATGGGGATATATGTATATATATAGCTGATTCACTTTGTTGTACAGCAGAAACTAACACAACATTGTAAAGCAATTATATTCTAATAATGATGTAAAAAAATTTTTCATTCTTGACTCACTGTTTTTTACTCTACCATTTTTCTTGAATTTTATCATCTTTCGTATTTTCAAACGCCATTTATATGCGGTTTATTCCAAAGTCTAATTTTTCTCTTATCCAGATCTTCTCCTTGAGCACGAAGCCAATATATCCAAATTCCTGTCAGATGTCAACACTTATGTGTCTATTACACCTTACCTTCAACATGTCCAAAATGGAACTCAATAACTTTATCTAATTTCTGTTGTTCCTCTTCCATTGTGCTCTATCTGGTTTACTGCACCACTGTCCACCTAATTACTCAAGCTAAAAAAAAATGTGTCTTCAACTTCTGTCTTAGGTTCACATCTGAATCATTATCAAGTCTGCCAAATTTGTCTCCTAAGTATTTTTTAATTTGCCCCATTCTATTTATTCCTACTGCCTCTAAGCCAAGTCTCTATCTTTCATCTGAATGTTGAAATGTTCTCCAAAATGTTCTCATTGCTTTAAGCCTTGTCCATCTCACATATATTTCCTATAAAATCTCTCCAAAACCTAAATCTAAGTATGACAACTCTCACTCACACTGTGTCTCATTTACAAAAATGTGCTAGCGGATTAGCAGTCATTCTACTCAAGCTGTTGACTTTTAATATTGAGGGAGTTCCTTGGTGGATAGCATTTCCTGGAGGAAATGAGGTATTACTCTGCTCTTCTCTTTGTTATCACTGGAGTGAATACTCACTCACTGTTTTATTTCCTCTCATTCCTTTTTAATAACATGGGATTTTCCACCTCTCCCAGCTCTATCTCCTCTATACATGCATCCTCTTTCTGGCTGGGAATTAGGAAAAATTCAGGACACTGTTATCAAAATTAAGTTTACCAAGTCTAATCAGCCCTTTGGGAAGGCAGGAGGGAGAGCAAATTCTTAGTAAAAAGTGCTGAGGATTACTTAATTAAATAGGTTTATATAATTAGATTCAACTTTATACCAGAAATTTCAAATGAATTTCCTTGGTGAGGAAGCTGTAATGTCTTCTTGAATGTCATTTTGTTTTTATTTTTTAAAGACCTGGCATAAAATGTCATTGCATTTTGAATAAAACTAAAGAAGCAAGTTCTTAATTGTTTGGCCCAGATGTTTATGCATGTCAGTATACTCTTATGCATTCTAAAAACTTACAGTTAAAGCTTTATTCAGGTCTGAGCACTGCACACTAAAAGGGACTTGGACAAAATGGAACATACCTAGGTTAGTAAAATATCTTAAACCCTTTTTGACCTGTCAGAAGTTCAAATTCTGGCACTATCACTTTAAACTGCGTAACCTTGGGCAAGTCACGTAAAGCTCTCTGACTGGCAAATTTCTTATTTACAAATTAGACAAATATATAAGGTGCTATGAATATTTTGTTAGACTATGGTTCAGCAAGAAATTAAAATGAACTCCATCATTGTGTGGCAGGCTTGGAAGGCCAAGTTTAGGAGAAGATGGAGTGAGCAGGAAGTTAACAGGAAAAGCAAACCAAGAAGAAGAATGGCTGGTTGTGTGTGGTTCAGATCCAGTGGGAAGGAGGGAATGGAGAAAGTGAGAATGAAGATGGTGGGTCTGTTGAACACATTCTTTGTAGAGCCCTGTTGTCTGAGGGAATGTATCTGAAATGCGCTTGGGCAGGGGATGGAGACAGGAGTGGGCTAAGTTGGAAAGGAGGAGAGCTGGGCCCTGGGAAGACAGTGCCTACAGAAATTAAGTGGTGAACAGGCCCTAAGCAGAAGACTGGAATGATACAGGGCAGCACTCTGCCTGCCTTGTTTCAGTACCTTTACCCAGAGTAAAAGAATCCCAAATGCACAGCAGCTGCAAAGATGATCAGGTCTCTCCCCTGAAATTTTCTAGGACATTTGCTTTTGTAGAGTTTCACTAGTGCCTTTTCACCTTTGCCCTCTGGCATCACATAGTCATACCTGTCCTCATATCATAGCTATGGGACAGGATGCAGTTCTCAGAAGGCATAGGGCAGACAGAAAAATAGATGTTCATGACAAAGAACAGGGAAGGGACCTGGACCAAGGCAAAGACTAATTACCTGACTAGAATACTGGATAAAAGAGTGTGTAATGCAGTTTCTAACACAAAGAGGGTTAGGTCATGGTTAAAGTTAATCAAGGAGAACTGGATAGTTTGGAGATAAGGTTCAGGGGAGAGTGTTAGAATTTCTAAAAGCTTGTCATGGTACCAGGAAACCAAGTAGTTTTGGATGTTTCAAGAGAACAGAACTAGACTAGTGGGTAGAAATATAGTGAAGCAGATTTTGATCTCCTATGGGAACAAATATGGGAGCTGTGCAGTCATGAAGAAGGCTGTCTCAACAGGCAGTATGAGCTTCCTGTCACTAGAAATGTATTCCCAGAAGCTGTACATGGGATCTCCGTATTAAGGGGAAAGCCAAATTAAGTGCCTTTTGATGCCCCTTTCAATAATCCTAAGGCTTTAGAAAGGTAGAGCAGCTGGAGAGAGAGTTCACACTCTCCTGTTTTCATGGATCTTCTTAGTTTTTGATCTTAAGATATTTCCTATGGAGAAGAAAGGCAGAGAAACAAAAGTAGTCTTGCCCCTGATAATATAGCATTGTGGTTAAAAGTTTGATCTTTGAGGTTAAACGACTATGGGTTCATCTCTGGATTCTATTATTTTTAAATCATGTAAGTTGAATAATTTATCTGTGAATCTATTTCTTCATCTTTAAAATGGACATAACAATACTACCTTTAGTAGTTGCGAGGATTAAATTAGATGCAAGATGTTTAGTACAGGTCCTGTTGCATAGTAAGTAAGCATTTAATGTAATGATAATGATAATGACAATGATGAAAAGGATGCAGAGGTAGAAGACAAATATGGTGTTAATGTTGTTGACAGTGACACAACTTTCTTTTATATGCATTTAAGCCAGGTTAATTTTACAAACCTATACCAAGCACATATGTGCAAATTGGCATCCATCTCTAATTAGTTGTTTGGTTGCAACTTCAGAAACAGGTGGACAGACCCAATCTCTTATAGTAGGAAAGGTTATGCAGCCAAAAGTGAAGGCCTAGAACTATATTTATCCCCTGGGATAGGACAGGAAACTTTGAAGAAATGGTCAGACAACTAGTAAGAAAGCTAGGAGAGACCACTTTCCAAACTGACTTTTTGATAAAAACTGTTTAAAAACAGCTTTATTGAGGTACAATTGATATACAATAAAACTACACATATTTAAAGTGTGCAATTTGATAAATTTGGACATAGTATACATCCATGAAACTATCATCACAATTGAGACAATGAACATATCCCTTTCTTCACACCACTCTTCCCTTCCACCCCCAATTCAGTCCCCAAGCAACCCTTGCCAACAAACTTTTGAAGAGTATCTTAAAACAGAGACTGCTCAAGCTGTTGGAATGAGGCAGAAAAATGAAGTAAAACAACGACATTGAAGAATCTTTGAAATTGGCCTTCAGGAGAAGTCAGTGAGAGCAATTTCATTGGTAGAAGCCCTTCTACTGGGGGTTAAAAAGCAAGTGAAGGGCTTCCCTGGTGGCACAGTGGTTGAGAATCTGCCTGCCAATGCAGGGTACAAGGGTTCAAGCCCTGGTCTGGGAAGATTCCCCCATGCTGCAGAGCAACTAGGCCCATGGGCCACAACTACTGAGCCTGCACGTCTGGAGCTTGTGCTCTGCAACAAGAGAGGCTTCAACAGTGAGAGGCCCGTGCACTGCGATGAAGAGTGGCCCCCGCTCGCAACTAGAGAAAGCCCACACACAGAAACAAAGACCCAACACAGCCATAAATAAATAAATAAATAAATAAATAAATAAATAAATATTTTTTTAAGAAGCAAGTGAAATGTGAAGAAAGAGAGACAGCAGTGTAGAGTCCTGGGAGAGTAGAATTTCTACAAGGTGGGATTTTGCAGGTAGGACATTGCAATGAAGGTAATCCACAATTACTGAGCACCACCTATGTGTTACACCTTGTGGGGAAGACAAGGCATATAATACTTGAAGGCCTAAGGAATAGCTCGCCCAGAATGCATGAGAAATTTTATATTGAGCAATCATGAAGGCTACTACTGTGGGTCCATTAAAAGTGAAAGGATGCTGGGAGTATAAGATAGAAGCAGAAAGCTGTCTTCAAGCGGCAGCTGGAGAGAGAGGGTATGAGGATTTAAATCCAACAGGGCCAGAAAATAAGCACATATTAGACTGGGTATTACCAAGTCTGAATCTTGAAGTTTGTGTGAGAATTCCGAGAAGAAGGATCTTTTGTGGCTGGAGCCCAAGTAAACTCTTGAATAGAGGACGGACTTCAAGGGGGAACAGAGCAGAGGCATGTTATAGTGGGAAGAGCAGTAGGTTTAAGGTTAGCCACTCTGGATGGTGCCCTCACCTCATCAACTTGTCATTTCTGCATCTCATTTTTTTTTTTAAATGGGGCATGGGCTGTTGTATCAAATAAGAGAATGTTTGTGAAAGGTTGTGTCCTCTAGAGCTTTGTTTCTGTCTGTATAAGGTTGCTATGTTTATTAGGATGGTTGGCTTAAATTATAGTTTAATATGTTACATTAAGGACTAAAATGCCCTTTCATTCATTCATTCGTTCATTCAATAGATATTTACTAGTGCCCACAATATGCCAGCATTGAAAATACTAAAATAAGACAAACTTAGCTGCTGTTATAATGAATCTTTCATTCATTATGGGTTAAACAAGCATCTTGTGATAAATGATATGATTGGAGAGAAGTAGAGGGGTACAGTGGAAGTATCTAGAAGAAACTTCCAGTCTAGTCTGTTGAGACACTGATGAGAGACATTGATTTGGAGAATGTTTTTTTAAGTGAAGACTTCTTCTTCTCTTAACATTCAGGACCTTCTTTGTATCTGAATTGGTTGTTTAAGGGACTTTTCATCCCACTAGATAGCAGACTCTTGGAGAGCAGACACTGTTTTTGATTCATCTCTGTATCTCCCATGCATTGTGCTCAACACACGGTATATACTTAACAGTATTTGCTAAATTGATTTGAGCTAAGTGTCAGCACATCCAATTAAAAACCCATGATGGATATTTCCAGTCCAAATAAGAACAAAGCTTTTAGTTTTCCTTGAAGTTAAAATACAAAAGAGGCAGGAGTTCCAGACCTATAAGACCACATCACATTTCTAGTTCAAGTGGGTCTCTTCCTGTCTTCTCAAGAACACATTTTTTCTGATTTATCCCGTTAACCACATGCCCTGAGCAATCAGATCCAAAGTTAACACATGCAACTTTTGCTAGTTTCTCCTTCCCTGTGCAATTCTAAAACCTTTATGGAAATAGACTAGAATAGTGAAGGGAGCCTGGGAGACGATGGGAAGCTACCCTGTAATCATGTTTATTGTTTCATAATAGGTTTATAGAAATTATGAATACAGCTATTTTATTAATGGGACTTTTAATTATCCACCATGCTGAAGGGTGAGGCAAAATATCTCTCAGCCCCACTAATTAATATGGGTATTCAATGGCTGTTAATTAAAGACAAAGGGACCAAAGGAACACAACCCACCCTTGACTCTGATGAATGCAAAGTCAAACCAATAGCTTATTTCTAAATTAACATGATTGATAAAAAGTCAAGCTCAGACCCAAGCCTTTTCCCCTCAGGGAACTATAATTTTCCTGTTTAGATAATAGACTAAAGGGCTCATCTGTGGACCCAGGAACAAAGCCCAGAGCTGCAGGCACTGAGAAGACAAGGGAGCTATGGATTATTTTGTGAGACCTGCATTTCAATAGGCAGCATTTCACAGTCTTTTGTAGCCACTGCTTATCCTAGAAACTGTGTACGGCTTCAGACTCATGGGCAGACCCAGCCCCAGCCATGCTGGTGCAGAGGAACCTACCTTCCTGTTCCCAGGTACACATGACTGTTTGCCTCTGAAGAATCACATGCATGCTAGCAACCTGTCTCTCTTGAAGCAAATTATATTTATACATGCCAGATGCTGCAGTTACTATCTTTAGTCTTCGGAGGAACATAAAAAGAAAGAATGCATTATTGTAGCAGGAGGGTTCTGTTGAAGAAAATGTCATATGGTTTGGAGAAAGGAGTATGGGCTTTAGAAACACAGTGGTTTTTCCCCTTAATAGCTCAGTGACCTTGGGCTTGAGCCCTGGTTTCCTCATCAAAAATTTGTATATCAAAACCCACTTTTTCAGGCATCTGTGAGAATGAAATAAGCTAAAGAATGCAAAGTTCCCAACAAGCAAAATATTACCAAGATCTTGCCTTGTGTTCAAACAGTGCTGTTTATTTTACAATGGTTTGAACTTTACTACAAACCAGTGAGGTAAGCAAATCAAGATTTATTTTCTTTCTTCACTGGTAAGGAAACTTATGACCAAATAGTATAGATACAAAAGAGTCCACTTAATCTTGGAGACTCAGTTTCCTCATTTCTAAAACAGTCAGTGTCACTGCCCACCTCTTTGGATTGTGGTGAGGATCAAATGAACCGATGGAAGTGAATGTGCTCTGTAAACTGTTGAGCACCATGTCAAATTATAGTTTGATATGTTACATTAAGGACATGCCCAAGGTCATACAAAGAAGAAGCAGAAGGTCTGTATATTCATTCATTCGTTCACTCATTCATCCAACAAACATTATCAGCTCTATCTATGTGCCAGGAACAAAGCATTCATAGTCTAGAAGAAAAAGGTAATGTACCTGGACAACAGTAAGATAAGGTAGATTACTCTAAGTAGCTTAGAGAGCTGTGTGAGAAGTTGGATTCTCTCTGATGGTCCAGTTAAATGGGCTATGGTTTCCTTCTTTGCTCTCCATCCCATTCCATACTACTCCCAGATTTATGCCACTCATTCACTTAGCTTTCTATGGATACCCAATGTCTACGGGATAGCAAATACCTGTCTACATGTAGTATATAGCCACTCTCCTGTGCCCTTATGGGCAGGCTTTGTTAATTGATCACAGTACTTCTTCCTACCAAATCTGGATTTAATCTCAGAATCCTTCTCAACTAAATGCTCCAGAGAGTAACTGCCATTTGATCAGAGTTGGCCCTAAGTTCTATGTCCCCTGGAATGGTATTCCCACTGTGTTCTGTGTAATTCTATTCTTTGAATATGAACAAAGGAGTGAAAACTTTGAGCTCTTTCTAAATCAACAGGTGTTAGTATTTTATTTATTATTATTTTTAAAAAATTTTATTAGAGTATAGTTTTTTACGATGTTCTGTTAGTTTCTGCTGTATAGCAAAGTGAATCAGCTATACGTATACATATATCCCCTCTTTTTTTACTTTTTATGAGATTAACGTAATCTTTTTTTTTTAATAGATCCTTATTGGAGTATAATTGCTTCACAATACTGTGTTAGTTTCTGTTGTACACCTAAGTGAATCAGCCATATGCATACATATGTCCCCATATCCCCTTCCTCTTGCCCCTCCCTCCCACCCTCCCTATCCCACCCCTCTAGGTGGTCACAAAACACTGAGCTGATGTCCCAGTGCTATGCTGCTTCTTCCCATTAGCTAACTATTTTACATTTGGTAGTGTATATATGTCAATGCTACTCTCCACTTCACCCCAGCTTCCCCCTCCCACCTCATGTCCTCAAGTCCATTCTCTATGTCTACATCTTTATAACTGCCCTGCAACTAGGTTCATCAGTACTATTTTTTTTCTTTTTTTTAGATTCCATATATATGCGTTAGCATACGGTATTTCTTTTTCTCTTTCTGACTTACTTCACTCTGTATGACAGACTCTAGGTCCATCCACCTCACTACAAATAACTCAAATTTGTTTCTTTTCATGGCTGAGTTATATTCCACATCTTCTTTATCCATTCATCTGTCGATGGACATTTAGGTTGGTTCCATGTCCTGGCTATTGTAAATAGTGCTGCAATGAACATTGTGGTACATGGTAAAGTAGCTGATTTTTTTCAGCTACTTTAATTTTTTTTAATAGATATTTATTGGAGTATAATTGCTTCACAATACTGTGTTAGTTTCTGTTGCACAACAAAGCAAATCAGCCATATGCATACACGTCCCCATATCCCCTCCCTCTTGAGCCTCCCTCCCATCTTCCCTATCCTACCCCAAAGCACTGAGCTGATCTCCCTGTGCTATGCTGCTGCTTCCCACAAGCCAACTATTTTACATTCAGTAGTGTATATATGTAGATGCTACTCTCACTTCGCTCAAGCTTCACCCTCCCACCCCATGTCCTCAAGTCCATTCTCTATGACTACCTCTTTATTCCTGCCCTCAGAAAGAGAAAAACATGTCTCTTTTTGAACTATGGTTTTCTCAGGTATATGCCCAGTAGTGGGATTGCTGTGTCATATGGTAGTTCTATTTTTAATTTTTAAAGGAACCTTCATACTCTTTTCCATAATGGTTGTATCAGTTTACATTCCCACCAACAGTGCAGGAGGGTTCCCTTTTCACCACACCCTTTCCAGCATTTATTGTTTCTAGATTTTTTGTAATGGCCATTCTGACTGGTGTGAGGTGATAACTCATTATAGTTTTGATTTGCATTTCTCTAACAATTAGTGATGTTGAGCATCTTTTTATGTGCCTCTTGGCCATCTGTATGTCTTCCTTGGTGAAATGTCTATTTAGGTCTTCCACCCATTTTTTAATTGGATTGTTTGTTTTTTTGATATTGAGCTCCATGAGCTGTTTGTATATTTTGGAGGTTAATCCTTTGTCTGTTGTTTCATTTGCAAATATTTACTCCCATTTTGAGGGTTGTCTTTTTGTCTTATTTATGGTTTCCTTTGCTGTGCAAAAGCTTTTAAGTTTCATTAGGTCCCGTTTTTTTAATTTTCGTTTTTATTTTCATTATTCTAGGAGGTGGGTCAAAAAAGATCTTGCTGTGATTTTTGTCATAGAGTGTTCCACCTATGTTTTCCTCTAAGAGTTTTATAGTGTCTGGCCTTACATTTACGTCTTTAATCCATTTTGAGTTTATTTTTGTGTATAGTGTTAGGGAGTGTTCTAATTTCTTTCTTTAACATGTAGCTGTCCAGTTTTCCCAGCACCACTTATTGAAGAAGCTGTCTTTTCTCCATTGTATATTCTTGCCTCCTTTATCAAAGATAAGGTGACCATATGTGTGTGGGTTTATCTCTGGGCTTTCTATCCTGTTCCATTGATCTACATTTCTGTTTTTGTGCCAGTATCATACTGTCTTGATTACTGTAGCTTTGTAGTATAGTCTGAAGTCAGGGAGCCTGATTCCTCCGTCTCCGCTTTTGTTTCTCAAGATTGCTTTGGGTATTCGGGGTCTTTTGTATTTCCATACAAATTCTGAACATTTTCATTCTAGTTCTGTGAAAAATGCCATTGGTAGTTTGATAGGGATTGCACTGAATCTGTAGATTGCTTTGGGTAGTATAGTAATGTTCACAATATTGATTCTTTCAATCCGAGAACATGGTATATCTCTCCATCTGTTTGTATCATCTTTAATTTCTTTCATCAGTGTCTTATAGTTTTTTGCATGCAGGTCTTTTGTTTCCTTAGGTAGGTTTTTCCTGTGTATTTTATTCTTGTTGCAATGGTAAATGGGAGTGTTTCCTTAATTTCTTTTTCATATTTTTCATCATTAGTGTATAGGAATGCAAGAGATTTCTGGGCACTAATTTTGTATCCTGCAACTTTACCAAATTCATTGGTTAGCTCTAGTAGTTTTCTGGTGGCATCTTTAGGATTCTCTATGTATAGTATCATGTCATCTGCAAACAGTGAAAGTTTTACTGCTTCTTTTCCAATTTGTATTCCTTTTATTTCTTTTTCTTCTCTGATTGCTGTGGCTAGGACTTCCAATACTATGTTGAATAATAGTGGTGAGAGTGGACATCCTTGTCTTGTTCTTGATCTTAGAGGAAATGCTTTCAGTTTTTCACCATTGAGAATGATGTTTGCTGTGGGTTTGTCATAAATGGCTTTTATTATGTTGAGGTAGGTTCCCTCTATGCCCACTTTCTGGAGAGTTTTTATCATAAATAGGTGTTGAATTTTGTCAAAAGCTTTTTCTGCATCTATTGAGATGATCCTAAAGTTTTTATTCCTTAATTTGTTAATGTGGTGTATCACATTGATTTGCATATATTGAATAATCCTTGCATCCCTGCGATAAATCCCACTTGATCATGGTGTACGATCCTTTTAATGTACTGTTGGATTCTGTTTGCTAGTATTTTGTTCAGGATTTTTGTGTCTATGTTCATCAGTGATATTGGTCTATAATTTTCTTTTCTTTTTTTTTTTTTTGGCTGTGTTGGGTTTTAGTTTCTGTGCAAGGGCTTTCTCTAGTTACGGCAAGCGGGGGCCACTCTTCATCACGGTGCATGGGCCTCTCACTATCGCGGCCTCTCTTGTAGCGGAGCACAGGCTCCAGACGCGCAGGCTCAGTAGTTGTGGCTCATGGGCCTAGTTGCTCCGCGGCATGTGGGATCTTCACAGACCAGGGCTCGAACCCGTGTCCCCTGCATTGACAGGCAGATTCTCAACCACTGTGCCACCAGGGAAGCCCTATAATTTTCTTTTTTCGTGATACCTTTTTCTGCTTTTGGTATCAGGGTGTCGGTGGCTTCATAGAATGAGTTTGGGACTGTTTCTTCCTCTGCAAATTTTTGGGAGAGTTTGAGAAGCATTGATGTTAGCTGTTCTCTAAATGTTTGATAGAATTCTCTTGTGAAGACATCTGGTCCTGGACTTTTGTTTGTTGAAAGATTTTAAATTACGGTTTCAATTTCATTACTTGCGATAGTTCTGTTTATATTTTCTAATTCTTCCTTGTTCACTCTTGGAAAATTGTACCTTTCCAAGAATTTGTCCATTTCTTCATGGTTGTCCATTTTATTGTCATATAGTTGTTTGTAGTAGTCTCTTATAATCCTTTGTATTTCTGTGGTCTCAGTTGTGATTTCTCCTTTTTCATTTCTAATTTCATAGATTTGCGTCCTCTCCCTTTTTTCCTTGATGTGTCTGGCTAAGGGTTTATCAATTTTGTTTATCTTCTCAAAGAACCAGCTTTTAGTTTACTGATTTTTGCTATTGTCTTCTTTGTTTCTATTTCATTTATTTCTGCTCTGATCTTTATGATTTCTTTCCCTCTACTGACTTTCAGTTTTCTTTGTTCTTCTTTCTCTAGTTGTTTTAAGTGTAGGGTTAGATTGTTTATTTGAGATTTTTCTTGAGTTGAGATTGAATTGCTGTAAACTTCTCTCTTAGAACTGCTTTGGCTGTATTCCATAGGTTTTTGCATCATCGTGTTCACTGTCATTTGTTTCTATGTATTTTTTTATTTCTTCTTTGATTTCTTCTGCGATCTCTTGGTTATTTAGTAGAGCACTGTTTAGCCTCTATGTATTTGTGTTTTTTACAGTTTTTTTTCCTGTAATTGATTTCGAACTTCATAGCGCTGTGGTCTGAAAAGATGCTTGATACAATTTCAATTTTCTTAAATTTTCTGGGGCTTGATTTGTGACCCAAGATGTGATCTATCCTGGAGGATGTTCTGTGTGCACTTGAGTGAAAGTGTATTCTGCCACTTTGGGGTGGAACGTTCTGTAAATATCAATTAAATCTTTCTGGCCTACTCTGTCATTTAAAGCTTGTGTTTCCTTATTTATTTTCTGTTTGGATGATCTGTCCATTGGTGTAAGTGGGATGTTAAAGTCCCCTCCTATTATTGTGTTACTGTTGATTTCTCCTTTTGTGGTTGTTAGCATTTGCTTTATGTATTGTGGTGCTCCTATGTTGGGTACTTAAACGTTTATAATTGTTATATCTTTTTCTTGGATTGATTCTTTGATCATTATGTAGTGTCCTTTCTTATCTCTTGTAACAGTATTTTAATGTCTATTTTATCTGATATGAGTATTGCTACTCCAGCTTTCCTTTGATTTCCATTTGCATGGAATATCTTGGTCCATCTCTTCACTTTCAGTTTGTATATGTCCCTAGGTCTGAAGTGGTCTCTTGTAGGAAGCATATATATGGGTCTTGTTTTTGTATCCATTCAGCCAGCCTGTGTCTTTTTGTTGGGGTATGTAATCCATTTACATTCAAGTTTATTGTCAATATGTATGTTCCTATTACCATTTTCTTAGTTGTTTTGGGTTTGTTTTTTGGGTCTTTTTCTTCTCTTGTGTTTCCTGCCTAGAGAAGTTTCTTTAGCATTTGTTGTAGAGCTGGTTTGGTGGTGCTAAATTCTCTTAGATTTTGCTTGTCTGAAAGCTTTTGATTTCTCCATTGAACCTGAATGAGATCCTTGCTGTGTAGAGTAATCTTGGTTGTAGGTTTTTGTCTTTCATCACTTTAAGTATATCCTGCCATTCCCTTCTGGCCTGCAGAGTTTCTGCTGAAAAATCAGCTGATAACCTTATAGGAATTCCTTTGTATGTTATTTTTTGGTTTTCCCTTGCTGCTTTTAATATTTTTTCTTTCAATTTAATTTCTGTTAGTTTGATTAATATGTTCTTGGTGTATTTTTCCTAGGGTTTATCCTGTATGGGACTCTCTATGCTTCCTGGGCTTGGGTGATTTTTCCTTTCCCATGTTAGGGAAGTTTTTGAATATAATCCCTTGAAATATTTTCTCAGACCCTTTCTTTTTCTCTTCTTCTTCTGGGACCCCTATAATTTGAATGTTGGTGCTTTTAGTGTTGTCCCAAAGGTCTCTGAGGTTGTCTTCAAGTCTTTTCATTCTTTTTTCTTTATGCTGCTCCTGGGCAGTTATTTCCAACATTTTGCCTTCCAGCTCACTTATTCATTCTTCTGCCTCATTTATTCTGATATTGATTCTTCTAGTGCATTTTTATTTCAATTATTGAAATGAAATGTTTGTTCTTTAGTTTTTCTAGATCTTTGTTAAACATTTCTTGTATTTTCTCAGTCTGTGCCTCTATTTCTAAGATTCTGGGTCATATTTACTATCATTATGCTGAATTCTTTTTCAGGTAGATTGCCTATTTCCTCTTCATTTATTTGGTCTTGTAGGTTTTTACCTTGCTCCTTCATCTGTGACATATTCTTTTTCCATCTCTTTTTTTTTTTTTTGGTTGTAGTGAGTGTGATTGTCTTCCTATCTTACTGATTGTTTGACCTGAGGCTTCCAACATTGGAGTGTGTAGGCTGTTGGGTAGAGCTGGGTCTTGGTGCTGAGATGAGGACCTCCGTGAGACCTCACTCTGATGAATATTCCCTGGGGTCTGAGTTTCTCTGTTGGTCCAGTGGTTCAGACTCGGAGCTCCCACCCCAGGAGCTTCAACCCAACCCCCGGCTTGTGAACCAAGATCCCACAAGCTGCATGGGGTGGCAAAAAAAAATGAGAGAGAACAATAACAAAGTAAAAAATAAAATTAGGCTAGGAAACTAATAGATATGTTAGAAAGAATATAAAAATAAAAATATAGATGAATCAACAACTGGAAAGTACAACAGTCCCACAATAGCAAGAAAAGAGGAGTAGGGAAAATAAAGCAAAAAATAAAAAGAAAAATAAAAGGGGGAGGGGAGGCCTTGGCTGTAGAGGGTGGAGCCTAAGCAAGGGCAAGGTTTGGGTGGTGGGCGGGGCCTATGCTTAGGACCCACAGGGTTGGAAAAGGCCCTGGAGGCTGTGGAGGGTGAGGCTTAGGCCCAACGGAACAGAAGGGGCAAAGGCATGCCTCCCACCCCTGGTCTTAGAGGGCAAGGCACCTCACCTGGGAGCCCAGCAGGCTTCCTGGTCTTCAGTGGGTGGGGCAAATGTCCTCCTCTCCTCTCCTGCTCCTCTGGTCCCAGAGGGCCCTTCCCACCTGCCTCTCCTATTCTCCCCTTGACCTCCTTCCTATGCCCTCAGGACCAATGTGGCTGGGGAGAAAGGGGGTCTTGGAGTGCAGGGGGTGGCCTGGGAGCTCAGCAGGCTCCCTGGGCCCGAGTCGTGGGGGGAGGAACGCCCTCCAGTCTTCTCTTGCTCCTCCTGGAGGGCCCCTCCCACCTGCATCTCCTGATGTCCCTGGCCTCAGGGGCGCCAATCCTGTCTGGCCTCCACTTCTCCTCCCCCCTCTGTCCCCCCATGTCCTACTGGTTCACTTGGGGGTTCCTCCCATCTCCTTGGGTGTCAGGGTCCCCCCACCAGCAGGCGGCAGGTGCCCTAGTTGTGGGGAGATGCTAACTCCAAGTCTTCCTACACTGCCATCTTGGCTCCACCCACATCCCCTCTTTTTTAGATTTCCTTCCTATTTAGGTCACCACAGAGCATTGAGTAGAGTTCCCTGTGCTCTACAGTAGGTTCTCATTAGTTATCTATTTTTATACATAGTAGTGTATATATGTCAATCCCAATCTCCCAATTCACCCCACTCCCCCTTCTCCACTAGGTATCCATAAGTTTGTTTTCTACATCTGTGTCTCTATTTCTGCTTTGCAAATAAGTTCATCTGTACCATTTTTTTTGATTCAACATATAAGTGATATTATATGATATGATATTTGTTCCTCTCTTTCTGACTTACTTCACTCTGTATGACAGTCTGGAGGTCTATCCATGTCTCTGCAAATGGCACTATTTCATTCCTTTCTATGGCTGAGTAATATTCCATTGTATATATGCACCACATCTTCTTTATCCATTCTCCTGTTCATGGACATTTAGGTTGCTTCCATGTCCTGGCTATAGTAAATAGCACTGCAGTGAACATTGGGGTGCATGTATCTTTTTGAATTATAGTTTTCTCCAGGTATATGCCCAGGAGTGGGATTGCTGGATCATATGGTAGTTCTATTTTTACTGTTTTGAGGAGCCTCCATACTGTTCCCCATAGTGGCTGTACCAAATTACATTCCATCCAACAGTGTAGGAGGGTTCCCTTTTCTCCACATCCTCTTCAGCATTTATTGTTTCTAGAATTTTTGATGATGACCATTCTGACTGGTGAGAGGTGATACCTCACTGTAGTTTTGATTTGCATTTCTCTAATAATTACTGATGTTGAACATCTTTCCTGTGTTTGTTGGTCAACTGTATGGCTTCCTTGGAGAAATGTCTATTTAAGTCTTCCACCCATTTTTTTCATTGGGTTGTTTAGTTTTTGATATGGAGCTGCATGAGCTGTTTGTATATTTTGGAGATTAATCCCTTGTCAGTTGCTTCATTTGCAAATATTTTCTCCCATTCTGAGGGTTGTCTTTTCATTTTGCTTATGGTTTCTTTTTCTTTGCAAAAGCTTTTATGTTTCATTAGGTCCCATTTGTTTATTTTTGTTTTTATTTTCATTACTCTAAGAGATGGGTCAAAAAAATCTTGCTGTGATTTATGTCAAAGAGTGTTCTGCCTATGTTTTCATCTAAGAATTTCATAGCGTCTGGCCTTACGTTTTTGTCTTTAATCCATTTTGAGTTTATTTTTGTGTATGGTGTTAGGGAGTGTTCTAATTTCATTCTTTTACATGTAGCTGTCCAGTTTTCCCAGCACCACTTATTGAAAAGACTGTCTTCTCTCCATTGTATATTCTTGCCTCCTTTTGTATATTAGGTGACCATAGGTGCCTGGGTTTATCTCATAGATTTCTATCCTGTTGCATTGGTCTATATTTCTGTTTTTGTACCAGTACCATACTGTCTTGATTACTGTAGTTTTGTAGTGTAGTCTGAAGTCCATGAGGATGATTCCTCCAGCTCCATTTTCTTTCTCAAGATTGCTTTGACTATTTGGGATCTTTTGTGTTTCCCTGGAAATTGTAAATTTTTTTGTTCTAATTCTGTGAAAATGCCATTTGTAATTTGATAGGTATTGCAGTGAATCTGTAGAATGCTTTGCGTAGTAGAGTCATTTGCATAATATTGATTCTTTCAATCCAAGAACATGGTATGTCTCTCCATCTATTTGTATTGTCTTATTTTTTTCTTCATTTCTTTTTTTATTTGGCTGTGTTGGATCTTAGCCCTGGTGCCCGGGCTCTTCATTGCAGTGTGAGGGCTTCCCTCTAATTGTGGTGCACAGGCTTCTCTCTAGTTGTAGTGTGCAGGTTTTCTCTCTCTAGTTGTGACGTGTGGGCTCCAGGGCATGTTGGCTCTGTAATAGTAGTGTGTGGGCCCCAAAGCATGTGGACCCTGTAGTTTGCAGCACATGGGCTCTCTTGTTGGGGCACCTGAGCTCAGTAGTTGTGGCAGGTGGGCTTAGTTGCCCTGCAGCATGTGGGACCTTAGTTCCCCAACCAAGGCTTGAACACACATTCCCTGCATTGGAAGGTGGATTCTTTACCACTGGACCACTGGGGAAGTCCCATGTTCTGTCATCTTTAATTTCTTTCATCAGTATCCTATAGTTTTTTTAGTACAGGTCCTTTGTCTCCTTAGGTAGGTTTATTCCTAGGTATTGTATTATTTTTGTTACAGTGTTAAGTGGGATTCTTTCTTTAATTTCTCTTTCTGATCTTTCATTGTTAGTGTATAGGAATGCAAGAGATTTGTGTATTTTAATTTTGTATTCTGCAACTTTACCAAATTCATTGATAAGCTCTGGTAGTTTTCTGGTGACCTCTTTAGGAATTTCTATGTATAGTATTTATCATGTCATCTGTAAACTGTGACAGTTTTATTTATTCTTTGTCAATTTGGATTCCTTTTTTTTTTTTCTTCTCTGATTGCTGTGGCTAGGACTTCCAAAACTATTTTGAATAATACTGGTAAGAGTGGACATACTTGTCTTGTTCCTGATCTTAGAGGAATTGCTTTCAGTTTTTCACCATTGAGAATGATGTTTGCTGAGGATTTGTTGTATATGGCCTTTATTAGGTTGAGGTAGGTTCCCTCTATGCCCACTTTCTAGAGAGTTTTTATCATAAATGGGTGTTGAATTTTGCCAAAAGTGTTTTCTGCATCTATTGAGATGATCATATGTTTTTGTTTACTCAGTTTGTTAATATGGTGTATCAAATAGATGGATTTGCATATATTGAAGAATCCTTGCATTCCTGGGATAAACACCACTTGATCATGGTGTATGATCCTTTTAATGTGTTGTGGGATTCTGTTTGCTAGTATTTTGTTGAGGATTTTTGCATCTATGTTCATCAGTGATATTGACTTTTAATTTTCTTTTTTTGTGTGTGATATCTTCATCTGGTTTTGGTATCAGGGTGATGGTGGCCTCATAGAATGAGCTTCGGAGTGCTGCTTCCTCTGCAATTTTTTGGAAGAGCTTGAGAAGCATACATGTTAGGTCTTCTCTTGTCACTTGTTAGAATTCGCCTGCGAAGCTATCTAGTCCTGGATTTTTGTTTGTTGGAAGATTTTAATCACAGTTTCAATTTCATTACATGTAATTAATATGTTCATCTTTTCTGTTTCCTCCTGGTTCAGTCTTGGAAGTTTGTATCTTTCTGAGTATTTGTCCATTTCTTCCAGGTTGTCCATTTTATTGGCCTATAATTACTTGCAGTAGTCTCTCATGATCCTTTGTACTTCTGCAGTGTCAGTTGAAATTTCTCCTTTTTCATTTCCAATTTTAATGATTTGAGTCCTCTCCCTTTTTTTCTTGATGAGTCTCGTTTATCAATTTTGTTTATCTTCTCAAAGAACCAGCTTTTAGTTTTATTGATCTTTGCTATTCTTTTCTTTTCCTCTATTTCTTTTATTTCTGCTCTGATTTTTATGATTTCTTTCCTTCTACTAGCTTTGGGTTTTGTATGTTCTTCTTTATCTAGTTGCTCTGGGTGTAAGGTTAGGTTGTTTATTTGAGATTTTTCTTGTTTCTTGAGGTAGGATTATATTGCTATAAACTTCCCTCTTAGAACTGCTTTTGCTGCATCCCATAGGTTTTGGGTCATTGTGGGGGTTTTTTTAGTTTTTTTTTTTTTTTTAAGGGTCATTGTGTTTTTGTTGTCATTTGTTTCTAGGTTTCTTTTGATTTCCTCTTTGATTTCTTCAGTGATCCATTGGTTATTTAGTAGCATACTGTTTAGCCTCCATGTGTTTTTTACATTTTTTCCTGTAATTGATTTCTAGTCTCATAGCATTGTGATCAGAAAAGATTCTTGATATGATTTCAATTTTCTTAAATTTTTCTAGGCTTGATATGTGACCCAGGATGTGACCTATCCTTGAGAATGTTCCGTGTGCACTTGAGAAGAAAGTATATTCTGCTGCTTTCTGGTGGAACATCCTATAAATATCAATTAAGTCTATCTGGTCTAATGTTTCACTTAAGGCTTGTGTTTCCTGATTAATTTTCTCTCTGGATGATCTCTCCATTGGTGTTAGCGAGGTGTTAAAGTCCCGCAATATTATTGTGTTACCATTGATTTCCCCTTTTATGGCTGTTCGCATTTGCCTGTTGTTTTGAGGTTCTCCTATGTTGGGTGCATAAACATTTACAATTGTTATATCTTATTCTTGGATTGATCCCTTGATCATTATGTAGTGCCCTTCCTTGTCTTTTGTAACAATCTTTCTTTTAAAGTCTATTTTGTGTGATATGAGTCTTGCTATTCCAGCTTTCTTTTGATTTGCATTTGCATGGAATCTTTTTCCATCCCCTCACTTTCAGTGTGTATGTATCCCTACGTCTGAATTGGGTATCTTTTAGACAGAATGTATATGGGTCTTATTTTTGTATCCATTCAGCCAGTTTGTGTCTTTTGGTTGGAGCATTTAATCCATTTACATTTAAGGTAATTATCGATATGTATGTTCCTATGGCCATTTTCTTAATTGTTTTGGGTATTTTTGTGTGTGTATTTTTTTTTCTTCCCTTCCTCTTTTTTCTCTTCTCTTGTGTTTTTTGCCTAGAGAAGTTCCTTTAGCAATTTTTGTATAGCTGGTTTGGTGGTGCTGAATTCTCTTAGCTTTTGCTTGTCTGTAAAGCTTTTGATTTCTCTGTCAGATCTGAATGAGAGCCTTGCTGGGTAGAGTTCTTCATTGTAGGTTTTTCCCTTTCATCACTTTAAATATATCATGCCACTCCCTTCTGGCATGCAGAGTTTCTGCTGAAAAATCAGTTGATAACCTTATGGGTTTTCCCTGGAATGTTATGTATTGTTTTTTCCCTTCTTGCTTTTAATTTTTTTGTTTTGGTATTTAATTTTTGTTAGTTTGATTAATATGTGTCTCGTGTGTTCCTCCTTGGGTTTATCCTGTGTGGAACCCTCTGTACTTCCTGGACTTGGGTGACTCTTTCCTTTCCCATGTTAGTGAAGTTTTCAACCATGATCTCTTCAAATATTTTCTCAGGCCCTTTGTGTTTTTCTTCTTCTTCTGGGGCCTCTATAATTCAAATGTTGGCATGTTTAATGTTGTACTAGAGGTCTCTGAAACTGTTCTTATTTCTTTTCATTCTTTTTTCTTTTTTCTGTTCTGCAGCAGAGATTTCCACCATTCTATCTTCCAGGTCACTTATCTATTCTTCTGCCTCAGTTATTCTGCTATTGGTTAATTCTAGTTTATTTTTCATTTCAGTTATTGTCTTGTTCATCTCGGTTTGTTTGTTCTTTAGTTCTTCTAGGTCTTTGCTAAACTTTTCTTGTATCTTCTTGATTTGTGCCTCCATTCTGTTTCCGAGATCTTGGATCATCTTTACTATCATTACTCTGAATTCTTTTTCAGATAGATTGCTTATCTCCTCTTCATTTACTTGTTCTTGTAGGTTTTTATCTGGCTCCTTCATCTGCAACATATTTCTTTGTCGTCTCATTTTGTCAAACTTATTTTGTTTCTGGTCTCCTTTACACAGGCTGCAGGATCGTACTTCCTCTTGCTTCTGGTGTCTGCCCCCAATGAGTGAGGTTGTTCCAGAGGCTTGTGGCATTATCCCCTTGATAGGGGGTTTGATTTTTGTTGTGTTGATCAGAGCCCGCCCTAGATATTGAGCAGGTCCCCACCTTTGCTCTGTGGTTGTTGCAGCCTTGTCAGGGGTGAGGTCTGCTCCCTGGTTTTTGGAGTAGAGGCCCCCAGATCTATTTCTTATCTGTGATTCTGATCTGTGGTGTGAGGTAGGCAGTATTGGAGCACTCCCAGTGGGAGAGTAGCCACTGAGTTTTCCTTCACTGGAGTGTTCACCTGTGATTGTGCTCCATTGTGTTCCCTTTTGCCCATTGTGCAGGCTAAAAAAGTATACTGTTGTTGGAACTGCTCTCAATTCTGCCTTAACTGTAGGTATCCTGGCAATTGGCCCTGGTGACTCTCAGGCATTGTTATCACCTGGCCACTGGCACAGGTCCACTGTGGTTAGGTCCCAGTAATTGCAGTAATTGTGCACCTGGACTTGCTGTTGGAGCTATGTAGGCAGCTCAAACTCTGGTCTTGTCCTACCCCGACATGTACGTGCCCAAAGAGCCCACAGTTACTAAATCCAGACCCGTAATAGGGGGTTTGACTGGTGCTGTGTGACCAGAGCCTGCCCTGTATATTGAGCGGGGCCTCCCCATTGCTCTATGGTTCTCACTGCCCTTTCAGGGGCAGGGTCTGCTTCCTAGTTGTTGGAGTGGAGGCTCCTAGATCTGCTCCTTAGCTGTGTTTCTGATCTGTGGTGTGACGTAGGTGGGTTGGAGCACTCCCACTGGGAGGGAAGCTACTGAGTATTCCTCTTCTGGACCTGTTCACCTGTGAGTGTGCTCTGTTGTGTCACCTTTCACCCATTGTGTGAGTTCTCAGATTACGCTAATGTTGACACTGCTTTTGGCCCCATCTTATCTGTGGCTATGTCAGCAATGTCTCTCAGACATTGCTCTCACCAGGCCACCAGAGTAGATCCACTGAAGTCAAGTCCCAGGATTGTAGTCATCATGGATCTGGACCTGTTGTGGGTGTTATGGGGGCAGTTCAGACTTTACCATGGCCCAACCCCCAGGTATATGGGCCCACAAAATCTACCGCTGCTAAAGCTAGGTCCATCTTGGCTGTGGGAGCACTCATCCATTCAGATGTTTTGTTGGTGCTGAGTTTTTACCAAGCCGGTCTCAGGGGTGTCAAGTCATGGTTTGCACAGCTACGAGGAGAGATTTCAGCTTCTCTTCCTCAGGTGCATGGCCCCTGTAGCTCAGCTGTGCTTTTACACCCACCTCTGAGTGTGGGCCACACATTTGCTCCTGAAGCTGCCCTGAAGCACTCAGGTCTGCCCCACTGAGGATAGGACATGTAGGTGCCATGGCTGCTGGGGTCATGGGAGTACTGATGGCGACTGGTGCTTGGGGGAGTTGGCGGCCGCAAGAGATCTGGTGCCGTCAGTGATGAGGTGCATGGGGAATCCAGTGGCCACAGGCATGACAGGTCTGGCCCTGGTGGGAGACTTTCATAGCTACTGGCCACCGGCAGAAATGGCCAGCCCCAGCGGGGCCCTTTACTATTGTCCGGTGGCAGGAGCTCATTGTCCAGCCCCGGCAGAGGCCTTTCCTAGTGCCCAGTGTCAGGTGCAGGAGGGCCAGCCTTGTTGGGGGTCTTTTCTAGCATTTGGCCTCAGGCACGAGAGGGTCAGCCCTGGCGGGGGCCTTTCCTAGTGCCTGGGTGGGCAGGGGCTGGCATGTGGGGAGAGAGGCTGCAATGGCGGCTCCACCCCCTGCGCGTCACTCAGTAGGATGCCTTGCTTCTATGGCAGTCCAGGTTTCTTCCACAAGCATTCCCGGTTGCAGATTTCCTCACTCCTGTCCCCTCATGCTGTCTGCTTGCATCCAGCAGCAGTCCTTTCCCTGGGTTTGCTCTCCAATCCCCACATTCCAGCCCCCAGCCCCCATGTGCACTGGTGGACACATGTCCCAGGCTGGGGCATACAGACTGTGGCATGGACTGTCTGTGTAGGTCTCACTCTGTCCTGCCTGCCAAAGACCGGCCACTTCACTATCCTCTGACAGCCCCAGTTGCTCCTTTTCTGTCCCAACTGATCTCCCCGTCGGTGAGGGCATTTCCCCGCATGCAGGGACCTCTCCTCCTTCAGCTCTCCGCAAGGGGCACAGGTCCCATCCTACTCCCTCTCCTCTTCTTTTTCCCTTCTTCTTTCTTTCAACCTACCTGGTTATGTGGGGATCTTTCTTGTCCTTTTCAGTGTTCAAGGTCTTCTGCTAGTTTTCAGCCAGTGCACTGTGAGAATTGTTCCATCTGTAGATGTGTTCTTGATGCGTTTGTGGTGAGAAATGAGCTCCATGTCCTCCTACTCCTCTAATCTTGCTTTCCTCCCAGTATTTTATAAATTAGAAAAGTAAAGCTCACAGAGGCTGAGAGGCTTGTTCAAAGTCACACATTTAGTAAATCCATGGAGTGGGATTCAAATATCAGTATTTTGATTCCAATCTGATATTTGATTCCAGTACTGATATGTCAAATTGCTTTTTAATTTTATGTTCTGCAGAAGCTGTGTGCTGCTCTGCTCAAATTCCATTTTTTGGAACATCATATCGACACACTCACTCAATTATTTTCTCATTCAGAAAATATTCAGGTGTTAAGGGGTATAGAGATTATTATTCAAAGGACATGTAATAATTATCTATATAATTTAACTATAACCTGTCTGAGGGCTGGGGTTGTATTTTTGTACATCATTAAACCTGAGTGCTGAGCACAGTGCTGTTATATAGCATGTGTTTAGTCATTTAGTAAATGTATTGTCTAGTGGGTGAGCAGCCAAGTAAACAGACTATGACAATAAAATATACAATTGCCTGACTTGGTCTCTAGCATTTTGTAGGTGCACAGTGTTTACTGTTAACTAACACTCAGACCAGAGTGGTATAGGAATACCCAGGAGGGTCCCTTTGTCTAGCAGAGGGAGAAAGAAGTGACAGTGAGCTGAATCTGAAAAGGGTCAAAGAATGTTATACACATAATGAACACTGTGTGCAAAGACAGGGAGATTTGTAAGAATAAAACATATTTGGGAGAATGCAAGTAGATGAAATGAGATGAGGAATGCATAAGCCACAGTAAATATTGTGGCCTTAAAGATTTTTACTTTGTTATGAAGGATGTTTTGGATCTATTCCAGAATTTTAAGCAGAGGAATGACAATGGAATTTGTCTTTTAGAAAGAGTTTCTGGAATCATAGATTATTTTTTTTTAATTTAAAAAATTTTAACAGCAACTCAACAAGGGGTCTTGAACATTTGACTTTCATAAATGTTTAATTTTTATTATTGTTAACACTGGAGCCAATAGATGGTTGTGTGTCTCTGCATATGTATGTGTATAAAAAGCAATATTAGTAATAACATTTTCCTTAATTAATTTTCCCATGACTGAATTCCTATTTGAATATTCATTCTTACAACACTGCAGTATATTGTGATGCACTTCAACGAAATTAACTCAACGAGCTCCTCTTTCCAATTTTAATATTCCGTTGGGTTTTCTATTGCTGAAAACTCATTAGTATCTGAGTGCAGTGCTGACGAGAAACAAGAGAGAGGCATATTGCGTGACTGTGAGTCAGAGAAAAGAGACAGCTGGCACAAGAATTTTCTAATAAAGTCCAAAAAGGCTGCTGTGTCTTAACAACACAAAAGAGGTGCTTTGAGCTTTCCCTTTGTACTAAAAGTTTTGAATCTTATTCACACCTTTTATGAATGCTGGCAGAAGCCAAATTTTTCTCACCGAAACCTCATGGATCCATGACAGAGAAGTGTTGGTATATTTTCCAAGTTTTCTGGTGGTGTTAGAATTTGTGTAAAGATTTACTTCAGACATTTGTCCATGTAGATGACATAGTTTGAATCTCCAGCAAAATTATTTCTAGCAATATATCTCTTGAATACTTTTCCTCCTCCTTCTGCTTCAGTCAACCTGTGTGATTTGACTATCCAATTCTGCTCCATATTTTCTTTCTTGCATACTTTTACTTATGCACTATTTCTTCCTAGAATGTTTTCTCCTGTCATCTTTATATGTTGATAATCTAACCATTTTTCAAAGCCGAGTTCAAATGCTTTGCCCTACAGGAAGACTTCCATGAGTTCTACAAGTAGACATGAGTTCTCCTCCTTCTGGAATCTGTGGTACCCATCACATTCCAAGTTCTTTGACAGTAGTTTGTGCACACACCATCTTATAGTTAAAATAGCTGTCATTTATTGAGCTCTTGCAATGTGCCAGGCTTAGTATTTTTATCACCATCTGGGGTTGATATTATCATCACCATTTTATAGATGAGGTAACTGAGGCTCAGAAAGGTTTATTGAGTTTCCCAAGGACCACAAAGCTAGTGACAACTCTGTCTACACAACTAAAAGCTTATACTCTTTCACTACACTAGACAATTTTCCTGCTTTATTTGCTCAGTGTTTGAGGATGTAGGGAAGGTCATATTTTAGATCTGGATTTGAATTTCTGAAGGCAGAGATTAGATGGGATTATTTTAGGCAGAGCAAAGTATGAATGTAGACATGAAGACATATGTTATGTATTGGGATGGGGGGGGACAGAAGGTGTTGGGGAATATTGCTCATCAAGATGGCTAATGCCAAGGTTTTTATGAAGGAAGGAGGGGAAGGGCATAAGACCGGAGGGCAAATTATGTCCAGATTGTGACAGGCCATAAGTGTGGAGGAGAGGAATACTCTAGTTCCAAGGCCAGAAATGGAGGGAGAAGCTGAGGCCCTTGGTTGAGGGAGGATTGCATGCAGAAAGCGTATGATGTTGCAGGGAAAGTGCTAGGGAATAGGGTTAGAGAGAACATAGCTCATTTTTAATTGAATGGTCACCTGGACATTGCCTGAAGTCGAGACAGAGAACCAGATGACATTGATTTGATGCTGATCTTCCTGCATCAAATGATGGTCTTGCTAAAGGAAGGATACTTAAATACTTGCAAAAATAAGATTAAGTCAAGGAGCACCAGGTTTAGGGAAGGAAGAGATATGAGGTCAGGGAACTAAGCAGGGCATTGCATAAGGCAAGTAAAATCAGCCCCTAAACTGGGTCATGAGGCAGGGAGGTGTGAGGGGAAAGTAGCAAGAACTTCCTTCGTGTTTTTAATGTGTTAAGACTGTTTTAGTTCAACGTGAGGCATGATCAGGAAGAACATATGTCCAAGTTTCTCTTGTTTTGAAGTGTTGATTGGTATAACTAAGAGAATGCTAAAATAGCTCTACAGACACATTGAAACATTTCTAAAGTAACATCAAAGTCTGTTCCAATTGTGGTGAAGGGGAAAGAGAGTTTGTTGTATTCTTGTGGTGACATGTAATGGGCCCTTTGGCACATCATTAACTTTGGACAAGTAGTACCACCTCCTGCCAGATATTTTGGGATCCCTCTTTAACAAGCAGGGGTCTGACACAAGAGCTGTGATGCTTTGCTTGTAGCTGGCTCACCTACAGTGTCTGCGGCAAGGCATCTCTGCTTTCTACAGCTATTTTCTATACCCTTTTCTGTAGAAACTATTACGTAAAGAGGAATTTCCATGGGGACAGGGACTTGGTCTGTCTTATTCACTGCCGAGGCTAGTATGTGGGTATTTGTTGAATGAATAAATGGAGCATGACATGGACTAGGAAAACCTAGGTTTAGTATCCAATAACATAATTATTAACTGGAGGCTTCTAAGCAAATCATGTAGTTGGTTCCTGGGTCTTTGTAAAATGGGGAAATATCTTCTGCCTTGTTTGACTCACAGGATTCTTGTGAGGATCAAATACCTAAGAGAACACTTGGAAGAACATTATAATTAGAAGAAGGAGATAAAAGGGAGTGATCTATTACACATTGTGTCCTGTGCCAGGTGTTTTACCTCCAACACCATATTTCAATCTCATGACAATTTTAAAGAATATTACCATTGCCTTCATCTTTCAGATGAGGACATGAAGGCTAATAGAAGCTAAGGCCACACATTTGGTAAGTGGCAAAACAAAACTGTCAGAGCCTTTTCTGTCTGACCTTGCAAAACCCATGTTCTTATTCTCTATACTGTAGAAATATGAGGTAATTTTATGGAAATACTGACATTTAAACATAAGCTTTTAAAGAAACCTATCATAGAAGGTCAAAAGTCATTCTTAAAGGACACAGCAATGGTACCTGACTTTCTCTAGGAAGAGACATCTTTGCCCTTAGCATCATGGTTCCCAGCAACCTGTATATCAATATATTTGCATACACATCTGTGGGAACTGGGGTGATAGTGCTTTCGCGAACATAGCTCTCGTCTGCTGATGCTACCTTTTCTCATTTCTATCCAGCTCTCCATTTAGTGATGCATGTTCAGCGTGCTGATTACAGAATCATTTTGCCTATGTGGACTATATTTGGTGGAAGTCTGCTTTTTCCCTTTTTCTTCCATTATTCTTCCTACAGCAGTTAGAACAGTCTTGGGTGATTTGACTGACGCCAAAACATGTGCTAAGTGAGGGGGACCACTGTACTTGGAGACAGAGACGTGCATGGAATCCCAGTTCTGCCCTCATTTAGCTTGGGGACCTTGGACTCTCAGTAAATCAGCCTCCCTCTGTAGAACAGTGACAAGAACAAACAGTTAAGAGAAGCATGTCAGAGAGTCAGTGTGTGTGAAAGGGCCACTTCTATGCAGCTCTGTCTTTGAGACCTAGTATATGTTAGTTTCCCTCCTTCTTTTCTTTATCTTTGGTGTTTGGAGTAATTGCTAAGAATCAAGAGATTTGGGTTCTAGTTTCAGACCCTAGTCACTTCACTTTGCTGGGCCTCAGTCTCTCCATCTGTAATGAAGCAGGTTAACTATGTAGTCTATACTTTTAACCATGGAATTCTGTGCAGGTCCCAGACCTGTCAAAACCAAGGGTCTACCACATGGAGTGGGAAGTGCTGTGACGGGGGCTCTGAGAGTACTGTGGAAGAGAACTTGACTTATGCCTGGGGAAGGTGGGTTGGGGGCTACAGATCAAAAAGTCAAGGCAGTCTCCCTTGGGACAACAGTGCTTGAGCTGACTCTTGAAGATGTGTAAGGGCCAACTAAGCATGGAGAGAAACAGCATATTTATCAGTTTGTGTAAAGCCTGAAGGTGCAAGAAAGCAAGTAAGTTTCAGAAAACTGAAAGTTTGTCAATAAAAGTGGAACATGTGACTGTTGTGTAGGTATGCATGCATATGTTGTAGGTATGCGGGAAAGGGTAGGAGAGAGGAAGGCTAGCTGAAAGTACTAAGGAGATTAGACTTTATTCCACAGATTATGGGGAGCTATGGAAGGGGAGAGGGGGGCAATGCTTGGTTTTGACTATTAGAAATACCCTTTTTTAACTATAAGGAGAATGGGTTGTGAGAGGCCAAACAGAGGCAGACAGATCAGTTAGGAGGCAATTGCAGGAATTCTCAATAATGAACGTGGAATATTAATGGGCACTGAAAAGACCAACTGGCTGTAGTAACTGTGACTGTGTGGTGTTGTGGAGGAGGAATAAGAAAGGCCAAACCAGTGAAGTCGTCAACATCAAAGACTCTCCAATACAACTAGAAGGAAGCAGGATCTTTTCTGATTCTCTTATTTGTGTGTAATTACAATTAGAGGTCGGTTTTATACATATGCTAAGCAAATAACAATCATCTCCCCCCATCCCCTCTGAGATACAGATGGATTTCTAAATTTCTGCATAATAATTAGGATTGAATGTGGATATTCGTTCAACATCACCTCATGACCAGGAGACTTCCTGGGGCAAGAGAATCACCCTCTATGTTTGATCAGGCTTAAGAGAAGGGATTTGATGTTTTTTAGTAGAAGAGATGAGATTATGTTTAGAAAGAGAATCAGTGACCCCTGCTTTCTTGGCAGTCATTACCATTTTGTTACTCATTATCAGAATTATACCCCTGTACCATTTCTACTCTCTAACTACATCATTCAAACCTCAAACTGTGAAAAGTGGAACTATGGTATTGCAATACAGAAATATTTACTGAGTATCTGTTATTTCTTGGGAGGCAGCCAGGTCTAGAGAAAAGAAAAAGGACAGAGTTATTAGCAGAATTAAATAAATTATATGAGGCATGGAAGGTGCCCAGCACAGTGCCTGGCATAAGGGCAACTCAACAAACAATGGTCTCGTCCTTCATGCCCCTAGTATAAAAGGATTCAATGATGAATAAAGAACAGCTTGTACCTGCTGGTATTTATAGCCTCATTTGCATGATGAGATATAATGAATAAAAATAATCTTTCTAATGCTTCAAAGTTTACAAATCACTTTCACTATTTCATGTCAAGCTTCCATATCAATTCAAATAACCAGGGCAAAGCATATTATTAGCTCCATTAAACAGATGAGGAAATTGACATCCAAACATGCTAAGTAACTGAACAAGATCGGATTATTATCAAGGGCCAGGGCAGGTTTGCCTGGCTCAAGCGTTTCCATTGTGAAAGGTACAAGTTACCATATAACTAAATTCTAGCCTGTCAGTAGTAGGATTTGTAGTTTATAGTTTCATAGTAGAAACAAAGTGCTAAGGTAATCTTGAAGAGAAAGTGTTCATTCTGCTTGGAACTCTGTAATCTAGTGTTGTTTCCTGCTAGTTTTCAGGATTCACCTCTGAGGATGGTCATTCTTCACCTGGCCTTCTTCCCCTGTCTCACTTATGGTGGGATTACAGTAATGCCCTAGAAACTGGTCTAATCTGCTGAGGGTTTTTGCCCCATTCTCCTAGTCTCAGTCTTGCTTTAAGGTACCCATCTGGGGCAGGCAGCCCTGCGACTCAGCCTCTGGGAGTCACCTGATTTTAAGAACCAACTACCACTGCCTATGTCCTGCTACCTTCAGCCAATTTGTAATTTGAATTCCTGGATCCCCTGGGGGAAACCACAGCTCCTGTCTTCTGTTATTTCTCATCTTTTGTGCAGTCCCCTCCTCAGCTTCCGTTGAACAGAACAGGCAAGATCAAATTTATTATGGCACTGACTCAAGGCCCTCAGTGGTCTTGAGCCTCTGACTGGTTTATCTTGCATGTGGAAATATAGAGAAAAAGAAGAGAATGCAACTAGGCAGATTGTTGTTCTGAGGAAAGTAGGAAGAAGGCATAATACCTGTTCCCAAGAAGATAAGACACACTTAGATGTGAGGTCAGTAGATAGCACTAGACTCAACCTGAAAAGTGTATCTTGAGTGCTGCTTTAAAGGCATTACCTCATTTGGCCTATGCAGTGGTCTTCTGAGTTGGTATTAGTATTTTTATTTTATGAAAGAGATAACAGAGGTTCAGAGAGATATATATGACTTGCCCAAGTCCCCACCGCCAGGAAGCAGCAGAGCCATGGTTGAGGATCCATTCCTCCGACTGAATGTGCTATTCTTTTCTCTTACTGGAAAGCTGCAGTAGATGATCAAGCTCTAGATCACGCAGCTCAGACGCTAAGCTTTGTTGGGGGTGGGCTGGGGAGCAATGTGAGATGGAGCATTTGGGGAGGTTTCTGAAGATCCCGGGAGTTTAAAGATGAGTTTGGAGAGGCTAGGAGGGAGGGAGGAGGACATCCGTGGGAACAGAGTGTGCAAGGCTGTGGAGGTGGGAATGAGCTGGGCACAAGTGGAGGTGGTGCGGATCGTGGTCTCACAGGAGCAGAAAGTGAATTCTGAGGAGGACAGCTTGGTTTGCCTGGGAGGGGGGCTATCAGCCTAGGTCTGCCTCTTCCTCTCCTCCCCCCAGTAGCTGTGGGGACCAGCCCTCTATGAGAGTGAGAAAACCCACTAAAAGCGGGAATTTGGCCCTGTCCTGCAGACCATGCTGAGGAGAGGTTTTTCTAAGCCCTGTTTAAAACCTTGTGTTGAAAAACATCCCTGAATCCTCTAACAGAAGACAGATGTCTGCCTGAACAAATATCAGCTCTCACATAGTTTGTTGTTTTTATTTCCTCAGCATTTGCTTATTGAATCTGACAACCTCCTATAATTATCCATTTTCCAGAATGAATTATGGAGTTCATGTCCCATGGATGTGAATCACGCTGCTATTGGATCACGGAGTGTGCAGATGTAGGGTGCCTCTCTGCAGGGTACCAGGTTGTCTGGCTCCTTAATGCTATTCCATTTCACAGGCCCCAGTACCTTCACCTGGAAAATTTGACCCCTATATTTTGGGTCAGTACCTTCAGCATTGAATATACCAAGGCCATGGTTCATCCAGGACTAAAAGGAGCCTCAATTTAAACAGTTCAGGAAATTTAACGGTGTAGAGTGAGCCTTGAAGTTCAGACAGACATGGTTTTGAATTTTCTACCTGCTACCTGCAAGTTATGTAACCTTTCTGAGCCTCAATCTCCTCATCTTTAAAATGGTTGTTGAACAAAACCTTGTATATAGTAGGTGTTAAATAAATGACAATTTTTATTATTATTGTCCTTTTCCTTCTTGTCTGGACCTTATGTAGTGGTTGATAGCTAATTTTTATTGGGGATTAGGATATTTTGCTGGTCATTGATAAAGTGCCTTGCATCATTTAATCCTAATGACCACCATATGAGATTGGTACCATTATTATCCTCACTTACATATAGGGAAACTGAGATTTAGAAGTATTAAGTAGCTGCCCAAAGAAGGTCATATAGCTAGCAGAGGCAGAGTCAGGGTTGGAACACATGCAGTCTGGCCCAGAGCCTGACCTCATAGCTGCTTCACGGGCTTCATCATAACTCTTAAACACTTGATCTGTCCTTTTCCTAAGACAGAGATACCACCTTATACCCCAAGTCTGACTGTTTCTCTATGCTGTAGCTCTTCCCTTGATGACCTATCTAGTACTGCCTTGCTACTGCCAGTCCTTCCCATAAACTCCAGCCCAGTATCTAGAGACCTGATGTCCCTCCCTACTGGTATTGATCTCTGAATATTGCTCCTCCTTTTCTCTGTCTGCTGGGCAATGATTTGCTCATTCTTACAGCGGACTTTCACCAAGCATCTACTATGTTCCAGGCCCAATGTAAGGCACTGGCAATATCAGAACAAATTAAACAGGGCTACTGTTTTAAAAGAAGTCAATTCTAGTCAGGGAGACAAACAAAGATAGAGAAATACCACAGGCATTCCTAATCTATTCAGTTCTTTTACCCCCATATATAATTCATCCCCATGATCTGTTGATTTTACCTCCTAAATGTCTCTTGAACATGTTTGTTTTTCACTATCTCCATTGTCATCCTACAGTTCAAGTTACTATTATTTCTCACTGAGCTACTGCAGTGGCCTCCTCACTGATCTCCTTTATCCAGATTGTGTCTACCTCCAAACTATTCTCCATAATGCAGCAAGATTGATCTTTGAAAAATGTAAACCTGCTTAAAATACTTCATGGCTTCCCATTGTTCTTAGCATTACGGAAACAAAAATAAAATCCCCCATATTTGAGGAAAGAACATAAGGGTGTTGAATCAGCAGAAGATAACTGAGTAGTCTTTAAAGATCCTTCTAGCTGTAATATATAAGATTTGACTTCGTTTGGATGGAACTATGCAGCCCTGATACCATCTCTTAACAAGACTTACCCACTAATTACCGACTATTCTTCAGCTACCCCAAGCAGATGGATTTTTACCTGCTTTAGTGATAGGACCAATTCAAGAAGAATGCTCTCATTCATTTATTCATTCATTCTGCAAGCTTTCAATGAGCATCCATTCTGTTTCAGGTCCTGCACTGAGTGCTGGAAATACAGAGTCAGCTCATTCAACCCTAGGAACTGTTCTAGTTACTGCTTCTAGTGTTTCAGCTGTGACCAGCAGGCAGAAAATAGGCATGGCCCTTGTTCTTATAAAGATTAAATACCACAATGAGACCTAGTTTCTGCTCTTGGAAAGCTTGTGTTCTATTAGGAAAGACATTGTTCATTTATTTACTCAACATTTACTGAGTACCTACTATGTGCCAAGCCCAGGGGTTGCAATGGTGAATGAAATAGACGCAGAGTTGTCATAATGACCACGTGTAGTCGTAAGTACAAGATCAGAATTCTGTGCAAGGGACTGTAGGAACTCAGAGGAAGGAGACATGAATTCTACATGCAGGATCAAAGAGGATTTTTCATTGGACATGGCTAGTAGAATTAGTCCTTAAAAATATGTAGTATACCATCTTAGTGCTAGGTACAATGAATGAGCATCAAGTTTAAGACAAAATACTATACTTCACATTTCTGCCAGGCTTTGCCTTTTTGCAGAGAATATTACTTCTAGTGTTTTATAACGTTGCATTGTATTGATGAGGAAACTAAGGTTCAGTGGTATGAGGTGACTTTCCCAAAGCCACAGAGCTAGTAAGCGACAGGATCAGGATTTCAGTCCAAATATGCCTGGCTTCAAATCCTTTGTTCTCCTCACTCCACCCTGCTAAATGCACTGACTTTTTTAGACTCTGTCACTTAGCCTCAGACATATCATAATTTCATTTATAATTCCTGTGTATCACAGCCTTCTAACTGTCATGTTCATTTTGAGGTTCTCCCTGTGAAACCCAGTGAAAGCCTCCTCTGGGGCCAGAGTTCTGGAAAAGAGATTTATTGTTTTAGGAAAATTGGTTACCAGTTGGCATTAATTCCTATCTTGTTTCCTGAGCTCCCATCATCTCAGTGATATCAGAATTTCCCTGGCAAACCTCAGGCTCTATCTCTAAGCAGCAGCTGCTATTCCCTCTCCATCCTTCAGTAAGAAAGTAGCCCCTTCAGGGGGACCATTAAATCAATGTACTGGACTTAACAGACCTCTGTAAAAGAGCAGAGCAGGCAGAAGGCATGACACTCCGTTCTTCCAAGTGCAGAGCATCATGCTAGGCTGATTCATCATGCTAGGCTGATTCCACAGGGAATCAGAAGAAACTGATCATATGGGAATTGGGGTTATTTTCTCAATCTGACTGATAAGTTGCTCTGTTGTTATGAGCTTCAGTTTCCTCATCTATAAAATGAGCATGGTCCTATCAGTCCTGTCAACCTCACTGGTTTGTGGAGGATCATCTGACATATGGCTATGAAAGTGTTTTAATAACTGAAGAAGTGTTATTCACATCACATATTGTTCCTTAGTTATTGTGATTATGATCTGATTATTTAAAAGATCACATAAGAATGGTTAGATGGTAATGAAACCATTTCAGTCTGGCTGACCAAGACCAGTAAAAGCTAGTGAAGCATTCATCTATATTCACACCACAGAGATTACTCCATCATACCACACTTTAAAGACATTATTTGTATACATGGGTTTCTATACTAGATTATGTGGCAAAAAGACTTGACTAAGGATGAATCAAGTTCAGTGGTAGAGTCAGAATTAGAATTCAGGGGTTTGGATATTCCAGCACTATTTCCACTCCACCATGAGTTTTCCACAAGATAGGAGTCTAAATAGGACTTTTAAGCCAGATTGTTTGGATAGGAGTGACCCTTGAAAGACAGGCTAGAGTTTTGTCAAGGAGTTGCCACTTGTTACTCTTTCCTGGCCTAGGACCAGGGCAATTCTCTAACTCTCAATCAACCTTTTCTTTTGTTGTTGAATTTAACAGGGAATAAGTCATGATGACACCTTTGTGTTCTGGTAGCCCCATTCCAAATTTCCCCACATACGTTATAGGACTTAGTGTGTACGTGCATGTGTGTGTGTGTGTGTGTGTGTGTGAGAGAGAGAGAGAGATGGATGTATAAAAGAGAGAGAAAACAGAGGCCTCTAGAGGGTTAAGATAATCTTTTTTGATAGTACCCAGGAGTGATCAGGCCCTGAAATATAGATTTATATTAGCTAAAATTTTGTATAGGCAATTAAAGTAGGCATCGATGCAACAATTTATTAATATATCTTGAGAAAAGACTCTCACTAGAAGCAGATTACACAAGGTCCACATACTCTATCATCTGTGCATTATCTTCTATCATCAAGCCACATTGGAAGCCAAATCATTATTTCAAGTTTGCTTTGGTGATTGTGTAAGCAAGAGGAATTATATGCTACTTTATAACTTGAGGGATTGTTCCTTCACAAGATAGCCACAGTAATGGAACGGGAGTACTCTACATGTGCCTTTCCCTTTTTGTGGAGTGTGATGTGCATGTTGATGAACTCTGACTAAGTATGGAGATTCATGTGTTTCTGGAAGTATGTGTATTTGTGTGTATGTATGTAAATATATTTATATGTCTGGGATCCTTACTAAGTCTATTTTTGGAGATTCCACTTATTTCACCTACCTTACTACAACTCATTCTAATGCTCTGTATACAGCTGTTGCTCAACAAATGCCTGATTATTAATAAAATTGGTCAATAATATATATAGTTTCCAAGTGTGGAAAATATGGCTCCTGCATTTCCGTCATCATCACCATCAAACATTCATAAGATAAATACATACTATGTGCATAGAGAGTGTGGAAAACCAAGACTATGATCTTGTTTTCCCCTTAATAACACTATGCCTTCCTAGGGTAATTATGTACATAATTGTACAGGCAGGAAGAACCTTCTGATCAAGAACAATTAATGACTCTTGACCAAGTGATTTAGGAATAAAACTATGCATAGATTCCATGACTTGTCACTCATCACTATACCATCTACTCAGGTAGCCAGCTACTCATCTCTTCGTTCTTGCATGTAGCTCAGGGCACTTCCCATGTAGCCACTTATTTGGTATCTTAACAAATCTATGAGTAAAGGTCTTCAGCCCTGATATGGAGCTCAGGACAACCTACTGACTTTTTAGCACAGCATGTATGATTCCCTGTAGACTTTGTTCTGCTGATGGATATCTTTTAACCTCACTGTAAATAGCAAGTCAATCAAGTAAGGTTTTTTTCCTGGTTTTAGTAATAGCATACGAGAGCTGAAAAGCATCTTAGAGAAACTTCTATATTCCAGTGTCATTGTCTCCACTCCTGTCATCATTCTTGGTGATTTTGACATTCAGTATTCTAATGCCTTCGCATCTCAGTTCTTTCATTTTCACCCTCCTCAGAAACTCTATTCATTGTCATATCTTAGACCTAATAATTACTACCATATTTTATTGAATCTAAATTGCCATTACATTTTCCTTTTCAGAGGTGATAAAATGTGAAAAAAAAATACCTGCATTATCTATCTTTTCAGTCCATCCACTTCATACCCCCACTTTTACAATTCTGTGATCCCCATGAGAAACTCAAACAATTGACCCTAATATCTTTTCAGTGCTCTCACCTGCCTTGAATCATTATTTCTTTCCTCAAGAGTCCATGGCTTATCTTTATAATCATTCCTCCACATACACCTTCAACTACCTTACCCTCTGGCCCCCTGTCTTACTTCCTGAAAAAACTCCAGTTCTGGCTAAATCCAACTATATCAGGATAATTTTTTTTCAGTCATACCTGAGGAGATGAGTATATCTGGAGAAAAAAATCAAACCATTGTTTTTGGTTTCTCTTTAAGTTACCTCAAACATCAGATGAGCCCATACTACATTTTCCAAGTCAATTTACTCTTCCATTCTTTCAGTAGACAATTTTACATGTTTTCTGTCTTCAAATTTCAACATTCCCACTCCCCTTCTCACACTCAGTTAAAGATTATGGTGGCTTAAGAGGTCCAAAGAGATGTCATTTTTCTTTCCCACCTGAGTTAAGAATCTTTGGACAGAAAGGCACAAGAGTTAGCAGATGGAGATTAAAGATATCATCTTTATTACTGATAAAGAAAACATAGCATATATCTGCAGATCAGCGGACTTTCAAGTGGAGAAAACCAGTCAATCATAGGGAGCCCTAGAAAGCTTCAGGCCTACTTTCTTCCCAGAGATAGAGTATTCTCCTAGAAGTTGCACAGCACAGAGGGCCAGAGTGGAATGCATACTCTCTGTTGGTCATTCCTAAACAATCTCATCCCATTCTTACAAATTCATCAACCAAAAATGGCCCTAAGGAGAAGGGAATGAATACTTAGAAAGAAGCCATGAGTGTAAAACATGAAATTAGGGTAAAGAAACTTACCTACCAACAATGACTGCTTTTTTTTATTTCATGGGGAAATAGAAGCAATCCCTGGAGAACATCCTTCTACCCTCCAACCAGCAAATCTATGAATTTATTACAAATTTTCTATCCTTCTATCTAAAATTGATGGACTCTTTGTGCTCCTATCTACAGCCATTTTTTCCCTGGATCTCAACTCTATGCACGTGTATATAACGTTGGGTTGGCCAAAAAGTTCGTTCAGGTTTTTCTGTAAGATGGCTGGAAAAACCCGAACGAACTTTTTGGCCAAACCAATATATAGACGAGAAATTTCCTTCTCACTTCTCCCTAATCTGTTTCCAGCCCTTACTGGATTATTCCTGTCAGCATACAAATGTAATGTATTATTCCAACTTAAAAAAAAAATAAAACAAAATTTCATCCCCCATTTTCCTTCACCTGCTGACCCAATTCTCTGGCCTTTGATATAGAAAAACTTTTTGAAAGATAGACTATTTTCTATCTCTTTTTCTCTCACTCTTTGGCCAACTCCAAGGCCATTTCCCCATAATTCCACTGAAATTATTCTTGTCAGCGTCACCAGTTACTTCCATGTCACCAGCCCATTTGGTTAGTTTTCCTTCTTGACCATTCAGCAGTAAGTGATCACTCCCTTCTCCTTTCCCTCTCCTTTTAAAATATGAATGTATTGAGGCATAACTGATATACAAAGAATTGCACATACTTCATGTGTACAATTTGATGATTTTGGACATATGAAAACACCAGTGATGCCATCACCACAATAGACCTATCCAACATCTCCAAAAGTTTCCTTGTATCACTTTGTTTTTGTTTATTTGTTTGTTTTGTGATAAGAACATTTAACATGGTGTTCACCCTCTCAATAAATTTGAAGTGCACAATACTGTGTTATTAACTATTAGTAGTTATTAACTACTATAGGCATTATGTTTTACAACAGATCTTTATAACTTATTCATTTAGCATAACTGAAACTTTATACTCATTGAAAAACTCCCAATTTCCTCTCTCTCCAGCTCTTGACAGCTACTATTGTATTCTCCACCTCTATGAGTTTGACTATTTCAAAACTTCATAAGTGGAATCATGCAGTATTTGTCCTGTGACTAACATTTCATTTAGCATAATGTCCTCCAGATTCTTCCATGTTTTTGTAAATGGCAGGATTTCCTTCCTTTTTCAAGCTGAATAAGATTTCATTTTGGTATATACAACATTTTCTTTATCTATTCATCTGTTGATGGGTACTTGTGTTGTTCCCATATCTTCTCTGTTGTGAATAATGCTGCAGTGAACAGAGGAATACAAAAATCTCTTCAAAATCTTGATTTTAATTCTTTTGGATATATACCCAGAGGTGAGATGGCTGTATCATATGGTAGTTTATTTTTAATTTTTTAAGGAACCCTCATACTGTCCCATAGCTGCTGTACCATTTTACCTTCCTCCAAAGAAGACTTACAAATGGCCAACAGGTATGGGGAAAATATGCTCAACATCGATTATCAGGAAAATGAAAATGAAAATTACAATGAGATATCACACCTGTTAGGATGGCTATTACAAAACACACACACACACACACACACACACACACACACACAAAAGATAGCTAATGCTGGCAAGAATGTGAAGAAATTGGAAACCTTGTATACTCCCTCCTTCTTAAACACTCTGCTTGACTTGAAATTCTATATTCTTCTGATTTTCCTCCTTACCTCCTGACCATTCCTTTTTTGTGTATTTTCTTCTTCTCCTTCTCAACATGTAAATGTTGGAGTTTTCTCTATCTATATTCATTCTTTAAGTGATTTCACCCAGTCCTGTGGCTTGAAATATCATTTATATACTGGTGACTTTCAGATTTGTATCTTCTGCAGCTCCGACTTTGCCCCTGGTCATATATCCCATATTATTCCGTATATTCATGGAACTACCCTTTAACCAGGTGTTTCAATCAAAGAACTTGGATTACTTTTTGGCTTTTTTTTTTTTCCTCACACCCTGTATCCAATGATTCAGCAAATCCTGTTTTCTCTGCCTTCACAATCCCATATCTGATCACATTTCAGCTATCACTACAATCACCTAGTCTAAAATCACCTCTAGTCTAAACTACTCATTTGTCTCCTGGCTGATATCCATGCTTCTACTCTTGCTCACATCTATCTCAGAGTAAAATTTCTAGTCCTTACTGTGGCCTACAAGACCGAAAATGTTCTACCACCCTGTGACCTCACTGATCTCATCTCTTACCATTCTCCACCTCACTTGCTTTACTTCACTGGCTTCCTTGCTGTTCCATGAACATGTCAAGTAGGGTCCTGCCCAAGAACACTTATACTCTGTTTCCTCTGCCTAGAAACTCTTCTCTAAGAAATCCACATGCTCTACCATTTCTTAAAATCTCTGTTCAAATGCCACCTTTCCTAACTGCACAATATAAAACTATAATGCCTGTATCTTCAATCTTTATCCACTTACCTTGTTTTATGATTCTAATAGCACTCATAACCTCCTAACATATAATCTCTTTTTTCACTAGTATAACATCAGTCTCATACCACTGTAATGTAAGCTCCAAAGTAGGGATTTGCCTGTATGTTTCACTATATTCCTAGCAAATAGGACAGGGCCTGACAAATAGTAGATTAATAAATACTTGTTGACTGGCTTAATGACTAATAGAATAAATATACAATTGCAAAGTCCTTCTCAGGATTAAAGACAGGATAGTGTAGGCGTAGAGTACAGACTCAAGAGTCAGATACACCTGGGCTCAGATTTTGGCTTTACCACTTTCTACCTTATTATTTGGTTTGGAGGAAGTAAGTTAACTTCTGTGAGCTGCCTTCTGACCAGTAAAATAAAGGCATTAATATCTATTTCAAAATATTATTTTTTGGATTAAATAAATAGATAGGAATGAAACACCAGCCTTAGACCATGCACACAAAAGGCATTTAATATAAGGTTGTTCTCCTTTCCCTTTCTGTCGTAAGATTTATTTTTGTTCTTCCACCCTGACAGACCCTCGGGGTAATATATCAGACTAGTCTATCTAAAACTGATGATGCTCTATCCTACTTAAACCCCATGGCTCCTTGATGCTACAGTAATAGCATCGTACTTGCTCACACTGATTTTCAAACGCTTCAACAATGAACTTGGATGGGTTTTCAGACATTATCTTCTATTAACTTCTTCCCTGGACCTTGTGCTTCACCCACAATTATTATTCAGGGAACACAGGGTATAGGTCCTACTCCACACTTTTATATATTTTGCTTATCTCTGCTCACAATGTCCTTTCCCACCATCTCCTTTATTAAAGTTCTACCCACCATTTAAGCTCCAGTCAAATTACCAAATTCCTACACATCTCTTCCCTCAATTCATAAATCACTCTCCTTCTCTTTCCTATAGATCTTTACTGGTTCATAAGGCTTCTCCTCTGTCATAATCATGTCAGGGAAGCATTTCTTGCTACATGCCCTCCTCCCTCTCCCGCTCTTAATTTTTGCAAGGCACACATCTGGCTCTCATCCCATACGAAAATCCTGCTTAGCATTTACCACACTGAGGAGCACTGCATGTCCACCTGTCTGTTTCGCTCCTAGATTGTAATTTTCTTGAAGGCAACATCAATGCCTAATCCCCAATCTGAATTCTCAATGCTTAATGTGGTTCCTGGAAGATGATTGATATTCAATGTATTAATGAATGAACAAAGTGTCTGTCTCTCCTAATCTGGATCTGGAAATTTGGAACTATTTCTTTTTCATCTCTATACGTTTTTTTCATCCTCTATCATTGTAGCTGGAACATCAAGAAGAAATATATTTTATTTTATTTCTTTTTACATCTTTATTGGAGTATAATTGTTTTACAGTGTTGTGTTAGTTTCTGCTGTACAACAAAGTGAATCAGCTATATGTATACATATATCCCCATATCCCCTCCCTCTCAAGCCTCCCTCCCCCCCTCCCTATCTCACCCCTCTAGGTCGTCACAAAATATAGAGCTGATCTCCCTGTGCTATGTAGCTGCTTCCTACTAGCCATCCATTTTACATTTGATAGTGTATATATGTCAATGCTACTCTCTCACTTTGTCCCAGCTTCCCCTCCTCATGTCCTCAAGTCTATTCTCTGTCTGAGTCTTTATTCCTGCCCTGCCACTAGGTTCACTAGTACCATTTTTTTAGATTCCATATATATGTGTTAGCAAACAGCATTTGTTTTTCTCTTTCTGACTTACGTCACTCTGTATGACAGACTCTAGTTCCATCCACCTCACTACAAATAATTCAATTTCGTTCCTTTTTATGGCTGACTAATATTCCATCGTATGTATATGCCATATCTTCTTTATCCATTCATCTGTTGATGGACATTTAGGTTGCTTCCATGTCCTGGCTATCGTAAACAGTGCTGCAGTGAACATTGTGGTAGATGTATCTTTTTGAATTATGGTTTAAGAAGAAATATATTTTAGACTAAGATATGTTCTCTAGAATCTGACATCTTGAGTTCAAGTCCCAGCTCTACTATTTGCTAGTTACATGATTTGAACAAGTTTCTTACCCTCTCTGTACTTCAGTTTCCTCATGTCTAAGTTAGAGATAATAGAGGTTGTTATGAGGATTAAATGTGATAATTCTTATGTAGCACTTAGCCCAGTATGTGGCACATAGGATGTCAATAAACATTAGTTGTTATTTTTGAAATGTAGTGAATAAGTGGTTATGGAATTTGCTCACTCAGAAGGCTCTTATGAACATTAACTATATATCAGGGAGTGTACTACGAAGTGAGAATATAGAGATGTATACAACATATCCTAAACCACTAAGAAAATCACAGTCTATTGGCAGAGCAATGTGTTAGTTTGAGTCTCCTGATAAGCAGATGCCAAAAATGTAAGAATTGAAAAATGCAAGATTTAAAAATATAAGAATTTTATTAAGGGAAATACCTGTGAAAGAAAATGAGGAGAGAGCCAAGGAGGCTTGGAGACCTTTAAGATTGTGAGTCTAATGCTAAGCAAAGGAGGGAAGAAAGGTTGGGTGAAAAATTCAGCAAGGTCACTGGGGAGTCCTTGAGTCAAAATTACATGTTGGAGGAGTCTCATGTCTCTCAAGAATGGCTCTGCCTTAGTATTCAGACATTAGGTTTTTGGTTGTGAGCAACCTGTGAGAAATGTGGCTTTGGAGAAAATGAAGCTCTGGATTTTAGATTGCAGGAGTTGGAGTCCTAGATCAATTATGCTTCCCTTAGTTGGAGGTTTGCAAGGTACATTCTCATGGCCACCATAGGAAGATGCATGAGTAATATGGGGGGTGGGCACAGAGGAAAAGGTGACTATCCCCCTGGAAGATACACAGAGGTATTCGCGAAAGAGATACCTCAAGGACACAGAGCTAGCCACATCACAGCCGTTGATCATACTTACTGAATTGGTATGGAAGGAAGGAACAAGTCACCCAAGGAAGGTTGGTGGTCAGTGGAATGACTATCACATTGTAGCTCCTGCACTTCTAATAGTTAGAAACATATGTGAGTTCTGCTCCCACATCACTTATTTCCATAGTTTATTTCTAGACATATTCTTGCAGAAAAAGTCTTTTTTTTTTTTTAAATGTTCATCTGTTTCCACTCTAAACTCATTTAGAACTGGAGGGTTTTGGTTGGATCCCAGAATCACTTGAAATATGGGCTGTGATCAAGCCTTGTATGCTGATGACTATAGGGTGTGTGTAACCCACACAAATGGAAACAATATTCAGATTCCTTACCTGAGCCACCCACTGTAGGTACCAGAACAGTGACTCTGAATGATGACCTGGTTCCTGCTCTCCAAAGAACACTTGAAGAGGTCCTTGTGCCTAGGACTTTGCAAAAACAGAAAAGCAATCAGTTGGGAAGAATTAACTTCAGATTATGTGTGATAGATTTTTACAATAATGGCCTTCAATGAAACACAGCTCCCAGAATTCAAGTTCCTTTGCAGTGTGATATTGACATTCTTCCCATGAAGGGTGGAGCCTATTTCCCCACCCTTTGTGTCTAGATTGGCCACTGTAATGTGGCAGAAGAGAAACGGATTCCGGCACCTAGATAATAAAAACCCTTGTCATTTTGCTTTGGTGCTATTAGAATGCTTCTGTCATTATGTGAAGGAGTCATCTAACTTGCTAAAGAATAAGAGACCATGTGAAGGAGAACTGGGGTACCCCAGATAACAGTCACACCAACTACCAGACATGTGAGTGAAACCATCTTATATCATGAGGCCCTAGCTGACCATTGGATGACTGCAATTACATTAAATAGAAATTCCTTGTGAGATGAGCAGAACGTCCCAGCTGAGTCTAGCCCAAATTGCTTACAAACACAATTGTGAGCAAATAAATGATTGGTGCCTCAACCCACTAAGTTATGGAGTGATTTGTTATGTAGCACTAGACCACTGTCATATAATAGAATTAACTATTTAAGGTTTAACATTGCTATAGATCCAAAGATAATTATTAAATGTTCCCAAAATATTAACAATTTTGAGACAGGATGGTTTAGTGGAAAGGGCTTGGGGTTTGTCTTTGCAAAGTTGGGTTCTGGTCATCTAATTTCTCATCTAACCTCTCTGAGCCTCAGTTTTCTCATCTGCAAACCAGAAAATACAGTTCTAACTGTATAGGCTTAGAGTGAGGACTGAATGACTAAAAATTAGTAAGTCACATGGTGAGTAACACATGGAATTACTCAATAAATGTGAATTTAAATCCCCCATCCTCCTTCAGGCTTATGTATTGTGGGTGCTTCATAAATAAATGTGCAATTTAATTGAGTCCTGCTCTCTGGTTGATTTTCCTTTAGAAGAGTTCCATCTTGCTTGATATCTTCGTATCACTAGAAGAGTAAATTAAATTAAACTTACTAGCAATGATTTATATATTTTTTACTCATCGAACAAGGATTTGGGAGGAGATGGATAGGTATGTGTATTCCTGAATTTGTTATATGGGTGCTGGGGGTAAAGAAAAGTAGTATTAATAAAACAAGTATGTGACCAGGGGAATGCTTAATGAGTACGAGATTTACTTTTGGGGTGATGAAAATGTTTTGGAACTAGATAGAGGTGGTGAGTGCAAAACACTGTGAATGTATTGAATAGTTCACTTTAAAATGGGTAATTTTGTTATGTGACTCTTACCTCAATTTTTAAAAAGAAAAAAGGTATGTGGCTCATGACAACAATGATCTGGGTTGGAGCTGATGAAGCTGTGAAAAGTGAAATAGAAAAACACAAGGCCCTATAAGGGAGTAGAAAGGGACTGGTGTAATCCGTTCAGCAAGGAATTATTCAGTTGTTATATGGATCAAGGGGGTCATGGGGCAGGATATAAAGAGCTATTTGGATGGCCAGGCAATCCATGAATTAGAAGAGAAGATGTATGCTCTGCTACAACAGGGCTGAGTTTCTTTCTCCCCTACAAATGTGGTACTGACCCCTGTTCAGTATTTTTCTTATATGGTTTCACTAGTCTAGAATGCTGACTGGCTTCCCTGAGATAAACACTTATATGCTAATACTGCTTTTTAATTTGGGAGGGAGGCGATCTTAGAACCAAGAGTGAGAGAAAGGGGGATTTAATATAGAGAAGGAGGTAAATGTATGTAGGCGTGTTTCTGGCTGCCAGTAGCTTTGCAGCTAACATATTTGGTTTTCAGCCTCCCTCCTCTCCCATCAGTGAAAATGTGCCCTATTGAGCATCAATTCTGCCATACTTCAGGCTGTGTGATCTAAACCCCAGTGGCTGCTGGGAAAACAAGTTCCAGGACAGCAGCAGCAGATGCATCAGCAGAATGAGTCACAGAATACAGAATGAGTCACTAAGGAGGTGGGCGGTGTGCAAGCCCGCAGCACTCCATACTGGCCCACCTGTAGCCTGAAGCCCCATGGGCCTGGGTAGGTGAGCCCGTGTGAGTGTGTGGGTGCTAAGCAGGTCACATTGTGCCTTGTGCCTCAGCAACAGCAGGGAAGCCCTGGGTGCAGGAGGCAAGAGTTGTGTGCTGCAACATATGAGGCCAGGGTCTGTTAGGTTATTCCTGAAACATAAAAATCTAGAACTGCAACCGTGGTGGGCCTAGCTGTACGAACAGGCAGAGTGCCAAGGTAACATGGCACCCACCATGAAGGTGGTGGAGGAGCTCAATAAGCCTCACTCCAGTGAAGATAAACCCCTTCTTCTGCAACTTCCAAGAATGTGGTTGGTGCTAGGTCGTCTTCCTAATCTGGTCATCAGTAGCTTCAAGGAAGATTCTTGGTTTAACAAACCTGGGAAGATGAATAACTGGGTTAGGCATTCTAATCTGTACTCTTTCTTTAATGCTATCCTCCGGATCACAGCAATTTGACATTGTCTTGTAAATGTTGAACATTTACATACCCTAACACCCAGCAATTCTACTTCTAGGTAAATATCCAACAGTAACTCTTAAAATGTGTACCAGGATACAAGATTGATCATGGAACCCTGGTCATAATGGTAAAAATCTAGAATTTATTTTAAAGATAAATAAATAAACAGAACAAAATAAAGTAAAATAAGATTAGGCCCAAATAAGAGTATCTCATGAAACATGGATCATCATTAATTTAATTCTATATACTCAACATTCTTTAAAACACATTTTTTTCTTCTTATTCTGAATCTCAGTTGCATCATGGCATAGAGCACTTGGAATTCCTAGAATACAGTGATATATTTATTTACCACCTTTGTACATGTTTTTTTGGCTTACTGTGCTCTTTCTGTAGTCATTCCTTCTCATCCTCTAAGCCTCAGCTTAAGTGAGTATCCTTCCTCTGGGAAGGAGCAGTGGAGCATTTCTAAAGACCAGGATATAGACAGTTGCCTAGTCTGTTTATTCATGAGGCCAGCCCTCCGCGAGTAGTGATATGGTGATGTGATCATTGGCCCAGCACAGGTTAGCTGATACCTCATTCATGTGGTAGGTAGAACAGAATCATGAAATTATGATGAGCTTCCTAGTAGAGGGTACATGTTTTGTTAGAAAACTGGAAATAAGGATGATCAGGCATATGGGGAAAGTGTGAGCAAAGGCATGAAAGAGGGAAAGCATAAACTATATTCCAGGAAGAATGAGAGGTCCAGTGTCTGTCATGTAAGTATAGAAGTAGGAGGCTAGAGCCTGATAAGTCCTACGTATTGATCTAGGGCTAAAGTTTGAAAGGTCTTGAGTATCTTATTAAGGAACCTGTACCTTATACTGGAGACCACGTGAAATCGTTGAGTGACTATAGGCAGGGAGGAGATGATCAAAGCTCTTTTTAGGAGAACTATTTGACAATGGTGTATAGAAAAGATTGGATGAGAGACATTCAGAACCTGTACAAAGAGCCAGAATACACACATGGGGTGTGGGTGTTCAGAATATTTTGGACACCAAGCCTTACTGAAAAGGCTGTTAATGTGTTTCTGAAACAATAAATGAAGCTTGATCCAAAATGGGGAAAAAAAAGTCATGAAGTCAAAAGCCATGAGGGTTATCAGTAAGTCAGAATGAAAGTCAATGCAAGATTCTGAGTGTTGCAAGTAGGACTCCTGCTTTTGTGTGATTATGAAGTAGGGAGCAATGTCAGAAAGCTCAACAGAACTATGAAGGGCCAGGTTGGAAACTGCATGAGGTTGACCTATTTGGAAGTGAGAGTAATGGTTTTACAGGAGATATAAAGAATGTAAAGAGGACTAGTGGCCAGAGGCTGATGTTTTGCCTATGGGAGTTCAAATTATTCTGGATGATACCACTTTACCCCTTTCAAGTCTCCAATCTACACCATGAAGACTTCTTTTTCTCTTTTTTTTGGGGGGGAGGGGGGCTGCACTGGGTCTTAGTTGCAGCACATAGGATCTTCCTTGCCCCATGCAAGATCTTCTTTACGGCATATGGGATCTTTAGTTGCGGCATGCATGCGGGATCTAGCTCCTTGACCAGGGATCGAACCTGGGCTCCCTGCTTTGCGAACACAGAGTCTTAGCCACTGGACCACCAGGGAAGTCCCGACCATGCAAAGACTTCTGCACAGAGAAGTTAGGTAAATATCTAATAGAATGCTGGAGCTCTGATGTAATCAGCCACAAATTAATATCAAAATAGCTTCATGACCAAGTTAGACCACTAAATTACTCTGGAAAAGTAGTCAGACTTTTGAGTGCCTGACTTGCCTGAGTACCACCTTAGAGCTCTTGGCTCCTATAAAACGTTAACATGACAAATGAGAGTTTTGATCATGCCAGATATAACAATATCCATTTGTTTAATTAAACATTTGAGGCTGCTTTTAGTGTGGCTAGTTTTTTTTAAATGTTAAAAATAAAATTAAACACATAATTAAGCTGACAAAAGATAAAGACCCTGATGCTCCAAGTTGAAGGCAGGTAATTTATATGGATCTGGGTCCCTGAAGGCACCACAGTTTATTAAAGTTACCAAGGCAAGGATGTGATAAAATATTTTATGCAGTTTTTTAAAGGCTAAATTGCTCTGACACTTTTAAAGTTCACAAGATGCAGTCAGTTAGGATGCCTTGTTAGCTAGCTATTGTTTCTCTTTTTGAAAGGGTCCAGAACTTGAAGCTGGGCCCTTCTTCCTTATTTCTTATGACTAAAAGCATTCATAGACTACCCATGGTTGGTCAAATAATCAGAAATTCACAGGTGGATAGACCCCAAGAGTTTATTATTATTAACAGTAATGAATTGAGAGGATCCATGCTCAGTGTACCAATACTGAATATGTCTCAACTATACATCTCCTTCCACCTTCCCTACCTCTCTCCTTTTAATCTCCCTTCCTCCCTCCTTTTGTCCTTCTCCTGCCTTTGTCTTCCTTTCTTTTTTCCTTCCTTCCCACCACCCCTTCCTTGTTCCCCCTCTTCCTCCTCTCCTTTCTTCTCTCCTTCCCTCCCTCCCTCCTTCCCCTTGTCCCTTCCTGTACCATTTACTCCCTCTCTTCTTAGCACCTTATCAAAAATATGCTACTCATTAAATTATCTTTCAACTTTGGAGTTCATGACTTAATGGCATTTCCCTAGCTAAGTTAGAAATATCCTCTACAACAACTCTCCAAAGTTGACATTTGGTCTCCACTTGTATTCTTCTAGCCATGGCCACTCATTACCTTCCAAGGAAATGTCTTTGCTAAATAAAGTCAAACTTGTCTCCCTGCATTTCCTCATTGAGCAGATGATTCTCTCCTCATACTCTCTTCTTTGATACTTCCAACACAACCTTCTTTCTGAATCTAGAAATGCTCTTCACTGTCCTATCCATGTACCATGTCAATTTCTTCCTTCACCCCTTTGTTCTTGTTAGTAGCCTTCCAGAAATTCTTTCCTCTGTCTAAATTTTTGAAGTATCATCTACCTTCCTCACTAATCTGACCCTCACTGAACTGTGTTAACATTTCTGGTTAGAAGCAACCTGATGTACGTGACATTGACTGGGACATTTCAGGAGTATATATTACACATTATTCCACTTAGGAGCTATTTTAAAGTATCATAGTACTGTTTGTTTATGGAAAGGCAAGAGTAGTAAAGAGTCCTGAGAAGGCACTAGCTACCACACAGTGGGGAGCTGAGAAAGCTTCATGTGCTGAGATCTCTAGTTGCTCGAAATTTATAGAATCTCTGGTCACATTCAGTTGAATAATCAAATGTGCAGGGGGAAGATGAAACCAGTGGAGTGTCTCACAGGTGAGTGGGGAACAGTGACTGGAGATAAAAGGTAGATGATATTCCAAATTTTAAGCAAGCAGACATAATTTTGGTTGGCCTATCAGTAGGTAACAGGTAACAAAATGAATTCCAGGAATGTAAAGTGACATTCCAGAAGTTATAACTTTACTAAGTAGCAGACTTGGACATGAATACAGAGCAACGCAGCCTAGAAAGATTACAAAGTAGGTCATCAGAACCAGAGCTCTGGACCCCTGGCTTCCAATAGCACTTTGGCTATGCCTCTGTCACATCATAGTTTGTCTAAGATTATAGTTGTTTTTGTGCCTCTTTGCCTCCTCCTTGGGCTAAAAAGCTCTCTGAAAGCAGTCTGGGCCTCATTCATTAAAAAAAAAAAATCATTTATTTATTTTGGCTGCTCCGGGTCCCAGCCGCGGCACCCGGGATTTTCACTGTGGCATGCATGCAGGATCTAGTTCCCTGACCAGGGATCGAACCTATTGGGAATTCAGAGTTCTACCCACTGGGCCACCAGGAAAGTCCCCTCATTCATTTTTTATTGCATCAACACAAAAATCCTGGTCTCAGGCCACTGGGTGATAGCGACTTTAATGGATTGCCTCTGAGCACACTTGGGAGGTATGCTTCCATGTAATACTTGGTGCCCCAAAACTAAGGCAGCTGAGCTGGTGGTCTTCCTATAAGTGTCCAGGGCTTTATCCCACTACTCTAACCTGCGTTGCCTTCCTCTAGACTCCTAATTGGTCTCTCCACTGGTGTGCCTGCATTATCACTCCCACACCACTCCCACATCTAGGTGTAATTGATATGTTCCTAGAACTATTTCCTGAGTAAATTTATCCTCCTAAAACATATCCCTTGGTACCCTCACAGTCACACAACCTGTAAAATTCAGTATAAATTCTTCATTGCAGCTTTCAAGGTCCTACAAAATATGATCCTAACCTACCTTCACAGTCTTATTTCCTACATCTCCACAAATTGGACCGTATACTATTTCTCCAAACATGAATAAACCATACCCACCCAACTTCCCCAGCTCTGTGCTTTTGCTCAGGCTGACCTACAGACCCACAATGTCTTATTATTCCCTTTTTATTGAAATACTGTTTATCTTTTAAGGCCCATATCAAATGCTCCCCTCTCCATTAAATCTTTCCTGATTTCCAAAACAGGTGGGCTCTTCCTCCTCCAGACTCCTTTAAGGCTTTATTCTTCTTTTAGTAAACTTCCTATATTTTGAATTAAATCACTGTTATAATGTGTGATTTTATTCATTCATTCATTCATTTACTCAATAGACATTTATTGAACATGAGTACCTGCTTTTTTGTCAGGCCCTTTACAAGTTGAACAAGATTGGGAAGTCACTGCAATTGAAGGGCTCAAAGTCCAGTGGAGGAGACAAGATATTTGTAAACATACACGCACACAAGTATGGTGTGGTAGCCCTAAAAATACGTATGAACGGAATCCTATAGAAGCAAAAGGGAAGAAACCAAGAACTTTACTTACTAGGAAGGTCAGAGAATCTATCATAGCTTAGGCAATATTTGCACTGTGACCAAGGAATGAGTAAGAGTTTGTCTAAATCAGAGAATGGTGGCTCAGTAAAGTGGATTTTTACCAAGTTATAATCTTAATGAGAGGAGAAAGTGTTTTCTTCATCTCTTTATTCTCTTTCACTCTGCCTTGCACATAATCAATGTTCAAATAAATATTTGTTGAATGAATAAATGAAAGACTGTGTGAAAGAATGCATTCTCCAGAAACCAGCATGATAAGGCACACACTATAATAGTTCAGAGAATTACGCTGAATGAATGCTTACTGTAAGAGGACCAATCTATCAGTTGCTGAGGGGCTACGTTAAAAATGCAGACATGATAAATTATAACTATACATAAATATTTATCTTCATTTGGGTCATCTCCTGAGGAAAATTTCTAGAAATGGACTTCCTGAGAACTGATAAATATTACTGAATTACTTTCCAAAAGGGTGTATCAAGCAAAAGAACAAAGGAACTCATAGTTATTGATTGCCTATTATGCGTCAGTTGCTGTGCTATCAGTTTTTATGTGTATCATCTCACTGGCGTCTGACAACAATATCGAGGACTAATTATTTCTATTTTACAGAGGAGAAAACCAAAATTCAGACAGGATAAGGGAGCTGCATTAGATCTCATAAGTAGTAAACGAAAGAGTCATGACTCAAATTCATATCAAACATTTTGAAGCCCAAATTCTGTCTACTACTATACACAGTTCAAAGAATAAGTTTATTACATTGGTTTGGCTGGAACAGTAGATCTGTTTGGGCATTCATGGGAGATCAATTTGAAGGAAGCTCAGCTGAACAAAAATATGAATGCTAAGTTGAAGGATTTATTTTTGTTGTCACAATCAAGAATGAGTAAACATCACCCTTGATTTTTTACAAATATGAAACATTCATTCATTTGCTCATTTATTCATGTATCAAACATTTATTGAGAATGACTATAATGTCATGTGACTCATATATACTCTGGAATTTATGCATGCAAATATATGATGTTCCTTTTAAAGTATCTACAGAAATATGTGGCAGATGTTTAGAAGGGAATGCCAAATGCTGGAGAGAGTAATTTTCAGGGACATCATGAAAAAGTAAGGTATGTCATAAAAATAATCATCAGCATTACAGTTTGTTATGATACTTGTTAATATAGTAACTAACAGTTATTGGTTGCATTCAATGTATTGACCATAATGCTAAGTGCTTAACATATATTACCTCAATTTTCATAATCCTCTGAGAATGTTATTATTATCTCTGTTGCCCAGGTGAGAAAAAAATGAGGCTCAGATAGGTTGAGTAACCACCCAAGATCAAATAGCCAGTAAGATTGTACTTGTTGACTAGATGAGTAATTTTAGCTTCATTTTACAGATAGGAAAATGAGGCTCAGAGGTGCAAACATTGAAATTTTCTCAAGGCCACACAATGAGTTAGTAGTTTTCAGATGGCTGTTTCTCAAGAAGCAGAATCCTGGGAGGGACTGTTAACTGATGTCAGCTAAGTCAGCATTTTTCAATCTTTAATCCACATGTAGATTACTTGGAGATCTTATTAAAATGCAGATTCTGATTCAGTAGTTTGGTGGTGAGACCCGAGATACTGCATTTCCAACAGGATTCAAGGTGATGGCAATGCTACTGGTTTATGAACCACACTCTGAGTATCAAGGAACTAAATATATTGAGTTTACTGCATATCAGGAACTCTTCTATGAATTTATCATGTATTAATTCATTGAATTACCACAGTGACCCTATGAAGTAAGTACTATTTTTACCTTCATTTTAAAATCAAGGAAATCTAAGAAGCACGAGAGAGACTGAGTATCTTGCCAAATGAATCAGTGGTGGAATCAGATTAACAATTTAGGCAGTCTGACTTTAGAACCCATCTATGCTCATGAATATTATGTGTTACTGTCATATGAGAGCAAAAGTCAGACACATTTTGTAATAGTTCAGTGTCAATAAGAGGCCTAGTGTAGGGGAATTTTACAGGTGTTGGTCATGACGAGAAAAAAGCAATTAATGATATAACTCAGCATAGCGCATGGAAGAAACAGAATTTGAATCCAGGTAAATCTGGTTGTAAAATCCATTATCTCTTGATGATGCTAGGAACAGACTTCACACTATACTCAGCAAGGATCCACTGAATGCCTACAATGTACCAGACACTAAGGACATAATGGTGAGCAAGACCAGCAATGGCCCCTGCTTTCATGGAATGTGTATTATGGTTAGAAGAAAAATATATAATAATAACAAATATTGAGTGTTTACTATATGCTAGATCCTGTCTTAAGCAATTTATGTTTAATCATCATAACAGCTCTGTAAAATAGGTACTAGGACTGATGAAGAAACTCAGGCATAGAGAAGTAAGTAACTGCCCTTGGGCCACAGTTAAATAGCAGAACTAGGAATTAAATCCAGGCAGTCTGACTTCAGAATCTGTATTTATTACCACTGTGTTCTAGGCCTCTATAAATAAATGAATATAGAGTGTAATAAGAGCTAGGATGGAACTAAACAAGATGCTAAGGTAGAGGAAAATAGGAGACCTACTTTAGATACAGGGGACTGAGACTGCCTTTCTGAGGAATAGGACATTTTATCTGAGGCCTGAAAGATGAGAAGAAGCTTGTCATAGAGAGAGTCAGAAGAGCATTATGCATAAAGGGAACAGAATTTGCAAAGGCCCTGGGATGGGAAAGAGCACAGAATATTTGAGTAATTGAAATAAGCCAGTATGCAAGGAAAAGAAGGAAAAAAAAAAAGATGAGATTAGCCTGGAGAGGTAGGCAGAATTCAGATTATACAGAGCCTTGAAGATCATGAAAGGGAGTTTGGATTTTGTTCTAAATATAATAGGAAGCCATGAGAGGGTTTTACACAAGGGATTAAAATGATTGTGTCTATCTTGAAAAAGAGAATTCTGGTTGCTAAGTGGATCATAGATCAGAGAGTTCATGGCAAGAAACAAAAAAGATCATTTAGTAGCCTAGGGGAGAGATGACAGTGGCTTAGATCAGGTTGTCAGCAAGAGTTGAAAAAAGTGATAATGATAGAATTAACTAGGAAGAACAATGTGAAAAAGAGGTACAGGACAGCTCTTATAGAGGGAGCCAGTGATCTGAGGTGTGTGGTCAGAAAATAGAGATGCTAGTCAAGAGACTCTGGCTGAAGATGGCCAATATGCAGCTGATTTCTCCATGGGAATATCAGGTGCCTCATGGGAGAGAGGGAATACCATACAATTATCAAAACTGGTTCATATCCTGCTTCAAGCTTCAAGCAGTTAACATCCAAATCAATTTTAATACTGTAGAACCAGAATGTTTCTTGTAGTTCTGCAGAGGGGAAACACAATCTACAAATTTCTGTATGCTTATTGTGAATAGTTGAGATAGGCTAGGATAGAGAAAGGATATAAAACATTCCATACAAATATAATATAACTTTAAAAGTCTCACTTCTTTATCTTCACACATCATCAAATAATGTTGGTTAAAGAGATTAATTTGAAGCAAAGGGGAGCTACAATTTACCATCACATCTGAAAAGCCAAAAAATTATATTTTCATCTCATTTCAGTGGGGGCACCACAGAATTATATGAAAACACTCCTTTCAAACCTCCTATCCTTGGAGTTATTTTAGATTTGGGTTTAAAACTTTGCTCTGCCACAAATTTTCTGGGCAAGTCAATTTATCTCTCTGAGCCTCAATTTTGCCATCTGCAAACCAAGACCTAAAAGCCCTATTGGCAAGTGGTTGTAATAATAAAAACTAGTGTATTCCAAGCGCCAGGCATATAGTGGGTACTCAACAAATGATGAGAAGGAAACGTATTGTTCTGTAAGTACTAAGTCCTGAATCTGGCCCATTGTAATCACGGGGGCTTGGGTATCTCTGATGGCCTCATCTATAGGAACCTGAGGGGTTGATCTTTCAAACCTAAGAAAGTCTCAAGAAATTTTGAAACTCATAAGTGTAGTCAGCCCTGACTTGAACTAAATTCATTCAACAATCAATTAACATAAATTAATTCTTTTATTTGTTTCTGTGTTCCAAAGGATCTTAGGCTAAAGGTTGAGAAATAATCTTTCAATTACCTTCTAATGATTATATTGTATTGTTTGCATTTTATGGTGACCAGCCTTCAAAATGGCTCCTAATGATCCTCAACCTACATTGCACCAGAGCTAGTATGTGCGATAACACCGTTGAGATAAGGTTATAAAAGCCACTACAGATTCTATCTTGGTTCTCTCTCTCTCTCTCTCTCCATTGGATTCTTCACTCTGGGTGAAGCCAACTGCCATGTCATGAGAACTTCTTTGGAGAGGCTTATGTACCATGTGGCGAGGAACTGAAGCCTTCAGCCAATAGCCATGCAAATGAGCTTTGGAAGTGGATCTTCCAGGATCAGCCAGGTTTTCAGATGACTGCAACCTTGGCTGATAGCTTGACTGAAACCTCATGAGAGACCCTGAACTAAAACAATCCTACTAAGCCATTCCCAGATTCCTGACTCTCAGAAAATGTGAGAGATAATGAAGTTATAAGCTAATATGTTTTAGAGTAATTTGTCACACAGCAGTATATAGCTAATACACTATTTTGTTACTCAAGTCTAAGGAAAATTGTCATTTACATTCAATAGCCCTTTCTCAGTACTTTGACTTAACTTTTGTATTAGTATCTGGGGTTCAGAGTTTCTTATCTATTGTCTAATCTAGGCATGATTGTGGTCAGGATGAACCCAAATGTCAGGATAGGCAACTGTTACCCTGATGGTTTGCGTAAAAAGAAATATGTGATATGGAAGTCCATAACCAGGCTGGAGTCAAAAGACTGATTTCAGATTGTTGAAGCTGCTTGGGTAGGAAACGAGAATCAAAGACTCAGCCTGGGACCTGACACTTAGCAGGTACTCAGATATCTGTTGATAGAGATTCCTCACACTTGAACCAAGTCAACTCATCCATAAGTAGATGGATTTGTCTCTCTTACAAAGGGCATGCTTCCAGATCCAGACTGCAACAACTGTGCCATGTACTTACAGGTATCCAGTGGCTATGAGAAGACCAGGAATCTGTGTGTGTGTGTGTGTGTGTGTGTGTGTGTTTGCACATGCAAAAGTGCATGAAATTATGCTTACATGTGTGTGGCTGTACCAAAACTAAGATTTATTTCCAATTTTTCTTTTCAATTCAGCACAGTTACCATGTTGGGAACTGATCTACTTTGTCAAATGAAGAGCAGCTTATCATGTGGCCATTTACCTGACTCTGGGCACATTCTCTTTCATCCTGGAACTGTCATCGCAGATGGCAGAGGCAGTACCCCGTGTGGCTACAGTTTGAGAAAAGTTAGGGTATAACCATAGTATAGGAAAGAGGCAGCTGGCTAACTCCTCCTTTGCAGGGCAGGCCAAGTTTGCCAGATCAGCTAGGGAGATCATGTTTGCAGCAAAGATCCCAGACCATACCCAGAAATGGGCATTGTTAACACTGCCAACTCATCATCTGTGAGTTCCCTGTCATAGTGACTTATCTTTATTAGAAATCTGTTTAATGTCCCATGTGGAGCTGAGAAGATAACCCCCTCAGTCTTATTTCATCTACCTACTGATGGAAACCCACTTCCCTATTTTCCTAGATTTTGGTATCTAGGAGTATGGTGTGTGTAATGGTTAAGAGACTGGACCCTGGAAGTCAGACTGTGTGACTTCAAATCCTGGCTCTTCCACCTAATATCAGGGAAACTTGGGAAAGCCCATCTTCAACTCTCTAAGCTTTATTTTCCTGAACTGTAGAATGGGATAAAAATAGCTCCTATCTCAAAGGATTGTTGGAATAATTAATTAATGCATACAAAAATCTTCAAACAGTGTGCCTGGCACACTGTAAATATTAAATATTTCTTAGCTATTTTTATCATTATTAGTACTATGAAGCAGCTTGGTGTAGAAGAAAGAACTTGGGTTTTAGGGTTGGATGCAGTTTTTGGGTGACCTTGACAAGTTACTCAGCCTCTTTGAAACTCTATTTCTTCATCTGGGAAAGGAGAAGATATTATCTACACTGGAGTGTTATTTTAAGGATTAAATAAGATCATACATGCATAAGATCTGAGACATAGTAGGTAAAAATAAATTATATTTCTTTTCTGCTTCTTTAGCTAGGTTATAAGTGCTAACTCAGAAATCTGATATTTATGGAAAAATGGCATCCATTATCCTTAAAAAATGTACGTGAAGAAGAGTGCACTGTTGTACGGAAAGCGGAGTGGTTCTGTGTTTAGCATCAGATGGGCAAAAGCATTTAAGTTCATGGTTGGATGCTTCTGAGTTCCTATGAAAACAAAATCCAGCAGATATAATTAAGTATGCAGCATTCAGAATGGAAGCAGGCACTCCTCTTCATTGTGTGGGCAATAAAACCTGGAAGAAAAAACAATCGATATGTTGGTTCAATTAAGTTTTCAGCTACCAATAACTAATTTCAGTCGTCATGGTTTTTCTAAGGTCTAAAATATATTGCTTATTCTTCTTAAAATATTAATATAACCCTGAATTATTTATTGAGCCAAGAAACACTGTACTCTTTTAACATGGAAGAGAATGGAAGGTTATTTCATGTCAGCACCATAGAAGACAATAAAGCTGAAATGTAAATAATACCTCTGAGAATAGAGCCTGGTTGAAGGCCAAAACAGGTAATTTCTAGACTTTCTTTTGTGATAAAGAAGTTGGAAAGCCATGGAAAAATGCTGTTCTGGGCTTCTGATTCTTTTAGGGTTGGCAGCATCTTGTGGGCTGTTTATATCATTCTAGAATGTTTTGATCATTTATAATACTATTTAATTTCATGTCATTAAAAGAACCTACTATAATAATAGCAATAGCTATCATTTATTGAGATTTTATTATGTCCTGGGCACTATGCTAAGTGTTTATATACCTTACCTCATCTATACTCTTAACTCTGTAAAGCAGGTACTGTTACTGTCCCTATTTTACAGAAGAAACTGAGATCCAGAGAGGTTAAGTGTTTTGAATCCCTGGTCTCTGACTCCAGAGCTCTTTTCTTTTTTTTTTTTTTTTTTCAGAGCTCTTTTCTTGATGAAATAACTTACCACTTTCACTCATAGACAGCATTAATCCCTCCTGCCTCTCTCATTCAACAGCTGAATGCCTTGTGCTTCTACTTTACTCTGCCTGGCTTTGTAAATGTTTGTTTATGTTGGTATTTTCCACTATTGCAATGGAAAGAGCATGGTCTTTGAAATTAAACAGAGCTGGGCTTGCTTTCCACATCTTCCCCTTACTAGCAATGTTACCTTGGATTACTTAGGGCTCAAAATAAATCTCCAAGGTGGGAACTATTTTATCTCAGTTTATCACTCAGTAATCTGGGGTTTAGAGGGGTTAAGTACCCTGACCAAGGTCTTACTGCAAGTATGCGGAGGAGCTGCATTCGAACCCAGGTCTGTCAGAAGACTCCAGATCTCATGCTTTTAGTAATTTGTCTTATCTACATGATTGCAAATATTTGGAGTAGCAATTTGGTGACTGGGAGATCATCTAGAAGCCCCCTAATTTTGCAGATGGAAACCAAGGCCCAGAAAAAGGGAGATGGTGCTCAGGACACATGCCAAAAGTGTGTACTATGAGTTCTGTTTTGCTTTGGAATATATATGTCTAGTCTTTGAAAATTCACTACTTCTCTATGTAACTGAAGTTTCAATCACATAGATTAAAGGAAAATGAAAATTTATAGAGATATTACTGTCTGCTTAATTTGATATATTATATAAATCATATAATACTTATAGCAGCCTCATTGTTTGGGTATTATTATCTCCATTTTACAGATGAGGAGATTGAGAAAAGGGGGGTTAGTACCCCTGGGTTCTGCTAAGCAGTGGTTTGAAATATTCCTGTTGAGAAGGGCTCTGCTCCCTCTCTTGATAGAAAGGCTACTCACTCTGCTAGGTAGTGCTATAAAGGAAGCTATTGTGGAGTGATGCACGTGGAGAAATTATCTCTCTTCCTTTTGGTCTCATTGGAATGACTTTTATTTGGGGTGACCTTGAGTTTCTTTTCATCATTAAGGGAGATACACTGTGTGTTTAAATATTGCATTATTAATAATATTTGCCTGGGTGCAGAGTCATGATCAATTTTTCATGTGCATCATTCTTCATGCAGCACTAGTTGAATTTCAAGTAGATCCTTACCTTCACCTCTCCTCCCTCAGTGACAATCTCCAACAAGGAGGATGGCAGGCCTGAGACTCCTTATGCACAGGAGAGATCAGAAATGCTTCCCTAGGTCAGCCCAAGATTCTTCGTTGATAAGGGCACCATGAGGCAGCTGTGAGGATGTGGTAGGTATCTTCTTGAAGCTGAACTTTGTACCAGAGGATGCAGAGTCAAACTCCTGAACCTCCCATAACATTCTGTGACTCCATTGTCTTATCCGAGTCACCTCCATCCCTTCTTCCCCACCTCCCCCCTTTCATCTGTCCTACTTCAAGCATTCATTGAACATCTATAATATACCAGGCACTGTACCAGAGGCTGGGGATGGGGACAGAAAAAATAAAAATTTCTAGTTTTCAATGGACCTCCCCATCCTGACTGGGAGGCAGACACAGAGCAGTGTGATTGACACTATGATCTAGAGAGGTACAGGGAATTATTTTTTTTTTAAGTTTCTTGGTAGGGTCCAAGTTTCTTTCTGCCTGAATTATATTTATTTTGTAACCCCCATGTGAGTGAAATTTTACACTCATTTCCCCAGATAGCTTCTTGGCATGTGGCCAGATCAGCTCATCTTCCAAATCTCCAGGGTATATTTGAAACAGGGGACAGGTGTGCTTACCCTCAAGTCTCGCTAACAAATCTAGTTAACAAAAACAGCATTAATTTGGTGATTTGTACATGAAACTTTATACTCCCTTCTCCCATGCTTGCCAAATACCTCTTCTTCTAAGGACCCAACCTTAGAAATGTGTGGGAAGCAGCTCTAGGTGGACCTTCCATGCTAATCTTATTAGCCTTTCTGATGCTCTTGATGCAATCCATGGGATTATCTTCCTTCCCATTCTCCTGTTAATCTGTCCCAGGTCTTGGAAGCTGATTTGCTGGGCTTACTGGGCTTGACCAGAGTCCCTTCAAGAAGAGAAATTGGTTCTGATTCATCTCTGAAACCCCAGGTCCACGCAGCACAGTGACTAACACAGAGCAGACACTCAAGAGGATGTTTGAGGGAGGAAGGGAAGGGAGAAAGAAGAAAAGAAGGGAAGGGAAGGGTAAATAAAGATGGGGAGAGAAGGGAAGAAGAATAAAGGAAGGCAATGTTCCCATTTCATTACCTACTCCACCAAGACAAGGAAGGTTTTTGTCATTCAGTGGTGGTAGCATAGAGGTAAAGAGGGAGTCTGAAGTAACCCAGATAGATAGGGTGCTGTCCACCACATACTAAAGCTCTTTGAACTTTAGCCCTTTTTTTACGTGGGAATAATAGTACCTACTTCTTAAACTTATTATAAAAGTTAAACTAATGTATATAAAATACTTGGTGTAATCTGACACGTAGTAAGTGTTCAATAAATGTTACACTTTATTAGTATGTTTTATTAGTATTTATTAGGTATGTTTTATTAGTATTTATTAGGTTTTTTTTAATCTCATTGTCTCTTTCCCTCCTGTATTTTTCCTACTTTTTACCTTCACCGTGAGCAGGAAATTCCTTCCTCAGAAAGCATTATCTCTTAAACCCAGCATTTCTCAAAGTGTTCTGCAAAACAGATGTTAATAGGGTTATGTAAAGGAAGGATTCATATTTAAATAAATTTGAGAAGCCTGGATTAAAAATAAATTAGCCAGATTCTTTACAGCAGGACTTTTTATAAGATTGGAATGTGCTATTACACATAGTAAACCTTGAGAGGGGGCCAGCACATACAGCATTCCCACAGTTATTTGACTATAGATGCTCTCTCCCTCGTTTCTTCCCAGACTATCTTCTGGAATTAGTGTTCTTAAGGACTTATTTGCCCAACACTGCCTTAAAGAATTACCACACTGTTTTTTCTGTCCCTGTCAGAGGACAGGAGTCCGTTCCATAGATTATTTGTTTACTTACTGAAGCACTCCATTAACAATTTTTTTTAACTATCAATGGGAAAGGACAAACATTTCCCGGAGCCTCCTAGGCTTTCTTCATGTGTATATATTTTTTAAAAAGGAGTTAAAAATTTTATTTTCATCCAGCTATTCATTTAACAAATATTTCTGAGAATCTGTGTGTTGGGCTGCTCCCCGCAGGCCTACAAGGCCTGTGCTTGCCCAGCTTCAAGACAGAAGAAAGAGCCCAGAGTCAGCAACAGAGACATCAGTGGTTTAGTGGATGCGGGAGCTTACACATCTGAAGCGAGGTAGTAGAGCCACACCCCGACGTGTATGGTGGACGGTGGGCAGGACATGGTGGCAGTCTGCGTTCCTGGTGGGAGGAAGGGGAGATTGCCAGTTATAGGGGGAGTTATGTCGGGTTGGCTCACTAGTTACCAGGGAAACCAGCAGAAGGGCAGGCCCCTCCCCACCCCTTTGATAAGAAAGATCGATCACTAGCTGGGGCCTAGGGCAAGCATGTAGGAAGGTCAGTCATGTGAGTAGGGTGTAGGTAAAGCAGGCACTGGTCGAGCAGGGGATTACAGAGAGCAAGAGAGCAACCATCTTGAGTGGCCTGGCTATACATTATGTTTGCCACTCCTAGTGCTGAGCGTTGCTGGAGTGTAGGACTGATATAGAAAAAGGCAATCAAACTTTCAGCTGCAAGTAGAGTGATTAAGAATCTACAAGGGAATATGGGAGCTCATCAGAAAATCATTTAATACAGCCCGGAGGAGTCAGAGAAGGGTGCCTGCAGGAAAGATCCTGATAAGATCTCAGAGATCAGTAGGATTTAGCCAAATGAAGGTGAGTAATTGGGGAGAATGAGTCTATAGGAAAGAGGGAACATCATGTGCAGAGAAGTAAGAGACACATGTTGAAAGGAGTTCAGTGAGCTGAAAGATCAAAGTGAAAATAGCACATGCTTATTGCAGCAAATTTAGAAAGTACTGAAAAGTACACATGACTCAGGAAAATCCCCTCTGATTTCTCCTCTTAAAGACAGCTCTTAAAATTTTATCCTATATCCCGTTAGTCTTCTTTCTATGCATTTTCCCTTTACATAGTATAGCATAGAATATACTAATACATACATCTGTTTACTCTTAATAGTTCATTGTGAGTATATATGCAATTTGTGAAAGACTACTTTGAAGCTTCACTTTCAATCACTGATTATGATATATCTGTGCAGTTGAGACCTGTAGTGACCCTTCAGCTTCAGCTATAATGGAGCCACAACAGTGCTCCAAACAGTACCCAGTTGTCTTCCTTGATCACCTCTCTGGTGCCAAGACTCCATGGTTAAGCCACAAGCTGGACCTATTTTATAACAACCTGCACACCTCTAGGGTGTGCAAGGCCCCAGGTACATATTTTTGGTGGGGCTCCTGTCTATAGAAATGATTTGATTAAAAATTTTGAAATTCATGGACCCATGTGAAGAATGTGAATTTAGATGAAGATTTAGAGCAACAGTTAGGGAAGAGATATGTTTGGTTATTGTTCAATCAGTGCATGTGAAGCATCCAGACACCATCTTTTCATGTTCTTTATTGCCAAATACATGGTTCCTGGTTAATTTCGCACTTCCCATCTGGAGCAAAAGGAGCAACATTGATATTACTCATGATGCATGGCTCTTTGGAACGTGTTTGTATTGAAACAATATAGATCGCCTTGCCTCTGCAGTTTCCTAATACCATTTATTTAATGCTGGCTATATTATTACTCATGGTACCTCATCATTCATAGTGTTGTTAAAGAAAACAAATATTCATGACACTTGTTAAAGAATGGTAAAGCAGAGTTTATTCAGAGGGGTTACTGCAGTGGGGTTTTGTAGGGGAGAGAGATCACACTCAACTCCAGAAACAATAAGGAAAAATGAAAATTTATAACCAAGGAGCAAGAGAAGGTGGTGATCAGTGGATAGAAAAATACAAATTACTAAGAGGAGACATCAGAGAAGAGGAGAGATTCTGGTTAAACCAGCTGAACAGGATTCTTACTGAAGACAGGCCAGGGTGATTAGATGTTACCTGGGGGATAATGGAGGATGAAGAACGTGATTAGGTATTGAGGGTGAGCATATTATCATGGATGGGGATTCTGGCTAAACTGACTTAGCAGGATTCTGGCTAAAACTGAATAATGTGGAGATGAACATGGAAGCCCAAAAGTCAGGGCCTAGGTGAGAGAAGGGAATTCAGAGGAGCCTGAGTAGAGTTTGCTCAAGGAGAGAATCTTTGTTGTGTCTCCCACAAATACTGGTTTCTAATAACTCTTTCAAAGGGTTTTTATGATGCTGCACTGATGATGAACACAAATGCAGGACTCATTCCAAGTGTGCAGGAAAATGTGGATGATAATTCTTGGTCCGGTCATGTTAAATGTACCATCCAGAACTGTATAGCATAAACATAGATCAACGTATTTTCCAACCGCGTCTTTTCTTAATCTCTTTAGCTTTAGGCCATAATCACCATATCCCTAGCATATGTGCTCTTCTGATGTTGACTGCACAATGTTAAGTGCCTTCCATACACCACCATCAGTAGGAAGAATAAGCAAGGGACCCATACGTGAAGAGAGAAGAACATACCCATTCACACAAGGAAATTTTGTGCTCACATGGCACACCTTAAGACAGACCTAGGAGAGCACAGCGTTCACACATTAATTGCAAACAATCGGGAGAACTTGTAGGGAATGCAGAACAACCACTTCAAAAGACTTCAGAGAAGGTAGGCATGAGATAGGTACAGCCACTTCTAGAGAACAGCCTGGCTCTGCTGTCCAGGAGGAGACACAGGGTAAAGGATGCCTGCTGCCACCCATGCTGTCTTCAGTTGCTCTAACTCCAGAGACAGCACCATGGTTGGAACATAGACAGGCCAGAGCCAATGCCTGGGCCCATACACATTGCTCAAGCCCAGAGGTCAGTGGCGGACCGTGAACCATCAGTAGCCTAGATCCCTGGACTTGTCCTATAGCCAACATGAGTGGGAGTCACCCCAAATCATCATGTTAGCATTATCCTGGTGGTCTAATATTGCATAATCCTGTAAAAGAAATATCACACCAGCTGACAGAAGTGATCTGCTCTCCCAGCCATCCTCCTGGAACTGGGACCTAGACACGGGCCATAGAACAACCCCATAACCATGAGTCCTAGAGCTCCTCAGATCATCTGCCTGTTTCTACATGTGAGGAACAGGGGGTAGAGGGTTTGAGAGCACCCTGAGGATGAGAAAGGGGAACCTGGGCACCCTGCCCAATCGTCACTGCTATCCCTGGTTGACCTTAGGCACTAGAGAACTTAGAAAATTTCAAGATAGGTGCTTCTGGTGACCAGGACCCAGAAGAACCCAGTCGTGATCAGGATATTCTGCTCCTCTTCCACAGCCAGCGCAGGCGCTGGAGAGGGACTTAGACAACTTTCAAAACTGTGAGACCAGAAACAGTGGTCCCACTTAGCAGGGTCAGAAGGCATTACTGAGCCTAGTCTAGAAGTTTCAGTTCTGGCTTAGTGAAAAGTTCCAAAGAAATGATTCCTATCTCACCCTCAAAAGTATATTCACAATAGGCAGGTTAGCTGTTGAGGGGAGCTGAGTGAGAAACATGTTTCAGAGAAACATGTAATTTCCATTGTCCTGAAAGAAATAGAAAATAGCCAAATTCCAGAAACCACCATGTAAACACCCCAGTGACATGCTCCTAACTTCACAGGGAACAGATAATAATAGTAATAATGACACCGGTAACAACAGTAATAAGTATAAAATTACAGTTTATTGAATACCTGCTATATTCCAGGAACCATGCTAGATGCTTCATGCATACGTTACCTTTAATCCTGCTATAACCCTACAAAGTAGATATCACCTCCATTTGATAATATGAAGAAAATAAGGTTCAGGGAAGTGAGGTGATTTACCCAAGGTCACTCTGCTGAGGAGTGGCAAAGCCAGACCCACACAATTTTATAGCCCATGTTCTTTGCATTACCTCTTACTGCCTTTTCTAAGTTGATTAGCAAGTGCCCCTTGAGAGTGCAGAAAAATAGCCCTGTTTGGGACACAGACTCAGGGTGGTGCACAGGGGCACCTACAGGACCTAAGACTTCTCCCTGCCAGCCTAAGACCTGGCCAGGGTGCTTTGTCACTACCTCCCCACCCCACTCACCTGCCCTTTTCTCGGCCTGAATCACTATCCCCTTCCTTCAAGTCTGTAGCCTTGTCCCTCTTCCCAGTCATGCCATTGGATTTTTCTTTTTTCCTAATTGCATTTGTACGTCAGCATTTCATTCTTCAGTGGGCTAAAATTAGGTGCCCTCCCTTTCTTCACGTAAACAAGCATGTGAAGCCTCCTAGCAGATGAGCTTTAAGCTATTGGCTGGCCTTGAAAGTACAGTTTTCACTGGAAACCTGGGGGCAGCAACTTCTTTTCTTATGAGGTGCTGTGGAAATTCAGAGACCTGGATGCTAGCCCCTGTGTGACCTTGGTCAGGTTACTGCCTCTTTCTGAGCCTGGGTTTTCTAACATATGAAATGGGGTTGTGGGGGAACTTGGGGTGGATAAGATCTAGTTGCAACTTGTTAACCTATTTTCTTTCTCAAACTGACGTGCAACAATAGCATCAAACTGAGCAAACACATCTAGGAATCCCCTTCTCTACGATCACAGTGCAGTGCGGTATGAGAGAAAGAGCATAGGCTTTGGGGTCACAAAGCTCTGGGCTTGAATCCTGCCTTTCTACTTCTGTGTGACCTGGGGAAAGTCATTTAATGTCTGCAGACATCTGTGGGCAGAAAATGTCATCTCCTGCTCTCCTCTTCTGTCTCTTCCCTCACTGAGGCTGCTCCTTTATCAGCTCCAAAGCATCCGTTTTGTGCTGGCTTCAGCACTCTGGGCTTGCTGAAACTGATGAATTGTGACTTCCTCTGACGCCAGTCCTCTTCCTCTTGACCCCCCAGCTGCTCTCTGCCACCAAGCCGTACCTTTAGAATCAGAATTTTAGGTTGCTTGTAATGATAATGGATGAGGCAGAAGAATGGCAAACATCTCAATCAGGCCACACAGGGAGCCTAGTAGGATCACCCAGGCCCCATAATGCTCCCTGGAGGGGTTCTGGAGCACTTCTCCGTGCTCCATTCATGGGTTCAGAGCAATGGTGCCCACATGCCAGGTATATCTAATGACGTGGGACACTTACTACCACCATCCCACCTTACAGCTACCAGCTCCTCACCCTCTTGGCCAGACACCTGAGGTGGGTTCTCTTCTCAGCTGTGTGCTTCCTCTTTCAACGAACGTGTGTTCACTTATCTACTCAGTCACTCAGTAATCAGACACTCATCCATTTATTTAAATTGACAGAGCCACTGGAATGATGTTACCAACCTTTTCGAATCAGCCCCAGCAAGGTTCCTCCTTCCTAGTGTTGATCAAGCCAATAGAATGAGACCAAGTTCTGTGAAGACGTTTCATTCTTGGGCCAAAGAATGGCGAGGTGCGAGCTTGCGCTCCAGAGCACAGGCCCTCCCCTCTCCCGGGCAGGCTCTCTGACAGGCCGTAGGTGGGGCTGCTGTATAGGGTGCTCTTCAGCGGGGAGGGGGCGGAGTTCTCGCGGGTTGGGCACAGCTGTGCTGCTCGCACTCCAGATCCGGGCGCACGGGCGGCGTCTCTGCACGCTGGCCAGCGCCCAGCACGCCATCTTGAATTGCAGTGCTGTGCGCAGCGTTTCTGCACAGGCCCACCGAACGGAAGTATCTGCGCAGCCGTTTAACACCAGAAACTCTGGTCTGAAGGGCCCGGTGCAAGGCCTCCGAACGCGGCAACTTCTGAGCGAGTGAAACTGGCCTAAACACAAAGGAAAAGGAAAAAAAAAAGGTTAGAGTTTATTTTATTACCCAGATTCTATTTTCATTTCCCAGGAATTGTTAGTGGGCTTTGCCGGTGGTAATAACACATAGTTTTTGTCATCCCTCACAATGCTAGGCACTTTACATAGCTGATCTTATTCACTGTGGTTAGGGGTGTAGGTTCTGCAGTCAAAGTGCCTGGATCCAAATCCTGAATCTTCTACTTATAGCTGTGACCCGAGGCCAAATCCTTAACCTTTTGGGGCTTTCCTTTCTTCGTTATTGGATTGGCCAAAAAGTTCATTCGGTTTCCCCATATCTTACGGAAAAACCTGAACGAAACTTTTGGCCAACCCAATATAAAATAGAGACACAAGTACTACCTACAGGATAATAGGTGTTCAGAGAATAAATGAGCTTGCATATAAAAAATGCTTAGAACTAGACCTGATACATAGTAAATACGCAATAGAAATTAGCTATTATGACTAAAGCGAACAACAGTCGTGAATACCATTATTACCTCCATTGGGGGACATAGAAACTGAGGTAAGAAAAGCTGGAAAATCATCCAAGTTTAAAGAACTGATAAATAGTAGAGTTGTAAGTCAAAACTAGACCGTCTTATTTATGACCTGTAATTTAGTTGGCGGAGGAATTGGGTGGGGTGGAAGGGTGGTGGAGAGAAGATTATCTACAGTAAGAAAAATAAATGCTAGTGCAAAAAAAAAAAAAAAAAGGCAGATGATGTCTCGGATATTTCCTGCTCTTACCGTCTAACTATATTCATGACTTTCTGAAACAACCCCTTTCAACCTATGACTTTCTAAAAGAATCCCTCCTCCAGCCAAGCTGCAGATTCCTCTCACCTTTGCTGTATTGTTTTCCTTACCTGGACCACCATTTCTGCCTGTTCCTGGATGAAGCTGGATTGACCCCATCCTGTCTTTCCTGGCTTAGCTCACACCCTCTCTCCCACATCTTCTGTTCAGCCATCAAATTCTCTCTGGAACTTCCCAGAGAGGAGTATCTTGTTCTGTCAACACCGTCACCACCAGCCTCACTGCCTTTGCTCTCAATGTGATTTCAGCCTAGAATCCTCTGCCTATGAAAGCTCTTACTCTTCCTTCAGGGCCTCACCTAAGTGCCTTTCTGTATGTGGTCTTCCAGGGCTCTGCAGGCTGAGTTAGTCAGCCCATGCACTGTGTGCCCCATTCCTCCAGAACTCCTCTCTCACAGCATTTATCACCAAGTTGTCACTGTCTATTTTTAGGTTTCTCTCAGCTTAGTCTTTGAGGTCAGGGATTGTGTCTCATTCATATCAGGGGCCTTAGCACCCAACATAGATCTGAGGGATCAGCAGGTGTGTGTAAATTAGATAAAGTGAAAGAAACTGCACTGAAGTGAGCTGGGTCTTTGAGCATGAGTATGAGGTATAAGTGAGAGGGGCTGAAGGCTCAACGTTCATTAAACACAATGCTAGATTCAGGCTGCTTTTAAAGGCAAGCCTTTGGACCTACCCTTCCTTCCTTCCTTCTCTCCTTCTTTCCTTCCTTCCTTCCTTCCTCTGTCCCTCCCTCCCCCTTCCCTCCCTCCCTCCTTTTTCCCCTTCCTTCTAAAAATGATTAAATGTCTTTTTTGTGTGTTTAGTGCTGGAATATAAAAGAGTAAGCGCTGCTCCTTACCTCATATTACCCGTTCATGGGGCTTCCTCAGTGATGGGCTCCCTGGGGGCATCCCTGCCTCCGAAGACTCCCTGCCTCCAAAGTCCTCTAACATAGCCCCTCAAGACCCTCTCCCTCTGTCTTTTGCAGAGTTCTAAAATAGCCCGGGTATCCACTGAGAGGCATCATCAGCCAGCAACACACTGGCTCAATCCTTTTTCCCAGTCTTCTTTCTGTAGGCTCCAAAACAGGGCAGATTGACCGTGTTCAGAGCATATTCATACCATTGCCTTATGCCATGTTTAGTCTTGCTGGTGGAGAGGCTAAGAGAGGATGTAATTTATTCCTTACAGATAGAAAAACCAGGGCTCAGAGGACTTGTGAGACCCGGTTTCTGTTCAGATCTGTGCATGGGCCTGCTAAAATGCATTACACCATGGATGACCTAGCTTTTTCATTGGCAGAACCATTTTCTTTTTTTTTTTAACATCTTTATTGGAGTATAATTGCTTTACAATGGTGTGTTAGTTTCTGCTTTATAACAAAGTGAATCCGTTATACATATACATATGTTCCCATATCTCTTCCCTCTTGCGTCTCCCTCCCTCCCACCCTCCCTGTCCCACCCCTCTAGGTGGTCACAAAGCACTGAGCTGATCTCCCTGTGGCAGAACCATTTTCAATAGGATTAAAGCTATTTTACACTAGAGAACCAGCACAGTCTGGGGTGTCAAATGGCAAACAGAGATAAAATGGTGAGAGAGTTGTTGCTGAGAAAATGACATGTTCAGGGTTGTGTCCCAAAGAGCAGTAATTGCTGACTTCTACATTTTTGTTTTTGTTTTTCCACTTCACTCCCCATGCCTTGATGTATGTAGATGGTTAGGACTGACTCCTTCCTGAGAAGATCTGTGATTTACTGTTTTCCTTTCATTTGTAAGGCTTCTCCGTCAGACCTAAGGATACCCTAGGAAACTGATTCATCCATCATGTTATCAAGTATTCCCTGAGTACCTGCTCCATGCCAAGCCCTGTCTGGACACACCGAGAATTATTAAAAAGCATGACACAGTCCCTGCCCTCCTGAAGCTCACAGTCCAGTGACAGAGATAGACATATTTGCATCAAATAAAACTGATACAGAGAAGACACAGTTGCACCAACAGTTGCAGGGTTGTGCCAGGGGACACAGAAGACGAAGGAGCCACTTTCCAGGCAGTATCAAGAAAGTCCTCCTAGCTAGAGCAATCCTTGCCTTGAATCTGGAAAAATTCATAAAGAGGTGTTACCTGGGAGTTCAGGATCAGGAAGGGCATTCCAAGAAAAAGCAGCCACATGTGCCCAGAGCTAACAGTTTGATGTGTTTCAGAAACAACAAACAAGTTCAGTCTGGCTTCTCCTTAAACTAATGAATAGTCTTGGGAGGAGGTAAGGCTAGATAAGTATTGGGAGGTGGGGGTAGACCCCTATCACACACTACTACATTGTTGGCTTGTCCATAGGGCAATGGAAGGTCTCAGAAGGGAAGTGACTCACCCAGTTAATGCATATCTCTGTCTGTCAGGAATGGAATGCGATGAACCCTTGTAAAGCGGCTGGAAGATCTGGGTTCTGCCTCTTTCTCCATTCCCTGCAGATTGGGTGAAAATGTTCAAGTCTTATAATGTCTTCAAGCCTGTTTCTTCACTTGTAAAGTAGAAATAATATCTAACCTGCCCATCCTATAAGGTTATTTTGAGAAGAAAATGAAGAAATGGGTATGAAACTAATTTGTGAGTTACAAAAAAATTGTCATTATTATTATTTATAATATCTTTTTTGTTACCATATTAAGCTTATATTCTCAATAGACATTTTAATATCCCTCAAATAACAGAAGTAGTATCTGCAATAAAAAGTTTTATGATTACTTTCCTGGGATATTATTTAGAACTAAATTTAACACTATTACAAGCATAGAGATAGGGTAAAAGAAGGGAAAGAAAATATTTATTGAGCACTTACATGCCAAGTGCTATGCTAGATTCTTTACTCACATTTAAATCATTCAGTACTCCCATGAGAACAGGGATTATTATTCCATTTTATAGATGAGGAAACTAAGGCTCAAAGAGTTGTAATAATTTATCAAAAGTCACTCAACTAGTGAATGGCAGAGCCAGGATTATAACCCAAATATGCATTAACCCAAATCTTTCATTCTTCTCTATACATTTTGTTTTTTGGAGAAAGAGGACAGTGAGGCAAAGGAGACAGGAGATGTTTGCAGATGGGAATAGATATGGCATGCATTTGAGAGAGTGAGGAGCTCTTCCCAGCTAGGAAAGAGGAGGTGAGTTTAGGATCACTCAAAAATTTTAGCCAAAATGTTTTGAAAGCCATGCAACAGTTTTTTGGTTTTTTTTTTTTAGCTCTTGACTTACAGGCATGAGTGACTGGACATTGTTGAATAGAGGAGATCTAAGTAAGGCTGTTTTGAGGGGAAGATTAGGTCAAATGAAGAAAGCTTCAGAGAAAAGCAATGATCTAAACAATGTTTTAGGTTTTACATTTTTTTTTAGTTTTATTGGAGATGCTAGGTGTTTACTGTTTGATAAAAATTATAGTTAAATAATACATTTTATTATTTTATTATTCTGTTTATATCTTTTAAGATACCAGATTCCCAGAGTATATAGCCAGCAGAATATTTATCAGATTCTATAGCCCTGAAATCATTAGAAGTTGCACAGTTTTCATAGTCATAATCTTAGGTTCCTAGAAATACTTAAGTGTGAGCCACTATGGAAAACAGTTAAAAAACTACAAATAGAGCTACCACTCCTGGGCATATATCTGGAAAAGATGAAAACTCTAATTTGAAAAGATACATGCACCCAAGTGTTCATAGCAGCACTATTTACAATAGCCAAGACATGGAAGCAACATGGGTTCCTTCAACAGATGAATGGATAAAGAAGATGTGGCTTATATATAAGCACATATATATGGCTAAGTGAAACATTACTTAGTCATAAAAAAATGAAATATTGTCATTTGTAACAACATATATGGACATAGAGAATATCATACTAAGTGAAGTAAGTCAGACAGAAAGACAAATATTATATGATATCACTTGTATGTGGAATCTAAAAACACAAATTAATCTATTTACAAAACAGAAATAAACTCACAGACATAGAAAACAAGCTTATGATTACCAAAGGGGAAAGTGGGGGGGGGAATAAATTAGTATGGGTATGGGATTAACAGATATACACTACTGTGTATAAAATAGATAAGCACAAAGATTTACTGTATAGCACAGGGAACTATATTAAATATCTTCTAATAACCTATAATGGAAAGTAATCTGAACAAATACATATATATATATATACATACACATAACTGAATCACTCTGCTGTACATCTGAAATTAACACAGTACTGTAAGTCAACTATACTTCAATTGAAGCGCACACACACACACACACACACATACACACATACATACACACACACACATACATACACACACACACACACACACACACACCAAAAAACAAAAACAAAAACAAAAACCACTCCACTGAATCCTAGCCTAGTTTCTTTCAAGTCCCTTTCCTGTAACTACACTGGACTATTAGGTCCCTTGCCTGAAATGTTCTTCCCTTATTTTCTATCAACCAGTATTATGTCCAATTATTGACTCAGATCTTCTTTTTTTTTTTTAATATGTTTTAAATCTTTATTGGAGTATAATTGCTTTACAATGGTGTGTTAGTTTCTGCTTTATAACAAAGTGAATCAGTTATACATATGTTCCCATATCTCTTCCCTCTTGCATCTCCCTCCCTGTGCTATGCGGCTGCTTCCCACTAGCTATTTACCTTACATTTGTTAGTGTATATATGTCCATGCCTCTCTCTTGCTTTGTCACAGCTACCCTTCCCCCTCCCCATATCCTCAAGTCCATTCTCTAGTAGGTCTGTGTCTTTATTCCTGTCTTACCCCTAGGTTTTTCATGACATTTTTTTCCCCCCTTAAATTCCATATATATGTGTTAGCAAATGGTATTTGTCTTTCTCCTTCTGACTTACTTCACTCTGTATGACAGACTCTAGGTCTATCCACCACATTACAAATAGCTCAATTTCGTTTCTTTTTATGGCTGAGTAATATTCCATTGTATATATGTGCCACATCTTCTTTATCCATTCATCTGATGATGGGCACTTAGGTTGTTTCCATCTCTGGGCTATTGTAAATAGAGCTGCAATGAACATTTTGGTACATAACTCTTTGAATTTTGGTTTTCTCAGGGTATATGCCCAGTAGTGGGATTGCTGGGTCGTAGGGTAGTTTTATTTGTAGATTTTTAAGGAACCTCCATACTGTTCTCCATAGTGGCTGAACCAATTCACATTCCCACCAGCAGTGCAAGAGTGTTCCCTTTTCTCCACACCCTCTCCAGCATTTACTGTTTCTAGATTTTTTGATGATGGCCATTCTGACCAGTGTGAGATGATATCTCATTGTACTTTTGATTTGCATTTCTCTAATGATTAATGATGTTGAGCATTCTTTCATGTGTTTGTTGGCAGTCTGTATATCTTCTTTGGAGAAATGTCTATTTAGGTCTTCTGCCCATTTTTAGATTGGGTTGTTTGTTTTTTTGTTATTGAGCTGCATGAGCTGCTTGTAAATTTTGGAGATTAATCCATTGTCAGTTGCTTCATTTGCAAATATTTTCTCCCATTCTGAGGGTTGTCTTTTGGTCTTGCTGATGGTTTCCTTTGCTGTGCAAAAGCTTTGAAGTTTCATTAGGTCCCATTTGTGTTATTTTTGTTTTTATTTCCATTTATCTAGGAGGTGGGTCAGAAAGGATCTTGCTGTGATTTATGTCATAGAATGTTCTGCCTATATTTTCCTCTAAGAGTTTGATAGTTTCTGGCCTTACATTTAGGTCTTTAATCCATTTTGAGCTTATTTTTGTGTATGGTGTTAGGGAGTGATCTAATCTCATACTTTTACATGTACCTGTCCAGTTTTCCCAGCACCACTTATTGAAGAGGCTGTCCTTTCTCCACTGTACATTCCTGCCACCTTTATCAAAGATAAGGTGTCCATATGTGCGTGGGTTTATCTCTGGACTTTCTATCCTGTTCCATTGATCTATATTTCTGTTTTTGTGCCAGTACCATACTGTCTTGATTACTGTAGCTTTGTAGTATAGTCTGAAGTCAGGAAGCCTGATTCCTCCAGCTCTGTTTTTCGTTCTCAAGATTGCTTTGGCTATTCGGGGTCTTTTGTATTTCCATACTAATTGTGAAATTTTTTGTTCTAGTTCTGTGAAAAATGCCAGTGGTAGTTTGATAGGGATTGCATTGAATCTATAGATTGCTTTGGGTAGTAGAGTCATTTTCACAATGTTGATTCTTCCAATCCACGAACATGGTATATCTCTCCATCTATTTGTATCATCTTTAATTTCTTTCATCAGTGTCTTATAATTTTCTGCATACAGGTCTTTTGTCTCCTTAGGTAGGTTTATTCCTAGATATTTTATTCTTTTTGTTGCAATGGTAAATGGGAGTGTTTTCTTGATTTCACTTTCAGATTTTTCATCATTAGTATATAGGAATGCCAGAGATTTCTGTGCATTAATTTTGTATGCTGCAACTTTACCAAATTCATTGATTAGCTCTAGTAGTTTTCTGGTAGCATCTTTAGGATTCTCTGTGTATAGTATCATGTCATCTGCAAACAGTGACAGCTTTACTTCTTCTTTTCCGATTTGGATTCCTTTTATTTCCTTTTCTTCTCTGATTGCTGTGGCTAAAACTTCCAAAACTATGTTGAATAAGAGTGGTGAGAGTGGGCAACCTTGTCTTGTTCCTGATGTTAGTGGAAATGCTTTCAGTTTTTCACCATTGAGGACGATGTTGGCTGTGGGTTTGTCATATATGGCCTTTATTATGTTGCCAAAAGTACCCTCTATGCCTACTTTCTGCAGGGATTTTATCATAAATGGGTGTTGAATTTTGTCAGAAGCTTTCTCTGCATCTATTGAGATGATCATATGGTTTTTCTCCTTCAATTTGTTAATATGGTTTATCACATTGATTGATGTGCGTATATTGAAGAATCCTTGCATTCCTGGAATAAACCCCACTTGATCATGGTGTATGATCCTTTTAATGTGATGTTGGATTCTGTTTGCTAGTATTTTGTTGAGGATTTTTGCATCTATGCTCATCAGTGATATTGGCCTATAGTTTTCTTTCTTTGTGACATCCTTGTCTGGTTTTGGTATCAAGGTGATGGTGGCCTCATAGAAGGAGTTTGGGAGTGTTCCTCCCTCTACTATATTTTGGAAGAGTTTGAGAAGGATAGGTGTTAGCTCCTCTCTAAATATTTGATAGAATTCACCTGTGAAGCCATCTGGTCCTAGGCTTTTGTTTGTTGGAAGATTTTTAATCACAGTTTCAATTTCAATGCTTGTGATTGGTCTTCATACTTTCTATTTCTTCCTGATTCAGTCTTGGCAGGTTGTGCCTTTCTAAGAATTTGTCCAGTTTTTCCAGGTTGTCCATTTTATTGGCATAGCATTGCTTGTAGTATTCTCTCATGATCTTTTGTATTTCTGCAGTGTCAGTTGTTACTTCTCCTTTTTCATTTCTAATTCTATTGATTTGAGTCTTCTCCCTTTTTTTCTTGACGAGTCTGACTAATGGTTTATCTATTTTGTTTATCTTCTCAAAGAACCAGCTTTTAGTTTTATTGATCTTTGCTATTGTTTCCTTCATTTCTTTTTCATTTATTTCTGACCTGATTTCTATGATTTCTTTCCTTCTGCTAGCTTTGGGGTTTTTTTGTTCTTCTTTCTCTAATTGCTTTAGGTGCAAGGTTAGGTTGTTTATTTGAGATGTTTCCTGTTTCTTAAGGTAGGCTTGTATTGCTATAAACTTCTCTCTTAGAACTGCTTTTGCTGCATCCCATAGGTTTTGGGTCATCGTGTCTCCATTGTCATTTGTTTCTAGGTATTTTTTGACTTCCTCTTTTATTTCTTCAGTGATCACTTCGTTATTAAGTAGTGTATTGTTTAGCCTCCATGTGTTTGTATTTTTTTACAGATCTTGTCCTGTAATTGATATCTAGTCTCATAGCATTGTGGTCGGAAAAGATACTTGATACAATTTCAATTTTCTTAAATGTACCAAGGCTTGCTTTGTGACCCAAGATATGATCTATCCTGCAGAATGTTCTGTGAGCACTTGAGAAAAATGTGTATTCTGTTGTTTTTGGATGGAATGTTCTATAAATATCAACTAAGTCCATCTTGTTTAATGTATCATTTAAAGCTTGTGTTTCCTTATTTATTTTCATTTTTGATGATCTGTCCATTTGTGAAAGTGGGGTGTTAAAGTCCCCTACTATGAATGCGTTACTGTCGAATTCCCCTTTTAATGGCTGTTAGTATTTACTTTATGTATTGAGGTGCTCCTGTGTTGGGTGCATAAATATTTACAATTGTTATATCTTCTTCTTGGATCGATCCCTTGATCATTATGTAGTGTCCTTCTTTGTCTCTTCAAATGGTCTTTATTTTAAAGTCTATTTTGTCTGATATGAGAATTACTACTCCAGCTTTCTTTTGGTTTCCATTTGCATGGAATATCTTTTTCCATCCCCTCACTTTCAGTCAGTATGTGTCTCTAGGTCTGAAGTGGGTCTCTTGTAGACAGCATATATTTGGGTCTTATTTTTGTATCCATTCAGCCAATCTGTGTCTTTTGGTGGGAGCATTTAGTCCATTTACATTTAAGGTAACTATCGATATGTATGTTCCTATTCCCATTTTCTTAATTGTTTTGGGTTCGTTATTGTAGGTCTTTTCCTTCTTTTGTGTTTCTTGCCTAGAGAAGTTCCTTTAGCATTTCTTGTGAAGCTGGTTTGGTGGTGCGGAACTCTCAGCTTTTGCTTGTCTGTAAAGGTTTTAATTTCTCCATCAAATCTGAATGAGATCCTTGCTGGGTAGAGTAATCTTGGTTGCAGGTTTTTCTCCTTCATCACTTTAAATATGTCCTGCCACTTCCTTCTGGCTTGCAGAGTTTCAGCTGTTAACCTTATGGGGATTCCCTTGTGTGATATTTGTTGTTTTTCCCTTGCTGCTTTTAATACGTTTTCTTTGTATTTAATTTTTGACAGTTTGATTAATATGTGTCTTGGTGTATTTCTCCTTGGATTTATCCTGTATGGGACTCTCTGTGCTTCCTGGACTTGATTAACTATTTCCTTTCCCATATTAGGGAAGTTTTCAACTATAATCTCTTCAAATATTTTCCCAGTCCCTTTCTTTTTCTCTTCTTCTTCTGGCACCCCTATAATTCGAATGTTGGTGCATTTAATGTTGTCCCAAAGGTCTCTGAGACTGTCCTCAGTTCTTTTCATTCTTTTTTCTTTATCCTACTCTGCAGTAGTTATTTCCACTATTTTATCTTCCAGGTCATTTATCCGTTCTTCTGCCTCAGTTATTCTGCTATTGATCACATATTGAGTATTTTTAATTTCATTTATTGTGGTTTTCATCATTGTTTGTTTCATCTTTAGTTCTAGGTCCTTGTTAAATGTTTCTTGCATTTTGTCCATTCTATTTCCAAGATTTTGGATCATCTTTACTATCATTAATCTGAATTCTTTTTCAGGTAGACTGCCTATTTCCTCTTCATTTGTTAGGTCTGGTGGTTTTTTTTCTTGCTCATTCATCTGCTGTGTGTTTTTCTGTCTTCTCATTTTGCTTATCTTACTGTGTTTGGGGTCTCCTTTTTGCATGCTGCAGGTTCGTAGTTCCCGTTGTTTTTGATGTCTGTCCCCAGTGGCTAAGGTTGGTTCAGTGGGTTGTGTAGGCTTCCTGGTGGAGGGGACTAGTGCCTGTGTTGTGGTGCATGAGGCTGGATCTTGTGTTTCTGGTGGGCAGGTCCACGTCTGGTGGTGGGTTTTGAGGTGTCTGTGGATTTATTATGATTTTAGCCAGTCTCTCTACTAATGGGTGGGGTTGTGTTCCTGTCTTGCTAGTTGTTTGGCATAGGGTGTCCAGCACTGTAGCTTGCTCGTCATTGAGTGAAGCTGGGCGCTGGTGTTGAGATGGAGATCTGTGGGAGATTTTCGCTGTTAGATATTATGTGGAGCTGGGAGGTCTCTTGTGGACCAGTGTCCTGAAGTTGCCTCTCCCACCTCAGAGGCACAACACTGACTGCTGGCTGCAGCACCAAGAGCCTTTCACCAACATGGCTCAGAATAAAAGGGAGAAAGAGTAGAAAGAAAGAATTAGTAGAAGTAGAAAGAAAGAAAGAAAGAAAGAAAGCAAAGGAGGGAGGGAGGAAGGAAGGAAGGAGGGAAAGAAGGAATAAAAGAAAGAAAGAAGATAAAGTAAAATAAAATAAGATAAAATATAATAAAGTTATTTAAATAAAAAAAATAATTATTAAGAAAAAATTAAACAAGAAAAACAAACGAAAAAACGTATGGATAGAATCCTAGGACAAATGGTGGAAGCAAAGCTATACAGACAAAATCTCACACAGAAGCATACACATACACACTCACAAAAAGAGGAAAAGGGGAAAAAATAATACATCTTGCTCTCAAAGCCCACCTCCTCAGTTTGGGATGATTCGTTGTCTATTCAGGTATTCCACAGACGCAGGGTAAATCAAATCGATTGTGGAGCTTTAATCCGCTGCTCCTGAGGCTGCTGGGAGAGATTTCCCTTTCTCTTCTTTGTTCGCACAGCTCCCGGGGTTCAGCTTTGGATGTGGCCCCGCCTGTGCCTGTAGGTCACCAGAGGGCGTCTGTTCTTCGCTCAGACAGGATGAGGTTAAAGGAGCAGCTGCTTCGGGGACTCTGGCTCACTCAGACCGGGGAGAGGGAGGGGCACGGAGTGCAGGGCGAGCCTGCGGCGGCAGAGGACAGTGTGACATTGCACCAACCTGAGGCACGCCGTGCATTCTTCCGCGGAAGTTGTCCCTGGATCCCGGGACCCTGGCACTGGCGGGCTGCACAGGCTCCCCGGAAGGGGTGTGTGGATAGTGACCTGTGCTCGCACACAGGCTTCTTGGTGGCAGCAGCAGCAGCCTTAGCGTCTCATGCCCCTCTCTGGGGTCCCCACTTTTATCGCGGCTTGCGCCCGTCTCTGGAGCTCTTTTAAGCAGCGCTCTTAATCCCCTCTCCTCGCGCACCAGGAAACAAAGAGGGAAGAAAAAGTCTCTTGCCTCTTCAGCAGGTCCATACTTTTCCCCGGACTCCCTCCTGGCTAGCCGTGGTGCACTAACCCCCTGCAGGCTGTGTTTACCCCGTGAACCCCAGTCCTCTTCCTGCGCTCTGACCGAAGCCCAAGCCTCAGCTCCCAGCCCCGCCCGCCCCAGCGGGTGAGCAGACAAGCCTCTCGGGCTGGTGAGGGCCGGTCAGCACCAATCCTCTGTGTGGGAATCTGTCCACTTTGCCCTCCGCACCCCTGTTGCTATGCTCTCCTCCGTGGCTCCGAAGCTTCCCCCCTCCACCACCCGCAGTCTCCGCCCGCGAAGGGGCTTCCTGGTGTGTGGAAACCTTTCCTCCTTCACAGCTCCCTCCCACTGGTGCAGGTCCTGTCCCTATTCTTTTGTCTCTGTTTATTCTTTTTTCTTTTGCCCTACCCAGGTACGTGGGGAGTTTCTTTCCTTTTGGGAGGTCTGAGGTCTTCTGTCAGCGTTCAGTAGGTGTTCTGTAGGAGTTGTTCCACGTGTAGATGTATTTCTGGTGTATCTGTGGGGAGAAAGGTGATCTCCGTGTCTTACTCTTCCGCCATCTTCCCCTCGTCCTTCTCAACTCTTCTTGAAGTTCCTACCTTGACCTCATGCAAATTTAACTACTCTTTCTTATATTTCCAGTGGCTTCACATTACTCTTAAAGTAACATTCAAATTGCTTATCATAGTCTTTAAAGCCCTGTGTAATTTAATCTCTGCAATTTCATCTTCTTTTTCCTTCCCATGTCTCAAGCTCCAGTCATACTAGCTTCTTCAGCTTTCTCAAATATTCTAAACGTATTTCCTGGATCAGAGTCCTAGCAGGAATTTGAAGAGAATTTAATACAGGGACAATTTACAATGGTGTTGGCAAGATATAGGGAAGACACAAGGTATAATGCAGTACCTGGGGTTAGTAATACTAGGGCACTGTTACCACATAAGACCTGAAGAAGCTAAGGGAAGAAGTGGTTATCAGACCCCAAAATAAGAGAATTCTTTTGACATAGTCACCTGACAGGAACTGAGAAAGATAGATTGAGGCACACAGCTAGCTTAATGTCACTCCACAAGGAAGGATCCAGGGAAGTAAGTAGTCAAACAATTGTCTCCTCTCTCCTTCCCTTATATATTTCTGGGACTCCCCATTGTGTAAACCCAACCTGGAAGCTGGAAAGCCAGGGAACCCTTTTTATTTAGTAGGTTGAGCCAATTGCCAAAATCAGCAGTTCCATAAGTTTCAATTCATAAGGTTCACTGCTGTATTGCACTTAACACAGTACCTGATGTGTGGTTGGCACTCAATAATTCTTTGTTAAATAAATGAATGCATTGCTCCTTCTTTCCACAGAAGCTTGTACTTCTTTCATAGCATTATCACAATGTGCCCTGTACTATAGTTGTTTATATATCTTTCTTTGGTGAGCTTCTTGAGAATAACATTATTTTATTCTTTTTAACTCCCAGTATCTGGTAGAGGGCCTAGAACATAGTAGGAGATAACTAAAATTTTAAGTGAAATAACAGTCCACCTTAGAGCAGGAATTTGACACTGAGTACATGTCCCAGGGCATTCTATTTTGAGTTCATAAAACTATCTTATATTACTACCTAATTGTTGACTGTGTCTTGTCACCTCAATTCCTATAAGGATAGCCCCATGTTTTCTCCTCTTTGGTCCTCCAGAGCATCCTTATATTCTCATTTTGTATTTGTTGATTTCTGCTTTAGACATATTTCTAATTAGCTTGGTTGCTGGCTTCATAGTCCACAGTAAAATGTAAGAAGGGACACAGGAAAAATAAAGGGCTACCATAGCAAGTAGATTAATAGCCGCATGAGCAACAGCCAGTAGTCTGAGAGCAAAATGGGAAACAAAAACAACTTGAATTCAAGCTCCACAAGACTATGGACCATTATTCCTATTACTTGTCTCCCAAATATCTAAAGAAGTGCCTGATATATGGTAGTAATAATAATTATGATAAAAAAATAGCATAGGGCTATGCAGATACCTGAATTACATCTAGACTTTGGTTCCAGAGTCCTTGCTCAATAAATATTTGTTGAATTTAGGAATAACTAAAAGAATGAATGAATGAAGTGCATTATGTCCCAGTCTCCAGTTCATTTGATTTCATCATTGGATGGTGTTTATACTTGAGAAGAAATGCAGTTTACATTGTACTTGCAAAGTTTGTTAAACTGAGTATAACTGAATCTAAGTGGAGTAAAATTAATAAGTCCCTTCTTGTTTAATACCAGTAAATGTTACTGTGCATTCTTGTTGTGTTTAAATATAAACTCCATTAAAACTGTGTTTCTCCCTTGGTTGTATATGTAAGTAATTAAAGCAGTTTCTTAACTCTCAGAAATGGCACCCACCTTTTAAAGCCCCAAGAAGGAGTACAAATATTTAGTACGAGTTTTACATGGTGGCAGTTTTCCCTTAGGCACAGTCCCGTTGCATTTATAGCACTTGCCAGAGTTGTGCCAGTCACATGGCTCCAAAAGCTACTAAAAAAAGAGGACTAAACTTTAAGCCTAAAAATAAAAGGGAAAAAATCTGAATGCATGTCATATCACCCTGACAGCACCTGCAAATTCTATTTTGATTATGTTGCATGCAGGTCAGTGGACACACCTAAGAAATCCTTGTCTCCTGTAACTTGAGAATCACTAGCAGTTAAGTTTTGTCAAATACTTTGCCAGCTGGCTTTGTTCATCACCAATAAAATCCCTGGAGCCTTGACAGCTCTTTTAGATGGCAAAATATCTCCTTTTGGAAATCTGTGCAAGTTGGAGGGCATATTTTTCTCTGCTGGCCTGTCCCAGTGCAATGAGTACAATTGTGGATGTCCTATCTTAAGAGGATCATGCTGCTTTCCTGAGACATTTTAGCTTGAGAGAAGAAGGACATTGAAATGAAGATGAAGGAACCAGAGATGCTGGGTTTGAAGAAAAGACTGGGTTCTGAATTTGTTAGCTCTTTGACCTTGGGCAGTTCTGCACATCTGAGATACTCTAGGCCTATGTTTCTCCATCTATGATTTGTACATGTACTATTGTTGTGAGAGTAAATAGAAAATATATTGGAAAGTACCACATCAGTTATAAAGTTCTACCTAACCATTATTATTTTATTATTATTCAAATATCTTGTGAGGCCAAACATTAAGTCAAAAAATAGTATATCACAAAAGCTGTTAGAGTGCTAGTGCATAAAACAAGCCTTCTAAATTTAAGAAAATTGAAATCATATTAAGCTTCTTTTTTGACCACAATGCTATGAGACTAGAAATCAGCTATAAGAAAAAAAGTCTGCAAAAAACACAAATACATGTGGAGGCTAAACAATATGCTACTAAACAAGCAATGGATCACTGCAGAAATCAAAGAGGAAGTAAAAAAAAATACCTGGAGACAAGTGAAAATGAAAACACAATGATCCAAAATCAATGGGACACAGCAAAAGCAGTTCTAAGAAGGAAGTTTATAGCAATATAAGCTTACCTCAGGAAACAAGAAAAATCTTAAATAAACAACCTAATCTTACACCTTAAGGAGCTAGAAAAAGAAGAACAAATGAAATCCAAAGTTAGTGGAAGGAAAGAAACCATAAAGTTCAGAACAGATATAAATGAAATAGATCTGAAATAAACAATGGAAAAGATCAATGGAACTACTAGCTATTTCTTTGGAGAGATAAACAAAATTGATAAACCTTTAGCCAGACTCATAAGAAAAAAAGAAGTTAAATCAGAAATTTAAAACGAGACATTAAAACCAACTTCACAGAAATACAAAGGATCATAAGAGACTACTACGAGTAACTATATGCCAATAAGATGAACAACATAGAAGAAATGGACAAATTCCTAGAAATGTGAAATTTCCCAAGATTGAACCAGGAAGAAATAGAAAATATGAAAGATCAATTACCAGTAATGAAATTGAATCAGAAAAACACACACAAAAATAACAATTCCCAAACAACAAAAGTCCAGGACAAAAGGACTTCACAGGTGAATTCTACCAAACATTTAGAGAAGAGTTAACACTTATCTTTCTCAAACTATTTTAAAAAATTGCAAAGGAAGGAATGCTTCTGAACACATTCTGTGAGGCCAGCATCATCCTGATACCAAAACCAGACAAAGATATCAAAAGAAAAAGAAAATTACAGGCCAGTAGGCCAGTATCACTGATGGACATAGATGACAAAATCCTCAACAAAATACTAGCAAACCAAATCCAACAATACATCAAAAGGATCATTCACCATGACCAAGTGGGATTTATCCCAGGGATGCAAGGATTCTTCAATATATGCAAATAAATCAATGTGATAGACTACATTAACAAATTGAAGAATAAAAACCATATGATCATCTCACTAGATGCAGAAAAAGCTTTTGATAAAATTCAGTACCCATGTATGATAAAAACTCACCAGAAAGTAGGCATAGAGGGAACATACCTCAACATAATAGAGGCCATATATGACAAGCCCACAGCTAACATCTTACTCAATGGTGAAAAGCTGAAAGCATTTCCTCTAAGATCAGGAATAGGACATGGATGCCCACTCTTGCCACTTTTATTCAATACAGTATTGGAAGTCTTAGCCACAGCAATCAAACAAGAAAAGGAGATAAAAGGAATCCAAATTGGAAAGGAAGAAGTAAAACTCATTGTTTGAATATACCGTGGTACTCTACATAGAAAATCCTAAAGATGCCACAAAAAAATTTTAAGAGCTCATTAATGAATTTGGTAAAGTTGCAGGATACAAAATCAATATACAGAAATCTGTTGCATTTCTATATGTTAAAAATGAACTATCAGAAGAGAAATTAAGGAAATGACCCTATTTGCCATTGAATCAAAAAGAATAAAATACCTAGGAATAAACCTAAGGAGACAAATGTATGTACTCAGAAAACTACAAGACATTGATAAAACAAATTGAAGATGATGCAAACAGATGGAAAGATATACTATGTTCATGGATTGGAAGAATTAATATTGTTAAAATGACCATACTGTCCAAGGCAATCTATAGATTCAATGCAATCCCTGTCAAAATACCAATGGCATTTTTCAAAGAACTAGAACAAATAATTTTAAAATTTGAACAGAAACACAAAAGACCCCAAATAGCCAAAACAGTCTTGAGAAAGAAGAACAGAGCTGGAGGAATCACACGCCCTGACTTCAGAATATACTACAAATCTACAGTAATCAAAACAATATGGTACTGGCACAAAAACAGATGCATAGATCAATGGAACAGAATAGAGAGCCCAGAAACCCACACTTACATGGCCAATTAATCTACACCAAAGGAGCCAAGACTATACAGTGAATAAAATACATTCTCTTCAATAAGTGGTGCTGGGAAAACAGGACAACTACACATAAAAGAGTGAAATCAGAACATTCTCTATTACCATATACAAAAATAAACTCAATAAACTCTTTAATCCTAAAGACCTAAACATAAGACCAGAAACCATAAAACTCCTAGAAGAAAGCATAGGCAGAACACTCTTTGACATACGTTGTAGCAAAATTTTTTGAATCTGTCTCTGACAGAAAAAATAAAAGCAAAAATAGACAAATGTGACTGAATTAAACTTAAAAGCTGTTGCACAGCAAAGGAAACCAACAATGAAATGAAAAGACAACCTACTGAATGGGAGAAAATATTTTCAAATGCTATGACTGATAAGGGGTTAATATCTAAAATCTATAAACCACACATACAACTCAAGAGAAAAAAAACAAGTAACCCAATTAAAAAATGGGCAGAAGAACTGAATAGACGTTTATCCAAAGAAGACATACAGATGGCCAACAGACATATGAAAATATGCTCAACATTGTTAATCATCAGAGAAATGCACACTAAAACCACAATGAGATATTACCTCACACCTGTCCGAATGGCTATCATAGAAAAGAACATAAATAACAAATGTTAGCAAGAATGTGGAGAAAAGGGAAGCCTCCTACACTGTTAGTGGTAACATAAATTGGTGCAGCCACTGTTGTAAACAGTATGGAGGTTTCTCAAGAAATCAAGAATAGAACTACCATATGACAATTCCACTTCTGGTTATATATCTGAAAAAAATCCAAGACACTAATTTGAAAAGATACATGCATCCCAGTGTTCATAGCAACATTATTTACAATTGTCAAGATATGGAAGCAACTTAAGTGTCCATCAACAGAGGAATGGATAGAATACTACTTAGCCGTAAAAAAGAATGAAATTTTACCATTTGCAACAACATGAATGGACTTGGAGGGTATTATGCTAAGTGAAATATATCAGACAAAGACAAATACTGTTTGATATCACTTATATGTGGAATCTAAAAAATAAAAGAAACTAGTGAATATAACAAAAAAGAAACTGATTCACATATACAAAGAACAAACTGGTGGTTACCAGTGGGGAGAGGGAAGAGGGAAAGGACAAAATAGCAGTAGGGGATTAAGAGGTACAAGCTACTATGTTTTAAAAAAAAAAAACAGAAAACAGCATCAGAAGGCCTGAGTCCAAATTTTAGTTAGGCCACTTGATGGCCAGGTGACTTTATGTTATTCACTTAGCCTTCTGAGCTTCAACTTTCTAATCTCTAAAATTGGAATTCATAAGTTCCTTCAAAAAACAGATATTAAGCCCCAGTTTTGTTCGTGAACCTGGTCATATATGGAGATAAAAAGGTAGGTGCTTTTATCTTGTTAGTGAGATGGTAAGTAAAAAGAGATAGGATCATAACTTATAACCAAGGGTCATTGCTCTGTAGAGAAGTGCATCTATCCCAGCCTGATGTAAATTGCTTATTTCCAAACAGGATTTGAAGCAACAAACAGTAGAAATGTTAAAGAATGTTAAAACAGTCCCTTGACAAGACCCTTTTCACCATGGTCCCATTTGATCCTCATTATAGTCATACAAGGTAGGAAGAGCAGCACCATTGTTGCCTTCACATTCATCCACCCACTTATTCATTTAACACATTTACTGAGGACCAAGTATTGCACATAAAGTGCTGTAGTTGCTGTCTGACTGTAAATATGTATCATTTCCTCACGTGCTTTTCACTCACAAAACATTTGAAAAGGTCCTCATTGGATGTCCCCTTGCACTGCATGGAGAGGAAGAGATTCTTGGACTTAAAGGTGACCCGCCTAGGGTTTAAATTCCCGCTCTACCAGGACAGACTGAGGAGCTCTGGCTTAATTGTAGAGCTGGCACATAGCAGGCTCTCAATAAATAGTGAAAGAGTGGGTGAATGAATGGATGAATGAATGAATGATGGCATTTCACATCTTTGAGCTTCAGTTCACTCACTTGTAAAATGGAAATAACTCCTGGATCCCAAATATGGTTGTGAGATTTGCATAAATTATTGTACTTAAAAAGTGTTTCTGTAAATGGTAAAGCAACAAGTATGGTTCTGCTTGAACTCCATCCTCCTCTTACCCAGCACAGATAGCCATAGTTCCTCCCTGGAAATTACCTGCTCTGGACTAGCTTGCCTGAGTATATTTTGGACGCCTTTCCTTTTGGCCAGACTACTCTGGTTGCTATGTTGATCATAGACTATAGGGCTACAAATAAGGAAACCAGTTCTGATGGTATTTCTCTTATCTAAGCAAAAAATGGCAGTGACTTGAACCAGAGTGGTAGCAATAGATTGACTGTTTACTGAATGTATTTTTAAAGTAAACCCAGTAGTATTTCTTAAAGGGTTGGATGTATAGTAAAAGATAGAGAGGAGTCAAAGATGATTCAGGGATTTTGCTCTGAGCACAACGAGGATGGAGTTGCCATCAACTGAGATGGAAATGACTGTACTTGGGGTAGGTTTGTGGAGGTCAGATTAGAAATTCAGTTTGCGGCATGTTAAATTGAGGTGTTAGAATCCAAGTGGAAATGTTGAAAAGGCAATTGGATATATGAGTCTGGAGATAGAGAGGGATGTTTTAGCTAGAGATATAAATTTGATGAGCAGCACCACAGGAGGATTACGTGGGATGAGGACAGCCATTGCCTTTGGCAACCGGATTACAGGTGAAGTTTTCAGAGCCATTTCAGTGATGTGATAGGGAATGAAGTCAGACTGCAGTGTGTTAAGGAATATACAAACATCAAAAAAGTAGCAATAGTAAATGTGGATTACTCTTTTTAAGTATTTCGATAGTGGAGGGAAAGAGCAAGGAAGCAGGAGTTGCGGGAAGAGAACTGATATTTTAACTAGGCTATAATTTGGGGCCCATTTTTGACTCCATACCTCTGAACACACTTTTCTCCATTAGCTTCATCAAAGTCTGTTTCCAGCTGTTCCTTCTCTAGTTTTCCCTCTGGCTGCTACTTAAAGGCTCTGACTGCAGTAGTCTTCTCTTTGGACTTTATTCACCCACCTGACAGAGAGTGATATAAAAGTCTAGCCTGGCATTCAAGACTCTCCAAGATCTGGCTCTGGTGTGTTGTTAGTTTCTTCCTTCCACACTTTCTCTCTCATACAACCTAAGCTCTTTCCACTCTGGATTGTTTTCTAGTCCCCGGAACTTCTCACTTTCACGCCTTCATGCCCTGAAGCATGTTCTTCACTTTGCCTAGAAGCCCCACCTGCTTTCTTTCTTCATGTATGTAAATTTTCTTTTTTTTTAATCAATACTCTGCTCAAATGCTGTTTCTTCCAGGTAGATTCAAACTTCCTTCCCTCACCTATAGGAATTAGAGCACAATTTCCCTTTTTCTTGTAGTCATTACTTTCAGCTTGTCCAAAAATGGCACACATTATTATATTAATAATTAATTATTTTATAGGTGTTGATAGAAATGTCCAGGATGTTGAACAATCTCTTTCTGAAGCTTTGAGATTCTGTGATTCTTTTATTACCAAGTGCCATGAAGATGCCAAATTCTGACATCATCTGCCCACCCACTCACTTTATCATTTAGCTCACTTCCTATACAGCTACTCTGTGCCCTTTAGAGCCACTCCACTGGACTGAGGGTGAAAGATCTGGATTTTAGTTTTCAATTTATTGGAAGATCCTGAGTATTGGTATCAACATCAATATCATGAGTACTAACCTGGGTATCAGTCACTTTATACGAAATGAAGATCATAGTCTCTATTGTAGAAGAAGGTATTACAATCATATCCTTCTGAAACCAGTGATTACACAGACTATTTAAATGTCACCCCCTTCAGGGAGTTTTCCTGGTGTTCCCATACCATCATTTCCCACATCTGTGTTTCAGCATCGTTTTGTATAAACTTCTGTCAATACATTTGTCACATGATATCACTCAATCTCTACCATACAGTTAATATCAGAAATAGTTTAGTGTCATGTTAATAGCATGGGATTTAGGTTCATGTAGATCTAGGTTCAAATTATTGTTCTGCTATTTTTTAGCTGTGTAACCTTGACTAAAATTATGTAATACCTCTGATCATTAATATCATGATTTATAAAATGGGGACTTTATTTGGAAAAGATGAAATGCTAAATATAAAACATCTGGCAGACTGCTGGATACATATTGAATTACTCAGCAAATATTTGTCAATTTGATTTCATTGAATTGGTTCAGTTCATAAAGCATTCTTTCTACATTCTAATACCACAAACTATTGGGGAGATGAAATTAGATCATTGATTTCATTTTTATAAGTGAAAAGGGTTACAGTTTTAACCTGCTGTGAACCTCAAAAGTGGACTGATTGTCTGAAAGACCAGCATATTTCTTGTATTTAAATAGAACAAATTGAATTACAGCTTAAACAGCAGTAGAAATTCCCACAGAGTAGTATTTTTTCAATATAAACCATTATCCCTGCCAGCCATATGTATAGACATGGCAAAGCTTATGTATTGTTTTTCATTAAAAACAAAATGATTAATTTCACAAGTTATTGTATTCGTCACAACAGCCAAATTCAAATTAAATATTCTAGTGCTTAGAGATATTAAAGACTGGCTTATTGAAAGGAGTCTGTAGTGTTGGTGCTCTTTTCTTAGAAGAGCCTGTAGTTGTTATTTTTTAGCAAGAAATCTAAAAGGGTTTTATAGCACCATTTTTCCTGATGTATTATTTTTAGACTTTAAATTGGTCCCTGGTTACTTTCAGAAATTCTCTAATATAATGTCTGTTAATCATGGGAGCAGCAACACATAGTGGACAAGATGCAGCTTGAAAGTTGGAAAGATCTGCATTTGAATTCTGGCCTTAGGCAGATTCCTTAATGTCTTGGAGTACTTTTCCTCATCTGTGAAATGGGGATGAGACTTAGTTTTCAGAGTAGTTGTGTGAAATGAGTTGAAGGAAGTGAAATGCCTGGCAACAGGTAAATGTTCTTTTTAAAATTGTCTACACTTAATGTTTATCAGTGAAACCGGATTTTCTTACTTGCCAGGACAGAGGGTTTGTTGTTGCTCTTTTTGCCTGTGTGCTTGTCCCTAAATAATCATTACAACCTAGTGAGAGATCATAAGAAAATTTAAACTTGGAATCTTGTTTTTAACAGCTTTAGAATAAAAATATTTCTTTATAGTTTTGACTATGTCATTTTTTGCACAATTAATTTATCTGGTCATTAAAGTAATATATGTTCACTGCAGAAAGTTTAGAAAGTACAGAAAGTCCTAAAGAAAAAACAAAAATCATCTGAAGTTTCACAATTCAGTGACCACCACAGTTAATATTATAGTTTGATCCACTAATTCATTTTGTCTACAGGCACGTGCCGTGTGTATTCATGTTTGTGTGTGTACTTTTCATTTTATAAAATTGAGATCGTAAAAATACTCTGCATTTTTATTGTTTTTTTAAGTTTTTATTTTCATATAGCAATATGTCACAAACATTTTATATATCATTACAGTTTTCAAGAAATACTCTTTTCATGGCAATAAAGTATTTTATCATATACAATAGCTTATTTAAAAGAAATCCATACTTATTAACCATTTACATTGTTTCTAAATATTTGCTCTTATACATAACCTGGCATCTCAGCAGTGAACATTCTTGCATGTGAACTTCTGTGCAGTCATAATTGTTTCCATAGGATAAATATTTGACATGGTAATTACAGGGTCAAAGGGTATGAACAGTCACATAGTGTCAAATGTTGTCCTCTAGAAAACTATTTTATTGATAGTTAGTCCCATTGAAATGTGTAGAAGAATGTTCATTTCTCAACTCCTTGCCACACTGGGTATTATGGTATTTTTAATAGTTGGCAATTTGATATAGGAATATGGTGTTTTAGAGTTTTCTTTTACATGCATTTAAATAATAGTGGGATTAAAACCTTTACATATGTCTATTGGCATTTTTATCCCTTTAATGAATTGCCTAGTCACATCTTTCACCCATTTTTCTAAAAATATATTCATTTTTTTCTTAATGATTTAAGAGATCATTTTACATACTACTAACAATAATGCCAAGCTCAATCCATAACATGAGGATAAAAAGCATTGCTCATATGAAGTCCTTTGATGTCTTCTGGCTCTAAGATAGATGTCCCCAGTGGAACTGAATTTGGTCACTTTTTAAGATCCCTTCCATTTCCAAGTCATATGACTATATGATTGATAATCACGGTGATTCTCCTTGGCTTCACTTATGGAGGTGAAGTGACTTCAAGTCAGAAGTGTTGCCCAGACACTTAAGATTCTCCTTATTCCTCTGAGTCCTGGGTCCAGCTAACATTGGACTTTATAAATGATAATAAAGTTGTCATCATTTCCTTTTCAGAACCTACATGCTCCTTCTCACCAACATTTAAAATACTTAAGACATTCCTGTACTTTAGGGGGGAAAGCCCTTGACTACAAAATTCCCTTGAACTCTTTCCTGGCAGGCAAACATTTTGAAAAAGTTTTCTGTATTTCCTATTCTCATTTTCAGTTTTTCAGTAACTCTTCCAACACTGCTTCCACCACTCCAATGAAACTGCTCTTCACAAGTCAACAATGACCTTATTACCAAATAAAGTACATGGTCTCATTCCTTATCTTTTAATCACATTTGATCCTGTTGACCACACTGTAATGAATTCTTGAATTCCATGAGACCACTCTCTCCTGTTTGTTTTTTTCTCACTACCTTCTCCATAAGTTCTTCTCCCTTTGATAATTTCCTAAATATTGGTGATCTTTAACTTGCTTGGTCCTCATCTTTTCTCATTTTTTGAACTCTTCTAGGGAAGTTCATCTAATTCGTTGGCATTAATTATAATTGCATGTTGCTTCTCTGACTTTGTATGCAAACCTATATATATATATATATATATATATATATACACACACATATATGATTTTCTTTGGTATATTGCAGGTACTTCAAATTCCATTCAAAAATAGACTTATCTATCACCATCCCCATAAACTGATGCTTCTTCAATGTCTCTTATTTCAGAAGATGCCACTACGACTCACCTCGTTATTCAGGGCAGAATTCAGAGCGTTATTCCTGATTCTAATCTTTCCAGAATTCAATCAATCACCAAATCCTGTCAAGCTTGTCCGTTCTCCTGCTTCATAAATATCTCTTCAAAACAAAAACCAAACAGACAAAAAAACCAAAAAACATATGTTGGTGGTGGTGGTGGTAAACGTACCATTCTCTCTTGCCCCAAGCATTTGCACATGCTGTTATGTCTATTTTACAAAACTATTTTGATGTCTCCTTCAGATCTCAGCTTCCCCTGAGAAATCTCTGTAAACCTCTAATTTGGGTTAGTTGCTTCTATGAGGTACTCTCATTGCATCTGGATTTCCCCAACATAGTATTTAACACACTTGTTATTGCTCGTTTGATTCTCCCTCTTATAGTAGATGAGCAGCTCCATAAGAACTTTGCTCTTTTAAATAAAATAACTCTACTGATATGTAATTTATATACAATAAATTGCTCACATTTTAAGGGTAGAGATCAATGAATTTTGACAAATGTATACACTCATGGAACCACCACCATGATATTTCCATCACCCCCAAAAGTTCTCTTGTGCCTCTTCCCTGTCAACCTCCCTCCTTGACCCCCTCACCCAAACAACCACTGATCTGCATTCTTCTATTGTAAATTCAATTTGTCTTTCCTAAAGTTTAATATAAATTGAATAATAAAGTATGTATTCTTTCATTCCTACTTTCTTTACTCAGTACTGTGTTTTGCAGGTATCGGTAGTTCATTTATTTAAATTGCTTAGTAGTATTCCATTCTATAAATATACTGTAACTTTTTTAGCTGCTCATTTGTTGATGTAATTTGAGTTGTGTTCATGAATAAAACTACTATGGGTATTCAATATAAGTTTTTGTGAAGGCATATAACTTTATTTTATTATTTTTTGAAATTTTATTTTATTGTGTTAAGAACACAATATGAGATTTACTCTCAATATATTTTTAAGTATACAATGCAGTATTGTTAACTATAGGGACAATGTTGTACAGTACATCTCTAAAACTTACTTATCTTGTATAATTGAGACTTTATGCCCATTGTTTAGTAACTCCCAATTTCTTCCTCCCCCCTACCCTGGGAACCATCATTCTACTCTCTGATTCTATGAGTTTGACTATTTTAGATACCACATGTAAATGGAATCATGCAGTATTTGTCCTTCTGTGACTGACTTATTTCACTTAGCATGATATCCTCACAGTTCATCCATGCTGTCACCTAATACAGAATTTCCTTCTTTGTTAAGGTTGAATGGTGTTCCATTGTATATACCACATTTTCTTTTTTTTTTTTTGCGGTACGCGGACCTCTCACTGTTGTGGCCTCTCCCGTTGCGGAGCACAGGCTCCGAACGCTCAGGCTCAGCGGCCATGGCTCACGGGCCCAGCTGCTGCGCGGCATGTGGGATCCTCCCGGACTGGGGCACGAACACGTGTTCCCTGCATCGGCAGGCAGACTCTCGACCACTGTGCCACCAGGGAAACCCACCACATTTTCTTTATTCATTCAGTTGTTTCTAAATCTTGACTTTGTGAACAGTGCTGCATATGGGAATGCAGATATCTGAGATCCTGATTTCAATTCTTTTGGATAAATACCTATAAATGGGATTGCTGGATCATATGGTAGTTTTATTTTTTATTTTCTGAGTACTTTGTACTGTTCTCCATTATAGCTACACCATTTTGCATTTTCACAAACAGTGTACAAGGGTTCCAGTTTCTTCACATACTTGCCAACACTTATTGTCATTTGTTTAATAACAGCCATTCTGACAGGTGTGAGGTAATATCTCATTGTGGATTTGATTTTCATTTCTCTGATGATTAGTGACATTGAGTAATTTTTCATATCCATTGGCCATTTATTTGTATGTTGTCTTTGGAGATATGACTACTCAAGTCCTTAGCCCATTTTTAATTGGATTACTAGTTTTTCATTTTTTGTTTTTTACTATTGCATTGTAAGAATTCCTTATATATTTTGTAGATGAACCCCTTATCAGATGTATGGTTTGCAAATATATACTCCCACTCTGTTACCTTCCACTCTGTTGATTGTTTCCTTTGCTATATGCAGCAGCTTTTTAGTTTTAGTCTCATTTGTTTGTTTGTTTGTTTATTTATTTTTATTGCCTGTGCTTTTGGTGTCATCTCCATGAAATCATTGCCAAGACCAAAGTCAAGAAGCCTTTCCCCTATGTTTTCTTCTAGGAGCTTTACAGTTTCATGCCTTACATTTAAGCCTTTAATCTATTTTGAATTGATTTTTAGTATGATGTAGGATAAGGATTCAATTTCATTCTTTTGCATGTGGATATCCAGTATTTAAAAAGATTTTGTCCATGAGTTGTTGCTGAATCAGTGTGTTTGTGGGTGGAAGACATCTTGCAGACATCACTCCTCAGTACCATGCTCTTTTAATTACTCTAGCTTTGTAATGTTTTTTAAAACCAAGAAATTAAAGGCATACCATTTTATTTCCACTTAGGAATGAATTAATGGGTTATACAGTAAATATATTTATTAACTTTATAAAAATCTGGCAAACCGTTTTCTACAATGGTTGTATGTACCATTTGTGTATTCCCACCAGCAATGTATGAAAGTTCCAGTTATACTATATCCTTGTCAACACTTGTTATTATTAGTATTTTTAAATTTAGCCCTTCTAGTGGGTATGTAGTAGTGTGCAATGTAGTTTCTATTTTCATTTCCTAGTGGCTAATGATGGTGAACATTTTTCATGAGCTTATTGTGCATTTGTTTATGTTCTTTGGTTAAAAATCTATTCAGATCTTTTGCCTATTTCTGATTTTAATGTTTATCTTATTAATGAATTGTCTGAGTTACTTATATTTTCTGGATACAGGTTGTCAGATACATGATTTATGAATAATTTCTCTTTTTCTGTGGCTTGTTTTTTCATTTTCTGAGTAGTTTCTTTTGTAGAGCAAACATTCAATTTTCATCAATTTTATCATATTTTCTTTTATGGTTCATGCTTTTTGTATCCTATCTAAGAAATCTTTGCCTAACCTAAGGTAAAATATTTTTCACCTATTTTTTTTTTTAAGAAATTTTGTAGTTTAAGCTTTTACATTTATATCTGTGATTTCAAGTTAATTTTTTATATGGTATGATATTAGGGTCAAGATTTATTATTTTTTTCCATATGGACATACAGTTGTTCCAGCATCATTTGTTGAAAAGATAATCCTTTTCTGATTGAATTATACTGGCTGTGATGTTAAAAATCAATGACCACGTTCCATTTCTATTCATATCCTCTTTCTGGACTCCACTATGTTCCTTTGATCTATGCCTATCCTTAGGCCAATTTCACACATCATTGATTACTTTAGTTTTACAGAAAGTCTCAAAATCAGGTAGTTTAAGCTCTCCAAACTCGTTTTTCTTTTTCTAAAGAGCTGTGGCTATTCTAGTTTTTTGTATTGCTATATACATTATACAATCAGTTTATCAATTGGGATTGCATTTAATCTATAGGTAAATTTTAGGATAATTGATAGCCTAACAGTATTGAATCTTTTAATACATGAACAGTGTGTATAGCTTCATTTATTTAAGTCTTCCTTAATTTCTCCAACAATGTTTTGAAGTTTTCAGTGTTCTGTCAATTGATGATAAAGGATTGTTGAAGTTTCCAACTATAATTGTGAATCTGTTTTTCTTTCAGTTCTGTCAGATTTTACTTTATGTATTTCAAAGCTGTTTTAGGTGCATACATTTTTATAATTTTTGTCTTCTTCATGCAGTGATCCCTTGATCATTGTGAAATTTTCTCATTATCCATGTGGATATTCTTTCTCTGAAGTATACTTTATTTTATATTAATGTAGTAATTCTGCAGCTTTCTAATGATTACTGACTGCATGGTATATATTTTCCATTCTTCTTACAAAGAAATGCTTGTGTCTTTATATTTAAAGTGAAATTCTTGTAGGCAGCATAGAGTTCAACATTGATTTTTAAATTCAGTCTGACAATCTCTGCTTTTAATGGAGTGTCTAGATCATTTAATATAATGTGCTTATGAATTTGGCTGGGTTTAAGTCTATCATCTTCCTCTTTGTTTTCCATTGGTTCCATTTGTTCCATCTGTTCTCGGTACTTTTTCCCCCTCTGCTCCTGCTTTCTTTTGGATTAATTGGAGTATTTTTAAGGATTCTGTTCAATCTTCACTGTTTGCTTTTTAGCCAAACCTCTTTGCTTTACCTTTTTGGGGTTGCTTTGGGGTTTGCAATAAGTATCTGTGACTTATCACAACCTACGTTCAAATAGTGTTATAACTGTTTGCATATACCAAAATATCTTTAAAATAATATACTTATATTTTTTCCTGTTCTTTTGATATTTTTATCATAGATTTTATATCTGCATATCAACCCACAATACATTGCTGTTATTTTTGTTTTAAACACCTAAATCTGCTGGTCACAAATTATCTCAATTTGGTTAGCTGAAAAAGTTTTCATTTTGCTTTAATTTTTAACAAAGACTGAGTTATTTTATTATGAAATGTTTAATTATGTCACTTTTATTTTGAAAGATTTTTGCTATAATTTTAAGTTGACAGTCTTTTTCAGCACTTTAAAATGCTGTTCAACTGTCTTCTGGCTTACATAGTTTTGATTAGATTTCTGCAGTTATTCTTATCTTTGTTTCTCTTCCGTCTTATTTCTCCCCACTTCCCTTACTGCCTTTAAGATATTTCTCTTTATCACTGGTTTTCACAAATTTTATTATAATGTGTCTTGGTGTACTTACTTTGTGTTTATTCTACTTGTTGTTCATTGAGCTACATGGATCTATGGGTTTATATTTTTCATCAAATTTGGAAAAATTTCAGCCATTATTTCTTCACTAACAAATATTTTTTCTGTCCTTTTTCTCTCTCCTCTCCTCCTGTGATTCCATTTACATATGACTTAGACCCTTTGATATTGCCCCAAATGTTGCTGAGACTCTTAATTTTTTTCAGTCTTTTTCTTTTTCTTTTTTTTTTTTAAATCTCTGTGCTTCATTTTGGATAGTTTTTATTGCTTTGTCTTCAAGTTTTGTAATCCTTACTTCTGTAGTATCTATTCTGAAATTAAGTCTATCCTGTTAATTTTTTTTTCAGATTTGTATTTTTTATCTCTAGAAGTTTCATTTGATTAATTTTATATCTTCCATTACTCTAATTATGACTATTTTCCTTTACTTAATGTTCTTGTATGCTAACTTCAGTATATCTACAATTTATGAGTTTGTTTCTATTGACTTATTTTTCTTATGATTATTGGTCACATTTTCCTACTTCTTGATATACCTTTAAATTTTGATTTGCTGCTGGATTTTCTATGTTTGTACTTTGTCTTTCTTTAAAGACCTGGGTTTTGTTTTGGCTGGAAGTTGAGTTGCAGTTCAGTTTGATCGTTTTATAGTTTGGTTTTTAAGATATTTTAGGGAAGAGTGCCTTTACTCTAGAAATAGTTTAACCCTGTTTCTGAGGCCTGGCCCTTTTCTGGTATCTTTTCCAAATGACTCAAGGTATCAATGAGGGCTCTCCACTCTTGGAACATGATCAATTCCTAACCTCTCTATGATCTGTGGGAAGTGTTCAAGTACAATTTTCCCCAGCTGCTCTTTTCCTGATCTCATGGAGTTTTACCCTTATGCATGAATTTGGAGACAGCAAAGACTCAAGGCACCACTGTGCAAATTTCTGAAGCTCTTTTTCTGCAAAGCTCCCTCTTCTCAAGGACTATCCCTCATTACTTCAGAATCTCTGGATTCTGATCTTTTTCTTCTCAATTTTGTAACACCATTAGGCTATGCTTGGTATCCCCTCCTTTCTCCACTATCAAAAATATGCCTCCAGGCAAAAATCCTAGTTGATTACAAGCCTTACCTCACTTTCCTCTCTTGTTTTACACGAGAGCCCTGCATTGCCTATTGTCCAATATCTGAAAACAATTTTTAAATATCTTTTGTTCATTTTCTAATTGTTTCAGACAGTAGGGTAAATCTCGTTTCTGTACTTGTATCATGACTGGAAGTGAAACTGCACACCTCAGATGGGACTTGAACCCAGTTGCACCTCAGATGGGACTCGAACCCACAATCTTCTAACTGAAATCACACAACATGTCTCAGGACTCAATGAAGGTCATGTTCTTTATGTCTCAGCTCAGAAAGAATTCAGTGAGAGGCAAAGTGATAAGCAAGAAGTAGAGTTATTAATATAAGATTCTTGTGAAGGATACAAGCAGGCAGGCAAGAGGGCTCTGCCTTGAGAACTAAGTGGGCTACATTTTTATAATCAAAGGAAAAGTAGGGAGGGATAGAAGACCACCTTCTTTCTCATTCTTTGAATAGATATCAGGCTTACATCATTAGCTCCCCCTTTGCACTGTGGGAGAGTGTTTGACTCTATAAGGTCAAGCTAGGACTGTCATGGCACTTATTCAGATCAGCAGAGGGGTGGTAACATATACTAAAATATGTTAAATCATCTGTGGTTTCAGTATAATGAGGGTCTTCTACTTTGGAATGTCACCTTTCCCTTATAGTCTTATCCTTGGTCCTAAGGATCATTATCTTGCTGATCTTGGCTAGCAAGATGAAGGCCTCAGTTTTTTGCTTAATGGCCTGGAGCACATCTCATGCTTTTATTTATGGCTTTATTGTTAAGCAAGCCTGCTTCATTTGATGATGTTCTGATAGCTTTCCTGAGTGATCGTTAACTTACAGTAGTCTCCCAAAGTTTTCTAAAGCTCCCTCTCTATCTATAATCCCTTTCTATCTATAATAGTGGGATTTCTAAAACTACCTGTGTAACTATCCTACTCTATCCATATCATTAGTGTAACTCCAAGCCCTTTTAAATGTCTTTGAATGTGATATATCATAGCTAAAATAGTCTATATCCAGGATCTTTGATGTCAGAGTCTATACCAAAGCCAAATATCAGTTCAGTTTATGAAACATTAAAAGTCACTGAAAATCTGCTAAGTTCTTTATTGAGTTCTGAGGTATAAAGATAAAATTGAGAAAAATTCCTTTACCGAGGGAACTATGTATAGTCAGGGAAGACAAATGGGTAAGTAATCTTGGGCAAGTCATTTTACAATACATGAAAATAGGTACCATGGTGTAATTAAAAAAGGGTGGACTAGACAACAATACTACCAGTCCTCCAAGACAGACCTTAATTAAACTGTGGAGAATCTGCCAAGATTATTATTTAATCCTACAACTTAGTGTGTGTAAATTTGGACAAGTTAATAGTTGTCTAAACTTGAGTTTTTTCATCATCATATCTTCCTGTGATAGTTCTTGGGGTGATTGTGAGGACTAAGTGTGTACACGCATAAAATACTTGCCTATAGTAGTGATGCCGAAACTCAGCCTCTGTGCACCAGTGCTGAACCAAATCTCAGAGACAGAGTTTCGGGTGAAGTAGAAAAGAATAGCTTTATTGCTTTGCCAGGCAAAGGGGGACACAGTGGGCTCACGCCCTCAAAAACTGTGTGTCCCAACCCCGAGGGGATTTGGTGAGGAGTTTTATAGCAATGGTTCAAAGGTGGGGTTGCCAATAAGGATCAGGGTGTGTGCAGGGCCTGCATTCCTGTAATCTGGCCTCAGGTGGTCTCCTGATGAGCTTCTGTGGCTCTTGAGGGTATCAAACTGTGACCTTCTCTCTGGAATAAAGAATGCTTCATCAAGTAGTTAACATCTTCCATTTGTTGGGGATTTTAGTTATTTTAGTTCTACAGAAGAGCTCAAAGATATTATGTGTATCCCTTGAGGCTGAACCAGGATCCTGTCCCAAGGCTGCATTATTATTATTTATTGACTGCTCCTCCCTTGTCTCTGCATCCCCTCCCTTCCCTGATTAGCAACTGTTTGAACCAGCCCTTTGGAACTCAGGGAAGGTCATGGAGTCTGAAACCCATTCCCTACAAACAAGAAATGGGGGACACAGAAAGGCTTCTGTGCCCAGGAGCCCCACAGAATCCTACTCTTTTTCAGTAGGTGCTCAGTTTAGGTTAGTTCTCTTCTTCTCTCTATGACTTAGCTTCTGTAACCAAGCAGGACCTGGTGGGGCCCTCCTGGGCACAAAAGCCTTTCCATGTCCCATTTCTTATTTATAGGATAAAAACCTCAGCCTCCTAGACCTCCTTGATTTCCAAGGAGCAGATTCAAACCGTTGCTATTCAGGGAAATAAGGGAATGCAGAAACAAAGGCCAAACAATCAAGAAAATATAGTGCAACAATTAAAGCAGTATCCTGGTTCCTCCTCAAGGAATATACATAACCATATTTTGAGTTCTTCTGCAGGAACTAAGGCCCCACCCAGGTGGAGGATGGTAACTTCAGACTGTGCACAAGATTCCTGGAGCACCGCCCTGCCCCGTTACCTCACCACCAGGCAATAAGAAGAAAATCACACACCCCACAGCTCTCATCCCAAATTTTGCCTATAAAAACTTCTCCCCCAAAACCATTGGGGAATTCGGGTTTTTCTGAGCACAAACCACCCATTCTCCTTGCTTGTCCCTGCAATAAAACTTACTGTGCTCTAAACTCTGATGTTTCAGTTTGTTTGGCCTCACTGTGCATCCAGCACACGAACTTGCATTCTGTAACAATTTCTCACCCATATATTTGGAATAATCTCCTATGTAGGAGATTATTATTAGATTATAGAATTGTTGTGAAGATCAGAGATTATGGATTTAGCAGCACTGTGAAGTCTGTAGATCACTATGGAACTCTGAGGACCTTGGCAATTTTCTTTATTTTCTAAGCAGCAGCCTGGGCAAGTTGGTTAACCGTCATTGTTCCTGTAATTGCCAGGCTAATTGGAACAGTAGATTGATTTTGACTCCTACAGTATAGGGTCATTCCCAGCAGTGACAATCTTATTAGGTTCTTCACAGTGCAGCAAAAACCTATCTTGGCAGCACTGGTTATTTTATTTATTTATTTATTTGTTTGTTTGTTTGTTTTTGGCTGTGTTGGGTCTTCTTTGCTGCGCACGGGCTTTCTCTAGTTGCAGAGAGTGGAGGCTACTCTTTGTTCTGGCACGTGGGCTCAGTAGTTGTGGCTCTCAGGCTCTAGAGTGCAGGCTCAGTAGTTGTGGTTCATGGGCTTAGTTGCTCCATGGCATGTGGGATCTTCCCAGACCAGGGCTCGAACCCATGTCCCCTACACTGGCAGGTGGATTCTTAACCACTGTGCCACCAGAAGAGTCCAGCATTGGTTATATTTTAGATGACCATAGGGTATGTTATTAATTCTTGGACTTGTGTTACGGGGTTAGTCTAAGCTTAGATGGGTGTCTTTAGAGCCTTATAACAGCTGTTTCTTTTGGCTAGCACTGCTCTAATATCAGTGTTCCAAATATATATTTCTCATATATATTTTGTCTTAGTCCACTGTTCCTGGCTCACAGCTCCTAAAACCCTTGGAATATCCTGTGTTTAAGAGCTATAAATGTGTCTTTTGTTATGTTAATGAGGTGACTTTTGGAAAGCCCCTAGTTAACCTAAGACTCAGCTCGTTGTCAGGAGAACCATCCTTGTGATTAGAGAGTTGGAACCTTCAATTTCACCCACCCCCACCTCCAACTCCAGAGAGGGGAGAGGGCCTGGATATAGAGTTCAAATTGCGAAAGACCAATGATTAATTAATCATGCCTCTGTAATGAGGCCTCCATACAAACAACAGTACAGAGTTCGGAGAGCTTTGGGGTTGGTGAACATGAGGAGGAGTGGGGAGAATGGGGAGCCTGGAGAGGGCATGGAAGCTCTACTCCCCTATCCATATACCTTCCCCTATACATCTCTTCATCTGGCTGTTCCTGAATGATATCCTTTAATAGTAAACCAGTAATCTAGTAAGTAAAATCTTTCTCTGAGTTCTGTGAGCTGCTCTAGCAAATTAATTGGACCCAAGAAAGGTCTTGTGGGGACCGCTGATTTATAGCGAGTTAGTCAGAAGCACAGGGGACATCCTGGACTTCCTACTGGCATCTGAAGTTGGGGCAGTGGGCACTCAGTCTTGTAGGACTGAGTCTTCAACCTGTGGAATTTGATGCTGCCTCTGGGTAGATAGTAACAGAATTGAGTTGAATTATAGGATGCCTTGCTGGTGTTGGACAATTGCTGTGGGGATACCTCCTCCCCACCCCCCTCACCCCAACATGTTGAAATTTGGTGCCAAACTCAAAGGAGGGACTGATTTTTTTTGTAACTAGGAATGAGGAGCTGTTTTTTTAATGAAAATAAGTCTAGTAAAAAATCATTCTTCTACAGAATAACATTGTCCAGACCATAAGAGTAGAAATCTGGTTGACTTGGCATGCTGAAAAGGACAGGAACTTGGAAGAAAGACAGATTTGGGCTCAAACTTTCACTCAGTATCTGGGTGACATTGAGAAAGTCATTCACCCTCTCTGAGCCTGTTTCCTCATTTGAGAATGGAGATGATACTACTTACTTTGCAGGATAATTGTGAGGAACACATGAGTTAATGAATAGGAAAGTAATTAGCTATTTTCTGTTGAAAACTAGCTATTTTCTGTTATTTTTATTTTTATCATTTTTTATACTCTTCATGCTCTTTCCTTTCCAATATGGAAGCCACCATATCTCATCTGCTTAGACTGTCTGCATATTCAGTCTAATTATGTTCCATATACACTTGATCTGTTTGATGAGCACAACTCTGGTTCTCCTTGGGAGGCAGCCTGATTTAATAGAAAGAATTGAAAGTGTGGACTTCAAAGCCAGTGATCTGTGCTTTATATCTCATTTGTACCACTTGCTGGCTGTATGACTATGGGTAAATTATTCAAACATTCTTAGTATCATTTTCCCATCTATAAAGTGGAGATGTTAAACCCTACTTCTCAGTATCATTATGAGGACTAAGTGATAGGTATAGTAAGCGCCTACATAGAAAAGGGGCCAAATAAAGATCCTTATATTTCAGATACCTAAATTCTCCAATATAGGCCTTTTTCTGTGTTTTCCGTAAAATTCACTAGGATATGCTATTTTCTCACATATACTGCTGTTGAATGATTAAATGCCCAGATTTCTTTTCTTCTTTATTTTTTTCTTTTTGGTACACGTTGACTTTTATGGCTCCATTAAAAAGCACCTTAGACACTCATATTGTGAAATGCTTTCAAACTTGTCAGCACCCCCAAGTCACCCACTGACCACAAACAAACCTTGGGCTCCTGTGGGCTGATTCATAGTCCTTAAGAAAATTGCTAGTAACCATACCTCTGAGCCCAGGCAGATACCCATTCTCTGATCATTTCTCACATCCAAACGGTCTTTTCTTTTGTGTAATTCTTCTACAAACCATAGAGTTAGCAGATGATCCCCTTCTGAGACTTTCCAATCCAACCGCCTCATTTCACAGAATCTAAAGCTCAGCCAGAGGAAGCACCGTCAGCTCTCCTGTTTTCCTCACCAGTGTTATTTCTGTGATATCTTGCTACTACCTTTACTTTATTTACATTTAATCTTAACAACCCTGTGTGGTAAGAATGACAGTACCATTATTCTTCTGTGATGCATTAGGAAACAAGTTTCAGGAAGGTGACTTACCTAAGGTCACACAGCTTAATAAGTCACAGAATTGATTTTGAACCCAGGTCCTATTCCTCTCCGTGGAGCTATATCAGCCTGCTGCTGTTTTAAAGCCTCCAAATTGCTTATAAATCAGTGTGCTATGGTCAGACTTGGCACATGTAGCATGCTCACGTGGGTGGAGTTAACTCTCCACCAGCAGCAGGTGGGCAGTGGGTCAGGGCTCCAGTCAGGCATATGCTGGCATAAAATCTCCATTTCAAAATGCATTTATACCAATCTTGCTCTACCTAGTATCATTTGACCTTCACCTTTCTGTTCTGCTTTCTGATGATTGTGAAGGACTCTATTGCACACCAGAGTTGGAAGTGGGGCAAGGTAGTTTAATTCATGTTTTCCCATAGGAAATCTATAGAATTAAGATATTTAGTAGTTATTTATATGTTTTATTTGTTGACTGATTTATTTTTAATATTTTGTTTGCCATAAATTCTTTGGAATGAATGGTAAAAATTCAGAGCTTATCACTGCCTCCAAGGTCCCCAGCTGGCATACTTATCTTTTCAGCTTCATCTCTAGCAACTCTAAAAATGACCCAACTACATGGTCTTCTTTCAGTGCCCAAAAGACACTAGGCTCTTTCCCATCTCAGAGACATCTCACAAACTGTCCCTTCTGGCAAAATGACAGGAGGGGAAAGAGAAAGCCAAGACTAAGGTTAATACACACATTTGTTGGGGTTGAGTAATAAACTTGACTTTGAGTTTTCTAGCAACCAAGGCAAGAAGAGATACAGATCAGACACATGGGTCACATTATCTGTTACAAAACTCAATTAAGTTTCTTGGGAAAAACACAGCTTTTATTGACACTGAGACCCAGGGGAGGGGAAGAGGGTTAGGTGATCTTTAAAGAATATATAATGTAGTAAGCAGCATTCTCAGACATATCCTTAACAGCAAGGGAAAAGTCTCATAGGGCCATTTCTTATAACATCTCTCACTGTAGTCCTATGTTATCTGCCATGTTGATAAAAGCACCTCTATAAGACACCACAATAGTGTTCTCTTTATTTTTTTAAAATTTTGTTTATTTTTTTATACAGCAGGTTCTTATTATTTATCTATGTTATGCATATTAGTATATATATGTCAATCCCAATCTCCCAATTCATCCCACCACCACCACCCCTCCCCGCCACTTTCTCCCCTTGGGAGACAACACAATAGTGTTCTCTTGTGCCCTGGCTCAATCCAAAGATAAATTTTAGAGTCTCTCAAGAAGCAAATGAACTATATACATTTTAGGCTATTTTTCATGTATTTTTTTTCTCTCTCAATCAAGCTTTTCTTAAATATTAAGGGGTGAGGAACTTAAGCTTGAGTATCTGACAATTAACTGACTAGTATAATTTATGTAAGTTTTCTAAATAATCAGTGGTCTGTGTAACCCTTTTCCAACAGAAAGTTTCTAATAATCAAACTTATCTCCAAATTGGAGATCATAATGGCCTCAAATGGATGTTGTAAAGATCAAGTAATATAATATCATTATAATAATAATAGTGGCAATAATAACGTAGTGGTTAACAGACATTGAGCCATTCGTAGGACCCACATACTGCTAATTGCTTTATTTACATGATCTCATTTAATCCTTTCAACAGACTTTAAAAGATAAGTATTATTATTTCATCCATTTTGAAAAAATCAAAAACTGAGTATGAGAGAGTTTAAATAAGTTGTCCAAGGTCACAGAATTGGTAAAATGGGGGAGTCAAGATTGAATTGCAGGTGGAATTCTGCAGAACTAAAAAGTTCTTACTCTTAACTACCATACTATAATTAACCATATTCAGTGTTCAATAAAGGGGTTAATAGTATTTTAATAGAGACACAACCTAAATTGTTGATAATCAGTATAAGATTGATTTGATTGGAATATTTTTATTGGAAAGTGTTACACAGCCTGCAGCATTTTATTTGGTGTGACTTACCACATTTCATCAAATTTAAGAAGCTGTCAACTGTAAGATGCACCATTATTTATGAACTAGTGAGAAAGAAAAATGTTGCCAATTAAATTCTGACACAATGCTTTCTTATTACATTGAATTTTTATTTTTACTTCCAGAAAGACCTCTTTTAAACTTATTTATGCCGAGATTTTTATCATAGCTCTCTCTTGTGTATAATGGAAAGAACACGCAAATGAAATGTCAAGATATTTTGAGAACATTCAGGATCCAAACTATTCTGAAATACTTAACTCAGGGTTGTGAATAGACACATTTTTCCACACAGTAGCAGCTTCTGTGTCTTTAAGAAGTGGCAATGCAGTCTTTTCTTCAAAGTGTCCATTGTCATCTTGGGATTTCCTCCCAAACCACTGACACGTTAGCAAATATATATGCACTCAGACAATGTCAGTGAATCATAACTGTCACAGAGACTGTAAAATGTATCTGGATTTCAGAAATGTTAAATGGGGGGAAATGTATATCTTAGAACTGACAATGAACTTTGTGTTGAGTTAACAGTGCTATGCTTGGCTTAAAAATATTCAGTGAGGATTTGCATCTTCAGTCTCATTTATTTCAACCCCAGCACAGTAAGTATATGATTCATATTTGTTGATCCAGTTGGAATAGATAATAGCTCTGGGATACTGGCTACTGCCTTTACAAAATTTGCTTATCCTCAAGTTTTCAAGGTTATCTTCTATAGCAGGTCCACTATGATAATGATAGTACTTTTTTGTTTCCTAAAACTGTATCATAGAATATTTTATAATATCCTCTTTTCAATAGAAGAAAACTAATACAGAGAAGAGATACACATGCTAATTTCAGCTTTCACACTGATATCTTATGTGACCCTAAACAAGTGTCCATCTGTAAAATCAGGAGAGATATCTGAATAATCTCCAAGAGCACTTCTAGCCCAAATAGGATTTATTCTTACATGCTAAGAGGGGAGCTAACATTTATCATAAGCCAACTATGTACTCATTATTTCATATATATTATCTTAATTAATGTTCAAAATAACTCTATTTCTATAGCTATATTATATTCCTATCATAAAACAGACTTTTGAACATTAACTAATTACTTCAGGTGTTAGCTACTAAGGGGAAAAAGCTGGGATTCCCAAGCATGTCTTGATTCAAATCCCAGGACCTCTATATTACACGTTGCCTCTCTCAGAGTCCTTCAAACTTTAACTCTGCAAAACACAGGCAGAGTTAGGCAGTTGCTAGAACTGTGAAATTGGTGCCTTATATTGTTTGAGATGTCAGACTCAAAGTTAGGATGCATCTCAATTTATTTGTAAAACCTTCCCAAGGACCTACTCTTTGCTTGTGCTGGAAGCTAAAAAAGTAGAGAGAAATCACATCTCTGTCTTTAGGAGCTCACAGTTTAGGTAAGTAGCTTTCAAAATATATTATTTGCAGTCTTAGAGTTTGTTCAACATTATTTAACAACTATTTATTGAGGAACCAACCTTATGGTGGGGATTAAGTATACTTCAGTAAATAAAATATATATGGTTTCTTCCCTTTTGGGCCTTGTGGTCTAATGGTAGAGAGAAACAGGACACAAATGAACAATTAAATACGTATGTAATTTAAAACTGTGATAAGTAATGAAAACTTAACAGTTTTAGTGTTAGAAAATAGCATGAGGGTCACACTTAGACAGTATGGGCAAAGGAGGCCTCTCTGAGAAGGTGACATTTAATCTGAAGCTTGAAGGATTAGAGGAGGGAAGTGAAGAGCACTAAAGATCATGCCCAGCAGAGGGTAGAGAATGGCTGAAAACCTCTGGTGTGAAAGATATCATATAGTTTGAAGACCTGAAAGGAGAAAAGTAGCAGATGAAATTGGAGAGAGAGGCAGGGCCAAAATCAGGTAAGGCTTCAAAGCCACATTAGAATATTTGGCTTTTTTCCATAATGCAAAGGGAAGACATTGAAGGCTTTTTAGTGGGGCAGGTGGTTGGAGGGGCGGGATTAACATTTAGATAAACTGATGTTCTTTCTCCCTTTTTAAAGATAATGCTTTGGCTTTTATGGAGAATAGAATATAGTGGATTACTGTAGAATAGATGGAGATAGTGGGAAGGCTGTTATAGAAGTGAGATAATAAGGGCTTGGATTAGGATGGGTGGCAATAGAAATGAAAGAAATTAAAGGATTTGAGATGAGTTGATGAAAATTAATCAGTCGATCTAAGAAAGAAATGGAAAATTTTATTTGAGCCAAATTGAGGATTATAACCTGGGAACAGCAGCTCAGAAAGCTCCAAGAACTGTTCTGCCCTTTAGAAGTCAAGGCACAGTTATATAATTTTTTTGAGACAGAGGGCTGTGCATTAAATGACGTATTATTGACAGTTTACACAACCCAGATCTATGCATAATAGTGGCCCCTTACAAGATCAAGAAGGTGTGTTATCTTTTAAGGAGTTGTCTTGTTGATGCTAGGAGAATGTTGCTCTTGATGGTTGAGCAGGTATTTCTACCGATGGCTGATGCACAATGCAGATACATAAAGCACAGTAGAGGGGAGAGAGGGAGCCAAAGGGAAGAGAAAATTTTTTCTGTTTAAATTTTTCTTCTCATGCCGTAAAATATAAATTTTATTTCACAGATGTGTACTGGAAGTTAGATTACTGAAAGATCAATTATATCTGTGAATAAAGGGAGAGTGAGGAATCAAGATTGAGTTCAGGTTTCTGGCTTGGGCAACTGGTTGAATATTACTGCCGTTGACTGCATTGGGGAATTTTGAAAGGTGAGGAATGTGAGTGGAATAGGGGATTTGTCATGTTTGTTTTCAAAATGTCAAGTTTTAGGTACCCATGAGGTCTCTCAGGGAAAATATATAGTAGTCTTTTGGATATACAAGGCTGGAGTCCAAAGGAGAAGTTTGGGCTAGAGATGTATATTGAGAGTTGTTAGCATATAGATAATGCCTGTATTTGCATGAGAAAAGCCTAGGAAGAAAGGTGGAGAAAAAAAAGAATAAGGTTATATAGGGTCAAAACCTAGGGAATTTCAATATTTACAGGTTGGACAGAAGAGAAGGGTACCACATAGAAATCATAAAATAAGTGGCCAGAAGAAAGGGGAAAAGCAAGAGTAGAGTGAACTGAATTGTCATTGAAGAATATGAGGTGCTGACAGCATGCTCATGCAGAAGTATGGCCAAGAAGAGGATCAGAGAAATGGGTAGTAGCTGATGGTGGATGGAATGTGGAATCATGGGGTAGCAGTTATTTGCTAATGGTAATGATCCAGGGAGAAAGCAAGATGGATGATGTAGGAGACACAGGAGATGAACAAGAGTGCAGTCCTTGAGAAAGTGAGAGTAATGAGATCCAGAGGACATGCTGAAGGCTTTTGTTAGGAAGAAGGACACCTTCATCCACGGTAATGGGATTATAGAAAGAAACCTAGGCATGGGTTTCTAATTTTGGTTGTGGGAGTATGAGGATGCTCCTGTCTGATGGTTTCTAAAATAGAAAGCATTAGATGAGATTATCCTCTAAGAATGCTGGTAAAGGAAAAAGAATAACGGTTTCCAAGAGATAGCAGAAGGTCTGAACTTCTAATTTTTTTGTTTTTGTTTTTTTTCCCCAGGGAAAAAATGAGAAACCTACTTACCAGAATAACTTTGTAGAATTGCTAGGCAGTGATAACAGCTGCATGAATTGAAAGTGCAGTCATTTTACCTAGGTATGTGATTTTCTCCAGTTACTTGGGACCTGTATAAGTACAACTCTTGGGTAGAAGAGTTCATTCTGTGTTTAGGTTTTGCCACATGAGAAAAAAAAATAGATGGAGACAAGGGGATTGAAGGTGTTTGTGAAGACATAATTATAATGTTGGACATGGGAGGAGAAAGCAGGAAGGGAGTGGATAACAATAAAGTAAGAGGATCAGTAGATTGGACTTCAAAGAATTATCGTAAAGTAAATGCTTTAGCAAATTAGCTTGAAATTTGCAGTTAGAGAATATAATGTGGACATTTGATATTGTAGGTAGGGTAGAGTGTATGTGTATGTGTATGTGTTTGTGTGTGCGTGTGTATCTGAGAGAAAGATGGTGGTGGCAAGGGGTGGTGAAGTGGAGAGGAAAAAAAGATTGGTGAGATCCTTTTTATTCATTCAAAAAGTATTTATTTAGTATTAACCATGAGCCAGGCATTGTTCTGTTTGCTCAGGGTACAGTATTGATGAAAAAAGCCACGATGTTGAATGGATCATCTGCATGAATGTGGGAATCACTAAGAAAGAAGCTAGAAGGTATGTGGGGAGGGAAGTAACCAGTTAGGCAAAAATTGAGGCTGTTGATAGGTAAACCAAGATTAGTGAATCTAGCGATTCACCAAAGTATAAGCCATGGCACTTATGTAATACTGTTAACAACAGCAACAGGATGAACAAAAACAACAATAATAAAGAATACTTAAATAATACGTATATGCCAAGCACTGTACTAAGTATTAACATATTAATTTCATTCATAAAACTACCCTATGAGATGGGTACAATTATTCCATTGCTCAGAGTGAACAGTGTTTGAGAGGAAAGAAGGGAGGAAAGAGTGAGAGCTTTGGTTGGATTAGGGGAGGTGGGAATGGAGAGGAGTGATCGGGTGAGGACAGGTACCAGAGGAAGTCTGGACCTGTAGCAGTGAGGGACTGAGGGAAATTCATAGGTAAGGTGCAGTGGGACGATCCCCAATGACCTTTCAGTTGAGAAGGGCAGTGGTCTCTAGTGCTGGATTTACCGTGGGTGATGGCTTGCACGGCAGCTGCCTCCGCAGAGAGCAGGGGGTGTGCAGCTAAGGTGACTGGAGACTCTCCTCCCCACATCAAGGGAAGCAAAAGGTAATTCTGCCAAAGGGAGAAGAGAAGGTGGGTTCTTATCTGCTTCCCACCCCCTACTACTCTTAGAGCAGTTCTGCTTTTAATTGCTTGAGATTATAGGGCTTTATGTTAGTGGCTTTTTTTTGGAATTGAAGGCTTTGTTTAAAAATTATAATGCTATGTTTGAAAACACTGGTCTAGAAGATCATTTATTCTTAAGAATATTCAATCTAACCCCCTCATTTCTCCGATAGGGAACTAAGAGCTCAGAGAGGGGGTGGAACTTGCTCAAGGTCACGCAGTGAGTTCTTGGTAGAATCAGGTTTATTTGTCCTGGCTCCCAGTCTGATGCTCTTCACCATACCCACTTGACTCTGGGTTAGAGCCTTAACAAATTCTCTAGGGTAAAGCGTGCAGCAAGCTTCTGCTGGGCTCTCACTCCTTCTCTGTGTCTGGCCTGTCTCCTGCTAGCAGCCCTTACCTGGGATATTTAAAAATTCATGTTATGTTAATTACACCATAACCCCTGTCTCTGCTGACTGTATTCTATTAAGAAATCATTCACTGTTTTGTCAGTAACCCTGGGTGTCCTCTCAGGGAGAGGCAGTGCAGAGATGAGGCCTCCCAGCAAGCTTTGCTCACCCTGGTAGCAGTGCGGGGCCCCATACTTGCAAAACTACTGGCAGAAAGTAGTTTCCTTGATGGCTTGGCAACTCTAGAGGGGGTGCTCTGTTCTTCTTGTTTGCAATGACCAGAAAAGCCACTGTGCTCTCATTAAACAGAGCTTCCTCTCCTTTCCCCTTCCCCTTATCTGCTTTTCTATTTTCTACTTTCATTCATTTTGAAGTGTACAGAAACGTCCTGTTATTAAAAATCTGTTGTCCCAGAATGGAACGGCAGAGATTTTGCTGTGTTTTTGTTCACTGATATATCCCAGGCATCAAGAATAGTGGCTAACACATAAGATGGTCAATAAATATCTGTTGAATGAGTGACGCATGAACAAATAAATGAATGGGTACTATCTGGATAATTTTTTTCAGTTATAATGTGCTTTATTAACATAGATCACAACTTCCTTTGTGAATCATCAAACATGCATTCATGGCATCATTTTCAAGGGCTTCTGTCCATTCCCAACACAAAATGTTAATCCACCCTACACTGCTGCCTTTGATTTATTTTCAGGCAAATCTGTGATGCAAGCAACTTCATGCTCTGAATCTTTGGGGGTATGGAGTCTCAGCTCACCCGAGAACTGGTGGCCATGCCCTGCTCCCGAATAGTCCTGTGGGTCAGGTGGGCCCTGAGAGGAGAGGGAGCTAAAGGACCTGAGGACTAAGGGTATCTTTGGGTAAATATCTGGATAATTGATACTAAAAATCTGGTATCAGAGAAGTAGCTGTGGAATAGACCATCGGCTCCAACTTTCTCACAGTATAGAGGGCTAAAAGCCAAGAGCCCTGGCTACTAGTCTTGACTAGACTAAAGAAATGCAGCGAAAAGAGATAACCTGCCAAGATGATCTGTCCAAACAGGCTATGCAAATTAGATGTCAGCTGTGGCGTCCTGTTGTTTGAGATTCATATGAAATTAACTGATAGCTCCCGCTCCATGTGCAGTGGAAGCTCTACGTTCCTCTCAATCTCTCCCAGAGTTTCTTGTGGGTTGGGATGAGTTTTGATATTCTGAATTATTGGCTCCAAGCTCTCTGAATTAGTTCAGTTTATGGTTCATCTTGTTGTCCTGCGTATAATGTACTTATTGACCCAGACAAGGAACTCAGCTCCTCTCCTGGATATACCTAAATTCACACACACACACACACACACACACATACCCCAACATACACACACACGTATATTCATGCATGTCCACACATACACACACATATAGCACATTCAAAAAAATTAACCTAATATAAAACTTTTGTATGTGGATCAAATTTTCCTGAAGATTTGGGGAGATGAAAAGAATTTATGTAACAGCAACTCAAAGAAAACCCTAACTTTAATATTAGTCACACCTGTTCTTAAAAGATCTTTAGCTTTTTCTACTAATTTGGGCTTCATCTTCCCCATATCATAATCCTTATATATCTATACCTATAGATATATAGGTATCTTAATTCATCTCTCCACTCCCTTTCCGTTATTATCTGTTTGTCCCATCTTTAGATTCCAATTCTTTTTTTATATATTACAAGAATTCCAGAGTTTGTTTCCTTGTCACCAGTTGAAGCTCATGACCTTACGATCTTATCTTCTATCCCCAATTAGCTTATCATAGTATTTTTTCCAAAATAAGGCAGTTGCCTTCTCAAGATGTTTCCTTCCAGTGGTATCATTGGAAGGATACTGAGGTATTTCATAGTATTTATAGAAAAGTTGAATAACAAAGACTTGAGGAATTCTTCAACATCACTTGGGGGAATCACAGCAGTAAAATTCAAGGAATGTCTAGTCAGCTAATAACATGAATATGACTCAGTGTCAACAAAACCAGTCTTGTTTCTCCATTTCCAGTTTCACATCTCCCAGAAAGAGATTCTAATTGTCCTGACATGCCACGATCTATGAGCTATGTCCAGGGAGAAAACCATGCTAAGTAGACAAGGCCATATGCCCATCCCTAGACATTGGAGCCATTTCCAAGGCATGCAAAATCACTAGGAATTCAGTTGCCACCCCAAGCAGTATCTTACACACTGCTTCTCTTAGGACTAAACTTTATGCTAGCACTCTTCATTCATTCAAAAGTTATGCACTAGGAACACACTCAAAAATGAGCCCTGAATGCTGGAATATAGAGACAAATAAAAATGTATGTTGTAGGAATCATTGGTATTACTTCTAGTGATTTGAGTGAGGAACATTTGTGAGGTTGTGTGTGTAATTTAAGTGAGAAGATAAAACTCTTTTAGTAGTAAAAACTTGGGTATCCAAGAGAAAACTAGCTGGAAACACCCATTACCCATTGTTATGGCTATCTCAGGAATGTTATATAGTTCTCTAGTCTATCAGAAATGCTCTGAGAGCAGCCAGGCAGCACTGGGGGTGCTTCCAAAGAAAGAGCTATTTTGAATCCATTGTGGTTAGGCAAATTGAATCCCTAGATAAAGTGGTGAGTGATATGTTTTCAAAATATATTTACCTCTTCTCACTTAAAGAATGATAATTAGACCCTCCCTCCATTTTAAAGGGGTTTTTGTATTCAGTTGTCCTTTCTATGCAAAGGATAGATAGCCAGTACTTCTAATTTTTCTCTTAGAGTTATTCAAGACATAAAAAGAAAAAGAATGTAGCAGCAACAGAACTACCATCACAAAAAATGAACATTTATTGAGAACTTATTGTGTAAGACATTGTGCTAAGAGTTTCCATACATTTACACATTTTGTCCTCATAGTAATTCTATGAATTAGGTACTCATATGAAGTAAGGATCTATATGACTTCACTTTACAGGTGAGGAAACTGATGCTTAGACACTGACTGAAGAACTTTCCCGTGTCACACAGCTACAGAGTAGCTAAGGCAGGATGCAAACATAGATCCACTAACTCCAATGTTTGTACTTATTACCATTATGCTAACATGCTCCTGACTTTTCCCCTAAAGTATAGTGAAAAGATGATGGTGTTGGAACCAAGATATCAGGATATCTGGATTTAGCTCTCTATCAACTTATTGTATAAGCTTAGACAAACTGTTTCTTTTGGCAATTCACTTTCCCCACCTGCAACTGGTGAGGCATGGATGGATTTGTAGGAACACATTTAGTGCCAAGGTTCTATAATCCTGCAAGCTCTCAGAGGCCTCTTATAAAAGCCTTGTGCCATGTGAATTTTTGCTATTCACCAACTCTGTTCTTGGAGAGGCTCTTGGGACTGATTCTTGGGAATATAATTCTGAGGTTGTGCACTCTCCCCATCCAAAGAAAGTTTGCAAAGGCCACCCCCTCTTGTCACCTGGCAGAATTTGTTTACATCAAGCCATTTAGGGCGTGGTAGATCACTATAATCTTAATGTCAATGCCCTAAATAAATAAATAAATAAATAAATGCATAATATCTGCTCTGGGTCTAGTGAAAGGCATTCTACTTAAAATTACAAATTCACATCAGCAAAATATTTAATACTGGTTTGAGGCAGAAGGTCTGGGCTGGAGATTGAAATTCAGATTGCTGGCAGACAGCTCATTTTCCACATAAGAAATGTGATATGGTCCTCCAGCTCCAGGGGGATTATTGTATGGGATTATTGAATTGGTAAACAGAGCAGTCTGTGGTGCTTCTTCTTATGCAGTTGACAGGAAAAACAATTGTAGCCATATTTGGAGGCAAATATTTGGTCATTGCAAAACTATAAAAACTGTACTTATTTCTGTAGGGCCTTCTGAAGCCCACTTAGATTTAGAGTGGCCTACCATAGGAGAGAAGATTTGGAGTTCCCTGAGCTTTATTCCTGTAGCTTGGAGGTTTGGGGTGAATAGATGGGAGGCAACAGAAGTGCAACAGAAGAGCTCTTGGACTTGAATTCAGAAAACCTTGGTAGAATCCCAGCTCTGCCATGTTTAAACTCTGTAACCTTGGTCAAGTTACTTACATTTTATGATTCCCCACTCATCTTCCATTGTAAAGTGGAGACAAAGATCCAAGGGGTTAGTATCAAATGAAATGAAGGGGAAAGGAGAGCAAATATTTTATTAATCATTGTCTATATCCTGTAGCTTTTCTGTACCTTCTTGACCTATGAAATAAAATAATTATACCTGCTTCTCCATTTCATGTATGATGATGTTCATTACTTAAAACAATGAATCATACTCTGCTCTCAAGGTGATCCAGGCAAATGTGGGATCCAAATATAGATCACAGGATACTTTTAAAAAGGCTTACAATGCCATAAGCCAGGCATGGGGTGATACAGAGACGGAGAAACAAACATTGAATTGTATCACAAGGACTCAGAAAATGCCTTCCAGAGCAAGAAGCATTTGAGTTTAGCCTTGGAGAATGAGAACTATTTAACAGATAAAGAGAGAGAACGTGCTTAAGGCGGAGAGTAGGAGGGATCAGGACGAAAATGGCCTGGAGATGCGCCAGCGCCTGTTCATGTAGTGAGGAATTCCCAGTAGGTTGAACATGGGTCAGTGAAATGGTGAGGGCCTAGATTAGTTTTGGTCTAAGTTATTGAGGTATTTGAAAGCCAAATTCAGACTTTATCCTTTAAGTAATAGAGAGTCAACACATTTTTGTTTTCAGTGGAAGGGAGATTGCAATGAATTTGCCTCATACATAGGTGAATGGCTGAGATTTTGGAGGCCAAAGAGTAGAAGTCAGAAGGACATCAGTCAAATATAGCATGTTTTGCTGGGTGACCGTTGTCAAGTGGCTTAATTTTTTTACCTAAATTTCCCTGGGCTTTGAAATGGAAGCTGTAGAATATTCTTAGGAAACAAGTGCTACTTATTGATTCCACGAAGATTTGGGGGGAACCCCCTAGATGAAGGGCCTTGTGCTAGGAAATGAACATGGAGATGTGGGGCTGAGGCTTGGGAGTGGAGGAGTGTGAGAATCTTGGCTTTTTTTTTTTTTTTTTTTGCGGTACGCGGGCCTCTCACTGTTGTGGCCTCTCCCGCTGCACAGCACAGGCTCCGGACGCACAGGCTCAGCGGCCATGGCTCACGGGCCTAGCCGCTCCGCAGCATGTGGGATCTTCCCGGACCGGGGCACGAACCCGTGTCCCCTGCATCGGCAGGCGGACTCTCAACCACTGCGCCACCAGGGAAGCCCTGAATCTTGGCTTTTTAAAGGCTAAGCCATCATGTCTTAGAACTTCATGACCTTGGAAAAATCTTTTCTGCATTTTGGTCTGTGGTTTCCCCAGCTGCACAGATGGGCCAGGTGATTTCTGAGGTCTTTGTCACTTTAACATTCTAAGTTTTCACCTTTCAGAACTGTTCCCAAGCTTTTTCTTATATTCTCTTTTCAACATCTAATCCCTCAACCTGGGCTTCAGTGTTACCTTTGACCCTCTTACCTATCTGGAAATATTTGCAGTACTGTGCATGCATCATCCCAAGAGACCAGGGTGAAAGGACCTCTTTCTCTGTTTTGCAAAGAGCATTGCTATAAACAGGGAGAGAGAAACCATAAGCCTCCAACAGTGGACTGTATTCCTGAGATCTCAATCTTGTGCCCTCCCTCACAAAAAAACAGAAACTGTTGGGTTAGAACTAAAAGGAACTGAAAATGCTGACTTTACTGGGTAGGCAGGAAGTCAGAGCCAAGGAGGTGGCTTGTGCATTCTTAAACTGAGCCATGTAGAAATTTATATCAGACATGAATATCTGAAAACTGCTGACCACAGGTGCTCATGACAGAACAGGGATCTGAATCACGAGTTGGTGGATAGGACCCTAGACCTAGAGTGGATCTTAGAAAAATCTTTTCATGTCCTTTAACATCTTAGCAGTGGGTTTGTGGCCCACATGGGAGTAAGGTGAGAATGAGTGATAGAATCTTGTTTCAGTGGAAACAGCAAATGACCTTGGAGTCAGAAGGCATAGGTTCAATACAACTCATAAAACAAGTTGTATATAGCTTTCAACAACTGCAAAGTAGCTCTGGCCTTCCTCAGGAGCTCCCATGTGTGTGGAATCTTGAAAAAAATAATAGTTATGCTAAATTTTATTCCTAACCAGTAAATTTAGTCCTGTGTTATAACCAGATTGTTCCTTTATATATGTGTTGCTCTTTGGGTGAAATTGCCTGGTCTCTCAGATTTCTGCTTCCCTCGCCTGCTCTCCTCCTCCCTTCAAAAATAATATCTGGCAATACTGACCTAGTGGCAAGAAAGGTACACTCGAGTTTTGTGTCCACAAGGTGTTTTCTGGATCCTACTTGATCTTGGCTGTGGGACGGCTAGTGTGGGCTGCTCCTCACACAGAAGGCCACTGAGGTATACCAGCCCTTCTGAGGGTATCTGTCTTCGTCAGCTTGGGCTGCTGTAACAAATATTATAGACTGGGTAGCTTAAACAACAAATATTTTTTCCTCACGGTTCTGGAGGCTGGAAGTCCAAGATCAAAGTGTTAGCTGATTTAGTTTCTGGTGAGGGCCCACTTCCTGGTTCTCAGATGGCTACCAACTCATTGTGTGCTCATGTGGTGGAGAGAGAGATTGTCTCATGTTTCTTTTTATAAGGGCACTAATAACATTCATGAAGGCTTGATCCTCATGACTTAATTTCTTCCCAAAGAGCCTACCTCAGATATCATCACAGTGGGGATTAGGGCTTTGACATATGAAGTTTGAAGGGGATACAAATATTTATTCCACAGAAGCATATGCTCCTAAAACCTGTTGCTGGTATCCTTGTTCTCTCTCTCTCTTGATCCAGGCCTGGATGTCCTCTCTGGAGGACACAGTTCCATATTCCCTCTTGTATGGTCTGTCTCAGGGAGCCTGCCCCTGCCATGAGGACCTCTCACGAACAAAGCCCCAGCCAGGTTCTTAGTTAACTGGTGAGTCCTTTCGTGGGGAAATATGGGAATTCTTAATTCTTGTTCACAATCCACAAGAACCAAGTTGTTGTTATGGGAGCTGCACAGAGGAAGTTTGTTTCTAAGACTTAAACTGAAAATGGAACTCCCTCTGAACTCTATTTCTCTCCTACTTTTCTAGATATTTCTAAAATATCTCACCTCAAACACACACACCCACACACCTCCAAATTTTCACATTTTCAAGGAGTCAGGATTTGAACCCAGGTCTCTCTGGCTCCAAAACCCATGCTCTCAGCCAGTTTCCTAGATAGAGTAGGCTTATTTGGAAGCATGTGCTGGTATCATTAGATTCATATATTGATAGATAATAAAAGTTCTAATGAACTTTTTATTCCTTCATTGTTTTCTTTTGAGAAATTAGAAAACTGAGATTCCAAAGATGGATGATTCACCCAGTGTCACACAGAACCTACAGGCCTCTGAGTCTTCTTTCTTCCAGGCCTTGGGTAGCTCATACATAGGAAGCTCGCACTGACCTGGGTCCTGGTGCTTTCAGTTTCAGCAATTTGGATTTGAATGTCAGCTCTACTACATACTGATTAAGACATCTTATGAAGTGTTTTAAGCCTCAGCATCTTCATCTGTAGCATGATAAAATATAACATCCTAACTTGGAATTATTAGGATGAAGGGAGATAAACTAAGTAAAATGCCTAGCACAGAGTGGAAACTCAATAAATAGTAATTTCCTTCTTTCCCAATTCCTAAGTGTTACTTCCTGGAACTCTTTTAGCTGTTGGCTTTGAAACTGTGTCTGCTGTGTCTGTTGAGCCCTGCCTGACCCTGCCTGTGAACATTGCCTGACTCCCTGGATCTGAGCCAGCGCCAGCTTGGATTTCTGATCCCTGGCCCTGTCATGCCACCTCCAGGACCCCAGGGTGCTTGACCTGACTTCTACCCTGGCATATGTTCTCTTATCCCTCTCTACCAGCTGTCCAGTCTTGCCAGAACATTATGCCTCTTGACCCTTTGCCAGTCAACCTTGATGGCCTTGAGGTCTGTTGTAAACACTGATGCACCACCCAGATTCCCCTTCAAGGAAGACTTACTGCCCTAGCTCCTGGGAATGCTCACCGCAGGCAGTTATCAGCTGTAAGCCCCTTCAGCGATTACCTCAGCTACAGAGAGATGCCCAGCCCAAAGTCATGCTTCTGCTTGGGGATTCCACACCCAGAGACTGATTGTGCAGGCCCAACTTGGGACAACTCTGAAAGGCCATTGTAGCTCCAGAGCCTCCCAAAGATATAACTGAGGCCACCCTTGGGCTTGCATCACAGCTCACTTTTCCCTCCATTTACTCCTCCTTCCATCCTCTCCCTTCTGCAGGTGTTGATCCCAGCAGCACTCCCTAAACATCCTGTGTGCTAATCTCTATTTCCGTTTCTGCTTCATGGGTCCATGAACAAGGTCCCCTCAAATTGCACACGGTTCCCAACACTATCAGTCCTGACCTTGTCCAACAGACCCTGGACTGTTCCTGCTCACACTCTAGAATGACTGTGTGTGTGTGTGTGTGTGTGTGTGTGTGTGTGTGTGTGTGTGTGTGAAAGAGACAGGTCTTGCTGCTCTGTTATCAAAAAAGCCAAAAGCACAGGGAAACCTTCACACAACTTTCTACTGCTGGGTTGTGTTTAGTGAAGTCAAAAGTCAGTTGAACTTTAATCTCAAACAACCCCTGTTCTTGCCTGTGCCTTACTTTGACAGGTCCTGGACACTAGGGACACAAGGTTAAATCAGCCTACTTTTGCAGTGAAGGTGTCACAATCTAGGGTGAGAGGCAGGCATTACATAAATAAATTATAGAAAGGAAAGATAAGTGCAATAAAAGAGACACTTCCTGCCCCAGGGAACTCGGATAATATTTTCCTGGCAGAGTTGTTCTGCTGATTCAATGAAGCCACATAGCACAATGTCTAGCACAGGAGAGACAGTTATTGAATCAAATTGTCTTATTTTGCAGGTTAGGAGATTAGTGCCTGAGACATTAAGTGCCTTGCTTAAGGTCTTGTAGGTAGTTAACAATAAAGCTGGGGCTAGAACTCAAGTCTCCAGATTCACACTCCATGACTCTTTGCACTATACACTTTGCCTCAAGAGGGTAAAATGTGTTTGACCCATCTACTGGTATTGTTTTCGGACCTGAACTTTTGGAAAGTTGGCTGCCTCTCTCACAGTTTAGGCACACCATATACATGGTTTGAGGCTGTGCTTTGCAAGTCCCTTTGTTCTTTGTTGAAATGAGCCTAGCAACTGGTGAGTGTTTCTGTTTCCACATTCCATTTCCCCCTTGAGCTTAGTGGGTTGGCAAAGAAGCATCAGACCACAGCAGTGACATTTACATGAAAAGAACCCATTGTGTCCTTTCTAAGGAGTGTCATAAGCTCTAAGCCATACTGCTTTTCCATTTGCCTTCCTCTGGGAGGCTCTCTGGTAGGAGCTTGGCCTGCTGGAGCTGCCTGAGTACTCACACCAGAAATTATATTCTGTAATTAAAATCAATAGCAAAACAGACACACAGCAGAAAGGTCATAGAACACAACAGAAAACCATTGGGTAGCATATTGCCAAGTGTCAAAATAGATTTTTGAACCTTTCTTCAATCTGCAGATGCCTAAAGCCATCCGTGGGAGAGAGGTAGTGTGCCCCAAGCCCCAGCCTCACCTGGGAAGGGTTTAGCTAAAGAGAAGTCTCCCTGCTTAAACCTTTCAAGGTCCAGCTTCTCCAGTCCAGCAGTGCCCCTTTAAAGTCTCTGATCACCCTCCTGTTAGCCAGGTTGGAGTGAACTTCTAGTGCTGGAGGCTGTTCACAGCCTGAAACTTTCACCTTGGTCTGTCCTAACTTCCATTCCTTACATGCATCTTGGAATCGCTGCTTTCTGACCTATTGCTGTGACTATACCACACCTTTTCCCTTTAGTTATGATAATTGGTGTTACTTTTCTGGCAATTTTCTGTCTCAGCTCATATCTATTCTCACATCTCAGGCTGGTACAGCTCTGCCTTAAAGCAGCTCAGCCTTTGAGACCTTTCCCAGGGCTGTCTTGTGTCTTCCTTGTCTAGTTTGACCAGACAGCGAATGCTTAGACATAACTCCACTTCCTGTCTTCCCTACAACTTCCTAAGTGAAATCTTCCTCGTTCAGATGCAGCACATTTATGCTGATCTTCTTTAAGGGCCGGGCATGGAGCGGGCTGGGAGCAATGTATCATGTTTAATTCTTACAGAGTATAATCCTATAGCCACGCATTTTACAGAGGATCTTAGAGTGAAGTGACTTGTCGTACTGTAGCAGGTCAGTGACGGAGCCAGAATCCAAGCCCGCATCTCCTGCCTCCCAGACCCACGCTTGCTCCGCCAAAAGAAAGCTCTTCCTTGCAGAAGCACTTACATAATTCCATTATGGCACATAACATGTTGAATTTTTCAATCAGGTGGAATAATATGTCCGTGGAGTCAGGAGGTCCACAATAGGAATGTGCCTAAGTAACAGGCATGAAAGAGTTTTCTGCAAGCCAGAAAGCAGCAGACCTTGTCAAATAATTGCTAGGAGCCAAGACTTTCTAGTTTTCAAACACTGGACCTTAGGCAAATGCCCATTGGCCTTGCTTTCATAGGTGACATCCAGAGGGTCCAGATGCATCAGTGAGTCAGAACTTTGGTTTGTTTTTAGGCTTTTATTAAAGTTTAATATACACACATAAAAGTACATATATCATAAATGTACAGCTTGATGAACTTTCCCTTTCTGAACAGTCCTATGTAAACAACACCCAGATCTAGAAACATTACCAGCATCTCAAAAGCCATATGCTCCCCACCCCCAAGGGTAACTACTGTCCTGACTTACACAATTTATTTATCCATTATACTTTTGATGGCATGTGGTGCTTTCTAGCTTTGTGTGTCACAAATGATATTCTAAGAAAATTATTGTATATATCTTCTGGTGCACATATGTATGTACTTCTGTTGGGTATATAAGAGGGGAAGTGTTCAGTCATTGACTATGCATATTGTATTAGTTTCCTGTTGCTGCTGTAACAAATTACCACAAACTTAGTGGCTCAAAATAACAAAAAGTGTATTCTCTTACAGTTCTGAAGAAGTCCAAAATGAGTCTTATGGGGTTAAAGTCAAGGTGTTGGCAATGTTGTTTCCTCCTGGAGGCTCCAGGGGAAATCTGTTTTCATGACTTTTCCAGCTTCTAGAGCTATATTCTATGTGCTTTTTAGCTCATGACTCCGTCCTCCATCATCAAAGCAGCATAGCATCTTCAGATCTCTCTTTGCTCCTGTTTTTACCTTGCCCTCTCTCTTATAAGAACTCTTGCGATCACATCAGGCCCATCCAGACCATCCGAGGTCAGCTCCCCATCTCAAGCTCCTCAACTTAATCATATCTGCAAAGTCCTTTTTGCCATATCATGTAACATTTGCCGGTTCCAGGGATTAGGTTCGGGGCATTCTTGAGGAGGGACCTCATTCAGCATTCTACACATATGTTCTACCTTATAAATACTGCCAGTACTACCAAGTGATACCCCTACGAGCAATGTATGAGAATTTTGGTTGTTCTGCAACCTCATCAACTCTTGGTCTATTCCATTCTTTTCTCTTATTTCCTGTCTAGCTCACAAAACTCCAGAAAGTCAAACGTTCTGTATCCACAACTATGTCCAAGCCCTTTCTCTCTCTAAACAAAGTATCTCCTCCCCTGTTTCTTTTTTTATTATTATTTAATTAATTAATTTTTTTGGTTGCATTGGGTATTGTTTGCTGTGCATGGGCTTTCTGTAGTTGTGGCAAGCGGGGGCTACTCTTCATTGCGGAGCACGGGCTCTAGGCGTGCGGGCTTCAGTAGTTGTGGCACATGAGCTCAGTAGTTGTGGCTCACAGGCTCTAGAGTGCAGGCTCAATAGTTGTGGCACACGGGCTTGTTGCTCCATGGCAGGTGGGATCTTCCCAGACCAGGGATCGAACCCGTGTCCCCTGCATTGGCAGGCAGATTCTTGACCACTGCGCCACCAGGGAAGTCCCCCCAATGCTATATCTGTTAAACAAGAACATTTAAAAAAATGAGCTCTATCTTACAATAAAATGGCATACCTAACGAGGTGACACACATTTTGTCACTAAATGTATTTAAGCAGAAGCTAGATAAACATTTGTAGGAAGGCTGTAGAGGCAAATTCTATATTGAATAGAGGTGCTCTCTTAGAACAAGCCAGAGATTTGAAGTTGAAGGACCTAGGTTTTGGCTTCACTACTTACTGTATAACCATGAGCAAGTTATTTAGCTTGTGTGAACTTCAGTTTCCTTATTTTCACAATGGAAATATTACTAATTTTCATGCATTTGCAGTTATTGTCAAATGCTACCTCCTCCAAGATACCTGGTCACATAACCATTTCTGTAGTATGGGGATATATATTTTTTAAACATAGTTACCTATACTTTTATTATAGCCCTGATCACACTGGACTATAATGGCATATTTATTTATTGCTTCTTGCATGCGTCTTCAAATTCTGTAAAGGCAGGTATTTTATGTGTGTGTTTATTACTGTATTTTCAGTGCTTAGCAGAATAAGTTGCACATGGTAGTGTACAATGAATGAATGAATCTTATTTCTGTTACAGGACTGGTCTGAGAATCTAGTAAGATATTGGCAATAAAAGTTCTTTTTAAATTTCAGAGCACTTTCAAGATGCATTGTTTTGTTCTTGTCATTAGTATCTTGTCAATCCAGGCAGTAAGTGTCTGGGGTAGTAACTGAAGCAGACTGGAGCCTCCTCATCAGGAGGAAGATGCTGGCAGGGGAGTGACATCTGTCCCGTCTGAACTTGTCCTTGAGGAACAGGGGGTGCTCTCTACAGGACACTATTTTTTGCCTCTCTGAAGAGCAGCCCTAATTACTGGTGATAATTAGATGCAATTTAAGGTCCTCAGGGCAATCTGTAGAAGTGCAAATTGCATCTAAGCTCTTCCGGATTTGATGTCCTTTCCCTTGATGTCTCCTCCCATCTCTCTTCCTGTGAAATAAGAGCAAAAGAAGGAAAAGGGGCCTAAAGGGGGCCAAAACTTAATGGTCATCTCTACAAAGGGCCTCTTTTCTGGCTATCCTCTGCCGAGTAAACTTCAAGTGCCGTTCAGGTGACTGCAAGCATTTGGGGGGTCAGAGGAGTGTACGGAGAAGGAGAGTCACTTACTCTTTCATTCCTTTGACAAAAATTTGAGCGTTTTCTCTGTGCCACGTGCTGAGAATGCAGAGGTGAGCAGATGTGGGCCCCAATGCTCTTGAGTTGCTCCCAGTCTGGTGGGAAAGACAGTTATGGAAATAGACAATTGTAAGGTAGTCTGATGATGCTGCTTGAAAGAGAAACAAAATTGATAATGACAGCTACCATTTATTGCTCAGGTAATAGTCTAGATGCTTTACATCCATTTAATCTAATCTCTGTAATAACTGTAAAATGTAATAATTCCCTTTTTTTTAGATGAGGAAAATGGGGCTCAAGGAACTAACTGGAAAGGTAGAGGCAAGTTTGTTGAGGTTACTGAAGTGAGGGAGACAGTAAGGTTCTCTGTGCTTAGGACAAACAGAATGCTTAGATAAAGAGATGGATCTGTTACTGGCCAAAACGTCAAGGTGAACCTCAGAAAATTAGCCCAACAAATCAGTTCTGAACTTGCCTCCTAAGTCTATTTTTCTCGATTTTCCTGAGTTTCCACCCTTAGAACATTATCCTTTATCTTAAGATTTTGAATCTTCTTGATATACAAAGTTGGTAGGTGAAAAGAACTTGGATTTTGAGTCAGAAGGGACAAAATGATGGCCTCAAACCGAATCATTTAATAGCTGACAACAAGATGTGTGGCTTTCTCAAGCTAGCCAATGACTTGGAAACCCTCTAATCTGATATTGTTTAAGTATTTGTTTAAGAGTTTAGGGAAGAGTCTTAGTGCTGCATGGGGGAAGAGGACAGAAGGAAGACCCCTACTTACAGGACATAGCTTCTGTTCTTATCTGGAGAATTTCAGCATTGACTTCAAATTTGCAAACCCTCTCAGCAAAATGAAAATCTGAAGCTAAGGACTTACCTTACCTCTCTAACCTATTAGTAAAAATCTGTTGTAGTGCAGGCGTGGGAGTCTTCTCTCCTACACACATCTCTACCCCAACATCTTGGCAAGGTCTTCTTTCCCACCACACAGCAGACAGTTCTGTTACATGCAGTGGTTACCATCATCTCATTATACTTTCAGTTATGCTGAATGGATCTTAGAGATTAGCATGATTGGCAGCTGCCCCTATGTCCTTCCCCTAATCAAAATCTGGTTTGAATTTTACCTTGTTTCTTACCTTCTAAAATTGGAATAATGATAATACCTATCTGGCTTCTCAATCCAACCTCATTTGCTGCCAACTTCCCTAGGGAAAGACTGTGCCAGCCATGTGGGTCCAATGGAAAAGGTCATTATCCTTCCTGGATTGAAGTTTCAGGTTTCCTATCTCCAGCTCCTCTGCCCCTGCCTTGGTTTTAGATGCAGCAGAATTGGGGAATGGTTTCTCTTCTATTGGAGGCATAAAAAAAAACTTTGATTATCTTTTCCTTTTCTGTGCTAAGACTTAAAGAGGTACATTTGTAGGATGGGGGTCTAGTGGTTTGGTCCTGGGGAATAAAGAATGATAGGACAGGGCCCATAGGGGAGAAAGCAAAGGACTCCTTGCTTAGGGCTGGTTTCAGGCTCTGGGTGTGAGAGGTGAAGGCAAAGAGGTCCTTAAGTGAGAAGGGAGGCAAGGATATCAGAAAGAAGCCCTAGTCAAGAACAAAAGCTAACAGATAATACCTCCTATTTCCTGAACATCTTCAAGATGCCAAGCACTGTCATAAAATCCTTGCATATTTTATTTACCGCAATCCTCAAACAACCCTATGAGTTACATATCGTTTCACCCATTTTGTAGACAAAGAAACATAGGCTCAGAGACTTCAAGACACCGCAAAATCACAGCTAGTACACTGTAGAGCTGGGACTTTACTCCAGGTCCCTCTAACTCAAAGGGCTATGTCCTTTTCTCATGACAATCTCTTTCTATTCCTCTGGGATTAGTCACTCCACATTAAAATGATTTAAAATTATTGACTATATCTTGAAATTTTCTAAAGCGCAATCCGTTTTGTTGTTTTAAATGAGTTGTTTGTTTTACATTCCCTTGAGTTTTGGGGTAGTATGTAGTTGATGAATGAATTAAATAATTGATTAAACCCATTTTTCTATTAACATTATAATAGCACTTCCATTAATATGAAAATATTAATGTGTCTCAGAAGTTTCCTTTCACATTATAATGGCTATATTAAAATTTCAAATATAACAATGAGATTCTAATTGTTTTGCAGAAACAATTAAAAAAGGCTATATATAAATGCTCTGAAAGAACTATGGGATGTTCATGAAGTACCAAAGAGGAATTTTCAGGGAAGTTGATATGAAAAAAGCACATTATTTTCATTAAATTGGGCTTTAATTGCAAAATCACAGTCGTTTAAGGAGAATCTTTTGTTTTGAGCATTATAGTGAACAGAACAAGAGTTGGCAGGTTAAAGCATACAATGTGACAATTTAGACAATGAAGTGTAATCCAAATTCAGGTTTATTTAAAGGCTTGCATGACCTTCTTCATGGGGGTATGTTGCATATATCCCATTTGTCCCACCTGCTCCTCTCTTTACCCTTTTGCTCTATCTTCCACCTCGCCCCCAGGCTGACCTGTATGGATCACATCAAGAGACTCCCTTGACATATGGTTTCTGTTTCTGTTCAGCCAATCAGGGCTACCACCAAAAGATGAGAGAGTGGGAGAAACTGTAATGTGGTATTTATTTCTCCAGTATGTGAGGGGGACATACTAGCTGGCTATGTCCCTTGATTGAAGTTGTAGTTGCTGTAAAGTGGTCCTCTCAACACAGCACCTCAACTTCCAGGGTGTGGTAACCACTCCCTCTCCCTCTCCTTTCCATTTCCTGCCTCTAGGTGGTATCTCAACTCTGGCTACAGTACTATCCGTACTGGGTTTTCTTACACTCTGTTTCCACCTTTGAAAATAGTCCTGCTTTAAACTGTTTATGTATTAGCTAGTTTGAATATGCCACCTAATTTCTTGCTGGGACCCTAAGTATTAACCTCTATGTGGTGTTTTGTTTACTTGCTCATCTTAGTCTTGGTTTTTTCACAAAAGCATGAAATTGTCTCAGTTCAAGTACTAAATTTTAGGCAAGTCCCATCATCTCTCTAGACTTTAATTATATCATCTCTAAGTTGGGTATAATGATTTCTACATCTCAGGTTGTTATGAGGATTAAATATAGAAAGTTGAGTAAAGTATTTAGCACAATTATTGGCATATAGTAGATGCTCTGAAAATACTGGCTTCCTTTTCTTTCCTTTTTTAAATTGCTTAACACTTGTATTTGTCAAAGGAGAATATATGATTTTGGGGAATTGATGGAGCAGGCAACACTTTAGTAAATGTGACAGTGACTTTTTAGGCACTGGAGATGTTTAAGCCCAGCCTGGGTGCCACTTGGCAGGAATGCTAAATCTGAGAACTAAAATGAAAAGGCAATCTGATGAATGGAGATTTCATCCCCTCCTCCACCGTGCAAGACCCAACTCCACCATTTTTAAAGAAGGAATCAATTACCTGGGTAGGATTCTCTAATAATGCCCACACTGCAAGGGATAGGATTTCAAAGTGAGCCTGTTCCTTGGTCTACTCACCCACCCTCACCTGGACTCTCTGCCATCCCTTGAATAGGACTTTAAAAGTGGCATGCTAAATAAAATAAACCAGATAGAGGAAGACAAATACTGTATGATATCACTTGTGAAATCCTAAAAAAAAAAAAAAAAAGTTGAACTCATAGAAACAGATTCAAAAAGTGGTTGCCAGGGGTTAGGGTTGGGGGAAATAGGGAAAAGTTGGTAAAAGAGTACAAACTTTCAATTATAAGATGAATAGGGTCTGAGGATCTAATGAATAATATGTTGACTCTAACTGATAATACTGTATTGTATAATTGCAGTTTGTTACGAGAATAGAACTTAAGTGTTCTCACCAGAAAAAAAAAATGTACATATGTGAGGTGATGAATGTGTTAGTTAACTCAATAGTAGGAATCCTTTTACAGTGTATACGTATATCAAATCATCATGTTGTACACTTTAAATATACTGTAATTTTGTCAATTATACCTCAGTAAAGCTGGAAAAAAAGTAGCCTTGCAGTCTTGAGTCTGGCTGGCTCAAAACATATCTCACTCATGTACCACACACCCTTTGTATCCGTATCTATTTTCTTTTTTTTTTTATGAAAACCTTGCTTTATTTATTTATTTATTTTTACATCTTTATTGGAGTATAATTGCTTTACAATGGTGTGTTAGTTTCTGCTTTATTAACAAAGTGAATCAGTTATACATATGTTCCCATATCTCTCCCCTCTTGCATCTCCCTCCCTCCCACCCTCCCTGTCCCACCCCTCCAGGCGGTCACAAAGCACCGAGCTGATTTCCCTGCATCTATTTTCATTTAATAAATTTTTTGCACTAAATATGTGTTTGACTCTGGAGAAACAGCATTCAGTCAGTAGATATTTGCTGATCACTTACTGTGTGCTAGATTCTGTTCTAGGTCCTGGGGATACAACTTGAACAAAACGAAGTCTTTTTGCTCATGAAACTTTCATTCTACAGGGTGAGACACACAATAAAACAATACATACTATGATATCAGCTACTGGTAAGTGACATGAAGAAAAGGAAAACAGTAAGAAGAAACAGGGAGTTATAGAAGGAGGGTTATTTTACATATTGTGGGACATCTGGGCAAAACTCTGAATGAAATAAGGGAGTGAACCATCTGAAGATGGCTCTAGAGGAGAGCAGTCCAGGCAAAGGGAACAGCATGGAGTTGAGGCCCAGAGGTGAGAACAAGCAAGAAGGCCAGTGTAACTGAGTATAGTGAGCAAGTGGTAAGAATGAGATCTGAGAAATAGCCAGGCGTCGGATCAGATGTAGAACTTAGTAGGCTATGGTGAAGACTTTGGATCTTGCCCTGAATTTTTAATGGGGAGGCACTAGAAGCCTTTGAACAAGGGAAGTGATATGAATCTAATTCATAGTTTAAAACATCACTTGGCTGCTGGCTAGAGAATAGACTAAAGGGACCAGTGAAGGGAAAGAGCAAGAGTGAATGCAGGGAGGTGAGTAGAGAGGTTGTTGTAGTAGTCCAGGAGAAAGGTGAGGAGGGCCGCAGGCAGGGAGGCTGCTGCAGTGGCCCAGTGGAAAGGAAATGGTGGTTGGAGGGAGACTAATAGCGAGGCAACTGCAGTGGTCCAGGGGAGAGCCGGTGGGGCTTGGGTACTAGAGGTGAAATGCTGAAAAGTGATTGGATTCAGGACATATCACTCACATAGGGTCAAAAGAACATGCTTGCGGATATAATGTGAGATGTTAGAGAAAGAGTGCAGCCAAGGATACAGGCTAGGTGTTTGGCCTCAATGACTGGTTAGTACAATCGAAGGAAGAAAGTCAGGAATTCAATTTCAGACATGTTAGATTTGAGATGCCCGCTAAATATCCAAGTAAAGATGTCTAGAAGGTAATTAGATATATGTCTGGAACTCAGGGGAAAGGTAGGGCATGAGATAAATATTCAAGAGTTAGCAGTATCTAACTGGATTTTAAAGCTCCAGGATTGGATCAGAGTGTAGAACAAGGGCAGAATGCATGCTGGCCCTGGAGCGGGCAGGCCCTGTTTCTCTCCTCTGCCATTCTGTGAGGTCCTGGTGAAACAGGGCCATCTGGATATGGGGTACCTTCTCAGGCTTGGAGTTATATACATCAGGATTCTGATTCTAGCTCCACCACTAGTCAGCCATGTGGCCTTGGGGAAACTTAACCTCTTCAAACCTGTTTTCTCATTTTTGAAAGGGACATGTTAATAATAATGAATGGAATGTAACAGGGCCTGATACATAACAAGCCCTTAATAAATGTTAACTGTTAATTTCTAGAGGATCATACTTATTAATGTTAGGAACCCAGTGCTTTCCCCCTTCCTCCTCTCCTCTTCTTTCCTCTTCTTGGTGCAAAATGATTGCTTTTTCAGCTCTTATAATATCTCATTTGATGCAGAGAACAAATCTATTTTTACATCTATGTACTGTTTATTTACATAGATTATGTCTTCATTGTATTTAATATCTTAAAGTCTTTTTTTTGAAGGAAAAAAATGACCTGGACAGACAGTGCTTGGTCAAAGAATGAGTGATTTTTAACTAATTATTTAGTAAGAAGCCGTCATTTATGTGCTTGGCTAAATTTTCCCCTTGTTTCTCAAATCTACTTGGGAGAACTCAACACAGTTTTAGTCTGTAGACGGGTTTATACGGTAACTATGATTTCAAAGACTGTTCATTTGAAGTACAGTTCATTTGAAGTACAGTTTTGTAAATAGAATTGGATTTCAAATGAGAATTTATATGCAGAAATCTCACATAGAATCTATTGTATGGAGTGCTCTTGATATACCTTTGATGATTTGAATCAGACACGTTAAGGAGGATCAGTGAGGTGATGGTGATGGTGCTGTGTGCTCAAAAATCAAAGATTTTTATGGTGGGGAAAAATCTTTTTGTAGTCACTTGCTGATTCCTAGTCAGTTTTTAAGCACTGCCTATGTACGAGGTGCTGGGTGTACCAAGACAATAAGGAAAGCTCACTATTCTCAAGTAGTTTCTATCTAGGAGAGGGAGCAAGCACACACACACACACACACACACACACACTCACTCACACACACACACACACTCACACACTCACACACACACTCACACACACACACTCACACACACTCACACACACACTCTCACACACACACTCACACACACACACTCACACACACACACTCACACACACACTCACACACACTCACACACACTCTCACACACACTCACACACAGTCACACACACACACTCACACACACACACACACACACACACACTCTCACACACACACACACACTCACACACACACACACTCACACACACACACACTCAAACATGAGTTCACTGAACTGTGTAGATGTTATGGTAAAAATCTCTTCAGGGAATAAGGAACAGTAGAATCCTACACTTAATTAATTAAAAACTAAGGCCCACCTATGAGTATAATTGCGAGTATTCCCTCTAGCTTGAAGTCTCTCTGTAATTGCTTCCAGCCAAGGAGAGCACTGACAGACAGCGTAAAGTGATGGTGTTTGTTGACCAAGAGAAGAGAGATGCTTGTCAGTGACTCTGAATGAGGGAAATGCTTGTTTCCTGGTATTGTCTGGAATGGCAACAATGAGGACCTGGAACACTGTGGGAAACTTTAAAATATTTAGACTGTGCCAACCTACAGTTGAGGTATTTGTGTACTTAACTTGATAGAGAGATGAATTATACATTGGAGTCTTTTCCTATCGTTTCATCTACGTGTGTTGACGAACGTCCCATCATTCTCTAGGAAGCACATGCCATGGGGATTACTGCAACGTTCTGCAGACAATTTACTTGTAGGGTTTTTGTCCCATATGCTGCTTTCTCTCCATAACAGCTGCCTTTTTATTTATTAAAACACAATCACTGAACAGGGAACTTTTCCAGACACCCTTTTCTCAAAGTGGCATTTTTGAGTGCAGACTGAATGCACTCCCTAGTGAATGTATAGTTACTCCCAAGATGTTGTCTCTTTGAAGTGTAAGAAAGTCCTTGGCCAGCTCAACACAGTAGCCAACAATTTCAGTTAAAATTCAATTGTAATTAAAAGAGAAAACATATTGTCTTAATTAAAATCAAAAGCTGAAAACTCTACAATTTTATGCCAACTGTCAGTGCATTAGATTAGATCCTATATATTTTTTCATGAATAATGTTGGCCCTATCCACATGTTCTTCCTTGACCATCTATCCAGGCACACAGATTTGTCTATTTCTTAATTTTCAAAAGAGCATATCATATCCTCCATTTAGTTGACTGTAAGAGTATAAGATTATATGCTTTTAAGTACCTGAGTAGACTATTTGTATTCCAAGAATTTGACACAAAGTGGAACCTCAAATTCTTTGCTGACTTATTCTAAATAAAAGCCTAGTTGCAAGAAACAGCATTAATGGAAGTCTGCTTGAAGATATACAGTTCATTAGTTCTTCTGTCCTTGGACCACACTAGATAACCTGAGAGCTGCATTGCTGGACTGCATTACCTTTGTGCTTCTTAGAGTTGCTTTTGTAGAATTGCCCTTTGACATATTGCCTTTGGCCTGCATTGAGGGACTCCATAAAAATAATATTATGAATTTTCTCAGTGAATTTACTCTACAGATGGTAAGAAAAAATTTCTGAAAGCATGAGAAAAATTTGTCAGATTTCATTACCAGGAAAAAATATAAGTAGTTGGCTTATTTTTGCCCCAAGCAGCTAGATTATTTTTTATTTTATTAACTGTTAAGAACATATGACTTTTCATAATTCCTTCTTTGCTTTGGCTACTAGGAAACTCAAATTTAAAACCTACTTCTAATGAGTACACATAACTTTATGGTATGCATCTGTTTGTGATAACTTCACTTCAAACTTTGTTTCATTTTCCTCCCCATGATATCTTGTCTTCATTTCCTGTTTTGTTTATTATTTGTATTTCTCTTATGTACATTTCTATAAGTCACCTCAAATTTATTTTGGACCTAGAACTGCAAGCACACTCATACACAGACACAGACACACAATGACATTTTTTGTCATCATGAGGTCGAAGGTCCAGGAAATTAACTGACTTGGTCCCTTTTTTCATGTGTTTGATATAAAGCAAATAGATTTTTTCCCTGATATTTCTAGATTTTTATTGTAAAAGATATATTGGCTCAGTTTGTTTTGGTTTTTGGTTTTTGGTTTTTCATTGCTTTTTTTTTTTTTTTTCATCAAAAGTGAGTGTGCACTGAGTTTAAGTAGAGAGAGAATCTCTGGCTACCTTGGGACAAGATTTGAGACCCACTATTAGGTTTGATTTGCTCTCTCCCCACAATTTGTCCTAGAAGACATTCCTTTTCCTAGAATGATACTCGTGTGTAATCACACATATGTAGAAGATCCGTCAAATGGCAAGGTTCTGAGGTAGTTTGAGGGAGATTGTAGTCCAGTTACCCCTCTCTATTGAATTATTAAATATTGGTTTTGGGAGTCAGGTAGATTGGGTTCAAAATCTAGTTCTTCTATTCAGGAGCAGTAAAACATTGACATATTACTAAACTCCTCTCTCTCTCTCAAATACTTTATCTTTAAAAAGGGGATAATAATTCTTATATCCCAAGATTACTGTGAAGTTTGAACAAGGTAATGGGCTTAGCATGGGCCTAACACACAGAAAATGCTCATTAATTGGTGGATATTATTACTATAATGACCACTACTACTAGTCTTATCCACCTTTATATCTATTCCCTGCCATTGCTGGGTGTCCTGCATACCCGTACAAGGTGTTTATCACCATTGGGTTCATCTATTCAATTCAGTTATTGTGCCAGAAACTTCTAGATGTTGAAAACGTAAATATAGACATAGAGTGTCTACCATCAAGGAACTTATACCCTAGTGGAGGGAAACAAAATGTCAGATAGTGATAAATGCCATGAAGAAAATAAAACAAGGGAATGAAAGAGAGTGACTGTAGTTAGGGGTCTAATTTAAATTAAGTGGTCAGGAAAAACTCCTTGTGGGGTGACATCTGGAAGATATCTGAAAAATGAGAAGGAGTTGAGAGAAGAGCATTCAAGAGAGAGGAGGAGAGGAAGCAGCAAATAAAAAGGCCTTGGGATAGGAATGAACTTGATGTATTTGAAGAATAGAAAGAAAGCATGTCGGCAGAACAGAGGAAAGAAAGCAGTGCAAGATAAAATTGGTGGAGGTCACATCATAGTTATGAGTTTAGCCATTTTTTTTTTTCATCTGCATGGGAAAGCATAGAAGTTTTTAAGCAGGTATATGAAACGATCTGATATTAACTTTCAAAACCTGTTCCCTTAAACAGTATGCAAAATCCATCTTCCCATGCTTTTTGCTCTGCTGAGAAATTCCTTCATCTTTCCTTTATTCCTTGGTGAGCTCTTAACCACCCATCCATCAAGGCCCAGCTCAAAATGGTCTAAATGACCCCCCATGTCACATATGATTTCTCTGTGCCCCCATTACATGTGCACACATCTCTATCACAGAACTCAGAACACTTCTTATCATGGTTAGGATGCCTGTATCTCTTGCAAAACTGAATTTCTCAGGGCATGAGGACAAGACTGTGTCTTATTAATCTTTAAATTTCCCATACTTAGAAAAATGCTCCCACAGAGAAGATGCTGAATGTGTGCTTGAGTTTTGCATTATCCATATAGAGCTGCTTTGACTGACTCAGGTAACTGAGAATTAACCAAGTATTTTTGCTTGTTGTGTTTTTGGCTGTGCCGCTTGGCCTATTTCCCCAACCAGGGATTGAACCTGGGCCTACGACATTGAAAGCACCGCATCCTAACCACTGGACCTCCAGGGAAGTCCCTTAACCAAGTTTTTTAATTGGAGGTAGCCAGGTGGGGCATACTAACCTCATAGGCAGGGCTTCAGTTCTCTTTTCTGTAGCCTGCATCTGTGGGCTGCTTGGCATTCAGAAGCACTTTTGATCAGCTGAGGCTGTGCTCCTCCCAGTGACATGGACACTGATACAGCTATATTCTGACTGATTTACAGGTAAATAGAGATGCAGTTTTCCACCAAAACTAATCCAGAAAGAGCAAAGTTGCCACCCTTTTCACCCTTATCCTCCCAAATACATATTTACAATGCTGGGAATCTATCTTCAGCAAGCTGGAAGCCTTGAGCTGGACTGCAACTCATTTTTGAGAAATACCACCTTCTGTAAGGTCTCAGCCCAGAAGGACAAGAACCATTGCTGAATTCATTTTCCAAGTCATTCCTGCCTCTGGGACTGAGGCAAACCATGCTGTCTAATAAATCTTCCATTAAGACCTCTCTCCTTTCATTTGCCTCTTGATCCCATCACCTTTGTCTTCACTCCACAGGATTTATTTTCTTCTCATCTTTTTTCCCTTATTGCAATAATTTGTCAGTTTGCAGAACACTTTCTTAGGCTTACGCTTCAAAATGGAAGACCAGCTTGGGGAGAAGGGTGTAGTCTCCCTGATCTCTACTCTCACAGCCCTCCTCTTTCCACACTTAACACCACTTTCCAACACCTTCCCCAAATTTCAGACCTACCTCAAGATTCCCTCTAGAACTCTCCCAGAAAGGATTAGGCCAGTTGTGAGAGCTTTTGATAGGAAGCTGGTTGCTTTTCAATAGTCCTACCTGGAAAAAGAACCTACCTGTTTCTTCTGTTTTAGCCAACATTTCTCCAAAGTCCACTATGTCAGCTCTGGTAACGTTACCTGGATCTTCTCCCTCCCTTGGTGCCATCACAGGCAAAGCAGAGGATGCAGATGTAAAGCAGGAAAGGTCGTTTGGAGAAAGTGGAGCAAATATCTAATGCATTTGACTGATGATATTCCTTAGTCTTGTATTCAAACCCCACCCTATTCCCTACAATTGAATTCAAGCTCCTCTTCAGACTCCTCACCAATGATTCCCACATAAAACCTATGCTTTAGCTTCATGGTGTAGTTACCTTGAATACATGTCATGCATTCTCATCTCTTGTCCTTTTCATATACACTCCCTCTGTCTGGGAAATCTTTTCTCCCATTTGAATTCCTCTTCAGGAATCCTTCTGTGATTACCTCACCTGTCTCTCCTTTGAAGGTCCCCATTACTTAGTAAGGTAGTGTTCTGTTTAAGTGTTAGCTGTGGAGTTGAAGCCTGGACTAACTGCCACTGACTAGCTGTGTGATCTTAAATGACATCTTATGTGGACACTGTACATCTCCCTCACTGTACACTTCTTATTCAATCCAAGAAGCAGCTGAATGTCTGAGCTACCCCTACAAAGAGGTGAAACAGGCAGATGCTTACATAGTATGATTTGAGGCTATCATGTGATATGAAAATTTTCCTTTACTGGCCTTTGATTAAAGCTTTGAAGATATCTTATAAAATTTCATTATAAAGAAATTCTTAGAATCATAACCTCATAGACTTTAGAATCCTTGAATGTCAATTCTGTGAAGATCCTTTGAGCCTCAGTTAGTTTAATCTTGTTTTGTTTTGTTTTTAAGCTTCTTGTTTTATAGTTTGATAAATTGCTTTTCAGAGAGGTAAATAAGTTGGCAAAGACCATATATGTAATTCAAAATTTCTTTATCAACATTATTCATCAACAACATAATTTTAATTATCTAGAAGGCAAATATGTCTTACGTTGGTGTTGTTTTTTTGTCTCAATTAAATTGATTATGTATAAGATAGTTTCTTTAGTTACTAAGTGTAGAAATGTATTCTTTTTAACTTAGATAAAAGGAAATGCATTTGAAGGATATTAGGGACCTACAGAATCAATGGGAAGTGGAGAGAGAACTGGACTTGAGGGTGAACAAGAAGTGAAGAGCTTTAGCACCAGGGAGAGGAAACCACAAAAAAAGTGGCCTTTGAGTGGAGCAGTCTGGTCGGGAAATGAAGGATCACCAAGTCTTTCATTATTTTCTCTGTCTTCAAGGTACAGATTCCATGGAAGTCAGATCTGATTAGCCTAGACAGGGGTATGTGCTTTGGCATGGGATGGCAAGGCCTTTTTCCCTGTGACTCCAACAGACTGTACAAATGAAGAAGGAGTCATTTAAGTATAGGAAATAGTTTGCTATACTTTGCTTCCTTTTGTTAGGAAGAGGAAATATATGCCAAGCAGCCAATATTTACTGATGCCAACTACAGTAAGAATCCTTCATTCAAAGAGAGTGAGGCAGATAATACCAATAGCTCCCAACTGTAAAGCTCTGGTGTATGTCAGGGACATTACATGTATTTTCTTATTAGATCCTTTGAACAAATCTGAAAGAAAAATAATATCATTCCCATTTTAAAAATCAGAAAACTGAAGGTAAAAGAGAATAAATCAACCGCTTGCCAAAACCTGGATTCAAAACCAGAACTAAAATCTATGTTCTCCCTGTTGCTCCAAGCCTTCGTGCATGTGAAGAGGCTAATGCAATTCCTGGCACCTAGTAGGTTCTCTGTCCTGGAGGAGCAGGAGCCTCAGGGAGACATTACTGGCACTTGTTTCCCCCAGAAATCCACTGGTCTTCACTTTATTTAGATGTTACCTCATCAGAAAGGCCTTCCATGACCACCCGGTATAACTAACATCACCCCCTTCCATTACTTTCTATTCCTTTATCCTTATGTTGCCTTTTTTTTCTTCATAGCACTTATAACCTCCTGACAAATATGTATATAAACATATAAATAATATCTAAATATATATATTAATATACCATATATATATTTTTTTCTCTCTCATAAAAACAGGGACTTTGTTTTATATAGTAATTTATCCTCAGCATTGAGAACTGTGCTTGATAAATCATTGTTTGATCAATGAACAAAACACATATAACTGGAAGAGCGGTTCTCAGCTTTGCCTCTAACCTCCAGTGTGGCTTTGCCCAGTCACTGATGTCTCTAGACTTCAGTTATAAAATGAAAGGCCCAAACCCACCCACTCCCACTTGCCTTGTTTCTTGCCATCTGAATTCTGTTTATCTGTTTGTTTGGTTTTTGAATATTGTGCCTCTCTGCTAGCTTTTTTCTGCAGAAAGCACTTTTGAAGAACTAAAAATTGTTTGAAAGACACTGGACTAGATGATCCCAAAAGTCCCATCTCTCTATGAAAGTGTATAGTTGTGTCAGTATAAAGAGTTAATAGACCTCCCAGATAGATTACAAAGAAAATCTTTCAAAAGACAATTATGTATTTCTTATTGGAAGAAAATAAAATGTTCCTCATCTCCTATACTTCTGGTTCCCAAATTTCAGGAAGCTGAGAGATGACTTGTGAAGTTCATGTACTCGTTTCAGTTACCAAAAGCTCTTTATTGAGTCCACTTTATTATTTTAATTAACATAATAACCCTGAAAAGTGGGAGGTTGTGAAATACAGGAATTTAGAGCTTCTAAGATTAATAAGTCCACTGAGGTATGAAAGCTCTTTCACATAAATTTTTAACTGTGAAGATCCACTGTGTAGAAAGGAATCTGTACCATTCACCGGCAGATGATGGGTACTGAGAAGTGGACTTAAACACTGTCTTCCATGTGATGAAGACCAAAATGTCAGAGCTGACTCCTATGAATCAGCATTTCAACCAGTTATGTCAGGAGCTCCTTTTAAAATGTAGCTCAAATTATTTCATTACTCTCAATATCTCTACCCTACGTGGCTTCTCACACAAAACTCTTACTAAGGGCTGCAAGCCCCTATAAAATGGTCTCCTCTCTCCCTTTCTACCAATCACCTCCTCACTTATTCCTGTTCAATCATACTGACCTTCCTGCAGTTCCTAGAGATACACCAAGCTTGGACCTTCGTGCTTGTTGTTCCCTCTGGGCCACTATTTTCTTGGGGATATGTATAATATAATATAATATTGAATAAATACTGAATATAATATTGAATATAAGATAATATAATAATCCATATACGTGTGGATTATTTCCTCACATCATCCAGTTTCTACTAAATGGTTGTCTCTGTGACCACCCTAATTAAAATTGCCCCCTCCATTACCCTCTCTCCCCTTACCTTGCTTTATTTGTATTCATTACACTTATCATTACTTTACACTGTATTATGTAATACATTGATTTATTTGTTTGTTTATCTCTCCTTCTCACAACTTAAAAGTTCCATGAAAGCATGGAATTGCTTTTTTACCTCTGCTTCCCCAACATCTAGAAGAGTGACAACATGGGAAGCTCTCAGCAATATTCATTGAGTCAAAAAGGAAGGAAAGGGTGAAAGGAAGGACGACATCAAGGTTGATTCTGAGGTATCTGACTTGTACAATTGGACAGATGGGGATGGTGGAGCTACTCACTGAGTTGGGAGGGCCAGGTTTAGGGGAGGTCAGGAGATTCATTATATTCAGGTTGAAATTGAGGTAATTTCGAGACATTCAAGAGGAGCAATTAGGTTGGCAGATGGATAAGATGAGCACATAATTTATCATCATCCCAACTGAAAATGAACAGGGAAACTAAAAATAAAATTTTATATATTTTTGAAATATTTCATGTATTGACCACCAATTGTTTTCTTTGTTGGATTTACAAAACAATTATTTTAAAAATCAAAATTCATTCTAAAAGTAAAATTAATATACATCCATGTACATTAAAGCAAAATTTTTTTAAAACTTACATTCATTTTCTTAAAATAGCACTGTTATTTTTGGCATACATTTACACACTTTAATCAGTTTTTTAGTTACATGTGTATCTAATACTATGTCATTGGTATTTTTATGAAAAATATTTTTTCTAATATGGCTTTATTATTTTTAGTTTTTGATGTCATTGCCTTCAAGTCTTCTTTAGAATTGAATTTTTATGGTTAACAAGTTTGAAATTCTTGACACATTCAATTGATTCTCCTTTATAGATCATAATATTCTTAAATAAAAGGCATTATCTCTCTAGGTACTGAGGTACCTGGTAGAGTTCAGCAGATTCTCCCAAATTGAGGACATTCTCAGTTACAAGCTTTTTAGTATTGAAATATATGAACGTTTCAGTCCAAATATATTCATAGTTACTATCTTGTTTACTCCTTTCCAAGAAATTTTCTTAAGATAAATTTTTTTTATAAAACAACTTTTGTCAAAGTGCTTTTCCTTGATTCTTTTAAATTTTCACCAAATGCAGGTGCTACAAAATTGTAGCCCTTCTCAATTTCATTCCACTCTGGTACAATATATAAATATCTAATTAAAAATAGGAGCTTCATCAAAAAAATTATCCTCCTAAACTGAGGTTTCCCAAAGTATGATCATTGAATTTCAGAATTAAGTCTTATATTTCAATTGTGCTTTCATCATTTAATTTGTGCAGTTCCTCCCTTGCTTTTGTAGAGATAAATGTCATGTCTCCTATTTGAAAGCTTTGTTTTCAGTAATTGCAATTTGATAAAAGGTTTAAGAATTAAAATACTTTGGTGCTTCATTTGTTGAATACTTGATTAAAGATTTCCAATTGATTTTGAACGAAATGCAACCAAAATTCTGTCCTCTTTTAAAGATCTCATTAACAAAATTTAGGGGTCTCATTAACAGCAAAAACAAAAAGCAAACATAAAAACACAGCAAAATCAACGTTGATTAACAAAGTGGCTTATTTAAAAGCTCAAAATCTCTAAGATCCCACTGATGGCAGACAGTAAAGAAAAGAAACATGGTCTGCCTTCCTGAAGCTTAATAAAAATTTTGTTTGTGTGTGGTTTAGCATTAGCTTCATAAAAAATTGTATAGTTTACTTATTTTGTGTAAATTTTGAGAACTGTGGTTTCTGTTTTGAGGGTAGAAAATAGAAGCTTGTTTTGGATGCAATTTTGATTTTTATGGACACCTCCAACCAACTCAACATAAATTTCTACTCCATAGGTTTGTTGATTTAACAAGTACATTGCTTTTACCAAAATTTGTGTTCATATTATCATAACAAAAAAAATAAGTAATTTTATCTTTCATGTTGAACTTTATTTTACTGAATTAACAGTATCATTCCCACTAAGACAGTATTTAGCCTTCAACAGAATGAATTTCCAAAAGCTCTACTTTGATTCCATGAATTGGGTGAAAATAACTGAATTACATTGAAATTAAGTTAAATTATTTTCTATTTGAAACACCTGATGACACTGATATCACATTACTGATTTTAGTTCTTATGCTAACAGAGAAAAGACATTAACAGCTACCACTTTATATACCAGAAAACTTGGAATTAAAACTGATTGAAATGATTTTAGAAGAACAGTCATACACTCTAAGTAAAAGTGATAGCACACATCACTTTGAAGTATGGCTTTTCATTTAAAGTACATTGCTCTAAAATAATTTCAATCATTTTTGTTCTATGGTTCTGCTTTTATATATGTAAATTATAGTCTTTGGACATGAGTTTTCTTAAAATAACTGTTAAACCAAATAGTTGCTGGTGTTTCTTCAGCAGCATTGTGTCTTCTGGTTTTAATGTGGCCATGTTATCAGTACACCCCCTACAGTGGATCATAAATACTTACAAACATTTTATGCATGTGTCATGTTTATCACTGAATTTCATGAGGAATGAAAAGTTAGAACTCAACTTTCCTAAAATATGCACTTTTGTATTTTTGAGCTCATTGCTGGTGAAATGTTTATTGCACAAATTGTTTAGGAGTAACCAAAAAACAAAATAAATAATTTTAGATTTGCACCATATGATAAATATGCTTAGAGCAGACTATTCTCTATAAGCAGGACTGGTCAGTCTCTATTTCCCAAACATATTTCACATTTGCCTAACCTATAATTTTCCATATTTCTGATTGATCCCACCAACTAGTGACCTTGAGGCTCCATTCATCTGGCAGGTTGCTGCATGGGCCACGGCATGATTGTCTAGCATAGCCAGTTACCAGTAGTGAAAACACCTTTGAATATATCTCCCACCACCATTTGGGAACTGGAGGCGTTAACTGCCTTCTTGTATCTTGACAGACACACTTAATTTTATTAGAGAGCACATCTCCTTGAAAGAGAGGTATTGGTTACATTGGGTATGGGAGGATCTGGAACAGAAAACAGGGTTATCACTGTTTTCTTTCCTAACTCTGTGTTTAAATGGTTCCTCATCCCTTGTCACCTTTTCTTTGGTCCCCTATCCTACCTGCTTTGTCCATTTCATACCCTAAGCACACTTAGTATGAGCTTGGAATGCATTATTCTGAATCAAGAGAGTGTGATGCCAACTATCTGTCATACAGAGCCTGGTGATAATCACAGTTACCATTGTGAGCACCTGTTACGTGTCGGGTACCAATCTCATCTATAATTGTCAAAACAGATCTGTGAGCTAGATATTGGTTTCAATTTATAGATGTGGAAATCCAGGCTCAGGGCTACATGACTGATAAGTCATGGAAGTAGATTAGAGCCCAGGCCCACGTTCTTTCTACTGTACAATGACTACAATTGTAAAAGGCATCAAAAGCTGGAATTGAACACAGCTCTGTCTATTCGTTCTAACCCAGCTCTGCCTGACTTATTTATTCTTTCATTCAAGAATATTTACTGAGTGCTGTTGTATAATAGGCTCTGTGCAGGAGGACTCTAAGGAGATTCCAGTCTAGTGACTTCCTATCCAGAACCCTTATTATTATTCCACCTATGGTGGAGCAACAAAATAACTTGGATACAAAACTTGAGCGCAAACCTGAACAAGTTGCAGGTACAGCTGGCCACCCCATCCCAAAGCACCCAGCATTCTGATACTGCCTCATACCCCATCTTATATCCCAACAAACGATAGTTTTGAAAACATAGTCATTTTCACCTAAGAGTCATAACAACCCTAAGAGGGATTTAGGACACATTTTAGTAACCACTTTTTACACAGAGGCACCAAGAAAGGTAGAGTCCTGCCCAAGGACTGCAGCTTAGACTAGCACCCAACTCCTAGCTCTTTGTCCAGTGTCCTCTTCTTGCCTCTTCTCAGGAATCTGGATTGGAGAAGATAGAGTACATGACTTAGAGTCTCTCTTTGCCTGAGGAGCCTGTCCTTGGAGTTTCTGACTGCATTAGCATTCTGCCCGCAGCCACATGTAGGTAGGAATATTGTTGCTGTCCATGACCATGGGGAATAATCAGTCTCAGCTATTCCCCGGCTCTAAACTAGCCAAAGTAATTGGGTTTAATTTTAATTTTTTTAATGGCTTGGAATTAATAGAAGCAGCTGCTGACACAGTGTGTGGGTGTCCTTCTCCAGAAGGCACAGACCAAAAAAAAAAAAATCCTACACATAAAATAAACTCTGAAAAATAAACAACAGAGTGTGTAGGACAAAAAGGTTAATTCAAGAATCGAGCAGTGTCTTTTATCAAAAACTCGGCTGGCAATATGTAGCTCCGTCTCTCTCCTCCCACCACTAGTGCCCATCAACCCCTGATAAGATGGTAATCTGATTAGACACTGGGCGTATAAGTGTGTTGCCTGTAGCTGAGCACTCCCTGGCTCTCTGTTTCCCCCCCTCCCTGTGACTCACCAAGAGATTAGCTGTGACAAAGTGCGGAGAAAGATAAGAATAGATATGCTGGTGACGGGAGCACTATTATAATTATTTGGGGGAAGATAGAATTGGAATTAGGAGCAGGTCCTCTTCGCCTAGGGAGGGTAGATTTATAATGTGGGCAGCCATGCTGGTGCCTGGCTGTGCCAGACGCCTGAGAAGAAAAGGAGGGGCCCACTGGCTCAAGCCAGGAGATGGTCTGGGTTGTTCCAGCCAAACGTAGACTAAAGGCCATCTGTTGTCATGGATGACAAACCAGAGATTCAGCTGCCCTCATGAAGGGAAGAGGGATGAAATCTTTCTTCAATTTCAAACATACCTGGGAAACTGGATGCCAGTTTGCTCCCTGCCTCTGGGTAGATGAAGAAGGGGAAGTAAGAGACTGTTTCTGCAATTGCTGGGTGAATTTCAGATTTCACCCAAATTGTTGGGTGAATTTCACAGCCTTGGTGTGGTGGAAAGAATATGTGTTTATCAGTCAGACCATAGTGTACATCAAACAGGTAGCACATTGTTGGCATATAGGAGGTGTTTAGTATATGTTACTCCCTTTGGAGGTGTCTGAATGACTTGGTTGTGTATACCTCCTTTAGGATGTACCGCCTTAAAAGACAGATTCTTTGTTATTTTTTCCCTCTCTGCTAATTTGAAGAAAAAAGTTTGTGTCTACTGTCAAAGAACACCCTGGGGTTGGAACTCATCTAACATCCATATTTTCTGCTTAATCAGAAAGGAAATTAGGGCTCCTGTCTTTCAGGGGTTTTGAGGAGGGGTAGGGAATGAGTCTTATGTACGCCGTCAGGTCCTGGGCTTTCTCCTCTTCCTCTGTGCTCTGGTAACCTCCAAAATGATGCATTGGGAACTTGGCTGGTGGTTTGGACAGAGGCAGAGAGGATGGAAAATGGGAAGGAATCATCCATCCATTCATTCATTAAACCATAAATTCACCTACTCATTCATTCAACAAACATGCTTTGAGCTCCTCTTCAGGGTCAAGCACTGTGCTAAGTGCTACAGATTTTGAGATGAATCAGAAATACAGGAGTTTCTGTAATTAGTATTTAGAGCAATTAGTTAGTCCTGGAATTGTTGACAAAGACTTCAAAGGGGAAGTGTCATTTGAGCTGGGCCTCACTTCTCTACATAGGAATGCACTATGTAGCAAAGTATGGGAAAGGCAATTACAGATAGAACCGCCTTTAAAATGGCATGGAAGTTCCTGAAACATAATGTATTCATGGCATGACTCACAGCTTCACGTGGAGAGAGCATAATATACAAACCTTGGTGTGGCTGAAATTATTTACTCTAATATGTTAATATCTTAAAGTTCACTCACATATATTCATTTATCCAATTCATGAGCATTTTGGAGTACCTCCTCTATTTAAGGCTTTGTATAGATCCTCCAGAACCAGATGGACAATATATGGTTCCTGCCCTCAAGGAGAACTCAATCCAGTGGTGGAGAAAGGCATATATTCAAGTTGATATAATGAAATAGAGGCTATAGTAGAGAAGTATACATAGTATGATTGTGAACGTGTTCAGTATGTACATGCATGCAGTCTGTGTGTGAGTGTGTGCGTGTGCTCACTCAGCCACATATGAATGCATGACTGAATCTGAGGACGTTGGTTACCCCTCCCTCACACATGTGGAGGGCTTCTTTAGTCATCAGGGTGGACCCAGGATGATGACTTGTTTCAAGAGCTGGATCACCCTTTAGTCTCTGAGTCCTGAGAGCACACACCACAGGTCTTGGAATCAACCTGCATCTCTGGCAGGATCAGGTGTTAGATTCTTTCCTTTCTGGAGTCTTCTAGGGAGTCATGGACAATCTGTTTCTCTTAAGAAGTATTCTTGACCCTACCTTCATTTTTATCATATCATTTAGGATAAAGGAATAACTTCAGAGGACTATTGTGAAGATTAAAGGAGTTAATATATGATGAAGTACTTAGAATGGCCTAAACAATTGTTATACTGTTTCCATTGATATCCGAGACTCTCTGTGCTAAATGGAACCAGAAGTTTGCCTTGTTTAACTTAATACCAAGTACAGGAAACTTTTTTTTTTTTTTTTTTTTTTTCAGTACGCGGGCCTCTCACTGTTGTGGCCTCTCCCGTTGTGGAGCACAGGCTCCGGATGCGCAGGCTCAGCGGCCATGGCTCACGGGCCCAGCTGCTCCGCGGCATGTGGGATCTTCCCAGATGGGGGCACGAACCCGTGTCCCCTGCATCGGCAGGCGGACTCTCAACCACTGCGCCACCAGGGAAGCCCAGGAAACTTTTTATCAGAGCCCTTAAAGCTTCCCATATACTCCCTTGTAACATAGACCTTTCTACTTTCCCTTCAGCTGAAAGTTAAAGAGTCTCTACTTTATACTGAGCTAAGATCTACCTACCTATGATGCCTACCATTTATCTGTGGAGAGGAGTCTTCTTTTCCTTTTACAAGTGCTTTTAAAATAAGCAAGTACTATTTGAAACTTCTCTGTACCATTTCTAGTGAGAAAGAGAGGGAAAGGTAACACTGTTCCTGTCTTCAAGAAGCCTACCTTCTCTTTGAAGAAATCTCCACTTACTTTTGTTGCTTATTGTTAAGGGACAAACCGGTGATAAAACTGCTTTAATATCAAATGTCAAAGTAGAGAAAAATTGATGATGGATGAATAATCAGAGAAGACTTCAGAGAGGAGGTATGTTAAAGGATATAGGCATTTATTTATACATTCTTTTGTTTATTAATTATTTAGTTTGTTTAAAAAAATATTTAAAGCTTTATTGACAACCTACAATATGCCACCTCTATGAGTAAGAGTTTACCAAGTAGGTAAGGTATCTGGCAGGGGAAGCAGTACAAATGGAGAAAAGATCAAACACAAAGACACAGAGGTACTGGAGGTATGGCACAACGTTTTTAGAGAGTTGTGAGTAGTTCAGTATGAATAAAACATAGGGTTCAAGGAGGGAGAAATGACTGACGATGCTGGAATCACAGGGAGATCTCGGGGAGCCTTTTGAGGATAAGAAGTTGTTTGAAGAGTTTTTAACAGGAGAGTACTGGTAAGAGTACTGTCAGACAAGATTGCTCTGGAAGCAGAAGGTAAGGCTATGAATTGGTGTCAAGGGGAGAAAGGCAGGTGGCAAGTTACCATAGGGACGATGAGCACAGACTTTGGAGTCACGTTAGCTTGCGTCTAGTACAGGCTCTGCTGCTTACCAAACTTGAAACCTTGGGAAATTTTTGTTACCTCTCTGAGCTTCCATTTTCTTAGCTGTGTAAAGGGGATGTTAACAGCCCCTAGCTCATAGGGTATTGTGAGGATTCAGTGATAATGCGTATAAAAAATTTAACACCGTGCCTGAGACATAGTGAAACATAATGAGCAAAATAAGAGAAAAACCATGAGTGCATTCCAAATGAGAGACACATTTCTCCTACGCAGCCTCATTCCTCTTTTCCTTTATTCTTTGTGTTACTTTGCTTCCTCATGAATTTGGCCTGCTGAATTCTTCTCAAACAGATCTTCGTTAGTATCCTTAGCAGAGTCTGGAACATTAAGCCCTGAGCAACATCTCAGCTTTCTTGCATGATCACCGCAGTGTCCATTACCTTCACTCTGCCTTCAAATCAGATTAAGCATCCAACCTACTCAGGAGAGGAGCTGGGACAGCTGCAGGCATTAGATGAATTCTCCTGGTAGCACATGATCAAATTTGGTGGAGACGGCAGGCTCTCAGAGTCAAGTTGCTAAACTTGGCTAGAATAGGAGAAAACTGAGGTGAGTGAATTTAAAGCATGGATCTTAATTGAATATACTAGTACATAAAGACTTGAAAACATCGGTGTCAGAACCTGAGGGGATTGTGACTGTAGGAATCGCTTGTGTATGAAGACACACTCACCTTGTGCTCCAGGAGACTCAGACTCAGACCTCTGAGTCAGGGCCTGAAGCAACTGTCACAGACCATTGGCTGGAGACCCTGAGGCTCATTTACTTCTACCACCCTAACATTGTGATGTGACATCACATCACAAATGTAGACCATCATCTGTTCTTTTTATACCCTTATCCCTGCACTGGTCTGTTCTCCCTCTAATCTTGGTTTTCCACTGATCCCTCCTCTATCCAAAACCTTCTACTTTTTCCTATGAAACTCAACTCCCAGGTTAATAATCCCCCTTGGACCCCAGTGTTCTAATCCACTGCTTCCTTTACCTCTTGTCTTCCTTTACTTCAGTCTATGGTATGTGATACTTAACAAATATTTGCTGAATAAAACAATGAACTAAGGCCTGACTATCCTGGAGGCCATTACTTCCCCCTATGCCTTCTCAGGAGCTGCTCATTCTCCTACATTCCATGTGCAGAAGGATCTGGAGGGGACTCTTCACTCCCCATTTTCCTTCCAGGCCATTCCGTGTCTATTTCATCACTGGTAGCTCCAAAATTTCAATATAGGAGGGTTTAAGGTAGCAATTGGGTTAGAAAGGAGGAGTGCCTAGGGGGTTTGCTTTAAAGCTATATTTGTGTCACAAGAAGATTGTTCTTACTTGCATGTTTATTCCTCCTGGCTTTGGGTGTAGGAGCAAAATGGACTCTATTTGTGGGCCGAAGCACACCTCTAGACAGCCTTTGATACTACTGTGGACTTTTTTTTTTTTTTTTTGCGGTACGCAGGCCTCCCACTGTTGTGGCCTCTCCCGTTGCGGAGCACAGGCTCCGGATGCGCAGGCTCAGCGGCCATGGCTCACGGGCCCAGCCGCTCCGCGGCATGTGGGATCTTCCCGGACCGGGGCACGAACCCGTGTCCCTTGCATCGGCAGGCGGACTCTCAACCACTGCGCCACCAGGGAAGCCCCCAACTACCGTGGACTTTTATGTGAAAAGCCCTGTTCCTTTATTGCTTAAGCTGTTCTCTCTACGTCCCGTCCTCATCATTTTTGGGTTCCCACCCATCTTAGACTCCATGGCCCATCACATCAGCCACTTTTATCTAATAGTCAAATCTATCTGATTTTCTATACTTGTGCAGCCACTACCCTGTCCTTCTGATCACTCTCTTCTATCTCTTGGACTTGGACAATCATGGTACTTTACTTCTTTCACTGACTTAAAGGAATCCTATGACCTCAGGATAATGTTTAAATTCTTTAACGTGTCCCATCATGTAAAGTCGTCCCTTCACACCTGCAGATGCAGAACCCATGGATGTGGAGGGACAGCCGTAGTCCCTTTCTAATATGACTTCTGCCTTCCTCTTCAAACACATTTCTCATGATTTCCCTTCTCATTCTTTGTGCTTCAGCCATGATGAATTCCTTGCAGTTCCAACATTTTACTTGTTCCTTCTTGCCACCTGGCCTATGCCAGAATCCCGTAATTTATCAAGAGGGATCCTGGAAAAGTGTTATAAGTACTGATTTAGAATCAGACAGAAACAGATTTGAATCCCAGTTTTGTCATTTACTAGCTTGAGAGAATGGGTAAGCTCCTTAACTTTTATGAACCTCCATGGCCATATCTTCTAAGTGGGATAACAATAGTGTGGATGAAGCCTGCCATATCAGTAAACAAAGGGTGTACAGCCATCAAGTCATCAGCCATTGCAGTCACCCCCGACTGTGCACCCTGAGGGATTCAGGATGGAAAAAAACAGGATACTGGCCCTATGAAGTTAAAGTGCATATCAAAGGAATGATTTCAATGAGCCGAGACTCTTGTCTTCCCATACATAGAAAAGTGCTAAATTCATTAACTTGAGATGTCTGTTTTTTTTCTTTAATTAACAATAATCTTTTGATGTTCCCATTACCTGTTTTCCACTTAATGTTAGGGTGAGATTCATGACAGCCAGGGCTACAGGCAAGCAGTACAAGCCCAAACATGTACAACGTCAGTGCCATGTAACATTGGCTCTTCCACGGAAAGCCCATAGCCTTACCTCCCACCCTGGCCACTGAGGCAGCCTCAGAAAGACACCAAGGTAGAAACAAGATTCTGCAATAAACTGCTGGAATGTTACAATGCTTTGGAGCTCTTAACAGTTTTCTCCAGGCTGCCCTACCTGGAGCCAGCACCATTATTGTTTTTTTCAGCCTCAGCTCTGACACCCGCCTCCTCACACTTTCCTCCATATGCCCCTTTGCCCCTTGGCTTCCCAGTTGAATGACAAGCCACCGCAGGTGAGCCTTGCATCCTCCACCCACTATGCCAGAACCTACCCCCCAAAACATATTTGCCCTTAAGGAGCTTCCAAACAGATCCTAGTGGATGAGACTTAGGAAGCAGCCAATAAAAAAAGCAAGACTTGCTACAAAATGTAGGAGCCAAACAGGCCTGGTATTATCAGTGGACAGTCATGGAAAAGGCATAGTTGAGACAGGTTTTGTAGGATTAATAGGATTTTAAGAGACACAAATGAGAGGCGTTCTCTGCAGGGAAATCGTGCATAGTGTGGATATTATACAAATGAGGAGGTGCAGTGAGCCTGTGAAGTGGGTTAATGTAAAGATGTTATGGGAATTATGACTGGACCATTTTGCCTTTTCTCACGTATGTGTTTCAGTGTTGCTTATTGGAGAATGAGCATGTTAGCTTAGCAGAATTGCCTACACAGCATATTGTAAAGCAGTATTTCCCAAAGTGCTTCTGTGTAAAATTAGTTTCATGGAATGCTCTATAGAAAAATAATAGTAATAATTTAAAGAAATGTTGAATATTCTTTTTCTCTCCCTTGAATATTCACAAAGTGCATGAACTTATTTTAAAGTATCTGAATTAGTGTTATAATGCTAAAACCTGACTTCCCTGGGGAAAGTAATCCTCCCCTATTTATGTCACTATAGCATCACACTCTTTCCCCTCAAGACACTTTTGAGTCTGTAACTATATTGTATATTTATTTAAAATATTGTATTGACTGCTTCCCTACCAACATATATACTCCATGAGGACAAATAGCTGGCTTATCTTATTTACCATTTTACGTAGGTAATCTAGCACAATGCCTGGGTATACAATATGTGCTCAAAATAAGAACAAATGATGAATAAAACTTGTTCATTTTTAACTTTGCATTGTTTAAACACTTTATAAAGGATAGGGCTGGAATTTGAACGAAGTACTGCCAGATTCCAGTCTCTTTTCTTTTCTTTTTTTTTTTTTTTTTTTTTTTTTATGCGGTACGCGGGCCTCTCACTGTTGTGGCCTCTCCCGTGGCGTAGCACAGGCTCCGGACGCGCAGGCTCAGCGGCCATGGCTCACGGGCCCAGCCGCTCCGTGGCATGTGGGATCCTCCCGGACCGGGGCACGAACCTGTGTCCCCTGCATCGGCAGGTGGACTCTCAACCACTGTGCCACCAGGGAAGCCCCTCTTTTTTCTTTTTTAAATTTTTAAATTTAATTTTATTTATTTTTTTATACAGCAGGTTCTTATTAGTCCTCCATCTTATACACATCAGTGTATATATGTCAATCCCAACCTCCCAGTTCATCACACCCCCACCCCCACCCCCTGCCACTCTCCCCCCTTGGTGTCCATACTTTGTTCTCTACATCTGTGTCTCTAATTCTGCCCTGCAAACCGGTTCACCTGTACCATTTTTTCTAGGTTCTACATATATATGCTAATATACGATATTTGTTTTTCTCTTTCTGACTTACTTCACTCTGTATGACAGTCTCTAGATCCAACCACGTCTCAGCAAATGACCCAATTTCGTTCCTTTTTATGGCTGAGTAATATTCCATTGTATATATGTACCACATCTTCTTTATCAAAGCATCTGTTGATGGACATTTAGGTTGCTTCCATGTCCTGGCTCTTGTAAATACTGCTGCAATGAACATTGAGGTGCATGTGTCTTTTTGAATTGTGGTTTTCTTTGGGTATATGCCCCGTAGTGGGATTGCTGGGTCATATGGTAATTCTATTTTTAGTTTTTTGAGGAACCTCCATACTGTTCTCCATAGTGGCTGTATCAATTTACATGCCCACCAACAGTGCAAGAGGGCTCCCTTTTCTCCACACCATCTCCAGCATTTGTTGTTTGTAGATTTTCTGATGATGCCAATTCTAACTGGTGTGAGGTGATACCTCATTGTAGTTTTGATTTGCATTTCTCTAATAATTAGTGATGTTGAGCAGTTTTTCATGTGCTTCTTGGCCATCCATATGTCTTCTTTGAAGAAATGTCTATTTAGGTCTTCTGCCCATTTTTGGATGGGTTTGTTGTTTTAATATTGAGCTGCATGAGCTGTTTATATATTTTGGAGATTAATCCTTTGTCCGTGGATTTATTTGCAAATATTTCCTCCCATTGTGAGGGTTGTCTTTTTGTCTTATTTGTAGTTTCCTTTGCTTTGCAAAAGCTTTGAAGTTTCATTAGGTCCCATTTGTTTATTTTTGTTTTTATTTCCATTACTCTAGGAGGTGGATCAAAAAATATCTTGCTGTGATTTATGTCAGAGTGTTCTTCCTATGTTTTCCTCTAAGAGTTTTATAGTATCTGGTCTTACATTTACATCTCCAATCCATTCTGAGGGTATTTTTGTCTATGGTGTTAGGGAGTGTTCTAATTTAATTCTTTTACATGTAGCTGACCAGATTTCCCAGCACCACTTATTGAAGATACTGTCTTTTTCCCTTGTATATCCTTGCCTCCTTTTTCATAGATTAGTTGACCATAGGTGTGTGGGTTTATCTCTGGGCTTTCTGTCCTGTTCCACTGATCTGTATTTCTGTTTTTGTGCCAGTACTATACTGTCTTGATTACTGTAGCTTTGTAGTATAGTCTGAAGTCAGGGAGTCTGACTCCCCCAGCTCCGTTTTTTTCCCTCAAGACTGCTTTGGCTATTCAGGGTCTTTTGGGTCTCCATACAAATTTTAAGATTTTTTGTTCTAGTTCTGTAAAAAAATGCCATGGGTAATTGGATAGGGATTGCAATGAATCTGTAGATTGCTCTGGGTAGTATAGTCATTTTCACAATATTGATTATTCCTATCTAAGAACATGGTATGTCTGTCCACCTGTTTGTATCATCTTTAATTTCTTTCATCAGTGTCTTATACTTTTCTACATACAGGTCTTTTGTCTCCCTAGGTAAGTTTATTCCTAGGTATTTTATTCTTTTTGTTGCAGTGGTAAATATGAGTGTTTCCTTAATTTCTCCTTCAGATTTTTCATCATTAGTGTATAGGAATGCAGGAGATTTTTGTGCATTAACTTTGTATGCTGCAACTTTACCAGATTCATTGATTAGCTCTAGTAGTTTTCTGGTGGCATCTTTAGGATTCTCTATGTATAGTATCATGTCATCTGCAAACAGTGACAGTTTTACTTCTTCTTTTCCAGTTTGGATTCATTTTATTTCTTTTTCTTCTTTGATTGCTGTGGCTAGGACTTCCAAAACTGTGTTGAATAATAGTGGTGAGAGTGGATATCCTTGTCTTGTTCCCGATCTTAGAGGAAATGCTTTGGTTTTTCACCGTTGAGAATGATGTTTGCTGTGGGTTTGTCATACATGGCCTTTATTATGTTGAGGTAGGTTCACTCTATGCCCACTTTCTGGTGAGTTTTTATCATAAATGGTTGTAGAATTTTGTCAAAAGCTTTCTCTGCATCTATTGAAATGATCATATGGTGTTTCTTCTTCAGTTTGTTAATATGGTCTATCACATTGATTGATTTGCATATATTGAAGAATTCTTGCATCCCTGGGATAAATCCCACTTAATCATGGTGTATGACCCTTTTAATGTGTTATTGGATTCTGTTTCCTAGTATTTTGTTGAGGATTTTTGCATGTATATTCATCAGTGATATTGGTCTGTAATTTTCTTTTTTTGTAGTATCTTTGTCTGGTTTTGGTATCAGGGTGATGGTGGCCTCATAGAATGAGTTTGGGAGTGTTCCTTTTTTGTAACTTTTTGGAAGAGTTTGAGAAAGATGGGTGGTAACTCTTCCCTAAATGTTGGATAGAATTCACCTGTGAAGCCATCTAGTCCTGGCACTTTGTTTCTTGGAACATTTTTTAATCACAGTTTCAATTTCTTTACCTGTGATTGGTCTGTTCATATTTTCTGTTTCTTCCTGGTTCAGTCTTGGAAGGTTATACCTGCCTAAGAATTTGTCCATTTCTTCCAGGTTGTCCATTTTATTAGCATAGAGTTGCTTCTAGTAGTCTCTTAGGATGCTTTGTATTTCTGCAGTGTCAGTTGTAACTTCTCCTTTTTCATTTCTAATTTTATTGATTTGAGTCCCCTCCCTGTTTTTCTTGATGAGTCTGGCTAATGGTTTATCAAGTTTGTTTATCTTCTCAAAGAACCAGCTTTTAGTTTTATTGATCTTTGCTATTGTTTTCTTTGTTTCTATTTCATTTATTTCTGTCTGATCTTTATGATTTCTTTCCTTCTGCTAAGTTTGGGTTTTGTTTGTTCTTCTTTCTCTAGTTCCTTTAGGTGTAAGGTTAGATTTTTTATTTGATATTTTTCTTGTTTCTTGAGTTAGGCTTGTATTGCTATAAACTTCCCTCTTAGAACTGCTTTTGCTGCATCCCATAGGTTTTGGATCGTTATCTTTTCATTGTAATTTGTCTCTAGGTATTTTTTGATTTCCTCTTTGTTTTCTTTAGTGATCTCTTGGTTATTTAATAACATATTGTTTAGCCTCCATGTGTTTGTGTTTTTTTTATGTTTTCTGCCCTGTAATTCATTTCTAATCTCATACCATTGTGGTCAGAAAATATGCTTGATATGATTTGAATTTGCTTCAATTTACTGAGGCTTGATTTGTGACCCAAGATGTGATCTATCCTGGAGAATGTTCTGTGTGCACTTGGGAAGAAAGTGTAATCTGCTGTTTTTGGATGGAATGTCCTATAAATATCAATTAAATCTATCTGGTCTATTGTGTCATTTAAAGCTTGTGTTTCCTTATTAATTTTCTGTTTGGATGATCTGTCCATTGGTGTAAGTGAGCTGTTAAAGTCCCCCACTATTTTTGTGTTACTGTCGATTTCCTCTTTTACAGCCGTTAGCAGTTGCCTTATGTGTTAAGGTGCTCCTATGTTGGGTGCATATATATTTATAATTGTTATATCTTCTTCTTGGATTGATCCCTTGATCATTATGTAGTGTCCTTCCTTGTCTCTTGTAACATTCTTTCTTTTAAAGTCTATTTTATCTGATATGAGTATTGCTACTCCAGCGTCCTTTTGATTTCCATTTTCATGGAATATCTTTTTCCATCCCCTCACTTTCAGCCTGTATGTGTCCCTAAGTCTGAAGTGGGTCTCTTGTAGACAGCATATATATGGGTCCTGTTTTTGTATCCATTCAGTGAGCCTGTGTCTTTTGGTTGGAACTTTTCATCCATTCACCTTTAAGGTAATTATCACTATGTATGTTCCTATTACCATTTTCTTAATTGTTATGGGTTTGTTTTTGCAGGACCTTTTCTTCTCTTGTGTTTCCCACTTAGAGAAGTTCCTTTAGCATTTATTGTAGGGCTGGTTTGGTGGTGCTGAACTCTCTTAGCTTTTGCTTGTCTGTAAAGCTTTTGATTTCTTTATTGGATCTGAATGAGATCCTTGCTGGGTAGAGTAATGTTGGTTGTAGTTTCTTCCTTTTCATCACTTTAAATATATCATGCCACTCCCTTCAGGCTTGTAGAGTTTCTGCTGAGAAATCAGCTGTTAACCTCATGGGATTTCCCTTGTATGTTATTTGTCATTTTTCCCTTGTTGCTTTCAATAATTTTTCTTTGTCTTTAATTTTTGCCAGTTTGATTACTGTGTGTCTCGGCATGTTTCTCCTTGGGTTTATCCTGCCTGGGACTCTCTGTGCTTCCTGGACTTGGGTGGCTATTTCCTTTCCCATGTTAGAGAAGTTTTCCACTATAATCTCTTCACATATTTTCTCAGTTTTTTTCTCTCTCTCTTTTCCTTCTGGGACCCCTATAATGTGAATGTTGTTGCATTTAATTTTGTCCCAGAGGTCTCTTAGTCTGTCTTCATTTCTTTTCATTCTTTTCTTCTTTATTCTGTTCTGCAGCAGTGAATTCCACCATTCTGTCTTCCAGGTCACTTATCTGTTCTTCTGGCTCAGTTATTCTGCTATTGATTCCTTCTAGTGTATTTTTTCATTTCAGTTATTGTATTGTTCATCTCTGTTTGTTTGTTCTTTAATTCTTCTGGGTGTTTGTTCTTTAATTCTTCTAGTTCTTTGTTAAACATTTCTTGCATCTTCTCGATCTTTGCCTCCATTCTTTTGCCGAGGTCCTGGATCATCTTCACTATCATTATTCTGAATTCTTTTTCTGGAAGGTTGCCTGTCTCCACTTCATTTAGTTGTTTTTCTGGGGTTTTATCTTGTTCCTTGATCTGGTGCATAGCCCTGTGCCTTTTCATCTTGCCTATCTTATTGTGAATGTGTTTTTTTGTTCCATAGGCTGCAGGATTGTAGTTATTCTTGCTTGTGCTCTCTGCCCTCTGGTGGATGAGGCTATCTAAGAGGCTTGTGCAGGTTTCCTGATGGGAGAGACTGGTGGTGGGTTGAAGGGATTGTTGCTCTGGTTGGCAGAGCTCAGTAAAACTTTAATCTGCTTGTCTGCTGATGGGCGGGTCTGGGTTCCCTCCCTGTTGGTTGTTTGCCCTGAGGCAACCCAACACTTGAGCCTACAGGCTAATGGCAGTCTCTGGGAGGGCTCACGCCAAGGAGTGCTTCCCAGAACTTCTGCTGCCAGTGTCCTTGTCCCCACGTTGTGCCACAGCCACGCCCCACCTCTGTAGGAGACCCTCCAACGCTAGCAGGTAGGTCTGGTTCAGTCTCCTGTGAGGTCACTGCTCCTTCCCCTGGGTCCCGATGTGCACACTACTTTGTGGTGTGCCCTCCAAGAGTGGAGTTTCTGTTTTTCCCAGGCCTGTCGAAGTCCTGCAGTCAAATTCCACTAGCTTCAAAGTCTGATTCACTAGGAATTCTTCCTCCCATTGCCAGACCCCCAGGTTGGGAAGCCTGACATGGCACTCAGAACCTTCACTCCAGTGGGCGGACTTCTGTGGTATAAGTGTTCTCCCAGTTTGTGAGTCACCCACCCAGCAGTTATGGGATTTGATTTTATTGTGATTGCTCCCCTCCTACCATCTCATTGCGGCTTCTCCTTTGTCTTTGGATGTGGGGTATCTTTTTTGGTGAGTTTCAGTGTCTTCCTGTCGATGATTTTTCAGCAGTCCGTTGTGATTCCAGTCCTCTTGCAAGAGGGAGTGTCCAACCTCTTTTGATCATAGATTGGTATATGTTGTCCCTGGCCACCACCTAGGTTTCTTGATGTTACAGTTTCAATCTTGGGCATTTATTCCTACTGATTACAGTTTGAAGCTTGAACAACTGTCTGATATGCCCAAATTTCTTTGTATCTTTCAGGCAAAGACTGCCACCTAAAAATGTCTACTACTACCGCTGCCCGGACCATAGGAAGAATTACGTGATGTCCTTTGCATTTTGTTTTGACCGAGAAGAAGATATTTACCAGTTTGCTTACTGCTACCCATATACGTACACTCGCTTTCAGCATTACCTTGACAGCCTGCAAAAGAGAAACATGGATTACTTCTTCCGGGAGCAGCTGGGTCAGAGTGTGGTAAGGCCCATTCAGAAACGGGAAAGCTGGGGGAGGAGCTTAGCACTGGTTTTTATAGAATGCAAATAATAGATATTGGTGCTTTGTAGACTATATGCTCTGGAAATTTAAAAAAATCATTGTTTTTTGTGTGTAATATTTTGCTACTATGGCCACCAGGAAGTCGAAGAATAGGATAAGGCAGATGCGTGTCCTTCTGAATGAAGCTGGTAAAGCTCTCTAACAAAATACAAAAGTTCTGGTGAATCCCCAGAACTGTGAGATAAAAAGAAGGCTCTACTGGGTGTTACAAACGGTGTGAAAGCATTTTATGAGTCTAAGCTTACGAGATGAAAAATAAATTTGCTTTTTAGTGAATTTAACTTGACTGCAGTGTAGGTTAGCAGGTGGTGTGCAGTATGGTTGTGCTGTCCACAGTGTGTTCTATCTCTGCCATCTATTAGTTCCCCAACCCTTCTTCCTTCCTCAGGTTTAGTTTTCTGGGTCTGGAGATTTCAGTCTTAAATTCTATATTAGTTTCCTGTTGCTGACATAACAAATTGCCATGAACTTGGTGGCTTGAAACAACATAAATTTATTATCTTACAGTTCAGGAAAAGTCTGAAATTGGCCTCTTTGGGCTAAAATCTAGATATCAACAGGTCTGTGTTCCTTCTGGAGGCTCTAGGGGAGAATTCATTCCACTACCTCTCCCAGTGTCTAGAGGCTGCTTGCATTCCTTGGCTCGTGGTTCCCTTTCAGTCTTCAAAGTCAACATTGACTTATCAAGTCTTTCTCATGCTGCACCACTCTGATGCTGAATCTCCTGCCCTCCTCTTTCACTTATAAGAACACTTGTGATTACGTTGAGCTCACGCAGATAATCCAGGATAATATATCCATCTCAAGATCTTTAACTAAATCACATCTGTAAAGTCCCTTTTCTCATGTAAGGTAATATATTCACAGGTCCCAAGGATTAGGACTTGGACATTTTGGGAGAAGGGGTGCATTGTTCTGCCTACCACACTTTCCTACTGTCTTTTCCTCTTTTTCTCCCTGCCCATCCCAGGATCTAAAAGTGTCCTTCACATTGAATGCATAGGTTTTGTTCTCTGCGGTCAGAAATACTTCAGTTGCTAGTAAAGAATATCTTCCCTCTACTCTAATCCTCTTCCTAACAGTGCTTCTGATGGGTGCCATGTATATCTGGTGCCTATATCTTTTGAACTGAGAATTGGGACACATGGTATATTAGTCAGCATGCTAGTAGGAAACAGATGGCAGCCTCACATTAGGATAATTTGAGGAGAGCTTAATAAATGGGCTGTTTACAAGGTGCGGGCACTGTGTACAGAAACCACGGGGTATAGTGCAGTTCCCTGGGGCTAGTAACAGCTCAAAGGGTGTGAAGGGATGAAATGGTTAACAGAACCCAATAGTAGAGAGTCATGCAGTGGACCATCTTGAGTGGAACAGTGACCTTCAGTTGAGGAAAAAAGTTAGCCTGAGATGATCCCACAGGGAGGGAGCTGAGAAAAATAAATACATAGAGCTCATTCTCTTACTTCCCTCTGATCTACTGCTAGGGGTTCCTACTGGCCAATCCAATTGGAAATCAGAGGGCAAGAGAGCCCACTGAAGTAATCCATACAGATAAGTTTCCCTGAACAAAGAAAATGATGGAGAAGGGCAGAGAGTGGTTGTAGAGAGCCAAATAGAACATATTAGTCACACATGGTCTGATCAACAATGTATTACTGGAAACAGTAGATTATTTCAGATGGGACTGTTGGAGAAATCCTGAGATGAATGTTTGCCAGACATAAGACTTATGATATAAATTAAGAGAGAAAGAGTTTCATTCAATACTTGTGACTTTTTAAGTGTGGGATCTGTTCATTTCATTCTTGTGTCCACTGCAGCCCTCTCTTAGATTTATGCCAGGCAGAATGTAGGTGTACATTGAATGGCTATGGAGTAGATTACTGAATGAATGAAAGAATGAATTAAGATATATCTAGAGACAATGTGAAGAGCTAAGAGCATCAGAAAGCTGATAGGAGGAATAATAGGATAAGTTAAGCTTCCAATTACTAATATACAAAATACATTCCTAAAATAACAGCTCATTAAATGAGATAGAAGTTTATTTCTCTTCCATATATAAATCTAGATGTAGGCAATCCAAAGCTGATAGTGTGGCTCTGCTCCTTGAAACTCTTAGGGAGTCAAGTTCTTCCAGCTTTCGGCCCTGCCATCCCTGGGATGTGGCTCTCAAACTCAATGTCAAATGTGGAATTCTGTCACATCCATGTTCCAGGCAGCAAGATTAAGAAAGTAGACGGAGAAGGGAGAAGATACAGTGTTGTGGCACTTTCACGTTTATCCCATTAGATAGAACTCATATCCACACTTAACTAAAAGAAGGGTGAGAAATGAAGTCTTCATTCTGGGTGACCATGTTTCTAGCTAAAAATTAGTAGTCCTATAGATATGGAAGTGAATTAATATTGAAGGACATCCTGAAGTCTCTGCCATAAGAAGCTTGAATTATGTGTCCAGCTCTAATACCAAACTACTCATATGACCTTGAATGTTACTTCCCTTTTCTGGGGACAAGTTTTTCATCTATAAAATGAGAAAGTTGAAGTTGATAGGGGTTTTTAAATTATTCTTTGAGGAATTCCTCAGTTAGAATAAAATAATTCCAGACCGCTGTCCTACTTCAGACCCTGTGAGGGGTACTGTAGGGATATATAATGGAGTATACAAGTCATGGTGTACTTCCAGAAATGTATTCCATACCAGAGGAAATAAGACATTTAAAAAATATATATTATGTTTTTTAAAGTATATAATTAAGGATCCCATGAGTTGTTTAAAGAATTTATGGTCTAAACACCATGGAGAAGATGGGCTTTACGCCGAGTCTTGAAAGATGGGTAGGATTACTGAATACAGAGTTGGCGAGAAGGTAGCCCAGAGAGCAAGAAACAGCCTGAGTCATTGCATGATGATAGTTGGTCAGAAGTCTGGTTTGATTGGAATAGGGAACCTTCCTACTGGAAGATAAGGATAGACAGGAAGATTAGGACCAAACTCTGAAAAACCTTGATTGTCATATTAAAGAATTACAGCTGTATCCTTTATTCAGATTCAACACACAGACACTAGGTCAGGCACTTTATATGTACTGTCTTACTTGTTTCTCACAACAGCTTTGTGGGGTAGGCAGAATTATCCCAGTTTGGGGATAAATAATCTAAGGCTAATAAGTTACTTGGCTAAAGCTACATGGCTAGTTCAGGACTAGGCCAATATTTAAACCCATGGCTTCTAATGCTGTGCCCTGGCACTTTGATGGACTCATTGCTCCTTTCCACATTGGACCTACTAAAATCAGTAGTAGATTTTGAGAAAGGGATTATACCTTATCCAAAGCTACATCTTAAGAAAGTAAAGTTAGTGGAAGTGCAGGGTGTACCTCTGCTGGCTAAACCAGATGAGGGGAGCTCTGTGGGTTGGCTCCATCCCCCTGATCTGGGTGTCGAAGCAGATACCGGAGACATTAAGGCCTTCTGGCATACTCTTGCAGACAGGACAGTTCTTGGTTACCAGGGCGTTTGATATGGCTTGTGACTGAAGCCACCACTATAATTAGTTAATCCCTACTCCAATTTGGAGGGAGGATAATTACAAGTAGGAAGGCTAAACATGTCAACAGACAATTCTTAGAGAGAGCAGGCAGGAAGCAAGATTTTGAATTTCTAGTGCTGAAACTATTAATCACCATGGGCATAGCTGCTATTGCTACTACTTATATCATCCAAAATGGCATTTTATTTTGTTACTTACCAGTGGCCCTTTCTAACACCAGCAAACAAAATCCCTTTGTGCATACATCAAAGCCACAATCTGACATTTAAGTTAAATACATCATAGGAAAGATCTTTATTTTCTTGTTGTTATAACACTTTTATTGAGGTATAATTTACATACTGTAACATTAACCCATTGTAAGGGTACAATTCTGTGATTTTTAGTAAGTGTATAGAGTTTTACAACTATCACCACAATCTAATTTTAGAACATTTCATCATCCCCAAAAGTTCCCTTGTAAACCCCCACCTCCACTCCCAGCCCTAGGCAACTGTTCATCTGTTCTCTGACACTGTAAATTTGCCATTTCTGAACATTTCCTGTAGGTGGAATCATGCACTATTTAGTCGTCTTTTGCATTTAGCACCTTTCACATAGCATTACATTTTTGTGGTTCACTCATGTTGTAGCATCCGTCAGTAGTCCATTCATTTTTAGTGCTGAATAGTATTCCATTGAAAATATATACCACACTTTCTTTTTCTGTTCTCCAGTTGATGGACATTTGGATTGTTTCCAGTTTGGGGCTATTATGAATAATGCTATTATGAACATTCATGTGCATATCTTTGAGTGGACATGTGATCACATTTCTCTTGGGTAGATTTCTAGGAATGTAATCATTGGGTCATATAAGTTCACATTCAACTTAAAAAAAACAAAAACCAAAAAACGTGCCAAGCTGCATTCCAAGTTAGTGCCATTTTGCATTCCTACCAATAAGGTAGGAGAGAGGGTTGTAGTTTCTCCATGTGCTTGCTAACACTTGGAATTACCTGTATTTTTCATTACAGCTATTTTAGTGGGTATGTAGTGAAATCTCATTGTGGTTTTATTTTGTGCTGCCTTAGTAACTAGTTATGTTGATTATATTATAATGTACTTATTTGCCATTCATATATCTTCTCTGCTGAAGCGTTAGTTTAAACCTTTTATCCATTTATTTAAAAATTGGGTTGTGTTCTTATAATGAGTTTTGAGAGTTCTTTATTCTGAATGCAAGTCCTTTGTCAGATTCATACTTTGCAAAATCCCCCCCTAATCTATACCTTTAATCTATACCTTATACCTATACCTTAATCTATACCTTTTCATTCTCTTAACCATGACTTTTGAGGAATAGAAGTTTTTAATTTTGAAGTCCAGCTTATCAGTTTTTTCTCTTAGGGATCATGCTTTTGGAGTCTTATCTAAAAGCTGCCCATCTGAAGGCCACAAAGATTTTCTCCTATGTTTTCTTCTAAAATTTTTATAATTTCCACTGACATTTAAATCCATGATCCATTCAGAAGTAATTTTTTATATATGGCATGAGGTAAGGGCCTTAAGTTCACTTTTTTTGCATATAGATATCCAATTGTTGCAGCACCATTTGTTGAAAAGCCTAACCTTTTACCCATGAACTATCTTGGCACCTTTCTCCAATGCCTCTACTCAGTTTTTCTTTTTTTTTTTTTCCTATTTTCAAGGCTAAATTGTCAGGGAGTCAACCCTGTGTCTGTGTAGGTCAGCTATGATTGGACTGAGTTTGTGCTCATCCACTCTGAGTCTGTAAGGCTTCCATCCTCTGACAGTGGATTTGTGTGTGGGTATGGGGAGCACAAAGTTCGGGCAGTTTTCAAGTCTGACCTGGCTTTTACTTTCCCTTTTGTGTTGTGTTCCCTGTGTGCATATGTGAAGCCTCAAGGTTGTTCATGTGTGTGTTGCTGCTTTAGGCTTCTTCTCAGGTCTCTGATGAGCCTGCACCCAGTCTCAGCCAGCATATTCTTGTCCCAGTTATGCAACTGTGGGCCCTTCTCACTTGCCCACAGACAATGCTGCTGGGTCTGGGCACTGCCTACTTCTCCAAATTAACTGAGTCCCTTCGACCATGACAGAGAAGCTGCCAACCCTCACAGCCTGGCCTGTCCTAGCATTCACCAAGCCTGGGGGAAGATGGAACCAATCCAGGACAGAACATCATATATTCCCATTCTTATTACCTGAAGTTCAGCAGTTTTTAAAACATAATAGTTTTGAGATTGTTGTCAATTTGGTCAGTTTCCAAAACACTGAAATGGTTGTTTGTTTCAAATTTGTCCAGCTTTATATTTGTTTTTTGGGGATAGCATTTATCAATACTCTCATTCCAGCATAGCCAGAATTAGATTTTAACTGACTCACATGAGTTTTTAAATCATATAGCCCTTGTACTGTCAGACATAGTGAAATATTGCATTATTTTCAAATGTCATTGGACTAGAGGAACCATAACTCGTGTGTGTGTGTGTTTTGAAAGTATTAGATGGAGAAAGTGATTCCCATACTTAGGGATACTTGCCAAAAGGAAGTGTCTAACAGAAAATAGTCTGATAGTGTATTTTAGGGAATCACTAGAAAATCATTTATATGAGAATAATATTGTCTAGGCTCTACCACTGGCTAGCTCTATGACCTTGGGAAAAACATTTCTCTATGGGCCTTAGAAAGTCAGACCAGATTATTTCAAACATCCCTTCCAGCTTCAACGTAAATTATGGTTCAAATGTTGATGACATCCTTTTGTATGTTCTAAGTCACTCATTAGCTTGTTGTAATGTTGCCTTTCAATCTGCCCTTTAGTTTATAACAATGGTAGTTATTGAGTGCTTAGCATGTGCCAGACCCAGTGCTATGACTTTTATATGCATCCTTTCACTCAGTCCTCACAACACCCCTATTATATGGTTAGTACTATAATTGAATGCCTAACATGTAACTAGCTTGTCTAAGCTCTGGGGATACAGCAGTAAAAACAGGCATAAATACATGCCTTCATGGAGCTTACATTCTAGTAGAAAGAGACAGACAGTATTGGAGAAATTAAATCAGGAAAGGAAATACATTTTGGGGAGAAGCCTTCACTTAGAAGGAAGCATTTAAGCTCTGGGCTATAAGTATTGTCTTCTCCCATTTGCATTTTTAAAAGCTGAGATTCAGTGAGATTAAATAATTTGTCTATATCATGTAGCTGGGATTTGAAGCCACGCCTTTGTGGACCCCAAAGAATGGACTCTAAATCAATCCTGGATAAGGACGTATTCTGTTAACATATACAGTTATTTACTAAATTCTTCCAAAGCCATTCCTCAATACTACAAATATCTAGTAAACACCTTCTACCTGTCAGGCTCTATATTGGGTGCTGGAGACAGAAAGATGAATACAAAACACACCCTGCCCCTAAGAAATACTCCATGTACTGGATGTCACAGACATAAAGGCTAATAATAGCAATGATGGTAAGAAACTTGATGTAATAGAAGTACGAGGCAGAGGAAAGGCACAAGGGAGGAAATGAAGCATTAAAGAAAGAGGCATCTTGAATTGAGAATCAAAGCATGAATACAGAGGCTGAGACACTTGGTGAGCCCTGACTATTTAGTGTGGTTCCAAATGACAAGAGCACAGGGTCAGCAGAACAAGAACAAGAGGAATGGTGATTGGGAAAGAATGAGAGGTAGGTGGAAGCTGCGTCAGGAGGGCTTTGAATGCCAAACTCAAGAATTTGGACTGTATCCTGAGGGCAGTGAGGAACCAAGCAGGAGGGAACATGATCATTGTGGCACTTAACCCTTCCATCTCCAGGCTGCCTCTGCTGATGGCAGCTGATCTAGAAGTCAGGTTAACTCCTGCCTGTCTGTCCAGTTGGCTTTCCTTTTCTCAGGCAGAGATATTTCACAGGACAAGAGCACTAGGAGGAAAACTTTACTACCAAGACACACGTATAGTGATGATAATGTCATAGAAATACCCAGAAAAGCTTGTCTCTTTGATCTTAACATTTCCCACAATTTCAGAGTTGGCAAAGACTATAGGGGTCACACTCAAATTTAACAAATATGTTAGGCATTTCCTATGGGCAAGGACCTAAACTGTATAGAACAGCATCTTCTCAACATTCGAGAAATATGACTTTTCAACCACTATTCACATACCTCTTGAGGCAGCCTGAGCTCTATCCCGATGACAAATAAGTCATACCATCCCCAGAAGGAGCTGTCTCCCTGTAACCTCCTCTCTTTGGTTCTACCACTACCCTCTGGGCCCACCCTGCATGTACTTGCTCCTCTAGCCCCTGGACAGGCCTGCAAAGATAGCAAGACAGTGGCCACAGCCCCCTCATGAATCTTCCCTTCTCCAACCTAATCCCGTTCTTCCTCCTCTCCTCCCTCGTAATTCTACATTTCTTCATATTCCATGGTTTCTAAACTCTGTACCTTCTTTGTTGTTCTCTAGACATGATCTAGGTTGTTAATTTCCTTCTTAAAATACCAGAACTGAATGTAAAACTCTGCAGGTGATCTAAGCATGCCACAGCAGAATAGAACCATTGCCTCTCTTGCTCTGGATCCTAGATCGCTAGAAATGTAGCCAGAATTTACATTTGCTTTTTTAAACAATGAGGCCTTCATGTAGTAAATTTTTGTTATTGTTCTTTAAATAAAACTTATTTTTTATTTCTTGGATAGTCTTTTTTAAAATAAATTTTTATTTTGGAATAATTTTAGATTTTTAGAAAAGTTGAAAAGGTAATACATATAGAGAGTTCCAACATATACTTCACCCAGTTTTCTCTACTGTTAGCAGCTCAATATCAAAAAAACAAACAACCCAATCAAAAAGTGGGCAGAAGACCTAAATAGACATTTCTCCAAAGAAGATATACAGATGGACAGCAAACACATGAAAAGATGCTCAACATCACTAATTATTAGAGAAATGCAAGTCAAAACTACAATGAAATATCACCCCACCCCAGTTAGAATAGTCATCATCAAAAAATCTACAAACAGTGCTGGAAATGGTGTGGAGGAAAGGGAACCCTCTTACGCTATTGGTGAGAATGTTAATTGATACAGCCACTATGGAGAACAGTATGGAGGTTCCTTAAAAAACTAAAAATAGAACTACCATGTGACCCAGCAATCCCACTACTGGACATATACCCTGAGAAAAACATAATTCAAAAAGACACATGCACCCCAGTGTTCACTGCAGCGCTATTTACAATAGCCAGGACATGGAAGCAACCTAAATGTCTATCAACAGAGGAGTGGATAAAGAAGATGTGGTACATATATACAATGGAATATTAGCCATTAAAAGGAATGAAATTGGGCCATTTGTAGAGACGTGGATGGACCTAGAGACTGTCATACAGAGTGAAGTTAGTCAGAAAGAGAAAAACAAATACTGTATATTAACGCATATATGTGGAATCTAGAAAAATGGTATAGATGATCTTATTTGCAAAGGAGAAATAGAGACACAGACATAGAGAACAAGTGTATGGATACCAGGGGGGAAAGAAGGGGGTGGGATGCATTGGGAGTTTGGAATTGACATATATACACTATTGATACTATGTATAAAATTGATGACTAATGAGAACATACTGTAGAGCAGGGGTCCCCAACCCCTGGGCCATGGACAAGTACTGGACTGCTGCCTGTTAGGAACTGGGCCACACAGCAGGAGGTGAGTGGCAGGCTAGCGAGCAAAGCTTCATCTGCCGCTCCCCATCGCTCACATTACCGCCTGAACCATCCCCCACCCAACCCCCCCACCCCGCATCCGTGGAAAAATTGTCGTCCACAAAACTGGTCCCTGGTGCCCAAAAGGTTGGGGACCGCTGCTGTGTATCATAGGGAACTCAGTGCTCTGTGGTGACCTAAATGGGAAGGAAATCCAAAAAAGAGGGGATATATGTATATGTATAGCTGATTCATTTTGCTGTACAGTAGAAACTAACACAACATTGTAAAGCAACTATACTATAAAAACTAATTAAAAAAGAAGAAAGTTAAAAGATCACATATAACCATGAAACATTTGTCAAAACTAATAAATTAACATTGGTACATTACTATTAACTAAACTACAGAACTATATTCAAATTCTGTCACTTTTCCACTAATATCCTATTTTGGTCTCACAGGATACCACATTGGCCTATACTAATAGATTTTACAAGTATAATTGTGACCTCTTACATTTATCCTAAGTTTAAACTTATTGGTTTTAGTCCTTTGTTCTAGGTGATCATTTTGATTCTTGGATTCTCTTATCTGCAACATTAGTAACATCACTCAGAATGTTTAAAGAATATATTTTTTAAGAGTTAGTTTAAGGCAAGGATACAAGTGTTTATAACAGGATAAGACCTGAGACTAAGAACAGAGATCCATGTATATTACCAGATACTTCTGTGGAATGCCTAGTTTGGCATTTTTATTTCAATCCCTGAATTTGATTTTGCTACTAACCCCAGTAGCGTAAGTCACCTAAGTGAACAAGACTTTACTTGTCTCCAAGTCAACTCAATTAAATTCAATTTAGTTCAATTTAATTTAGAATCTCTTATGTACCACGTGCCATGACAGATCTAGAGATAAACAAAGTGTAGTCCCTTCCCCCATTTCTCCATCTTGTCCATAAGGATCATATGTAAAGTTTTATGAAATGGCTAGTTCAAATACATGATGAGTGCGGGAGAACCATATGGCAAAGGACAAAATTTAGAAAAAGGAGCAGTCTCTGGGGAAGGGCCTGGCTAGGTGGGGCTCTACAATGTGGACCCTGGGCAGTAGGAACTCCCACCAGGACTCCAACCCCTTCTTGTGAGACTGGCTCCCAGATCAGCAGAGTTACAGTGAGAATGGTCTGGTGGCAAAGGGAAGATTCTGAAAGCCATATCTTGAAAGATTTTCAAAATCTAAGCCAAACTAAGAATCTGGGAGTCAGACCCTCCCCCCCAAAAAAATGCAAAATCATAAAGCTGAAGTGAAGATAGAGAACATAGTATAATCAGACAAAGCCAGAAAGCTAGGTAAGGATGAAGAGGAGCATAGTGGATAAGTATAAGGAATTCTGGAAGAATATAAGATACAGAGCTTGACAGCTTCCACTACAATCCTTGTGTGGACTTGTGTGGAAAGGCCAGGATCTCAGAAAGGAGCTAGAGGTGACCGATGACCTTGTGGGCAAGAAACAAGAAACAGAAGGTAATACCACAGAAAAGAGGCTAGAGAGGCCAGCACGCTTCTGATCAGCATGATATCTTCAAAATAAGGTAGTCCCCTTCCATTCTTTCTCTTCCTTCTCCTTTTGTTCTTTCTTCCCCTTTGAAGTAAAACATCATGGAGTTGCAGCTGGCAACATGACCAAACAAATGTATGAAAAATAATTACATTTGGCTGAGTTTTAAATTGAGTAATTGTTGGAAGTCAGTAATCTCAATTATCAGTCCCTAATCTACCTCTCAGGAGAGTTCTGTGGACCCCCATCTGCACCAAACCTTGTTCTGATCAGACACTCTAAATTAAAAAAGCTTAGTGGTTTGGGCTCCCTTCCAGCAGGCCACTTCACAAGTCACCATCCTCTTGGCATAGTTTTTACTATTCCCTCCAAAAAGAGTCCAGATTAATTGAAGGCAGGTACATCCTCTCAGCATCTGGCTGAGGGGCTTCCAACATACCTTACTGATGTAGGTGATCCTTCCACTCTAAACCTCAGCTCTTGGCAAACATGGGCCTGAAGAGGAGATGTGGGGAATCTAGCTGGGTTCTCCCTCTGCTAGAACAAGTAGACACGTGTCTGCTGTACCTCAAGCTGCAGAGGCTGACCCAGACTACCACATACCTGTTCCAAACCTGGGTTTCTCCAGTTCAGTGAATGCATCACTGTCATGCCTGTTGCCCACGTCAGAAACCTGTCCTGTTTAATTCCTTTTTATTCACTCACCACATACTATCTGTCACCAGGTATGATCAAGGCTACAACTCAATATCCTTAGAATCTATGTCTTCCTTATCTCTGCTGTGAGTGCCCTAGTTCAAACTATCTGGGTCTCTCAGGAAGTTACAACAGCTTCTTTAGCGTAAGAGCACAAGATGTGAGGTGAATAGCTTCCAGGCTTGCTCTCTCTCTCTCTCTCTCTCTCTCTCTCTCTCTCTCTCTCTTCTACTCACACAACTATGTCAGCATTACATGGCTGCCAGAAAGTCCCAGACCTCCTCCTAACCTTGTGTTTCCCCTCACTTCCTCACTGATTCGCTGGTACCTGAACAAGAGACAGAATAACCTCTCAGCTAGGTTGCCAGATGGCATCCTTCTTGCTAACAGATTTCTATTTTTAGATCATTCTTTCCCCTCCCTTTTAAAAAGACATCATATAAAAGACATATTTTGAACTTTATGCTATCAGTCTATATAATCCACTACCACTTCTTATTGCTGTCATCTGCTCACTTCTTGGACACTTCCCTCAAACATGGAGGACTTTGGTTCATAATTATCTTTTTCGCCACATTGCTGCCACCATGTTGAGTGATTTCAGTATCTGTGAAAACGACCCATTGAACACCTGGGCTCTGTTTAAGCTAAAATAACAAATTCTATCATGGTCTGCAAGATCCTGCATAATCTGACCTCTGCCTGCTTCTTCAGCTTCTCTCATACCCTCTTACTCTGCTGTCCATGCCCTAACCACGCTGGCCTTCCTACAGTTTTTTTCTGTGAGCCATGGATTCTCTCCCTCACTTGCATACACACCGGCCCTCTACCTGAAATGTCATTTCTCTGTGGTCCTTTGCCTAACTACTTCCTATTCTGCTTTCACTATCAACTTGAACATCACTTCCTCATGGAATTTTTCCCTGATGCACTGTTCCCCAGACTAGTTTGAGAGCCTGTTTCATGCATCTATAATATGCTGTTTCCTTTTAAAATGCTTATCACTCTTCTGGTTGTTCATTCAATATCTATCTTCTGGTCATAGATTTAGGGAATATTTTTGTATTTAAGGTACGTATAGGACTAGGGGCAGGTGGAGAATTTGTGCTGTTGCAGCCAAAATTCCTTCTTGCTACCTCTCTGTGTGGTCATATTTTGTTACGTCCTCTGAAGCACATTTCCATTTTGTTGAATCAGAGGTGTATAACATTAGGGCACAAGGTCATTTCTTTTATGTGAGTCATAGAATGTGAAAGCCAAGAAGAATCTTACGTGTCTCTAGTTCTGGGGTTTTAAAACCATGCTCCCTGTATCTCTAAGGAAAGATCTGGGCTCTGACCAGTACCTTAGGGGCCACTGAGGAGGGAGGGGAAAGAGGAGCTTCTAAGAAGTCAGGGCACTGGCCTCTCTTGCCTTCCCTTGCCATGCATAACAGTGCAGCCCCTACTTACTGGCCTTCCTCATAGACAGTTTTAAGAGAGGACTCAGCTGCTAACAATGTTTGCAAACTTATCCTTCTTTCTACAGCTGGAGACATTGGGGCCCAGAGAGGGGAAGTAACTTTCCTGAGTCACCCAGTGAGTTAGTGGGACAGCTCTAGCTGGAAGCCCAGCTGCTGACGCATAGGTTGTCCGCTGCAGCCCACTGCTTCTCACTCCCAGACCTATCTGCAAGGTTTGCTTATTTGTCTACTCTTTCTGAAGACATTAACTGAGCACCTACAAGGCAATGAGAAGGAAATTAGATGCCTTAATCAGTAGTGTGAGCTACATGGGTTAGAACCCTGACTCTGCCACTCACTAACTGTGTAACCTCTGTGCCTCTGTTTCCTCATACATTAGTCCTCCTTTCAGTAGATATCCAGAGAAACCCATTATTCAGTCATAATTTAAGTAAAAAGGTCAGGAGGCCTAGAGCCATGGTAGGATTTGAATTTTGCTCTGCCCCTTAAATCTTTCATATGTCAGCTTCTCTAAGCCTCATCTGCAAACTAGGCATTGTGATTTAGCTTCAGGGTTTGGTCATGGCAAGAGGCTTCTAGTACATGTTAGATAACAGATGTGAAAGTGCCTCCTGAGTTGTTTATTACTTGGATACAGTGCATTTGTAATACCATATTTCCCTTACCAGACTCTCAGCTCCCTGAAGGTATACAATTTGTCATATTAAAATGAGAACAGGTAACATTTAGAGTACTTACTACATACTAAGCATATTCTAGGTACTTTATTATCTCACTTAATCAGCTCAACAACCTTATAAAGCAGGTACAACTATTGTCCCCGTTTTGCAGATGAGGACACTGAGGCATACTACTCATAAGTGGTAATATCTGTATGGAAGAAACCAAGGTATAGGTGATTGGTGAGGAGTGGGAAAAGAACTTGTAGGAACATGGAAGAGGCCCCTAACTCAAACTGGGGAATCAGAAAGTACTGTATAGGTGAGGTACTATTTAAGGTCTCTTTTAAGACACTTAATGGGTGAGAAGGACTTTGGTGATGTGGTAGAGGGTACGAATTGGAAAGGTATCTAGAAGGTCATGCTCAAGATTGGCTGAACGCTGTGGAGAAGGAGGTTTGGGAGTGCAGAGAGGAAAGGCCTGGGTCTGTCAAAGGAAACAGTTTGGGGAAAGCTGTGGCTGGTGGTGGGTCCCAGCATAAGTCCCCAGTGCTAATGCCACTGCTTAGAGCTCCCTTGGGGATCATCCCTGCCTAGAATAAATCACCATCAATATAAAAAGGAAAAGAGAAGGGGGAAAAAAGGAATCAAAATCATCATCAACTAGTTCTGACATTATCTCTTGGCCATTCCTAAAAGACAAAAGTGTTACAATGACAGTGGTTGGAAACTCAGAAAAATGGTCACGGTGGGTGACTTCTTAAAGGCTCTCAGGGAAAAGAAAATAGAATCAGTTGCAGATCATTATTATCCATTTTCTAACAAAAGTGTCCTGGTGCAGGGAGACTTGATAAATGAACTCGACATTTTCCTAGAATCCTATTTCCTAACATTCAGAAATATGGTTCCGGTGTTAAAAAAAAAAAACCAAATCACTGACTACAACTTTTGGCCTTTTTAAATTTATTGGCTTAAAGAAGGTCTCATAAAGGTAGGATTTCAAAGCAACTTGCAAAATGATTTTGATTCAGAGTCTGCAGTCTTACTTTCAAGAAGTTCACTTTGTATTCCTTTTGGTGACTGTGCCAACAACCAGTGATGGCTTGGGAACAATATGATGGGACATGTTGTTCACAGCCCATAGCAAGGATAAAGCACAGGCCTGGCAAAAGAGGGGTATGAGTCACCCCACACCATTGCAGTTGAAATTGGAAAATACAGGTGAGATTTGACTGATGGCCAGCCCCTGGCTAGAATCTGTGCTCCTTCTCCGAGCAAGCTGTTGAACTTCCGAGGGAGTCCTTTAGCTGGTACGGCTGAGGTTGCAGTAACCCTCTCCCAGGGCTCTGCTTGTCTCTGTAGGACTGTTACCAGAGGTAGGAGACGAGAGGTGGGAGGGAAACAGGTCATGAGCTACCTGTCAGGGCCTCCCAGTGATTGGACATTCTCCCAGTGAGGCTGCTGCTGTGGTTGCCTTTAACACTGCTGACCGCTGCTTTCTCCCTTTCCTGCTCCCCTGTTCTCTTTTTTATTGGCCAGAAATTTCATTTAAATGTGCATTTATCTGTAAGAAGTAAAACTGTCAAATTCTTAGAAGAAAACATAGGAGTATATCTTTGTGATCTTAGGTTAGGCAATGGTTTCTTAGATATGACACCAAAAGCACAAGTAGCAAAAGGCAAATTGGATTTTATTAAAATTAAAAACTTGTGCTGCAAAGGATACCATCAAGAAAGTGAAAAGACAAGCTACAGAATGGGAGAAAATAAGTTCAAGTACGAAAAGCCCAATTTAAGTATGGGCAATGGATCTAAATAAACATTTCTCCAAAGAAGATAAATGGCCCATAAGGACATAAGGGAATACTCAACATCATTAGCCATCAGGGAAATGCAAGTCAAAACCACAGTGAGATATCACATCCCAACTTCTACACTGTCTGTAACAAAAGAAGACAGATAATAACAAGTGTTGGGGAGAATGAGGAGAAATTGAAACCCTCATACATTGCTGGTGGGAGTATAAAATGGTGTAGCTGCTGTGGAAAACATTTGGTAGTTCCTCAAAATGTTAAACATAGAGTTACTCCATTACCCAGCAATTCCACACCTAGGTCTATATTCAAGAGAACTGAAAGCTTATGTTCACCCAACGACTTGTACATGAACATGTACGGCAGCATTATTCATCATAACCAAAGAGTAGAAACAACCAAATGCCCATCAACTGATGAATGGATAAATGTATTGTATATCCATACAATGTATTATTATTCAGCCGTAAAAAGGAGTAGAGTGCTGATACATGCTATAACATGGATTTTATTCCTCTTTGTGATTGTTCAGTTGCTGGGTTCACGGTAAATTCTCAAGAATTTTTTGTTGAATAGATATATTAATTCACATCTCTCTTTAAAGGAGAAACTGCTGAAAATGTTCAGATTCTTTCTTTGCCTTCCCAAAGAGATATCATTTCAGAAAAGGAAACATAAAAATCCCACCCTGTTTTCTTTACTGTGCCTTGGATTGGATTAATTTATTAAATGTTGGACTTTTTTCTAAATTATTTAACTTCATCCCCCAATATAATTTGATTTCTCTGGCTTATTTACCAAACTTTGGCAATAAAAGACAGTTATTTGCTAAAAAGAGAATAGAGGTATTCTCTTCTTCAAATTCTATTTTATAGGAAAGGTAGTTTCTACTGAATTTCCTACATTTAAAGTGGATAATAATAAGATATTATTATGCACGGCAGCCGTTCGAATTAGCCTTCTCTTTTTCATTCAATAATATTCATACATATTTAAAAGTTTCCTAACTTTGTCTATCTAGGTCAGCAGAATATTACCCAAGCTTGATATTGTTGTCCAAGACATTTTACAGGAGTTGGGGGAAGATACATGGAGGGGACTTTTCATCTCTTTCTCTCATTCATGATGCCTGTACTGCAAGTGGTTGAAGTCGTACAAGTTTAGACCTAGAAAGACCCTGAAAGATTAGTTTTCTAACACCTTCTTCTCCCAGCTGAGGAAGCTGAGGCCTAAAAACAGAATAGGTATGCAGTCTCTGAGAGTATGATCTTGACTTCCTGATCGGGACTCTTACGTTCTTTGCATTTCGACAAAGAAGAACGCCTTTAGTCATGTTATCTACCATTTTCTCCCCACACACTATGTGTCAGGCTCTGTTTTCACCTTGTCTCATGTAATCATGTCGTCTTTAGGACTAACGATACGTTGCTATTGTTATTTCCCTACACAGATGAAGAAACCAGGGCTCAGATTAACTTACTTGCCTGAGCTCACGTAACTAGCATGTGGTAGAACCGGGGTTTTGTACGCAGCTTTGTCTGACTTCAAAACATAGACTCTGTATTCTGCATGGAGCCTTTTACTGACTACTCTGTGTTACTGTGGGGATCTAATAGGACTGTGGAAGCACTCACTCGGAAGGGAGGCGGCCTTTACTCTCTGGAGTCCCCAGGGTTCCTTCTCAGGGCAAAGTTGCCTCTTGGGGCTCTGTTTTGCCTCCTTCCTGGCTTGCCTCGTGACCCAGCCTGCCTTCCTCTTCTCTGTGACTGTGATCCTACCCTTGTTCTCCTGGGCTTCCTGCCTTTAACTTACTTGGGGAGGCTGATTCAGTCCTTCTAGCTTCTCCACATCTTTGCCCCCAGAAACAAGGCCATAGGCCCTCTTCTGTTTTGGGTTTTCTGTTACACCCTGCAGGTACAGACTTGGGGAACAAGGTAGCAGATGAAGGTACAAGCAACAACGAGGCAAGGCTCTAGATTCTCTTGGTGTTTGTTCCTGTTCCTTCTTAGTTATCTCTGAGTGTGTGGAGCTCATCTGGCTGCCCTTCCCTTAGGTCCACCCTTTCTTAGGTCTAGGAAGGCCTCCTCCTCCAGGAACCTCCCTCTGTGCAATCTGAGGGCCTGAATATGGTCAGGAGGAATGATAGGTGTGTTTCCATCTCTGAGATCTTCCACGGTACTGGAGCCTCCCACACGTAACTGGGTCTCTGCCCTCTCCAGCCCTGCTCTGCCCGGGAATGATCCTCTTTTGGTTATTTCCTCTCAGAACTGATGAGGTCCAACTTGGACAGACCATCACCTGTTGAGGGTGCCACAGAGATGGGGAAGGTGCTCCTATCCTGGGATGAGGAGTGTGGCTGAGGTTCCATGGAGTCACTTATAGGCCTAAGGATTTGTAATTTTGTGATAACGGATCTACACTTTCTTTGAAGGCTTGAAAGTACCACGCCCATGTGAGGAGGCATTATGATTAAATGCTATTAGTGGTGACAGTAGTGACGACAACAGTCACAGTAGTAACAACCACCATGCCACTCTCTCAAATGGAAAGAGAATGTAGAAGTTTTGGAGTCAGATCAGCATTTGAATCCCATCTTCACCACTAATTCATTACCAAATTAAGCAACTTATTTCACATTATTCAGCCTGTTTCTTCACCTGCACATTTTGGAAAAATAACCCTTTAATTTTCGTGGCATTTGTCAGGAGTGATGTAAAGCAAAGTTAAAATGTATTGAGCGCTTATATGTGTCACACGAAGTGAAAGCTAAGCTCTTGGTATGTAAATATCTTGTATAATTCTCACAACAACCTTTTGAGACATATTCTGTTACTCTGTCCCTTTTATAGATTGAGAAACTGATGTACAGAGAGATTAATTAACTTGCCTAAGATCACATAGCTAGTAAGAGGTGGAGCTGGGACTTGGGATGTAAGCGTAAATAATGTTTCAAAAAGATCAGGTCTATAAAGCGTTGCCATATTGCCTGATACACATTAGTTTCTCAATTGGTAACTGTAACTTAACAGTATATTGAATTTCTAAAGAACTACACAAATGCAAAGTGTTTGTTTTTGTTATCTTTAAGACTTTGTCTCTTTCTGATCACTTAGTAAGCAGTGCCTAAAAAGCTGTGTTTACAAGAGAAGGGAGTGAGATTTGGTATTTATGTGCTTACTACTATCAAGGTGGACAGCCACATCTGATAATCTCGGCTCCAGCTGGTTTATTTTAGGAGGCCTAAATTATTCACTTGGAGTGTCTGGACTGATTACATTGACCACAGGAAAAAATGCCAGCACAGCCTCCCACTTCAGCTGGCTGTGGGCCAGGCTGGTCTCAGAGGAGAAGCAGCTTTCCTTGAGGTGGGGCCTCCTCATGCAGATGTCAGTGTGTGTGTTGGGGGAGAGAAAGGGGATATGTTATTGTCCCCAAGTTATGTGCTGTTCTGAAACCCCTAGAAGTCTCCTCAGGACAGAATTTACCGTCATATGGCGTATAACTAGTCTCTCGTCCAAGAGCAGAGCTTTTCCACAGCATCCCAGTGGGTGACTATCCAGGCTCTACAGACATGCATTAAGGCATGGGGAGCTCCCTACTCCCCACAGCAGCTGTTCCAACCTCAGACAGCTCATGTCTCCTGTTCTCCTTCTGTGGAGCCAGGGAAGGAGTCATTGGTGGACTTTTAAAGATACAGTCAAGGGGCCTGAAAGGCACACAGAGAAACTAGAATGGAAGGAAGAGCCTAGGGTTTTGTTTTGCTTTGTTTCTGGTTGTGGTGCGATTGTCATGTACGGGCCAGTGAGTGATGAAGTCAAACTAATTTTATATTAAGTACACTTGGGCTGCTCCGTGGAGGGTGGCAGAGAACATTGTTAGGGAGTTCTCTAACAAGTAAGACAGCAGTAAGAAAAATGAAAAAGTGATAAATTCACAAACAATCTTGGAGTTAAAATTCACAGAACCTGTGGTTAATTGAATATTATAGGTTAGGGAAGAGAGAAATCAAGCACTACATCTAGGTTTCTGGCTTTTCTGAGCTGGTGAATGGCAGAGCCACCAAAATGGGGAAGAAGGGGATTCTGGGGAACGTGTTATGTTCAGCCAGACCATTCAGTATCCAGAAATGTATAGCAAACTCACATGCATTTCTAAGAGGTTCAGTCGAGTCAGGAAGAACTTCCAAGCAACAGTTGGTATTGGAATCAGGTGGGTGACGACCTATAGCTTCTTCTCCCCTCAGTCCCTCACCACTCTCTGGGGCCTGCAAGCATGCTCCAGTCTCTAGGAGAAGAGGTGGTAAGGATCTGAGGTGGGGCTTTCCAGGTTTAGGTGGAGACTGACCTTGTATTCCAAGAAAGGCACTGTGACCAACTCTGACTCCATTGGCGTGTAAGGATCAGGGCCTCACTTCAGGTGTGTGTTCTAGCCTAAAACAACAAGATCCCAACTGTAGGGAAGACTAAGTCTGCTTCTGCACTCCCTGCCTTGTCAGGACTGGCCCAGGAACTGAGCACGGCTAACCTTCCAGGTGGAAACAGCAGTGCCTGCAGAATCGGAGTGGAGACTGGGGGAGGCAGGGGCTAATAACTTTTGCCTCTTTCTGCTGTCCCGCTTGGTAACTTCATCCTAGATTTGCTGCTTACTTGGTGTGCTTTGGTATAACTGCAGCTCCTCAGCTTGCCGTGTGGGAAAAGACAAAGCCTGCGATCCTGGTGGAGGGATGAAAGAATGACTAGAGCTAAATAGGCAGAACTGCCTCTACATTGTCTTCCCAGAATCCCCAGTTCCTAAATCCATACTTTTGGGGGTCCCTGAAACACTTGTAGCCTGTGGCCAAAAGCATTATTTGTAGTTTCCACAGGATAATCACTCTATTCACTGCCCTGATCCCTCTCTGGAAGTTGCTGTGTATCCATCACGTCCATTCATTTGTTCTTTAAATTATTTAACTCAATATGTATTGAGCTCCTATCATATGTCAATCACTACCCTATATACATGATACAGAGGTAGCAGTTGTGAGTAAAACAGACATGGTCTCTGCCCTCCTAGAGTCTAAAGTTTAGTTGTGTGGTGGACGGCCAGAGTGGATGACTGGATGCCGAAGGGATCCATAAGGGTTTTTCTGGAGGCAGAGAGAGGCAGGTTAAAAATGGATAGGGACTTCGCATCCATTGAAAGCCTAATGTAAGCCAGGTGCTCTGAGTTACGTGTATTATTCCACTTAAACTCCCAATCACTCCATGAGGTAATATTACCCTATGTTAAAAATAGGAAACGGAGCATCAGAGAAATATTAATTTCTTAATATTACATTGCTGCTGAGCACTGATGTAACTCAGGCTGATCTGATGTTCAACCCTGTGATACTTCCACTGCATCACACCACTCTTCTACACGTCATCCAAGAAAGTCCAGGTTATGTGCTCTGGGCTGACTGATCTACCATGGCTCTAAACTAAGGTTATGCCACCTGAGGTTCAAGGATGGGTTTTAAGGGATGCTCAAATTCCGCAACCCTAGATGCCAAACGTTGCATATGTATGTAGAGGATCTGTAATGTCCACCAGATTGCCAAAGGTGGCTGTGACCCTGTATACATCAAGAACTGCTACCTATCCCATTCTAAGCTTCTTCCTCTTCCTCTTATGTCCACCTGCACGTGGCTGTTTGTCATTGAAGAGACAGTGTAATATGTCTTAAAGACCTTGGAACTGCCATATAGGAGTTCTTGACACCAGACCCAGCCATGCCGCTGACGTGCAGCGGGCCTTTTGCAAGTCTCTTCTTCACGGTGAGGCTTGCCTGTCAGGACACTGTGAGCCACGTGTGGTCCTGAGGACAGTGTCTCCCAGCTGGACTGCAAGACACGTTGCAGGCGTCGGGCACTTGGCAGACTCCAAGTGGCCGTGTGCAGAGTGACAGGCTCTGAGACCGACGGTGGCAGCTGGGAAGGCAGATCCCTGCTGTCAGGGCTCACTGAGAGGCCTGCTTGCCCAGTCCCTGTAGGGCATGAATAATTCTATCAGACCCTGAATCCTTGGGTGGACAGCCTTTTAGGTCACCTCCTCCACCCTTCCACCCAATAGGAGCCAGGAGATAGGCCCCTTGGTGCTGAGTCTGTCACCTGTGTCTTTAACGTGACTGTGGCCCCAGTTGGAATGTGCTTTCTTCCTCCTGCAATGTCAAAATGCCTGAGTTCTCAAGTGACTGAATCAGTACTAAATATTTAATGCACAAAGTCAGCCTTCCTGGGGCCTTTGATCTGAAACTTCTTAAAAACATCTTAAAAGCCCTTCAGAAACTGGTTAGTATTTCATCACAGTCACTTAAAATAGATATATTTTATCAAAACATCCTGTCAGAAACCCTGGAGGCAGGATGACTAACCCCCAGCGATTCTGACAACACTGCTTCCCCACGTTAGGCAGCCAGTGTCTCTGGACAGCCCCGCCTACACACGGAGGGCACAGCTGTCACCAGCATCCCCGATGGCTCCAAAGCAGCAAGCAGAAGAGGCGGCAGGGCTTGTCAGAAGCCTTGGGAGGCTGCATCGATAACACCCCCGTGAAGGGAATGAACATTTATGGAGAGTTTGCCACACACCAGGCCCTTACCTGGGCTTCTTACTTGTTGAATCTTAGGGAATCTTCACAACAGTCCTGTGAGGTGGGTGGTGGACTTTCTATTCTATCAATTCGGAGACTGAGGCTCAGGGGCATACGTGACTTGTTCAAGGTCACAGAGCGGAATTAAGATTACAACCAGGTCTAGCTCAAAAGCCTGTTTTTCTTTCTTTCTTTCTTTTTTCTCCCCCATTGAGATTGATCCTTTCACTGAGGACTCTCAGTTGTTTCTTTTTTAAAAAAGAAAAGGTAACATTTAATAAAATTATATAACTAGTACATGCTAACACAGAAAAGGATAAGGAAGAAAGTAGATATCACTTGAAATCCTACCATCTAGATAACTATTCATAATTATCTCTTGAATGATGACTGTATTTATTTATTGATATTTGCCACATTCCAATAGTTTCTTTATTAGTCACGCAATACAACTTTCTCAATGCCCTACCTTCCCCCAGTGTTAGGGGAGAAATGAGGGAAGAGAAGTGTGTCATGCCCCTTTCCTCCAATGCCAACCTGAGGGGGTGAAATCAATTCCCAGAAAACCCCCCCACAATGAAGAGCTAAAGTAGGCCCCAGAGTGGGGCAGAGGGTTCTGTCCTATTTCAGCCACTGGCCTAAGGAAGGCTACTTTGGTGAATCCCTGCCCTCCTAGACTCCCACGGCTGGTGTTGGGATCAATAAAACAATGAGATGGAAGTTTTCGTAAACTGGAAAGTATAGTACAGATGAAGGGAAATGTTAGAAACAAAGCGTGTGAGAAGTAAGGTGTCTCCACACCACTGGGTAGAGCGACCATATATATCTCACTTAGTGTGCCTGTCAACTCAACATAATTATTAGTACTGTTCTCTTACACTCAAAAAAGTGTCCTGACTTAGGTGATAAGTTTGAGGACCAGCTGACATATTGGTCATATATGATTATTTACCTCCAAAAGAGAGGATGACAGAGCAATCAGAGAGGTTCCTTGTAGGATGGGGCTGTGTGTAGGCTGGCAGGGCAGCTAGAGTTTAGAAGGCTTGGATGAGTGGGCATTTTGTTAGTAGACAACATGTAGGAATGAAAGATATGAGGTGGCTGCCCAGCGTGGGGAGGACACATGGGAGAGAAGGTGTACAGTGGTCACTCAGTGAGAATCTGGCCTGCCAGCCATGCTCCAGTGGAGGGCAGGTTTGGAGATAACATTTGGAGGCGTTTAGTACTGAGCTCTGTTCCAGGATACCAGACATCCCTCATAGATTAATTTAACAACCTTTTAACTTGTCTCTCCACTTCCACCCTCTCTTCTCTCCAGTTTATTTTCCACAAACCCCAGAGGGATCTTATAAAACCCAAACCTGGTCTTCAGTGTTCCATGCAATTCTCAATTCTCCATTTTTCTTGGTGGATAAAAAGCTAAACTCCTTTACAGATTATGCAAAGTCCGTCATGATCTTGCCCCTGCCAGTACACACTAGCTTCACTTTTCGTAATCTTGACCTCTGAATTTGTGATCCAGGAATAATAATGGCTTACATTTATTGAACATTTACAATGTTCCAGGCACTCTTCCAATCATTTTATGTATACTAACTCTCTTAATCTTAACAACTCTATGAGGTAGGTACTATATGAGCAGCCCCATCATTTTACATAAGGGAAAAATGAGGCACAAGAGGAAAAGATACTAACTGGCAAAGTAAGATTGGAAGCCAAAGAAGTTTTGGCTCCAAAACCTGTTCTCTTAACCATAACATTATACTGCCTCTTGGTCTAAAGCATTTCTCTTGTACTTCATGCTATTCCTTCTGCCTGCAATGCCCTCTACCACCAGTCTGTTCAGAGGACTGCTAATCTAGGGTTCAGGGAACCATTTTCAGTTAGTCACCAGAGTGAGAGCATCCTTATTTGACAGGATTCCCTCCCATTCCATTAAATAAAAAATTTATTCAGCTCAGTGCAGCCCTGGGCTGGACACGTGAGGATAGGGAGGAAGGATGGGATGACACAGGTTAAGGAAGACCCTTCCTCAAGCATCTTTTATTGCATTAGGGACAAGACTTTTAACACTTTTACTGTTGTCCAAATGTGTGGGCCCAACAATAAGAGCAATATAATGTAAAAGAAGACAAGATGGGAGTTGACCAGGTAATCTGAGATGGCTTGCTAGAGAATGTAGGGCATAAATTCGATCTCAAATGATGATAGAATAATTAATTTTTAAGTTGTAAGGGTTACATAGGAGTTATATACTTCCAAGCTGGGAAACTGAACCTCGGAAAGAGAAGAGATTCAATTCACCCAGCTGTCAAGTGGCCGGTCCAAGTGCCCTAGCTCCCAGCTTTAGTGTCCGGTGCTGCCTCCCCATGTAAGCAATTAGGATATCGCTGAGTAGCTGGAAGGGGCAAGAACTTCCCAGAGGGGTTGGAGTTGAGGAGCAGCAAAGGGAATGCAGGAGAGGTAGGGACAGGTGTAGAATATAGCATGGACAGTGAAGTGGGGAGACTCGGAAAGATCTTCTGTGGGAGAGATGGAGCCTAAACCTTCTTAAATTGGAGGGTTGCCTTGATACGGTGAAGCCGCCTCCCTTTCAACTCTGTAAAATAAAGGGTTCCTCAAAGCGTGTCTGTTCTGTCGTTATTTTCTGGATCATCAAGACTCTCAGTGCCCTTTAGAAAAGCTTCTTCCTCTGCCACAACCGGCTTCTCATTAGAATTCCTGGACATTTCTCAGTGTTGCTAAGTGCACTGTGATGAACCCATGATGAGTAATGAAGAGACTGAGCTTCCTGCAGTCACATTTGTGGAGGTTCCCTGGACACCCCCAAGATACCACAACAAGTCATATCACCACAGGCATGTCATCTCCAAATACTTATCTGTTTGTTTTCTGTGCTGTCTTACTCACCTTCTCTAACTCAACCAAAGGGGCTCCTGGATCCTTCACTCTGGGAGTTACATTAGAACTGGGGACAAATGCTTAAACTGAAAGAGCAAATGGAATAATGGAATTTTGAGCTCAAGTCAGGAATACTTCCTGCTTATGGATAACATGGCACTTCCTCAGTGGCACCAGCAACCACAAGTTTTGAGTATAGGCCTCCGGAAATAGGTCTGTTTTCTAGAGCTATGAGTTCAGATTATCCTTTAAGAGTAAGTTGAACCACCCCCCCATATATATTTTTTTTAATTAATGAATTTATTTATTTTTGGCTGTGTTGGGTCTTCGTTTCTGTGCGAGGGCTTTCTCTACTTGTGGCGAGTGGGGGCCACTCTTCATCGCAGTGTGTGGGCCTCTCACTATCGTGGCCTCTGTTGTTGCGGAGCACAGGCTCCAGACGCGCAGGCTCAGTAGTTGTGGTGCATGGGCTCTAGTTGCTCCGCGGCATGTGGGATCGTCCCAGACCAGAGCTCGAACCCGTGTCTCCTGCATTGGCAGGCAGATTCTCAACCACTGTGCCACCAGGGAAGCTCCCCCCGCAATTTTTTTCTTCCGAATAAGAAAAAGAACTACATGCTAGCACAGTGCCTGGTATATAGGAGACTCTTAGCAGATGTTTATTTTCTCCCTTATAGCACTCCCTCACAACCTTCTCATAGGTGTGTCTTTTGGTCTTCATCTCCCCCTTTCTTCTCTCTCCCTGTCTCTGATTCTTAACCTGGGTTCAAGTCTTGGCTCTGCCCATACCCATTCCCATCTCTCCAAATATTCCCATAACAGTTTATTTGGACTGCAAGATAAAAAGCAGTGCTCATCAAACTTCTTGCTTCAAACTCTTCCCAGTCTTATTTCTCTCCATTCCCACCAGGGTTGCTTATGTCCATCCATCCCAAACCTCTAACTGTGCTCAAAGGACAATGTAAACTTCACACGTATAATTGTGGGCCTTTGTATAAGTGGTCCATTTGCCTTTTTTCCCAGGTCAACCACTCTAAGAATTCCTACTTATACTTAATGATCTAGATCAAATGTCCCTGTCGCTTGAAGCCTTCACTGACTGCTTGAGCATAGTTGGGCCCTCTTTCCTCTTTACTTCCCTCAGTGCTTTGTGCTTCCCTCTCATCTAGCATTTTATGCCCACTATCATCCTTGTCCCACTCTCCTCCTATTCGATTATGAACTAATTGTGGGCAAAGGCTGGGTCTAATTCATCACTATATCCCCAGTGCCCAGCCTAGGGCCTGGCATAGGTGAGCTATTTCCTATACGTTTATGGGAAGACATATTAGGAACTATGAGTCATTCATTGAGTACCTGCTCTGGGCCAGCTTTAGGAGAGATAGTTTTTATATGGCATTTCATTTTATTCATAGTCTTTATATGGTATTTCATTTCATTCAGTCCACTCAGTCTGATGCTCTCTTCAATGCATTGTCCCTCTTATATGCCCATCATACCTGTAATGCCACAGGAAACCCTCAGTCAGTACTTTGTCTCTAGAGCATCTGTTTTCTGACTCTATTTATGGGAATGCATTTGTCCAACAATAGGAGTCTCCTGCCAGTTGGATTTGTTTAGCTCACATTGAGAGTGGAGAAAACCCCAGACACTGGACAATAAGAGCTCTGCCAAGAAAACTATCATTTCATATGGAGGTTCCCACATAATGGTGTGGGTGTCATGCTGAGTGAGGGAGGTATACTAAAAGGAGATCCAGCCCCTGAGACACTGTGGAAATGAGATGTTAGTCTCTTAAGTTGGTGCAAAGTAGCACACATTTTAAATGATGGCAAAAGGGACTCATCAGACTATTCAGAGACTCTGGAATTTCATCAGACTTGGTGAAAAGCCAGAGTCCCAGGGGGAAGCTAGAAAGATGGGTGTCTGCCCATATCTGGCTCCAAGAACTCTGTAGGGAACCAGGTGATGGATCTTATTTAGGCTGTATTACTAATGGGACTGATGGGCAGGTTTTGAACAGAGAGGACTGAGGTGACTCCCAGTGATTTTTCAACAGAATTCAGTAGTACTAGGCACTAGATATGAACCTGGCTGTCAGGGGAAGGAGAAACATAGTTGACATCAGTTGTGTCTACCTTCAAAGAAAGCCTCCAGTTGAGTGTGGGAGGCAAGACTCACACATTGGCAACTATGATGAAAGATGAGAATGGCCGTGCTGTGAGTCATTGGTTTGGTGCTGTTGCAGTTCATGGAGGGGAGGAGAGTTACTCCTACTGAGCCAAAGGGTTGTTTGCAGACAAAACTCCTCAATATGTAAAAAGCTCCTAACATGGTACTAAATGCATAGTAGGTGGTCAACAAACATGCATTCTCTTCTTTTATTTTTCTTCCCATATTAAATCTTCAACTTTATTTTTAATACTTCATTAATTCATTATCTGTGTTTTTATCCCCCTTGTAGGGCAAAGACTGTGCTTTTGTGATAGGGAAATAAGCAGGAAGTGGCCTAGCTTCAGACCATGCTAGACCTAGGCCAAGACTGAATGGAAAAGGAGGCAGGTCTTAATCCAACCAAGCCTTTGTTTACCTGGTCTGTGAACAAACTCAACAAAGCGTCTTCCATGCATCTATGCATAAACATTACAGAAGCCTATTTTTATTTCTAAAATTCGTTTCCTGACTAGAGTGGGAGTTAAACTTTATATTTCCTTTGATGTTCAATACCAAATGGCTTATGGGAGCCCAGGCAGAGTGGTTTCAAATAAGCATTTTAATGTAGAATAAAGGTCAACGTGCTGGAATTTGAAATCATTAATCCTTTTGCTCTTAAGGAAGACTGTACTTTAACAGAATAAATAACAGATTAAATAATAAGAGTTCTTGAAATTCCAACTAGAAAAATTACACATTACATTGTCGAGAACTGAAACCAGTGAGACCTTAATGTTCTCTCTCTCACTCTTCTATTTTAGGTTGCCAAGATTTAGAAGGTAAAGAGAAATTGTTCTCTTAGTTTTCTATTATTTTGAAGGTAGAGAGAATGTTTGAGTTACTGAAGGTTAGGGGATCAATTATATTGGAAAATAAGCCCTTAGTTTTATGGGTGGAACAAGTGCATCACCATAGCCTGGAGAACAGAAACTCCATGCTAATTATTTCAAGTTTCAGTAAGCAAAGCCCCAGAAAGGGACAGAGAAAACCATCAAAGTAGGTCAACAAACTCTGCCTAAGGTATTACCCCAGGTGGCCAAGGCCTAGATCAGGTACTACCTCCCCTAAGAAGGCTCCTGTCCCTTCTCAGTCAGTGGTTTTGACTCTTGCCTAAGAACTTGCATAGAAAGCTATTTACACATCTATTTTTCCTGGTGTTTCCATGATTGTTACCATATCTGTCTTTCCCTTTCTCAATTATACACAAGATGTGAGTTCCTTGTTAATAAGAAGAAGTACATTGATTGTACTCTATGTTCCAGACATTATACTAAGCACCTTAAACACAGTGTTTAATGTAATCTTTACCACAGCTCTATAGGGTAGAGATGATTATCTCATTTTATAGATGAAGAAACAGAATTAAGGAAGCCAGACAACACGCCCCAGGTAGGATAGTGGTAGAGTCAAACTTCCAGTCTGGGTCTATGGAGGCCATGTTGTGGGGATTCTGACATACCGCACACCAGAAGTTCGAATTTATCCTGAGGGCAGTGGGGTATCATTGATGGTTTAAGCCAAGAGAGTGATATGGTCAAACTTAAATTTGAGAACTCTCTAGCAGAAGAGAATGGTATGGGAATACAAATGAGAAGTCTACTACAGTAATTTTGGCTAGAGATGAGGGAATTACCACGACAGTGAGGGTTGAGTTATTAAAAGGAGATATTCAGGAGTTAGAATTGGGAGGGCTTGGTAACCAGTGGGCTATGGAAAGAGGATTAGGGCTGGAGTCAAGGAGAAGTGATCTCTGGTTTGGGAGCCTGGGTAAATTGTGATGCCACCATGATGGGAAGCATAGCTCAACACAAAGATGGTCACTGAGAGGACCTTCCTACCAAAGAACCAGATCAGATAGAACGTTAGAATCTTCTTGCCCGGTCCCTGATTGTTCATAGTTTCCTGCAGTTGCATTCAAATATTCCCATTTTATAGGTGAGAATACTAAAGAACAATAGTTAGGGGGCCTCTCCAGCATCTTCTGACCTATAATAAGGGCTAAATAACTACTTTTCAACTGAGGGTTTCAAGTTGATATTAGCCACTTTGAGATGCCATGATTTGATGATTCATGTTGTAACTTCTGACACTTTGGTTCCTCCTTGGACTCCCGGGGGTTGACGGGAAAGGGGAGGAGAATACAAAAACTGGGAATCATAGGCCACTGAAGCCTCCTTGAAGAAAGCAGATGTGTGTTATGCTTGAAAGAGAAAGCAATATTTTTAAGGAATATACTTAGTGCAATTTAGAATCTAAACTTATCAATCAACTGACTTGTTCTAGATGATGCAGTTGGTAAGTGACAGAGCCCAGCACTCAACTCTGAGCTTTTGTCTCTCAGCCTTGTGTTCTTTTCACTTCACTGTACCTGACTTCTATTACTCCTAAATTTCCTGCATTTCACACCAGCTTGAAAACCTAACTGTGCTTCCAAGCCTCAAAATTGTTTTCTGTTCTTTGTGATATCTACAGTAAGGATTTTACACCAGGCCACAAATAGGCAACATTGAACTACGCACATATAACCACATTTTTCAATAACCTCCCAAAATGTGTATTGGTTATAAGTACCTGAGACATTCTTGAGCTAGAAGAGTCTTTAAAGCCATCTAATCCAAATTTCCTTTACAAAGGGAATAGCTAAGTTTCAGATAGTTTAAATAAATGACTTGCACTATGATACTTTTCTACCATGTATCAAGGCCAGCATCTAAATGCTGGACTCTTTCTTATTCAAAGCAACAGAAAAAAATGTAGACAAAGATCAGCTTCCTCATTTTACATATTCAAAAACTGAGTCTTATTAATATACTTATTAACTCAATCAAAAGCCACTTACTGAGTTTCCACTGTATGCTGGAGGCTGAAGTTACAGCAGTGAATAAGAAAGATGGGATCTCTGGTTTTCCATAGCTCTCAGTCTAGCAGGGAAGATGGCATAACATACTTAATCATAGTGGAGTAACGTGTGCTATGATAGACTATATCCAGAAAGGAGATCACCCGGTCAGGGAGGTCTCCCTGAGGAAGTGATGCTCCAACATAGTATGGTGGTTAAAAACATGGACTCTGGAGCCAGACTTCCTAGGTTGGAATCCTCAACCTGCCACTTACTAGCTGTGTGACCCTGGGCAAGTTGCATAACTTCTCTGGGTCTTGGTGTCCCCATCTGTGAAATAGGAATAATAATAGTACCTACCTTGTAGAGCTCTGATGAAGATGAAATTACTTAATATTTATAAATCAGTTAGTACTTGGCACCTGGTAACTGTGGTATAGGGATTTTAAAATAAAATTGAAAAGAAACTGAGATCCAAATTATGAGTAGAAGTTAACTAGAGAAACAGGAAGGCAGAAAAGTGTTCCTGACAGAGAACACTATGTGCAGACTGAGGAAAGAGAGTCTATTTCTAGGAGGTGAAAGAAGACAAGCATGGCTCAAGTGGAATGAACCCTGTTAATGCTGAAAAGAGGTCGAGGGGGTTATGGGTCTTGTAGATCATATTAGAGTTTATCCAAAAACAGTGTAGGTTCAAGGAAGGATTTAAAGCACAGACAGTCTTGATCATATTTGGGTCTTGGATAGTCTTTCAGGCTGCTTTGTGGGATATGGATTCAGTGGGTGTAGGATGAGGTGCAGAAATCTAGTGAGAGAGAACGTGAGTCAGGGTCAAGGGCAAGATAGCACCCAGGCTTCCTGCCTTCCGTGCTGGGGCTTTTTCCACACTGCACAGCATTTTTTCTAATGTGTTTTGATGGAGGCATGTCATGCCAAATGCATTCTCTTCACTTCTGCACATTTTCAGTGCTTACTCTTTGAGCTGCATCCCCTTCATTAAGTGAATGTCCTGTTCCCCTGACCAAGGATGTAATTACCAAAGGAGAGATCAGATTAAAATTGAGTTTCTGTAATGGGCCATTTGTTTGGAAGGAAGCCTGAAGGTATTTCTGAGGACTTTAATCAAAGGGGAAAAAAGCCAATAGAACTTCTGTGATGATGATGATTATTAGGGCAATTGAACTCCAGGCACAGCCAGCTTCTGTATCGGTGAGTCATCGCTTGCTTTTCTGAGGCCTTTAATTGGATGAAATTTGTTTTCCTCTGTTGTCTAGACTGTCAGGGATGGAAGGGACCTTAAAGGTCATCTAGTACAACTCCACAACAAAGCTTGAGCCGTGGCTCTAGCATTTTCATCAGTAGGTCATCCAGTCCCTGCTCACACACCTGGACAGGGAACTCATTACCTGTCTATGATAGGGCACCTATGAAAGGAAGCTCCTCCTTTTACGGAAGTGAACTCCATCTCTGGGTCCCATGTGTCTGTCCTGGTTCTGCTTCTGGGATATGTGGGGCTTATCTGCCTCCTCTGCCCCAGAAGAAAGATCTTGAGGCAGCTGCTGTGTTCCCCTGAGCCTCCTCTTCTGCAACTGTCTTCTCAAGTGTGTGACCTTATGTATTATTAATGGTAAGGACAGGGTACTGTAACAAAAGAAACCCAACAGTACAGTGACTTAAAGAACAATGAAGTTTATTTCTCATTCACAGATTGGTTCTAAATTGAGCAGTCTAGGTTGGCAGCCAGCTCTACTCCCCACAGTTATTCAGGAACCCATGTTCCTACCAATGCCCCGATCCACCTTCACCTAGGGCATTGTTGTTATCTGCACAGTCAAATTCAGCCCCCCCCTCAGGTTTTAACTGGTGGAAAGAGGAAAAAGAGGAGAGAGGGAAAGCTCACGCCTTAAGGCTTAGGCCTGAAGTGACACATATCACTTTTATTTACATTTCACTGGTCAGAAATTAGTCATATGGCTAGATTTCACTGCAATGGAAATGTCCATAGGAAATGTGGTCTAACCATATGCCCAAGAAGAATTGGAGAAGATATTTAGGGAGACTTCTATCAGTCCCCACTGTAGAAATGAGGGGCTTCTGTGAGATCAGGTGGGCAGGTTATAGCTTGGATGGGCCCCTCATTTCTATTGCCAGTTTCATTCTCTTTGGCTCTTCCTATGGCCTGTTCCAAAAAATGAATGTAGTGGAGAGTGCAGAGCATTTGAATGCAGACACCCGAGAGCCATTTTTATTAACTGAGCTCTTGAACCAGTCATTTAACTTCTCTAAGTTTCTGTTTCTTCATTTATGAAACTGGGAGAAAAATTCCTATCCCACGAGCTCTTATAAAGGTAGGAAGAGATAACTGATGCAATTACATTTTTAAAAATGCAGATAAACATTGAAATAGTTTGGCTTCAATCTTCAAACTATTGGCTTTAACCTTTCTCTGACTACCCAAACTAAAGTGTTTTTTCTTTCTTTGGATCACCCAAAGCAGTTGATTATCTACTACCATTTCAAACAGAAACCTACTGTGAAGGGCTCTTAAGACAGAGTCTTTTGCTGTACAGCCGTTTGCAATCTATTTGTGGAAACAAATGGAAGAGTTTGATGGTGACCAATATTAGTAAGAGTAGCAACCGTGATGGCAGTATTCATCATTGGTGGCAATATCCATTTATCAAGCAGTTCACTATGTGCCAGCCTCCGTGCCAAGTGCTTTTTATAAAGCACCTGATTGATTTTTGTATTATTCCTGTGAAGTAGGCATTTCATCCCCATTTTATGGATGAGAAACCTCAAGCTCAGAGACTTTAAGTACCCTGGTCAGGATCTTAGAGGTGGCAAAAAGGCAGACCCCGGATTTCAGTTTAAGACTAAGAACTCTTTTTCTTGAATTAAGAAGATCCATCAGGGCTTCCCTGGTGGCGCAGTGGTTGAGAGTCCGCCTGCCGATGCAGGAGACACGGGTTCGTGCCCCGGTCTGGGAAGATCCCACGTGTCGCGGAGCAGCTGGGCCCGTGAGCTATGGCCGCTGAGCCTGCGCGTCCGGAGCCTGTGCTCCGCAACGGGAGAGGCCACAACAGTGAGAGGCCTGCGTACCGCAAAAAAAATAAAAAAGAAGATCCATCAATTCATGGGGCAGATCATGTGCAGTTTTGTTTCATTATTGGCTCACTCAGCAAACATTTACAGAGTACTTGTATGCTGGGCACTGTTCTAAACACTGGAAAGATGGTGTCCAATAGGTCATCTTACCTGCCGACCCATCTCATTCTTAAAAGAGAAAACAGAAGCCATATGATGAGAACTACCTAAAAATTTACCAACCTACTTGCATGTGTATCCACACGCCACCTTTCCTTCTCTCAGAATGGAAACACACTCTTGCTAACCTAAAGCAAACCTCCTATATTCTAGACCCTATCTGGTCCCTACAGGTATCCCTTTTTCATCTATGTCTTCAACTCATCACTTTCTGGATTTGCCTATAGTCAAACAACTAAGCCATAGTATTTCCTCTCTTTAGTTGATAGATAGATAGAGATAGAGATAGAGATAGACGGAGAAGGAGAGGGAGAGGGAAAGGGAGAGAGAGAGAGATCCTCCCCTGACCTCACATTTCCCTCTGGCTACAACCTATTACTCTGCCCCACTGTATAGATAAACTTCTCCAGTGAATTATCTATACAGTTGGCCCCCCGTATCTGCGTGTACCACATCCGTGAATTCAATCAACTTCAGATCAAAAACACTTGAAAAAGATTTCAGAAAGTTCCAAAAAGCAAAATTTGAATTTGTCATGCACCAGCAACTATTTATATAACATTTACATAGCATTTACACTGTATTAGGTATTATATGTTATCTAGAGATGATTTAAAGTATATAGGAGGATGTGCGTAGGTTACATGCAAATGCTACACCATTTTATATAAGGGACTTATATAAAATCCATCTGTGGATTTTGGTATCTGTGGTGGGGAGGCAGGGGCGGGACCTGGAACAATCCCCCACAGATACTGAGGGATGACTACATTCATTCTTTCCACTCCCTCACCATGCATCCCTCTTCTCAGTCCATTCAGGTTGAGCTTCCATCTCCAATGTTGCTCCCAAGTAGCCTTTATCAAGATCACCTAGACCAGCATCCTGCCAATTCTAATGATTATTTCTCTGTTTTCATGTTCCTAGACCTCCCAGCAGCATTTCACACAATTAACTCATAACCTGTTAAAGTGCTTTCTTCTCTAGGATAAGACAGCACACTCCCTTGGTCGTCCTCCTCCTTCTCTTCTTCATTCTCCTCTTTAGTGGCTACTCTCTCAGAATCTTTTGATGGCTCCTTCCCTACTCTACTTTGAATGTTGAAGTACTCTGGCCCCTCTGCCTTCTTCTCTTCTCTTCGTTTCTCTTCTCTGGCTATGCTTATTCTCCAGGTACTCCAATTCATTCCCATAGCTTTAAATGTCAACTCTATGCTAATGAGTTTTATAACTACATTTTCAGCCTTAACTTCTCCTAAACTCTATACTAGTATAATCTAACTGCCTACAAATCATCTATATCCTGATGTCTAATAGGCTTGTCAAAATGAATACATTCAAGACAGAAACTCAAGTCCTCTCCATCATAGTAAATGGCCTCAGGTAAAAACCTTTTCTCTTCCCCTCAGATCTCACATACAGTCCTTTAGGAGTCTTGCCAGCTCTATCTTTAATATACATCCCAATCCAGTCACTTTCCTCTGTTTCCTCTGTCATAATCCTAGTCCAAGTCACTATTACATCTTGCTTGGAATACTAAAACAGCCATTGACTGATCTCCCTGTTTCTTGCCCTCTAGCATTCATTCTCCACACAGCAGGTAGATCATGTCACTCCTTGCTTAAAACCTTTCAGTGGCTTCCATTGTCACTGGAATAAAATCTAAAGTCCTTACAGTGGCCAGTAAGGCCCTATGGTTCCTGACCTCTGCCTATTTCTCTCACCTCTTCCTCCTCCACTCAGTCACTAAGGTCTAGCTTCTGTGATTTTCTTACACAAACATGGAAAGTTCCTTCCTCTCTCCAAGACTTGGCACTCTTCCCATAGCGGAATTTTCATCACTCAGGTCTTAGTTAAGGTCATCGCCACAGAGAGTATTTTCCTGATAATTCTAGTGAAAATACACCACCCTGTCACTATCACATGATGCCATTTAATTTTCTTCATGGGATATATCAGTAGCTGAAATTATCTCATTTAATTTTTGTTTACTCATTTAATACTGTTTTCTCCTGCTGGAATGTAAACTCCTTGGGAGCAGGGCCTTTGTTTTGTCCATTAGTATATCCCCAGCACCCAATATAATGCCCAGCACTTAGTAAATGCTTAATAAATATGTGTAGACTGACCAATTGGATCTCTGCTCTCAAGGCCTTCAGTGTAATGAGAGTGACTGGTGACCACATAGTGTGACTTGTGCTGTGACAGAGGGAAGCCCAGGAGTTGTGGGAGGCCAAAAGAAACACTGGAAAAAACAGGGGCATTAGATGAGGTGAAACTGGAACTAAAGTTTGAAGGATAAGTTGGATTTAGCCAGGTGAAGAGTGGAGGAAGAAGAGCACATATGGGCGCACAGTAGGCATATGTGGTGCATGACTGACCGGGGCTGGAGTAATGGAGAAGGGAGAGTTGCACAATAGCTAGTTTAGGAAGAACCTAATGTGGTGGGCTCAGAACTGAAATCTAAGTTTAAATGGGGAGCCAAGTGAACAAGCCTCATGACTGTCTTTTGTGGCTCAAATTATGTTTGAAAATTTATATATTTTTTAAACTTTTTATATCAAGACAGTCCCTTAGTTGCATGGGTTTTTTTTTTCGCCCAATCACATTACAGAACATGGATTGTATAAATGTTGGAATTACATACATGTACCTGACATAATTGTACACATGAAATCTATCCTATACTACAGAACTAACCTACTGAGAGTTTCTGTAGTAAATACATAATTGTCTAGTATCTTAATAAATACATATAAATTTTGTTATAAATAAAATTTTTTATGAGTTCATAAAAAGTGTTTTATCATCATAAATAAGTCATATATCCTAGTGTTTCTAGTATAAATAGGTGGTTATGACCTGAGTAATGGACTTTGGAAAGACATGCAGTTTCTTGAGGCATTAATATTATTCTGGGTACTTACTACATGACCAAATGTGGGTCTGCATAAATACCTGCATGAATAAGGTATTTGCCTTTCATATACCATTGGCAATTTTAAATGGAGATAACTCCTCCAAACAACATAACCTGCATGTGGACATGCATGTATTAAGATATATGGTCATAGCAAATACTTATGCTACATTATAATGCTATAACAGATACATGTCAAAGTGTAATAAGCATTGTGCAGGGAGGGAATAGTTCTGCCCTAGAATATCCAGGAAGTTTTTGAAGAGGAAGCAGCATTTGAATTAGCTTTGAAGAATGAGGAGGAATTTTCCAGACAGCAAAAGAAGAAAATGTCATCTTAAGCAGTGGGAATGTCACATTTAAAGGTAAAAGTGTGAAAGAAAGTACAAGGGATGTTCCAGGAACTCTTGAGTACACTGTGGCTGGAAGACAGGTGGGGAAGAGGTGGATATGAGAGTGGAAAGTTTTGTTAGGATCAGGACAGGAGGGCCTCGAAGGACATACCAGTCCATTTAAACTTTACCCTGTAGGCTCCATTGAAATCTGAAGGATTTACAGAATCTGTGTTGAGAAATAATGGAGTATCAGGAGATTGGGCCCTTACCCTGGCAGAGCCTCTGCCTCTGCCTCTGAGTTACTGCTCTCTGGGCCTCCACACCCTCATCTGTCAAAAGAGAGGGTTGGACCAGATGGTCTCTAAAAAGTCCCTCCTGTGAAATTTCTTAGGCTAAGTAAGTGGTCCCATATTTTTGGTCAGGGAGTGAACAGAGTTAGTCTATCAACACGCTGAAAGACAGAATTGCTGCTTTCAAGCTAAATTGCCCCTGGGACACTCATTCTATGCTGACCTCTGAGGCCCGTGGAGCCAGCAGTAATGAGATATCTATGCGGGCAGGCCTCCTCCCCTTCACCTGCCCAGTCCCATGCCTGGGAGTGCCTCAGTGGAGAGTTATGAAGGCGTTCTAAATTGAATTCCCCTCTCTCTTATCTCACACTTTATCCAGATGCTAGAGATTTCTTAACGTGGCTGGGGAAAGATAGCACAGCATCATCTGTCCCAGCCACAGGCACTTAGTATTGACCAACAGGTTTGTAGCAAAGGTGGAACATTTGCCTCTAAAGGAGATTGCTTAAGGCAGCCTTCTTGCTGTCTTAGGAGAGACTTGTTTTGTCTTTCAGGCTTCTATTTGTTATCAACCTCATCCTGTGGTCTTTGAAATATTCTCTTCCAGAAGTGGGAGACCTCAGACCCTCCCCACGCTGTTCGTCTAGGCATTTAATCAGCATGTATACATAAAAGGTCTTTCCTGTACCAGACACTGTGTTAGATAATGAGGATAAGAAAGAAGTCAGACACAACGTGTACCCACAAGGAGCCCCCACTTTGGTGAAGGGGGTGGAAACATACCTAGATAGTTAGGCATCAGTTGTTAGTTATTACAGAGTAGAGGATATTTATCCACTAAACTGTATGCAGTGAGTAAGAAAAGTCCCTGTCCTCAAGTAGCTCAGAGACTCATCTTTAAAACGATAGGAATGGGCTCTATTTTAAGTGTTTATATACTGCATTCAGAGGATATACACATTTTATCTCTTGGGACGGGGGAGTGAGAGGGAGTATCAGCAAAGTCTTTATGGAGAGGGTAATATCTGAGTTAAATCTTGAAAAATAAACAGGCTTTTTTACCAGGCTGTCTTAAGGGCATGGTGGGGAGACAGCATGTGGAAAGGGAAACTAAGAACATTCTAGACAGAGTGCTTAACATGAGAAAAACCCAGACATATGAAACAATCTGGTGTATCCTAGGAACCACATTAGGATCCCTGAGTATGGTTGCATTTTAGTCTTTTTAAATGGTTGTGTTTTATCCTGTAAACTTGCTAAACTCACTTAGTAGTTCATGTAGCTCTTCTGTATATTCTCTCAGGTTTTTCACATATATAATACTTACTTTATGGCCCAGAGTATGTTCTATCATGGTAAATATTCTGCACGCACTTAAGAAAATGTATATTCCACTATTGTTGAGTGGAGTATTTAAAGTCTATTAGGTCAAGTTGGTTGACAGTGCTGTTCAAGTCTTATATATCATTCCTGATTTTCTGTGTATCCTATCAGTTACTGAGAGAGGAGTATTGAAATCTATGACTGTGTGGATTTGTTCAATTCTATCAGTTTTAGCTTCATGCACTTTTGAAGCTCTGGTATTAGATGCATAAATAATTAGTGTTGTTATGCCCTCTTAATGAACTGACACCTTTATCATTATGAACTTACCTTTTTTTCCCCAGTGATATTCTTTGCTCTGAGGTCTGCTGTGTCTGATGTTGATATAGTCACTCGAGCTTTTATTTCTGTAGGTCACATATACTTGGATTTTTGCTTTGTTATCCAATCTGGCGATCTCTGCTTTTTAAATTACCGTGTTTATATGGCTTATATTTAACATGATTACTGATACGGTAAGTTTAAATCTATCATTTTGCTTTCTGTTTTCTATTTGTCCCATCTATTCTTTGTTCCTTTTTTTCTCTTCCACTGCCTTCTTTTGAAGTATTTTGGAGTAGTTTTTTGAATATATATATTTTTGGTTTCCCTTTTGTCCTTTTTGTTGACTTATTAGCTGTAACTCTACTGTGTTATTTTTGCGGTTGATTTAGGGATTATAGTATACGTCTTTAACTATCACAGACTACCTTCAAGTGACATTATACTACTTCATATTGTAGTATAAGAAACTTACAATAGTATATTTCCATTTTTCTGCTTCTAACCTTTGTGATACTGTTGACATTCATTTTACTTTTTTACATGTCTTGTAAACCCCACACTATATTATAATTTGTTTAAACAGTGAATTATCTTTTAAAGTTATTTAAATAATAAGAGATATCCTTAAATATTTATCCATATGACTACCATTTCTGATGCTCGTAATTTCTTTGTGATACATCCACATTTCCATATGGTATCATTTTCCTTCTACCCGAAGGACTTCCTTTAACATTTCTTAGACTGTGGGTCTGCTAGTAATAAATTATTTTAGCTTACTATGTCTGAAAAACCATAATTTTGCCATAGTTTTGAAAGATATTTTTGGTAGAAAAAAATGCTACCTTGAAAGTTTTTCCTTTCTGTACTTCAAAGAGGTTGCTCCATCATCTTCTCACTTGCATTGTTTCCAAGGAGAAAACTATTTTCATGTTTACCTTTGTTTCTCTATACATCATGTGTTTTTTTCCCCCTCTGGCTGCTTTCAAGATTTTTTCTTTATCACTGATTTCAGACAATTTGATTATGATGTGCCTTGGTGTAGGTTTTGTTTTCTTTTTTCCAATGTTTCTTTTACTTGGGGGTTCATTGAGTCTCTTGAATTCAGCAGGTTTATAGTTTTCATCAAATTTGGAAAAATTTCACTCGTTATTTTTTTAGATTTTTTTTCTCTCCATGTTAGGATTATTGAAACTGTCCCACAGCTCACTGATGCTTTGTTAATTGTGGCTAGGGGGTCTTTTTCCTCTGTGTGTTTCTTTGGATAGCTTTTATTGCTATGTCTTCAAATTCACCAATCTTTTTGTCTCCAGGGTCTAATATGTCATTATTTCCACCTAAAGCATTTTTTAATCTCAGATATTGTAGGTTTTATCTATAAAAGTTCGATTCCTTCCTTTTAAATCTCTTTTGTGTCCCTTCCTAATTTCTGGAACACATAGAATATAGTTATAATAACTTTTTAAATGTCTTTTTCTGCTAATGCTAACATTTGTACCAGTTCTGGGTCTACTTTGATATGACATTTTTTTCTTACCATGGGATGTATTTTTCTACTTTTTTGCATGCATTTTTTAATTAGATGGAAGACATTGATTAGATGGCAGAATTTTACCCTGTTGGGTATGGACATCTTTGTATTCCTATAAATCTTCTTAATCTTTCTTCTGGAATGCAGTTTAAGTTACATGGATACAGTTTGTCCTTTCAGGTCTTGCTCTTGAATTCACTAGGTGGGACCAGAGAAGTATTTGGTCTAGGGTTAATTATTCCACACTACTCAGACAAGTCCCTTCTGAGTATTCTACCCAAATGCCTGTGAATTATGAGGTTTTCCAGTTTAGCTGGTGGATAGGCCCTGTTTATAGCCCCTTGTGAGTATCAGGCACTGTTCCCACTAATCCTCTCAGGTGTTTTTGTTGTTGTTGTTGATTTTGTTTGTTTGTTTTCCCCAGCCTTAGTTTTCTTACATTTGTGTGCTGATAAGTATCCTGCTGAATACTCAAGGGAAACCCTTGACAAATCTCCAGAGAATATTTTCCCTCAGCCCTTCCCTCTCCAATTCTGTGACCTGTAAACTCTAGCCACTTTAACTTTCCAGACTTTCAGCTTTGTCTCCTCAACACACGGAGTTTGCCAGAGATTTCTTGGGTTTTCCTCCCTGTGTCAGGTCCTGGAAACTCTCAAGGTGTAAGCTGGAGCAATGCTACAGCTCACTGCATTGGTTTCCTATCTCATAGCAATCACTGTTCTTCATTGCCTGGTGTCCAATGTCTCAAAAACCATTTTTTCATATATTTCATCTGATTTTTCAGTTGTTTCATGTGGAGGGTAAATTCATTCCCTATTATCCTATCTCAGCCAGAAGTGGAAGTCCTCCCAAATTCTTTACTATGGCATTATAAGCCCCTCCAGATGTAGACTTTAGTTACCTCTTTATCCTCAACTCCCTCATGCACACCATCCACAGTGAAATGCTGTCGATACCAGGTTGTGGCACATTTCTGTGTTCCCTCTGCCCACAAGGCCTTCTCCATGTCCTACCTCCTTCTTCTGAGTAACTCCTACTCACTGTTCTAGACACAGTTCAGGCATTAGAAACCCCTTCCATTTTTCTCACCCTCCACCCCTAGATCAGGTTATGAGCTTGGCCTCTCTCTATCAGAATTGTTTTTGCACGTCTCAAATTGTGTGTCATGAAGTATAGATAGGTGTTATAAGATAGTAGAGAGCTATTTGGAAAACGTTAGGTTAAACACTGTCAAACAGTTTTTTACTTCAAGTCTTTTCAGAACATAATGTGCATTATGAGTCTCCAAGAGGAGATATGATAGACAGATAAGAAAACTGAGGCTCAAAGAGATTTTATTTTTTTTAAGTAAGAAAAATCATACTAGCCAAGGCCTTATTGTGCAGTGGATAGACTGGAATGTGCCAGAGAACTTTCCTACACAGAATCCAGTGTAGCAGAAAGAGAGATACATTTTTAGTCTTAAACTGCCTATAATTCATTGTGTGACCTTGGGCAAATTACTTTCCCACTCTGACAAATACTTTCTCACATCTTAAAAATGGTAGTAGAATGTACCACAATGTTCATTGCAGCACTATTTACAATAGCCAGGACATAGCAACCTAAATGTCCATCAACAGAGGAATGGAAAAGATGTGGCACATATATACAATGGAATATTACTCAGCCATAAAAAGGAATGGAATTGAGTTATTTGTAGTGAGGTGGATAGACCTAGAGTCTGTCATACAGAGTGAAGTAAGTCAGAAAGAGAAAAACATACCGTATGCTAACGTGCATATATGGAACCTAAAAAAACGGTACCAATGAACCTAATGGCAGGGCAGAAATAAAGATGAAGACGTAGAGAACAGACTTGAGGATGCACGGTGGGAAGGGGAAGCTGGGACGAAGTGAGAGAGTAGCATTGACATATATATGCTATTAAATGTAAAATGGATGGCTAGTGAGAAGCTGCTGCATAGCACAGGGATATCAGCTCGATGCTTTGTGACAACCTAGAGGGGTGGGATGGGGAGGGTGGGAGGGAGACTCAAGAGGGCAGGGATATGGGGATATATGTATACATATAGCTGATTCACTTTGTTGTACAGCAGAAACTAACACACCATTGTAAAGCAATTATACTCCAATAAAGATATTTTTAAAAAAATGGTGGTAGAGGTTAGACTTCACGAGGTTAGACTTGATCTTCAACCTCTAATCCTCTACCCTTCCATGATTGCTCCAACCGTCCTGAGCTCGTTCTGTGGTGAATTCCTACAGCCTCCCAAAATACTTTGCCAGTTGTCATCTTGTTGTACATTTCTCCTAAATGACCTAGTAGAACAGTCTTGCCTCAGCTCTGAGAGAATCTACTTCTCTTCTGACATGCCTTGAATATAACAGAGTCCTAATAAATATAATGCATCTTTAGTCTTTCTTTGCTATATTCTTTGGTTCTATAACTAGTCCTAGGTCAGAACCTTGGGGATCTTTCTAGACTCCACCTCTCCCTCATTACCTATTTATATGGTTAACAAGTTTGACTCTGGTTGCTTCTACTCCCTACATACCTCTTCAATCAATCCCCTTATTCTCTACCCCTAAAAATATAGATATTATTATTATTCTTCTTATTGTACTTGAAATAATAAAAGGAAACTGGGGCACAAGACATTAATTTGCCCAGGAACTCACAGCTAGTAAATGGCTGAACTTTGACTAAAACCTAGGTTCTAATATACCTGCTTTCTCAATTAACGTTTGCTTGCTGATTGATGAATAAATGAATGAATGAATTGATATATGAAATTAACTTGAATTTCCAACATTTCCACTATTTCTTTACTTGAAAGAAACTTAGGATAAGTTTTCCCTATAATTTTGCTTTGCTGAGTTACACAATAATCTTAACTCTGAAAAATGAGCAAGGTCCTTTTGACCCCTGTGGGATGCCTGAGCTGTCAGTGAGCTCTTACCAATATGTCTGTACATGCTGAAAATCTCCCCTAGAACCTCCTTGTCCTTGTTTCCCTTTGAATATCTATAAACCTGGAAGCAGCCTCAAGTCAGAGCCTAACAAAACAGACCATTTTCAACCGCTTCTCCTCAATACTGTAGGAGGTTGTTATGTGCCCCATTTTTTACCCAAAATTGGGACAGTTTATCTAGATGACAACATAAGCAGAATTTTAGTTTTTAAAAAAGTATTAGAGGGCTTCCCTGGTGGCACAGTGGTTGAGAGTCCGTCTGCCGATGCAGGGGACACGGGTTCGTGCCCTGGTCCAGATCCCACATGCCGTGGAGTGGCTGGGCCAGTGAGCCACAGCCACTGAGCCTGCGCATCTGGAGCCTGTGGTCCTCAATGGGAGAGGCCACAACAGTGAGAGGCCTGTGTACCACAAAAAAATAAAAAATAAAAATTAAAAAAAAAAATAAAAAAGTATTAGAATGTACTGGGCTTCAATGTGAATAAGAAAAAAAATAGCTAAAATTTGTTACTACACTGAAAGCAATTTCAGTCTCAGGAATGTAATTATTGATGTGTAACTTTATTCCAAAATAACATCTGTCAAAGATGGCACAAAAAAAGAGAACTACAGGCCAGTATAACTGATGAACATAGAAGCAAAAATCCTCAACAAAATACTAGCAAACAGAATCATACACCATGATCGCGTGGGGTTTATCCCAGGAATGCAAGGATTCTTCAATATACGCAAATCAATCATTGTGATACACCATATTAACTAACTGAAGGAGAAAAACCGTATGATCATCTCAATAGATGCAGAAAAAGCTTTCAACAAATTTCAACACCCATTTATGATAAAAACCCTCCAGAAAGTGGGCATAGAGGGAACTTACCTCAACATAATAAAGGCCATATATGACAAACCCACAGCCAACATCGTTCTCAATGGTGAAAAACTGAAACCATTTCCACTAACATCAGGAATAAGACAAGGTTGCCCACTCTCACCACTATTATTCAACATAGTTTTGGAAGTTTTAGCCACAGCAATTAGAGATGAAAAAGAAATAAAAGGAATCCAAATCAGAAAAGAAGAAGTAAAACTGTCACTGTTTGCAGATGACATGATACTATACACAGAGAATCCTAAAGATGCTACCAGAAAACTACTAGAGCTAGTCAGTGAATTTGGTAAAGTAGCAGGATACAAAATTAACGCACAGAAATCTCTTGCATTCCTATACACTAATGATGAAAAATCTGAAAGAGAAATTAAGGAAACACTCCCATTTACCATTGCAACAAAAAGAATAAAATACCTGGGAATAAACCTACCTAAGGAGACAAAAGACCTGTATGCAGAAAACTATAAGACACTGATGACAGAAATTAAACATGAAACAAACAGGTGGAGAGATATACCACATTCTTGGATTGGAAGAATCAACACTGTGAAAATGACTGTACTACCCAAAGCAATCTACAGATTCAATGCAATCCCTATCAAACTACCAATGACATTTTTCACAAACCTAGAACAAAAGATTTCACAATATGTATGGAAATACAAAAGACCCCGAATAGCCAAAGCAATCTTGAGAAAGAAAAATGGAGCTGCAGGAATCAGGCTCCCTGACTTCAGACTATACTACAAAGCTACAGTAATCAAGACAATATGGTACTGGCACAAAAACAGAAATATAGATAAATGAAACAGAATAGAAAGCCTAGAGATAAACCCATGCACATATAGTCACCTTCTCTTTGGTAAAGGAGGCAAGAATATACCATCGAGAAAAGACAGTCTCTTCAATAAGTGGTGCTGGGAAGACTGGACAGCTACATGTAAAAGAATGAAATTAGAACACTCCCTAACACCATACACAAAAATAAACTCAAAATGGATTAAAGATCTAAATGTAAGGGCAGACACTATCAAACTCTTAGAGGAAAACATAGGCAGAACACTCTATGACATACATCACAGCAAGATCCTTTCTGACCCACCTCCTAGAGAAATGGAAATAAAAACAAAAATAAACAAATGGGACCTAATGAAACTTAAAAGCTTTGCACAGCAAAGGAAACCGTAAACAAGATGAAAAGACAACCCTCAGAATGGGAGAAAATATTTGCAAATGAAGAAACTGACAAAGGATTAATCTCCAAAACATACAAACAGCACATGCAGCTCAATATCAAAAAACAAACAACCCAATCCAAAAATGGGCAGAAGATCTAAATAGTCATTTCTCCAAAGAAGACATACAGATTGTCAACAAACACATGAAAGGATGCTGAACATCACTCATCATTAGAGAAATGCAAATCAAAAGTACAATGAGGTATCACCTCACAGTAGTCAGAATGGCCATCATCAAAAAATCTCCAAACAATAAATGCTGGAGAAGATGTGGAGAAAAGAGAACCCTCTTGCACTGTTGGTGAGAATGTAAATTGATATAGCCACTGTGGAGAACAGTATGGAGGTTCCTTAAAAAACTAAAAATAGAACTACCATGTGACCCAGCAATTCCACTACTGGGCATGTACCCTGAGAAAACCATAATTCAAAAAGAATTGTACCACACTGTACCACATGTACCACAATGTTCATTGCAGCTCTATTTACAGTAGCCAGGATATGGAAGCAACCTAAGTGTCCATCGACAGATGAATGGATAAAGAAGATGTGGCACATATATTCAATGGAATATTCCTCAGCCATAAAAAGAAACAAAATTGAGTTATTTGTAGTGAGGTGGATGAACCTAGAGACTGTCATACAGACTGAAGTAAGTCAGAACGAGAAAAACAAATACCGTATGCTAACATATATATGGAATCTAAAAACAAAAAAAAATGTTTCTGAAGAACGTAGGGGTAGGACAGGAATAAAGACAGACGTAGAGAATGGACATGAGGACACGGGGCGGGGTAAGGGTAAGCTGGGACGAAGTGAGAGAGTGGCATGGACGTATATACACTACCAAATGTAAAATAAATAGCTAATAGGAAGCAGCCGCATAGCACAGGGAGATCAGGTCGTTGCTTTGTGTCCACCTAGAGGGGTGGGATAGGGAGGGTGGGAGGGAGAGTCAAGAGGGAGGAGATATGGGGATATATGTATATGTATAGCTGATCCACTTCGTTATACAGCAGAAACTAACACAACATTTTAAAGCAATTATACTCTAATAAAGATGTTAAAAAAGAAAAAATATAAAGAATAGCTGTGGAAGTGTAAAAAAATGTACAACTGATCACACTTATATTAAAAAAAAGAAAGAAAATCAAATTTGTGTTTTTTACTCTGTCACTCATCTGTAAAGCCCCATTCTAATCCCTTAGCTAGGTACCACAGCCCTGTCATCTAGCCCCTATCTATCTCTCCAGTCTTATTCCCTACTGCTTCTCCTCTTATATTTTACCCTCCTGTCATAGTGAACTGATTCTCAGGTCCTGAACATGACTTTCTACCTTCTCAACATGTCATCTTCTCTACCTGGATGGTTCTTTACTACTTATCCACCTACTGAAATCTTTTCCATCCTTCAGAACCTTGATCAGGCGTCAACTCTTCTCTAGAGTCTTTCTTGGCTCCCACCTACACCCCAAGATAAAGTTGACCACTCTTCTGTGTATAAACACCCTTATTATTCCATCTATCACACTGCTTTCTATTTGTTTGGCATCATTTATATCTTATTATATATTCCTAGGAAGGAATAAGCTCAGTGCTTGACACATTTGGAGTTCAGGATAACTCTGACCCAAACCAATATTGGTAGAGGTCTTTGTGCTTCAGATTAGAAGGGACCTTGGAGGACACTCAAAGCCTTTGCTTCCTTCATTTACTGCTGAGGAAACAGTAATTTGCCCAAGACCACATTGTATATTTGATGGCATTTTTCCATTGTTGGGTAAATCCTTATCTTTTCCAAACTGGGGAATTCAACATTCCTTTTTACAAGAGCTTTTAATGTTGTTGTTGTTGTTTTCATATTCTATACTAACATAGGATTTAAGAGCATGAACTTTGATGCCATATATACTGTGTCTGAATACCAGCTGTACTACTCACTATTGAGAAACTGGTACATGGTATATATTTTTTCTGTTCCTCGCTTGTCTCCTCTAGACAGTAAGGATATCTCATAGTACTATTGTGAGGAATAAGTTAGTTACACCTTTAATGTCCTTAGAACAGGGAACAACACATAGAATGCACTTAATAAATGTTTCCTATCATCTGCAGAAATAGGGAGAGGAAGGAATCAGGTTTAGCTTGGATTTCTAATACAGAAAAATGATTAGGAAGCATCAGAAGGGAAATAGGACCCAGGTCACCTAACATATCACACAGATGTTCTCGATTGGATCCTAGTGTTGCTATGTCCATGGATGAAGCAAATAAAACCAATCCAAAGGCGTGTGAGTGAGTTTATCCATGTTTTTTCTCCTTGAATAGTCATAGCAGTGGTAATAGAAGTAGGACCAATGTATAGGCACAACCAGGGGTCACATTTCATCTCTGCCCTTAGATAATCTTTCCAATATTCAGAGTTGCCCAAATATAAAACTAGCTGCCTACAAATGTAGGACATCCCCATCACTCTATGCATTCAAGTAGGATGTTAGCACCACTTGGGGACTCAGATATTACACCAGGCTCAAACAGAGTGACTAGTTGAAGCAGACGGATTTTAAGATCATTTTGATATTTTAAAAATGTTTTACTTTATAGTTCTAAAGTTCTAAGATTCTGTGTTTCCTTAAACCTATGAGTCAATGATTCTATGATTCCATTGGATTAACTGGAAGTCCCATAGATCATGTTTGCCAGCAGTCTGGGTATCCATTTTATAACAATATCTTTAGCACCTATCGCGAATTTTTCTATATTGAACATCAAGGCAATTTACAAAGTGGTTTCTGAGGGAGGCATCTATTTAGGACCTTTACTAAATGCTCTTATAGCTCCTCTCTATGGCTATATTTTTAACTTCTATAGCCATTTAAGTTGAACATAATTAGAGGAAAACAATTGCTAAAGCAAAAAAGCACCATCTCAGCATTTTGCAAGGAATAGATGGGGCTAGTGAGAAGCAGCTGCCCACTGCTATGCGTATCTTTAGAATCTACCCAGAGACAGCTCTGACAGACAGGGCTGAGTTCGGCCTAGCTGAAGGAATGAAAAAAAAAAATGGACAAAATATTTTTATCACCTTTGTAACTAATGATCTATAGTAGTACCGTTATGATATATATTTCTGAGATAACTCTGTTGTGTTCAAAATTTGTTGATTAGAACTTTGTTGTGTACAAAATTGGGAAGTACCATAAACAACCTTTGTCATTGTCATTCAACTATTTATGATCAACTGAATAATAATAGTAGTAATTCTTGTATCCAGGTTGTCTTCTGATCTAGTGTTCTTCCTTTACATTTTGCATTCCTACCTGTGCACATTTTATAGAGCTTATCCTCTTTGGCAAATCAAATGCACATTTGATCCCTTAGAGCCTCCAAAATCAAAACACTTCAATGGTTTCTTATTCTTTTTAGGATAAACATTTTGGTTTGTTTTCCTGCTTCCCCTTCCCCTACCCTGTCCAAATCTCCGCTATCATTTTCATATACTATATACCTTAGCACGTATCACTATTGAATTTTTCAATATTTTGATTGATGTCTATCTCCGCAATAGATTGTAAGCTTCTGAGGGCAAAGAACATGTCTGTTTTTGCTCCTTCTATATTCTTATTCCTTAACATAGTCCCCTAGAACACGGTAGTTACACAATGCAGATTTGTTGAAAGAATGAATAAAATGGGTTAATGAATTATGTTTTCGACTGTTCTGTGCCACAAGATTTAAAAATCACAGTTTTAGGATACAAATGATTTGAAGAAAGTAGAGATACTAATTTATAGGTAAGTGTATATATACATATATTTATTCACATAGAGAGAGTGAATTATAGGTCCAATTGGAATGTAGAATTTGGGTTTGAGAAGAATCAAGACATAGTTAACATGGGAAAGGAGTCATCATTGATGCTTTCCAGCTTTTGCCAAGCAGGATTAAATTACTTTGATGGTTACTAAATAGACCTTGTAGAAAGAACTGTTTGTCCTGTGCACACATTTGTTGTCAACTGTCTTTTACTGCTAGGTGTTTATTTGTCTTTATCTTGAGTACACAGGTATCTTTGGTTCTTTTACTCTTTATCCTCAAAACAAAAACAAACTGACCAAAAACATTACAGCTATTAATTAAGGCAACTTAACCATTGCCTTGTGGAGTGACCTTTGGGATCTTGTTTAACTCTGCTGTGTACAAGGGCTTGTTTCTCTGTGTCTGGGTCATTTAGGTTCATTTAGGAAAGCAAAAACTAAGTATTTCAATAGAAGGGTTTAGTGTATGGAAATTGTTACCAGGTGTGGAGGGCTAAAAGCGCAAAAAGAGAACACTGAGATAACCCAGAGATAATAACAGCAGGAGGCTGCTATCGCTGCTGGGATTAGGGGAACAAAAGGGATTAGTTGGAGTTATCAGAACCTAAGAGTTTAGAGAGGGACTCTGTGGCATTGATTTCATTTTTCTGAGGAGGGGACATTGCGTTTCTGTGGCTGGTACAGCTGAGAGTGCATGAAGAGATTAGTTCTAGGAATAAAAAAAGCAAAAACAAAAACAAAAAACAAAACAGGAAACTAGAGCCAACAAATACAAAACACAAAATCACAGTCTCTTCTTTCCTCTTCTTGCCTTCCAATTTTCCCTTAGTTATTGGCAGAACCTAACAGGAAGCCAGATAGAAAAGAAATCTGGGAAATGTAGTTTGCAGTATCACAGAGCAGAGTATAACAGGGTGGATTTGGAACTGAAAGACAACAGGTAAACAGCTGACTCAGTCTATTCCTCTGGTTACTTATCATCTATGCATACCTTTCTACACATATTTGAATTCCGTGTAACAAAATATGTCAACTTCATGCTTTCATCTTAGAAGATGCAACTAATCTTTATACACATAAAGATGTTCTCACCACTCAAAAGGAGAAGACACAAAGTTCCAATGGTCACTGCATCCATTTCTAGGGTAGGTCGTGTTACCTGTTTTAGTCACAGTCCCATTTAATAATATGCAATCTAAAGGCTAACTTTAAAGGTAATCACCAACAATGAATTTTATATAAAGTTTTAAGTGAAAAGGAAGAGGGAGGAAGAAATAAATTCACACACACACACACACACACACACACACACAAACACACACACACACACACACCTGATAAGCAAGGAAGAAGAGATGTATATTTGCTAGAGTACTCATTTCTGCAGCTGGTGAAATGGTGTAGTGATAGTTATAACTTCCATTTTTTCATTACCCATTCCATTTCCCCTTTGCCTTAAGCAAATTTCACAACTTTTTGGTGTTATTTACCTGGGGGGGGGGGTGACCCAAAACTTTATTTCTGAAGCATATGCATCCTCAGTGAATATTTATTGGGTTGTACTTTTCCATTAACTTTTATTACTGGACACAGAAGTACTAAAAGGCATCCTAGAGAACCCTCTGGGTTCCAGAATTATTTTTTCTGGCTCCCGTTGTGTTGTAGCGACCCAAATCCCATTTAGTGATTGGGATCAATCACCCTAACCAGTAAAACAACATGATTCTTTCCCTTTTGGTTTAGTAGCATAAGAAACCCTAAATAGTCAAGTGGTAGCCTTAGTTTCCACTTCAATGGAACTATTATCATGTTCATTTAGGAACTAACTAAGCCCTCCTAAACCAGCAGAGAAAGTTGTAGGGATGAAAAAATTTCTGTGAATAGGTTGTTAGGCGTAATATGGGAGAAGCCAATCTCATTTCCACCCCTTGACTCTCAGACGCATATGCTCTGCCTGTGTGAGAAACACCACCATGTTAGTCACTGGTTCAAAGCATACATGATATCTTGTAAGAGAAAACTCCAAGCTTTCAGTGTCCCAACTGGAACTGGAATGGAGTCTTTGTTAGACCATTCCATAAATCTATCAGGCCAGCTGCTTCTGAGAAATGAAGTATGTATTAAAACTAGTAAGTATATATGAGCTCATCACTGATATATGTTTGCAGCAAAATGAGTTTGTTTGTCAGAATTAACGCTGTGGGGGATACCACATGGTAAATAAGGGATTCCGCAAATCCATGGATTGATGGTGCTGGCAGAAGCACTGAGTATAGAAGGCAAATTCAAATCCATAATAATTGTGCATTCCAGTGAGGACAAATCAGTGTCCCTTTGTTTGGAAGGGGTCTACTGTAATCCCGCTACCACCAGGTGACTGGCTCGGGGTGACTGGCTGGGGAAACGGGGTTGGTCTCCACTACTGGCAGATTAAATAATCAAGAAAAGTCCACGTTGTAAAGTCTTGCATAGTCTCCATCCCTGCTGTCATGGCCTCTTTGTATATCGACCCATTGAACAAGGCCTTGGATTAGGAGATTGATATCCAAAGAACATATCCTCTTAACCTGATTATTGAGAACCTACTCTGCAATAGGTGCTCTTTGGTGAGCACTCACATAGAATATAAAATCTTCACATTCTTTCCATTCCAATAATTCCATCTTCATACTTCTTACCCAGATCCCCTTGACAATAATATTCCATTCTTGTTCATTCCAAGTCCCTGTTCATCAAGCCAAGCCATTATGCTATCAATCAGCAAAGACAGTCTCACTGGCCACCCCTCTGTTCAAACAAAGTGAACAACTAAATATGCTACTTGACGTTCTGGCCACTGGAAGGATTTCCCTTTATTATTGTCTTTCAAGGACATTCCTGATTGGGTGACTGTAAAACTGTAGCAGTCCACTTCTGATTGATGCCAGCATGTCACTTCAGCAAGTTGTTTAAAGGGACTTCCTGTAAGGCCATAGGTGGACCGAAAAAGAGGAAACAATGCTGCAGGAAGAGATGCTATAGGAATCCAGGCTACCTGTTCATGCAACTTATTTGTGCCTTTAGGACCTACTAGAGCCTTATATACATTAATGCCGCTTATATACCATTTTCACTCATTGGTGAATTGTAAACCTAACCTTATGATTTGGTGGGTCAGATTACACACAGTTCCCAATAGGCAGTCCAGGCCACATGATCACTTGATGTCCCAAGGTCATATGTTTAGTGTTTATTGGGGCTTACTATGCAGCTAGGAGTTGGTTCTCAAAAGAGAAATAGTTATCTGCTGAAGGAGGTATGACTTTGCTCTTAATTCTAGGGACCCGCTCTGTGGTTATCCTGCTGGAGCTTGCCATAGGCTTCATATAGCATCCCTATTCGCCATAATCATTTTGGATCTCCTAGGCCATAACGTCCAAATGCAGAGCAGCTTTCACTGCAGCCTGGACCTACTGCAGACCCTTCTCTTGCTGTGAGCTCCACTCAAAACTGGCAGCGTTGCATATTATTCGACAAATGGACCAGAACAACATAGTCAAATATGGTATATGTTACCTCCAAAATCCAGAAAGGTTCACCTATCATTGTGCTTCTTTTTTAGAGGTAAATACTGCAACATGCAGAAACGTATCTTTCACTTTGGAGGGCTACTACAGGATGGTACAGACCACTAGACACCTTGAAAATTTCACTGAAATGGTAGGTGCCAGGATTCTTATGAGGTTTATCTCTCACCTTCTGTCACACACGTCTTCTAAAGCATCTATGGTACTTGCAACTTCCTTTTCATACTACTATAGTTATCAGTATAGTGTACCAGTGGGATGATCTGTGGGAAGTCAAGATGATCAAGATTTCTGCAGACTAGATTATGATAAACAGCAGGAGGGTTCAAGTAGCCCTGCCAAAAGATAGGAAAGGTATGCTATTGTCCCTGTCAGGTGAAAATGAACAGCTTCTGATGTGCCTTGAAAACTAATAAAGAGAAAGGCATTTGCCAAATCAATAGCTTATATAAGATGCTAGGAATAGTATTGATATTAGCCAGTAAATACATCACATCTGGAATAGCAGCTGCAATTGTAGTCACCAGCTATTTAAATTTATAGTGTTGGGGGGCGCCTTCAAGATGGAAGAGGAGTAAGACATGGAGATCACCTTTCTCCCACAAATACGTCAGAAATACATCTACACGTTGAACAACTCCTACAGAACACCTACTGAACGCTGGCAGAAGACCTCAGACTTCCCAAAAGGCAAGAAACTCTACACGTACCTGGGTAGGGTAAAAGAAAAAAGGAAAAACAGAGACAAAAGAATAGGGACAGGACCTGCACCACAGGGATGGGCCTGTGAAGGAGGAAAAGTTTCCACACACTAGGAAGCCCCTTCACTGGCAGAGATGGGGGTGGGCAGGGGGGAAGCTCCCTCCATGGAGGAGAGTGCAGCAATAGGGGTGCAGAGGGCAAAGCAGAGAGGTTCCCGCACAGAGGATCGGTGCCGGCCAGCACTCACCAGCCCGAGAGTCTTGTCTGCTCACCCGCCGGGCCGGGCGGGGCCTGGGAGCTGAGGCTCGGGCTTCAGAGGTCAGATCCCATGGAGAGGACTGGGGTTGGCTGCGTGAACACAGCCTGAAGGGGGCTAATGAGCCACAGCTAGCCGGGAGGGAGTCTGGGAAAAACTCTGGAACTGCTTAAGAGGCAAGAGACAATTGTTTCAGGGTGCGTGAGGGGAGGAGATCCAGAGCACCACCTAAACGAGCTCCAGAGATGGGCACGAGCCACAGCTATCGGTGTGCACACCAGAGACAGGCATGAGATGCTACGTCTCCTGCTGCAGCCACCAAGAAGCCTGTGTACAAGCAGAGATCACTATCCACACCTCCCCTCCCGGGAGCCTGTACAGCCTTCCACTGCCAGGGTCCCGCAATCCAGGGACAACTTCCCAGGGAGAACACACAGCACGCCTCAGGCTGTTGCAACATCACGCCAGCCTCTGCCGCCACAGGCTTGCCCTGCATTCCATACCCATCTCTCTCGCTGGCCTGAGTAAGCCTCAGCCCCCTAATAGGGCACTCCTTTAACCCGTCCTGTCTGAGCAGGGAACAGACGGCCTCAGGCGACCTACACACAGAGGAGGGGCCAAATCCAAAGCAGAACCTCAGGAGCTGTGCGAACAAAGAAGAGAAAGGGAAATTTCTCCCTGCAGCCTCAGGAGCAGCGGATTAAATCTCCACAATCAACTTGATGGACCCTGCATCTGTGGAATACCTGAATGGACAATGAATCATCTGGCGGTGGACTTTGGGAGCAACTGTAGACTTGGGGTTTTCTTTCTGCATCTAAATGTTTCTGTTTTTATGTTTATCTTAGTTTAGTATTTAGAGCTTATTATCATTGGTAGATTTGTTTATTGATTTGGTTGCTCTCTTCCTTTTTTTAATATATATATATATATATTGTTTTTCCTTTTCCTCTTTTTGTGAGTGTGTATGTGTATGCTTCTTTGTGTGATTTTGTCTGTATAGCTTTGCTTTTGCCATTTGTCCTAAGGTTCTGACTGTCAGTTTTTATTTTTTATTGTTTTGGGGGTTTTTTAGTATAGTTTTTAGCACTAGTTGTCATTGGTGGATTTGTTTGGTGGCTTGGTTGCTGTCTTCTTTCTTTCTTTTTTTTAAATTTTTAATAACTTTTTCCATTTTAATACCTTTGTTTTATTTTATTTATTTATTTATTCTTTCTTTATTTCCTTTTCTTTTTCTCCCTTTTCTTCTGAGCCGTGTGGCTGGCAGGGTCTTGGTGCTCTGGACGGGTGTCAGGCCTGACCCTCTGAGGTGGGAGAGCCGAGTTCAGGACATTGGTCCCCACATAATATCAAACTGCAAAAGCTCTCCCAGAGATCTCCGTTGCAATGCTAATACCCAGCTCCTCTCAACGACCAGCAAGCTACAGTGCTGGACACCCTATGCCAAACAACTAGCAAGACAGGAACACAACCCCACCCATTAGCAGAGAGGCTGCCTAAAATCATAATAAGTTCACATACACTCCCAAACACACCACCAGACGTGGTCCTGCCCACCAGAAAGACAAGATCCAGCCATATCCACCAGAACACAGGCACAAGTCCCTTCCACCAGGAAGCCTACAAACCCCCTAAATCAAACTTAGCCACTGGGGGCAGATACCAAAAACAACGGAAACTACGAATCTGCAGCCTGCGAAAAGGAGACCCCAAACACAGTAAGTTAAGCAAAATGAGAAGACAGAGAATAACACAGCAGATGAAGGAGCAAGATAAAAACCCACCAGACCTAACAAATGAAGAGGAAATAGTCAGTCTACCAGAAAAAGAATTCAGAGGAACGATAGTAAAGATGATCCAAAATCTTGGAAATAGAATGGAGAAAATACAAGAAACGTTTAACAAGGACCTAGAAGAACGAAAGAGCAAACAAACAATGATGAACAACACAATAAATGAAATCAAAAATTCTCTAGAAGGAATCAATAGTGGAATAACTGAGGCAGAACAGTTAAGTGACCTGGAAGATAAAATAGCGGAAATAACTACCACAAAGCAGAATAAAGGAAACAGAATGAAAAGAATTGAGGACACTCTCAGAGACCTTTGGGACAACATTAAATGCACCAACATCCTAATTATAGGGGTCCGATAAGAAGAAGAGGAAAAAAAAAAAGGGACTGAGAAAATATTTGAAGAGATTATAGTTGAACTCTTCCCTAATATGGGAAAGGAAATAGTCATGCAAGTCCAGGAAGTGCAGAGAGTCCCATACAGGATAAATCCAAGGAGAAACTTGCCAAGACACATATTAATCAAACTATCAAAAATTAAATACAAAGAAAAAATATTAAAAGCAAAAAGGGAAAAGCAACAATTAACATACAAGGGAGTCCCCATGAGGTTAACAGCTGATCTTTCAGCAGAAACTCTGCAAGCCAGAAGGGAGTGGCAGGACATATTTAAAGTGATGAAAGGGAAAGACCTAAAACCAAGATTACTGTACCCAGCAAGGATCTATTCAGATTTGACAGAGAAATTAAAACCTTTACAGACAAGCAAAAGCTGAGAGAGTTCAGCACCACCAAAGGAACTTCTAAAGGAATTTCTCTAGACAGGAAACACAAGAGGAGGAAAAGACCTACAATAACAAACCCAAAACAATTAAGAAAATGGTAATAGGAACACACATATTGATACCTACCTTAAATGTAAATGGATTAAATGCTCCCACCAAAAGACATAGACTGGCTGAATGGATATAAAAACAAGACCCGTGTATATGTGATCTACAAGAAACCCACTTCAGACCTAGGGACACATACAGACTGAATGTGAGGGGATGGAGAAAGATATTCCATGCAAATGGAAATCAGAAGAAAGCTGGAGTAGCAATTCTCGTATCAGACAAAATAGACTTTAAAATAAAGACTATTACAAGAGACAAAAAAGGACAGTACAAAATGATGAAGAGATCAATCCAAGAAGAAGATATAACAATTGTAAATATTTATGCACCCAACATAGGAGCACTTCTATACATAAGGCAAATGCTAACAGCCATAAAAGGGGAAATCAACAGTAACACAATCATAGTAGGGGACTTTAACACCCCACTTTCACCAATGGACAGATCATCCAAAGTGAAAATATAAAAGAAAACACAAGCTTTAAATGATAACATTAAACAAGATGGACTTAATTGATATTTATAGGACATTCCATCCAAAAAAGATTACACTTTTTTCTCAAGTGCATGGAACATGCTACAGGATAGATCATATCTTGGGTCACAAATCAAGCCTTGGTAAATTTAAGAAAACTGAAATCGTATCAAGTATCTTTTCCAACCACAACACTATGAGACGAAATATCAATTACAGGTAAAAAATCTGTAAAAAAATACACACATAGAGACTAAACAATTCACCACTAAATAATAAAGAGATAACTGGAGAAATCAAAGAGGAAATCAAAAAATACCTAGAACAAATGACAGTGAAAACATGATAACCCAAAACCTATGGGATGCAGAAAAAGCAGTTCTAAGAAGGAAGTTTATAGCAATACAATCCTACCTCAAGAAACAATAAACATCTCAATTAAACAACCTAACCTTACACCTAAAGCAATTAGAGAAAGAACAAAAAACCCCCCAAATTTAGCAGAAGGAAAGAAATCATAAAGATCAGATCAGAAATAAATGAAAAAGAAATGAAGGAAACGATAACAAAGATCAATAAAACTAAAAGCTCTTTCTTTGAGAAGATAAACAAAATTGATAAACCATTAGCCAGACTTACCAAGAAAAAAAGGGAGAAGACTCAAATCAATAGAATTAGAAATGAAAAAGAAGTAACAACTGACACTGCAGAAATACAAAGGATCATGAGAGATTACTACAAGCAGCTATATGCCAATAAAATGGACAACCTGGAAGAAATGGACAAATTCTTAGAAAACCACAACCTTCCGAGACTGAACCAGGAAGAAATAGAAAATATAAACAGACCAATCACAAGCACTGAAATTAGACTGTGATTAAAAATCTTCTAACAAACAAAAGCCCAAGACCAGATGGCTTCACAGGCAAATTCTATCAGACATTTAGAGAAGAGCTAACACCTATCCTTCTCAAACTATTTCAAAATACGGCCCAGGGAGGAACACTCCTAAACTCATTCTACGAGGCCACCATCACCCTGATACCGAAACCAGACAAAGATGTCACAAAGAAAGAAAACTATAGGACAATATCACTGATGCCAAAATGGATGCCAAAATCCTCACCAAAATACTAGCAAACAGAATCCACAGCACATTAAAAGGATCATACACCATGATCACGTGGGGTTTATCCCAGGAATGCAAGGATTCTTCAATATACGCAAATCAATCATTGTGATACACCATATTAACTAACTGAAGGAGAAAAACCGTATGATCATCTCAATAGATGCAGAAAAAGCTTTCAACAAATTTCAACACCCATTTATGATAAAAACCCTCCAGAAAGTGGGCATAGAGGGAACTTACCTCAACATAATAAAGGCCATATATGACAAACCCACAGCCAACATCGTTCTCAATGGTGAAAAACTGAAACCATTTCCGCTAACATCAGGAGCAAGACAAGGTTGCCCACTCTCACCACTGTTAGTCAACATAGTTTTGGAAGTTTTAGCCACAGCAATCAGAGAAGAAAAATAAATAAAAGGAATCCAAACTGGAAAAGAAAAAGTAAAGCTGTCACTGTTTGCAGGTGACATGATAGTATACATAGAAAATCCTAAAGATGCTACCAGAAAACTACTAGAGCTAATAAATGAATTTCGTAAAGTAGCAGGATACAAAATAATGCACAGAAATCTCTTGCATTACACTCATGATGAAAAATCTGAAAGAGAAATCAAGGAAACACATTTACCACTGCAACAAAAAGAATAAAATACCTAGGAATAAACCTACCTAAGGACACAAAAGACCTGTATGCAGAAAACTATAAGAAACTGATGAAAGAAATTAAAGATGATACAAACAGGTGGAAAGATATACCATGTTCTTGGATTGGAAGAATCAACATTGTGAAAATGACTGTACTACCCAAAGCAATCTACAGATTCAATGCAATCTCTGTCAAACTACCAATTTTTCACAGAACTAGAACAAAAAGTTTCACAATCTGTATGGAAACACAGAAGACCCCGAATATCTTAAGCAATCTTGAGAAAGAAAAATGGAGCTGCAGGAATCAGGCTCCCTGACTTCAGACTATACTACAAAGCTACAGTAATCAAGACAGTATGGTACTGGCACAAAAACAGAAATGTAGATCAATGGAACAGGATAGAAAGCCCAGAGATTAAACCCATGCACATATAGTCACCTTATCTTTGATAAAGGAGGCAAGAATATACAATCGAGAAAAGACAGCCTCTTCAATAAGTGTTGCTGGGAAAACTGTAAAAGAATGAAATTAGAACACTCCCTAACACCATACACAAAAATAAACTCAAAATGGATTAAAGACCTAAATATAAGTCCAGACACTATAAAACTTTTAGAAGAAAAAATAGGCAGAACACTCTATGACATAAATCACAGCAGGATCCTTTTTGACCCCCCTCCTAGACAAATGGGACCTAATGAAGGTTAAAAGTTTTACACAGCAAAGGAAAACATAAACAAGACGAAAAGACAACCCTCAGAATGGGAGAAAATAATTGCAAACATAGCAACTGACAATGCAATAATCTCCAAAATATACAAGCAGCTCATGTACCTCAATATCAAAAAAACAAACAACCCAATCGAAAAATGGATAGAAGACCTGAATAGACATTTCTCCAAAGAAGATGTACAGATTGTCAACAAACACATGAAAGGATGCTCAACATCACTGATCATTAGAGAAATGCAAATCAGTACTGCAATGAGGTATCACCTCACACTGGTCAGAATGGCCATCATCAAAAAATCTACAAACAATAACTGCTGGAGAGGGTGTGGAGAAAAGGGAACCCTCTTGCACTATTGGTGGGAATGTAACTTGATACAGCCGCTATGGAGAACAGTATGGAGGTTCCTCAAAAAACTAAAAATAGAACGACCATTCGACCCAGCAATCCCACTACTGGGCATATACCCTGAGAAAACCATAATTCAAAAAGAATCATGTACGACAATGTTCATTTCAGGTCTGTTTACAATAGCCAGGACATGGAAGCAACCTAAGTGTGCATTGACAGATGAATGGATAAAGAAGATGTGGCACATATATACAATGGAATATTACTCAGCCATAAAAGGAAATGAAATTGAGTTATTTGTAGTGAGGTGGATAGACCTAGAGACTGTCATACAGAGTGAAGTAAGTCAGAAAGAGAAAAACAAATACTGTATGCGAACACATATATATGGAATCTAAAAAACAAAAACAGTGGTTCTGAAGAACCTAGGGGCAGGACAGGAGTAAAGACGCAGACATAGAGATGGACTTGAGGACATGGGGAGGGAGAAGGGTAAGCTGGGACGAAGTGAGAGAGAGGCATGGACATATACGCACTACCAAATGTAAAAAAGATAGCTAGTGGGAAGCAGCTGCATAGCACAGGGAGATCAGCTCGGTGCTTTGTGTCCACCTAGAGGGGTGGGTTAGGGAGGGTGGGAGGTAGACACAAGAGGAAAGAGATTTGGGGATATAGGTATATGTATGGCTGATTCACTTTGTTATGCAGCAGAAACTAGCACACCATTGTAAAGCAATTATACTCCAATATAGATGTTAACAACTATAAAAAATAAATAAATTTATAGTGTTTTATAGTTATCCTCCAAGATTCACTTACTTACTCCGTAACCCAAATATGTAATTTAACTGGTGGAAGTGATACGAGTTTCCACAGACTCAGTTCTGTTTTGGTTCATAAATCTCTCCCCTACCAACTTTTTTAAAAACTAAAATTTATGGGGTTCTCTTCAGTCTTGATGATTGATGAAATATACTATGTGGCATTTCCCATCACTGTGTTCGTATCTCCTCCTCAGGTCTACAGGAGGGTAAGCTGTATACTTCTGCTAGACCCATTCCAAGTGTGACAGCCATCAGAGTCCTCATACAAGAACTGTAATTGACTAAGGGTCCCAGCTGCTGCACTGAAATCCACTACTGTTTGCACAGCGGTCATGCTTTCCGTGGGCCACTCTCAGCAAAGACTGAGCTCACTTGAGATATTAAAGCTGTCTTGTTCCTCGGTAATGGGGGACTCCTCTGACAGGCAAATTTGGCTCTAGGACTGCCTGTTCACCTTGTGGATCTTTCTTTAGAAATCATTGTAGTCTAAGACACTGTTACCTCAGCTTCCTTCCTTCTTTCCTTTGCTCCTTCATTCCAGGTCATGCCTTGAGTACCTGCATCACAGTCTGACAGCATTCCCAGCTTCCCGAATGTCCCTCCCCATGTTGTCTCGCAGGCACTTCCCCTATTAAATTTACTGCACACATACACCATTTTGATGTCATGTTCTCAGAGCACCTGGGCTTACACACAGAGTCTGTAATAAAATAAGGTGAGATCTTCTCTACGCTACACTTTTTTATTCTCTGGAGCACACTGAATAAACAGGCACACACGAATCCAAGGCTACTCTCTCTCACAGGCACTGCTACTAGAGTTTATGTTTTTCATGCTTGGCTGTATTATTTTACATGTGAGGATGACAGTTCCTAGGATGCAATATAAACTGGGAGCTAAAATCACTGATTAGGTACAGTAAGAGGTGTCCGGAGGGCAGGGTGTTGAGCAGCGATTGAGGGGAGAAGTACTCTGGCTGCCTCAAGTAGCAGTGCTCATGAAGTAGAGGAATGGCTTCCAGTTTGTTGGCTCTTACAGCCCCTTAGTCTGAGAGAGACTAGGTCTAGAGATGAGGGGGTTTTTCTACTTTCTTTCAGGTGGGAGGGCCTGTTCTATTTCCTGAGGCAAAAGTGTAAGTAGGCCACTAACTGTCTTCTCTAACCCAGCTCTGACAATTATTAGAGTTCATAGAAGTAACTCCCAGTTTCTGGCAATAGATTGTCGTTCTAATTGTGGATATTGTAAATTCTTGTTATTTCTTTGTCTTTCCTGTATATTTTGTTAGGAAATTGGAAGAGGCTGCAACAGGGTAATTCACTCTGAAAGCTGATATTCCTACAGTTAATTGGCCAGGAAATAGCCTCAAATATATTATAGAGATAACTTCATCTGTGTTTTATTTTCTGTGCCATATTTCAGATAGATAGCTTGGCATTTTGAAATTACAACCATGAACAGTTACGGGAATATCACTAAAACAACTTAGTGAATTTTTTGGTCCCATTCATATCAATTAAAAGAGAAAAAGAACTTGCTTGAAGACTTCTCCAACACGTATACATTAACTTTTTTTTCTGTTATACACACACACACACACACACACACACACACACACACACACACACACACACACACACACACACACACACACACACACACACACACACACACACACACACACACACACACACACACACACCCCCCCGTGGGCTAGAGATGGAATTAGGTATACAGTTAAGAGTTAGGCCACTTGATCTTCGTGAGCCTGGTATAATATGATATATTTTAGGGTTAAGTGAAATAAGAGCCTTCTAGTTGGTCCTGTTGTAATCCCTTACTGTCTAACAGATAGTAGGCACCAAAAAAATTAGTTCTCTTTTCTCTCCAAATCTAGAATTTATTTTTCTGTTGATCCACGTTTCTCAAAAATAATGTCTGCCGAAGAATGAACACATCTTTCTAAACTCTGTCTTATCACTGATCTTAGTCACAGTTAAGCATATTAATCTTGCTTGCCATAGGTTAACTTTAAGTTGATGCTGCCTGTTAAAATAGAGGTTCAAAGTGGGGACTTAAGAATCAGATTCCATCTATTCCATAGGTAAGTCATGTAAACTCAGGCAAATCATTTAACCTTTTGGAACATTAGTATCTTCATCTATAAAACGGGATAATGATGCCTACTCCACAGGATTGCTGTGAGAATGAGATAAGGAACCATCTGTAAAGGGTACTGGGCAATGTCTAGAACAGAGAAGGCATACCAAAAATAAGCTAAAAAGACAGAGCTGAGCCCTGTTCCTGGCCATGGACTGAGACCTAAAATGCAATCTTAATCTGTGTCCTCATCTTACTGACTATTTCACATTTAACACTATTCCGCTTATGAGAGGATTGGATGGACTAAATCCATATCCCATCTGGACCACCTCCCGTTAGCTTCCGTGCCTTTCCCGCATTCAGTCCAGCTTTCTATAATGAAAGTAACCAGGTGCGGGGCTTGAGTGAGACAATCATCTTGATACAACATAGAGGAGGCTAGAGCTAGAATGGAGCTTAGAGGCTCCTACATCCTCCTTTATTTTAAAATGAGGAAACTAGAGTCCAGGAAGGGGAGTGACTAACCCCCTTAGTCAAAAGGAAAGCACAAACACAGGCCTTGAATATTCACTCTCAGTGCAGAGGTCTTCCCCAGCATCGGATGTCTGTGTAGGTGGAGAAACACCCGGCAGAAAGGAGCCCTACATCAGTTCCCTTGGTTCCCAAGGCAGGACACATGGCCCCAGCCTTACGCATTTTAGGAGGAGCAGTCTTTGCATATAGGCATCTGTGCATGGGGCTCACAAGCCAAACAAGCTGCCCGCCAGCCATGTACACGTTTTTAGGTTTATTTATAGTGAAATGCACTGAATTTCGGCATTTGATTCCATGGGCTTTGATAATCCGTACACCTGTGTAATGATCCCAACCAAGATCTAGAATATTTTCATCACCCCAGCAAGTTCCCTGTGGTTATTTCTATTCACTCTCCACCTCTCCGTAGGCAACTGCTCTTGATTCCATCACCATAGATTAGTTTTGTCTGTGTTTGAACTTCATATAGAGTCATATGTTATGAACTCTTGTGTCTGACTTCTTGCAGTCAATCATCCATATTGTTGAACATATCAATAGATTATTCTGTTCTTTCTTCTCCGAATAGCAGTCCTCAGAATGTATGATCGGGGTCATGTGCCAAATCTAGCATCTCTTGAGTTTGGGTAAGCCATGTAACCTTTTCAAGCTTCAGTTTCCTCATCCATAAAATTAGAATAATACAGTCTGTCTTTCAGGATTGGATACATACCTGTTAGCACTGTGTCTGAGACACAGTAAGTGATCAGTACAGGCAGCTATAATCATAGAATCTCGGTGCTCCTCTTACTCTAGAGATTACTGTGTGCAGTTCTTATTTTTCAGATGAGGACAGGGAGGCCCAAGGCTTCTCGTCTAGGAATAGCGCTCCAGGCCTGTTGATGCCCTGCCCTGTGCTTGTTCTACTGCTCCACGTTTACTTCGCACAAAGGCTTTGTTAGGCCCCACTCCAAATAGTACACAACTGAAAAGTGCTTTGAAAAGTGCCTTCTTTCTGAGGACTGTCAAAATACTCTCCCAATGAGAACCTAAATAAATAGTTTTCTGAAACCTTTCAGATTTTTTAATAAGTCAAAATACACTTTTCCAACAGCATAATTGCTTTTCATAGTGGGGTCTTAAATCTGCACTATAAAAGAAATGCAACAGTAGATCATTTGTGAAAACTTAATGAAAATGGAGTTAGGGAACCTCAGAGTCACTAGACCTTGAAATTCACTTTCAGAAACTAATTTGCAGTAAATGCATGAGAAACATATTTAGACATGATAAACTTCCAGGCTGGTGCCGAGCAGGTGTGGAAGTTTATCTTGATTAACTCCTTTGTTTTAATTAGTGCCGGAGAGCAAAGTATGAGGATCTGGCATTCCGTCACTGGGAGCCATTTTGAAAGGAATCAACATGCATTTCTGTGTTCTGGGTCAGCTTGGCAGGACTGTCTGCTGCGGAGGATTGTGAGACCTTCTAAGATACCACACTTGCTTCTCTCCTTCCTGGTGCTGACCTCATTAACAATAACAATTACGTCTACTACTTTTTTAGAGACAGGTAACTGTATTGGTTAAGTACAGGCTATGGAGTCAGACTACCTAGATTGAATCCCAACGCTATCACTTTCAAGCTATATGATCTTAGGCAAGTAAATTAACCTTCCAATGCCTCGGTTTCCCTATCTGTAATATAAGGATAATAATAATCCTCAAAGAATTATGTTGAAGATGAAATGAATTAATACAATATGCTTAAATCTGCCTGGCACATAGTAGGTGCTCAATGCGTGTTAGCTATTGCTGTTTTATTTTCATTGTAATGTAGAAGTAGACACAGAGCATTCCATACATCTTTCTATTAAACCATCATGACCATCCTATGAGGTAGGATTTCCATTTTAGATATGAGGAAACTGAGATGCAGAAAGGGGTAAGCTTTAATGGGCTGATGTAACGGAACAGAAGAAAACTGACCTGTGACTTGGTCTCACTTGAAATCTGTCTAGAGTTTAGTTCATGAATGTCTGTCTAAGTCACCTTGAAGAAGACCCACAAGTTCCTGAAATTTCATTGTCTGTATTCAGAGACTTAGCAGCCATTTGTTCCTACAATAGTCAAATCACCACTTTCCTAAAAACCTATAGTGTCCCAAAGTCATTTCAGTTTTCCCCTGCTCTTATAAGCCACCCACCTGTCAGAGCTCATTACAGTCATTATGGAGGAGAAAGGAGGTTGGTCGAAAGGAGGTTGGTCATTTTTTGGCCTTGAAGCCCCAGGGCCTGTTATTTGAAGTGTTGAGGGTTTTCCTGTTTTTCTTTGAGAAAGCAAAAATGAAAAAAAAAAAAAAATCCTCTCAGCCAGAAGACTGAGCAGAAATCCATGTACGCTGATGCAAAATACTTTTAAGGAACTGGTTGGAGCCAGGAATCCAAAGGTTTTTCCTCATACTACCTGGATTTGGATCTTGGTTTTCAAGGTCCCTAGTACCCAAGACCAGGAAAATGAGCCAAAATGAGCATAATGACAGCCGCATGTTCTGGAAAATGAGTAAGATTTTTCCAGAATCAGTCCATTAGCTCATTTGATATCAGGAAAACCTCCCAGGAGGTGGACAGGGTAGGGATAATATCCAGGAAGTGGCTGATCCTAGGTCTAGAAGTTATTTCACGTGGCTTTAGAAAGAATGTCCTTGAACTATTCCCTTCCTTGAGTTTTAGCTTCTGTATCTCTAAAATGAGGGCTTTCAATCAGAACAGTTATTTTAAAGATTTTTTAAAGTAAAAGAACGCTTTTCTCAAAAAAAATCTCATGTAAAATATAAAACTAATAAAAGAAGAACTGTCTAGGTTGAAGTGGAGGGTTGCAGATCTAGTTTCTTTTCGTCAGGAGAGGGTGCCAGAGTTATTTTTAAGAGTTTATGTTATTTTGGTTATTGTTGTTATTTAGTGGAGTGGAGAAGTGAGTGAGACTTAGACACGATATCAGTACTGCCCTGCCAGGAACAGGCCCTGTACTGGCCAGACTCTGAAGAATGCTATTTATCTAGTTATTCTTTAGACACCAGGCAGCTGACTACAAATGTCTATTGCATTTACATGTTTGGGGAGCCTCCTCTCCCCAACAAAAGAAGGGTACTTTTAACTAAGAACTGAAGGAAGGAAGGAAGGAAAGAAAGGAAGGAAGAAAGGAAGGAAGGAAGGAAGGAAGAAAGGAAGGAAGGAAGGAAGAAAGGAGAGAGGGAAGAAAGGAAGGAAGGAAGAGGGAGAGAGGGAGGAAGGGAGAGGAAAGGAAAGAGAAAAGGAAAGAGAAGGAAAGGAAAGGAAAGGTAAAGAAAGGAGGGAGGGAGGAAAGGAGGGAGAAAGAAAGAGGAAGGGAAGAAAAAAGAAAAATTAATACTAATAGTTGAGTACTTTACTCTTTTCAAAGCTATTTCATGAATATTCATTCATTTAATCTTTGCAAATCTCTTTGAGGCTAGTAGAAATTTTTTTATTTCCATTATAAAGATGAAGAGACTGAGGATTTCGTAGCTATCTTTGCAACAAGATTTGAGAGGAATAAAGTAGTCAATTAAGTGACAGGAAGAATTGGGCAATAGCTTTTGAAGAAGGAGGCTTCAAAGAATATTTCAGACAAAAAGAAGGCACGGGGGAAGCATACCAGGCAGAGAAACAGCATGAGCAGAGGCCCAGAGGACTGAACATGTGTAATGCAATAGGAAATAGGGAATTTCCACTGTGTACTATGGTATTAGCTAGTATGACTATTTGCCTCATGAGTCCAAACATATGGAAGGTTCCTAATTTGGAGAATGAGGGAGTTTGAAAATACTTGGAGAACACTCTAGAGGAAGGGAGGGTGGGGAGAGACCACAAGTTGGGGTTGGTGTTTATTTAATTTTATGCTACATGATTCTATATTTTCTGGAAAACCAACAAGACACATGTTTGAATTTAGCTTTTTCAATTGCAAAGTTAAGTACATGTTATTTTGGATTCGGAGTCCAAACATTTGCTTGGTATTTTCCACACATCTTCTCTGTGCTCCAGTTGGAGCACATCAAAGTCCTGGGTTCTCTTTATGCTGGGCAGGCTTTCTGCTGAATGCCGTCTGCTCTTCTGAAAATGCCACCAGGAAGATGGTATTGCAGGCTTATGAAAGACAGTGGAATTGACTTGGAGAGGAGATGGTGACAAATTCAGGGAAGCCAAAGAAAAGAGACAGGATTGTCTCTGCCATGGACCCACTGTGTGGCCTTGGACAAGTCCTTTTCCTCTAGGCCTCAGTTTCTCTGTTTGTGGAATGAACAGTTTGGGCATTTGAGAAGTTAAGTAAAATGGGGGAGGGACAGTTAAGTAATGATATTCAAAGTATGCCCTGATTCCAGTCATTTCTCATCTCCTCCATCATTACCACTCTAGCTCAGCCCCAATCGTCTTGTCTGTGAAGATACTCCTCTCTTAATAGCTCCTTTCTTCATTCATGTCCCCCTGCAGTCTATGCTCCACACAGCAGCCAGAATGCTCCTTTTAAAATGAGAGTCAACCGAATGTAAGATGGATAGCTAGTGGGAAGCAGCCGCATAGCACAGGGAGATCATCTCGGTGCTTTGTGACCACCTAGAGGGGTGGGATAGGGAGGGTGGGAGGGAGGGAGACGCAAGAGGGAGGAGATATGGGGATGTATGTATACGTATAAGAGATTCACTTTGTTATAAAGCAGAAACTAACACACAATTGTAAAGCAATTATACTCCAATAAAGATGTTAAAAAAATTAAAAAATAAAATGAGAGTCAGATAATTTCATTTCCCTGTTCGCAACCCTTCAGTGGCTTACAGTTCACCTAGCGTAAAATCCAAAACCTTTACTATGGCTCACAAGGCCTTGCGTGATCTGGCCCCCAAATTGTGCCCTTAATTTATTGCCTACCATTCTTCTCCTGCCTCACTCTGCTCCAGCTCCTTGGCCTTGTTTTTCCTTGGACTCCTAGGAACACTTCTTCCTTAGGGTTGTACCTGTTCCCTCTGACAGAGAGATTTCTGACCCCAGATTTTCACATTTTACTCTCTCTCTTCATTTTAAGTGTGTCAAAGAATAAAACAAAGACCGTCCAAAACAAAACAAAACAACACACACACACACAAACTAAACAAACAAAAGCACAACAGAGCTGAGTCCATTGACTTGCCTGGCAAGGAATACATGCCGAAGAAGAAAGTTTCTGTGTGTGTGAAGCAGAAGCTCTTTGAGATTGGTGGCTGTGTGTTTTTCGTATCTATGACTCCAAAGCACGTAAAACAGCGCTTCACCTCTCCTAGGTAATTTAATCAGAACGCTTAGGCTTTTTAAAACAAAAAAAATTTATTGGAGTATAGTTTATTTACAATGTTGTGTTAGTTTCTGCTGTACAGCAAAGTGAATCAGTTATACGTATAAATGTATCCAGTCTTTTTTCAGATTCTTTTCCATATAGGCCATTAGAGTATTGAGAGTAGAGCTCCCTGTGCTCTACAGTAGAGAGGTTTTTGTTTGTTTGTTTGTTTCTTTGGCTGCACTGCACAGTATTTGGGATCTTAGTTTCCTGACCAGGGATCAAAGCCGTGCCCTTACAGTGGAGTCTTAACCACTGGACCGCCAGGGAAGTCCCAGAACCCTTAGGCTTTGCCCTTCAGCTGTGCTCCACAGCTGTGCTCCACACTTTCTGTTCTGTGTACATGCTGTATCCATTTCACACATTTTTCCATTTTTGCACATCTTGTTCCTCTGCCTGCCTTGTCTTTCTGTTTCCTACTAGAAAATTCCCAGTCGTGCATCACAGCTCAACTTAAAAAAGGGCATCTCCTCCAGGAAGCATTCTCTCGGCCCCTCCATGCTAAATGTGTTTTTCTCTCCTGTTCCCTCTGAATCTCAGTACCTAGCATACCCTGTAGCAGAGCCCTTACCATGCAGTCAGGCAGTGGTCTGACTGTTTGCTCAGCTCTCTGCTCTACTAAATTAGGAACTTCTTGCCTTAAAAGTAGGAGATTATATCATAATCACCATTGTATTTTTAATGCTTGACATATTGTCATACTATAAATATTTATTGATTTTGACTATTTTAGTAAATGTAAATGAATGAATAAATGCGTGAGTGAAGAATGAAGTTCGATGATGAAGGTAATATGGGGGTTGGGGCTTAGAAGAGTAACAGTGAGGGTGATGGATGAGTACTCCTGGTGACGTCCCATCTGTATACAGGAGAGTGAAACAGGAAAGCATGGAATCATTTCCTTGGCCATGTGCCTGGTGGGTTTTGGGAACAGTGCTCAGTGAGTTCTCTACCATTGCATTCCATTTGTTAGAAAACTCTGCCAGTGAAGTCGTGTGTGAGTGTGTGTGTGTGTGTGTGTGTGTGTGTGTGTGTGTCCCCAGGGCTAGAGTCATTTGAGATACATCTTTTAAGCCAGACACTAGAACATGGCTCCCTTCTTAAGAAGGGCTCTTTTGTTGGACTTCTCAAAGTCAGCCTGGAGGTTCTGACAAGGAGAAGACCCTCCCTTTTATCCACCATGTGGCCCTAATTGGACTCAGTTATGATAAACAGGGCATGTGAGTTATAGAATTCTGGTAAAATTTTTCTGCCTGGTGTATATAGCAGGGTAGTAAAATGCATGCTGTTGTGTAAGATGCCTTTAAACATTCAGCATCTAGGGATGAGTAACGATTACATCCCTCTTCTACTCCTAGCTGACTCCTGGTAGGAAGAAAAAGTCTCTTTCAGGGCCTTTGCCCAATGTCACTTATTACTGCCATTATAAATTGAAAATATTTTTCTGCCATAAAATTCCCTGTGATGAATTGCACCATAGACATTACAGTTTTTTCATCGTTTTCTTCTTGATGAGCTGGCGAAATAAAGAGAAGAAAGCGGGTATATTCTTTTCTTTTGGAGAAATCCAATCTCCACAAATGACCCCCTTAAGACTCTCAATGACTGTTTGTATGGATTCCGATCTTAAAAAATCACCCGACTTGGGGGCTTGGATGTGTGTATTATCATGCAGTTAGTTTATTATTGAGCAGGAGTCTGTCGGAAAGTGATTTTGAGGATGACTTCATTAGCAGAGCTACAGAAAGCTCCCCTTAAGTGATCTGAACAAGGCAATTGAAAGGGAATTTAGGACTTTTATTTAAAACAATGCTGTCTTGGGCCCCTTCTCTAATGCATCACACCTTGTTACCTGAGCAAAGATAACACACTTGATTGCCCACAGTCTCTCTTCTTCTTGAGTTAGTCCCACATTTGGAATAGAAGAAAGTTTGGGCTAATTTCCACTCTAAATACCAAGGGCCAGGAACTGTGCAAAGCGCTTCTTATATCAAATCCTTATAACAATTCTATAAGAAAATATGTGCATTTTATAGATGAGGAAAATGAGGATCAGAGTACTCAAGCATTTGAGTAACTTGTCTGAGATAATATAGCTAGTTTAAAATGAAGCCAGAATTCAAGCTCAAGGCTTTTTCCCCTAAAAGCTGTGTTATTTCCTCTACTGCACGCTGCCTCCCAAATATGACACAATGGAATGGACCAAGACATCGCAACTAATAGAATAATTGCGATACCACTGAGTGATGATTCTTTTGGATACTTAAGTCTGACATGACAGGCGTGACATTTGTAGGCCCTCCATATGTGTTTAAGTAGACAGATATAAGTTGTCTCTACCCCAAGGCCCTCCAATGGAAGAAGCAGAAGGCCCCTGCTACTACTGCCTTTGTCCCCTGACTGCATGGTTTTCATCCAGCAGAGTGAAGACAAAACAATACCTAATGCTGTGTGGGATTGTCTGTTTACATATCTGTCTCCCCACTAGACTATGAGCTCTTTGAGTACAGGGATCTGGTCTGATTCATTTCTACAGGTCTTCATTTGGTATATACTTGATGGATAGATGGAGAAATGTGAGGTTGAGAGACAGGGACTTTGAGAACATCAGAATTTAAGGGATGGTGAGATTAAGAAAAATCAGTGAAGGAGATTGAGACAGAGTAGTCAGAAGAGAAGGAAGGAAACCAGGAGAAAGGAGTGTCAGTGAAGACAGAGGTAAAGGGAGTTTTAAGGAGGGAATGGTGAAAAGTATCAAACACCGAAACAGTTAAATAAATAAAATGATGACTGAGATGATTTCACGTTAACGGGATCATTGCTTAGCTTGGTAAGAAAGATTTCATGGAAGGTAGATGTAACTCAATTAAGGTTAAGGAATTGGGGAAGCAGAAGCAGTAATTACAGACAACTCTTTGAAGGAATGTATGTGAAGTAAAGGGATGCGATGTTCACTTGGGGAAGATGTTAAAAGGGCAGATTTTGAGGATTTCAAGTTGTGAGACTTAAATATATTTGTGAACTTCATAGAAAAAGCAAAGGGCAAGGGGTGAGGTGGAAAACATGAACTTTGACCCAGCTATGAAGCCTCTCATTGGTACCCTGGTATTCTGTACATATACAGGCTTCAAGCTACTGGTGATGGGGATCCTGCCCACTGCCCATCTGAGGTGTGGTCTTAGCAGTTAGCCAGAGGCTTGTGTTTCATACAATCTTCAGAAGACAAATATGGCTTCTGGGCATTTCCATAGCACCTCCTATGGGAATATAATTATGATGTATATACCCCTGAACTTCATCAAGAAAAAGAATTCTCATAATACCAATGAAACAAGAACTGGTATGTGCTGTTAGCCTTTTATACAATGAATACCTGTCTCTCTTATGACCAACAGAAGATTGACAAAATTGTCTTCAGAAGATCATCCAAATGTCTTCTTTTTAGCTGTTCACATAAAAGGCATGTGTGTGTGTGTGTGTGTGTGTGTGTGTGTGTGTGTGTGTGTGTACACCTGTGTGTTTGGGATTTAATTGTATAGATAATTGCTTTAATTTTTCACTTCTCTGAAAGCACTATTCCAGCTTAGCTGTATAACCTCAGATTACCAGGAACTCTGTGATAACGTAATGAAGACCGGGAGCAAAAGTTGCCACATATGAGTGGATGTGGCCCAGCCAACCAGGCTGAAACCACAGCTACCATTGGGGTGAAATTCATCATCACATCCTCTCTCTCCTTGATTCCTCTACTCCTTCCTGGGTCAAAACCACATCAAACAAATCGCCATTCTCCGAATATACTTTGTATTGCAGACCTCTGAGAACTTTGTATGCGTTTTCCCTTTTCTTGAAATAACGCTCATCTTTTAACATTTCAAACTCCTCCTCATCCCCCGAGGTCTAGTGTAAATAAAGTCTTCTCTGATTCCCTACCCAAAGGTTGGAGTTGCTTTAACTCCAGCCCATAACATGCCTGACTTTTCCTAAATATTCCCTGATCTTGCAATGCTGTATCCCTGCCTTTCTCAGTCCAGAATGCTATTTTGTCTGCCTTTCATCTCCATCTTAGAACCTGAGAACATCAAAGCGGAAAGAGCTCTTAGAGATCATGATTTTTCAGATGGGGAAATTGAGTCCCAAAGAAGCAACAGGTAGACAGCAGGAAACCCAGAGCTAGATTAAGGGTCTCAGGAAGGGGAGTCGTGGAGTATAGTGGAAAGACAACATCTTTTGAGTCAAACCAACTTAGATTCAAACTCTGGCTCTACTGTCAAAACACTGATTTTTCATCCTCCCTGAGCATCAGTTGCCTTATCTGTTTACTTTTTTTTAAAAAGGGTAATATCTCTTATGCTTTTTGTATCATATAAAAAATGTCTATTTTGGTACCTGGCACATGACAGGTGCTCTGCAGTTTTATGTATGCATGTACTCTGTATGTATGTGTATATATATATATATATATATATATATATATATATATATATATATATATTTTCACTTTGGAGAGGCAGTGTGTTAGAGAGGAAACAGTCTCATAATAACAATAAAATTTTTGCCGTAAACAAACTCAGGTGCCTACTACTTATATGACCTTGGACAAGTCACTGAACTTTTTATGGAGGCCTTCATATCTATTTGTAGGAAAAATATGTGAAGATAAGCAAAACTTTGCATCAAATACCTGATGGCTGTACATCAATGTATATTAGGCATTCAGTAAAGGGTCCCTTTTACCATTGGCATTATTTCTTCATCAGTATCTCTTTTAATACAGTAATTCTGTGAGATTCAAATATTAGGTATTATTATGTCTGTCAAGAGGTGTAACAGATTATGGGCTGGCAGACACATTTTGAATATTCTGAACCTAACAGGGGCAATTGAGGTATGACGTATAGATTTAGAGAAAGCAAATAGTGGGCACTGCTCAGAAATCAGGCATGTGGGTGGGTCTCCATCATCTAGAAGAACCGGCTGGCAGCACTGACTCAGGTATAGAAGCAGGATCAGCTGGAACATAAGAACTGGCCCTAAGACAAAGGTCCAGTTATGAAGTCTTTTTCGCCTACCTCCCCCCAGATAGAACTATCACTCTCGTGTTTGAACCCTGCCCCACACATGCCGTGGTTCCACGACAGGAACTGCGCTTTTTCTGTTCTTTCATCTGCTCCAGCTCTCTCTGATTTGACTGTGAACTGCTGGGGCTTTTTATGATTCACATCTGTAGTCTTATTTACTAGTAAACCCTAGTAAACAGTGCTTAAACATCATATTTTGTTTGACTGATTAACTGTCACTTCACTCAGAGCCTGACACATAGTAAATACTCAGTGAGTGTTCAGTCAATGAATGAATGAATGAATCAAATGAAACAATATGTAAACTGTAAAATGCTGTTTTTTAGGAGAGTGGTTTTCAATAGCAGTTATTACTAAGTCAGCCAGTAAGCTACTTTGGACCTTAATCTGTTGTTCAGGCCTCAATAGTTAGGCATTCAGGGCACAAAATGGCCCCGTGGTCATTTTGTGCTGCAGAGGCACAGGCTGAGTCAGAAGGGATGCTATGAGGTCATTTATTTCTCCATCTCTGAAAAGCTCTGGTAAAGATCCCATCTTTCATGCCACCTGAAACCCCTGTGGGATTTCTCCAGGAACATCATACAGAATACTGGGCCCGCCTGGGAGCCATTATCCTGAGTGAGATGACAGGTCTGGAAAAAAACGACATGATTTGTACACATTCCCAGCTGTCATCAAAGTTATTGTCTTAATGGATTAATTAACTCTCTGTGTTTTAGTGCGTGTATTGGCTGCTGGGCTGCTCAGCTGGTCACATGCTTTCATGGACATTCATAAAGGTAGATGGTGATAATAATAAAAATAATAATAACAGCTAATATTTATTGATAGCCTACTATATACCAGATAATGTCCCAAGTATCTTAAATGGACTATTTTACTCTCATGACAGCTCATAAGATGCATACTATTATTTTCTCTACTCCTCAAGAGGAAACAGTGGCAAAATTAGGACTTAAACCCAGGATGCTGGACTCCATAGTCTGTGAGCTGAATTAATAACCTTATCCGCAATATAAAAATGCAGAAAAAGAGGCTCAGATATTAGGTGGTTTGCTCATAAGTGACTGAACCAGCCTAAACGTAAGTCTGTCCCACCATAGTCTGTGCACCTCCAGCCCTGCAAGGTGCAGGCCTGTGCACAGAGTCAGGCAGGTCTGTTCATAGGTAGCCAGCAGAGCCTGAGCTATCCAGGTCCTGTATGACAAGGCAGGACCCTAGGCCCCAGAGGACTGGGTACTAGGGGAGGTTTTAGCCACAAGAACAAGGCAGAGTCCTAATTGTTCTGGTTGTATGACTACAAATACAGTGACCAGCAATAGGTATTACTTCCCACAAGTCACTGAACAGGTGCTCTTTACATTTTGCTTCTTCTCCGCACACCTCCCCATCCCCTTTCCAATTCATTAAGAAAAAGAGTAGAGAGTGCCCAATTATTGAGTACATATTATTTGAAAGCATTTCTAGTGTGTAATTTCTGGTGATCTGCTAAACAAGCCTGTGAAATAGGTAGTATTATTATTCTCATTTTGAAGAAATTGAAGTTAAAAGAGGTAATGTGCTGCCCAAATCACACAGCTGCTAAGCATCTGGGTTGTGATTTTAACCCAGGTCTACAGTACTTAGAAACACTCAATAAATATTTGTTGAATGAATGAATGAATGATAGATATAACAAGGTCAGGGATCTTTCAAGAACACCAGGTTACTTTTTAGGATGGTTTAAGTCTGTGGTTCTTGACATTGGCTGCGCATTGGAATATGTGCAGAGCTTCTAGAAAATATCAATTACCCACCTCTCCTCCATTGAATCAGAAGCTATTCCCAGGCATTTTTATTTTTTAAACGTCCCAGATTATTCTCATGTGTAGCCAGGTTTGAGCACCACTGGTCTTCGAAGGACTGGGATTTCTCCCTGGTAGACTTAGATGAGCAGTGCTTGTAAGTAGCTAATGGCTCCCGCTCTTAGGGGAAGTGCACTGTGAAGCAGGAACCTGGGCATCCTTGGCCTTTGGGTAAGGTTTGCACTGCTCTGACTGCTGTTACTCTGGCCTCTCTTGTCAACCTGGTGGAACTGTAACTTTTTTGCCTGCCTTGCCCTCTGACCACTATCATTTGCCTATTCCTGGACTTGGCATCATTAAATCCTTCTGTCTTGCTGATGGCTGCACCACCCAGCACTTCCAGGAGCCTACAGGGATGGTTACCTTAGTTTCTCCTCCTTCAACCTTCCCCTGCCCAGAATCCCCAGCTCTGAGCTCACTGCCACCCTGTAGTCCATCTCTACCAACAAACAGCTCTCCCTTGCTCTCCTTTGCCCCTTCTCAGAGAGTATAACAGTTTTTCTGTGTTTCTATTTCTTAGTCTTCTGTCTGTGACAAAGAAGGATATTGTGAAAATCAATTGCTTGGGTCAAGGAGAAAGTATTGATTCAGCTAACAGTGCTGATACTCCAAGTGAGTCCGAAGGTGAGAGAGATAAAAATGACTGGCATTTCAGGGGCCAACTCTGCCACTTCCTCAATCTATGCTCAAGAAATGAGCTCCGAAGAATCTTCCCTCCTGTCCAATTTTCGTGGCCTCTTGGACCTGCCATTTTACTACCGATTCCTCGTACCCTGCCCCTCCTCTGTGCTACTGTAGTGCCCTGGGTCTTCCTCCAGAACTGCGCATACTGTAATATCGGTGCAACAGACATGCTTATGCACACACACGTGCACAGGCACACACACACACACACAAACCAGACTGAGCTCTCCCCAAGGGCAGAGAATTATGAAGTATGCTGTGTTGTCTCTGTGCCCACTTCCCAGATCAGGTCCTGGCATAGAGCTGGTGGTGTCAATGATTGTTAAGTTATATATAGTTGAACAGTAAAGCATTTTACCAAATGTTTTCACAACAATTATTATTATTTTTATTTTTTATTTTTTTTGCGGTACACGGGCCTCTCACTGTTGTGGCCTCTCCCGTTGCGGAGCACAGGCTCTGGACCTGCAGGCCCAGCGGCCATGGCTCACGGGCCCAGCCGCTCCGCAGCAGGTGGGATCTTCCCGGACCGGGGCACGAACCCGCGTCCCCTGCATTGGCAGGCGGACTCTCAACCACTGCACCACCAGGGAAGCCCCACAACAATTATTTTATATAGGACCCACAGCAACCCTGGGAGATAGTGTTCAGGAATTCATATCCACACTGACAGAGGAAGCAGCTGATAGATTTGAGACCAGAACTGTTGACTCTATAGCAGAAAATACTCTACAACAAAAGTGTTCTGTGTCAACACTCTCCACGATGAAGTAATAAAACTAGCAACTTTTAACACAATTGACCATTCACGTCTTCTCAAATTATATTCCTCCTTTGACTTTAAGGAACAATTTTCTCTCAATTTTCTTGCCAGGTCTCCTTTTACTGGTTCTCTTTCATTTCCTAGACCTCTAGACATTGAAGCATCCTAGAGTTTGATCTTTGGATATCTTCTTTCCTCAGTTAGTATTACATCCTTGATGAGTTCATCTAGTCTCATGGCTTAAATACCATGTATCAGCTGATGACTCCTAAATTTATCTTTACCCAGCCCTCTTCCCTGAATTCCTGAATCATACATTCAATTGCTTACTCAAGGTCTTAGCTTGGACATATAATAGAAACACAACTTGTCTAAAACCAAGGTTACAATTTCTAATCCCCAAAACTAGATTTCCAGCAGTCTCCCCCATCTCTGTAACTGGTAACTCCGTCTATCTCCATTTCCCCCCTCTCATCTTTGAAATCACCTTTGATTTCTCTCTTTCTTGTCCAACAGCCTATCCATCAACATATCTTATTGGCTCTATGATCAAAATAATCCAGATTCCTAATCACCCTATCATTTTCACCTCTATCTCCTTATTGCAAACCAATATTATGTCTCCCCTGGATTCTTGGAAAAGCCTCCAAACTGCTGGTTTCAATTCTGGGCTTGCCTCCCCTATTCTTCCCCATATATACTCATTACAATTTTTTCTACACCTGGAAGCCAGAGTCATCTTCTGAAATTAAAGTCATATTGTGGTAGTTCTCTGCTGAAAGTCCTTCAGTGGCTTTTCATCTCTCTAAGAGAAACAAAAGTACAAAGTGTTTACAATAGTCTAGAAGTCCCTACATGATCAATTCTTCCAGCCTCTCTGAACTCTCCTTTACTACCCTCTCCCTTACCACCCTCTCCCTTCATCATTCTCTCTACCCACACTGGCTTTCTTGCTGTTCCATGCACTTGCCAAGCATATTCTTGCTTCAAGATGTTTGCAATTGCTGGTCTTTACGTAAAATACTCTTCCCAGGTATCCTCACGGCTCACTCCTTTTCTTCCTTTATGTCTCTTCTCAAACGTCACCTTATCAATAATGCTTTCCCTGACCACCCTATGAGATGGCAGCTCCTCGCCTTAGTGTTTCTTGTGAACCTTACTCTGCTTTATGTTTCTTCTTCTCACAGCCTGAATATTTTTTCTTGACTATCTTCTCTTGTTAGAACATAAGCTCCAGGAGAGCAGGACTGTGTCACTAGCTTGTTCATTACTACATTTCTAATGCCTAAAACAATGCCTGGCATATGATAGGCTCTCAAATAACTGCTGGATTCACTAATTCAACAAATATTTATTGAGCATCTACTATAAGAACAAGTACCATCTTTTGAAGATTACCTATTCAGTTTATGAGGTAATTCTCATATGTTGTTTGATTTATTTGTCAGAACAGTCATGAAATGTGGGTATTAATATCTGCAATTTATGCGTGAGGATATTTGAGCTCAGGCAATGAAAATGGCTTGGTTAAGATTATGTAGGAAACAGTGGCAAAGTTGGCTCTAGAATCCACGTTTTCTCATTCCTGTGCTCTTCCTACTCTATCCAGACGCCTCCCTTGTGAAATGATATTGATTTTAAAATTATTTGATGAACACTTCTATTCCCCAAGCATGTTGCTAGAGGCTAACATTCATGGGCAAAAATACCTGCCCTTCAGGTGACCATAGTCTAATAGGAGAGGCAAACACATAAACAAATGAGTAAAATATGATACTGTTGGTCAATGATAGAAGAAGGCACAGGACATCATGGAAGTGCAAAGAAGAATAACAACCCAGCTCTGTGGGGAGAGAAAGGGCGCCTAACAGAGAAATAGGAATGGAAAGTAAAACTTCCTGGAGATGTGTAGAGTCATGTATTTAAGGATGAATGGCAGTGACCAAAGAAAAACTGGAATAATAGGGAAATGCTAGTTACTTGATAAACTCTAAAGTATTGGTGGCTTAAGCAATAAAAGTTTATTTCTCATTTATGTAACTGTCCAATGTGAGTCCTCCTGTTCAGTGGGCAGATTTCCTATATTTAGTGATTAGGGCAGTACCTTGAGTCTTGGGAACCCTGGGCAAATATTTTTTTATGTGACTTCCGTGTATATAAGCAAATTGATTAACAGAAGTACAAAACTCATGTAAAAATTATAAAAAAGCACTATAACTATTGAAGTATAGTGACTTATGGAAGAAGATATAGAATAATGTGGAGAAAGGTAGTTATGTTTTCTTTTATATAATTGTCTAAATAGTGCATGTGAAGCTCCTTTATGGTATCAATATCTAGGCACCAGCTCTGTGTTCTTTATTGTGTTCTTGAATATGTGGTGGTTCCTGCCTAATTTCATATCTCTCACCTCAAGAAAAATATAGCAACCCTCTTATTACTCACAATACCATGACTCTTAGGAACCTGTTTGTATTGAAATAATATAGATTCTTTGCCTCTGTAGTTTCATAATAGTTATTCAATGCTGATTGCATAGTTACTCATGACACTGCATTGTTAATTATGAATGATAGCTTTCAGGGAATCTCTCAAAGGTTGCTTTTGTGCTTTGTTGATGATGACCAAAAATGCAAGTCTTTCTCAGATATGCAGGAAAATGTCACCAATAATTTGTTTTCTAGTTATGTTAAACTTTCTTTCTGAAATTTTACACTGTAAAATTTCTCTTCTCTTGAACTCTTTTCTTCACTATAAAATTTGGATTCTCTTAAACTCTTTAGGCCGTAGTCATTGACCAGAATGTGAACCCTCTCACTGTTGACTGCATTCCTGACTTCAACATACAACCCAAGCAAGGAGAATAGGCTAGGGGCTGTGGGCAGAGTAAAAGGAGTCATTTCACTGGTGCAAGGAATGTCCGTCTCTCAACTAGCACAGCTTAAAAACAACCTGAAGGCAAGTGAGGACATAAGTAGGGAGGGCCCACTGGCATTGAGGAGGTCTCTAAAGCTCTCAAACAGGATAGGTATGGCCACCCTCAGAGAACTGCTGGACAGACACTGGCATGGAGCCTATATGGGAATGAATGATTGCCCTGAATGCCAACAGCAGCAAGTGCATAGGCTAAAGAGTGAGAGATGACACAGGAACCCAGGCCCCTGAGTTAGCATACCATACACCAAGAGTTAGCAGTGGACAGTCAGTAGTCCAGAGCCCTAAACTTGTCCTGTGATGTGTCTAATGTCAGCACCCTTGGGGCAGCACAATCTCGCATGATCCCTAAAAGAAGTATCACGTTAGCCAGTGGAAATCATCCTGTCACCGTACTGCCTTTATAGAACCAGGGAACCACCCCAAATTTCAGGATGACCCTTTGGGCATGAGTCCCAGAGCTCCTCTGGGCATCTGGTCCATCTTACACATGGGTTAGGGGCAGGAAAAGTTTGTGGGGCCTATTGCAAGTAAAAAAGTGGGTGCCCTTGTTAAAAATTATTAAGAACTCCAAAACGGTCTCAGCAGAGCATTAACCCAAACACAGAGCCCTTATAAGCATAAGGCCTTGTACAGCTGCACAGGTCACATGCTCATGAAGCCAGCCCTCAGTAGAGGGTTACAGAGCACCTGCAAGGGGGAAAAATGACTGGTGTAAGCTCAAGGCACCCTGCCCAGATAACACTGCCATCCATTGCCAGTTCCAGGCACTGAAGGGGACCTAGAAAATTTTGCAGAAGGTACTTCAGAGATCAGGGCCTCCAGGTGTGAGAGACCCAGACCAGGGCCCCTCTTGCCAGTTCTAAGGACTGTAATGTTGTTGACTTAGGGGCCCCAGCTCCTTTCATCTTATATCTTTGCCATTTCTGATGGTCTTAGAGTCCTCTGCATCCAGCTCAAAGGTGAGGTAAAGCATGGAGGGGCCCTAATACATGATGAGTTTTGATGGGGCAGTCTTGAAAGCAGTATACATCACTTCTATTCACAATCCATTGGCTGTAACTCAGTCATATGATCACATCTAACTGTTATGGGGACTAGAAAATGCAGTCCCTGCTTAAGTAACTACTTCTTAGTAACAGCTGTATACCATGGCGGCGGAAGGAGGAACAAGAACATTTGTTGTAGTTATAGCCTCTTTGTCTCAAGTGGAATTGGGGATCAGAAAGGCATTCAGAGGGAAAGGAACAGCATGAGTGAAGACCCTTAAGCAAGAAACAATATGACATGTACAGGAACTATGGACAGGTGTTATTAGAGCACAAAGGATGAGTTGGAGAGTGGCTAAAGACAAGGCTGCTGCAGTCTTTAGGAGGCAGGTTGTGGAGAGTATTGAATGTCATGCCAAGGAGCCTGAAGCTTATCCTGAGGAAAAATGTAGAGTAACCCAAAGGTTTTGAGCAGAGGAGAGGGATGTGGTCACAGTTGTGTTTCAATAAGATTTCTGGCTGTCATAAATTGAGGGCAGTGGGGATTTCCCTGGTGGTCCAGTGGCTAAGACTCCATGCTCCCAATTCAGGGGGGCTGGGTTTGATCCCTGATCAGGGAACTAGATCCCACATGACACAACTAAAGATTCTGTGTGCTGCAAATAAAGATCTTGCATGCCACAAGTAAAGATCCTGTGTGCCGCAACTAAGACCCAGTGAGGCCAAATAAATATTTAAAAAAAAAAAAAACATTATAAAAAGGGTCCACATCAAAAAAATCTTAAAAGAAAATAAAATAAATTGAGGGCAGTGGTTGGAATCAGGGAGCTTCTCAGCTAGGACGCCTTTAAAGTGATCCTGTTACAAGATGCTGTGTCAACCAGGGATCATTCAGAACTTAGAACATACTCTTGGTATTTTAAGTATAACCTTTGCAGAGGCTGGAGAGTGAAAGCCCAGCAAGCACCTGTGGGAGAGCCTCGTGGACATACACAGAAATAACTCCAGGCTGGAGTTTATTGGCACATGGTTGGAAGTTGAAATTCTGGACATAGGTGAGATTGGCTAGAATATCAAGAAATCCATGAATACTTGGTATTATGAATGAATGAATGAATGAAGATACATTTGTTTCTTCCTATTTCTGTTATACTCTCAAATCTAGGCCCAGTTTTCTTAAGTGGAAAAATAGAAGTTAACCTTGGATCCCTATCTCATAGCAAAATAAGTTCCAGGTAGATTAATATCTAAGTATAAAGGCAACACTTCATACTTTTGAAAGGAGAAACAGGAGAATATCTTAATGAAATCAGAGTAGATATATATTTCTTAAATAAGACATAGAAAGCAAACAGAATAAAGGAAAAGATTAAAAATTGATTATGATAAACTTAAAACTTCTGTCTAACAAGACTCCCCAAATAAAGTGAAAATTCAAGTCACAGACATAGAAAATAGTTGAAGAACATATAACTGTCAAAGGATAATATATATATACTATACACACACCAACATATTTTAAAGCCTACAACTCAATTAGAAAGAAGACAAACAGCCCAATGGAAAAAATGGAAACATAATAAGCAGTTCACAGAAGTGAAGCTGAAGAGTCATTATGAAAGATTGCTAATCTTCACTAGCCATCAAAGAACTATGCATTAAAACCACAATTTATATCATTCAAATTGACAACAATTAGAAAGGCTTATAGTACCAAGTATTGGTGAAGACATGGAGTGATAGGAAGTCACCTTCTGTTGGTGGGAGATGTGTAAATTGGTACAACCACTGTGTAAAGTGGTACAGCATTATCTAGTGAAGTTGAAGATGCTTATATCTTGCTATCCACCCATTCCATTTCGAGAGAATGTCATACATATGCACAATAGACAAATCTTTGAGTTCTGTCTCAGCATTATTTGTAACAACAGAAAATTGAAAACCATCGGAGCATAGATACACTTGGTTTGGCCATACTTATAGAATACTACAGAATACTAAAGAAGTTAAAATACATAAACTAGAGCTACAACTATCAACATGGCTAAGTTCTAAAAACATACTGTAAGGGAGAAAAGCTTGCCGCAGGTTGACAATATGATACCATTTATTATATATACAGTTTGAAAGCATTCAAAAGAATGTTCTGTGTTGCTTCTTAGGTACACACATATGTAATAACGGCAAAAATAAAAGCATGGTAATGATAAACACAAATTTTCAGGGGAGTGTTTACCTCTGTTACAGAAGGGAAGCGGTTGGATTAAAACATGAAGGTTTTAACTCAGATCTGTAGCAGCCTATTTCTTTAAAAAACATGAAGCACATGGCAAAGTGTTAGGCATTGGTGGAGTCGTATGCCATTCATTATGTTAGTTTCTGTAATTTTTGATGATTTTGAACTATTGTAAAATTAGATATTTAAAGGTTTAAATAAGAAAATTCACCTCATTTATAAAGCATCTATCTAAAGCATAACATTGTGAGTGTCCTCCCTTTGACCCCTTGGGGCTATTGTTATTGTTGAACTTATCACTGATCGCTATTGTTTGTTTGCCTATCTGACTGCTACACTAGTCCAAAGAGTTCTTTGAGGCTAAATGCCATATCTTATTTGTTTGTACATCTGCAGCCTAAACAGTTAGTTGAGAACGTGTTAATAAATGTTCGTTGATTGATTGAATCCATCAATCGATCAATCAGATTCCTAAGAATGATTGTAAACCTCTTCCCTCCCTTTCCCTGACTTCTACTTTCCCTGACTTCAGAGGCCTCTGAGCCTCTGAGCCCCCCTCCTCCAGGCTGTCTTATTTTTTTCTCCATAAGGAGCTGCAGTTATTTTAATTGGAAAAACAATTTTAAAGAAAAATGTGAGGGTGCCTTTAAATATTCTATAATAAAATGGTCCTTGTGATTGAAAGCCATTAACTGGTTGTAATGTAACTTTTAAAATATAGTGGTTACCTGAAGCAAAGCGATTTTGTCAGTTGCTATTAGCATTGGAGTTTTGAATACGTTAGGATTTATGGTTTCTGTCTTTTGAAGGAAGGGAGTTGGATCACCTTGAGATAGAATTGAACAGTTGGCACTGTTGTGTACTGGACAATTGCCACTGATGGCCAAGAAATTCGAGTGTAGGGTGCACCCCACCCTAAACTCAAAGTGCAGTTCTGCCAGCATTGGCAATGTTGTGGAATTTTTAGGGAATCCTGGGAAGCTGGCTCTCAACAGGAGGACAAGAACAGGGAACAGCTTGTGAAGAGAAGGGCAACCTAGGCAGACACCACAGGGCCTAATACTTGAGGCTGCTCTGTTTTGCTTCCTATCACAGGAAACAAAGGAAGGTCAGCTCCAGTTAAAGAGCCAGGGTCAGGGCAGACATCTACCTGTGAGGGCTCAGCCTGGCAAGGTAATAATAATAGTTAGTGATTAATGACTCCCAGCTACCACGCATTTGCCACATGGTTTGCTGGCTGCTTTACACTTGTTATCTCATATTTCTCACAGTATTCTTTCCATTTCACTGATGAAGAATTAGATTTAGGGAGGTTAAAATTTTTTTCTGCAAGCCACACAGCCAGAGGCAAAGCCAAAATTTAAATCTGGGACTGCCCAGCTTCCCGTTTTTTCAATTATGCCGAGTTAAACAAACTAGCATACCATGCTGTCTTACCAGCCTGTGGCAAAGAGCTAACGCAAGGAAGGGAGCGGAGAGGGGAAATCTCCTCGCTGGCTGCCAGGCCCTGACCTTCACATTCACCAGCCCATCTGTTTCACCACTGCACTGGGAATGAAGTCAACAGATGTATAAGGGCAAGATTTGGATCCAAAGCCCAACTGCAGCATTACCCCTACAGAGTGACCACTGAGTGAAAATATTATAACTGCAGTTAAAGACATACAAGTGGGCTTGATATCCATCCTAACTCAGATGTTTTTCTGTCAAGGCAGGACAAGGGGAAAACCATAGAAGGGACATTCATTCTGCTGAGGAGCTGTGGGAAGTTTGGAAGAAGATCAAGGATGTGCATTAGGCTTGAAGTGTGGGTAAGGCTCTCCAGGCAGGCAGTGTGGCACAGGGAAACACAGGCCTGATTCCGAATCCTCATTTCTATCCTTAATAGCTGTGTGCCCTTATATGTGCCACTTAACTACTCTGAGCTCTTTTATAATGAAGGTAATAATAGCAGATATCCCTTTCTGAATAATATATTTACATTATCTGATGTAATCCTCACTGATCCCTTGAGGTCACGGCTATTTTTAGCTTCTAAGATTCCTTTACCTTCCAGATTTGTGGTACAGTTTTCTCTAGGGCAAGAACTGCTACTGGGAGTAATGTGATTTGCAGGAGAGGTGAGGCCAGGGTTGGCAGTCAGAGAAAAACAAGGCTGTTTGTGGGATCAGAGAGACATTAAGAGACAGCACTTGTTCACATCATACTCGTGGAAGTTCATGCCTCTGTCATGTCACCCAGATTTTTAGAGCAGTGGTTTAGAAAGAAGAGCCAGAAATCATAGCCACACTAATAATAACCTCATGCTTTCATGTAGCCCTTTTCCACAGGGCATCTCATTTGATTTTGACAAGCTTTAAGGCAAGATGGAAGAAACACCAAATGTGGCTGTATGTTCTTAGGCAGGTCATTCCCCCCTCTCTGAGTCTCTGCACAGTGCCTGACACAATAAAAATGCAGTATTATTCAATAAATGTTAAAGAAATAATGTAAAATTCACAGAGATGCCATTGGAATCAAATTGGATAATGTGCAGCAAAGTGCCTTGTAAACGGTATTTCACCCATAGATTATGGGTCAAATTGGCTTCCATCTAGGATGTGGTTTATTTCTGGGAAGATCTTATCTGGGATAAAGGAACCTGATATAGGGAGCAGTTTTGCTAAGATCTTGACATGTTTTCATGTATGCTGGAGTTCAGGGCTGGTCTCCAGTCCCAAAAGATAGGAGAAGTGGTGGAGGGGAAAGGGAATTGAAATACAAATAAGGAAACTGAGGCATCCTTCTAGTTACAGGACTGGCTTTGGATAAAAAGGGAAGCACACTGCTCAGGGCACCCAAGTCCAATGATTGAATTACTCCCCATTTGTCAACTGAAGATCCTTTGTCTTCCCATGCTTCTGCCCCCAAAGGCATTTGTGATGGACCAGCAATTCATTTAAGGCTCAATTCTAAACTCACCTCATTTTCTGAGGCCACTCTACCTCTGGGCTAGGCTGTATTTAGGCAAATGCCAAGCACGTTGTTCCTACTCTGAGCCAAGTCCCATTCAGCAGCCTGTCTCTCTGTAAGGTGTCTACAGCAGGGGCTAAATTTACGATTCCTCTCTGGGAGTCTTAAATAGTACATGGTGGCCTTTTCATCTATCCATACAGCATTATTAATACCTCCTCAGAGCTTAGGATCAGATGGATGGAAGTCTGTGAAGCTGAAGGAGAAAAGAAACTTACCTTCACTGAGCACCTGCTGGGTTCCAGGCACTGTGCTGGTATCTTCCCTCCTCAGTGGGTATTTGCCGTATTTGTGGCTCCCCAACCTCTTTTGAATACTCTTCTTCATGAGTCCTTCACCTCATGGTAGAAGTTGGAAAAGTCTCTTCCCTAACTTCTCCCACAGCTAGGGGACAGGTATGTGACCTAGGCTCCACCAATCCAAAGCACGCCCACAAGGAATCAGTCCTGAGGTGAGCACCTGCGAGGCCTAGGCAGGAGAGGCAGCTTTGAGTTCCTGGCCCAGAAATGTCCTTTGTGCTGGCAGCATAGTAGTTGTAAACAAGTTGAACTGGTAGCATAGAAGTGGTGTTAACTGTAGCATCTGGTACTTAGTGGTAGGGGCAGCAGCTGTGGTTTTCTCATCAGACTAGGTCTGCAGTGATTTAGGCATGGAGCTTAGCCTCAAACCTGGTTTTCTGAACCTTCAGTTCATTCTGTGAGCTACCAAGATTCCTTTAATTAAAGTTCCCTTTATGCTCAATCAGCTATTCAGTTTCTGCTGCGGCAACTAAGGACTGATGTCCATACAGTATCTCAGCTGATCCCCAGGCATCCTAGAAGGAAGGTGTCGCTGTCCCCGTTTTCACACATAGGAACAGTCTCAGAGGGTAAAGAGCTCACCCAAGCTTCCACAGCCAGGGATCTATCCACTTTCAAAGCCCATCGCCTTCCCTCTACACCACATTCCTCTGCTTGGAGCTTTCTGCCTCAGTGTTCCTTCTGCTCAGAAGCTGGAGGATATTGGGGAGGTGAAAGAGAGTTCCCAGAGCAGGGAGGAGAGTACTCTCATCCTCTCTACATCTGCCTTGTGTGTTTTCCAAGAACATGAACGTTCATTCCTTTTATTCATCCTCTTGCTCTTGAACTCTGACCCCAACCTCCGAGATTTTGCGGACCACCCTATTTAATTAGCTCCTGCCTGCCCCTCCCACTTCCTATCATATCACTCTTCTTTATTTTCTTCATATCTGATATTATTATCTGAAAATATCATTTTTTTAATACATTTATTTATTTATTTATTTATTTTTGGCTGCGTTGGGTCTTCATTGCTGCGCGGGCTTTTCTCTAGTTGCGCCGAGTGGGGGCTACTCCAATGCAGTGCGCAGGCTTCTCATTGCGGTGGCTTCTCTTGATGTGGAGCACGGGCTCTAGGCGTGTCGGCTTCAGTAGTTGTGGCTCACGGGCTCTAGAGTGCAGGCTTCAGTAGTTGTGGCTCACGGGCTTAGTTGCTCCACGGTCATGTCAGATCTTCCTGGACCAGGGCTTGAACCCGTGTCCCCTGCACTGGCAGGCGGATTCTTAACCACTGCGCCACCAGGGAAGTCCTATCTGATAATATCTGGCTCATTTTCTTAGTCACTTGATCTTCCTCCACTTCCTACCAGAATGTAAGCTCCATGAAGGCAAAGCCATTTTTGCCTGAGCATGTATTCTCAGTGCCTAGAACAGTGGCTAACAGTTAGTAGATGCTCAATAAATATTTGCTGAATGGATGAATGAATGAATGAACAAATGAGCAAACAACTGGATAAACACAAGTGCTGCTCACTCAAAGTAGTGTCCTGGAGAGCCTGTGCACTTATTCCAGTGATACTATTGTTGCTTTTTAAATTTTCATTGAATAAATTTATCTTTAGTAATGACTTTTGGAATAAATTTTCAAGCTATACAGTAGAAAGAACTGGGCTTTGGAATTAGACAAAACCTAGTTTCAAGCCTAGATTCCCCCATTTATTGGTTTTATGACTTTGGGCAAGTTATGTAGTTTCTCTGAGCTTTTGTTTTCTCATCTGTAAAGTAGAGGTTATATTTCTTCCCTTGTAATGCCATCATAAGGATTAGTGCAACAAAGTGTTTCTCCTCAGCTTCACATTAGCTTTTCCTCCTTGTTCAGCAATTCTGGTCAAAAATACTAACCACAGTTGAGATAAGCTGGCTTACCACGTCTTTTCCATAAGTGGCTTTGAGTAAGGAAATGCAGTAGCTTCCCCTTCAACTCTCTTCACATGGGGTTAGTATAGCTGCTTTTGCACAGAACCCTAAGAATCTTACCAGAGAAGCTCTTCTGAGAAGACACTGACCGCAGCACACAGCAGTCCTAACTCCTGATGCTTTTGCTGACCATGCCAGTACGTTCCGACCAGTCATTTCTCAGAAAAACTAAAGTGAAAGATAAGAGAGCTAAATCTAGTATCAGCTGTGAAACTGAGGTCCGTGTTACCTTGGTCTAGTTACTTCTCCTCTCTGGACCTGAGGTTTTTTAAATCTCTAAAATGAGTGGTTTGGGACAGGTAATCTAAAATGTCTCCAAGTCTTACACGATATGACCTTGTTTAGATATTTCTATCTGAATTTTTGAGAGTCCTGAGGAAAGGTTGTTGAACAATGTTGTGTTATGGCTACAAGTATCAGGACATAATGAAGATCCAGAGAGGACCATGCCCACTACCCGTCCCCCAGGCTACAGAGCCACAGAAGACACTGGCCAGGCCTCCCCAGGACTCCACCCTAGCCAGTCTGGTCCACAGTCCTAGCCCCTCCCCTGGGGTTCAGGGAGCAAGGGGCTCCCATCTGTCTGCCCCAGTTGCTGGGTTTCTAGCCATGACAGTGCTCCCTCACGACCTTTACCCAGCTAATCACAGAGGAGTAGCTGTCTCTGCCTTCCTCATCCCTATCCAGCCAAACTAACATTTCTGATTAAATTTTGTTGATGTTTCCTGCTGAAAATAAAGGCAGGGCGGGGTGGGGGCATGTAGGCTGGGGAAAGGCAGAGGAGAAGAGGAAGGACCCTCAGCACAAGAGCAACATAAAGCAGCAACAAGATGGGACAGTTGTAAAATTGTGTCCAAAGGCCAGACCACATGGGCAAGGCTGGTTATGGCCTGGCCAGGTGACCAACAAAAGGGAGCTGGGAAGCTCTCAGATGGGTCCTCAGGTATCCTCATTGATCTCATTTGTCTCAGCTGCTCTTGAAGGTCTAAAACTTCTCTCATGAACTTATTTCCAGTACAGCATTCTGAAATCAGACCTTCAAATAATATTAGTTGTACTGCTGAGCCCATAGCACTGTGCAGAGCTCTGAGGATACAGCAAGGGATCAAATATAGCCCCACCCATAGGAAGTTTACAGTGCTTGAAAATACTTCCATTTGACCAGAGGGTGACCTTGGTCAAGTTCCTTAATCTCCCTGTGTTTCAGGTTCTACATTTATTAAAATGGGGACAGTAATATTACTTATCTGCAGGGTTTTTGTCAGGCTCACATGTATAGCCAATAATATATTGATATAATATGCAGGATTCAGAGTGTATTCATAAAAGCAGCTTTATTTTTGTCTCCTGTCAATACTTCAAACCTATTCAGAGGGGTAGTCCTTCCCCTGCCCTGGATGAAAATTCTCCTTTTAGGTAATAGAAAGCCTTTCAATCACTTGAATTAACAAACACAGCCTCAATCCAGTCATTAAAAATGTCCAATCCCAGACAATAAGCAAAACTCTGAACTTGTTTCAATGTCTTCTTCCTTCGTACCTCCACCCCCAGCCAAGGCTGAAGTGGGAGAGGAGAAGGGGAGTGAAGGGAACAGAAGGACCCTGCTTGCCTGGCCCTCTCCTAAGCTGGCTTCAGGGTCTCTGGGCCTGAGAGATGTTTGCAGCTGACTCGCTCTCAGGTCAGTGCTTTCACAGGTTCTCTGGAGGCATCTCTGGTTGAATGCAACCATAACTTGGGGAATACATCCTGCTTCTCCTGCTGTCACTACCCTCGTATTTCCTGCTTTTCTGGTGGTCCAGTGTATACATGGATTGCACGGGAGTCGATATGGCATCAAACTGATTCTATCCACCATGGGCCCCACGTCTGCTCAGAGTCTTTTGCCTGGGCAAGCACTAGGATCATAGGGCCATCTCAGTGCAGCTGCTTCTTTACTTTTTCCATAGTCTCTTGCTCACCAGATTTCTCAGGAAGGCATCAAGAATCCAGAATCCAGCCCACTGTACCCTCCTCTCCCCATGCAGAGAGGAGGGGAGAAATACACCCTAATCCCTCCTCTGGAGGCATGGCCTGTGGGACCCCAGGCATCAAAAATCCCCCTCACGAAACCCACTCTTTTTAATTTCTAACCCTCTTTTCCTTTGTATCCTTGAAGTGAGCAAGGTGTTTCAAGAGTTTTGTAATCGGTTTCTAGACACATACTTGGAAATTCTGTACAAACTGACAGTTCTTTGGGTATTCCAAACAAGCATTCCTCGTTTCCTGGTGCCTCAGATGAAACATTCACTTAGCATCCTGTAACAGAGTGCTCAATATACGTTACTATTTTATATTATATATATATATATATATATATATATATAAAATTTTCTTCTAGTCTTTTATGCATGTATCTCTTATTTCAATGACCAGTATGCAACAGTGCCTTCTATTTCTTTAGCTATCTTTCCTTGTCAACACATACTGAGTATCAAGGAATTCTCATTGAACCAAAGGCTACATGAGTAAAGGATGTATTACATTGTCATTACAATTCCTTAGAAAAGTCATCATTGCTTCACCACTGCCCTTTCAGACACATTTAATTCTCTGAAATTGGTGAATCAGAAAATGAAAGAGAGTGAAAAATAGACGATGTAAACTTCAGAAAACGGTGGCTTGGAGATGGATGAAGGCTAAATTAGAGTAGCTGTTTATTGGGTCCATCAGCAGGGGAGGAGGGCGTGACAGAATTCAGGGAACAGTAGAAACACTGGGATTTTTGGGAGAAATATGAAAACAGACGGCAAGTGGATGAATCAGTGCAAGGCGGCAAAGCTATCTACAGAGTGGCTGTGTTCAGCAAGGGCAGCTGAGGCAGGCAGGCCGTCACTGAGACTCAGGAAAAGAAAGGCAGGGCTAGCAGAGAAGGCCCAGGAAGCAAGAGCAAAGGGAGGGCAGGAGGGCTTGATTTACAGACTGCTGACAAAGCACAAGGCACACATAAAGGGCAGTGCGCTAGATCAGTGCAGGGAGTTCCAGTCCCGTCTTTGACACTGCTTTGCTCTGTGCCTTAAACATGTCTTTTGCCCTCTCTAGGCTTCTCTTTCTACATTTGTAAGTCAAAAGAAGTGATCCAAATATTCTCTAAGGAACTGTATTCCAACCTTTGTGAAAACTCATCTTGCTTTTGTGGGATGACTCTAAGTGAGATATTTTCTATTTTCACCTCAGTGTATTTCTAGTACTCTGTTCACCTGGATTCAGCGGGTCTCCTTTTTTAAAATTAAAATAAGAAGGAGGAGGAGGGGGAGGAGAAGGAGGAAAGAATAGAAGGAAGGAAGGGAAGAAGAGAAAAAGAGAGGGAGGGTTTAAAGGGCCATCAGTCATTCATGCTTTAGCGCGACATTGCTCAATCAGAATTTTTTCTTATCACCCCTCATCTGAAATCAGTTACTTTGAGGGACTGGGCTGTGGATTAGAGGCAATTTGGGAGTGTGCTGCCCTTTGAAGAGTGGGAAAGATATTGGCGGGTTAATGCAGTGAGAAGCTTAGGGCAGCATTCATTTATTCTTTCTTTATACAAACCTGTTTTGAGCACTTAAAGCTCTAAGGGTTCAGTTGAGTTTAGAGCAGAAGAATGGGAAAGAATGGAAAAGCTGAAAAGCCTTAGCCTCTGAGGCATTGTGTATTTTAATGTTAATTACAGAGGAATAAATAGCTTGAAAGTGGGATTAAAGAGAAAGGTGAGTGCTGCCCTCCCCCCATTCTCTACCCCATCTTTGTCCCTCCATTCATTCATTCTACAAATATTTATTGAGACCCTACTATAAGTAGGGTCAATATACTCAATATGTTATTGAGACCCTACTATATAAGCACAGTGCCAGGGATAAAACACTTGAGTAAGAAGGAGTCCCTGCCCCTTGTTGAGCTTTAGTCTAGTAGAATAGACAAACATTAAGCCACTAAGCACACCGTTAACTATTGAACAATGTGATGAAGCAGAAACACAGGGTGCTAAGAAAATATACAGTGGGGAGACCTGAACTAACCTGGAACGTCAGGAAAGGCTTTTCTGGGGAAGTGATTTGAGCTGATCTCTGAAGAATGTTGAAGAGTTAAAAGGATGGGGACACAAGAAGGAGAGAAGTAGGCAGAGAAGGTGCCGATGGAGAAGACAGAAGCATATTTCAGGAAGAGGGGAAGGAGCATGGTGTGATAGAGGGGTAGAAAAGTAGGCCAGAGGGAAATTGTTCCTGGGGAGAGGTGAGTCTCAGCTGAAGAGGTTTAGGAGGTATAGAAGGCTCAAGTGTGCACATGAGACCCAGCGTTGGCCTGTGCCCTCCTCCTTTTTGTTCTCACATGGGCAATTTCTCCACAGAGCTGACTTTACTCTTACCTCCTCCAGGTCGCCCTCCCCAAATTCTCCTGCCCTGGGGCAATCAACTCCCTCCTCTGTACTTCCCTCTGCTCCTCTCCTTCCCACGTAGCCATCAGTTTGTAAGACTGTGTTCTCCACTCAACTGTCAGTCCTTTTGGACAGAGACTGGGTGTCATTTATCTCTGTGTCCCCAGTGCCTGGCACAGAGCCTGACACCAAGTGCCTATGGAAGGAAACCAGCACAGTGTGGGCAGCTTTTTGACTACTGATACAAAGCTTATAGGTAGAAGGGCTCTCGGACGTTATCTTGTTCAAACTCCTCATTTTACCAATGAAGAAACTCAGGCACGGAGAACCAAAACCAACCACTCAAGGTCTTGTACCTGATAGGTGGCAAAGCCAAAATCAGAACACCAGGCATCTTCATCTTAGTCCATTGCTGTTTCTCCCACATCCTGACCTGTCGATAAAACTACTATCACTGAGAAATGTAAACATCTCCTATAATTGGCGTGCACAGGCAATCAAAAAAAGATATATTTATCCAATTATACATTCATGCAGCAAATGTTTACTGAATGTCTCCTGTGGGTCAGGCCCTAGGCCTAGGCTAGGGATTCAGAGTTCAGGAGCACAAAGTGTTCTCTTCACAGTGTGGTCAGTGCCTGTGGGATAAGTGAGCATACGTGCGTAAAGCAGCCAGACAATTTTAATGACAGAGTAAGATGACTTCTGAGACATGGAAGAATGAGAAAGGCTAATGGGAGAGGTGTATCTAGAGCTAAATGTGCAGGGCTCAGTTTCAGAAGGGAAGAACATGCTGGATAGAAGAGCATGAAGAAAGGTTCAGAGGAAGGATATCTTCTCACACATTCAGGGTGATGATAAGAATTAGCTAGGGCTTCCCTGGTGGCGCAGTGGTTGAGAATCTGCCTGCTAATGCAGGGGACACGGGTTCGAGCCCTGGTCTGGGAAGATCCCACATGCCACGGAGCAACTAGGCCCGTGAGCCACAACTACTGAGCCTGCGCGTCTGGAGCCTGTGCTCCGCAACAGGAGAGCCCACGATAGTGAGAGGCCCGCGCACCGCGATGAAGAGGGGCCCCCACTTGCCACAACTAGAGAAAGCCCTCGCACAGAAACGAAGACGCAACACAGCAAAAATAAATAAATAAATTAATAATAATAATAAAAAGTAACCACTTTAAAAAAAAAGAATTAGCTAACATTTATTGAGCCCTTACTGTTTGCCAGGCACTATTTTAAGAACTACATGTGTTTCAACTCATATAGTTCTCTCAAACTCCATTTTCCAGATGAGGAAACTAAGGCACACAGAGGTTAAGTGACTTCCCAAGATCACACAGCTAATTAGTGGCAGAGAAGGGATTTGAATCAGGCAGACCAGCTACAGAGCCCTTAGTCTCAGTATTCTGCTCTACTGACTCTGTACGTTGCCTCTTGACAATATACAGTTGAGTCAGATTTGGAAAAAGAAAGTTGTTGGGTTTTTTTGTTTTGTTTTGTGTTTTGCCCCTTAGCTGAGTATTTACCAGGTACCTGAACCTGGCTAAGCTCTCTCACACAGTATCTCATTTTCACTAAATGCCAACAACCTATGAAGTAAGTAATATTCTCATCTGTGTATGTGAACCTAAGGCCTGTAGCAGTTCCATAGCCTGCTTAAGGTCTGATGAAGGAGTTTGCATGTCCACCACAGGTGTTTGGGCAAATGCACCGGGAAATGGGTGTGCATAAAAATGCTTGAGCTGCAACGCAACATCACTAATTATTACAGAAATGCAAATCAAAGCCACAATGAGGTATCGCCACCACTGGTCAGAATGACCATCATCAAAAATCTACAAACAATGCTGGAGAGGGTGTGGAGAAAAGAGAACCCTCCTACACTGTTGGTGGGAATGTAAATTGGTGCAGCCAGTATGGAAACCAGTATGGAGGTTCCCTAAAAAAACTAAAAATAGGGACTTCCCTGGTAGTCCAGTGGTTAAGATTCCACACTCTCAATATAGGGTGCCCGGGTTCAGTCGCTGGTCAGGGAACTAGATCCTGCATGCTGCAACTAAGAGCCCACATGCCGCCAACTAAAAGAGCCCACATGTTGTGACTAAAAGATCCCACGTGCCGCAGTGAAGATCCCCGGTGCCGCAGCTAAGACCCAGAGCAGCCAAATAAATAAAAACAAAACTAAAAATAGAGCTGCCGTATGATCCAGCAATCCCACTCCTGGGTATATATCTGGAAAAGATGAAAACCCTAATTAGAAAAAATACATGCACCCCAGTGTTCATAGCAGCACGATTTACAATAGCCAAGACAGAAACAACCCAAGTGTCCATCAACAGATGATTGACTTAAGAAGGTGTGGTGTATATATATATACAATAGAATCTTACTCAGCCATAAAAAAGAATGAAATGTTGCCACAAGGATTGGATGAACCTTGGCAATATGGATGAACTTAGAGAATATTATACTTAAAAGTCAGACAGAAAGACAAATATTGTATAATATCATTTATAAGGGGAATCTAAAAAATAATACAGATAAATCTATATGCAAAACAGAAACAAACTCGCAGACATAGAAAACAAAGTTATGGTTATCAAAGGGGAAAGGGAAGGGAGGAGGGATAAATTAGGAGTATGGGATTAACAGATACAAACTACTATACATGAAATAGATAAGCAACAAGGCTTTACTGTATAACACAGGGAATTATATTCAATGTCTTGTAATAACCTATAATGGAAGATAATCTGAAAAAAATATATATATATATAACCGAATCACTTTGCTGTATACCTGAAACTAGCATAGTATTGTAAGTCAACTATACTTCAATTAAAAAAAAAATACTTGAGGTGGAGTGTGTCCTGGGGTACATATGGGCCTAAGGTCTCAGTGTGGGATAGAGTTAGGTTCAGATCCTGGCCCTGTTACTTCCCAACTGCGTCATAAAACCTCTCTGGGCCTCAGTTTTTCTCCTATAAAATAGAGATAACAATCCCTGTGTTCCAGGGTCATTGTGAGGCAAATAAGATAGATATGTGCATAGATGGGATCCTGGATCCCTGATTATTATTACTAAACCCCAAGGTTTGGTCCCAATGTTGTTACCAAGTTCTAACTCTCCTGTGAGCTCCAAAGGGCTTTTCAGGTGGAGCCTGAATAGTGTGGCAGCACCACAGGTGGTCTGCTGTGCCTCTCCACTCTCTGGGCAGAAAAGGATGGAATAAAGAGGGTCATCCTCATGCAATAATCACACAGCCTCCATGATTGCCACCATTTGGGCATCTGGGGTGCCTCCAGCTGAGACTGGAGGGCTGTGCACTTGATCTGCCTAGTTTAGTCCTGGACATCTGTGGATACTTTATGCCATGGGGCAAGAAATGATGATGCCACCTGTTAGAAACCATACGAGGGCAGAACCCAGCACATTTCTCTGTGGCCGTTTCCCTTACTCATAGAAAGAAGTGTTCTCTGGACCAGCCACGTAGCTGGGATCAGATTTCAAGGTCCTCCTAACTCAGTTACTCCCTGTTCCACAAACTCCTTGATGAAGTGTTAGATTTTAGTAGAAAGAAATCAAGTGAATTATGTAATGAATTATTGTAATGAGGGGCTTTTTTCCCCTTGCCCTTCTTTCTCCGTATGTGAAACTTTGAGTTGTTTTTCTTGGTATGAATCAGTTCCTGAACTTTGCTCAGGAACATGTTTGACTAACCGGAAGGGGGAAGTACAAGAGAGTATTAGAGCCCCTGCGGCCAGGGAATAGAGGAGGTTGCACAAAAAGGCAGACTGAGAAAGGGGCAGCATGTTATAACAGGATGAGACCTGGGGTCTGGGTACACTTGGGGTTCTAAATCAGGCTCTGTCAGTTGCTACCAGAGTGAATTGAGATAAATGCTTTCACCTCTTCTTTGAGCCTCAGTTTCCACATCTGTAAAATTGTTGGGGTTTAACTATATCATTTATAAGAATTCTTCCTCTGACAGCCTATGAGCCTGAGGTAAACTCTGAAAACCACAATTTTACTTAGACCTTGCCCTGCTTACGCCTAGCTATAATGAGTCTTCAGGTAGCATATGAGTTAATCAATTGATGATGGATGGATGGATGGATGGATGGGTGGGTGGGAGAAAGGAAAATCTCTGCTCAGCTTTCAGATTTTAACTTAAGCATCACCTCCCTGGTGAAGACTTCTGTGACCTCACCCTAGCTGACCAACTTAGCTGCCCCTCTCTCCTCTGTGTTCTCAGCTGGCCGTCTCACCTCCCCTCTGAGCTTCCCTTCATTCTGGCATTTATTATACTGTTACCTTGACTGCCTCTACATGGCACACTATGAGCTCACTAAGGCAGGCTCCTGCTTTATTTGCCTTTGTATCCTCAGTGAATACCACAGGATCTGGCATATTGGATTGTGCAGGCAGGAATAGTGCTTCCCATTCTGGGTAGGAGACTAGGCCTGATGCCACCTAACCCTTCTTACCCTGAAATATTGTTGTTCCATTGGTCTGTGCCTCTGAATAACTTTATGAATCCAAGAAGCCTTCTCTGACCCTCAGCCCAACCTCCACCAGGGTTAAACACACACACACACACACACACACACAGCCAACTCAGGCTCCTGTAAACATTTGTGCTCCCCTTCATTTCAACTCTAATCGCTGCTCTAGGGCATGTCTTATTCATGTAGCTTTAGCACGTGTCACAATGCCAGGAGCAGAGTATATGTGAGCAAATGTTACTGAATCTCGGAGCATGACTCAATGGGAGTGTATGTGGGGGTTGTGAGGAGAATCAAATTGCTTCATGATGGAACCGAAATACCTTTAAATAGCCACTTCCGTGCTGAGAGGTATGTGCTCATCACCTTTCTCTGAGCAGGTCAGAGTGTCTCTTTGACATAATCTTGTTAACTTAATTCTGGGGAGCAAAAGTAGAGATAACTGAAGCCACCTGCACCTGTCGTAGAGCAGGACATTGGTTTATCAGTCTATGATTTTTTTTGTTTGTTTACTGTTTGCCACCCTCCCTGCCACGCAAACACACACACGCTAGGCTGTAAGCTCTGTGAGAGCAGGGACCTCCTCAGTCTTTCTTGCCACTGATTCCCCAACACCTAACCCAGTTTTGTGCACACAGGAGATTCTCTACGTGGGTTCGTTGACTGTACAAGAGTAAAGGTGGTGCTATTAAAATTCCATGAAACACAATGAGATTGGCTTCCTTATTCCTGCATATTTTTCCATAAGCAGAGGAAATAACTAAGGTAAAGAGGAAGTAGTGGTGCTTAGTAATTGGTTTAAAATGAAAGCATTATAACATCCAGATAAAATCCAGATATCTAATAGGAATATGCGTATCTAATACCATCTACTTGCCGGGTAGGTGGTACGTAAGTTCTTTATATATGTAATCTTCCATCCTTACGAAAGCCTGGCCAGTTAGTTAATATTCTCCCCATTTTACGCATTTGGAAATTGAGGCTGAAAGAGGTTAGGTAGTTTGTTCAAGGTTGCACAGCAGTTGGAAAATGGTGGAGCTGGAATTCAAATCTAAGTTGAATATAACCCCGACTTCTTCCCACCATTCTTCTACCCTCCCTCTATCTACCCATCAAACTTTTACTTATTGACCACGTCTTGAGTTTTGTTCTAAATTTTGGGGATACAACATTGAATTGGGACTCAGCTTCCAGTATAAGAGAAACATTTAGGAATGTGAGGAGTGGAGCTGACATTTGTTGAACGGCTACGAATATGCCAACCACTGTTCTAAGTTCTTTACGCAGATTATCTCATTTAATCCTCACAACAGTCTTTTAACAGTTTTATTGCTATCCCATTTAATTGATGAGTAGCGTGAGGATTCGAGAGATTAAGTCACGTGCCCAGGGTCACTCAGCCACTGAGCTGTGAATCCAGAACTCAAACCCAGACCAATCTAGCTCTAAAGCCTTGTTCTCCCACCGCGCCGGAGTCCCCTACCACCACTAATTCGCTATCTGCTTCTAAGACTGCTGAAGGAATGGGAATGTTTCTGCAATGAGCCCTTTAATAGGCCAAGGCATCTCCTCAGCATCTCTTTCCCTGCTACAAAGACCTGCTTCTCCCTGGGCAAAGCAGGGAATATATCACCCTTGGAATTTATAATGGCAAATGTCAGGTTTCTCTGTGTGAATCTCTATAATTGCTTAGTGGACGGTGGGATGAAGCAGACCCAGAGACATGGGCCCTTCTGCCTACTCTCCCCTTCTCCTCCTAAGGGCCCTGACATTGTAGGCTAGATACAGCTTGCTGTTTAGAATCAGGAAGATCCCACTTCACATGCCCATCCTGCCATCTCTGAGGTGTATGACTTTGGGCAAGGATAAGACCACTTTGTTTATTGTTATGAGGATTAAATGAGAAAACATGCACAAATCCAGTGGCGTGAGTTTCAGCATCCTGTTGATGCCACTGAGGTCCCGTGAACATTATTAGCTGCATTTCTGGAGCCCAGTGCCCCTGCCTGCTTTAGCAGGAAATCCAGTGTTGTACAGTGTTCCTCTAACTCAGATAGTCTCTGGGATCTCCAGTGAGTCTTACAAGTGTTTGTACACTGCCCCTGGCTTTCACTTGCCACCATACGAGCTGAACTGGGATTTCATGGCGTTGGGTCTCAGTCTAACTAGGAGCTTCTCGCTTCTAGGCTGGTACTTGACTCCTTTGAATACTATGTTTATCAGTGCCTCTATCTTCAGAGCTGGAAAGCTACGACCTGTTGAAATGAAAGGCCAATCCTGTAGCCCAGTGCCAGAAATTAACTCCCCACAGAACAATACTCACAGGAAGTGCTCTCTTTGTTATGCTCATTTCAGGGGTATCCCAGAGCAAATACCTTGGGCTCCAAAGTGTTACTGAATTTAGTGACCTACCTCTTTTGATTCACTCAAAAAGCTATTAATCTAGGTCATCTACTCAAGCTGCCAGAGTATCTGATATTGGTTGTGCTAGGAACCATCACTGCCCTCTGATGTTCAGGCTCTGTGGCTGCTTCTTCCTTCTAGACTCTTTCTTTCTTTTGGATAAATTCTCTTTGAAGCCTTCTATTGATCCTCTGCAGTAACTTCATCAGCCTCTCTCCTTTCTTCTCCCCTTTCTCTGCCTATCTCCTTCCCCCCACACATATATACCTGTCTCAATTTATCAAATATGTCTGTGTACTTGTCAGAACTCCTGAAAAGGACTCAAGTTTGGGTTTTATTTTTGTCCACCTCAAAAGTTCTGTGTAGCTCTGTGTGCACTTACCCATGTTTGCTTTCTAAGCTGGAAAGGACAGTTGAATCTGGGACCTGGAATAACCAGTGGTTAAGAGCCAGGTGACCTTTCGAGTGTCTGCCTTCTATTCAAAAATGTGTGGCTGCTATGCAGCCATTACGTGTAACTCTTGGAGGTGGAGGACAGGGGCAGTCTTCCCAGACTCACTCATCATAAGCACCTTCTCCCAGGTCCGGTTCCCCCAGGTCTAGCTGCCTGTTACATAGTAAGTACCCTGCCCTGTGCCTGTCCCCTAAGAGGCACTTAATAGATGTAACCAACTCTCATTCCCCTAAAAGCTACTTGGAGGCTCCAGAAGGTGCTTTCCATTCTATTAACTCAACTAGAGGTAGAAAAAGGATCTTTCTCTGAACTGTTCACTACCACTTACTAACTGTGCACTTGGAGCACTTCACTTGAACTCTGATTGTCAATTTCCTCCTCTCTTAAATGGGGGTCAGCAATCCCTGTCCTGCTTACCTCGCAGAGACATTGCAATTATCAAGGAACGTGCTTAGAAAACTGTAGAGACACTAGGACAGGGTTTCCCCACCTCAGTGCTATTGACATTTTAGGCCAGAAAATATTTGGTGAGGGGAGCTGTCCTGTGCATTGTAGGTTTAGTAGCCCCGTGGCCTCTACTAGATGTCTGTAGCACCTTCTCCCTAGTTGTGACAACTAGAAGTTTCTCCAGATACTGTCAAATATCCCCTAGGGGTTAAAATTCTCTCTGGTTGAGGACTGCTGGTCAGGGGAATTCTTATGAATGTTGTTGTTGTTGAATTCAAATTCAAAGCAGAGTTGCCCCTCTGAAGAATGAGAGCTGACTTGAAGGCAAAGTAGGGCACCTTCTTGTCTCTGCGAAGAGGGAAGGGACAAGCCCAAAGGGTACAGAAGCTGGTTTGCCCGATCTTGGCTACATCACTGAGGCACTCTGTGGGGTCAGGGCTAGGAAGATAGTTGAAGGGCAGACAGTGTTCGGCTCCCCATCATCTCCAAAGATCAGATCAACAAGCAGCCTAATCTGTGTGGAGCCCCTGCCTTCCTTCCCCATCCTGGAGGCCCCATTCTTGAGCTTTTAATTTGTTTTCACAGTGGTTTGAACAAATTGAATTTGTTAATTAAAGTGGTAAAATGAAATGCTGAGCATTATTGACTAGATGCTAATGCCATTAACGGGACCAAAGGAGAGGGACCCAGGCTGTCAATCAACGCACAAATCAGATAACAGAGTCCGCAGTACAGGCTGCACCTGAAGGCTGAAGGGACAGACCTATTTATGTGTTGTGTGATTTTGTCTTTATCAGTCAGGATCTGTAATTGCCAAGACGTTCTTTTAGCAAAGAGTTAACTCCCTTGTGCCAGGGCTTGTTCTATGTGCTAAGAATATTGATGAATCACGCAAAACACCACCCTCAGGAATCTCAGGGTCTGGTGAGGGGAAGATGTAAAGAGATGTCACTGTAGCATAGCAGAGGGGCTTAAGAATTCGGGCCCTGGAGGCAAAAGGCCTGGAGCTCAAATCCAGACTTGGCTTCTGACAGTCAGGTGACTAAGTGACTACGCCTTCAGTTTCTTTTTCTGTAAAATGGGGATGATAATAACAGTACCAATTTCGTAAGGCTGCCATAGGGATTAAATGTGATAATTCAGGTAGAATATTTAACACAGTGCATGACACAGGGTAACAATAATAGCCATTACATACGTATTAATGAATATTAGTATAAAGTTAAACACAGATTTGGGGAACAGTAGAGGAGAGAGGGATTAGATCTGCTTTGGGGAGATTAAGGAGTCTTTGAATGTGACATTTGGAGTTTGGCATTCCAGATGGAGAAATGGGAGAATGGCTTCAGAGAAAAGAGTCCATGCAAGGTTATGTACATATACAAATGCCCATTTTAGCTTGTAATGGTAGAAGACTGTGGGGATAGCCAGAGGCTAGGTTTGAATGACATCCTAATCTCATTTTCACCTCAGGCCTTCACAGCTGCCGGGTGCCCTACGTGGATTACTCCCCGACTTCTTCCTTTTTTCATTTGCAGCTTAAATGTCACCTCCTCAGAGAAGCCATCCCCAACCACCCATTTTAAATCAGATCATCCTGTTCTCTAATAGAACCCAGTTTTTTCCCTTTTACAGAACTTATTATAATTTATAATTACTTATTTTATCTGCTGTTTACTTAATTAAGCTCTGTCTCTTGACAGGCTATAACTTTATCATGGTAGAGACCGTGTTTGTTTTCTCACCACTGGATAATCAGTTCCCAGCATCACACAGGGTCTGGCACATATAGACATTAGTGTTTGCTGAATGGACGATTGAGCGATGTATCAATAATAGGCAGTAGGGCATAAGTGCTTTGACTTGCATACAACGCAGTCATTTTGGTCAATGACAGATACATATTGACGAATCATTTATGAATCGAAAAGGGAACTCATACTTGTTGAGTGCCTACTGTGAGCCATGCACTTTGAATGCATTATTTCTGATTCTTCCAGTAACCTTAGTAGGCAGATATTATAGTTCCAATTTTAGGGATGAGGAAATTGAGACTCAGAAGTTAGGTTCTTTACCCAAAGGCACCACGCTGATAAGCGGCAGGACTGCAATTAAAACCCAGGTGTGTTTGCCTCCCACACCAGTGCTCCGGAAAGGGTCAAGTGCTGAGGGTCAAGAGATATCACCAAGACCCCGGCAGTTGGGGCCGTGAAAGGGCTAAGAGACAGGAAGGGATGCCAGGGGTGGGCCAGAGGGCCGTGGGAAAATAGTTTTGCGTACAGAATTTTGGCAGGGAATTTTTAAAACCTCTCTTCCAGTTCAGAAATGGTTCTAGGAAAAAAGGGAAATTTTGAATACTCTATTTACAAATAATTGAGTCCATTTGGACACGTTCTTGGTTGTGAGTACTAAAATATCACTCTTAGTCCTTTGCACTGGAGTTCCTCATAACACAATGCCTTTTGAGCCTCCTGGAAGGAATCAAAAGCTCCGGAACACGGGCTGGAAATCTGAATGAAGAGCTAATGGACGGAGTAACACCATAGCCATAATTTCTGCTTCTCACTTGTGACAAGTGAAGAACCACTGGGGGGAGAAGAAGCTGGAGTGATAGCTAGTGGACATGGTGTTTGGTGTGGGGGAGCTGATGAAGATGTTCTACAACTAATTGGGTGATGGCTGTATAACTCTGTGAGTAAATTAAAAAACATTCATTCACCCTTTAATGGGTGAATCATATGATATGTGAACTATATCTCAATAAATCTGTAATACCGTTTAAAAAAAAGAAAAAAGAAATGTCACCAGGTGACTAAGAACCCAAAGCAGTGAGGACTGTGGAAGATCATAGCAGTGATTGCCTGGTTTCTGGCCCCAGAGTCATTTGGTTAAACTTTTTCAGCAGTTGCCTGCTCTTTGAGTCTGACAAGCCCAATTTAACTGTTAAAAATGTAAACTATATAATTAGATAATAGTGAGGTGAAGTCTGATTTTATTTATTTAATTTCCATTAAAGTCATCAAAACTGATTTATCGGTGACAAAAGAAAAAAGAGAGAAGGACAACCACTTCCAAATGTCAAATGTTTGCAGGCAACTTAACAGATGCTGGGCTCTAGGGTAGCTGTTAGTGAATGTTATGGAGAGATAGTGTATACTTGAAACGCATAATCAGAATGTGGGTCTGTAAATACCTTTCTTTTTAAAGGCATACCACAAAATAACAGCACTAGCCACAAAGGAAAAAAAAATCTATACGTTTGACTAAGTAATAATTAAACTGAATAACAAGGCCTGAATTTACGATAGCTACAAAGCCATGAAGTGAAGCTGGAGGTGATAACAAATAATCATAACAATACTAATTGTTAAAGCTAATTCTCCCTTAGTCAGCCAAGTATCATCTTATCCGCCAAACTCCAAGACTGATCATCTCAGCTCTCCTATTTTTCAGTTGTGGCACCTTGAAAAAGATGAACCTCTCTGAGGTTAACATTCTCCCCTGTACGATGGACTCAAGCCTTCTGTAGGCAGCCCTAACGAAGAGTGTAGACTGGGAATTGGAGGCTTAGATTCGGGTCCTAGCTCTGCTAGCCTCACTTCAAGTCCTCGGGAAAATCACATTCTCACTCTGGGCCTCACTTTACTGCATCTGTCAAGGAAGGAGGTGGGACTGCATGCTTGAAGACCCCTTCCAATTGTGGTATTTTGTGTTTTCAAGAGTACAAAGCTCTACCCAGATGTAAAAGATGCTAGGTTTTGTGGTCATCATTAAGGGAGATTCCCAACTACCTTATGATTCTAATTCGGACCGGATTTCCCAAGCTTTTCCTTAAACTTACTGAGGAACCTTGGAAAAGTCACTTATGCTGAGACTGAGTTTCATCATCAATAAAATAGGAGTAGGGCTTTCCTGGTGGCGCAGTGGTTGAGAGTCCACCTGCCAATGCAGGGGACATGGGTTCGTGCCCCGGTCCGGGAAGATCCCACATGCAGCGGAGCGGCTGGGCCCGTGAGCCATGGCCGCTGAGCCTGCGCGTCCGGAGCCTGTGCTCCACAATGGCAGAGGGCCACATACCGCAAAAAAAAATAATAATAATAAAATAAAATAGGAGTAATTGTGTGCCCTTAACATGGTTTTCTGAGAATATAATAAGATGAATAAAGGAAGGAGTTCTTTGCAAAAAAACTGTAAATGCCTCTTCACTATTATTTGCAAATAAAAGAGTAGTAACGTGATTCATTCTCACCCCGGTAGCCAAGAAAGTGTCATATGCAGACTGGGGGTGGCTTCTTCCACACCAGCAAGTTCTTAAACCTTCCTTGAGGGCTCAAAGCTGCTTCAGCGTTAGAATCAGGCACCAGAGTGCAATTCTCTCTAGCCGAGGGAACTGTAAGGGCCCCTTGAGCCTGCCACTCAGACAACACTCCTACCACAAACCCGCATCTAGCAGGCTTTCCACGGCTTTTTTGGGCTCAGATAAGATCTCTGGGAAGGTTAGTCAGGATTGTCCTCATAGAGGGTGACTTTCCAAAAGAGCATCCTGAGGAGAGGAAAGATATTGAACAACTGCAGAAAGGCAAATGCTCTCACTTTACCAAAGAGGAGGTCGATTTCTTCTGCTTTTTATAAGACCAGAGAATGTGACTTTACTCCTGGGTGTGGGCTTCAAGGAACTCAATGAATTATTCTTCTGCTACCTATGCAAAATCAGACCAGCTGAGAGATGGACTCAGGAGTCAGATAAACAACCACTTGCAAAAGCTGCATTGGAAAACATGGCTGAAGTGGGCGGCAACAAATACTCAACTCTAGAAACCTATCCCCCCACGCCCCAGTCACAGGCAGCAGTGGGGCAGAGCACAGAGAAGCAGAGCTAAGTGTAAGCTCTCTGTAGATGGGCTAATTCCAGAGAGACAGGGAGCGCAAGCTGAGCCTCAACTGCTAGTTCTCCCCCCGTCATCATTGGATAAGTTACTCCTACTCCCCTAAGGAGACTCCAATAAGGTAAGGGATGCCGTGGGAGGGCGTTTGGGGGAAGCAGGATGTTATTCTAGTAGGGCTTCCTCCATGCTGAAACATCCATAGCCAATGGAGAGACATTGGAGTATTTTTTTTTTTTTTTTTTTTTTTTTTTTTGCGGTACGCAAGCATGTGGAATCTTCCTGGACCGGGGCACGAACCCGTGTCCCTGCATCGGCAGGCGGACTCTCAATCACTGCGCCACCAGGGAAGCCCCATTGGAGTGTTTTAAGCAGAACAATTACAGAGTAAAATTTACTTTTTGCAAACAATACTCTAGGATATGAATAGAAGATGAATTTGGATCCAAAGTATAATGGATATTGGTATAATTTCATGACTTCATAACTGCATAGCAGACTGTCAACCAAAATTGATTAATGAATCCATAATACTGACTCATTTGAACTCTCAGAACTTAGTTTATTCAACATCTTTGTCGAACGAATGAATGAATGAACAATTGAAGTTATGAAATGGAAGGTTGGCTTTTAGAGACAAGGTGCAAGGCTTAGTGATTTTGATAAGCATACCAGAGGTATGATCGTAAAGGGGAACAGGGAGACGTGGCTAATATAAGAGAAGACAGAGTTGAGATCTCAAAAAACTTGGAGCCAGGGACTGAATAGAACAAAATGAAATTAAAATTTAGACACTGAGACTCAGAACTAAGGCAGCGGCCATGGGAGTGGAGAAGAGAGGAACAATCTGAAGAATTCTTTGGAGACTGGTTGTGGGGATAAAGGTGACTAAAGTGTCTCAGAGGACTCCAAAGTTTCTGGCTTAAGGAACCAGGTGGGTGGTGATGCCCTTTACTGGGATAGGGAACACTAGAAGAAAAGCATTCTCCTTCCATTCACCTATGTCTAAGGAGAACATATAATTTATCCTGCAAAATTCACTTCTCAGAGTGAAAGGTGGTACCATTAATAATGGCATTGAAACAACAGATCTACGTACTAGGACATGTGGTCCCCCTATCTTGCTGTCCTGATCACCGCATGCGCTGGTTCATTAATGCTGTCCATTACTAAGCCCCTGGAACCCTTCCTGATGAGTGACACCCTACCTGGCATGATGACTGGGTGTCCTCAACCCATCCTCTCCTCTCTACTGAGAGCTATGTTTCTCAGCCAGCCCCTAGACACATACATTATTGAATCATTCAGCCTGGAGTCTCCAGGGATGTGGAACCTATTCTCAATCCTTTACCATTAGATAAACATTAGGGAAAAGAAAGAGAATTAAACCTTTCTGCAGCTCCCCAGGGGCACTTACCAAAATAGGCTACCTCGTCAAAACAGCATTTAACTAAATGGGTGAGCAACGTCAATGAGGGAACCTGGGGAGAGAGGCAAGGGCTCCTGCTGAGAAAGCAGCTAGGGGAACCAAGAAGATGCTAATCAGCTTTCAGGCCTGGGACTAAGGAGAGCGGAGCTTAACCAAGGAAAGAGCCACCCCCCACCTCATCCCCTAGCAGGGCCACCAGCTCCCCTAGAGGCAAGGTTAAGTGGAGATGATTGGAACAAAATGGCAACAGTAGTTAATACGTGTAGTACTTTACAGTTTCCAAAGCAGTTTCCCATGTGGCATTTACTTTTAATCTCTAGCAGAAGCCTGAGAGGGAAACAGGGAAATAATTACTAACCCTGTTTAATGATACTGGAAACTGAAGGTCAGAGATGCGAAGTAACTTGCCTGTGGTCACACAGGGCTGCCTCTTATTAGCACATAGGCTAGTTGTAGGAATGGGGTTCTCTAAACTCAGGAAGACATAGGTGATTCTTTGGGGAAGAGGGAGTAGACTCACAAGAATCAGGTCTGAGGGATAAAAGCTATAGTAAGCAAATTCCAACTTAATAAACGAAGAAGTTATCTGTCTATTGATAGATACGGTCTGTCATGTAAGGTAGTGAGCTCCTTGTCCCTGGATGAGTTTAAGCAGAAGTTGGATAACAGTTATATTTTAGGAGAAATTCTCTGTTTTAAATGAGAGGTTAAACTAATGATCTCTAAGATTTTCTACTTTCTCAGTATATATTGAACATCTACCATTTGTACACGCATACATATATAAACATACATATGTTTCATTTTTGGAACAACCATGCAAGGTAGAGATTCTGTTTAACTCTATTTAATAAAGGATAAATTTGACTCAGAGATGATAATACACTTACAATTTTTGATGCTCATTCAGTCCATTCGTTAAAGTAAACCACATGTATCCTTTGTTTAAAATAGTAAAGAAGAGAAAAGGTAAGTCTTTTTCTGGCATGTAAGATTACTAAATATTGTTTTTAAAACTTCTCTGTGTGTGTACATACTTATGTGTTTCTCTAGACTGCAGTCAAACATTGTTTTTGGTTTTTTGTGGGGGGTTTGTGGCAGGGGAATCCTGGAGGGCTTAAAAAATTACCTGAAGAATTTTACTTCTAGAAAAACACTCATTAAAAAGGTTCACAGCAGAAAATAGCACAAAGGCAACCTTTGTCGTTTCTTGCCACAGCTAAGAAATTCTTACAGTTCTACAAGTGTCACTCTGTGTCATGCTTGGCCCAGACTTTTCAAAAATACTCTTAAACCAAGTTTTGAGATTCTTCATTTTTTAACCTGTATTTAGGCTAACTTCTATACTCAGTTTCCCTGGCAACCATGTAATTGCAGGAAGCAATACCCCTCTCCTGGGTCTCATTTCCGGCAAGTATGCAACAGAAAAATTTTTTGTCTTCATAACATTAAAAGAAGATCTGTGGTCTTTTGACAGCTGAAGAAATGTTCAGAAATATCATCCCCCTTCTTACAAATTCAAGGAGTAACAGCACTTTTCCTTTTCTCAACGTTTCCTTTCCATTAATTTAATATAACTCTTTTATATGTAAAATCAAAATTAGGCTAAGGAATGCATTTTTTAAATGTAAGAAAAGCATCGGGAACACCTTTTACTTCCTCAACCCTGTGGTCCGTGAAATTACCAAGGTTTAATTGAACTTGTAGAGCTTTTCTTTTGTGGAAGACATATGTACCATCCTGTTCACCTGTCTCTCCTCTATGTCTGGGGGTAGCCAAGCAGCAGGCAGGCAGGAAGGAGGCAGGCAGGCTGGTCTTAATGCTGGCGAAATCCCTGCTGCATGCTGCCTCGAGGTAGAGGTCGGAGGCCCCCTGAGCCGATGTAGCAAACCCCCGGAGTCTCTTTGAAGAGTCATATAGGAAACCTAGGCTTCCCTTGGACTCATCCCCGTACTCTTTTCTGGGAGGGATGGGCTGACTTTACATTCAAGGAGACGAGCACCAGAGTGAGAGTCCGAAGGAAGGGAAGGTACATTCATTCATTCATTCAGCCAACAAATGAACAAGTAAACAAATATATGATGTGGTATCAGATGCTGTGAAGAAAAATGCAGTAGAGTAAGAGACAGATCAGGAAGAAGGCTATTTCAGGTGGGGTGGACAGGGAAATTTCTCTGAGTAGGTCACGTTTAAGAGGCCTGAACGAAGTGAGGGAGTAAGAGGATACACGGGGGAAGAGTGTTTGTGTACACTTAGTATCTGGCTTTAGCTGTACAATAGCCCTGTGAAAACAGAATAATTATTCCCACTTTTATGGATGAAGGAATCTGACTGGCTCCCAAACCTGCCATGTTGCTGCCTACAGACTTCGTAAATCTTTAAACGTGACACTGAAATGCCTTTGTGTTGGAGTTTTTGCTTAAGTTTTTGGGTAAACTGACATCCAAGGTCATTTCTAGGCATTAATACATTGGTCTCTATGTCTCTATAGCATCTTCTGGTCCCCATGAAAAAATGTGGAGAAAGATGCAAGTAATATTCATTGAGATAATAATTTCCTCATCCATAAAAAATAATATGACTAATAGTATCCACCTTATAGGGTTGTTGTGAGAATTAAATTTGATTCTGTGTGTAAGATACTTAGCAAGCGCTAGCTTTATAGTGCACCCTCGGCAGTAGTCGCTGTTGTTATTGTTGATATCCCAGCTCTGCCATGAAATTCCTGTGCAACCTTGGGTCAATCCTTTAGCCTCTGGCAAAGTGCCTGGTTCATGGTAGACATTTAATAAATAATTATTGAATAAATGGTAGATCCAATGACTGAATGAGTGTGTTAACCACCATGGCCTTCGGTTTCTGTCTTATAGAGTGAAGGAGTTAGCTTTAAAAGTGATAATGACAAAATATTTACAACATGCCGTACACAAGCCCTCTCATATGTGTAATCCATTTTAATCAGCACAACTACCATGTGGGCATTCACCTATCAAAGTCCTTATCTGACAGATGAGGAATTTGAGGTTCAGAAATGGAAGAGGACCTGCCCACTGTTATAGAGCAAGTCTTAGTGCTATTATTCTCCATCTTAAAATAACTGGGAACATGGATTATTTAGCCATGCAAAGATTTGATTTGCTAAAATGAAGTTGGCTCTCCGGGTTGCCATTGTGCAGCTCTGCCCTAGACAAATAATGTCGAGAGGCAACAACACCTTAAAGATGGAGACCTTAATGGCGACACATCTGACATTTTTTAAAAATCCTGTTTTATCTGGGCCAATGCAGAGGGAGTAGAGAGAGGAGGGTTGGAACTGCCATTGGGTAATAAAGAAAGAAGTAGGAAATCTTCTCCAGATGGCAGAGTATGCCAAGCAGAAGCCTGGTTTGTGAATTGAGAGGAAGCCTGAACTAAGCCCTTAATCCCTTACACGTGTCTAGTCTTTTCAACTTTACAAAGCTCCGCCCTGAGTGTGATCATATTTGGGCTCAAGTGTATCAGGCTAAGTGGAGGGGGGCCTAAAGAGGTTGATGTAGCTGAAAGGGCACTCCAGAGAGACCAGCCAGACGTCCAGGTCTACTGTCATGGGGGCTTGGTGCTTCCAGACCTCTAATTACAGCTCAATATATTTAAGCTGGACAGGAGACGGTCCTGCCCTGTGAGTTGGCACACATCTGGTAGCACTGCCCAGAGGCCTCTGCGTAGGCCCAGGAGACGGAGGCCACATTTGCCGGGTTCTTTCCTTGAGGCGATCTTCCATAATAACATCAGGGAAAAGCCCAAGATAACAACGTGGTGCTGATGATCAGGTCTGATTGATATAAAGAAGAAAGTGAGTCATGAGGTTAGAAAGCTAGAGGATCTCTAGGAAATTAGGATTCAGAAGTGGGTCAAGGCAAGTGATTCCAGGGCAACCTGTAACGTAGTGATGGTGTTGGAGTGCCACATTTCAACACTGACAATTCTACACAGCATGTTGGGTGTCAAGAATGGAATAATGAGTAAATATACGTGATCTCTGCCTTCATGGAGTTTACAGTTAAAACAAGAATTAATTGAATATATAGTTATAAACCATAAAAGGTACTACAGATGAAAAGTCTTATCAGAGAACATAATAGGAAGACCTGATCTGATTTCCAAATGCAAGGGTGACACTGCTGAGGAAATGACTTTTGAGCTGAGATATGAAGGATAAGCTGATTAAACAAAGGATGCAGAAAGAAGGTGGGTAGAGATAACTGCTCCAGAAAAGAGACAAGTGGTAGCAAAGACCAAAGAGCATGAGGGAGTGTGGCATGTGTTTTGAACTGAAAGGATGCAAGTGTGACTGAAGCAAAGATACTGAGGGAAAGGTGAGGCTTGAGAGGTTGGTAGGGCCAGACTATGCGGGGATGCAGGGCTTCTTAGGCCTTGGGAAACATTTTAACCTTTTACCCCAGAGCATTGAGAAGCCACTGGGTGAGGAAGTAAGGATCAGCTTTGAATTTTAATGGTTATCTCTGTTGTGTCAAGAATGGACTGGGAGTACGCTAAGCTATGCAGACTCAGAGACTCACCAGCCAAGAGAAGGCAAGAGAAGGACCCAGGTCTGGAGAAAGTTGGTGGTGAATGTAAGGCAGGTAGCAGAACTAATCTCAGCAACACAGAGTTCAGAACGTGGGTTTTGCAAATAGAGCAACTATTGAGGGCCAGGCCCTGGTCTGAGAGTAAAGAAGTGAAATGTCGCACAGTATAACCTCTCGGAACCTATCAGAAGTGAGAGGATTTTGCAGGAAAAGATATCATTTAGTTTAGCAAATCTGTGTACCAAACAACATGCTAGGTGTGTTAACTCTGTTGTCTATTATCTCATTTAAATTTGCACAGCCATCATTTGAGGAAAAGCTATCAATTATTATCCCAGTTTTACAGGGGAGTAAACTGAGGTTCAGAGAGATTAAGTGACTTGGCCAAGAGCTTCCAGTCAGTAAATGGAACCAAAATTTGTGCCAAGTCCGCTGGCTTCCAAGCCCAGTGTTCCCCTCTTTCACCACTCTCTTTAAAAAGTGACATCAAGGGCTTCCCTGGTGGCGCAGTGGTTGAGAGTCCGCCTGCCGATGCAGGGGACGCGGGTTCGTGCCTCGGTCTGGGAGGATCCCACGTGCCGCGGAGCCGCTGGGCCCGTGAGCCATGGCCGCTGAGCCTGCGCGTCTGGAGCCTGTGCTCCGCAACGGGAGAGGCTGCAGCAGTGGGAGGCCCGCGTACCACAAAAAAAAAAAAAAAAAGGTGACATCAAATTCGAGGAAAATAGTAAGCCCAAGGGACAAAGAGACCTATGGAAACAGCTGATTCTGTAACATAACTAAATTGCCATGGGATTCCAAATAGCACTTTATTATATTTTTGTGCCAAGGGTCTAAATCGAGCCCCAGGTCCATCTGACCCAACCATCTCCTTCCAGGAATACATATTAAAATTGGGGTGGAAGCCCAGAACAGTCAGATTCTGTCTCAAGGCACCTGTGCCAAGATTCCAGCTGACGTTTTTAATTGAGTTCAAGCTCCTGTAAATGGGGATGCGCTAATCCGAATGTTGCTGAAGCTTTCATTCTTGCTGCTGTTGGAACGATGTGACTCTAGTCCACTCCTTCTCGCCCTGTGTTGACTTCCCCCACCAGCCAGCAGGGGCTTCTCGCAGACATTCACGCCAAGGGAACTATACATTTTTAAAACTTTCTAAATAAACAGAACCCTAGATATTACTGTGATGGCTGGCTGACTGCGGTGGTTTTCTGGCCCTCAACTGTGGAACCACATCCTGAGCCACAGGAGAAACTCACATAAGGCACTCTTAGTGCTTAAAAGGCAGATTGGGGTTTGAATCTCAGCATCGATCCTTATACCTGAGACACTGGAGTCTACTTCGCTGAGTCTGATCCCCAGCTCCCGTGTCAGTTTTGAGGAAACTGACGTAGTTGACACATTTGCCAAGAACCAGTTAGTTCCTTTGCCTTCTATCTGCTCGGCCAGAATGGCCTCCTTGTCACTCACTGGCCCTTCCCCTTCCCCTTCCATGTGGCTGTCACCCGTACCCTTTCTTGGGACTTCATTCTCACTCCACACACCCATACACTGTCTCAGAAGGAAAAACCTGTCTCAGGGCTTCTCTGTTTCTGGTGGCCTCTGTGTGTGAGCTACTGACCCGCCTCCATCTAAGGGTGGATTTCCTACCGTTCTTTGTTGGGCAGGCACATGACGATGCAGGCAACGGCAGGAGGTGATAAAGGAACAAACCAAAGGATGAGGCAGAAAGTATCTAAACCCCCAGAGTTCTCTCAGCCATTGCCCATGACTCCCGTCTCCATTTCTGCTACGTTAATACCACACAGCTACCACTGCTGCTATAACAGAGGCTGTGAGCGCCGCCGCTGCTGCTATCGCTACTAACACTTTTCTACCACTAATACTACTGTTGCTGCCGCTGCTATTAACATCACTATTACTTGTACTGCTACAATATACTATTATGATTTTATTGCTACCCCTTTTACTACCACTGCCACAGTGACGGCTAGCTAAGGCTTAACTGATGTGCCCTCATCAGTGATAATGCTGGCTATGTGCCTTATGTTCAGACACAGTCCTCTCAGTGCGTTTCATATAAAAACTCACTGAATCTGCACATTAACCCTACTATTTAGGTGCTATTATTGTCCTCATTTTATACATGAGGGAACTGGGGCACAGAGAAGTTAAGAAAGTTGCCTCAGACCACACAGCTAGAAGTGGCGGAGTCCAGATTTGAATTCAGACATTTTGACCCTGGAGTCCTTTCTTTCACATTATGCTATTTAGTCTCTAATAACAATAAGCCGCCTAGCTGTCCTGCTCCCAATTTTTATTCCTGAGAGTGGGTTCCCTCAATGCCTTCCACTTTCTTCCACAAAATGCAGTCTGACCATTTCTTCTTGCTAGCAGATAGACCTTAACATACCACTTCTGCCAAAGCCTTTATTGTAATTATTGTCTACATGTCTAGTTGCCTTACTGTACCCTTCGGCCTTCTGTGCCCCTTCCAGTATGCTGCTCTGTTCAACATTGAGTTGTTTTGTTTTGTTTTTTTTTACCGGTACACAGGCCTCTCACTGTTGCGGCCTCTCCCATCGCGGATCACAGGCTCTGGATGCGCAGGCTCAGCGGCCATGTCTCACGGGCCCAGCCGCTCTGCGGCATGTGGGATCTTCCCGGACCGGGGCACAAACCTGCGTCCCCTGCATCGGCAGGCGGACTCTCAACCACTGCGCCACCAGGGAAGCCCCAACATTGAGTTTTCATAGAGCAGAGATCGTGTTGACTCACATCTGGGGCTCCAGTGCCTTATATAATCCTTGACCTGCTAAGTATCAAATTAATTGATTAATGAATGAACAAATGAACAAACAAATGACCTTGAGGCACTCCAAGTTCACCAACAACTGATGGGGATGCCTGGGGAGATAGTAAGCTTCCCCCACCACAGATGTCCCAGCAGAACATCCAGGGTTCCTGAAGATATTGAAATAGATGAATTTTGAAGTTTCTTCCAAGTTTAAGGTACTAGAATTCTTCGAGAGGTACACATGAATGTTGAACGCTCTCTCCCCTCTGCATACTAGATGTATTGCTTTTGAACTCCTTATGAAATGGAAGGAAATTAGTTACATTGCTATTGATGTGACGTTGTCAAGTCAGATGCCTTTAGGCTTTCAGAAACCTCCAATCAACACACTATATGATAGATAAGAGGACAGAGGCTCAGAAAGGTTAAAGCCTTGTCTAATGTGGTGCTGTGCCATACAGGCAGAGCAGGGAAAGTAACGCTTCTGTCCTGAGTGCCATTCCAGGGTCTTGCCATTCAAGCCATTTATTAGCAGGCTGTGGTCTTCCATAACCCAAACTGACTTCAAAAGGACATAGATCCCACCTCCTGTCTCTAAGTAGCAAAGCAGCTCAGCTGTCTAAAACTGAGAGCGACCTAATAAGGATTTGACATCACCCCTGGTCATGCAATGTGGTCAACCACCTTACATCTTAGTCTAATCTCAGTCTCCCAAGGGCCTTGCTCTCCCTAAATTTGCTGTCTCCTTCTGCATGTAATGTTTCAGCTTTGAGTGGAATATTGCGACAGGACTAAAGCCTTCCTCTTTGAAAAATCAACATTTTGGCAGCCCCTTGCTGTTCAGTTTCTGAAAGTGCCCAAGTCTGCCTTCCTCATTCATCTAACCACAGGAGATCATTATCCAGTGACAGAGTTCTATTCCACTATCATTATCCTGTAATGAGAAAGCCTCCTTGGATGGGGAGGGGCAGAGATGAAGTTGTGAGGGGTGGGTGGAGGCAGTAAAGATCCTGCAGACTTTGAGAGACAACCATGCAGTTATAGGTGCCCAGTGGATTATGCCTTATGGCATCATGGTGGGTATATACACACGTATGTGTAATTTATGTAATATACAGTGGTGTGTATACACACACATACATATGTAAGTATATTCATATAAAGATAAGAGTTTCAAAGTGCACTAAGCATTTTGTTGTACAGCATTCATTTCTTCTTCTTCTGATAATAGCTTGGGGGAATCCTCAATCCTGAACTTGCTTAGGGGAATCACTCAAACTTGTGGGTTGATGGACACGTATCCCTGTAGTCAGAGATGAGACACATGACCTCCCCATGCATTAGTCAGTCACCCTTATTCCAACCTCTCAGGCTGCAGACTCATACTGTGGTTGGATATGCATACTGATTGTAATTTGTTGAGTATATGTGTGTGTATATGTGTATGTATATATATATATACACATATATATATATACACACACATATATATTAATTGTTTAGTAAACAGTATTGGCTTTATGTGTCCTGAACTTATCTTCTTTGTTGCTTTTATAAAATCCCCAATTTAAAATACAAAACAAATGAAAAATACTTCCAAATTAGTTTGTTTCAATTAACCATTCACTGAGTGTGTTCTAAGTGCTAAAGAATGTGATATGCACTAGCAGTACAGAGATGAGCAAGACATGATTCCTTGGGTAAGTCTTTTGCCCACATAAGACCCTATCCATAAATTGGGAGCTGGGGAAAGTTGCAGGCCCACCTTGAACATTTTCAAGGCTCGGGTGACAGAATAGATGGAGGCCCACAAAGTATAATCTAAATATTTTGTTAAAAATCTACCTAACAAATTGTTAAATTATATACCTATCCTCCTACCTTGATAGATACATAATGAAAAAATGGAAAAATACTTGTAAAGCTATAATTTTTTTTAATTAATTTAATTAATTTATTTATTTTTGGCTGCATTGGGTCTCCGTTGCTGCTCATGGGCTTTCTCCAGTTGCGGTGAGAGGGGGCCACTCTTCAGCAGTTGTGGTGCACGGGCTTCTCATTGCAGTTACCTCTCTTGTTGCAGAGCTCGGGCTCTAGGCGCGTGGGCTCAGTAGTTGTGGCTCGCGGGCTCTAGAGCACAAGCTCAGTAGTTGGGGTGCACGGGCTTAGTTGATCCGCGGCATGTGGGATCTTCCCGGACCAGGGCTCGAACCCGTGTCCCTTGCATTGGCAGGCGCATTCTTAACCACTGTGCCACCAGGGAAGACCTGTATTTTTTTTTTATGATGAAAAGTTGACAAAATATCAAAGAGGTCTGAATTTAATTCCTATTGTACCTGTCTGGATATTCTCTCGGCAGAGAGATGGGTCCGCAATGTTTGCATTAGTAACGCTTGGAGCCCAGAGTAGGGTCCCTATGAACCAGATGTGAGAATAGAATTGGAAGGTTGAATTCATTGATATCTCAGTTGTCCTGTGCTCTAATGTCAATGATACCTGAGAAAATAGGTCCTTCTTAAGACAAGAAATACTTCTGTTTAAAGAGGAGAGTTTGGTTTTGCATGCCCACGGATGTATGCACACAAATGCACAATTGCAAAAAACTGGAGCTGGGCTATGTGGCCAAATGCAGAATTCATTGAACGCCAGTTGTAACAGACCATAATGAAGTTAAAAGTAAATTGGACTTGAAGATGTATATTTAATCATGAATGCTGAGCACATAATACAGTGATATTAAAATATTCAAGCATTCAAATCAGCTCAGTGCTGGGGCTGTATGTTCTAAATCAAATGAAAACATTAAATATGTGCCCAGACCTATATTATTCTTCTAGTTCAAATACCATAAATCTTAAGGAGTTGAAATGTAGACAGCCAAGTTTATTTTTACAGTGCTATGCACTTCCTCTAGATCCACAACTGGCGATCCATCACTGAATCATTCCCAGACTCTCCTCTTGACTTCTAGGTTCTTCTGGAACAATCAGAACAGTAGCTCTGCCAGATCCTTGAAGACTTTAGAGACAGACCAACCCCCCATTTTCAGGCAGGTAGCTCTTAGAAAGTCCCGGTGGCTCAGTGGAAAACGTCCAGATTTATAATCAGATGACTTATTTGCGGTGTGCTTCAGTCAGCTATGGGCTGGAAAGCCTTGGAAAAGCTACATAATCTCTCAGAACCTCAGTTTATTCATCTGTAAGATGGAAAAGTTAGAAGGTCAATCTTTCTTTGCCAGGAGTATTTTATGCCTACTTATAACAATAATTGGTTTATACTTTTGGATAGCTTTTGCTATATGTTCATTGTAGAAAATTTTGCAAATACAGAATAATATTATATCAGAGGAAAATATCACCGTTAACACCATCCCCAAAGATAATACTGTTAATAAGTTGAACATTTTCTTCCTGACAAATTTTTTTTGCATATCTGTATATATATATATATATATATATATATAGTTAAAAACATATTATATGTACAGGTTTATATCATTTAACATTGTACTGTGAACATTTTACCACAGTATTTGGAATTATTTATAAATTCTTTAAATGATTAAATAATATTCCTTTGAAATGATATACCGTACTTTATTTAAAATCTCCTAGTATTTATAGTTGAGATGGTTCTAAATTGTTATTATTTTAAATAGCATGACAATGAATTATCACATCATTTTGTAACTGCACAAGCATCATCCTTCTAAAGTTTTAAGTATCAATGAAATCTTATTGATCTCTCTAAATTCAGTGCCCAGTATGGTACCTGGAATAAAGCAAGACCTCTAAAAATATGTGCTGAATAAATGAATAAGTGATTGAGTGAGGAAACACCAGTGAGTGTCCGTTCTTCTATGACACTGCTTTCTCAGGGAGCATGGGGGCGGTTCTCTAGCCAGAGCAGACAGAGATAGGGTAGTGGTGGGGTTCTCTACCAAGGCAAATTTTTACCATCCTCCTCTCACGTCCACCTCCTATACTTCTGTCAGATAAACTTCCTCCCTGAAACTCAAGGGCCAATGAGCCTGTTTATTGGAATGCAATTTCTAAAGCCATTACTTGCTTTACTCACATTTTGCCTTTGCCACAGTCTACCTCATGTTGCATGTCAAATGGCAAAAGCCTTAATAAATAAAATGTTAATCTCTAATTAAAAAGAATCATACTGGGAACTTCCCTTGTGGTCCAGTGTGTGAAACTCCACACTCCCAATACAGGGGTCCCAGGTTTGATCCCTGGTCGGGGAGCTAGATCCCGCATGTATGCTTCAACTAAAGATTACCCCATGCTGCAACTAAAGAACCCACGGGCTGCACCTAAGACCTGGCGCAGCCAAAATAGATAAATAATTTTTTTTTTTTTTTAAAAGAAGAATCATACTGGAGCACTAGCAAGGATAGGGCCCAGAGGAGGCACCTTGGTTGCATCAGAGAAGAGTAGGTATTCACACAGGCACTGGATAAGCTTCCCTTAAATGAGGTGGGCTCTGCCCCTCAAAGTTCTTCTCTGAACATAATTATCTTAAGAATAAGGATAATGATAAGTATCATTTGTTGAGCTTTTTAGAATATGCTAAGTAATGCTCTACATGTATTATCTTATTTGATGCTTACAACAACCTGTAAAGAAAAAGAATATTAGAGCCACTGGAGGAGAGTAAGGAAATGGAGTCTCTGCGAGGTTACATAACTTGAGTACCGTTGGGATAGCTGAACTTTGTAGTGTTGAATGGCTGTATGGCTTGGAGGCAGGCAGCTCTGGATTTTAATCCTGGCTCCACCACCACTTACAAGCTGTGTGACTGTGGGAAAGTTATTTAACCTCCTCGAGGCTCCACCTGCTCCTCTATAAAATAAAGATAATAATAGTACCTAATTCATAGGGTTGTTGTGAGGATTAAAAGACATATAACACTTAGGCAGGACCTGGTATATAGCAAGAGCTCAGAAAATGTTATTTTATTATGACTACTCTTCTTATTATCATACTTATATTATTAATATTCTTTGGTAATTATGCTGGCAATACCAGACTCTGGGCTGGGGCACTGGACATCCAAAAATGTATGACATATTATGCCCGCTCTCCACGAGCTTCCAGTCTAACCTTGCCTCTAACTTTACAACTACAAAGCTAGTAAATAATAAAGCTGGGACTTGAACCATAGCTGTGGAATTTTAAAACGCTTTTCTGTTACCTACCGCATCCTTCCATTGTAACGTATGTCTGATATTATTGTCGTTAATAGTTTATGTCTGTCTTCCCCATAAAACTGAGGCCTTGGAGGTGGGAATTCTTGTGACTTCTCTTTGTGTCCCCAGTGCCCAGCCTGGGATCTGCCACAGAGTCCAGTCCTGAGTACGTTTGCTGTTATCAACCGAAGGTCCTATGTTGGGCCATCCATCTCCTGCTTCCCCAGGCCCCAGTCAGGACCACAGTTCCAATGTTTTTGTCCCTTTCTCTGTGTTCCATCCCCCCTCCCCCTCTCCCCATTACAATTCTGCAGTGAGTGATTCCCTCTGTCATCTCACCGTAAATTGATGACTCGAGCCTGCTGATGCACTGAGCCACATGGCTAATACATCAGCTAAATGGATGCCGAAAACACCACCTGCTCCTTCAGGCAAATGGCACTTTGGAAAATGGAATGTGTAATCAATAGAATTAAGCCTTAAGCAGAGCTCTGTACCCGTGGCCCAGTGCAAGGCCTTGGCAGGCAAACAGTGGGAAGATTTTTTTTTTCTTTTTTCAACTCTTTCAAAGCACTTGGTTTGGCACTTGTTCAGCCAGCTCTGTCTACCTATCACGGTCAGCATGGTATCCTCAGCATGCTGTCTCTTCCCTTCCTGTTCCGCCTGAGTGTCTCAGTCACTTGGCCTTTATGTCCTATCTCTGGGAGACTTGGAGCGACAGTTTCCAATATGCTTAGTGAAGCACAGGCAGCTGGAGTTTGAAGCAAGGAGTTTGAAGCCAGGGAGGTCTGGATGTGACCTTAGGCAAAGACCCTCAACCTTTCAGAACATCGATTTCCTCATCTATGAAGTGACCGTAATTATTCTCACCTCATAGGGTGGTTTTGAGGATAATGTATGTGAATAGCATATGTGAAGGTGCTTTGTGAACTACAAAGCCACATATGAAGGTTAATCTCTGTTATCATTAGTATTATTCCAAGGTATGGATAGGAGCATAAACTCCCTTTATATTTCCCTTTGTAATCTACTTATCCAAGGAAGTGGGTTTTCAGATGTGGCTGAGAAAGCCTAAGATCGAGTAGTCAGCGGCCTGACTTGGTTTTGCTGTTTCTAGGATTATGGCAAAAATTAGAACATAGAATCCATGAGCTAGGAGGGAATTTAGGGATTATTGGTGAGACTACAGACCTCTCTGTCTATCCTTGTTACAGGTGAGGAACCTGAAGTCCAGATGGAAGAAGGATATGGCGAGTGTCCCACTATGAATTAGTGGCACAGTGAGGAGTAGAGGCAGGTGGACTTGTCTTGGTCCAGGAGTCTTTCCACGAAGTTTCTGGCCAGAAAATCTTCAGGGGAGCATAGGGTGAGCAGACAATCAGGGCCAAGCCCACCTTAATCCAAGAGTCTGCCTCTCCTTTCTCCGCATTGTGCTGGTATCACCACCCTGAGGATATAGGTGTAGAGGAGCCCCTTCTTCTCAACATGGTCTTCATCATTTACCTGGCCTTTAATTTTATGCAGCCTGGTGAGATCCCTTATGTTGCTCTCTTGTGTTAACTAATCCACTGGTTCTCTAATGGAAATGATTTTGCCCCCTACCCCCAAAGGACATTTGGCAATGTCTGGAGACATTTTTGATTGTCAAGATTTGGGAGGGACTGTGACTGGCATCTAGTGGGTAGAGGCCATGGCTGTTTTAAACATCCTACAGTGCATAATACAACCCCTGACAATAAAAAATTATCTGGCCCCAAATGTCAATAGAGCCGGTGTTAAGAAACCCTAATCTAGTCCATTTGTGGGGTTCTGCCTTTCTGTCTTTGGCCAGTACATCAGAGGTCTGTGAGCTCTCTGTGGACTCAAATGATGTCTTGTTGTAATTCCCTCAGTAGACTCAGTATAGTAGAATCTAAGCAAATATTGCACAGTGGGGAATGGATTGATGGGTACATGAATCAGGAAATGTATATAAGGGAAAGAGCACAGGACTATGAGGCAGGAAACCCAAGTTTGGTCAGAGCTTCACCACCAGCAGGGTAAAGTAAGAGTTGGATTAAATTGGTGATTTTCAAACTGTGCTTCATGGAGCCTTAACAATATCTCACCCACTGCATCTATTTTATTCTATGGCTTTTGAATTTAATTTCGTCTGTACAAAGGGTTCCACAGTTTTAAAAATTTGTAAACCACTGATATAGTTCAACCCTGAGGAGACTTTTAGGCCAAAATCTCTCTGAAGACTCCTCAGAGAAGGACATATATAAAGGTTCTATTTCTAACAAGCTCAAAGAACGCGTCTGTGACGACAGTTTATACTCTCCAGTCTTGGGTTGAGGACAGTGGCCTACCTGGCAACATTCTGGTTTGGAGACTATCCGGCTCCTTACTCTTCTTGTGGCTGTGCAGCGAGCAGTGAGTCTATGATTCACATGGGAAATTGACTTCAGAGAGGGGCAGGAATGTGCCTTAAGTCCTGCAGCGAGTCACTGTGGAAATCAGAATGTACCTGTGCTAATGCCCAGGTTGGGACTCTTAGCAAAACACTGGTCTGCCTCTTGGGAGGACAGTGTTTCCTTCATCTGTGGCACTCTGTCCACAGAGCAAAAAGGTCATTGACATCATTTCAGCAAATCTCAACATAGTCCTAGGAGAGTGAGGAAAAACAAACAAAAGAATGAACAAACAAATAAAGGGAACAAGTCATTCCTAGCTTTCATACAAAGGAGCTGGACTTCACTAGGAGGTGGGGAATGAGTCCCCCGCCCCCGCAGTAGGCCTGCTTAACTCTGGGCCCTATCAGCATGACCAGCAATCCAATAAGGCAGTATCCTGGCTGCGTCATTAGCTCATTAGGTGGAAGCAAGTGTCTGCATTGATCTGTTTATCTCCCAGGCCCGGCTGCTGGAGAAAGGCCAGCTGTTTCTCTGAGAGCTGCCTTTCCTCTTGACTCATCACAGAGCATCAGGGGAGTCTGCTCCTTTGTCCCTTTCAAGCTCAAGGTCACCGGAGTGCAGAACCGGAGTTACACCACAGTGGTGCCTTCTGAGAGCTTCAGACATTGCAACTCCTCCTCCATCCTTTTCATTTGCCCCTGCAGGTGACCCCCTTGGGAAATGCAAAAGGTAGGAAGTGCTTGGGTTTGCAAGGGGACAGATCTCCGTTTGAACTAGGCACTACTACTTGCATGCTACCTGTATGACCTTGGGGAAGTCATTTCCCCTCTGTGAGCCCCAATGTTCTCATTTGCAAAACAAGGCTAATAGCACATATAAAATCTCTGTGAAGATTCATTGATACAAATCTGTGAGTGGACAGACACAATGTCTAGCTAAGTGCTGGGCGCATAAGAAACACCTGCAAATCTTACCTGACCTGCCACTTCTGAGAAACAGTGTTTTAGGCAAAAGAAATAGTATATACGTATCTATCAGTCAGGATTTGCTCGTGGCATGTTTGTGAGAGTGATTTGAAAATATCTGGGAGAGTATAGCTATTATTACACAAATAATTTTGTTCATAGATGGCTCATTAAGAATGGACAATATCAAGGATGTATGATTTTCTACCCTCGAACCTGCACCCCCTGTATCGGAAGGCAAAGTCCTAACCACTGGACCACCAGGGAAGTCCCTTACTTAATTCTTTTAAAAATAGGAAGTAGTTTGTTAAAACACCAAACATGTAACCTCTTAGTCATCAATACAAATGGGCCCTGGGTTGTGCTAGATGATGTTGGCAAAATATGATTTTCCAAACCACTGCAACTGCTTACTTTTTACTGGATTACATGCTCCCAATTTGACTAATATCCTGCTTTTCATTTTCTAATGAAATTTTCTTTTTATTTTCATTTCAGTTTCCTTCTTTTCATGCTACTGCCCAATTCTTAATTTACTGTAAATATACTCATTGTAGAAAATATATAAAAGTAAAATAATTTAAATTTACGTTGCTGCTAATTCCACAAGTCAGCATATGACTGTACTTCTCACCAACTTTTTTCTTTGTATTTTTATGCATTTTTAATACAATGGGTGTCATATTGTATTTTTCTTTTTTCACGCAGCAAAATATCATGACCATTTCCCATGTTATTAAATGTTCTTCAAAAGTATGTTTTTAAGAATTGCATAATCCAGAGTATGCATTTGAATAACTGATTTAATCATTTCATCTTATTCAACATTTAGGTAATTTTCAATTTTTTACTATTATAGTTTAATGAACACTCTTGTACATATGTTTGCATCTCTCATTATTTCCTTAGAATAGTGTTCTTTCAATCCTTATCAAAGACATCGACAATAGTTTATTGATCACTTTTAAAGAAAAATGACCCTCTCCCCAGTTCTAGGTTTGCATGCTGCTTTGTTAGAGTCTGGGGTACCCCCTGGTGGAGGTTACAGAACATGGCCAACATCCGTCACACATGCCCTGATAAGGGAATTCAAAGATTCTGGGTACACAATCTTTGGAATTTGGCATATGCAAAGGACTTGTCTCTCATCCCTCCCCTCTCTGTTTCTCTCTCTCTCCCTCTCTCTCTGTCTCTCTCTCTGTCTCTGTCACTCACACACACACACACACACACACACACACACACACACACACACACACACACACACACACACACACACACACACACGTCCCAAAGCTACAGGAAATTTAAATGGAATAGCCAAATGAAAAAAATCAAGAAAGCTCAGACGTAAAGCTGTTTTCAATTTGAAGCCAGGCCCTGGCGGCCCCGCCTCCCTCCCCTCTCTATACCTGCAGCACAACAATCGGAGGATGTTTCTTCTGTGGCTAGAGATGTCCTAGACTAGAAATCTGCCCATTAGGACACTAGATGGAGCCAGATGGGAAAGTTTATGCTCTAACTGCAGTGGAACAATTTTCTCTGCTCTTTCCTTTTCAGGAGCCATTGCATGATATGGCTGGTCTCACAGAACACCTATGTCTCTGATATTCTTCTTCACTTGAGCTGCCCTCAATCAGTCATTCCTAAAACATTTACTAAGCCCTTGCCCTGGGTCGGCTATTAGACGCAGAGCTGAGTCAAACACAGTCCTTGCCTCCTTGTCGTGGAGGAGTTTATGGGCCAGTGGGAGAGGCTGCCGAGTTAAACTGATCTCTGTTTACTTTCCTTCACTCTTTCTAGACTCCAGGCAACTGGGCCCAACACATTGCCTGACCACGCAGGGACTTCTCTAGCTCCTTGCCTTTGTTCTTGCAATTTCCTATCTCAGGAAAGCCCTTTCCCTTTATTTCTTTGTATCTAAATCTTAACCTCTATCAGGCCCAATCCAAATGCTTCCTCCCCTGGGAAGCCTTTCCTGATTCTTCCCACACAGAATTCCTCTTTGATTCCTTTAATCCTTTAGTACAGCAGTTCTCAAGTGTTAGTATGTATCAGAATCACCTGGAGGACTGGATCCCACTCCCAGTGTTTCCAAGTTAGTAGATCTGGGGTGTAGCCTAAGAATTTGCATTTCTAACAAGCTCCCATGATGTGATTCTGTTGGTCTAGGGAACACACTATAAGAACCACCTGCTTTAGTGGTTTTGAGCGTTAACAAGTGCCGAGGATAGCACAGGTTGGGGACAGGAGAGAGAAACAGATAGGACAACACTTTGCTGTACCAGAGCAGTGTGAAGAGTACTCCAGAAGCCCAAATACAGATGCAAGTAACTGCCCTTGTAGAGTTGGGAGGACCAAAAACTTCGCAGAGGGAGTGGCATTTGAGCTGGCCTTGAAGGATGACTAAGACTTCATCAGGAACAGAAAAGGTCAACAGCCTGTGCCAAGGCATAGTGGTGCAAAAAGCCACAGCATATTTAGAGTCTGAGAAAAGATTTATTGGGTAAGGGACGTGGGGGAAAGGGGCAATATCCTTAGAAATGGGAGGGTGATAGCAGATAGCATAGAGGGCTTGAATGCCATGCTAAGTTTTGATTTCATCCTCCAGATAATGAAGAAATAATAAAGAAGTAAAACAGAAAAATACCATGGTAGAAATTTCCTTATGGAAGAATCAGTCTGATTGCAGTGGGGAGTTTGGACTGCCAGTGGCAAGACTGGAGGAGTGAGACCAGTGTGAAGGCTGTTAAAATTGTCTAGGCAAGAAATGATGACAACTGGACTGGAGCATTGGGATGGAGATGACGTGACAGATTTGGAAAGTCCGTTGGGCTCAGGCTCAATCCTGCACCTCTGCGGGAGAAATGCAAAGGTCTCTGGAACCATAGCTCAGCTTTGCCTTCCTCCCACTCCTTTTCTGAGTCCCTACCCTTGCTGTCTTGTCTGACTGCTATAACTAAGCCCTGCCTGTCTCTGTGCTGGAGTACACACCTCCTGAACTTCTCTGCCTCACATCCCGTTTCTTCCCAGTGACTATGATCCTGGCTCTCTGTTTCTTCGTCAGATCTGTGTTCAGGTCTCTCTTTTGTCACACTAACCTAACTGGGGGCCTTAGCCTTGTCTCAGTTTTCTCATCTATCAAGTAGGGAAAATAATATTCCTGACCTGCCTTTATCACTGTGTTTTTGTGAGGATCAAGTACCATAACAGATGTGAACAAGTTTGGTGTTTTACTGTGGCCATGGAACCGTCAGCTTCATTTGGAAACCATTTCCATTGACTAAGAATCTCCATTTTGATAAAAATTTGATTTTCAGGTTGAGCAGAATCCTTTTATTTAACCTAAGGAAATTCAAGTTAGCAACCAGGAAAGTGTTTGAAAAGTAAGCCAAAAAGCACTGGCAATCAAAGCATCATTTAAGGAGTTTGAATATAATATGGCTACTTAATCATTTGATAAATATTTATTGAGACCTCCTCAACGCCAGGCACTATTCTTAACACTTGGGATACATTGCTGAGCAAAGTGCATACTCTTGTGAAGCTTATAGTTTACTAGAGGAGACAGACAATAAATGTAATAAGTAAATTGAATAGAATGTTAAAAGAGAGTAAATACTGTGGTAAAAAGAAAAAGAATATGTAAGGGAATAGCTACCTCTTTTCTATGCTATACCTAGGTCACTGTTGAAGTGTATTATATAGATACATATTTTTAGTTAAATTTCCTTTAATTTTGCTTATGTTCCCATAATACATAATAATAATTGCATATTCATTAAATAAGACATAGAAAATGCATGAAGCTAGTGTGATGATGATGATGATGATAATGATGATAGATCATCCCTAGACCCATCACCCAGAGACAGGCATTATTATTACCTGGGTATATGTTTTCATCCTGAAATGAATTATATCATTTGCAGCTATGATCTCCCTATGTTCATTTCTTCATTCATTTAACAATGTTTTTTTCTTTTTTTATCATCTCATATACTACGAGCTCCATGCTAGGCATATGGAACAATAGAAAGGCACAGATTTTGGAATCAGTTCTTGCTCTGCCTTTACCAGCTCTGTGGCCTTAAGTTATTCGACTTCTGAGTCTCCATTTCTCTATCTGAAAAATGAAGACTGTGATGCTTTATACATCAGTGTTGTCATGAGGACTAAATGACTTTAATGAGCTAGAGCCTAGACAGTGCCTGGCACACAACCAGTACTTAATAAGTATCAATTTCCTTCTTCCCTTTTTGTCATTCAACAAGTACAGTACGTGTAGGGCACCATGCCAGACACTAAAGAAGACATGACCCTGCTCTCTTGGAGCTAACATCCCGCTGGGTCAATTATCTTAGGAAGACTTCCCAAAGCAAATGACGATCAGGCTAAGACTTGAAAGGTAAATAGGAGTTAGTCAGACAAAGATCTGGGGAAGAATGTTCCAGGTTGGTTTAAGAATCCAGAAGCCAGAGAGTATCAGGCATACTAGAGAAAATAAAGGCAGTTCGGGGTGGCTGGATGGAGCATAGTTAGGGGGTGATGAGAGCAGAAGCCACTCAGGACACCAGTTCAAGGCAACTCCTGAAAAATATATGTTCCTGAAGGAATTTTGGCAGGAGAATGACATGGTCAGTTTTGGAACTTAGAAAGATACCTCTGAATTCAATGCAGAGATTATTGGAGGCAGAGAGACCAGACAGGAGGCTATTGCAGTAATCAACATGAGAAGTTTTGGAGTCTTTAACTGGGGTAGTAGCTGTAAGAATGGAGAAGCAGACATTTTAAGGTCTGTTTATCATAAGATGCCATTGAGAGAGCTGAAAAGTGGGGGGAATCCAGAATGACACACCAGTTTCTAGTCTGAGTAATTGAGGGAATGGTGATGCCATACCCTGAGCTGAAGACAACTCGCTAAAGGGAGGAGCAGGTTTCGGTGAAAAACTCATGACTTCAATTGACATGATTTTGAGGTACGTGTGGGACATTATTCTGGCTATACTGGGGTCATGTTCTCAAGCCAATCCACGCCCAGGCCTTGCTATCAGACAGTCCACCTTTCTTCCCCATTTGGCCATGTGGCCCAAAGGTGGGTATTCCTGGCAGACAGATCTAGTAGAAGCCGTTTTGAGTGAAAGGGGTGCAGGATCTGCATATCTGCATGGGTAATTGAGGTTTGAGGACCAATGGCAGAGTTTATAGAAACAGTTCATTTAAAAGTTGACCCTATAATTAATTAGGATAGTTGTCTAATAAAGATCAGAGAATGCATCAGGGTTTGGGTATCACATTTCCTGAATCAACAATCCCAACATGTTCCAATGAGGAATTTTTGCTGTTTTGGCAATTTGCATAAAATGTCTCATAGAGATTTAAAAATTATACCATCACTGGTTGTACATTTAACAAATTCCTTTTGAGGGAGAAGAGTAAGATTACATTCATTCATTCATTCATTCATTCTCCACACATTTACTAAGCAGAAGCTTGCAGCCAGGCCCTGTGCCCAATTTAGAAACACAGAAATGAGAGAGTCCCTGCCAGGGAAAGCTTCAAGTCTAGTTGGGAAAACAGGTGAGTAAACAGATGATGGCAAGTCAGTGAGAGAAATATTAGGATAGATGCCAAAAACAGGGTACAGAGGACAACACAGGCAAAGGGAGCCTTAAGGAAACTGAGGCTCGTGATATTAACTCTCCGCAGGGCTGCTTTTGACTTTGAAAAAATCCTATTACTCAATATTTAATAAATAATTACTTCTTTTTTGTCAAAAGGTTATTGGCAAATCTCTGAGTAATACATTTGGATTATTAAGGGAAATCTGACACCTTTGGTGGTCATCAACAATGTTCTCTAGTCTCCCAAAGCTGATAGTCAGAGAAAATGATCCTTGGAACACTGTTTATCCCTGACACCAAGACAATAAAATGGAAGGGGGAGAGAAAAAGAAAAATCAAATATTTTCTTCATGTTTAGAATACTAATGTTCTCCTTATGAAAAGGAAAATCATTTAAAAATATATGATGAAATCATTGCTGCCACCACCTTGTGAGCTTCTGTGTTCCTGAAGTGTGTGGGCCTGAGGACTAGAAAAGCACCACATGCCCTTACTTCATATGCAGGAAGCAGTGTGTAGTAGTGAATTTGGAGTCAGACTGACCTGGGTCTTTGTGACCTTGAGAAAGTCACTTAACCTTGCTCAGACCCAATTCTTTCATTCACAAAATGTATATTTATATAATATAAAGTGTACCCCAGAGGATGGTCTTGGGAATTAAATAAGATAATATTTGGAAAGTCTAGTGCAGTACCTAGATTTTTTCTCCAACTTTATTGAGGTATAATTGTATATATTTAAGCTGTACAACTTGATGTTTTGATATATATATACATTGTGAAATAATCCCCACAGTCAAGCTAATTAACATATTCATCACCATACATAGTTGCCTTTTTCTTTTTTCTTCTATAAAGAGAACACTTAAGATCTATTCTCTTAGCAAATTCAAGTATGCAATGTAGTATTATTAACTATAGCCATGGTGCTGTACATTAGATCCTCAGAACATATTCATATTCTAACTGAATATGACCAACATCTCCTCATTTTCCCTGCCTCATAGCCCCTGGCATCTACCATTCTACTCTCTACTTCTATGATTTTGACTATTTTAGATTCTGCATATAAGTGAGATCATGCAATATTTTTCTTTCTGTGTCTGGCTTACTTCATTTAGCATAATGTCCTTTAGGTTCAGCCATGTTATGACAAATGGCAGGTTTTCCTTCCTTTTCAAGACTGAATAATATTCCATTTTATGTGTGGTGTATATATATATATATATATATATATATATATGCATCGCATTTTCTTTATCCATCCATCTGTTGATGGACATTTCTGTTATTTCCATATCTTCACTATTGTGAATAATGCTTCAATGAACATGCGAGTGCAGGTATCTCTGCAAAATATTGAGAGAAATATTCCATTTCCTTTGGATATATACCCAGAAGTGAGATTGATGGATCATAAGGTAGTTCTGTTTTTAATTTTTTGAGTGACTTCTATAGTGATAGTACCTATTTACAGTCCCACCAATAGTACACAAGAGTTCCCTTTTTCTACATCCTCACAATACTTGCTATCTTTTGTCTTTTTAATAATAGCTATTGTAACACATGTGAGGTGATATCTCATTGTGGTTTTGATTTGCATGACCCTGATGGTTAGTGATGCTGGGCACCTTTAAATATGCCTGTTGTCCATTTATATTTCTTCTTTCGAGAAATGTCTATTCAGGTCTTTGGCCCATTTTTAAATTGTTATTTGTTTCTTTGCTATTGAGTTGTATGAGTTACTTATATATTTTATATATCAACCCCTTATCATATATATGGTTTGAAAATATTTTTCCCATTCCATAGGTCATCTTTTTACACTGTTGGTTGTTTCCTTTGCTATGCAGAAGCATTTTAATTTGATGCAATCCCACTTGTCTATTTTTGCTTTTGTTGCCTGTGCTTTTGGTATCGTATCCAAAAAACTCATTGTCCAGATCAATGTTGTGAAGCATTTTCCCTGATATCTTCTTCTAATAGTTTTACAGTTTCAGGTCTTATGTTTAATCCATTTTGAGTTGTTTTTTTATATGGTATGAGATAAGGATCCAACTTCATTTTTCTGCATGTGGCTATCCAGTTTTCCTAATATCATTTATTGAAGAGAGTCTGCTTTCTCTATTTTGTGTTATTAGCACCCTTCTCAGGGGTTAGCCAACCTTAGGTGTATGGACTTATTTCTCGGCCGTCTATTCTCTTCCATTGGTATATATGTCTTTTTTATTCCAGTATCATACAGTTTTGATTACTGAAGCTTTGTAATATATTTTGAAATCAGGAAATGTGATCCCCCCCAGCTTTGTTGTTCTTGCTCTAGATTGCTGTGGCTATTCAGAGGCTCTTGTGGTTCCATGTGAATTTTAGGATTTTATTTCTATTTCTGTGAAGAATGACTTTGGAATTTTGATAGGGATTTTAGTGAATCTGTAGATCACTTTGGATATTATGGAATTTTTTTTTTTTTTACTAATACAAAATTTTATTTCCTGTGGATGAATTTTTTTTTTATAAATCTAACCCAATTGCTCTTCATTTCAGTGTTTCTTTCTTTTCTACTTTGAATTAGCATAATTTTGCACTTAACACAAGCAACTCAGATGAAAGGAAACTTATTTCGCTTTGGCATATTAAAAAGTACAGCATGTACCCATACAGACCAAACTCTTCAAAACAAAGTACAGCGAGAAGATGCTGAAAGACAAATTCTTTATCCAAGTTTATTCTCAGAGAGCTAGAATTCAGAAACTTGCTCTGCACCCCTGGAAGCAATACTTTATAGAAGAGAAATTGTTCTTAAAGTTTGATTTTTTAAAATTCTTTTCATTCTCTGTTAATGTAGCAGAGGGGCAGCCACAGGAGGGGTGAAATTCTGGGCTCTCCTCGCATCCTCAAGCCATTTTTACCTCCAAACGATGACTGCGGGGTTGCTTCCCAGTCAATACTTTGAGCTAATCACACTCTCCCCATAATCCAAGATCCGCCTCAAATTCTACCCATCTAATATATATTTTTAATATTTATTTATTTATTTGGCTGTACCGGGTCTTAGTTGCGGCATGCGGGATCCAGTTCCCTGACCAGGGATCAAACCTGGGCCCCCTGCATTGGAGCACGCTCTTTTTTTTGAATTTTACTTTATTTATTTTTTATACAGCAGGTTCTTATTAGTTATCCATTTTATACATATTAGTGTATATATGTCAATCCCAATCTCCCAATTCATTACACCACCACCACCACCCCCGCCACTTTCCCCCCTTGCTGTCCATATGTTTTTTCTCTACATCTGTGTCACAATTTCTGCGCTGGAAACCGGTTCATGTGTACCATTTTTCTAGGTTCCACATATATGTGTTAATATACGAGGTTTGTTTTTCCCTTTCTGACTTGCTTCACTCTATATGACAGTCTCTAGGTCCATCCACGTCTCTGCTGCTGACCCAATTTCATTCCTTTTTATGGCTGAGTCATATTCCATTGTATATATGTACCATATCTTCTTTATCCATTCGTCTGCCAATGGGCATTTAGGTTGCTTCCAGGACCTGGCTATTGTAAACAGAGCTGCAGTGAACATTGTGGTACATGACTCTTTTTGAATTATGATTTTCTCAGGGTATATGCCAGTAGTGTGATTGCTGGGTTGTATGATAGTTCTAATTTTAGTTTTTTGAGGAACCTCCATACTGTTCTCCATAGTGGCTGTATCAATTTACATTCCCACCAACAGTGCAAGAATGTTCCCTTTTCTCCGCACCCTCTCTAGCACTTGTTTTTTGTAGATTTTCTGATGGTACCCATTCTAACCGGTGTGAGGTGATACCTCATTGTAGTTTCTCTAATAATTAGTGATGTTGACCAGCTTTTCAGGGGCTTCTGGGCCATTTGTATGTCTTCTTTGGAGAAATGTCTACTTACGTCTTCTGCCCATTTTTGGATTGGGATTATTTTTTTTTGATATTGAGCTGCATGAGCTGTTTATATATTTTGGAGATTAATCCTTTGTCCATTGATTCGTTTGCAAATATTTTCTCCCATTCTGAGCGTTGTCTTTCCATCTTGTTTGTAGTTTCCTTTGCTGTGCAAAAGCTTTTAAGTTTCATTAGGTCCCATTTGTTTATTTTTGTTTATATTTCCATTACTCTAGGAGGTGGATCAAAAAAGATCTTGCTGTGTCTTATGTCAAAGAGTGTTCTTCCTATGTTTTCCTCTAAGAGGTTTATAGTGTCTGGTTGTACATTTGGGTCTCTAATCCATTTTGAGTTTATTTTTGTGTATGGTGTTAGGGAGTGTTCTAATTTCATTCTTTTACATGTGGCTGTCCAGTTTTTCCAGCACCACTTATTGAAGAGACTGTCTTTTCTCCATTGTATATCCTTGCCTCCTTTGTCATAGATTAGTTGACCACAGGTGCGTGGGTTTATCTCTGGGCTTTCTATCCTGTTCTATTGATCTATATTTCTGTTTTTGTGCCAGTACCATACTGTCTTGATTACTGTAGCTTTGTAGTATAGTCTGAAGTCAGGGAGTCTGATTCCTCTACCTCCATTTCTGTCCCTCAAGACCGCTTTGGCTATTCGGAGTCTTTTGGGTCCCCATACAAATTTTAAGATATTTTGTTCCAGTTCCATAAAAAATGCCATTGGTAATTGGATAGGGATTGCATTGAATCTGTAGATTGCTTTGGGTAGTATAGTCAATTTCACATTAGTAATTCTTCCAATCCAAGAACATGGTATATCTCTCCATCTTTTTGTATCATCTTTAATTTATTTCAGCAGTATCTTATAGTTTTCTGCATACAAAAGAACATACAGTTTCTTTTGTCTCCTTAGGTAGGTTTATTCCTAGGTATCTTATTCTTTATGTTGCAATGGTAAATGGGAGTGTTTCCTTAATTTTTCTTTTCAGATTTTTCATCATTAGAGTATAGGAATGCCAGAGATTTCTGTGCATTAATTTTGTATCCTGCTACTTTACCAAATTCACTGATTAGCTCTAGTAGTTTTCTCGTGGCATCTTTAGGATTCTCTATGGGTAGTATCATGTCATCTGCAAACAGTGACAGTTTTACTTCTTCTTTTCCAATTCGTATTCCTTTTATTTCTTTTTCTTCTTTGATTGCCGTGGCTAGGACTTCCAAAAGTATGTGGAATAAAAGTGGTGACAGTGGACATCCTTGTCTTGACCCTGATCTTTGAGGAAATGCTTTCAGTTTTTCACCATTGAGAATGAGGTTGGCTTTGGGTTTGTTGTATATGGCCTTTATTATGTTGAGACAGGCTCCCTCTATGCCCAATTTCTGGAGAGTTTTTATTATAAATGGGTGTTGAATTTTGTCAAAAGCTTTCTCTGCATCTCTTGAGATGATCATATGGTTTCTCTTCTTCAATTTGTTAATATGGTGTATCACATTGATTGATATACATATATTGAAGAATCCTTGCATCCCTGGGATAAATCCCACTTGATCATGGTGTATGATCCTTTTAATATGTTGTTGGATTCTGTTTGCTAGTATTTTGTGGAGGATTTTTGCATCTATATTCATCAGAGATAGTGGTCTGTAATTTTCTGTTTTTTGGAGTATCTTTGTCTGGTTTTGGTATCAGTGTGATGGTGGCCTCATAAAATGAGTTTGGGAGTGTTCCTTCCTCTGCAATTTTTTGGAAGAGTTTGAGAAGGATGGGTGTTAGCTCTTCTCTAAATGTTTGATAGAATTCACCTGTGAAGCCATCTGGTCCTGGCCTTTTGTTTGTTGGAAGATTTTTATTCACAGTTTCAATTTCATTACTTGTGATTGGTCTGTTCATATTTTCTGTTTCTTCCTGGTTCAGTCTTGGAAGGTTATACCTTTCTAAGAATATGTCCATTTCTTCCAGGTTGCCCATTTTATAGTCATAGAGTTGCTTGTAGTAGTCTCAGGATGCTTTCTATTTCTGCAATGTCTCTTGTAACTTCTCCTTTTTCGTTTCTAATTTTATTGATTTGAGTCCTCGCCCTCTTTTTCTTGATGAGTCTGGCTAATGGTTTATCAAGTTTGTTTATCTTCTCAGAGACCCAGGGTTTAGTTTTATTGATCTTTGCTATTGTTTTCTTTGTTTCTATTTCATTTATTTCTGCTCTGATCTTTATGATTTCTTTCCTTCTACTAACTTTAGGTTTTGTTTGTTCTTCTTTTTCTAGCTCCTTTAGGTGTAAGGTTAGATTGTTTATTTGAGATTTTTCTTGTTTCTTGAGGGAGGCTTGTATTGCTATAAACTTCCCTCTTAGAACTGCTTTTGCTGCATCCCGTAGGTTTTGGATCATCACATTTTTATTGTCATTTGTCTCTAGGTATTTTTTTATTTCCCCTTTGATTTCTTCAGTGATCTCTTGGTTATTTAGTAACATATTTAGCCTCCATGTGTTTGTGTTTTTTACATTTTTTTCCCCTGTAATTGATTTCTAATCTCAACACATTGTGGTCAGAAAATATGCTTGATATGATTTTAATTTTCTTAAATTTACTGAGGCTTGCTTTGTGACCCAAGATGTGATCTATCCTGGAGAATGTTCCGTGCGCACCTGAAAAGAAAGTGTAATCTGCTGTTTTTGGATGGAATGTCCTATAAATATCAAATAAATCTGTCTGGTCTATTGTGTCATTTAAAGCTTGTGTTTCCTTATTAATTTTCTCTTTGGATCATCTGACCATTGGTGTAGGTGAGGTGGTAAAGTCCCCCCTATTATTGTGTTACTGTCGATTTCCTCTTTTATAGCTGTTAGCAGTTGCCCTATGTAATGAGGCACTCCTATGTTGGGTGCATATATATTTATACTTGTCATCTTTTCTTCTTGGATCGACCCCTTGATCATTATGTAGTGTCCTTCCTTGTCTCTTGTAACATTCTTTATTTTAAAGTCTATTTTATCTGTTATGAGTATTGCTACTCCAGCTTTCTTTTGATTTCCATTTGCATGGAATATCTTTTTCCATCCCCTCACTTTCAGCCTGTATGTGTCCCTAGGTCTGAAGTGGGTCTCTTGTAGACAGCATATATATGGGTCTTGTTTTTGTATCCATTCAGCGAGCCTGTGTCTTTTGGTTGGAGCATTTAATCCATTCACATTTAAGGTAATTATCGATATGTATGTTCCTATTACCATTTCTCAATTGCTTTGGGCTTGTTTATGTAGGTCCTTTTCTTCTCTTGTGTTTCCCACTCAGAGAAGTTCCTTTAGCATTTGTTGTAGAGCTGGTTTGGTGGTGCTGAATTCTCTTAACTTTTGCTTGTCTTTAAAGTTTTTGATTTCTCAACCGAATCTGAATGATATCCTTGCTGGGTAGAGTAATATTGGTTGTAGTTCCTTCCCTTTCATCGCTTTAAATATGTCATACCACTGCCTTCTGGCTTGTAGAGTTTCTGCTGAGAAATCAGCTGTTAACCTTATGGGAGTTGTATGTTATTTGTCGTTTTTCTCTTGCTGCTTTCAATAATTTTTCTTTGTCTTTAATTTTCCCAATTTGATTAGTATGTGTCTTGGCCTGTTTCTCCTTGGGTTTATGCTGTATGTGGCTCTCTGCACTTCCTGGACTTGGGTGGCTATTTCCTTTCCCATGTTAGGGAGGTTTTCGACTATAGTCTCTTCAAATATTTTCTCAGGCCCTTTCTCTCTCTCCTCTCCCTCTGGTATCCCTATAATATGAATGTTGTTGCCTTTAATGCTGTCCCAGTGGTCTCTTAGCCTCTCTTCATTTCTTTTCATTCCTTTTTCTTTCTTCTGTTCCACAGCAGTGAATTCCACCATACTTTCTTCCAGGTCACTTACCTGTTCTTCTGCCTTAGTTATTCTGCTATTGATTCCTTCTAGTGTATTTTTCATTTCAGTTATTGTACTGTTCATCTCTGTTTGTTTGTTCTTTAATTATTCTAGGTCTTTTTTAAACATTTCTTGCATCTTCTCAATCTTTGCCTCCATTCTTTTTCTGAGTTCCTGGATCACCTTCACTATCTGTATTCTGAATTCTTTTTCTGGAAGGTTTCCTGCCTCCACTTCATTTAGTTGTTTTTCTGAGGTTTTATCTTGTTCCTTCATCTGATACATAGCCCTCTGCCTTTTCATCTTGTCTATCATTCTGTGAATGTGATTTTTGTTCCACAGGCTGCAGGATTGTAGTTCTTCTTGTTTCTGCTGTCTTCCCTCTGGTGGATGAGGCTATCTCTCTGGAAATTTTAATGTTAATTCTTCCAATCCATGAACAGTGGTTGTCTCTCCCTTATCTCTTTTTTCTTGATTTCCTTCATCAGTGTTTTGTAATTTTCAGGGTACAAGTCTTTCACCTCTTTGGTTAAGTTTATTCCTATGTATTTTATCCTTCTTGTTGCTATTGTGAATAGAATTGTTTTCTTAATTTTCTGTTTAGATAGTTCATTGTTGTAGAAGCACAATAGATTTTTGTACATTAATTTTGTATCCTAATACTTTACTTAATTCATTCATTACTTCTAAAAGGTTTTTGTTGTTGTTGAGTTTTTATATGATTAGACTTTTTTTTCTAGATTTAAAAAATTGTACATGATCATGAACTAATGCATAACGTGACCACATTTGGGCAAGTAACTTTAATTTGCATTCATCTTTTCTGACTTCAGTGTATTCTATTGTATACCCACTGACAGTACATTTACGTACTATGTATAAATCATTGAAAATTTTAGGATTTTGCTGTCATAAATAAGATAACAGGTCAGAGTATATTAAATTGGAAACATTCGAGAAATTCTGGGGTGAATGTTTGCTCTAGCCATTGCATCAATTGTGATTTATTGACACCAAATTCCTATTGATGTGGGGATGTAAAATGCTGGACTTTTACCAGTTTGATCTCTAGAATTCCTAAATATATTTTCATAGTGTAATTCCCAAGGTACGTAGACTTTTTTTCTGAATCAAATAGACAGGGCACATATGGACACAGATAAATATGCTGAGACAAGCAATGTATCACAGAGTTTGGAATCCATTTGGTTGAGTTCAACAGATATTTATTATGCATCTGTTAGAAAAATATTCAGACCAGCATTTGAATCTTGAATCTTGAATCATGGTTTTATGTTTCATTACCCTCTGTAAGCCTGTTTCCTTACTGCTTGATTGGGAATAATGTTAACTACCCCCAATGACTATTAATAAGATTAAATTAAATAATGGAAAACAGTGGTTCTCACCCTTAGCTGTGCCTTGATATCACCTGGGAAGCTTTTAAAACATACTCCTTCCCCTAGAGTCAAATTTAGTTGGTTTGGTGTGGGGTCAGAGCTTCCATAGTTTTATAAACTCCCCAGGTGATTGTAATGTGCAGCCTGGGTTAAGAACTGAGATACATGAAGGTGCCTGGCTCAGTGCCTGGAATTTTCTGAGGAACCCTGACCTTTTCCTTTTACTTATGTGCCAGACTCTGTTGGGCACTGGGGATAAAAAGGTCAGACATACCCCTGTTTTCAAGATGCTTCCAGGTTCATGAGGAAGAGAGACAAGGCAAGAAATCACTGCTCTGCAATGTGATAGTTTCAATAAAAGAGATTTAGATAAAGAAGAGAAGCCATACCAAGGAAATGATTGACTGTCTCAGAGAATCTAGGACATTTGGCATTTGGCAACAGTGAACTGGTATCACCATTCACTGTTGGTCACGTTTCCACCTAGACACATAACTGGGGTTCCAGTCTGGCTCTACACTAACCTACTTTGTGGATATAACAAAGTCTCTTTCTCTCATTAGTACTTGACTTTCCTCATCAATTAAACAACATCAACAACAACAAAAAGTGGTTCATAGCCCCTGCTGTACCCACCTTGCAAGGCTGCTTGGATATGAAAGAATGAACAAAAGAACATTTTATAATCATATAATTAATTATTCATATTCTGTGAGGGAGAACCACTTTCATATCAGCATTTAAACATAGTAAAGTTTCTTCCATCTTAAGACAAAAAACAAAACAAAAGAATAGCTTCCTCAACCTCACGTCTTCTCCAGGTTCTCTCTCTCCCTCTCCCTCTCCTTCCCGTTTACAGCCAAAGTTTGTTAAGAGTATTTACTAACCTTGCTATCTCTACTTCCTCATTTCCCACTCATTTATCAATCCTTCACAGTCTGGCTTCTGCTCCTCTCTACTGAAGTTGTTCTGACAAACGTCATCAAATGCTGTTCTGATTTTTATTATGACTCTGATGACCATTCCCTTCCTCTGGAAACAATATTTTTCATGAACTTCTGTGACATAGCACTCTGCTTAGTGCCCTTCTATCTCCTTGGCCATACCTTTCCAGTCACCTCTTCTAGCAACTGTAACTATTGTTCAGGTGCTGGAATTTATCGAGGCTCTGTCCTAGTCTGCCTTCTCTTTTCATTCTCCACAGCCTCCCTGCATGAGCTTATCCTCTCTCATGGCTTCAGTTATCATCTCTCTGTGGCAGACATCCAAATCTGTGCTTCAGTCCTTTGTTTTCTCTGGAGCTCCAAACCTTTCTATCCAACTTCCCACTTAATATCTCTACTATGGTATCCCATAGGCATGTCAACTGTGCTTTAAAACAGAGCTCATTATCTCTCTCCAAATTCAGAAGCAACCCTTCCTCTTATTTGTGCCAGCTCAGAAGCTTCTATGGCCATTTACTCCAGTTTCCAGAGCCAGAAACCCTCAAGTAATCTGTGACTGACTCCTCCCACCCTTTACCCTCAACAGCAGCAGGACTCAGTCACTCAGTCCTACTGACTCTGATCTTCCAAAAGTGTCCTCTTCCCCCTATTTCTCTACTTTACATGACCACCATGTCACTCTTCTGCTTAACACCCTCTGGAACTTCCCATATTATTAAAGACAAGACTTTTAAGCTTGGCATACAAGATCTGGCATGATCTGGTGTTTGCCCCTCTTTCTAGCTCATCTCACTCCTCTCTTCTGTTTAGAGTTCCTCCTGTAGATATACAGAACTTTTTAGTTCCCTTTTTAGAAACTTTTTAGTTTATCTTATCTCTGGGTCTTTCTCTTGTCAGGAATACTCTGCTTTGCCCCTTTCATACTGTCCTAGCCAACTCCCACTTGCCCTTCAGAGTTAAGTTTACATGCCGCTTCCTCTAGGGCACTTTCTATGACTCCTTTAGTCTGAATTTATTGCCCTTTCTGTTTATTCTAATAGTTTCCTGTGCCTACTCCTTTCACAGGCTTGTCAGTAATTACCTACTTATCTCTCTCTACCACCAAACTTGATAGTAAGGATGGACCATGGTTTTTTTGTTCTTTGCTCTATTTCCAGTGGCTAGCATAGTGGCTGGCATATAATTGATGCCTAGTATATACTTGTCAAATGAGTGAATGAAAGAATAAATGAATGAATGATGAATAATGAATAAATGGAAATAAGAAGTGGTCTCTGCCCCCAAGCAGCTCAGTTTAGTGAAGATGGAGGCATAAGTACAATTATCTATAACAGAAGGGGAATAGAGTAAGTGGTAACTCAGTGCAAAGTACCGAGAAAAAGAAAAGGAGAAAGTACTTTTGATTGGCAAGATAGGTGAAGGTATTTCAATGGAGATGACATTGGAGCCAGCCTTTCATAAAATATTAACTAATAATTTGGATGATAGTAAGTACTCTGTATGAGTGCTTATAATGTGTTAGGCATTATCTTAAATACCTTACATGTAATATCTCGTTTATTTCCTCCAATAACATATAAGTTGGTACTTTTTATTTCCAATTTATAGACAAGGACACAGAGAGGTTAAAAATCTTAAGCAAGTTCACCCAGCCAGCTAGTGGAGGAGCTAGAACTCCTCAGGGGCAGGAGCTGTGTCCTATTCTTCATTTAGTTTCAATGCCTAGAGAAGGACCTGGCACAAAGTAGGAACTCATCCACAGTTATCAAACAAGATTAACAAGTTTGGAGATCTAATGTACAGCATGGTGATTATAGCTAATAATACTGTATCATTTATTTCAGTGTTGCTAAGAAAATAAATCTAAATATTTCACCACAAAAAAAGAAATGGTAACTATGTGGTGGGATGAAGGTGGTAGCTAATGTTATGGTGGTAAGGTAATCATTCTGCAATATATAAATGTGATAAATTAATACCATTTGTTGTAGGCCTTAAACTTACACAATGCTATGTGTCAATTACATCTCAATAAAGCTAGAAGAAATAAGACAAAAAAAAACAGTTGTCAAATGAGACAGTAAATGGGAGAACAAAATTTTTTAAAAAGCAAGATGAATGAGCTTGATGGGCTCAGAAACAGGTTTTTTTGTAAGGGATCTCACAAAACCGTTACACACACACACACACACACACACACACACACACACATGCACACGCAATTCTGTCCAGAAACATCCAAGGATCCTGTTTAATATTAGCTGACAAAGCTACAACCATGTCTGTGCTGACTCAGCTTTCTGCTCTGTTAGCAACCCTGCCTCCTGGAAATGAATGAAGGAAACTCAAAGACCTAGGAATGTTCTACTGATGTGGTATAGATTAGCTTTGGTAGTAAAGATTGGAAGGGATATAAATAGCGCACAACAAAAAAGAACTGCCATATGGACAAGTCTATTTGGTAAAAATACTTTAATGACAAGCAGCAATTATGGCCACCTCCTGTCCTCTCTGGAATGCCATTCCCTGGGGAATGCCTCAACACTGAAGCCAGTGGCCAGGGCACCCACGGGCAGTTTACTGAAGGAAAAAGTGCCTGTCAGAACTGTCATTCTTTCTCTTGCTTCTGTCACCCAATGACTTGTTTGTGAAATTCCTAAATTTGGTTGTGAACTGACGGTTTTGACAGTCTATCTTAGTGAATGTTTTTCTTAAGCTCTTGGGGGTCTGCATACTTTTCTGCATCTGGGAGATGTGGAAAGACTGTCTTCTTTTTAGGAGCTAGGGAGCCTCTTAAAATGTCTCTTAGAGAACCTACCACATCAGAAATCTTCAGTGAGAACTGCAGGGCCCTATTGCTGAAAAATAACTTTCTTTCCTTTGAGCCCCAACTAAAAATAAGTTTTAATTATTTTAGTAGGATCATTTTAAAGAGCTAGTCCTGATAAATAATAGTGTTCAGTGAATTTCTTTTAGTTCTTGAACATTATGGTTGCATTTGACTTCAAATGAGAACAATGGTATTTAGTGGGTATCTGCTCTCTGCTTTACATAGCCAGGTTGCCTTTTGGGCAGCCTCATCTATGTGGAATTCAGAAAACTGAAGGCCTTTTGGGAGATGTCACAAGATCCCTAATTATTATGTCACAGATTGAGACAAAATTAAGGTTCATTAAGGATTAACTAGGGAAAATTGGGTCTATTTACTTCCTTTGTGCCAGTCTAGGAACTAAAGGTTTGATCGCAATAGTCAGATAGGGTCCATCAAGTTCAAACTTTTGTCACAATACTGGGAGAGAGTTTCAAAATTAGGTTTTATGGAAAAGGAAGAGGACTTAGAGAGAATGAATATACCACATGGAATGAGAAATGTGTACAGGTGGCCATATTAGAAACCTGAACATAAACATATCCCAAGGCATTTAGTAGAGTTCTGGTATAAGATTTCAATTCCCTCTCAATAAGAAATTTATGGAAACATGTGGCCACATGTTAAAGAATGGTATGTACTTCGTATGTTCTGTATCTCTCTTTTTACTATACAGCACATGCCTTTCCATCTCCCTCTCTTTCATGTGCAGGTGTTTTTGTCCCTAGTAAGTTGGTATTGAAAGATCACTTTCTAGTAATAGGAGTCTTATTATATGAGGAAAAAATTTAGTCCCTGCTTATACCTTTACTTCAAATTCACTTTAATTGTAGTCTTTAACAATGGTGTTCCTGAGAAAGGTTTACATTTCTTCAGGATGCTCTACAAAATCCCCAGTGCTGATGAACCATTTCAGGGGAAATGGTTTCTCCTTGTATGTATTTATAAGGCCTGCAGCTCTTTGTCTTGAATCTGAGCAGGCTGCAGCCAATGGTCTTAACTTTCCGTCACTGCTATTGAGGTAGAAATGAGAGGAGAGTTTGCTTTTGAGCCTTCAGCAGGAAGAGTAAATTCCTTATTGGGTCATGATATGAAAAATAGACAGAACTGTGATCACCATGACATTTCCTGTGTCATGTTAAATACTTTATAAACACCATCGCAGACATATGCATTAAAATTACCATACTCTCCGCATAGTCCAAACCCTCCAATTGCCATTCAGCCCTATTTACCTTGTTTTAGGCATACTCAAATAAGCATAGCTATTTTAGTTAGTAGCCTAAAACAGTTTAGAAGCAGCAAATGTAAAGAGAGTGGGAGGATTGCAAGAGTCAGAAACAGCTAGCAATACAACTGCATGGAAACGCCATTGATCATTTATAAGGTAGCCAAACAAGGCAAGAGGCATAGTGATTTCAGAGTAGATGCAAAAATTTGTTTTCTGCAAAAGAAATTAGGGCAAAGTTAATTTATGTACAGCTTTGCCGATATAGGAACATAAGAAAGGGTATGATATGATTTACAAAGATTTTATTCAAAATACTCAAAACTAGTATGAAAGCTTTGAAATTTGCTGAATTGTCTGGAAACTGCATATATGGGGAAAGACTAACACTCTGAGAGAGTGTAGACCAGAGTAATAGACCTGGGTTTAATCTGCAGCTCTTCCTTTTTTTAGCTGTAGAATGGGAAAATTAACCTCTCCAAGCTTCAGTTTCCTTTATTGTACGATGGAAAAGTATTTCTAATTCATAGGGAGATGTGAGAACAGAATGAGATAAAATAAATAGAGGCACGAGGTCACTGCCCAGCTAATGCTCAGTATACTAAAATATTCTTATTCTCATAAACCTCTGGATCGTTTAGATTATACAAGACATTTGTGTACCTGTACCTGAAAATGCCATTGCAATAAAGCCATAAGTTCCTTCATGGGAATTTATTTTATTTTCAGGAAGATTCACAACTTGCCTATAAAACTAGAAACTTGGCATCAGAGAGTATGAAGAGAAAAAGGAATCTTTTTTTCCAGACCTCTGTAAAAGGCAACTTTGTTAACTACTTTGTATGTCTGATTGTAAAGCGTTTGCCAGCCCATGAATTGGGGTAACCCTGTGAGAGTGAGTTGACCCGTTGCGAAGTGATGGGGACTTGGCATGATCACAAGATGTCAGCTGGGGCCTGGAGGAGTGAGTCACAATTTGGCTGAGGACTGCTCTCTTACAAGGTCAGGTTCAAGTTATTGACTTCCCCCAAATAACAGAAAGTCATAAGAAGAGTGGCTCCTAGAACAGGGGCCTGCACAAACTTCGGAGGAGGGAGAGGGGATGGGGCTTAGAAGTTTCACGGAAATTTTTAAAAGTCAGTGTTCCCCAACTGAGTGATACTCATCTGATGAGTGATACTCATCCCTCAACTGATACTCGTCTCACTCATATACCACACACACACACACACACTCACACAACACACATGCACACTCACCTGCTCTTTTAACACTCCTTACTTCTGCTCAAGCGATTCTTTATTTAACCTCCTCTTCTTGACCTGGCATAGTCCAAAGATTTGGCACTGGTTTCAGCTCTTCTGAAATCTCTTTCAGGATCCCTCAAGCTGGATCATGAGGCTCTCCACTGGGTCCCCAGAAACCTGCACTTATCACACTGCAACTATATCAAGAGACCCTCTAGATTTTAACTCTCTCCGTTATCTTAGCACCTACATTGTGACTAGAGCTTAGTAGATACCCAGTAAAGTTTATTTGAGCTGACTTGAATAAGAGTCGGGGTCTCCAAAGGTTGCAGACAAGGGTCATTGCAGCGTGCGGCTGGGGAGCGAGGAACTGTGTAGACTGCAGCTTCCTTCAAGCTGGTTGGTATGGACTTTCAGGGCATCTTATGAGCAGGCCTTTATCCCTGCCTTGCTCCAAATAGAATGCAGTCTCATAGATTGTACCCACATCCCTGCTCTGGGGGCAAATACATGCAGCACCTTTAGAGCTTTTCTAAAGGTCCTCAAAACGTAAACAGACAGAAATATGCATTTATTGAGCACCATAGTATGCCAGCTGATGATTTTATTCACACCATATCACAACCTGTGTGATATTATTAGGCCCCATCTTATAGGTGACAAAAGCCATACAGCTAAATACAGGTAGAGGGGATTCCCTTCAATCTCTAGCTCTCTTGTTTTTTTGTCACTTAAATCCCACAGGGAAAGGCAGAGGTGAATGTGAGCGCTAACAGTGAAGGTTGATGGTATAGGCTCAGTGCTTCAGAGCTTACAAAGTACTCTCCACATCTAAGGCTGCGCTGAATCCGCACGTGGTTCTGAAAAGCAGGCACTGTAGGGATCACCCACGTTGTCCAGCTAGGGAAGCTAGGTGCAGAAAGGTGAAGTAGCATCCCACATGTCACACAGTTCAGGCCATCTGACCTGAAGACCATGTCCCACAGCTCTGACAGCCTGGCAGGCTTTCACAGTTGAGGTAGACTCAGCTCAGATGTGCAGACCGTGGAGCAGTTTTTGCGGCCACAGAAGGAGATTTGTCTTCTTCAATCAGCTGGTGCAAAACGTACTTATTTACTTATTTGTAGCTCACATCATTCCTGTACGGATTTACAATGATTTTATACTGCATTAAGCCACCTAATCATATAAGCTAATTAATACAAATAATTTTATTTCTTTGTTTTCATGACAAAAATAACCAAATTGGTTAAAATTTTACCTCCCCTTACCTTCCTGAGCAATCTGCTCTAGAACGACCTCCTCCCCGCCCCCACCCCCCAATCTACTGGCGGCATCACCACCAGCGCCCTCCCACAGCCTTTGTTCCCCATGGCTGTACGTCTATACACGCTGTCTCATTTGTTTCTTCAACCTGTGAGCCCATCTCAGCTCTAAGGCCTACCTTCCTCACCCCCAATACCTTTCTAACCTGACTTAATCATCCCCTCTATAGAACTGCTGTTACTCTCTTTAAAAATGTATTGTCCCGGGCTTCCCTAGTGGCGCAGTGATTGAGAGTCTGCCTGCCGATGCAGGGGGCGCGGGTTCGTGCCCCGGTCCGGGAAGATCCCGCATGCCGCGGAGTGGCTGGGCCCGTGAGCCATGGCCGCTGGGCCTGCGCATCCGGAGCCTGTGCTCCGCAACGGGAGAGGCCACAGCAGTGAGAGGCCCACATACCACCAAAAAAAAAAAAAAAAAAAAAAAAAAAGTATTGTCCCCTTTCTTATATACAACCATCTGTCACGTGGTTTTCTCCCTGACAGCCCAAGCTTGATGAGGGCAGGGACTCTGCCTTTCACCTCTGCATCCTTCACGGTGCCTAGCCTGATGCCTGGCACACAGCCATGACCAGTACATGATTTACCTCTCTCTAGGCTAAAAGAGTTTGCTTTTTTTAGGTAAAATAGTATGCTTTATTTCTTTTTATGGGCAGATAGGAAGATAAAGTTTACTACTTAATATGAACACACTTGCCATTCCCACGGTTCCCACCCCTTTTTTAGGTTTTGACTCTAATTCACCTTCTCAGTGAGAGCTTCCCTGACTCCCCTCCCCAGAATTTTAAGTTCATCTCTCAAACCCATTATCTTCCTTCCGTGTTTGATTTTTCTCCACAGCTCTTATCACTTCCATAAAGTACTGTATATTTCACTTATTTTATTTATTGTCCATTTTCCTCAGTTAAAAATAAGCTCCATGAGAGCAGGAGATTTGACAGTTTTATTCAATATTATATCCCTGGTGCCTATAACAGTGTCTGGCATATAGTAAGTGGTCAATCTATATTTCTTGAATGAATGAATAAATACTACTAGGTATTGTGTGTGTGTGTGTGTGTGTGTGTGTGTACGTGTACGCGCACTACCCCTCATCTGCAGCAAGACACATGAAGAACCCCTGCACTTTGTCTCAGAACTGGGGTTCAGATGGTGGGTCTCAGGATGAAAGGGAGCTCAGGGATCTTCTACTTTGACGGAACTGAGTATGTGAGTGTGGTGTGGTATAGTAGGAGGTTTTTACTGTATCTTTAGATCTGCATTCATCAGTGCTAGGGGGATTGCTCTTCTATGAGTCATAAACTTGTCACATATTTTTAATCTTTTGGTCAGCACTTACAGATACTGTATGAAATTTGTGAATGCCTTTCTTCTCTCTCTTAAAATTGGAAATTGTGCTTTATATCTCTCTCCATTTTTTGTTATGACTCAGCAATGGTCTCTTCTGTACTGTTATGTGAATTAATTACTACTACTACTATTACTACTGTTATTACCACTACCACCTCTATTTTTAAGCTCAATTTATTTAAAAAACAGAAACAAAAACAGTTCACCCATTTCTCCCATCCCCACTCTGGCAACCAGCAGTCTTTTCTCTATATATTTGAGCTTGGATTTTGAAGTTTTAAATTAAAAAAAAATTTTTTTTTAGATTTCCAAATATAAGAGAATCATATGGTATTTGTCTTTCTCTGCCTGACTTATTTTACTTAGTATAATGCCCTTGAGGTCCATCCACATTGTTGCAAATGTGACTGCCCAATATTTACAGCACTACTTATGAAAGAGACTCTCCTTTCCCCATTGTGTATTCTTGACTCCTTTGTTATAAATTAAATGACTATATATGTGTGGGTTTATTTCTGGGCTTTCTATTCTGTTCCATTGATCAAGATGTCTGCTTTTATGTCAATACCATATTGTTTAAATTACTATAGCTTTATAACATAGTTTGAAATCAAGAAGCATAGTTTAATCAAAAAAAAAAAAAAAAGCAGCAGCAGCAGCATAGTGCTTCCAGCTTTGTTCTTCTTTCTCAAGACTGCTTTGGCTATTTGGAGTGTTTTATGCTTCCATACAAATTGAAGGGTTGTTTGTTCTTATTTCTGGGAAAAATGTCATTGGAATTTTGACAGGGATAGCATTGAATCTATATATTGATTTGGGTAGTATGGCCATTTTAACAATATTAATTCTTCCAATTTATAAGCATGTAATATCTTTCCATTTATTTGTGCCTTCTTTAGTTTCTTTCATTTCTTAATTTCTCTTTCTGGTAGGTCATTATTAGTGTATAGAAATGCAACAGATTTTTGTGTATTGATTTTGTATCCTGCAACCTTACTGAATTTGTAAATTCAAACAGTTTTCTCATGGAGTCTTTAGGTTTTTCTATATATAATATGTCATCTGCAAATAGTGACAGTTTTACTTTTCCCTTTTCAATTTGGATGCCTTTCATTTCTTTTTCTTGCCTAATTGCTCTGGTTAGGACTTTCAATACTATGTTGAATTAAAGTGGCAAGAGCAGGCATCTTTTTCTTGTTCCTGATCTTAGATAAAAATCCTTATGCTTTTCACCATTGAGTAAGATGTTAGATGTGGGCTTGTCATATGACCTTTACTGTGTTGAGGTATGTTCCCTCTATACCTACTTTGTTGAGAGTTTTTATCATAAATGGAGTTGAATTTTTCTCAAATGCTTTTTCTGCATCTATTGAGATGATCATATGATTTTTATCCTTCAATTTGTTAATGTGGTGTATCACATTGACTGATTTATGGGTGTCGAACCACCCTTGCATCCTTGGAATAAATCACTCTTGGTCATGGTATGTGATCCTTTTAATGTATTGTTGAATTCAGCTTGCAGATATTTTGTTGAGGATTCTCTTGCATTTATGTTCATCACAGAAATTGGCCTGTAATTTTCTTTTCTTGTGGCATCCTTGTCTGGTTTTGGTATCAGGGTAATGATGACCTCATAGAATGAGTTTTGAATAGTTCCTCCTCTTCTATTTTTGAAAGAGTTTGAGAAGAATCGGTGTTAATTCTTCACTGGATGTTTGGTAGAATTCACCAGTGAAGCCATTTGGTCCTGGACTTTTGTTTGTTGGGAGGTTTTTGATTACTGATTCAATTTCCTTACTGGTAATCAGTCTGTCCTGATTTTCTATTTCATCCTGATTCAGTTTTGTTAGGTTGTATGTTTCTAGAATTTATCCATTTTTTTCCTGGTTGTTGAATTTGTTGGTGTATAATTGTTCATAGTGGTCTCTTATGATCCTTTGTATTTCTGTGGTACCAGTTGTAATGTTATCTTTCATTTCTGAGTTTATTTATTTGACCCTTCTCTCCATTTTTTTTTTCTTGGTACTTTTTATTTTAATTTTAATTTTTTATAAATTTATTTATTTATTTTTTGCTGCATTGGGTCTTCATTCCTGTGCGCGGGCTTTCTCTAGTTGCAGTGAGCAGGGGCTACTCTTCGTTGTGGTGCACAGGCTTCTCATTGCAGTGGCTTCTCTTGTTGCAGAGCACAGGCTGTAGGGCGCGTGGGCTTCAGTAGTTGTGGAGCACAGGATTAGTTGCTCTGCGGCATGTGGGATCTTCCCAGACCAGGGCTTGAACCCATGTCTCCTGCATTGGCAGGCAGATTCTTAACCACTGTGCCACCAGGGAAGCCCTTGGTACTTTTTAAAAATTACTACTTGGTGCTCTTTTTTTCTTAGTACTAGGTACTGTCATAGAATGAAAACTGAAGGGCCTTACCAGCAACCTCACTGTTGCTATTGTGGTATTGTCATGTCTGGCTTTGGGGTAATATGTAGAGCAGTGAATATCAACAAAGGGTTATGTTTGTCATCTGTGGGACACAGAGAGGCTAGGTGGGCCTGAAGTTTGCACACAGACGCTGAAGTCAGTACTTGGGCAAATTACTTATTCATTCCGTGCCTTAGTTTTCCCATCTATATAAAGGGTATAGTACTCATACTTACTAAAGGGTTATTGAGTGGATAAAATCCACGTAAAGTGCTAAGAACAGTAAGTTTTTAATAAATAATAGCTATTATTATTTCCCTCAATTCCAGAAACTACCCACATAAGGTACACTGATTCCACATTTTCTTTTTTTTTTTTCTTTTTTTTTTTTTTGCAGTACGCGGGCCTCTCACTGTTGTGGTCTCTCCCGTTGCAGGACACAGGCTCCAGACACGTAGGCTCAGTGGCCATGGCTCACGGGCCTAGCTGCTCCACGGCATGTAGGATCTTCCCGGACCGGGGCACGAACCCGCGTCTCCTGCATTGGCAGGCGGACTCTCAACCACTGCGCCACCAGGGAAGCCCACTGATTCTACATTTACTTAATTGTTTGTTGTTGATTTTTTTTTTTTTTTTTTTGCGGTACACGGGCCTCTCACTGTTGCGGCCTCTCCCGTTGCGGAGCACAGGCTCCAGACGCACAGGCTCCGTGTCCATGGCTCACGGGCCCAGCCGCTCTGCGGCATGTGGGATCTTCCCGGACCGGGGCACGAACCCGTGTCCCCTGCATTGGCAGGCGGACTCTCAACCACTGCACCACCAGGGAAGCCCTTTGTTGTTGATTTTATTGCATTTTTTAGTTGCACTCAAATCAGTATTTATCCTCAATGATTTTTACATTACTTTGGTTGGCTGTGTTTTCAAGACATTGCAGTAAATTTGTTAACAAACATTGTTGCAGTATGTATGTCCCTAAATTTTTACCATAAGTGGTAAATGTAAAAATAGAAGGCTTTCAACCCTAGAGATGGACTTCTTGGATACAGTGTGCTTTTTTGCTTCCCTCTTGCTGTGAGTGAGTGTCTTTGATAGAGTGGCTGGTGGGATGAAAGAGGCCGAATATTGAGGACCCTTGAAAACGACAGGGATTTTCAGCAAAAATTGTAACTCACAATGTATGATTCTACCTCCTAAATACCACTTTTTAGTTACCTAGACTCATGATTGCCTATTCTCTTCTGCATCAGCCCTTTGGGTAGAATGAAGGGTCTAATTTAATTAAGTCACTGGATTGTAATTATAATTTTGAAATAGAAAATCCTCCCAGGAATGTGATCGTATTTATTATTGGAGAGACTCATGTGCCTTGCTACTGCAGTACTGCAGGCCAAATACAGCTCCCCACCTTATGAGAGTAGGGGAAGCATAAGCTAATGGAAGCAACAACACATGAATGTTAGGTTTGGTAATAATTCTTGAATTGAAGTTTTTATATCATGGCAGTTTCACATTTTTTCTTTGGGAAATCAGAACTAGGTTTTTGTGGATAATAATAACAATTATTACCAGTATTCATTGAGCCCTTACCTCATGCCAAGCACTATTCTAAGAGCTTTACATTTATTAACTTGCTGAATCCCCACAATTACCCTATAAAGTAGGGGTTTTTTATATCTCCATTTTACATATGAGCAAACAGAGGCACAGAAATGTAATTTTCCCAAGTTTAAGCAACCAGGTATTGGTTGAGCTAGTATTTGAATGCAGGCGGACAGCTCTAAAGCTTTATTCTTAACCTTTACACGAAACTGCCCCCTGAAGATAAAGGCCATGCATCTCAGAAACGACCTGACTTAAACTTTCAGTTAAACATTTGGCATGCTACCCATGTCATGATCCATGCTACTCATAAAGCTTTAAAGACAAATACTACATTTTGTACAATGACAACAACCCATGGCCATTGATTGGTGTTTCAGCACAACAATAGTCATCTGCTCTGTAGAGAAGTTAAATTAATTAAGCCAGCAGTAACTCAGACTATTTTATCAATGCTGCATATTTTCTTTCAGGTATTTATTAGTTCCTCCTCATCTACAGTTTACTCATCGTCCTGCCAATCAGCTTCATTATAATTTCAGAAGCATGAGATCATAGAAGAAAAGGCAGTTTAGACATTATTTTACCAATGGGGAAACCAAAAATCAGGGAATGGAAACAACTTGTTTAGTGTCACATCTAGAGCTCCCTGAGGTCAGTGACTATATCTCATCTGTCTTCATCTCCCCATTGCCCAGCAAGGTCTGACTCCATAGGTACTCAAGATAGCACGTGAGGAAGGAAGGAATTGTGACAGTAGGTGAGGCATGAAAGGCAGGGAGCGTCCAGGACATGCCTCTAGATATGGGACAAATACTGAGCAACAGACCCAACCCTAGTAACACCAGTGGAGCCACCACCTGATAACCAAATGAGAGTCCTATGAAAGTCTCCCATTAAGCTGAGCCATTAATTTTTAAGATGAAGTAGGGAGCTTCCAATGGATAGGGCTGGGGAGTCAAGCCACATCATCAAGAAAACAGCTGGTTAGCACGAGCAACATTGCTCACAGGAAGCAAAGCCCAAGGCCCAAAGCTGAGTACCTGCTGTGTGCCTGGTACTACCCTAGATGCTGAACAGTACTCAGCCTCCTTGAAGGGGTCCAGGAGATGCAAATAGATCTCCAGACTTACAGGGAAGATGAAAAGAGACCACCATGGAAGTGCAAGAGAAAGGGCCTTGGAATGGAGACCAAATCAGAGCTGCCATCTGATGTGGCATCTGATTTACCATCCAGGGAAACACATGCTCTGATAAAAGGAAGCACAAAATGCTGAAAGTGCATCTAGGAATCACCAAACCAAGCCAGGAAGTGAGTTCAAAGCAGAGAGGCCAACTTGTACACAAGTAAGGAGGAGGGAACCACTCAGGAAACTACAAGCAATTCAGTATATCTGGAGCCAGGTCCTGCCAGGTGTTGGCAGGAGGGCAAGATGGCTGCAGAAGATGATAGGGCCCAAGCAGGGAAGGCCTCACAAGTGCCAGACTAAAGATACTGGACTTCATCCTGAATCCTGGAAAGGAACTTAGCAGGAGAATGAAATGCCTTTTAAGAACATTACTCTGGTCTCTGATGTGAAGGATCAACTGGAGACGGCAGGTCTGGATATGGAGAGATTAGAGAAGAAGGTGTTGCACCAATGCAGGCCAAAGATGATAAGGTCTAACCTAGGAAAGTGGTAATGGGGATAGGAGCAGGGGAAAGAGATGAGAGGGGAGATGAGGGCTTCTTTCAGTATCACCTGAATACTGAATACATCTCACTAAATGTCGGTGGGCTGTCCACAAACCTAGATATTGTTCTTTAGCCCTCTCTGTCATTCCACTCCTCTCTATCTAATCCATCACCTGTCCTTTCTGTTTTAACTCCCAAGTCCTTCTTCTCACCGTCTCCACTGTTCTCACTCTCTTCTAAATTATCACCATTTCCCTCCTAGATTTTTATAATAGCCTCCTGTTTACCCTAAATCCACCTGTGCCTTCCCCCCTACCACCACCAAATAGTCCCTATCCATTTTCCTCAATACCACTGGCTTATTTTTTCTGTTTTTTATTTTTTAAAAATTTTAATTGAGATGTAATTGACATACAACAAGCTGACAGTTGACATAAATAAGCTCTTTAAATAAACATTTAAAGTACAGTTTAAGTGTTGGCATGTGTATACACCCTTGAAACCATTACCGCAACCAAGATAATGAACAATATAACACCCCCCAAATTTCCCTCGTGTACCATTTTACATTACCACCAGCAGCGTATGAGAGTTCTAGCTCCTCCATTTCTCCAGTACTTCATATGGGCAGTCTTTTTTTAAATTTTAGTCATCCTAAAAGGTGTGTAGGGGTGTCTCATTATAGTTTTTTTTTTTTTTTTTTTTTTTGCTGTACACGGGCCTCTCACTGCTGCCACCTCTCCCGTTGCGGAGCACAGGCTCGGGACGTGCAGGCTCAGCAGCCGTGGCTCACGGGCCCAGCCGCTCCGCGGCATGTGGGATCTTCCTGGATGGGGGCACGAACCCGTGTCCCCTGCATCTGCAGGCGGACTCTCAACCACCGCGCCACCAGGGAAGCCCCTCATTATAGTTTTAATATGTGTTTTCCTAATGACTAACAATGTTGAGCATTTTTTCATGTGCCTATTTGCCATCTGTTTCTCTCCTTTGGAGAACTGTCCAGATCTTTTGCCCACTTCTTTATTGTGTTGCTTGTTTTCTTATTACTGAATTTTGAGAATTCTTTATATACATATTCAGGATTCAAGCCCCTTATCAGATATATTTGCAATTACTTTCTCCCAGTCTATGCCTTGTTTGTCAATTCTCTGAACAGCTCTTTCAATGAACAGAAGTTTTAAATTTTTCATTGGGCCCAATTTATCAGTTTACTTTTTTATGGATCATGCTTTTGGTATTTTATCTAAGAAATCTTTGACTAATCCAAGGTTACAAAGATTTTCTCCTATGTTTTCTTCTAGAAGTTTGAGAGTTCCATGTTTGACATTTAGGTCTACGAGCCACTTTGAGTTAATTTTCATATGTGATATGAGGCATGGATAAAAATTATTTTTTCCCATATGGACAACCAATTGTCCTGGCTCCATTTGTTGGAGAGCTTGTTCTTTCTTCACTGAATTTCCTTCGTATCTTTGTTGAAAATTAGTTGTCTATATATGACTGCATCTATTTCTGAACACTATCCTATTTCATGGATCTAATTGTGCCAAAACCACACTGCCTTGATTACCGTAGGTTTATAATAAGTCTTGAAATCAGAAATTGTTAGTACTTCAACTTTGTTCTTTTTCAAAGTTATTTTGGCTATTCTAGGTCCTTTGCATTTGCATATGGATTTCAGAATTAGTATGTCATTTTTTATAACAAGCCTCCTGGGCTTTAGTGATTTTTTTTTTTTTTTTTTTTTGGCAATAGAAATCTCATCATGCCCATCCCTCTTTTAAACTCTTCAGTGGCTTCCCACATGCTCAGACTAACTCGCTTCCCCAGTTGTACTCCCTGGCTTAGAATGCTCTGAAGGGTCTAGACTCTTCCCTCCTCTCTGGTCTCATCTTTCTTGGTCCCCATTTCTGTACTCCAGGCACCCTAGTCTCTTTCAGGTCCATGAATGTGCCCTTGTTCTCTCATACCTCAGGGCCTTTACAAGTGCTATCCCCTCTGACAGGAGCACCCCAACCCCACTCCACTCACATCCCTTCTGCCTTCTTAACTCCAAATGTCTCTTCCTTATGGAAATCTTACCTAAACCCAAGCCCACCCTCAGCTACATCAGCTCCTCCTGTTAAATATTTTATAGCTCCCAATATTTTTCCTTCACAACATTTATTAAAGGGTGAAATCATACATATGAATTTGTGTTTATTTTCAAATGTCTGTAGCATGTAGATTGTCTTCGTATGGGCAGAATCTATGTCTGTTTGCCTAACTTTGTACTCCCTAACAAAATGCTTGGCATGTGATAGGTGCTCAATAAATACTGGTTAAATGAATGAATGAGGCAGGATTTTTGGAATGCTTAACCCTTTTGCTTCATATCAAGGTGGATCTGGGTCTTGGGGCAGGCCTGAGTTGATGGGCAGAGAGACCAGGAAAGACAAGGTTAACCAAGGGAGACCAGATCCAGGTTTCCTAACTCCATGCCCAGGGCTCACCCAGCCACCCTGTGTAGAGTCCAGTGTCTTAAGGAAGTCATCTCTGAATGATACATTCATTTGCAATAGTTCATGCACATGCATTTTCACTCAGTTTATCTTTGCTCTCTTGAAATAGGGCCTAGAGGAGAAATTGAGCAATAAACAAACAAAACTATTAAATTATTGTTTGGGAATTTCATCTTCCTTCTTTGTTCAAGCAACTGCTTAGCATAACTGAAGCACTCTTTGCTCTATTTTATTTTCTAGCAGTTTGAAATGAGGCAAGAGAAGTTGGCTAGCCCTATGACCTAAGGCTTTGTATTATGTTAGAAAATAAAACTGTATTCCATACATTTGGGGCTTGACAGAAGATCTCAGAAAAGAACGATTCCATGCTGGCAACCTGGGGTTTCTCCACACCTGCTCCTCCTTTCCTACCCCAATCCCCCACCCTTAGGAGCCAAAAGCCCAAGAGTGAAATCTCAGCTCTGAATTCTAGCTGTGTGGCTATAATCCAATATCTTCACCTCTCTGGACTTCTCATGTCTAATTTGCAAAATCAGGGTAAAAATTACCCCTTCTCCACCTATCTTTCAAGGTTGTTGTGAAACTTAACAAGATAATAATTAAGCTATACCAAGCAGCTATGATGCACCAGCTGTTCACTTTACAGATGTGAATGTTAATCACAACAGCCTTCTGAGGTAGGTATTCGTTTTCTTGTTTTATAAATCAGGAAACTGAAGCTCAGAGAAAAGAAGGCAAGTGCACAAAACCGTGAAGGTTCCTCAATGCCAGGCTTATTGCTTAGACTTTATCCAAAGGACAATGTGGAAGAGTTAAATAGGAAAATAGTAAAGTCAGATTCAGTTTTAAAAAGATCTTGCCAACGTCTGTGTGGAATAAGATTTGGAGGGGGAGAACATAGGGGCCTGGAAAATGGAAAGGAGAAGTATAATAATAACACGGTGGGTTACCATTTTCAAAGCACTTTTATATCCTTTCTATTATATGATTCTCACAAGAACCCTGTGAAGTAGGGAGGAAGACTTGATTATTGCCTTTTTAAAATATGGAATCTGCAGTCTACAAATAGTGTAAGTACTTTGTTCCAGTGTCACAGAGCTCACAATAACAAAGCTGGGTCCCAAACCTAGAACTCTGGACTCCCAGTGCACATTCTTTCACAGTATTCCTCAGCTGATGCAGGAAGCAAGCCAGTGTACTGCCACTGACCATGTGACACTGTCAGGTCCCTGGCCCTCTCTGACCTTAGTCCCCCAACTGTAAAATTAAAGGGTCAGCATAGACAGGCTTTCCCAGGTCCTTGCGCTCTGTCTTTCTGTATGCTCAAGTCTCTCACTGGCACCTTCCGTCCCAGCTGGGTTGGGGGAAGAGGTGGGGAGAGATGAGCTCCAGTTGGCCAAAAAAGGGAGCTGGAATGGGATGGTTTAGTTACAAAAGGTTAAAATCAACTTGCTTGATTGATTATGAATTTTAAGCAGTTTTCCTTCAGTGCAATCAGCACTCTCCCACCATCGTCGCTCATTAGGGAAAGATTACCATTCCCGCAGTGATCGAGAATGTTTCCCCGCATTTGCATTTTGCATTCTACTCACTAAGCACCTTGCTGTCAGAATTATGAGCCGTTTCTCCTTGCCTGGCCCCTGCCCCTCCTTCCCTGCCGGTCCTGAGTCCCTTGCTGAGATGGTGAGAAGGGACCCCAGAGGAGAGGGCAGAAAGGTCACGGCCATATTGACCACTGGCTGGTCCATGCGTGATGATCAGCCAGCCGGCCTCTGACAGGATGATAGAAGCAGCTGCCTCATGGCCTCTTTCTCTCCTCTTCTAATTAGCCTTTATGAATATTTAATGAAATTAAGATGGAATTCAATCAGAAGTTTTACCTGCTGCATCTTCTTCAGGAGAAAGAAGAAAAATAAATGGCAGGATATTATTAGATTCCTCTAGCCACGGGGCAGAAGCAATGGGCCCTGAAATCCCTCTGACACTCAGGTGCTCAGCAGCGTTTACTGCCCAGGTGCTTCTGCTAAGTCCAAAGGAATGCAGCCTTTATATTGGAGAGAGGCTGCAGTTTTCCATGTGCCACGTAGGCAAACAGATCTTGTCTGGAGAGGTGAAGCTGATGTGCTGGAGCACACGCTCAGGCCGAAGCTGCCATCTTAGAAACAGCCTTTTAGCAAACGCTCTCTCCCTCCCTACTAGGAGTCTCTTGGTTTTGCAAACAAACATTCTTTTTGCAATTATTAAATTAATTTATTTTTCACTGCAGAAAAATTATAGAGAATATCGAAAGTAAAACTCTCTTGTAATTCCACCACCTAGAGATAATGAGGGTTAGTGTTTTTACGTGTATTTATCTATCCACTCTAACCACTGCACGCACTCACATAATCACACAGTAATACCTTGTAACCTACCTCTTTAAAATCTTTTAATTATTTGTACAATTTTAAAGGTTACTTTCCATTCACAGTTATTACAGAATATTGGCTGTATTCCTCGTGTTGTCCGTACACCCTTGAGCCTATCTTACACCCAATAGTTTGTTCCTCCCACTCCCCCATCCCTCTGTTGCCCTTCACCCCCTACTGGTAACCACTGGTTTGTTCTCTATATCTGTGAGTCTGCTTCTTTTTTAGTATATTCACTAAATTTGTTGTATTTTTTAGATTCTACATATAAGTGATATCATACAGTATTTGTCTTTTTCTGTCTGACTTATTTCACTTAGCATAATGCCTTCCAAATCCATCCATGTTGCTGCAAATGGCAAAATTTCATTCTTTTCTATGGCTGAGTAGTATTCTGTTGTTTTTATACATACCACATCTTCTTTATCCATTCATCTGTTGCTGGACACTTAGGTAGTTTCCATATCTTGGCAATTTTAAATAATGCTGCTATTAGATGGACCACTGGGGTCCATATATCTTTTTTTTTTTTTTAACATCTTTATTGGGGTATAATTGCTTTACAATGGTATGTTAGTGTCAGCTTCACAACAAAGTGAATCAGTTATACATATACATATGTTTCCATATCTCTTCCCGCTTGCATCTCCCTCCCTCCCACCCTCCCTATCCCACCCCTCCAGGCGGTCACAAAGCACCGAGCTGATCTCCCTGTGCTATGCGGCTATTTCCCACTAGCTATCTACCTTACGTTTGGTAGTGTATATATGTCCATGCCTCTTTATCGCTTTGTCACCGTTTACCCTTCCCCCTCCCCATAGCCTCAAGTCCATCCTCTAGTAAGTCTGTGTCTTTATTCCTGTTTCACCCCTAGGTTTTTCATGACATTTTTTTTTCTTAAATTCCATATATATGTGTTAGCATACAGTATTTGTCTCTCTCTTTCTGACTTACTTCACTCTGTATGACAGACTCTAGGTCTATCCACCTCATTACGAATAGGTCAATTTCATCTCTTTTTATGGCTGAGTAATATTCCATTGTATATATGTGCCACATCTTCTTTATCCATTCATCCGATGATGGACACTTAGGTTGTTTCCATCTCTGGGCTATTGTAAATAGAGCTGCAATGAACATTTTGGTACATGACTCCTTTTGAATTATGGTTTTCTCAGGGTATATGCCCAGTAGTGGGATTGCTGGGTCATATGGTAGTTCTATTTGTAGCTTTTTAAGGAACCTCCATACTGTTCTCCACAGTGGCTGTATCAATTTACATTCCCATCTTTTTGAATTAGTATTTTTGTTTTTTTCAGATATATATCCAGCTGTGGAATTGCTGGGTCTTATGATATTTCTACTTTTAGTTTTTTGAGAAACCTCCATACTATTTTCCATAGTGACTGTACCGATTTACTACCTTTTTTGAATATACACTATACCACTAATGCTTATCTATAGCACCATGTGTAATGACTTACTGTGATTTATTGTATAGATGCACCTTCATGTTTTTAACTGATTCCCAGTCATTGGCATCTCCATTTGGGGTCTCTGAAGGTGACTTGATGACTTTATGCAAAAAGTACAGAGCCTGGGCTTTGGAGTCAAATAGATGTGAATTCCAACCCAAACTCTTCAAGTTATTAACTGTATATTCTTGGGAAACTTAAACTCTCTAAGTCTCTGTTTTTTCATATTAAAAGAAAGAAATTTAGTTTTGAGGAATAAATGAGAATATATACAAAGCACCTAGTACAATGGCTGACATAAATAAATGTCCAGTTTATGGTAACTATTTATATTGTCATTATTAATAACACTCTGACAAATTTCCTTGTAGCTAAATCTTAACCACTTCATTAGGCTAACTTCCTAAGAGTAGAGTTGCCGGGGCAAAGGATTTGCACATTTTGAAGTCAGCTAAAAATTTTGAAAGCTCCTGAAGTATTTCTTTCTCACACCAGCTTCCTGATTTTGGCTAACATCTGGTAACATTTGGGGCTCTCATGGCCAGTGCATGATGAAAACTTTAAGCAACTTCCTTCCCTTCCTTGGTCCTTGGTTTCCCCATCATAAGATGAAGTGTTGGACAGGGTACATTTAGGTTGGCAGATTCTCTCCCTACCTCCAGCAGCTCTGTCATGGCCCAGGCCACCCACTGGAACAGGCAGGTCTAAAGCCAGCTGAGCAGCCCCAACCATCAGGCAGGTACTCATTCGTTCAGTGCAGGCTTCCTCTTTCACCAGGGTGCCCTCAGGGATGTTAGTGTCTGACAGACAAATAAACCTATAGGTGGCAAATGAACTCCAGAAGGTTCCCCTTTTCTGTCTATGTCTGTGCATATTTTGAAGGTGTGTGTTGTGGATCAAATTGTATCCCCTCCCCCAAAAGGTATGTTGAAGTCCAAACCCCCAGCACACGTGAATGTGCCCTTATTGGGAAACAGAGTCTTTGCAGATGTAATCAAGTTATGATGAGATCAAACTGGATTAGAGTGAGCCATAAATTCACTGACTGGTTTCCTTATAAGAGGGCCATGTGAATATACAGACACGGTGACACCCAGGGAAAATGTCATGTGACAAAGGCAGAGATTGGAGTAATGCTGCCATAAACCAAGGGACTTCAAGGATTGCTGCCAACAACCAGAAGCTGGAAGAGGCAAGGAAAATACTTCCCTAGAAGCTCTGGAAGGAACATGGCCCTGTAAGACCCTTGATATCCAATTTCTAGCCTCTAGAACTGTGAGAGAATAAATTTCTGTTGCTTTAAGTCACCTAGCTTGTGATCATTTATTATGGAAGCCCTGGAAAACTAGTACAGTGTAGATTCTAATTTTTATTTCTCCTTCCTTATTAGAGTACAAGCTATTAATTCCTAGGGTCATTTCTGGAGTTAGCATGACACAATGAGAAAATTTCAGGGCTGGGAATCTGACTGTCCTAGCTAAAAACTGGGAGTGTAACAAAATTTCTCTGCAGTGCCTGTGCTAGGTAATACCTTCTTCTTCCAGTCACCAAATTTCATGCCTGGTCAGTGTGTTGCTTCCCTCAGTCAGCCCAGTAAGGCTGAAGCCTAATCTTAATTTAAGATAGATTCTCCCCTGGCAGTAGAACTAAAACAGGAATCTGTCCTATGGCCAAATGTCCCTAAGACAACTATAGGCACACTAAACTAAAATGATCTCTTTATGTGTCTATGTCCCCCACCTGATTAGAGGCTTCTCAATGCCAGGGGCCATGTTTGATTCATTATTCAGACATCAAAATCCAACTCAGTGTCTCGTCCAAAATATGTGCTTGATGTAAGTTTTTAGAAGAGAGTATTCAGAGAATGGGGTCTTGTGCTTTTGGTTCTGTTGTTTCAGTTCCTTGAGTTTAGCTTTCTTCTGATACTTTGCTTGTGTTTTTGACCAGCCTTGACCTGACCCCTAGAATTTTACTGACCTGATCAACCCTATGATTTTTATTTATTCGAATACATTTAGTAAGTAATGAAATAATAATGATAATATCTGCCATTTATGGAACATTACTCCATGGTAGGCATTATGACACTATGATAGGTATGAATCTTGGTCTGCAAACTTAGGAGTACAAGAAATATATTTACTGTTATATTAAAAACATTTCAATTGAACTTGTATCCCATATCCTACTAACCTGGTAGTAAATTGAATCTCTGTTATTACTGGGGCTTCCCACCTCCATGTTTTGGTAAGATCCCAGGATCTCATGCAGCCCCAAAGTATTAGAAGCATTGGGGTAGCCTCTCTGATTATTGGTCATTGGTCCAGACCAGTGCCCACTGACACAACCATTTCCCTTTCTCTCATGTCCCTCTACTGCTGCTTCCATGCACTAGTTGGGTCATAATGATCTCTGATGAATCCGCAGACCATACACCCACAAGCAACCAGTCTGAGAAAACCTTAGGATGCTGCTGCAGAGTGAAGTACAGGTAACAGATGCACTGACCTTCATCCTCCTCCCTGGTTGAGAAATAACCCTCCCCACCTTAACTCCAAAGCCGTCTTCCCCTCTCCTCCTTTTTCCCTCAAGGATGTCCATAGTCCATAGTCTTCAGTGGACCCTGGCTTTCATAAAAGCAAAAGAATACAGCTGACTCCTAGAAGCTTCTACTTTCCCCTCTTTCAAATATCCCCAGAAAAGCAAAGACTAGTAGCCTAGCTATTGCTTGGAACACAAGAGGAAGGGAAAATGCAAGAACATATACAGAAATTCTTATTCCAATAACTTATCTGACTATACTAGTCCCTTTAAAACAAAATATTATTTAATACTTACCACAATCCTGCAAAGGTAGGAGTTTTTACATATGTAAAAACCACGACTCAGAGAGAGAAAGATTTTACAATTAGTAAAGAGAGTTCTGGGAGATGACACAGGTTGGTGTGACACACTGAAGCTTGGAGGCTAAACCACTGTATCCTCACCCTCTGTGTTCTGGGTGTGGGAAGGGGAAGCTTGATGGCAGCCTCGAAGGATGGGTAATCCTGAGTGAAAGAGGGAAAAAGACGATTGCAGCACCTGGTTGAGGGAGAGCAGGAATGAAACCTGTCTGTCTGTGGCGCTTGATTCTCCCTGTAGCCCTGTTCTCCAGGATTACAACTCAGCTGTCAGGAGACATGGACATACACACACCACACACACACACACACATGCACACACAAGCAAGCCCACAGTGTTAAGATCACTGGATACAGAAGGGTTTCCCATCTCAGCCTCGTGATGTTCTCAGAACTCTGCCTTCGTCTTGTCCCAGTGCCGAGCTTAGAGGTAATTTCTCCCACTCCAGGACCAGGATAAATGATGCGCGAGCAAGAGCTCCCTGTTACCGTCACCTTCTGTAGAGGAATCATCTGTGTACTGCGTCAGGATGCCTGGACTTGAGTCCTTGTCCTGCAGGTCCTTTCCCTCTTTTATAAAATGAAGTATAGCTCATTAACCTCAGAGGCCCTTCCAAGTCCTCTATGGATTGATGAAATATCCAGTCTGGACTTTAAATTTGACACATTTCATAACTTCCCACTAACTTCCTTCCAGTGTCATAGACGCACGACGTAATGAGACTATCTGAAAGGCTTATAAGATCTCTCTGGCTTGCACAGTCTCACCGCTTATGTACAATTCATTTTTCTCAGCTTTAATCCAAATCTAGTTTCTAATATTTTCTAATAAGCTCTGGCCTATCTTACTCACACAGTTTATTGCCATCAGGAAGAATTTTCCCTCCTATCTATACCGCTCCCTTCCAACATTTCCCTACCGTTGTTTTCTTTTCTCCTGCTGGCAATAATTATAAGTTGTGAAGCCCACAAAAAAGCGGATATGAAATAGACTGTATATGATTAGAGATAATATCACAGGCGTGTGTCTGAAACCTGCCGTCTGGCTAATGTGTGTTTTCCTCCCCACGTCACTGAACACAGTCATTATGCCTTGGCGGGGCCTGGGCTTTGGTAATGGTGTGATCAGTGTTTACATGTAAGGAACGTGTTTCTTTGTGTCGAGGGGCCGTCCCAAGCACTACCTCCTCGCTATGAGGCCGAGGATGATGAATCGCATTTCTAAGATTCCTGATGGCATGAACTCTACAAATTGATCTTCCTCTCTTGGCTCCTTGATTCACTGGAGCTTCTTTGGTGAAAGCTGGAGGATTAACAAGGTCTGGAAATACAGTAGTTTCCCTGGCCTGGGTTGTGAGCACTGTCCTGAGGCTGAGGCCAAGACCTGGCCTCTTACAAAGAAACAAGACCAAACAGCGGTGCAACTGCCTCTGTTGTTATTTATAAAATGTGAATTCATTCATTCTACAAATATTTATTGAGCACCTACCATGTGCTGGCGCTGTTCTAGATTCCGGAGAGCAAGTAAGGACCAAAACAGAAAACTTTCTACTTTCATAGAGCTTCCATTAGAATGTAATGTAATGTTTAGAAAAGGGGGAAACATACATAAGCAAAATAAACAAGTAAAATATTTAGTATACTAGGTGATGGAAAGTAAGGCAATCATTTAATTTATAGTCCAAACCAGAACACCTCTGAGGGCGAAAGCACAAAACTATTAGTAATTTCAGTGGGTAAAGAGATATAAATCAGGACAATGGTCACCCTAAAATGCTGTGGAGGAAAATAAGGCAATTAAGGGAAGTAAGGAGTGTGGAGAAGGTGGAGACAGGGGCTGTAGAGAATTGAGTGGATTGGAATTTAAAATAGGAGTGTCAGAAGGCATCACTGTGAAGGAAATAAAGAAGCAATTATGTGGATATCTGGGGCAAAGTGTTTTCAGCAAAGGGAACAATAAACATAGTAGCCATTAGAATGGACCGTGGCTGGTATGTTACAGGAGAAGCAAGGAAGTCAGTGGCTGACATGGAATGACTGAGTGGGAGAATTTTAGGAGATGAGGTCACTGGGGTCAGTGGAGCATCAGATCATGTAGGACCTTTAAAGACACTGTAAGGGCTTTGGCTTTTACTGTGGTGGGGTGGCAGCCATCTAAAGCTTTTAAGCTGCCTTGTGTTATTTTACCATAATCACTCTAAATGGTGTGTTGAGCATAGTCTTTTAGAAGGGCGGTACGTGGCAAGAGTTGAAATAGGGGCACCAGTTAAAAGGCTATTGCAATAATCTGAGCGAAAAATGATGGTGGCAGGAAGAAGGTAGAGATGGTGAGAAGTGGTCAGAATTTGGATATTCTGAAGACAAAGTCAACATGATTTGATGAAGGATTGAATACGGGACATGGGGGAAAAAATAGTGTCAAAGATATCTCCAAGTTCTTTGACCTGAACATTGGCTGGAGGATAAAGTTATGGAGTTTCCTTAAATAAGAAGGGAGAGACTGTGGGTAGAATAGATTTGGAGAAGGAAATTAGGGGTTTGGCTTTGGAGTGTTAAATTTGAGATACCTGATAAATATTCACGTGGAGATATTGAAGATACAGTTAGATGAAGTCTGGAGTTTAAAAGTCAGGGCTGGAGATAAACTTTGGAATCTATTAAATTGAGGGAGATCATTTAAGGAGTGAGTGTAGCTTGAGAAGAAAAGGGTTCCAAAGACGGAGCCCTGGCTCATTCCAAGATGAAAAGGTCTGGCAGAAAAAGGGGTACCAGCAATGGAGTTTTAGGAGGAGAGGCCTGTGAAATTGTAGGAAAACTAGGAGAGTGTGGCATCCTGCAAGTCAGGTTTTTAAAAAGTGGTACAAGGAGGAGGGATCAAATTCTGCTGATCTATCAGGTATGAGGACTAAGAACCATTGAAGGTCATGGAGACCTTGACAAGAGCAGTTTCAGTGGCATGGTGAGGGCAGAGGTGTGACTGAAGGGCGTTCAAGAGACAAGGGATGATGAAGAAACAGAAACAGTGTTGGAGACAACGATTTCAAGGAAAGGAGAGAAATGAAGTAGTAATGGAAAGGCGAGGTGGAGCCAAGAGCTTTTTTCTTTTTTCTAATGGAAGAATTAACATGGTTTTGTACTGGTGGAAATGATCCAGGAAACTAGAAAATTTTTGTGATGCAGAAAAGATAGGCAAACATTGCTGGAGCGAAATCTTTGAGTGGGTGAAGGGGGAAGGGATCTAGTAGGGGAAGTGAACAAGTAGAGGGGTTGGTCTTGGATAGGGGCAGGGAAAGCGCTTCCATAACAACACGAGGAGAGGTAGAGTATGTGAGCATACTCTCACATACTCTAGAGTTTAAGAGTTTAGAGTTTTAGAGTTTAACTGCATAGGTGCAGTTACCTAGGCGGATGTGATGTTGGGCTTTTATGTTCTTCAGGTTGCTTTCTCAGTGAAATGGTAAGCAAGTTCATCAGCTTACATGAGTAAGTTTCTTTACCACATCAGTGTTGTCTCTGATGGGACACATTGTTGGAAGTTAAAATTCATTGTTTCATTCATTTATTGGATACTCACCAGGTACCTATTCTGTGCCAGTCTCTGTGCTTAAAGGTCACATGGGAGAGACAGATGCATAAACATACACAATCCAGGACGGCATGCACTTAAATGGACTTAAACGTGGAGAAGGATAACTAACTTGGTCTAAGAAAGTCCAGCGATAATTCAGAGGACAGATGAAAACTGAGTTAGATCTAAAACGATAAGAATAGATATTTTCCAGGTGGAGAAAGGAAGGAAAGTCATCCTAGACCCAGGGAACACCGTGAGCAAAGGCTTCTAAGAGTGAAAAACAAAGAAAATCCTGCATATTTGGAGAACATGTTTGAAAGACCGGACTTGTGACCGGACAGGTGGTTTGCACCATTCTCTGAAGGGCCTTAGGTGTCAGGCTGAGGAGTTGGGACAGTGAAAGTCTGTGAAGATTTTAAGCAGGAATGTGCCTCTGACTGCAAGAGTCTAAGCAAAGATGGGCTTGGGTGGAACAGACCATGGTGTTGGGGAAGCCAGGTAACTTCGTTTGATGGAGAGAAAGCCAGTGGGGCTTAGGGCTAGAAGGATGCCTGAGCGAGATGCGGAGAAGTCTGCCTTAGCCATCTGAGGAGAGACTTTTCTCCCTGGGTTGGGAAGGGGCTCCTCATTGACATGCAGAAAGCGCTGCCCGCTTTAGTGCTTTTAATAAAAATGGAAAATATGGGTTTGTGTGATGCTTTTAATCATTTTGGAATTGTAAAGAGCTCTGGGCTTTGGGGGCTGGGATGGCCCTGTGTGAACATAAATTAGCCTAACTGAGTAGCCTGTGCTGTTTATGGGCACTACTTGCTGTAAATTTGGTTCTGATGCTGGAACTGTGCGTCACCCACATAGCCCTCAGCCTCAGCACGTCTCCTCCTGAAAACTGCAAGGGTTGCTTTTCGTTAGGAGTCATGGACTCCAAGATGAAGTAGGGAGTCCTTTAATTAATAAACTAGTATGGTCTTTAATTTGCTTACTCATTCTGCAAACTGGGACCAATCACCTTCTCTAGCCAGGCCCTGTGCTAGACACTGGGAACACAGAGATGAGATAGGCCCTGGAGGCACCTGCAGCCTAAGACACTGGGAATTTCAACAAAAATAGGGCCAGTTGGAGCAAAATGAAACGCATGGTTACTTCTACCTGCAACCTTTTTTAGACAAGGGCTGTGGCTTGTCCCAAGAGAACTGGGTCTTGCTTAGAATTAGAATCTTGACTGCTTGCTTAGAATTCTTGAAAAGCGGAGTGGGGCATCACTAAGGGTTTAGACCAGAGTGTTAGGTAGACCCAGGGCAGGAAGCTGACTCTGCCTCCTTGCTACCTCTGTGATTGTCAGGACAACCCCTGACCTCCTTGAGCCTCAGTTCTCATCTGTAAAAAGGGGTGGTCATAATATGGCTATAAAGCTCCTAACATAGATCCAGTCCGTGGTGCGCCCTCTACAGACATCGTTGGCTCCCTCTCCCTGTCCTGTGCGCACTGCCCCAGCAGGCAGAGGGAACACTGAGCCATTCCTGCTCTCTGTAAACAGATTAGTTCATGTCCAGGACACACGTTAGCAACTTGTCTCTCTCCATCACTGAACTCTTCAGTGGCCTGCAGTGGCCTCAATAATGAAATGCAAACTCCTCAGTAGGGCAAAGGGGACTCTATAATATGCCCACAAGCCTTTCAGGACCATCTCCACACACATCCTCTTTGTCCTCTGTGCTCCAGTCATATTAGAATATTCACTGCTCCTTAGGTGCATACGTGCTTCCTCATCTCAGCCTTTGCTCACGCAGAAGCCTCTGCCTGGACCCCTCAGCCCTCCTTCCCTCTTCTCCACCTAGAGAAATTCCACCCACCCTACACAAAAAAAAAAACCAGTCTTAATGCCTTCTCCTCAGGAAACTGATGCCTCATTTGGACTTATTGCTTTCATCTCATTTGGACTCACTGCTTTCATCTCTGACATCCCACAACACTTTTCTGTCATTTCACATTTATCTGCTGACTTTGATGGGAGCTAATAGCACATAGGCTAATTTCCCTCACCATCCTCAAACGTCTGCGAATACTCTAGCACCAGGGAGTGAGACTGGAAGTTAATATGGTGGTGCCAGTAGGATCTGTGGCTGACTAAGCTGCCTGAAGTTGCTCCCAGAGAAGCACGAAACTAACAGCAAGCTTTAGAGGACTGTCATTCCCTCGTCGCACACTTGAACCCTTAAAGAGATACACATTTTATAGTGAAGAAACAATGGTTCTGAGTTAAGAAGTGGCAGAGCTGGGCATCCAGATACTTTTCCACCGTGGCACACTGTCTCATTCAAACATGTCCATAGAGCAACAGTCCTCCAGTCCCTAGGGTGCGCTGGGCTGGACTGGCTTCCTGGGTGTGCGACCAGGGCAATACCCCAGGGCCCTCACCCTCAGAAGGACCCTGCACTTGGGATTTCAAGCCCTGTGGTTTGTGTCTTACAACTCTTAATAATTTTATCTTTGAATTTGTTTTTTTTTTTTTTTGCTGTACGTGGGCCTCTCACTGTTGTGGCCTCTCCCGTTGCGGAGCACAGGCTCTGGACGCGCAGGCTCAGTGGCCATGGCTCACGGGCCCAGCTGCTCCGCAGCATGTGGGATCTTCCCGGACCGGGGCACGAACCCGTGTCTCCTGCATCGGCAGGCGGACTCTCAACCACTGCGCCACCAGGGAAGCCCTGAATTTGTATTTTATAAGCATAATCTGGTGGGCCAACAAAGCATACACCAGAGACTTGGAGCCTAGGCTCATGCACAGGCCTGCCTCCTGCTACCTCATGCCTCTTCAGACTGGGTTCTTGGCCACCTTCTTCCTCATTTTCTGGAAGTCTGGACCCCACCCAACTTCCCTTTTCCCAGGATGGCAGTGCCACGGTATGTTCGGTAGACAGCTCAGCTGGGGCAAGCACGGGGACAGGCTAGGTGCCCCCATGCAGGTGCCTAACCTGTCCCAATGTGAGAGTAGCAGTACTCTTGGGTGTTGCCATCTGCAGTGGATTGGAGCAGCCAGGCCATGGGAATGGAAATGTCTGTCTTGACCTCCCTGCCCTCAGCTGCCAGCCGGGGTGGGGAGCTGGGAGAGGAAAGGGGGTTCCCAGCAGCCAGTGGGCCATGAACACTTGTGCACCCAATCTCAGGGTGGAGCCCTAGGACAGCTGTGATGGTCTGCATGCACCCCACCACTGTCCCCATGCCTGAGGGAGCACAACATTAAAAAGCAAATAAAAAAATACCATGACAGGTAGAGAGAGAAACAGTGGAAGAAAGGAAAAGGCTTCATATTTTAATACCTTTAATGCCACTTTACACCTGCTTTTTGGATAAGGGGCTGTGCATTTTTATTTTGCACTGGGCCCCACAAATTGTGTCACCAGTCTCGGTGCCTGGCCCCGTGCTGGGCACCAGGGATACAGATTTGGATGCATATAACCTCTACCTTCAAGGTGGCTATTGGGTCTGCAGTTTGTACTAGTTCAGGAAATTGGCAAACTTTTTCTATAAAGGGCAATTTTAGGCTTTGCAGGCCAACCAATCCCTGTCGCAACTACTTAGCCCCACCTTTGTAGCACAGAAGCATCATTTGACAGTATGTGAAAGAGTGAGTGCAGCTGTGTTCCAATAAAACTTTATTTATGGACATTGGAATTTGAATTTCATATAATTTTCACATCACAAAATATTATTTCTCTTTCTATATGTTTTCAGTAATTTGAAAATACATAAACCATATTTATCTGTGGGCTGTACAGAAACAGGCAGCAAGCTAGATTAGTCCAGCAGGCTGCAGTTTGCTGACCTTGAACTAGACGATCTCTAGGGGTTTTCCAGCACTCACTCAGGTGAGTTTCAGAGAGCTGGATATTTATTCTCACTGTCCTTTCCCCTATTGTTATTCTGGGTTTCTCTCTCTCTCTCTCTCTCTCTCTCTCTCGCGCGCGCGCGTTCTCCTTTTTGCACTTACTTTTACTCTCTCTCTCTCTACATATATACCAAACATGCGTGCACATGCACACACGCACACGCATGCACCCATACACCTGATTTAAAAGCCACTGATAGATCCATCTGAACACAAGGAGCTCTTTTCTTTCAACTGGTGTAAGTAATGGAGCCAGTGCCCTTTCTCCAGAAGGGGCCAGCTGCTGAATTCTTGCTTGCCTCATAATTACAAAATCATTGAAGCAGAGACGAGAGGGAATCCAATGTAGTGCTCTACCTGCAGAGAAGAAATATTGACACATTTAGGGACATAATAGTCAGATGAAGGAAAACATGTACTCTATTCTCTGCTCCATGTATCTCTACAGACACGTCTTTTAAATGTGTTTTTGAATAGGATACAAATGTGATATTCAGACAAGCAATGGACAATTGTCACCATCTGCCATCTGCCCACACATAGGAGTTGGTTCAAGGAAGAAAATGTTTGACTCAAAGAAACTGAAGTTCTTCATAAAAAGACTGCAAATAATTCATTATATTATTCACCTACTGTGTGCTCATAGCTAGAAGGCTATTAGAAGCAGAGAAGTGTGATATTATAAAAACAGCATGGACTTCTGGAACTGGTGAGACTTGGGTTTCAATCCCTGGGCTGGAACTGCATAGCTATGCTGGCTAGAAAAAGTAACTGAAACTCTTTGAGCTACCATTTTCTCATCTGTATAAGAAGGGTGATGTCTATGTTGCAGGTTTGTTAATAAGAATTAGTGATTTGCACAAGCCTCTTAGATAGCCTCATCCAATAGAGGGCAGACAGCAGAATCAAGAAGAACTACAATCCTGCAGCATGTGGAATGAAAACCACATTCACAGAAAGTTAGACAAGATGAAAAGGCAGAGGGCTATGTACCAGATGAAGGAACAAGATAACACCCCAGAAAAACAACTAAATGAAGTAGAGATAGGCAACCTTCCAGAAAAAGAATTCAGAATAATGATAGTGAAGATGATCCAGGACCTCGGAAAAAGAATGGAGGCAAAGATTGAGAAGATGCAAGAAATGTTTAACAAAGACCTAGAAGAATTAAAGAACAAACAAACAGAAATGAACAATACAATAACTGAAATGAAAAATACACTAGAAGGAATCCATAGCAGAATAACTGAGGCAGAAGAACGGATGAGTGACCTGGAAGACAGAATGGTGGAATGCACTGCTATGGAACATAATAAAGAAAAAAGAATGAAAAGAAGTGAAGACAGCCTAAGAGACCACTGACACAACATTAAACGCAACAACATTCACATTATAGAGGTCCCAGAAGGAGAAGAGAGAGACAAAGGACCCAAGAAAATATTTGAAGAGATTATAGTCGAAAACTTCCCTAACATGGGAAAGGAAATAGCCACCCAAGTCCAGGAAGCGCAGAGTCCCATACAGGATAAACCCAAGGAGAAAGATGCCGAGACAGATAGTAATCAAATTGGCAAAAATTAAAGACAAAGAAAAATTGTTGAAAGCAGCAAGGGAAAAATGACAAATAACATACAGGGGAAGTCCCATAAGGTTAACAGCTGATTTCTCAGCAGAAACTCTACAAGCCAGGGAGTGGCATGACATATTTAAAGCGGTGAAAGGGAAGAACCTACAGACAAGATTACTGTATCTAGCAAGGATCTCACTCAGATTCAATGGAGAAATCAAAAACTTTAAAGACAAGCAAAAGTTAAGAGAATTCAGCACCACCAAACCAGCTCTACAACAAATGCCAAAGGAACTTCTCTAAGTGGGAAACACAAGAGAAGAAAAGGACCTACATAAACAAGCCCAAAGCAATTGAGAAATGGTAATAGGAACATACATATCGATAATTACCTTAAATGTGAATGGATTAAATGCTCCAACCAAAAGACACAGGCTCACTGAATGGATACAAAAACAAGACCCATATATATGCTGTCTACAAGAGACCCACTTCAGACCTAGGGACACATACAGCCTGATAGTGAGGGGATGGAAAAAGATATTCCGTGCAAATGGAAATCAAAAGAAAGCTGGAGTAGCAATACTCATAACAGATAAAATAGACTTTAAAATAAAGAATGTTACAAGAGACAAGGAAGGACACTACATAATGATCAAGGGGTCGATCCAAGAAGAAGAGATGACAAGTATAAATATATATGCACCCAACATAGGAGCGCCTCATTACATAGGGCAACTGCTAACAGCTATAAAAGAGGAAATCGACAGTAACACAATAATAGTGGGGGACTTTACCACCTCACCTACACCAATGGTCAGATCATCCAAAGAGAAAATTAATAAGGAAACACAAGCTTTAAATGACACAATAGACCAGACAGATTTATTTGATATTTATAGGACATTCCATCCAAAAACAGCAGACTACACTTTCTTTTCAGGTGCACACGGAACATTCTCCAGGATAGATCACATCTTGGGTCAGAGATCAAGCCTCAGTAAATTTAAGAAAATTAAAATCATATCAAGCATATTTTCTGACCACAATGCTTTGAGATTAGAAATTAATTACAGGGAAAAAAATGTAAAAAACACAAACACATGGAGGCTAAACAATACATTACTAAATAACCAAGAGATCACTGAAGAAATCAAAGAGCAAATGAAAAAGTACCTAGAAGCAAGTGTCAATGAAAACTCGATGATCCAAAACCTATGGGATGCAGCAAAAGCAGTTCTAAGAGGGAAGTTTATAGCAATACAAGCCTACCTCAGGAAACAAGAAAAATCTCAGATAAACAATCTAACCTTACACCTAAAGGAAATAGAGGGAGAAGAAAAAACAAAACACATAGTTAGCAGAAGGAAAGAAATCATAAAGATCAGAGCAGAAATAAATGAAATAGAAACAAAGAAAACAATAGCAAAGATCAATAAAACTAAACTCTGGGTCTCTGAGAAGATAAACAAACTTGATAAACCATTAGCCAGACTCATCAAGAAAAAGAGTGTGAGGACTCAAATCAACAAAGTTAGAAATGAAAAAGGAGAAGTTACAACAGACACTGCAGTAATACAAAGCATCCTAAGAGACTACTACAAGCAACTCTGTAACAATAAAATGGACAACCTGGAAGAAATGGACAAATTCTTAGAAAAGCACAACCTTCTGAGACTGAACCAGGAAGAAATGGAAAATATGAACAGACCAATCACAAGTAATGAAATTGAAACTGATTAAAAATCTTCCAACAAACAGAAGTCCAGGACCAGATGGCTTCACAGGTGAATTCTGTCAAACATTTAGAGAAGAGCTAACACCTATTCTTCTCAACCTCTTCCAAAATATAGCAGAGGGAGGAACACTCCCAACCTCATTCTACAAGGCCACTGTCACCCTGATACCAAAACCAGACAAAGATGTCACAAAGAAAAATAACTACAGGTCAATATCACTGATGAACATAGATGCAAAAATCCTCAACAAAATACTAGCAAACAGAATGCAACAGCACATTAAAAGAATCATACACCATGATCAAGTGGGATTTATCCCAGGGATGCAAGGATTCTTCAATATAGGTAAATCAATGTGATATACCATATTAACAAATTGAGGGAGAAAAACCATATGATCTTCTCAAGAGATGCAGAAAAAGCTTTCAACAAAATTCAAAACCCATTTATGATAAAAACCCTCCAGAAAGTAGGCATAGAGGGAACTTACCTCAACATAATAAAGGCCATATATTACAAACCCACAGCCAACATCGTTCTGAATGGTGAAAAACTGAAACCATTTCCCCTCTGATTAGGAACAAGACAAGGTTGCCCACTCTCACTACTGTTATTCAACATAGTTTTGGAAGTTTCAGTCACAGCAATCAGAGAAGAAAAAGAAATAAAAGGAATCCAAATCAGAAAAGAAGAAGTAAAACTGTCACTGTTTGCAGATGACATGATACTATCCATAGAGAATTCTAAAGAAGCTGCCAGAAAACTACTAGAACTAATCAATGAATTTGGTAAAGTTGCAGGATACAAAATTAATGCACAGAAATCCCCTGCATTCCTATACACTAATGATGAAAAATCTGAAAGAGAAATTAAGGAAACACTCCTATTGACCATTGCAACAAAAAGAATAAAATACCTATGAATAAACCTACCAGGAGACAAAAGACCTGTATGCAGAAAACTATAAGATACTGCTGAAATAAATTAAAGATGATACAAACAGATGGAGAGATATACCATGTTCTTGGATTGTAAGAATCACTAATGTGAAAATGACTGTACTATCCAAAGCAATCTACAGATTCAATTCAATCCATATCCAATTACCAATGGCATTTTTTATAGAACTAGAACAAAAAATCTTAAAATTTGTATGGAGACACAAAAGACCCCAAATAGCCAAAGCAGCCTTGAAGGAAGAAAATCGAGCTGGAGGAATCAGACTCCCTGACTTCAGACTATACTACAAAGCTACAGTAATCAAGACAGTATGGTACTGGCACAAAAACAGAAATATAGATCAATGGAACAGGATAGAAAGCCCAGAGATAAACCCACACACCTATGCTCAACTAATCTATGACAAAGGAGGCAAGGATATACAATGGAGAAAAGACAGTCTCTTCAATAAGTGGTGCTGGAAAAACTGGACAGCTACATGTGAAAGAATGAAATTAGAACACTCCCTAACACCATACACAAAAATAAACTCAAAATGTATTACAGACCTAAATATAAGAGCAGACACTATAAACCTCTTAGAGGAAAACATAGGAAGAACACTCTTTGACATAAATCACAGCAAGGTCTTTTTTGATCCACCTCCTAGAGAAGTGGAAATAAAAACAAAAATAAACAAATGGGACCTAATGAAACTTAAAAGCTTTTGCAAAGCAAAGGAAACTACAAACAAGATGAAATGACAACCCTCAGAATGGCAGAAAATATTTGCGAACGAATCAATGGACAGGAATTAATTTCTAAAATATATAAACAGCTCATGCAGCTCAATTTAAAAAAAGCAAACAACCCAATCCAAAAATGGACAGAAGCCCTAAGTAGACATTTCTCCAAAGAATACATACAAATGGCCAAGAAGCCCCTGAAAAGCTGCTCAACATCACTAACTTTTAGAGAAATGCAAGTCAAAACTACAATAAGGTATCACCTCACACCATCATTAAAATGGGCACCATCAGAAAATCTACAAACAACAAATGCTGGAGAGAATGTGGAGAAAAGGGAGCCCTCTTACACTGCTGGTGGGAATGTAAATTGATATAGCCACTATGGAGAACAGTATGGAGGTTCCTTAAAAAACTAAAAATAGAATTACCATATGACCCAGCAATCCCACTACTGGGCATATACCCAGAGAAAAACATGATTCAAAAAGACACATGCACCCCAATGTTCATTGCAGCACTATTTACAATAGCCAGGTCATGGAAGCAACCTAAATGTCCATCGACAGACTTATGGTTAAAGAAGATGTGATACATATATACAATGGAATATTACTCAGCCCTAAAAAAGGACGAAATTAGGTCATTTGTAGAGACATGGATGAATCTGAAGACTGTCATACAGAGTGAAGTTAATCAGAAAGAGAAATACAGATATTGTATATTAATGTGTATATGTGGAACCTAGGAAAATGGTACAGATGAACCAGTTTCCAGGGCAGAAATTGAGACACAGATGTAAAGAACAAACGTATGGACACCAAGGGGGGGAAAGCGGCAGGGCGTGGGGATGGTGGTGTTATGAACTGGGTGATTGGGATTGACGTGTATACACTGATGTGTATAAAATGGATGACTAATAAGAACCTGCTGTATAAAAAAATAAATAAAATAAAATTCAAAAATTCCAAAAAAGAAACAAAAAGAGGTAGACATAGAAAATGGATTTGAGGACATGGGATGGGAGGGCCAAGCTGGGGTGAAGTGAGAATAGCATCGACATATATATACTACAGAATGTAAAATAGTTGGCTGGTGGGAAGCAGCTGCATAGCAAAGGGAGAGCGGTGCAGTGCTTTGCGATGACCTAGAGGGGTGGGATAGGGAGGGTGGGAGGGAGGCTCAAGAGGGAGGGGATATGGGGACATGTGTATGCACATGGCTGATTCGCTTTGTTGTGCAACAGAAACTAACACAATATTGTGAAGCAATTATACTCCAATAAAGATCTATTAAAAAAAAAAGAATTAGTGATTTGACTAAGAGAAAAAGAGTACAAAGTACAGTACCTGACACATGATAGGCATTTGCTCAATGGTAGCTGCAGGAAAGTTAGTGATGGAAAAAGGCAGAGCCACGAGTCAAACCAGGGTGTGACTGCAAAGCCCATGCTTGGTCTTTACAGAATGCTGATAGAGTAGGTGGCCTGGAACAGGGGGCCCTCTAGGGGGGGCACAGCTGGGAAAACAGAGGCTTGAGCAACTACAAATAATGCCTTCCTCTTCATTTATTGGTGATCACACCTTCTTTTTATTGTTTATTCCACCCGTCTTTCAATGAATGGTGGACAAGAACATTCAACAACTTAAAGTAACTACAAAAAACTATAGTTGAAAAACCCCTGACCTCTTGGATCGTGATGTGTTTGCCAGCTCGGCAGTTTCTGATTCTGCTCATTTCTTAATTTATGCAAGTATATTTACTGGGCACTGTCTTACTCTGTTCGGGCCACTATAACAAAAATGTCATCGACTGGGTGGCTTTTAAACAATAGAAATTTATTTCTCACAGTTCTGGAAGCTGTCAGTCCATGATCAAGGCACCAGCATATTCAGTGTCTGGTGAGAGCCTGCTTCCCGGTTCATAGACTTCTTCCTGTAACCTCACATGTGAAAAGGGCAAGAGATCTCTCTGGGGTCTCTTTTATGAGGACATTAATCTCATCCATGAGGGCTCTGCCCTCAGTACCCAATCACTTCCGAAAGCCTTCACCTCCAAATACCATCACACTGGGGATTAGTTTTCAACAACATAAGAACTTTGGGGAGATACAAACATTCAGTCCACAGCAGGCATTTACTCTGTGCCATTCAGTATGCTTAAATGCTGGGGCTACAGTGATGGGTGAGACAATTTTCACCTTTAAGGAGTTCACAGTTGAATGAGAAAACAAGTGGACAATTATAGGATGGTAGCCAAAGTGCTATGATAGCACAGAAGAATGGCATCTAAGCTATTCTGGGGGGGGGGTCAGATAAGGCTTAATGATGGAGATAACCTTTAAACTGAGATTTGAAAAAGGAATGGGAAGTAGCTAACCAAGGAAAGACTGTGACAGGAAGGATGTGGGAGGCAAAGGAAACGGCCTGTAAAAAGACATGAGGACTATACTTTCAGGGGTCATGACTGGAGAAATTTCATACAGAAAACAGACTGATTGTTGACAGAGAGGAAGGGGGTGGGGGAGTGAAATGGGTGAAGGGAGTCAAGAAGTACAAATTTCTGATTATAAAATAAATAAGTCATGGGGATCTAATGTACAGCATGGTGACTAGAGTCATTAATTTTGTGTTGCATGTTTGAAAGTTGCTAAGAGAGTAGATCTTAAAAGTTCTCATCACAAGAAAAAGATATTACTTTGTATGGTGACAGATGGCAACCAGACTTAATTGTGGTGATCATTTCACAGTATATACAAATATTGAATCATTGTTGTACACCTCAAACTAATATAATGGGGCTTCCCTGGCGGCGCAGTGGTTGAGAGTCCGCCTGCCGATGCAAGGGACGCGGGTTCGTGCCCCGGTCCGGGGAGATCCCACATGCCGCGGAGCGGCTGGGCCCGTGAGCCATGGCCGCTGAGCCTGCGCGTCCGGAGCCTGTGCTCCGCAATGGGAGAGGCCACAACAGTGAGAGGCCCGCATACCGCAAAAAAAAAAAAAAAAACTAATATAATGTTATATGTCAGTTATACCTCAATGAAAAAAGAAAAAAAGCAAAAGACAGGGAGGCAAGAGGTAAAGCATGGTGTCCTGCAGACTAAAGGTGATCAGCATGGAGCCTGGACTGTGAAGGGCGTGGCAGCAAGCATGGAGGCTAGAGGCTGGCAGGGCAGAATGGTGTGTTAGGTAGTTTAGACATTATTATTTTATCAATGGAGAATTTTAAAGAGAATAGCACATTTGCATTTTTGAAACTTCACTCTGATTGCAGGGTAGAGAATGGGTTGAGGGAAGTGCAACTAGAAGCATGGAGACCAACTCATAACTGGAATCGTGGATAAATTCCTTTACGTTTCTGGCCCTCAGTTTCTTCAGCTACAAAAGGGAATTATGAAACAAACCTCATAATATTGTGGGGCTTAAGTGAGCCAATGTAAACAAAACGCCTGGCCCAGGTAAGTGCTCCTCTGTGCCCACTTCCCATTCTGTCCCAGGGCTTAACTCAGAGCTATGTATACAATATGTGCTAAGCCATGTGCATCTGTGGCTGACTGAGTGACTGCTCTTCTCTGAACACAGCAAAATGAGGGTAATGGTACTTTTAGTTAGGGAGTAGATGGCTACTGAACACGTGAATCCTAACCTAAAACAAATTTTTCCCTCAAGTTCTTGCTGTAAATACAGATAAAGCTTCGCTAGCTCACCTGCCACTCACCTCCTGCTGTGCCGCCCGGTTCCTAACAGGCCACTGCCCGGTACCCCTGCTCTAGGGCAGTCGTGGGGAAAACACCACCTCTTGTACTATGGCCCAGTCAGTGCCCTTGATCTCCTGCAGAGCTCCTCCTGTTCAGTGAGAAGTGACATGGTCCTTCCTTAGAACGGGATTAAAGGAGGAGGGGAACTCAGAGCATCCTTAAATCCTTGTGAGCCTATACTAACACTATCTAGATGTGCATTTCCTAGTTTTAGTGGGCTCTATCTTTAACTGGAAACTTTAAAAATGGCCTTGTTATTTAGGGGAAGCATTTCCTTTGGTGTCAAATCGGGTCCCCGAGTGGGTATTTCCAGTGCCACCAAAGATGGTGAACCGAGAACAAGAGAGGTGGCTCTCCCCTGAGAGTTTAAAATGCAAATAGAACTAAAACCTTAATGCCAGATATATAATGTGAAAAGTCAACTCTCACTATAGGAAACACAATGAACGAACAAGCTAATGAAAAAGAATTCAAACCTACTGAATCATCTTTTAAAAAAAAGACAACGCTTAGATACCATATGATAACTATTACATTAAAAAATATATTTTAAAGGTTATAATCCCCCATGTTGGCAAGGCTACAGTAAAATCTTTATCTCAGGAACTTCTTATGGGAGTGTAAATTGGAATGATCCTACTGGAAAGTAATGTGGCAGTATGTATCAAGAGTACTAAAAAGGTACATGCTTTCTGACCCAGTAATTCCACTCTTGGGTATTCATCCCAGAGAGGTAATCTAATCCAAATGAAGGAAAAAATTGTATGCAGGAAGATGTTTACCGTAATGTCATTTATAATAACAAAATAATAACAGCCTAAATGTTCTATGTTTAAGTAAACCATGCCCTTTCACTAAATGAAACATTATGAAGTCATTAAAATAGTTTTACAATGACTGTGTAATACTATTGGAAAACTTCTTATGATATAATGTAACCTAAAAATAACAGAATACAGAAAGTAGCAAAATCGTATTTATGCCATGACTACATCTTTGTTCTTCATGTATAATTATTACCCATGCATTACAAGTACAGATATTTAGACAAGAACTAGAAAACAGCATGAAAAAAATGAAAATGGCTGTTGTGATCTTGAGTTTTTGTGTGTATTTTTCTCCTTTTTGGATATCATCAATATTCTTATTTAATACTACTATATACTATGGAGAGAGTGTTTTTAAACATGGGTTTCATAGTCAGAAGCTTGGTTTAAATCTTAGTGCCATCACTTAACGGCTATGTGACTTCAAGCAATTTACTTAACTTCTTTGAATGTCAGCTTCCTCATCTCTAAAATGGAGGTTAAATACCTATGTTTATGAGAGTGTTATGAGGATAAAACGAGTAAACATAAATAAAGCATCTGTTACACAGTAGATGTACAATTAAGTTGTTAACATCTTAATTAACTCTTTTCTAGAAAGGATTTATCAGTTTACAAAGATATATGCACACACATAAACACACACACATATATATATATATAAAGTTGGAATAAATTTTAAAATAGGTTAGGAAATTTAGTCAAGGGAAAATAAGGGCAGTTCTATAAATGTTAACTCCCCCCACTTTTCCAATTCCTATCTACTAAAAGTGTAATGAGAATATTCCGGCTGCATTGTTCAGAAATCAGACATGAATGATGCTTGTTTTTCAAAAGCAAAAGGAAAGAAAAAAAGGCAGAAAGAGATATCTCTCCCACCCTACTCTACTCCTGAACACACACACACACATACACATACACATCCCTCTCTCAGACTTCAAGGTGTGTCCCTGGAGTTCCAAGAAAATCACATTTTGGTGTTTTTTTGTAGTGAACACATTTGCCTTCCCCACGTAACAAAAGGTATCATTTTACTTTTAATTATGGATTGTTATTATGTATTGCTTTTATTTGGCAAAGATGTTTGTTTCAGGAAAATTAATTTAGCCAGTTCCATTTTGCAAGCAATAATACCTTCTGTCCCAGGCTTACAAAGAACAATTAGATCTGGATTCTTTCCCCACAATCAAGCTGGCGATTTCTTATGGAAAGTCGTGGTCCGTCAGCGTGGAATGGAGCTTCCATGAGAGCTAGTCAAGTGCGGAAAATAGACTGTTATGGCCAGGCACTTCTACTTCCTGTGGTATATATAACTCTGACATTGTGCAGAGGCATTACTCTGGATGGGCAGGAACACATTAATGTTGCCTCACTTTCAGTGCCACAGTTTTATCCTGAATATCATGATATTTTTCTCAAGAACTCCAGTTTCATGCAATTCAGCAAACATGACTGAAGGCCTTCTCTGTGCCAAGTACAGTGGTATGAGCTGGAGATACCAATCTGAATCACACAGCATCCTTGTCCGCAAGAGCTCTCACGGCAGGGTGACTCACAGATGATCGCAACCCACAGTGATAATGTCTGTGGCCAAGGGTAGCACGAAGTGCTGAGGGGCCTGGAGGAGGCACCTAACCCAGCCTAGGAGAGCAGAGGCTTCCAGAAGGTGATGATGTAATAGAGAAGTCATATATAGAGACAGAGAGGAGGAAAGGCTTTCCAAGCAGTCTCGGGATTAAAAATAAAAGTCTTAGCAGTCTAAGTGCCATTTACCCCCAGATTATATGACAAGCACAAGGCTAACTGCTTTACGAGTAGGTGGGTTGCTAAAAACCCATTTAAAAGTATTTTACTGACTTGCCCATGATCACTTAGTATGTGGTAGAGACATGATCAGAGAAGGTAAATTATTGGCTCGTACAGCGAGAAAGTGGCAAAGCTGGGGCCAAAATACAAGTGTTTCTGGTTCATTATTTCACTCAGTCCTTACCACGTTTCTGTGCAGGCCTGTGTGAACAACTTTGCACACTTGCTGAATCCGAAGGAGAATGGGAGCAAAAAAACCTTTATTGAACACTTACTTGAGTGTGATATGATCCTTTGTGAAGACAGAGCCTCCGAGCTCTTCCACCTAAGTAGGGAAGAGTGACCTTGATACTCAAAAAATCCATAACTTTAATGTTTTATGGAATCTTTTCTCTTTAAAAGAGACGTGGATTTTATATTATATTCCATAATACAGTAATGTTTGTTATAATATAAAAACTCTGAGTGGAATTATATTCTGGTTTAAAAACTATTCTTATCCCTACATTAGAAATGTGGAAATGGGGGCTTCCCTGATGGCGCAGTGGTTAAGAACCCGCCTGCCAATGCAGGGGACAGGGGTTCAATCCCTGCTCCAGGAAGATCCCACATGCCGCAGAGCAGCTAAGCCCATGAGCCACAACTACTGAGTCTGCACTCTAGAGCCTGCAGACCACAACTGCTGAGCCCATGTGCTGCAACTACTGAAGCTGGCGTGCCTAGAGCCCGTGCTCCACATCAAGAGAAGCCACCACCGCAATGAGAAGCCCGCGCGTGGCAACAAAGAGTAGCCCCCGCTCGCTGCAACTAGAGAAAACCTGCATGCAGCAACGAAGACCCAATGCAGCCAAAAGTAAATAAATTTAAAAAAAAAAAAAAGAAATGTGGAAATGAGAGAGAGTTTAAACAATTCATCCAAGGGCTATAAACTTGTGAGTATACAGGCTAGGATTTGTGCTCATGTCTGTCCTTTGCTCTTATCCATGGCACAGACCTGGGGCCTCTTATTCTGGTCCTGGTGGTCATTTCACCTATCTCTGTGCTCCATAAGCCTTATTCAAAAGCAGAATGGGACTCAGGTCTGCTGGTATGTCACTGCATGACCTGGCCAAATCCTATCAACCACTAGGCCTCAAGATACCCTTTCTAAGGACCCTAAGAAGATATTTCCCTCAGACCTCAAGTTAGGAACAGTGGAGATTCTGTAATTCAACTGTTTTATTTGGGGTTTTTGTTTTTTCCTTAGGACACTGGGTATATTGTAACCGAGTTTTCCTCTGTGCCTAAGTTGTTGAAAAGCTGAGAGCCAAATTTGTACCCTACTTCTAGCAAATGAGAAGAGTATCTCAGAATATGAATTCTGAGTTATGACCTTGTACCTAGCATCTAATTTCTCCTTATTTTTCTTTTTCTCCATGTCTTTAATTACATGTGCCTTAATTTTATTGCATTCTTTTAAGCATCTTCAAATTTTTTTAGAATTAGTGTTATATATTGAATAACCAAATATGTAAAGAAACGAACAGAAAATAGTGTTTCAAGGAGATAACCTGATAGTCTTAAGAACCAGATGTCAAACATGAACAGACTCATTAGCTCCTAGAGACAGAGGACAGCAGGGCCTATGGCCAACCCAGATTCCTGTGCTATTCTTTGTAAAGTTGGCTTCACTTTCTCAGTGAGAAGTAAATTGGTTCTTGTCCTTTAGGGGCCATTTCAATTACCACCTCTTGAAGGAAGTCCTCTTGGTAACTCCTCAGTTAAAACCAGTTGAATCAAATAGAAATAATGGTATTAAAACTCAAAACAAATTCTTAACTAAGTTCCTTCCCTGCCTCCATACCCTTACCCCACTCTCTTGCTTTCCTCAACAGTTTTTTGTTCTCTGAGCATCTGTGCTCTTTTAGGCATGGATGGGATATAAACATCCCTTTTTTTCCGCTCTGTTGAAGGAGGCACATAAGCAAATAGTGCAGAACACTGTGGCAGGTGACTGAGCAGCTCCCTTCCCCTCTGTGGGCTCGGTTTGCTTTTCGTTGAAATAAAGAAGTTGGGCCAAATGACCTGCAAAACCCCTTGCTCTGACATTCCAGGAGGCTATGTCGTGGGATAGCCTCACTCATGCTGGGTCGTGGTGATCTTGAGGATGAAGGGTAATCGCAGCTTTGAAGTATAAACTGAAGACCTAAAAGGCATATCTTTTTTTTTTTTTTTTGCGGTACACGGGCCTCTCACTGCTGTGGCCTCTCCCGTTGCGGAGCACAGGCTCCAGACACGCAGGCTCAGCGGCCATGGCTCAGCGGCCATGGCTCAGCCGCTCCATGGCGTGTGGGATCTTCCCGGACCGGGGCACAAACCCGTATCCCCTGCATCGGCAGGCGGACTCTCAACCACTGTGCCACCAGGGAAGCCCTAAAAGGCATATCTTTTAAACTCTAAAATTTGATTTCACAAAAGAAAAGTTGTGACTTAAAACATATAAAAAAGGAGAATTTATAACCATATAACTTTGTCTGAGCGTAACCCAAAATATCACATCTGTAACAAACTTCCTGTGGTCCTATCTGGGATCAGGTACAGAAGAATACCCAATATAGAAAATATTCATCTGTCACCTTGGAGGAGAAGGTGGGGGGAGGAGATGGAGAGAGGGGAGGTACAGGTGGGAAGAAAAAAGAGACTCATATGTAAATACATAACTGTAATGTGAGACACGATTAAATCAATGCTCAGAGGCTTTGGGGCCCATGGGTGTACTGGGTAGGCATCTGTCAGCCGTGCATGCATCCTCTCCAGCCTGGAGCTTCACCGTCACTTTAGATGCCACGTCTGTTCTTGCAGGTTCCCACATGGCCTCATATTGCTGGAGCAGAGGGTGGGGAAGAAGCAGTCTGTCCTGGCATGGACTCTTCTGACTCATGACTGGAACAACCTTCCTCTCACTGTTTCCTCCAGAGCTGGGCAGGGTGAAGTCTTCCAGCACAAGCCCCCGTCTGAGTCTCTGGGGTTTTAGGATGGCACGTGTGTCATTTCTCTCCAGCAGGAGTAAGGGTTTCAGCTGTTTATCCAGCCCTCTTCAAAAACCTGATCTAGCCTTCCACATTTAATTTTTTAATACATATTTAGACAGAGTCCACTCTGCCAGGAAAACTAAACTGTCCTTTCTGCCATGGAGCTTAGCATATAATGAGAATGACATTAATCAAATATAAATACAGATAAATATAGAATTTCAAATTGTGAACGCTATGAAGGAAAAATACAAAACATCACGCTTAAGTCATAGCCCCTCCCACTCCCCTGTGAAACCTGGGGATCACCAAGAACGTTTCTCATAACTCAATACTCTCACAGCTACCTGGGCACAGGCATCAGAGGCCAACAGTATGGGTTTGAATCTAGGTTCTTCCATTAGCAGCTGTGACCTTGAGCACGTAACCTAACCTCTTGAACTTCAGCTTCTTCATTTGTAAAAGCGGGTAACAATGCTGGCCTCAGAAGGTTGTGAGGGTTGGCACAGAGTAAGTGCTCAGCAAATGCAGCTGCTACAGCCTCTGCTGCCATTAATCCTGCTTCCAAAATGTCTCTGCAGTTTCATATGCTCCTCTCCATTGCCACTGGCCCTGCTTTTGTGCAGACTGCCAGAGGTGAACCCAAATGCTCCGTTCAGCTGCCCTGGGGATGAAAGCCACTTGGGTGCCTGGCTTTTCCAATAACAGGAAACTAACAGGAGCAGAAGCTACTCGGTAAAGTACATTGATGCAATCTCGCTTGTGCAGCCCTAGCTTTTGTCTGCTGCCCCACTCTGCTTCCCACTGAATTTAACCCCTAGTCATGAGATTCTAGTTCAGCCTTGAGTGATGTTCACTCTCTCCCCGAGTAAAAGGCTAATGCATTTTTTTATTATCCTGATGGGAGTAGGTGCCCAAGAGGGCGGCTAAGCCTCAGCCATTGGTCAGGTTCCCCTGGAAGGTGGTGGAGTTGGTGGATGCGTAGGGGAGGCGTCCAGGCATCAGCCATTGGCCCGGGTGGGGCTTGAGGAATACGTTGAACCCTGGTCATGTACCTTTCCCCATGTTTTTCTTTGGAGCACTTACCGTAACTGAAATTAATTCATGCTGTGTGATGATTTGCTTACTATGTCTTCTCCACTCCACTACTAGCTAACTCTTTGAAAACAGGGCTGTGTCTTTCTCGTTCTCCTCAGCAATATGCCTGGAACAGAGCAGATGCTTCATGGTTATTTGTTGGATTAATGAGTGAACAAGTGAAGAGGCAGAGAGTGAAGTTCCAGGGCTATCTGCAGAAGCCGTGCTGCACATCACTTGTTCGGCATATGAGGAGAAGTAGAAAGAGGGCCATGTCAAAGGCAGAAGGCAGGGTCAGGGACAGGTAAGGTGATGGCATACAGAATGCTCAGGTAAACAGAAGACCGGCGTCCCACTTCAGTGGGGTGTGGGCATGAACTCAGTGCTTGAGACAGCGTTTTTCAGACTTTCATAATCCCTGCTCCCTTTCCTCACAGAGGCGACTGGCTTTCCCCACACCTTCCTCATGCCACATCTTCTACATGTGACACTGACCAAGGTGATTAGACCCACCTTTATTATCTGAAGTTTGGTTCCGAAAATAATAGGTAACTTTTTGTTTGTTCTCCAAACATGAGGTTATGTGAAAATATAAAAACTGCTTTTTCAAATAACACATAGAATTTGTGGATATTTCTCATCCCTTGTTGACAATGGGGATCATTAAATTATTCTAAGAAAGGATCAAATTTAATTTTAGAGTGATCAGTCCTGCAGCCAGTAAGCAGGCTAGACTGGAGTAAGAACGATCAGAAGTAGTGAGTTTAGGGAGAGGTCAGCACCACATAAGATGTTTTCTAGGGAGCAGGCTCTGCTTGGGGTAGGGCAGGGAGGGAGCCTGAGATCCCTAGATGCCTAGAAAATGACTATGGCTGGGTGAGGGGTAGGGGGTGGGAACTGAACAGGAAGGGGGTTGCAGGGAAAAGAGGGTCTGAGCCATGAAGCCAAATGTGTGCCTATGCCCCTGTGACCTCCCTTTCTAGAGGGTGTGGATCCCCAGGTCCTCCCCATTATGGCTGGCTTCTGGAGTGACAGGAAAATGCACAGGGATTACTGGTCCTCTTATTTAAATTATCTCCAGTCTATGACATGAAAGACTGATTTTTCCCCTAATAGCTATCCTGCACGAAACAGAAAAAAGCAAAACAGAACACATAATCAGTGACTGTTCTTTTCTACCACATAGAACCTCACACATCAAACCAGTCCCTGAGCTCCTGGAACACCACGTCCCTTTCTCATTCCGAGAAGTAATTGCAATGCAGTTCGTGATGAAAATGAAAAGTCCGTTTTTAACAGTAGCTTCATAATTACTCATCCAGATGAAGATGGCCAAATTCTCAGTGGTCTAATCCCTATGTCACCAAGACAGAATCAGAGAGGGTTTTGAGAAAAATTATGGTGTGTGTCTTTTGAGAGAGAAGGGGATAAAACTAAAGACCTTTTCTGATGATCGATTCAGCAGGAACTTCTCTTGTTACCATCTTGGTAACCAGTGATCGGCAAATCTTTGTTATCATCTGTTGGTCAGGCACTGGGCTAGTCCCTGAGAGGAGTGAAGTAATAATGGCACAGCCCTTGCCCTCAGGGAGATCACACAGCCAGTGGAGAGGATGGAGGAGTAGATAGGACAGGGAGATGCAGTGTGATGCTGCTCTGATAGGGAAGGTCAGAGGGCTAAGGGCAAGATCCAGTCCAGCCTTGGCAAGTCAAGAAAGCCTTTACAGAAGAGGTGGCATGAGAGTGGAGAGCTGAATAACAAGTAGGAATTAGCCAGGTAAATCTGGTTGGGTTGTTGTTCTAAGAGGGAACAACACGTGCAAAGACCTTGAGGTGAGAGCACAGCAAAATTTGGGGAACTGGAAGTGGCTCATCATGGTTGGAGCTCAGAGTCTGAAGGAACAGGAGAAAAGAGGCAGGAGCTGGGTCACAGAAGTCCTCCAACAGCAGCTAAATGGTTAAACTTTATTCTGTAGGAGCCCTGGTGAGTTTTAAGATGTGATTCTAGAAAGTTCACTCCAGCTGCAGCAGCAATTTGCAAGACACGAAGCAGGGAGACCAGTTAAGGTGCTGTTGTAAAAGGCTAGGTACCAGATGGTGAGAAGCCCAAAGTCTCAGCCTGAGGTGGGGCACAGCTGGAGAGGCACTCAGAAATCCTAGCTTCCGACCAGTGTGCTTCCCATTCTACCTATTGACACCTCCCACCCACCCCCCCAACCCCCTCACCTGTGAATGATTCTTCTTCTTTCTCTCAGCTTCTCTTTCCTGTTAGGCCCCTGGAGGTTGGTCTACACTCTTTTTACGAATGGGATACCTAATTGCCAACTAGCTTAAGTAACATGCCTAGGATAACAACAGCTCAAAGATGGTAGAGTCAGGATTCATACGTTTGTCTGTCTGATTTTGATTTTGGAGCTCTTTCCACAAAATACTTTGTGTAACTGCAGGGAGAAGGACTTCAAACATGAAGAAAAGAGTATCTTGCAGGTTGGATATTGCCTGGAAGAGTCTCCCTAGATTCAGAGGACTTTGTTTACATCTCTAGGCTGCAGTAGCTGGGCTTTTCAAACTGCCTCCTGTGACAAAATAACCAAGTAGTTCTCTCTTGATGTCTTACTAACACCACCTTCCCTGAAAAAGGACTAGAAACAAAATCATAGCAACAAGAGTTGTCACATAACAATAAATGTATGTGACTTACATTCTTATACTTTAAAGACTCAGCCTGAGACCAAAAAAAAAAAAAAAATAACATAATGCTGTACAAGATTAAAGCATGCTTCATTTGTTATATATAAATATGACCTTGTTAAATAAACACAAGCAAGAAAGATGACAAAAAAAAAAAAAAAAAAAAAACACCAAAACAATGCTAACTGTGCTTCTCTTTCAGTGGTGGGATTTCATTTATTTTTACTTTCTGTATTTTCTGGAAATTTGGAAAATGACAAAAATAAGCATGTGTTACTTTCATTACAAAAATTTTAAAGATAGATTCTTTAATGTTGGACAACAATAGTTTTCATTGAGAATAATTGAAATCACAAAAGATCCAAAATTCCTAGATGAGGTTTCTAACCGACCCACCTTTCAGTACTTTTACCCTTGGAGCTGTCAACTGTGACCAGAGGTGAAGTGGCATTGTATTAACAAAATAGCTTCCACTGATGAACAGAGGAATATGGATGACTCTTGGAACAAGGATGCTGATAGACAGTTCCTTAAGCATCCACTACAGATGCTCCTGCCATCCTTGGTTGGCATCAAATTCAGAGATTACTCCTATTGACCTTGGAACCTCCAGCCCCCATGATCTTTATGGAGTCATGACTCTGCATCAACCACACATTGGTTAAACACAGAAATGGGTTTCCTCTGAGTGTTTATGAGGCCCCACTCTTACCAGGGAAAGCTGGATGCAGAGTCACACACAGCCAGGAGTCCACACATTACCTCCTAACTGACCCAACCCTGGCATACCCACACTCCGCCAGGAATCCATGGAATGCCATACAGGCACTCTTGGACACATTGCCCTCTGTGTAGGTTTAGAATTCCTTTATCTGAGGAGAAATGTTCCCCCACTCCTCAACACACACACACACGCACACACACACACACACACACACGGTACCACTACCACACGTGTGAAGGGCCTGCCTTCCTGAGACTGTAGCTTATGGTTAACTAATGGTTCAGCTGCTCAGCCCTCAGCCAGCAGGCCCTGTCAGCCTACCAAACCTGCTGCCTAGCTAGCTACCTTCATTTCCTCCAACTAACATTGCATAGTCTACCATCCAGGCAGTTAGGTAATATATCATCTCCATGTAAAAGGCCCTTATGTCTCTCAGTTGGTAACTAATTTAAATAATCTGGTAATTCTTTATGTCCACCATGCTCCCTTCTTATATAACTAGTTTTCTATTATTGGTCAAATTCCACAAATCATGTGCCGTATTGTAATAAATGCCAAACAGTTTCCGCTGGTGATCCTAAATGATTATACCAGGCACACCGTTTAGGAATGAAAATTTTCTCTTTCGTTTATTCCTTTTATTTCTTAAGGACTTTGAGTGAATTATTTGGATATTTTAGTATCTTAGGTTCAAACTGTTGTGATTCTTTTTTTTTTAACATCTTTATTGGAGTATAATTGCTTTACAATGGTGTGTTAGTTTCTGCTGTATAATAAAGTGCATCAACTATACGTATACATATAGTCCCATATCCCCTCCCTCTTGCATCTCCCTCCCACCCTCACTACTGCACAGTGATTCTTGAATGTCCACTTTTGTTTTTATTTGCATATAGAACATGCAGATTTTGTAATCCTATCTTAAGAGCTACAGGTTAAAACACTAGTCTACACTTATCTGCTTGGGCCACTAGGTGGTGTACACATATGTCTGTGAACTGTAGGTTGAAGGGATTTGTCACCAAGTTAGATTTAATTCATCACCACAGGAGTGGTACAGACAGTAGGAGCTGTAGGAGTCCAGGAGAGAGCTCTGGTACCAATAATTCTATGAAAAGGGGCAAGGCAGGTTTTATAAACCAAGGGTCACATGGTCTATAATAATAACAAAACATCAATACAAAGTGTCTGGTGATCCTATGGGTGGGAGTAAAGGAAGGAAGGTCTCCAGAGGAGGTGGATAGATAATATTGCTGCTGAGATGGCAGGAGCAAAATCATAAAGGCAGGAATCCCCAAAGCCGTGGCAGGGGGGAAGTCCTGTAGAGGAAGGGGCATGCTTACTCTCCATGCTGATGAATTCCTACCTAACAGGGTTGTTGCAGAGGGAATAATGGAATAGTTGAATCATTTGAGCTAGATGGCATCAAGCATTCCTTTCAGCCTTTGTGCTGGGCAATGGCAATATAGAGAGGAAATGGCATAGTCTTATCCTCAAGTAAAGATCACATGAGAGAAACAGAGAAGGAAACAGATAATTAAGACAGAGCATGATACAAAAGTTAGGTTTTACAAGATGCATTGTAAGAACAAAGTGTGAAATATTCTGTTCTGAGGAAAGGAGAGAAGGGGGTTAGGTCTGGGAGCTGAGGTGCAGAGCAGACCTCATGGACGTCTTGAGATGTGAGGAGGGAGCTCCATGAAGATCTCAGGAGATTAGTTAGAGAGAACAGCGTGAGCAAAGGCATGGGGATTTGAAAGGATAATGTGCATTCCAGGAATGGTTCAGCTGAGTTTAGCGATGTTTACTGAGGGCTATTGTGTGCCATGGACTGAATAATAGATGTTCCAGGCCCTGAAGATGCCCCTCAGCTAGTGAGGAAGACACACAAGCACTGAAAATGCTGTGTGAGAGGTTAGCTTAAAATTTGTTCTCTTTTAAATTCTCAGCTCTGTCATTTAGCCCCCAGGGTCCTGGCTACAGGCGTGCTCAGAGAACTCTACACCGGAAGGGGAGCCCACAAGCACAGTGTCTGGCTGTATTTGACTCAGAGTCACTGACAGTATTTCGGTCTCACTCACTCATTTTAGAGGTATGAAGTTCAAGGCCGGAGACATAACAGTAAGTTATCCAAAACCACAGAGAGGAGCTAGGACACAAGGCCAGGTCTGTCCGTGTTCCTGTCAGGTTTTCTTCCCTTTTTTCTCTACTGGACCCCGGACACAGAATCACCATTTAGAGATAGATCTTAATGAGGAAATAGACACTTTTCAGATAAATGGACCTGCTTCACCGACGGCGATTGCCACAAAACCAAGCTTATGGAAAAATAGGACAGATTGTCTTCCTTCCTCATGTATGAGGGAAGGGCCTAGCCTCACAGGCTGGCCTTGGCAAAGGCAGCGTGAGCCAGTTGTCCCACTAGCCTGGTTCTGTGATTGGGAGAGCAGGCAGTCTGGCTCCAGCAGTCCTTCTAGCTTGCATATGTGGGTGTGTGTTTCATTTCAGCACGAGGATGTGTGCTCACAGTGGAGGTCAGTGACATCTTGGAGTTGCACTGTTGCTTGAAAATGTCAACTGGAATGAATTATGAGCTGGCAGTAAAACAGGGATGCGTGATTAAGACGGCTATGAAAGGCTACAGACCTGCTTTTAGGACCCTGAAAAATCATTAGAGAGAGAGATAGAGAGATAGAGAGAGAGAGATAGATAGAGATAGAGAGATCTTAAAGAGGTTTTGACTGGGACAGATCAAATTTAAATGGAAGAGGAGGGGACCACAAGGGCCAGGAGATTTGAGACCAGGTCTTATAAGGAAAAGGTGAAGGAACTGGGAATATTTAACCAGGAGGGAAGATGACACAGATCTTCTTCAGACCTCCAAGCCTGTCATGGGCTGAAGCAGCTAGAAACAGGGATGATTTCATAAGGAAGCAGCTTTTAACCCTGCTCAAAGTAGAGCTATTTAGGGACACGGGTTCGATGGCTTGTCGGGGAACTAAAATCCCACATGCCGTGTGGCATGGCCAAAAAAAACAGAAAAAAAATTTTTAACTGACAAAACGTGAGTTCCCTGTCAGGCAAAAGGATAAAACAGAATCAGTTCATACAACTGGTGGGGACATTGCTGAGGGGATTCCTATACTGGTGGCAGGTCAGACTCAATGACCTTTGAGCTCTGGTACCAATAATTCTATGAAAAGGGGCAAGGCAGGTTTTATAAAGCTAGGGTCACATGGTCTATAATAATAACAAAACATCAATACAAAAATAGCTCTTTTTATTAAGCACCTATTAAGTACCAGGCATCACGCTAAGTGATTTATTGTGCATGATCGTATATTGGACTCTCAAGCCAAGGTTAGAACTGACTGAATTCTAATCCTGGCTCTCTCATTCAGTGAAGATGTGGTCTTTGGCAGATAATTTCTCCTGTCTGAACCCCATGTCCCTCTGTTGTACATTACCAACCCTGTAGGATTGCCAAGAGTGAAGTTTGGTAGGACCCCTTTTTAAGGAAAAAAACCTACACATTAATGGAAATGGCTATTAATAGAAAATCAAGTGTAGGAAAGAGACAGAGGTTGACTGAGGTTTGAGGAATCCTGACTTGTCTTTAAGAGAGTTGCTTACCACGGCCCCATCCTCAGCCTACAATACCCTCTTCTCCACCTTCAGGTTCTCACGACATCCATTTCAGGACTAGGCTTCTCCATAAGTATGGTGTGACAGGGGGCGAGCCAACTGAGATATTGATCACCTCAGCCCTTGGGGCCAAGGCTAGTTGCCTCCAAACTTCATCTATGTGGGCTAGTGTACCTGACAAATATTATTTTCTTTGAATGTTGTATGGTACAGAGAGATGAGGATTCAGTTAGAAAAGTAATGGTTTGTTCATCAGTAATTGAAACTGTCATAGCATTGTTGAGCAGATATAATACATAAACCAGCCCCCAGGAGTATCTTGGTTAGAAAGGAGTATCAGGAGGGTGACAGTGACTTAAGGACCCAAGGCAAAGAGGGTTGCCAGGATATCAGACACTTAACCAGGACAGCCAGTGTGACCAAAGAGAAATCTGAGGCTGCCTGGTACAGAGGAGGAGCCATGGCTGGGAGTCTGGAAAGGGACTTTCTTTGTGGCTATAGGTAAGCCACATTCCTCTCAGGACTTCATTTTCCCGAAGTATAAGATAGGTCTGACTGGAAGGTCTCTAAGGCCCTTTCGGCTCTGACCAGAAAGGCTATGCATTCCCCCTTGTCTCTAGGGTGCAAGGCCTCCCTGCAGGACTGTGAGACCACGTCCTCCGCAATACAGCCTGCTGTGCGTGTCTGAACATCCCCTTTGCACGTTCACCCTGACCTGCTAAGCAACGAGTTTGGCTCTGGCTTGAATCAGCGCTCTCACAATGTGTTTTCTTTTGCAGCAACAGCGGCACCTAGACCTCCTGACGATAACCAGCCCTGGTGAGTAGGTGTGGCCATTCTGCTTGAGCTTTTCCCTTATTTCCCAGAGTGATGCCTGGTTGTCTATCCAAATGCAATTCCTGCCCTCCTCCTTTGGCTTCCTGAATGAACAGCAGAGTTCTTGTGTCATGAATGATCCTTCTCCCCCATCCTCTACCCCACAGGCGGTTTCTTTTCTCTTCCCCAGCTCTGTGCCGCCTTGTCTTGACTCTGCAGATGGCAGGGTTGGTACTATGATGTTGCTGCCTATTCCAGGGCCAGGTTCTCCCCAGATCACTCAGTGGGTCCAGGTGTCAAGGAAGTGCCCTGGTCTCCTGAGAAATAAGCTTGAAGATCATGGGGAATGGGGAAACTGCTTGGTAGATGGCATGGAATGAAGGGAGGACAGTTAATGAGGAAAGGCCCGTCTGGGGAAGTGACCAGGTTTGGTCTCCTGTGACTCTTGTCACTCACCTTTAGGAAGGACAAGTCCCACAACAAAGCTATGGCCCTGGGATTTAAAGCTCCTTTCCTTCCCCTCGGTCTGGCATATAGCCCAGAGAAAAGTTGAGCAGTTTAGTTTTACCAGAAGGTATTTTATTTCAGTTTGGGAACTTGAGGCAAAACTGGCCAACAAGAGATGCTGTTCTCTCTTGGAATCCAAGGAGATGATGGTGCCAGCAGTGAGCATTCAAGAGTGGGTGTGGTGGTCCATCTTCATTCATTGGTGATGTTCTAAATATTTAATGGCCCCGGTGGCCCTCTACTGTGCTGGGCATTGACACTTTGTTTACCGGACTGTGGGGAGATGGCATCCTGAGGGAGGGACTGGTGTGGGGGGGTGGTCACATGGCAGGGTTGGGGAGCTCTAGGAGTGGCTAATTACCAATAAATATGGAGGTATTTCAGTATTTTAGTAACCAATATAGCTGTACCACGTCATCCTGCCTACCACCCAGCCTGTTGCTGTGTCCAGGGCCAATTGGCTCACAAGGAGATTGAGAAATTGTCCTCTGCAGGCACTATCTTAGCCCAAAGGCTGGTTATCTGTCTATGTAACTGGGATATAAGACAATGACTGCAAATGGAATTTGCATCCACCCAGTTCAGGTGGCCTTACTACATTTCCACCTGATAGATCTCTTTGAACTTGGGACTTCCGAAGAACAAAGATGAACTGGTTTGAAAACGTTCAGTCTAACCCATAGAATGAACTGTGTTTAACAAGTATCTAATTAACATATATAGAAATTCCAAATCATGGGCTAATAATATTAGAATGGCTCAGTTGTGTGACCTACCAATCCCTTCCCACTAAGGTGTTGGTAAGTGATTATCTTTGGCCCGTCCGTCCGGTTAGTTGCTTTCCTTCATGATTGTTTTCCGTTCTGCTCCACAAATGCTGACCCAGATTGCCTGCTTTCACATCCCAGTCTCATCTGGTCACACCCTGATATGATGCCGACATGTGAATTGGAGAGGTTTCTTGATCCGTCTTCAGTTGCTTCAGAAGGAGACTTTTAGACTCTGTTAACTGCATTTCTTTTGCACCAGCTCTTTCCGTTCCTAATTGCTACTGCACAAATTCAAGCAGAATAGTTGTGACTCTCAGTGCACTCTTTTTGGGCAAACTGTTAAGCACTGCCAGAGTTTGGAATGGTTTATAATTTTCCCTACTCTTAGATGAGAAAAGACTATTTTCTGGGTCAAAGCTTCTCAAAAGTCATGTTGCGTCACACGAGTATACAGTACTGCAAGTAGGCTACATTTGTGTGATATTGTAAGATATACACTCGTGATATATTGATCCACTCATCTCTCAGGGGTACAGGTAGGTCCCAGGATAACTGAGCTGCCAAGGTGGTAGCCTCTACTCCAGTGTACCAAGTGTTATCCATGTGTGTCATGACTTGGAAAGGTTAGGAAAGACCATTAGGCTGTGTATTACCTGGACAACTCTAGTCCATGTCAGAACCACTTCCCTCTACTGTCACTAACTGTCTCTCACTTTCAAAGTCATCTCCATTCCCCACCTCACCAGAAGCTGCTACAGCTAGCAAGGGGCATGCTACCTCTCTGGGGATGCCAGTGGGAGGTACCAGCTTGTTTGCACTCGTCACCAGACCATCCTCAACACAGAACTGCAGTCTGATTCTGCCACTCCTCATCAGCTAGGAGCCTTCAGAAATGCTGGCTGGGAATTTGGAAGCCTTAAAAACCTGTGTTATCTTCTTTAAACTCTTATTTTGTTCATCGTGAATAATTTTGAATTCACAGAAAAGAGTAGAGATAAAATGAGGAGTCATTTATTGACCCCCTCACCACCAAACAGCTTGGCTTTATCATATCAACATAGTGCCATATATGCTACAGAGGCCCCTATTACAAAAATTATAGATCTAGTTGAGACTTTTCTGTACTCCTAGCTGATTGCATCTCTCTCCCTTCACTCTATAGGTAATCACCGTAATAAATTCAATGATTTTCTATATCTATATATCCAAAAATGGGACTGGTATAAGTGGTATTGTTTTACAAATTCCTATAAGTGATGTCACACTATAAACGTCATACTGAACTTTTCCCTTACTTATTATACTGTAGAGATTAATTCCTGTGAATACAGGTAGCTCTGGTTCAATCATTTTAGCTGCTATGATTACATAGCAATTATGATTACATCACAATTTCTTTTTCCATTTTATTGATCATAATTTAGGTTATTTCCAGTTTTTTTGCAATTTTAAATAATACTACTTGGAGCTTTGTGCATAAGTATGAGAATTTATCTAGAGCATATAACTAGGAGAGGAATTCCTGATTGCATGCATCTTCAAATTTACTGTATAATGGCCAGTTGTTTTCTAAAGTAGTTGAACAAATTGATACTTCAAAGTATAAGAACAGCAAAGTATAATAGTTTCCATTTCTCTGAATCCTCCACACTTGGAATCATCAGACATAAATCTTTACCAGTCATCATGATAAATGTAAAATGTTATCCCATTGTTTTTATAATATGTGTTTCCCTGATTACTGGTGGGGTTTAATATCTTTTCATATGTTTATTGGCCACTTTGCTTTCTTCTGTGAACTGACTTTTCATATCATTTTTCAATTTTCTCTTGGGTTGTTTCTTTTTATTGACTTCTAATTCTTTGTTATTCTGCATGTTGATACTTTGTCACTTAACGTGCATTGCAAATATCTTACCCCAGATGGTGGCCTGTGTTTTTTGATTTATGATGTATTTTGATTTATGGAAGGTTTTTTTTTATTTTAATGTAGTTGAATGTATGAATATTGCTTTATGAACTTTGCTTTTATGACTTATTTAAGAAATCCTTCCCTACCTGAATATCATATTCTCCTGTATTCTAAAAATTGTCAAGTTTTACATCACACTTGGGTATTTATCTCATTTAGGACTGATCATTGTGTATGATATGAGCTGGGGATTTAATTTGTTGTTTACATGTGGATAACCCATTATCTCAGTGTCATTCAACAACTAGTTCATTCTTTCTTCCACTTATTAGCAACTACACATGATGATGATGATGATGAAGAGCCAATTGACTTTTCCTACACAGCTTATAAATTTTTGTGTTCTCCTGTTTATTGCATCTCAAGATTTTCCTGTTACCTTATTAAAGTAGACCCCTTAATAACTGTTTTAGTGAGAGTCCATGAGAAACGATTTTAATCTATATATGTTCTTATTTTGACTTATCTTTGGGATGATAGTTTGGCAAGGTATAAATTCTAGCTTGAGGAGGACTTCCCTTCATTCTTTGAACTTTTTTTTTTCATTTTTTTCTGGCATCCACAGTTGCTAATAAGAAGTCTGCCATTATTTGTTTATGGTAATTTATCTTTTCTTGGGTAGGTTTAAAGACTTTCCTTTTGATCTTCATGCTCTGCTTTTGCACTTTAATGTGTCTGGATGTGAATTTATTTCTGTTTACCCTGCTTGGTACTCTGAGTAGTCTTTCTACCTGAGAGTCTATGTCTGTCTTTATTTTTTTTTGTTTTTTTGTTTTTTTTGTGTGTGTGTGGTACACGGGCCTCTCACTGTTGTGGCCTCTCCCGTTGCGGAACACAGGCTCCGGACGCACAGGCTCAGCGGCCATGGCTCACGGGCCCAGCCGCTCCACGGCACGTGGGATCTTCCCGGACTGGGGCACGAACCCGTGTCCCCTGTATCAGCAGGCGGACTCTCAACCACTGTGCCACCAGGGAAGCCCCTATGTCTTTAATTCTGAGAAATTATTGGCAAATTATCCCTTCAAAGATTGCCTTTTCTTCATTCCTTTGATTCTCTTCTTCAATAATTTCTATTAGATGAATGTTGGAGTCTCTCAAGTGGCCCTCCATGATTTTTTACTAATTTTTCATAATTTTTAGCATTTTATTTTACTGCACTGATTCTGAGTTCCCCACAAGTAACTTGAATTCATAAATTCACTTTTTGACCATATCTAGTCTGGATTATTTTCCTGTCTTTTTCAATATTTCAGTGATTATTTTTAATTTCCAAGATTTCTAATTTTGTGCATATCCACCTGCTCTTGTTTTATTTCTGCCTGTTCTGTTTCATAATTTCTTATTCTGTTTTAACATTTTCATTTGTTTCTTCGAACATCTTCAATATGCTTATTTTAAAATCTTTGTTCTATAAAATAAGTTTCATCTGGAGTGAATTCAAGTTATAACTGTTGATTTTATTTAGTATCATTTTTAACATTTAATTTCTTCATGTGTTTTGAAATTTTACTTTGTAATATCACTTTGAGAAGGAAGTTTTCTGTTACTCTCTCTCCCCAGCCCTGACCACCACCACCACCCCTCCCCCCCACCCCTGCAAACTCCCACTATGCTCACATATCCCTATATGGTGGATTTTGCAGTTGACTCTACCCATATTTTCAGTATAGGATCTGGTAAATATTGGGGATATGGAGAACTGGTGACAAAAAGTCAGCAGGATAGTATAACTTTGCTTCTGTTTCTTTTGTCTATATTCCTTGCCTCTCTAGGCCTACAGCACACAGGAGCTGTCTGTGTGCTGTAGGCCTAGAGAGGCAAGGAATATAGACAAAGGAAACAGAAGCAAAGTTTCTGCAGCAGCCTTTTTTTTTCCTAGGCTTCTTTCATAACAGGGGAGCCCCACCCTAGATCCTTGTTCTAAGCAGAAGACCTTGTCTCTGATCCTCATCTCCTATAGAGCATTTTAGGAGGCTCATAGGAGTCCAACTTTCAGCTGCTACTGCCTGCTGCTATATCCAGATCTCAACAAACAAGTAACCTCAGGATCATGTATCCTTTTGCATTTCTGTACTTTTCAGCTTCATGGAGATATGTCTCTTGCAGTGGAGCCCAACTACATATTTTCATTTCTTTTTTTCATATATTATTCAATATTACTATTCGATGGGAATGAATGGGCTTACTGAAGCATGAACTTATTTAGTCATGTGGCCCAGAAGTCCAACTACAGTTTTTTTCTTACTTTTTGGAAAGTTTATTCTCCTATAACCTCTTCAGCAGAAGGGAGGCAGTATGAGGAAATATTTTTCTCCTATCCAAGTGAGACTTTTATCACCAGATTGATGAAAGAGACTGTTATTTTTTGGGACTTCCCTGGTGGTCCAGTGGATAAGACTCCGCGCTCACAATGCAGGGGGCCCAGGTTTGATCCCTGGTTGGGGAACTAGATCCCGCATGCATCCCTCAACTAAGAGTCTGCATGCCGTGGCTAAGAATCCGCATGCCACAACTAAGAAGTCTGCGTTTCACAACTAAAGATCCCGCATACCACAATGAAGGTCCCTCATGCTGTGACTAAGACCCAGCACAGCCAAAATAAATAATAAATAAATAAATATTTTTTAAAAAGAGAGACAATTACTTTTTGCATGTGTATATACAAATATATATGTAATTTAAAAAATAAAATTATAATGATCCTATATAAAATATATAGGAATATAATGTGAACTTTTTTTTAAATATTGTTAAATATTCTCAGAGGGACTTTTATATAGCTGAAAAGCATTCTATATTAAATTTATCTATTATTGTATATTAAATTGTCCCTGATGATTTAATTATAAATAATACCACAGTGAACATTCTTGTATAAAGATTTTTGTGTGCATCTTTAATTATTTCTTTAGGAAAAATTCCTAGAATGAGAATTACTAAGAAAAGTTATACATAGTTCACTAATCATGACAGACTAAGTCACACCAAAGTAATAATGACATCAAAATTAGAGAGACTTAAAAAATAAAGGTTTATTTGTTACATTTGGTACATGTCTCTCATGGACTGGAGTCGGTTCTGCTCTACTTCATCTTTACTCTGGCACCCAGGCTGACCAAGCATCCTTTATTTGGAACATTGCTCTATGTCTTAGTTTGGGTTCCCTAAGAAGCAGAACTTGAGACAAAGATTTTAATGCAAGTAGTTTATTTGGGAGGTGATCCCAGAGACCTTGGCGGGAGGTAGGGAAGTGATACAAGAAAATGAAGAAAGCTAAGAAAGGTTCGTTATCAAGCAAGCTACCACTGACGGCAAGTGGAATTTAATCCTACAGGGAAACCCTGGAAGTCAGTGTGGAAAATAAACCTCAGAGTTATCCCTTAGGGGCAAAGGAGTGGGAGAGAGGGTGGGGGTGTTAATTCCCTGACACTTCCAATCTGCTCAATGTATGGACATAGCAGATTCCAGTGGCCCAAGAAAGCCCTCAGGAGAGGTTTGCAGATGTCGGCAATTGGAAAGTATTCAATATGTGCAGAAATAATAAGTGCCGGGAGAATATGTGAGGTTGCAGAAAAGTGCTGACAGCACCTGCCATATGGGTAGTCATGGCAGAGGGAAAAGGGAGAGATGGTGAGCCATGTACCTTCTCTTAAAAATTTTTAGAAGGGGTCACTTTTTCCCAGATTTCCTATATCAAAGCAGTCATATGACCACTTCTAATTCAACAAGGTAGAGATGCAGAATCTTCCTACAGGGAAGGGCACTGCATTGAGAAGAGCTAGAATATTTGGCCATGATGATTATATCTTTTCACACTTCTAGAAAGATTTTGTGTTCCCACCATCAAGTTAAAAGTGCTGGTCATAGCTTTAAAAAAAATAACACCTTTATTGAGATATAATTCATATGCAATAAAATTCATCCTTTAAAGGACACCATTTAGTGGTTTTCAGTACATTCACAGAATTGTACAATCATAACCACTAATTCCAGAACATTATTATTACTCCAAAAAGGAACTCTGTACCCATTCGCAGCCACCCCCCATTTTTGCCTTCCCCTAGGCCCTGGCAACCACTAATTTACTTTCTATCTCTAGGGATTTGCTTATTCTAGACATCTCATATAAATGGAATTGTACAGTATGTGGCCTTTTGTGACCGGATTTTTTTCACTTAGCATAATGTTTTCAAGGTCCATCCATATTATAGCATGTATCAGTACTTCATTCCTTTTTATTGCCAAATAATATTCCATTGTATGGATATATCACAACTTGCTTACCCATTCATCTAGTGGTGAACATTTCAGTTGTTTACATTTTTGGCTACTGTAAATAATGCTGCCATAGATATTTGTGAGCAAGTAAAAACTATGTTTTTCATTCTCTTGGACATATACCTAGGAATGGAATGGCTGGATCATTTGGTAAATGTTAAGGTAAACATTTTGAGAAACTGCCCCTGTTTTCTAAAGTAGCTGTGCCATTTTGCATTCTCATCAGCAATGTAAGATGTTCCTAATTTCTCTGCATCCTCTCTTGTGATCTATCTTTTGATTATAGTCATCCTAGTGGGTGTAAAGTGGTATCTCACAGTAATTTTGGTTTGCATTTTCCTAAAGACTTATGACGTTGAACATATTTTCACGTGCTTATTGGCCATTTGTATATCTTCTTTGGAGAAATGTTTAGTCAAGTTATTTTCCCTTACTCATTTAAATTAGGTTATATTTTGTCTTTTTATTGTTGAGTTGTAAGAGTTTTTAAATGTATACTCTGAGTACAGATACATGATTTGCAAATATGTTTTCCTGTTCTGTGGGTTGTCTTTTCACTTGCTTGATGTTCTTTAAAGCCAAATTTTTTTTTTATTTTGATGAAAGTTCAATTTATCTATTTTGTTGCTTTTGTTGCTTATACTTCTGGTATCATATCCAAGAAAACATTGCCTAATGTCACAAAGATGTACTCCTATGAGTTAATTTTTATATGATATAAGACTCCAATTTGTCTCTTTTGCATGTGATTGTCCAGTTTTGCTAGCACCATTTGTTGAAAAAAAAACCCTGTTCTTTCCCCTGTTGATTTATCTTGGCACCCTTGTCAAATGGTCATTAACTTTTTGATGACATAGACTAAAAGGACAGCATTTAGGAAGTATCTAAATGTTAACACTCAGTGCCAGAACTGTGTTAGGCGCTCTACATGTATTTTTCATATAATTCTCCCCACTGTCCCATAGGCAGGCATCATCTTTCCTGATTGCAAATGAGAAAGGAAGGTGCTGCTCCATTAGAATTGCCCACATAAATACATTTAATAAGTGAGTGATGGAGTCAGGATTCAAATACAGATCTGTCTGATCCTAAATCCTTTACCTTTTCTACTGCTACATATAAATATTACTTCATGTGTGATATTGGCCCACAGAGTCTTCTTTCTCAGACAGAATTAAAGCTGACCTACTTTGCTGGTGATAAGGAAAGTCTGAAATGTTGGGGACATCATAGTCATGGGGCTTTTCCACTAACTAGGCTGCATCCTGAAGAGACAATTGATTTCCTTAAAATATCACAGAAACTTCCAGAAAAAAATCACAGATTTGTTCGTGATTGCAAATATCTACACAAAAAAATGTATCCCCTCTTAACCTTGTTAAAACAATACCTATGTTAAATGGTGACTGAACCTGCTGACCATTACATGACAACTTTGGGCTTTGTCTCCAGTTAAAGTCCCCCATGATGTACATGTAGCCCCTCTGAAGACTAAAGGAACAAGAGAGGCCAAACTAGCCATTATTCCTGCTTCATGGACATTTTTAGAGCCAGCAAAGCCTATGGAGCCAGTCCAGAGGGGCCAGGACCAGATGTGAAGCCAAGCCAGGGTGCTCCCGACCTCACGGCCAGAAAGTTAGCAGCACAGTGAATACACACAGAGAGGATGGTTCAAAAAATGCATGCACTTCATTAAAACAACCTTAAAGAGATCTTTAAAGGAGATAAACAAATTACTCCTAGCCCCACAGCCTTAGCACAATAAAAAACCTAATTCTATTTATACATTTTTCCCTTTCAGTTCTTGTCTATATGCAGAAACATATTTACATAATTGCAACCACAGTAAGTTTTTATGTACATCTTTTTTCACTTAACATTATTTCATAAACAATCTTCATGTTGCGATGTAGTTTGCATATTTACCATCTTTTTATAATAACTTTCTCTATTAAAAAATTGCACATGCCCATAGTACAAATTTTGAAAAACACAGATAAGTTAAAAAGATGAAATATCAGTTATCTCCCAGAGGCAATCACTGTTTAATATTTTAATACATTTACTTTTTTGCCTTTTTTTCTATGCATGTATAATTTTGTTTTACATAGTTGAGATCATATAGAATATAAAATTTTATCCTGATTTTTCACTTAATATTACAACAGAAATATTTTCCCATGCCAATGATATTGGATATTTGACTTTATTTTAGTTTTTCCATCTTATGAATAATTTATCAACCTTTGTGTATATAGCTGTGTCTACATTTTAGCTTATTGTCTTAAGATAAATTAGTAGGGATGGAATTACTAGATCCATGAGCATTTTAAAGGCACACTTATTCTTAAAAGCTCTACTCTCTTCCATCTTTTAAACGTAACCTGGTTTACAAAAATACACGTCTTATTGTTGTGCAGTTGTGTTACTTCCAGATGTTTTTCTCTTATAAATGACTCTACCGTAAAATTATTTGTGAAAAAAGCTTTTACTTCTTTTGCATAAGTTTTTTATCTGGCTGTTTTCAAAGTATAATTGCTGGACCAAAGAGCATTAATATGTTTAAGGAATTATTAAGTCTTACTGCCAACTCATTTTCCAGAAAGGTTGTATCAGTTTACATTCCCACTTCCAGCCAGAGAACAGGAACTAGGCTTAACAGATACAGAGCAGGATGCCAGCCTTACCTGGGAGTCAACTTTCAACAGTAGTCAAAGTATGGATCCAGGTAGACCTGGGTTCCAATCTTGATTCTCCCACTTCTTGGCTCCAAGCTCTTAAGAAAATTATTTAACTACTTTGTGGCTTAGTTTTTCATTAAATATGGATGGTTACACCTACTTCACAGGAATGAAATGAAGATTAAGTGAGGTAATCATGGCAGTAAAGCCCCTAGCATATTATTAATATTAGCATGAAAATGCTATACACACTAGAGGCCAGAACAGCTTTATTGATCAAACTAGGCCTTTATAATGGGGTTTGAGAGAAAGAGGAAAGCTTATCTGGCCTTAGCTGGGAGGACATTTGTTCTTTTGGTTCTCATTGGTTCAGGGACTAGAGCACTAAACCTGCAGGCTAAAGGTCTACAACAGTGTTAGGCTGTCTCTGCACTGCTAAAATGTATGTAGGCAAGTGTGATACACCCTGGCCTGAAGCAGTGCAATTACAATCGCCCCAGTCTAGCCAGGAGATAGAATAAGAAATTAGTAATTTATACATCTGAGTTGTCATTTCCTTCATGGGGATGGCAGAGAAGGGGAGTACTGATTTTCTCTCATTAGTCATTATATTAGGTGTCCACGGGAGTACTGTATTTTAAAGTCCTTCCCAAAGAAGTAACCATTATTTTTATTTATTTATTATTATTATTTTACATTTTCAAAGAAGTTTTGGAGAAATTACCAAAACATTTTGATATCAAGGATAATTGTTATTTCTCTCTTTTCTCTCATTCTCTCTCTCTTTTTTTAACCTGTATGGGGGGGGGGGCGAGAACTTTCTAAAAATTGTATTTATTTATTTATTTTTATATATACATGTATCTATTCTTTTTCAAATTCTTTTAGGGTCTTACAGAATATTGAGCAGAATTCTCTGTGCTCTATAGCAGGTTCTTGTTGGTTATCCATTTTAATTTTAAAAAAAAAGATTTTTACTGCCGTTTACTATATTTTAATTTATTTATTTATGTTTTTAATTTTTGGCCACACCATGTGCGGCACGTGGGATCTTAGTTCCGCAACCAGGGATCGAACCCACACCCCCTGTATTGGAAGGTGAACTCTTAACCACTGGACCACTGAGGAAGTCCCTGGTTATCCATTTTAAATATAGCAGTGTGTACCTGTCAATCCCAAACTCCCTAACTATCCCTCCCCTCCCCACACTTCCCCCGGGTAGCCATAAGTTCATTCTCTAAGTCTATGAGTCTGTTTCTGTTTTGTAAATAAGTTCATTTGTATCATTGTTTTTAGATTTCACATGTAAGCGATATCATACAATATTTATCTTTCTCTGTCTGACTTCCTTCACTCAGTATGACAATTTCTCGGTCTATCCATTTTGCTGCAAATGGCATTATTTCATTATTTTTAACGGCTGAGTAATATTCCATTGTATATAGGTACCACATCTTCTTTATCCATTCTTCTGTCAAAGGACATTTAGGTTGCTTCCATGTCTTGGCTATTGTAAACAGCGCTGTAATGAACATTGGGATGCATGTATCCTTTCGGACCATGTATTTCTCTGGGTTTATGCCCAGGAGTGGGATTGCAGGATCAAGTGGTAGTTCCATTTTTAGTTTCTTAAGGAACATCCATACTGTTCTCCATAGTGGCTGCACCAATTTATCTTCCCGTGTGTGGTAAGAACTTTTAAGATCTACTCTCCTAGCAACTGTCAAGTGTGCAGTATGGTATTGTTAACTATAGTCATCATGTTGTACATTAGATCTCCAGAACTTATTCATCTTATAACTGGAAGTGTGAACCGTTTGACCACCATTACCTATATCCTCCACCCTCTAGCCCCTAACAACCACTAATCTACTCCCTGTTTCTATGAGTTTGGTGTTTTAGATCCCACATATGAAATCCTACAGTATTTGTCTTTCTCTGTCTGACTTATTTCACTGAGTGTAATGCCATGAAGCCTCATCTGTGTTGTCAGAAATGGCAGGATTTCACTCTTTTATGGCTGAAATATATGTATATTGCATTTTGGACACTTAGATTGTTTCCACATCTTGGCTATTGTAAATAATGCTACAATGAACATGTGGATGCAGATAGATTTTTGAGACAGTGATTTCATTTCCTTTAGATATATAACCAGAAGTGGGATTGCTGGACCATATGGTAGTTCTGCTTTTAATTTTTTGAGGAACTTCTATACTGTTTTTCAGAGTGACTGTACCAATTTACATTCCCACCAACAGTACACAAATCCTTGCCAGCACTTATAATCTCTTTTTGATAATAGCCATTCTAACAAATGTAAGGTGATACCTCACTGTGGTTTTGATTTGCATTTCCCTGGTAATAAGTGATGTTGAGCAGCTTTTCCTGTACTTTGGCCATATGTGTGTCTTTTTGGAAAAATGGCTATTCAGGTCCTCTGCCCATTTTAACTCACTTTTTCTTGTTGCTTTGTTTGTTTCGTTTTTGTTGTTGTTTGTTTTTGCTATTAAGTTATATGAGTCCTTTCTTATATTTTTTGAATATTAACCCTTTATCAGATATATGGTTTGCAAATATTTTCTCCCATTCCATAGGTTGTCCTTTCATTTTGTTTCTGCACTTTTGCTGTGCAGAAACTTTATAATTTGACACAGTCTCATTTGTTTATCTTTGTTTTGTTGCTTGTGCTTTTGGTGTCATAGCCAAAAAGATCATTGCCAAGACCAATGTCAAAGAGATTTTCCCCTATGTTTTCTTCTGGGACTTTTACAGTTTCAGATCTTACATTTAAGTCCTTAATCCATTTCAAGTTAATTTTTGTGAGTAATGTAAGATAGGAGTTCAATTTAACTCTTTTGCAAGTGCATATGAGTATCCAGTTTTACCAACACCATTTATTGATTAGATTATCTTTTCTACATTGTGTATTCCTGGCTCCCTTGTCAAATATTAGTTGACTGTATATGCATGGGTTTATTTCTGAGCTCTTGATTCTGTTCCATTGGTCTATGTGTGACTAATAGTGACTATGGAGATTGAAGTATTTTATGCTAGTACCATACTATTTTGATTACTATAGCTCTGTAGTAGATTTTGACATCAGGAAGTGTGATGCCTCCAGCTATCTTCTTTCTCAAGATTGCTTTTTTGGTTCCTACAAATTTTAGGAATTTAAAAAATTCCTATAAAAAATACAAATTGGAATTTTGATAGGGATTGCATTGAATCTATAGGTGGCTTTGGTTAGTATGGACATTTTAAAAAGATTAATTCTTCCAATCCATGAACATGGGATATATTTCCAGTTATTCATATCTTCTTCAATTACTTTCATCAATGTCTTAAAGTTTCCAGCATAAAGATCTTTCATCTCCTTAGTTAAATTTATGCCTAGATAGCTGCACCACCAGAGGGAAGACAGCAGAAGCAAGAAGAAGTACAATCCTGCAGCCTGTGGAACAAAATCCACATTCGCAGAAAGATAGACAAGATGAAAAGGCAGAGGGCTATGTACCAGTTGAAGGAACAAGATAAAACCCAAGAAAAACAACCAAATAAAATGGAGATAGGCAACCTTCCAGAAAAAGAATGCAGAATAATGATAGGGAAGATGATCCAGGACCTCGGAAAAAGAATGGAGGCAAAGATCAAGAAGACGCAAGAAATGTTTAACAAAGACCTAGAAGAATTAAAGAACAAACAAACAGAGATGAACAATACAATAACTGGAATGAAAAATACACTAGAAGGAATCAATAGCCGAATAACTGAGGCAGAAGGACAGATAAGTGACCTGGAAGACAGAATGGTGGAATTCACTGCTGTGGAACAGAATAAAGAAAAAAAGAATGAAAAGAAATGAAGACAGACTAAGAGACCTCTAGGGCAACATTAAATGTAACAACATTCACATCATAGGGGTCCCAGAAGGAGAAGAGAGAGAGAAAGGACCTGAGAAAATATTTGAAGAGATTATAGTCGAAAACTTCCCTAACATGGGAAAGGAAATAGCCACCCAAGTCCAGGAAGTGCAGAGAGTCCCATACAGGATAAACCCAAAGAGAAACATGCCAAGACACATAGTAATCAAATTGGCAAAAATTAAAGACAAAGAAAAATTATTGAAAGCAGCAAGGGAAAAACAACAAATAACATACAAGGGAACTCCCATACAGTTAACAGTTGATTTCTCAGCAGAAACTCTACAAACCAGAAGGGAGTGTTAGGACGTATTTAAAGTGATGAAAGGGAAGAACCTACAACCAAGATTACTCTACCAAGCAAGGATCTCATTCAGATTCAATGGAGAAATCAAAAGCTTCACAGACAAGCAAAAGCTAAGAGAATTCAGCACCACCAAACCAGCTCTACAACAAATGCCAAAGGAACTTCTCTAAGTGGGAAACACAAGAGGAGAAAAGGACCTACAAAAACAAACCCAAAACAATTAAGAAAATGGTAACAGGAACATACATATCGATAATTACCTTATACGTGAATGGATTAAATGCTCCAACCAAAAGACGCAGGCTCGCTGAATGGATACGAAAAGAAGACCCATATATATGCTGTCTACAAGAGACCCACTTCAGACCTAGGGACACATACAGCCTGAAAGTGAGGGATGGAAAAAGATATTCCATGCAAATGGAAATCAAAAGAAAGCTGGAGTGCCAATACTCATATATGATAAAATAGACTTTTAAAAAAAGAATGTTAAAAGAGACAAAGAAGGACACTACATAATGATCAAGGGATCAATCCAAGAAGAAGATATAACAATTATAAATATATATGCACCCAACATAGGAGCACCTCAATACATAAGGCTACTGCTAACAGCTATAAAAGAGGAAATCGACAGTAACACAGTAATAGTGGGGGATTTTAACACCTCACTAACACCAATGGACAGATTATCCAAACAGAAAATTAATAAAGAAACACAAGCTTTAAATGACACAATAGACCAGATAGATTTAATTTATATTTATAGGACATTCCATCCAGAAACAGCAGATTACACTTTCTTGTCAAGTGCACATGGAACATTCTCCAGGATAGATCACATCTTGGGTCACAAATCAAGCCTCAGTAAATTTAAGAAAATTGAAATCATATCAAGCATCTTTTCTGAGCAAAACGCTGAGATTATAAATGAATTACACGAAATAAAATGTAAAAAACACAAACACATGGAGGCTAAATAATACGTTTACCTAGGAAGACAAAAGACCTGTATGCAGAAAACTATAAGACACTGCTGAAGAAATTAAAGATGATACAAACACCTGGAGAGATATACCATGTTCTTGGATTGGAAGAAGCACTATTGTGAAAGTGACTATACTACCCAAAGCAATCTACATATTCAATGCATCCCTATCCAATTACCAATGGCATTTTTTTGAACAGAACTAGAACAAAAATCTTAAAATTTGTATGGAGACACAAAAGACCCCGAATAGCCAAAGTAGTCTTGAGGGAAAAAAATGGAGCTGGAGGAATCAGACTCCCTGACTTCAGACTATAATACAAAGCTACATTACTTAAGAGAATATGGTACTGGCACAAAAAGAGAGATATAGATCAATGGAACAGGATAGAAAGCCCAGAGATAAACCCACGCACCTATGGTCAACTAATCTATGACAAAGGAGGCAAGGATATGCAATGGAGAAAAGACAGTCTCTTCAATAAGTGGTGCTGGGAAAACTGGACAGCTACATGTAAAAAAATGAATTTAGAACACTCCCTTACACCATACACAAAAATAAACTCAAAATGGTTTAGAGACCTAAATGTAAGACCGGACACTATAAAACTCTTAGAGGACAACATACAAAGAACCCTCTTTGACATAAATCACAGCAAGATCTTTTTTGATCCACCTTCTAGAGTAATGGAAATAAAAACAAAAATGAATGAATGGGACCTAATGAAACTTAAAAGCTTCTGCAAAGCAAAGGAAACTACAAGCAAGATGAAAAGACAACCCTCTGAATGGGAGAAAATATTTGCAAACAAATCAACGGACAAAGGATTAATCTCCAAAATATATAAACAACTCATGCAGCTCAACATCAAAAACACAAACAACCCAATCCAAAAATGGGCAGAAGACCTAAATCGATATTTATCCAAAGAAGACATACAGATGGCCAAGAAGCACATGAAAACTGCTCAACATCACTAATTTTTAGAGAAATGCAAGTCAAAACTACAATGAGGTATCACCTCACACCAGTTAGAATGGGCATCATCAGAAAATCTACAAACAGCAAATGCTGGAGAGGGTGTGGAGAAAAGGGAACCCTCTTGCACTGTTGGTGGGCATGTAAATTGTTACAACCACTATGTAGAACAGTATAGAAGTTCCTCAAAAAACTAAAAATAGAATTACCATATGACCCAGCAATCCCACTACTGGGCATATACCCAGAGAAAAACATGATTCAAAAAGACACGTGCACCCCAATGTTCATTGCAGCACTATTTACAATAGCCAGGTCATGGAAGCAACCTAAATGCCCATCTACAGACGAATGAATAAAAAAGATGTGGTACATATATACAATGGAATATTACTCAGCCATAAAAAAAGAATGAAATTGGGTCATTTTTAGAGACTGGGATGAATCAAGAGACTGTCATACAGAGTGAAGTAAGTCAGAAAGAGAAAAACAAATATTGTATATGAACGCATATATGTGGAACCTAGGAAAATGGTACAGATGAACCAGTTTTCAGGTCAGAAATTGAGACACTGATGTAGAGAACAAATGTATGGACACCAAGGGGCAAAAGCAGTGGTGGGTGGGGGGATGGTGGTGTGATGAATTGGGAGAGTGAGATTTGACATATATACACTAATATGTATAAAATGGATAAGAACCTGCTGTATAAAAAAATAAAATAAAATTTTTTAAAAAAAGGAGTTGGAGACATGAGTGAGTTGCACTTGTTAATTTACCTCAAGCAGACAGGCCACTGTAAAATATATATATATATGCCTAAGTATTTTATTGGTTTTGATGCTATTGCAGATAGAATTGTTTTCTTTATCTCTCTTTAGATAGTTTGTTGTTAGTATATAGAAATACAATGCAACTGATTTTTGTATGTTACTTTTGTATCCTGCAACTGTACTGAATTAGTTCTAAACCGTTTTTTGGTGGAAGCTTTAGGGTTTTCTGTGCATCAGATCATGTTATATGCAAAGAGAGACAATTTTACTTCTTGCTTTCCAATTTATATGCCTTTGATGTCTTTTTCTTATTAATTGCTCTGGCTAGGACTTCCAATACTATATTGAATAGGTGTGATGAGAGTAGGCACCCTTGTTTTGTTCCTGATCTTAGAGAAAAAGTTTTAAACCTTTCACTGTTGAGTAAGATGCTAGCTGAGGGTTTGTCATATATGGACTTTATTATGTTATGTTCCTTTTTTCCCAATTTTTTGAAAGCTTTTATCATTAAAGGATGTTGAATTTTATAAACACTTTTTCTGCATCTATTGAGAGGATCATAAGATGTATCCTTTCTGTTAATGGAGTGTATCATTAATTGAGTCACATGTTGAACCATCCTGCACCCCATAGGTAAATCCCATTTGATCATGGCGCATGATCCTTTTAATGTGCTGTTGAATTTTGTTCGCTAGTTTTTTGTTGAGAATTTTTGCATTTATATTCATCGAGGATATTGGCTTGTAGTTTTCTTTTCTTGTAATGTCCTTACCTGCCTTTATATGAGGGTAATGCTGGCCTCATAAAATGAGTTTGGGAGTGTTCCCTCCTCTTCAATTTTTTGTAAGAGGTTGAGAAGGATTAGCATTAATTCCTCTTTAAATGTTTGGTAGAACTCATCTGTGAAACTGTCTGATCCTGGCTGTTCTTTTCTGGGAGATTTTATATTATTGCTTCAATCTCTATAGTCACTATTAGTCTGTTCAGATTTTTTGTTTCTTCCTGATTCATTATCGGTAGGTTGTATATTTCTAGGAATTTATCCATTTTTTTCTAGGTTATCTGATTTTTTGGCAATAATTGTTTATAGTAAGAAATATCTTAATCTGTTCCAGATAAACACAGAAGCAGGCACATGCTCTCTGCACTTTTTATTCATTTACTTATCTATTTATTTATTGTGCATGTGTGCAACATCAGGGTGTAAGTAGAAGAGCAAGAGATTTGTAGTACATACATACATGGTGTGTTCAAATCCTACATCTTCCACTTACAGTTTGACTTTGGGAAGGTCTAGTAGCTTTTTTGTGCTTTACTTTCATTTTACCATCTTTAAAAGAGCAGGATGATGATAACACTTCTTAACATTTTGTGAAGATTAGACATAGTATGTGTAAAGTGGCTAGAATAGTAAAGTGCGTGACCCATAGTAGATTTTAAATAAATAGTTGTTATTGTGATTGCATTGCTTTGTGACAGATTACCCCGAAGCCTGGCAGTCTCAGACAAGAAGGGATGTTTATTATTTCACACAGTTTGTGTGGGTCATGAATCTAGTGGCAGCTGGGATAGGTGGGTTTGGCTCAGGACCTCTCATGAGGTTGTAGGCAAGGTGTCAGCCAAGGCTCTAGTTATCTGAAGGCTTGAGTGGGGCTAGAAGATCATCTTTCAAGATAACTCACACGCATGGATGGCAAGTTGGTGCTGTTTTTGGCCAAGAAGCTCAGTTCCTTGCCACATAAGCTTCTCTATAGGGTTGCTTGAGTATGCTCACAATATGGCAACTGATCTCCTTCAGAGTGACTAATCCAATAGACAGATGGTAGAAGCTGCAGTGTTTCTTTATGGGATAGCCTAGGAAGTTATACCTCATCATTCTATAATATCCTATTAATTACATAGTTCAGCCTATTCACTGTGGGAGGAGACTATACCAGGGCATGAATACTAGGAAGAAGTGAGAATCATTCAGGCCCACCTTGGAGACTGACTACCAAAATGCTAATGATGATGATTATGATTATCAATACTATAACTCTGGTTCCTTTCAGACCCACTTCCCTTTTCTCATTCCTCCAAGGATTCTCCCCATACTCCCAGGGTATGTGAGTAATGGCTTGTCTTTTTGAGATTGGCAGGGGTTTCTGAGAAAAGTGTTAAGAATTGTCTAGCTGCTGTGTCTTTCATAAATAAACAGCTGCATTTGTCCATCTGTGTCTTTCTGTATAACATAGACCTAAACTATAAGGGCCTTTGCCTTGGCCACAAAAGTGAGAAATATTTTTGGTTCAATGGACTAAGAGAAGTGAAATCTCTCATTTAGGAAAAGAAGGTTGTATACCCCAATATCCAATTCCCAATTTATATCAAAGCCCTCTGCACTCTTGGTAAATGGGTGGTGGGCTGCCACTGAGTTGAGGCAAGGTGTGATCCAAGTACATGTACTTGAAATTCCTAGAGACTAAGGACACAGTGACATGTCATAGAGGGTGGTGCATATCTTTCATTCTCTGGTCTAAAACATTATCAGGGACAGTGATGAGGATAGGCTTGAAGAATGTGGGAGTTTTCCCTTAACAAGATTTACTGACCTGCCATTACCAGTGCTTACTCAGCACTGTTGGAACAGAAAAAGTGTTACTATAACAAAAAAAAAAACAAAAAAAAAACAAAAAAAGGAGAGAGAGAGAGAGGGAGAAGGAAAGAAAGAAATTCTAGTAGCATACAACAAAAATTTTGAGATTAGCTGGACCCAGGTTCAAATCTCATCTCTACCATTTACCCTTTAATGATTTTAGACAAAATGCAACCTCTCAGACATTCAGCTCTTTCATTCCTAACATGGGGCTGATAATATTGACCTCAAAGTGTTGTTGTATTAGATGAGATAATGTATCTGGCATAAATTAAGTCCTTCTTTGAGGATGATCACGCCAGATAACGTTTTTTTTTTTCTTACTAACTTAGCACCAGCCTATTAGGTTATTCTCTGAAATGCCAGAAAAGTCTGTCTTTGGCACTTGCAGTACAATTTCCTCCCCTCCAGATGATGGTTGAATCACTGTCTTATAAACCAGGTACACTTCTCTCCAGAAACTGAAAAATAAATAAATAAATAAAGGGAAATCAGCCCAGCCCAGCTGAATTTCATCCTTGGATGGATGGCTGGATGTCCTTCAGAAGGTTTCCCTTCTGGTAAAGATTATTGGGAGACTGGTTTGTTAAAGAGTTTTTAATCACAATGATGAAAGGAGAATTGGTGGTTTTCAGCTGCTTTTTGGGGAAACAAACCTTGTATTTCCCACACCAATTGTAATTGAATTTGTGAGGTGGGCTCAGTTCCAGCCTTAGACAGTGCATTGGGAAGCATCTAGTATCACTTCGCTCCCCTCTCTTAAAGACCAGGACCTGATGACTAGCTGTCTCCCATGCTCTGGCCTCTACCCGTGTTTTATTCTCTAGGGTTAACTGACAGGGGCTGTCTCAGGAACGTGCTCCTGGTATTTCCACCGCGTCCTCTGCCCTGATTCTCTCTCTCCTTTTCTTACTTCAAATCCCTGGATCCTTCTTTCCTTCCTCCATGAAGGGTCACAGGAGGGGCAACGTAATCACCTTCTCTTTCCTGGAGGAGATAATAAGAGCAAGTGACAATAATGACCACCACAGCTGGCTTTGCTGTAGCACACCACAATGGCAAAGTCAGAGAGATTTTGCATTTAATACTTTGTTTAAACAATAAAACAAGCCTATAAGGTTGGCATCTTTGTCTTAGGGAGATGATAGCATTTGTCAAAGTTCACAAAATCTTCTAGTTGGAAAAGTCAGAGCTTGAACCCAGGTTTTCTAATTAACATCCAGTGAACTTCTGACTTCTCAGCTGCCTTCCTAATCACAGGTGCTGGTTCATCCAGAGTGTGCAGAGATACTAAAAGGAAAACCAAGTGAGAGAAGAACCCATTTACTGTAGAAATGAGTATTAGGGTAGAAACAGTTATGGAGCCTGAGGCAAAGGTCTGGATACAAAAAATTAGGCAGAAAGATCAGAGCAAAAGCTGACACCAAACCCCAGCCCCTGTGTATAATAAGCTCATTTATTAATCCAACACTTCTTATATCCACTGTTCTTGCCCTTACTGAACCACAAAGCCAGATGATCCTGGGATCTGGTGGGCTTCAGGAGGGCTGTGACCTCAGTTGAAGGAATGGGCTGCTAGAGTGTCTGAGACCTAGAACCAAGCAGGTCATCACTGCCTGCTGAGCCTAGAAATCCAACCATATGGTTCCCTGTAAAATCCTTCATGTGTTCTCAAAGTATGGTCCCTGGATCTCTTGTAACAAAATTACCCAGGGTTTTATTTGTGGTTTTGGTCTGGTTAGTCCACTGAACTCCAGACAGAGGCTGCCAGCAGCATGTTCTAAGCATAGGGTGGGGCTGAGTTTCCAAAAGACAAATATCAGAAAGCACTTTAAAGAACTATGCAGTGACTTAACCCGAAAAGAGGGTCCAGTATGACGGTCAGTCCAGAATAGTGGGGACCAGCAAAAGTGAGGAATGTCAGGTAAGAAGTAGCAAGTGAGAGGTGCTACTCAAAGTGCCACCCACAGACTGGTGCCAGTGTGTAAACTGTTTGTCCACCATGAGATAAGTATAGAAGTTGAGAGAAAGCATTTAGAAACTTTAACGGCAATTTGACATTGCTTCAGCATCCAAGTTCATGATCAGTGGACTTTTCCAAAATATCGGTTTGTGATGGATTAGAAACAAGGAAGTACTGGTATAGGTGAATTCAAGAAACTCCAGCCAGTATACACATCCAGATGTTTATGCACTCCTGACACATGTTTGTACAAGTGGTCTAGGTTTGTCAGAGATGACAAAGGCCAGTTTTTAATCACAAGACCTGGCACATAGTAGGGGCCTAGAAATTATTTAGAAATGAACTTCATAAGAAGGTCATTTTCCTCTTAGTCAGCTCTCAACCTGAGTAAGTTTTGTGAAGGGTGACCTGACCTACCAGCCTGAAGTCTGAAGCGCTGCTCCCGCCTGCTTCATTACTTTCCTTTCATTATCTGGCCGTTCTAGGCTGGCTCAGCCTTTGCAGGAGCTGGGGTTCCCCTCCCAGCTACCTGGAGCCTAAGTGGTGTTTAGTAAAGTTTAAACAACCCCATGTAGGGTGGTTGAAAAGCAATCTCCATTTCTTTTGAATAAGAAGAAAGAAAGGACAAAAAGACACCTCCCCCCTTTCCTCCACTTGCTCATTAAGATTCCGGGTTACAGCAGTGATCCTGGCCACTCTAATTGGATCCGTGTGCACACAGGTCTGCGTGGCTCCATTGAACACTGACATTTCTAACTAACTGACCTTTTCAGGACCACTGGTACTCCCATAATGAGTGTGCAGCAGCATTGTGTGGACACAATACACAGACTTCACGGTGCCCAAAGAATGCAGGATTGAAAACTATTCAGAATTCCCAGTCTCGAGTTAGCAAAATGAGAAAATTGGGTCCCAGCATTCATCAGTGTGTTATTTTACAAGTATCGATTTCAATGCCCTTTCATTTCTTTCAGAAAAAAAAGAAAATGTTGTATTATAGAGGTCTAAATTAACTTTTGTTCTGTTATTTTTCCCCTGTACCTATAAAAAGGTCAGATGCATTCATAAGGCTGAGATAGATTTGCTGGATATAAGCACTGAGATAGCAATCAACCTTCAGATAACCTTTAAGGAGACATCAGCTCTTCCATGAACAATAATTGATATACTCATTAAGGCCTGGAAATTCTTCAGGACTCACCTAAAGGAGAACAGTTATAGGGCCAATGGCAAAAATATGTTGTTTAGAACAATGAGATAATGACTCAGATATTTGAAATTGTTGTGATCCATTCAGTTTCGCTGGGACAGGAAGGGGACTTCAGAAGGAAGCTAACAAGATGGGAAAGGAGAGCAGTGGATTTCACGCTGCCCAGCAGGGACAATGTAGGCTGGACCCAGACAGGATAGGATGTGATTTCTGAGTGTCTCCTGGGTCCATAGGGGAAAATTAGGATCTTTTTCTCAGTGTAAATGCAGAAGGAGCATGATGCATTTATCAGGGCCACCTTCTTCCCTCTGAGAAACAGGGCATGGAGTAGGAAGTAGCTACGAGTGGCATCTTTTCTGAGACAGTGCCAGCAGTGAGTGGATGAATGGCCCTTGCTTTGTGTCCCTCTGAGAATTATACACTTTTCCATTAATGTATCCAGTTCTAGCATTAGGCCACCAAAAGACTATGTTCCACAAGTATTTATGAGAACAGCCCATATAACCACGTTCTGTACTTGATACTGAGAAGAATCTAAAAGATCGTCTAATTTCATTTCTGTTGAATTCAGGCCAGTAAGTATTCTGTAAACATTTATTTTGTGTCAAGAACTAGGTATAAGAAGACAAATAAGACACAATCTCTACGCTGAAGGCATTTACAGACCAGAACTCCCTGCATTTACTTTGAAGATGAGTGTCAAGGGTCTCCCTCATGCAAAGTACTTTACTGTGCTAGGTACTGTTTATTTTATAATTAGCTAATCATCATTACATTACCATCCTGTGATTGTAAATATTAGTACCCCATTTTGAAGAAGAAGCCGCTAAAGTTTAGACAGGTTGCAACCGCACTCAGAATCACACAGGTTGTAAGCGGCTAAGCACGCTGGCTCCAAAGTCTGGGCTTTTTGCTTCCTTTCTTTACGGAAGGGTCCTCTGACCTCGATTTACCTACTCACACAGGAGTGGAAAAATTTTGGGTAGAGTAAGTCTTTTTACTGGATAACTTGCCTGTGCAACAACTTAACTACATCTTACAATTATGAGAAAAACATGGCACCATAATTGGTATGCTCATTTAGTCTGGGCAATTCTTTAGGCCTAATCAAAAGAAAGTAGTTGTAGAGTATATTATCTAGTTCAGGAGTAAAAAAGAAAAAAATACATGACACAAGGACCAACAATCACTTATCTCCTGTACCACAATATCACTAAATCATGAAGCTTTTCTGCTCAGCCTGGATTCAGTTTCCAAATCTTTCTATAGGGTACTCTAGCCAGTCACTAATCAAACACTGACTGATATCTGCATGTCAGATGAAACCTACGTACCATACTTGAGCTAGACTAACTGCTTCACTTGGCATGTGAAGAAACTAGGCCCAGAATGGAGAGAGGACTTGCCTAAGGCCTTGAAGTGAATGAGTGGCAGTTAAGGGAGTTACAGATCCCAGCACTTATACGAGGGATATCCAAGGTCTAAAACCTGAGACCTAGCGTCAAGATCAATGGGGCTGTAGGCAGGACTTAGTACTTGCTTCCTCTGATCTGTACCTGCTACTTGTATCCTACCACCCACCGTTCATTTGACCTACAAATTTATTGAGTACTTACCAATGCCAGCATTGGGGAGACTCAAAATTATCCAGGTATAGCAGGCTACTTTTTTAAAAGGTGGAAATGGTATCTTCTTTTACAATCCAAAGTTTGGTCTAAATACTGTTTTGGGGGCCTGGGATCCTCTCTGGTATCTCCCAGGTTGTGGATCTCACACTGCTGATAACCAAAGAAGTTTATACCCCTGCAGCCAATACTCCCAAGGATATGGGACAGAACAGGCCTGTACCATCCTGGGCCTCCTAACACGTTGGCTTCCATGAGACCAAATACTCCAGACTATGCAGTAGAAACAATGGTAACAATAATAAGCAACACTTACTGAGTGCCTACTTCATGCCAGGTACTGTTCTAATTACTTTTGATATATTAATTCACTTCACAAAAGCTTTTATGAGTAGATACCATAATTATTACCATTTAACAGATGAATAAACGGAGCCACAGAGAGGGCAAGTAACTTGCGCAAGGTTTCATGGCTAGTAAGTAGCAAAGGTGGGATTTGATCCCAGGCAGCTCCAGAGTCTACTCTTAACCACCATGCTCCACTGTCTCTCATGTAGTTGCTCTTTACCTAAGAATCAGGATAATCTCAAAAGCTTATTTATTGTAGGGGGAATAAAGGGTGCAATGCTGACTGACTCAGCTACTCCTTACATCTCCTGTAGGAGGTGGGAGGTGGAGGATTCCATACTTAGGTTTTCACAAAGAGGGGGCTCAACCCCTCATGGACTTTACTTCAACTTCCTTATATTCTCTGATTCCCACTCGGGCGGGCACCTCTTTCATTCTCTCAGCCTGGTGACCACACCCTATTCCTTCAAACCAAATCTGCTGCTCCCCACTGGAGGTGGACAGCACACCGCGTGCTGTCCGTCAGGCTTGCTCCTGCTGTTCACGTTTGCTCAGTCCTTCCAGGCTCTGGAGGCAGACTGGGCCCTAGGTCAGTGAATAAAGGTCAGTGCAAGTCACTACTCCAGTTGGAGCCATGGAAGCTATGAATTATATGAACTAGGCATCCTCACAGTGAGATGACATAGCCTTATCCCCAATCTAAGAAAGGTTATTTCTTTTATCAGCATAGTTTTGGCCTTACTCTTTAGGACTGATCAACCACTCTCTGCACGATTGTTCTGAGAAATATTTAGGTCCTTCTGCCTCTTCTAGGGACTGGTCCTAACACAAGAAAAAACACATTAGCTATCAAGGGTTACATCTTTACTACCTATGAAGAATCTCATGCACTAGCTCTGATGTGTTTGTTTGCTTACCACGAGATTGTTTGTTTGTTTTAGTCCAAGTCCCCTTCTTACAGGAGCACAGCGGGAGGAGGGTACTAATGGGGAAACGGATCATAAAGTGCCGGTTTATCCTACCACACAGAGGTGAAATGGACATGTCCCTGCCTGCCTCAAGAAGAGTGCAAGCCATGTGAGGTACAAATGAGTAAATGCGTATAGTATGATAAAGGGGACAATTAACTTAAATATCAGGTACAATGGAGGCAAAGAGACGAGGGATCAACTCTTGTTGAAGGCAGGCAGAGAAAGCTTCAAGAGGAGAAAATATCAGTTAGGTCTTAAAGGATGCAGAGGAGTTCACAACATAGGCGAAAGCAAGGGCAGGAGGAGTGATAGGAGGGTTTTCTAAGCAAAGAGGACAGCATATGCAAAGAGAGACAGAGGCACAGGGAAGATGGCTGGGGTAATAGAGTATTTATCAATCTTTGTCTTTCTGATATAGAGAGACCAACATGAGAGATCAGTTTGTATATGAGTTTCAAGAAGAAGGGAGCGATCACTAGTGTCAAATGAAATAAGATTTTTTTTTAAAGTGTCCATCGATTTAAACCACAAAAAAGTCACTGTGGAGTGCATTAGGGATGGGGATGGGGGGGGTAGGTACCAGCTTGCAATGAGTTGAGAAGTGAAGAGGGAGATATTTCAAGTGTACACTCTACTCTCATAATGCTTGGCTGGGAAAGAAAGGAAAGAGGAGATGAAGGACTGAAGGGTAGCTTGTTTTTTAAGTGAAGAGGGATTTGAACATGTTGATTACCTGTGGAGTAGGTACCAGCTTGCAATGAGTTGAGAAGTGAAGAGGGAGATATTTCAAGTGTACACTCTACTCTCATAATGCTTGGCTGGGAAAGAAAGGAAAGAGGAGATGAAGGACTGAAGGGTAGCTTGTTTTTTAAGTGAAGAGGGATTTGAACATGTTGATTACCTGTGGAGTAGGACTTGGAGACAGCAGAGAAGGAGAAGGAGAAGTTGAGGATCCTGCAGCAAGAGGGCATAAGGGCGGAGCTAGGGCCCTGAGAGACTGAAGGAGGTGGAAGCCAGATGACAGGATTCACCGTAAATGGGTAGACAACCTGACAGAGATCAGCATGGCCAGTGTGTATGGCAGAAGGAAGAGAACTGTGAGCTCTACAGGTCAGGGATAATTTAACCTTCCTCAATAGGTCAGTTATGAGGACTACATGCATTAATACTGTAAGTGTGTGCATGACTTCTAAAGAATAATATTCAGTATATGTTCCCCAAAAATGAGGTTCAGGAAGAAGCAGAAGATAATGCTGTCATAATTTGACATGTTGGATCTGCCCAGTCTAATATGAGAAAAAAGGGCCTAGTACAGAGAGTTCCAGCTCTACTATTAACTTGCTAGGACTCAAGACAAGTCGTTTCACCTCTTACTCTCAGTTTTCTTATCTGTAAAATGAGGTTTATTAGATCCTTTCAGAGTGTCTTTTAGACTAAAACATCCTATGAATTTATGCTTCTATGAAAATCAGAATTTGGAATTTCAGCTTCTGCTTTGTGTGTGAGTGTGTGTGTGTGCACGTGCACACTCGCACAATAAAATTTTATATGGGCACTGAAACTTGAATATTATGTAGTTTTACATGTCACAAAATATTATTCTTCTTTTGATTATTTTTCAACCATTAAAAATATAAAAACTATTTTAGCTTATGGGCCATGTAAAAACAGGAGGCAGCAGGCCAGATTTAGCTTGTGGACGATACGTTCCCTATTCATGAGTCTCAAAAGGCTGTTTTTAAATCTGATTTCTATTAGGAGCAAAAAGAAGATCTTTTCAACTTAATTTAAAGCCTCCATTTTAAGACATTTTAGATTAAAACACTAGTCTTAGAAATGTGTATAAACGACAGGTATAAGCAAAATATCACCTCATTAGGAAAATTTTGGAAATCGTAAAAATTTTTAAAATCACCCATGGTTCTACAGCCCTACTCAAACACTGTTGTCCCAACATAAGGTAATTTTATTAGACATTAAAGTTCTTCTTTCTGAGGTACCCCTGCCCTGGGCAGTTGAGGGTTTTATTTTGGGTTTTTTTTAGCCATCTTAACTATTTTTAATTGCACAGTTTAATAGTGTTAAGTATATTGGCATTGGTGTGAAACAGAACTTTTTCATCTTGCAAATCTGAAACACTATACCCATTAAACAACTTCCATTTTCCCCTTCCCCTTCAACCCGTGGTAATCACCATTCTACTTTCTGTTTCTTTGAATTTGACTACTTTAGCTAATTCAGGTAAATGGAGTCACAAAGTATTTGTCTTTTTGTTAACTGGCTTATCTCACATAGCGTAATGTCCTAAAGGTCCATGCACGTTGTAATATGTGACAGGATTTCTTTCCTTGTAAGGCTGAATAATATTCCATTGTATGTATACACCATATTTTGTTTATCTGTTCATCCATCAATGGACATTAGAGGTATTCCCATCTCTTGGCTATTGTGAATAGTGATGTTATGAACATGGGTGTGCAAATATCTCTTTGAGACCCAGCTTTTAGTTCTTTTGGATATATGCCCAGAAATTGGATTGCTAGATCATATGGTAGTTCTATTTTTAATTTTTGAGGAACCTTCATTCCACTTTGTTTTATGGTTCTGTTTCCTTCCTCCTGAAAGCTCTGGTAGAAAATGATTCCACTTTTTCTTCTCTTTCTTATGTCTTTTGACAAATCAGATTTGCGACTGCTCATAGCTTTCCTTAGAGGGTCAGTAATCCATGGGAAGACGTTAGCACTCACAGGAGAAGACCTGGGCTAGCCATGATAATCAGAAACCTGAATGAAAGTCCTGATCAATGTTAATTCTGTTAGTTTTAATTTCATTTTTCACTCTGACTTTAGTTTTTGAAAACAGTGCACTGAGGACAATGGGACAATGACTTGATGAGGTCATCCTCAGTGAAATGCACTCATCTACCTTCCCCCAGGAAAAGAAAAAAAATAAAGGATTGCAAATTATGGGATTGCAGGAATGATGGGAAATGGGGTGGTGAAGTGCGGGGAGTGCTGGCTGGTGGGGAGAGGGTTTGAGCTAGGAAATTGAAACCTTGAATGCAGAAAAAGATGTAAATGCTGTTTCCTAGAGTTTATAGCTCCCAGATGCCTCCTCTAATTGCATAGCTAACCCTGAGTTTATTAAGTTATTTTCCAGAGTCAAACTCATTTGTATACCTGTCAGAATATAAACTGAATTTAAAAAGAAAGGTCCTTGGATTAAAATTCAGAGATGATAAACAAATTCATTTAGAATGTAAGATTTGCATGTCATTTGCATGTGCCCAAATGCAATTACATGTGCTCTGTAAATATGCATTTCCCATTTATTTGTCATGATAGAACAGTATGGAAGAAATTAATTGCCACAGATTTTCTAAAAAATATTTAAAGAAAAAAATGATGGCTCTTAAAATAGACTCTGCTAGTGCATGATTCAATGTGCAGAAACTGGCAAGAAGAGATAAGGATCCTTCGAAAACCATAAATTCCCACTGCAACATCTGTAGTAGTTCAAATCGCACGGTTTACGGAGGCCCCTGTTGCCTTCTCCGTGGGTGTTACCATAGTGTTCTGTAGATTTATCGCTGGCTCAGTGCAAGGACAATTTTACTAGCAAAGCTTTTAAACGGGGAGGGTTTTTTTCTCTTTGAAAGTTCAGGATTGAATTGAAATGAAATAGCTGCTCTAGCTTTAGAAAGTTCCAGACGAGTCAGAGTCTCCCATATATCTCCACACTGTCTACAACCTGCTCCTTTTCTCTCGGTTTTTACATTTTGTAATGAGAGATAGCTTGAATAATAAAGGTACTATCCCTGGATTAAAAATACACTTTAGAATTGGGAGGCCTATTAGATGTTAATGCCAATATAAGAAAGCTTTTTATTTTATTTAATATTTTAAATTAACATGCAGTTAGATTGACATTTTTGTGTATAGCTCTTTGAATTTTAACACAGTTATATATCTGTGTATCTGCCACCACAATTGGGATACAGAACAGTTCTATCACCCCAAAAGACTCCTTTGTCACACCCTTCCCCCCCAACCTCTAGCAAACAATGATCTGTTCTCCATCACTAATAGTTTTGTCTGCTCAAGAATGGCATGAAAATGGAATCATATAATAGGTAACCTTTTGAGACTGGCGTCTTTCACTTAGCGTAATGCTATTGTGATTTCATCTGAGCTATGTGTATCAGTAGTTCATTTTTTTTCATTGCTGAGTACTATTTAATTATACAGAATACCACAGTTTGTTTATACTATGCTCACCATTGAAGGACATTTGGATTGTTTCCAGCTTGGACAAGTATAAACAGAGAGGCTATGAACATTCACGTACAGGTTTTATGTGAACATAGTTTTCATTTCTCTAGGTAAATACCTAACAGTGGGATTGCTGGGTCATGTGATAAGCATGTTTAATATTCTAAGGAACTATACCAGTTTGCATTCTGACCAGCAGTCTATGAGGATTCCGAGTGGTCTGCTTCCTGACCAGTACTTGAAATTGTCAGTATTTTTAAAAATTTTAGCCAATCTAATAAATCTGTAGTGATAGCTTATTGTGCTTTTAATTTGCATTCCCTAATATCTAAAGATGCTGAGCAAGGAAAAGCTTCTGGTATATAGATAATGTATGAATTTGTTTCTTAAGCTCCTACACTGTGTTAGTATCCTACATGCATGTTAACTCATTTAAACTTCACCATCTTGTGAGGCAGTTATTAATTATTTCCTTTTAAAGGTTGAGGAAACTGAGGCCAGAAGAGGTTAACTTCTTTATCCTCTCAGTAAACAGTTACAGAGTATATACCGTGTGCCAGTTGCTCAGCCAGGAGCTGGACACACAGAGGTGTCTCTGCCTCTGGCAGTCTTATAGTTTAGTAAGAAAGATGCACACATATAAACAAAGAAGTGTTCTGTGTGGATAGGACATAAGAGTAGAGTGAGGGGCAAGCCAGGAGATGAGCTTTGTCATGGTTCTGAAATGTCCTAGTGAAAATATGAGAACCAAGAGGCCACAGGTAACATTAACCTGTGGAGGAGTCTGGACTCAAAACTGTCATCAGATTCTTTTCTTCATCTGTGAAGCTGGGAAGCTACAAAACACATTCACGATCTGTCCACTTCTCTCTCCTGGATCAGTAGAGAGCAGCCATATGCCCTCAGCAGGAGTAGAGACCATCTCCTTCTCCTGATCCCAGCCTTGGACTGGGAGGGCTAGCAGTTGACAAGTGGGAAATAGAGCAAGTGTAGGACTCCAATGCTAATACGCGAAGGCCCAGAAGCCTCCCTGCCATATACCTACTCAGTGTCTATTAATAGTTATTAAGAATTATATGTCCCATCTCAACTGAGCACCCCTCACCTACCACATGCCAGGCTGTTACTTTGAGCAGAGACGTATGGTGCACTGGGAAGAACACTGTATGTGGACTTAGAAGTCTTGAATTCGAGTTTTGTTTCAGTCATTTCCCATCTTTGTTCTTTCCTGGGCCTCAGCTGCTCACATGCAGAGATAAAGAGGTTAAAAAATGTCCTTCAATCAACATCTGAATTCATCACCAACTCCTGTCTATTCTACTCCCAAAGTATATTTCGTATTTACCTGTTGCTTTGAATCTCTACCGTGTTTCTCTTTCAGCCACCAATCCCTCTCTTACCTGGACTGCTTTAATAGCCTACTGCTTGGTCTGCCAGTTTTACCTCTTGCCACCATATGGTCTATTATCGACAGATCAGCCAGTGACCTTTTAAGATGGAGAATCAGTTCATATCACACTCCTGATTAAAATTCTTTAATCGCTTCCCATCACTCAAAATCCAATGTCCTTACCATGGTCCACAGAGCTCCCATGGTTTGTGTTTTTGTATCTCTCCCACCTCCTCTCATATCACTGTCTCTGTCTCACTCATTATGCTCCAGCCAAACTGTTGTCCACTTCATTTCTCGGATAAGTCGACCTTTTCTCATAACTGGTCTCTGTGATACCATTCTTTCTGTTTGTAATGCCACCTTTCCCAGAATGTTTTCTGACTATTCTATTGAAAATTGCCTTCTCTGTTTACTTGCTGACTCACCACCCTACTAATTTTTCTTCATAAAACTTACTATAAACAGTAATTATTTTATTACATTTATTATATGTCATTATATACTATATTATATACTATATATTATTGTATATTTTATTATTATATATTTTATTATCTTTTAACCCCAATGAGAAGAAAAACCTTGCCTATTACAAATTTATACTGGCACACTGTAGGTGTTTGATAAACATGTGTCAAATAAATGAATATCTAAAGTCTCTTTAAGCACTGGCATTTCTTCTCTCCTGAGCTCATTCTACTCATTTCGGTCAACTGGTGTACCTCCCAAGGTTGTTGTGTCCAATGAGATAAGGCATATTAAGACACTACATGAAGTTAAGAAATTATTATGAGTATCATCGTCATTATCATCATCCAAGATATTTCCCCATCTGACACTGACTTTTTTGTTATTGATTTTTTTGGTCTCTAGGGGAATCTTCCAATGAGAGATTCTTTTTCTTTTCTTTTGTGCAGTAGACACCTGGCAGTGCCTTGTTCATAGCCTGATTCAAGGTGTCACAACTATTTCTCATCAAGCTACAGGCTTGGTTATCATTCCAGCAAGTACGTTTTCAGAAAGGATAGTCTTAGACATTTGAGGGAGAGAGGAGAAATGAATTAAGATCACAGAGTTATTGAACCACAGAATGTTAGCACTGGAAGATCTCTGAAAGATTCTCTCATCTTATGGTTTGCAGATTCCTACCATTTCTTGGAGGAGACTTGGGGGCTACCCTGGTGGGTGAAGGGGGTGCTGAGGCACCAAATTATACAGAATGTTTTAGCAGAACCAGGACAGGTGTCTGCATTGCCTGTTCTTTACCCCTGTTCTCACTGTTACTTCTCCTAAAGATCTAAATTCATCCACTTGTCAGCATATCCACTGCCACCAACCTGATCCAAAATGTCATGGTCTTTCATCTGAACTACCTAACTGGTAGTTAGTAATACTGGTAGTTGGTAATAGCCTCCTAACTGGTCTCTCTGAACTCACTTGTCAAACAGCACATATGATCCTTCCAGCACCCCACTTCTTCTATCTCCACTGACTTAAAACTTTTCAGCTTTTCCAAGACTTTTGGGATAATCTCTCCAGCATTGTCTCACATCCCTCCCCTGCCCCAACATTCTTTCCACAGTGGTTTCTTTCAATTTCTGGAACCTACATATTCCCTCTATATTATAAGATTTTTGGACGTATTTTGCCCTCTGCTGCCTATATTTTGTGTTCTTTTAGGTGATGGTCAGTCAGGTGAAGCCACACAAGGGGACACAGGAGAAGGGCAAGAAAATAAAGTTTATTATACTCACAGGTCCTAGAGAGACAGAGTCACCACATGCCAAGAGGGGGTCATGCTAAGAGAGGCAATGCTAACAAAGTAGGCTCAACCAAGCTGGTGGAGAGCAGAGAGAGACTGGGCAAGTGCTTTTATTGGGGGTCAGGATGGAGTACACAAGAAAAGATGTGAGGGGATGTTATAGGTGCATTTGGATGTTATTAGGTCATGGTCAGGGGACGGTAGGAAGGGGAACTTGCATCAGGGGCCAAACTTATCTTACTGGCAAACCGGTTACCTGGTCAGGGGGCCCACAAGCTGTGGGGATACTGAGGCAGCAGGAAAATGTGAAGTTTCAAAACTTACAGTACAGCCTCTCACTTATATATGGAATCTAAAAAATAAAACAAATGAATGCATATCACAAAACAGAAACAGATATAGAGAACAAACTAGTAGCTACTAATGGGGAGAGGGAAGGAAGAGGTGCAAGACAGGGGTAGAGGATTAAGAGAGAAAAACTGCTATGTGTAAATAAGATAAGCAAGAAGAATATATTGTACAGCACAGGGACATACAGCCATTATTTTGTAATAAGTTTATTTTTTTTAATTTTATTTTTTTAACATCTTTATTGGAGTATAATTGCTTAAAAATGGTATGTTAGTTTCTGCTGTATAACAAAGTGAATCAGCTATACATATACATATATCCCCACAACTCCTCCCTCTTGCATCTTCCTCCCACCCTCCCTATCCCACCCCTCTAGGTGGTCACAAAGCACCGAGCTTATCTCCTTGTGCTATTGACCTACTTCCCACTAGCTATCTATTTTACATTTGGTAGTATATATAAGTCCATGCCACTCTCTCACTTGGTCTCAGCTTTCCCTTCCCGCTCCCTGTGTCCTCAAGTCCATACTCTACATCTGCATCTTTATTCCTGTCCTGCCCCTAGGTTCTTCATAACCATTTTTTTTGATTCCATATATATGTGTTAGCATGTGCTATTTTTTTTCTCTTTCTGACTTACTTCACTCTGTATGACAGTCTCTAGGTCCATCCACCTCACTACAAATAACTCAATTTCATTTCTTTTTATGGCTGAGTAATATTCCATTGCATATATGTGCCACATCTTTATCCATTCATCTGTCAGTGGACACTTAGGTTGCTTCCATGTCCTGGCTATTGTAAATAGAGCTGCAGAAAATATTGTGGTACATGACTCTTTTTGAATGATGGTTTTCTCATATTATATGCCCACTAGTGTGATTGCAGGGTCGTATGGTTGTTCTATTTTTAGTTTTTTAAGAAACGTCCATACTGTTCTCCATAGTGGCGGTATCAATTTACATTCTCATCAACAGTGCAGGAGGGTTCCCTTTTCTCCACACCCTCTCCAGCACTAATTGGTTGTAGATTTTATGATGATGGCCGTTCTGAGTGGTGTGAGGTGATACCTCATGGTAGTTTTGATTTGCATTTCTCTAATGATGAGTGATTTGAGCATTCTTTCATGTGTTTGTTGGCAATCTGTATATCTTCTTTGGGCAAATGTCTATTTAGGTCTTCTGCCCATTTATGGATTGGGTTGTTTGTTTTTTCTGATATTGAGCTGCATAAGCTGCTTGTAAATTTTGGAGATTAATCCTTTGTCAGTTATTTCATTTGCAAACATTTTCTCCCATTCTGTGGGTTGTCTTTTCGTCTTGTTCGTGGTTTCCTTTGCTGTGCAAAAGCTTTTAATTTTCATTAGGTCCCATTTGTTTATTTCTGTTTTTATTTCCATTTCTCTAGGAGGTGGGTCAAAAAGGATCTTGCTGTGATTTAGGTCATAGAGTGTTCTGCCTATGTTTTCCTCTAAGAGTTTTATAGTGTCTGGCCTTACATTTAGGTCTGTAATCCATTTGGAGTTCATTTTTGTGTATGGTGTTAGGAAGTGTTCTAATTTCATTCTTTTACATGTAGCTGTCCAGTTTTCCCAGCACCACTTATTGAAGAGGTTGTCTTTTCTCCATTGTATATTCTTGCCTCCTTTATCAAAAATAAGGTGACCATATGTGCGTGGGTTTATCTCTGGGCTTTCTATCCTGTTCCATTGATCTATATTTCTGTTTTTGTGCCAGCACCATACTGTCTTGATTACTGTAACTTTGTAGTATAGTCTGAAGTCAGGGAGCCTGATTCCTCCAGCTCCATTTTTCTTTCTCAAGATTGCTTTGGCTATTCGGGGTCTTTTGTGTTTCCATATAAATTGTGAAATTTTTTGCTTTAGTTCTGTGAAAACTGAAATTGGTAGTTTGATAGGGATTGCATTGAACCTGTAGATTGCTTTGGGTAGTATAGTCATTTTCACAATATCGAGTTTTCCAATCCAAGAACATGGTATATCTCTCCATCTGTTTGTATCATCTTTAATTTCTTTCATCAGTGTCTTACAGTTTTCTGCATACAGGTCTTTTGTCTCCTTAGGTAGGTTTATTCCTAGGTATTTTATTCTTTTTGTTGCAGTGGTAAATGGGAGTGTTTCCTTAATTTCTCTTTCAGATTTTTCATCATTAGTGTGTAGGAATGCAGGAGATATCTGTGCATTAGTTTTGTATCCTGCTACTTTACCAAATTCATATATTAGCTCTAGTCATTTTCTGGTAGAGTCTTTAGGATTCTCTATGGATAGTATCATGTCATCTGCAAACTATGACAGCTTTACTTCCTCTTTTCTGATTTGGATTCCTTGTATTTCTTTTTCTTCTCTGATTGCTGTGGCTGAAACTTCCAAAACTATGTTGAATAATAGTGGTGAGAGGGGGCACCCTTGTCTTCTTCCTAATCACAGTGGAAATGGTTTCAGTTTTTCACCGTTCAGAACGATGTTGGATGTGGGTTTGTAATATATGGCCTTTATTATGTTGAGGTAAGTTCCCTCTATGCCTACTTTCTGCAGGGTTTTTATCATAAATGGGTGTTGAATTTTGTTGAAAGATTTTTCTGCATCTCTTGAGAAGATCATATGGTTTTTCTCCCTCAATTTGTTAATATGGTGTATCACATTGATTGATTTGCGTATATTGAAGAATCCTTGCATCCCTGGGATAAATCCCACTTGATCATGGTATATGATCCTTTAAATGTGCTGTTGCATTCTATTTGCTAGTATTTTGTTGAGGATTTTTGCATCTATGTTCATCAATGATATTGACCTGTAGTTTTTTTCTTTGTGACATCTTTGTCTGGTTTTGGTATCAGGGTGATGGTGGCCTCATACAATGTGGTTGGGAGTATTCCTCCCTCTGATATATTTTGGAAGAGGTTGAGAAGGATAGGTGTTAGCTCTTCTCTAAATGTTCGATAGAATTAGCCTGTGAAGCCATCTGGTCCTGGGCTTTTGTTTGTTGGAAGATTTTGAATCACAGTCTCAATTTCAGCACTTGTGATTGGTCTGCTTATATTTTCTATTTCTTCCTGGTTCAGTCTCGGAAAGTTATGCTTCCCTAAGAATTTGTCCATTTCTTCCAGGTTGTCTATTTTATTGGCATATAGTTGCTTGTAGTACTCTCTCATGATCCTCTGTATTTCTGCAGTGTCAGTTGTTACTTCTCCTTTTTAATTTCTAATTCTATTGATTTGAGTCTTCTCCCTTTTTTTCTTGATGAGTCTGGCTAATGGTTTATCAAGTTTGTTTATCTTCCCAAGGAACCAGCTTTTAGTTTTATTGATCTTTGCTATCGTTTCCTTCATTTCTTTTTCATTTATTTCTGATCTGATCTTTATGATTTCTTTCCTTTTTGCTAACTTTGGGGGTTTTTGTTCTTTTTTCTCTAATTGCTTTAGGTGTAAGTTTAGGCTGTTTATTGGAGATGTTTCTTATTTCTTGAGGTAGGATTGTATTGCTATAAACTTCCCTCTTAGAACTGCTTTTGCTGCATCCCATAGGTTTTGGGGCGTTGTGTTTTCACTGTCATTTGTTTCTAGGTATCTTTTGATTTTCTCTTTGATTTCTTCAGGGATCTCTTGGTTATTTAGAGTGTATTGTTTAGCCTCCCTGTGTTTGTTTTTTTTACAGATTTTTTTCTGTATTTGGTATCTAGTCTCGTAGCATTGTGGCTGGAAAAGATACTTGTTAAGACTTCAATTTTCTTAAATTTACCAAAGCTTGATTTGTGACCCAAGATATGATCTATGCTGGAGAATGTTCCATGAGCACTTCAGAAGAAAGTGTATTCTGTTGTGTTTGTATGGAATGTCCTATAAATATCAATTAAGTCCATCTTGTTTAATATATCATTTAAAGTTTGTGTTTCCTTATTTATTTTTATTTTGGATGATCTGTCCATTGGTGAACATGGAGTGTTAAAGTCCCCTACTATGATTGTGTTACTGTCGACTTCCCCTTTTATGGCTGTTAGCATTTCTCTTATATATTGAGGTACTCCTATGTTGGGTGCATAATATTTACAGTTGTTATATCTTCTTGGATTGATCCATTGATCAATATGTTGTGTCCTTGTTTTTCTCTTGTAATACTCTTTATTTTAAAGTCTGTTTTGTCTGATATGAGATTTGCTACTCCAGCTTTCTTTTGATTTCCATTTGCATGGAATAGCTTTTTCCATCCCCTCACTTTCAGTCTGTATGTGTCCCTAGTTCTGAAGTGGGTCTCTTGTAGACAGCATATATATGGGTCTTGTTTTTGTATCCATTCAGCCAATCTGTGTCTTTTGGCGGGAGCATTTAGTCCATTTACATTTAAGGTAATTATCAATATGCATGTTCCTATTCCCATTTTCTAAATTGTTTTGGGTTTGTTATTGTAGGTCTTTTCCTCCTCTTTTGTTTCCTGCCTATAGGAGTTCCTTTTGCATTTATTGTAGAGCTGGTTTTGTGGTGCTGAATTTTCTTAGCTTTTGCTTCTCTGTAAAGGTTTTAATTTCTCTGTCGAATCTGAATGATATCCTTGCTGGGTAGAGTAATCTTGTTGTTGGTTTTTCCCTGTCATCACTTTAAATATGTCCTGCCACACCCTTGTGGCTTACTGAGTTTCTGCTGAAAGATCAGTTGTTAACCTTATGGGGATTCCCTTGTACGTTATTTATTGCTTTTCCCTTACTGCTTTTAATATTTTTTTCTTTTTATTTAAGTTTTAATATTTTGATTAATATGTGTCTTGACATGTTTATCCTTTATGGGACTCTCTGCACTTCCTGGACTTGATTGACTATTTCCTTTCCCATATTAGGGAAGTTTTCAAGTATAATCTCTTCAAATATTTTCTCAGTCCCTTTCTCTTTCTCTTGCTCTTCTGGGACCCTATAATTCAAATGTTGGTGCATTTCATGTTGTCCCAGAGGTCTCTGAGACTGTCCTGAATTCTTTTCATTCTTTTTGCTTTATTCTGCTCTGCAGTATTTATTTCCATTATTTTATCTTCCAGGTCACTTATCCACTCTTCTGCCTCTGTTATTCTGCTATTGATTCCTTCCAGAGAATTTTTAATTGCATTTATTGTATTGTTCATCATTTTTTGTTTGCTCTTTAGTTCTTCCATGTCCTTGTTAAACATTTCTTGTATTTTCTCTATTGTATTTCCAAGATTTTGAATCATCTTTACTATCATTACTCTGAATTCTTCTTCAAGTAGACCATTTCCTCGTCATTTGTTTTGTCTGGTGGGTTTTTACATTCCTCCTTCATCTGCTGTTTGTTTCTCTGTCTTCTCATTTTGCTTAACTTACTGTGTTTGGTGTCTGTCTCCTTTTTGCAGGCTGTAGGTTCGTAGTTCCCATTGTTTTTGGTGTCTGCCCCCAGTGGCTAAGGTTGGTTCAGTGGGTTTTGTAGGCTTCCTGGTGGAGGGGACTAGTGCCTGTGTTGTGCATGCGGCTGGATCTTGTCTTTCTGGTGGGCAGGACTGCATCCGGTGCTGTGTTTTGGGGTGTATGTGAACTTATTATGACTTTAGGCAGCCTCTCTGCTAATGGGTGGGTTTGTGTTCCTGTCTTGCTAGTTGTTTGGCACAGGGTGTCCAGCACTGTAGCTTGCTAGTCGTTGAGTGGAGCTGGGTCTTAACATTGAGATGGAGATCTCTGGGAGACATTTTGCCATTTGATCTTATGTGGAGCTGGGAGGTCGCCAGTGGACCAATGTCCTGAACTCAGCTTTACCACCTCAGAGGCACAGGCCTAACAGCCGGCTGGAGCACCAAGACCCTGTCAGCCACATGGCTCAGAAGAAAAGAGAGAAAAAAAAGAAAGAAAGAAAGTAAGAGAGAGAGAGAGAGAGAGAGAAAGAAAGAAAAGAAAGAAAAGAAAGAAAGAAGGAGGAAGGAAAGAAAGAAAGAAAAGAAAAGAATTAAAATAAATAATAAAAAATAATTATTAAAAATTAAGAAAATTTAAAAGGAATAAAAAAAGAAAGAAGAGAGAAACCAAACCAAAAAACAAATCCACCAATGTTAACAAGTGCTAAAATCTATACTAAAACAACAACAACAAACGGACGTGCAGAGCCCTAGGACAAATGGTAAAAGCAAAGCTATACAGACAAAATCACACAAAGAAGCATACACATACACACTCACAAAAAGAGAGAAAGGAAAAAAATACATATATATCGTTGCTCCCAAAATCCACCTCCTCACTTTGGGATGATTCGTTGTCTATTCAGGTATTCCAACGATGCAGGGTACATGAAGTTGTTTGTGGAGATTTAATCCGCTGCTCCTGAGGCTGCAGGGAGAAATTTCCCTTTCTCTTTGTTCGCACAGCTCCCGGGGTTCAGCTTTGGATTTGGACCCGCCTGTGCATGTAGGTCGCCTGAGGGCATCTGCTCTTCGCTCAGACAGGACGGGGTTAAAGGAGCAGCTGATTCGGGGGCTCTGGCTCACTCAGGCCGGGGGGGGGGGAGGGTGGGGTACGGAATGCGGGGCAAGCCTGTGGCGGCAGAGGCCAGTGTGACGTTGCAGCAGCCTGAAGTGCGCCGTGTGTTCTCCTGGGGAAGTTGTCCCTGGATCACAGAACCCTGGCAGTGGTGGGCTGCGCAGCCTCCCGGGAGGGGCGGTGTGGACAGTGACCTGTGCTCGCACACAGGCTTCTTGGTGGCGGCAGCAGCAGCCTTGGCGTCTCATGCCCGTCTCTGGTGTCCGCACTGATAGCCGTGGCTCGCGCCTGTCTCTGGAGCCCGTTTAGATGGTGCTCTGAATCCCCCCACTCCTCGCGCTCCCTGAAACAATGGTCTCTTGCCTCTTAGGCAAGTCCAGACTTTCTCCTGGACTCCCTCCCGGCTAGCCGTGGCGCACTAGCCCCCTTCAGGCTGTGTTCACGCAGCCAGCCCCAGTCTTCTCCCTGGCGTCTGACCTCCGAAGCCCGAGCCTCAGCTCCCAGCCCCCGCCTGGCCCGGCGGGTGAGCAGACAAGACTCTCGGGCTGGTGAGTGCTGGCCAGCACCGATCCTCTGTGCGGGAATCTCTCCCCTTTGCCCTCTGCACCCCTGTTGCTGCGCTCTCCTCCGTAGCTCTGAAGCTTCCTCTCTGCCACCCCACCCCCGTCTCCACCCGCGAAGGGGCTTCCTAGTGTGTGGAAACTTTTCCTCCTTCACAGCTCCCTCCCAGAGGTGCAGGTCCCATCCCTATTCTTTTATCTCTGTTTTTTCTTTTTTCTTTAGCCCTACCCAGGTACGTGGGGAGTTTCTTGCCTTTTGGGAAGTCTGAGTTCTTCTGCCAGCATTCAGTAGTTGTGCTGTAGGAGTTGTTCCACACGTAGATGTATTTCTGATGTATTTGTGGAGAAGAAGGTGATCTCCATGTCTTACTCTTCCGCCATCATGAAGGTCTCCTGGAATGACTTTAAATGGAGTATAATCTACAAAGATATTGAATCACTATGTCATACACCTAAAACTAAATCACCTATAATAAATCAACTCTACTTCAATAATTAATAAATAAAAATAAAATTTACTGTATATCCTGGATTAGTGTTGGCCCCCCGGTTTCTCCATTGGAGGAACTTAAATTAGCATCCTCATTGGAAAGAGAGTTCTAGGGTTTTGAAGATGCATTTGTGTATAGCAGGCCAACTAATTTTCCTTAGATTGTATTTTATTTCAGAGTGTTTGTTTGGAGTTTATGAAGTCTTTATTAAGATTATGGACCCCTAAATTTCCTCTTGGTGCTACCACTTTCCTGTGATGTTCTTGCTTCTTCCTTCACCCCAGCACCACTTACACATCATGCATACCTCCGCACAAGCTTACTTACTCAAGGAACCCTGTCTTGGACCCATAATCTTGGTCAGCTTACCTTGTTATATGCACTCACAGAACACTGTCCTTTCTCTCATAGCACTTACCTCAGAGTGTAATTATACCCATATTTGTGCGATTGTTTGAAGGACTTCTGTCTCTCCCACGAACCTCTAGGCTCTATGAGGGCACAGCCCGTGTCTGCTTTTGCTCATCTTTAGATTTCAGCATCTGACACCACATCAGGCATTTAAAAGGTGCTTAGGGCCTTCCCTGGTGGTGCAGTGGTTAAGAATCCGCCTACCAATGCAGAGGACATGGGTTCGAGCCCTGGTCCAGGAAGATCCCACATGCCACGGAGCAACTAAGCCTGTGTGCCACAAATGCTGAGTCTGCGCTCTGGAGCCTGCGAGCCACAAGTACTGAGCCAGCATGCCACAACTACTGAAGCCCACTTGCCTAGAGCCCATGCTCCGCAACAAGTGAAGCCACCGCAATGAGAAGCCTGCGCATGACAACAAAGAGTAGTTCCCACTCGCCACAACTAGAGAAAGCCTGCGCGCAGCAACGAAGACACAACACAGCCAAAAATAAAAAATAAATAAATTTAATAAAAAACTAAAATAAAAGGTGCTTAATCTGTTGAATAGATGGATAAATCTCAGCATTCTGCCTCTGCTGGGGGTTCTAAGAGGCATTTGGTTAGGGCAGATTGGCTTCCTCATCCCACACTTCACAGAGTGGGATCGAGCTCTTAAGTCCCCTTAATAACCTAGAGCAGTGCTTTCAGGACTGCATTTCTGAGAAATCCTTTTTAAATTCAAAGCATTTGAGTACTTAACACAATCATCCACGACAGGCAGCTACTTTTTATTAGTACAAGGCATTTATTTTAAAACTCCGTCACATCAAATCCTGATTACAAGAACGGTGCCAAAGCTGATGAGCAAGGCCGGTGACCACTACCATCCTTATCCTAGAGAAAACTTTGTCACTCTGGAATCTGAATGGGTAGCAACTCTCAACAAGTGAGGAATTCAGGGTTTTGTGAAGGTATTGTTCAAGGTTTGAAGGCTCAACAGTATTTTACTCTCAGCCCAACTCCACTGGAAGTGAGAAGTTTGCTAAATCTCTGCATTAGTCTACTCAGGCTGCTATAACAAGATACCACAGACTGGGTAGCTTAAACAGACATTTATTTCTTATAGTTCTGGAGCTGAGAAGTCCAAGATCAAGGTGCCCGTAAATTCAGTTCCTGATAAAGGCTCTCTTCCTGGCTTGCCTTCTTGCTGTGTCCTCACAAGGAAGAGAGAGAGAGAGAGAGAGACAGAGGGAGCGCATGCGCACATGCATGTGCACAAAAGCACCAGAGTGCAAGTAAACTCTTATCTCCCTTCCCTTCTTATAATGATACTAGTACAATCACGGGGGCCCCACCCTCATGATCTCGTCTAAATCTAAGTATCTCCCAGAGATCCTACGTCCAATACCATCACATTGGGGGTTAAAAGCTTTAACATGGATATGGGGGGACAATCAGTCCAGAACATTCTGGCTTTGTTCCCCCGGTTCATGTCTTCCCACATGCAAAATACATTTATTCCATCCCACTAACCCCAAGACTTAAGTCATTCTAGCATCAACTCTAAAATATAAAGTCCAGAGTCTCATCTAACATCTCTCATCTAACTCAGATACGAGTGAAACTCAAGGTATTATTTATCCTGAGGCAAAATTCCTCTCCAGCTGTGAACACGTGAAACCAGATAAGTTATGTGCTTCCAGAATACAATGGTGGGATAGACACAGGATAGATGTTCCCATTCCAAAAGGGAGAAATTAGAAAGAAAAAAGAAGTGATAGCAAGTCCAAAACCTAGTAAGGCAACCTCCATTAGATCTTAAGGCTTGAGAGTAATCCTCTTTGATTCAATGCTGTGCCCTTCAGGCTAATGGGGGTGACAGTGTCACCTTCATGGCTAGGCAGCGCAGCCCCACTCCTTCATCTCCACAGGGCCCTACCTCCACAGACCTCTGCGGTGACCCTGCCCTCAAGGTACTGGCCAGAGGTATCCTCACCTGCTAAAACTGGAGAGGTGACCCCACCCTTTGAAGCTGAGGAGGAACTAGCCCTTTCTCCTGGGTCTGTGGTGGGAACGGCAGCCCTGATGATCTGTGAATCTCCTTTGGTGTCATCCTTCCCTTTTTTTTGAGGAATAGTGCACATTCATGGCCAAATAGCTCTAGGGTCCCATCCTGTATTGAAGATAGAATCCAAGAAATCTGACAGCCTTCCTTCACTCCATCCCACTTTCTCTGTCTCCTTTAGTCCCAGCTGATGGTGTTCCTGCTGCTGTAATGCCATCTGTATTCCTGGCTTCTGTTGAGATGGCTGATTAAGCTCATTAGATGTACCCATGATCTCTTTATCAAGGGATAGTCTAGCTGCATCCTTGGTGTTCTCTTCCAAACACACCTGGACAAGCTGAGAATTTTCCAGATCTTCAACTTCCGGTTCTTTTTTCCCTTCTTCAATTCATCTCTCTCTTCTTATGTTTTACTCTAAGCATTCAAGGGGAGCCAGGCAGCTCCTTCAACACTTTGCTTAGAAATCTCCTCAGCTAAATATACAGTTTCATTGCTCACAAGTTCTACCTTCCACAAAAGAGTAGAACACGGTTCAGGCAAGTTCTTTGCCACTTTATAACAAGGATCACCTTTCCTTCAGTTTCCAATGATGTGTTCCTCATTTCCATCTGAGATCTCACCGGAATCACCTCAAGCATATACCTCAAAATTCTTCCAGCCTCTACTCATTATCTAGTTTCAAAAGTACCTCCACATTTCTAGTGATTTGTTACAGGAGCACCCCACTCCACAGTACCAGAATATCTGTATTGGTCAGGGTTCTTGAGAGGCAGGACCAACTCATGATATATACATATATATTTCTTTTTTTTTTCATGTTAACTAATTGATTCACATGATTATGGAGTCTGAGAAGTCCCAGGGTCTGCAGTTGGCAAGCTAGAGACTCAGGAAAGCCAGTATTATAGTTCCAGTCTGAGTTAGAAAGCCTGACAACCAGGAGAGCTGATGGTGTAAGTGTCAGTCTAGGGAGAAAACCATGTCCCAGCTCAACCGTCAGGTATGGAGAGAGCAATTTCTCCCTTTACTCCACCTTTTCATTCTATTCAGGCCCTCAAAGGACTGGATGATGCCCACCTTTGTTAGCAAGAGCCATTCGCTTTACTCTACCTAACCAGATGCTAATAGCATCCAGAAACGCCCTCTCAGACACACCCAGAAATAATCTTTAATCAAATATCTGGGCACCCCATGGCCCAGTAAGTTAACACATCAAATTAGCCATCACTGTCTTGTTCCTTTAATTACAATAATTTAAGGTCTTCTTTGTGCCAGGCTCTGGGATAGGGACAGGAGAGGCAGGAATGCCAAGCCCTGGATCTCAAAGTGCTCACAATCTAGTAGGGGAAACGTTGACAACAATATGAGGGAAAAGTAATCAGTGTCATTAGAGCAGAACAAGCATGGTGACCTGGGAAAGTCGTGTTAGTACCTAAGATGAAGTCTGGGCTGTGCAGAATCCACATTACAGATCCTTCAACTTGCTAAAAGCACCAAGATGTTTACTCGTGTGACTATGGATCTATGAGCGCCTTCTAAAAACAGCAACCATCTCCTCATGTAACAGCCAATGAGCTGATGTAGCACCAGGAGAGAAAACCCCAGCATCTTCCAGAGCTCTCTTAAAGCTTTTTACAGTCTCTCCTCTATCACCTGCCATGCCAGGACCTCAGGAGAGCAAGGACATTAGTTTCAGACACTCCTAGCTTCTTCATCCTACTGTTCCCCTTCAACTTTGTGCATAAAGTGATGCCTTAATCCCCCTGATATATTTGTTCTTCATTTATAAAATGAAGATAATAATAACTACCCTCCAGATGGTTCTGAAAAATCAACTAGGATAATTTAATGGTCTAATACATTGCCTGCCATATAGTAAAGCTTTAGCAAAGGTGAATATTTCTCACATCTCTCCACCTGTCCCCACTCTGTACCCCTGTTTAACCATGTCTGACAATTGTAAAAAGCAATGATTTCCTTGCAGAGGTGGGGTAATCCTCACTCAGCAGAAAGAAACTGCTTTTTACAACGTGGGTTTATTCATTCAGTGAGCTTTTCTTTTGTGGCTGCTATGTACAAGAGAATAGATTTGAATGTAACAAAAAGCCTTACCCAACTCATGTCAAAATCTTGTGCAGCCCCCAAATGCCTTTTCAAGTCGATTCAGCTGTCCCATATTAAACACTACCATCTGCTAGACAATGAGTTAGGCACTGTGATTCAGAAACAGATGAGACATTGTCCTTGTCTCAAAAAGTTAAAAAATCAGACCCTGCAAAAACCGAAATGCTACAACAGAAGTGTATAGATAGTATAAAGGGGAGTAGTCCAGAAACACCTTCCCTGACAAAGCAAGGAAAGGCTTCAAGAGAGGAAGTGATAGTTGATCTTGGCTTTGGCAAATGAGTAAGATTAACTTGTCTTGGGATTTTGTGAAATGTGTTGGTAACAGGAGGCTCTCTCAGATACATCTCATCCTTGTTCTGGGCCCCAGGGGGAGGGCGGAGCTCCTGGAACACGGGTGGGAGGATGGCAGAGAGGAACCTTGCTCTGTACCAGCCCAGGAGGCAGGAGAGCTGAAGTGATTTGCCTGAAGTCACAAGAAAACTGGCTCCTAGACCACACTTCTACTCTACACCCGTTGTTCACATGGCTCACTTCTCACGTCACTCCCTCATTGTTTGGTCATTCAGCCCCAAACCAAAAACTCAGTTCCTTTCACAGTCCATTCCTTTACCCTACCCTGCTTCATTTCACGTCTTAGCTCTTATTTCCACCTGACATTGTATATCCATTTGGGTTTTTTTGTCTGTCTTTCCTACAAGATTGTAAGTTGCATGAAGGCAGGGACTTTGTCTTATGCAGTGGGAGTGCCTAGAAAAATGGTTGGCACGTAGTAGCTCTCAACAAATGTTTGTTGCGTGAATGAATGAATGAATGCTGTGATGAATATCCTTGTTCATCTATCTTTACCCAATTGTCCAATTATTTTCTTAGGATCAGTCTCCCAAAGCAAAATTGTGGAGGGTCCAAGGTTATTCATTGATTAGTACAGTGACTGGCATAGAGTGGATAATTTATCAACATCTGTTGAGTGACTGAAATTGAATGTTTTTTCATAAACTGCACCAAATTAACTGATTTCAGATTTAAATTCTGCCAATATTTTATTGAGCATATAAACCATTTGTTCATTCATTTATATACTTATCAGACATTAACTGCATTATGAATATAAAATCAGTTAGAAAATAGTCCCCCAACCTTGAGACGCTCTCAGTCTAGTGACGAAGGCAGACAGGTTGACCAATAGTTGGGAACTCGGCCTCCTCTCCTCTCACAGTGAGCCCAGCTGCTTGGGTTCTTTTCTGGCCTCTGCCACTCATCAATTTGCATGGCCCCTCTGAACTTGTTTTCTCACCTGTAAGATAGAAAGAGTTGAAATCACTATTTTATGGGGCTGTGGAGAAGAATAAGATATTAATGCACACAAAGGCACGTAGGGCACTGCCTGGCATGTGGCAAGAGTTCTGTAAATGTTGACATTATTACCAGCCCCATTTTACAAAAATGACTGAAGTTCAAAAAGCCTCCATTGTTTGTCTAAGGTTGGTAATAGAGATGGAATTTGAGTCGAATTCTCCCAACTCTATACCCAGGCACTCCTCACATTATTATTCTGCCTATACCATTCAGACTTCTTTTCCTGTGGACATAACCTTCTCCTGGACTTTGAAATGTGGGGTCCAGGACTTTAGTTGTGTCCCTAGGCCTTTTGTTGCCCATCCAACCCCTGCCTCCCCCTCTCCCCTTGCCCTTCACACTTTGCTGACAAACCCCCAACTGCAAACCCACATGTTAATAGTTTTAAGGAAAAAAAAAATTCTTTTGATAATTAAGCTGGTGGAATTTAGAAATCAACAGAACAGTACATTTTCCCAGCAGAGCCAAGAAATTAATTAGGAGCAATTTGCTGTCAGAAACAATTTCCATAATTTTAAGTTAAAAAAAAGCAGCAAACCATTTTTGTGGGTGTTTTTCCTTGGTATACTTTCTACTCTAAACTTATTTAACTCCTAGAAAGACAAATTCTTCCAAAGACCCTATTTTCTGTTCCTCGGACTTTTCCCCTGAGAGATATTCCAGCCTCTCTCTGGCCGCTCATATTCAAGAGCAAGGAGGAATGGTGTGTGATAGAGCCTTTTTGATTGCCTCCCTCACTCCATAGGGTAGAACTTGTACTTTGCCAATGGAGCGATTATGAAATGCGAACGTTCCTGTCCCAAGAGTTGGGGCAGAGGGTAGGGCATGTGATGCTTTTGAAAAGAAGTCTGAGAGGGGAGGAACAGAGGTGATGGTATAATGAATGGGCCACGAAGTAGACAAGCCTGCTCTATAGAGAGGCACTAAGGAATTGTGGCTTATAGCATACCCCTACAAACTGACTGCGTGTACTCACCCAGACTCTGCCCTTTTTCTATCCATGTGATCTTGGTCAAGTTCTTCAATTTCTCTGTGACTCAGTTTCCTCGTAGGGTAGTCATGATGATTCACGGAGCTCATAAGTCAACAGGAAGATTCACGGTGCTTGGCATGTATACGAGTGTTTGTGACAGTCTCCTGTTGTGATCATGGTGGTGATGATGATGATGATGAGTGGCAGGTCCAAAATCCCAAAGGAGAAGTCTGAGCTGTTACTGGACCCATCTTGGACTTGGGCACTCTGGTTCCAGACTCACAATGCCCACACTAAAAAGCTGTTCTGTCACAACAACCCTTTATTTTGTAAGGCATCAGGGCAAAGAACAGTGGTTGTGAGATGTCTCTCTCTCTCTCTCTCACACACACACACACACACGTGTTACTAATAACAGTGAAAACACTAAGCTTTATACATGATATACTTCTTTTGTATCGGTAGAACAGATTTAAGGTTAACCCTACAGTTTTGTTATTTTTATTTATTACTATTCAAATATGAGAGGAAAAGAAGGGAGTAGAGTTACAACTAGAGCTAGAGAATGGATTGTAACTGGCAGTCTAGAAATACCTGAGGCACAATCTGTCGTCAGCAATCATTACTATTACACAGTTAATAGTTCTGGCACATTACCAGTTATTGTTATGCATCATTGCAAGTTTTGTTTTGCTTTGTTTTTTAGTTTTATCTCAATCTGAGTTATCAGTCAACGCACAACCAAGAAAAAGAAACCACTCCAAATATTTAAAAGAGAGGGGACTCAATGCAAGGAATAGGTACCAGTTGAGAATCCAAACAGAGAATGGTGAACAAACTCAGAGGTCAGCAGGAAGACACTACCATCCTAGGCTAGAGGGTCAAAGGGAGGACAGGTGATGCTGGATCCTAGGAGCTAGGGTTACCCAACAGAAGCTGAAACTGTGGCCACGTGTCCAGCAGTAGCTGGAGCCACGGAGGAGACTTAGCCACTGCCAGAGACATCTCCATGGAGGTTGGGGCGGGGGCAGTACTCTGGTTTATCTCTTCCACTTTCTGCTGCTTTGGCATCAGACAGCCATCCTGTCTTTGAACACAAGCTTCAACACTTACTAGCAGTGCAACCAGCCTCTCTGAACCTAGTGGTCCCATTTGTAAAGGGGATACCACCATATGGGGTTTGTCTCATCCCTTAGCCTATGGAAGATTTCCCAGCTGTTGTGATTCTGTGCAGCTAAAACTATTTCTTCCCCGCAACCACACCTAAGATGGCTTTCCAAACAAGAAAGCATGCAAAAAACATGGCTGCACGTAGTTGTTATACAAGAAATAATTATTGCCTTGAGTTGAAGTTGATAACTGCGAGGGGCAGCTATCGAGAGCCAGGACATAGAGTCAGACAATCCAAGAGCCAGGGAGATGAGAGCGGAGTGGAGGGTGACAGGGAATATGAAGACGCGAGACCAGAGCTCTCACCCAGGGTTTTTCTACAGCACGCCTGCATCCAAAGACTGTGTTTAAAGGCCCATAGCCTGGGAAGCTGGGGAGAGCCATAATTACAAGAGTCAGTATCTATAAAGGGCTTGGCATGCCATTAGATATGCAATAAAAATTGATTTCCTCCTTACTCTTCTTTCATTTCCTTCAACACGTACCTACTAAGCCCCTCGGCTATATGAAGACCTGTGGTAGGCACTAGGGATTTAGAGACAATATAATAAAGGAAAAGTCATAGAAACAATTGACTAAAATTTAAATATGACAGATTTTTTACCAAATAAAAACACAGTACAATAATATCATCTGGAGGCAATAAAAGAAGGGAGATTAATTTCACCTCAAGAAATCAAAGCAAGTTTCACCTTAAGTTTTTTTCAGAGAAAAGAAAAATATCATTTGACCAAAGCCTTAAAGAACAAACAAGATCTTGATTGGTAGAGAAGGAAGTAAGAGCTTTCAGGCAGTGGGAATAGCATGTACAGAGGCCTGGAGTTAAAAGAATAAAGAATATACTTGGGGACAGGTAAACAGTCCACTGTGCCTAGACTTTGGGGGATGGGAGAGACTTTGGGAAAGTATGAAGTTATACTGTGGGAGGTGAGGGTGGGAAAGACATAGGAGTTGGATCCTTAAGGGTCTCCTCTAAACCACAAAACCCCACATTTGCGGAGTCTTTTAGGGTTCAAAAGGTTGGTCTCAAACAAGCAATCTTCTGGCAGCAAGTCATGAAAGCACTTAATTCAGAAAATCAGGATGAAGTTTGAGTTGTAAATTATTCTTCTCCTGCCTAGGCCTTTATTTAGTTCACTAACAAGAGAGATTTACAACCCTCCAATCTGTGCTCTCATTTTGCTCTCTCTCAGGCCATGGGGCTCTTTCTAGAAATTTCTTAGCCAGTTCATCTGATCCCTGGACTCTGGAGTCTCACTTTCTGAAGCTTATGTCTCCCACCACAAACCTGCTTTTGGTAGTGGTTGAGGTGGTAGACTGGGACTGGAGCCCAGATTTACATTTTGCTAACGTGTGCCTGTGTACCTGACTAGAGTACCAGCTTTTGTATTTCATGGTGACCACATGTGACTTTGGCTGTGCTGTACAATTCAGCAAACTCTTTCACACTCTTTGTATTGTTTAATCCTCCTACCAACCCTCAGAGGATAGATGCAATTTTCACCAACCCCATTTTATAAAATGAGAGAATGAAGTGTATGATAGGAGCAGAGGCTGCCTGGAACCCTGGTCTTCTGAAGCAAGTTAAGGGTAGAAGTGTTGTCTAAGGAATGACGGGAGGAACTCTTACTATCTGGGACTTCAGGAAGGAGTTGTTCCTCCAGCTTGGGGCTTAAATGCAGTAAAATGATCTGTGATTCTCAGTCAAATTGAATTGTGGGAAATGGTTGGAGAAGAAAGAAGGGCTTTGAGATCCAAAATGAAGGTCCTAAACAGAGCAGATGACCAAACCACAGATTCCAGAAGCAGGGAGGAAGCCCCTCCAGTCTCTCCTTGTCCAAGTCTTCCAGCACAGGGACCTCCCTGCTTGAGTACCTCCATCACCCACAGGAAACAGTCCAATGTCCTTAGCACGGCATTAAGGAATTTGCACTGTCTGCCCCCAAAGCCGTTTCCATCTTTATCTCTTAGACATACTGAACTTTTCTCTTGGTACTTGCATGGATGCTGCATATTGCCACATCCATGCCTTTGCTTATGGAGTTTCCTCTGCTAGAAATGCCCTTTTCCCTTGTTTCCAACTTGTCCGTTTATTCATGCATTTGTTCCTTTAGTCAGTCAGTGAATAAAGTGCCTACTATGTGCCAGACACTGCTCTAAGCACTGGGGATACAAAAGGGAACGTCAAAAATAGTCTCTGCCTTCATTGGGGAGGAGAAAAGTATTAAACAATCACACAAGTTATAAGGACACACTATAAAAAGGGTAAAATAAATGGTGTAATGAGATGCTACACCAGGAGGTCCTAGAGAGTTCCCGTATCAGGGAGGGCTTTTCTGAGGCAGGATATTTAAGCTGAAGGAAGTCTCTGGTACCCCTTAGCCAATTCAGTAACCAAATCTTTTATAAAGCCGATTCAAGAGGCAGGTTGGAGTCTGGAAGTCACAGCCCCAGTGAGAAGGCGGGTTGCACTAAAATGGGATCCTTCCTTCCCTCCTGGCCTCCGCAGCAATTCCCAAAATAGGAAGCAAGCGGAATTGTTTTTGTGTTCGAAGCTGAAATTATTTTTGTTTCCCTCCTCCCTCCGTGCTCCCCCGCCAGCATGCTTCTCACCCCATCTCAGTATTTATGTTTAGAGTCCCGAGGAGCCTACCATGTGCATCTCCCATGTGCCAACCACGTGCTGGGTACTTGGTGTGCCTCTTGACATTAAACCCTTACAGCCGTGCGCTGAAGCCAGTTTAGTTCCAATTTTGCAAGTGAGGAAACTGAAGCTCAGTGAGGTGAGTGGATTGCCCTGTTTACACAGGGAGCCGGCCAGTCACACGCACTGGTCCCAGCACTGTTGGAGCACACAGGGCACACCTGCTTCCTCTCCCTCAGCAGCGCCTCACGTGGGAAGACAGCAACGTGGCTGACCTCCAGGTCTTCCCTTCCCCAGGCCAAGCTCCCCAGCCTTTAGCTTTTATCCCCAAAATGGCAATTCCAGAGCCTCCCTCTCCCCGACTTGTCCTCCTCCCATGGGATTCCTGTTTTGCTCCTTTGGGGAACAAATCTGGACCTGTCACTCCCCACGGTAGACTCCTCCCACAATTCTCACTGATCTGAGGATAGAGGCCAATACCTCACCATGGCTGATAAAGCCCTGTAGGACTGACCCCTGTCTGCCCCTCCAGTCTTATATTAACCCAACGACCATCTCTTCCACCAGGCCTCACCCAGCACTTTACGCTCTGACCTTTCTGATGTCCTCTTCATTCTCTCTCACCTCTGCTCTTCCAAACATGTCTATCCTTATGTGTAGAACAGTTTTCAGTTAACTGACACCTAGTCATGGGAGGGTAAGTCTCCCTAAAGGAAGTCTGCTCTGCCCATGGGGGCTGTGGTGAATGCCCTTTACCTCCACGTGTGAGCAAAGCCCACAGGTTTTCTGGGTCCCCGCTCTTGGCATGCTGGACTGTGATTGTCATTTTATATCTGACTCCCTCACTGTGAGGTCCTCCTTAAAAGCAGAAAGATAGGTTTGACTGTCCTTCCATTGTATCCCAAATGTCTGGCCTGTATTAGGTGTTTAGTGAAAATATGAGGTCAGGAAGAAAGAAAGGATAGAGAGAGGAAGGGAGGGAAGGAAAGTGAAAGGGAGAGAGGAAGGAACAAAAGGGACTCAAAGAAACATATGGCCCTTGGAGGGCTCACAGTCTTGTTGACACATCTTGGGAGAAGGTAACTAACTACCCTGATGGCTCACAAGGTGTGCTCCCATGTGCACACACAGCCTTTCTGTGGGATCACATAGTCCCACCATCCCCTCTCTTTCATATATTCCTTGCCATAATTCTGAGAAGCAGATTTTCCCATTCTACAGATGCCAAAATTAAGGCCTAGCAAGGTGCCTTGGTTCAGAGATGAAATAAGCAGGCCTGAAATTCAAGTTATTAATTACTCATTCAATCATTCATGCATTAAACACATTTTGATGAATCTTGCATTTCATAGTTTGTGCTGGGCACTGAGAAAGAAAGGAGTAAGACTTGATTCTTGATCTAGAGAAAGTCCAAAGGAAGAAAAGGAGAAGTGAAGAAATACAGTAGTCTCGCTTGGGTAGAAATGGGCACAGGGTACTGTGGGAGCACGAAGGAAGCATCGGACTGGGCATTAAGGAAAAATGGGAACTTGTTAGGCAAAGAAGAAAGGGGAAATGAATTCTAAGCAGAGGCCTTGGGGAATGGAGAAGGAGAGACTTGGGAAAGGTGATAGATGGTGACCCCCACCTTTGATCACCAGAGTCCTTAGTCTGCCCCAGCTGACCTTTGCCCTGGTACCAGAGTCTAGCCAACCTCTGAGTGTGTGTTGGTCTCCAGGTAGGGCTGGCTTACTTATCAGGGGAGGCCGGTTAATTATTTGGCACTATGTTTCAGCCTGCTGAGCAGAATTGGATAAAGAAGGATATAACAGAGGGAACCAGAGGCGGTAGATGGTGAGAGGAAAGCAAAGTTGCTTCTTAGGATTTGTTTTCTGACAGTGACTACTGAAAACACCCTGTGAGAATGAAGGAAATCTTCGCCCTACTAATGGGTAATCATGTAGTGAATAGTTAGATGTATTAAGAAACCAAGGCTTCGGCCTTCAAGAGTCTTGGAAGGTCTGATGCCAGAAAAGCTGGTACAGGCAATAAGGAATTTATTTTCTCTCAGGTGGTCCTGGTGTGTTTTGATACAGTGTGGTAGAGTGAAAGGGCCCCAGGCAGGAGCCATGAGACCTAGGCTTGCCTCCTAGCTTTGCAACTGGTTAAGTCAACTCTGGTGCCACTGAGGCAATGTGGATGTGAAAAGGACCAATGTGATTACAGACTATGTTAATAGAAATCTGGTTATAAGAACAGAACCAGTAGCAATAGACATACCTGCATATCTATCTATCTATCTATCTATCTATCTATCCATCTATCCCTAGAGAGATTTATAATAAGAAATTGGCCCATGTAATTATAGAGACTGACAAGTGCCAAGATCTTCAGTTGGCGAGCTGGAGACCCAGGAGAACGGATGGTGTAATTCTAGTCCAAAGACAGGAAGGGCAAGTAAACTCAAGACCCAGGAAGGGCTGATATTTCCATCAGAGTCCAAAGGCAGGAAAAAACTGATGTCCCAACTCAAAGGCAGTCAGGCAGGAGGGCTTCTCTCTTATCTGGGGGGAAGGGGTAGTCTGCCTTTTGTTCTATTCAGGCCTTCAACTGATAGGTTGAGGCCTTCTCACACTAGGGAGAGCAATCTGCTTTGCTCAGTCTATTGATTTCAGGGTTAAACTGATCCAGAAACATGTTCTTCCTCCAACGTCAAAGGCTGGAAGATTTCTAAGGGCTCTTGTAAGTCTAGCATGCCTTGGTTCGTTCTTCGCATCTTTCACCAGAACTCCTGCTATACTATGCCCATTGACTTCTCTACCTTCAATCTCTCTTTATCCTTCACAAATCCATCCCCTAAATCCATTCCCAAGTCCATGCTGCAGCCAGAGAGACATTCTTGGCACACAGCTCTGACCACTTCCTGCCCCTGTTAGCAGTCTCAAAGGCTCCTTGTTGCCCTCAGGATAAACCTCTCCAGATTTTCTCAGAGAAGGGCTGCTTTAGAATGATATTCAAGGCCTTTCAGAATCTAGCCTGGGGGGCTTCCCTGGTGGCGCAGTGGTTGAGAGTCCGCCTGCCGATGCAGGGGATGCGGGTTCGTGCCCCAGTCCAGGAAGATCCCACATGCCGCGGAGCGGCTGGGCCTGTGAGCCATGGCCGCTGAGCCTGCGCATCCGGAGCCTGTGCTCCGCAACGGGAGAGGCCACAACAGTGAGAGGCCCGCATCTAGCCTGGGGATGCTTTTTATCACTCATTCCCCATGCACCCAATATTTCAGCCACAATGAAGTACTGGTCATTCCCCAAACATGACAGGGTCTTTCACATACCTTTTTTGACCCGTTTTCTTTTCTTGGAATGTTCTCTGCCTCTTTATCCTTCAAAATCTATTTTGAATATTACCACCTCCAGGAAGCCCTCATTGACCACTCAGGCTGGTTTAAGAGCCTGCTCTGTGCTCCTCCAGCACTCCACATAACCTCTTCCACATAGTGGGGGAGCTGTCCTTCCCCAATATTCCATGAAGCCTTGAAGGCAAAGACAAGCATTCAGTGTTGGGTCCTGCCATGTGGATTCTTAATACTTATCTCCTGACCAAATGAAAATATATTTCCATGTTACCAGCTGGTTTCCTCAATCCAGGATGCGGAGTACAGTGACTTTGTGAAGTTGCCAGTATGACCAATCATTTCCTCTTCTCACCATTTTTAGTGAATTTTAATTGTAAAATGAATGCACATTCATTCAAGAAAAATGTAGGAGAAAATAGAAGGTGAAATGCTCAAAGACTACCACCATTGTCACATCACTGTATTTCCTTCCAGGCTTTTTTTCTATGCATATTTTCTAAAAGGTATAGAACACCCACTTATTTTGTGTCTCTTCTTTTCTCTTAACAGCACAAGGTAAGAATTTTCCACGTCAATATGTAGTGCTTCGTTACCATCATTCTTACTGGCTTGATAATATTCCATCAAGTAAATGCACAATAACTTATGTACTCCTTTTATATTGAATATTTAAGTTAATCTTTTTTTTCACCATTATGAAAAGAAATCTGTGGTAGGCATCTCTGTGCATAAAGCATTTCTTTGCATTTAGGATTTGTTCCTCAGGATGAGTGCCTCTGGTTGTCTTCATCTTGTGAAAATCAGGGCCTTGATCTAGCATCTGCCTGTGTTTTTTGCCCAAAATCCTTCCTACCAAGAAAAGCAAAAACTGACATCAGGGCCCTAAGAATCACTTAGCCCAGTGTTCCATGCATGGCTCCTGATTAAGACAATATGCCCTTTCTCTAATGTGGCCATAAATATTTGCCTTCAGTGAAGTAGATGCCAAGGAGATAATATTGATTGCAAATCACAGCCCTTGTAATTAACCAATTTGTGCAGCTGGAAGATGGAGCTGGTGAAGACATTTGCTTCCGAAGGAGGAGGATGGCCTTTCCAAATCTGTCTCTCATATATGAATTTGGCCTAATCCCGGGAACATTCCTGGTGTGGCTGCAGAATATCAGGTGCTCAAGATGTTGCCAAGCCTCCGGACGGAAACGGAACGTCTTGGTCTTTTGCCTACCGATCACACAGCCTCCATCACCCACCCGAAACAGGCCTACATCTCCCAGGTGCCTCTGCAGGGACGCATAAGCACATACTAGAAAGGGTTATGAACTGAGGTTGGCCCTGGGTGCTGCCCTCTCTTTTCCTGCCTTATCAGGAAGTGTAAGAGGGAGGCCCAAGAAGCAGGAGGTTAGGCTTCTGGTCCCGTATCTACTGTGGAAGCCTGGCTCTGGACAGGTGAGGGCAGCAGAGAGCCAGTCAGTCTGGTCAGCTGGAATTCTAGCTGACCATAGCTGGTGGGAGCACCCAAGCTCAGCATTGTGGGAAAGGGGAGCACTAGATCCAGACACCTGCGTAAATGGAATAGGGGTCCAGGTACCCACCAGATAGAGATGAAATTCTAATTAATACTAATAAATCCTTTCACTTGGGCTTCCCTGGTGGCACAGTGGTTGAGAGTCTTCCTGCCGATGCAGGGGACACGAGTTCGTGCCCCGGTTCGGGAAGATCCCACACGCCACAGAGCGGCTGGGCCCGTGAGCCATGGCCGCTGAGCCTGTGGGTCCGGAGCCTGTGCTCCGCAACGGGAGAGACCACAACAGTGAGAGGCCCGCGTACCGCAAAAAACAAAAACAAACAAACAAAAAAATCCTTTCACTTAACCAGTATGCTTCAGTTTATAAATAGAATAAGTTATTCTGTTGAATCCTCTCCATAATCATATCCATTCAATAAATGAAAAAACTGAAGTTCATGGAAGTTAAATAACTTTCCAATGTTCACACAGCCCTCAATGGCAAAGCTGTGTAATAAACCAGGTCTGATCCCGTGGAGTAACTGGAGTATATTTAATTCTTTACTTCCACTATCTCATTTGATTCTTGAAGCCCGTCAGATCAACCAAATGCCCTCTTAAGTGGACAGATTGAGGCCTCCTAAACTTAACAGAACACTATTCCAGGTGATCAGGAATCGCTCGAGGCAGGAAATAGCAGCCTTCAAAATGTCACATATATTTGGGGGGCAGGGTGCAGGGCACTAGTCTCTGGCTTCCAGGAAGCACTGGGCAAATATCTCTCCAGCCTCTCTGTTTTCCATGGCCACTCAGTTTTTTCTCTGTGCTCAAACTTTTCTCAAGTGTTTGCAATTCCTAGAATAGACCAAGTTCTCTCTCATGTTTAGACTTTTGTGATGTTGGTCCCTCAGCCTTGAATGACTTCCCTCACACCTGTTGGTCTGGTGAATTCCTCTTCATCCTGACCACCTCTGGGGCATTCCCTGAGTTCCTCATCCCTGAGCATGCTTAGGCACATCTGTGGTCTCACAGTGGTTTGCCCAGACCTGCATCTTAGCACGTGTCACGCTATGTTATAACGTCCTCTTCCTTCGTTAGACTGTAGGCGTTTTACTGACAGACGATATCTTATTAATCTTTCTGTTGGGCACATAGTTGGTGCTCAAATATTTATTGAATGAATGCATGCATGCATGAAGAAACATCTTCCATGGTGCAAGAGTCCAGGGGTACCAGAGGTTTCATGCTTATTGATTACAGGGATAAGCTCTCATAACCCACTAGGGAAATGAGTGTTGATTTCCTGAACCTTGGGGTTACAGGCTGGCAAAGGAGGCCACATTTCCTTCTTCTCTTCAGAAGCATGGTTAGTTTCCTGCCTGGGTGGCCATCTGGTTAAAAGGACTTAAAACACTAGAATACCTCATGCAAAAGAGACACTTAATCTTTACCTCATTCCCACAAATGCCTGAATGTGAAGTCCAGGCACCTCCACAGTTCTATCTGAGCTTCTTTTCAGATTGATTTGGCAGAGTGAAATCTGGCTGTTCAGCCACAAAGAATGGTCTCAGATTTATTCAAGGCACTTCAAATTTTACCTACCCATCCAAAACACAACTATTTCAGAGGTTCCCTCCATCCTCCTCAACTTGTACTTAACTGCCCCCCACCCGACCTCCACTACCCTGACAAAGGCATTTAACTGCAGCTCCACATAGCAAATTCCATAAATCGGCAGAACTGGCCACATTTTCTCTCTCTCTCTCTCTCTCTCTCTCTCTCTCTCTCACTTTCTCTCTCCACTCCCCTTCCCCACCATACACACACGTTATAGCTCCTCAATGAGTAGTCAAATTCTGCCCATGTTTTATTTAGTTTGAGATGCTAATGCCAGAACAAAGATAATGCAATATATTAGTTACATTAAAGATGTTTTAGAGAACCAGGAATTGCTTTCAGAAAGACAGAGCATATCTGACTCCAAGCAGAGATGATAGCAACAGGCAGATGATCAACAGTTAATAGCATTAGTGTTGTAATTAGAACTGCCTTGAACTCTTAACCCGTCTGCTTCTCTGATTTCTAGGTCCATACAGTGAAGAACGAGATGATCTTTTTTCTTTTTTATCCCCTTTCTTCATTTGGCTGCGTGTTCGGAATATATTCTTTCTCAAGTAAATATTACTAACTGCTATCATTTACTGTCCACCTATTGTGTGCCAGGTGCTTTGTACGTACTGAGGGTACAAGGAAGAATACAGCATGGGCTCAACCCTTGAGGAAATGAATATAATATACTTTGCTCAAAGGTCTTATCTGGTTAGAATTATTACCCCTGCTTTTATAAATGAGGAAAGTGAGGCTGACGACGGTGAAGTGGCTTGTCGAAGCTTAGCTTGTAAGTAGCCAAGCACGGATTCAAATTAACTCCATCTAACTCCAGTCAGTGTTCTTTCCAGCATGACAGTGCTCTATGAATGACCATTATTGCCATCGCTTTGCTAATTTACCCACATTGGTTGACTCTCTGGGCCTCAACTCACAGTTCAATAGTGGAGGACAAAGGGAAAGGAAGAATGAGATGGAACAAGAGGTCAAGTGCTCTACTTGGCTGTTTGAAAAATCACCATTACCATTAGAGTGTTCTGCATCTGGAGTCCCAATAGAAGAAGCAAACTAGCAGAGCTCAGCGATGAGAGAGTCAAGCGGGTAGTTCTTAGATGTCCATGTTAATAGGCAAATGACACCAGGGAAGACTAGGCACATGGCTGGGTTTCAAGACAAGAGTGAAGAGATTCTAGGTCCCATTGAGGAGGCTGGCAGGGAACTGGGGGACAGTCGGTCTCTGGCTAAAACTAGTAGACAGCGATGATGCTAAGGGTGTTGCTGAGATGATATCCTGGTAGCATTTGGCCAGGGGACTCAAAAATACCCATATCCAACCTCATCTCAGCCCGCTTTCCCTAAGGCAAATATACTCACAAGGAAGGAGAAAGTTAGCTATTATAATTACCTGGAACTTTGGCTCCAAATCTCAGTGCAGATTTCCACTGAGCTGAGCTGAACTAAAATGTGGGTTCTTTCATCCCAAGCTTGTGAGACTCAAATGGTCCAGAACCAAAACAACACTTAAGTCCTCCTTTGTGTTTTTCCAGTGCCCTAGCCTGAGCCTTGGCTTTACGAAAAAGCTGCCCAGAGGGCCCCCATCAGAGCCAGAGGGATGTGAGCAAGGAAGTCCACACAGGAAGGGTAGTGACTCCAATGGCAGGACACACCTCACCCAGTTTTGCTCCATGACCAGTTATTCCTTTCCACCAAGGCTCTAATGAGGGGAATACATAAAGTCTGACCCACAGGAAGTAAAACAGAACCTTATTCTTAGCTGGAGTTTGGGGCTCAAACCCTAGTGCAGAGAGCCCTGGAAACCAGATTGTGGATCTGGTAAAGAGTAAATGAGATAATATAAGAAGCTTCTACCATAAACCTAGGCTCCCTTTAGATGGGATCACCTCTTCCTTGGGACCTAGAATCTCTTTTCTCTGCTCTTGATCCCAGCCACGGGTCCAGATCTCCCTGATGTCATGTGCTTATTAATCTGGACACTTAGGGCTCTCTGCTTGATTTCCCCATTACTGAGATCTGTTCCTAAACTGTTTTGTTTTGGTTTGGTTTTCCACCAGTTCGTTGCCCAAGCCTGCCTGTGTCTTTCTACAGCAATCTGACACTATCCTTTCTTTACATATCCAAATCCTTTTCTCCCTCAGCAGATATTTCTTTCTTCTGGAAGCTTTTCCTGCTGCACTCCTTCCCCCCACACTCACTCACCTCCAGGCTGGGTCAGGTGCCTCCTCTCTCCTCTGCCTCCTGGCTTCCATCTCTCACAGCACTCACCACTCTATATTATTTTTGAGTTTACATGAATGTTTCTCCCCAAGAAATTAAATCCTTAAAGGCAGGGAGTATACAGGATTCACCTTTGTTTCCTTAGTGTCTAGCCGAAGATCTGGCACAGAGCAGACTCTAGGGAATGTTTGATGAATGAATAAATTTAAAAATTATGAATTTGTCCAGGCCAATGTAGTGTTGTTCAGGAGGGAGGAAAAAAAAGAGGAACATCTGATCCAGAGCCCTTATTGTAAATTAAGGTGAACCTCCTAACCTACCTCCTTCGTCTGTTCTTCATGACCCGTAGCCACCAAAACAGCTGTTCACTCTAAAATCACACCCAGCCTTTCCCCCGTAGCACCACGCGCATTCCCATTCCTGACTCCAGCTTTGTAGCTTCCTCTGGGCAACTCTCAGCCTTGGAAGTGCCCCGCTGTCCTAATTCATCCCCTGGGAATGTCTGTCCATTTTGATGCCCCCAAAGGCAATTCCTCACCTACATAAGGTCCAGCCATACAAGAGGCCACACTTATTATCTGGCTCAGCTTCAGGTGGTGGCCTCCCATAGCTTTCCTTGGTCATGCTGCCCTGGCTTCCAGACAGACCTTCCTAAGGTTACCTTTCTGTGTGAGCTTCCAAGTGTAACACCTCGCTGAAGGGCTCCTTATCTTTTATCTCAGACCCTTTTGACACTGCCTCTCGGGTTGTGGTCAGACACAGCCATGCCCTGGACACTGCTGGGTCAACCCCTCTAGTAGAAAGCTGTAACATCAGATCCCCCTCACTCCCCAACTGCATCATCTGACATAGCATAATCTGCACTTTCTAGATAAACCCCCAAAGGACACTCTTACGGAGAAGGTTGAACCTCAGCCAGAAAGCGAATGGTCAGGACAGAACCAAGAAGACATCCTTAAGTAAGAGCCAGGCATCCCAGAGCAGACAGTAGAGAAGAGGGGGATTTAAACAAAAGTAAAGGGGAATTTGGAGCAAATTTTCAAGAGCAGGAAGTACCAGTCTAAGTTGTCCATTGAGTTTGAAATAAGGCTAGAAAGGTAGAGTGACTGCCAGATCCCCTAGATGCTGGATTCCAGACCAGAGTATTTGAATTTGATATGTTGGAAACAGGATGCCATTGTAGATGCCCAAACAAAGCTGCCCAGGAACAGGGAGAAGGCACAGACTGGGATTCAGGAGACCAGAGTCTGAGGTCTTGGCCATATCACTAGAGAGCTGTGTGGCTATGGACAACTCTCTTCTCTAACCTGCCCCAGAAAAGTTACACGCCAGTGCTGAAATGTCTTAGAAGTCCCTCTCTGCTCTTGGACTCCATGGCACAGTGGATTTGGCCTAAAGAACTTGAGTTTCCCTCTATCTAGCATCCACCCCCACCGCCCACCACCCACCCCCAACCAGCTGATGATCAGGGCCCTGGAGGGCTACCTATGGTGTCCCATCTGTTGGGACACAGCCAGAGAGAGGATTGCTCCTGCCACATGTGCTCTTGTTTATTTTATTCTTGATGCTTTCCAGAGAGCTGGGGGTAGTAGGAAGGGGAGGGAGAGAGAGGGCCTCCTTGCAGGATCAGTTACAAGTATTGTTGTCCCACTCCATATGTAGGGACTGGGCCCAAGCACAGCAGACAATCAGCATGTGGGAAAGCCTGGGCCGTTTACCAGCTAGCATCCTCCAAAGGTCAAATTAGAGACTTGGAATTTTAAAGAGAAACAAATACAATGAACCAAGCAAGCAGCTCTGAACTGGTTGCCTCAGATGGGTGACCATGAGAAGGCCATCCCTTTGCATTAGTCACTATAGGCTGGGCTACGCTGTTGGAACAGACCAACTCCAGAATCTCAGTAGCTCATCACGGTAAAGTTCATTTACTTGTTGAACACTAACGAATTTTGCAAACCTGAAATTTGGGATAAAATGAAAATTACTTCCATTTACGGAGTGCCTACTATATGTTAAGGACTATTCTATATATTTTATATAACTTATCCTCTTTTTGCACATGAAGAAATTGAAACTCAGAGAGGTGAAGTGACTTGACTAAAGCCAGACGACTAACAAGTGGCAGAACAGGTATTGAGGCCCAAGCCTGTCTAGCTGCAAGGCCTGTGCTCCTTCCCTTACTCCACACCTCCTTCCCAAGGGGGCAGTGAAAAGTGGGCCCTTTCCCTCTCCCACATCATTCAGGCACATCTTCCAAGGAAGAGAATGAGAAAAAAGCAATCATCTGGCAAATGACCTAGCGAATGTCTTTTCACAGAAATGATCTGCATTGTTCGTTTAGCTTGGCCATTGTCAACAGTGCAACTTAGTGTGCTACCCTCTGCTGTGTACTTGTCTCCCTAGACCCTAAGCGTCTCAAGCACACGGGGGCCATGTGTCCCCAGTAGCCAGCATCAAGCCTGACAGAGCGCTCAGAGAATGTTTGTTCATTGGTTGAATAAATGAGTGAGTGAGTGAATTCATGCATTCTCTGACAATTTTGAAGAGTCTTCAGATGAATGGCTGAAATCAGATCATAAATCTTCAAGGAAAAATTCTGTGCTCTTCCCTGCATTTATCATAATAATGGACGTAGATTAGCCCTTGCTACCACCCTCAATCACTGAAAAAGGGACCCTATTCCTCGTGTACCCAGAAAAAAGCTGGAAAAGCAGGGAGGAAGTGAATTGGGGAAATTTTTGTGAGGATGAAACAAGAGAACTTACTAACCAAGATGTCAGAGGTAAGGGAGGAAATACGTAAGAGAGGTATAAGCATACCTATCTTCAGAAATGACCTCAGACCCGTGGGAGCAATTTGATGAATAAGTGGAGAGAGTTTAACTGATGTTTTCCCAGACCGCACCAGCCTGTGGGCACAAATGGGGTCCCATTTACAGTAATCACCTGTGATTTGTCAGCTCATGCCCCTGTGTGCTAATGCAGGACTCCAGCCTCCCTCAAAGGCTTGCTCAGTTATTTCTGGAAGTCTCCAATGGGCATCACACATCATCTCACAGAGGACGCTATGTGCTTCCACATGCCATCTACCATGTTGCTTCTTTCCTTCTTAGCCTATCCCATTAGGTTCTCTGCTTCCTTCCACTGAGAGTGTTCCCCCCTAGTCAGGGCTCCCACTGCCCACCAAGAGAAATCGGATGACCCCACCAAAGGTATTTCCTGCTTATAATATCAAGCTGCCGGGACAAGAAATATTACATTAGCCAAAGTCACAGTCTTTTCAATCAGTTCATCTCCTCTGCTCTGCATTCATAGCTCTCTCTGTGGCCTTTTTAGAAATAGCTTCTACCTGCAGTCCCTCTCTCCCTGGAGCTCAGACATGGGTCCATAGGAAACTAATCTCAGGATCAGACATCACACTGTCACCCTCTTCTTGCCCTACAGTAGAGCTAGCGCATGTCCTCTTTGTGCCAGTTTCGGCATTCAGGGATCTTCATGTGATTGAACCCCTGCAAGGAGTCTGCCCCAGCAGTCCTTTTTCTAGACTACAACTGGAACCCACACCTCTGAAGGATGGAGATAATGATCTCTGTTACTCTTTCTGAAATTCTGTCATCCAGACATTAGTCCGGGTATTTTTCTCTAGATGCATTTGTTGAGCACCTACCATGTTCCAAACACTGTGAAAAGAGGCTTATGTGCAGCTCTTCATCTAGTCCTCACCTCATCCCTGTGATCTACGTATTATTACCCACTTCTCCAGGTCCAGAGAGGGAAAGTGCCTAACCAAGGCCAGCCAGCTCTGACACGCTTACCCTGGTCTTAGCCTTCGTCCTGACTCACTGGCCATGGCCTTTCCCTGGGAGCCTGTGCTGTCTTGTTTCTTGCCCTTCCTGATTGCCAGCCCTACCACTCACCGTCCCTTTTGCTTTCATGCTTCACCTATGAGATCTGATACCTAGCACACCTTTCCAGCTGTGATCTCAACCACTCTGGACAAGAATGTGATTCCCTCTTCTCCCCTGGTCCACATATAGGCTTAGGCCTCCTTTTCCCTTGGAAATTTCCAGCTCTGGTCCTGCCAGTGACATTTGACGTCTGGCTTTCCATGGCCCTGAAAGTTAAATCTGACAGCCCTTTGCTATGCTGTGTGGCCTTCAGACATATCTTAACATCTCTGGGCCTCAGTTTAGTTGACTGCAAGTAAGGGGTAATAATACTTACCTTGAATGTTTATTGTGGCGTATAAATATGACAAAATACTTAAGGTGCCCAGAATAATGCCTGCCACATAGTAAATGTACAGTAAACAAACTGCTCCAAAAGAACTGACATGTACTAAATGATTATCACATGCTTTGCTAAGTGCTTTATTGGGCTTATCTCATGTAGCCTTACCCTCAACCTTATGCAGCAGGTACAGTTATCATTCCATTTTACAGATGTGAAAACTGATCCCAAAATAGGTTAAAGGGCTTACCCAAGGTCTCAGACTTTGAAAGTGGCAGATCTCAGATGTGAAGCAGGCCCTCATATTTAATGACTCGCTTTCACTGCTCAGCACAAAGCAGACCTCTACCAATGGGGTTGTTGGGCTGCTTCTAGTAAATGAGTATGTCAACGGGCATTTTCTTTCTTTTCTCTTTGTGCCATGGCCTGAGACACCAGTTCCCTGCCCCAAGATTTGCCTACCGATTTTCTTAGCTTCCTCGGAGGAGGCTAAGAGGATGTTGCAGTTTCCTCTACCCCCAGAAATGCACCATATTGCAACCTCCCCTGGGTAGGACAAAGGCCAGCCCTGACCAGCGTGGTCCCTGGCTGAGTTCCTTGGCCACGAACAGTGCAGAGAGAGATCCTTTCACAGCTGAGGCTTGCCAGCAGAGCACTCCTGCTGAGCCAGGGCCTCTTGCCAAGCAGCTTTCCCTACCACTCTGATATGCAGATGTGTTCAAGAATTCTTCACATCTGCATAGGGAGCATACAAAAGCTGTGACTTGGCTGGAAAGAAGGAAAATGTGAGTGTCAGCTCAAGGAATGGCTGCTCCGAGGGGCCAGGCAGGGGAGGACAGCAGATCACAGCTGGGAACAGTCAGTACAAAGCAGATGGAGGATGGAGAAACAGCACTATCCACCCCAACGCCTGCCTCTTACAGGAAGGCTCCCATGATCTCTGGACTGTGGATACCACTGGCTCCTCCGGGTGATCCTCCAACGACTGCCTCCATCTTGTGAGAGTTATGCTGTACTTAATCTGCATCCCCTTAAACCCATAAATCAGGAAGGAAAACCATGGCAGCAACAGCAGTGGTCAGAGCCCTGAAATAGGACTCCAACGCCTTTCCGCAAATACATTTATGCAACCAATATATATGAGGCGCCTATGCTGTTCCAGGCCCAGGGCCAGAGATGGATCAGACACTGTCGGGACCCTCAAGAAGCTGCCACTGTCTAAGGGGCCGACTGGCAAGGAGCTGGACAATATGTAGGAAAACACAGAAAGCTTCCTGGGGATGCAGGTTGGTTAAGGTAAAGAGGGCATGTCCGGGGAGGCTTCCTAGAGGAGGTGACATCTGAGCGAATCTTGAAGACACGTGACGATTGGCCAAGTGAAGAGCTTATTCTGTACTAACGCCAGCCAGGCACTGTTGAGTATGAGAGGGTAAATGCTCACTCACACTCACTCATACTTACACACCCACATGCCCTCATGCATGCACGTGCACACACACACACACACGTGTGCACACATACCTTCTGAGGTGGGTGCAGTGCTGGTTGGGAACAGTTTGTAGGCTAGCACTCTCTGTTCCTCCCGTTATAATCCAAAGGTCTTCCTTCCCCAGTGCTGTTTTCTGTTTCCTGAAAAGCCTTGGCAACCTTCCTCAGAAACAACTACTCTGCCCCTGTTACTTTAAAAGCTTCATTTTCTCATACTGAATGGCATAGGAAGCTGGAGCAAAAGGAATTCACCAGGGCATCTTGAGTTCACCTTCGCTCTTGGTGTCCCCCAGGCTGATCCCTACAGAGCCCTGTGCTGGCACAAAGCAAGAGCTGACTTCCTGTTGGAGGGAGTGGGGATTCAGCTCAGGGAAAAGGCTGCCTTGGTGGAAGGGAGAGGGTCATTGCCTTCAATCCCTGCAGGAATATCTGAGAGCAGAACAGAATGCAGAACCAGGATCAACGTAGGAACACTAGAAGAAGTAGGGAGACTGCTCAGCGTGAGAGGCTATTTCCCCAAGTCAAAGCTGGCCACCAGTGGGATTAGCTACTTCGAGTAGTGGGCTTTCTGTCTCCACTGGAGTGTGAGGGGACCAGACCACAGCTTAGTGGATGGGGAAGATGTCGTAGCAGAGCCTCAAACACCAGATGAGAGGTCACATCTTTTTGTTCTGTTCTACCATCTTCACACGGGAACTGACTTAGCACAGAAGGTATGTTCAGGCCTCGAAGAGTGCAGGGATTTGCATTTCCAAGATTATGAAGAGAGACATGTAGTAAGTGTGTGTCTAGGCGTCCAAGATGTGAAAGATGTGATTATTTGCAGAACCTAATCTCATACCTCCCATCCTTGTTGAACTGAATATTGCAAAAATATTCTCATTCGTGTTTGGAATGGTATGTTTCTAAGCAATCATTATTCTGAATACTCATTCCAGCCAGGAGACGACCTGAATATTGAATAGAATAAAAATGTATATATTAGATTACTTATTCAAATGCCTTTCTGGCAGTTTGGACAGAATTAAGCAACAGTCCAATCTGGCTGTTGTTTTATGCATGGGATGTCAAAGCTAAACAGCCCCTAGAGAATATTCTCTCTCAGTCTTTCTCTGCACAGAGCCTCACCATCCTGTCTTGTTCACAGATGGGGAAATAGGCTGAGAGAGGGAGGCATACAGCATGGGAATGGGAGACCTGGGACCAAGAGCTACCATTCAGTGGCCAGACATGGTAGTTTGTCCCCACTGGACAAAGGCGGCAACTGAGGCTCAGTGTGGTTAATCGAGTTGTACAGAGTCACTGCTAGTCAGTGGCAGAGTTGCTTCATCCCAGGTCACTGTCCTTTTGTATTACCTCACTGGGCCCCTAATATAGCCAGAGAGAGTGTGTTCCTCCTTTCATGCGACCTGCAGACTCTCTGCCAGGTGCTTCAGTTATGAAATCTTGTGAAGTGATGATACTATCCCTGGTCTATAAATTGAGGAAATTACAGTGAGTATATAGAACCACACTTTAGGTCCCCCAGACAAGGAACTCTGCCACACCACTCTTCTACCCTGCATGCCCTAAGAGCGCCACACGACGCCAAGCAATGACATATTGTTCGGCAGTTACAATCACAAAAAGCAATAACCCAAATTTGCCTTTTGAAATGAACCCAAGTAATCCTTTTGAAGGAAAATGTTCACTGAGAAGCTTGCTGAAATGTCATCTCTGAGAGGACTTCTTCAAGCTCTCCCAAGGCCCTTTTCACACAGTATTGTCATTGTATATGGCATATTCTCTCTGCTAAATTAGTACTTTAGGGCCAAGAACCACCTCTGATTGGTTTTTTGCATTTCCAGCTTGGGCCCTGGTGCCTTGCAGGCATCTGGAAGGTTTGCTGCACAAATGGATGGATATTTGGTTAGAATCACTGCAAGGAAGGACCTCAAGGGGGAAGGACTCTTCTCCCTCCCCAACCAACCTAGAGCTCATTAATCTGGAGAACAAAGAGGACCCCGCAAGTCCTAAAACCTAACATGGTCCTTCCAACCCCACTGACAGTAAAGTAACAAAACCGAGAACAAAACCTCAGAGCTTCCTGGGGTTCTGCCAGGGTTGGGGAAGATGCTTCTGACATGCATGTTTCCACTCAGACTTGAATCTCACTTCATCTCACCGACCAATTCTGAAATCACGGCCTCAGCATCTTCTCCAGTATCATCCTCACTACCCTGTCCTTCCAGACCCCTAGAGCCCCAACCCCTCCAGGAAGTTCCTCAGTCAGGTAGCCCGCCGTGATGTCTCCATCCCAGTTCCTCTTTCTCCCCTGTACACTCTTCCATTCCTGCTTATCTGGTGCTGCCTCTTGCTGTCAGTTCCTGGATGGCCCGCGTAGAGAGAGGCAGTGTGGGCCGATGCACAGAGCACAGGCTCTGGTCTCAGATGACTTGGGTATAAATCCCAGCTGGAGCAGTGAATAGCTGTAGGACTGTGGGACATTCACTTAACACTCTGAGGCGGCAATTCCCTCTCAGGATTGTAGGGAGGTATGCAGGGACCCTGATCATGGAGGGCCTTGTCTGCAAAGCTAGGGAGCTCAGACCTTATTCTACAGACCAGGGGGCACTATTACAGAGTTTCTCATCTGAAAATCACATGATCAAATCTGTCTTTTTAAGAGAATACTCTGGCAAAGGCACAGAGAATAGACTGAAGAAGAGGCAGCAGAGGAGAAAAACCAGGCAGGAGACCTTACAGGGATGGGCAGGGGGTGGCAGTGGGGGAGGTAGGGGTGGGGCAGCGGGAAGTGTGGAGTCACAGGTGTTAATGGCCTGAACAAAGGAGGTAATAAGAAATAGTAAGAAGAGCTAATGTCTATGAGCTCCTCCTCGGGGCCAGGAATAATGCTAGCACTTATAGGGATTATTTCCTTGATTCTTGTTAATAACCCAAGATTTTTCATCCCCGGAAACTGAGACATTGAGAGGTTAAATAAATCACCCAGGATGACATAGTAAATAAGAAAACTGGGATTCAAGTCCAGACAGTCTCACTCCAGAGCCTAAGTGCTTAATCATCTAACTAGTTCGTGATTGAAGCAGAGATTGGAGAAAAACCATTTAGGAGGTGAAACTGGCAGGATAGATTGGCTGAAGTGAGTAAGGAAGAAGGTAGAGCATAGGGTGACTCTCAGGTTTCTTCCCAAGGTCCACAGCCCCTAAGAGGCAAAGTCAGGATTTTAACCCAATTTTATCTAACCCCAAAGCAGTTTCTCTTTTCACGGCCTTAGAAAATGTTACCTGAGAGGTTGGTGTTCTCAGGACAGAAGGGATAATGTAGAGATTGGTACTTTCCCCAGAATTGCACAATTCCTTTATTTAAGCCATTAAACCATAACTAGCTTTCCTTAGGTTGTTGAGGGTGTGTGTTTCTTTACAGAAGGATTTAGTATCAATTACACAGAAAAATTGACTAGAAAATGCACATGATAGCTTTGTTTCCTGGGTACCAATCCAAATGCAAAGGAGGATTCCAAGTACCTTTGGAAACCGAAGTAGAGGGAAGGCAGAACATCCACTGTAGCCAGAGGGAGACTAGTGGGAGCTTGCGCTTGACACTCATTCATCCCTTTACCATGCCTTCCCCAAGGCGCTCCTCTATGCCAGGCTGGCCCCTGGAGGGTGGTGATAGATTCAGCTCCTGCCTGGACATCTCATAACCAAGGTGGGAAATATATAAGTAGGCAGGCCTTCAAAGGGCTAAAGGAGGGGCTGTTTTAAAGGAGAAGGAGTGTGCCCTCCAAACAAGAGAAGATACTCTGTCTGGGTCTTGTCTTGGCATTGGGCAGAAGCCAGGCCACGTAGCCTTGGGCGCATAACTTGACTGAACTTCCTTGTTGTCGTTGTAACAGTGGTGCAATCAGTCCTACTTTGATCTACTCTTTCCTCTCATGTAATCAAGGACCTGGAATGCTGAGTTGGGACTGAGGGTCTGGAGCCTTGGCTGCCTCCTGGGGTGGAAAATGTTAGGTATACAAGCTGCAGAACTTGATCCTGAGGGTGAGAGCCAGTGTCTGAGGTGGAAGTGAGACAGAAAGGCAGACAAAGACTTTGACCCTGGATCTCACCCAAGGGGCCAAGCAGAGAGGCAAGTCCAGGTGTGAGGCATGAAGTGGACATGAGTCCAGAGGCCATAGGTTGGAATGGAGGGTTGGGCCAGGGACAGGGCCAAGAGACAGTCTCTGGGTATTACTGGAGCTCCTACAGGATACCGGCAATCACCACTCTGGGTGCAGTGGGCTTAGGAGTGCTAAGCCCACTGCACCCAGAGTGGGTGCTGTGCAATCACCACTCTGGGTGCAGTGCTATTAGGAGAATGAAGTGGCAACTATGTGTGAAGCACCTAGCGCCTAGCACACAGTTAATTCTCAGTGAGTGTTAATCGTGGAATTGCTTTTCTTTTCCATCAAAATTCACCAAGAGCTTCCATTGTGCCAGGTCCTGTGGCGGGCACTGAGAGGAGGGGAATGATAAAGATGCAGCTCCTGTCCTTCAGAAGCCCAGAACGCTGGAGATGCAGACTCATAAATAAGATGTCCCTATCAAAGGTTCTAAATGACATCATGGAGGAGGCCTAGTGGTGGGACAGGGCGAGGGGGCAGTGACCCAGCCTAAGAGTTCTGGGAAGGCTCCCTGGAAGAGATAGTGGCTAAGGTGGATCTCAAAGGTTAAGAAAGAGTTAAGCAAGCAAAGATTGGTGAGCAATCCATTCTGGAAAGAGGCACAACTTCAACATAAGCGTAAGACAGCATGGAATAAAGTGGAATGTGAGGAGAGGCAAGAGATAAGGCAGGGCTCTGCCGAACCTGGAGACAAGGAACCTGGACTCCATCCTGAAGGTGATGGGGAGCTTCTGAAGGGTGTTAGGCAGGAGAGAAACCTGGCCAGCTTTATGCTTTAAATAGATCACTCTGGCTGGTGGACAAGAGTATATCAGAGAGGGCCAGCTAGAGGCCTGGAGGCCAGAAGAAATCTTTAGTTTGATGTTTCTGAGTCAAAAGTCAGTTATGCTTTGATAAAATTAATTGGGGAAGATTCAGAAGTGGGAATAAGGGCTTTTGCATCTAAAGCTAGATATGAAATGTTAACATTTGTACTCCTATATACAATGAGCTGAATTCCCATTCTCTGTGCTATGAAAGGTGATGTAAGGGGGCATAATGCCTTCCAGCTTTAACTCTTTAAGACTTGGTAATTCTGTTTCTCTTCTTAGGATATGAAATGGATGTTTATGTCATTAACCCCCCAGGCAGGACACATGCTTTGGGTTCTGCCTTCCTTGTGTCAGAGTGTGTTGCCTGAAGGCACCTTACCTGTTCTTACGAAAGATGCTATATTTATCACATGGTTGGATAGTGTCAAGATCTATGCCAAGATCAGGGCTCATCATGTGAGTAATATCAGGACCTAGTCTGTGCTAAGATTGCTGTTGTGTCTATGGTTATAGAGCTGAGAAAATTGTCCAGTTGAGGTCTTTGACATCAGGCCTTTGGGCTCATTACCACAGTGTCTGCTCTACTTAGCTGCCCTGCCTAACTGTGCCAAAGGATTCTGGGAACATGTACTCAAGGACTCCTCTGGTCCTGGCTGTGCCCAACTCTGTATATCTGGAAGCTGTAAGAAAAATGGATATACTCCAGATCCCCACAGCCTCTAGTGCTTTCCTCCAAGACAGCGCTAATTCACACATTAGAGTCTCCTGTTTCAAGACTGGGAGCTCCTTAAGGGCAGGAGCTCACCCGACTCACCAATTTTTGTGAACTCATCATCCCTGTCCATTTTGATTAAGGAATTTCCTTGTTGCAGGTACTGTGCTAAGAGTTAGAGATACACAAGTGGACAAGCCACACACAACCTGGGTCTTCATGAAGAGATGGATTTGGAATATTTGAGATGCCATTTAGACCTCAAAGTCCAGATGTCTAGTAAGCAGCCGTATGCCTATGTGACAGGAGCTCAGGGGAGGAGTCTGTCTGCTCTAAGTGTGTGAGTACACAAAATAAGAAGACCAGAATTATAGGGCAAAATTCTGAGAAATACTGACATCTAAAATATGGGTCAAAGAAGAGGAGCCTACCATGGAGACTGAGACTCAGTTACTTATGTAACTGAGGGTTACATAAGAGGAGGCAGGAAGAAAATCAAGACAACTGAAGTCAAGGGGAGCAAAACATTTCTGGAAGAAGACAAGGTCAACAGTGTGAACGCTGCGGAGACCAAATGTAGGAATTCAGTGATGTTGAATTCAGTAGGTCACTGGTAACCTTGGAGAGCAGGTTCAATACAGGTGTAGGTCAGACTGCAGGGGGGCTGAGGGGTGAATGGGAGGTGAGTAAATGCTGATAGTAAGTGTGGACTGCACTTGTTTTCAAAAAGTTGTGCTTGTGAAGAGGAAGTGAGAAGGAAGAAATGAAAGGTGAGGCAAGGATGAGCAAGGGTTTTGAGGTGGTGCAGGTCATGTTTTGAGGCTGGGAAAGACTTGAGCATGTGCAAGCACAGATAGGAAGGGGCCCTCCAAGAGGGAGAGGTCGGAGATCCAGCACAGAGCACAGCACTTGCTCTGTGAACACTGAGTGTTTTCTGAAACAAATGAGCAGGGGAAGGGTTTCTGTGGGTACAGTCTTTGGGTTCTGTCGCACCCCACTAACTATTCTAAAAATGTTGTTGTGCTTCCTCTTTCTGGAACAGCTGGGCCATTATGAAGTACACAAAAACCACCTTTTCAAACTCCCTAGAGGACATTCGATTTCAGATCTAAGCCAAGGTGCTTCCTCTCCAAGGACCCATGTGGCTGGATTCGCCCCTCCCACGGCAGCACCTAACACTGACTCCCAGCAGGAGGGAGGAGCCCCAAGGCAGCAGCAAACAGAAAAGTTTCCACCGCAGCCTCTTGCCCACCCACTTGGGGACTTAGCATGGGGCAGAAGGCCTCCTCTTTGACTGAGGACTTCATGTCTACTTTGAAAAGGCCACAAGGCTGACTGGATAACCCAGACAACTTGAAAGGGTGTGCTTAGAGACAACAATCTCATTATGATTCATTCAGGCACCCCTTCAATGTTAGTCATCTCCCCTACAAGCTGCCACTAGCTTGGGTAAGGTGCTGAACTCTCTTATTCATACAATGGGTAGCAGTTCATGGGGTTATCATGAAGAGGAAAATGAGAGAACATTAAAAAAAGAGCCACACATATATTAGATTCTTAATAAATCCACATGTCCTTCCCTTTCTTGCCAGGAGCCAAAATTTCTTTTCCCCCAGTAAGTGCCCAGTCTTGAGTCTAAGGGCCAAAGGGGCTGGACTTAGAAAGAAGAGCATCTTGAGAAGCACCTGACGTGGCTGCACCTCAGGATGATACCATCTGTCCCTTGGGCAGGTTTTTGTTCTTTTGTTTTGGGGATCCTGCTGTAAGAGGCTTTTGGATTTAATATGTGAAATGAAAATCCAGATGAAATGATAAATTGGGGAAGTGGGGGGGTTGTGAGAGAAATGTCCTTCATGTTATAAGAAGGATCCTTTGCTTTATCACAAAGTTTCTTGAAATATGTGCTCCCCCGTTGCAATTAAGAACTTGTCTGCACATCATCAATTATCTGGCAGAGAGGCTTGGCTGGAAGGAATACGGCTGGGAGACACAGCTGGAGAGTTGGGAGCTTGTGCCAAGTGAAATCCCATCGGAACCAGAGGCAGTAAAGCTCAGAAATGACTGTGTAAATCTGGAACAAGAGGGAAGTCAATTTCCACGGGTTGAGTATGCAGGCACGCTGAGGTGTCTAGCCAGGCTGCATGGGTGGGTAAGTGGACCATTTACCAGAGCAGGGAAGGTAGGAGGGAGAACACGTAGGAGGAGGTATGAATGGGGGGTCTCAAGAAGGGTCTCGTTCAGTTTGGGACATCTTGAATAAGAGGTGTCTGTGGGATATCAGAGTCTAGAAGGCAGATAAATGGCACTGTGCTCCAAGCAGTGCTTAAATATTTTTGTTTCCTGAAAGTTCCAAAACTAGCTCACACTTCTATGCTTGTGCACACGCTGGGCTCTCTAGCCCAAATGGTGTCTCCCCTCCCTACCCTCTCATACCTGCAGAGCTTCTAGCCATCCTTCAGGTGTCAACTCCAACTATAGGGAATAGTCAGGCAGCCACAGACTGTCCATTGCCTTGGACAATCTACCTCCACATAGACACTGGGCCTCCATTAGCATTGGGCCTCACAAGAAGCCTTCCTTCGTGGCTTAATCAAGATTACATAATTGAATAAATGTAACAGACTCAGCACAGGGAACTCAATAAATGTTATTCCACTTCTTCTGTTGCAATTATTGAATTGGCCCCCTTGTGTGTCTCCTCAATTGTATTCGTTTCCTAAGGCTGCCAAAACAAAGTACCACAAACTGGGTGGCTTAATGCAACAGAAATTTATTCTCTCCCTGTTCTGGAGCCTAGAAGCCCAAAATCAAGGTGTCAGCAGAGCCATGCTCACTCTGAGGCTCTGTTTCTGCTTCTTCCTAGTTTCTGGTGGTGGCCGTCATCCTTTGGCCTTCCTTAGCTTACAGCTGCATCACTCCAATCTCTGCTCTGTAGTCACATGGCATTATCCCTATGTGTCTCTGTCTTCACATATCATTTTTCTTTTCTTAGAAGGACATCAGTCCTATTGGATTGGGCCCGCCTTAATGACCTCGTTTTAACTTGATTTCACAGACACCCTATTTCCAAATAAAGTCACGTTCACAGATATGAGGGGTTAGGACTTCAACGTAGCTTTTGGCGGGGGACACAATTCAACCCATAACACTGAGGAAAAAGTTATTTCCTGCAGGGTAAGGCCCGTGTCTTGTGTGTCTCTGTCACAACACTTAGCACAGCATCTGGCTCAAAGAAAGTGGTCCAGGAAATATTTTTTGAGTTTTGGCTGTACACCTGTGCTTTCTAAATCAGATTGTTTAATGCTTTGTTTAGACCAGTGTCCACTGTGTGCAAAGATCTGGGCCGGATGCTTTCTGTATGCTCTCTTATTTAATTGTATCTATCAAGTACCCTGGGAGGTAAATCAACCTACACTACAGATAAGGAAACCAAACTTCAGAGAAGTCAGGTGAGTTGCTCAGATCTGCACAGCTAATGGGCTGTGGAGCAGGGATTTGAGCTCAGGTTTATCTGATTTCAAAGCTCAGATCACTCTACTACATTCTGCTGCCTTTTCTTTCCTCTTTGTTTCAGTCAAGCCTCTTTGGGAGTCCAGACTGCATCAGCTACGCTTAGGGCAACCTAACCCAAACTGGGTTGGGTTCATGCTTTGGCCAGAGTGTTGGAGAGTCCCATTGATGGGGGTGGGGGAGTACAGGGTAGTACAGAGAGGGCAGATGGAAGTGACAGCGGACATCCCCTCCCCAACTAGGAGAGGCTTCTTCATGATGCTAATCCTTGAAAATGATGAATTATGTATGGTTCTCTAGGAGTAGGTAAGCTAATGCCATAGGCATGGATTAGAACACCTTCTTCTGAAGACTTTCCCCTGTAATCAAGAGAGAGCATGGCAGGGCTTCCCTGGTGGCGCAGTGGTAGAGAGTCCGCCTGCCGATGCAGGGGACACGGTTTCGTGCCCTGGTTCGGGAAGATCCCACATGCCGCGGAGCAGCTGGGCCTGTGAGCCATGGCCGCTGAGCCTGCGCGTCCAGAGCCTGTGCTCAGCAATGGAAGAGGCCACAACAGTGAGAGGCCCGCGTACCGCAAAAGAGAGAGCATGGCAATATAGGACAGAGGAAAGGCCCACCAGAAGCTGGGTTCCAGGACTGATTTAGTCAAAGAAAAACTTTTTGACTTTGGGTAAATTATTGTCCTCTGTCTTCAGTTTAATCATTTCTATAATGGGAGGTTTGGGCTATAAGTTCTCTGAAGTCACTATTCTTGGTTTCCTGCTTCTATAGATTCTGTTTCTGTCTTATAACGCTATTTTAAGGTATTTATTACTCTGCCAAGAAAAAAAAAAAGAACCTTCAGGATGAAATTTCTTTATGCCAAGGAAAAGATTTGTTTCTTTTCCCTTTCTTTGCATGCAGAGCTCTTCTTTGCTTCCCCCATGTCTACCTTTTCATTCTGGTAACCCTCACAGGTTTTCTCAGTGGTGGCAAGCACCAGCTGGCATGGCCGTTCCTTTTCATAATACTCAAGATAAGGATTTGCTCAAAAAATTAAAACCATGTTGACAGTGCTTATCTGGCTCCTATGTTGGTAAATCTGTTTTGTGCTCTTGCTGTGACCTGTCCAAACAGAGAGATGGAAGAAAAAATGGTGCATATGTCCAACTTGTTTAGCTTGGGGCAGTTTTGCAGCCCCCTTGCCAAGTGGAAGCAGGGTAGTTTCATTTCCTACGCTGCTCTCAGCCTCTTGAAAGTGTGCAGGCCCTAAGTGAACATTTCCTGGAAGACGCTTTCTTCCTTGGACATTGAACATCTCAAGTGGAAAAATGGACCTCGTTGTTTGTGCAGTTGAGATCTGCCTCCACTTGGGGTGGGGTAAGAGTCAGAGAGATAGAGTTTTGATCATTTCATCTTGAAAATCACAGCAGCAGAGATAGGTTGGCTTGGGGAAAAGAATGTTTCTCTTGCCAAGAGGCCATGTCCCAGCTGTCTCCTACGTCGATGAGTCTGGATGCCTGAGGACCACAGAGTCCTTCCCCGGATGACTTGGAGTTACTAATAACTGTTCGCATGTTCCAACAGCAAATTTAAATTTATAGCCTTAATGTATATGTCCCCCTACACCGCTGCCTTTCATGAGTTTTCTTTGCATCTTGTCCCCTAAGGAAGTAGGGGACAGGGTTTGGATTTTTCATTCAAGTACCCCTTACTCTACCCAAATCACAGTTGGTGCTATCAGATGTATCAGCTAGCAAGAAGAAGAGTACGGCCTCCCAGATTCTACATGGAATTGGTAAGGGAATTAACACACCTACCAAATGACAAGTCGTATGCCAGGGACCACAGGAAGCAACAGAGCAGAGTGGGAACTTCATCCTAGGTTTGAATCCAGGGTGTAACTTGAGCCCTCACTTTCCCTCTCTGAACCTCAGCTGATGCATCTGTAAGGTTATTATGAGCCCTGCATGTGAAGCACCTAGCATTAGCAGGGACAGAGCAGGAATCTCAATAAATTTCAGTCCTTTTCTTTGCCTCTTCCTCTCTTTTACATATATTATCTTGTTTGCTTTTCTCAACAATCCTAAAAGTTTAGTTTCCCATTTTATAGATAAGAAAACTGTCTGGTTCTCTGCTGTTTCCCAAGTATTAAGAAAAGCTTCTGGCATATAATGAACGCTCAACAAATAGTCATTAGTAGATGAATGAATGAATGAGAGAGGCAGTCTTACAGGAGTTAAGAATCTTGCCCAGAATTTCACAGCTAGTATTCCAGATGAGTTAGGACATAAGGCAGGACATCACAGAAAAATTCATATAAGGAGACAAAAAAAGAACCCAGAAATGGGAACAGAAAAGCATAACATAATTCATCCTTTTTTATGATTGAGAACACTGTGTTTCACAATTTCAAAGGCGTGTTTTAAATGTACAAAAGCTGAACATAATTTTAAAAGCAGACAATAAAACCCCAAACTCAGCTAAGTCCTAAAACTTTGTAAGATAAAAGTACCAATCTTATTAAAGTTCCAGCTTTCTTAAACGTGGCATACTGCCCCAGCGTTGGCCAGGAAGAGGATGGTGGGTGGCATCTCTGCAGTAATACTGCCCAGTCTTTGGGAAGAGGGAGGGGAAGATACTTCGTCCCAAAATACCTGGCTTCTGGCAATCCATCCTGTCATTACCCTGTGACCTCCTAAGAGGAAAAGGTAACAGAGACTCTCTCAGAAGATGAGAATGAAAAAGACAACTGGTTTTCATGGAACCTACTGTGTGTGAGGCACTGAGCCTGCCGGGCACTTTACACGCGTAGTCTGTTAGACCCCATGACAGCCTTATAAGACTCTATTTGACAGTTGAAAAACCTGACAGAAATTTGCCCACGGTGATGGAGCGATAATTGAACCCAAATCTGGGTCTAAAGCCTGTGCACATTTCATTTTTCCTATGGCCTCATACCCCCTTCTGTGCTGGGCTGCCTCTCCACCATGGGTGCCGAAGCCAGAAGCAGAGCTCAAAGACTGGAGACCCTTTGACAGCCCAGCCAAGTGGCAGGACGCATTAGCAGGGTGGAGGGGCGGGGCCTGTCCAGTGACTTACTCTGCCTGACAGTTGAGTTAAACTCTGGCCACTTCATCCAGAGTCTCACATACCCTCGTGTGTCTTGCTTCTGTCTATCCTGTACTTTAGGGAAAAAATAATGCCTCACCTTTATCTCTTTTTCCTCTATTCTAGTCATTTATTTTCCATGATAATAAAGGTGCGCCTGATAGTAAAGGAGGGGAGGTGGGGTTGTGATACCCTACACATCAATTCACCCACCACAAGCACTAAAGTAATATATGAAAAAAAACTATCAACAACAACAACAGCAAAATGTGTGGCATGTTGTATACGTGAGTCATTTTCCATTATAATAGAAAAACTTAGAGGTCAAGAGCTTTTTTTTTTGGTTGGCATAATAGGTGGCCCTATTGTGGTACTAAATAAGGAAACTGATTTTGAGTAAATAAAAGAAAGCCGTCCTTATACTGCAGATTGAATCTAGTACACTCCATCCACTACAACATAGGATGAGAATATTAATGAACTCCAGAATGTTTCTTGAGATAGTGCCTACCAGGGTCTCACCTGGACCAATCAAAGTGGTCTGGACATCCCTAGAAAACCAGTATATGACCTTCTGAGGATGGATGATCCGTCATCTCCCCATTCTAGCTAGAAAGGCACTAATCACCCTCAGTGGGGCACGAGTCAGACTCAGAGGGAGCCAGAACTGGGGTAGAGGTCCATAGTTGGGCCTCTAGAGTCAGGTAGTCTGAGTTTGAATCCTGGCTCCAGCATTTACTCCTGTGTGACCTTGGGCACCTAATATCCCTATGCCTTGGTTTCTTCAGCTCTAAAATGAGGCTGATATTAATAGTACCTGCCACCCAGGATTGCTTTGAGGATTAAATGAGAAATGTATGTAAAGCCTTCCACAAAACATTCCACAAAAGTTCATGGCTATTATTCCTATTCTTGTTCTTATTCCTCCAAGTGATAGCAGGGTAAGAATGGGGTGGGAGTGACACTTCTCACAGAGATTTCTCTCACTGGAGCTCTCTGATCCTCTTTTGTTCTGGCTCAGAAGAGGCTCCCTCCAGACCATGCAGTAACAGGTAATCCCCAGGTTGTCCCTGGCCATCAACAGAGAGTGTAAGAATATAGAAATCGGGCTTCCCTGGTGGCACAGTGGTTGGTAGTCCGCCTGCTGATGCAGGGGACATGGGTTCGTGCCCCGGTCCAGGAGGATCCCACATGCCGCGGAGCGGCTGGGCCCGTGAACCATGGCCGCTGAGCCTGCGCATCCGGAGCCTGTGCTCCGCGGGAGAGACCCGCGTACCGCAAAAAAAAAAAAAAAGAATATAGAGATCTGCTTGAGCAGTTAGAAACCTCAGAGTTCTTGAAAACGTCAACGTCTCTGGAGTAAGTAGCCATGGTTTCAGAAACCCCAGATAATGTAGTCATAGTAGTCATATCATCAGTCTTCTCAGAATCATTAGCTACTCAATTTAGGGATGCTTGGAACCCTAAGATAGATATTGGACTTTCCCCTAAGATCTAGTTCTCAGATTTCTAGTCAGGATTCAAGCCTCTAAGAAAGGGAAGTGGGGATTAAACTCCACAATCAATTCAGCTCCTTGTTGCCCAGGAAACTGAGGCAAGGCCCATATCAAAACAGCCCTTGAAACCAGGCTTTGGATCAAGAACCTGAAGTTCAGGTCTTTTCCACATGACTATAAACAACTCCTATCTCCTCTATAAGTCTTAGTTTCCTCATCAGAAAAATGGAGATATAAAATCTCATGGGTGCTCTGAAAATATTAAAGGAGATATGTCTAAAGCAGCCAGTATACATCCTATCACAGAAATCAATAATTGTTAGTTACATTTTCATTCCTTTCTTCTGATTTTGTACTGAATTTATGGTATGGTTAGGATATGTTCTTAAGAAAATCAGAATTATTCATGGTTTGCTGTGTGCTTCTGAGAAGACTTAATTCCCTGAAAGAATGTTCCGTTGTGTGCCTCTGACCCAGAATAGCAGCCCAGAGTTATCAAACAAAAGCCTAAGAGTGGATAGAAATGTGGGGTTCACTCTGGCCCTCTGTGGACCTCTGAAGGGCAGACATTCTGAGCCATGGGTGCTTGAGATGAGCAGAGATCGTAACCAGAGAACTAGCATGTGGTCTTTGAAGGACAGTTGCCCTGTTACTTCCCAAATCATGTTGGAATCATCAGAAGACTAGAATGAGTCAGGGTTACCCCTGAGTAGGGGGTTAGAGTCAATGACATCCAGCCAACAGCAGGGTAAGAAGAAAGTCTAGTCTTGTAGTATGTGGCAAAATCACCATCTTGTGTCCTGGGAAGCCCAGGGACTGTGTCAGTGAGGTTCCTGATGCTATTACATTATTGTTGGTTCCAGTGTATGTCAACTATATATGATTGTCCACGTGACTATTTTTCTGTAATTATTTGCAATTTTTTCTCTCCGTGTATTTAGAAAAACATTTTGAAAATGTCAACCTGTCTAGTTGCTCTAAGGGAAAACTACAAAAGAGGTTTTATTGTTGTTGGGGCCAGATTATGGCAGCTAGACATGGTGGGATCCCAGAAACAGAGAGACACTCACAAGGGAAAGGTAAGACTCAGAGGAACAAAACAAGGCCCTTGGGACACCTCTCCCTCCTCACCCTTGGGGGCTTCTGTCTTCTCCAGGGTCTATGTTTCAGACATGCATTCATTCAGCAAGTGTTTGTTTAGGGTCTGCCTTGTGACAGGCTAAGTGCTAGGATACAGTGGTGAAGAAGAAAGATAGGGTCTCTTCTCTGGTGGAGCTTTCGATCTAGTGGCAGAGACAGACAATAATAGAATAAATATATGTTATATACTACGATAAGTTCCATGAAGAAAAATATAAGAAGCTGTGGAAATAGGTAGCAGGTTCCTGAGCTAGTCTGTGGAGGGGGCTGGGAAGAACAAGCCAGGCAGGCCTTTCCTAGGGAAGTGACATTTCAGCTGAAAAATAACAGAATGAGTTAATTTAATAAGGGAAACCAGAGGCAGCTTCTAAAACTAATAGTCCCCTAATTGAAATTCATAGTTGAGGCAAGTTGCCTCCTTCTCAGGCAGGCCAATTATTATTATTTTTTTTGCGGTACACAGGCCTGTCATTGTTGCAGCCTCTCCCGTCGCAGAGCACAGGCTCCGGACGCACAGGCTCCGCGGCCACGGCTCACGGGCCCAGCCGCTCCGCGGCATGTGGGATCTTCCCGAACCGGGTCACAAACCCGTGTCCCCTGCATCCGGCAGGCGGACTCTCAACCACTGCACCACCAGGGAAGTCCCAATTTTTTTTTAAGTTTTTTTTTTTTTTTTAAAGTTATTTATTTATTTATTTATTTTTGGCTGTGTTGGGTCTTCGTTACTGCACGGGGGCGTTCTCTAATTGCGGCGAGTGAGGGCTACTCTTCGTTGCGTTGCGCAGGCTTATCACTGCAGTGGCTTCTCTTGTTGTGGAGCATGGGCTCTAGGTGTGAGGGCTTCAGTAGTTGTGGCACATGGGCTCAGTAGCTGTGGCTCGTGGGCTACAGAGCGCAGGCTCAGTAGTTGTGGCGCACGGGCTTAGTTGCTCCGCAGCATGTGGGATCTTCCCAGAGCAGGGCTCGAATCCGTGTCCCCTGCATTGGCAGACGGATTCTTAACCAGTGCGCCACCAGGGAAGTCCCAGGTAGGCCAATTTCTTTGTTTGTTTTTCAAAACCAATTCAAATGCTCTTCCCTTGTGACAGCATTTCTTCTTTCTCTTCTATTCATACATTTCTTTTGGTCTTCAACCACGGGGAATTCTTTTGCTTTGTGTTGCTTATGTGGAGTACACACACCTAGACTAAAATGCCTGGATTCAGATCATCCGTGTAACCAGCTCCAGAGTGTGACCCACAGGAGATCAAAATATAGCAGAGGTCTGATTGGTTGAACTTGACCATTGTGTTGACTGCTTGATCAGGCGTTCACAAGGCTTCAGACTGCTGTAAATGCGTCTACATGTTACATTTTATATAATACATACAAGTTTTTTTTTCTTCTAAGAAAATACTCAAAAAGTCAATTTGAAAGAATGAATGGCTCCAAACACATTATCTTGGAAGTGTTTGCTGCAGGTTTGGGCAAGGCCTGTAGCCTCAGAGACGTTTGAACATGTGAGATCTGGGAACTCCTTTGGTGACTACCACCCGTGCCCACAGGCTGTGGTTTAAAGGGGATGGCACTGGCATGGAAGCATTGTGGAGTGCTTGTTGGATAATTACCAGCATAGTTTAGTTCATTATATTCAATGTGACTCAGTAAACCTTTATTAGGCATCTTTCAGCATGGGGATAAGAGCTCTAGTAATAATAATGATAATAATAATAGTAATAGGAACTATCGTATACTGAGAACTCACTATATGTCAGGCACTGTACCAAGCATTTTACATGGATTATTAAAATGTTAATTCTCATAACAACCCTATGAAGCTGTATTAATATTTCCATGAAAAAAGTGAGGCTTGGAGAGACTAAGAAACTTGTCCATGGCCACACTTAGTAAAAATAACCTTACTTATTAGGCCAGGATTTGTATATAGGACCTAAGACTACAATATACTGTCTTCACTTCACACTGGTATGTCATTTTTCAAACAAAGAAATTATTGTGCCCAAGAGAGGTTACATAGACATTTCAGAGCCCTGTATATTTACCCTGAAAATAATATCTAGGATTTGTTGAGCAATGCTTTTTTTCTTTTTTTTAATTGTTTTTATTTATTTTATTTTTAGTTGCGTTGGGTCTTCGTTGCTGCATGCGGCCTTTCTCTACTTGTTTTGAGCAGGGGCTACTCTTCGTTGCTGTGCACAGAATTCTCATTACGGTGGCTTCTCTTCTTGCGGAGCATGGGCTCTAGGTACGCGGGCTTCAGTAGTTGTGGCACCTGGGCTCAGTAGTTGTGGCTCACGGGCTCTAGAGTGCAGGCTCAATAGTTGTGGCACACGAGATGAGTTGCTCCGCGGCATGTGGGATCTTCCTGGACTAGGGCTCGAACCCGTGTGCCCTGCATTGGCAGGCTATTCTTAAACACTGCGCCACCAGGGAAGCCCCGGTTGAGCAATTCTTATGTGACTGCCATGTTACCTTAAAATCTTCCAACTCAGAGGTGCTCAACTGGTCTGATGTTAGAATAATCTGGGAATTAAAAAACAAAATCATTTCCCAGGTCCCGTCCCCAGACGAATTGAATCAGGATCTTAGGGGATAGGACCTGGGAGTGGGATATTTTTTTAAGTTCCCCAGGTGGTTCTGATACACAGAGAGGGTAAAAACTCCTGCCCCAAATCTCATAATACATTCAGAAGATACATATCATTAGCCTCATTTTATGTGTAAGCAAACTGAGTCTCAGGGAGGCAAAGTGTCTTGCCCAAAGTTACAGCAAAAATGTGGCAAAGTCAAGATTTAATCCTTGGTCTGATTCCAAAGCCCATATTCCTTTGGCCCTCCAGGTGGTTGCCTATATGACAAGTTGGCATTCCCTCTAACTCCAGGCAGTGTTCACTGGGCTTTGAGGTTGTACTCAATGAGCAACTGCTCTCTTCCTTCCCCCTGTCTCCTGCCCTCTCCTCCCCTGCCCAAAACCCCACCACCAGAGTCAACCAGATTTCATTATCAGGAGTTCACACAGATATACTGGGTTGATGCCACTGCCTTTGGGTGATAGTAGCAGTTCAGGGTAATGCCCAGCATGGGCCTACCAACAGTCCCAGATCCTCCTGGCCATGTATCAACATTCCTTCCTTGAATCAGCCTGAGAAGACAATAGCCCTGAGCTCATAGCACAGCAAGTTGCTTTTCTGGGCAGAATAAAAAAAAATAAATAAAAATTTTAAAAAGCAAATACTTAAAAAGTCAAATTAAATATCACAGGGAAAAAAGGCAAAATCATGAAAAAATGTGGTCAATCATTAGCAGAGAGGTTGAAAAGACACGCTCCAGTTGCTTTAAAAACTCACAGAAACCAGGTCTCCTTAAAATAGTTTTACAAAGTACACTGAGAATTCCATGCAGTAATATGAAACATAAGTCCCCCTGCTGCCCCGATCATGCTTCAGCTGGCTAAGCTGAAGGAGCTTGACATTAACCCAAGGCTCTGCAAAACTCAACAGGAAAGTGCAATGCAGACACAGTTGCAAACCTGCCCCATATGTGTACATTTTCTGCTCCATTAAAATGACTTGGACAAGAGGCAAAGTACATCTGGCTGGTAGAAAGAGGGAGTTAGGGGAGGGGCAGGGAGAGGACAGTCAACCTCATCACAGGCCTCCCACTCCCCAGTCTTGCTTCCCCCCCAATCCTTACCCCACACTGCTTCTAGTCTAAAATGTCTAAAATGCAAATATGACCACAGGCCTTCCAGGATTCCCCAGAGCCAGACTGCTTTGTTAATTTTCTTAACTCTATCATGGGGTTTATAATACCCACTTCAAGGGTTCAGTGTGAAATTAATTGAAATCATATATATTTGTTGCCTGGCATGCTTGGTTTGTAAGTAAACTTTGAAGGAAAAGTAGATATCACAATGATCATCACTGAAACCAGGTCATATGAGGAGAGATAGGTGAAGGAAGTGAAGATGTCTGGGCAGAAGATAAACAAGATCCTAATGAGATAGGATCCCCAGTTCTTCCATATCTGATGGGCTGGCATGAGACTCTTGGTGGTGAACCTAGTATGACAGCTACAAGGTGAAAGCTTCTTCCTCAGTGTAAGTATGAAAGACGTTTCTAACAGTCAGTAGTGTCCCAAAGACAAGGCGTGCTGGTAAACTTCCTAACATTAGAACTATATAAGAAGCATCTGGATGAACACTTGGCAGGGATATTGAAGAGGGGATTCAACTGTGATCTGGTTGAACTTGACATCTTTAGCCACCTCTTTAAGTATGAAATCTGTACTTTTGAACTGTCTTTGTGTGCCAATCAATGAATCATCTATCAACAGCTTTAGTTTCTGGTATGTGTAAAGCCTGGAGCAACAGTCTCTGGATCAAAGAGGTACTTTGACTCCGGTTTTCACTAGGACAGAGGAGGCACACTTAGTAGGTTCTCTAGAAGCTGTGTTAAAAGACTGACTGTGTGATACACACAGAAAGCAGGAACGCTGGGTGTCTTTCTGTTGCCCTTAGGCTGCTGAAGTGTGTCTCTTTGAGTCTCTTGTACATGCCATTGCTTCTCTAGAATCCATTCTGTGCACCTACATGCAAGGTGAATGGAGTCCGTGTTTACTCTGTTGGCATCCATGTCATTATTTGTTCTTTTCTTCTTTCTGGGTTCTTGGAAAATGGAACTGCCCCCTTATGAGAACGATTTACACTGACTTGGATGGAGAATTTGTTTGAACCTGAGGGTGCAGGGATACTTAATATGTTCATGGATGTGTCTGTCTCACAAGAAGTAGACTCAGCGATCTGCACTTTGATCACCAGGAATGGGAAAGACAGAGCTGGGATTCAGCCCCACCTCTGAAAAGAAGGGACAAACGTTCAGAAAAACCACGCAAGAGGTTTGTTATTCATGCTGTGTCTTTCTTTAATGCATTTGTTTTATAAGCGTTTTCTCCCCAGCCCTGTGCTAGGATCCCGGGATGCTGAGGTTACACGGCTTTTTTGTCCCCCCTCAAAGAGCTCATTCTAATGAAGGAAGATAAAAGGTGCTGGGACAAAATAGTAGAAAGAAACTGCCTGTGCTTGAGGAGAGAGGCTGGTTGGGGAAGCTTCAGAGAGGAGGTGACATCTGAGCTGGCCTTCAGGGGAGGCTGAGGTCACTGTGCACTCCAGGAGGAAGAACTTCCCAGGATGAGGGCAGAACCAAGCACAAAGGCTTGAGACCTGATAAAACATGCTCTCTCGGGAAATGTCAACTAGTGTAACGTTTCTGGAGTGTACTGTGTGCAGGAAGGTGGTAGAGATGAGATTGGTAATGTATTTTGAGGCCACTCTCATTTAGATGGGCTAGGAGGTTGGCCATGGTGCTGCCTGAAATGATTTCGCAAACAGTTTGGAGCTTCATGGTATTTCATTAAATATGGCCAACTCTGCACGACTCATCCTGCGAATTATCAGAAGTCTTGCTACATATTACTTCCCCTTGACCACCCTAGGAATGTATTCTTAAAATAAAAACTCATGTAAGATCAGTCCAAAGAAATCATAATCATGAAGATAAACCTGCTGGAACGATTCAGTGTGGCTCCTCTTTTGTCCATAAGTATGTGGGGCAACAGAGGTTCACCATCTGTATCAGGACAACATGTGTTCATAACTGGCTGTCACTGCATATATGCCAGAGGCTAAGTTGAAGGGAACTAGATCTGACCTGTACGTTTGGATCTGGGAGCTGCATGTTGATGGCCCTCACCTGTATAATGTACTCCCCAAATCACAGTGAAATCATCTGGAGGGTTTTGGTTTATCTACTGAATCATTAGTGTAGCTGATCTGAAATGTGAGCCCAGCGCTTTTTAAAAAAAATAACGTGTAATGCTTTCTGATTGTAAAGTAATCCCTGCTTATTGTGGCAAATAGTTATATAAACACACAAAGGAAAATAAAATCGCCCACCACTACTAAGAAACAACATTTTGGCACATTTATTTTGTCTTTTTCTTACAGGTTGAGTTCATTAAAATGAATTTTTTTAAAAAATATAACATTTAATTCAGCCTGCCACCTCAATTCAGCATTCCTCTATGAGAACACTTTTCTCACCATAACATAATTACTTACTTACACTTTTTTAATACTTTCAGACCAGATTGTAAGGGTTTCCAGGACAGAGAAGGTGTGGTATTCATATAGTAACCTAATTTGGGCACAGGAATCCAACATTGAGACTCAAGTTCTGGTACACTGTCTTACACCACAAGAGATCCAGGTGTTTGTGCTGTCTGTTCATCTCTCTACCACCAGCCTTTAGCCCAGAATCTGGCATGTAGCACATACCCAGTGTATATTGGTCGCTTGAATAAGAGTATGGGTGTGACTGAATGTGGATTTTTATTTATTACTATTTTTCACCCCAAATTCACTGAGCCCCTATCAGGTGCCAGGAATATAAGTAGTCATATCTGATACAAAGCCCACCCTCTCAGAGGCGTCAGTGCAAGGATGCTGACCCCCTCTAATGTAGGATGGGGTTCCTATGACACATAGCCCAGTCAGAACTCCTCGAGGTGCTCCAGAAATGCCCAGCTAGCCCTGGGTTTGCCTTCTTCCGACCACGACCACCCCTCCGCTCCCTGCTCATTCCAACTGGTCCCAGTTCAGTGACAGGCATTCTGTGGAGGTGTGCTTCACTGGAGGAAGACTACAGGGGAGAAAAGCTACACTGCTTCCTCCAGCTGAGAGGGGCCCTTGACAAACACTCCACTGCCCCAGCCAGCTGGTCCAACTGGAAATCCCAGATAAGCCCCAGTTTCTGGTCAGAACTAGTTTGGCAGCACAGGGGGAACATTTCTGGCTGACTGACCCTCCCCACAGGGGAGCTGGCGGTTTTTGCCAGAAAGAAAAAAACAAAACAACAATGAACTAAAGGGGTTGAGAGGAGCGGTTTCAATTATTTGATACACTCCCAAATTCTGCTCTCTTTCAAGTGCAAGTTTACACTTAGGAATCCAAACAAGATTGCCCCCTGCCCTGCATTTATTCTCTCACACTCTCCTCTCCTGTGCAGTGCAGTTTTGTTGCAATGCAATTTGTTTTGTAGTGCGACCGTTGAAGCCACAAATCCTGCACGCGGCGCGACTTTGAATATTAGTCAATGCATTTTTTTCCTGCAAGGCTATTGTTACTATCATTATCGCGATTTAGCGTCTCTGCCCTTTCCCCTCCCTCGGCGAATCGCGCTCCGGCTGTGATTGCTCGGGTCTGACTTCGCGAGTGGCGGTGCGCTTCCAAACCCCCTCCTCCGCCCCCCGCCCCCCTCCCTCCAGGTTCCGCGCCCAGGCGAGAGCAGCCGATTGGCAGAGCGGTGCTTTCAGGAACAATAACAGCGGGGGGAGCCCGGGTCCCGGGAGCCGCCCCCGCCCCCCGGCCCGGCCGCGCGGCTTGCGGCCCCCGCCGGCTCCCCACCTCCGCGCCCGCCCCGCGGGCTGACCGGCCGACCGGGGCCCGCCCCCGGCGCCCACCATGTACGCCTTTGTGCGGTTCCTGGAGGACAACGTCTGCTACGCGCTGCCCGTGTCGTGCGTGCGCGACTTCAGCCCCCGCTCGCGGCTGGATTTTGACAACCAGAAGGTGTACGCCGTGTACCGGGGCCCGGAAGAACTGGGCGCCGGGCCCGAGAGCCCCCCGCGCGCCCCCCGCGACTGGGGCGCGCTGCTGCTCCACAAGGCCCAGATCTTGGCGCTGGCAGGTGAGCGAGCGGTCCGGGAGGGACTCGGGGGCCGGGCGGGGACCGGGAGCCGGGGAGGGGCCCGGGGGGAGCCGCTGCTTGTTCCGGCCCCCTTCTCCTGTCCCGTAGGCTTTTCTTTAGGGGACGGGGTGTCTCTAGAAGGCCAGACCAGTTAAAAACACGAGATGGTCCCCTTTGTCTTCCCCGCCTCCCCGACACCTCCCGCGCTGTCAGTCTGTCTCCATCTCTCTGTGTCTGTCCTACTCTTTCTGTTTGTCTCTTCTCGGCTCCCTCACTTTCCTGTTCTCTCCCCGCCTGTTTGTACCTTCATTTCTCTGTCTCTCACCTTCTCTCTACCTCTCTCTCAGTTCCTTCCCTCTCTGCGCCTTCTGTCTCCTCAAGTTTCTCTAGCTGTCTGTCTCTCCCTTTAAGGCCCTTAGTACCGCCTGGGAGTGAGAGGCAAGGCTTGATATTGTCGGACTCTGCCAGGTGGGAGTCCCTCTTTACAGAGGGAAGCTATGACATCCTTGTCTCATTCGGGCCATCATTGGACAGGATGAAGAGGCCTTGATCACTGGGTACTGGGTGCCACTCTCTCCTGCCCCTCCCTGGCTAGGTGGCAGAGGTAAAGCAGTAGTGGCACTTTAGCATCCCTCAGACTCCACACCCCTATTGAATCTCCCGGAAGGCTCTCTGAGTGAGAGCTGAGGGCCAGGAAAGAGTTTCTAGGTCAGGATGAGACCAGACCTCCCATTCCTGCTTTCCCAGGGCCCTGAGAAATAGGCAAGGCAGGTGGTCTCATCCCCATTTGACAGATGAGGACGCTAAGGTTCACTTGGTGGCAGGACTAGAAACCAGCCCTCTAGCCTCCTTCACCAGGTTCTTTCTGCCATGCCGAGGCACCTTTTCCTTTGTAAAGTCAGTGGATCCTCTTTCCCAGCTAGTTTCAGGAGGCTTGGGTACAGATATGAGTGGATGAGGAAAGTATCACTTCCATTTTGGGGAGCAGCCTTTTAGCTGTTGCTGCTAAGGAGGGTGCACCTCAGAGTGGACAGAGACAGTAAACCACCCTGCCCTCCAGTTGGAAGAGAAGACCAGGGGTTAGGAGACATTGCTAGCATTTTGTAGTTTGAGACCTTTCCTGTTTTTTCCAACTTCCTTAGCTTTCCTTAAGAGATGAATTCAGCATGTATCATATTTAAATTTGGCAAATAAGGAAACTGTGGCTTGAAACAGAGAAGTGACTTTCCTAGGGTCCCGTGGCAAATTAGCAGTAGCTTAGAGCTGTGGTTCATGAAAAGTTCCTTTCCATCACCTCCTGTTGCCTCTGGAAAGTAGGTTTGCCAGAGTTGAGGAGTGAAAGAAGAACTGGAACCCTATGAGCACCTGGGGCCCTTGTGGACAGACTGTGTCCTGACCACCTCTCTGGCAAGCCCTGGGGCACAGTGGTATAGACCGCCCCCCCACACACACAACACCTGGGCATGCCTGAGGCCGGAAGAACAGAATGAAGGAAAGTATGTAGAAAAGGGAAACCCTTGTAGCGGATTAGGTTTTATTTCATTTGTTTGCTTGCTTTTAATTACCTGAAGGAAGGGATTAGGAGACTTTTCCCCAAGAGTACAGTATAGGCCCGAGGAGGTTATAGGTAGGTTGTAACCTTAGCTTCCCCTTGGCTAGAAGAAGAGAAAGCATGCTCTTAATGATTCTATTATACTCCTAGATCTGGAAGGGCCCTAGGAGGCGGAGAGTGATGTGGTCAGAAGGAGTCCGTGGTAGGTAGGTGTTTTAGTGTGTAATAGCTGCTTTCCTCTTTTAGAGATTGTCCCTGCATCCACTTATTCATGCAGTAAACATCACCACTGTGCTTTGCTCTTCAGGCACCGCAGAGAGGCTGCTGAGGCAGATGGCAGCCCCCACAGACTCTGAGTTTGGAAATTGACAAAAGTCTTCTTCAGTAAGACACACGTAATTATTGGTGTGAGGACCATGAATCTTGAATCTATAGACTATTCATCCTCCAAGTTGGAATGTTGATAAATCTCTAGGGTTATTGAAAACAGACAGTTAAAATAACACACAGGCACAAACAGACCTAGGCAACATCTGGAAATTGGCAGAGTAGATCCAGAGAAGAAGCGTGGCTCCGGTTTGAGCAAAGTGAGTTGAAAAGCACTTTCCTCCACCTCTCTTCAGGTTTTTTTCTTGAGAAGAGCAAGGGGAAGAAAAAGAAACAACTTGCCGTTGACTAGGCCACATTTAGAATTCCAATCAGCTGGTTAGCTTTTAAATTGGAGCCACTGTCCTGGCTCCAGACCTGACTGGAAGGGCCAGGGTAGGTTTGGGAATTCACTTGTCCTGGAAGAACTCTCCCATGTGTCTTGAAACCCCATCTTGGATGTGGTGGCTCCGAGAATTGCTTGCAGTGACTTCGTCTTAAGGAGCTCATCTTCTGGCATCTCCTAGTTGTGAATACCACGGTGCTGTGGGACCAGATGTGAGGCGGCGAGCCCTCAAGCGGGAGGCAGAGATAGCTATGTTCTTGTGCATTAGCCATGAGTAATTAATCCCTCGCTGGCACCAAAAGCGTAGTTTCAGGAGCAGTTCGGGGCCGTTTTATGGCTTTTGGTGAGAAGCGCGGTACTTTACCGTTTGCCCAGGCCAACTCAGAGCTGTCTTCAGGTGTACCTCTTCTTGTATCCAGGAAATGTCAAAGCCAGCTGCTTTGGGACTTTGCATTTTCCAGCATATGCTGGTCTACATCATGGTTTCCACGTGTGTCAGACCCAGTATATAGCCTTGATTTCAGTTCAAGGGGAAAAAGCAAACACACCTTTACTGACAGTCTAACTTTGTGCCTGTGCATTCTCTCTCCTAGTCCTCCCCAGGACCCTGTTGGTAGAGGTTGCCGTTGTTACTGTTTCCATTGTGTAGATGAGGACAACTGAGTCTCAGAGACTCCTCTCCAGCTATATAGCTAACGAGTGACAGAGCCAGACTTGAAACCGAGGTCTTCCAGGGCCAGGCCCCCACTTGGAAATCTCCTTCGTAAAGTAGCTGATGTTCTCGTCAGCCACACAGCAGGCTTGGAAGGAATGAAAGGCAAGACAAGAGCTGTCCGTGAAGCAGACAGTTCAAGTCAAGTTTTCGAGCCCAGGAACAGTTTTAGATGCTGAGTTTTCCAGCCCCTTCTGTTCTCCCTCTCTCACCAGCCTCCCTCCTACAGAGCACACGCACTTTCCTCTCTGCTAAGTTGTCATTTTCCTCAGGAAATCTCAGAAGAGGTCCCATCCTCCATGGTCCACGTAACTCAAGGTGTGGCTCACCTTTGGATGTGGTCTCCTTCATCACTCTCATTTATTTGCCAGACAGCGTGTTGAAAATGAGAACAGCCCATTTGGAGAGCTTGCCATTATCTAACTGCAGTCCAGTCTGCTACTGGGGCTCATGGCATTGAATTTATGGTTTCTTTATGGGGCCACAACTGGTTTTTCTCAGCTCAGAGTCTTAAAATTCGATGCCATTCTCTCCAGGCACTTTGGCTATGTTATTATTATTTGGTGTGCTAAATTCCTCTTGTTGTCAAATGTCCCCCTTCTACTTCCTGTACACCAGGCCCGGTGCTGTAATAAGCGAATGCTCCAGTGCATCCGCAGGTCTGAGGTCCTGGGACTGAAATGACAGCACAATCCAGGCGAAACAAAAGTTAACTTTTCAGGCCCTGCCATGTGGGGTTTCTGTCCGGGCAGAATGACGGAGAAGAAATGGGCATCATCCTCAGGGTGAGTGTAGTCTTAGGGCCCAATGTACGTGCTAAATAGAGGTGGAAGCCAGGCACCAGGGCAGCACAGAGAAAGGGCCCCTTCTAGGTGGGCTTTGTGGTTTATCTTGTACATCTTTCCAACTCTACCACCACTGCCTACATCCAGGCGTGCACCACCTCTTATCTAAGCTAGCACATCTGCCTTCTAATTGATTACCCTGCCTCAATCTGTTTTCCAAGTTGCTGTCAGAAAAATCTTCCAAAATACAGTCTTAGTCAAGTCACTTCTCTCCTTAGAACCTTCTGTAGCTCCCTGTTGCCTACTGAATAAAACTTAAGCTTCTCAGCCGGGGCGTTCATAGCAGCCCCAGACCAACCCCATTTCTCCAGCCTCCCCCAGGCCTGCGGTACTTCATGCCATCTTGAGAACACTGCCTCAGGCACTCCTTTGAGCCGACGAGGATGGATTAATCATTGTGTGAGATGGGGCCTCTGCCCATGGAGCTCACCTTCAGTGGAGAAGGCAGACACGTGACATGCCTGCAGTCCCGTGAGCTGAGGACGAATGCCACAGAGGAGTGGACAGATACGTTGGCAGCTCCCTGTTCACCCTCAGTCCCCAAGGGAAACTCTCCTTCCTCGGAGCTCTCCTTTTACTTTGCTGTTCCTCACTTATCTTTAGCATTCTGTGTCTTGTTTTGGTTAGTCGTGAATAGGTCTGTCTTCCTACCAGACAGTGAACTCCTCCAGGACAGGGACCTGCCTTCCTTCTCTCTGCATCCATAGTGCCCGGCACGTAGTCCACTCCAGTCAGCCCAAGTGGAACTCACCAACTTGGGGAAGACAGGTGCATTTGTTATGCTTGGCGAGAAGAAGTAGGGAGGACAGGAATCCCTGTAGCAGCAACTTGTTTTTCAGAACAGAAACCTGCAGTGAGTTTTGGAGGTTTCCTTCAACTTTGTTCACCTGGAAAAAGTCAACATTCTTTATCACTCCCTTGACTAGAAGAAACCCCACACTTGGGGGAAACAGCTTCCAAAGCCACGTTCTTCTTGCTTTGGTAATTTTAGCTCATTCAGGGCTCAGGTCCCAGCTTGGCATTGTTGGTCCAAATGGATCACTTGCTCCAGAAATGCTTTGGAACTTCTACAAAGTTAGCAGTGAAGCAGGGGAGTAGCCGATTTCATATGCAAAGATTGTTGCGTGTCATCAGTGGGAGACTGCCAACAAAAGGATTCTTTTTTTTTTTTTAAACGAGTGAAAACTTTTAATTTAGGTTTTGACATGTTCTGCTGATGTACATTGGAGCGAAGATTGGAACTTGCCTGCTGTCATCTGTTGCAGATTCTACTGAAATGTTAACCATTTAAGGTCCCGTCTGATGTGATTTGTCATGTTTAAGAACCACATATTTGTTACAACTAAATAGTATGTGTTGCTGAGTATTTCAGAGTTCTGGTTCACAGGATGAAAGAAGAAATTGCCCCAGACAAGCTCAGGTCTCGCTCTTTTGTGTGTTTTCTTGTCATTCAAGAGCACACTGGTGTTTATTTTTAAAAACGCACCAGAAAAGTAGAATTCAAACTTAGATCTTTGACTTCAAGATTTATTCTCTTTCCACTGTGCCTACCTGCTTTGTCTTATAAGCTCCTTAGAGAGAGAAGATGTGTGTCCTCTTCATTTTAAAATGCTTACTGGAAAAGCATACATACCGTGAAGAGCTTTTCTCTGGTTCATTTACGTTCCCCAGGTATTAAGTTACACTAGGTGGTCAGTCTTACACTGGAGGGAAATACAGGAGGAGGAATAGGCATTGTTTCTTGCCTTCACGGACTCGTTTACTAAATATTTATTAAGAACTCACCAGGCTCCAGGTTCAATGCTAGGAATTACCATATACACACTCTGTCTACATCCTTGTGAGATAAGGCTTCTTATTTTACCCTGGGAGAAGAGAGCTACGCAGACAGTTGTTTAGTGGGTGCTGTAGGTGCCAGGCAGTGGGCTAAGGTCTTCCCATACACGTGAAGCTCTTGGAGAACTGTGAGTCAGGTCAGTCGAAAAGTATGATACCCGAACTAGGGTGGCAGTGCTTGTGATGGCTCTGAGGTGGGTTGAGGAAGGAGAATCCACAGGACTTGGGAACTGTCTGATTGTGGTGATGTGTGTGATGATGATGTGGTGGTCTGGGCTCTCCTCCCTCCATGGGGAGCATTAGAAAAGTAGTTGGTTGGAAGAGGAGATATTGAGTTCAGTCTGAGACAAGATGAATCTTGGGGGCCCATGGGATATCTGGGCAGATACTCCAGGAGAGCGATTAGGCATGTGGCCCAAGGTTCAGGAGAGTGCTCTGAAGTTGGGCTGAAGATCCCAATGTGGAAGTCATTAGCCGTGGAAGTGGTGGTTTCACAGAGGGAGAGGGGGCAGAGTAAGCGAATCCTGCAGAACTCTTTAGAACACCAGCTTTTAAGGGCACAGCTGAAGAAGAGCCCAGAAAGGGGACTGGGGAGAAGCAGCCAGAGATGGACTAAGAATCAAGTGATAACCAGGAGAGATGGGTGTCCTGGAAATCAAACAAGGAGCGAGGCCTTTGTATCCCAGATCTAGGCCTGTTTTTGTTTCTTTTAACTACACAGCAACTACTTTTTCCTCTGAGCTCATTGGTGAGACATAGTAGGATAGGACAGCTAAATATATAAGCAGGAGAAGAAAAGATTTGCATGGGATGATATTTTGGTAGTTTTGAATGTCTGAGTTTTGCCCCACTAGAAGAAGAATCAGACCTGTTCTTTGAGGCCCAGAAAGCAAAATTAGGTCCAGAGAGTGGAATTCAAAGCGGTTGGTGGGAGGAATATAATAATAGCCGAGAGAGAGGATGAACGATGGAAAGGGCTTCTAAGCATAGTGATGAGCTCCCTGTCAGGGGAGGTGGATATTCTGGAATGAAATCCTGTCCTATGGGAGAATTGGTTAAATGACCCCCTCCCCAAGGTCGCTTCCTTGAGTATCAAGGAGGAAGATTTAGAGAGCTGAAAGAAGATAGGCTTTGAAGTGAGACAGTCTGGGTTCAAACCGTGACTCTGCTGTTTACAAGCTGTGTGACCTTGGGGAGATTACTTCACTTCTCTGAGTTTCAGGTACTCAAATGTAACGTAGAGATGGTAACGAGTGACTTGCCCACTATGTTATTTAGCAAGGTAATATGGAAAAGTATCTGGCACATAGTAGGTACTCATTAAATATAGGTAGCTGAGAAGGACTGTGGTGGCTAAGCATTGTTGAGAGAACAGCTTGCTTAGTCGTGGGTGCCACCATTTGTGGAAAGGAGCAATTTAGAGGACCAAGGAGAAGACAGGTTTAAAATTTAACTTGTGGGTGTTGTAAATCCTCCTGTGGCTTGACTTTAGCATGAAAGGCTTACCATCTCCCCCCATGTGTTGCCCCTCTGTGACCCTGTGGTGGGGCCACTTATTACCCTGGCAACAGCCTGGTGAAGCACATGAGGGTAGCTAGACAAATGAGTCAGAAGGATGAGGTTCCTAGTTTTGTCTGTGCCCTAGCCCTGTGCCAAGGCCAGTGAGGCCATGGGAGTGAAAGCAGGGAGACCTACTGAAACCTGGCTGGCAGTTCTTCTCTCCCCTTTCGGATGGTCTCAGCAGGACATTTCTTCAAACGAGCCCACCTGGAGGGATTAGATCATCTACTCTTGCCCGGCACTGCATAGAAGAGAAAGAGAAGTGGAATTCCCTGTGGCTGGCCAGTTGGTCACACAGCTGGAAGGATCTCTTAAGGTTTTCTAGTCTAGTCCCCATGTTTTACAGAAAAGAAAGCTGAAAGGAAGTAACTGGTCACCCAGAGAGTGAGTTACAAAGCCGGGCCTCGAACCCGTGTCTCTTGATTTCTTTCTGCTTTACCACAGCAGGGCACTCGTCTTCGTGTTGTCTTGGCTAGATACAATCCTTGAAACTTGAGAATTTTGTCTGCCTTGGATTTTAAAAAAACAAACGCCACAGGCCAGAGAATGAGATATGCATGCCTTTTCTGTGGCATGTCTGTTTTTAATGCAAACATAAGACTTTGCAAGGATTTTACACAGATGAAGAACTTTAAACTTGCATATAGATATTTTTTAAATAAGACAAAACCTATGTAAAACAGTTTATGTTTAGCCTTTCAGAGCTTCATCATAGCTAACAAGCCCACACCACATTAAACTCTGACATTGGGTTCTTTTAATTATCCAGCATGATTTTATGTAAAATGGGAGTCAAGACAGTACCTCTCCCATTTAACTGTATTTCAAATTCTTCAGGAGCATCTTCATGTTTGAAGACAGAATTGCATTGGATTTCCTGTCCACCGGCCTCTTTTCTAAAACACTATTTGCTCATTAAACATGCCTCCATTTTTTTTTCCAGTGGTAAGTTTAATGGGATGTTTCTCCCTCTCAGATTAATGACAAATACCAAGTTCTTCTATATTTTTGAAGAGCAGCTTCTACCATATTTTATGGCTTTGAATAGGGACTCTATTTGGGGGTTATTTAGGGCTTGGTAGTCTTGATAAGCTTGGAGTTCAGGAGGTTGGTATCAAGTCATACTGAGTTCAGTTTGGGATCACAGCATTCTCCTGGATGTAGGCAAAGGCTTGGGAGAAAAGCTGGCACTTGGGAAATTATATTGACACACTCACCATATTATATGTGCCTTCTAGTTCAGTTGAGGAAGTTACAGCAACTTGGTAATTTTTCTCTTGTTCCTATAGGATAATTAGATGATAGAACCAGGCCCCGAGTGACATGCAGGCCTGACTGGAACGTCTGGCTCTGATATTTAATAACTTTGTGTCTTAGGCAAGCCACCTCACTTCTTTGACCCTCAGTTTCTGCTTCAATAGAATCATTATGGGGATTGAATATATTGATGTTAGTAAAGAATTTGGCATGGGGCCTGGCACATAGTAGTTGCTTACTCAGTATTTGTTGAATAAGATGAATGCAGTTAGCTGACAACATAGTAGCTGGAAAGGAGGAGGAGAAAGTTGATGCCCAAATCCTTGGTGGTTTTCTTGCCCTGGAAACAAAAGAATCAGGAAGTTAGAATCAATGAAGTTTATCTCTTCAGAGGCTACATACTTATTTCTGTTTACACTAAAACTGATTACTTGGTCTTAAGCTTGGAGCAGTTGCAAAGGTGGGTTGACCAGAGAGGTGGGTTGACTCATCCTTTTCGAGTCTCCTGCTAATTTCTTCTGTGGTTTCCTGGAATGCAAAGCCAGAAGCATACTCCAAAGCCACATTAAAATGCTGCATGAAGTTACCTGCTGTCTTAGGTGATCCACACCACCGTTCACCTTCATTAATGTGACCAGTCAAGAGTTATAGCTTCTTGTCACCCTGTGTTCAGTCTCCTCCTCACACCTCATCCATCTTGCTTGCCATTGCCACATTAATCTTCCCCAAACACCTCTTTCATCATGTCTCAATCTGTGTTGGGTACGGGTCTCTTTGCCACAGGATAAAAGCCAATGACACAGCCCACAGGGGTAGCCTCACAGCCACTATTCGCTGAACACCTGGGACAAGAAAGGCACTGTGCTTGGTGTTTTATATGCACTGCCTTTTGGAAAACAGTTTATTATCCCCACTTTACAGATAATGAAAGTGAGACTCGGACAGGTGAAGTAGCTTGCCCAAGTTCCCACAGTTAGTATGTAGCAGAGGCAGAATTCCAAGCCAGGACTCCCTGACTGGAAAGACTGGGCTGCTTTTGTTAAATCCTGGGCCTCCCTCTCCCAACCAGTTCTTCCACTTTTTACGGTGACACTGAGTGTTCCGTAATCTTCTGTGGACTAGGTGCGAATGTGAGGCACCACCTTTAATTTGGGATTAGGATTAGGAAGGCCTGGAGCTTGGAGGTTTGCCCCCACATGAGCCAGCATCTCTCAGGAAGTCAAACCTTCTATTCTGGTTGGGATTCTTGGCACATCCTGGGTTGTAAGGATCCGAAAGACAAGGACCACTTAGCAGAGTGCTCAGCACAGAACAGGGGCTCAGTGAATGTCCAGTGACTGCAGAAAAGGACAAGTGGAGGCCTCAGATCTTCCTGAGCCCTCATCCAGGGAGCATGGCACAGGGAGGAGGGTGATGGGCATTAGGATGGAGCCAGCAGGTAGTTACCTCTCAGAGGGGCCTCAAGATCGCCCTGGCCAAGCACTGGGGCAGCCAGGATCCAGGTAAGGGGACATGTGACTCGAGGGACTGTCTGCTTCTGCTCCTTTCAGGAACTTACTTCTGTCACTCAGACCTTCCTGCACTGCTCAGCCTACCCTTTCAAAGGACCCATTCAAACCCTGAGCCCTGGCCTACAACCTAATTCGTTGTGCCTGGCGATAGTTACTCCTATCTGGGGGCTTCCTGAGGCCAGAGGGGTGTGGCAGGAGAGCAGGAGTAAAGTGGTCTTCTGCTTTGAACTTCAGGCTGGGGAAGTTAGATGTCCTTATCTAGAGCCATCATTCATTCGTTCAGCATTTATGAATATGGCTCAACCATATTTCAAGCATGTGTTTTTAGAGAGAATAGAGCGTGGGCTTGGGGGGCAAAGAGATCTAGATCGAATCCTGGCTCTGTGCCTTCGCATCTGGGTGGCTTTAGGCCCTCTTTGAGTCTCATTGCTTCTTCTGTGGAAAAGCATGCAGCTAATACTTGCTTGCAGGGTTGTTGGGAAGTACAGTAATGTATGTGAAGAGCCGTATAGTGGCATCTGGTCGCTAATAGACATTCTAAAAGTGGTAGCCTATTTTTTAATTGAAGTGTAATTCACATAAGACAAAATTCACCATGTTAACCATTTTAGAGTGTGTACAATTCAGTGTTCTACAAACATCATCACTATCTAATTCCAGAAAATTTTCATCACACAAAAAGAAATCCCTGTTACCCATTAAGTGGTCACTTCTCATTGCCCCTTTCCCCTGTGTCCCTGGAAAACATTAATCTACTTTCTATCTCTGTGGATATACCTATTCTGGACATTTCATATAAATGGAATCATATATTATGTGGCCTTTTTGTCAGGCTTCTTTCACTTGACATAATGCTTTCAAGATTCATCCATGTTGTAGCAAGTATCAATACTTTATTTCTTTTAACGGCTGAATAATACTCCATTGCATGGATATACCACATTTTGTTTATCCATTCATCAGTTGAGGGACAGTTGGCTTGTTTCCACCTTTTGACTATTATGAATAATGTTGCTATGAATATTTGTGCACAAGTTTTTGGTGGACATGTTTTCATTTCTCTTGAGTACATACCTAAGAGTGGAACTGCTGGATCGTATGGTTATTCTGTTTAACCTTTTGAGGAACTGCCAAGCTGTTTTCCATAGTGGCTGCACCATTTTACATTCCCACCAGGAATGTATGAGGGTTCCAGTTTCTCCATATCCTCCCAACACTTGCTATGTTTATTCTCTGTTCTTTTCTTTTTTTGATTGTAGCCATCCTAGTGAGTATGAAGTATATCTGATAGTATTATTTTTGATTTACATTTCCCTAATGACTGATGATTTTGAGCATCTTTTCATATGCTTACTGGTATAGCCTCTTTTTATTATTCTTTCACTCAACATTTTTTTTGATGAGCCTCTATACTGTATGGCCAAGCCTGTGATATGGGCCCTGCCCTGTGGTTACCCACACCCCCGTGGGAAAGGCAGACCTCAGAACAGGTGATTGCAACATAGTAAGAAAATAGGCTACAGAGAAGGTATGTATAAGGTGTAATGGGACCTTAGAGGAGGAAAGAGGAGCTGAGTGGAGGTTAGGTGGAGTTTGTCTAACAGAAAGGAAAGGAGAGGGCATTCCAGTTAGATGGACGGGGCGTGGAGCTTTGGGTATAGCCGGTGGGAGTTGGGCTCCTGTCGTCATATGGGGAGTAAGGCTCTCTCAGGTGTCTCCCTTCTCAAGCCAGGTGGCTGAGTAGGTCTCCACCTCCAGGGGCAAGCCTGCAGCAGCCCTGGGCCAGCCACAGGCTCTGCTGAGCTTTGTCATCTGCTATAAGTACCACTCTTGTTGCCTTCAAGGCACATATACTCAGCTGATTTGATCCCACTCGAGGTCAATATTCTGTCTCCCTTCCTACGGAAAGAGATCCGTGATGCTCATTGACACAGCAGCTTGCCTGACTTCTCACACCTACCACATAGCAGAACTGGACTTGGAATCCAGGCTGTCTGACTTTTCCACACCTGCAGGCTGAACCTCAGCTCTTCTTACCTTAGCGTTCAAGGCCAGTTATTCTCCAAGCCCCAGCCACCTTAACTTTCTTTCTCACCTTTTCTTCCTGCCTATAACTGAACCACCTTTTGTAACCATTCCGGTCTAAATGTTTTTGCAATCTTTCTTTTTTGGTTTCTGTCCTTTACCCCTCTTCTTGCCATCAGTAAATAGCTGTCCTTTTATGTACACTGACGGTCCAAGTGCTCTTCACTCCGCTCAAGTTCTTAACACACAGAATTGATCATCTTCACGGCATCCTGGCAATGTGAGTAGGAATTATTTACTTCAAGTCACAGATTAGGAAACAGGATCAGAGAAGTAAATTAAGTTACTCGAGACCACCCTGTAAGTAAGGGGTCTAGTTCAAAGGGCCCTTCCTCTCAAATGCCTGCCATGGTTACACTGACCAAAGTGATCTCCCTTGCCCCCAAGATCCTACAGCAGTTACTTTCCCCTTATTCACATTCAGTATTTGAGATCTTATCTCAATCTTATTTGAGGGCTTTTCTTTTTCGTGGGTTTTTATCTTGGGTCCCCTAAGCAGGTGTTCATTCTCAGTGCCCCAGGGCCCCAGCCAGATCCTGCAAGTGTAAATTCTCAGTAAATGTTAAGCGGAGGCATAGGAGGAAAAGCTCTGAACTCTGGTTGCACAGTCTGAGTTCTCATGCTGTTCATGTTATGGCACTAACTTCTGTGACCTTGCGCAATGATGTGCTCACCAGAATGAGAACCCTGCCTGTCTTGCTCCCCCTGTATCCCTGGGCCTGACTGCCGAGTAGACGGATGCAGGGATTTACCATTTGGAACCTCATCTCCATTTTGAAAGGGTTAAATGAAATGGTCTGAGGATTGCTCCCAGTTGAAATATTGCCCAGTGTTGTGAGCCTGAATGACTGCTTCTCTCCGTACCGGCATGATTCTCAGCTACAGAGCTTCCCCTCAGGGAGGCAGAGCATAGCTTGTCATTTCTAGTTTGGTGGCTGCATCTCAGATTTTTGCCCTTGACCTTGTCAAACTGAAGGCTGACCCAGGAGCTTTGCCTCAACGCATTCAGAAGTCCTAGCACCCCCCTCTCATCCTCTGTATCCCTTTCAGTTTCTCTCCCTCTTTTTTCACGTGTGAACACACCCACCCATCCCATTTCAGGATAATTTCATTTGGAGCACCTTCTTTAGGTTTTATATTTTAGCAGCTTTTTGACTTAGAAGGAATGGACAGTGACTTATAGGAGGTGAGCTACTGCTCTTTTAGAAAGACCACGGTCCCTGCTGCTGTTCTTGCCTCACCCATTGGGTGTATTTTATAGGTACAAAGAGAACAAGAACAAGAACTGGCCTTTTTGTGAAACTAGAAGCCTAGGATTGCTGCTCCACTAGTGGGAAAGGGCATTTTCATCTCTGATCAGGAGGGGTTGTTAACAAGACGGCCTCTTCTTTTTGGGGGCATTTTCCTTACACTAGATACCCTTCTTAAGTCATTCCTTTGTTTTTGTATTTTAATTGTATCTTTATCCACCTTATGCTTAGGGAAATAAAACGATTCTGAGCCTGTTGATAATACCAGCTTTTACATCCTGTTCATTGAGTGCCTGGTGTGTACCAGCCGTGCCGTGTGGTTAAGTGTGTGAAGCATTGTTGCTGTCGTCCCCACGCTTCTTCATAGAGGAGACACCTGAGGTCATGCGATCAAGACCTTGTTGCTCCCTCCTCGCGCCCTGTCTCGGAAGAGCTGAGCTTCCCACTGAGGCCTCTCTGATACTGCAGTCCCACCCTTGACCAGCTGGGGCTCCATTCCTAAGATACATTCAGGAAGATGTGGCATTTGACTGCATTCTGGAATAGTTAGGTGCTTACAGGCTTCCTTTTCAACTTTGCTAACAAGTTGTGAGGAGAGAAGCCTGGACTGAGGGAAGTGTAAGAGCATGTTCAACACACACACATACATGTGCACACACACTCACACATAAAGACCCTGAGAGACAGAACTTAACCACTCCCTGGCCACATGCTACATCCGGCATTGGGCAACATGCTACAAACTACATTTAAGATATAGCAGCAGTGGGAACCTTTGAGGAGTAAGAAATAGTAATTCCCAGAGTCCCAGTTCAGGCCCAGAAAACAGGGCCTCAAAGTATTTACCACAAGGGCCAGTTCCAGAGCATGTTCGAGTTTCTACCTCTGGAACTGTCCTCTTTGAATTTTTACTGCTGACATCTACAGTGAGAGACAGATCTGGGAAGTAAAGTTTGAAATCTGTGCAAGAGAAAAATAATTCTCTTTCAGATTATCTGAAGTTGAGTTTAAAGAATAAGAAAGTGAGGAGAAGTAGTATCCCTTTGTATTTGTGTAGCACTTTTGTAGTTTGTAATGCACGTCAGTGTGTGTTGTTATCACACGTAAGCAGTGGTTGAGATGCCAGAGGCCTGTTTCCCACTCCTGCCTCTTCCTCAGACTCACACCCTGGGCACGCGCCTTCCATCCTCACCTGTAAGATGAGAGAGAGTTGGGCCACTTGGTCACTGAGGCCCCCCAAACTCTGTCATTTCATTATCTGATACCAGTAAATGTTGCTAGTTACTCTTCCTGTATCTGTCTTAACTCAGCCTGTCTTGTGTCTGGGCTGTGGGGAGGCTGTACCTCAGCTCCAGTTCAGGCTTTATCTCCGTAAGAGCTATCATCCTTTCATGCTCATCAGTACCTGAGCGGGCAGAAACCCCCCAGGTTTTCCTGGGAGATCATTTGCTTAGAAATATCTCGGTTGTTGAGGGATTCATGTGCTAGTTAAGTTAAAACCAGATAGCAATCTAAGGGCCGTTCCAGTTCCAAGATTCTAGAATTCCATAAAAGGCCACCCTTGAAGATATACTTAGGGAAACCCCTCAGCAAATTCACTGGGCACTGTTTCAACGCTTTGTATGGTGGTGCCTTTAGCATATACCCTTGATCCTAGAGTTTGATCTGCACTGCTGCTACTGGGAGCCCTGCATGTAGAAGGGAACAAACATGTCTTGGGTTTGTTTGCTTTTCCTTTTTAACTGGTCTGGCCTCAGACATTCTCTAGTATTTGAGGTTATGGGCATTTTGAGCATTTTGACTCATAATGAACCTTATTCTCTTGCTATGCATTTTAGAAGACAAATCTGACCTTGAAAACAGTGTGATGCAGAAGAAAATAAAAATCCCCAAACTTTCTCTCAATCATGTAGAAGAAGATGGGGAAGTTAAAGATTACGGGGAAGAAGATTTACAGCTTAGACACATCAAGGTAACAAAATCTTTCCTCTTCTTTGGAAGTACGGGGCAGCAGTTGCAGATTTCTTAGAGCTAAAGAATCCCAGTCTGGCCTCCTCTGCCCATGTAAATGCCCCCTGGTGTCACAGGCCATGCCTTTCTCACGTTGGGAGAGGCTCGGGACGGCTAGCGTGAGTTTGCTCTGCTGGCTGACTTTCCAGGGAGCGCTGTCCTGTTTGTACCATCTGTGCAGCGTCACCGCTGCTAAGGGTTGGGAGTGGTGCATTTCCGTCTGGCCTCCAGCTCCGGAGAGGTCACTGCTAGGCTCCAGGAACATGGCTGCTCTTGGGCAGCAGTTCAGAGCCAGTCACTATCAGGCTGCCCCCAAACAGCTAAGGGTGGACTCACGAGGAGGTGGGGTGCGCCAGGTTCAGACAAAGGGCTTAATGTGACCTTGGGTTGGAAGAAAACTTGTGCGTGAGGTTGCATTTCCTTTGGTGTGCGCCCTAATTGCTCTCCTCCAGCCTTTGCTTGTAAGCCTGCTGAATATCTTGTTCGATAAGCCAGATGTTTTTTTCTGTACGATGGGTGCCCTGGAGGAAGGGAGGAGGAAGAGGGATGCCTTCTGCACTGACTGCAGTCTGCTTTTGGACACAGCCCAAGGACATCCCCAAAGCATAGTCCAGAAGATGCAGTTGAGTTTAGTTCCTGCATTCATTGCACCTGTGCTATGGGCCTTGGCCCCTTGCTGGTTCCTGGGGTCATAGAGATTAGACAGACATGGTCACTGCCCTTAGTGGTCTCACAGTGTAGTGATGCAGACGGATATCCAAAGTGATCATTATAAATTTAATGAATAAACTCATCTAGACTACCAGCAGCACTTTATCCCAGTGGATAAATGACAGGATAGGATTTTGTCATGTAACCTAATCTCAGAGTCATGTTTTTTTTTGTTTTTTTCCAAAATTTTCAGGAACTCATTGAGAGGTTAAGGCAGGCTTGACCGGACACAGTTAAGTTGTCTGGAATCTGGTATCTCCAGCTGTCTGCATCTCCCACAAGTGCCCCCGTCAGGAGAGCTCCTACAGCCCTCCTGCACTGGTCCTCTAACTCCCACTTCCCCTCAGTGGGAGCTCTGTCCACTCGAGCTGGAATTGGCCTCCGGCAGCTGAAACCCCAGCTCCTGGGTAGTCCTAGATAATTGTCTTCTCACTAAACTGTCCTCTCTGTATCCACTTCTTGCTGAGCTTCAACCTGGCCAGAGTCCAAGGAGAGGCTAACGCATGTGGGGGAAGGAGCCTGGTGCTCTAAGTCGGGCTTCAGGTTCTGGGTCTGACTCTGAAGCTCACCGTGTGACCCTGAGTGTAGTCCTTCCCCTCTCTGAGCCTCAGTTTCCTCACCTGTAAAATGAGGGAGTTAACCAGAAAGAACCTTCCAGTGCTAGCGTTCTTTGAACCTTTCAGTTACGTAAACATTTATCCAGCCCCTGCCAAGTGCCAGTTCTGAGTAGGCAGTGGAGGAACAGAAAGTAAGACATGATTCCTGCCCTAGATTCGAGTCCTTAGCACCCTTCCCAACTGCAGCGTTCCTGAGGAAAAGTTCACTTGGTGGAATGCCCTTTTCTGTGTGGGGGGGAGCAGGGGGGAGGGGCTTTTATGTTTTTGTTGTTGAAGAGATTTGAGTGATGGCTCCCCCGGGATGGCTAGGCCTGGCCTGATTTGTTACTAATTCTCCACAAATACACACTGAATACTCCCTGTGAGCAGATCACTGCCTGGGCCCTGTGGGTAGGGTGGGAGGCTGGGGAGTTGGGGAGGGCAGTCATGATATCATAACATGTACCCAAGAGGCAGAGTGATGGAACGGAAGAAGTGCTGGCCTGGGAAACCAGAGTCCTGCTTCTGCCACTAACTGACTGTGTGACTTGGGGCGAGACCCTTCCCCACTCTGGACCTCTGTTTCCCCCTTTGTAAAGTGAAGGGCTTTGACTACGTGTCTGCACAAGTTTCTCCAAGCACTGATGTTCTGTGGTTCTGTGATTCTAGGATTGTCTGGGGAAATATTGAGCCGCAGCCCAAGAAAGTCCCAGCTGCCCTTGCCTGAACTGATTCTCGTTGTCCTACACAGAGACCCGAGGGGCGGAAGCCGAGTGAAGCGGCGCACAAGAGCATCGAGGCAGTGGTGGCCCGGCTGGAGAAGCAGAACGGCCTGAGCCTGGGCCACAGCACATGTCCGGAAGAGGTCTTCGTGGAGGCCTCACCGGGCCCAGAGGACATGGACAGTCTGGAGGACGCCGGTGTGCCCCGGGCTCTGTATGAGGAGCTGCTGCGCAACTACCAGCAGCAGCAGGACGAGATGCGCCACCTCCAGCAGGAGCTGGAGCGGACTCGCAGGCAGCTGGTTCAGCAGGCTAAGAAGCTCAAGGAGTACGGGGCGCTGGTGTCCGAGATGAAGGAGCTCCGCGACCTCAACCGGAGGCTGCAGGACGTGCTGCTCCTGAGGCTGGGCAGCGGTGAGTGCTCCCGCCACGGGCCGCCTGCCACTCCCCGCGGGGGCATGGCGTGTGCCGCCCCCCTTCCGGGAGGGCACCGGGGACAGGCAGGCCGAGCTTCCCTGAGGCGAGGGAAGGGCAGAGTTACCCCAAGGGAGAGCCACTCCCCTCTCGGAGCCCATCTGACAGGAGCTTCGGCGTGCGGCAGCCTTAGCTCTTCAGAGCACAGCGGGCAACGTCAAGAAATGGGGCTCAGAGAATGAGAGCTGGCAGCATATTTGCCACCACTCATTTATGCATCCATGTGGCAAGAGGCAGGACCAGGGGTAATAGTAAACCTCTCCAAGGGGGTTTCAGGATAGTAAAGAGAGCTAGACAGCATCCCGGCAAATGTACTACTTTTAAGTCAGAAAGTGATCAGTGCCGCAGGAGAGACGTGGATAAGATGACAGGAGAGTTCAAAGGATGGAGCGGGGCTATTTGTAACTGAGGGAGACTTTGGGAAGGAGGTGGGCCTTGAAGGGTGGGCGGGCTTTCAAGGCACAAGAGGAAGCAGAGGGCAGCAGTCTCACTGGGGTGTTGAGAAGAGAGACTGCAACTGTAGTTTAAGAACAGGCGATTGAAGGCCTTGAAAACTATACCAGCCTGGGGTGTCTGGACTTGTTTTGGTAGGAATGAGAAAAATTAAAAAGGTTTTGAGCAGGGAGGCACACGACCTTAGATTAATGTAAAGATGTATAAAACTCCTCAGGTTTGCTCATAGAAGAACTTGATAGGCTCTTATATTGCAACTGAATTTAACAAACTAGGTTTTTAGATATTCACATCTGACGTGGTTTAGAAGCAGGAATCAAGGGAAATCTGAAAGGGAGCAGCTTTGCCAGCAGGGAGAAATGACTCCTTACCTGAGAGAAAAAGACAGAAACGCTCTTTCAGAACACAAGAATCCAGGACTGTACAAACTAGAGGCCAGTCAGTATTGAGCAAATCAGTATAACCCAAGTTCATAGCCTCCACGTGCCCTGCGGACAGTCATTAATAAGCCTGCATCAGTGTTCTTGGCTTCAAAAAGGGAAGAACCTAGTCTAGAGACACAAGTGCCATCCCCGAAGTTTAAATCAAATGCACTTTCATACTCAAGAAGGGAGGTTTGTGTTATCTAGATAACAGACTGACATGTAGAGCCTCATTTCTCTTTGATGTTCAGACAGAAGTGCTACCTTACTTAGATTTACAGGTGCCTTTTACTACCTAGAGTATGTCCCCAAGGCAGTGCCTCAGTAGATCTTCAGGGTGGCCTAGGGAGTCGGTCAAGAGGCCTTTTCATGCCCTTGTCGCAGAGAAGGAAGCTGAGGTTGGGACTTAGGCAGAGTCACCTGGGGAGGCAGAGGCAGAGCTCACCTCGAACCGTATCCCCTCCTAGGCTAGTCATGCCCCCACCCCCTGACTCCGCCTTGGCCGTTCTGCCAAATCATAGCCCCTAGAGGCGCACAGTGACACCAGAGGTCACATGCGGTGTGCGACGTAAAAACTTATTAAAATTTTTTTATCAAAATAAAATCTCAAAGAGAAACCCTAACTATAAAAAAGTGTGAAAACTGTATTGATCTTGGAGTCGGGGTGGGAGGCGGAAGAGAACTGAGGTTTTCAGAGAGAAAAAGTGTTTTCCTGGTCTTCGGATGAATTTTTATTTTCCTTGCACTCTGTATGCTACGCCTTCTGTAAACTTCTTTGGGGTGGAGGGTGGGAGGGGAACAAAGCATACTAACAACAAAACTCTCCACGTCATTATTTCAGCTCCCAGGGAAACTGCCTGTTCTGTATGATGATGACCTGAGTTTAAACTCCAGAAGCCACTCCTAACCCTCTGGGGCAGTAAGACACTGCCTTTTGTATCAGCATGTTCCTCTTTAGTCTTAAAACACTTAGACAAACTTGGCCCCGGCCATAGTTTCAGTGTCTTGATCATTCCAGGCACTCCCACCCCACAGGCCTTGCATGTCGTCTTGAGGGCCGGTGGCTGGCTCTTCTCTGATCTGAGGCACTGTCGTCATCACAGTGGGATGGACTGACTGTAAATCAGCTCAAGACACAAGTATGCGTAAAGCACCCACTATGTGCAGTGCCTTCTGCTCCAGGGACCATGGGTGTCCCAGAAAATCACACCTGCTCTCCGTGACCTGTGAAAGCTTAACGTCCATCGATGAGCCCTTGTTAATCAGAAAATGATAATGTGCCACGTTCTAAGATAAATCCACAAGAGTGTACTAAAAGGCTCCCTCCTCTAAGGGGAGCTTGTATGTTTTCGTGGTTGTAGTCTAGTCTGTTCTAGTCCAGTCTTTGGAACCAGATAGGGCTGGATTTAAACCCAACTTCCCCACTTCCCAACGCTGTGGCTTTGGGAGCCTTCTTTGCTTGCGTTCTTCCCTCCTCCCTCCCTTCTTCCGCAAACATTTACTGGTCTCTGCTGCGTGCCAGGCATTTTGCCTAGTGGTTAAAGGGCAGTACATTCAGATACCGCCCTCGCCCACTCCCCTTGAGGGGCTCAAAGCTTGATCCGGGAGACAGCCACTGACACAGTGCCAGCACAGGGCTAGAAGCTCTGCTGCGGGACAGCAGAGGAGCGGCATCCATCGAATCTGGGGGATCGGGGAAGAAGGCTTCCTGAAGGAAGCGACTTCTAAGCTGGAGCCTGAAGGATGCATTTTTGTTATCCAGGCAGGGGTGAGCGGGTGGGAAGAGCAAGGAGCAATCTAGGCAGAGGGTACCTCTCTGAGACTTGGTGTGCTCATCCGTAAAATGGAAATAATAACGCCCGTCTCACAGCATAGGGATACACAGCATACTGTCTGGCATTCTGTTGATGCTGAATTACCATTAGCTCCTTTTTCATACCATTTCGTGGAGGGGCTAAGACAGAGACTGATTTGGTTTTTAACTCTTGACTCTCCTAACCAGTAATTGGCTGTGTGACCTTGAGTAGGTTAACCAACTTCTCTGCCTCTCAAGGTCTTGTATCATAGAAGAGCAAAGGAGTTACATATGTATTTGTTCATTCAGTCAGTCAGCTCACATTGACCACATGCTTTCTGGGCTTAGGAACTTGGGGAGATACAAAGAAGACTAAGACATTGGAAGCTGGGGAGGGCGTAGTGATGGAGGTAAACATGTAAGCATGTGATTGAAATGCAGTGTACCGAATTTTGGGGAAGGGGCTAACATTTGAAGGTGGAAGGCTCTCTGACTGAGTCTGGGAAAACACCCCCTGCTGTGCCGGCTCCTGCACTGTACACACCCCCAAGAAACCTATAACAAGGCAGAGAAGAGCCAGGAAGGGACTGAAAGACCCTCTTTGCTTCTCAGCAGCACATTCCAGCCTGGGGTTGATGCGTGGCCTGGGCTGCACCATCCTTGCCCGCCCCCTGCGCCCAGCTCAAGCGTTGCTCTTGGAGGCCTCCCCTTGTGTATTTTCTCCCTTCCAGCTTGCCAGGGGCCCCATCTCAAGGATCTTTGTCCATCTTGGGTGCTGGACCATCCACAGGTCAGGGATGCTCAGTTTTAAAAAGAATCATTGCTGACTTCCCCAGGCATTGGGATCCTACAGTCTGTAGATGGGAGAGGGCAGAGAGCCAGAGCCTGACCTCTTGAGCCCGAGGGGCACCTCGGAGTGGCGAGCAGGTCCTCTGGCAGGAGGAGTTGTAATGGTGCAGCCGGTGGAGGGTAGGGGCAGAAGGGCGGGAGCAGCAGCAAGATGGCATAAGAAGCTGTTGGAGAGACTTCGCTGGCTGACTCACCTCTTCATTTGAGTATTCATTCTTTCATTCATTCCACGAATAAACACAAGATGGATTTAACAGGAAAAATTCTCTAGAACTTGGAGCCTTGGAGTTGTGAACGGGCTTAGACAGGATATAGGGTGTTGCCCTCACGTTGCTGAGGAGGAAACAAGCCCAGAAAGTGCCTCAAGCCTATTCCCAGGGGTCTCCTGACAGCTGGTCCTGGGAGCCTCTCTCTGGGCCCTTGCCCACATGCCCTTCTTTAGCCCTTGGACTTCACTGTCACTGACGTGGGGGTGACCCCCCCAGCCTAATCCTCCCAAAGGCCATCTCTCTGTAAAGTAGAACTTTCCTTCTGTATGATCTTAGCATGGGAGTCCGCCCTCTCTGATGGGAAGGAACCTCGCTCTCTAACCCAGAGAGTCCCTTCGCTGGGAGCCTCTGTCGTGGTGTCAAAATTAAAGGAAGAAGCATATGTAAAGAATAAAGCCCTGTGACCAGCATATTGTAAGTGTTCAATAAACACCAGTCTCTTTCTCCTTTCCTGCCCTTTCCTGTTTGCCTTCTCCCAAAGAAATAAGTGCTGAGGACACAAAAGGCATGAAGATCTTCTACTTTATAAAGTGCAGATTTATTTGTGTGTATGTGCATTCATTTATTCTTTCATTCATTCATCATTTATTAAGGGCATCCATTGTGCCAGGACTGTGTTAGGTGCTGGAAATACGTTGATAGAAAGCCCCTTTCTAAAACATTCAGGAGCCTAGAGTGAGAGTGGTGTTTATTAAACCAGGGCTTGGCAGTCTCAGAGAATTCCAAGGGGGTGAGGGGTAGCAGAACAGTGAAAGCCAGTTAGTCGCAAGGCTCTGGTATACGAGAAGGAGTAAACTCTAGCGTCTGTCTTGGTTTCCCCTCAGCCAGATTCCTTGCTCTTAGAGGTCAAAGACCGAGGCTTAGACATCACCCTCAGCTTTTAGCACTCTCAGTACCTCTTAGATAGTTAAAATCGTTCCGGTGTGATTCAGGTAACATTAGTTCAGCTGAGGCTGGAAAGGGCTCTGTGAGTGACAGAGGAGGAGACGGAATCCCTGCCTTCAAGTTGCACACACAGCCCGAGGCGGGGCACAGCCCTGTACACCGGACAGAACAGAGCCAATGCCGTAGCTGCAGGGGGAGGCCTGTGATGGCTTTGCATTCTGTGTGTGCTTTGTAGGGAATGTAGGTGGAGACGGTGAGCTCTGACCAGAAGAGGCATAGGTAAGAAGGAGAGTATCAGTAATTCACATGTACAAGACACTTCACGGGCTTCAAAGACCTTGACATTTTTATCTCATTGGACTATTCCGATAACCTTATTGCAAGGCCAGGTAAGGATTATTATCTCCATCTGAGAGAGGAGAAGTCAAAAAGAAGAGATAACGTATGTCCCTGTCGGCCAGATCACAAGCTAGTTGAAACTTTTGAAGGAGAAAGCCACTGTGGCCCGCAAATCTGTCCTGCCTCTTTAGAGCTGGGTTTCTATCACCTCTGTTCCCCTCTGGGCTCGTGCCTTGTGCTCCGTCCAAGGTCCGTTAAAATACCAGCTTTGATCTTGAAGATCCTGCGCGGCCTGAGCTGGACTCTGAGCACGGGTCTCTGACAGTGCCTTTGAAAAGGCAGCTGACGTCAGCCAGTGCCTCCTGCCGGCTCCCCCTGTACTGGAGGCACCGCGGGCTCTGGCAGCAGATATTACTTGGATTTGAATCTCGGCTCTAATCCTTTAACTGCGCAGCTTCAAGCAAAATGACTTAACCCTTCTCAGCCTCTGTTTTATCCTCTGTAAAATGAATATCTTAATGCCTACCACATACAGGCCCGGAGAGCATGGTCAGTGACTAAGAGCCTGCATGGGCCCTGAGGCCAGAAATACTGGAGTTTTGAACCCTGGCTTTTCCGTAGTCTGATTTTGTTACCTTGGGCAAGTTACTTAAAACTTCCTGGGCCCTAGTTTCCTCATCCAAAAAGCAAGGTCAATGCCAGTACCAACCTTTATGATTCTTAAGAGAATTAAATGAGCAAATGCATGAAAAGACTTCCGCCCAGGGACTGGCACATAGTAAGTGCTCAGTGAGTCCAGCATTAATGATGCAGGATCATTTGAGGATTCGCATGAGATAATGTGTATATGGTGCTTGGCACGCCATAGGCAATCATTGTCCTACAGCAGAGCACGGATGTGGTTGTCTTGGCGTATCTTAATCTTTGGTCAACCCCTCCTGTCTCCTGGAGATTGCTACTTTCCCTTGTAAGTCCTCAGAAATCATATTTGAATCATCTATTTTATAGGTACGCCTGGACTTGATTTCAAGCTCACTGGTCTGTGGTTTACTGAACTCTCCCTCTTTTCCTGGGCAGAATTCCAGTCTTCCTATCTCCAGTCCTCAAGCACTCCTTTTGACCCCCTTGATTCTTCAGACATCACTGTTTATGGCTCAATTTTCTCTTTGTCACGGCTCTCCTCCTGGGGCCTGTTCCACTCAGAGCTCTTTTCCACCTCCTCCAGCCTTCAGTTCACTCTCACCAATACACAGGAGTGCTCACAAAAGTTGGGCTTTGAGAGAGGGCTAAGAGGATGAGTGGTATCCCTGTGACCCAGGAGCCTGCCACTGCCGCACTTACTGATGGAGTAGGGCCCAAACCTCTATGCCCAGGGCCTCCTAACCCCGGGTGGCAGGAAAAGGTCTAGCAGTGAGAACTGGAATTGTTTCTCTTAAAGGTATTGGCCATCTCCCACTTTGAAGGACTTTCTGCACTCTTGACTGAATCAACACATGAGCCACAGTTCATCCTAGATTGTTCTAAGAGCCGATTTCAGAGTGGCAGGACAGTCCAGGACCCTCCTTCCTCTTTTTCCCTAGCGTTCATTTCTCTGGGGCAATGGGGAGGGGACTGAGGGACAACTCCAGGCTGTCCCTTTGTTCCTGCTTGGGGAGCCGGGACATGCAGGAGTCACTGGGCTTCTCTTCATTGTCAGAACAGGACTGTGCTTCCCACTTGAAACAGGGATTTGCCTTTTTGGTCATGGGCTTCGGTGTGGCTGTGTGGCAGGCTTGTTTTCCGCTGGCTTTGCCATTCAGAGCAGGTGGAGGTGGGAGAGATGGGGAAGGGCTCCTTATTAAGGGCAGTGGCTGGCCCCTCTGAACACCTGCTTGGAGCCTGCCGTTAGGTGCTTTCCACACAGAAAACAACCTCAGCAGTAGATAGGATCATCAGATGAGGATGCGGGCTCAGAGAGAGGAAGTGAACGTGTCCAGATGACAGGAGAGCCTGATGGAGTTATGAGAGAGGCTGGCTCATCCAGGAACCACAAGTGGTTTCTGACTGGACTGCGCAGAGGAGAAGTAGGTAGGAGGGACAGACAAGGCTGCAGAAGTGGGTGAGAGCACCTGGAAACTGCCCCGTGGCGCACAGGGGCTCCTCCCCACTGGAGTGGCCTGGGGTGCAGTCCCTCAACCTCGGAGTCACCCTCTTCCTCTGAACCAAGCAGATCAAATCGTTCCTGCTCTCGAAGGGCTCATGGCCTGAAGGCAAGAGCCAGCAAAGCCAAAGCCATGGATTGACTTGCTTGGGAGATGTCAGCCGTGTGGTGAAACTCTGCCCCCCCGTAACTCCTGCCCGCAGGTGCTCACTGTGCCCATGGCAGCCCTGCAGGCTTCTGAGGGCGGCCCTTACGCCGCCTGCCCGACTTATTCCCACCACAACCCCTCAGTCTTCCCACCCAGCCAGTTCTGGTCCAGAACCAAAGGCCATGTCATATGCACACAGTGCCTGTCTGGCAGCGCAGGCCCGTGATGTTCCGCATATCCTTGCCATTTGGATGCTTCCTGGGTCCAGACAGTTGGGCGGGGAGGAAGGTGGAAGAACCGTGGATGAAGAACCAGCCCAGCTTTGGCCACCAGCTGGCAGGGGGTAGGCTCAGAGCTCCTAGAGGTGAGATGAATCCTGGTGATACCCTCTCCTCCCAGCTGCCCCCCTGCATGATTGTGGCTCTTCACAGACACCCTAGGAAGGTGAGAGAAGGTCAGAGATGAGCTGAGGGTGTCCCACAGAGTGGGCATTACGTGAGAAGCCCGTGCAGTCCGAAAACTGCAGTCAGCCGAAGAGGTGTAGGGAGAGAGCAAGCCTTTGGGAGTCTAGCAACCCAGAATTGTTTGACTTTCAGCAAGTTACTTTACCTCTCTGAGCCTCTACAAAGATAATAAGATAGATTTTGCAAGACTGCCATGAGGATTAACCTGTTTCATTCAACACGTGTTTAATGAGTGTTCGCTGTGGGCCAGGGACATCGTGCTGGGTGCTGGGGATATAGCCGTGACCAGGACGGTAGCTGTCCTCAGAGTTTCCGTCCTAACCAGGAAGATGGTAAACAAATAGTAACTTGACACTGGGGTGTCCAGATTAAAAGGTTTAAACGATAGGTATTTCAATGTAAGGTACTAACAAAGAAGATGTTCAGCGAGTGTTGGTCACCTTTCCTTTTCAGGGAGAAGCAAATATATCCTTTGAAATGGGCATCTACAGTTCCTCACAGTGGGGAAAATACCTTGACCCCCACGACTAGGGATTTGGGCCAGCTCCTGCCACCCCAGTTTTCCTGGGCTTCTACCCCATGGAGAGGGGGCTCTCTAGGTCCATTCCACCTCCGCTCTGCGGTTCTGACTCCCCGAGGGACCCGCCCCACTGTGAGGGCATCCACATGAGCTGCAGGGGTTTTGTCCGACCCAGCTCCTCAGGCTAGAACAGCCTCTCCTGCCTTTGCCCAGCAAAGCCCACCCCAGCCTTCATGCACAAAGGGCCCTCAGAAGATGGGGAGGGATGGGGGAAGGACCTGAGGAACTGTTGCTGATGGGGATGCCATCCCCCTGCCTGACCAGCCTTCCACCTTCCCTAGACCTTATGACCCATCAGGCTCCAGTCGGAGCTCACCTCTTCCCTAAAGGCTTCCACGATCCCAGAGCCAGTGGGGACCTCTCCCTCCCCAAACCTGTGCAGGTCATCATGCTGCCCACTTCCTGGTAGGTCAGTGAGCCTCCATTATGTGCTGCTTGCCTTCCCATATGAAGATAACTACCCCACCCCAGCCCTCCCAACCCGTTCCAGGCCCCAGCACAGAAGCTGGTGACCGTCCTGCTGAAGGCTTCCTAGTCTCCTCCAGGTGTAGCACCCTGTCCTTTGCTTCTGTTCCCAAGTCTTTATCCTTACCCTTGTCAGGATGGTAATGATCTGTTGCCTATCTCTTTCCACTACCGGACTGCACATCACTCAAAGCCGCCTAACCCAGGCCTGGCACTCAGTAGGTGCCTAGTAGATTCTCACTGAAGGAATGAGACCCATTTGTCCCAGCCCTCACTGGAAGCACAACGGGGCTAAGAAACAGATGCGTAGCTACGGCCGCAGATGAGAGTGGCCGATGCCTTTTGAGAGGGGACGCTGGGGCCCACAGAGGGGGATCCACCTGCCGCTGTCTCTTTCCAAGGCCTTTGTGTACTACCTCCTTCTTTGCTACTAGCTGTTCCCATGCTCAGGTCCTTTTCAACAAGTGTAATCATCTTTTTTTTGCCAAACCCAGTGTGCCTCTGTGCTACGGTAGGGGTATGCTTTAAGTATTTTGACTTGATTCATTTTGCATTTAGGAAGAAACTAGAACTATACCTATAGCAGAGAAACTTCCTATTTACTTGCAGAAATGAATGGAAGGCTTTAATACTTTTTCAGAAAAAATCTAATATTATTAGCCTCTTTTGTTTCAGCCGAAATCAGAAATGGTACTTAGTGTCCAAACATATATTTTGAAGATATAGGCGATTTTTAAGCCTCCTGGAAGTAACATAAGCATTAACTTTTTAGACAGGTTTTCAGGAAGAATAGCGTTAGTCCAGTTGAAGGTAGACAAGAACAGAGGATGGTGTAATTTTATTTATTTGTTGTGCCAGTAAACGTTTACCAAGCCCCTTACTGTGTGCCACGACTCCCATTTCATGGGAGAGGCCTCTGGGGCTTAAAGAAGTAGAGGAAATCATAGAACCAGGATTCACACCAGGTTTTCTAGCACTAAACCCAGTATTTGTCCATCAACTCACAGCTATTTGTATGCTGTGTAATAAGAGTTTTACGTGTTACATTCTCAACTTGTCCAGAATTGGGACGTGCTGTATTTGTCTCTGGGTCCCCAGTGCCTCTTCCAGGGCTCCATCTTGGTCTGCAGTCAGGGATTGTGTGATGAATGGGCTCATGAATGACTGAATGAAAAGACAAGCACTATCTTTTATACTCCTTCAAAAGCTTTCTTTACCCAGCTGAGAGGTTTCTCTCCATGGAAGGTATATTTTCTCCAAAATAAACCTGAAGTGGATCAAAAGGCTTTTTTTTTTTTTTTTTTTGATTCCTACTCTTCCCACAAGTGAAAAAAGTTCCTTTGTTACTTAAAATATCTGCACCAGATCGTGCAATGCCGTCTCTTAGCGCAAGTGCTTATTATTGTGGCTAATTTGGTCACGTATGTTTCAAGGAGAACAATGCCTCAGAAATTTTTAAAAGCAAAACAGCAATCTGAAGGGTTTGTTGTAATGAGATGTAAATTGCCAACATCATAGTGGAGCCTACTAAAATTTGCAATGAAGTGTTTTTTCTCCTTTTTAAATTAAAAGCACTAGAGGCCCTCCCTCCTCTCCCCAAAGAAACCACATGCTTTTTGTTCCTTTTCTCTCTGATTCTGTAATACTGAACACCCTGCTTTCCTGATTGATTCATTCCTTCATTCATCTGCCATTTTCTGAGCCTGTGTGGGAGCCTCTGTTCTATGCCTGCCTCAGTGCCAGTCTCTCCAGAGGCATTATCAGGTGGCTATTGGCAAGTCCCCATTTTACAGGTAGGAAAGCTGAGGCTCAGAGAGGTGAGGTGGCGTGTCTCAGGTCATGCAACTTGGATCCACCCCCAGGTCTCCTGACACACCCCTTCCAAGATGAGCCTTTGGTTGGTCTCTCCTCCTTGCTGAGGCACCAGGTGCCTTCTGTATACAATGCCAGAGGAGGCAGTTGAGGAGAGCGGTGCAGAGGGGTGGGATGGGGGGGGGGGAGGGAGACGCGAGAGGGAGGGGATATGGGGGTATATGTATACGTATAGCTGATTCACTTTGTTATACAGCAGAAACTAACACACCATTGTAAAGCAATTATACTCCAATAAAGTTGTTAAAAAAAAAAAAAAAATCCCTGGCAGCCACCAGGTATTTTAAACAGTGCTGATCGGGTACGTTAGGAAATAGTGTTCCTTGAGAGCCAGAAGATCCCAGTACGATAGCCTCAGTATTTGACAAAACTCCGTTGGTCCCTGAGGAGACCAGCACAGGGGAGCATAGCGTGGGTGTGCTGTGGAGTGCAGGCACCTGCTCTGGGCTGGGCCTGTGCTAGGCACTTGGGGCAAAAGAAGACCAGCAGTGCCCTGGCTCCCAGGGACTAGCAGTGACTAACTGAGCACCCAATATGACCCTCGTGTGGGGGAGGGGCAGTGGGGGAGAGCCACTGTTTACTGAGCACCTGCTTCGTGCCAGAGTCTGGATTAATCATTTCCTGTGTAACTCGTTTAATCTTCAGTCTGGCCAAGTCGCTGTTGTCATCCCTCCTTTCAGGTGAGGCAACAGAGTCAGAAGGGTTAAGTAATTACTGATGTGTAAAATTGCCTGTCGAGGATTGAATTGGAACCAGGCCTTGTGTGGAGCCCTGGTCTCTGAGGTAAAAGGACGCAGTCTCTGCCTGCCCTCAGGCCTCATGGTGGTCTAGTGAGGGGCAGGCATAGAAACAAATGAGTGCATCTGACTATCATCCGGGGAGGGGAGCGTCCGAAGGACCTGGTTAGGCCACTTCAGAACGGAGTCTTGGAAGAGGGGACCAGCGGAGGGTGGAGCCAGAGAGGTGACCTTTTGCTCTCAGCCCTTGCTCTTTCTGATGTCCCTCACGTGTCCCCCTGTAGCCATCTGAACTGTCCGTCCCCTTGGCTAGATGTTTCCAATTTCTGTTTCACAGCCCTCGCTTCTACTTCACGGCTGCAAACAGGTTTCAGATATTTGGTAACAGCTTCCCTCCCACCCACCCCGACCACCGCCCCCAAGCGCCTCCACTCAGCAGCAGGGCTTTATTTCAGGATCTCTGCTCCAGCCCACTGAAGCCTCTTTCTTGCCCACAACTTTCTCTCCCCTCTCATGTTATGAAGAATTTACTGAGCGCTTGCAACGTGCCAGGCCTAGCCCTAGGTGCCAGGATTGCAAAGAGAGTGAAACTTTGCCCTTGAAGAGCTTCACAGTTTGATGTGGACAGCAGATTGGACGATGATTGCAAGTACAACTTGCTGGAAGTATTTACAATTTAGAGACCCCCTACTTGGTAGTGATCAGAGCAAGGCCTCACGAAAGAGACACCTAAGCTCTGTTCTGGAGTCTGACCAGGGGCTTGGCAGGCAGATGAGGGGGCGTTCAAGGCCAAAACAATAGCACATCCAAAGGCTCAGAGGCTTGGGACAACACAGCATCTGGGGGGCGTGAGCAGTGTCAGGGGAGAGCAGGAATCGAGTGTCAGACGTAGAGAGGAGGCTGGTTATTCTGGGCCTTCAGGAGGCTGTCTATGGTGTGCAACTTAATTTTGAGGAGAATGAGAGCCTTAGCCAGGAAGGACCTAGTCGTGAGTAGATCTCTTTAGCAGCTGTTGTGGAGATGGATGGGAGAGAACTAGGCAGAGTCGGAGCTGAGATGGATTCGATCTCTTCTCCAACACCTTCCTCTCATAGAAGGAAAAGGAGGCTCCAGAGGAGGGAGGCTATCTTGCCAAAGATTACCTGTGCTCCAGTGGCTGCATGGACCACCCCCTCTCAGCCCATTCCTTTTTCTGTGTTGCTGAATGTCAGCAGGAAGAGACCTCAGATGCCAACTTGGCCAGGCCCTTTTGGGGAAACTGAAGTAATTACTTCTTCCCTGATCTAAGAAAAGATCAAATGCTCCACTTGAGTTTGCTTATATCTCGTAAATGCAACTGAGATCTCACACAGAGAGAAGATAAAGTTTGGCATCTGCTTCTGAAACTTTAGAATTATTCATTCGTTCTTGTCATTCTTTTATTCATTTAACAAACATTCAGAGAGCACCTCCTCATTCCAGGTGCTGGGGACAAAGAAGAATAAGCCTTAGGCCCAGCTCTTGAGTAGGTCACGCAGAATGGGGAGATGGTCTCCCAAGATGAGCCCTCCTTTTTTGTCAGCGCTGTGCTACTCCCCAGCCATGCTGCGTTCAGCTTTGTGTGTTCAAACTTAAATATTGGAGGTACTGCAGAGATCTGTCTTGCAGATGGCAGCGGCCAGCAACTCAGGAATGATATTCTTGTTCTGGGAAGCCCTGTCATGAGGAATTTTTGTAACAGAATCACCAATACTTTCCCGACCACCAGCCAAAGCAAGGGCGTGGCAGTTGAACATAGAACTGCAGCCAGATTGTTGGTGAGGGCTTCAGTACACAAAGAGCTCTGTCCCAAGTGGCCCACACGGTAGGGATAAGGGAAGGTTGGACCCTGAAACCCATTGGTTACTTAAGTTATATGCACAGCCCTGGGGACTGGCTTTGGCAGTAGCTGAACTTCTGCACCCGTTAAACCCTGAAGTATTTGCATAGGGAGAATTTCCAGGATGCTAAACTCTCCGTTGGCCTTTGGAGTTGCTCTCCTGCAAAAGTTAATCTAGTCATTTGGCCTTGTTTACTCATTTTCATCCTGTTTCTCTGCCCTTTGGTAATCAAGACACAATAGGCGATTTGAAAAATAGTCCATCATTTTTAAAAGCTAATGGAGAAGAAAATATCCCCCTTAGAAACCACCACCATTTATCTAGCTGCCTTTCACAGTTTAAACCGTGCATAATTTGTGTTCATTGCATTAAAATAAAAATCAGGGTAGCTGCTGATTCAGGCAATCAGGGGCTTAATCTGTATTGTATTTTAATTTCTTGGTTGAAATGCTCCTGCCTAGATACTAGGTCTTGGTGGGAGGGGGAGGCCTTTGCATTTCTCCCCGCCCCCCACCGCTTTCCTATCTTCTGCCGTGGCCTACTTCGCATAGGCTGCTGAGATGGGGGTTTTGGCAAATACACAATTTGCATACTGGAGTCTTTGCCACCCGGTCTCCACCCCAGTCTTAACAGGACCTCTTTCCTCTGCAGGAAGTCGAGTCCCCTGTGTTTTCATTCAGACAGTGACACCCTAGAAGACTGCTTCTCATTCATGCTTAATTAGCTTCTCGTCCATTCTTGTCTTCCAGTTTTCCACCTTTTCCCGTGACATTCATACCTCATATTATTTTCAAGCTTGGGTTTAAGTGTAGTCCAATGGACAAAAATAAGCCAACATATTTTTTGTGTGCCGCTATGTGCTGATAGATGCCTAGTTAAAATATTTGCCTTTTCTTTTCCTTGGAGTTCTAGACAGATCTCTTTTCTTAACTGCCTAGGTCCCGCCATTGACTTGGAAAAAGTAAAGTCAGAATGTCTCGAGCCCGAGCCGGAGTTACGGAGCACTTTCAGTGAGGAAGCAAATACGTCGTCCTATTACCCCGCTCCTGCACCTGTCATGGACAAGTATATCCTAGACAATGGCAAGGTAGTGTTTCAAGCTCACTATCCATTCCCTGCAAGTGTTGGTTAGTCAGTGTGAAGATGGAGAGTATGGTGGGAGCTTCCCGAGACACAGCCTGGCCAGTTGGCCTCCTGGCCTAGCCCTGAGTGACTGCTTCCAGAATCCATGTGTTATAACTAGTGGATCTTTACTAGGACTTTTTCTTTCTCTCTTCCTTTTCCTTTTTTTCTTTTTTTTTGGTAAATATTGGGCCAAAGCAACTGTAAAACTAAACTGACATTTAAAAATAGCTTATTAGTGAGAATGTATTTTAAAATGATAATGCAATGAAACCAGATGCATAAAATTTATAAGGTGATCTAGAAATATCTGATTTACAGATATGGAAACGACTCAATATTTATCCATTCACCGTTTACCAAGTACCTATGTGTTCTAAGCCCCGCCCTAAATGGCAGGAATACATGGGACTTCCCCTGGCAGTTCAGTGGTTAAGACTTCACCTTCCAGTGGGTGCGGGTTCAATCCCTGTTTGGGGAGCTAAGATCCCACATGCTCGTGGCCAAAGAACCAAAACATAAAACAGAAGCAGTATTGTAACAAATTCAGTAAAGACTTTGAAAATTGTCCACATCAAAAAAAAAAAATCTTTAATAAATAAATAAATAAATAAAATGCCAGGGATACAGAGGTGAATGGGACATGCTCCTTACCCCTAAGCTGCTTTCAAGTTGTACATTCAGCGTGGTTAGCCCACAGTCCTAGGACCACATATAACTCCTCACATTTTTTTGTAAGACTCTTGAAAAAATGTTATGAAAGAAAACTTAAGCAATATTAGTAGTTATATTAGTACAGGGGTGAAAAGTAATGGAATAGCCTTTGGAAGTCTTAAAGTCACATGATGATGTAGTAGCAGGGCAGGGAGAAGACTTCTAATATTCTTCCAACATCCAAATGAATTCGTCTTGGAGGAAATATATTGGATCCCTTTGTCTAGGCACTGGTCAGATGCAGTTTTACTGTAATATTCTCTGCTACCATGGCATACATTACAGACCTCACCTCTCCTCCTCCCCAGAGACTCATCTGTGTCAGTCTGTTTTTCTTGCCTTATGCTTCAAAAGGTCTCTGTTTACCCAGTATTGTTCCCCAGTGGGTTGATGAGAAAGAAAAGGTTGTTTTATTTGGGTTTGTCCAGATACATCCCTGCAGCTGGCCAGACTGAGCCAAAGCAAATAGCCAAAGCTAAGGAAATGAAACTTGTTAGTCTTTCAGGCTCTCTTGGAGATGCTGCCCTCATCTCCGTGGAGCACTTCCTCCCCGCAGAGGGCCAAACCATAGGCCCATTCTGCCTTGCCTTGCTGCAGCCAGCAAGCTTTAAGAATCTGCCTTGTAGGGCTTCCCTGGTGGCGCAGTGGTTGAAAGTCCACCTGCCGATGCAGGGGACACGGGTTCGTGCCCCGGTCCGGGAAGATCCCACATGCCGCGGAGCGGCTGGGCCCGTGAGCCATGGCCGCTGAGCCTGCGCGTCCGGAGCCTGTGCTCCGCAATGGGAGAGGCCACAGCAGTGAGAGGCCCGCGTACCGCAAAAAAAAAAAAAAAAAAAAGAGTCTGCTTTGCAGGTTAGAGGCGGCATGACAGAGTGGAAGTAGGCAGCCTGGAGCCTGAGTTTAAGCTCAGCTCTATCTTTGTCCGACCTGTGTGACTCTGAGTGGGGTTTCCCTTCTCTGGGCCTCAGCGTCTCTGTCTGTGCCAGATGGGATCGGATGGATGCTCTCCATAGTCATTAACAGTGACTCAAACTGTGTGTCTAAGTTTGGTGAACCTTTCCCAACTGAAGATAAAGAAAAGACTGTTCTGTCTTTGTTGACTTCCCTTTAGTCATGATCACGTTGTGGAATGACTATAGACGTTTTCTTTAAGCAGCTTCGAAGAGAAATCTTTTTCTCGCTTGTTTTGAAGACCGACGGACAGTTTCTGAGCATTATGAGGGTCTCTTTTGCAAAGGATCATTTTTCCTCCAGGAAAATGGGTCTCTCAAAGGTCATTTAATTTTTTCACTCTCGAGTTGCACAACAAATCCTTAAAGTGCCAACTTTCCTTTTTCATCGATTATTGCCAGCACTTTGCTATCAAACTAACCTGCCTTCTGTTTGCAGCTAATTTGCAATCAGAGCAATTTATTAAGGGAGAGGAAGGAAGCAGTCTTGCTGGAAATGGATGGCAGCTTCCTAGAACAGCAGTCCCCACATCCCAGAAGCAGCCATCGTTCTTCTTGGCTCTGCAGTCATTTCTGACCCTTCCTTCTTTCTGCCTTAATCTCTGTGCTGCCTAGAGCATGGGGATGGGATCCATTTCCTAGCAGGAAACTGGTTTTGTCCTAAATAACATTTCACAAAGACAGTTTTTTGATCAAGTCCCATCCCACCAGTTGCCATACTTTTAAATAACCTCCCTTGAAAGCATAAGGCTAACATTTTGGTCAAATGGGGCTTTATGTGAATAGGGCTTGCCATGGAAGCTACTTTCTGATTTTGCTAAAGTGCATTGCTTTGCTTTGTCTTAAGATATTTTATTTCAAAAACTCGTTGAATCATAAAGCTGCAAAGACCATTAAAGTTTAAATAGTCTAATTTATACATGGGATAGATGGGGAAATACATCCAGAGAAGGGGCTCGTCTATAGTTATACAACAGATCAGAGCCAGGCAGGCAGGAACTAGAAGCCAGATCACCTGGCTTCCAGGTCAGTGCTCTTTCCAGTCTGTTCTGCACCCCTGAAAATGGGGCATGACCCGGAGCTTTGTTGACCTCAGGAGGCCTTGTCCCAAATGCCCCAGCCTATACCTGTGATTGGTCTCACCCAGGGCCACTTCTTTCTGTGCTGTAAAATTGGCCTTGTATTCGAATGCATGTCAGAAAATATTTTCTTCTCCAAGGAACAGCAGCTCATCAGAACTGAAAGCCAGTGACACTAAGACATATTAAATATGCGCATCAGTTTCTTACTGCCTTGTGTTCAGACTAGCCCTGATCACTTTGTAGGAGGCAAAGGAGGCAAAGCCTTGGCCTCTCCCCACAGAGATGCGGGGCTGAATCAGGTAGTGAAGGGCTGAATCAGGTAGTGAAGCCTCTCAGTAGGCTAGAAATTAAGGGATAGAGCTTAGCCCTGGAGAAGTGAAGGAGGTTTTCCTGCATTGGGGACCGGGGCTTGAAAGATTAGCAGGCTTAAGAAGGCGTAAGGGAAGGCACTCATCCCTGGGTGGGGGAGAGGCATGAGCAGAGACGTGGATGGGGGAAAGAAGGCAAAGGAAGTAACAGTTTCTGGTTGTGTGCTGTCCTTCTGACGTTTGACTCATGTTATCTCACTGAATCCTCAAAACAGCTCTGTGAATTAGGTGGTGATCTGCCTCTGGTACAGCTGAGAAAAGTAAGGTTCAGAGAGGTAAAGTGACTAGCCCAAGACACCCAGGTAGTAGGTGGAAGGGCCAGGATTCACACAGGGCTGGAGACTCCAGAGCCCATCCTCTTTCTGTTACCTACCACACACTGGAAGTAGGAGGAAATGAGTGAGTTTGGGGACATCATTGAGTGATGGACATAGTACGATTAGCAGGTTGAATGGAAACAGGATTCTAGAGGACCTTTAATGCCGCCTGAGGAGGTTGGATTTGAGGTGACAGGGAACAGGGAGCCATTCAGGATTCCAGAGGGTTAACATAAAAACACAGAGTTGAAAGGCTGCGGAAGTCATCTAGTCAGAGAAGGAAAGCTATGTTTTAGGGAATGAATCTGGCAGTGTTTACAGCGTGGGTTGGAGCGGGCAGGGACTGGAGGCAGGAAGGCCAGCCCGTGGCTTTTCTCCAGGTTCCCTGACTGCAGTGTGAACTGCAGTGGGTGCTGGCCAGGGCAGTGGCCAGGCAGGTACAGAGGAAGGCTCAAGAGGAAAGCCATCTGAATACTGGTCTGCTTTGTTTCCACCCCCATTAGCACCACCGTGACACTGGTGGCAGCAGGAAGGCCGGGAGAGCGTGGGCTGCAGGGTCATAGGATTTGATTCCAGAATGCACTGATAGTATGTCTTAGGAAAACTAATGAGTCCTTCTGAATCTCTGTTCCTGTCTGTAATGTAGGAATAATTATTTCTACCTATTTCCATCTCTTAAGGTCATGACGAGGATTAACTAAACTGAGAGTAAAATACCTAGTTCACTATAGGTACGCAAAAAATATTAGTGTCCCCTGTCTCTTGTAGAACATTGGCTAAGATAACTGCCATTTCTCTTTTAAGAACAGTAAATTAAACGGTTGTAGGAAAGCAAGGCTCAGGTTAGAAAGGAGCAGAGATCTTTGGAAAACTGAAGTTGTCCTCCATCTCCAAGGCTTTCTGATTCTGCATTTAACGTAACTCACACCCCTTGTTTTCCCCTATCTCAGGAAGCTTGCGTGGGTAGCCCCAGAGAGTCCTCCAGGGAGGTGACTTGGGGTCCAGCAGGGAGCAGCAGGGAACTTGTCCCCAGTAGGCCTGATCTGGCACACAGACTGCCCACCTGCAGTTCAGACTGCAGAGAAAAGGCCAGACTTGACCTTGGGTCTGTGTTGCCCAGCCAGCCCCAGGCAGCACATCTCACTCCAGGGTTACTTATCTTCCTGAGTCGTATGAACAGATTTATAGCACCAGAGTTTGCAGCACAGGAAGGCCAGGTGGATCTGGTTATCTGATATCGTGCCTGCAGAGGTCTGAATGATCTTTTGAGCTAAAGGAAGTGAAGTTAGATAAGGCAGGTAGATTGGTTACTTGCCGACATTGGTGGGTGGGCTGTGTTAGTGTCGCTGGCTGACCTGTCTGCCCGTCTGTGCGTGCCCACCTTGCTTTCCAGGCCAACCTTCGGTAGAAAGATCTCCAAACATGGGTCCTGCTGGTCTGCCATCAGTCTGGGTGTGCGTGCCGTCTCTCAGACTAGACTGTCCTGAGATGCCTCCTGACCATACGAGGTCGATGACCTACAGTCTTTCTGAAGACAGGGACCTTGGCAGGGACTTTCCATTCCCCTCAGAAAGTTTACCTCATCAGTGGCTTCCTCTCCTCCATCCCCACAGAGGCCATTTCCACCCTCCATAGACTCAGCAGAAACACAACATAAATAGCAGCGTCAAAGTCAAAATTTCATTTTTTTAATGATTAATGTTAGCAAATGGTCTTCAAGTTGTTAAAAGAGCCAGAAAGGGGGGAAAAAAAATCTCAAACCTCATCGCCAGGTCATTCTGGGACTTTTGCATTTAATGACTCTGCACTGAAACTTTCTGAGTGCTTCCCTTACAAAGAGCATAAGATTGTGTTTTGTTCTGTGTGCCGTCAGATCAGACCAGAGACACAGTGGTTGTGCTTAATTTGTTAAAATCATAGGTGCTCTCAGCCAGAAGGAATTTAGCTGAAATCCAACTCTCCCAGTTCAGTTCATGGGAAACTGAAGCCAGAGACAGAAAGGACTTGCACAGACACACTCCGTTAGTGGCAAAGCCTGGACGGTTTCCCTCCTCACTCCACCTGCTGTGGTTGTCACACCTAGGAATTACCTAGGAAGCTTTAAACCATCCTGACAACGAGGCCCCACCCAGATGAAATAAATCCACTCTGCAAGTTCAGAGTTGAGTGACTCTCAGCTGTACCTTTCTCAACCTGGTTTTTCCACCTGAAATGAAAATAGTGTCCCAACGCCTTCCTTCCAGGGTTGCTGTGAAGATTTTGAGGTAGTGGATATAAAGCCGTAGAGAAGGCCTGGCACGTTACAGGTATTCAGTAAATGATTGTTTCCCTTAAAGAAAGTTAATTAGTGTTTATGGCACAAATCCCTTGCAGTTGTGCAGCAGTGTCTTTTAAAGGACAAGAAAAATTTCCAGCTCCCATCCTGTCCGACTAAACAGGTGCTTGCTTGTGTTCTTATCCCTTTCAGGTCCATCTGGGAAGCGGGATTTGGGTTGATGAGGAGAAATGGCACCAGCTACAAGTAACCCAAGGAGATTCCAAGTACACAAAGAACTTGGCAGTCATGATTTGGGGAACAGATGTTCTGAAGAACAGAAGCGTCACAGGAGTTGCCACAAAAAAAAAGAAAGATGCAGTCCCTAAGCCACCCCTCTCGCCTCACAAACTAAGCATCGTCAGAGGTGGGTCCCGCACTGGAAACGCAGTGGCCGAGGCACCGCCCTTTACTCTGTCAGGAATGTGTCGGGCACATTTCAGTTCAACAGACACCTATTGAAGCTTCTCCATGCCAGGCCCCGGGCTGGGCATGGGGACGCAGGAGCAGATGTGGACCCGGTCCCAGAAGAGCTCACATTTAACAGGGCAAATGAGCTGTGGACACAAGCACAGTTCAAGGAGTTAGCATGTGAGAGGGACAGAGGGGGGTTCTCAGGAGGGGAGGAAACCCCTAGCCAGAAAATCAGGGAAGGGTTCCTGGGAAGGGGGTCACTGGATTGGGCCTTGAAGGATCCATCAGACATGGAGACGCAGATGTGTAAAGAGAGGTACTCGGGAGGCAGAAGCATCTGGAACAAAGGTGCTGGGTTGGGAAAGGAGTGCTGCTGTGTAGACAGCCTGAAGGTGGAGGCTAGGGGAGCAGTTCTGGGGGGTCCTAGCATCGTGCCTGGAGCACTTAGTGAGGTGAAGACCAGCTGAGGGTCACTGGATTCAGCGTCTTTTCTGGGGTTTGAGAGGGGTTGGAGGGAAGGCAGAGAGACAGGGAGTCGTTTGTAAAGATAGGGCACTGGCCTGGACTCTGATTTTCCTTCCCTCCTGCCTTCCTTTCTTCCTTCCTCCCCTCTCTTCCCTCTTCCTTCTTTCTTTCCTCTGTCTCTCCCACCCACTCTCCATCCATTCACGAAGCCCTTATTCTTTGCCAGGCTCTCTACCGGGTATGGAGGACACAGGGGGGATAAGACACAGTCTCCATCTGCAAGGTGCTTACAGTCACATGGGGAAGATGAACACGAGAACAGCTAGTTACGGTACAGATAATACAAATTATGGAGACAGGCAGGAAAGTACATGGGAGCAGAGAGAATATAGTAATTGCTAATTATTCTGAGCGATCACTACGTTTCAGGTTCTGTTTTTTCTATGATTCTGTGTTAAAAATTCTTTTACATATATTAACTCATTTAATCTTCATAACACATAACACTCCTTCTGTTGGCTGCCAGTATTATCCCTGTTTTAGTTGCAGAAACTGGACACAGAGATGTGAAGTAACTTGCCCAGATCGCACAGCTTTAGGGGTAGAGCCAGGAGCCCGAGCCAGGAGGGCTGCCTTCAGAAGCTGTACTCCTAACCACTAGTCTCTTAAGTGTCCAACTGCCATGTTTTGATGAAGAAAGTAAGACTCAGTCCGCATGTACCTTTTGAACAGGCCATGTGCCAAGTTCTGGGGCAGACAGCAAGTATGTCCATGAACAAATCAGATCATTTCAGGTACTGATGAAAGGCCGTGAAGGCTCATCGAGCGATACAGTAGCTGTGTTGGCTGGGGTGGGTGGAGAAGACCTGCCTGAGGCCGTGCATTCAAGCTGGGAGCTGGATGTAGGGGTCAGCCCTGTGCAGGTCTGAGGGGTGGTGAAGCAGGCGGGATAAAGAGCGGGTTCAAAGGCCTGCATGCTCAAGGGGTGAAGCAGCCCCGGGGCGCTGCAGAGTCATGAGTCAGGGGATACTGAGATCAGGCCGATGGGCGAGAGACGGTCTTTTAGGGCCGTGAAGGCCACGGTAATCGGCTTGGATTTACCCCACCTGCAGGAGAAAGGTAATGGAGGTCTTCAGTGGGAGTGACCGAATGGGAGGTCAGTTAGGAGGCTGATGCAGTGGTCTCGGGGAGGCATGACGGTGCCATGGACTACGGTTACAGCAGTGGAAACAGAGAAAAATGGCCAGATTTAGGGTGTATTTTGGAGGTCGAGGTGTAAGGACACAGAAGGATTAGGTGACCAGCCAGAAGTCCAGCTACAGGGTTTCAGAGCCTGGATTTAAGCCCACCCCCACTGACTCTGGTCTGGGGCTTGTTCCGTAGCACAGCTGCCCCCGTTGCTGGCCGATTCATGATGACCTGATTTAGGCAGACGCTTATTTTTAGACGAGCGGAGGTAACCTTTAGTCTGCCCACTGTCTGAAAAGGTGGAGCCTAGTTTGGGAGGTCGCCCTGAGAAAGCGTCCTTCCTGGGGACACAGCCCTGCCTACCTGAGAGGTGGCTGACCTCTGATTCTGTTACACTTGTTGGGCTGTGACTCAGCAGGTCCCAGGTGCCTTCCAGTGACCGGCTGCCCTCCCGTTGTCACGCCGTGGCATAAAATCATCTGCTGTGCGTCTGCCTCAGGCACGGGTCTGACTGTGTCGGACTCACCTCCACGTCTTCCTTGGCTCTCGCACAGGTCCTGGCACACAGTGGGAGCTCAGTCGCCGAGGGCTGAACAAGTGCCACACTGAGACCTGCAAGCTGACCCCCTGACTGACTCTTCACACTGTTTCTTGCGAACTACTTTCCTTCCATGTCGCGGTGTCTTCAGCTGAACACTCACCTCTTACGACAGTTAAGAGGGCTGCTTGGATTGTAGCTTGGAATAGTTATGTTTGAGGTGTGAGAAGAAGTTTCCGTTCTTTGTTGACAAGTGAGCTGCCCCCATGGAGCCGACATGACCTCGTGATGGTCACATCATTGAAGCTCACGATTGTTCAGTGCTTTGCAGCTTCCAGGCCCCCTCCTGTCTGCTCCCAGTGCAGGGTGATGGGGAGTAGAAATTAGAACCAGGTATCGAAAGCCTGGGGTTGAGCCCCAACTCTGCTTTGCTTTAACTCTGAGCTCACCCTGGTTCTCTTATGTTTATTTTTGTTTCCCCAGGCCCAGCGCAGTGCCAGTACCAGGTAGATGCTTGGTGTGTCCATGTGTAAAGGCAGGATTCACAGTCCCTGTCCTGGCTGCCCAGTGGACCTGTAGACATTTGTATGTTCTTTGGACCCCATTCAGATGATGTCATTTGCAGCTAATCTGGTCCCCAATACTAAGGAACATTCTAGAAGAAAATACCTCAGCTGTGTGGCTTGGGGCTATTACAGGCTCACTGTCTTCAGGCCCATAGGCCAGGCCCTCCAAGTTTCCCTCACTGATCCACTCCTCCATTTTCTAAGCCCTTTTTAAACCTTCTCTACTCTTCCAGAACATGGTAGTCCACAGCTCTCTCTTTTTCAAAAGATGACCATGTCTCTTCCTTCACAGAGAAAAGAAAAAGAAATCCCACAGCTTCGAACCACCCTATCTACAAACTTCACTGGATCCCCTAGTTCTTCTGCCTCATGTTTCCTTCTCTTATTTGGGACTGGCCGTTCTCTCCAACTGGATCACAGCCCACCTGCCTTCCTAAGTACCTTGTCTCTCCCGCTCAACTGGGTCCTTCCCGGCACCATTTAAATACACTTTGATCACTCATTTCTTACAGAAGCAAACAAAACACTCCCTAGACGTCACTTCCATCACCCAGCTGCCGCCATGTCTCTCCGTTCCTTTTCACATCCAGGTTTCCTGAAAGAGTTGTCTGCATTCACTGCCCGTGTGCACTGGGAACGCCCCTGCCATCTGGCATCGGCTCCCAGCCCTCTGCTTAACTCTGTCCTTGCCAGGCTTCCCCGTGGCTCCGCCTCTACCTCTTCCCCGGCCGTTTGACCTGATCCCTCGTCCTTTACTGAGAAACCCTCCTGCATGCTGAGGTCTCCTCCTGCCTGTGGCTTCGCATCCCCCCTGTGGGCTCCCCTCCCGCTGCCCTCGCCTCTGTCTCCAGCCCGCTTCTCTCACTCTGCAACGCTGCCCTCCGCTGCTCTCACTCCCGCCGTCCCCATTGCCCTCGGCGTGCTCACGGCCCTGGGTTGAAATCCACACTCCTGGCGTCTTGGCTGCTGCCTGGCGATCTGGCCTCTGGTGACTCCCCCGGCCTCATCTCACACGACACTTCCCGTTTCCACTGTGCTCTAACCACTGAGGCCTCCTCCCGGCCCCCTCCTGTCCCCACTGCCAGCAGTGCCCTTCCTCTGGTCTGCACATCCTGCCTGCTTGTCATGCAGAGAGGCCGTCCCAGACCGCCCGGGCTGATGAAGCAGCCCTTCCATTGCTCTCTGCCGCATCACCCTCCCTAAAGTCCCTGCGGAGCGCTGCTTCTTTGCTTGTTTATTGGCTTGATGGTTGTCTTTTTCCCCGCCTCCATTAGAACATCAGATTTATGAGCATCTTGCTCAGGGCCAGCATATAGTCAGTGTTCAATAAATATTTGTTGAATCAGTGACTGATTCCCAAATCTATATTTGACCTCAGTTCACACTTCCACGTTCCCGACCCATACATCCAGGTGCCCACTGGTCACCTCCTCCTGGATGTCCACGTGACACTGGCACATCTGCACCGCTCACTGCTCTCTCCTCTTCCTTCTCCCCAAAGCCTTCTGCCCCTCTGTGTTCCCTGTCTTGATAAATGACACCACCTGCCAGGGACCCAGAGAGGCCTCATTCCTGACTCTTCCACGTGCCCGCTCTCCATCTGTTCTGCCCCAAATACCTTTTAAACCGTCCACTTCTCTCCATACCCATCGCGCCTCACGTAGTCCAGGCCACATCACCTCTCCCCTGCCTTACTCCAGCAGCTGCCAGACTCCTCTCTCCATTGGTAACCAGAGTGATCTTTCAGAAACCCAGTATGATCCTGTTACCACCACCCCGTCACAGCCAGTCCCTGGTGCCCATTATTGAAGGGTAAGCTTCTTAACGTGTCGTAAAGGTGCCTTCATAATCTGGCCCCTGGCTCTAGCTCCAGGTTACTTTTCAGCAATATTCCCCTTGTTCACTAAGTTCTTACCATAATGAACTGCTGTATTCCAACAAGCCTTGTCCCCTCTCACATTAGGGAATTTGTAAATGCTGTTCCTGGCACCTGGAACATAGATCAGACCGCCCACCCGACACGCGTGCTGCTCTGCCTGTCTAGCTGCTACTCAACACCCAGGTGTGCTTAGGAGAACCATCCTTCAGGAAGCCTTCCCTGACCTCTCACGGTGGGGGGATCCTTCTGTTGTATGTCCCAGAGCACCCCGTGCCTACCTCTGTTCTCTTCTTTCTGTATCTTTGCCTCACAGGTGCCGGGTCAAGCAACCCTTTAGAGCCCATAACTACTTGTCATGCCGGTGAGTGAGAAGGAAATCGACTTGCCCAAGGTCATACAGCGGGTTAGATCAGAGCTGGGCTGAACTGGGCTTTCAGGCTTCCCATTGTCTCCAGGGCTTTCTTGTCTTACCAAAATACAGTGTTGATTTGTTTTTTCTTTACTAGGCAGGCAGGTTTGAAGCCTGTCTCCCATCGCACCATACACTCCCCATTTTTAGGCTAATTATTTGAGCTCGTCCAGACTGCATTTGACTGGTTCTTCCCATGCAAGCTGTCTGCTGGATTGAGATTGTATTTATTTTGTATGATTTTACCACATTTATTCGCATTTGCCATATCAAAATGACAAAAGCCTTGGTGCTCACAGGGTTGGTGAGGATTTTCTCCTCTCTGTGGTTTTAAAGTCACTCCTTACCGTGTAGCAGAGGGATGTGGTGAACGCTGACACTGCTTTAGAAAGACAAAAGCAGGAGGGCTGGAGGAGAGTCTCGCTTTAATGACAAGCTCCAGAATGGCAGTTAAACCTTATTAAGGTCAAATGACCTTTTTTTTTTTTTTTTGCGGTACGCGGGCCTCTCATCGCTGCGGCCTCCCCCGCCGCGGAGCGCAGGCTCCGGACGCGCAGGCCCAGCGGCAATGGCTGACGGGCCCAGCTACTCCGCGGCATGTGGGATCTTCCCGGACCGGGGCACGAACCCGTGTCCCCTGCATCGGCAGGCGGACTCCCAACCACTGCACCACCTGGGAAGCCTTTTTTTTTTTTTTTGTGGTACGCGGGCCTCTCACTGTTGTGGCCTCACCCGTTGCGGGGCACGCGCAGGCCCAGCGGCCATGGCTCACGGGCCCAGCCGCTCCGCGGCATGTGGGATCTTCCCAGACCGGGGCACGAACCCGTGTCCCCTGCATCGGCAGGCGAACTCCCAACCACTGCGCCACCCGGGAAGCCCCTCAAGTGACCTTTTGCAGAGTGTCTGACTTTTCAAATGAGCCACGGCGTTGAGTTCTGGTTAATTTTTATAACTTTTTTAATAGGACCCATTAGCGCTGTTATAAACCTTGTTAATTAAGCAATAATCTCAAATGCTCCCTTGCAGAGGGAGGCATTCCTGGCAGCTGCAGGTGATTAATATCTGGAGTCTAACGAAAGCCTTTTAATCAACCTCAGGGGCCGCTCAGTGCTCTTACCCTCAGGAAACGAGAATGATAGGGATTCTGTGGGCGCCTCTGAAAACCTTCCTCCAGCTGTACCTTTCTCTTCCTGCCTTCTCTCCAGCTCGTGCCGGGGCCTCTCAGGGCCATCACACCCACTCCCCTGCCCCCTTCTCTGTCCTTTGCCTCTTTACCCACCCTGTTACCTTTCAGATAACTAGAGACCTAGAGCTGGAAGAATCTTCTTAGATGATTGGATTTGACATCCTGCTTTCAGACAGTAAGACTGAGACCCAGAGAGGTTCCCACTCGAGGTGGCACAGCAACTAGGGTTAGAGCCAGATTCGAACCCCTCAACTTGGAAACAGTCCTCTGCACAGGGTGTCTTCCTCATTTGGTTGAGCTTCCAGCAATGTCACTGCAGGTGTCGGCATCCCCCTGGCCCTGGGCTGGGGAGGGAACCCCGTGTTCGGGTCTGTAGGTGAGACAGCGTGGTCACAGTTCTATGAGATTGTGATCAGGGCTTTGATAGAGGAAAAACCCAGGCGAGTATGGAAGCACTGAGGGTATAGGCAGAATGGGGTCTCCCGACTCAACCTGGTAGGTTCCAAGCAGGTTGAATCTGGAAGAATGGGTGGGGTTTAGGCAGGTGAAGGATGAGACATGAGACCAGGGTAATCTGTAATCTGGGAGGAGATGAGCAAAGACTGATTTGTGGGATAGCCTGGAGTGGGTCGGGAGATGCAGGTGGAGTCAGCAGAGGTAGGACCTTCTCATCTCATTCCCTGTGGAAAAGCCAACACAAGACAAAGTGCAGATTAGTCAGGTTGGAAGCAGCCAGGAAGTAGTGAAGGTCAGCTAAAAGCTTTCAAAGGCTTCTCTGTGCAAACCCTGATCCGCAGGGAGGAGATGGTGCCCCAAAGAAAGAAGGCATATAGCACATGCACCTGCAGCCTGGACGGCAACAGTGGGCGGGCTGGCCACGTGCCCAGGAAGGGCTCAGAGTGGAGGCCGCAGGGGATCGTGCCTGTACTTACCTCCTCCCTCCAGGCCTCAGCCATGTCCCGTGTGAGTGGAGGAGTTGTAGCACAAGGCAGTCTCCGTGATCCCTCCCCAGTGCTGATGTTCTACGTCACTAACAGCATTGCCTGCTGTGCACTGGCCTGGTACAGGAGACTTTGTTTATCCTGCGTGGCAGTTCCTCGAGACCGGGTTGTCACTCCTGTTTTATAGGTGGGGAGGCTCAGGTTCAACGAAGTTAAAAATCTTGCCCACGATTACATACCCCAGTGGTACATTCCCCACCTACACCCCTAGTCCCTTATGTCCAGAATTATTATGTCCCCTCAGGTTTCCCAAGAAAAGCATTCATTCATTTATTCATTCATTCAACATACACTTACTGAATCTCGCCCCTGTGCCAGGCGCTGTGCTAGGCCCTGGGAACGGACAGTGGCATATACATAAAATAACTGTAATAGCCTCAGACAGGGGTAGTGCTCCTTATAGCTTGAAGAAGGCTTGCAAAACGTTTGTTTCACATCCCTCATGGCAGCCTTACAAAGGATCACGTGTGGTTTGTTATCCTTGTTTTATGAGGTGAGGAATCTAGGGCAATGATTCGCCTCAGGTCCCCATGCTAGGAAGTAGGCCAAAGTCCAGCTTCAGTCAGGTCCTGTCTGAGGCTCAGTCCTTGCTTCATCGCAGCAAACGGCAGAGTCAGTAGAAGTGGCCATCCTCAGCCTCATTAGTAAGCACCTCAGTGAGGTACCACTTCACGCCCAGGTTGTCAGAACCTTAATAATCTGACCTGGAGTGCTGTTGGAGCTATGGGGCAGGCAGTCCTTGCACACACTGCTGTTAGGGGTACCAGGCGGCACAGCCATTGTGGAAAACAGTTTCCCAGGTGTCACCTGGTAAAGTGTAGTAGGCACGCACCCTAACGCTGGGCAGTTCCAGCCTAGGCCCGGACTGAGCATTTCCTGCATGTTTGCCCCAAGAGACACGGCTCAGGGTGCCTGTAACTGCAGAACATGGGAAACCATCCAAGTATCCATGGACAATCAAGTGGGTCAGCCGACTGTGGACTAGTCAGACAGTAGAACACTACTCATCAGTGAAAGTGAATGACCTGCAGCTATACCTACACTTCAGCATGGGTGACTCTCAAAACTGGAATGTTGAATGAAAAAAGAAAAGTCAGATGGGTATACAGAGTATGGATACACTTGTAAATAGTTAAAAATGGGAAAAGTAGCAACATGTTATTTAAGGATGTATGCATATGTGTAAACACGAAAAGAAAAGCAAACATTGAGGACAGTGATTACCTCTGGTGAGGATGGTACTGGGGAAGGGCACTTAGGGGCTTCAGCGGGACCAGCAATGCTGTCCTGTTAAGCAGGGGGCGTGGACACATGGGTGTTGTATCATTATCTTTAAAGTATAAATTTACAGTGTATATCTACTCTTGTGTTGAAAAATTTAAAATACCGCCATGCCAGATATGTGAGTTGGTACTTTGGAAGTATGTCAGGAGGCATATTTTCCTTTCTCCCCCTTAAAGATATGTACTCGAATGTACCATTAATCCTTGGCCTTCTTGTTTCTTTTCCCTGTCTAGAGTGTTTGTACGACAGAATAGCACAAGAAACTGTGGATGAAACTGAAATTGCACAGAGACTCTCCAAAGTCAACAAGTACATCTGTGAAAAAATCATGGATATCAATAAATCCTGTAAAAATGAAGAACGAAGGGAAGCAAAATATAATTTGCAATAAACTTTGGATTTTTCATAAAGCCTTCTCGTTTTCCTTGTGTGGCGTGTGATTTGCGGGTGATGGTGTTGTCCAGATCAGACCCCACCATGCGTGGTGGTGTGTGGGCGGGGAGCCAGTAGGGTTCTGAGGTCAGCGCCTTGTTCTGAACTTGGACTTCCCACTCCAAGAAGGCGGATGGATTTGCTGAGACTCAGGCAGCATCCTGGCGCCAGTGTTGTTCTGGGGATGGTGAAAGCGCTGTCTTTTCGGAGGCGGATAAAATGTCTCTGAGTTACCTATCACTTGGCCAAGAATTTGAGCTGATATTTTTACCATTCAAGGACTTCTATCTTTGTTCCTCTATTTTGTTCTATAATAAAGCTTAATTAATTCGTTGCTGTAGACAATCATTAGCCTCATTTATTTCAGGATGGACATTAAGTGTACAGTGGAGGTGACCAGTGTCCTTTGAGGGGCGGAACATTCAGACTGAAGGAGAGAAAATTCATAAGGGATGTGATCTACAGATCTGAAGGGCTGTCTCGAAGCAGATTACTTTCTCTTATCTCAAAGGACAGATCTAGGACCTGTTACTCAAGGTGACCTGAGATTCAGCTTTCCTGATAATTTGAGTCAATCTTTGTAAAGGAGTGTCAGAGGGTGGTAATGTTAGATGTGGTTCAGGGTAACCTTCAGAAAGTCAGGGGCAACGTCACCTGGTGTCGGTTCGTTCATCCTATCTTGTATCTCAAATGATCTTCCAAGTTGCATAATTTTTTTCTCGTTCCGTAGCTGTGTCTCTAAAGTGCCTGGTGCCCAATCAGGCAGACCACATTTGATCTTCCTGTTGATTAACACTTTCCTTTCTGTAATGCCTGTGAAGTCAGCGTAGTATGTTGGAAATGGCAAGGGTTTGGGGCTGAGGAGTTTGGGTTCCAAACCTGGCTCCACTGCTTGCTTTGGGCTTAGCGTAACCTCTTGAGTTTCAATTTTCTGTTCCTTAAAAAGGAGATAATATCTACTTTGTGGAGTTGCAACGTTGCAGAGTTACTATAAGTTATAGAGCACTATATATAAGTGCTCAATAAATGTTGGTAGTCATTATTTTCTTCATTTCTGGTTATTGGCTTTTAGGCATTGGTTGGAAAACTTTGGCCTCTGGTTTCTCTAATGGTTTATCCACTAAACCATTAGATTACTGGTGGTCTATAAGCAAAAGCTCAGGGTCACTAGGGTGAGTAGTGGAGGTGGCTACCTCTTTGAGGAATTTTATTTTAGTACATAAAATAATTCTTTGTAATCTGAAATATTATATGCTTGCTAATAGGATGTATAGGTATGAACTTCCTTTTATGGTATTTTCCCAATTCTCCACAGACTAGTGGTGTGATCTTGGACCAATCACTTAACTTCCCAGAGTCTTTACCAGTACAATGAGGAAAATTATGCATACCTCACAGGCTATGTGGATAATTAAATAATAATAACAATAACAGGTACTTAATATGTGCCAGGACTTTTCTGAGTGTTTAACAAAAGTTAGTTCGTTAGGTAAGTAAAGTTTGTGACACTTAGTAGTGTTCAGTAAAGTCTTGTTATTAAGATGTGTTCATTTTAATGGCAGGGGAGCAGCTTGGGCATGAGTAGTGTGAATGCATGAGAGGCTGGGAAAAAGTATACATGATTTGAATTCATCCCATTTCCTTCCTAAGCACGGCAAAGATAAACACCCAGAGGCTCCATTTCCCTACAAAGACTAATAAGATATGATACCTGCTTTATAGGTGCTTTTAGGTTGGAAGGGAAAAGAGTCATCGAAATACCTGCTTAAAAAGGCTCTGACAGGGCTTCCCTGGTGGCGCAGTGGTTGAGAGTCCGCCTGCCGATGCAGGAGACATGGGTTCGTGCCCCGGTCCGGGAAGATCCCACATGCCGCGGAGCGGCTGGTCCCGTGAGCCGTGGCCACTGAGCCTGCACGTCCGGAGCCTGTGCTCTGCAATGGGAGAGGCCACAACAGTGAGAGGCCCGCGTACCGCAAAAAAAAAAAAAGGCTATGACGTGAACGTGCTTCGCGTAATATATGACACATACATCAGGGACAGAACGGGTTGTGAAAGATTGTGGGATCTGATTGTCACTTTACTGCTTCTGGGGAGGTCACTTGACCACTCTGGAGCTCGTTTCTTCTAAAGTGGAGACAGTGATCCTAAGTCAGGGTTATTGTGGAGAGGAGTCCAGGTAATAGCTGGGAAAAGAGCTCCGTAAGTCTCAAGGAGCCGTGCAGATGTTAGCTGTCCTTAGCTTGCAAGGCAGCATGAAATCAAAAGTAGATGTGACAAGGAAGGACATAAGAGCTGTTTCTGATGGGGAATAGGGGCAGGGGAGGGGGCAGGTGTTTTTACACCCTAGTTAGACTGAGACTTTTTGAGCACCTGTTGTGTACCTGGTGCCCTGTGACTGTTATGTGAGGGCAGGGCCACCATTCTTACACCCACACAAATGAGGAAATGAGCTTAGAAAAGGTTAAGTAACTTCTTGGCCAAGGTCCCAGAGTTGTCAGCAGTGGAGCTGGGTCAGAATCCAGGTCTGTGCAAAATCTGTCCTTTTACCTCTTCCCTCGAAAACTGAGTGGAATATTATGGTCTGGGCTGAGAATCTAGCCATGTAATCTCAGGGCATATTTCGGAGAGTCCCAACTTAAGTAATCAATCGATGGAAATTGGTGTCGTTAATTCAAGCCATTTGAAAGGATGGGGAATAATAGTACCATTTATGAGGATCCCCAGTTTTATTACATTCAAATACATACACAAAACTGAAGTTCATTTTGTGTAGTAGGGAGTTTCCCAAGCTTGCCCAGTCTGGAGAATTTGCTGAGGTACTTAAAATACAGATTCCTGGGCTTTGGTTTAGGGTGCTGGATTCAGCAGGGCTGGGATAGAGCTGGGAACATGTGTTTTAACCCAAGTGCCAGTTTTGAATAACACCAGTCTAGTAGACAGCATTAGAAGTCCTGTTTTAACAAAGGGACAAGAGTGTTTCCTAAGTAAAAAGACATGCTCTTTCTAAAGTGCATGACAATATTTGAAACTGAGACTCAATTTCCTCTTATAAGTAGCGGAGGATCTGCCCTAAAACCTTGTTTAGTTACTCTTTCATGCTCACCAGATGCTGTTTAGTTGGACATGATGCAGAAGGTGACTTTCAGTGTAGGTGCCAATGATTTTCCCCTCACTTTTACACTTAGATTCTTTCTTTCACTTCCTCCGACAGGCCAGGGAGTTGTGGAGGACAAGACAGTCAATCCTGGATTGGCAGAGCCTCAAATGATGAGGTTTGGGCCCTGTTTACCGAAGCCCCGGCCACAAGTTCTCTGCGGCCAGACCAAACAGAAAGATGTGGCTTGTTTTTATTTTCTAGCTGAGGAAAGTGTGTTGTTAGTGACTGTTATGTGCCCATGCGTTTCTTAGATGCATTTCTAAATTATGACCTTTTTGGGAATTATAAAGAAATGAAAACCACTTCATAGAAATTTTTGGAAAAATAAGGGAAATATTCCAAATGGCACAGCTGCAAGCATTGTGATGTATCTCTTCTAGTCCTTCATTTAACAGCGTAAATGTGTATTTTACATACCTGTGGTCATAGCATATCATCAGGTTTGCATCCTTCCCTTTCTTTTTAACATATTGCCCTGTTGCTCCATGAAATGTATCGCCATCAATTCGAACATCCCCCCAGTGAATGGGCATCAGGCTACAGCTGGGTAAACCACCTGGTCGGCTGTGGGGCTAACCCACAGGGCTGCCAGTTCACGGAAGCTCTCTCTGCACGCTTGGGTCCGGCACGTAATTAAAGTGACCCAGGGAGAGTGGATAAATGGCCGCCATTGTTACAGGTGGTTTTCCTCTCTCCTCTCCTCTCCCCACGCCCACTCGGTCCTCACCTGTGTGTGTGCCTATCCTGTCTCTGACCTGCTCTGACCTCTTACACTGTGACCTTGGCCTTCAAACCTGCCTTTGGCCCTCCAGACACCCTGTGCTCATCCCACGGCGCGCAGTGCTCATGAGCTTTTCCCTGTGCGCTCTGACTAGGTCCACTCCCGACCTTCCAGCTACCCTCGCTCACCTCAGCCCCTACCCTGCCACCCAGCCGGTCCACTGCCCTTCCTTGAATCTGTAGGTCGTTTATAAATTAAACATCTATGAAGATTTTTGTGTGCACAGTTTTTTTCCCCCCTTTATATTTTCTATCAGTTTCTTAGGTTCGTTTTACCTGGGTCAAAAAGAGTACCACTTTTATCATTCTTGATACATATAATGGGCGTGACCGTGTTTTAATTATTTTGCCAACCTAACAGGTGAAAATTGTTACCTCATTATATTTTCTTTAATTACTTCTGAGACTGCACATCTCTCCAGAGTTTGGTTTCTTGTTTACACAAAATAAACGCTTAACCTGTAAGCATTTCCAGCAGAATTCATTTCATTTTCTGTATATAGTTTTCTCTGGACCAATGTGTTTGTTTACCTTGGGCATATTTTTACTTTTACATCTGCAAATAGACATACCAACAGGTCTTTTCATCACTTCTGCTGAAGAGATTAATCAGTTTCTGCCAAACAGCTTCATAGGCTCATGGAACCGAAGGGTCAAAAGTGAGCTTCGAGATCCTCCACTCAGATCTCCTCTCCACTGAAAGCAAATGCTTTCCGGACCATGCTGGAACTCTTCCAGGCGTGGAGAATTCACCTTCCTGCCCAAGGGCACATCCAATTATTGTCATCACTGAGAAGTTCTTCTGCTGAGCTAAAAATCTACTTCCCTGAGACTTCTGAGGTCACTCAAGTTCTCTCCTCTGAAGTCAGGCAAAATGCTTCTGCTTTATAGCCCTTTGCAGAGTTGAAGGTGGCGATCGTGTCTCTTCACAGACTAATCAATAGCTCAAATTGTGTTCTGCCATCTCTCACGTGGGAGAGGCAGTGCAGGGAAGAATGAGGACTCTGGATTTAGACAGCCCTGTGTTCAAACCTTGACTGCCACTTACTAGTATGTGACCTTGAAGAAGTTCTCAATCTCTCTTGGCTTTAGTTTTCTCATTTTAAAAGTGGGAATATAATGCCTATCTCACAGGGTTGTATATAGAACTATACAAGATAACGTGAGTAAAGCACCTAGGCATCCAACATCTCTTAGTTCCCTAATCCTAAGAACTCTGACCATCCTGGTTGCTGTTTTATGGATGTGCCACTAGAAGGTAGGGTTCAGGACTGGACGCTGCTCTAGGAAGGGTCTGACCAGTACTAACTAGAGCAGGTTGTCATCTCTTGCTCCTGGATGGCATATCTCTATTAGAGTGCCCTAAACTTGAATTAGCATCTTTAGCGATACAACTGTCTCACGTTGAGCTTATGGTCACCAAATACTGCCCTGCTCCCTTTTTTGGCTAACACAGTACTTATCCCTTTAGTTCACTGTGTTGCAAGAGAACGAGCATAGATTTTGATGACAGAGGAACTCACACCAAATTCAAATCCTGACTTCATTATTTATTAGACTAGAGGAAATTGGGCAAGTTCCTAAATCTTCTAGCCCCAGTCACCTTGTCCGTTACGCAGTTGTTAATGTAACCACGCTTACCTCCCGCGGTACCAGACCTACAGCCCTCACTATCCCAGTTGCGGGCTGCAGTAAATGTGGTTGTTTTTGTTCCCTTTTTCCTTCCCTTATTCACTTTAGCAGCTATTTATACCCCCCCCCACCTCAATTGTGTGTTCTTAAATGTATTTGTTAAACAAAATAGCGGATTTTGCATGCATCCCGGTTCCATTTCATCTTATTGGTTTCGGCCCAACATTCCAGCTGGTTGAGATCTTCTTTTCCATTTGTGTTTAAAATACAAAACAAAATTTGAGGAAAGCCAAAGCCGAAAAAGAAATCGAGCCATAATCCCAAGAACCAAGCCCAACAGCACATTCACTCCTGGGAGCCCCTCCTGTCTGTCCAGGGCAGTACCTCTTTGTTCACAGCAGCTGGCCAGCCTCCCGTGATCCTGCCTTGTTCATTTCACATCACGTGGCAAACGTTTCCCCCTCTGCTGCCTGGTTTGTGTAGCTGCCATTTCAATGCCCTTCCTGACACTGGGTCATGATTACCTTCTCATCTCCTCACTGTACATTTTACTGTCTCTAGTTTCTTGCTATTAGCGATAATGCCGTCATGATCATTTATAGTTGTTTGTTTCTTAAATTCCCAGGAGTGAGCTAATTAAAGGGCAAGAACATTTTTATAGTCTTTTCCATGTTGTTGTTATATCTATGTTTGTTATATTGCTCTCAAAAAGGTCAAGCCACGTCTCTAGGTAGGTGGACGTGCACGTGCCATTTCCGCACAACTTCACCGGCGTTTGGAATTTTTAAAGAAGTTTGGCAAATTAGCTTTCTCTACCAAAGTACTTTTTCAACTTCTTCCTGTGTGAATTGTCGATTCATATGTTTGCATGTTTGAGATCCTTATGGAATTTTATTCTGTGCTATATTCTTCCTCCCAGTTGTATAGTATAGAAATATGATCTTTTGTATCTTCACCAAGTTACCAATAATAATGGTTAGGTCAGTGAAAAGAAAAGAACCGTGTGGTCCTCCGCTAAAGACCCCACTTTTCTTTACCAATTACTTTCTCTGAGCTGGATTAGTCTCGTAACTAGGACTCCTCCATCTAGATGTGATCAGGGAAGACCTCTAAGATGTAACATTGGAGCTTACGCCAGAAGGACGAGAATGGCCACGAGGAGATGATTTGTCTGTCGGTCCATCTCCCCCTCCATTCATCTTCAACGAGTTGAATATCTCTAGTCTGTGCCCACCACTCCAACAGGCATTGCTGGTTGGGTCCAACAGGGAGTCACACCTCAAGGGTGGTTCGAAACCCTGTGCTCTTTCCACCATTCCAGAATGTACTCTTTTGGCCATATCCAATCTGGTACCCTGGGCATGTTTCCATTTCAGTAGCTAACGGGGAGAGAGATTCAGTATTCTAGCCTCACCAACATCTGTATGCAGAAGTTCCCCCATGAGTAATTATGGAATCATTCAATCATTTCACAAATATCTGAGTGTCTACTAGGTGTCAGTCACTAGTCTAAATGTCTGAGACATATTAGTAAAGACAAAGACTTTAAACTCTAGTGGGAGTGGAATGAGGTGGGTAGGAAGATAAACGGTAAATGTAATAAATAACAAAACTGTAGAAAGTGATAAGTGCCATGAAAAAAGGCCAACGTAGGGCAGGGAGGCAGGTTGAGTGTGTGGCGGGGAGAAGCGGAGTGCCCCGGAAGCTGAGATCAGCATGGGGTAGCAAGCCCTGTCCAGGGCCCCCGCCACGGGTGTGGAGGTATCCAAGGAGTGTGAGAGGTATGGGACATTAAATCTGTCCTGTCTACCTGGAGCCTCACTTTTATTCCAAGATGTGCACTCATTCGTGCCTGGGTCGTTAACTATAGAAAACCTATCCTCCCCCGTCTTGAAGACTCAGCTCAAATATTTCCTCTAAGGAACTGATTCCACCTCTTCCCAGAAGGACTCCCTCCCTTCTCTGGTTTTCCAAATCTCCTCCTTTCCTTCCCTGCCAGTCCCAACCTTCCCAGCATCCTAATGCTCAGAGCATTGTGTTGTAATTTCTATATAGTTGTCTCTTTCCCTGAGGCAGTCAGCAACGTGAGAGCAGGACCGCGTAAATTCATCTCTGTACCCCTTTGCGGAGCCCCTACTGTGTGCTAGGTGCAGGAGATATAGATATGGACACTATTTGTTTAATTAACTAGTATTTATCGAGCACTTACTATGTTTTAGGCACTGTCATTATTTTATTTCTCAAACAACACTGTGAAGCAGATACTATGACCATCCGCATTTCACAGATGAGGAAACAGACTTAAAGAGGTTGAGTAACTGGCCCAAGACGGCACCGCCACGACCAGGAGGATCCGGGACTGGCGTGGAAGCCTGAGTGCCTCCAATGTCTGGCGTCTTTACGACCATGCTTTGTGCTACCTGAGATCGCTCGTGGACACAAACTGTTTCTTCTGTGTGGACCTTCCCAGCCACCTCTGCTCCATGACCTTCTCCTTCTCCTCCCTCCAGGAGGTCTTCAGTGCTCCCTCCACGGTCTGGGTGGGGACGCCTCCCCCTGCTCTGCGGCACCCTCTCCTGCCCTCTGCTGGCCTTGTCAGCCCATATTGTCATTGTGAGTCCATCTTTCTCACTGTGAGCCCTCCAAGGCAGGGCCACTGTGTGTTCCCATCTGAGTCCCGGGCCCAGCACTGAGCCCAGTGCTGAAGAAATTCCCTAGAATCCTGGCCCCTGAAGACCACAGGTGTGGGAAACCAGGGACCGAAGCAGTTCTTTCGGCCTGGGGATTTAAGAACTTGAGGGATGAAGAAAGTCCTTCAGAGGGGGTCATGAGACCCTCCTGGTCTTGTCCTCCCAGGAGAGACTGTCATCAGGTCAAGAAAGGAGGAAAGGGTTTGGCAGAGGTTAAATTTGAGGAATCTGACCTCACACTGCCTGGATCTCACCCTGGGATCTACCAATTACCAGCCCTGCAACCTTGGGCAAGTTAATTAATTGGTTTGGGCTTCAGTTCCCTCCTCCATAAAATGGAGGGGTCGGTTCCTATGAGCATTAAGTTCATGTCTATAAAGTACTTAGAACTGTACCTGTTACATAGCGAGCACTGTGTAACTGTCTGCTGTCCTTGTGAACAAGGGGCAAGAGGCGGAAGAAGGCAGGTGCTTCAAGGAGTGGAGGTGAAGTTGGTACTGGGGAGGAGGCTGGAGAGGTGGGTAGGAGCAGGGTCCTGGGAGGGCCTTGGTCCCAGGCTGAGGTGCTGGACTCTGAGGATGAAGGACAGCTGCTGAAGGATCATGCTGGCAGCAGTGTGCTGGCGGGTTTGGAGGGAGAGAGAAAAGTCAAGGAGGTTTTTGGAATAACCCAGGTGAGAGATGGTGAGGGTCAGGTGCCCACTCTCCTTCCTCCTTAAGGGTTGCCACTGCCAGGTGGGAACCAGGCTGTGAGACCACCCTGCAGCCGTCCAGATGGGGTGTGCCCAGGGCAGCTGGGTCTTCATGCAGCTCCCATGCCCTGAACTCACTCTGTGCAGACCCTTGTGGGGACTCAGCCCGTGGAGGGGCGGCAGACCCAGATCAGGGAGTTGAAACGTGTCAGGAGAGTGGGGGGCAGATTGCAGGGCTGTACTTGTCTCTGTGCCAGGTCTTCCCTAAGCACTTCCTTGGTACCGTGGAAACAGTGTGGGTGTGAAATGAGACTGCGGGTTTGAACTTTCCTCCACAGCTTTTCAGTAGCATGACCTTGGCCAAGTTACTCAACCTCTGGGTCCTCAGATTCATCAACTGTGGAACAAGAATAACAGTGTCCACATTTTAGGGCTGTTGCCTAAAGTGCTGCGCACATGGCAGGCACGTAGTAGGTACTCATTAACAGGTACTATCCTACCTCTCAGAGCGATAGAAGCAAGGAGGGCTGCGCACTCAGCCAGGAGCATCCCGCTCGCCTGGGCTGAGGGTGGGGCCGGCACTTCCTGTCTATGAGCCTCCATGTCCTTGGTTATAACACATGCGTGACGGTCCCTGCTCCACCAGACTCTGAAGCTGCCGTGGCCTTGCGGCATCAGCATGGCCAGGGCAGGGCTTGGAAACCACGAAGCACTCCGGGTGTGGAGGTAGATCCCCGTAGACCTCCTGCGCCCCCTGCCTCTCCCTCCTGGGAGGCAGCAAATCTCAGCCTGTGGTACATCCTTTCCTGAAACGGGGGTGGGGGTGGGGGTGGGGAGACTCTGGCCCTGAATGTGAAAAACGCAAGTCACTACTGAGAGGCTGTGAGCGGGGGCAGCAGGGAGGCTGGAGTTCTTCTTCGCAATGGCTCTTTAAATTATTTTCATTTTGCTGACTTGTACACTTTCTGAGCTAAGGAGCTTTGGGAGATGGTTATAGGCCATTTAAGCAGAAAGCCTCATTGGCTCCAGTCTCTTTGGGGGGAGGAAGACATTTAACCCTTTGTAACCCAGCCTGGTGCTGCCTTCCACAGGGCCCAGGAGTGCAGGTGGCCTCTGCAGGGTGGGGCTGCCCTTCAGGGAACCTGGTCCAAGACCAAAGACACCCTCCGCAGATTTCCAGTGTCAGCCAATCAAAGGCACAGATGGAGTAGAAACCCAGCCAGATTTGGAGGTAGCTCCCTGGGTTTCAAATTATGATTCTAAGGTGGCTTGTTTTCTTTCTTTCTCTTTCTCTTTCATTCTTTTCTGTTTTCTTTTGTTTTTAAAATTGAGCGTTCGACCTAGACCTCCTTTTTCAGAGCGAGAAGGGCAGCTGACAGGAGGCTGTGATGCCTCTTCTGTGCTCTTTTGTCTGCCCGGGATCAGGGATCTTTCCATTAGCTTTCTTGAGCTCCTCCTGCATGTCAGGATCCACACTGAAGACTCCATATATTTAATCATCGCAACAGGAATATTTGGGAGTTGGTGTTACTGTCTTTATTTCTCCTGGTAAGGACACTGCAGGTCAGAAAGGTTAGAATTTTTGCACAGGGTCACACAGCTGATAAGTAAGAGGGTCAGGATTCAAACCCAGGTCCTTCTGAGACCAAGTCCACTGTTCTTTCATCACAACCTCAGTGCCTTCTAGTAATCAGCACTGACAGAGCCAGCAGGGTGCCAGACCCTGCGCTGTGTGACAAAGAGGAGTGTCCCTCCTCCCCGGCTGGAGTCTAGCTGCGTTCAAGGTTCACCTGCATGTGCAAGGTTTCCTTGTAAAGCAACACAGGATGATAGAAGGTGTGGAAGCAAATGTCCAACGGCAGGATAGTTATACACATTGCATGCATGTGCATACACACACACACACCACACACACACGTATGTTGACTTTCTTCGTAGACTGAAATACCATACAGCAAAAAGGAACCAGATCTCCATGTATCACATAAATAAATCTCAAAAGCATAATGTGCAGTCCAAAAAGCAAGCGGTGGAATGAAACTTAGAGTTTGGGACTACGTACGTAAAATCCTAAAACATGCAAAAGGATACTATAGGTTTTTTATGGACAGACAGATGTGCAGGCGCAGTGTGAAAACTTGGGCAGGAAGGATACAGCCCAGCTTATCAGGGTTGGGGGACGGGGAAGAGTGCAAAAGAGGCTTCTGTGATGTTTTAACTATTTAAAACAAACAAACAAGACATCCAAAGAAAAAAGCAGAAAGCGAAAAGGTTCCATACGTTTCGCCTGGGAGGGTAACGGGAGTGGGGCTCGCGACACACACCTCCGCTTCTGTGTACCTGGAGGGCAGAGCTGGCCTGAAGCTCAGAGTCCTGTGGGGATTGGCATTAACTCCCCCCTCACAGGCTCTTGGGAGGATTAAACAAGGGCTCAGTTGAAGCATTTTCAACTGTAAAATATTGTAGGAATGTAAACTGATGTCACACACTTCTGTGCTCTCTTCCTGTCTGTCTTCCTGAGTAGATTGTGACTTCCTGGTTTCTGATTCGTCTCTTGACCCCAGCCTAAGCTCAGGGAGCACTGCTGGCCGCGGGCCAGGACTCTGGGTCTAACAAGGCTTGCCCGCAGTGCCTTCTCCCTGACCCACAGGCCGTCTGTTCTTGCGAGGACTGTCTGGGCTGAGGGGGAACAGCTCATCCCCAGTGTCCACCCCGCGTGGACACAAAACTGATCGCTCGGAGCAGTGTCGGGCACTGAAGGAGAGAAAGCTTGCGAAGGGTCCTGTCTTGGGTCCTGTGGGTGAAGGGTGAAGGATGAAGGATGCAGTAGTGAGAGCCCAGCCCGCCCAGGCTCTCACCTCTGGTCCCAGGCAAGCACGCTCTCACCAGCATGGACGGGCTGGGAGCAAAGGCTGTGTAAGTGACCCAGTTAGGGGAATGACCTCCCTGAACTGCATCTCCACAAAACCCTTACTTGATCCTTCCATGGCCCTATGAGACGGTTGCCACCACTCCCACTAGGAAGATGAGGATGCTGAGGCTGGAGTGGTAATAATGGGCAGAGTCAGATTGCAAATCCCAGTCTGGTAAATCCCCAAACCCGTGCTCTTCTCCAAGGACCTCGGTGTCTCCACGGTCTGAAGGCAGAGCTGTGCCCAGAGAATCCACGTATGGCAACAAGATGCAAACCCCGCCCCCTCCCGTAATTCAGTCCACTGGTGGCTGAGGCAGGGACTGGAGTGAGATAATCACGTCTCAGAGCCGACCAGAGTGGCTGCCACTCAGAGGTCCCTTTGTATTTTGAAGCTGCCGTCTCTAATTAGACTTGGCCTTAATTGCAAGATTTCTATACGCCCGTGACTGCGTGCACTCTGTCTGGGGATAAACACGTCCATCAAGCGTGAGGCAAATTGGGGCAGTTGCCTTGGCCCCATCATCCCGTTCGCTTGCTCCACGGCAGTTCCTCTGGGGACGTAGCTCAACCTTCCCCTGCGAAAGTGCTCTGGGGCCCACATTTTAATCAAACGCGTACCTGCCTCTAGGAAGAAGAGTAGGGGCACGACTCAAAAGTGATTACATTTAATAACCAAAAGACCGGAAAAAGTCTGCTTTGCAATGCATAATTTCACCAGATATTTATTTGTTTCATCACATGGCCACGTTCTATATGCTGTATGGGGACATATTATTAAAAATGCCATTTATTTTACCTGCAGCAATAAGGAACTTGCACACCTTCTTTTTTTCCTCCCCACTATGTTAAAAGGCATTTGTGGTTATTAAATTATTCTTGATTAGAGGAATGCCTGTCTCCAAATTTACTCTGAAGCATTTCAATAAAATGGTCTCAAATGTTTATTCACTCATCAAATACTCACCAAAGCCATTGGGGCCAGGTGCTGTGCTAGCACGGGGATAATGAGGTGGGGCAGCAGTGTCTCTCTGCCTCCCAGGAGCTCCTGGGACATTGGACAGGGGAGTGACAGATGCATCCCAAGTCCTGGCACAGGGCCTGGCCCCTGGGGGCTACTCAAGCAGTTTTTAGTCAAGAAATGAATGAATGAATGAGGGGAAGGGTAGAGAGAAAACTCGAGCACCTCAGTGTTACAGAGCTGGGCCTGAAGCCATGTGAGGTACTGTAGGGGCATAAAACAAGGGCTGGTTGACTGTCCTTGCACGTCCTAGAGGAGGTCACTGCTACGCTGACTCTCAGGTGAGAGCTGGGGCCCAGGAGTGGCCTAAGATGTTCCACGCAGACAGGATTGGGGAGGTAAGGTCTGCAGTCCTGGGCCCGTCTCCCTGCAGATGTCCACATGGCTGCCCCCACTTCCTTCAGATCTTTGCTCCATCTCCCTCATGAGAAGTGTTCTCCTCGACCACCGTCTGGAAGAGCGAGCACGTCGCGCCCCACCCCAGGGCACTCTCACGTCTTCTTCTGCCGCTTTTTCTCCCACCCTGATGTATGTGTTTGAATATTGTCCTAAGGTGAGGCGTCACAAGCGCAATGACTGGAAGAGTGCCTAGCATATAATAGGGGCTCAAAGTGGGATAAATGGATGGGGGGGTAAATGAATGAGGGACTGAAAAAGCTTAGTAGTTTCTCAACACCTTAAGAGGTCCAGCTTGGGGTCTGAAGTGCAGGGTCTGAGTGGGGCCTGCTGAGAGACAAGGCTGTGGGGTGATGGGGGGCCAGGGCCCCCGGGCCTGCAGGCCTGACATGCCTGTTTAGTGAGCTGGACTTTGCTTTCAGGCGCAACAGGGAGTCACTGAAGGGTGTTGAGCCCGCGAGTGACGTGGTTAGATTGGTGTTTCAGAAGGACCACCAGGTGAAATTGTAGGTGATGAACGGGCGTGGGGGAGACGGAATTTGGGAAAAGAGTTAGGAGGCTGGTCGGATGGTCCCTGCAAGAAATGTGGGGACCAGAGCAAAGCAGTGGTTCCGGGAATGAAGGAATGGACAGGGAAGGTCAGAATGGAAATATACATTTGGGGTTAAGCCACTGTGACCTGTTGATCGGAGGGGAGGGGGAGATGAGGAAGACTGGGTGATGACTCCCCTGTTTCTGGCTTGCTGAGCAGGTGGGCAGTGATGTCCTCCACTGGGAGGGGACTGGGGATTTGTCTTCCCTGGGGCGCTGTGATGGGGCCATGGAGAAATACTTGTTCCAATAGGAATCCATGGCTGAACATGAATCACATTGTTGAGAAGCACCATCCAAATGTGGGTCTCATGTTTTGGAGAGCTCGCTGAGCCCTAGAAGTGCAGTTGGCAGGATTGTCTTTTGGTGAAGTGATGTCCTGTCTAGTGAGGGGCCCCCCATTCCCTTAAAGATCTCCATGTAGTAATAGAATGAGCATAGGATTTTAGTTCAGATAAATAGACATGAGTCTCACTTCCATTGTGAACAAGGCTTGGGTGGGGGCCTTTGTTCTCCCTAAGCCTCAGTTTCATCAACTGTAAAATGGGCATAATGATGCTGTCTATCTTGCAGTGTTATAGTGATGATCTAGTTGCGGAAGGGATGCGAGTAAGCTCAGTAAACTGAGAAGGGCCATTCAGTTGGAAGAACCCAGCAAATGCCCCAGAGGAGAGGGGGGTGGCAGGCAGACCTAGGCCCAGGACTAAGTGCTGTTGGCAGAGGCAGAGGTGGGAGCAGCTCTGCACCCAGCCTGTTCCACAGGGTCTTCCTCAGAACCTTGAAATTGGTCCCTCCAGCCAGGCTCTGCAGGACCCTTCCAGAGAGGGCTGAGCTTCCCTACACACAGGGGATGCTTGGGGCTCATTCCTTGAAAGGCTTTGCCCCCAGGGAAGCTCCCCGTTCCCCTCATCTTGTGACCCACCAGCCTCTCCTCTCCAGGCACCCCGAGCTGCTCCGTGCGTCCCCTGTCCTGCGCTCCACCCCACTCCTCTCCCGCCCCTCTCCAGCATGAACAAGCTTCCCCACCATCCCGGCTGCTTTGCAGAACACTCCTCCACGGCCCTCCTGGCTGACGCCTGGCTATTCCCTGAGGACGGCACTCCCCCTTGCACTCTTCCCATCTGTCTCTTCTGGGTCGGCTCCTGGGTCACCTCTCACCTCCGGTGACGTCTCTTCCAGGAAACTCACCGAGTGCCAGGTCCATGTAAGTGCGCCTTCCCTGGGTTACCATCTATCGGGACCCTGCTCACATTTGGTGAATTCTATTTGTTTCCATGTCTGTCCCGTCCACCAGACCAAGGCCTTCTCAAGGACAGCGACTGTGTCTTCTTACCACATGGCCTGTGCCCTGCACAGCGTGGCACAGCAGGAGTGAGCGTCTGCCAAGAGTGCCTACACCCCTGTCTGCTGGAGACGGGGTGCTCACTGCTGTTCCTCCAGAATAAGGGGACACGGCACCCTGACGGTGTCCAGCGGGTCTTTGGTGGGCCCTGGGGGCGGCAGGCTGGGCTGCAGGAAAGACTGCCCCCCAGGGTTTCCTGGGCAGCGCCGTCTCTCTCGTGTGCGCTCCTCTTTTAACCCCATTCACGGGGGCCACAGCCGCGTAATTGGATTGAGCAGACACTGACAAGGTCAATTTGACAATTTCATTAATCTTTTATTAAACACGGGCCCTGAGCTCCAGCCAGGCTCGTCTGCGTGCCTCCCCGGAACGTGCCTGGCATATTCTCGTCTCGTACGCCTCCTCCAGGCTGGCTATGGACAGGGATGCCAACGGCCGCTAGGGGCTTTCTGGGGGCAGATCTGATGCGGGGCAGGACCCTTAACCGCTCTGACCCGTGGCCAGGGGCGGTGCAGTGGATGCCTGTTAAGAACTGTGCTGAGCGTGCTCAGTGCTCTGCATCATTATTACTCTTGCCGCTACTACTATTAGCAGCTCAACAACCTCAAGGGTGGAGATTCAGACCTCATTCTGCTAAGGAGGAAACTGAGTCCCAGAGAGGGCGGGGTTGTGCCCATGGACACAAAAAGCAGCAAAGAGTGGGAGTGGAAATGTTAGGAAAGGGCCGGGTCCTGAGAGCCCCTGTGCCTCCCAGGGCAATTTTGAGGATTGGAGGCAACGGTGGATATGATGTGACCCGCCCAGGGCCTGGCACGCAGCACACACTCAACACAGATTTGTCAAGTGAAAGGAAGAAGGACTGCGTATGGGAAGTGTGTGTGAGCTGAAGGCTACTAGAATCTCAGCGAAGGGGGAGGTCACCTCCCTGGGGCAGAAGGAGTCTTGCAGTGGACTGAGCACTTAGGATTCAGAGAAGCAGGAGGCAGAAGAGGCTCACGGGTGAGGAAGGAGCATAGACAGAGGCCGGGGTGAGTGTGATGGGGACAGAGAGGTGGTCCAGGAAGATGAGGCTGGAGAGCAAGGCGGGGGACCACATCCCAGGGCCTAGGGCGCCGTGGAAAGTGTTCCAGCAAGGAGTCACGTCATCCAACTCGGGTTTTAGAAACCTCACTCTGGCTTCAATGTGGAACGTTGGAGGAGGATGGACTAGAGACAGAGAGGTCGTTAGGAGACCGCTCAGGAGTCCAGGCAAGAGGAAACAGAAGCTGTGGGGATGAGGGGGGCAGGGAGGGGCCGGAAACGGATGCCAGATACAGGGCCGTGTGACTTCCGATGAAGGCACTGCTCGCTTTGGGGCTGGGGAGCTGGGGAGCGCATTCTAGGAGCTCAACACTGGGAGTACCTGTCCCTGGGCTGAGGCGGTGCAACACTCGCTTGGAGAACCCATCTCTCTGCTTCTGAGCCTGTTAATTAGTGGGGACAGACAGAGTGTCAGATGAGGCCTTCTTGGCACCACGATGCCTGGTACTTATCTCCATGACTGTAAGCTGACAGGTTCCCTTAAATAGCAAAGGTTAACGAGTTTCATGGTAAGACCAGGGATGCTGGCGCCCACAAACTCACACACAGGAACTGACAATGTCCCCAGAGGCACAAGAGGCCATCAGAGTGCTCAGCCAGTTTGCTGTGATGTCACTCAAGGCCTGAACCAGTCTCATCTCCAACATGCAGCCTTTTCTGGAATCTCTGAACATCAAGGCTCTTCTCTTTGGCTGATCTCTGCTCACCCACAAGTCCCCCAGGAGTGCGGCCCCAGCCTTGGCCATCCTCCAGTCAACAGACTCTGTGGATGCCGTCGATGGGCCAGGCCCGTCCTGGGCCCCGGGACCTAGAGGGGTTCACCCACGGTCGGGCCCTGGCGGACCTCCAGTCAAGGGTGAGCAGTGGGGACAGACAGACATACAAGGACAGAGAGTGCCAGGAGTAGAGTGTCCCAAAGAGGAGAGGTGGAAGAACCTGTGTGAGAGATTGTTCATCAGGGAAGCCTTCCCAGAGGTGGTGATGTTTGTGCTGGATTTTAAAGGATGCACAGGTGCTCCATAGGTAGGCCAAGGGGGTGGGGAATTTTGGACATCTCTTGAAGAACTACCTTATGTCCTAATATTGGTCTGATATCTGGTTATAAGATCCCTAAGGGGGGTGGGAGAACCCAGCCCTAGTCCTTTTTGGATCTTCCCAGGGCAGGGCCAGAAGGTACAAAAGCCTGTTGAATGGGAAGTCTCCTGGGCTCCCTGCCCCCAAGATGAAAGAGTGGAGGGAAAGAAGGGAGCAGGGGATGGAGAGAGAATGAATGGCGGTTCCCCAGGAGGGACCCTTAAACCCCATCTGACCAGGGTCTTCCCTGCTGGGAAACCCTCCACAGCTCCCTGCCACCCCAGGATGAAACCCAGCCTCTTCGCTCAATCAAACCCCTTTGTATCTGGTCTCTGGTGGCTCACCAGCCAGCTTTCTCCCTCATGCTCACCTCCCTCCTCCAAATGCAAGGCCCCACACCTTCATATTGGCCCCAGATAGTTCCCACCTTCAGACCTTTGTCTACCTGCTTCCTCTGCCTGAAGGTCTGTTTTATTCCGTGCATACATTCTCCATGTCCTTGTCCACTGCAGTAAGAAGTCTTCCCCAGGAGAACTTCAGTGCCCAGAGCCTTGTGCAGCCCCTGCTGTTCCTCTCCTCCCACCAACACAGGGAAGTGCTTTTCATCAAGGTTGCATCTGCTGCTTACCTGCTTACTTGGGGCTGTATAGTGAATGAGTAAAGGTGCAGCCTCTCCAGTCAGATCGCCACTGTGGAGACTTCAATCCTGGCTTCACTACCTATGAGCTGTGTGACCTGGGGAGAGTTATTTAACCTCTCCATTCTCTGGTTCCTCACATGTAAGATGGAATAACAATAGGACCCATTTAATGAGGTTGTTACAAGGATTAAATTAGTTAATTGTGCAAGGCTTTGAGAAGACTGCCAGGCAGATAACAAGCGCTCATTATAAATTAGCCATTGCTATTGATTTTCATTATTATTATTTTATTAAATTGAAGTATAGTTGATTGACAATGATTCAGGTGTACAGCAAAGTGACTCAGTTATTACATATATATATATATATATATATATATATATATATATATATATTCTTTTCCAGATACTTTTCCATTATAGGTTATTATAAGATATTGAATATAGTTCCCTGTGCTATACAGTAGGTACTTGCTGTTTATCTATTTTATATGCAGTAGTGTGTAACTGTTAATCCCAACTTCCTAATTAATCCCTCCCCCTCCCATTCTATTGATTTTTTTATTTCAAAAGTAATAAAGTACAATACAAAAACATTGGGGGGAAAATAGCCCAGAGTTAAAAAGAAATATCAACAAATGAAGAGGAAATAGGCAGTCTACCTGGAAAAGAATTCAGAGTAATGATAGTAAAGATGATCCAAAATCTTGGAAATAGAATGGAGAAAATACAAGAAAGGTTTAACAAGGACCTAGAAGAACTAAGCAGCAAATGAACAACGATGAACACCACAATAAATGAAATTAAAAATTCTCTAGAAGGAATCAATAGCAGAATAACTGAGGCAGAAGAACGGATAAGTGACCTGGAAGATAAAATAGTGCAAATAACTACCACAGAGCAGGATAAAGAAAAAAGAATGAAAAGAATTGCAGACAGTCTCAGAGAACTCTGGGACAGCATTAAACACACCAACATTCGAATTATAGGGGTCCTAAAAGAAGAAGAGAAAAAGGAAGAGACTGAGAAAATATTTGAAGAGATTATACTTGAACACTTCCCTAATATGGGAAAAGAAGTAGTCAATCAAGCCCAGGAAGCACAGAGACTCCCATAAAGGATAAATCCAAGGAGAAACATGCCAAGACACATATTAATCAAAATATCAAAACTTAAATACAATGAAAAAATATTAAAAGCAGCAAGGGGAAAGCAACAAATAACATAAAAGGGAATCCCCATAAGGGTAACAGCTGATCTTTCAGCAGAAGCTCTGCAAGCCAAAAGGGAGTGGCAGGACATATCTAAAGTGATGAAAGGGAAAAACCTACAACAAAGATTACTCTACCCAGCAAGGATCTCATTCAGATTCGACGGAGAAATTAAAACTTTACAGACAAGCAAAAGCTAAGAGAATTTAGCACCACCAAACCAGCTTTCCAACAAATGCTAAAAGAACACCTCTAGGCAGGAAACACAAGAGAAGGAAAAGACCTACAATAACAAACCCAAAACAATTAAGAAAATGGTAATAGGAACATAAATATTGATAATTACCATAAATGTAAATGGATTAAATGCTCCAACCAAAAGACATGGGCTGCCTGAATGGATACAAAAATAAGACCCATATATATGCTGCCTACAAGAGACCCACTTCAGACCTAGGGACACATATAGACTGAAAGTGAGGGGATGTTAAAAGATATTCCATGCAAATGGAAATGAGATGAAAGCTGGAGTAGCAATTCTCATATCTGACAAAATAGACTTTAAAGTAAAGACTATTACAATAGATAAAGAAGGACACTACATAATAATCAAAGGATCAATCCAAGAAGAAGATATAACAATTGTAAATATTTATGCACCCAACAGAGGAGCACCTCAATACATAAGGCAAATGCTAAAAGTCATAAAAGGGGAAATCGACAGTAACACAATCATAGTAGGGGACTTTAACACCCCACTTTCACCTATGGACAGATCATCCAAAATGAAAATAAAGAAACACAAGCTTTGAATGATACATTAAACAAGATGGACTTAATTGATATTCATAGGACATTCCATCCAAAAACAACAGAATATACTTTCTTCTCAAGTGCTCATGAAAATTCTCCAGGATAGATCATATCTTGGGTCACAAATCAAGCCTTGGTAAATTTAAGAAAATTAAAATAGTATCAAGTATCTTTTCTGACCAAAATGCTATGAGACTAGATATCAATTACAGGAAAAATTCTATAAAAAATACAAACACATGGAGGCTAAACAATACACTACTAAATAACTAAGAGATCACTGAAGAAATCAAAGAGAAAATCAAAAAATACCTAGAAACAAATGACAATGACAGTACGACCACCCAAACATATGGGATGCAGCAAAAGCAGTTCTAAGAGGGAAGTTTATAGCAATACAATCCTACCTCAAGAAACAAGAAACATCTCAAATAAACAACCTAACCTTACACTTAAAGCAGTTAGGGAAAGAAGAACAAAAAACCCCAAAAATTAGCAGAAGAAAAAGAATCATAAAGATGAAATCAGAAATACATGAAAAAGGAATGATGGAAATGATAGCAAAAGGTCAACAAAACTAAAAGCTGGTTCTTTGAGAAGGTAAACAAAATTGATAAACCATTAGCCAGACTCATCAAGGAAAAAAAGGGAAAAGACTCAAATCAGTAGAATTAGAAATGAAAAAGGAGAAGTAACAACTGGCACTGCAGAAATACAAAGGACCATGAGAGATTACTACAAGCAACTGTATGCCAATAAAATGGACAACCTGGAAGAAATGGACAAATTCTTAGAAAAGCACAACCTTCCGAGACTGAACCAGGAAGAAATAGAAAATATAAACAGACAACTGCAAGCACTGAAATTGAAACTGTGATTAAAAATCTTCCAGCAAACAAAAGCCCAAGACCAGATGGCTTCACAGGCGACTTCTATCAAACACTTAGAGAAGAGCTAACACCTATTCTTCTGAAACTCTTCCAAAATATAACAGAGGGAGGAACACTCCCAACATCATTCTACGAGGCCACCATTACCCTGATACCAAAACCAGACAAAGATGTCACAAAAAAGGAAAAAAACTACAGGCCAATGTCACTGATGAGCATAGATGCAAAAATCCTCAACAAAATACTAGCAAACAGAATCCAACAGCACATTAAAAGGATCATACACAATGATCAAGTACGGTTTATCCCAGGAATGCAAGGATTCTTCAATATACTTAAATCAACCAATGTGATAAACTGTATTAACAAACTGAAGGATAAAAACCATATGATCATCTCAGTAGATGCAGAAAAAGCTTTTGACAAAATTCAACACCCATTTATGATAAAAGACCTTCCAGAAAGTAGGCATAGAGGGAACTTACCTCATCATAATAAAGGCCATATATGACAAACCCACAGCCAACATCATTCTCAATGGTGTAAAACTGAAACCATTTCCACTAAGATCAGGAAAAAGACAAGGTTGCCTACTCTCACCACTATTATTCAACATAATTTTGGAAGTTTTAGCCACAGCAGTCAGAGAGGAAAAAGAAATATAAGGAATCCAAATCAGAAAAGTAAAACTGTCACTGTTTGCAGATGACATGATACTATACGTAGAGAATTCTAAAGACGCTACCAGAAAACTACCTGAGCTAATCAATGAATTTGGTAAAGTAGCAAGATCCAAAATTAATGCACAGAAATCTCTTGCATTCCTATACACTAATTTTGAAAAATTTGAAAGAGAAATTAGGAAACACTCCCATTTACCACTGCAACAAAAAGAATAAAATACCTAGGAATAAACCTACCTAAGGAGACCAAAGACCTGTATGCAGAAAATTATAAGACACTGATGAAAGAAATTAGTGATACAAACAGATGGAGAGATATACCAAGTTCTTGGATTGGACAAATCAACGTTGTGAAAATGACTATACTACCCAAAGCAATCTACAGATTCAATGGAATCCCTATCCAACTGCCAATGGCATTTTTCACAGAACTATAACAAAAAATTTCAAAATTTGTATGGAAACACAAAAGACCCTGAATAGCCAAAGGAATCTTGAGAAAGAAAAATGGAGCTGGAGGAATCAGACTCCCTGACTTTAGACTATACTACAAAGCTACAGTAATCAAGAGAGTATGGTGCTGACACAAAAATAGAAATATAGATGAATGGAGCAGGATAGAAAGCCCAGAGATATTCCCATGCACCTATGGTCACCTTATTTTTGATAAAGGAGGCAAGAATATACAGTGGAGAAAAGACAGCTTCTTCAATAAGTGGTGCTGGGAAAACTGGACAGCTACATGTAAAAGAATGAAATTAGAACACTCCCTAACACCATACACAAAAATAAACTCAAAATGGATTAAGGACCTAAATGTAAGGCCAGACACTATAAAAGTCTTAGAGGAAAACATAGGCAGAACACTGTATGACATAAATCACAGCAAGATCCTTTCTGACCCACCTCCTAGAGAAATGGAAATAAATACAAAAATAAACAAATGGGACCTAATGAAAACTTAAAAGCTTTTGCACAGCAAAGGAAACCATAAACAAAATGAAAAGAAAACCCTCAGAATGGGAGAAAATATTTGCAAATGAAGCAACTGACAAAGGATTAATCTCCAAAATATACAAGCAGCTCATGCAGCTCAATATCAAAAAAACAAACAACCCAATCTGAAAATGTGCAGAAGACTTAAATAGACATTTGTCCAAAGAAGATATACAGACTGCCGACAAACACATGAAAGAACGCTCAGCATCACTAATCATTAGAGAAATGCAAATCAAAACTACAGTGAGGTATCACCTCACACTGGTCAGAATGGCCATCATGAAAAAATCTACAAACAATGAATGCTGGAGAGGGTGTGGAGAAAAGGGAACCCTCTTGCTCTGTTGGTGGGAATGTAAATTGATACAGCCACTGTAGAGAACAGTGTGGAGGTTCCTTAAAAAACTAAAAATAGAACTACCGTACGACCCAGCAATCCCACTACTGGGCATGTACCCTGAGAAAACCATAGTTCAAAAAGAGTCATGTACTGCAATATTCATTGTAGCTCTATTTACAATAGCCAGGACACGGAAGCAACCTAAGTGTCCATCGACAGATGAATGGATAAAGAAGATGTGGCACATATATACAATGGAAAAAGAAACAAAATTGAATTATTTATAGTGAGGTAGATGGACCTAGAGACTGTCATACAGAGTGAAGTAAGTCAGAAAGAGAAAAACAACTACTGTATGCTAAGACATATATATGGAATCTAAAACAAAAAAAGAGAAAATGGTTCTGAAGGACCTAGGGGCAGGACAGGAATAAAGACACAGACATAGAGAATGTACTTGAGGACATGGGGAGGGGGAAGGGCAAGCTGGGACAAAGTGAGAGAGTGGCATTGACATATATACCCTACCAAATGTAAAAGAGATAGCTAGTGGGAACCAGCCACATAGCACAGGGAGATCAGCTTGGTGCTTTGTGACCACCTAGAGGGGTGGGATAGGGAGGGTGGGAGGGAGACACAAGAGGGAAGAGATATGGGGACATATGTATATGTATAGTTGATTCACTTTGTTATACAGCAGAAACTAACACACCATTGTAAAGCAATTATACTCCAATAAAAACGTTTAAAAAAATAAGAAAGAAATACCACCACCACTCAAATAACTGTTAGATTTGTATATATCTTTCCAGTTTTCTATTCAATGTGTTTGTTGTTGTAGGTCTGTTATACACACACCCACAAAAGATATACACACAAATTGACACCCTCTTTTGTAGCTCATTTTCCTCACTTTCCAGTTTATACTAATGCTCTGGTGAGTAGGCATATTTTCAATCTGTCTTTGCAGACACACTTCCTTGCTCAGAGTCTAGTACAGAGCAGGCATGTCACGGAACTTTGTGGAAGGAAAGGAAGAGGAAGAGCGGACAGTCAGGCAGGTTCTGGGCTGTGGCTTGTGGCTGCTTCCAGAGTCGGACACAGCATAGCAGTTGTCACCCTGTCCTCCCCTCATCTTAGTGACAGAGACCCTGAGGGGAAGGGGCTTCCCTGAGCTCACTCAGCAAGTCAGTGGGAGGGAGATTAGGGCCAGGCTGGGGCCTTTTTCTTCAAGCGACATGGTACCACTCCTCCCTTCTTTCCCCCTAGAGTCCTCCTGGCCTCAGTTCAGGTCCAAAGCGTATCCTGGGCAGGGACAGCCCTCTTTGCTCTGGTCCTGCTGGGCTTTGTGGCCTCCTCTGGGCCAAGTTTGCTGGAAAGGCTGGAGCAGCCATCCCCAGATTGGGTCCCAGGAAGGAGGCTGAGGGAAGGCGAGGGGGTGGCCAGTGGAGGAAAGTTGCCAGGACCAGAGAGACTTATTCCTGTGTCCCCAGGTGGTGGCAGATGACCTCTCAGAGAAGCGAGTGTTTTGGAGACTCATCTTGCTAAAAGAAGGGACTGACCTTTAGGTTCAGCGTTTCCAATCTGTCCCACACTCAGTGGCCCAGATATTTTCCTGGAAAAGAGGTTCTAAGCATGGCCTCTCCAGACCTCAGGGACCCCACTGCTGGCAGAATGAAGTGTCCTCTTGTCGTCTTCTGGGACCCTCCCCGCTAGCCCTCCCAATCATTGCTAGGTTACTCCCACCGTGCCTCTGCGTCTTTGTGCTGTGATGTCCTTGCCTTGTCTCAGAACCGTTGTGGCTTCCCAAGGCCTGTCTGCTCCTCTCCCCCGGAGCAGCCGGTCCCTCTGCAGGGCTCCTGCAGCCCTTGGTTCACCACCAACCTCTGCGCAGCACCCACAAAGCCCCCCACCGCCAGCACCCAGCAGTGCTCGCATCACCCCGCTGGTGGGTGTTATCCCACCCAGTCACAGGAGAGGCGGCTGGGCGGAGGGCGATGACACAGGCAATGCCCGGGTGTGAGTGAGGTTCGTGAAACTCGGGCAGTTTTCCCACAGGAGGTGACTTTCGAGCAGACTGTGATCTTTATCCAGGACCCTGGAAAATCCTGGGTTACCTTGGAAAATCCCTTCACCTCTCTCTGAGCCTCAGTCTCCACAGCTGAAAACTGGCAACAACACTGCCCTCGTCCCAGGGTTAAAAGGAGCAAACCTGTAGGAGATGCTCAACACGTAGACCAGGCCCTGCCAATGCTCTTTCCCTGCCCCGCCTTCTTCCCTTCGGAGAACAGCACTCTCAGGGCAACAGAGTAAAATATTTACAGGGGCCAAAACGTGACCCCAGACTCAGAGGGGAACAACAGAAATCGCCCCCTGCTGGACAGGGTGGACATGTAAGGACCCACGGCCCTCACGTGAATACCAGCTGGGGTCTCCCTGCCAGACTCTGGTGTAAGCCCCCCGCACAGCAGTGCCCGTGGGCAGCTGCAGGGAAACTCCCCACTTCCAGCTCATGGAGCCTGGACCTCCGCGATGATGATGAGGGACTTAACAGTGAGAAGCACACCCAGCACCCAGGAGTTTCTGCCGAGGAAGATTAGTCTTTGTCACCTGCTGTTGTATAATGAAAGCGGCTCTTGCAGCAGAGCGCTGGGATGCCCACCAGCAGCCCTGCAAACGCTCTCTGAACGATGATGCCCAAGGCTGGGGCGATGGGCCCCAGCACACGGCAGAGTCTCGGCAGAGGCCCCTCCCCGTCCCTTGGCAACGCGGGTCCAGCTGAAGTTCCCCACACCTGCCTGTTGCTGCTCAGCTGCTTCTTGCTGGGCTGGAAGCCACGTCTTTAGGCAGGTTCGGGGCAGGAAGGGGAGCTGGGGAGCTGGCTGCTCTCTCGGCCGGGCTGCTTCACTCAAGGACGGCCTCAGCAGTGTGACCAGATGGCCTACACTGTTCCCTGCAAGTGAACGTTCCAGATGGCTGACGCTGACCGTCTGGAGCATGGCCACCTTGGATACAGTCCCCACCGTGCTTTCCTGCGGCTGCCGAGGGGAGCAAGGACTCTGAGGTGGGAGATCTTGGACACAGTCACTTCATTCATTCACTGATGCTTCCATTTTTTCATTGATACATTCACTCATTTAACCAATATGTATGGGGTTTCCACAACGTTCCTGGCCTGTTCTGAGTAGTGGGTATTTAAAAGAGAGTATAAGAGTTGACAGCCCTGTCCTTGTGGGGCTTATATTGTAATAGAGGGACGAGACAGAAAAACAGACCGACAAATAGATCAATAATGGTAGGTTGTGATCAGTGCTTTGAAGGAAAGGAAAGTAGGGTACAGGGTCCATGGTGGAAGGATGCTCTTTTGGAAAGGGGATCAGGGAACTCCTCTCTAAGAAGACGGCATCTGAGCAGACACCTGAGGAAGTGAGAAAGCCATCCATGGGGGCATCTTCGAGGCCAGCGCTGGATCTAGCCGTGGGCTCTATGAGTACAGACGCCCCAAGGCAGGAGGAGCTCAAGGCTTAGGTGTCCCAGAAGAAGCAGGGAGGCCGGGGATGCCTGAAGAGGGCCACCCTGGGGTTCACCCTCTGCTTCCATCTCTTCCCCATGCCGACCCCCAAGTCTAAACAAAGCCAGGCCTGGTCTCCTACTCCACCTGGGGCCTGCTTTCTCCTTCCACAGGAAGAACTCGCTTCACACAAATAGCACTTTACAGTTTACAAAGCCGTCTCACTACCTCGACCCCATTTAATCATCATACGGACCTGTAAGGTAGAGCTTATCATCCCCATTTTCCAGATGGGGACATGCAGGCTCAGAGAGGCCACGTGGTCTGTCCAGGTTCACACAGCCAGGGAGTGGCTTAGCTACTATTCAGATCGATCCCCAGCGTCTGACTCGTGTCCTGAGCCATTGAGCCCCTGGAGTCCCCCTGCTTGGACTCCTCAGGCACAAGTGTCTGCTTGGCGGACAGCCTCCCAGCCACCCGCGGGGAAGGCCAGAGCCTAGCAGAGCGCGAGCTCCGCGTGGATGGGGGCCGAGGCAGCCCGAGCAGCAAGTGGGCTTTGTGGCTGCTTGAGGAGATCCAGAACGGGGCCGGGGGTGCAGGGGAAAGATGGGGGGTCAGGCTTTCTTCTGCAGAAGTTCAGTCAAACCTGGGAAATGCTCCCCCTTTCTGGGCTCCAAGCTTCAAGAGGGAAAGAAATATAAAGAAGCAAGAGTGAAGATCGTGCCGGAGGGTCTGCAGACCAGGCCTGCAGTGCATGGCCTTCACTTCCGCCCCACCCCTGAGGGCTGTCACGTGCCGCATCCCCCAGGGAGGCCGGCATGCACCCCGGCTGTGTGTGCGAAAGGGGAGGGGGGATGTTGGCTGGCAGAGCAGTCTCTGTCCCAAGGCTGTTGCCAGACGAGGGGTCTGTGTGTACTTACCCCCTCCACAGGGGAGGGAGGCAAGAACGGTGAACAGATCCCAAACAGCACCTGTGAGAATGGCAGAAACAAGGGCGCTCTTTTACCAGGAGTGGAGCAAACCCAGCTCCCCGGATGTGGGCAGAGCTCTCTGGGGAGTACAGTGTCTCTTGAGTGTCCCAGAGCTCATTCCGGGAACCACCCAGGATCACAGAGGAAAACTGTGATGGGACGAGCACCTGAACTCTGGTCCTCACCTGTGTCTCCCCAAGTAGGCTGAGAACTCCTTGGATACAGAGACTGACAGATTTGGGGTTCCCTGAGTCCAGCATGTGCAAGCCCAAGGGTGCAGGGGTGGGGGGCACAAAGAACATGGATTTTTTTTTTTTTTTGCGGTACGCGGGCCTCTCCCTGTCGTGACCTCTCCCGTTGCGGAGCACAGGCTCTGGACGCGCAGGCTCAGCGGCCATGGCTCACGGGCCCAGCCGCTCCGCGGCATGTGGGATCTTCCCGGACCGGGGCACGAACCCGTGTCCCCTGCATCGGCAGGCAGACTCTCAACCACTGCGCCACCAGGGAAGCCCAAGAACATGGATTTTTGAATCAAACAAACCTGAGTTCAACTCCCATTTCCCCACTTGAAAGCCACGTGATCTCAGGATTGTGACTTCATCTCTATAACCTCAATGTCCTCACCTATAAAATGGGTATAATCCATCTCATGGGGTGGTTGTGAACGTTTAAGAGAGAATCTTTGTGAATTGTCTGGTGCAGTACCTGGCGCACAGCCAGTATTCAAATACCGTTTTCTCTTTTCCTTCTCCTTCCCACTACCAAGGATCAACGGTGCCTGATCTGCAGACCAGAGCTGGCACCAGAAGGAACAATGTAATTCTGACACTCTGAGTGGTGGACAAGAGGGGAGGCTGACTTGGCAAAGGGCCACCTAGTGCTTCCCCAACATTGGGGTGTCCCAGGAGCAGTAGGGCAGGCATCAGGACCACTCCGCCTTCCATGCTCACCGCACGGGCCCTGAGGGAGCCTGGCCATGACCGGCTGCTCAGGGTTCCACACTGGCCACTGGAAGCGACCATGCAGTTGGGGGTGGGCCTTGGAGGTCACCTCTGCTTTCCCACTCAACCGAGCCCAGCAGAGAAGGACTGTGTCCTCTGCCCATCTGTCTCCTTCTAGCCGTGGTATCGGCTGTTTTCCCTGCCTAGTGGCCTCAGGAGAGGAGCTTTCCAGGGGTGTGTAAGTTAATGGTTTTCAGGAGTGTGGGAGAAGAATCCCCAAGTCTGAGGACTTGGAGATGGGAGGCATGCCGGGGCTCCGGGTCGTGCCGGCCCCGTGCTCCTCTCCTGGGCTTCCTTCTGACTCTGCGTCAGTGCCCCGAGGCCAGGAAAGTTACCCAAGGACCAGCCGTAGGGCTCCAGCGTAGAGGTCCCCCCAGAAGATTTGGGACAAGTCGCCAAGCCTCTCTGTGCTTTCATTTTCTCCTTTTTCTCAAACGAAGCAAATACTCAGTTGCCCCTTGTCAAATGGCTAAGTTAAGAATAATAGTCCTGTGACTATTTTCTGTGTATATATTAGAAATTTAGAGCTGATGAAGTACTTTTGCATTATTTGATACCCACGACTTTTTATGCATCATCTTGTGGCCCCGCAGTATCCCCTGGGGTGGGTATCTTCAGCCCGAGTTTGCACCGAGAACACAGGCTCAGAGCCCACCGGCACGTCTGCGGTCATGCTGTAGGCTCGTGGCAGTCAGGATTGGAATCCAGGCCTTGCTGGCAGAAACCCCGTGATCTTCCCACTCCTTCCCTGGGAGGCTGCTGCTTGATGAAAGCACAAAAGAATATCAGGAAGGAAGCCAAGCCTGGGCCCACGTCTGTCCCTCTCCTTGCCGCCACCGAGCGAAGTGCCCATGCAGACACCCTGTGATGTGTTTGTGTCCCAGCGATGGTGTGAGGGGTTACGGGCGGCACCGGGTGCTGACAAGGGAGGTGAGAACTCTCTGCTCCTGCACTCATTCATTCGACAAGCATCATCCCAGTCCCCACCGTGTGTCTGTGCTGGATCTCCACGTGGGACTCTCGACTGTAACACGAGCAAGGGTGTGCTGCCCCTGGGGCCTGGGGTGGGATAAACGAGCACACCTCTCTGTCTCCATCACTCGATTTACTGTACTGCAATTCCTCTGGTATGTCCTCAGGGGCAGAAAAAAAAAATGCCACCTCTTTCCTCCATGTGTCATTTAGATGTGTTTGTTTTATAATGTGAGGCTGCAGCTAGTGTAGGCTATTAAGGTACGGAACACCGTTTGGACCTGTGTTGAGGATTAAACCCCCTCTGCTCTGTGTGTGTTGGGAGGTGGGAAGTCAATTCCTGGAATTGCAGAGATCTGAGTTCGAAACCAGATTCGACCGTGAAAATGGTTCAGTGAACATTTTGGGGGTCCCTACTGTGTGCCCAGCCCTGGCCGTGGTGCTGGAAGTACAAAAGGAATCTGAACCTCTTCCCTAAAGGAGCTTGCAGTCTGGTCACGTGGCTTTGCGTGTATGTGCACAAGTGCGTTCCTGAGTCACACGTGTCGGGATAGAGGAGTGTGCAGGGGCTCTGAGGAGGGAGGGAGGCCCGAGTCTTCTCAAATGGAGATTATGATCAGGAAGGCTTCACGGAGGAGGTGACTCTTCTGCTGAGGCTTAAAACAAGAGTTCAGCAGACATTCAGGGCACGCGGGCATGCCTGGAAGAGGGAGCTGTGTGGTCAAAAACAGACGCGCATCCTTCACTTAACACACCAGGGGGATGTCAAGGAATTTGAAATAGGCTGACTTGGGAGGAGCAGAGGGGTGAAGGCGGTGTGTCCTTCTGTAGAGAAGGCTGCGCAGCAAGGTGCAGAAGACAGACCATTGAGGATGAGTGCCGGCTTCCTCCCGCACTTTGGGAAAGCGCCCCACCTCTCTGCACCCTGTTTCTCAACCTGTAAAATGAAATCATGATCTTTACCTCACACCTTAGAATTAAAGGAGGTAATGATTGTAACGTGCACACAGCAGGTGCCTCTCAGACCAGAAAATGTGTTTGAGAGTGTGGGCTTGGGCCGGGTCTGAGTTCAGAAGGGCCTGGATGTTGAGGAAATCACCCCCAGCAAGCAGGTGGGAGTAAAGATATGACAGGCAGGTGGAGTCAGGCTTCCTGGCATCCCAGGAAGTGAGTCCAGAGCACAGGCTGGCTGGTCTGGACTCCGGGCTCAGGCTGAGTGGGCCCCCGCCTTCCCTGCCCTGAGGCACCACCAACTGATTCTCAGGGATGGAGAGCTGCAGTAGGTGCTCTGACCCTACGGAGGGTGGGTACAGGCTGGGGCCCACCAGGGACTGTCACCTGGCAGGTGTGGCCCCCTCCTCGGTGAGGTCTCTCCCTGGAGTTTGAAAGTCCTCCCCACTTTGGAGCTGGCAAGGAAGCCAGCTCCACTTGGAGCTCTGCTCACATCTGAGGGCCTCTGCGACCATCAGCTGGGCCCCAGATGCTGCCTGAACAAGTCGGGAAAATGAAACTTATACCATCCCCCCAACTCAGGCCTTAATACTTCTTAGTCTGCTAGTTTCCATCCAGATAAGTGTCTCTGAACTTGCTTTGGATGCCGGGAGGAGAGTTTCCTTGTGTGAAGAATGGGGACAGATAGATATGAGGACAACTTGCTCTATGGGCCATCCTTCCTTTACAAATATAACTTATCCTACGTTGGCCCAGCTCCAACAGTGTCAAGGCCATTTCGCTGAGCTTGACATCTGGCCCGCCACGGCCTCCCTCAGCTGTCCTTCATTCACTTGGCAAATAGATGTTGAGGACTCCACGCAGCACGTTGTGTTCTAGGGGTGAGAGGAGATCTGAAGCCCCTGCTCTTATGGAGCTTCCGTTCTAGTCGTGGAGCAACAAACATATGATGTGGTTACAGGTAGAGCTCAGTGTTTCCAAGGAATGTATAAGCCAAGTAAAGAGAATAGAAATCTAACCAACTAGTTCAACAAACATGTGTTCAGATCCTACCCCGTGCCAGGCCTTGTGCTGGGTCCTGGCATGGATGTTCTCTGGCTGGCCTGCTCTCCCACCAGCCCCCAAACTCCTCTGTGCTTCTGCACAGCTTTCCTTTCTTCCTTTCACACCCCCCCCACCCCATCCATCCATCTTTCTTTCTTCCTTTCTTCCTTTCCCCATCCATTCAGTCATCAAACCCACCTTGAAATGTAGCGTGCTGAGCATTACATCAGGGGATGGACGCTTTCACACTCACCCTGAAATGGCCTTTGTTCTTCACAGCTGCCTCACATTTTCAAACCCCAGGGAGCCCCACCTGACCCGAGAGGGACCTGGCCCACCTCTGAGTCCATTTATCCCGGTGGCTTCTCCTCCTTACTTTGCTCTTAGGTACATGCTGCCTTGTATTAAACTGACATGTGAATGCATATTAGGTATTTGTGTGTGGATAGATATGCATTCATATGTGTACATACACTTACATATAATAGTGTAATAATGTGCATTTAAGTACGTTCCTATACAAGTGTACTTCGTGCCTGACTGTGTATGTTGGATTTGGTTTTAAAGTTGTTTATTTACCTACTTTGAAACATCTGTTCATTTTCTACATCATTAATGTGTTTATGCTATGGTTTTGTAAAAAAAAAAAAAAAAAAAAGTCAGCCCTTGTATTTCTTTACCAGATCTATGATTTTTCTGTTTGTTAATTTATTCATTTTTACCTTTACTACTTCTTTCCTACTGCTTTCCATGGGTTTCTTTTTGTTCTCTTTCCAAATTACATAGTTGCATCAATTATTTTTTCTCAGTCTTTCTTACTTAGTTAAGAATGCATTTGAGTATAAGAATTTCTCTCTGAGCACAGCTTTGGCAGCATTCTATTAGTTTTAGAAATTGTTTTTTTTTTAATTTGCATTATTTTCTAAATATTTTGTAATTGTATTATTTTCTTTTATTCTTTGACATAGTATTTTTATAAAAGTGATTTTAGTTTCCATGTGGCAGTTAGTCACAGCTCTTTCTGTTGTTGTTGAAACATTATTACTAACTTCTGGTTTTAGTAGTCATGGTCAGAGAATAAAAAGTGTAAATATTTTTAAAATTTATTTATTGTATTTTTATTTTATTTTTGGCTGCGTTGGGTCTTCATTGCTGCGTGCGGGCTTTTCTCTAGTTGCGGTGAGCGGGGGCCACTCTTCCTTGTGGTGCATGAGCTTCTCATTGTGGCGGCTTCTCTTGTTGTGGAGCACAGGCTCTAGGCGTGCAGGCTTCAGTAGTTGTGGCACTTGGGTTCAGTAGTTGTGGCTTGCAGGCTCTAGAGCACAGGCTCAGTAGTTATGGTGCATAGGCTTAGTTGCTCCGCGGCATGTGGGATGTTCCTGGACCAGGGCTCGAACCCGTGTCCCCTGCATTGGCAGGCGGATTATTAACCACTGTGCCACGAGGGAAGCCCGAAAAGTGTAAATATTTATATTATTACTTGGAATTTACCAAATTATCCTATATTGTAGAGTGAAAAATTGTTAAATGTCATTAACTCATTGTAATTAAAATCTTTTTATTTTTTCTTTTCACATTTTTATCTTTCTATTATTCAACTCATATAAAATAATATAGGTATATATGTAAGTTATAAAGCATAATTGTATAATGGACACCTGTGAACTCACTGCCCAACTCAAGAATTAGAAGATTACCAATGACTCACATTTATCAATGTCCTATCACTTGGCTTCCCCTTAGAGGTAACCACCATTGACAATTTTGTGTTTATCATTTCCTTGCTTTTTAAATACACTTTTTTTTTATCACCTGTGTATGAATGCCTGAAACTAGAAACAACTGAATTGACTATTTCTGTCTGTGCTTGCTATCTAGCCTCCTGCTACAATCTCTGTTGCTTTCTTCTTGGGTTTCCAGTACTTGTTATGAATATTTGGATGTTTTGTTGGTTGCCATAAGCTCACGATTGTTAAATCTTCAATGCAGCTTGCCTTTTATCAATTTCATTTGACCAACCTCTTCTTTGTTAAATGGTTCTTGCCTTGAATTCTGCTTTATCATTAACATTATCACCTCTGCTTTCTCGTTGAGTTTGCCTGAAATATGTGGAAGCTTCGTTTTTCAACCTTACTGTGTGATTTTGCCTGAGGTGCAGCAGATGGTAATGTTTAAGAAGTTGTGCTCTGAGAGTGGATTGGGTTTAAATTCCAATTGTACTGTGTATTAGCTGCTCAGCCTGGAGCAGGTTACTCAGGACTAACAGTATCTCTGCCCCACATGGTTGTTGGGAGGATTGGATTATGCAAGTGAAATACTTAGCACAGTGCAGTACACATGGCGAGTATGCAATAAATGTTTACCGTTTAAATTAGGTTGATCTTGGGACTTCCTTGGTGGTCCAGTCGTTAAGACTTCGCCTCCCGATGCAAGGGGGTGCGGGTTCGGTCCTTGATCGGGGAGCTAAACTCCTACATGCCTTGTGCCCAAAAAACATAAAACAGAAGCAATATTATAACAAATTCAATAAAGACTTTAAAAATGGTCCACATCAAAACAATCTAAAAAAAAGAAAAAAAATAGATTTCTCTCTTGTAAGTTGCACATAATTTAATATTTACATTTTACCTAGAGAATTTTTGTCCTCCAGTAGAATAAAGTGTTTGCAATCATTTCATATGTAGTCTGTTTGACCTTATCTGTCACCCAATCTTACACTTTCATATATAGATATATATTGGGTTGGCCAAAAAGTTCGTTTGGGTTTTTTTCTTGTGGAAAAACCTGAATGAACTTTTTGGTCAGCCCAATATTTACTCTTAACAATGTTTTCTCTATCTCTCTTTATAAATTATATTTTCTTTGTCTGTATCTTTTGTATTAATTTAGAAGTTTAAAATCTTCTTTGTAACAATTCTCTAATGCATCCCTTAAAATGTGCGACATACACAGTTATGTTTAGATTTCTTTAACTGCCAGTTAAGAACAAAGCAATAATTGTTTACTCCTCTTTATGTAACAGGATCTCATGGGCTTTTCTTTCCCTTGTCATCTTCCTCGCCACTTGATAATTCTCCTTTTCTAATGTCTAGTGCTAAGCTTAGCTGTCAATCTGCTCTCCTTCCTGGATGTTAATACCTTTGCTTTATCCTTGAAGTTTATTTTGCCAAGATCTTGTTCATTCTTTTCATAATATTGCCTAGATCACTGATCTCTTTTGGGTTTTTGACTCAAGGTGATATTGTTTTGTTTTGCTTTTTTTGTTCTAGTTGATTAAAAATTCTTCCTATTATGGTTCTGTCCCCCATGCACATGGTAGGCATTTTAATTGTCTGAGCAGCCTTCTCCTTGCTGGCCATCCAGGAAGACGAGTACAAGATGCATCTTGAATAAGACACTGCCAAAGAGAGCCTGGGTGTGCGGGGTAACTCGCGCCAGCTTCAGGGACGGCCCTTGAAGCCAAATAGCTGGATTCCTGGGGGCCATAGAAGAGGGACTCCATCCGTAACATGCAGGCACTTGGTAGACTCTGCTGCCTGTGAGACTTGAGGGCACTTTCCTAGTGGAGCTGGCGGGGGGCATGGAGGAACTAATAGAATAATGAGAGCGCCTGAGGTTGAGTCACCCCACAAGCAGACCCTAAGACAAGGATTTGAATGCAAGAAATGTTCTGGAAAGTGAGGAAACACCAGGAGGGAGTGGGGATAAGACAGAAAAGGAAAGGAAGCCGACCAAGGGTGTGTAACTGAGAAGGTGACCTCTGTGGGCAACCGAGGCTCAATCCTGCTGGGGACTCTGGGAGACAGTGTAGAATATGCCCTGCAAGCAGAGGGCAAGGGAGCCGGGTAGGGGGGTGGGGACATACCATGAATTCTCTCAGTCCTTGGCTGGGGGCTGCTCTGGGGGAGAGGGAGCCGTAAATCCTTGGCACTTCTGCCCTGCCATGCTCAGGGACAGAGTAGACTGCAGTGGCCAGAGGGAGGCCTTGGGCCAAGGGTGAAAATGCTGGCAGCTGGACGCCAGGTCCAGCGCCATAAAAACGCCTCCCTTTCCATAGCCACTTGGTAGGTAAAACAAGGTGGATTTGGAGGGCACCATGCTGGAAGTCACCACCAGGTGGCAGCACGAGGCATATGTTCCTTCACTCCTCTCCTAATGAGGAGGACCTTGAGTGATGTTTAAGATGAACTCAGGCAGTGGTGAGCTTCCTGGCCCTGCAAGTTAGGGAGTCAAGGCTGGACAGCTTCACATCCTGCTTGTGAAGAGCAGCTGAGTCCTCTATTGGTGGGTGTGACACCTACAGAGTATGAACCAATTCCCCCAGGGATATAGAGAAATGTCAGCCTGGCTCCTGCCCTCAAGGAGTCTGCAGTCGGGGGAGGAACACAGAAGTGCATACAGACAGGCAATGGTTGGGGAGAAGTGCTCGAACCAGAGGAGCACAGAGGCCAAGGGAGCACAGTGAGAGACACCCAGCCCTGCAAGGAGCGTCAGCAAGGGCTTCCCAGGGACAGGGTCTAGCAGAAGGAGGTCAGGGATGTCTGGAGGCGACTAAGGTTTCTCAAGGGCTACCTGTGGTTCTGTAGCTGGGAGCATGACCCCCTCCCCTTTTTCACTACCCACCAGGGTATATATGTAGCCCACATTTCTATCACTTCTATCAACTCCCCAACTCTCTCACTTTCTCACCCCAGACATGCCTGACCTCCCGTCAGACACGGAAGCCTCTCCCAGGAATATGTCCTGACACAGCTCTCCAAGTAAACAAGCCCTTGGGTGCACTATGGTGTTTCTTCCTCCTTGATGACTACAGGTCTTTTATAAAGGAAAAGACCCTGGGCAAGGAATCTAAGGCCCCTACAGCTAACGCTAAGCCCTATCCTTCCACCGTCCAGCTGTGACCTTGGGCCCATTTCCCATTTTGTACAATAAGGTTGACCTAGAAGCACCTAAGGAAGCTCCTGGTTTTAACATCTAGAACTCATAGATTCTTCGTATGCTAAACTCACCGTGCTGGGTGACCTTGGGGAGGTCGCCAGTTGATACTGTGGAAGAAGGATGCGGATCCTTCCTTGGTCAAAGGAGTTGGCAATTGTAATAGTGCTTTGGAAATTCTGTGCAACCCCTGACCATGTTCACATTAAACTCCTGGGGAGCAAGCGGTGTCAGACTCACCACTGCGTCCGCCACAGCCTTACTGGGCCTCTGGCACGGGGACAGGATGCACAGGAAGAGATGAAAACCGTGTTCTAAGGTGTGCCCAGTTGTCCTGGGGCAGAAGGAGCACCCTTGTTCTGTGGGGCCTCAGAGAGCAGAGCCTGAGCCCAGGTGGGCAGCCTGCAGGAGGCGGGTTTCCACACCTGAAGAGGAGGGCCTTCAGCCCAGGCCCTTTAAGATGAACCCAGGTGCTGGCTCCCTGAGAGTGGGCTTCTCCACTGGCAGTGGTGGGGGACTGGCAGTGGTCCAGGCCAGCTCCTCCCAAACCTGGCTGTGTATGACAATAGCCTTGTTTTTTGGGTTTTTTAAAAAGATTTATTTATTTAATTTATTTTTGGCTGCATCAGGTCTTAGTTGCAGTGCGTGGGCTCTTCATTGCGGTGCGCGGGCTTCTCTCTCTAGTTGTGGCACATGGGCTCCAGGGTGCGTGGGCTCTGTAGTTTGCAGCACGCAGGATCTCTAATTGAGACGTGCAAGCTCAGTAGTTGTGGCGTGCGAGCTCAGTAGTTGTGGCGAGCGGGCTTAGTTTCTCCGTGGCACGTGGGATCTTTGTTCCCTGACCAGGGATCGAACCCGTGTCCCCTGCATTGTAAGGCAGATTCTTTATCACTGGACCACCAGGGAAGTCCCCACAATAGCCTTGTTTTGAACCTGAACTCTGAAGGTCTGTCTTTGAAGCCCCTTGGGGATATGGCTTAACACTTGGCATTTTCATAAATCGAGGTGCCTTAAAACGGGGTCCACCTGCAGAGTTTGGCTGTCCTCCAGTCTCGCTGGGGCCAGCAGTCAGGCTCCAGGGTCAGCGCTCCTCCCCCACCAGCCACCTTCTGACACCTGGACAAAGCTGTAACTGGCCTCTTCGCCTGGTCTGCACAACTGGTTAAGGGGAGGGGGTGGGGAAAGGTGGAAGTCAGACGTGTTTGAAGGAAAGCAGCTTTGAAGTCCCGAGGCCATTATGTTAATGGCATTACTCAATTTCTGGAAGCAATCCTGATTAAATATTCATTGACTTTGATTATACCGAAATTAGGGCTAAAGCGTGAAGTCAAATTGAGGGGAGTAATGGCAGCGTAAATAATGCATGGCCCCTAAATTGAAAACACCAGCCCGTGCGACCCCAGCTCTCCCCCCACCCTGCGCATCGCTGTGCCGTTTGTTTAGAAGGTGATTAGTCCAGCGTGGGCCTCCCTGACCAGCTGGGACGTGGAATTGGCAGGATCCACACTCTGTCTCTGCGGCTGCAGGAGAATTGAAGCAGGCACCTTGCAGCAGGGGGTTTTCTCCAGGTCAGGGACCTGGCAGCTGGGAATCTTGGTGAAGCCCCATCACAGAGTCCACTATCCTCTGAGTGACACAGTCACGGGTTCTGAGAATAAGAGGATCTCCTGCCACTGAATCTTCGACTGTGTAATCTTAGAACAGAAAAGGGCAAGTGGGTGGGGGACGGGTGCGGCAGGATGGAGGTTAGAATAACCAGGTGAGACGTCTTCAAATGAGTGCGGTAGAGAGACAGGTAAACTGACGATGCAGTTGTGACATGAGTGCTCCATAGACGCGTGTGCGAGAGGCTGCTGTGAGAATCCAAAGAAAATTTCGCTGGGTAGAGAGAGGGTGAGGGTAGTTATTGGGGGTAGGGTGGCCGGGCCAGGGAGAGGAAGGAGTCAGGGAAGTGTCAAGGGAACTGGCTTAAGGGCGACTTATCCTCCTCTGGTCCCCTAATGCCTGGCCTGGGGCCGGGCACAGAGTGGAGGCTGATGATGTTGGTAGGTAAGTGGGTGAATGGATGGCTAAGGAAATGACATTAGGCAAGGCGGAACCAACCCTCCTTGCTTCCTGGAGGAAAACTGTCACTCAGAAACACGGAAGGATCATCCCAAGTAACGAGAGCCTAGTCACTGCCCACTTACTACGTGCCAGGCTCCGCGCTAAGTGCCAGGATATGTGAACCGCCTCATTTTATCTCTCCCAAGAATCTCATGAGGAGGGTACAATCATTATCCCCATTTTACGATCAACAAAAGCAACACTGAAGAGGTTGATCTGCACACAGCTAGTTAAAAACCGCAGCTAGGAGTGAAGCTGGAATCCAAACCCATGTTTATTTGTGAAGCCATTTTTACAAACCTCAGTGGTTCTGCGTCTCCAGCAATAGATATTCATATATAAATAACCATATTCTCTTTCTCTCCCCTCACCCGTCCTTCCCTACCCACCTCTGTTTTTTTTCTGTGTTGGGATTCCCAGGAGAGACTGGGGGTCGGGTCAGGAGGGATGCCTGCCGGTAGGTCAGTGTATAAGGGAATCCTCAGGACCAGGAAAGCCTTGCATGGGCCAGTGCCACACCCCAAACCACAGGCTCTACCTTTTTTGTTTTTTAAAGGAGTTCCAGACGTGGGGATTGAAGCAGGTGGGAGGCGGGGGGTGGACGGTGGGAGGGGAGCAGGTACAAAGGCAGAGCATGACAAGGGCTGCATGCCCAGGGTAGCTGGGGCCCTGCAGGTCAGGGGTGAGTGGGAAGGGAAGACAGAGCCAGAGCCTCCTCGGAGGCTCCAGGGCACGGGCAGGAGGGTGCTGTTCAGGAAGCTGCTCACACTTTCTCGCAGGGCAGAAAACCTGGAAGTCGCAGGAGAAATCTCTGCCTTTCATCTTCCCTCGGAGATGGAAGGGGGTTTCTGTTTTGGGGTGCGGAGTCCGTGGCTCATCTGTAAGGTGACAGAGAAATGGATCTCACCAGGCTTCTTCCCCTTGGACGGCTCTCAGGGACGTTGAACTACTTACTTGAGAGCAAAAGACATGTCGAGTGGAGCGCCACCTTCTGGCGACACCGGGACAGGTCCCGGAGACCTTCCTGCAGTTCAAGGAGCCCAGGGACAGTTTTGGAGCCTCCCAGGAGCATGTCTGGATCTTTACACACACACATATCATCAAGGAATCTGCTTCTGTGGAGAAGGAGATGGGCTCTGTGACAGGGAAAGCCGGCCAGCCAGGAGTCGAGGACCCTAGGACGGGTACCCAGTTCTTCCCCTCCATGTGGAGTCTGGGGCAAGAAACTGCTCCTCTAGCCCAGTTTCCTCTCTGTGGAGTTGAGCGTGAGATGGGACTAACTATCTTTCCCACGCAAATAGTTTTTAGATACACTCCTTTTCCCAGAAAATATCACTGGGCACTTAATCTATGCCCAGCCCTGTCCTAGGCCACAGAGGGGCAGGTGGCCCGCTGGGGAGATTAATGAAGAACAGCCAGGGTAGGGCTTCCCTGGTGGTACAGTGGTTAAGAATCCACCTGCCAATGCAGGGGACATGGGTTCAATCCCTGGTCCGGGAGGATCCCACATGCCGTGGAGCCGCTAAGCCCGTGCACCACAACTACTGAGCCTGCACTCTAGAGCCCACGAGCCACAACTACTGAGCCCATGTGCTACAACTACTGAAGCCCGAGCACCTAGAGCCCATGCTCCGCAACAAGAGAAGCCACCACAATGAGAAGCCTGCACTCCGCAACGAAGAGTAGCCCCCGCTCGCCACAACTAGGGAAAGCCCGTGCGCGGCAATGAAGACCCAACACAGCCAAAAATAAATTAAATAAATTTTTAAAAAAAGAACAGCCAGGGTAGGCTTAGCATCAGTGCCGTAAGAGAGGAGCAAAGAGGCTGGAATATGCGAGGAAATGAGCGTGTGCATCCGTTGGCTGGGCTGCCTCCACAGTGCGAGCCCTGCGGCCACACGGCCTGGGGTCGAATTCTGGATCTTCCTTTTCTCAGCTCAGTGGCCAGGGAGAAGCTAATGAGAGTTCTTACCCAATAGGGTTGCTGAGACGATTAAATGAGGTAATCCAGGCAAGAGCCTACAATAGCGCCCGGCACACAGTAAGTCTCAAAAAGCGTCGGCTGTCATTGGGGTACTGCAGGCTTCTTACCCAGAACACCACAATTCCCTCCCATCCCGTTTCCCTGGCTAAGAAGGAAAGAGGTAGAGGATGAAGAAGGGAGAGAGAAAGCCCCGAGAGGCAGTCACTAGCCTGTATCTGATGCCTACGATGTGCGGGGACACCGTAATATACACCAGCCCACTTGACTTCCCGAATCACCCCGTTATGCGAGTGGGGTCACCTGTGCAGACGAGCCAACTTCAGCTGAAGCCCTGACCTGCCGAAGATCACCATCCTCTTAGGGGTAAAGCCAGGACTTGGATCCAGTTCTGCCTGAGTGGGAAGCAGGGCGATGGTTGTTTGCACATACAATGTTTGTCCCGCTTATGGCTCCGTGGGGGTGGCCGGCCCACGCTCCCTCTCGAAGACGCCTTCCCACCTCCTGAGCTGCTCTCTGTGTGGGTGACTTGACAGACAGCCTCGCAGAAGCCTTTCCAGCTCCCTTAGCGTTACCTGCAGGTCCCAGTGGGAGGCAGGGATGGCAGACTTCCAGCCTCCCCAGCACGCTGCCCCAGTGCTGGTGCGGGAATCTGTTGGTGCCTCTTCAGACTCAGAATTAATGGACCTCCTGCTGGGTTCTGCTTGTTTCACTGTTTCTGAAATAACCATTCTTCGCCATGACTTGCAGCTGTGCTGTAGCATCAGGAACTTGTGGATAGGTACTCCCCTCCACACCTCCCCGTCTCTCTACCTCCTGTCTTCTTCCTTGGACTTTTAATGGGAGGAGGTAAGTCTAATTAGAAAAATTGGTGTGGATTCTGATAAGACAAGGGTCGGAGAAAATTTCCCAAAGGAGGAGAGACCCAGGCTGGACAAGTGGGGAGGATCAGGTCCAGCAAGAGATACGGCAAATGCACAGACCTGCTCAGGGCTCAGGGAGGAAACCCCTCTGCACTTGGCTTCCAGGCAGGGCTGGTATTCTGGAAGAAGCAGGGGGAGATGGAGGTCGGGGTCCATTGCTAACTCAGCTGTGCCATTGTAGACAGCTGCTCTGGGTCTACTTCCCAGCGCGGTGTGAAGAGGCAAATACGCGGTGAGGGTGATCTTCACACCACCCGGTGCCACGTGAGTTACGAAGATAGTCACGGCTGCTGGGATGGAACTGCGTGGAACAAGGGAGGGAGCACCTCAGTGGTCTCCACCCTCAACTTCTCGCCCACAAGACTGTAAACTGCAGCCAGGCCAGCGCCCTCCGTGAGCAGAATATTCTCATTCCCAGCGTTCTACCTTTGCTTATAACGTTACTTCCATCTGGAAAGCCTCCTGCCCCTCTCTGCCTTACTGAACGCTCTTCCTTTCGCAGGGACTCCCTCCCGCAAGGCTTCCCTGATTCCTCTGACCCTGTGCTGTGCAGTACACGACCCCTAGGCACTCGTGAACCCTTCAACTGTGGTCGGTCCGACTGAGATGTGCCCACACACAGCTGCACTTCCGACTTGGTATAAAATGTTATACAAGTATCTCATTAATAAATTTCTTCATATTGATTAGGTGCTGAAATAATGTTTTAGATACTTGAGTAAAATAAAATATACCATTAAAATTAATTTCCCCTGCCCCCTTCAATGTGGCTTTTAGGGACTTGGCACGTGACTCACATTTGCGGCGTGCGTGCTACTTCTGTTGGTTAGCCTGGCTTTAACCTCTGCCCACGCTCCTATCTGTTCAGGGTAGCTTTCAACACTTGATAAGGTTCAAATGATGCTTTGCTATCTTTGCCCTGTTTTTTGTTGTTGTTGTTTGTTTTTTTTGCGGTACGCGGGCCTCTCACTGTTGTGGCCTCTCCCATTGCGGAGCACAAGCTCCAGACGCGCAGGCTCAGCGGCCATGGCTCACGGGCCCAGCCGCTCCGCGGCATGTGGGATCTTCCCGGACCGGGACACGAACCCGCGTCCCCTGCATCGGCAGGCGGACTCTCAACCACTGCGCCACCAGGGCAGCCCTGCCCTGTTTTATTTTATGTGTGTAGAGTAACTCCTTCCCTGTGATCTGCCACCAATTGTGGGGCCCTCAGCCAGGGCCACCCCCTACCCCGGCAGTCAGTTTTCTCACCTGGAAAAAGGGGCTTGAACTCGTTGGTCTCTAACGGTCCTTCTTTCTCTGACATCTGATGACCTATTAATGAATCCTGATCTTTCTCCTGTTTTAATGTGAAAAGTTGGGAAAGTTGCCCGCTTCTACGCCACCATTTCTGTATCTATTATGTAACTGAGCTGAGCCTTTCTATGTACCACCCCACCTTGAATCAAAGTGGTCTGGGAATGTAAGGAATTCATGAACTGAGCCTGGTCTCCTGGCTCAGCATACAGTGGCTGGACCTCTGGTTTAGTGGAAACAGCACATGTCTCAGAGGCTGGGACCTAGGTGGGCCCTGGCCTGCTCCATTCATTACACAAGCAGGAAGTCATTCCCCAGCAAACACTCGCTGAGCCTCAGGCTGGGACCAGGTGCCAGGCTCTATGGCATACGCACAGACCTGCTGCTCTCCTGCCCTTGAGGTGCTAACAGTGTAATGAGGACACCTCGAGCCACAGCAGAGAGGTATAACTGTGCAGCCCATGCAGCCACAGAGGGACGAGAGGGGTCTCAGGGCATTTCTGGACCAGGTGTTGCCTCTCTTCCCCTGCACGAGTGGTCTTTACCAAAGAAAAATCTGATCAGCCCCTCCAACCCTCCAATCACAGGCAGCCTCATCCCAACACATGCAGTACCCTTAGGATAAAGAAAAAACATTAACATGGTGTAATGGATTCCCTTTATTGGGCAGTATGCCCATCTCCCAGCTGCTGTGGGTTCCGGCTACCCCCTTCTTTGGAGATTGCCCAAGTCCTAATAACTGAGAGATATTTATTTAAAAAAAAAGAGAGGAAAGAAAGAAAAGAGGAAGGAAGGAAGGGAAGGAGGAAGGGAGAGAGAGAGGGAGGAAGGAAGGAAGGAAAGAAGGAAGGAAGGAAAGAAGGAAGGGAGGAAGGGTAGAGTCGCTCGGGATTGAGGTGGCCCGGGAGGGCCTCTCAGGGGTATCATCCTTCTCTCTCTGCCTTGTGTTGCAGCCGTCTGGGCCCAGGTCCTTTTCCTGTTGTATAATTGCCAGTTTCCCTTGTACAAGAGCTCCATGCCAGGCAGAGGATTCCCATGTTTCTGAATGGGGATCTCGCCTTGATGTCATAGATTCCAGTGGCTCCTAGACGTCCACTGCCTAGGATGGGGCAAAGCTGGGCCTGAGGCTCAAAAGCAGAAACTTTCACCTTGAGCCTAGTCCCTCCCATTCGTGCCCCCTCTCTCCCCACAGATGCACAGACTCTCCCTCCCTCTGTGTCTCCGTCCCTTGACAATAACACAGACACGACTTTAGCATCACTATTGGGATCTCTAATGCTTTCTTTTTTGTTTTGTTTTTTCTCTTAGAATTAGTTCACCTCTTTAATATTATACATTAAGTCAAAAGAGACCATTCGACTATACACTGATTTTGTCAGTAAGAATGCACTAATGAAAACGATGCATTTCATGGACTTTGCGTGTCTGCCGGTATGGGTGGGCCTGAGTGAGTTGAGGGCCAAATCATTCCAGGGCATAGCATAGTAGTAGTTTGTGTAAACTTCTTGGGAGCTCATCAGGGTTCATGGTGAAAAGTTATTTTTCCACTCTTCAGGTTTTGTGCCCCCCCCCCAAAAAAAAAGTTTTAAATTTTATAAGAAAAATAAACACAATTGAAAGCTATAAATTTGTTGCATTTTAAAAACAAGTTTGTCTGAACTTTACAAAATATTTTTGTATCATTTTTTTTTAGATTCTGCATATAAGTGATATCATGCTATATCTCTCTAATGCTCTTCCAGGACCCACAGGGCCTCTTGAATCAGACCATTCCCCGCCCAGGACCTCCTTGCTCCCTTTCGGTCCAACACTGATGACTTCCTTAGTCCCAGCAATGCAGTTTGTGTCATCACCTGTTTAGGGTGCTGGCAGCTTCTCAGCAGCGTTCAGGTCTCTTCGACAGTGTAAGCAAGGAGAATGGGGGTTGTCTTCTAATACTGGGGGATTCTGGGTCCCTGGAGCCGTGAGCTCCATGACAACACAGTCTCATTTCTGAGCTGGTAGAGTCCGTTCTGATTGCATAGAGCATCCCCCTCAGCAGCAAACGGCACTGAGGATTTGAATGAATGGATGAGAAAGGAATGAATGAAGCAGGACTGGAGCTAAGCCTTGAAGACAGGACAGGAGAGGAAGGGATTTTGAGCCCAGAGTGGTGCCCGAAAGGTGGATGCATGGAGAGGGCCTCGGGGGAGCCAGGAGCACGGGAAGCAGGAGGGAGGGAAGGCCCCAACGCTTAGGTGGGCCTGAGAATAGAGAGAACGCCAGAGCCCACACGCAAGGAGGACCAGTGGGGTTTGGTAGGGTGGGGCGTGGGGCGGGGGCGGGGGGTCCTCACCTCCATCATCTGAATGATGACGGCACCTTATGCGTGCAGGGGCGTGAAGGTCGCCTCCCTCTCTCCCACTCCCTCCCTTCTTTCCTTTCTGTACCTACTGTTCTAGGTTTTGAGGTTACAGCAGTAAATCAGATGGCAAAGTCACTGTCCTTAGGAAGGCTGTATTCTAGCGGGGGAAGAAAATAAACACCCACACTTCAGCGGGTGATGAGTGCTACGGAGAAGACAGGAAATAGGGGGAAGGGTGGGTGCTGCCGCGTAGAGGGTGACCAGGGAGGCTCACCCGAGCAGACCTCAGAGGAAACGGCCCGCCATGGCGGGAGGGTCAGCACCACAGGGCCCCAGAGTGGGGAGAGCTGCCCGCAGGTGCTGGCTAAGGGCCTTCACAGACCATACCCACCAACATGATCGTCAGAAGCTCTCCGTGAGAACAGAGGCAGCAGATGGCATTAGTGCCCCTAATTCATATGAGCACAGTGAGGCTCAGAGAGGTGAAGAAACAGACATAAAATCACACAGCCGCTGATCAAGAGGTCTGGGTTTCAAACCCCAGTCTGTGGACTTTTTTCCACTGCAGACCGACCACTCCAGTCTGAGATCACAGGACCGGACGCGAGAATTTCATTTGCATGGACAGCCTCTCCCGCTGCCTTTCCTCCATCAAGGCTGGGGTGGTGTCAGCACAGGGCACGGCCTGCAGCGCAGACCCATCACCTGTGGACGGGAGCACACACGGGGCCCTCCTCCTCCACCTCTCCTCTCCATTAAGCACCACTGCCCCAACCCAACCCCACAGTCTCTGCACACAGGTTGACATCTTTCATTGAAGCCGATGGTTTGGCAGCTCCCCTGGCCTTTCCTCCTGCTCACGTCCTTCTCTTTACACTCTCCTCCCTTCCTCTTGTTCTCTGCGTGCCTTTGCTGCATGTCTGTCGCCTTCTCCACGTTTGTCTGCTTCTCTGCCTTGGCTCCGTCTGCCTGTGGCTGCCTCTGTCTCCCGGCGGGCCTTCCCACCTCTCTCTGTCCGTCACCTGACCTGACCTCCCTAACCGGCTCCCATAGGTTTATCTCGCTGGCTTCCCAGCAGCTCTGTTAAATGAGGGCAGAACTCAGGCCGCAGCTACTGCGAGGGCTGTGGCTGTCCGTGGGCAGGGGGATGCTTCGCATCCTCCTTTGCCTCTACCTTCTTTTCCTCTTCTCTCCCTCCCACCTTGGACTCTCCACTAGCACAGGCCTCCTGGCAGGCCATCCCCTGACCAGTGTCTGGCCTCACAGGCTTGGCCCATCAGCGGGAGCCAACCCCACTAAGGACTCCAGAGAGGTCTGAGAGCTCTGCGGGAGGCACACAGGCTGGACACAACCCGCGAGTCTTCACCTGCAGTCACCATGGTGACCCTCCGCAGACGAAGGAAAATCTCCCCCCCATCTCTTCTTATCCCCTTTCAGGGTAAGGAGGCGTGGTCTCCGGAAGTGCCCACCTAATGGTCTAGGGAGCCAGGCTCTGAGCACCTACAGAGCCAGAAAAAATGATCTTCCTCTGGGCACATTTTCTGGGCATCGTTAGAACATCACAGGACAGCCAGTGAGGGCTTCCTTGTTCGATTTGCAAAAGGTTGCCTCAGACTGGAAGGGTGGGTTAGGGCTTCTTCCCATTCATCCCCCCTCCCCACCCCAGCAAAGTAGAAAGTAATTATATCCAGTGTGGTTTTGCTAAAGCAGCTGTTGACTGGAACGTGACTACAGAGCTCTTTCCCTGAGGCTCATCAGTAAGCCCTGACCTCACCTTCTGATCAGTGGTTCGAGCCCTGACGACCTGATGTTTTTACTTGTTAATAGAGCCAGACCACCTAGAGTGAGGCAGGTCCTCAAGGAAAATCCATCCCTTCACCCAGACCCCGCTCACACCCAGCCTCCCCTGGATGAGCCTTGTTGGAAAGAGTTCTTTTTTTTGTTTTGTTTTTTTTAACGTTCTGCTTGTTATGCTTTTTGCCTCATCCCCAAGTACTTTTCCTTGTTCTGATTCTGAGTCACGTTGGACGGTGGGGAGAAGCTGGACCCCAAGTCTGCTGGTGACCCCAGTAGAAGGCTGAGGGGGGCCAGTGCCCACGTGCTGTATGTTAGGTTTTTAGCAGAGTGTGATGTGTGCATCAGAAGGGGATCCTGATGGGTAATAAGTAGAGCTTCTCCCAGACACTGGAGTGAGTCCTCTGGTACCGATTTTGCACAAAGCTACTGGGAGCAGGAGGGAAAACTCCTTGAGTTGGGCCAGCGCAGGGAATCACTTGGGACTTGGTGGCTGCTTGGATGGAAAGTATTAGCATCTTCCATCACAGCTGTCCTCCTCCCGGTTTCATAGGCAGGACCCTGAAGCTGAGTGACACGCCCATGTGTTCACTGAAACGGCAGAGCTGGGGCTCGGACCCAAAGCCTATGTGCCTAAACCCACGGCTCTCTCTGCTGCTCTGCACTTCGGAGCTCAGTGTGAAAGTGTCTCTCAGGGAGGATGATGCCCCACTTTGCCTGGACGCAGTGGTTCCTCCCATCTGTAAAGCGCTTTGCACCTTCTTGAACGTGTCACATAAGTTATCTCACTGGCTTCCCAGCAGCTCTGTTAAATGAGGTAGATGAGGGTTGTATCCCCATTTCCTGTGTGATGAAATGGGGGTGACAGTTTATAGGACACAGCTGAACAGGGAGGGGAGACAACACGTATCACACCCTTAGTAAGAGCCAAGCTTAGATTGTTTGCTTCGAGTTATGCCCATGTTAACCACCTTTTGTCAAACATACTGTTTTCCTCTTTCACAGATGAGAAAACTGAGGGAGACTTTCCCAAAGTAGGAGTCAGGGGAAGGAGCCGGCACCAGAGCCGGGGCCCTCTGTCTTAGTCTGCCCCAGCTGCCTGCTGTTCAAACCCCACCACCTGGGGGCTTACACAACAGAAGGTTCTTTTCTCACAGTGCTGGAGTCCCAAAATCTGGAATCACGGTGTCGGCCAGGTTGTTTTCCTGAGGCTTCTCTCCTTGGCTCATAGATGGCCATCTTCTCTCTGTCTTCCTGTGGTCTTTCCCCTGGGCCCGCCTGTGTCCAGATCTCCTCTTCTTGTAGGGACACCAGTCATATTGGATTAGGGCCCACTTATAAGATGTCATTTTATCTTAATTACTCCTTCAACAACCTGTCTCCAAATACAGCCATATTCCGGGGTACTGGGAGTTAGAACGTCAGCAGATAAATTTGCAGGACACAGTTCAGCCCATGACACACCCTCCACGGCCTGCCTCTCCTCACCCTGGTTTCCTGACCACGAATCCCTTCCCCTGCCCCCAGTGAGGCGTGGTATGAGCTGGGAGGGAACTCCCTCCTTAAGTTCCCACTCTGAGCTGAGGGCCCCTGTCCCTGGACTGGACCTACTGTTTGGGGATTATCACGAGACCTGGCAGGAGCCCCAGGAGCGAGGAGTGGAAATCTGGAAGATCAGCTGTCAGCCTGCGTTGATTCCGTCAAGGACTTGGGAGGTCACCTCCACTCTGGCTTCCCTGAGCTGAGCTTCCCCAAGGAGGCCTGTGTCCTGACATCGTCTACCGCCGAAGGCTCTGGAGCCCTGTGGCACTGGTTCCTGGGATGGGGCAGGGCCTGCGACGATGCCCCCTGGGGAGCAGTGGCATCTGAGGCTGAAGCCGGTGGCTTTGAGAATAAAAAGAGGGTCTCTTGGCATCACTGGAGGCGCTGGTTTGGAGGACTTCAGCCCCCCACACCTACGAGGGCAGGCATCCCACACACGGCACGCCTCCTAGGGGCCAGGCCCTGTCGACACACCTGACAGACTCGTCTTGTTTCTCCCTCGGACACAATACACCCCTGATAGGCAGGGATCCCCACCGCCATCGTATGGACGTGGGAATGGAAGCTCAGAGAAGGGATGTGACTTGCCCAAGCCAGACAGTATCCCAGGGGCTCCAATAAGGAAAGTGTTCACACTCTAAATCACTAATTTCCAAAACCGTCTGGTCATGGGAAGCATCCAGGGCACTGGTTTAAAAATATCCGTCCCCAGGCCCTTTGCTGGAGATTCAAATTCAGTGAGTCTGGAGGGGGACCCAGGAACCTGTCAGTGTAGCAGGTACACCAGGCGATTCTCTCTCGTTCAAGTCTGGGGATCAGTGGGTCAGGAACATCACCCCATTCTTCATGACCCCCAGCAGGTGTGGTGGCGATTCCTGGAAAGCATCTGCCCCAGGCTGCAGCTCGCCTTCTGTCCAGTGTTCCCTTTCCCAGCTTGGAGTTGCTCTGATAGCTCGCCTTGGCCTGAATGAGGTCCCTGTCATTCACCCTTGTCTCCGTATCAGTATGTCAGAGGCTTGGCTGTCAAAACCCCAAGACTCTGAGTTAAGTGGTAGCACCTGCTCCAGGGGGCCCTCTACCCCTCAGCCTCCCGGAAAGGGAGCCTCACCTTTCAGCTACTGCTGCTGAAATTCAATCCAGTGCTTCTAACTTGCTGGGGTTGAGCTGCTTCTCTCTGGGACAGGGAGGGTGAGGGCTGTTTTGTTGTGGGTTCTTTTGCACAAGGTCAGCTTCTAGCAATTATTTTTTTCTGATCGCCTGGGATCGCTCTCATCTAAGGACCTAAACCACAAGAAGCACAATACATCCCAGAAAAGAAAACAAACAAATGAACCAATGAACAAAAAGCTCTCTCCTGAGCTCTGCTCCCTTCCAAGGTAACAGACACCATCTTCCCGATCCCCTGCAGCCTTCGGAATCGTGCTGCAGGTTAATTAGAAATCCAGAGACCTGGAACAAGGGAAATGGCTTTGTGTTTCAATTTAATTTGTTCTTATTTTTTGACAGGGTCAAAGTTCACCTTTCCAGTTTGAATCTGAAAGCAATTTATAGCTGTGTCATTTCGATATTGCTGTGTCCAGGCTAAAGATCTTTGGCAAACATTTTCTTCTGGGAATTGGTGTGGTTAATATTGTTCTCTCTCAATCCGTGTAGCAAACACTGCCTGCAACCTTCCCCTGTGCCAAGAACGGCGAGAGTTGCTGGGAGTGGACAGAAAGGAGGAGGTGACAATGGCACAGAAGGATGGCGGTGATGCTGGGGACTGACTGTGAGCCAGGGACACTTAGGGTCCTCTGGCCAGAGAGATCAGGGCCGCTTAGTGAAGGAGGGATTCATGAGCTGGGCTTTGGAGACAATGGACAACAACGGCAGCTACCTTGCTGAGCGCCCACCGTGTGCTGCGGGCTTTAATCCTCACGCCCACCTCTGCAGTGAGAGGCAGAGGAGCTCAGTGTTTAATTGTCCTGAAGATCAGGGATCAAATACTGACCGGCCAGCTCTGTGGTCTGCAGTGAATGATTCAACCTCTCTGATTCTTAGTCTCTTATTCTGTGAAATGAGGATGCAGGAATGACCCCGTAGGGTCGTTGTGAGTTTCAAAGGAAATAGCACACACTGGTGAATGCAGAGGTGACGTGGGAGGGAGGAGAGAGGAGATGGGCGGGGTCCGGTCCCACAGCTGCGGCCACCCAGCGAGGTCACCCCCTCTGTAGTGCCGGTTGCACTGAACAGGCGCACAAAGGCTGCCCTCTCTTGACACCCAGGAAATGCTCAAAAGCTATTAGTTATCATTAGTGCCACACAGCTAGAGGTGTCAGAGCTGGGATTTGAACCCAGGCCTGCCTGGCTCAAAGACCCTCAATCTTAACCTCAGCCTATTGCCACAATGACTAAAAGTAATCAGAAGGGCCATGTCTAAGCACAGGTCTTCTGATTCACTCGCTCTGCAGAAACATTCCCCTGGAACTGGCCGCCCTCCTCTGAGAAGCCTGACTCCACCCGCCCAGGCTGTGCCTGGGTCTCCTCTGGGCTCCCGGCCCCCGTGTGTCCCTCAGTCCACACAGCGGTCACTCGAAATCCTTCTCCACTCACAGATCCATCTCCCCCACTGAGCTCCTGAGAGCGGGGAACTGAGAGCAGAATTTGAACAAAAGTTGGAACATCACCCCATCTTGGAATATTTCTCAAATAGAAAGTTTCCCTTTAACAGTAGCAGGTAGTAAATCTAAGTGTGTTAATAAACCGTGGTGCTGGCCGTTGTAAAATATTAATGATTTCTAGAATTGAAAATGCAAATAGCTGTCTGGAACTCCTCCACTCGGCATTAAAGAGAAGGGCTTTGAAAGGACGCAGTGGGGAGCACGGGGAATGGAGAATATGGCCTTGCTAGAGGCTGGGAGACAGACAGACATTTACCACCTCGTGACTGCCACATTAGCACCATTAAAAAGCGAGTCCCAGTTCTTCCGAAGGCCAGGCAGTCACAAGGGCGCTGTGTGAATGCAGAGCTTTGAAGTGAGCGAGTGGCTTGTCCATCCGCTCCCACATTCCCACGTGGAGCACCTACCACACGCCAGGGAGGAGAGGGTGCACCCCCTGCCATGTAGGACCTTCAGTGTCACCCTCAGAACCAGAGAGAGGAGTGGGCTGGGGGGAGAGAGAAGATCCCAGCCGAGCCCTGGTCAGCTCAGTCCACAGCTGGGCTGTGATCATGCTCTGAACCTGACCCGAGTGAGGGGGCTGGTCTGGGGGAAGCACTTACCCCACGGTCCTGGCTTGTCTAGGAACACCTTGGGAACACCTCACACCTCCAGCCCAGCACCCATCTTTGTTGAACTCTCCAGACAGCTAAGCATACTCTTCTCAGCCACTGGGCCTCCAAAACAAAATGTGCTTCCAATTTTTTTTTTTTTTTTTTGAAATAGTACCTGGTTCCTAGATGGTAAGTTTCTGGAGAGCAGCCCCTTGACTGCATCCTCTGGTTGTCTCTAGCGCTCAGCACCGACACTTTGTGGCGGGGACCAGAGGAGCTGGGGGGATGCTGAACGACCTGCAGAAGGCAGCTGGCTGAGTGCCGAGGTGGGGAGGGAGGGAGGGAGGGAGGGGCCCGGGATGGATAAGGGCAGATGCCGCAGCTGTGGCCACCCTAACCCCACCACGGCGCTGGCTGCACTGAGCGGGCCGCACGTCTCAGCGCCGTCAGGCTGCCCTCTCCCTGCCAGAGACGGGCTGGGCTGGCACTGCCGTGCAGAGCTCTGGAGGCACACAGCCCACGGCCAGCTGACGCCTGCTTCCTTTCGACGTGTTCATAGTGCCCGGCACTCAAGAACGTGTCCTGGGAGGGCCCCAGTCTCTCTGTGGGGCTTTGCCACTTCCCCTCCTGATTCACTCTGTGCTCATACCAGCTCTCAAAAGGTACACTTCGTCCCTTTTCCCCAGAAATCGAGAGAATCTCCCTATCGTTCAGTGTCCCCAACAGGTTCTCCTGAGGACCTTTAACGTGGGGCTGTGCCTTTGGATTTGGGTCGTTTTCAGTCCCTTTCTGCTTCATTCTGGCTCTTTGTTGTGATCTGGGTGTGTGAGGTTATGAGAACGGGAAGCTCTGGATAAGTGAGGCACCAAACCGGAGGGGAAAGAGCACAGGGTTTTGGAGTCAGTGACCTGGGTTTTTATCCTGGCACTGCTGCTCACCACCTGTGGGGTCTGTCGGATGGGGATCAGACACCCGCCCTCTGGGAGGCCGCCCAGATGGAATGAGATTAGATGATAACATGCCCCCCTGTTGCCTGCACAGATCAGATGCTCAGCTACCGTGATCTCCCTTTCTCTTCTCCTGCCCTCCCAGGATGCCGTTTCTTTCTGTCTCCTGGTGCGCATGCATTTGAACCCCTCTATGCCGCTGATTGCAAATATATTAGTCCTCCTCCTTCATCCTTTGAAAATGCCTTTCTTCCTTCTCCTCATGCACATGGCTTCCATTTCTGTTATAAATCCAATCTCTTTGCTCTAAGCTTTGTGAGTTCCCAGAGAGGCTGTACCGCCATTATCTTAGTACTTCTTGTCCTGTTCCCAGGAAGGGACTGTGTCTGCGAGAAATTATCTGCCTGACGTATGCATGTTTTCTTGTCCACTCACCCCAGCGTCCTCTCCTTGATGCTAAGACCAACGTGGTCTAATCAGAGCCATCCCGAGCCAGCTCCTGGGTCCTCCAAACCTCCAGGATCACAGTCTTTTTGGCCTGGAGGGGGAAAAGAGAGACCACCTAGCCCTACCCGCTCTTACTGCAGATGATGTAGTAAGAAGACCAAGACCCAGGGAGTAGAGAGCCTGGCCCTGGCTCACACTGGGCCAGGGGTTCTCAGCTGTGCCTGCACGTGGGAAGAATAATTTGCTTGAGCCCTCCCCACGACCTTGGTTGGAGAAGGGGTGCAGGGGTGGGAGGGGGGCTGTCGTGCATTATGATTTCTTAAAAACTCCCCGGGTGGTTGTAACATGAGACCAGGGCTGAGAATCAAGAATAAAATGTGTTTCTTGCGTATGTATGTATGAAAAGTATCAAATAACTATCCACAGAAGTCTGTTTCTGAGAAGGGGTAGGGCCTGTCACAGGGAAGGGTCCCAAGATGAGCATACCTCTCTGCAGACCCTGAGCACTTGAATGGGTATTACTAGTCAGTACTTATTTTATTTAGCAACCACATATTTATACAAGATTTGTATAAACACTAGGATGCTATTCCCAATGCTTTAGAAATTACCAACTCATGTCCTCCTCAGAGCATGACTAGGAGAATGGTCCACTATGAGCCCACTTTACAGAGCAGAAGACTGAGGCACAGAGAGGTGAAGTAACTTGCCCAAGGTCACACACTCAGAGAGCGGTGGAGACGCTGCTCTGGTTGGTCCCCAGTCCCTGCTTGTAACCTCTACGCTAAATCGCTTCTCCTCTTCTCAGCCCACACGTGCTCCGACAGCACCTTCAAGCCCAGGCCTTCCTAGAGGAAAGGGTCTACCAGAAGGTGGAACTGAAGCCTTCTGAACTCGGTAATAACAGAGGCTACTTTTGTGGAGCGCCCATGACTTACACACCTTCCCTCACTTAGCCTTTGATGAAACCGTGGTTCAGCAACTTATCTTGGTTAAACAGCTTCAAACCCGGGTCTGACCAACTCCAGTCCATGTGCCCCAGGGATAGTCTGAGGCAGAATTTGTGTACAGAGTCCAGGTTTATCCTAGAAGCCTTATCCTAGGAGCATTTAACATAAAACACCTCCTGGAAATAAGTTCTTGTAAATTAAGTTTTTATAATTTATTTTATTCAAGAAAGACTCTATTCAGCCTGAATCCTGAAACCATGAAGACAGTAGGGATATATAATTTCCTTAACCCAGGTTAACAGGGATTTATTCTTTCACCAGCTGCAGAGATATCAATTACGGAAACAGATACAAATAGCTCTTCGCTTGTGCCCCATACTGCCGCAGCTTCCCCTTCCTGCCTGCACACATGGGCCACCCAGGCCTCGCTGCTCCACTGGCCTGCCCAGCTAATGGGATAGTGACAACCTGCCCGGTCGGACACTAAAGCTTCTTTTTTTTTTTTTTGGCGGCACGCGGGCCACTCACTGTTGTGGCCTCTCCCATTACGGAGCACAGGCTCCGGACACGCAGGCTCAGCAGCCATGGCTCACGGGCCCAGACGCTCCACGGCACGTGGGATCTTCCTGGACCGGGGCACGAACCCGTGTCCCCTGCATCGGCAGGCGGACTCCCAGCCACTGTGCCACCAGGGAAGCCCACTAAAGCTTCTTTTACAGAGAACTTGGCCAATCCAGTTTTCAAGCAGCATGCCTAGGGCTTTAGCAGCCTGCCCGTGGTCTCTGTTCTGTTCTGTTGAGTGCGTGCCACGTGCTCAGTGGTGATGCTGTGGTCCAGAATTTAGTGTACAGCGTGGAGAAGTTATCCAAGAACTGATCACATGTTTCTGACCTAACATGAAAATCCAGTTCACTGTGAGACCTTGCTCAAGTCACTTTCTCTCTTGGCACCTTGGCTGTAAAATGGGGGAGATGAACTAGACCATACTCAGCTCTAATCACCTCTGCTGTGTGACGTCAGGCAGCATCCTAAACTTCTGTGATCCTTATGGTGGTGGAAACATCCTCATTAGAACAAAAAGGAATTACTAAAGGGAGAGCTGGTGTTAAGTGCAGCTGATTGCCTGTTAATCCACTTACAGGGGTGTATGTTTTAAATCCGTTATTGAGGACTGCTACATGCCAGGTGGCTTCCTTGCAGAGTTCATATCGTTTTGACAGTCCTCTTGTTTCAGCCACATTGATGCTGCTGCTCTGACACAAGTGTTTTGAAATGGGAACATTTTGACACAGCCGGGAAAACAAAGCATTACCCCTTCAGCTTTTTAATAAACATTACCAAACAACGTACCCAGGAGATATTTCAGGCTACCTCCCCTCATCCCAGAACTTCCCCATCCCTGACCTCCCCTCTGGCAGGGGCCTCACGGAGGGGAGAGGTTGGGCTCAGGGTGGGCTCCCAGTCAAGCTGGCAAGAAAGGAGACAGGGGCAGTGAGGAGCTGTTGGGAGTGAAGGTCAGTGGAGGTCAGACATGCACGGTTGTGTGTGGGGGGGTCTGCTTCACACAGTGCCTGGTAATTTTCCAAAGCAGTTTTACATTTAAATGTAGCCATTTCAAAACTCTTGCATCAAAACAACTATGTCAAAATGCCCTTCTGTGTCTCAGACAAAGGAAATGAATGCCAGAAAGAGATGAACAAGACAGGGCTTCTGCCCCCAAAAAGCTGAGAGTCACCAGAGGGGAAAGGCGAGAGGGAAAGAGAAGAAAATTACTATTGTACTGCCGGGCAATGTCTGTAATCTCGGAAGGGGCGAGGAGGAAACAAAACAGAGAGAGCCTGACTCTGCCTGGGAGTGGGGAGGGGAGCTGGTGTCTGGGAGCTCAAGGAATATTTATTGAATGATTAGGAAGAGTAAATGTTAATTGAGGGTTTACCTTGTGACAAGCACTGTTATTAGTGCTTTATTTTAGCTCATTTAGTCCTCACAACTACCCAATAAGATGAATATTATTATTATTCCCATTTTATGGATAAGGAGACTGAGGCTTCCAGAAGTCAAGTGAGTGACTTTCCCAAGACCACACAGCTAGTGAGTGGCAGAGACAGAATTGGAAAACAGGCACAGCCACACCTAAGGTTCTGCTCACACCCTTGCACTCTGTGGCCTCTTTGTGAGGGACAGGAGCCTCAGGGTGAAGGGACACAGGTTTTACCATTCATCAGACTGGGGTCCACTCTGTTCTCACCACTTACCACCTGGATGACCTTGGACAAGCTGCTGACCCCAACCATGTCTTCTGTCTTCTTCCTTTGGCGCTCACCCTCCCCAGCACACATCCCTCAATGCCTGTTGGCTGTACTTATTGACTCAATAAATATGCAGTCAGCATGTGTATCTGCAGGTACCATGTTAGACTTGGGTCCACAGCAGTTACTAAGACAAAGTTCCTGCCACCATGGAGCTACCATTTTCATGAGAAGAGACCTGAAGGGTAAGGAGCCAGGTCCACAGAACCCAGGACAGCTCTCTAGACAAGGCGGAGAAGCTAGTTTGAACCCCTGTGTGAAGAGGCGTGAAGAGCTGGTGAGAGAGGGTAGAGGTGAGAGTGGGGTGGGCAGAGGACAGGCAGGTCAGAGCCTAGATTAGCTTCTAGGGCACAAGGGCAGTGGCAACAGAAATATCTCCCTACTGAGTGCCAAAGCGCCTCATCAACTGTAAGATCATGGGGACATGGAAGTTTAGCATAATTGCTCTTATTTTCCCCTCATTACTGACACTTCCTTGCCTTCCATAGTCTGTGTGACCACATCATGGGTGAGGCATGGGTTGGTTCATTTTCTCAGAGCCCGGAACAATCCAGCTTCCCTGGCTCCTCTAAAGATGTTGTGTGGAGAGAAAAAAAAAAATTCACTCTTTAATAGAAATACTTTTCCTTCATTAAATGAAATCTCCAAAGCCCAGTAGCATTTTCGGTGCTTATATGAAGATGCCAGTGGGGATTTGAGATTGAAAGTGGTATTTTTACACCAGTCAATGAAGATCTCAGTAGGAAAGAAAGAATACTCTTCAAATCTAAATTCCTCCAGCACCAGGCAAGACAGATCTTCGGCTCAGGGCCTGGATCACATTACTCCCAGCCCTACCGGGAAACTCTTTTCCTGAAGCATTCCAAGCGCTCATAAATATTGGTTCTGTGTTTGGGGAAATTGTATTAATAGTGTCTTTCCAAGGCTGCAAACCATTCAACTTGAATTTCTGTGTATACCTCAGCTCTGATAACTTTGTACAAAAACTCAGGAATTTGTAGGAGTTTGAGTCAGAAGCAGATGTGTGCATGTGCCTGCCCACGTTTACACGCAGAACAAATCTTTTATCTGGTATAGCTGGGGAATGAGCTTTCCCCCTTGGAGGTGTCAGGAGAAAGACTGGTCTCAGGGGATAGAAAGACTGGATTCAAATTCCAGCGTAACTCTTGCTAGCTGGGTGGCCCTGGGCAAAGCACTTAACCTCAGATTTCTTGTCTGTAATATGAGGAAAACAATACACTTCTCCAGGGGCCTGGATCATAATGGTGAGACCTGGATCATAATGTATGGAAAGTGCCTGGCACACAGGAACGGCTCAAAGCCTGTTCCTTTCAACTACCTCTCAGCTGACGGCTGTACTGTAACCCATTAGCTTCATCAATTTCATGGCAATGATTCTGGTTATCTATTGCTATGTAATAACCTCCCCCACCCCCAAATTTAGAGGTTACAATGACAATTGTCTTGTATTTTGCAGAGACTGTGCAGTCTGACTGCTCCTTTCTGCTCTGTGCTGTCTGGGCCTTCAGCAGGGCCGACTCCAAGGGCTACTGTTACAGATGGAGAAACAGAGATGGGGGCTGTCAGAGGGAAGAGATCCGTCTGGAGCTAGGTAACAAGTTAAGGAAAGCTCTTTCCTGAACACTCCCACTGTGCCAGGTCCTGCAGGGGAGAAAAGACTGAAAGGCACGAACTTTTCAGTTGTTCAGACCCCCAGAGGGCAATAAAGCCACTGGAGGGATTGAATTCACATTCTCAACAGCTGGTTGCGTCGGCCCCTCAGCGACACCAGGCTTGGGAGTCTGGTGAATCTGCCCCTTACTCGCCCTTACCCTGGCTTCCTCCTCAACGAGATAGGGATTCTCTGCCCTCACAGGGTTGAGGGAGGCTTGCCTAGCAGCTAGCAGATGCTCAATACATGGCATTAAAAGAAGGATTCGTTCTCTGCTCTGCCTCTACGCATCTCAGTGCCTGCCCCCATCAGCCCGCATAGCTGGGAGAGGAGGAGAGGCCTCTGCCTGCGACTAGCAGGCAGGCTGAACTCTCTCCTTCCAGCGTGGAAAATCCCCTTACAGAGAAGTCATTTGTCAAAGCCAACCGTTCAGCCGCTTTAATTTACATATTTATCAAGTCTGATTAGAATGTATTGTCTTCGACTCTCATCCTAGCTTTCACCTCTTCTCGCTTTCTCTTTCTGGGGAAACTTTTTGTTGCCCTTGTTGCAAAAGGGCACCTCGTAATTCAATTTGCATTTGCTACTAAGTCTGAAACTGAACCTGGTGAGAAATTTCTGGAGGCTGGGAGAGATGGAAGGCAGAGCACGTGTTAGGAAAAGCCTGGGCACTCAGTTCTAGTCTGATGCACTCGCACAACCAAAGGGCAACAAGTGCTCTACAGTTATTCCACGAGGATTTATTGAGCTCCTTCTGTGTGCTAGGCCCTGGGAATACAGTTTGTGAAAAAGACAGGCAAAGTCATGGCTCTAGTGTTGCTTAGAGTCTAGTGACCTCAGTTTCTGCATCTGTAAGATCAGGCAGTTGGACCAAGTGACTTCTAACGGTCTGCAAGTTCCCGTTTCTGAACACATTCTATATGTCATGTCATGGGCACAGACCCGATGTGTTGTCTCAGTTCTTACAAGACCCCTGTGAGGTTGATCCTCACTTTGCAGGTGAGGAAAGGAACAGTCTCAGAGCTCAGGGTCATGTGTGGCAGGATTTGGTTTTAACCCTTCTTCTGTCCGACTCTACAATTCAAGTTTATTACCGCAAAACCAGGCTTGATTTTTCTAGCCTAGTCTAGTCTTTGAGCCCCTGGATAGCAGGAAGAGTGTCTGCTTCCTCTCTACGTCCCCAGGGGCCAGCCCGAAGTGTGGCACATGGTCAGTGTTAGAAAATACATATAGAATTTAACTAAAAAACAAAGTCCTTCGTCCTCGGCCTTCTTGTCTTTTCGGCCTCGGGTCTGCCCTGCTCTCCTGGGCTGCCTCAGCTGAAGGCTGGTGTAGCAGGTGCTGTGCGCACCACCGCGATCGCCCTTCAGGACCAATTAATTCCCCCAGTTCCCAGCAGTGCTGGTACCTGACAGCTCACAGCTGAGTTTCTCCCTGGAAGCTACGCTCAGCTGAAGGAAGCCGCTTTTCCCGAGGCTCCAGCCCAGGCCTGTGGGCAGCCCACACCCAGTAGCTGGGCCGTGCAGGATACAGAGCCAGCCCCTCACCTGCTGGGACAGCTATGCAGGACCCTCCTGGCCTGGAGCTCCCCAAGGGATTGATTAAAGTCGCTGCTGAGACTGTCCCAACCCTGCTTAACTCACCTCTCGCGAGAGTTGCCGAGAGCAATCCCCGGTAAGGCTTCTGCACGGCAATCTCAGCCTCTCCCAGCCTGTTTCCCAGGAGACCTGACCTCAGTAGGTACCCCGAGAGGGTGGCTGTGATTCTGACTTTCAGCAGGAGCTTGGAGGGTGCTGGGATCAAGACAGGTCGTGGCGGGACGAGCCCTCCTGCCGTCAGCCTACACCCACCCCACCCCCACCCTGGAATGCTGCCTGCCTACCTGCTCCAGGCCCAGAGTCCCGGCCCACACAGGCTCTAGAGGGACCAAGCCCAGCAGGGCAGCCTGGCCGAGGGGCGCTGCCCCTGGGACTGACAAGGTAACGACTGGCCCTAGCCCTCTGTATCTCAGGCCCATCGCCATTCGGCTTCCTTCACAGCCCTGGCAGGCATCCCCTGGGCACTCTCCAGGCACCAGCCTGCAGGGACATCACCCAAGGCAGCCCAGTGACGTGAGAGGCGGCTGCTTGGACGTTGGAGCTCTATGCCCTGGCTTCCAGACCTGGCTTGACCACCCTTCTGCTGTGTAGCCTCCGACAAGTCACTTGTCCCTTCTGGGCCTCTCCCTTCATCTTCACAGTGAGTCCGTTCCACTTGGCGGTTCCTCAGGCTTTGCAGTTCTTCTGGCCTCTAGGAGTCTCCTATAGGTCAGAGGCCTCCTCACTGCTTTTTAAAGCCAAAAAGTGGTTTTAATATGTGGTAGACACATGAGGTATACCAGAGAGGCAGAGGCTCCTTTCCCAAACGCCTGAAATTCCAGAATTAATGCTTCATTTCTTGTCAGGAGCGTTTCTCTGTCAGGAGCACACTCTTTTCAAGAGAAATCTCTTCTCTTCTCCCATCTCATCAAGGGTAGAACATTCATTCCCTAACCTGCAACATGGATGACCGTACCTGGCAGATGTAAGATTTTAGGCCCTGGGAGGTCCAAGCCTCGCTGAGGGAATATGACCCAGAGGGCGACGGGGCGAAGGAGCGGGAGAACTGAAAATAAACTTCGCTAACACTGCTGTTTTCTCGACGTGGGCCGGAGGCTCAGGGGGCAGGTGCTGGGCATTAGGCAGAGCAAATCTGAGCTGCGGCCTTCGGTCCTGCCTGCACGAGGCAGCAAAAGATTTATGAGCGGGGCTTCCCTGGTGGCACAGTGGTTGAGGGTCCACATGCCGATGCAGGGGACGCGGGTTCGTGACCCGGTCCGGGAGGATCCCACATGCCGCGGAGCAGCTGGGCCTGTGAGCCATGGCCGCTGGGCCTGCGCGTCCGGAGCCTGTGCTCCGTGGTGGGGGAGGCCACGGTGGTGAGAGGCCCATGTGCCGCAAAAAAACCACCACAACAACAACAAAAAACAAATTTATGACCACATGAGGGGTCCAGATTGAACTCTGAGTTCAGAGGAGGGTGAGGGCGCTGTGGTCTGGAGGTTTCTGGAAAGGCGTTTTGGAGGGGTTGGTTGAGACAGCACAGTCTAAGAAATTGAAGGTTTGCTTGAGAAGACAGTGACGAGGCCAGTCTGAATAACGTAGCATGTTTTATAGGGGTTTATAGAATAGTCAACCAGGGACTATTTTGCCTCGAGAAGACATGGGATGTTTAGTGATGTCCGAGCTACTTTTGATTGTCATGTGTGGTGGGGGAGGGGTGCTCGGGCAACTGTGGGTAGAAGCTAGAGATTCAGCCTATGGTGTACAACGCAGGGACCCACACAGAGTCCCCCTGCGACTATGTCTATTCCCAGGACTTCTGGCTCGGTAAATGGGACCTGCAATTAACAGGCAAAGCCATGGGGCAGGGGCAGAACATCTCTGACGTAAGGTTTACCTTGTGAGCTGGGCAGCAGCATTCTCATTTTACAGGGAACTGAGGCTCCGAATGTGTAAGGAATTTGCTCAAGGCCTCACAGCCAGTCATCTACGGGTCCTGGATATGAGTACTGGTCTATCTGCCCAGGAAGCCAGCAGGCTTTCCATTTGATCCCCTCAGGGGGCAGAAGAAACACAGGGACCAATGTCCTGCCCAGTGTCCCCCGTCCAGCTCTCCTCTCTCATTGAATTCACCCTCAGTCTCCCGGGCTGAGCCAGCCCTGGGTGTTTTTGCTTTCAGCAAGTCTCATCTCTACCCAGATACATTCACTGGTTCTCCAATGCCTTCAAGAAAGCTCTATCGATGCCTCCTAAACCTATATTTTCTCATAAAATTACGTACAAGAAATCCTGCACCCAGAGCATGTTCTTATATAATTCACAACTCCTATTCCCTCTTTATTGTCAGTATCAACAACAGAGTGATTTCCTCATACTACCTTTAACGTGATGTATTTTGTAGGGAAAACTACAGAATTGTTCTGCTGATGAAATCAGATACAACACAACAGGAACACCAGGGGTGGCCTAGGACCAGTCCTGGATGAATATTAGTTTCTTCCCTCCCCTCTCAGGGGAGGCACAGCCGAGCAGTCTAGAAGGCTAAGTAGGAGTAAGCCAGACAGAGGAACTGGGGGCTGGCATTCTAGACAGAGAGACCAGCACGAAACGCACCCAGGTGTGGAGGTGTGGGGAGAACATTCGTGCTTGCGGAGCTGCCGAGAGTAGCTGAGGCTGGTGCCTGTGGAAGGGGCTGGAGGAGTGAGGGGGCCGCCAGCTACCAGAGACAGGGGCGATGCAGGAGGCTGGGCTTGCCCGGAGGAGGACAGCAGAGCGCTGCCAATGGGTCGTAAGCAGAGCGAGTGGTGTGCTCCCTTTTGCGTTTTGGAAAGGACTCTTTGGTGGCTGGGCACATGATGGGTTGGCAAGGATGGTGCCAACACAGGGAGGCCGGTGACAGGGCTGTTTTGGTCCAGAGCGTGCTGTTGTCGCTTCCAGGATTTCCTTTTCTCCATCTTGCTATAGCAGGTGGACCTGTTCGGGCCCCGGAGTATGACAGGCAAGACTGCAACTGGTCTGGGATGGAAACCAAGAGGAGGGCATTCTCCCGACTTCGTGATGCCTTTGGGGATCATACAGTCAAGAAAATGAAAACGTTTCCTCTGTTAAAAAAAAAATCTTTCTATTATAACATTCCATATTCCCCTCCCAGGTCCCCACCCCTTCTTCCTGCACAGAATACCTCACTCCCTGTGACAAGTTATTGTCAGGAGAGACAGGGCAACGAAACTGACCGTGTGAACTTGCGGGAGAATTTTGTCCTCAGAGGGCCCAGCTGGTGCTCTGTGGGGCCTCTTGGCATCTGGGCTGGTACCTCCACCAACCGTGGGTCCAGTCCATGGACAGTTGACCAGATCGATGGAGGCTCTCCCTCCATCCTGACGCCGAGGTTGTGGCTTTGCTCCTCGCTCACGCTCAGCATCAATAGATGAGATGCAAAGTTTCTTAAGTTCTACAATCAACTAGGGGAAGTGCCGCCATCGCCAGTGGGATTAATTAGTTATCTATTACTCCTAACACATTACACTAGAATTCAGCATTTTGAAAACAACAAACGTTTATTACCTCTTAGTATTGGTGGGTCAGGAATGTGGGAGCAGCTTTGCTGGCTGGCTCTGACCCCGGCTCTCTCATGAGGTTGCGGTAAGCTGTGGGCCAGGGCTGCAGTCATCTGGGGGTGGGACAGTCCTCACCAGGGGGACCTCTCCACAGGCTGCCTGAGTGTCCACAAGTCAAGGCCGCCAGAGTGAGTGATGAGAGAGAGAGAAGAAAGTACATCCACGATGGAAGCCGCTGTCTTTTTATAGCCTAATCTCCAAAGCCAAGCACCATCACCTCTGTAGCAATCTATTTGTTAGGGCAAGTCTCTGAGGCCAGCCCGTGCTGAAGGGGAGGGAGGGAGTTCACCTCTTGGAAAGAGGAGATTAATGAAGAATTTGTGGATGTATTTTTTAAAACCACCACAAGGACCCCATTTAATCTCCAAGAGGTGATATGACACGGTTGTAAAGAGCATATATTTGAGACTCAAAAAGACCTAGGTTTAATCCTGGCTCCCCCAACATTTGCTACTTATGCAGGTTTAGACAAGTCACTTAACCTTGCCAGAACTCAGTTTCCTAAAAAATAGGGGTGAGAATTGTAGATGTTTTTCATTGGGTTGCTGTGAAAATTATGATCATACATGTAAAGTGCCTGGCACGGAGTAAGTGCTGAATAAATACTACTTAGCTGCTATTGGAGCTGGATAATGTCATTGTCCTTCACAAGAGGCAGAGGAGCGTAGAGGAGGAACACAGGTGGAGTCAGACCGCCTGGGTGGGGACTCTGGCTCTGCCAGCCTTTAGCTGTGGGCAAGTCACCATGTCTATTAGCTTTGGTTTTCTGTAAAATGAAGATAATAATAGCTAGTGACTGGCCACCTAATTGGTGCTCAAGAAATATTTTATGAATAAGGAAATGGTGGCTGATAGAGGGACATTATCCCTCTATCAAAGGAGTGCTCGTGTGTGTGTGTGTGTGTGTGTGTGTGTGTGTGTGTGTGTATGAGTTGGGATGCTACACAAAATACATTTGACTGCAAACACCTTCTGTTAACTGGGGAGCCCACTGTGGCTGTCCTGGTTCTACCTGAGGGTGCCCTGTACCCCTGAGTGTGCCTCTCTCCAAGGCCTCCAGCTTTACCCTCCCTTATGTGTTTCTCTTGGGCTCATTGTTCAGCTTCTTTGCCACCCTGGCTTTGTTCAAAGCATACTTCCTTCATCATCCCTGCTGTCTCCACCAAGAATATGTTTAATTGGCTTTGCACGAGTTTGAGGATTCGGTAACAGGATTGGGGTGGGAGTGGAAGTCCCATGTCACACCACCTCAGAGCTGCTACATTACCTTAAACTGATTTTGCAAATGAAAGTGAAAAGCTAAGCAAAGGAGACCCATGCATTTTGCCTAAAGATGATTATAACACTCTTTTACGGCCTCCTAAATGACAAAGCAATTTGTTACCTGCCTGCGTCAACATTTGCTTATATTAGCACCTGAGACGCTTGATTTTTATTAGCCCCACGTTATCATTTTATGAAGACGCAGGGGCTCAGTAAAATGAGTGTGCAAATAGAATGCCCATTTTGCATTTCCCTGTGGTCAGCAGAAATGCTGAATGCAATTGAGTTGATACCAGGTCAGGGGAGACATCCATAAAGATAGCCTTCACTGAGACCTTGGTAATGTCATTTTTCATTTCTACGCTGCTGGGATAGATGGGGTCAGTGTTAGTGTGTTTTAAAAGGGCTTGGTGACATTTTGTTTTTTGTATTTTAAGTGAAAAAGCAATATACATACTAAGACATAGCTCAACTCCCACCAGCAATAAGGGATGAAACCAAACTCCCTTGTGTACATTGTAGATGGAAACGCAGTAGATGTAGAATCTGATACTGCTCTTGGTGGATCCGGGAGGAGACAGACAGGGGAGTGAATGGGGCACTGGGCTGGGACTCTGCCACTACTACTGCATGACCTTGGACATGTCCCCTCCTTCTGTGAGCCTCAGTTCCCTCACCTGTAAGATGGAGTTGATACTGTCCACCTCACAGAGGCATGATGAAGATTAAATAAGATAGTGTGTGTCTAAATTTCTTTATAAACCAGGATCTGTATGAGTATGTTTTACTTATTAATTGAATAGCCAGTTCCTGACCACCTTTCCACACAGAATCCTGGGAAAATCATTAAACATACACCATGAAAGTCACAGTTTCTCCCTTGAGGACCTTGTATTCAGTCCAGGAGATGTTCAGGTATCTAACTTCTCTTTTAAACCATAAACTTCTTAAGAGCAGGTGAGCCTTCTCTCTCTCCCTTTGCTCCTAAAGGCGCTTAGCACAGAACCGAGAACAGAGTGAGTTCTCAAGTATGCATTTTGGCTTCATTATATGTTTTGCTGTCTTATAGGGACCTAATATTAGGGAAGCAGTGACCTCAAAACTGGTCACCCAATAGACCGGGCAAGTCCTAAGCTTTCAGATCCAGGTATAATAGGGTTAATTTTTTTTTTTTTTAAATTTTAGTCTCTGACTTGGTGCATCAATTGTTGGGGTCATGAATCACATTCTCAAATAACCTGTCCTAGCATTTCAGAAGCAGAAAGCCAGTTTAAGATCTCTGCCTCCCCTCTCCATCCAGATTGTCCACTAATGTAGATGGGATCCTTTAATCGAATGCCTCTCGCTGTTCATGTCTGAATTTCCTTCAGGTCATTGTTCTGTTCTGTGTCAATCAGTCCTTCTTCTGCCCATGGCTAAGCACCCTCTTCCTGCCCCTCCTTTCTAGGAATGTCACTCTTGGTTACTGCTTTTGTCTAATAATATATTTGCACAATGCTAAACTTTATTATACAAATGAGACTTCCGTAGAGGCAGCAAAAGCATGGGCTTTGACTTTGGCCCATAATTTTCTACTTCTTTGTATGTCTAATACCTTTTACTGGATGATGAATATTGTGAATTATACATTGTTGAATATCTGGATTTTGTTGTCTTCCTTTAAAGACAGTTGGACTTTATGTAGCAGGCAGTCAATTTTGTTGTTGTTGCTGTTCAGCTTGATCCATCTGAGATTTATTTTAAATTTTTGTTAGAGTGAGTCTTGGGTGGTTTAGCCCCACCACTAAGGCTTGGCTCTTCTGGATTCTCTACCAAATGCCCTGAATGATCAATGCGGACTTCCACTTGGGAGGTGGGAGCTCAAATGATTCCTAGCCCTATGTGAGCCCTGAGAATGTGCAGTTCACAGCTCCCTGGTCGTTTTTTTCATGACATCATGGAGATTCACCCTGTATACGCACATCTTGGGACCCAGCAAAGACTCATGAGGACCCCTTTATGGATTCCTGGAACTCTTTTTCTACAGAGCTTCCTCTTCTCTGAAATATACAGAGTTTCCCCACAACCACCACCTGGTTCAGACTCCCTGAACTTCAATCTCAGTGAGATTTCCATGCTCTGTTGAGGATACCTCTCTCTGCTCTTTGGTCTGGGGTGGGCCTCCAGGCAAAACACCAGGGCACTCATGGGGCATGCCTCATTAGTTTTCCTTTTCTCATGAGTTAGTCTTGCTCATGAGTTAGTCTTGTTCAATGTCTGAAAAGAGTTGTTTTGTATATTTTGTCCAATCTTCTAGTTGCTTAAGGTGAGAGAGAAATCTGGTCCCTCTTACTTCATCAAGGCCAAACAGAACTTGGATTCTAATCTCAGCTCTACCCTATGTAGCTCTGTAGGTAGAACTTGAACAAGTTATATAACCTCTCTGAGCCCCAGTTTCTGTCTCAGTAAAAGAAGTATTAACTGTCATGTTTCTGTAAGGATTATAAATAATGTGTATAATGTGCCGGACACAAAAGGTGCTATTTAAGTGGCAGCTGCTACTATTACTAATATAAATAGCTACCTATTTTACTCCATCAGTTACTAAATTTTTACTGTGTACTAGGCAATATGTAAGCTTGTTAAATTATGACAACAACCCTATGAAGAAACTATCCACATTTATAGATTAACACATTGAAACTCAAAAAGGACACATAACTTGCCTAGTTTCATGGTCAGTGGATCTGGGATTTGACGTTGCTCTTATGACTTCTTCAGATGATTGTAACATTAATATGATCAATTGCACAGAAGAACAGAAATGTAGTTATTTAATATTGGGTGACCAGGAACATAATACAATTAGTGGTTTTAACCCAATGATTTAAGAGATAAATGTAAAGCACCCTTTCCCTGCCCCTCCCACACACATACATAACAACTCCCCATCTCAGCTGTCCTCCTTAGTAACCTACTTCCATTTTATCTTACAGACAACCTTTGGGAGGGGGCAGAGCAAAAGGTGGTATTCATCACAGGACGAATCCACCCAGGGGAAACACCCTCTTCATTTGTGTGTCAAGGTAAGTTGCAAGATCTCATGGGCATCCCGTGTCTCCCCCGCACATCCATCTGGGGCACTGTGATGGCCTCTGGGACAGTATGGTCACATGCAGAGTCCTTATCTTGGATGAGAATTTACTTCACTTCTCAAGAGGCTACACCTGATCTCCATTAGCATTTGTTTCACTAAATGTTCATCGACTACACGTATGCATGGAAGAATGGATGAATGAATGGATGGATGGGTGGATAGACAGATGAATAGGTAGAGTTCTCCTGTATGTGCTAGATTGAGGATGGGAGTCATAGAGTCGTCTGCACTTCCTAGCTTTGTTTTACATGTCTCCAGTGGTTTACAAAAAAATAAATCTGGTCTCCTTCCTCCCATCATCACCACCACCACCACCAACAATAAAAATTCTGGTCCCAGGTCAAATCATATATTGGCAGAAGTGTGGTGGGCTGGGGAAGTAAGAATTGAAAGTTATCTGTTCGTTCAGTCAATAATTCACTTAACAAACAGCTTTTGAAATACTGTACCAACCATGAGAAGGAATGCATGCTTCATATCAGACAACCAGAGGTAAATAAGAGGTAATTTCTCTTCTCAAATGTATCTGTTTGTAATTGAATTTTTATTTATTATTAAGTAGTTAATCCATATAAAATATATAGTCAGCAGTATATATACATGCATGTATATATATACACATATATATTCAATTAGTCAGCAATATAAATATATTCAATAGTGTACAAATAATAATTTAATGAATGCCCAAGTTCCCACCAGCTTAAGAAGCTGAATATTATCTATTCCTTTTAAATCCTGTCTTTCCTTCCCCCTCATACAAATAACCATCAACTTGAATTTTGTATTTGTCCTTCTTAATAGTTTTACTACACATGTAAGCATTCCTGAACAATGTATTTTTTAGTTTTGCATGTTTTTGAACTTTATAAAAATGGTATCATTCTGTATGTGTTGGAACTTGAATAGCTGTCATTCAATTGTTTTCATCATGTATTCTATTCCATGTCTGTCTATACCTCAACTTACCCATCCGTTCTCCTGAAGATGGACCATTAGGTTGTGTACAGTGTATTTTCTTACAGACAATGCTGATACAAATGTGTCCTATTTGTATCCCACAAATGTGATACATAGGTGTCGCCTTGTGGGCCTTGTGCACGTGTGCAGATACTTTTCTAGGGTGTATAACTGTGGAATGCAATTGCTCTGCAAGTGGCTCGGCCACTTCCCAGCAGTTCGGTTTCCTCAAATGTAAAATAAATTATTATATCAATATGTATCTGGGAAGGCTGTTATGAAACTGGCATGAGATGAATGTAAACAAACACCCAGTCCTGTGTCTGGCATACAGCAGGCCCTCAACAGATGTCACCCCCTTCCCCATGGGATCTGAGAAGATGAAGCAGGTAATCTGCTTTGTAAACTCTAAGGCACTCTGCAAACACATATGGGCCTTATTTTCCCCGTTCGTCTCCTTACAAGGCTGTGGTTAGGCACCACTTCCTCCCTCTTGGTTTCAGACACGGAGCCTGAGCTTCAGGGAGAGGAAGTGATTGCCCAAAGACAAGCAGCTCTTCAGAGGCATGGCTGGGGGGTCTCAACTCCCCGCTCCGGCCACCTTAGCTGCCTCCTTGGCATTCTCACTTCCAGCCTCCTTCTTCCCCGCACTGTCCTTGCAGTAACCTCTCGCAGGGCCCTCCTGCTTGGACCAACTTCTTTACTGGCAGCCATCTGTCAGTTACTAAACTTGGCAGCAGCCTGTTCCCCAGCTGATCAGATGCAACTCTTTTGTCCTTATTTGTGAAAAGACAGTAGCCTTACCATCAATACTTCATCCCTGGGAGCCCACACTTCCGTGCCCACCCCGTCTGTGGGCAGCAGACAGAGGGTAGGGTCACTATCCCATTTTACAGAGGAGGCCTGAGGCACAGAGAAGTCGAGAAGCTCCCAGGTGCTCCCTCTGTTGACCCTGGATGGTGCTGAGTTTATCGATAGACTCAGTGCTGTCTATCACTGAGGCTTTCAGTCAATGTTCGCTCCTTGACAGAGGCTTTAATGCCTTCCCACTACCTTCTCAGGATCAACTCCCAACTCCTTGGCATGACACTCACAATTCTCCATGGTGTGGCCCTTGCCAGGGGGCCTTGGCCTCATTATATCCCAGCTCCACACAACTTAATCCCTGGACAGTCTTCTCCCCACCACTGGGCCTTTGCACCTGCTGCCCCTCTGCCTAGGAGGTTTTGTGCCCACTCCCTTCAGCCCCCTGCTTTGTGCCTGCCTTGTGGGTTACCCAGTGGTCATCTTTTTGGCCCTGATCTGTTATGCATTTGATTTATATTTGTTGCTCTCCCTTTAAACCTAGCTGTTTGAGACCCAGGGCTGGATCTCAGAGTGTCATTTTCCACATCTGTAAAACGCGCATTGTCTTGTTCATTTCATGGGGCTGTTGTGAGGAACAAACGCTGTCTTGGCTCTCGGATGCTAAATCTGAGTCCAGAAAGAGGAACCTCCAGTTCACAGAACCAGTAAAGAGAGGAGGGGGCTTTGCGGCTGGGTCTGCCAAGCCTGTGCATGCTCTTTTGCTGGAGGAGGGAGGGGGCCTAGAAGGACTAGAGGGCCAAGCTTCCTGCCTGGAAGAGCAGAGTGTTCTGGCCACCCCACAACAACCAGTACATTTGACATGTGAGACTGGGAGGCTCAGGGGAGAGAGGTGGCTGACCCAGGATCACACAGCTAATTCATGGCGGATGTGACGCCGGGACCCATCTCCCCAGACCTGGTCTTCCTCTGTCCCTATCTCTGTAACTGCCACTTAAGACACACAATTCACCCTTCCTGAGGCAGCTCAAGACAGGCAGGATTCCCCCACTTCGCCAATGAGGAACTGAGGCATGGTCTTCCCCAAGGGCCTCCCAGCCCCCTGGCGACAGCCCAGACCACGGCCCCGTGGGGCTCAGCTAGGGCTTTCTTCCCTAGACCCAGCCCTCAGCTGGATTCCCCTCCCCAGCCCACCTTGTTCTGGGGAGGGCAGGGGGGTGGGTCTAAGGCCTGGAAGATTGATTGCCGAGGTACCTTTGGTTCTGTTAACTCTGTTTCCCCATTAACTGGCTCAGTGACCTTGAGTGGAGGACAAACATTTGGGGCCTGGTCATCCCCATCTGGCTGGGACCTCGGTTCTCACGGCTGAGCTGCTGATGCACCTGCTGCTGGGAGTAGAGTGAAGTCCTGTCGTGGCAGGGCTCTGGCGGGGGTGGCATTCGGCGGTGGGGGGGGGGGGTGCTGTGACTTCCTCAAGGCTCTGCATGTTGGGGAGACGGCTGCTTGTCAGTCACCCTCTACTGCCCCCAACCCCGCTCCTGGCCTCTGGGAGGCCAAACTGTCCTTGTTTTCCAACTACGGTGTGGGAGGTCAAGGTCACTCCCACGTGGCTCTGTAGCAGAGTGTGTGTGAGCTGTTGTCTCTGGGGCTACACCACCTGGATTTGAAGCCCGGCTCCCCCACTTGGTACAGGATGACCTTGGGGATGTCCTGTAACCTCTCCTTGCCTCAGTCCCCTTATCTCAAAAGGAGAATAATAATAGAGATCCTGCCTCATAGGGTTGTTGTGGAGATTAAATGAGTTAATAACCATAAAATACTTAAGATGGTACTTGGAATGCAGTAAGCACTGAAGAAGTGTTATTCGCAGGGGAGGAAGTAGCGTTCATGGAGCATCCGCAGGTGCCCAGGATGGTTCCTCTTATCCTTACTGGGAACCCAAACCCAGGCATGTGACTCCTGTACCACGTGCCCTGCCTTCCTGGCCTCCTTCCCAAGAGAGCCGTTAGCTAAACCCTCCTCGTTTACCCACGTGGGAGACCACGGAGCACGTCAGAAGTTCGGCCGGGACTGCACGTCAGATCTCCGACCTCCGGTTGAGTGAATATTCTTGCGCTGACGCTTTCTGGAGTTGTTGGCGCATGGCTCACTGAAAAGTCCCACCTGCAGAGCGCCTGCCCCTTCAGACCGTTCATAAATGAATCGGTTAAGCCCATGCATATGCCACACGACCGTGGAAGGTGTGCCACCCTCAGGAGACAGCAGGGGCGTGTGCATCGCTGAGGCTTTAGACTTGAGCAGCCCTGAGTCGGAATCCTACCACTTCACCTCCGCTCTGGGGACCCTCGCTCGGCAAGTCCTCAACTCTCGCAGCCTGTTTCTCTGCCTATAAAATGCGGCAGCAACGTGGTCCTCCAGGAGCTGCTGTGAGGATTCAGGGAGCCCTGCTCAACGTGCCAAGGGGCCCACCAGGCCCTCCCTCTGGGAGCTCACTCTTCCGGGGTGTCCTGTGCGGGCAGGGAGAGGAGGCGGGGAATACACACACACACACTCACAACCACCAGGACACCAGGACCCAGCACAACCCAGCATTTCCCACAGTGAGGTGGTGACCGATGCCCCTTTCTCCCTCCCCTCCCCAACTCTGTTTTCCTCTCTCCCTCACCTGTTCTCCATCTTCCCCTTCCCCCTCTCTCCCATACAGCCTCACAGATGCCTGAAACCGGATCCCTAAGGGGTTGTCACGGGGCCTTTTGCTTCCCCAGACTTGTCCTTCCATTTGTGAAATGGGCAGCGTTGGGGATAAGAGGGTAAGAACTTAGATTCTGTGAACTTCACTCTCTTCAGGGCGAGACTGCCTGTGATTCCATAATTCGGGGCCCTTGGGCTCAGCTGAGGGCAGACAGGGGCCTGGTACACGGTCAGGGTGGGGTCTAGAGTGGCTCCTGCCACGTGACCCACATTCTGAGCCCAGCAGAGACCCCAGCCGACTGTCTTGCTTCAAGCCTGGGCTCTTCCCATTGCACTGTATTCTGCCTATTAGCCGGAAACAGCAACAGTAAACCTTATACAGAACTCTCTAGAGAAAAATCATGTGAGCATATATGCAAATCATCCTGCACATCACATGCAAATAGACTCCTGGCTCTTTCCATCTTGGCTTTGTGGAAAGGGCACCACTCTGAAGCCAGTAGAACTGGACCTGAATCCCAGCCAGGCCCCTGTGAGACACTCAGCAAGTGTCTCACCCTCACTTTGTTTCCCTGTCTGCAAAACAGAGCCAGTGTAATTACAGGTCAACCCATCACTGGTCCATATTTTATTCATTCCTTTCTCATATATCTATTGAGGACTTTCCAGGCCCCAGTGCTGAGCTAGGCACTGACAAAATCATCGTAAAAATGTAGAGCTGTCCTTGCCCTCCTGGAGCTCACAGGCTGGAGAGAAAACAGATTTGCACAGCGGATGCAAGCCTCAATCCCCCAAACTCAGAGGTACTGGAAATATGACTTTCCTTACTTTTCTAAAACTGAACTCAGTTTCCATTTTGAGGCACCATTCTGCCAGGGGCCAGAAACTTAATCTCAGTCATTTTGGTGTCACCTTTCCCCAAGATTGTGTGATTTAAGCCAAGATTATTGATGCTCCTGGGGGTGGTAGACAAATAGTCTTGTCATCAGTGTCATCATCTATCCACACGGCTTCCCCTCCATCAGCGGCTTCCCCGTGACTCTCTGGGCTTTGGTCACTGCAGAGCCCCTGCAGGTCACCACCATGTCAGACCCTGCCTCCTGACTGCAGGCCTCTTTTATGTTTGCTGGCACTTTGCTAGGTCTGTGCCCCTATTGCCACCTTGTCACCCTTCGGGACATCTGTCCATTATTATAACTTCCCTCCAAACCACATTCCATGCTGTAGCCAGGGGAAACTCTCCAAAGCCCAGATCTGACCCTAACCTTGCAATGGCTCTCCTGTGCCCTTTATATTCTTCAGCAGGACTAACAAGTCCCCACTTACCTCTCCCGCTTCTCTCTCAACATCCTCCCACCCTCACACCTTCAACCAAACCAAATAAGAGCAATGAGTAAACAACAGACTTCCTATGTGCCAGACACTTTGCTAACATTAACTCACTGAGATCCTCACAATAACTCACATGGTAGTTATTATTATTATTTTCTTCGTAACTGAAGAGGAAACTGAGGAACCAAGAGCTTAAGACCACACAGCTAGTCCAGTTTCAGAGTCTGTGCCTTTCTTTCTTTCTTTCTTTCTTCCTTCCTTCCTTCCTTCCTTCCTTCCTTCCTTCCTTTCTTTTTGGCTGCGTTAGGTCTTCGTTGCTGCGCACAGGTTTTCTCTAGCTGCGGCAAGCGGAGGCTACTCTTTGTTGCAGTACGCGGGCTTTTCTTTGCGGCGTGCAATCTTCTCATTGCGGTGGCTTCTCTTGTTGCAGAGCATGGGCTCTAGGCATGTGGGCTTAGTAGTTGTGGTGCACGGGCTTAGTTGCTCCGCGTCATGTGGGATCTTCCCGGACAAGGGACCGAACCCGTGTCCCCTGCACTGGCAGGCAGATTCTTAACCACTGCACCACCGGGGAAGTCCCTCAGAGTCTGTGCCTTTAATTACAAAGCTATGCCCCCTGGAATTGAAGAGCTCTAGCAAACAGGCTGTCTTCTTTCTCACCTCCCAGCCTTTGTGTAAGACCCTCCCTCCCTGGGACACTGTCCCCTGGCACCCCTTTCATCTGGCTCACTCTACTCATCCTTTAAGTTGCCATGGCCTCTTCCTGACCCCCAGGCTGGGTCAGGAGTCCCCTGAGTTCCCAGAGCTCCCTGTGCTGTTCCCACCAGAGCCTTTGCCAGTGGGTACAGTGGGGGCTGCTTTCTCTCCATGCACCCTTTGAGCAGGAACCTCTCACGCATCTTGGAATGCCAAGCTCATGGCAGGGACCTGGCCCTGCGAATGTTTGTGCAATGAGTGATTATCAGCACAACTAACCCTCTACAGTAAGTCCCCTACATATGAATGAGTTCCATTCTGAGAGTACGTTCGTAAGTCCAATTTGTTCATAAGTCCAACAAAATTAGCCTAGGTACCCAACTGGCACAATTGGGTACAATTGGCCATAGAGTACTGTACTATAATAGGTTTATAATACTTTTCACACAAATAATACATAACAAACAAATGCAAAAAATAAAGAAAACATTTTAAATCTTACAGTACAGTACCTTGAAAAGTACAGTAGTGCAGTACAACATCTGGCATACAGGGACTGGCACTGAGTGAACAGGCAAGAAGAGTTACTGACTGGAGGAGGGAGAGGAGGTGGGAGATAGTAGAGCTGAAGGATCGTCAGCGATAGGACACGGAGGGCGAGCTGCAATGTCACTCATGCCTGACGCTGATGGCACAGGTTCTGGTTCCTTGCTGGATTCAATTCTATCTACCCTCTTGAAAAAATGATCCAGTGATGTCTGGGTAGTAGCTCTTTTTCTTCTCATCATAGATGACATGGTAGCATTGGATTGCATTCTGAACTGTTGCTGCAACCTTCATGTACCATTCTACATTCAGGTCCTGTGCCTCGGAAACTAACAGTGCCTCCTCAAATAAAGAAAATCCCCTTGCCATTTCTTGTGTCATGCATCTCTTCAGTTCTTCAGTTACTTCTTCTTCCTCTTGTCTCTCTTTGTCCTTTCTGTGGGCCTCCAGTTCCATCAGGTCTTCATTAGTAAGCTCCTCATGTTACACAGCAAGTTCAATGAAGTCATCCTCTTGCAAATCTAGCCTGAAATAAAGATACTGTACTACCGTACTCTATACAGTACTGTACAGTAGAGTATACAAAAGCATAACTACTTGTAGAGGATGCATGCACATGACAGTGTGCACGTGAACTAACTTATGTGATTGGACATTTGAACGCACGTTCGCATCTTTGAAAGTTCGCAACTTGAAAGTTCGAATGTAGGGGACTTACCGTACTTTGTTAAGGTTGAATGAATTCCTGGGACCAATCTATCAATAGGCATTTATTAGGCACCTGCTGTGTGCCTCGCGCTGAACCAAGTATACTGGGAGAGATAACAGTAATGGATGTTCAGTTGTGGTTTGCCTGGCGAGGGTCATCGTGGCCAGGCGAGGTTGGCAGGGCAGTGAGGTCTGCCGCCCAGCTTTCACTTCAGATCCTCTGCCACTTTTCCTTCTTCTCCTCCAGCCTCGCTAGCCTCCAGCCCTGCTTTCTTCCACCTTCCTGATTACATCGGTTCAAAGGAAAGGACCTGCAAACTTGTTTACTTAAGGGACAGAGACTGATTTTAAGGGGGTGGATTATGTCTCCCAGCAGGAGAGAGATGATTCTCCTCACTTAACAGATGAGAATTCTGCTACTCTGGGGGAGAGGAATGAAGTAGATGGAATCATAGGCTGTTGGTGTGGGTTGCATCCTTGGGAACCCCTGGATTCTTTCTTCTAAATTTATCAATGAACCAAAACTAGAACCGCAGTTCTCTAACTGCTGGTTTGTTGGCTTCTCCATTTGAGTATCCTTGTCCCCAAATCCCATAGTCAGTCAGCTTCACAGACAAGGACTCCTGGTTCTAAACTGCATTCTACTGTTTTAGTACTCCACTGCCTTTCAATCTTTGATCTGCGTGAGTTTATGAGAGCACATCACAGTGTTCAGGCGCTGTGCCAGGCAGTCAAAAGGCAGGGGTTCTAACACTGTCCCACATCAGTCTTCCAGATTCAGTGTTGTTACCTCTGTATCAAGACGAGGAAACTGGTCAGAGAAAGCTAACAACCGGTGAAGAGTCACAGGCAGGTCCCCAGGTCCACACGCTCTCTGCTTCCTCGGTCCATGCCGTGCTTGGGCCCATAGTGAGGGATGGCATTTCCTCTCCACTCAGACTTTCTCCGACATTCCTCCTCATACTTCTCTTCACTTACCACCCCCTCCCACACCAAATACAAGTGGAAGATCTCCTCCTAGTTTCCTGATCAATAGGAAAGACTCCTGTTGAACAGTATCTGACCTCAAGCCAAGAAATGAGTCTAAAACCTCTACTTTCCCTGCCCCATACTCACTCTGGGTGGCTGCAGCCTCCGGTCTGGCTTTGTTTCCTCTCATCCTTTTATTAGCTGCCTCATCGGCAGCCCAATTAACCTGCTCATCTGTGAAGGAGGATGGCTCACAATGAGCTCCTCCGTTTCCAGAAGCCATCCTCTGAGGCAGCACGGCCAGGCCCTGAGCACAGGCTGGCTCCTTGACGGAGGGCTGCCCCAGGAGCCAGGGTCAATTAGTGGACAGATTAAGCAATTACTAGCCCCTAACAAGGGTGCCTGGCATCATTACCCTGCCTGTTTACTGGCAAACTGCAGCTTTCATACGAAGACCAACAAATAAATTAGGGCATCTGGTCGACTGCCGCTTCGGCGGCGAAGTAAATGATGTCCAACTGGCTCTCGGCTGCCCGTGGATTCTCAGCCCCGGCCTAATGAAAAGCCCAAGATGTCCCTCACTGGCCATGGCAGCTCTGAATGTGCCTCTGAGCGACTTCTCATTCCAAGGGCTAAGTGCCTGCCGCTGGGCCTGTGGCTCGTTCTTAGTTACCCCGCTGCTTCCTCCTGTCTGGCTGTCAAAACCTACTTCTCTTTCAGGGCCCAGCTCAAAAGCTTCTTTCTCCTTGATGCCTTTCCTGCTCTCTCCAGCAGGAGAGGAGTTCTCCTTCTGTACTTTGGGAGGGTTTTGGACTCTCCTATCTCTTCCCAGCATTACAGGAATTTCATGGAATGCCAGAGCTCCATTTAGCCTACTTTTCTCGGGTCTCTGATGAATAAGTAGAAATGTGGAGAAAAGGAGGGACAAGGCAAGGACTCAGTTCTTGTTTTCTCACCCGCTCTCCTGTAGATATATGTGGGCCATCGCCAGGATATCAACGACAGCAGTGACAGAGTCAGGTTTGCCCTTCAGGACAATCCCTCTGGCTATAGTGATGAGGGCTCATTCTAGAGGTGGCTGCTGTCACCTAAGTCAGATGTGGTTGTTCTCATCCAGGCCAAGTATGATGGTGGCTTAGAATAGAAGAGAGGCAGAGGGATGGAGATGAGGGGCAGATTTGCTAGCTTCAAGGAAGAGACTTGGAGACCCCCTGAATGTGGGAGGCGGGTCATGGAGAATTCAACTCTTCTAAATCTGGTGGCCTGAAGGCGAGGTAGTTGTTGGTGCCAGTGAAAAGCAGAGAGGGCAGCCAGCCCCCGAGTGTGGGAACAGAGGACCCTCAAAGTGGGGAAAGGAGCAGGCTTGGGGACATTGACAAAACCTCCCTGTCCTCTTGTGACTTCTCCTTTGTGTTTCCTGGTGCGCCCATCAGCCGCTTGAGGACTGAGACCCCTAAGGTCCCTGACTCCATCGTCATCCAATCTGATGGCAGCCTTTAGCCAACAGCGCGTCCATTAGGGAGCAGCTCTAAAGTTATTGTTTAGAGTTATCCTGCCTCTCCCCCATCTCTGTCTGTCAAGACACAGGGGCCCCTCCAAGGCACAGCTCATATGCTGTCTTTTCCTGGAGGCCCACCCTGTGCTCTTTAGCAAGACATGCTCTCCCCCAGCCCATGAACTTCAATATTACATCTTGAACTGTCTCTTGGAAACAGAGATATTATTTGTAAAATTCACTGGGCAACACCTAGTCCACAGCCGTACATTCACAGTGGCTAACAACATAGGCCCAAATCACCTGTTGAGCTGTGTTTTCCCAGCCGAGGGAAATGTGCTCCTCCTTCCTGAAACACTTTGAGGTTAACCCAGGTGCTTCTCTTTCTCCAGGGATCATTGACTTCCTCATAAGCCAGCACCCTATTGCTCGTGCCCTACGGGAACACCTGGTCTTCAAGATTGCACCCATGCTCAACCCTGATGGCGTCTACCTGGGCAATTACAGGTGAGGGACGGGAGAGAATGCTTGGATGGTGGTGTGGAAGCAGGAAGAAAAAGGGGATAGGTTTCTGAGGAAGAATTTTCAGACGACCCATGAGTTCATTAGAGGAAGTTTCACTCTGGTCCTTGAGAATATGACTAATGGGCCTTGGCTGTTTCGTTCACAGTCACCTGAGGTCACTTGCTGGAGTTTTCTGGGCAGCTTGCCGGACCAGGAATCAGGGAACTTAATATCAGTTTTGGCACCTACTTCCTGCGTAACCTTGGGGAATTCACTTTCCCTCTCTGATGCATTGCAGTTTCTCTTGCATAATTAAGACAATAATTACTTACCTGGCAGGGCACTTGTGAGCATCAAAGGAAAAGGTGGCAATGAACGTGCTTTGCAGAATATCATATGGTGGTGATAAGGGTTACTGTTTTGTTTCCGGGTTTCTTCTTGGAGATTATTAATGAACGAGAGTAGCAACCCAGACCACGTGAACGGCATTTTGATTTGGTGTGGGCATACCGGCTAGCCCCACACTCACTCAGGCACTCACATCTTGAGCTCTTTCTCCTGGCTTAGCACCATAATTTACAGCTGAAAATTCCACTACCCGGGGAACCATCTGCTGAGAGAACATTGAATCCTCTGAGAGTGTTATTACCCTTATTTCACGGTTGAGGCAACAGACTGGCCCAAAGTCATACAACCAGTAAATCATTGACTGTCTAACTTCACTGCCTAAATTATACAGCTTGAGAGTTGATTAGTCCCACAACTCTCAAAGTAACATTCAAACTCCCCGGCTTTGACACAAAGTTCTGTGTGACCTGGTGCCTCACCTCCCACCCTCTGGTCATAGAACTGTTGCTCTGCTCACTCTAAGGGAGGCCTGGTTCCTTACACAGGTCCTGTTGGTGCCTGATACCTTACCTTCATAAAGACCCTCTGTCCAGAACCTCCTGGTCCCTTCCTCATTTCACTAACCCTTCCTCACAGCTCAGCTCATGCCTCTTCTTCTAGAAAACATTCTGCAAACCCCCAAACAGAATTGGTCCTTCCCTTCTCTGAGCTCCCACAGGCCTGGCTACCGAACATGTCTTATCCTATTGCATGGACCCCACTGGTCCTAAAGTCACCGGAGGGAAAGCACTGAGCCTTAATGGTCCTTGTGTCCCCGGTGCCTGTCAGCAGGGATCAGCACATAGTAGATGCTCAAAAAGAATTTGGTGGATATGAGAGAAGGAAAGGGATGACTTTACTGAGGAAGGCGCTGAGGCTCAGGTATGAGATGGGACTTGCCCAAGTTCAGTGGCAGAGCTCAGACCAGAACCCACATTGCCTGACATCCCATCAGGCCCATTTTAAACAGAGCTGGTTTCATGCTTTCCCAGAATGTGACAGTTGGGTCCACAGGGGCTTCCCAGTACCCCTGGGTATGAGTTAGAGAGAACCCATGGGATGCATGATGCCTTAATTAAAGACAGTTTTGCTTCCTCTCTTAACTGGCTCAAGCGATGGCTCATTAGCCCTGGCAGGTTTTATGGCTGCGGCAGGCCTGGGAGCAGTGCCTTCCCACCTTCGCTGGACAGAATACACTGTTAGTGATAATGTTGGTGGAAGGACCATTTGATTGATGTTAACGTTTATGTTTAATTACAAGAGCGGCCGTGGTCAGAGAGAGGTCAGGACTGTTCACTACACACACTTATTTATGTCATCATCTGCTGTCCCGGGATGACCAGTTGGAAAGAGGTCTGTGACCTTGGCCAAAATGCCTCCCCTCCCTGGGCTTCAGATGGCCAGGGGGCTGGTGCTGGGAAGCTGGCTGCTTCCTACATGCCCTCAAGCTGTCCAAATTTTGTGATTTGGGGATTTCAGGATAAAAGAGCTCCACTCCTCAGAAACGGTTCTGTACCGAAGTTTAAAAGCCCCGCGTTCTCCTAGTGAGAATGTGTGATTCTCGTTATGAGAGTTGAAGAAAATCTCTAACCACAGGCATTAGTCCTGTTGCTAAAATAGCTGAGTAGCAACAAAGAGCCTAGCATGAGCATTCACCATTCAAGTCTGGGAGAATGTAAAAAATAGTGACCAAGACTCCAGATGGATAACTTCAAGGTGCCTTAGAGGTCCTGTAGGCCAGCCCCAGCACGGTGTCCCGTGGTTTGGCTGGGACTTGTCCAGGCATCATGGGGGAAGAAAGATTTGGAGTTCAAGTGAATTTGGGAAACACAGAGTTAAGCAAAATTAAACAAGTTCTTTCACAATAAGACTTTTCAACAGGAATCCCAAGAGGGGAATATAGTGTCCAGTGTTGCCCAAAGGAACCCTTTTCCTAAAGAGCTCGCTACCCCTCCAGCCCATCACCCGCTCCACCACTACCCTGTCCCCAGAGGCTCAGGGTTTCTGAAACCCAATCTGGGAAAGGCCACTACGAGAATTCCGCTTGCCACCCAGCACCGTGTGTCAGGCGTTCACACACTTATTTGATCCTCATAGCAACTCTATGGAGGAGGGTCTCTGAAGCTTTCTCTGCTCGCAGATAATAAAAACCTAGTCCGATTAGCGTGAGTACAGGAGGAAAAGCCAGAGGGAGTCGGGGGGAGGAGCGAAGGACAGAAGGCGGCCAGTGGGAAGGAAGGATGCTTGTCAGAACCTCCGGGCAGCACACAGAACCCCACTCACAGACCGCCTCGCAGCACTGGGGTCAGCCCCACCTCCATCACGTGCTCCCTGACCTTCACTCTCTACACCTCCCCTCAGGACGTGCAGTCTCTCAAGCCTCAGTGACGTTGAATAAATAACCTGCCTTAAGTCGTGTGGCCTGTGAGGAGTGGGCAGGGGTGCAGGCGTGCCCCAGCCGAGCTGTGCTCCTGGGCTGTCCTATACCAGCTGCTGGCATCACACACGCCAGACCCAGTGGAGAGCCGCAGACAGGCCTGTCCTGCAGGCGCCTCTTCTCCCCCGACCCCGCTTCCTCTTCCTCCTTCTGCTTCCTCCACATTAAGGAACCATATAATCTAGTCTAGGAAGGAGAGTAAGACTTCCCAGATTTGATCACGCAAAGCTTTTATTTAATAATACAAGTACCGGGCTTCCTTGGCGGTGCAGTGGTTGAGAGTCCGCCTGCCGATGCAGGGGACGCGGGTTCGTGCCCCGGTCCAGGAGGATCCCACATGCCGCGGAGTGACTGGGCCCGTGAGCCATGGCCGCTGAGCCTGCGCGTCCGGAGCCTGTGCTCCGCAACGGGAGAGGCCACAGCAGGGAGAGGCCCGCATACAGCAAAAAAAAAAATAATAATAATAATAATACAAGTACCTATTCCATGGTATTTATAGTAGAATAGACAAGGTGCACTCTAGCAGTTAATGGCCGATGATGGCAGCTGTCCCATGAGAGAGAATGCATTTTACGTAAGAGAGCAGCAGTGTTTACTTACTACACTACTGTACGTGCTCCCAGACTCCGGCTTATGGGAGGAGTAGAGAGGGCCAAAGTTACAGCAACCACAGTGCACTCTCCAGGTGCCCTCTAGGACAGTTAGATGGTGTAACGGTAGAAACAATGATACTACGGCATCTAATAAAAACACAGAACGACTATACCCTCGTCTCACGTACTACACTCCAGCAACACTGGCCATTTTTTTCAGTTCAGGCCTGAGGTTTAATGCCACTCACAGAAAGGCCTGCCTAGATTCTCCAAAATAAATTCGGTCTCCCATTACACTCTTTCAGAGCACTCTGTACCGTCCTTTCAGAGCCCTGGCCCCAATTCGTAATCACGTGACTACCTATTTAATGACTGTCTCCACCTCTAGAGGATAAACTCTGTGAAGTCAGGACTTCATCCCCAAAGCCTGGCGTGGTGCCCAGCATAGAACTGGCCTTTGATATATATTATCTGAATGAATACGTACACACCACAGCAGTGTTTCGCAACTGTGCCATGGCACGGAGCTCCAGTCCCCAGGCAAAGTAGTCATCGCCACACGCCGTCAGCTCCCAACCCTTTAATTTCAGCAACACGGCCTCCTAACCCCAGTTGTTTTGATTTTATGCTGTTGTGATATAAATACTATGATGAGCTGCTGTAGTGATTTAGAGAACTCTGGGTTCAGAGGCACACTTCGTTATTGTATATTACATCCAAAAACCACCTTTCATCATTACCGTGACTCTCTGAGAAAGTCAGTTTTTATTGTACCCATTTGAGCAAAAGGGAAACCAAGTCTGCAGAGGTGAAGAGCCCGTTCAAGGTCCTATGGTGTGTCCAGGACTCTCCACACTCCCAGACACTGCCTGTGCCTTACAAGCTGGAGGTGGAAGCAGAGAACTAGCAGTCTAACTTTCCCCGCTCTCCTGAGTCTTCTAGTCTTGGGGCAAGACACTTCTCTCCCCTGGCCTCAGTGTCCCCCTGCCCTGTTGGAAGAGGAAAATGAAGTGAAAGGCACGCTTCGTCATTTAGAAGTACTAGGGAGAGGCTCTGTCAAGAATGGTACAGCGGGGCTTCCCTGGTGGCGCAGTGGTTGAGAGTCCACCTGCCGATGCAGGGGATATGGGATCGTGCCCCGGTCTGGGAGGATCCCACATGCCGCGGAGCTGCTGGGCCCGTGAGCCATGGCTGCTGAGCCTGCACGTCCGGAGCCTGTGCTCCGCACGGGAGAGGCCACAGCAGTGAGAGGCCCGCGTACCACAAAAAAATAATAATAATAATAATAAAAAAAAAGAATGGTACAGCTATAGCATGGATGAACCTTGGGGACATTATGCTAAGTGTAATAAGCCAGACACAAAAAGACAGATTTTTTGATTCCACTAATATGAAGTACTTAGAGTAGTCAAAATCATAGAGACAGAAAGTAGAATGGTGATTTCCAGGGGCTGGGTTGAGGAGCGGGGAAGAGAGTTACTGTTCAATGGGTATAGAGTTTTGGTTTTACAAGATGGAAAGAGTTTTGGAGATGGTTGCACAACATTATGAATACTTAATACCACTGAATTGTACACTTAAAAATGATGAAAATGGTAAATTTTATGTTATGTGCATTTTATCACAATAAAAAAATAATGGTATGACTTATCAATGCAATTTGAGCATCTTTGGAGAGTTCTAGGGGTATCTCAGGGCTAGGAGCTTTAAGGGATGAACGCTGTAACTTCAGGTGTCAGAGAGCCGAGAGCTACAAGGCAGTGGTTGGAAGGTCTTTGGGGTCGGGGGTGATGGGCCGAGTCAGGCTATGGCGGCTGGCGATTCTCACTGTGCTGCAGTAGGTGTGGCTGGTCCCACACAGTGCGATTCTTGCTCTCTCTCTCTCTGCCACGTTCTCCTCCCCATCACTTCCTTTACAGAGAAGACAACCTCCATCCCCACCTGTACCCCGCTGCGCCTGTGTGATGTGCGAGGTGCCTTGCATTTGGAAAACAGACTCTTCATCTCCATATGACAATATGAAACTCTGCATCGGGTTTGCCTTTCTTAATTAGGTGCTTGTCATTGTGTATTCCATAGAGCCACGTATAAGTAAATAGTCATAGACCTTTGAATAAATTTATTGGTTTTATTTATGTTTTTGGGCATAAAAATCTATAATTACCAGGTACAGGCTCCCTATAACCGGTATTTAATGACAATTACTTTTTGTTACCATAGAAATGAGTCCAAAGTAGTTACCCATAATTTCTCATTTCCCAAACCTCACACACGCTGAATTGCAATATTACCATAGTAATTGCCTATCAGTCATCGTAAAATACGCAGTTACCCAAAGGATAGCAGGATGCTGTGGAATTTCTCATTGTGGGGAAGCCTCAGTGCTTCTTGGGAGTGTGGAGGTGGGGGAGAGGAGTAGACCTCCATGGGTGGTGTAGAAATGATTCAGCTTTATCGCATGACACTGCAGACCCTGTGGAGGAAACGGATGCTGCTACGACCCGCAGACTCGCAACGCATCATGCCTCTCCGCCCTGGTGAGCCTCACGTAGCAAAGAATGCTCCAGCGCAGTAAATCCAGTTTAACTAAGGTTTGTCGGGGGCCTGCTGAGTGTCGGTCCCTGTGCTACGCCTTAGGGAAGCAGATGGAAATCAGAGGCGGTCCTTGGCAATAAGAAGCCCAGTGTTTGTACTAGAGGCGTGAGTGTGAGGCTGGGGAGGCCGAGGCATAATCAGAGCTAATGTCTAAGTGCCTACTAACCACACATTATACATATCATCTCCTCTGACCTCACAACAGCCCTGAGGTGGAGGTAGTATTATGGCCCCTTTTTAATTAGAAAAGCAAATTGAGGCCCAGAAACACCAAGGAACTTGCCCCACGTCCCCCAGCAGGAAGGTTACGAATCCAGGCAGGCCAACCCTGGCCTGCTACAGATTCATCCCCCTGCTACACTGTATCCTGAAAGCAGGGAGTGCTTCCTTCTGCCTGGGGGTGACGAGGGCGGGTTTTTGAAGGGCGGATGGTATATAGGAGTTCACCAGACATAAAAGGAGATAAGGAGAGATTTGCACAGCAAACATCATTAAGTATGGCAGAGGGTGAAACATCAGAGGAAGTATTTCCAACACGCACACATACATGCACACACACAGACACACACACAGATACACACAGATATACACACCACACGAGACACATACACACACTCACCCACAGACATTGGAACTGACCAACCTTGCCCACCTCAACATCCAAACGGGGAAACATTTTTAACTGTCCAAAATAGAATAGAACATAAAATTAGCTGTGTAAAATACATGTCAATATCCTATTTGTTCTTTGACAGCATAAAACTGCATTTTTCATCAACTAGAAATGGAAACAGAGATCCACTGCAAGTTGCCTCACCAGGCGATATCTGCCAGCCCCTTCTCACTGTGCCTCCTTCCCCACCCAGGCCTCGTGTCCCCCCTTGCTGCCTCTCCGTAGCCTCATCAGCCTTGGAGTGGGATGGGAGCTCAAAGACCTTTGTCCAGTGCCCTGCCCAGGGCAGGGAAACCTTAAGAAGTGCTGCACTGCTGACAGCTCTGACTGTTAGGGGGTGTTTATGTCCAGGCTAAACCTGATAGCCCATCACCTCTGCTTTCTACCCCTGAAAGATTAGTCAGGTCCAGTCCATCTTTTACATAGTAGCCCTTCAGCTGTTTGAGGATTGTGTGTCCCCACTCCTCACTCACTCTACCCCTGCCAGCACCTGTTCTCCAGCCTGAACATCCCCAAAGCCTTACAAATTTTCATATGTAATCTGAAATCCATTCCTCTCCCCGTCCCTACAGCTGTGCTCTGAACATACTCCGGATGTTTGTCGTGGTCTGTATTTGCAGCATGGGGTCCAGGATGGGACAGTTATAATGATGAGAATGATGACGGTGATGATGGTGGTGATGACATTGATGATGACGATGACAGTGGTGCTGATGTTTTTGATGATGATGATAGTGGTGGTGGTTATGATGACATTGATGATGACGATGACAGTGGTGCTGATGTTTTTGATGATGATGATAGTGGTGGTGGTGATGATGATGACTAGTTAACATCTGTTGAACGTCCTGGGCCTGACCCTGTTCTGGGTGTTTTGCATGGATTGTTTAATTCTCAGAACAACTCTCATTATTCTCATTTTACAGATGAGGAGACTGTGAGGAGACTGAGGCATAGGTAGATTAGGTAACTCCCTTAAGTTCATAGAGCTAGCTAGTGGCATAGGAGAAGGAAGGGACCACCACAGCCTAATTCTGGGGATGTATTTCTCCTGGCACAGCCTACATGCCCATCGCTATCTGACACTGAGCTCTCGTCAACCTAAATCTTTCCACTTGCATTCCTGCTAAGTCACAGCCCTCACCCCCCCCACCCCACCTCCTCTGAGAACCTTACAAGGAGGCATGGACTGGGCAGAAAGCATGCTGCCTTTTTGAACAAAGAGGAAACCAGGCCACAGAGAGGCTAAGTAACTTGCTCAAGGTCACACAGGGAGTGAGCCACATAGTTATTTAAGATGAAACGCAAGTGACGCAGGGGCCAGACAAAGCCTTACCTCCCAGAGCCTCTCTCCCGCTTTATGTAACCTGCGTGATGTTTCTACAGAGGCTGAAAGGACACTGGGGCAGGCAGCGTAATCAGGTGTCTAACCCACGAGTGCACACGGCTAAAACCAATTATTCAAATGAGCTTCCCAGCCAGGTTCCTCAGAAAAGGCCAGATGGCTAGATGTCTACGGAGGCAGTTCCCCATCTCTGTCCCCGCAAGCAGCTGAATAGCCTTTCAAAGTTAGAGTTGATAGTGAGTTGATTTTAATAACTGATTCTACAGTGAAGACAGGCCTCTGAGGAGACAGTAAGCCAGAATTAGTGGCTGGGGAGTCCGGAGGAGCAAAACAATATGATAGAATCAAGAACTTTATCGTTCCCGGTCTTAGTTCCTAAACCGCTGCTGGAATAGTGTCAGTTCTCTATGTGCGATCCTTCCGGGGCTCCCCATTGACCATCAGAAGCAGCCTATCCTCTTTAGCCTGGTCTTCAAGGCGGACACAGCATCCAGGAAGCTCCTCCTCCTTCATCTCCCACTGTCCGCCTTGCCCTGTGCGCAAACGCTCACTCGGCACACACTTCGTCCTGAGCATCCCCAGGGATCTGAGGTGGGCTTGGCCACGTGCTTGCCCTCAAGGAAGAGGCGCTGGTGAGATGACTCCTGAGAGGAGAGTGGGAGTTAGTTGGGTGAAGAGATGAGCAACACATTCTCTACCAAAGGAATAATAATGTTAAATAACAACAGTGATGATAACAATGCAAACATTAATGGAATTATACAAGCTGTCGGACCCTACTCTAATAGTTGCTTTTTTTTGTTGTTTTGTTTTTTTACATCTTTATTGGAGTATAACTGCTTTACAATGGTGTGTTATTTTCTGCTTTATAACAAAGTGAATCAGTTATACATATACATATATCCCCATATCTCCTCCCTCTTGCATCTCCCTCACTCCCACCCTCCCTATGCCACCCCTCCAGGTGGTCACAAAGTACCGAGCTGATCTCCCTGTGCTATGCGGCTGCTTCCCACTAGCTATCTACCTTACGTTTGTTAGTGTATATATGTCCATGCCTCTCTCTTGCCCTGTCACAGCTCACCCTTCCCCCTCCCCATATCCTCAAGTCCGTTCTCCAGTAGGTCTGTGTCTTTATTCCTGTCTTACCCCTAGGTTCTTCATGACAATTTTTTTCTTAAATTCCATATATATGTGTTAGCATACGGTATTTGTCTTTCTCTTTCTGACTTACTTCACTCTGTGTGACAGACTCTAGGTCCATCCACCTCATTACAAATAACTCAATTTCGTTTCTTTTTATGGCTGAGTAATATTCCATTGTATATATGTGCCACATCTTCTTTATCCGTTCATCCGATGATGGGCACTTAGGTTGTTTCCATCTCCGGGCTATTGTAAGTAGAGCTGCAATGAACATTTTGGTACATGACTCTTTTTGAATTATGGTTTTCTCAGGGTATATGCCCAGGAGTGGGATTGCTGGGTCGTATGGTCGTTCTATTTGTAGCTTTTTAAGGAACCTCCATACTGTTCTCCATAGTGGCTGTACCAATTCACATTCCCACCAGCAGTGCAAGAGGGTTCCCTTTTCTCCACACCCTCTCCAGCATTTACTGCCTCTAGATTTTTTGATGATGGCCATTCTGACCGGTGTGAGATGATAGCTCATTGTAGTCTAATAGTTGTTAATGTATTATTCCCATTGGACATGTAGGGGTCATAACTCATCATGCTCTTTCTCCCACTCTCAGCCTACTTCCACCAATGTAGGAGGAGATACAGGGGTCAGAAAGATAGAGGTCAGAATATTAGCTTTATTATTGAAAAAAGCAGAATTTGCAAGGCATGGCTTATATCTGTGACCAAAATTGACCTCCTTATACGTCACCCCAAAATTCAACTTCCCCACCAGCCACAAGCTGAGTGGGAAGGAAGCTGCCTCCCAGAAGACACACCGAGTGGAGGAGAGGAGGACAGAACGGACCCTCCCTGCAGGGTCACAGATCCAAACAAGCTGTGCCAGGAGGGCCAGGCCCAACAGTCTCTGCTCCTTGTATCAGGTTGACCCGTCAGATAAGTTCCATCCCCTCCCTTGGGAAGAGGATGCGAGGGGATGGAGATGAAGAGCCATTCTCCTGATTCCTGGGGACTAAAAGTCCCCATTGGGATTGAAAGCAAACTATGAAACTTCATGAAACTATGAAGTAGGTTCTAATATTATCCTCAGTTTACAGACAAGGAAATTGAAGCACATAGAGCAGTGAACTCACTTGCCCAAGGTCCCATGTGAGGGAGATCCAGGAGTCAAAACCAGAGAGCTGACTCGAAGCCCAAGTGCTCAGCCTCTGAGCCCTGCTGCCTGAACCCCGAGTGAACAGGAGCCCTGAGCCCACTACCAGGTGGTCTGGCGTGGCTAGTGCACATGGTCAGGACTGCAGCCTATGGTGCAGGTTCACACACTCCACAAAGGCTAAGAGAGGAGATGGAGGCTGACGAGCCTTGCCACTTGGAGATGTTGCACCAGCCCGCAGAAGGGTGTGCCTTTTTGTAACTAGCTCATAGGACATATAATGTGCAAGCCTTGCATGGTGTACAGGTTGGGGGACATGATGCAAGAAGCTTAAGGAATAAGTTGGGACTAGTTTGTGGAGGACCCTGAGTGTCATAGCAAGATGAAACCATAAGACCAGCTAACACGTGTATAGCGCTTATGTCAAGCAAGACGGTGTCCCCAGCATTTACACGGCTGATCTCATTTCATCCCTTTAACAACCCTCTGAGGTAGGCGGAATCCACATTTTGCAGATCAGGGCTGAGGCACAGAGAGGTTAAGCCACCAGCTAATCCACGGGCCCTCCAGGGTCTTACCCAGGCAGTGTGGCTCTGGAGTCCACACTCACAACCTACGCCGCTTCTCAGGCTCCGACCAGGTGGGCAAGGGTCTCGCCAGCGCCCAGATCTGTGAAGACCTAAAGGACTTGTCTTTCCCTTATGCTTCCTCTGCCTCTTTTCATTAAAGGAATGGAAATAGCCTTCCTAGCCCCAAGGGCCAGTACTGTACACTCCTTTAGAAAACGTGCCCCCTTGGGCCTTTAAAATGGTTCTTTTTACTCTTTGTAAGTGTTCTTACAGAGAAAAAAATAATCCAGTAGTTCTGGAATGGACTTTCAACTCTATCCTTACATAGCTGTGTGACCTTGGCCTCACTTTCCCCATCTTTGAAATGGGGAGATTGGGTTTTATGGAATCTTGGGTCCTTCCATTCGGTGACTGGCTCTCAAAATGGCTTTAAGCCTCAGGGTGGAAATCCCCCCAAGCCCGGGTGTTTGTTGCTGACCAGCAGGAGCCGGAAAGGAGGGGGCTGAATCCCGGAGCACACAGTCTCCACGGGAAGGGAGAGGGCGCTCCAATGACGGTTCTCCTTGTCCACCAGGAATAAGCTCCAGGAGAAAAGGCCCCAGGGAGTCTAGTGGTAGAGATGACCCCTTCCCCAGGTGTGGTCTCATCACCCCCTTCCCCAATCCTACCACCTTGCCAGAAGGACCACCACGACAGGGTCAAGACCACCACTACAGGGTCAAGACCATGCTGATCCTTGGAGGTCGGAACCCTGAGTGCTCATCCTGGCTCTGCTATGAACCTTGGGCACGTCCAGGGCCTCCTCCCATGGACATGCAATTTGTGCACTGCACAAAGGCTCCTGGTCAGGGGGTCAAGGTGGGCTGCGACTCTGCTCCAGACCCCACGTCTGGCCAGAACAAGTGACATCATTTTGTACTTCACCCACCCAGAAGGGGCACCTGTTTCTAAATTGTCAGCCTGGCGCAGGGCGGCGGTGGGGGAGGGGGGCACCTTTTGTCAATTTGCATAAAGGTACCTTTTGTGCTAGGTCCTATTTGAGAGCCAGTTTCCCCATTTAAAAATTAAGGGTGTTGGGACTTCCCTGGTGGTGCAGTGGTTAAGAATCTGCCTGCCAATGCAGGGGACACGGGTTCGAGCCCTGGCCCTGGAAGATCCCACATGCCGCGGAGCAACTAAGCCCATGCGCCACAACTACTGAGCCTGTTTTCTAGAGCCTGAGAGCCACAACTACTGAAGCCCACCTGCCTAAAGCCCGTGTTCCGCAACAGGAGAAGCCACCGCAATGAGAAGCCCACACACCACAACGCAGAGTAGCCCCCGCTGCCAGAACTAGAAAAAGCCCGCACGCAACAACAAAGACCCAACGCAGCCAAAAATAAATAAATTTATTAAAAAAAAAAATTAAGGGTGTGGCATCCACCCCTCACCTCACATGAGTCCCTCTATCAGGCCCTGAGCTGACACCCAGGGCTGCTAAGAGAGAATAGAGTGATGGTTAAGAGCATCGGCTTTAGAGCTGGGCACGCCAGGTTCAAGTCCTGCCTCTGTCCCTGGTCCTTGCTGAGCTAGGGGCAAATTACTTAACCTTTCTGTTTATTTCCATTTCTTCAGTTAACTGCGAGTTGGCTGTGTACCTGACACTGGGCTAACACTGAAGACTGGATGGCAAATGAAATTGATTTAGTCTCTGCCCTCCCAGTGCTTTTAGGTCTTTGAGCAAAACATGAATTTGTCCAAGGTCATAAAACTACGCAGTGGTCGATCTGGGACTCAAACCCAAATCCTTCTGAATTGGAACCTATGTAATTATTCATCCTCCTTCTCTGCCTCCACAGCCTGGGTCATATCCTTGCTGCGATCATCTAAGAAGGAATGTGAGGGAAATGCTTTAAATATCTCGGTGGTGGTGATGGGGAGGTGATTGTTATAATTATCCCTTGTGTGTGTGTTTGAGACAAAGGACACTGCCCGCTCCCCTCTGTCTCCACCACAGCAGAGCCCAGCCCACCTGCTAAGCATTTTGCAGGAGCTGTTGATGACAGCTTGTCTGGCATCCTGACACCGGCCAATCAATAGAGCTGAAAGGTGCCTCAGGCCAAGGGCAATTGAATCCCAACCTCTTAGTGGCATTAAATAAAGCAATATTTATTTTGCTTTTGGTGCAAATATACTTAATCCAATGCAGCTCATTGATAATGCTGAAAAACTGCTGCGTTTGAGGGACGATTGCATGTGTGCCCCATACATCTCCACTTGTCAACGCCACCCTTCCAGGAGCACACAGCCCTGCCGTGCTCAGGACAAGACTGACCTGGAGGCAGCAAACTGCCTTTTTCTCTACCCTTTAGAGGATATGAAAAGGAAATCACAAGGAGGGGAGTTAAAATCATTGCTCTCATTCCAGTTGCCATTATTGCAACGGGAATGAGGCACAATGCCCTTCACAAGATGGAGCTATTTATTTGCCATTTAAATAATGTTCTCTGGAACCATGTATCCCTGCCATTGGGCAGAAGAGAAGGAGAGAAATACTGGAAGAGCAGACAGAGGAGTAGCCTAGCAACTGGATCACATAGCCTCCTTGATGGCTGGGGGGACCCCAAAGGGTCACTGGGTTCAGTAAGACCTGGGTTTGAATCCCAGCTCTATATTCTAGTAGCTGTCAAGTGACCTTCTCAAAGTCACATCTCTCTTGGATTTTATTTGCTCATTTATAAAATGGGGATAAATACTACCTACCTCACTTGGCTATTGTGAGAGTGTCTAGCATGTAACAAGTGCTTAAATACTTTTCAAAATATGTCTTCAAGTAATTATCTAAACCTTGTTTACAAACCTTCAGGGTATTTGTTCATGCACTTGTGCATCTATTCAATAATCTATTTATGCAATAGATATATTGAACCTTCTCAGCACCTCAGTCTATAGTAGGGAAGTTGGAGTGGAGGTAGGCAAGATGACACAGACATATTCCCTGGCCTCATTGGGCTCACCGTTTGGAAGAAGAAAGAAAAGATACTCAAGAGTATCTCCAACTCAAGAGGAAGAAGTTATATATAAACTTGACTTTCATAAATTTGGATTTTCTAGAATGGTCCTAATGTCAAATATTCAAGATTCTTGGTACCATAGATAGCCCCACTCATGTCAGAACATGGGTCCTGATTTTGAGCTCATGCAGAAATTTTACCTTGAAAATAAATAGCAGAATAGTGGAGGACCAAGGAGACACAGGCCCAGAGCAGAGACCCCAGATTTCATACTAAGGGACCCTAAAGTGGCAACCATAGGGGTGAGAGCCGGGCATCTGGAGGTCATCTTGTCCATTCCCCTGTCTTTAGGCAGCTGAAACCACTGAAGAGTAAGAACCTGCACCAGCAGTACCTTCCCAGTGCCTATAGCCCAGGGAAGGACACAGCACAAAACACAAGCATAACACTGTTAGAAATACATAGAATTTCCAAGCTCTCTACTTCCCTCACTTCGCACATACCATGAACTCTGCCTGGCATGCTCTCTCATGTCTTGACTTTGGCAAACTCCCATCTTCTCTTCAAAGCTCTGAGCAATGTGAGAGCTCCTAGAGGCAAGGACTGGGTCTGATGCAAATCTCAAATGTTGGAAAATGCATGTAATTAATGTTAAGATATTGGTAACGCTTAACTATTTGGCATTTCTTTTAAAAACTGTATCAATCGTTTTTCTAGAATATTTTGTTCTCCTTGTATTTCAACTTCACTTTATTCAAAACGTATGCTTCCTCCAAGTCCCTAACATTGGAGGTAAAGTCCAATTATTGATGCTTTTGAATCACTTAATGAGAGAGCTGGAAGAGTCCTCCATGAGTGAAGTATAACACCCTCGTTTTACAGAGAAGAGCATGGAGCCCAGGGGAGGGAGGTGACTTTCCCAAGATGATATAGATATTAGAGGTGAGGGCTGTCCCCCAGCCCCTAGCCAGGGCTCCTGCAACTTTACTAAGACGTTTTCTTCAATAAATAGCACTCTTTCTACTGATAGACTGGTTGCCAATAGAAGCAGTCTTTAAAAATCATCTCAGAAAAACCCAGCACAGGTACTACTGATTTCAGAGTTCCGCAAATGCTTTAGCTTCTGAAGAGCTCCAGGATTCTTGGGGATTGAGCTGTCTTTGAATCACCAGCCATACTCTGCTTTCATCTGTAGGCTGGATCAAGGAGTGGATCTTTCAGGATCTCTCACCAATAACACTTTTCCTTCAGTTTCAAATCTCACTTTTTTGAATCAGAGAGGCTTCCTGGAAGCAGTATGGCCAGGTGTGAAGACCATGGAGCCCAGGGCCAGGACACCTGGATTCCAGTCTGGACCCTGTGGAGTACAGGTTAGGCGACCTTGGAGGAATGGCTTACCTTACCCTCTCTGGCCCTCAATGCTCCCACTTGAAAAACGCAATCCACCTGTGTGGCTGGATGGTTGTGAGAACCGTATCATATGAGATAGGAAAATGCTTGGGAAAGAATGAAATGTTCATTCAACAACTAAGTCTTTAACGTCTACTGTAGTCCAGGCTCTTTGTCAGGCACAGGAGTACAAACACAAATAAGACATCATCCTTGCACTTGAGGAATTCATGGTCCAGTGGGGAAGACAGACTCAATAATTACTCTATCTTGTGCTGTAGCCACTCCGATGTGGGAGCAGTGGATGCCAGGAGCAGAGGAAAAGCACCCATCCCACATTTGCGGAGAGGAAGTCAGCAAGCCTTCCTGGAGTAGAAGATATTTAGGTTTAGACAATTTCAACGATACCACAGTCACCACCACTGCCACTGCCATCACTGGCTACCATTTATTCAATATTCATTCTGTCTGAGGATTCTGCTGGGCCATTTACAGACACTAGTTCACGTATGCAATCCAGAAGGTCGAGGATGTTATCCTCATTTTACATATGATAAAACGGAAGCCCAGAGGGGTTTTAAAAAAAGAAATTTTAAAAAGGTCACATAGCTGGTAAGGAGTACAGCCAAAACTTAAGCCTAACTGACTCCCAAAGCTTCTGGCCTTCCCAACGTAGCCTCATTGCTCTGTGTGACTCCGTGGGGAAAGACTGAGACTGATGGGTGAAGTCACCAGAAGACAAATTTCAGCTAAAGAGAAGGAAGACTTTCTTAACAGAGCTGTCCAAGAATTGGATAAGCTGCCTGGGGAGGTGGTGAGTACCAGGTCCTGGAGGTGTCATGGAACAGCCTGGTGACTCGGCCAAGACTTTGTTGAGGACATTCTTGTTTGGAAGAGGGAGAGGTAGGTAAGCTAACCATCTCAAAGGATACAGTTTATGATTAAGTCCTGTCATCAACGACAATGTTCCCTTCCAAATTTTTAGATGCTCAGTGCGGGCTGGAAGAGCTCTCTGGGAACAGCACCCAGACCAATGGTTTTGTCTCCTTGGTAACCAGCCATCGGGAAGTGGGCAATATAGGGGCCTGCTGGAATTTTCTATAAATTAGCCCACAGAGCCATATGGTTAGGGATGCTCTCAGTTAAAGAAACAGGAACTGACTCCGCCACTTAAGCAAAAATGGAATTTATAGGAAGGGGCTTACAGAATGAAGCAGAAGCTGGAAGACCAGACTTGGAAAACAACTAATTAACAGAGTAGCTCTGGAGGGCAGAAAAATTGGCTGTTGGCAGGAATAATCTATCTCTCTTCCACGGTAGCACTGCTGTATGACCCAGCTCCCAGCGTGGCATCACCTAGTCCAAATTTAAGTGCTGGACAGAAGTAGCTGTTGCCTGAGTCTGGGTTTCCTGCCGCTGCCCTGGACGCCAAGTCATTGGGCCCATCTCTCTTCTGGGGTAAGAGAAAAGGCACCGCCACCGTGTCATCATCTTTTAATGATGGAGGAGCGAACTCTCCCTAATGCTGCCCCATCTAATCACAGAGTTAGATGCTAGGAATTCCCCAAAGAAAATGGGCAAATGCCTACTACATTAAGAGGGAACAGAGCATGGATGTGAACTTAGATCTGCCTGATTTCCAGACTGGGGAGAAAGCCAGGAGGTCATCCCTGACCACTGCTGTCTGCTGCCCACTCCAGCCCCTGATGGACCACAGACCGATTAGTCTGTGCCACTTATATAGCATGTAGCACAAAACAATGATAAAGTACAAGGAAACAACAACATAACATTTTTGATCTGCTATTATGTGCCAGAACGTGTGCTAACTTAAGCTTGTCCTCACTTAATCCTCATAACATGGTCCTGGATTATAAATGTACGTAAGCCTGTGAGCAGATCTTCTTTCTCCTGTTAGACTATGTTTCTTGTGAGCACGGAATATCAGACTGCTTGTAAACCGATCCTGACATCACCCCTTCTCTCAAGCAAGTTGTTTATAACCCTCTGTGCTTCAGTTTCCACATCTGCAAAATGGGACTAATAATAGTACCTCCCTCATAAGGTTGACATAGATAAAGTATTTCACACTTAGTAAAGTACTTAATTCTTGGGACAAAGTAATGTCTGCTGACTGTGACCCCTTGACTGTGGTGATGATGCTGTTGTAACCTGCATATGACTGTTTCTGTCCCCACTCCGCCATCAGTGAGAAGCCAACACCAGCCCCCAATTCATCTAAGTATAGCAATGCAAAGACGAAACAGTGAACCTCCATGCCGGACATTCGAGGCCCTTACATTTCCCCTCCCACTCCCTTTACAGCTCACCATCACCACCTCTTCACTACATACATACATAGTACTCTGTGATTCAGTCAAATCAAATTGTCCACCATTCCCCCAATAGCCGGGGTGGCTTCACAGTTCCCTTTTTGCTTACACTTTTCCTTCTGCCCCCAACACCTGGAAAAATTCTATTCATTCAGCAAGACCCAACTCAAATGGTTTTTCCTCAGTGAAGCCTTTCCCTATGTGTCCCCACGAAACATCAGTTATTCTCCCACAGGGTTCCCAGCCAGCTTACTTTAAGTGATGGAGGAAATTATTATTATTTACTCCCCAGCAACACCCCAACCACCTTGAAGGAGGGGTCCTCGGTAGAATCCTTTATTTTTCTGAGTAAGATGAGCAGTGGGGATGTAAATGTAACAAGCTGAGAGGGGGTTGAGTTTTATTACTTAAGGAAATAGAGGGGTTGGGAAAATAAGTAGGGATGGGTAAAATAGTAAAATAAGATGGGATGGAAGGGATAGAAAAGAAAAGGGGGACAATTTGGGCCAAGAAGGGGGGAACAATTTGGCAAAAAGTTCATCAGTTTTGAATCTGGTTAAAAATCTGTGAAGAGCAGAATTTTATCCTATAGGTGATGGAGAATCATAGATGAATCTTTTTTTTTTTTTTTTTTTTTTTTTTTTTGCGGTACACGGACCTCTCACTGTTGTGGCCTCTCCCGTTGCGGAGCACAGGCTCCGGACGCGCAGGCTCAGCGGCCATGGCTCACAGGCCCAGCCGCTCCGTGGCATGTGGGATCCTCCCGGACCGGGGCACGAACCCGTGTCCCCTGCATCGGCAGGCGGACTCTCAACCACTGCACCACCAGGGAAGCCCCCATAGCTGAATCTTGATCAAGAAGGCAAGATTGTCAGATCTGTGTGGGAGACATTCTGGGGACAGGAAGAGGATGGATGCGGTGGTTTGAGTTGTGCGCAAGAACAGGGTTTCTGGAGTTGTCCCTCAGCCTGGGCTGGCCTGGAGAAAGCCTACAGTGTGCAAAGGCCCAGCAGAGGGAAGCGGGGGCCCAGAGACCTGGGGGTGGTGCATCTTTCCAAGGACAAGCAAGGCTTTGAGTCCATCTGGAGGAAAAAAGGGAAGGAAGAGGGATAGGAGGAGACCAGAGGTCACGGTCCCACTTGCCCTGGTGAAGTAATTAATGTGCCCATGGGAAATTGTGGAGAAGGTGGGAAGGGTAGCCCTCACTGAGCAGGTGACCTGTGAGCAAAGACTGGCACTAAGTGAGAACGAATCACTCGGCTACCTGGAGGAAGAGGCTTCCAGGCAGAGGGGACAGCCTGTACGAGAGCCCCTGGGCTGGAAGCACTCAGTTTGTTGGAGGAACAGTAAGAGGCCAGAACCTGGCACAGAAGAAGCAGGAGTGACCGTGTTAGGAGCTGAAGTGAGAGAAGATAACGGGTGGACCACATGGGCACTTGTAGCTGGTGGTAAGGGCTTTGGTTCTTACTCTGCATCTAGCAGAGAACCATTTGAGCAGAGAAGGGACACCATCAGACATGTTTTAATAGGATCACCCTGGGTGTTGTGTGGAAAAGGGGGAGGGTATGTAGGGTGAGAGGTGGGGTAGGATGATGCAAGGGTGGAAACAAGACCAGGTAAGAGATTATTACAGTACTCCGGACCTTGGTCCAAGCTCAAGGTGATAGCCGTGGAGGTGATAAAAAGTGCTGGGTTCTGAGTATATTTTGAAGGTAGACACAATGGATTGGCTGTGGGTGTGAGACAGAGAGGAACAGTGGGGAAAGCGATGGTTTAGGCCTGAGCCTTCCTTCTGGCCCTGTATTGGAGATGCGCATGCGTCTGTGGTCTCATGGACACTGAAGTGAGACTGCTCCGCAGAAATATGTTTGAACCTCTCCGTGACTCAGTTTCTTCTTCCGTAAAGGAGGAATTATAATAATAGTGACCTCATAGGGTTGTTGAAAGTGCCTGAATTAACACGTGTTAAATGCTCAGCACTGTCTCTGGCAAAAAACAAACAAACAAACATGTGCTAGGTAAGTGACATAATGACTGCTCCTGTACTGACTCTGACTCTGGGTACTGCCTAGGTGCTCTCTGATGGGGTTCGACCTCAACCGTCACTGGCTGGATCCCTCTCCATGGGCCCACCCCACCCTGCATGGGGTGAAACAGCTCATCATTCAGATGTACAACGACCCAGTGAGTACCTGAACCCCCTCTGCAGCTGCTGGTCTTATGGCTTGATCTGGGAAAGGGCAGTGTTGTACTGGGAAAGCCCACTAGGACCTGCAAAGTAGGAATTCAGGGCCAAAACCCGGGAGGGACTAGGCCTGCTGGTCTCTTCTCTGACTTGGACAAGTGCCTCCCCACCCCTCATGAATACTGGCTTCAGTTGTGGAGATCTCGTGGGGTGGAGGAAATATACTAGAGCACATTTATCAGGGCTCTTGGGTTACAAGCGAAAGAAATACAACTTGAACCAGTTTACACAGAATAGAGAAGTTTTTAGAAGAGTCCCAGAGCCTCCTATACAGTTGAAGACTGTAGCTGGCCTCCTGCATCTCTAGGGAGCTTGTGTCAACTGTCACATCCAGTGGTCCCCCCACTAGAGAGTGACTCACTCTCATATTCTAGTTCCAGTTCCAGGAGGGACTGGAGTTCCTCTGGGCAGGAACTGGAGGACACGGCCACCTCTGGGCAGGGCAACTGTGGCCCAAGAGGCAAGGATATGTAAGGACAGGACAGCCTCGCTGGAATCATGTAGTTGACCTTGGGGTGTGTGATGGTAGTGATGAATCTGCTCCTTGAGAAGAGGGCCTGCTATTCCAGAAAGAAGGGGAATGGGGATGTCCACACTGAGTTTGCTCACAGGGATATGACTTTGTGAGAAATAGGAGAAGACATTGGCGTTTCATAGCTTAGAGAAGAAAGGAGGCCGACCACCATCATTCTGTCTGAAGAGTTGTGAAGGAGGATAGTCAGACATCTTCCAGGGGGAGGCCAAAGCAAGAGGTAAGGTCGATAGAGAAATAAAACTCCTTAACCATTAGAGCTGCCTGAGGATGGAGGGGGTGTGTGACCTGTGAACTTGGCCTTACTAAAAGTGTTCAACTTGAAGCTAAATGACACTGGCAAAAATAGTGCATGGAGGAGACTCAATTGTTTGGAAGACATTATAGTGCGACTACGTCTGAGTGAGTCTCTTCCAACATTGATTGTAAGGTCGGATCTTAACAGACGGCACCGCGAAACAGAGGAAAGCTTCAAGTGAGCTTCATGAGGGAGCGCTCCCGGGCGAGGTTCACTGGTCCGAGAGAAAGGGACCAGAGAAGTCGCCCCTGGGTGAGGGTCAGGCAAGATTTTATAGGGGAAGAAGGGAAAGGGGTGTGGTGAATCCGGGAGGGCGCAGGGTATTCCTTATTTGGTGGTCTTTTCGGGTATCCTGGGGGACCGTTAGTCCCGCCCCTCAAAAGGCTGGAAGGCTGGGCTGGGTTCAAAGTCCCCAGGTCAGTTCCTGGAACTGGGTGGTCCGGAATGTCTCCAGGGCAGTTTCTGGAACCGGGTGGTCTGGAGAATTTCGGTCTGATGCAACCTGTGAATCTGATTGTGTTCCCCTGCCTCGGGCCAGTTGGCCTTACATTGATGATTGTGATTTATGACCCCTTGACTGCCATCAGGTGAGAGACAGTGATTGCTAACACAGCAAAAGTCCCAGAGTTGGGGTATTTCAATGATGCACCTGTGTACCTCATTCTACTCACTCTCTTTGAAGATACCAACAAGAATATCCTAAATTAAGGAGCAGTATGTATTGACCAGGCAGAATTGTGTACATAAAAACAAATGTATATATTAGAGCAAAGGATTAATGAAAAAGTAAGAAAGACCTTAGGTGCAAAGTAGTTAACTCAACTGCCATTTTTATCTTCCTCTGTGATCTTTGCTTCCCTAGGTCTTTTTATAACCCACTTGCTGTCAGGGCTTACGTAGCCATAGCTTTAGTATATCTGCTTCCTTCTCCAATTCATCCCTCCTTGTCTACAAAAGAAGGTGTTAGCTATACTCTCCAAACCCCGTTATTACCCTGAACTTTTGATCCATCCTGACCACCTTTTCTGGCAGAGAAATGCTGCTTCTGAATTGCTCAGGAGGTGTCTGTTGTCAGCTGGGTTCCGTCCCCCAGACCTCGGTGTTAACTGTAGTTTCCCTGATAGAATCATGACACCTCCTTCTTCTGCCACCTTCTTATTAAAAGAGGACAGACAGCCCCTACCTTTTTTTCTGATCTGGCTGATAATAGCTATTCAATAACTCTTTGTTGAGTTGCATTGGATTGAACATGGCAAATCCTGTTATGCCCACTGTAACATGGTTTATAGATACAAAAGAGCTATTTACAGAGGGGACAACGAGGCACGATCAAAGAAAAGACACGAGGCAGGAGAAGTGACAGAGTGGGGGCCTCAGAAAAAAGTGGTGTTTTAGGTGAATCCCCGAGGAGAGAACGGGGGGAGGAACAGAAGGGAGGGCGTCAAGTTTGCTAAAGAGAAGAGGCATCAGCCTGCCGTTGCCATCATCAATCTGAAGTCATTGATTTGCTCCCAGGCAACTGGGCACTCGATCCTGTTACAGAATACAGATCAGGCAAGGCCGAGCTTCAGAGGGATTAGGATATCTTTGTGCTATGACCAGATGGATCATCACCTGGTTGGACCTTGGTAAACACACTAGGATGCTGAGCGAGTTGTGGGAGCTGCCTTCTTCCCGAAAGCCCACTCCTTTACGCCCCCAGCAAGGATGTAGAACACTAACATCAGAGCCAAGCTGACCTGGACCAGGACCCTGGATCCCTCCGTCTCTTCCTCTCTTCCCCGCCCCCCTGCCCAGAATCTTACTCCATTCTTTCCTTCCTTTTTCCACAAATATTTATCAGGTAGTTTCTAACTACCAGGCATTGTAGTCGTAATAGTGAACAAAACCCTAACTCTTACAATCTAGTGGGAGAATAAGCATTAAACAAGTAAATACTGATAAATATAGACTTACAAGTTGCGTCAAGGGTTACCAAAAGAATGTACAAAGTGTGATCTGTAGAAAGGATGGTTGAAAGTTTCGGCTTGCCCAGGGCAGTTCTGGTTTATACCCATTGTCCTGGAGTATTTATCAATGGTACGTACTTCCACTCTTAAAAGCGTCCCTGTTTGGATGACTAATTACACTATCTCTCTACCTAAAAACTCTGTGAGGGACTTTCCTGGTGGTCCAGTGGGTAAGACTCCGTTCTCCCAGTGCAGGGGGCTCGGGTTTGATCCCTGGTCAGGGAACTAGATCCCACGTGCATGCCACAACTAAGAGTTCTCATGCTGAAACTAAGAAGCCTGCATGCTGCAACTAAGAGTTTGCATGCCACAACTAAAGATCCCACAGGCTGCAACAAAGATCCCATGTGCCGCAACTAAGACCTGGTGCAGCCAAAATACATAATTTTTTTTTTTTTTTAAAGGAAGAAACATCAGAGGTGTTTAAAAAAAAGCTATGTGAAAGCACCTAACACAATACCGGGTGTGTACAAGATCCTCAACAAACATTATTTGTATCCCATTCAAATTCACATTTAACTTCGAGAGTCAATGTGCCCAGATGTAAACACCGCAGTGCCCCAGGCATCTGCCCTAATAGCGTTTCTACCCTGGACCTTCACCATCACAGACATCATCAGAATCGCTCAACCCCAGAGCTATCTAAACTGCCAGGACAGCTTCTGACCTTGTTTCTAAATGCCCACAGCCTCACACCTTCCATCCTGGTGGCCTTCTGCATACAGGATCAGCAGGCAGAGAATCAGAAAGACCCTTGCTGATGGGCAGGGTCTATATCTGTGAGCATTGGTGTGTGTGTGTGTGTGCGCGCGCGCGCGTGCGTGCTTGCATCCCCAGGGGGACCCAAGGAAGTTTTTTCAAGGGATTTGGACTGGACCTTTAGGAATGGGAAATATTTTATCAGGTGGCTATGGGTTAGGGATGAGGGAGGTGACAGGGAAAGGGGAGAGGGCTTTCCAGGGCAAGCTGAGCCACAGAATGCAGGTGGGAGAGCTCAGCTGCTGGGGTGGGTATGCAGCATATCCAACAGGGCAGCTGTGAGGAAGCTCATGGGCAAGGAATGTGGCTTCTTCCTGTGGTCCAATGCTCTCTTCTCATTAAAATCAAAGTCTTAGGCCCTTTTTTAATCTGATTTTTTTTTAATTAATTAATTAATTTATTTATTTATTTTTTAACATCTTTATTGGAGTATAATTGCTTTACAATGGTATGTTAGTTTCAGCTTCACAACAAAATGAATCAGTTATATATATACATATATTCCCATATCTCTTCCCGCTTGCGTCTCCCTCTCTCCCACCCTCCCTATCCCACCCCTCCAGGCGGTCACAAAGCACCGAGCTGATCTCCCTGTGCTATGCGGCTGCTTCCCACTAGCTAACTATTAATTGAAGTATAATAACTGTAAAAACAATTAAGGCAGTGGAACAAAGCGCTGCTTGTCGGGAATGTTGTGGCGCACAAGCTCTCTCAATCTTGAGAATCAGTACCATCACTGAAGAGTCATCGAAACCACTTGGGCGAGGGAGAGAGATGGATGAGTCAATAGTACTTCAGTCCATTCGGGCCCCCAATCTAGAAACCCTAGAGACGTCCTAAAATTTAAATCCACCTGAGGCTCTCTCCCCTGCTTAAAACCTTCCAGTGACTCCCCATTATTTGTGGGATAAAGGCCAACGTCCCTGACATGCTATTCAAGGACGTGTCCTATGTGTATCCAGGGCGGAGCGCAGAACACGGCACCAGAGAGAATATGATGTTGAATGATAGATGCTTTACAAAGTGACTAGGTCCGCAACGTGGAGACTAAGCGGAAGAAGAGTGCCCGATAGGCGCTGATGGCAGGGGTGCAGGTGAGAGACGATGAGACCCGAACTTGAGCGTGGCCAGGGCTGCTCAAGAAGGATGCCCAGGAAGGGACATGGGAGGTGAATGCGTCCCCTCCTGCCCTCTCCTCGGCCCCCTGAGTCCCTCAGAGCCCAGGGCTGCTTTGTGGAGAAGTCTCTATGCTCTGGGGTGATTCCCTGCCTTCTCCTAGAGGAGAAAGGCCTGTGTTGCTATAACAACTTGGCTGCAGCTCTTTTAGACAGATCCGTTTCCTTAAATCATTTAAGGAAAATTAGCTGCCATAACAACACGGAGCAGTTTTTCAAACAGAGCAGCACAGGGCTGGGTTTTTTTTTCCTTGCTTGCCTCCTGTAATCCTCAAGATAAGCTGCTCTCTTTCTGTCAGATAAATAAATAAATTATCACATGTTTACGCGCAGAGTGAGCGACACGGTTGGATAACACGTGCAGGACAAACACTCATTCACACACACACAACATAGAAATATGCAGAAAATGCACATGTTCACATACATAAATCAGAAACTATTTTTATGTAAACATGGTAAATAAGAGATAGACACGGACAAGTATATGGTTCTACACAGTCACACAAAGGAGAGGTACACAAACGTACAGACAGCACAGTTTCACAGTCAGTTAAAAAAGAAGGAAATGGCCCATGAGGTCTGTTCTTAGGGTGAACAGAGGTTTCTCTGGTCACCAGACCAGAAGACTCTGAGATGGTGACTCTCACTAGAATCCGCAGGCCACCTGCATGTTAGTACCTGACAGTCTGGCGGGAGAACCCTGCCGGTGGAAGGGTAAGTTCACCTGGGCAAGGACGGGCGTACCGGGGAGAAGGTTGGAGGTGTCCCATCTGCATCCCACACACACACTTAGGAGGGAACCAGGAGAGCAAGAGGCACAGCCACGGCATCTGGGGCGGGATAATTCTTTGCCCCCATGGCAGGATGTTTATCCGTCCCTAGGAGCAGACTGTGCCAGCCCAGGTGAAAACCACATCCCCGGGGCGTTTGCAAGCTATCTCACCAAGGCCTCAGGAACTTTGGAATCTGGACAATGGGTTCCCAGATTTTTGTTTCATCCCCACATCTATGACTTTATTATGCCAGAGGTCCCCTGCAGGGAGAAGCTGGAACTATGTGGACTGATCTTTGTGGCAGCAAGAGGACCTTGCGGGGAATGTAACTCCCCCATCAGAGTGGCTGAACCATGGATTTGCTTGGTGCTCTTAGGCAAGTCTCTTCCCCTCTCTGAGCCTTCATTTCCCCCCATCTATACACTGTAGGGGTTGAAGGATGATCTCCACAGGGCCCTTCTGGCTGCAAGTCTGTGTCATCTTGGAGTTGTTTCTTGGTTATGTACGCTGCACTGCTGTGCAGGATTTCACGCCAAGGCGCAAAAGTCCTGGCTGCTGCAGGGAAGCACAGGAAGCATTCCCGGAGTGAATGCCTGTGAAGGTGCCCAGCACATGGCAGAAGCTCCATCAATGTCAGTTTCCTGAGCCTCGGTGTGCCCATCTGCTAAAGGGAAGAACAGTCCCTGACCTGCTTAGCTCGCAAGTTGGAGAGAGACACCCCATTATATGAACATGAAGCGTTTTGTAAAGGTGAGGAAGGATTATTGCCGTGGGGCAGCATGGAGAGGAATTCCCTGCGGAAGTGTCCAGACTGCCCCGGCTGCTAAAGGTTTCAAGAGGAGTAGGTGCAATGCTCTCACACCACTGCCATAGGCCACACACGTGGGTCTACTCCAGTGCTTTCTTCCACTCCTAGCAGCAGGGCCCAGGAAATCAGTAAACAGCCACCAGGAGAAAGGTTGAATATGGGAGTAGAGGCTGGAAGTAAATGTGGTATTGTAGAGGGGGCTCTGAGTTCATGCAGTTTTTACAGATTTTCCTACAACAGTTTGAGATGGTTTATGAAACTTTAAAGAATTTTAAGAGAAATCATTACTTTTCTAAAGGGTAACTTCCCCCTATCATAAAAGGTGTCGTTTTTCTACCTCTCTAGATTATAGCTTGGACTGTGGCAGTGAGCAGGGTGGATAGATGGAGCTCTCACGTCAGAGCAATATTCCTGTCAAGCTGGTTGTTTCCTCCAATTTCTCTAACATCTTTCCATGGAAGATTCTGGATGCCTCTCACCAACTAACTAGATACATATTGTTTCAACTGCATGGGGACCAGCAAAGCGTCTAGAAGTTTCCCTCTGAGTCAGGTCAGTTAAGCTCTCTGTGTCCTATTTTCCCTATCTGTAAATTGGGATCAACAACGCCCATCTCATGAGATTTCTCTCGGGATAAGATAATATGCACATAAATAACACTCAGTAGTAGGTATATTAAAAATGGAGCTATTGAGATTTTTATGCATTTCGTCATTACAGCACTTACCTGACTGTCCCCAACCCCACCTCCAGCTCCTATAGCCCACCACAGACTGTGATCCCACCAAGGCCCTGAACTTCACCTTGGTCACTTCTGTATCCCTAACACCCAATGCAGGGAGGGCACAGGCCTGCCATGAATGCGTGTTGGGAGAGAGAGAGGAGAGACAGGTGGGTAAGAAGAAATCCACTCATCAGAACCTGGAATGAGCATCTGCACAGTGTTCTGAAAAATGTGTGGGGATCTGATGAATACAGAGGCATGGACATATATACACTACCAAACGTAAGGTAGATAGCTAGTGGGAAGCAGCCGCATAGCACAGGGAGATCAGCTCGGTGCTTTGTGACCGCCTGGAGGGGTGGGATAGGGAGGGTGGGAGGGAGGGAGATGCAAGAGGGAAGAGATATGGGAACATATGTATATGTATAACTGATTCACTTTGTTGTAAAGCAGAAACTAACACACCATTGTAAAGCAATTATACCACAATAAAGATGTTAAAAAAAAAAAAGAGAGAAGGAAAAGTATTCAAGTCAGGAGACACGCTTAGCCACTCTCAAAATCCCCCTTCTTCAGAACCCACCTCCAGCCCTACCGCTTCTAAGATATCCCTGAACACTTTGGCCCAAAGTCTATTGATAGACTTTGCTTCTGTCTCCTAGTGGTTTAGCCCATCAACATTTATAGAGTGTATTCCATGGGCTTGGCACCATAGAAGCATCTCCTCTGACTATAGGTTCCATTTTCTCAGCTAAATTGCAAACCCCTCCAGTGCAAAGGATCTGCCTTCCCCTCCCTGCTGCCCTGGGCAGGGCTGGCTACTAGCTGGCAGCTCAATGAGGGCCTCTTGAGCATTGACTGAAATGCAGTTCTCAGGAAGGGTAGCTGTTTGGATGTCTGTAGGCAGCCCGCAGAGCTGGGCACACCTCCCGGTTAAAGCGCACATCACGCTGTGTTTTAGTGATAGTTTCCCTGCCTCCTTTATGCTGAGCTTCTCAAGGATAGAAGCTCCATCTTTTCCAGCGTGCCTCTCCATCACCTGGCAGGGTCCCACGCTTGGTAGGTCCTCAAGGATGGTTTGGGAACATCTTGGCAGCTCCCTCATCTGACCCATTGCCCCTTATCAATATAGCACAGGAACATCCCAGAGAAATCGACCTCCGCAACTTTCTCACCGTGCTGCATTTCCATGGACTCATCTTCGTTCCTTCATTTTTTGCCCCTGCTAATCCCTTGTCATAAAATGCTCTCACATATGGAATCTTCTCAAGCTTACAAATTTGAAAATTCCAGAATGTTAGAATCCAGCCATGAGGATCTCCGTCACAAATCTGAAAATTCTAAAATTCTTCTCCTCACCCCTCTCTGCTGCCCGTATCTGTTCCACTTACCCTGGTTTCTAGGTTAGACCAAGCGTGCTCCCCCATTTTTCCTATCCCATGAGCACCCAATTATCCAGGCCACAGTGAGTTAAAAAGAGGTCTCTGTGGACAGCCTGAGAATAATCTGGGAGCAACCTCTTTACACTTACCCAAACACTCCAGCTTAACTCCAGGTCATCTCTTCCAGGAACTTTTCCAATTCACCTACCGCACCCATTTCTCACCCCTCCAGCAAACTCCTCCCCTTCTCCTTTCCAGGCCCCGGGACCGAGAGCATTGGGATCTGCACACAGCCTGCCACCGCATTAGAGGCTCAACTGAGCTGGCCTATGACAGACTACAGGTTACATTTTAGGGTGTTTTGTGTTCAATGTGTGTGGAACTTTTCCAAGAGTTATTTTTGGTTGTTACTGTTGGGAGACTCCTGAGCTAAGGATGAATTCACGCTGGTACATCAAATAGCATATTGCATTTCAGAAATCGGCCTTAGCCATGGGAAATCAAGTAAGTCAGATGCCTAATTAGTCCACCATTTACCGTGCTGGAGAGAGCTGAATTCTGATGAAAGGGACCAGACTAAGCACTGTGTCCAGCAAGAATTGAACTGTCTAACCTTTCATCCAGAAATTGCCCCATCCTCCTGAAGTACTAATGCCCACCTCCCAAGCCTTGTACTGGCCCCAGGTGTCTGGCTGTGAGAAGTCTTATCAGCCTGGACACAACTTGACCTTCTGTCCAATGAGCTTTGATGCTCTCCCACTCAGCAAGCCATTCCAGGCTCCTATTTCTTGCTTTTACTACAAAGCTAGTAAAGTGTATACATAAAAGAGTAACTTCCCTATAGCCTTCAAAAGGGAAAAATCATTCATTTATCCATTCAACACACATTTTCTGAGCCCAAGCCCTGTATACTGGAGTACAAAGGCAAATAAGAAACAGTCCCTCCCCTCAAGGAGCTGATTATCCAGAATAGAGCAGTGGATTTCCAACTGCTTTTAGAAAAATTGCAAGAGGTCTGAGGACCCCCTCACATGGGGCTCCTCTCCATTTTAACCAGAAAGGTATAAGTTTGTGGCTAAGAGCTCAGGCTCAGGCCCAGGTTTAAATCTTATTTCAACATTCAATGGCTTTGCTACTTTGGGCAGGTCTCTTAACCTTTTTAAGCTTCAGTTTTCCTTGTTTGTAAGAAGCTGTTGTGAGGATTAACTGAAGTGATCCATGTGTCCTGCTTCAGGCACTGTACCGTCACTGTGCCAGGCACATTTATTCTCAAAAGATTTTCACTATTATTAGTATAAAATATGTGTTTGAATAAAGGATTCCAAGGCCATAGAAAGTCTGCAAACCCCTGGTCTAGCGTTCCAGACTCAGTAAACCAGTGATGGCACGACAGGGTGGGAAGTGTTACGATAGACAAGGGATCTGGGTACCATGTGGGAAAAGCAGGTCATCCCAACTGGACTTGGTGTCAGACAAGACTTGCGAGAGAACGTGACCTCCGAGATGAGCCTTGAAGGAAGCATAGGAGTTGTTTAGACAAAGACCACAGGAAGTATTACAGGCAGAGGGAGCAGTGTGTGTGAAGACATATGTACTAGACTGGTGAATATACTCAGGGAATTCCAGGGAGTTTGGTATATGGGGATGGGAGGAACTCAGGGCAAGGGACTGGAAGTAAGATTGGGCTCTAGGCAGCGGCCAGTCATAAAGTCCCTGGCTACCCCAGGGAGTTTGGACTTCATCCTGAAGCCGTGGGAGCTTTCCTTCAGGGAGCAGGGAAGACATGAAATTTAAAAGAGAAAAACAATGTTATTATGACTTTCTGGGGTTTAAAATATATTGGTGTGTTTGTAGCTTTAGCCAGCAATTACAGTACTAGAAACCTAGGCTAAAATAATCTGATGTGTGAATAAGGATTTATGCAAAAAAAAAAAAAGTCCACAGAATCATTATTTATAAAACAGTAAGAAAAAAACCAAGAAAAATTGAAACGCCTAACAGTGGGAAACTGATGAAGTATATCACAATACATTCATGTAATGGATGTTATAATATTGTGAAAATGTCTATGCTGCAATTTTAAGTGAAAAAAAGATAAGACAAAGTTGCATATGTATTATATGTTAAGACATATATAACAACCAGGTTCAAAATGTACACAAAAAGAATGGAGGTAAACGAGATGTTAACAGTGGTATTTCTGGGTAATAGGGTTGTTTTCTTCTCCCCCCTTTTTTTATGTTTCCCAACAGTTTTCCATAAATATATGTTAACTTTAAAATTGGAAAAAAGTTATGGAAGGAGGAGGGGACCTGACTACCCATATATGAGGAGGGAATTTATTTTATTTTATAAAACAGAACCAAACTCATCAGAGTCAAGTGCTTGGTTCTGGGCCAGTCCCTAGGATAAGAGCCTCATGAAGCCAGGTCAGCCCACCTTATAGAGGGAAACTGGAAGCAGTCGGTATCATTTGTGCATCCATCCCTCTAAGTAGCCATCCTTTTATCTATCTTTCCATCCAACCATCCAGCCATTGTACCTCTGCTCTGTTCAAAATGCCTGTCCCAGGGCTTCCCTGGTGGCGCAGTGGTTGAGCGTCCGCCTGCTGATGCAGGGGACACGGGCTCGTGCCCCGGTCCGGGAAGATCCCACATGCCGCGGAGCGGCTGGGCCCGTGGGCCATGGCCGCTGAGCCCGCGCCTCTGGACCCTGTGCTCCACAGCGGGAGAGGCCACAACAGTGAGAGGCCCGCGTACCGCAAAAAACAAACAAGCAAACAAAAAAACAAAACAAAACCAAAATGCCTGTCCCAGAGGTACCTATATCCAGGCTCCTAACATCCTAGAAGTCTGTTAACTCCTCTGCACCCTCTTTGTAAGCATAACAAAGACTTCTCATCTCCCCTTCCCCGGAGCAAACCTCAGATTGTGCCCTTTTCCCCTACTTTGGCCCTTTGCTCGTCTGCTAAGTCTTTGGCTTTCAAATACTGTCCTGTCAGCCAGGACCAGAGGCAGACCCTTTACTCTCAGGGAGAAAGAGCAAGAGCTCTGCAGTCAAAAATTGCCTCCAGCTTCCAATTCTGCCTCTTCCTGTCACCTCACTTCTCTGAGCCTCTGTGGCTTTATCTGTGAAATGGGGTAGTAGCATCTCCTCACAGCGGTGTTGTGAGAAGTAAAGAAGACCCTGCATAGAAAGCACTCAGCACTTAGCGTGGTATTTCCTAAGGCTGGTACATTGTAAGCACTCAATTAATGTTAGCATTTATTCTTACTGTAAGCTCAAATCCAGTAATATACAGTAACTGATATTTCAACGTTAATTTCACAAAGCCATCTTCAGAACACTGTCACTATCTTTAAACTGTAGCATTAAAAAAACAGCTATAGTTCTGATTATCGCAAGAGCATTGCCAGAAGTTCTTAAAAGATAGACTGGGAGCAGGTCTAGCCTTTATCTCAGCTTCTCTGACCACTCCCCAACCTCCATCTGTGACTCAGGCTTTCTTCAGCTGAGCTAATAATCCTTAATTGGGTGACAGTCAACTCAGTTCCAGGCATGGAGCCTTTCTCTCTTATGGCTTCCTATATTTGTCTGTTCTGATCCATTCTGTGTGGATTTTACCGTTTAACCTCTGGTGGGCAAGTGGATTTCCATCATTCCCAGGTTTTGGGTATATGTGCATGTGTGTTGGGGCAACCTGCTATAATCCCTAAGGGCTGACACCAGCAAGGATGGTTCTAAAGTGCATACCATTGACTGTGATCCTCCAGACCCCTTGGGGTGATTCCAGACCCCACAGGTGGCATGGGGTGGGATGCACTAGCAGAGGCTCTGGAGGAGGGCTAGCTGGAAGGTGGAGTTTGTATGCTAGTTGGCAGCTAAGGCCATTTGTCAGAAATGGCCTCTCACTGGCTATACCTAGAGGGTATGTCAAGGCCAAAGCTTTTCTTCGGCACCACCAGTGCACACTCAGCAGTCGAAAGAGTTGACTTACTCAGGCTCCCTGTTACAAGAGGACAATTTCTTTCCTGTTAGAGTTTAGCTCTAGGCTGTGACCTTGCAAACTCCTCCAATTGCTAAAGCATGTTCTTTAATAGACATTTCTGTTACGTGAAAGGACGTTCTTGTGCAGATGGGGCAAATGAAAGCAGCTGCTTAGGATCCTAGGCGGGTGGTGGGCTGAGGAAGGGGGAAGGTGCTGATATTTATTGAGCATCTATTAAGTGCTAGGCATTGTCTCATCGAACCCATCTAACAGCCTTATGAACTGGGTGTCGTTATCCCCATTTCTTAGCTGAGGAAACTAAGGCTCAGCATGAAGGACACCCCCGCCCTCACCCCACCGTAATCTCTCCCGGTGCTCACATCTATCACTCCACAGCAAGCTGATTGCTTTACGTGCTCGTTTTTCTCTACTCAGCTGTGAATTCCTTGAGGGATAAAACTATGTCTCTGTCACCTCTGCATTCTCTTGCTCAGAGCATAATGCCTAACACATCAGTAAAATGTCAGTTAAAGGAAGGAGCAAATGAAAAGCGTTAGAACCTGCAAGGTCACACAGCTGATGGGAGCAGAGCTGAAGTGGAGTCAGAGCTGCCTGATCCCAAAGCCCCTTTCCTGGTGCAGGTGAGGTGAGCGGGCTCCGCAGGGGCCGAGCAGCCAGCAGGACCGCAGCAGTTCCCAGGAGTCTCCTCTTTTATCTCTAAAAGACACGTAAATGGCCAGCCTAGAAAAGAGGGATTCTGTTGACTTGACTTCTTCTTGAGTATGATGACACCTCTGTATAGCACATGTTCAGAATGACCCCCATAGTCTTTATGTCCAATTGACATTATAAATGGATATACCAGCTTTATTCTGTTACTTTGGGTACCCTGCCCTTCCCCCCAGCACTGTAAGGAACACTTGGAATGAAATCCTGGATTGAACACGCCAGGCAAGTCAGGAGGTGGATGGAGTCTTGAATGGGGTCAGCTGACACCAAGTCAGTCAAGAGGTTAGCGCCTCAGGATGCCCCCTCTTTATTCACAGACCGGGGCACCACCTGAGAACACGTACGTCCCCAACTTCTCCTGACTTGGGTACTTTTGACCTTGAATTAGTAACTTAATTCTGGCCTTCTGGGGTCTCACAGCTCACTTAGTAGAGCCAGAGAACTTCAGAGCTGGAAAAACTGAAGAGGTGCCCCAAACTAACCTTTCATAGAAAGAGAACATAGAGCACATGAGCCCAGGGCAGGGAGCTGGCCCGCCCGAGGCCACAGGGTAGGACTGTAGAGCTGGGGCTCACACTCAGGCCCCCACCACCTCCGTAGGGTGGGAGCACATCACTTAGGCCCTGGGGATGAATCACTAGCACATGGGTCTTGTTATAATTTTTTTTTTTTTTTTGCGGTACACGGGCCTCTCACTGTTGTGGCCTCTCCCGTTGCGGAGCACAGGCTCCGGACGCGCAGGCTCAGCAGCCATGGCTCACGGGCCCAGCCACTCCGCGGCATGTGGGATCTTCCCGGACCGGGGCACAAACCCGTGTCCCTTGCATCGGCAGGCGGACTCTCAACCACTGCACCACCAGGGAAGCCCTGTTATAATTATTTTTGCTAATTGGTCACAAAGCTGTATAGTTTTCAGAGCACTTTCACATATAAGCAGCCATTTGACCCTCACTGCCATGTTGTGAGATAGGGATTATTGTTTTGTTTCACTTTGCAGGTAGGGAAACTAAGCCCTAAAAGTTACTAAGACGCTTTCGCAAGAAACAGAGTCAAGGTTCAATCTTTGTTCTTCTGACTGCAGGTATCCCCCAGTCCAGCCCAGGGCGGAGCACACAGACGGATGAGTCAAAAGAAGGGTGGGGGCTTCCCTGGTGGCGCAGTGGTTGAGAGTCCGCCTGCCGATGCAGGGGACACAGGATCGTGCCCCGGTTTGGGAAGATCCCACATGCCGTGGAGCGGCTGGGCCCGTGAGCCATGGCCGCTGAACCTGCGTGTCCGGAGCCTGTGGTCTGCAACGGGAGAGGCCACAACAGTGAGAGGCCCGCGTACCGCAAAAAAAAAAAAAAAAAGAAAAGAAAAAAAAAAAAAGGGAGGACCAAGAGGAACAGGACAGAGGGTCAGCACTGTTTCCTTTCCCTCTTTTTCCCCTTTAACAAAGCCCCCCAATTCAGTGTCCCTTCCTAGACCACCAAGCCTTTCCCAAATGCCTCCAAGGGAATTAAGGGTGGGGCAGAATAAGGTGTGAGAGAGGCAGTAGGAATTCAGGGTCCAAGCCATCGTCAAGGGCAACTCAAGGCTAAAAGAGCAGAAGTGGCAGACTCCAGGACAGAACAAGTCAAATCCTGAGGAACAAGGAGCCAGACAATGGGTTGGGTGGGTAGGGGCAGAGAAAGGGTAGAGAGAGTCTCCACGGGCATACGGTGGGAGAGATGCCAGTAAAGACAAGAGACGTCACACGAGCAAAGGTGCGTAGGAAGAGGACAGGAGGAAGGAGGTGGGTCTGACTGGTGTACAGTGTCCCTTTGGGGGAAGGAATGGCTTTTAAAAAAAAGTGAATATATTCTAAAGGGCCTCAGAACACAGGCTGAGATATTTGAGTTTTATCATTTGGGCCAAAGGGAACTATTGGAGGTCTGTGGGCAGGGAAAGAGCAGAATGGCAAGCACGAGCTCTGATTATGCAATCAGTATCAGGGTTTAGACTCAAAATGGTGCCCCCTTTAATCTGACAGTCTGCTTTGGTATAATTTGTTAAAAGTGACAAAATGTCTCATTTTGCTGCAGTTCATTTTGACCTTCCTTAATATTAGAAAGTTAATTTCAGAAGGGAAATAAATGTATTAGTGTTGTCACAGTCATAAAAAGATGAATTCTGTACTGTCAAGTGGTTTCTTTGAATGAATCCATCATGCTCTAAAATGGTTGCCTTGCAACAGCCAGCATCTTCCCAGCTCCCTCCTCCTCTCCCTTCCTCCCTCCTTCTTTGTTCCTCCCTTGTCTCTTCCATCCCTCACTCCTTCCATCTGCCAACACATCTACTGTGATGTGCTCTGGGGAGACAGAGAGAAAGGCACGGTTTCTACTCTAAGGCAAGACACACTATAATGGGGAAGACAGGAAAGGAAAACCAGCCATTGTAGGTGTATCTAAATGCCAGAGGAGGAAAGAGCCCGAGCTGAGGGAAGGAGCTGCCCATTCTGCAGAGGGAACGCCTGTTAAATTAGGAAACCTGCCCTGTAGTAATAGGACTTGGGTTGACTCTGATTAGGAGAAAGGACAGTAGGTAGGATTCTGAAGGGTTGGGTTGGGTTGGGTTCTGGTCCCATATTCCACATACACTATTTCACTTAACCTTCACAGCTTTGTTGAAAGGGTCTTATTGTTCCCATTTTTTCAGAAGAGAAAAATGAGGCTCAGAGAGATGAAGTAATTTGGCCTGCCTGGGTTGTAAATTTTGCACAGAGTTGACGCCAAAATCAACGTGGCTTGCAATGTACTGTGCTTCATCTCCAGCTAGCTATAGAGAATTATTATTTTTCTTATTTTATTGGCATATAGTTTATTTACAATGTTGTATTAATTTCTGCTGTACAGCAAAGTGATTCAGCCATATATATATATATATATTCTTTTTCATATTCTTTTCCGTTATGGTTTATCCCAGGATATCGAATATAGTTCCCTGTGCTATACAGTAGGACCTTGTTGTTTATCCATCCTATATATAATAGTTTGCGTCTGCTAATCCCAAACTCCCAATCCTTCCCTACTCACCTCACCCCGCAACCACAAGTCTGTTCTCTGTGAGTCTGTTTCTGTTTTGTAGCTATGTTCATTTGTGTCATATTTTAGTGTCCACATGTAATTGATATCATATGCTATTTGCCTTCTCTGTCTGACTTACTTCTCTTGGTATAATAATCTCTAGGTTCATCCATGTTGCTGCACATGGCATTATTTCACTCTTTTTTTATGGCTGAGTAACATTCCATTGTGTGATACCACATCTTCTTTATCCATTCATCTGTCAATGGACATTTAGGTTGTTTCCATGTTTTGGCGATTGTAAATAGTGCTCTATGAACATAGGGATGCATGTATCGTTTTGAATTACAGTTTTGTTTGGTTATATGCCCAGGAGTGGGATTGCTGGGTCATATGGTAGTTCTATTTTTAGTTTGTTAAGGAACCTCCATACTGTTCTCCATAGTGGCTGTATCAATTTACATTCCCACCAACAGTGTAGGAGGGTTCCTTTTTCCTCCACACTCTCTCCAGCATTTATTATTTGTAGACTTTTTAATCATGGCCATTCTGACTGTTGTGAGGTGATACCTGATTGTAGTTTTGATTTGCATTTCTCTGATAATTAGTGATGATGAGCAACTTTTCATGTGCCTATTGGCCATCCGTATGTCTTTAGAGAAATGTCTGTTTAGGTCGAGAATTATTTTTTATTAGACCACATGGTGTACTGTTATTAACTTCACTACACCAATTATGCTCATTAGTTTTGTAACCTTGGAAACCCAGTTCTTGCCTCTCTCTGGATCTCAGTTCCCCATTAGTTCAATGAAGAGGTTGAACCGGCTCTGCCCTCCCCTGGTTGTAGAGAACTCCTGGGATCTGAGGGCACACTGTAATCCAGTTCTTCTCAAACCTTAATGGGCAGGAAACACCTGAGTATCTCATTAAAGTTCAAGTTCTGATCAGTGGGTCTGGAGTGCAATCTGAGAATCTGCCTTTCTAACAAGCTCCCAGGTTATGCTGATGTTGCTAATTCAAGGACCCCATTTTTTTTTTTTTTTTTTTTTGCGGCACGCGAGCCTCTCACTGCTGTGGCCCCTCCCGTTGCGGAGCACAGGCTCCGGATGCGCAGGCTCAGCGACCATGGCTCACGGGCCTAGCCGCTCCGCGGTGTGTGGGATCTTCCCGGACCGGGGCACGAACCCGTGTCCCCTGCATCGGCAGGCGGACTCTCAACCACTGCGCCACCAAGGAAGCCCCAAGGACCCCATTTTGAGTAGCAAGGCCTCAACCTATGGCAGGAGCAAACTTTGGGGTACAGGGTGGACGCACTGAGGGTGTGAGTTTAAGATGGCTGAAAGGAAAGCAAGCAGTAAAGGCGATCTTACTCAGATCTGGTAAGCAATTGGAGTTCTGGGTTCATTTTATTACCAGGGATCTTCACTATCTTGGGTTTAAAACCAGTGATTCTCTTAAGAGATTAAAAGGAAGAAAATTGAACTTTTATTAAAGTCTCAACGAAATCTTTTCTACAGTAATCACATCTGTTTTAGTTCAAGGTGCGGCCTGATGTTTCCCCCGGAGCTCAGATTTCTATCTCAGATGAATGCAGCTGCAGCTCTCCTGTGGGAGGGCGACTGTCTCTCTTCCCTCCTCACATCTTGGCGAGGGACGCAGCACACTCACAACTTCCTAAAGCGAATTTCCTAAAGCCCTTCAGGGGTCCCTATTACCTACCGGTTGAAGACCCTCCAGCTTGGTATTCAAAGCTTTAGACTCATTTCTCTAGACTCCTGTGCAGGAAACTTTTACTCTTATCCTAATTGCCTGTTCCTCTTCTCCCAAAAAGGCACGTGTCTCACCCACATTCACGTTGCCACTCTCTTAAGTTCACATTCATCCCTGCACCTTCACCCCCGCACACTCCGCTCCCCTCTAATTGGACTATTACCCCTCCTCTCTCACTGGCCAGCCCTCAGAAGTCTACACAGCATTCAGGTTTGTCTCCATGCCACCACTTCCGGGAAGCCTTCTGTCATTGTCATGGCTGTACATGAGTACTTACATGAACCCATAAACTATTTTGTATCCTTTATTTCTGAGGACAACTGTGCTAGGTAAGTATCACCCCCATTTTATGTATGAACAAAAAGAGACATGGGGATTCCCAGCCAAACCTATTGAACTCTGAAGTCTGGATTCCTTCTTTCGCTCCTTTGCTTTCCCCAGCATGTTATTTGTACATCTTTATGCGTGTCATGACATACTCCTTTGGTTTAGAGCTACTTTTCTTTCTGATGAGAGGAGAAAACAGTTTCACTGGGTAAAGAGGGTGAGGTAGAACGGCCTGAAAGATTGCTGGATGTTAGAAGTAAGGGGAAGGCCACCAGGGTGACGCAAGCTGGGGAAAAAGGGGCATATTTGCCGACCTGTTTTCAATGGAAAGCACACAATAGAGCCTGCAAAGTGTGCAGAGCCCTTTCCCTTACGTTATCTCGTGTCTCAAGATTACCTTCTTTGGACTACATTTTGATGGATTCCTATGATTATCCTCAATACCACTGGGTCCCTTTCAAGCCAGTTGAGACTAATGAGTTAGAGGCAATCAAATCATAGGATGTCAGAGCCAGAAAGAAAATGAGAGATTCTTGTCCAGCCTCTTCATTTTGCAAATGAGAAAACTGATGCCGGAAGGGAAATGACTTCCTCAAGGTCACACAGTGATTTAATGGCATAGATTCATTTGGCATTTATTGCATCTTTTTGCTTAGCATCTTCCATTTCAGAGGGAGGTGCTTCTGGGTGAATGTGTGTCTTAGTTAATGCCAATAATCCTTCATGTGGCAAAAGTACAAGAAAGAAACCACAGCACTCTGACTCATCGTAACCTCTGCCAACAGAATGGGCTGCCCATGGTTTTCTTTTCATCGGAGGGTGACCTTGGAAATCCAGACCTATGACACCTGGCTTTTCCTCCTTATACTTTTCAACTCTTCCTCTAATTATTTCTAAATAAGTACTTCAAATGCTCACAAACACAGCCATTATCCTCATGGCCTAAATTCATAATTATTGCACGACTAAAGGCAATTTTGAGCATGAGAAAAACACAGAACACATTTCTGCAAGAAACTGTGCTGTGGACTTCCCTGGTGGAGCAGTGGTAAAGAATCCGCCCGCCAATGCAGGGGACATGGGTTTGAGCCCTGGTCCGGGAAGATCCCACATGCCGCGGAGCAACTAAGCCCGTGCGCCACAACTACTGAGCCTGTGCTCTAGAACCCACGAGCCACAACTACTGAGTCCACGTGCCACAACTACTGAAGCCCGTGTGCCTAGAGCCCATGCTCCACAAGAGAAGCCACTGCAATGAGAAGCCCATGCACCACAACAAAGAGTAGCCCCCGCTCACCGCAACTAGAGAAAGCCTGTGCGCAGCAACGAAGACCCAATGCAGCCAAAAATAAGTAACTGAATGAATTAATTAATTTTTAAAATTACTTAACTAAAAAAAAGAAAAGAAATTGTGCTGTGTTATTTGGTTTTTGCTATGGTAACAAATGACCCCAGTAACTCAGTAGTGGATAACAGCAAACATTTGTTTCATATTCATGTTCTGTGAGGGCTATGAGTGAGTCAGCTGCCACTCTGCTCACATATCTTCTCGCCTAGGTCCAAGTTGAAAGTTCATTCCCTGTCTGGGATCCACTCTTGTCATGGCATGGGGCAGGAATGCTATCCCTTTTTTCTTTTTTTTTTCCGGCCGCGCCACGCTTCTCGCAGGGTATTAGTTCCCCAACCAGGGGTTGAACCCACGCCCTCTGCAGTGAAAGTGCAGAGTCCTAACCACTGGACCACCAGGTAATTCCCAATGCTATCCCATTTAAAGCTTCCACACAGAAGTGGCAAATATCGTGACTGCTTACCTTCCAGTGGCCAAAACTTGTGCCAAGGCCAAGGCCAAAGTCAGTGAGGTGGGGATACACATACTCCTCTTGGATTCTTGGGCAAACAAAATGACAATGGGAGATGCTTATTACAAGGAAGAGAGAATGGTCAGGAGCAATGGTCTGATCCACCAAATTGCCTTGTGGCTGAATCAAAGGATGACTTCAGGGAAGTCATTTGCCCTCTTTGGAGCCCAATTTCTGATCTTTAAAATGAGGAAGTTGACTTAGGGGAGCAAATTAATGTGATGGAAAGAATCAGATATAACTGAGTTCAAGTTCTAGCTGTACCTCAGACTAGCTGTGTGGTTTTAGGTAAGTTACTTAACCGCTCTCTGTTTTCTCATCTGTTTCTTGTAAAATTCAATCCCGTAGTCTGAAAAAAAACCAGAACGGCTTCAACCTGTTAATGATTCTCATAAACTCTTGTTTTTCACCTTAGAAAACATCTTTCAGGAAATAATGTCTCCTGAGAGAGAACTTTTTCTTTAGAAGATGTGATTCTTTTAAGTTCTGTTAAACTTAAGAAAAACTGAATTCAGTACCTTTTTTTTTTAAATTCTGGTGCTTTTTTTTTTTTTTAGATGTTGGGGGTAGGAGTTTATTAATTAATTTATTTATTTTTGGCTGTGTTGGGTCTTCCTTTCTGTGCGAGGGCTTTCTCTAGTTGTGGCAAGCAGGGGCCACTCTTCATCGCGGTGCGCGGGCCTCTCACTGTCGCGGCCTCTCTTGTTGCGGAGCACAGGCTCCAGATGCACAGGCTCAGTAGTTGTGGCTCACAGGCCTAGTTGCTCCGCGGCATGTGGAATCCTCCCAGACCAGGGCTCGAACCCGTGTCCCCTGCATTAGCAGGCAGATTCCCAACCACTGCGCCACCAGGGAAGCCCCTGAATTCAGTACCTTTTAAAATAGAAATATTTCTAACACACTGTGCTTTTATAAAGGATTTTCATTTAGCCATCTATCTGGCCAGCCAGCTATACTTTGTCTGTATGTGCAAGAAGTTGTTAATGGTCATTATTTCTGGGTTGCAGGATTTCAAGTGATTTGTTTAACTTTCCCCTTTGACCTGAGACAATGCCCAGACCCTAGCTCGAAGCTTCCATGGGAATCGACACCCCTACCTTTCCCCACCTTCGTTTGCATAACTCACTGGATCCTGAGCTCTCCATGGAGACCCCACATCTTGAGGAAGCCTTCTCTGACCCAGCCATCCCAGGGGTCAGGTTTCCTATGCCTATGTCTCCCCTGAGAGTACAAACTCCTACTGATGCAAGAACTGGGACTAATTTATCTTTTTAGTCCCAGCACTCAGCACAGGGTCTGACGCTTAGTAGACACTCAGTGAATATTGTTGAATAAATTAATAAATGTGGTTCTGTTTCGTTCAAGCAAGCTGTGGATTCCCACAAAGCGGAGCTCCCAGCCCAGTAGCAGGCGCTCCAGCCCTCTGGCAGAGGTTGGGGTCAATGGCCTTTTCTCAACACTGCTCGGCAGGCTTGAATTCTCTGCAGCTTCCACTCCCTCCCTCCTTCTTTCCCTCAAGGGGCCAAGAGAGCTCTCTGTCTCTGAGCCTAGCTGTTTATTTTTCTTTTCCCCGTTGTGGAATGTTGCAGCACTTAAACTTTAAAAATAAAGGGATTGATTTTTATCTTGAATTTTTGTTTGTTTTTTTTCTGACTAGGGAGTTAAAAAAAAATCTTATTTCCTCCACACCAATAGAGATAGTCTTACACAGACAAAGAGGCATGCAAAATGCTCATCTACAGTATGGCCTAGTGATCGTGGCAGGAAAATAAAAATGGAGTCAGTATTACCACCAGAGCTCTCTCAGATGGAGCCAGTGGGCCACTGAGGAAGTGTGACTTATGCATGTCTCAGTCTGGATGGAATCTGACCTTTTGACCACTTATTGACCTAATGAAGGCATCCAGAAGATGTGCCAGAAACTCAAGATACTTACTGGACCTTTACCCTAATATAAACCGTGACAGCCTATCTGCCTACTGGACCCTCACCCTAAAATAACTCGTGATTCCTTAAGAGCAAATATTCCCTGACTGTCAGAATCAATCACAATTCTCACCCGGTAACTTTAACAACCTCCTGGCTTTTTGTCTTTATTACCCCCTGGCTCTTTCTCTTCCCCACACATTCCTTCAGTTTTACCCAAATCTGTGTCTCCCGAATTGCAATTCTTTTTTTTTTTTTTTTTTAACATCTTTATTGGAGTATAATTGCTTTACAATGGTGTGTTATTTTCTGATTTATAACAAAGTGAATCAGTTATACATATACATATGTCCCCATATCTCTTCCCTCTTGCGTCTCCCTCCCTCCCACCCTCCCTATCCCACCCCTCTAGGTGGTCACAAAGCACCGAGGTGATCTCCCTGTGCTATGCGGCTGCTTCCCACTAGCTATCCATTTTACATTTGGTTGTGTATATATGTCCATGCCTCTCTCTCACTTTGTCACAGCTTACCCTTCCCCCTCCCCATATCCTCAAGTCCATTCTCTAGTAGGTCTGTGTCTTTATTTCCATCTTACCCCCAGGTTCTTCATGACCTTTTTCTTTTATTTCCTTAGATTCCATATATATATATATGTGTGTCAGCATACGGCTCATTGTTCTTTGAGCCTTGATGTTCATTATTGTTCTACGTGGTTAAGGGCATATGCTTTGCAGTCATGCAGATTGGCTTTAAATTCTCTTTCTTACTCAGCTGTGTGACCTTGGGCAAGTGAGGCACCCTCTCTGAAATTTTCTTTATTGTTAAAATGAAGATACTCTCTAAATCTCTGGCTTATGTGAAAATTAAATGAGATAATCCTTGTAAAACATAATACAATGCCTGACAGTCTCATTAAAAGGTGAAGATTGCTAGGTTATACCAGCTAGCCATAACACTTGCCAGGGCCAGGCACTGTTTTCAAAAGTACTTTATTTGTATTCATTCTAATAGTTCTCACCACTGAAAGATAGGTGTTATTATTATCCCCATTCTATGGGTGAAGAAACGAATTAAAGTAACTGTCTGTGCAATCCTGCAAATAGTACTGGCCCCCGGGAATGTGGGCACAGTGTGTAGTCGTAGTGCCTACAACTGTCTACCCGTGGGGTGAGACGGGCATTGGCTGAAGCCAGGACCCTCCCCAACTATCCTCTCCCATCCCCTGCTCTTTCTTGCTCTCCGTGACCCTGCCTTGGAAGTCAGGCCACCTGACACGAGAATCCCTTCTCTCCCACCCTTCACTGAAACCCAGAGCCCTGGGCCTCGGTCAGTGAGCCTCGGCCTGCTTCTTAACCACTTGTCAGGCTGCCAGAGGGCTGGGTGGCCTGTCCGCTTTTCAGGGCAGCTGGCAGAACTGGGAAGGCTTGGCAACGGCTTTAGCTGTGAACAGAATCTCAATGAAGGCTTTGGCCCAAGCTATAGTGGGTGTTATGACCTGGAGGCTCTGCCCTGGCAGTCGGGGAGGAGAGTAAATATTGCAGGTTCAGGGCCCAGCTTCAGCCCCTACCCCTCCGCTATGGGATGGTTTCTTGTCCTCAACTGTGGTGAGAGCTGTTCAGTTGTATTTGATGCCCACTTTTCCCTAGATTGTGTGTCTGTGTGTGTGTGTGTGTGTGTGTGTAGTGGGGAAGGAGTGACTCTTATTCACCTAGAAGCTGGTTTCCTGGGGTAGAGAAGGGTCCAGCAGACAGGGCATATGGGAAGAGGAAGGGAGAGTAAGGAGGAGAATTACAAGGAATCTGAATCCACTGGGAAAGTAAAAGTCAGAGGGAAGTGAAGGCACCTTGGAAGATAAAAGAAAGTATATAGACTATCTTAGATCACCTAATCAGATACTTTTCCACCTAAATGTGCTTAATGACTGAACATAAGAATTCTGGAGGTTTTGAGGTGGGAGGACAAAACAGCCACTTACAAAATTTATTTAAACATTATCTCTTATCTTCAAAATGTATACAGCCTAAACCTAAATATACAACATAAACCCCAGATAGGGCTTCCCTGGTGGCACAGTGGTTGACAGTCCGCCTGCCGATGCAGGGGACAAGGGTTAGTGCCCCGGTCCGGGAAGATCCCACATGCCTCAGAGCGGCGGGGCCCGTGAGCCATGGCCGCTAAGCCTGCGCGTCCAGAGCCTGTGCTCCGCAACGGGAGAGGCCACAACAGTGAGAGGCCCGCGTACTGCAAAAAACAAAAACAAAAAAACCCCAAATAGGTTTCAGTCAGCCATTTCTTCATTCTCACCTTCAGGGATGCACCCCCTACTCTACTGCTCCAGACGCTGCCACCCTCCCCCGCACTGGTTCCATGGGATGCCTATCTGTTGTGCGTTCTGGTGCCTAAAAAATCACCCTAGCCAATGGCCTCAATGTGGGCAGGAAGGATTCAGCAAGCCCTATCATGTATCAGGCACTGAGCAATGGGGATGCAGAGATGGGTTAGACCAGCCTCCATCCTCAGGCAACTCATGGTGCAAAGGGAAAGGCAGACCCAATAGCGGGCAATTATGGTGCAGCATAGTCAGACTGGAGTAGCAGTGGCAGCTTCCACATGGGGGACACATACTCTACTCCAGGCATTTTTACATTATCTCTAATCCCATCACGACGATCCTGGGGCAGATGTTATCAGTTTTATTGCAGAGATGAAGAAACCTGGGGCTAACCGAGTCGTACAGCTGATAGGTGGGGCAAACAGGATTTAAATCCAGGTCTCTCTTATTTCAAAATTTGTGTTCTTCCTGCTCTATTGACTCCTGTAATAAAGAAGAGGGTGATCTAGGACAGAAAATAAACCCACCCTGGGACGGGTGGTCAGGAAAGTCTTCCTGAAGGAAGCAATGCTATATTGAGTCTTAGAGGATAAGTAGGAGTTGGCCAGGCATCCACAAGCAGGGGAAAAAGAGAGTTTGGGGGATGGGGAAGGTCATGTGATAAACGTGGAGCAGTGATAATGACATGACTTTCTTGGGAGTTGAAGAGGGTCCTAGGACTAGAGTGAATGACACTATAGAAAAGTGATAAGACGTAATGAGGCCAGAGAAATGGGCAGGGCCAGATCATGAACATGGGCAGGGCTTTTCACATTAGAACATTATCCTCAAGTCCTTGGGGAAGTAGTGGAGGTGTATCAAGTGGAGGAGTGACATGGTCAGATCTGCACTCAGGAAAGTTATCTCCAGCCACGTGTAGAGGATGAACTGAAGGACGAGAGACTGGAGGACCTCTCAGCATCTATCCATCCATCTCCATTTGTTGCCATCATTTATCCATGTCTTGGTCTCCTCTGTTTTGTCTCTGCTTGCTTGTATCTGTCTAATTATGAGTCTCTACCTCTCTCTGACCTGTCTTATTTATCTGGTCCCTCGGCCTCTCCATATAGCCCTAGACAAGGCACATCACCACTCTGAGACAAGGGTCCCTCATCAATAAAATGAGGATCATAATGCCAGCTTGAAAAGGTTAGATGAGGGATTAAGTGTGATATTGCATGTGAGATCTTTTTATGTATTACAAAGTACCTTACAAACATGAAGGCTTATTGTTATCTAGCTACTGCTCTTTCAGGTGTTGTATTTTGTTTTATATATTTTTTTGAACAAACATTCATTGATCATCTAGGCTGGGCACCTGCTGTGTATCTTGCAAGAGAGGGAGTTTACAATGAATCAGAAACAATACCAGCCTTCTAGAGGATCGGAGTAGAAGTATACAAAAAGTTAGATTAAAAGCCTCTGTTATATTTTTCAAACTTGCCTGTCTATTTCCCTGTCCATCTGTTCATCCATCCATCCACCCACCCATCCACCCATCTCTCTCTCTGGCTCTGGTTGCGCTTACATCTGCATCCATGGGCAGTAACTGATGCAGAACCAACCAAGCCACATTGGCCCTGACTTGCCATCCCCTCCTGTCTACAGATCACTTTTCACCATGCAATTTTTCAAAGCCTGTGCCCTTAAAATAAGGGAGAAAAATAAACTGTGAGAAGACCAGTTTTGGATGACTTGGAAGGTGCCTTCCTTCTTTAAAGTTTTAGGACTCTCTCTACCCTTCCCGCTACCGTGGCTCCAGCACTTTCCTGAAGATTTGAGCTGATCTCACATAGATCTGACACTACCACATTCTATAAATCAAGAAAACTAGGTTGAAAGGCCTGAGGAGCCAATGTCATTGAATTCTACCAACTCTGTGACTAACCCAGTACTGTCAGATAGTCCCAAGGCAGTTTCAGACATCCACATCTTTAACAAAGATTGTAAAGAGTTCATGGTGACTTTGCCCTATAAGCCCTGTGTCTCTGAAATGTCCTTTAAGAAGTAGCATGGTATAGTAGGGAACGAGTCCTATTCTGCTGCTTATAAGCTCTGTGACTTGAGTCAAGTTACTCAACCACTCTGGGCCTCAATGTCAAAATTAACAAGATGAGGATAGTACTTCCTCTTAGGGTTGTTGTAAGGACTTAGTGATATAATGTCCAGTGTGAAATGTTTGGCACAAGACCTGACGTTGTATCCTCAGTGAATTGACTCAGGGTTGTAACTCAGATTTATTTTTCCCTGGTAACAAAACATACTGTCACTAACCTGAGCATCGGACTCTGTGGTTTTGTATGTAGGTATGTGCTTGTGTGTCTGAAAGCAGATGTGTCTGTGCAGGTATAGTTGGATACGGCTATGCTGTAAATTTCAAGGCACAACTTATACCTGCTAAGTACCAGAAAAGTGCTGCTCAGTGGAAATTTCTGTGATGATGATATTCTTTTGCACTGTCCGTTAACAATAGCTACCAGCCACACATGACTTTTGAGCACTTGCAGATGTGGCTAGTGCAACTGAGGAATTAAATTTTTTAAACTAATTTAAATTAATTTAAATGCAAATAGTTGCAAGTGACTACTATATGAGACAGTGCAGCCCTAGACTATTCCCTTGTTTCTGATGACACCTGAAATAATGATTATGGGATTAAAAGAATTCCTGAACACCTGCTATGTTTTAGGCACTTGGACATGCACTAACTCATTTAACCCATGTCAGCCCTGTGAGAAGAATGGCCTTACTGCCACTTCCTGTTTGCTGACAAGGAAATTGAGACATGGAGAAATAGAGCGACTCCTTCAATGTCACCGAGTCAGTTCAGGTTCTGAGCCTAGATCTCCAGTTCCAAAGCTCTTCTCTTTTCATGACCTATGCTCATGCTGCCTTAGAGCAGTGTTTCCTATCTGCCAACTGCAGCCACTGCCTCAGGGAGCACTCAGGGGTGGCGCCTGGGGGCAGTGGAGCCCTTTCAGTGGGCCTATGAGACCCACCTGATTTGGCCCTCTATCAACTCTCTGACCTCCTCTCCTATGACCCTCTGCTCTGTCACCCTGCCCTAGACACCGGCTTCCTTGCTTTTCAATGATCTCTTAAGGCATGCTCCTGCCTGGGGTGGGGGTGGGGGGGAGGTCTTCCTACAGGTACTTCCCCCAGTCTGTCTCCAGGGTGCAAGTATAGTTAGGAACTGATCACTCCATCTGCAGGATGGAGAGTGGATTTGGGTGGTGAGGGAGGGAAGGCGGCGTTTTCAGTGGAAACAGAGAGGTCAGTTGGGTGGCTACTGCAATAGTCCGGAAGCACAATAGTCAAAATCCAAGCCACTGACCTTGCCCAGAGCCTCACAGACTGCTAAGTGTCAGAGCTGGAATGACCTACGAGATCATCTGGTGTAAGCCCTTCTTTGAAGAATGATGAAATTGAGGTCCACAGGATTTTCCCAAGGTTGGCTGAGTTGGTACAGGGGCTCCCATCTCCTGATATGATCTTTTGTCTGCTATGATTTTTTTTCCTGCATTACAAGAGCATCATAAAAATAGATGTTTTGCTACAAACAACAGTTTACCTCCATTCCAACCCTTCTTTCCTTTTTAGAGACAGCCCCTAATTCTTTTCTTTTTTAATATAAATTTATGTATTTATTTTTGGCTGCGTTGGGTGTTCATTGCTGCGCGCGGGCTTTCTCTAGTTGCGGCAAGCGGGGGCTACTCTTTGTTGCGGTTTGCGGGCTTCTCGTTGCAGTGTCTTCTCTTGTCGCGGAGCATGGGCTCTAGGCACGCGGGCTCCACTTGTGGCTCATGGGCTCTAGAGCACAGGCTCGATAGTCGTGGTGCACAGGCTTAGTTGCTCTGCAGCACGTGGGATCTTCCCGGACCAGGGCTCAAACCCGTGTCCCCTGCATTGGCAGGCGGATTCTTAACCACTGAGCCCCGCAGGGAAGTCCCGTGACAGCCCCTATTTCTTAAAGGCCACTGAGTCACCTAAAAGGCAGGAATTCAGTTCTCTCTAAACAAAACAATTTTTACAAAGAATGAGCAAGTCTTCCCCCAGAAGTCTGAGCATGTCCTCTAGAGAATACAGAAATTCTAGAAGATGTCTTGGAAGAAGATAGAAAAATCTTATTCTATTTTTTAGAAATGAAGGAAAAAAAAACCCCAAAAGCTCAAAGATAACATTTCTGTTGCCTGATAATATTCTTCTCTCATCTCTCATTTCCCCACAACTATTTTGTCTTAAGGCTCTGGGAGCCTGTGGGAAGCTGCTGTATGATTTTTATCTCTATGATTAAAGTGTTACACTTTATTGAGTTCTTTACATCAGCAGCAAAATTTGCGATGCAGGGTTTTACATAACACCTCATTTTCTTCTTGCACCATTACTGTTATTAAGCTGGTGTCAATAAACAGAAAATACAGCTTCTCTCACGATGTACTCTTTATTTTTGTTCCAGTGGCAAGAAGGAAAAAAGGGCGGGGGTGTGGGGGAGGGAGAAAGTACACAGACACAACCCGGAAGAATTTTTTGTCCATTATGTCCCTTTGATGTCTGCTCTTCTCTCTTCCTGTTTCGTGTCAACATTTCCCACAGATGGTGGAGGATGGAGATCATCTCTGCAGAGGGCTGTTTTCTTCTCCATGATTAACTCGTCCTTTTATTCATTCAACAAGGATTTCTTCAGCACTTACTATGTGCCAGGCTCAGTGCTAGTTGTTGGAGATGTAAAGATTTCAGGTCCTGACCAGTGCTTGTTCCAGTGGGGGAAATAGACATACATAGCAATAATAATGAAACAGTGAAATGAGTATAACAAAAACAGAGGGTTGATTGAAAACATAAGTGAAAGCGGGCATGGTCAACCATACTCAGGTGTGTTAAGGAAGCCTTTAAAGAGGAAGCGATGCTAGTCTTGGGCCCTAGAGGATGGGTAGGTAAAGCAAGGCTTTCTTGGCCAAGGGAATGGCACAACTGAAGCCTTGGAAGGCACAGAAGAGCATGGCATGGTCTGGAACTGTCAGTTTGGCATGAGGAAAGCATCAGATGCCTGTTAGCAGACAATAGGAAATGAGATTGGAGATGGAGGCAGGTCTTTGAGGACCTGATATTCACATACATAAATATCTTCTATGACCGCTGTTAATCCACCCTCTGGACGCCCTTAAGACCAGGCCAAAATTAGAGGCTCAAGGCAGAAAGGTATAGTGGGAAGAACGTGTACTCTGGATAGAAGATCTGGGTTTTATCCTTGGCTCTGCTACTTCCTAGCTGTGTAATCTTGAGCAGTGTAAAATGTAAAATGGGTATGGTGAGGGTGACACAATGATTGTGAACAAGTTTTGTAAGTTGTTGATAGTATATTATATGTCAAAGGAAAGGGGGAGAAAAATTCCAGACAATTCAAAGAGCCAGAGAAGCTATAAACTCATCCTATGTGGCTTTTAAAAAATAAAAATTTTATAGGCGTATTTTTGATTTACAATGTTGTGTTAGTTTCAGGTGTACAGCAAAGTGATTCAGGTATACATATACATATATTCATTTTTTTTCAGATTCTTTTCCCGTATAGGTTATCACAGAATACTGAGTAGAGTTCCCTGTGCTATACAGTAGGTCCTTGTTGGTTATCTATTTTATATATAGTAGTGTGTGTATGTGAATCCCAAGCTCCTAATTTATCCCCCCTGCTGCCAGATTTCCCCTTTGGTAACCATAAGTTTGTTTTTGAAATCTGTGAGTCTGTTTCTGCTTTGTAAATAAGTCCATTTATATCATTTTTTAAAACATATATTCCTCATATGAGTGATATCATATATTTGTCTTTCTCTGTCTGACTTACTTCACTTAGTATGATAATCTCTAGGTCCATCCATGTTGCTGCAAATGGCATTATTTTGTTCTTTTTTATGGCCAAGTAATATTCCATTGTATATAGGTACCACATCTTCTTTATCCATTCATCTGTCAGTGGACATTTAGGTTGCTTCTGTGTCTTGGCTTTTTGTGTGTGTGTGTGTGGTACGTGGGCCTCTCACTGTTGTGGCCTCTCCTGCTGCGGAGCACAGGCTCCAGACATGCAGGCTCAGTGGCCATGGCTCACAAGCCCAGCCGCTCCGCGGCATGTGGGATCTTCCCAGACCGGGGCACGAACCCGTGTCCCCTGCATCGGCAGGCGGACTCTCAACCCCTGCGCCACCAGGGAAGCCCTGTGTCTTGGCTATTGACGAAGGTTTTTATGTGGATGTGGATGAGGGAGACTGCACTGTCTTGGGACATCCCTTCAAACTAAGAGATAAAGCTTAGTTTGTCCCACACCTCCTTGTCCAACCCTTGCTCACCTCTCACAACTGCACCCTCACTCCTTGCTGCTTCCTGGATGTGTGATGAGTCCATGACAATCAATCTCTTCTATTCAGAGGGAGTGAGAACCTGCAGCAAAGTAATAGCTTGAGAAAACCCTTGTCCTCATGCCATTTGCATTCCAGTAGGGAGCCCAGGTGTTTGAGCGTGTGTATATAGGTTTTTGATTTTTTTTTAACTCTTGTTCTGATTCTGTATCCTATCAAAAATGTGCAATAATGCTTATGTCTAACTATATTAATAAATAGCCCTATTCTTATAGGAGACATATGATTGCATGGGAAATGTGTTTTTTCACACAAATAGCCATGTTTAGGAAAAACCAACTTGTTTGAATCAAAATGTCATAACCTAAGACCATAGACCATCTGATAGCATCCCATTCTAACTGGGGACAAGTACCTAGGAGGCAAACATCCAACTCAAACTTGTAAGATGATGACACTCGCAATCTCAGGGAATGACCCACCCTCTCCCCAGTCACCCAAGCCAGAAACCTGGGAATCAGCCCAAATTTTGGTCCCATACCCAGCACTGGCAATCTTACCTTCTAATGCGCCTCATATCTGTACCCATCTTCTCATCCTCACTACCCTACTTTGATTCATAATCTTGTCTTTTTTCAATTAGTCTTCAGTTGGACTCTGACAAAAATGTCCCAGCCATTTCATGCCTTTGAGGCTTACAACCCCCAATTCTTCCTCGTCACAGCCTCCAGAACAATCTTTACAAAAGGCACATGTAATCATGTTATACTTCTATAAAATACTTCTCTGGCTCTCCATTTTCTACTTTGCAAGACAAGCCCCAACTCCTTCGTGGCTTGCAAGGCCTTCCATGAATGGTCCCTAGACTCTTCTCCAGCCCCTCTCCTCACCCCACTGCCCCTCCACTCCATACCCTTCAATGGTGCCAAGCCCCCGATAGTTCCCTGAACGGGCTGGGTGGGTTTTGGTCTTGGGGATTTTGCTCACACACTCCCTCTGCCTAGGATGCCTTTCTCTCTGCTGGCAGCTCCCCACTTTCTCACTCACTTGGTGAGAACCTTCTGGTCTTTCAACGCCTTGCTCAACAGCCTCCTGTTCCACAGTCTTCCCTGACCACCCAGCGAATGGATGTTTCCTTCAGTTGTCACTTCACCCCATCTTCACACACACCTCCCAGAGCACCGGAAGCCTTATGGACACTTAGGGGTGGGGAAGGGGGACAGGAGGAGAGAAGGAGTGAAGAGAGACAAGAGAGGAGGAGAGAGGGGGAGGTGGGAGTGGAGGAAAGAGCAAAGGAACTGCCATGGGATCCCTCCCTGTACCTTTCTCCTCCCTGCCTCTCCCCTGGCCGCCTGCACCGAATAAAGCAGGTAGGAACCATCTTAGAGTTCTCTAGGACAAAGCGCGTAATTTCAGCACGAATGCTGACACCCCCGAACGGTTCTTTGAAAAGCAGTGATATCTACGCTACCGAATGGGAAGACTGCATTAGCTTGGAGATGTGGTTGCACTGCCGTCTTGCAGTATTTCTCTCCCCACAGGGCCGTGCCAAGGTTAAGGATGATGCACTCAGGTCTTAAAGGAGATGAGGTGGGAAAGGCTGGCAGAATCTGTCCTCGGAGGCCACAGGAGGAGAAAAAACAAAACAAAAGAGTGCAAACCAGAAAAATGAGGTGATTGAAAAATATGAGACTCCAGGGCATAAATGGGCTCTGAGAAGTCACCAAATCAACTCTCTCAATGGGGCAATTGAGGAGAGGAGAGGGTCTTCTCCAGAGTCACAGGTCAGGTTAGTAGGAGAGCCAAGATGGACTTCCTGGGAAGAAAGGAACTAACATTTCCTGAGGACAGAGCCCCAGCTCAGCAGTTAGAGATACATTATTAACTCTCTGGATCAGCGAGCAACCTCCTCTAGGAGACGCCTCTAAGCATTCCGACCACACGTATTTACTGAGCTCTTTTTTTTTTTTTTTTTTTGCGGTACGCGGGCCTCTCACTGCTGTGGCCTCTCCTGTTGCGGAGCACAGGCTCCGGACGCGCAGGCTCAGCAGCCAGGGCTCACGGGCCTAGTCGCTCCGCGGCATGTGGGATCTTCCCAGACCGGGGCACGAACCCGCGTCCCCCGCATCAGCAGGCGGACTTTCAACCACTGCGCCACCAGGGAAGCCCTTACTGAGCTCTTAATACGTTCCTGGGGGTGCCCTAGTTTCATCAGCCTTTGATATATAATGAAGCAACATTAACTTTTAATTATGAAATTAAGATGTCCCTCAGCTCTCACAGGCTTAAATATCATATCATCTCAGTCCTTTTCTTGTTTTGTCTCATCTTCCTGCTCAGACTGGGCTTTCTGCAGGAAGGCCTGGCTTTTCCATTTGTATCTATGTCCACTCTAGATGCAGGAGTGAACACCTGGGGGGACCCCCAAGGGTGAGAAGCAAGCAGAGGCTTTGGAAGCAGTGTGATGTACGTTAGAATCCCAGTTCAGACCCTAACCTGCTATGAGATCTTGACAAGTCTGTCTCGGAGCTTCTTCTGAGAAACTAAGACCACGATCTTATTTACTTTAGTGCATTGTTGAGAAAATCAAATGAACTCATTGGTGTGAGAATGGTTTTTAAACTCTACAAATGTGCAAGATAATGGTTATTGTCAATAGATGTTCTATTGAACAAGGAAGAAATTTACATTTATGTAAGCTGGGTTCCCAAGCCCCTCTCACTTCTATGCTCCTATACCCCCTGCACCTGTCTTTGAGCCTTCCGTTGCACATGGAATTACTTTTTAAATGTCCATCTTCCCTGTAAAGTTTTGAACTCAGAGAGGTCCATATCCCTGGTGCCAAGCACAGCACTTGAACGAAGTATCACTGTGTGACTGAAAAGAATGTATAGATTGTATAATCTGCCAGATGTTTGGCCAGGTGCAAAGCCAGTCACCGCATTCGACTTCATGGGAACCCTGTGAGGTTGGGATTATTATCCCCAATTTTTAGATGAGGAAACTGTGGTGCAGGTCATAAAGCCCACCCATGGCTAAGCTGACACTTGAAGCCAAGTCTGCCAGATCCCAAAACCATGGAACTCTTGTGACTGCCCTCTTCTATCGTCATCATCATTGTCTCAGTCAACATGGGGGTCACCAATCACTGCTACAGTAAGCAGGAGACACAGGTCAGCAGTTCTTCTTTTGTTCTGGGAGGGTCTGTTATGAACCCAGACCGCTTGTGCTGAGTCTTTGTTCTCTCTCCCTTTTTCTAGGCAGGAGTGGAGGAGGGGATGGAAGCCAAGGAAGGCTCCCTCCTGCCAGGCCAGACCTGGCTCTTCCCGGATCCTTGGAAGAGATGTAGAAATGCCTCCATTTACATGCACATCCTACTTTTCATTTCTAAGTAGAGTAGGACTGTAAGAGTAGAAAAATAATTTTACTCTTCACCTTGCTGCTACTGGTACTTTTTCCCCACACCTAAGCATTACTCTCACAAATTTCCTTTGCCCTGAAGTTTATTCTGCTGAGGCCAAAGAGGCCACAGATGCAGAGGCTGGGTGTTCTGAATAGCTTAGAGTTGAACAGCTTAGCCCTAGATCAGAAAGACGTGGGTTTGAATTGCAGCTCTGCCCCTCGTGAGCTCTTTGTCTCAGTTTGATAACAGTGCTTACGGCACAGGATTTTTATTACAAGACCATACATAGGAAGCACTTAATAAATATCACCAGCTTTTGACGATGGGGTCATGGTTAAGAGCATGGATGGTAGAGCCAGACTGTTTGGGTCCGGCCAGTTACCGCTATGTGGTCTGGGGGATCCCTTGAAAGTTACTTAACCTCCCTATGCCTTAGTTTCCTCACTTGTAAATGACGTTTCTATCAGATAGGGTTGTGGGAGGGTTCGTGAGTGCCTGGCAGGTAGTAAGTACCATAGTGCTATTATTATCCTCCCTCCATAGCTCCGCTGGCTAGAATCTAGGCCCTGAGACTCCTAACACCACACCCCGCACAGCTGCTTTCTCTGAGTGCAGGATACCTGGTCCGTTCATTCACTTACTTATTTTGTCACTCAGCAAATGTCCCTGATGACTTACTGAGTGCTGGGCCCTATAATACACCCTGGGAATGCAGAGGTGAGCCAGGCATGGTCCCAGCCTTTACTGGGTTCACAGACCACTCCCCCACCTCCTTCTTAAAACCTTTCTTTTTCTCTTGGTTTTCATGAAACCACACTGTCCTTTTTAATTCCTCCTTCTCTGGTCACTCCCCAGACTCCTTTGCTTCTTCCTTTACCCAAAGTCTCAACCTTAGCATGACCCAGGCTCAATCCTGGGACCTCTTCTGGATCCACACTCTCCCCCAGTGACGTCAAGGAGCACCTCCACGCTAATGATGCCCACATTTACATCTCTAGTCCAGTCTTCTCCCCAGCGCTCCATTTTCATATATTTAACTGCCTACCTGACATCGGTATCTGATAGTCATTGCAAATGCAGAGATCCACATCAGAACTCCCGAATTTCTCACCACCCTTCCAACTGGTCTGCATCCCAGTTTCCTCCATCTCTCTCCACAGCACCACTATCTGCTCAGTTGCTCAAGGCATAACCCCTTGATCCATCTTTGATGCTTCTTGCGTAGAAACTGTGTGCAGGTCCTATAGAAGTGTGGCCAAAATATTTATCAGATATGTCCCTCTCTTTTCATCTCTACTGTCACCACTTCAATTCAAGCTACTATGATCTCTTAGGAGACACCAGCGCATCTGCTTCTACTCATGCGCCACTAAAATCCATTATCTACACCGCAGGCAGGGTAATGTTTTTACAGCATTCCCCTACTGAGACGGCTTCCACTGTACATAGGAGACACTCCAAATTCTGACTCTGGCCTGCAAGGCCCTGCGTGAGCTGGACCCTCTCCAGGCTCACCTCCAGTACTAATCATGATGCAGCCATCGGCCTTTCCTCTGGTCTTTGAAAATACCAGTCATCCTTGCTTCAGAGCCTTTATTTACCCAGAATTCTCTTGCTGGCCTCATTGAATGGCTTGTGGTTTTCATCCTTCAAGGCTCAGCTCAAATATCAAAAGCCTTTCCTGATCACACTACCTCAAGTAGACCCTGCCCCGTCCACTCACTTATTCACCATCCTGTGGCTCACCCCAGGCATTCCTAGCATGCATTACAATCTGCCGTCACCTTGCTTAGCTGCTGTTCATGGCAAGTCGTCCCCACCTGGAGGCCAGCTCCCCGAAGGCAGGAACCTCTTCTGTCTTGTTCACCCCCAGGTCCTGGAACATAGTGGGTTCGTAGTAAATATTTGTTAAATGAATGAAAAAACTGGATGATAAACACCTTAACAGAAGAGTATTTTAAAAATCTGTGGGAGTCCAGAAAAGAGAGCTGCTGTCCCTGGGAGAGTAAAGGGAGGCTACACAGACAAGAGGCCGTTGGGCCTGTCAGTGAAAGATGAGAAAGAAGTAACCAGGAGGGGAAAGGGAGGGGGAGTAGGCACCCCCCCCCGCCCCCCCACCCCCACCGCCACAGGAGTAGCAGACACAGAAGCACAGAGAGGAGAACCTGCGTGTGCTGGGCAAGTTATGGGGCGGGGGGGGGGCGAGGGGTGGGTGTCAGCAAGGCTGGAGAGTAAAGAGAAGAGAAGCAGGAGACAAAGAACCATAGCTCGGGCTTCCCTGGTGGCGCAGTGATTGAGGGTCTGCCTGCCGATGCGGGGGACGTGGGTTCGTGCCCCGGTCCGGGAGGATCCCTAAGTGCCGCGGAGCGGCTGGGCCCGTGGGCCATGGCCGCCGGGCCTGTGCGTCCGGATGCTGTGTTCCGCGGTAGGAGAGGTCTCAACGGTGAGAGGCCCGCGTACCGCAAAATAAAGAAATAAATAAAGAGCCATAGCGCGTCCCCTCCGTGCCCTAGGCTGGCTGCCTGGGTTTCTTTTGTGGTTGTGCCTCCTTTTGTCCCCACTGATTCATTGCATGCTTTTTATTTTTTGTGGCAGGAATGTCAGTCCAGCCACACCCAGGGCAAGGAGAGAAGCCTTAACTTGGCCACTTCAGAGATCTAGGCTATGTGTGATAAAGGACATCATTTTGTCTCTTAGAGTCGCTCATTTGTTGTTGTTGTTTTTTAATTAATTAATTTTTATTTTTGGCTGTGTTGGGTCTTCGTTGCTGCCCGTGGACTTTCTCTAGTTGCGGCGAGCAGGGGCTACTCTTCGTTGCTGTGCACGGGCTTCTCATTGCAGTGGCTTCTCTTGTTGTGGAGCACAGGCTCTGGGCACACGGGCTTTGGTAGTTGTACCTCGTGGGCTCTAGCGTGCAGGCTCAGTAGTTGTGGCACACGGGCTCTAGAGTACAGACTCAGTAGTTGTGGCGCACTGGCTTAGTTGCTCCGCGGCATGTGGGATCTTCCCAGACCACGGCTCAAACCCGTGTCCCCTGCATTGGCAGGTAGATTCTTAACCACTGCGCCACCAGGGAAGTCCTGCTCAGTTGTTTTTAAGGAAATAATTCTCTATTTTTCTTAAAATTTCTCCTTCCTGCTTTAGGACACGCACCCTGACTTCCATAAGTATCTACTTTAACTTCTGAAAAACAGACAGGGAGATATTTTAGGTGATAATAAAAAAAAATAGATTTGGGGCTTTTTTGCCTAGGTCCATGGGGAAAGAGCTGCCTCGGGCAAATCTGAGCAGGGGAGTTGTCTGGAAGCTCTCTAACCCTCCTTGCTCTCCCCACCCCCCAACCTTTCTGAGAGGCTAAGCCTAAGCTTCCTTCCTGGGATGAGGGCGATCGCCTTGCTGGACCGCTAGCTCCTGCGAGCACAGCAGGATGCCCGGCGTGGCTTGTAACCAGAGCCTGGGTTTGAGTCTCTCCACTTCCTGCTGCATCCACTGGGGCAAGTTACTTAAACTCTCTTAGCTTCATCTCCCTCCTCTCTACAAAGGGAACACTAAAGCAGTTTACCCTCCTCAACTTGTCCTTATCCCCACCTAAGCTTCCGTTTCTTTCTCATCTCCAAACCTGAGATAAATCCCTCTGCCCTTCCTGGGTTGGGTTTCCCTTCTTTCATTGGCTTGAATATGTGGTCCACCCTGAAGTGCTGCCCTAACGTGGAGGACTCAGCCCACATGATAGCACCAAGCTCAGGCTTTGGCTTATGCCACCTGATGTGAAGCAGGGAAGCAGCTCAGAATGGAGGGGAGAAAAACCCCAAGAAAACAAACCAAAAAAAACTAACCCATTTCCTCCGCGGTGTCTAGGAGGAAGCAAACTCCACGCTAAATTATGTTCCAAATATGCCCTAAGGTAGTTTTAATTTTATTGGCACTGCTTTTAATTTACTCTTTAGGCCCCTGATTGCAGGATGAGCTGTTGGCTGCTGGCAAGGGGACAGCCCTTCATTGCTCGGTTTTAATTAAGTTTCTTAAGTTCAGAAGGAAAGAACAGAGATGCTGTCCCCTCTTCTATTCTCAATCCCAAACTGTAATTAAGGGCCCTGAATTAGCTGCACACCCCTTGCTCTGACACAGCCACAGAAAAGTACCTCATTTGACTGCTGGAAAAACATTCAGGTGCAGCTGTTCATTCATTTAATTCACTCATTATTCAATCAATTCACTGATTCATTTTCTATTCATTCTCTTACCAGACCTCTAATGATAACCTACTATATATCAGGCCTTGCTCTGGTCCTGTGGATTTAAAAATTCAGCAATGTATGGTTCCTGCCCTGAAAGAGTCCACATTCTAATAGTAGATGGAGATAAACAAAGCATTATTATGCCATGTGGTCAGTGCCAGGAGAGAGAATTATGAGAGCACAGAGGAGGCTGTTAACTCATCCCTGAAGGATAAAATAATGCTATTTGAATTTATATTTTGTACCAGTCGGATGAATAATATTAGATGCTATAACAAGCAATGCCCAAATCTCAGTGGCTTGATACAGTAAAGGTTCGTCACAGTCTGATGAAGGTCAGACGACTCGCCTGGCCATTTTCCTCTCAATGTTGATTCAGCGACCTAACCTTTTTCCTTCTTACTACCTATCCTTTTTCCTTCTTATGATACCATTGTTTTTACATGTAGCTTCCATGCACAAGAGCAAGGATGTGGGTGACTGTGTGCAAGTTTAATGGCCAGGCTTGGAAGTGACACTTGTTACCACTGCCCACATCCCATTTGATCCCAACCAAATATCAAAGTAGACGGGGAGATGTCTTCCATGGTCCAGGAAAAGGAAGTGGAACTGGTGAGCATCCACTTAGTTTCTGCCTTAAATATTAAGGTTGTGTCAGAGTTAGCCAGATAAAGAGATCATGTATTCCAGGCAGAGAAGACATTCATTGTGTGTAAACGTGGAGACAAAAGTCACAAGCATAGCGGTTTGAAGTACTCCAGGCAGTACTATAGGACTGTAGTGTAGAATATCAGACCAGAATTGGCAAGAGCTGAGACTAGACAGGGGCCAGATCACGCAGGACCTATGCAAATATATTAAGGAGTTTGGACTCTATCCTGTGAGCAACAGGGAATGGTAAAACAGTTTTAACTAGAGAATTTTATTTATTTATTTATTTTTGGCCGTGTTGCATGGCAGGTGGGATCCCAGTTCCCCAACCAGGGATCAAACCGGCGACCCTGCAGTGGAAGCACAGAGTCTTAACCACTGGACTGCCAGGGAAGTCCCAATTTGTTTGCATTTTATTTTTTTATTTATTTAAAAATTTTTCTAAAAAAATATTTATTTTCCTTAATTTCTCTTTCTGACCTTTCATTGTTAGTGTATAGGAATGCAAGACATTTCTGTGCATTAATTTTGTATCCTGAAACTTTACCAAATTCACTGAATAGCTCTAGTAGTTTTCTGGTGGCATCTTTAGGATTTTCTATGTATGGTATCATGCCATCTGCAAACAGTGACAGTTTTATTTTCTGTCTTCCAATTTGGATTCCTTTTATTTCTTTTTCTTCTCTGATTGCTGTGGCTAGGACTTCCAAAACTATGTTGAATATTAGTGGCGAGAGTGGGCAACCTTGTCTTGTTCCTGATCTTAGAGGAAATGCTTTCAGTTTTTCACCATTGAGAATGATGTTTGCTGTGGGTTTGTTGTATATGGCCTTTATTATGTTGAGGTAGGTTCCCTCTATGCCCACTTTCTGGAGAGTTTTTATCATAAATGGGTGTTGAATTTTGCCAAAAGCTTTTTCTGCATCTATTGAGATGATCATATGGTTTTTCTCCTTCAGTTTGTTAATATGGTGTATCACATTGATTGATTTGCATATATTGAAGAATCCTTGCATCCCTGGGATAAATCCCACTTGATCACGGTGTATGATCCTTTTAATGTGTTGTTAGCTTCTGTTTGCTAGTATTTTGTTGAGGATTTTTGCATCTATATTCATGAGTGATATTGGCCTGTAATTTTCTTTTTTTGTAGTAGCTTTGTCTGGTTTTGGTATCAGGGTGATGGTGGCCTTGTAGAATGAGTTTGGGAGTGTTCCTTCTTCTGCAAACTTTTGGAAGAGTTTGAGAAGGATGGGTGTTAGTTCTTCTCTAAATGTTTGATAGAATTCACCTGTGAAGACCTCTGGTCCTGGACTTTTGTTTGTTGGAAGATTTTTCACCATTGCAACAAAAAGAATAAAATACCTAGGAACAAACCTACCTAAGGAGGTAAAAGGCCTGTACTCAGAAAACTATAAGACACTGATGAAAGAAATCAAAGATGATACAAACAGATGGAGAGATATACCATGTGCTTGGATTGGAAGAATCAATATTGTGAAAATGACTCTACTACCCAAAGCAATCTACAGATTCAATGCAATCCGTATCAAATTACCAATGGAATTTTTTTACAGAACTAGAAAAAAAAAATCTTAAAATTTGTATGGAGACACAAAAGACCCCAAATAGACAAAACACTCTTGAGAAAAAAAAAAAAAACGGACCTGGAGGAATCAGACTCCCTGACTTCAGACTCTACTACACAGCTACAGTAATCAAGACAATATGATACTGACACAAAAACAGAGATATAGATCAATGGAACAGGATAGAAAGCCCAGAGATAGACCCACGCACCTATGGTCAGCTAATCTCTGACAAAGGAGGCAATGATATACAATGGAGAACAGACAGTCTCTTCAATAAGTGAGGCTGGGAAAACTGGACAGCTACATGTAAAAGAATGAAATTAGAACACTCCCTAACACCATACACAAAAGTAAACTCAAAATGAATTAAAGACCTAAATGTAAGGCCAGACACTATAAAACTCTTAGAGGAAAACATAAGAAGAACACTCTTTGACATAAATCACAGCAAGATGTTTTTTGACCCACCTCCTAGAGTAATCAAAATAAAACCAAAAATAAACAAATGGGACCTAATGAAACTTAAAAGCTTTTGCACAGCAAAGGAAACTATAAACAAGACGAAAAGACAACCCTCAGAATGGGAGAAAATATTTGCAAACAAATCAATGGACAAATCTCCAAAATATATAAACAGCTCATGCAACTTAATAGCAAGAAAACAAATGACCCAATCAAAAAATTGGCAGAAGACCTAAATAGACATTTCTCCAAAGAAGACATACAGCTGGCCAAGAGGCACATTAGAAACTGCTCAACGTTACTAATTATTAGATAAATGCAAATCAAAACTACAATGAGGTATCACCTTACACCAGTTAGAATGGGCATCATCAGAAAATCTACAAATAATAAATGCTGGAGAGGGTGTGTAGAAAAACAGAACCCTCTTGCACTGTTGGTGGGAATGTAAATTGATACAGCCACTATGGAGAACAGTATGGAGGTTCCTTAAAAAAGTAGAAATAGAATTACCATATGACCCAGAAATCCCACTACTGGGCATATGCCCAGAGAAAACCAAAATTCAATAAGTCACATGCACCCCAATGTTCATTGCAGCACTCTTTACAAGAGCCAGGTTATGGAAGCAACCTTAATGTTCATTGACTGAAGAATGGATAAACAAGATGTGTTATGTGTATACAGTGGAATATTACTCAACCATAAAAAGAAAATAAATTGGGTCATTTATAGAAGAGACGTGGATGGACCTAGAGACTGTCATACTGAGTGAAATAAGTCAGAAAGAGAAAAACAAACATCGTATATAACACATATATGTGGAATCTAGAAGAATGGTACAGATGAACCAGTTTGCAAGGCAGAAATAGAGACACAGATGTAGAGAACAAGTGTATGGACACCAATAGCAGAAAGTGGGGGAGGGGGGCATTAGGTTGGAGTGGGATTGACATATATACACTAATAGGTATAAAATAGATAACTAATAAGATCCTGCTGTATAGCACAGGGAACTCCACTGTACAGTAGAAACTAACACAACATTGTAAAACAACTATACCCCAATAAAAAAATTTTTTTTAATAAAAATATTTATTTGGCTGTGCCGGCTCTTTGTTGTGGCACGCGGGGTCTTTGTTGCAGTGTGCAGGATATTTAGCTGTGACATGCAGAATCTTTTAGTTGTAGTGTGTGGGATCTTTAGCTGCGACATGCAGGCTCTTAGTTGCAGTATGTGGGCTCTAGTTCCCTGCCCACGTATCAAACCTGGGCCCCCTGCATTGGGAGCATGGAGTCTTAACTGCTGGACCACCAGGGAAGTCCCTTGATTGCATTTTAAAAGGTCGCTTTGAAGCAGCAAAGAAACCAGGTCAGAAACTATTGTAGTAGACTAAGAAAGAGATGGAACTCAAATCAGACATGGTCCCTATCCTCAAAGAGCTCATAGGCAGACAGACATACTTTTCAGCCAGATTACAGTAACAAGTATACAAGTATATCTATACAGTATTCAAGTATACTTATACAGTAACAAGTATTGACATCAAGGCCCAAGCAAGAAGCTGTTTGGAGAAGGAGGAATTTATTTTAACTGAGCATGAGAAGAAATCATAAAAAGTTTAAGAAAGCCATATCTCTTCTCTCTCATCCAACAGCAACTTTTAAAGATGGGGAAATTGAGGCACAGTGAAGAGCTGCTACTTATTCGTGGTCACAGATTATGTTTACATTAGAACCAGAGGTAGGAACTCTGCTCTGCCTTCCCTGCTCCATTCTAATGAAACAACATAAGTCCATAAAGCCAGTTTAGGCACAAAACATCATCAGGATGGTGAGGAAATTAGTATTTGTGGTCTTTGGCATTGCCAGCATAGTGCTGAATATGTGTAATGAAGAGGAAAAAGAACTAAGACTTCAAACTCAGACCCTATGCAGGCAAATTCCCTAGATCTTTTTCTACTCCAGGTAGACTTTAGACTCTCAGAGTGGGAGGGGATCTTAGAAACTAAATAGTCCTTTAACATTGTTTTGAAGATAGTAGCCAATGCAGTTAGATACAAAAAAGAAATTAGAAGCATAAAAACTGGAAAAGAGGAGATAAAATTGCTAAGTGTATGTTGTACGATTGCAAACCTGGAAAATACTGCCCCCTTTATTCACCTCAGTCATCCTCACCTCCTGGCTGTTCCTTGAACATGCCAAGTACATTTACTTCTCCTTCTACCGGGAAGACTATTAACCTGATATCCTCAAGACTAACTCTCCTACTCCATTCAAGTCTCTGTTTTTCCAGAACCTCTATTACTTTCTATTCTCTTACTATGCTTTATTTGGTTCCATGGCATTTATACCTCCTGACATCTAGTATTTTTATTAATTGGTTTATTTTCTTTCTCTTCCATAGAATGTAAACTCTTTGAGATCAAGTGCTTTCTGTTGTGTTCATTGCTATATCCTAGTGCCCAGAACACTCTGTGGTGCATATTCCCAGTGCCTAGAACACTATATGACATGTGGTAGGTACTCAGTGGTTATTTGTTGAATAAGTAAGCAAATGAAAACTCAAAAAAATAAAATGAGAAATTATTATAAGAACTAATAGAATTAGTGAGGTGTCTGGGTACATATTTAAACCATTGAAAATCAGAGCCTTTATATGTATAAAGAACTACCAGTTAGAAGATTTAATGGAAGATATCATGTTTACAACAACAACTAAAAATATAAACTGCCTTGGCATCAAAAAGAATGTTCAGGGTCTAAATGAAGAAAAAAAAAAAAAAAAAGCTTTTACAACTTTCTGCTGTACCCAAAAGAAAATGGAATAAATGGAAAGTCAAAGCATATTCTTGGATCAGAAGCCTCAAAGCGATAAGAGTCTTGACAGGATTGGGGGAGCAAGGAAAATTAAAGAAGCTAATTACAAAGATTGTATAGAAAAATATGCAAGAAAATACAGGAAAATATGGGGAAAGAAGCATAATGAGGTGATACTAGCCCTCCAAATATTAACATACATTATAAACTTAACATAATTAAAATTGTGTAGTACTGACACCTGAATAGACAAGTGATTAGAAGAGAATAGAAAGTCCAACAATCAACCCAAATATATACAAGAAAGTTATATGGTAAAGATGGCTTTTCAAGTCAGTGGGGAAAAGATGCACAATTTGATAAATGGTATGGGACAATAACGTTTAACCCTTACCTCACATCCTACATCCATGTAAATCAAAATTGAAATGAAATTTTTAAATATAAGAAGTGAAACAATAGAAATAATAGAAGAACCAATGAAAGATTTCAACCCAGAAACCACAAAAGGCTGATAAATCTGTCTAAAAAGTTAGATTAAAAATTTCCACATGGAAAAAAAGTACTAGCAGATGTAAGGTCAAATGACAAACTGAGCAAAAATATTTTTATACTACACACAAAGGCTAATTTCTCTAGTATATAGTTTCTATAAATCAATAAGGAATAAAGCCCTGAAACCCAGTTTTTAAAATGGACAACGGAAATCAATAGGCAATTCATAGAAAAGAAAATGCTAATAGTTCCTAAATATGTGAAAAATAATAACCATATAATAAAAGATAATTATACTAAAAGAAATTCAGATTAAAACTAATCTTAGATATCAGTTTCACCACCCAATTGGAAAGTATCAAAGAGTTTGATCACATCCATGTTTGCAAGATAGTCATGAAACTGATGCTGTTATACTTTGCTAGGACTGTAAACTGGTCCTTCTAAGGAGGTCAGTTCATCAGTGTCGATCAGAATCACAAATGCACCTAGGACCCAGAAATTCTACTTCTAGGAATTTATCCTACGTGTAACTGTATATGTGTGAAATGGTATTTATAACAGAGTCAATCACTAAGACTTTGTAACAGAAGGTTGGAAACAAATGTCTGTCAGTGGGGAACTGCCTAGTTTATATACGACTGTTTAAAAAAATGAGGTAACCATGGACTGAGAAAGAATTCTCTCTAAGATATGTTGAGAGGAAAAAAAGTTGATCCAAAAATTGTGTTTTTATTTTTTATTGTGTTTTTATCCCATGCGGCTTGCAGGATCTTAGTTTCCCAAGCAGGGACTGCACCCAGGCCCTCAGCAGTGAAAAGCGCAGAGTCCTAACCACTGGCTCACCGGGGAATTCCCCAAATGACGTGTTTTTAGTGTGCTACCTTTTGTGTGCGTTGGGGCAAAGGGGGTAGGGGGAGGAGTATCTACTTGTTGGTGTGTAAATGATCTCTGGAACTTTGTATGAGAAACTGGTCATGTGAGATGCCTCTGGGGAGTGTGCCTGGGTGCCTGGAGGACAGGGGTAGAAGGGAGATTGTTCATTGTAAATTCTTTCATATCTTGTTGACTTTTGAACCAGGTAAATCAATCAATATAATTCACTTTACGGTTATTTAAAGTAAAATCACATTAGGTGCCAGGTGTCAGGATGGGGCAGTGGAAGCCACTCCAGGCTGGTTTTCGGAGGAGCCAGGTTCTAATTCTTTTTCCTTCACTAACTTGCTGGCTGACCTTAAGCAGGAAACCTCCCCACTCTGAGCTGATCTGGGAAATGTCAGAGAAACTGGTTTCTAATAGCTCCCACATCCAGAGATATAAACGGCAGTTTTTCCTTACCCATTTCTTAAGTCATCTCTCTACCACCTCCTTTCCTCTGCAGCTCATCAAAAGCTCAGAGGAAAAGACAGACAATTGAAGAAAATAAAATTGCAAAGAGGACTTTTATAGGGCTCCTGTTGATTCACTGCATATTCCACCTCCAAAGCTGAAAATGATGAGTTTAATATCACCCAGCGCTCTGCATCTTGTATCTCTCAGAAGGCAGCTTACGCCACCCAGAGAACTGGGAGCTCAGCAAGACATGATCTTTCACTCCAAGTCTGAGGCAAATGAAATGACAGTCATGAGGCCCACATTCTAGAAGCAACATTGTTTTCATTTGGTCTTAACTTCGTTTGAAAGTGTCCCAAGGAGGGAGAATTCTTCCAAGCCTGGATTTTTCTTCTTTCCCAGGACTACATGCTAGAAAGCAGATGGAAAGGTGGCCAGGTCTTGCCATGACTGTTTCTAGTCTTACCCATTAATGGTGATACGTTCACTGTGTCAAGGGTCAGGAGACCTGGGTTTCAGTCCCAGTTATTCCCATGTTACTCTCAGAAAGGACAGATATATAGGAAGAGAAAGTCAGATTTGAGGGACATTGAAGTTCTAAGGGCCTGAAAATTCCCCCGTTCCTGGCAGTCGATTGCAGTGTCTGGAATGATCCCTCTGGGTGGTTTATTCATTCACTCTGCATCCGGCTACTGAGCATCCTTCACGGACAGGCACTGGGTGCTTTCCAGGCAATCCCCCTACCTTTGGGGAGCTCATAAATGAGAAGGTTAACAAATAACATTGCACCAAGCTAGGGAGTGCCTTAAATACATGTGAGCAGAGAGCAGAGAGAGACTAGTCACAGTTACCTTTATAGACAACAAGGTTATTTTTTCCCATACACTATGTATTATTGGGGGGTAGGTGTGGCATCATGAAGTGAGGTTAAATAAAAGAATTAACTAAGATGTCCTATGTAAAGCTCCCAGAATGGTGTCTGGTGTCATTAACTATGCAGTAAATGATAGTAATGATTATCGCTGAGTTGGATTCCCACTCTAACTCTCTAGGTTGGAATTACCTGCTAATGGTAGCGCTCTGAGACCCTGAAGGCGGATGGTGTTAAAAGTAAGGAGAGGGATTTCCCTGGTGGCGCAGTGGTTAAGAATCCGCCTGCCAGTGCAGGGGACACAGGTTCGAGCCCTGGTCCGGGAAGATCCCACATGCTGCAGAGCAACTAAGCCTGTGCTTCACAAATACTGAGCCTGCACTCAAGAGCCGCGAGCCACAACTACTGAGCCCGCGTGCCACAACTATTGAAGCCCTCACGCCTAGAGCCCGTGCTCCACAACAAGAGAAGCCACGGCAATGAGAAGTCCACGCACCGCAACGAAGAGTAGCCCCCGCTCACCGCAACTAGAGAAAGCCCGCACACAGCAACAAAGACCCAACACAGCCAAACATTTTAAAATAAAGAAATAAAAAAAATATATTAAAAAAATAAAAGTAAGGAGAACTTGATCCTTGCTACTCTCAACCCCTCCAATCACATTGCAGATAGTTGCTACATCTGAAGAGACATAGGGCTAGCTCACAAGGAAATGTGTGTGTGTGTGTGTGTGTGTGTGTTTAAGGCATACTCTGTGGCCCCGATGTCTCATTTGTTATCCTTTCTCTCAACAGAAAACAAGCCTGGAGTTTTATATTGACATCCATGCCCACTCCACCATGATGAATGGCTTCATGTATGGCAACATCTTTGAAGATGAGGTGCGGTTCCAGAGGCAGGCCGTCTTCCCCAAGCTCCTCTGCCAGAATGCCGAGGACTTCTCCTACGTGAGTGAAGAGTTCTCAGTCAGGCAGCCCCAGCTTCCCTCCCCAAACTGCCCCCTCCCTCGCATCACCACCCTGTCTTTCCCCTCACTCAATTCAGTTTGATTTAACATTTCACAGAACACCTACTCTGCTCTGGGTCTTGCGTGGGTGATAAAGATAGAGGTAAACAAGCTCTGCCTGTACCTGCAAGCAGCTCATCACCCATCAGGGAGGGAGACTCTCTGAAAAGACAGCGCTTGGTTTGTCCGAGGAGCTGACATTGGTTTCGTTGATCTGATTCCAGCGCTAACAAGAGAAGAAACTCACTGAGCATCTCCCAGCGCCAGACCCTGGCCCAGGGTCTGCTTTCACAGACCTTTGGCCTTCATTCTGTTAGAAGGAGCCTAACATGTCTGCTGATGGGGGTCATATGTCCACCATCCTCTTCCTCCATAGCCCCTTCTGGGCCCCAATTTCTTTGTCAGTAATTTGTGGGTGATAATTTTTTGCCTTGCCTGCCTCGTAAATTCCTGGGAGGACACATGCAATAATAGATATGAAAGTACTTTGCAGGCAGTAAAGATCTCAACAGACTCCAGAGACTGTTGTTACTACCCCCTTACATGCCAGGAAGGACTGGAGAGGCTGTGGACTGGTAGTTAGAATAATTTGCAGCAAAAAGGAATATTGAGAAATGGCAGGGAAGATAAGGAGGGGAATCAACCTGTGGTGGAAGCAGACTTGGGAAAGAGTTTTTGCACATTTTTCTTTGTTTTGATACAAAATCTCTGAGGCCTGTCATTTCAGTGTGGCCAGAGGGGGAGAGGCCCACAAAGGGCATGGTAATTTTTGAAGTTGATGAGCTGAAAACATGCCTGCTCGTTGCTTCAGGCCTAGACATTAGTGGAGGGAGGATGAATTTCTCCATGAGGTAAGATGCTTTGAATCCCAGAATCTTGGCATGCCCCACCAGGAAAGGAACTGGGAGACTATTTGGCCCAATCCAACACTTTATACCCAAGAGACACTTAAAGCCCAGAGAAGTTGGGGATCTAGGACAAGGTCCCTCAGCATTTGAAACAGGTAGAATGAGATGACTGCTCATTAGCAGCTTGGGGATAAAAACAGCCGTGCTTATGTCTGTGGCAATCTCTGGAGGATGGCCAACGCTTGTCTTTTTGAAACCACTCCAGTTTCAGAGCGGAGTGTGGTTTTCTGGAGGAGACCCTGGGAGACTGTGATTCTCCAGGAGGCTGGGCCACAGACTTCAGAGACCCTCACAGGGGTGAGGTTTCCAGGGTCTACAAAAAGGGTGTAGTCTAGGAACTTTATTTCTGGCCTTGCCGGATGGCGTTCCTGCATTGCAGCCTCCCTAAGAGCTTAGGGCTTGGGTCAAGGTCATCTATCCTAGTCCAGCCTCTGTCTCCCCTCTTCTCTGATTCTCAGTACCCAACTCTAGAATGAGAGAGTTGGATTTCACTACATGAGCTTCAACTTCAACAGTCCTTCCTGATCTGAGACTCTAATTTTCTGATTCTTTCCTTTACGTCAAAAGGCACACACACATACGTACACACAGCTCTCTTTCTTTCAGTGTCTCTATATCTGTCTTGTTTTTCTGTTTTCTTTCTCCCTCTTTCTCCCCACCCCCTTTTCCTTCTTCTCTTATATTCTGCTGAACAGGCATGCCTTCTCTTATTAAAACCAGGTTCTTCATTTACTGCGATTTCCATGGGTTAGCATAGAAAGCCCTTCTAACCACAAGTGAACTGACCCTCACAGCTCTGTAAAAGAGATGTGATTTTTACCACCGCTTTACAGATGAGGAAACTGAGGCTCAGATCAATAAGGCTAGTTGCCTAACATCTCACACACTTTTGAAGAGAGGACTTGAAATGCGGACCTGCTGGCTCTTTCCTCTCTATCCACTGTGATGGGGGTAGTAGACACCCAAGTAAAGAAGAGCCGTGATCCCTGTGCTCTGGTGATGCTGAGCACAAGTTCAGCTGTCCCTAACGGAGGGGGAGCTTTGTGAAGGAGGGTTGGGGCGTCTGGAGTCACTTAGTCCTGGTCCAGGCCTGTGTCACTTACTATGAACTTCCATTACCTCACCTTAGAGGGGAAACATTACGTCACCCCTGTCAAGAGGGTGAAGCCTAAATGAGATACTATATGGGAAACAATATCATAAAGTTGAAAGCAGGGCCCAAATTTCAGTCTTGATTATCGTAATATCATCCTTATTCTCTGTCTACTTTTCCTTGCTCCCTCTGTCCCCATTCAGATTTCCACAAATCTTTGTTAAGTGGCAGTTACCATGCCCTAAGAACTGTGCTAGGTGCTTTCATTTAATTGTTTGTCTATTTAATCCATCCTTACAATAATCTTGCAAAGTGGGAGTCACATACCACTTTTCAGATGAGGAAGCTGAGATCCAGAGGTGCTCGCTCAAGGTCCCATAGCCAGCAGGTGTCCAGCCCTGATTCTCTCCTCCCTTCTTTGTCTCTCACAGTCCAGCACGTCCTTTAACCGAGATGCCGTGAAAGCAGGAACTGGCCGTCGCTTCCTCGCTGGGCTGCTGGACCACACTTCGTATTGCTACACCCTCGAGGTTTCCTTCTACAGCTACATCATCGGTGGCGCCACGGCCGCTGTGCCCTACACGGAGGAAGCCTGTATCCTTCGCAGGTCCCCCCAACCCCCCAGCCCTGGGCCAGCTCGCATCCAGCTGAAAGTACCCAAGTCCGCCAGGATTTACCAAGCAGGTCAGGAATTTGGTCTCCAACTCAGGTGAGGGCTGAGACTCTGGGGTGAGGATGGACATGACTGGTTCTGCTGGTGTCATCTCTGGATTGTCCTGTTCGCTCTCTGCCCTCCTAAAGGACACCCCCCTCCATCTGCCTGTGCTATACCTCAAGTCTTCCTCGGGCGCTTGGACCCATGGCCTTCCCATACCTGTGTTGCTCCCCTCTCTCTCTCCCCTCTGTCCCCTCACAAAGGAGTGAGTCTTCCATCATCTGAAGTATGTAAGTACACAGGCCAGATGCTCATCCCGGGGCTGCTAAGGAAGACTTTGACAGTCTTGGCCCCTCCTTCTCATCCTGAACATGTCTCTCTCTCTCTCTCTTTTTTTTTTTAAATTTTTTATTGGAGTAGAGTTGATTTACATTAGTGTGCCAATCTCTGCTGTACAGCAAAGTTATACTCAGTTATACACACACATACATTCTTTTTTTAATATTCCTTTTCATTATGGTTTATCCCAGGAGATTGGATAGAGTTCCCCATGCTCTACAGTAGGACCTTGTTGTTTATCCATTCAAAATGTAATAGTTCACGTCTATTAACCCCAAACTCCCAGTCCATCCCTCTCCTTCCCCCACTCCCTCTTATCAACTATACGTCTGGTCTATAGACCAGACATCCATCTCTCTGTGCTTATGCCCCCGCCCTTTGTCTTCCCTCTGTGCACACTTTCCCTTTCGCTTGTCTGTACCCGCCTTGTCCCCTCTACTTTTATTTATTTATTTATTTATTTATTTATTTATTTATTTTTGGCTGCGTTAGGTCTTCGTTGCTGTGCGCGGGCTTTCTCTAGTTGCGGCGAGCGGGGACTACTCTTCGCAGCGGTGAGCAGGCTTCTCATTGCGGTGGCTTTTCTTTGCTGCGGAGCATGGGCTCTAGGTGCGTGGGTTTTCATAGTTGTGGCACGCAGGCTCAGTAGTTGTGGCTCACGGGCTCTAGAGCACAGGTTCAGTAGTTGCAGCGCATGGGCTTAGTTGCTCTGTGGCATGTGGGATCTTCCCGGACCAGGGCTCGAAACCGTGTGTCCTGCATTGGCAGGAGGATTCTTAACCACTGTGCCACCAGGGAAGTCCCCATCCCCCTCTCCTTCTGTCTGTCCCTCCAACTCTCGCCTTGTGTTTTTCTCTCCTTACTTCATGTGATGTGTTCCTCCCTCTCCTCCTCCATCTTCTCTCCTTTCCCCACCGTCCTTTCCTCTCTGTCTCCCCTTAGCCTCCCTCCATCTTCCCTGCCTTCCTGCTCGTCCTCTGTGCATCTGTCTCTCTGCCTTTGCATTTCCTTTGCCAACTCGCTTTTCCTCTTGGCTTCCTCATAAAATGTCCCCGAAAACCCCCAAGCCTGTCATGATGAAACTAGAGGCCGCTTTCTAGCTTGCTTGATTTTTTTAGGGATTATTTAGTAATTCTAGTTTCCTGAATATTGATTTTCATTTCAAGGTCAGTACATAAGGGTTGTGACAGATTGTGACAGTTTCTGCTTTTCTTTACTTTTTGTTTTTGGACTGACCCATTTCTCCTTTCTGAACACTTAGCTTTCTCAGAGAAAGAATTATAGTTGATGGAAAAGAAAGGGAAAGGATAATATTAACTCTCTATATACAAACTCTCTCTCCCCAGAAGTGGAAGTGCTCCTTTCAGCCTTGATTGAACCCTTGGGGAGTGTTTGTGGAGTTCTTACCACACTCTGTGCAGGAAAACTTCCTTTCTGGTCGAGACATGACTTAGCACTAGTCCGCCCTCGTGGTTGCACGAGGGTTGCACCCTCGTGGCTCTGGACGGTCCAGTAACCTAGCTGGGGACATGGGGGCAGGGTGATGGCCTCAGAGGGAGGGACGTGCAGTAGGCAGACGAGGTGTTAGACCAGTGTTCCAGATCCAGTACCTCACTGGAGAGACTGTGGTAAGAACTGAGGGAGAGTCCCCCCGCCGCCCAGTCACCAAGACCGGGACAGTCACCTTGAAGTCTGCTTTAGTAACTACCTGGCTCACCGGTCAATGGAGTAGGCTCTGCTCTGCAGCAGAGGACCCTTGGTTTCCAAAGTCCTGGCCATCTCTATGTGCCACACTGCCCCCATACACACACACACACACACACACACACACACACACACACACACACGATGGTGTACGGCCCATTGCTTCCCCAGGATCCGCTAACTCCTGTGCTCCACGCATACGCACATTCTGTGCTGCCCCTGCCTAGCTTGCCCCTGATGTGGTGGCAAAGGGGACAGAGGGAGTTGTCTGAAAGAAGAGTCTGAGCATGCGCACCAAAGGTATCCCACATGTGAGCCTTATCTCAGTGAGATAAGGGTCCCGCCAGGTGTGGCCTGCACTTAGTTTGTGGCTGATTTCTGATGTCCAGTTTGATGGGTTCTCCTACCCTATCTCAGCACCTCCAACATGCTTTTGTGTTAGAAGCAAATGTTTCTCTCAGTGGAAGGCCCCTCCCTTGACCCAGGCCCAGGGTTTCCTCCCCTCAACACCTAATCCTCATTCATCAAAAGTAAGTACACCATTAGCACATGCCAGGTATGCTACTAGGCACTGGGGTAAAATATTGACCAAGAAGCCATGGTCCCTGACTCACAGAGCTTTTGGTCTATCTGAGGAGCCGGAAAAGGAAAGAGGCAGTTATAATCTGTGGGGTAAGTTCTGTGGTGGAGGAATTCCAGAGAGCCATAGGAAATGTTCATTTAAATATATATATTGAGTGTCTGCCATAAGCCAGGTGAAGCTCTAGGCACAGGGGATGTGTAGCAGGGAACATACTGAAGACAAAAATGTCTACATATGGGGATAGGAGGAGACTCAAACACAGTTTCGGGAAGTCAGGGAAGGCTTCCCGGCGGAAGAGACATCTAAGCTGAGTTTTTAAGACTGAGTAGAAATTAGGCAGATTGCTTGGGGTGGGTCGTTGTAGGAAGGGCATTGCAGACAGAAAGGGGAGGAAGGAAGGTGGACTGTTGGAGCTGTAAGGGGTCGGGTATGGCTGAAGGACTTCAGATGCAGGAGATGAGACCAAAATGGCAGCCTGTTAGGAATTTAAATGGTAAGGACTGTGAAGAGCAGTAGAAGGGCTTTAAAGAGCAGTGGGAAGCCCCTCTGGCTGCAGTGGGAAGGTTAGATTGGAGGGGCCAAGGCTGTAGACAGACGCACTAGGAGGCCGTTATGACAACCCAGGTGGGAAATGACTCAAGCCTAGACTCGGGTGGTGCTGTGGAATATTTAGAATGTGGCACTGAGAAGACTTGGGAAGTTATTGGTTGGGGATGTCGGTGGGGACCAGAAGCCAGCGTTTGGAAGGGGTTAAGGGTGATGGGTAGCGAGGCTGTGCAGGAGCTGAACAGGCCGCGGTGCTGTTGGGTCACCCCATCTTATCTGTCATCTAGGGGACAAGAAGAGGGATCTGGAGTTTCTCCAGAGAAGTGCAGGCCAGTTCAACACACATGAGTGTGATTTAACCTGGTTCTTGTTTGAAATGCATTAAAAAAAAAAAAAAAAACAGAGGGAGACTTCGGGCAGACAGATTGTGATCTTTGTTGGCTGCTGGCTCTGTGTCCCAATCAGAAAAAGAAATTACATGGTCTGATAGGAATGGCAATATGGTCTGGGAGGAAGCGTCCTCTAGACTGGGAGTCAGGAGACCTGGATCTGATGACAGCACCAACATCATCCCACCCTTCGGCAATCCTCCAGCCGCCCTGAGGTAAGCTTCATTACCCTCACAAAGGCAACCAAGAACCTTCCTGCTTTCTTAACCCCTGCTATGGGAATAATATTCATGAAAAGAGAGCAGACTTTCAATTGAGACAGATCTGGATTTGAATCCAGGCTCAGCCATTTACAGGATGTGTCACCACGGGCAAGTTATATAGCCTCACTGTGTCTCAGTGTCCTTGTCTGTAAGAGGAGGACCTAGTAACGCTCAACCTCACTGAGTTGCAAGGAGGTTAAATGAAATAATATATATGAATGTGCACCGTAAGCTTTAAATATTAAGCGACTATTGGTTAAAACATCGAAAAGGTTTACGTGACTATGAATGAGGACCCGCATTTATGTTAAAGAAGGTTGTCAGGGCTGTGAGAGCAGAAGACCAGGGGCTGTGTTGGTAGGGTACGTGGGACAAAAGGCCTTGGTAGGATCACCGTAACGGAGGACCTGGACCTCAGAACGCCATGTGGTTCACACAGCGAGTGGGTATGTGCAGTTCTCATGGTGAGGGGTTTTAATTCTGTCATCCAGAGTATGCCCTTCCCAGCATCAGGATCCATGAAGGCCAAATTATCTATCCAGAGGATGCTGGGTGAGAGGAAGACCAGAGAAGAGCTAGGGGAGGTGGAGAATCCTGAGGGATATTTCACCAAGGCCCACAGTAGTGTCCACCTCCTTACCTTCCAGAACATATGTATCTGTCGGTTTAATTTTTCTCCCTGGAAAAGCAGCAGCTAAACATTACCAGGGTCTTGCTCTCTGGCTCTCCTCCCCACTACATCAGGGTAATATAGCCATAGACACTGATGCTTCCCTAGCTGTGTGACCTTGGGCTGGTTATCTCACCACTCTGAGCCTGTTCCCCCATTTGTAAAATAAAAATAATAATACTCACTTTGGGTGAGGCTTATTGGGGTAGCGAAAAGATGCAATAGATCTCCAATCCCCTTGCACTGCCTGGCACCTGATAGGAACTCAACAAATGTTCCTCTGTCACCACTTTTCTCATCTCCATGCAGACTGCATGACTTTCCTTCCACTGGTTGAATCTTCAACCCCATGATCTGTCTTTGAATCCAGCAATCGGGGGTTTGAATCCTGATTCCATCACCATTACTGGGTAGCCTCAAGCAGGCCCTGTCCCTTCTCTTAGGCTCAGTGTCTGATACTTCCTACCTGTCAGAGCTGCACAATGAAACTATGTGTGGACTTCTCTGTATTCTGGTTCCTTCCAGCTCTAATATTCTAAGATTTTTCTGATTCTAAAATTTAAAATTTAATAATTCCCTGTTTAGATGAATTTATGATATCAAGAATCCACAGTTATGTTATGTCTGAGTCTTAAGACTGAGTGACCCCATGAGCATGAGTTTCAGTCCAGTAGGGAAAATCAGCACAGAAGTGTCCTGGACAACTGATCAAGCCAAGACGATAGCTATTTTCATTCTTTTAGTTAAAGGGTTCTTAATCGAGGGCTTTATGGATGGGCTTCAAGAAGAGCCTATGAACTGTCTAAAATTTATGCAAAACTGTGAGTGAAAATGTGGAGTTCATTTTCTGGGAGGAAGACTTCTAACTTTCAACAGAATCTAAATGAAGCCATCCTCAGAGGCTGCTGCCCTGGCTGGTGGTCTCTGTTCAGGTTGTAGCGAGAATACAGCTCTGGTCAGAGGCGTGGGTGTGAGTTCCGCTTTCTGTCATTCTAGCTAAGGACCCTAACTCAGCTATTTAACCTCAGTTTCTTCATCAGGAAAGTGCAGATAATGATTATGTACTTCACAGTGTTGTTTGCAGGGTTACGTGAGAGAAAGCGGATAAATGACTGGGCATATACTCAGTGCCATTAAATATTAGCTCCCTTGCCTTTCCTTCCTGTGGTTTGTTGTTTCTGTTGTTGTTGTGAAATGATAAATTCCTGAGAATTTTGGACCATTCTTCAGAAACCTTATTTACATTTTACTGGCCTGCCAAGTAATAAATATGCTCTGTTCAAACAATTTTTTAAAAAAAAAGAGAGAGAGAGAGAAAGGCTAAACTGGAATCATAAAATAACCCAGAGTTTCTCTGGCCTTTGTTTATGGTCTGGTTACAAGCCAAAAGGAAATAGCTCTTTGACATAATGGATGAGAAAAACATTGGAAACACAGACCTTGGGTCCTAAGCAGACTGTTTTCCACACACACTTATAGCTGTGGACACCTTGAAATCAGAAAATGCTGTCTCTAGGAGAAGGGAACGGCTGCTGTAGCCAAGACGAAATGCAGAGCTTTAGAACTCAGTTAGTTATCTTGGTCTCGATTCAGAGCCCACTACGTGCCTTGTACTGAGTCCTCTGAAACATACAGCAGACATTGAAGATACCATTTATATACTCATCCATCCCACAAAACTCGCTAGACACTAGAAATAGGCAGATGAATAAGGCATGGTTCCTGCCTTCAAGAAGGAGACAGTTTTGAGAGGAGGGAAAAAGGTAGAGACAGCAGCACAGAGGGATAAACGATCAGGCAGAGGGAAGCTCTGCTGGTTGGGGATGCACATGGGAGCCATCTAACCCTGCAGGAGCGGTGAAGAAGGAGAAGGAAGGAGGACTTCCTGGAGGAGGAGTAACTAGGGCTCAGGCCTCCAGGGTGGATGGGATGCAGGCAGAAGAAGCAGGGTAGAGCCACCTTCCTGGTAGAAGGAGACATACAGGAGAAAGCCCAGATGCCAGACAGAGGATGTGCCTCCAAAGTATTGGAAGGAAGTTGGAGTTGGGCCAGAAACAGTAGGTGATAAATAAACATAGGCAGAACCAAACCACGAATAGAAGGAGAAAGATTTGTGAGCTATGTAACAGGTACATTAAACAAGAAACAGCGTACAATTATAAAATATGTTTTGTCTCCCATTGACCCTGCCCATAGATGCGTATAGATTCTACATCTAGATCTAGAGATATAAAAGCTCTTACAAACCCCAAGACTTTCTAATCACTCTCGGGAAATTAAAAGTTTTCTAATTAATTCTGGTCACCAAACAGTCTCAGTTCAGCAATGACTGTGTCTCGTCCAATCAAAGCCATTGAACCTCTTCAAAGTAAAACCTTCCACATCCTCTAGCTCAGGCCTGTCTCAGACAGGCTGCTCGAGGTGACTCCTGTTTCCCCGACTTCATTTTCAGCCCTTTCCCCCATCTGGCTAACCCTAGATATTTACCCCTCCAAGGCAGAGCAGCATGAGGGACAGGAGGAAAGTGTAGGAAAGGTCTTGGGTGACTGGTACTCCCTGAGAAGGCCTGGCAGTCCCTTGTGGGCCTCCTCAGACACACCTGCCCCGGGGCTGGAGAGCGCTGACGTGGGCAAGTGCATGAGCTCAGGCCGATTGTTCATGGGTCCTACCTGAGTCCACGGTGATCTGGGGTTCACCTCCGTTAGGGCACTGCACCCTCCGGTGGCCCTCTTGTCTGACGGAGAGCTAAAGTTTGCAAATCTGGTTTTCTGGTTTCCTTTTGCAAGTCCTGCCTGGTAGTTTCCTACCTCACTTTGCAATGTGGTATCTACAGACTTGGGATCTCAGCAAAACCAAGACTAAGACAGTTCCATCTTAATAACATGTTCTATTATCTAACTGGTAGAATTGACTATTTTGGGTGATGGGTTGGGTGTGGAGGTAAAGGAAGAAGTCAAGGAAGATGCCCAGTTTCTCAACTTGAACAACATGGCGGACGGTGGCGCCAATCACTTAAACACAACTATTGGAGAAAGGGGTTGGAGAGGGGGATATTCTGAGCTCTGTTTGGGATGTGTTAAGTGTAGGGGGCTCATGTGACATACAAATGGAGAAGTTTGGTAGGCAGATGGTTCTATGGGCCAGAATTTTTGGGAAGAGACCTGGGCTTCAGACAGACTCTTCCACAAGCTACTGTAGAGTCATAAGGAAGGAAGGGATTTTCTTGGTGTGCACCATCAAGGTGGGCTTTCCCTTGAGTTGGTGAAAAGAATGCTGGGCTGGGAATCAAGATCCCAGTTCTGGAACAGTCTTCTGCCCTCCCCCCCTCATAAAGCTGTGTGACCTTGGTTAAATCATTTTACTTCTCTGGCTAAAGCCTGGTACTAGGTAGACCCTCAGTGAATGTGAATGAATGAAGGAATGAATGAAGTGGAAGGAAGCTTCACCTGCATCTGCTAGTTGGCTCACTAATAGGACAGTGAGTGTGAATATGTGTGTGTGCTGTGGTGGTTATCAGGTGGAGGGGAGTACTGCCTGGGTTTTCTTTCTTGGGGAGGAAGCTTCACTTTTTATACAGAAGAGTAGGAAGCAGTCAGGTCTGACCTGTTGGGTGGCAAGGAAAGATACCCAGGTACTTCCCAGTTCCTACTTGTGATGGCCAAGGTCAAGCCTTTGTTAAGATTCATAAACAAAATAATGCTTCGCAAAGAGGGCTTTGGGAACAGACGACTAAATGGGACTGAAGCCGGTTAGAATCTTTTTTCTCCTCCACGCAGACATGGACTAGAATTTGGTCTGTAAATACAAATGCTTACTAAATGGCTGAATGACTGGCTGAATGAATGAATGATTAATAGTAGTAGTAATAATGGTAAAAATAATAATGTTGAGATGTGCTTCATGAGGTGGGATGTGCTTCCTGCATTACAGGATTGGCTTTGCCTCCAGCTTGCCATGTAGGTTTGGGGAGTTCCTTTCTCTTTGGGTCCAAATTTTCCTATCTTTCGATTAGAAGATGAAATGATATGATCTCCAAGTTTATTTCCAAATCATTAGGTAGATAGATAGACAGAAAGATAGATAGATGGATATAGAAAGAATCATTTGATTTTTGGCCTTTGAGGTAAGTACCTTTTTTAAAAAAATCTTTATTGGAGTATAATTGCTTTACATTGTTGTGTTAGTTTCTGCTGTATAACAGAGTGAATCAGCTATATATATATATATATATATATATATATATATATATATATATATATATATCCCCATATCCCCTCTCTCTTGCATCTCCCTCCCACCCTCCCTATCCCACCCCTCTAGGTGGACACAAAGCACTGAGCTGATCTCCCTGAGCTATGCGGCTGCTTCCCACTAGCTATCTATTTTACGTTTGGTAGTGTATATATGTCCATGCCACTCTCTCACTTTGTCCCACCTTACCCTTCCCCCTTCCCACGTCCTCAAGTCCATTCTTTACGTCTGTGTCTTTATTCCTGTCCTGCCCCTAGGTCCTTCAGAAGCTTTTTTTTTTTCTTAGATTCCATATATATGTGTTAGCGTACAGTATTTGTTTTTCTCTTTCTGACTTACTTCACTCTGTAGGACAGTCTCTAGGTCCATCCACCTCACTACAAATTAATCAATTTTGTTTCTTTTTATGACTGAGTAATATTCCATTGTATATATGTGCCACATCTTCTTTATCCATTCATCTGTCAATGGGCACTTAGGTTGCTTCCATGTCCTGGCTATTGTAAATAGAGCTGCAATGAACATTTTGGTACATGACTCTTTTTGAATTATGGTTTTCTCAGGGTATATGCCCAGTAGTGGGATTGCTGGTCATATGGTAGTTCTATTTTTAGTTTTTTAAGAAACGTCCATACTGTTCTCCATAGTGGCTGTATCAATTTACATTCCCACCAACAGTGCAAGAGAGGTCCCTTTTCTCCACACCCTCTCCAGCATTATTTGTAGATTTTTTGATGATGGCCATTCTGATGGTGTGAGGTGATACCTCATTGTAGTTCTGATTTGCATTTCTCTTAATAACTAGTGATGTTCAGCATCCTTTCATGTGTTTGTTGGCAATCTGTATATCTTCTTTGGAGAAATGTCTTTTTAGGTCTTCTGCCCATTTTTGGATTGGGTTGTTTGTTTTTTTGATATTGAGCTGCATGAGCTGCTTGTATATTTTGGAGATTAATCCTTTGTCAGTTGCTTTGTTTGCAAATATTTTCTCCCATTCTGAGGGTTGTGTTTTCGTCTTATGTGTTCCTTTGCTGTGCAAAAGCTTTGAAGTTTCATTAGGTCCCATTTGTTTATTTTTGTTTTTATTTCCATTTCTCTAGGAGGTGGGTCAAAAAAGATCTTGCTTCGATTTACGTCATAAAGTGTTCTGCCTATGTTTTCCTCTAAGAGTTTTATAGTGTCCGGCCTGACATTTACGTCTCTAATCCATTTGGAGTTTATTTTTGTGTATGGTGTTAGGGAGTGTTCTAATTTCATTCTTTTACATGTAGCTGTCCAGTTTTCCCAGCACCACTTATTGAAGAGGCTGTCTTTTCTCCATTGTATATTCTTGCCTCCTTTTCAAAGATAAGGTGACCACGTGTGCTTGGGTTTATGAGATAAGTACCTTTTACATATAGGGAAATTCAAGCCCAAAAAAGTCAAATAACATGCCCCGGGCTGCTCTCTCAATTCTGCCTGGTGGGCTTTGTCTTACTTTCCTCCCTGCTCTACAGTTGGCCCAGTTTCCCTTCCTTTCCTGTAGGACAAAACCCCACAGAGGTTGGGACCCACCAGCCAGCTCTTGCCCATCCTATAGCCCCACTCTCTGTAACCCCTGCCCCCAGTCTTGACATGTTTGTAGTCTCTGATCACCCAGACGTCCTGCCACCCAGACCCTGTCTCTGTGGTACCCCAGCTCAGCTGCCTTGCTCTTTGTGAACCCTGCCTTGGCCCTCCCATTTCCCACCTCCAGATCAAAGTGCACCTTCTACCCAGGCCTGGAAAACCAAAACGTCATTACCTTCCCGCAGCCTCCCTCATCCCCCCAAAATGAGGTTTCTAAGGGTTTTATCTGCTATTGTCAAGTTTATAGCCAAAATTCAAAATGCTGTTAATATTACTGACAGCAGAGAGGTACAAATTACAAAGTTGTAAAGTTATTTTATGGTGCTAACCGTCCGCCTTCACTAGCAGCGCTGCAAGGCTCCATGGAAACCACGTTGCTGATAAAAATAGTTGATATTGTCTCAGGATCATGGCTGTTCGCTGACAGTCAGAGAAATTCCAGCTGCTTCTTCAGAAATTTGAACCTGTTTGTTTATATTCAAGTTCACTTGCACACTTATATACACACTTACTTGTGTTTCTATTATCTTACTGTACAAATGTGGGGAGAGGCCCCAAAGTAGCAGAACTTTACCCCAAGTCTGTTCCAACCAGTTGCAGATTTGGGTCTCTGAGCAGCCCCAAGGACACTGAGAGGGACTGTCTGCCACATTGTAGGTGTTTAATAAGTAATTGTGGAAAGGATGAATGCCTGGAACACTTGAAGGACTCAGGCAATATTGAGAACAAAGGTATTGAAAATTTTCTGTCTTTACAGTAAACAAGTAAAACCAAAGCAAATTTGGAAGGACTGCTTTGGGGGAACAAGTTCTCCTATGTGGTAAGTTGCCTTAGGCATCTTAGTTGACACTATAAACCTCCATGTTAGCCCACAAGGCAAATGCATCAACCCGCACAGCCACCACACACTGTTCCCGTGCCGGAATTTATGCCGACTGGCTGCGTTAACAGAGGCCAATGTTGGGAGCAAGGAGGTGCTGGCCTTTCTTTGCCTTGTGGTGTCATCAACCCCTGGAGCCCTGGGTTCATTTCTGCCTACGCCCCACCTATGCAGGCCATTGAGAAAATGGTGCATGGCCTCTGAAGACCTAGGATGGGAGGGGAAGATAAAACTAGATTTACCATGTGTCCAGGTTTGCCTGGGACTGAGGGGTTTCCTGGGACAGGGGACTTGTGGTGCTAAACCCAGGACAGTCCTGGGTAAAGCAGGATGGTTTGTTACCCTACCCAACACTGTTGCCTGTGAGGAACTGGCCAAGGAATCGGGGGTATTCTCCTTAGAAAGAAAACATCTGGACTCTTTGCTTTGGTCAATTTCTAAAGAGTCATCATGCAGCAGAGGGTGTAGATCTGTTCTATGTGGCCCTAGAGGTCAGAACGAGAGCCAGTGGAGGCAGCTCCAGCTTGAACCTCTACGTGGGGGAGAACGGAGACCACACTTACTGAGCACTTATTATGCGCCAGGACCTGGCCTGGCTTCTGGGGGTGCAGCGATGGGTGGTAACAGCGTCTGCCTGGAGAAGTTCCCGTGCAGTGGGCGGACAGGTGAGCGAGTGGCTGCAGCACAGTGTTGTGACAGAGGGGGCACAGAGGGTGGTGAGAAGCAGCACCGACCTGGAAGGGGCTTGCAGGCCAGGCAGGGAGGGCAACGTGTGCAGAGTCTGCAGCCCTGGAAGAGCTGCTTCCCTCCTTTGGGCAAGTCAGGGGCTTGGGGTGCAAGTTGGGGAGTGAGAGTCAGTGAGGCTGGAGAGGTCTGTGGGAGCCAGTTGGTGAAGGACTGATGATCTGCTGGCAAACCAGCGCTGCAGGGAGAGCATCATGGCAGCGGAGAGGCCAGGGGGACGGTCAGGGGAGATAGGAGCGGGCAGCGGATAGATGGGTACCACCTCACCCAGTTACACTCCTCTGCTCTGCCTTCTTCCCGCTCCTTTCATCTTTAAAAGGATGTGCTCCCTGGACACTGGCTCTGAAATTAAGTTGAAGGTCCCCCTTTTCCTGATTTCCAGAGGGAACCAACAATTCCAGTTTCTCAGATCGTCACATCTGACCAGAGGTTTGGGGCTATCTTTTTTTTTTTTTTTTTTTGCGGTACGCGGGTCTCTCACTGTTGTGGCCTCTCCCGTTGTGGAGCACAGGCTCCGGACGCGCAGGCTCAGCGGCCATGGCCCACGGGCCTAGTCGCTCCGCGGCATGTGGGATCTTCCCGGACCGGGGCATGAACCCGTGTCCCCTGCATCGGCAGGCGGATTCTCAACCACTGCGCCACCAGGGAAGCGGTTTGGGGCTATCTTATTGGCATTGTTGTGAGGTGGACAGTGTTCTGATGTGAGACTCTTGAGCCCTGGACTTTGTTCATCCGGTTTTGGCCACTGACTTGCTGTGGGCGTGATGCTCGGCAAATCTCTAGTCTTCCCTGGATCCCACTTTCCCATCTGTGAAATGGTAGGTTTGGACAAAGGGCCTCCATCCTCCAGGCCTCATTCAAAGGGCCTATTGAGCTTGGGTCTAACTCACGTTTATTGAACATCTATGTACTGGGCACAGTCATCCCTAGGATTTTGTTAACCCCCTGTGGGCACAGCCCAGGTGCCACAGGTCCACCAAGCCTCCCTTTCTTCCAGAAAGATCTGGAGCCAGCACCTCAAATCTCACTTCCCAAGCAGCAGGCTGCATGCCCGGCGGGACATGCTGTCTGTCTGGGGTTTCTTATCCGTCAGTATTTTCCTCAAGATGATAAATGTCCTGCCAAGAAGAGGAGGCAGCTGCCAGCCCTGTCCGAGGCGAGGGCCCTTAGCTGAAGCTGTGGCCGTGCCTGGCGTGTTGATGTGTCTGGAGAGGCAGGAGGTGGGAGTTGTGACCGGGAGGATGAAAAATGGAACCTGGAAGGAGCAGGAGGTCAGGACCACTGCTCTCGGTCTGAGGACATTTTGCCATGAGTCAGTGGAGACAGGAGAGGAGACAGAGGATACTTGGATTTCCGTTCAAAGCAAAATATATTTATGATACTTACAGAGCTCCTACAGGATGCTGAGCCCTGAATGGGCCATCAGGAAGTGAACAGCCCTTATGGGTGTATAAAGTACATTCAGAGCCATCATCTTGTTTGATTCCCCCCAGCAGTCTAAGAGATGAGTATTATTATCTATCTTCATAAACGGGGAGGGGGCGGTGCATGTTGTCCCTGAGTGTCTGTCCTTAGCCACAACCAGTTCCCGGCTCCAAAAGTGCAGAAACAGTCGAATAGAGGAAGCCTGCTCGGGTGACAGCTTGTAGATGGTGGAGCAGTCCCCTCCCAGAAGCTTGGATTTGTTTCTTCCTTTACCAAGTCCAAATCTCAGTGCCCTACTAGAGGACAGTTTCTTTGAAGAAACCAGCCAGACGGTTGAGCTAATTATAGCTGAGATGTAACTAAGAGATGCCATTGTTTGACAAGAGGAGGAAAAGAGCTTGGTGTTTGGAGCCAGGCTGACCTGGGTACAGATCTTGGCTCTGCTGTTTACTAGTTGTGTGACCTTGGGCAAGAGACCTAAGCTCTCTGAGCCCGACCTTGCCTATCTATAACGGTGATGATTATGCTACTTACGTCATAGGGTTGTTTCAAGTAGACAGAAACATAAAAAAAAAAATCTCAGGTGCCTGATAAATTACCTGGAACATGGTAGGCACTCAGTAAGTAATAATATTATTACTGTTTCTGGTCAAGTACTGAATTGGGTGAAATCTAAGTAATAAGTATCTGGACCATCAGGAATCAGTGCTATCAGTGCAGGCTGGAGGTTTCATGGACATTTCCATGAAGCGTTCTTAAAATTCTAAAGGGGTTCCTAAGATTCTTAAATAGCATCAATCCTTTGCAAAGCGTGTTTGGATTTCTCAGCTATCCCAGTAGAGTCAGACTCCGTCATCTGGATTCATGTGCCTGGTTTAGAACTTCTCATCAGGACAAAGTCGTCTATGGTCAAGATGTGGGACTGAGACCAAGACTCAGGGTGTGACAAGGTTAGGTATTTGGTGCTCAGAGACAATATATGTAAGCACTCCTTAATCCTGGTGTTGAGGAAACAGTAACATGCTTAAGTTCTCCTTAGGGAAGTTACGGACGGGAGAGTGCCGTGACTTTTATTTTTTTTAATGTGATCACAAACAAGTGACACCCCACCTCAGTGCCCTGGTGTCGCCCTCTCCCTGCCGCTGCCCACCTTGTGAACGCTTGTGCAGATCAGATGGCAGAGTATTTAAGAAATGGTTTTGAAAATTAGTCTTCCCTGTACTCAAGGAAGCGATGATTCTTGATGAAGGGGAGGAGGGGGGCCCATGGGGAGAAGTTGGAGGGACACTGCCCTTCAGAACAGAAATGTGGAATAGAGTAGGGGCGGGGCGGGGCAGGGCCAAAGGAGGCACTGGGCTGGGGCAAAGGCAGCCAAGGGGGACCCAGACCAGGTCATGGCCCATCCTGTGTCTGCAGGGATGTGCACAGGATCCTGGCTCCACTGAGAGCTGGTAACCCACAGACCTGAGCCGGAGGCTCGCCTCTCCTCCCCTCCCCTCCCTCCGCCTCTCATCTGCCTGCCTGGCGGTGACCACCGGCTGCGGCTCCAGCTCCGTTGCTGTTGTCTGGGGTTGAGGTGCCCTCTCCTGGCCCCCAGGGTGCATGGCTGCCTTTGAGCGTCTGGCTTCATCCCGCAGAGGGTTGGGAAGCCGCCAAGTCCTTTGTCTGGGCTGGGAGGAGGGAGGGACACATCCACTCACCTCTCCCAGTTTTCTCCCTGCATGGGCATCCCCCCTCCCGACTATTTCTTCCCTCTCCCCTCTGTCTCTGTCTCTCTCTCCTCTTCCCCACCAGTCTTCTCTGTCAGTCTATTGGACTCTGTCTCTCAGACAGACACACACACTCACACAGTGTCTAGTGTGCCCTCCTTCGCCTCCGCCTGCTGTCTTCTCGTTCCCCCCAGCCTCCTGTCTCCCCTCTCCTGTCCTCCACTTTTCCTTTCTCTCTCCTTCTTCCTCATTAGTACCCTTCCTCTCTTAAGACAAACAGGGGAAACGTTTTGCACCAAATCTGCATTGGATTCCAGTGTCCTCTGCTTACACTCTGCTGTGCAGGTGCGCAGAGCTCCAGCCCCTTAACTGGTGGTGGTGAGGACTAAAGGGGCACAGGCAGCCTCAGCACTCCTTCCCCTTCCTTCCCTGGCAGCCCCACTAGGCTTTCTATTCTTCCTCTCCTCTCCAGTCCTCCGCGCCCCCGCCCTCTTCCCCCTTCCCCTCTCCTCATACCTCAGTACAGATTCAGATTCAAATACCACTTATCGAGCTCTTCAGAAAAGCGGGGACTTGACCTTCACCTTGAGGGAGCTGTCTTTCAGGGATCACAGTCTGTCTTTTCTGCCTCCCCAAGTGGGCAGAGTGGATTTTTGACCAAGTGTGCCATCCGGGCCTGTGAACTGAGCTAAGGGACAACCAGAGGGTGTAAGGATGTCAAGGGAGTTCCTCTTCCCAGTGCGCCCTTGGTGGGAGTGCGGGGAGGAGTCATCTCCCGAGGTCCCACATGACGTCCTGGTGCATATGTCGGTGGGCCAGTTACTTTAACGTGCTTGCCATTTTTTTACTGTGTGTGCTAGTTACAACAAAAGCCCATGCCACCCTGAAACCACACAAAGAATTTCCCAGCACTGAGCTCTTAAGGAAACGTCTCACCCAGGGCCCCATGTTGGGAGGAGTGACCTGTGGCCTCTTAAGCGTTCCTTCAGCAGATGCCAGCACCAGTGTCACGAGGTTGCCACTCACAGTGTCCCCCGAGGAGAGCCGAGGGTACAATCCCAAACACGCTCCAGGTCGCAGCGATCTGACAGCTAGCTGGCTGCTGCACTAACACAGGCCGCGTCTTCCACACCTCCCTCGGGGAAGGTCGAGTCTCTCAGCCCAGCCACAGAGAAGCCAGGACAGCCAACTGGCCCAGGCTTAGGCAAGGGCCAGGACTGGAGGTATATGAGCCGGTATGGTTCAGTGGTTAGGAGCCTGGGGTTCTGCAGTCATACAGAACTGGTTTCAAACCTTAGCCCTGCCATTTCTGAGCCCTGCACAACTGTGGGCAAGTTGCTTCACCACTCTGGACCCCAGAATCCTTATCCACCAAAGAGAGATAATGGTACAAACTTCCCAGGGTTTTTGTGAGGTTAAATTAGAATGTAAGTACTTAACATGCTGACTGTCTCCGAGTAAGGAATGGTAGCTCTTATTACACATTACAGTTCTGTGTGATCACTTCATGGGGATCTGCTGAGTAGGTGGTCCGGAGGCCAGCTGGTTGGGGACCAGACTTCCTGCCTGATGGAGAACCACCCGGCCCCCCATAGAGACACGGGCAGCCAGGCAGCTAGTTTTAAAGCAAAGAGGATTTTCCTCTTTTGAGTTCCCCACAAGAACACGGTGACTGTAGTCTGCTCCACTTAGTTACACTAAGGGCAGACTGGGAAATCCCAGTTCACTTCCCTTTGGCTAAGCATTTTAGTAATAATATTTGCAAGTGAACTTCTCTGGCATTTCTGGGAATGCACAGCATTTAAAGCACGAGAAGATATCTAAGTCGTGGAAAGTTGGGAAGATTTTGAGAGAAGGAAAATATTGATTGATGTCTGCCATGTGCCAGACACTGTGCTAAGTGCCTTGTTCGCTTATTAAATTCCCACAGCAGCCTTATGAAAGAGGCACTATTTCTTTCTTGCACATGAGAAAATGTTGGCTCAAGATACGAACGTACCTGAGGTCACACAGCTGACATGGGGCAGAGGCAGGTTCTGAACCCAGAGCCCCGTAAGCCCACAGCGCCTGCTCTGCTCCTGTGCTTACGATTTCCCTGCCTCACCCGCACCCCTCCCCAGCCCTCCAGCACCCCCTGCTCCTGGGGGAGGCAGCAGACCTCCAAGCCCTGGCAGAGCAGACCCCTCTTTCCAAATATGCCAAGTCATACCGTCCCTCATCTGCTCTGGTTTCCTTCTGAGTGACTGAGGGTTTTCACTTGGCCTAAACTCCACCACGTCTCCTCACCAGAAGGTGATCGAGGAGGGAAAGTTACTGGGCTCTGCTGAAAGTCATTTTTAGATTCTGGAGCAGGACAAGTAGGAACAATGACTTCACATGTGCATGACTAATTCAAAGCACTTTAATCTTCAAAATGTCAAACTTTATGGTCAGTGGCTGTTCCACAGTGAGCAGTGGCACTGCGAAAATTAAAATAGCAGGATGGCAGGGCATGGAGACCGGGCATCTTTGTAAGGGCAAACAGTCTCCAGAGGGGATGGCTGGAGCTGTGGGCCAGCTTTGAAGTACAAACTGAAACTACAACGGCATCGTAAGTGACTAACCATCTAAGATTAAGATGTTTCAGGCAAATGGCCCGCATTAGCCCTGAAAGACAGGCATTGTGGACCCCATTTGGAGTAAGAAGTGGGGGAGGAGATTGAAGCTCAGGGCAGTTAGGGGATTTGCCCAAGGTCATGTAGTTAGCAAGTGCCTTTGCAGATTCTTTTTTTTTTTTTTTTTACATCTTTATTGGAGTATAATTGCTTTACAATGGTGTGTTAGTTTCTGCTTTATAACAAAGTGAATCAGTTATACATATACATGTGTTCCCATATCTCTTCCCTCTTGCGTCTCCCTCCCTCCCACCCTCCCTATCCCACCCCTCTAGGTGGTCACAAAGCACCGAGCTGATCTCCCTGTGCTATGCGGCTGCTTCCCACTAGCTATCTATTTTACGTTTGGTAGTGTATATATGTCCATGCCACTCTCTCACTTTATCACAGCTTACCCTTCACCCTCCCCATATCCTCAAGTCCATTCTGTAGTAGGTCTGTGTCTTTATTCCTGTCTTACCCCTAAGTTCTTCATGACTTTTTTTTTCTTAAATTCCACATATATGTGTTAGCATACGGTATTTGTCTTTCTCTTTCTGACTTACTTTACTCTGTATGACAAACTCTAGGTCTATCCACCTCATTACAAATAGCTCAATTTCGTTTCTTTTTATGGCTGAGTAATATTCCATTGTATATATGTGCCACATCTTCTTTATCCATTCATCCGATGATGGACACTTAGGTTGTTTCCATCTCCGGGCTATTGTAAATAGAGCTGCAATGAACATTTTGGTACGTGACTCTTTTTGAATTATACTGTCAGCTTTCAAAGTCTGCTCTGTTGCTGCCACATCAGTTGCCTTTTGCCTTCATGGCTTAAAAGCAACATGAGCTCATCATGTTGGATCCATCAATGATCTAAGACCAATTTGGAACAAGTAATTAATGTCTTACTTCATATAACCTTAGATCCGTGTCAAGAAACAAGACCTTAGGAAAAGTCCATCGGGTTCTGGCCTTCTGAAAGTCAGAGGATCCAGGCTGGAAACCAGACTACCAGAAAATTACTGTATGAATGGGAGAGTTTATCTTCCCTCTCTGGGCTTTCGGTTTCTTATTTATAAAAGTGTTAGAGGGAGTTGTGCAAAATCAAATGTTTACCAAGCACCCACTTTGTACCAGGTCCTGCTCTGGGCATTGGGAATCAAAGATGAATAAGACATTGCTTCTTCCCACATGGGGGCAGTTGAACCAAGGAGTCTCTAATGTCCTTCCCAGTTTGGACATCCTACGAACTCAAATTCAGCCATAAGGAAGGATGAAGGGTCAAGGGACTTTGACCCTATACAGTGTGTCTTAGCTCTGCTAGAACCTAGACCCAGTGTTTGGAGGTGTACCCCAGTGGGACCAGGGTCAAAACATACACAGAGACCCCTGGGTCCAGATAGACAGGCAAGTGAGCACATAGAAACCCAGGCATTGGCCATTCATTTGTTCAATCATTCACTCATTCGTTTATGGAGGAGTTTCTGAGCACTCCTTCTGTGTCAGGCACCATACTGGGTGGCTAGAGATATAGAAAAGGGTCGGAGGAGGCCTCAGTATTCCAAGATTGTATGTACAATCTGATGGAGAAGTTGATGTGCAGATATTACAATTACTGGACCTTCTAGGGCCAGGCCAGAGACATGACACCACATGTATTCAGGAGCTGGGAATGTCTAGAGCTTCAAGCACCGGGAAGGACTGTGGGTTCAGTACTCTTCCTTGCCCCACTGATGTGGGGCATATCTAGGTGACCTCCTTTGGCAAACGGGAGGCTAACAGAACGGACCCGGCTGGAGGTCTCCAACGTGCCTGTGCAGTTTGGCTTGGCACTGGCTATTCTAAAGACCCACCAGGAGAAGAGCAGGCCACAGGGAGCCACTGCCACTTTAGCCTGGCTCCAGAATGAGCACTGCGGACCCCCCTGCAGCCTGCAGCCACGCCAGCCTGGAGCCCTGCCTTCTGGCAGAGTTTATCCTACATCAGTCAAACCAGCCACCTGCAGACTTGGGAGAGAGAGAATGGAAAAGATGGATGTTGTTTAAAACACATGGATACAGTTATTAGGGGAGGGAATGCTTGGAGACAGGGCTGAGTGGAGAGGTGAGGTCCTTATTTACGTGCCCTACCCGGGAGTGTAGGTGCTAGTCATGATGAGCGAGGGATGCCGTGATCTGATTTGCAGGATTCTCGACCCATAGAGAGAGGCAGCAACCATAAGACCCACTGGAGCTGGGGGGCCAGTAGACTTCCCAGCTGAGCTTTCCATCAGGTTGGCCTGTGAGGACCACAGCATCTTCTGTGCTCCCAGCTGTTGGGGAAAGTGTATCACAGAGATTCCCACCAAGGTACTGATACCACAGCCCATGCACAGCCTCATGAGGCCTGGCGCAGCCCAGGCTCTAAGGCCAGTAACCTCCAGAAAAAGGCAGCCCCTCCCTTCTTCCTTCACTGTGCAAACAAATATCATTTTCTCTGTGAGTCACAGCATGAAACATCGGGAAGTACTGGCTTAGCGTAAGGGGTCCAAGCCCTCCCCACCCTGCCAAGGACATGCTGTCTGCTCTGACCTGTTTCCTTCCCTGCAAGGTCTGTCTCCTTCAGGCCCCAGACATGTCTCCCTTCTCTCGGATGGTGGGCAGAGAGCAGAGATCCAGGGTTGCACCTTTGCATCCATAATATACTGTCTGAGGATTTTTTATTACCCTGTCGAGACAAAGAGCGATGGGCTGCATTTAAATTCAGGACCCAACTGACTGCAGCCCTGTGTCTGAATCCTTCACAGCAGCCTCTGCTGTAGCTCCACAAGCTGCCCCCAGGCTGGTCTGTCTACTGGGTCCGCTGTCCCCACTTCCTCTGTCTCCCCTCCAGTGCTGGGCATCACATGTGCTTAGATGCCAAAAGGAAGGACAGAGATGGTGCGGTGTAAGCCCAGACTGCTCTTGGAGCTCAGGAATGTCTGAGAGTAAAGAGGGCCGGAGCAGGTGGGGACACCTTCCTGGAGGTGATGGGCCTTGATAATAAGATTTAGCAAGGCACGGTAGCTCCCAATGTACAAGGCTTTCACATACACAGACAGGGGCTCAATGAATCATCGTAACAACCCTATGAAGGAGAAACAATGATTCTCATTTTCCAGCTTAGACAACAAAGGCTCAGCCAGGTAACATAACTTGATGGAAGTACACTGCCAGTAAGTGATTGTATAAGTCAGAGTTCTCCAGAGAGACAGAGCCAATAGGATGTGTGTCTATATAGAAAGGAATTTATTTTAAGTAATTGGCTCTTGTGACTATGGAGGCTGGCAAGTCCCAAATCTGCAGGGTGGGCCAGCAGGCTGGAGACCCAGGGAAGAGCCAATATTGCAGTTCAAGTCCGAAGGCTGTGCACTGTACTCAGGGAAGGTCAGTCCTTTGTTTCATTCAGTCCTTCAACTGATTGGCTGAAGCCCACCAACATTACAGAGGGTAATCTGCTTCACTCCAAGTTCACCAATTTAAGTGATAATCTCATTCAAAACATTCTCACAGAAACATCCAGAATAATGTTTGAACACTTATCTGGGCATCGTGTCCCAGACAAGTTGATATATAAAATTAGCCATCACAGTAGTAGAGCTTGTGTCTGACCCCAGGTCTGTTGGCTTCAGATCCTGAACTTGACTACATTAGAGCACCCAAAGTGATCTGTTCTGGACTTTAAAGAAGAAGAATTTGAAAGAGTGGCATTTAGTTCATTTTAACAAATATTTATTGAGGGTCTTCATTGTGTCTAGCTCTCTCGATATTGAGATTCAAAACAAAACAAAGTAGCATCCAGCCTCACAGTCTAATGAAGGAGCTTTACCATCCAGTAATGAAACAGGGAAGGCGTTCTGGAGAGTAGATCATCCTCTGGAGAGTAAAGGCTGAATGGTAGAACTGAGCATGTTAAGAAATTGGCCTGTCTTGACTGGTGAGTTCATACAAGGGAGACTTAGGAACTGAAGTTGGAAAAGTCCTTTGGGGCCAGATCATAGAAAGCCTTGGATGCCCTAGTACTAATTTGAGGTTTTAGCTTATAGGCAACAGGGAGCCAAAGAAGTTTCCTGAGCAAGAGAGTAGCACGAATAAATTACTGTATTAACAAGAGGAATGGGTAGTGTATATAGGAGGAGATAGGGAAGGGGAGTCAGTTTACCCTCGACCAGTGAGCACGTCCTCTTGATATGATTTGGAAGCATTGTGAAATCCATACTTCATTATCCAATCAAGAAAGAAACTTCTAGGGACTTCCCTGGCCATCCAGTGGTTAAGACTTTGCCTTCCAGGACTTCCCTGGCGGCGCAGTGGTTAAGAATCCTCCTGCCAGTGAAGGGGACACGGGTTTGATCCCTGGTCAAGGAAGATCCCACATTCCGCGGAGCAGCTAAGCCCGTGCGCCACAACTACTGAGTCTGCACTCTAGAGCCCGCAAGCCACAACTACCGAGCCTGCATGCTGCAACTACTGAAGCCTGCACGCCTAGAGCCTGTGCTCCACAAGAGAAGCCACCTTAATTAGAAGCCTGCACAGCGCAACAAAGAGTAGCCCCCACTCGTCAAAACGAGAGAAAGCCCGGGCGCAGCAATGAAGACTCAACGCAGCCAGAAGAAAAAATAAAAGACTTCACCTTCCAATGCAGGGGGTATAGGTTTTGTCCCTGGTCAGGGAGCTAAGATCCCACATGCCTCGTGGCCAAAAAACCAAAACATAAAACAGAAGCAATATTGTAACAAATTTGATAAAGACTTTAAAAATGGTCCACATCATAAAAAAATAGCAGGAAGAAACATTTGGCAAGAGCCAAGAATTTCTGCCACCAACTGACTTCTCAGTGAAGTTTCAGAATTATGGAAGGGACTTGGCTAGGTGTCAGGCAATGCCCTGGGAGTTTTCCATAATCTCAAAGCAATCATGTGAAGAAGACAGGGCAGAGATTATTGTTCTCGTGTGACTGACGAGGGCATTGAAGGTCAGAGAGATGAAGTAACTTTCCCAAGGTCGCAGCTGGTAGATGTGCATGTCAGGGTCTGGACTAGCCTTGTCTGATTCCACAGCCTGCACTCTTAACCATTAACCGGCAGTAGAGGGTGGGGCCGGGAGAGTCTCTGGTGCTTGAGTCTTGTAAAGAGAAAAGAGGAGTAAATGGAGGGGCAGAGAGAAAACCCAACGAGTTGAGGAAACAGAGACCATTTTTTTTAACATCTTTATTGGAGTATAATTGCTTTACAATGGTGTGTTAGTTTCTGCTGTATAACAAAGTGAACCAGCTATACATATACATACATCCCCATATCTCCTCTCTCTTGCGTCTCCCTCCCACCCTCCCTATCCCACCCCTCTAGGTGGTCACAAAGCACCGAGCTGATCTCCCGGTGCTATGTGGCTGCTTCCCACTAGCTATCTGTTTTATATTTAGTATGTATATATGTCCATGCCAATCTCTCACGTCGTCCCAGATTACCCTTCTCCCTCCTCGTGTCCTCAAGTCCATTCTCTATATCTACATCTTTATTCCTGCAGAGACCATTTTTTGAAGACTCTAATGCCTTACCAAGGCCTGGGTCAGGAGTAAGTGCTGGAAATAGAGACCCAGTCATATCTGGAAAGACAGAATGTTGGCTGGTGGAGCTCAGAAGAGATGGTGATCCTTTGCCAGAATTAAGCTCAGCTCCACTCACTGTCCAGACTGTTTCCATAGGTCCTGGGGAGAGGGGTCATTTCTTACTGTGAGTGGAGTCCTCTGCTGGACATTCATCTCTACAGCCGTCCAGTCCTTCTAGAGTTAACCCTCTGGTGCTGCACTGGAGCAACCTCCAGGAGAGGGCAGAGATTTCCTGGTGTGCTCGCATCTGTAACCATTGTCTTACCTGGTGGGAGGCATCATCTGCTGTAATTAGGCTTCATTAAAATGCTGATTAATAACATCTTGCCTGGGCCAGGCACATGATGGGATTGGCCTAGTTGCTGTGAATGTTAGCGTTCTTTGCAGCTGTTTACACACAGCTAACACCCCTGCAGGACCCAAAGGGGAGGAGACAGCGGAGGCTGTGAAAATGCCCCTGCACAGGGGAACCAGATGCAAAGAGATGGCAAGAGATGGAAATAGAGTCTGAGCATGGAGGACCTTGTGGGCCAAGGTAAGCTCTGAGTCTGTTACAGATGGAGCATCACCAACTGGTGGCCCATGGCTGACTCCTTCCCCCAGATGGTGGGTTTGGCCAGAACAATGTTTGCTGGCTGGTGAGCTGGCTGGTGGTTGGTTTAATGTTGAGTTTGAGGGTCTAGGAGCATGGCTTTCACTGTTCAATTTGCCACTACGCCCCCTATTGTTTCACACCTATCATTGCACATACTTACATTATAAACCCATCTTCTGAAGACATTTGAGCTTGTGACCCTGGTGTATCGGATGGGTAAGAGGTGAGGCTGTAAAAGAGAACAAGTTAATAGGCAAGGGACGTGTATAAACAAAAACATAGACATAGAAAGCCACGGAGAAAGAGCTGGGATCAATGAGGTATTGTGGGGGCCAGAGTGTATGAGGAGGAACCCAGAGACAAAGATGTATGGATTGTCCAGGGTCCTCCACGACCTCTAGTGTGGCGGAATGCGAGTGTAAGGTGGGGAGTGGGAGAGATGGGTCAAGAGAAAACTGCAGAGAAGACAGCAGGAACCAGAGCCCAGAGGGAGGCCTTGGATACCATGTTTAATAGACTTGGGCTTGCTCTAGAGAAAGCATGGAACCCATCAAAAAGGGGTTTAAGTCAGAGAGAGACATGGTCATACCTGCATCTGAGAAATGTCACTGTGGCAGCAGTGATAAGGATGGATTGGACAGCAGCAAGGAGAGAGGCTGTTGCAGTCCCCTCAGGTTGCTGATGCAGATGCAACCCTGAGGCCTGAACCAGGGCAGAGGCAGTGCGATGGAGAAGAGGAAGACACAAAAGCCATTTCTGAGGTGGACTCCACAGGAGATCCATTTCTGAGGTAGACTCCATTGGTTTCCTACCTTGGGGAGACAGCAACACTCCTGGCTGGTTGGAGCCCTGGCTGCTGGGCCCACTGGGTTTATAGGAGAAAGTACATAAATGGAGGAATACTGACCTCACCCCTGACCTTCTAAAGAGGAATCGAGGCTCATGGGAAGACCAAAGGTCAGTGTGAGAAGGGAAGAGGAAAGACTCTGATTTGGGTTTCTTAGTCTCTCCTCTCTTGGCTTTCACCATAGCAGCCAAACTTTGCCAAATTTTCATCTGAATTCTCACAGCTAAGCCTGATTTTACAGGTCAGAACGCTAGGCTTCCCAATGATCAGCTACCTTCCCAAAGCTACTGGTGGTCGGACATTTTTTCTGTCATATCATTTCCATATTTAGGAAATTTATTTCTTTTTCTTTGTATCTATATGATTGCTGTCTGTTTATCTGTAAGTCACCTTTCATATTTATTTCTCTCTCTTTCTCCTTCTATGTCTTTTTGTTTCTGAGAGTTTCTCTTGGTGTGTTATTTCTCTCTGTATCTCTCCCTCTCTGTGTTTCCCTCTTTTTCTCATTTTCTCTCTCTCTCTTTGTCCCACCCTGCCTCCCCCCTCCCTCCATCCCTCTCTTACCCTATTCTGTCTCTTTCTCTCTATCCCCAGTTCTGATTAGACAAATGACTCGGGGATGCAGCCAGTCTCTGCCCGGTGGCTAAGCTAATTGATGGCTGCTATAGAATTGCCTAAACAAGGAACTCTTGTCATTAGCAAGAGATGGGTTGCCTTGGCCTACAACTAGGAAACCTTTGAAATCCTGCATCTAAATTGCCATTCTTTTGACTGCTGCTAGTGATGCTAATTAGTTGTGTTAATTGGATGTTTTGATATTTGAAGAGTAAAGCAATCCAACTCCTTTCTCCAGAAAGCCAAAATTATTAATGAACTTGGCAGCAGTCTTGGCTGTCTTTCCACAGTGGGCACAGCCAAAGATTTTGGGGCAGGGAAAGGGGTCGTTCTGAGGAAGTGTCTTGCTATTTTCTGGGGAGAGGGAGAGGCTACGAGTCTGGCTATGGAGTTTCTTAGTGGTGAAATCACACAGTGGGACAGGAGACCAGAGACCAACATTTGGCTCTGCTCTGCCATTACCTGCCATGAGCCAGGGCAACCATGCTTGAACTTTTGTATCCTGGTGCCTAGCACCATGCCTGGCACACAGTTAGCATCTAACACGTATGATTGAATAACCAATATGAGCATTGATTTGGGAGTCAGATTCAAATTCCAGTTCAACCACTTTCTAGCTTGATGATTTGAGGAAAAGTGACTTCACCTCTCTGGTCTCAGATTTCCCTCCAACCACATATTAGTGAACTGTTCTCATAAATATCATTTTCTCCCACTTGCTGTATTTTCATCCCATCACAAATGGTACCTGGTACCCTGCCTGCCTAACCTGCCTCATGATCTGGCTTAGATTATAAAACAATGTGCTTAAAGCTAAGGAAGAGATAGGTACGGAATTCCTTGGGTACATAGAGAACAGAGCAATTAAGCAACTAATTCAGTCTTGAGGGATCTGGGAAGATTTCCTAAATAGGACAGATTTTTGAGCTGGGTCCACAAGGGTGATTAAGTATTCTCCAAGAGGATAAGCAAGAGTGGAAAAAGAGGAAGACACTCCACAAGGGCCTGAGAGCCCAGAGCCATGGATGAGCCCCTCACTGCTCTGAAATAAGAGGCATATGTGATCTCTTTCAGCATTTTTCAAGGGAGAAAACTATAATCCAGGGCAGGAACAAGAACTAGGGAAGGGGAAGGTTGGGTGTGGTAGAGAAAACTTGACATCTCATTCACTATTGGAAGGAACTTTCTTTAGGAAGCCAAGCCCAGTCTCATCTGGTTAATTGACTTTAGGGATGTTTTCAAACACCATAAGGAGAGGCATAGCTCGGACAGATTGACCATGAGTTTCAGAGACCCAGCACAAAGATTAATGAGTGACTACTGCATCTTAAAAATGTCACCAAACCAAACTTGTGTCCGTTTGCCCGCCACACAACAAAGCCAATATAATGACACCAGGTTGTGGTGAAGGAAAGTGCAGTGTTTATCACAGGTGCCAAGCAAGGAGAAGAGGCAGCAAAAGACCTGAACTCCCTGATGGCTTTCAGGGAAGGGTTTTTAAAGGCAATATTTAGGGAGGGTTGCAGGGTATGTGATCAGCTCGTGGACTTTCTTCTAAGTGGTCGGTGGTGAGGTACCAGGGTGATGTTTTGGGAATCTCAATCATCAACCTTCCGTTTCTAACCAGTCTATGTGCTTATGCTCAGCATGTAGTCACCAACCTTCACCCGGTTGGGGTCTTAGTTACTGCACAACAACTCAAAGATCTGTGTCATATTGTTATGTATATCCCTTGAGGAGCTAGGACTCTGTTTTATCGCTGAACTCTTGTTTAAGCTATCAGTACTTTTCTTGCTTGACTGATTTTCCTTTATTTCTGCATTCCCTCACTTCTCTAATAAGTAACTGCTTGAGTCTGCTCTTTGGAACTCAGGGAAGGCCTAGGACACTAAAGCCTTTTTCTAAACACCTGAAGTGTGCAAAGTGCCTGTTCTGAACCCAGCTCGCCCAGGATAGGAAGCAGGCTGCCTCTGGTGGGAGTAGGGAGATCGGAGCTCGCTCAAGCTGTATGTTGTGGTTCTGCCTCTCTCTGTAAAAAGAAGGAAGGATGGAAAGAAGGAAAGAGTGGGGGGAAGAAGAAAGGAAGGAAGGAAGGAAGGAAGGAAAGAAAGAAAAAGAGAGAGAAAGAAAAAGAGAGAGAAAGGGAGAGAGGGAGGGAGGGAAGGAGGGAGGAAGGAAGGAAGAAAGGAGGGAAGGAGGGAGGGAGGGATTATCAAATATTTAAGGATCACCTACCATGGCCCAAGGCCTAGGATAGAGAAAGATGCATCAGACACAGTGGCTGTGCTCAAGGACTAGTCTGAACCTGAACATCTCAAGACACAGACACAGTTGGGTATCTCTCAGTATCCATGGTGCCCAGCATACACTGGCTCCAAGAGTTAGTTGAATGATTGATTGAAGGAACTTAAGGAGACAGGGAAGAAAAGACATCCATATATATCTTATGTCACCCATGTGTATCTTATATTATGGGTGGAAAGCTGCAGGTATTATGAAAGAGGAGTGGAGTTCAGAGGAGAAGAGAGTGCTCCCAAGAATAAGGTTCAAAACTTTCATGAAGGACATGGTGGGGTGTAGGCTAAACCTTGAAAGATGACCAGGACAGACTAAGGTGGAGAACAAACACGAGCAAAGGCACAGGCTCTGTTGGTGATTATGTAACAAGTGTCCACTCAGTGTCTACTCTGTGCCCGGTACTGTGAGAGCAATGGGGATACTAAACTGCTCTCTCAGAATTTATAATCCCAGAGAGGAAAGAGGCAGGAGGGTGTGTGTGTGTGTGTGTGTGTGTGTGTGTGTGTGCGCGCGTGTTGGTATAGACTGGAGGAGGACGGTGGCACAGGATTAAGGGGAGGGGCTGGTGATTTGGCTAGATCAAGAACGTTCAAAGGATCTAAAATTTCAGATTATGTTAGGCCTTTATTCTCCACCAGCTATAAAAGGTGTTTGATGTGGAAGGAAAGGAAACGAGCACTGACTGAGCTCCTGCTACACACCAGTGAAAAGTGCTTTGCATACAAGATTCTTATTTAATCTTCTAAACCACTTTGAAATAGGTCTGTGTATCCCCATTTTACAAATGAGGAGGCCCAGTTTAAGCGACTAGTTAGCGGTGGAATCTTTGTGGCTCCACAGTCCTTGATGTTTTTTATACAGCACTACGCTGATCAGACAGCAGACTCGTTCTGTACCCTCTCCTTGGGCCTTAGTTGATTGGGGGTTGGGAGGAGTGTGTGTGTGTGTGTGTGTGTGTGTGTGTGTGTGTGCACGCGCGCATGCATACATGTGCCTGTTCGTATTTGCCTTGCCTGCATACAGGTACCAACTGTGGACAAGGGAGATTCTGATTACTTCCGTCCAATTAATGCTCTGTTCACTCTTGCTGTCTCCTTGTGATTAGAATTAATTGCTGCTGATTACACCGTGTGGAAGAGAAAGGACAGTCATCAACAGTTTGGCTTGGCGGATAAGAACATTGTCATGCAAAATAAAGCTGGTTCCTGAGGACTTGAATTAAGAAATTCTCTCTGTTGGAGAAAGATTAGGCATTCTTTGACCAAGATCAATGTTCTATGACCCTATCCAGGCAGGAGGACAACATGCTCCTGTTCTGGTCAGCAGCAAAGATAAAAGCAAGTGAGGCAATATATTTATTTGGAAAATTGATTGTGTATAAAAGCTAAGTGATTTTGCAAATCTCTTCCTCATCTGTAAGATTAAGACACTTGACGAGGTAAACTCCAAGGTCCTATATTAGTCAGAATTCCTTCAGTTGCAAGTGACAGAAAACCCAACTCAAACTGACTTAAGTAAAAAGGGGAATTAATTAGCTCACAAAATTTTGAAGGCCAAAGGAATACTGGTTTTAGGCATGCCTGGCTCAAGAGACTCAAGCAGGGTCATCAGGACTTGATGTCAATCTGCTTCCTGAATAGTGGTTCCATTCTCTAACAGGCTCTCTCTCCTCCAGATGAAAAATGGCAGCTCTTGGTGGATATCCCATACTCTCACCATTAAGGGCGATTTCCTCTCTCCCAAGTCCAGAACTGAGTCTCATTGGGCTTATGCCACGGCTGACTTATCACTGTGGCAAAAGGAATTCAGTGCTCTGCTTGCCAGGAAAGGGTTGACTCTATCCCCATGGAGAGTCTGGGTGGAGTCAGCTCCTCCTGAGCCACAGGGATTGAGAATGGGCATTCAATAGGGAAAAGTGGGGTGTTATGAAAAGGGAATAGATTAAGAGCAGGAAACCAAACAAGGCCAATGTCCACTATTGGTACCCTCCTGCTCAGGCATTTTATGATTCTCTAACCACTGCTGCACTGTCAAGTTCAGCCTAGAAAATATGAAGGTCAGTGAAGTTCAGGGAGGACTTGAAGTCAGGAGGTGTGTTTAAAGGCATAGGAGAGAAAAAAGTATTTTTGAGCACCTGCTTTATGTTAGGGTCCGTAACGAGTGCCCTCATGTTCATTGTCATTCAATTTTCACAAGACTTGATTTAGTAGCCATGGTCATTCCCACTTAGAGATAAGGAAATTGAGAATTAGGGGGTGAACCACTTGTCTAAGTATGTATTCATTTACATATTCTTCCCACAAAGACTTCTTCGGTGGGATTGTATTAGACTGTGGGGAAACAAGGATGGGGAAGATGCCGGCTCTGCCCTCTAGGACCTCACAGTCTAATGCGGAGAGAGAGGCAAAGAGCGGTGGAGATCATGGGTGCGGTGGGTTCAGTCCCGGTCTGGAGGGTGCCAGGCCATTCTCCCTTTTGTCCCCTCCAGGCACAAGTCCAAGCTTCCCCGCTCTGCATAGGTGGGCCATTGTTCTGAGAGTCTGCGGTTCAAGAGGAGCTTTTGTCCCTGGAGGCCCAGTGGTACTCAGTTGGCTTCACCCTCCAGCTATAACTAGTTGTCAAAAGAACCTGGCTCGTCTAGCCCAGGATCACCTTCACCATACTAGAGGGTCATCGTTTCCTCCACAAAACCTCTTCTTCTCTGCATCCAGGCTATCGCTGGTGATAGTCAGGGCCGCCTCTTTCTTCCCTTCATCAGACAGTCCTTCTTCAAGGATCCCTGCTTCTGGATTTTTCCCGCTTTGCTAGAGTGATAGAAGACGAAGAAGGCCACTTTCCCTTCTGGAGTTTGTGATGTTTGCTTTCAGCCTTCCTCTCGCCAACGTCCGCAGCTCAGCATTTCTCTTCTCACCACCACATTCTCTCCATCAGTCACCAGGAAGTGGCCTCCATTTCTCCTCCCAGCAAAGTCCTGAGACAACCTTGGCTCAGGAAGAAGGAGGGGCCAGACTGGGCCCCAGATTCCTACCATTAGCAGCAAAACATGAATTGAACACCTAACGTGTCATACACTCTGCTGGGCACAGGGGAAATGGTGGCAAACAAGCACGCAGATTTTGCCATCGTGGAAGTTGGTAGTCTAGCAGAGGAGACAGTATCCAAGCCTACATATATGCATGTAAAGTTACCAACGTGAAAGGACCGTGAAGGAGTGCCAGGAGGTCCAGGAGGGGATATGATGGTGGCACTGACACGGACAGGAGGCTTTCTTGAGGAAGTGGCAATTGAGCAGAGGGCTAAAGAATTAGTAGGAGTTCCTAGAGCCAGTGAGGCAGGGGGTCTGCCATGGAGGGAGAATGGAACGGCACAGAACTGGTCTAAGAAATCCTGTTGCCCAAGGGATAGATGAGAGCATGAGATAGCACATGACTTGTTGTCTTATTGTTACTAAAACAGAGCAGGACTGAATGAGATACGGAACAGGCATGTTTGATACCCTGATGCTGAGCAGACCCTGGTTAGTGTTTGTCAGAGGCGGAGAGGCAGCCAGGCAGACAGACAGGCCAGCTGGCCCAGCAGAGGTGTGGGAGAATGAGAGCAGAAAAGAAAAGCTCCAGAGGAAATACGTTCCATCCTAAAGGTTGGATAAATGTGTTAGTCTCGTGGGAACTTTAAGCCCAACTTGTTACCCATCCTGGGAGTGGGATCACATCAGCTTTGCCTGACACGAAACCAAGATGTCCCCCAAGGAGCAGTAGATACCGGGAAATGACAAAAACCAGACATTACAATGGAGCTTCATTGTAGGAATCAGAGGAGTTGCCTGGCACAACTGTGCAGCAAAATTAAATTAGGTAAGAAGGGTGCCGAGGAAGCCACTCGAGGGAGCACCAAGCTCCCTGGCTTCTAGAAGCCACATTCAGACGTCCTATCCAGAAGCAATGGGGACACCTCCACCCGGTTCCTCAAGATAAGAACCTGGTATGTTAGCCTCGATACCTTTCCTAGTTCAGCTACCTCTGTAAGCGCCCTACATTCAGTCCCCAAGTCATGTCAGTTTTCCTTTACAGATATTGCTAATTCTATCCCTCTCTCCTTACTCCATGGCTGTGTCCTACCTCAGGCCCTCACCAGCCTCCCTGGATGAGAATGTCCTCCCTGTCTCTAGTGTTGGTCCCTTCCAAACCGTCCTCCACCAGGGCCACTGGAGTGATCCTCCCGACGCCACACCTGACATTCTCTCTCCCTCCCCTAAGACCCTGCCATGGCTCCTCATTTCCTGCAGGGTGAAGCTCACGCTCATTACCTCACACAAGGCACTCATGACCTGTCTTTGTGTGTTTCTTTCTTCCTTCTTCAGCTCGTAGAAGGCATTCCAGCTGTGCCGAATGTCTTAGAGTCTTCAGAGGGAGGGCCAGGCCTCACCCTGCTCGCACATCGTGCCTCTGCCTTTGTTCAGGGATGCCTTTCCCTGTCCTCTTTCTCTTTTCACCTGGCCAACTCCTATTTTTCCTTCAGGTGCCCCAGATTTCAACCTTATTCTTCACCTGTTTGTTTATTGCCTATTTTCCCCGCTGTGATATGAGCTCCGTGAGAATAGAGATCCTGTTGTTTTGTGCACAGTTGTATCTCAGCATCTAGAAAAGTGCACATTATGTCATAGATTCTCAATTATTTGTTAACTAAATTGTTCAGTGAAGACTCATCTCAAAAACAAAAACAAAAACCACTGGCCCCCGCCCCCCGCTCAGTTCAGCTCAGAAGTCTAAGACGTCTTCCGGGTCCCTCCAGTGTTCATTCTTACCTTCTGCGCCCCCCTTCCCCTCCCGCCTTCTGCTGGAGTAGCCAGTGCCCTGCACTGCAGTTCTTATTCACAAGGCTTCTCCAAGGGCTGCTCAAGGGCAGGGACTGACTTCTCATCCCAAACCCACAGCAAGTGGCCCAGAGCCTTACATAGCACATAATCAATTTTGAATAAATGAATGAATTCATTTTAAGACAGTGAAAGTACTTTTCCCATTTAGGTTATTACAGAATATCGAGCACAGTTCCCTGTGCTATACAGTAGGTCCTTACTGGTTATCTATTTTAAATATAGCAGTGCGTATGTGTCAATCCCAACCCCCTATTCTACACTCCCCCCAACATTTCCCCCCTGGTAACCATATGTTTGTTCTCTAAATCTGTGAGTCTGTTTCTGTTTTGTAAATAAGTTCAGTTGTATCATTTTTTTTTAGATTCCGCATATAAGCGTTATCATATGATATCTGTTTTTCTCTGACTTACTTCACTTAGTATGATAATCTCCAGGTCCATCCCTGAAACTAAGACAACATTGTTAATCAACTATACTCCAATATAACATAAAAATTTAAATAAAATAAAATTACAAATTAAAAAAAGAAAGTTAAAATAATTTTTTAAATTATAGCATAGTTTTTAAAAGCCGTAGGGCTTGGAATTGGACAGACCTGAGCTTAAGTCCTAACCAGTTGCTGGCTGAGTCGTGTTAGACAAGTGACATCTCTCAACCTCAGTTTTCTAACCTGCAGCGTGAGGATAATAAAATCTACCTTGCTTGTGCATAATAAATGAAACTAGCACAGTGCCTGGAAGATAGGAGGTAGTCATAAACATGTATTCCATCCCCTGAGTTTCAAGTTCAAAACAATAGTTAAAAAGAAAATAGCACAAGGGTGAGAAAGTCATAAGGTGTTAAAGCCAGGAGGACCCTAACGCTTGCAACCTGCTCCAAGGTGCCACTGCACAAATATTTACTTTGGTCTTTGGTCTTGTTTTTATTGTACACCAGCGGAAGCTTCTGATAATATCTGTGAGCATCTCTCAGAGAAGCAGGGCCTCCTCTTAGGCTGCAGCACATCCAAGTCCCAACAATTGCTGACCAGGGCCCAGCTGCACAGGCACAGCCGATTCTGAGAGCCAGTTGCCAGAGATGTGGTCAGCCATCAGTGGGAAAGGGAGGTACTGCTGGGGAATTGCTGGAGCCTAGAGTGAAGGAGGAGGGGAGGAGAGCGAGCCACAAAGCGAGCGATAGCATGGGGGCTGGAGGGAGAGATTATTAACTTCCCTCTTGGGTGAGCAGGGGGCCCGAGATAGACAGAAGGGCTATAAATAAAGCAGTCCAGGGGAAGTCAGGAAGGGAGAGGTCCTCGGAGACTGAGGTGTGCTAGAGATGGAGGGGGTCACGGTTCCTGCCAGAGTGACTGGAGGGGGCGTTAGACGTCCATCCTACGAAGGCAAGGCAGCCCGTGAGGGCAGCTTCCTTTCCCCTCCCGCTGTCTCCAAGGATCTATTCAGGGAGTACTTTTTCCAGGTAGGGCTGCTGAGGCAACCTCCCAGTCAAGTTCTGACCCACTTCTCAAGCTCCTGCCCACGCCCCCCTCTCTCGTTTCACCTGCTGCATCTCCACCAGATCCTGTGTAAACCCCAGACCAGTGGTTCTCACCTAGGGGTGAATCGTCCCCACCGGGAATGTGTGACAATGTCTGAAGACATTTTTGGTTATCCCAAAAGAGTGGCGGATTCTGCTGGCACCTAAAGAAAGAGGCCAGGGACGCTGCTAAACATCCTGCACTGCACAGGACAGTTCCCTACACCGTGGGCTCATCCAGCCCCAAATGCCAACAGCGTCTACCCTCTCAGCAGCCTGAGGCAGGACCGCCAGTCTTTGTTTATATACTCAGCGTGTGTACTCTATAAGCTATTACATGGCCCAGCACATAGGAGGCACTTGGTAAGTGTCTCTTGAGGGAATAAATGAGTAACAAATGATGAATGAATGACAACAACATTCCTAATGTTGTTTTAAGTCCCCAAATCCCCCTCGCTCATCCCTTCCAGACTCAGCACACTATACCTGAGGTCAGGTCTCCATCTGTCCTGGCCCAGCCAGCCTCTAGCCTAACTTCTCTTCTAAATACACTGTTAGAGTGACAGGCACCACCCTCACACCTGGTAAGGCTGTCCCTCGTCTGAGTGGCGGGAAAGGATATCCCCTGCTCCAGGGATGCACTTCTCCTAGGGAAGAGCAGAGAGAGAGTGAGCCTTAGGACTAGAGGTCACCTAGGTCCACCTCCAGCCAATTATACGGGAGAGGAAACTGAGGCCCGCAGCATGGAAGGACCTGCAAGGTCTTATCCCTATACATCCAGGAAACAGAACTTTAAAAATAATTTCTTTATCTCTCCCTCCCTCTGTCTCTCTGTCCTTCTTTTTCTCTTTCCCTTACCTTGTTTTTTTAGCTTGTGTGTTTGTCTTCTTCCTGCTTCTGTTAATAGGCCTAACGTGTAAAATGACTCTGGAAACAAATTTGAACCTGACATACCCTCGTCCTTAAAGAACTCATGCTTTGTTGGCAATGACAGGCTGATAAATAATAGTGATAATTTTAAAAACTACTACATAGCAACATTGTGCTGGGTGCTTTGGATATACGATTCCTAATCAGCACAATTGTACTGTGAGGTAGGTAGCATTATCCATTTCAGAGATGAGAAAACTGAGGCTCAGAGAATATAAGTATCTTGCCCAAGGTCACACAGCTAAATGTATAGCAGCCAAGATTAAAACCCACGCTTTTCAGATTCTAAAGCCCACATTTAAATGTACAACAGTATACAGTGTCAGGGGACAAGGCTTAAGACCAGAGTATAGAAAGCCAGGAATGCCAGATTTCAGAGTTTAGCTCTTACCCTGTAGGTGACAGGGAATCAGCATGGGGTTGTAAGTCAGGAAGTGACAAGGTTAGCAATTGTGAGAATGGGACTCTCAGCAAAAAAGGGGAGAACTTGAAGGCAAGAAGACCAACTAGGAGGCTGAAGCACAGTTCAGGTAAGAGATAAGGGTCTGAACTAAAGGACTCATGGTGGTAGAAGAGGAGGGGGCAGGGTTACGACGTGTTTAAGAAGTAAAACAAGCAGCACATGATCCGTTACAGGTATTTCCTGCCCTTGAGAGGCAGCAAATAATGCAAGTACAAAGGACTCTGGAGTTAGACATATTTGGGTCCCAATCCTGGTAAATCCACTTGCTGCTTGTGCAGGAGGTGTTGGACATCTCTGAGTGATACTGAGGGTCTGGTGGGTGGTGCGGGTAGAGCGCCCAGCACAGAGCCAGAGCTCCACCCCTGACACTCACAGCATCTTCACCCTCAGCTCTTAGCTAAGCAGGTGAACTCAGGGCACGTACTGTAAGCCCCAAAGATGTCCAGACCTCAATCCTTGGAGCCTAGAGGTATAAATGTTACCTAATATAGAAAGAAGGTCTCTGTATATGTCATTTCTAGGGATCTGGAGGTGCGAGAGTATCCTAGATTATCTGGGTGGGCCCTAAATGCAATCACATGTAACCTTATAAGAGGACGGCACAGGGACATGTGACCATAGAGGCAGAGACTGGAGTGATGTGGTCACAAGCCAAGGAATGCCCGCAGCCACCAGAAGCCAGGAGAGGCCAGAAACAGTTTCTCCCCTAGAGCCTCAAGATGAGTGTGACCCTGTTACCACCTTGATTTTGGCCCATTGAAATGGATTTCAGTCTTCTGGCCTCAGGAACTGTGAGAGACCACATTTCTGTTGTTTTAAGCCACTAAGTGTGTGGTACTTTGTTTCCGTGGCAATAGGAAATGAATATAGAGCCTCATAGCTATCTGCAACTTTCAGCATTCTTTAGTGGTTTGGACACCTCCCCACCATTTATACCTGTGTGCTCATCTCCAGCCTCTTCTCTGAAGTGAGCCTCTCAGAAAACACCCACCCTCTTGAGTGGTACTTCACTTATCAAAGAGGAGGTGTCCCTTCCCATCAGTCTGTCTCTCCCTTCCTTCTGTCTGTCCTTCTCTGCCTCTCTCTCTGTCTCTGCCTCTATTTGTGCCTTGCTCATCTCATTTACGTCTCTCCTCTTTTTTTTTTTTTTTTTTTTTTTTTTGCGGTACGTGGGCCTCTCACTGTTGTGGCCTCCCCCGTTGCGGAGCACAGGCTCTGGACGTGCAGGCTCAGCAGCCATGGCTCACGGGCCCAGCCGCTCCGCCGCATGTGGGATCTTCCCGGACCGGGGCACGAACCCGCGTCCCCTGCATCGGCAGGTGGACTCTCAACGACTGCGCCACCAGGGAAGCCCTACTGTCTCTCCTCTTATGCCTGTGTTTCCCTGTTTCTTTCCTTTTGTCTCTTTCTGTCTCATCCTCTGCCTTTCTCCCTCTCCTTCCCCCATCACCCTCCCTGTTGTCTACAGTTGCATGTTTCTCTCCCTTTCCTTCTCCCTCTCTCAGTGTCTCTCTCTCTCTTGCTCTGTCTGTCTGTCTCTCTCTCTCAGTCTGATTCTCTCTCTCTCTCTCTCTCTCTGTCATCCACTTCGTAGGTTTCTGTCTCTGCCCCTCACTCCTTTCTCTCCAGTTTTCAAGTTTGAGTTTCTCTCGGCCCCCATCTTCTCGCGTTTCTCCCTGTATCTTCCTGTCTGCTTGCATCTCTCTCTCTGTTGGTCTCTGCCCCTGCCTCTCTCTCCCTGTCTCTTCCTCCCTCCTGCTGTGTCTCCCTGTCTTTCTCTCCCATTCATGGCCTCCTTACCTCAGGGGGTGCCTCAGGACTTGCATGGCATTGGAGAGGAGTCTGCAATTATATCTGCAGCCTCTGCACCGCACTCAAGAGACAGATTCATCTGTTTAGTCATGCACCTGTCTGACACCATGGGAGGATGGGTGAGGCAGGCAGAGACAAAAGATCTTTCGCATCCCACTGTTCTTCTGCCTTTACCTAGAGGCTCCTGGGCAGTTGCCTCTCAACATTCCAGCAGCGCTGTCAGCCTTACCAAAGAGAAATCACTTTTCCTTGGCCGACTCCTCTGCAGAATTAATCAGTCCCCTTTAATGATAATCATCTTTTGCTGGCGTGAGTAGGAGTGTGAGAAGAGAAAGAATTCTAGGTGGGGGCTTCCCTGCAGGGAGCAGGTAGGAGTTAAATTTTCATATTTGGAGGCAGGATGATGGCAAGGAAAGACCTTCATGAGGACAGGGACTGTGTCTGTTTTTCTTGTCATTGTATCCTAGGTCCTAGAATGGTGTCCGGCACGTCATGATTATGTGAATGATGAATGAGTGAATGAATGAACGAATGAATGGGCTTCAATCCTCTGTGCGCCAGTATCTGGTGAGCCTCATTGGACAAGTCCCTTCTGATTTTTCATCTGCAAAACGGGGATAGCGGGACTTCCCTGGCGGTCCAGTGGTTAAGACTTCGCCGTCCAATGCAGGGGGGCAGGTTCGATCCCTGATCGGGGAGCTAAGATCCCACATGCCTCGGGGCCAAAAAACCAAAACCGAAAACAGAAGCAATATTGTAACAAATTCAATAAAGACTTTAAAAATATGGGGAGAGCAATCAGACCTGCCTGCAGCACACATCTGTGGGGAGAGAGGAAGCGAAATATGGTATCTGTTGAGCGGGCCGGACCTCAGCTCCCTGCAGGGCAGGGAGGCCAGGAGTGCTGAGCAGTGGTTCTGGAAGAGCTGCAGGGAGTGAGAGGTGTGGAGCTGGCTTCAGACATGAGGGCCTGGGGAAGGAGCAGGCTGGGGAAGGGAGGCCACAGGCCAGGCGGGAGGATGGGTGTGAGACGCGTCCCCTCTGGCTTTGCTCTGGGAGGTGAGGGGGAGCTTCAGTCGGTCAGGAAACTGCCACGTGCCAAGAAGGAGGTGTTCCTCAGTCCCATCCTGGAGGCTGACTGTTATCCCCAGTGGTGGGATTGGGCTGGACTTAGCAGGAGACCAGTTGTGAAGTGACTGGTCAGAGGTCCTGTTTCAGACGAGGAGGGTCACTCATGCTCGATGCTGCCCAGGTGCCCCGCCTCCTCCAAGCCCGCTGAAGCCCCACTTTGATCCATGAGGACTCCTCTGACCGCTCTACTTTCTGCTGCGATCTGCTGCCTGCCCCCAGCACTCCCCTTGCCCTTTTCCTTACCTGCTTCATAGCGCGCGTCACTGTCTGGCATCTCAGTAATGTACGAGTGTACTGGATTAGCAGTCCATCTCCAGTAGCTAGAATGTAAGCTTCATGAAGACAGGGATCTCGGTCAGTTTTGTTCACTGTGCTAAGCACCTAAATAACTTGGCACAGAGTAGGTTCTCAATAAATATTTGTTGAATGAAAGAACGAGGATGGGATTTTTCATAAGCTTATGGTGTCAAGGCCTTTGCTTTCACATACCATGTTAACGCTGGAAAGAACTTGAGAGACTATACATGTTACCCACAGAGAAGTTAAGGCCAGAGAAAGGAAATGGCCAAGATCACACGGAAAGTTACCGATTGAAACCAGGCTGGTCTCTTGATTCCCATTTATGGGCTCATTCAATGCACCAGACCTGAGGTCCTGAGATAAGAGAACAGAGGGTCCTGCAGTCACTGCCATTCTCCCAGGACCCTTGGATGCCCTCTGAGAGCCAGGGGCAAGAAGATGGAGAGGGAGCAGAAGGGAACAGGCCATGCAGTGAGCAAAAGTTTATGGCGTGAATAATCCTAGAGAGGTGGTGGTTCAGAAACCATTTCCATTATTGATATCTTCCTATTTCTCATTGAGGACCTGGGTGTCCAACATCTCACAGGCATCTTGAACTCAAGCTGAACTCCTAACCTCTCCCCTGAGCCTTTCCTCCCTCAGTCTTCCACATTCCAGAGCACAGCACCCCCATTCACCCAGCTACCGGGTCTAAGTATGCAGAGTCACCCTTCCTTCCTTCCTCTCTCTCAAGCCCCACATCCAACCTGTCAGCAGATCCTGCCAGTTCTTCCCCCCACGACATATCTTCCCATCTCTACTGCCTCCATCCTGGTCCAGGGCCCCATCTTTCCCCTGGACCATTGCTGTCTGGCCCGCCTGCTTCCACGCTTGCTTTCTTATTTTTAGCAAAGCAATGACCTGACCTTTTAAAATTATAAATCAGACCATCTCATTTTCCTGCTTAAAATTCTTCATTCACTTAGATGCTTCCCATTCACTTAGAAAATCCAGAGTCCTGAAGGTGACCCAGAATAATGTACCACGTGATCTAACCCTTGCCTCTCCCTCCACACCAGCCCTCTTTCAGCCTGTGTGTCCCACCCAAGGACCCTTCCCACACACGTTTCCTTCTTCCTAGATGCTTCCGTACCCACTGCCCACTCTCAGTTCACAGAGGCCTGCCCACACCCCCTTTCTAAGGCAGTACCCCATTGACCTCAGGTACAGACTCTGCGTTTTCTTCCTAGCACTATTAAAATTGCAGTTATGTATTTATTCAGTGTTTTTGCATTACTTTGTTACTGTTTCTGCTTCTGGATTTAAAAATCCTTGTCTTGGTTGGTTGTTTTATGTTTGGTTGGCTGGTTTTTGGTTTTTAGTTTTTGGTTTTTAACCACAGTATATACACTGCGCCTTCTAGAGAACTTGAACATACTAGATGATCAATAAAACGTATTGAGTGAAAAGATGATAAATACAACCATAGATAGGCCCTGGTTTTTATTGCCAACAGGATACAAGTTTAAATTCCATAATTTGACATTCAGAGCCTTCGCTAATCTGACGCCAGCCTAGCATTGCAGCCCCACCTTCCCCTCTACACTTTAGCTCCCTTGGTCCACGGGCCCTTCTCTGTCTTATTTCTGGCCCAAGATCACGGGCCCCAGGCCCACTCCCCGCTTCTACTGATGCTAATCTCTCTCTTCCTCCCTCTTTCAGATTTGTCTTTGTCTGTCAAATCTTGACTATATACCCACTTCCATGAAGCCTTTCAAAATTCCTCCATTTGAAATTAAATCTCCAACATGTCCACAGAATTTAGTGTCTGAATTTATGGTCACATTCAAGAGAAGAGAAAGCATGCATGGTGTTAAAAGACACTGATGTTGCCCTTCCCCCTGAGAGTGAAGACTGCCGCCACGTCCTGCCTGCCGCACACAGTGGGGTGTTACTCCAGGACCTTGCTTCAGACAGGTCTGGACTCAAAGAGGGCTAAAAATCCTCAATAGGAACTCTCCAGTAATTAAGCAGCACCCAGCAACAAATGAGCACAGGTCCCTGGCAGGTCCCTGGCACGCCCTCAAACTTGCTTTTCACTAAGTACTGTGATTTCTCCAAATACCTACCATATGAACTCAGAATAATAAAACTCCAGAAGACAGTAACCTCAGAGCCCTGCTCCACCCCTGCTGTGAGACCTGGGAGGGCCAGACAGAATTTCGAGGTAAGGACCCTCACTTCACCCTCAGCCGTGTGGCTGACAGGGTCTTGGTGCTCCAACCAGGTGTCAGGTCTGTGCCTCTGAGGTGGGAGAGCCAAGTTCAGGACATTGGTCCACCAGAGACCTCCTGGCTCCATGTAATATCGAATGGCTCTCCCACAGATCTCCATCTCAGCGCAAAGACCCAGCTCCACTCATCGACCGGCAAGCTACAGTGCTGGACACCCCATGCCAAACAACTAGCAACACAGGAACACAACCCCACCCATTAACAGAGAGGCTTCCTAAAATTATAATAAGGTCACAGACACCCCAAAACATACCACCAGATGCTGCCCTGCCCACCAGAAAGACAAGATCCAGCCTCATCCACCAGAACACAGACACCAGTCCCCTCCACCAGGAAGCCTACACAACCCACTGAACCAGCCTTAGCCACTGGGGGCAGACACCAAAAACAATGGGAACTATGAACCTGCAGCCTGAGAAAAGGAGACCCCAAACACAGTAAGTTAAGTAAAATGAGAAGACAGAGAAATATGCAGCAGATGAAGGAGCAAAGTAAAAACCCACCAGACCAAACAAATGAGACGAAATAGGCAGTGTACCTGAAAAAGAATTCAGAGTAATGATAGTAAAGATGATCCAAGATCTTGGAAATAGAATGGAGAAAATACAAGAAACATTTAAAAAGGACCTAGAAGAACTAAAGAGCAAACAAACAATGATGAACAACACAATAAATGAAATTAAAAATTCTCTAGAAGGAATCAATGGCAGAATAACTGAGGCAGAGAAATGGATAAGTGACCTGGAAGATAAGATAATGGAAATAACTACTGCAGAGCAAAATAAAGAAAAAAGAATGAAAAGAATTGAGGACAGTCTCAGAGACCTCTGGGACAACATGAAATGCACCAACATTCGAATTATACAGGTCCCACAAGAAGAAGAGAAAAAGAAAGGGACTGAGAAAATATTTGAAGAGATTATAGTTGAAGATTTCCCTAATATGGGAAAGGAAATAGTCAATCAAGTCCAGGAAGCACAGAGTCCCATACAGGATAAATCCAAGGAGAAACACTCCAAGACACATATTAATCAAACTATCAAAAAATTAAATACAAAGAAAAAATATTAAAAGCAGCAAGGGAAAAAAAAAAAACAAATAACATACAAGGGAATCCCCATAAGGTTAACAGCTGATCTTTCAACAGAAACTCTGCAAGCCCCAAGGGAGTGACAGGACATATTTAAAGTGATGAAAGGGAAAACCTACAAGCAAGATGACTCTACCCAGCAAGGATCACATTCAGATTCAACAGAGAAATTAAAACCTTTACAGACAAGCAAACACTAAGAGAATTCAGCATCACCAAACCAGCTTTACAACAAATACTAAAGGAACTACTCTGGAGAGGAAACACAAGAGATGGAAAAGACCTACAATAACAAACGCAAAACAATTTAGAAAATGGTAATAGGAACATACATATTGATATTTACCTTAAAGGTACATGGATTAAGTGCTCCAACCAAAAGACATAGACTGGGCTTCCCTGGTGGCGCAGTGGTTGAGAGTCCGCCTGCCGATGCAGGGGATGCAGGTTCGTGCCCCAGTCTGGGAGGATCCCACGTGCCGTGGAGCAACTAAGCCCACGAGCCATGGCTGCTGAGCTTGCGTGTCCGGAGCCTGTGCTGTGCAACGGGAGAGGCCACAACAGTGAGGGGCCCGAGTACTGCAAAAAAAAAAAAAAGATGTAGACTGGCTGAATGGATACAAAAACAAGACTGGTATATATGCTGTCTACAAAAGATCCACTTCAGACCTAGAGACGTATACAGACTGAAAGTAAGGGGATGGAGTAAAATATTCCATGCAAATGGAAATCAACAGAAAGCAGGAGTAGCAATCCTCATAGCAGACAAGAAAGACTTTAAAATAAAGACTATTACAAGAGACAAAGAAGGACACTACATAATGATCAAGGGATCAATCCAAGAAGAAGATATAACAATTGTAAATATTTATGCACCCAACATAGGAGCACCTAAATACATAAGACAAATGCTAACAGCCATAAATGGGGAAATTGACAGTTAACAATCATAATAGGGAACTTTAACACCCCACTTTCACCAATGGACAGATCATCCAAAATGAAAATAAATAAGGAAACACAGGCTTTAACTGATACATTAAACAAAATGGACTTAATATTTATAGAACAAGTCATCCAAAAACAACAGAATACACTTTCTTCTCAAGTGCTCATAGAACATTCTCCAGGATAGATCATATCTTGGCTCACAAATCAAGCCTTGGTAAATTTAAGAAAATTGAAATCGTATCAAGTATCTTTTCTGATCACAACGCTATGAGACTAGATATCGATTACAGGAAAAACTCTGTAAAAAATACAAACACATGGAGACTAAACAACACAGTACTAATTAACCAAGAGATCACTGAAGAAATCAAAGAGGAAATCAAAAAATACCTAGAGATAAATGACAATGAAAACACAACAACCCAAAACCTATGGGATGCAGCAAAAGCAGTTCTAAGAGGGAAGTTTATAGCAATACAATCCTACCACAAGAAACAAGAAACATCTCAAATAAACAACCTAACCTTACACCTAAAGCAATCAGAGAAAGAAGAGCAAAAAAATCCTAAAGTTAGCAGAAGAAATGAAATCATAAAGATCATATCAGAAATAAATGAAAAAGAAATGAAGGAAATGATAGCAAATGTCAATAAAACTAAAAGCTGGTTCTTTGAGAAGGTAAACGAAATTGATAAACCATTAGCCAGACTCATCAAGAAAGAAAGGAAGACTCAAATTAATAGAATTAGAAATGAAAAAGGAGAAGTGACAACTGACACTGCAGAAATACAAAGGATCATGAGAGATTACTACAAGCAACTATATGCCAATAAAATGGACAACCTGCAAGAAATGGATGAATTCTTAAAAAAGAACAACCTTCTGCAACTGAACCAGGAAGAAATAGAAAATACAAACAGACCAATCACAAGCACTGAAATTGAAACTGTGATTAAAAATCTTCCAACAAACAAAAGCCCAGGACCAGATGGCTTCACAGGCGAATTCTATCAAACATTTAGAGAAGAGCTAACACCTATTCTTCTCAAACTCTTCCAAAATATACCAGAGGGAGGAGCACTCCCAAACTCATTCTACGGGGCCACCATCACCGTGATACCAAAACCAGACAAAGATGCCACAAAGAAAGAAAACTATAGGCCAATACCAATGATGAACATAGGTGCAAAAATCCTAACCAAAATACTAGCATACAGAATCCAACAGCACATTAAAAGGATCATACACAATGATCAAGTGGGGTTTATCCCAGGAATGCAAGGATTCTTCAATATAAGTAAATCAATCAGTGTGATAAGCCATATTAAAAAACTGAACAAGAAAAACCATATGATCATCTCAATAGATGCAGAAAAATCTTTTGACAAAATTCAGCACCCATTTATGATAAAAACCCTCCAGCAAGTAGGCATAGAGGGAACTTACCTCAACATAATAAAGGCAATATATGACAAAACCACAGCCAACATTGTTCTCAATGGTGAAAAACTGAAAGCATTTCCTCTAAGATTAGGAACAAGACAAGGTTGTCCACTCGCACCACTAGTATTCAACATAGTTTTGGAAGTTTAGCCACAGCAATCAGAGAAGAAAAAGAAATAAAAGGAATGCAAATTGGAAAAGAAGAATTAAAGCTGTCACTGTTTGCAGATGACATGATACTATACGTAGAGAATTCTAAAGATGCTACCAAAAAACTACTAGAGCTAATCAATGAGTTTGGAAAAGTAGCAGGATACAAAATTAATGCACAGAAATCTCTGGCATTCCTATACACTAATGATGAAAAATCTGAAAGAGAAATTAAGGAAACGCTCCCATTTACCATTGCAACAAAAAGAATAAAATACCCAGGAATAAACCTACCTAAGGAGACAAAAGACCTGTATGCAGAAAACTATAAGACACTGATGAAAGAAATTAAAGACAATACAAACAGATGGAGAGATATACCATTTTCTTGGATTGGAAGGATCAACATTGTGAAAATTACTATACTCCCCAAAGCAATCTACAGATTCAATGCAATCCCTATCAAACTACCAATGGCATTTTTCACAGGACTAGAAAAAAATTTTTCACAATTTCTTTGTAAACACAAAAGACCCTGAATAGCCAAAGCAATCTCGAGAAAGAAAAATGGAGCTGGAGGAATCAGGCTCCTGGACTTCAGACTATACTACAAAGCTACAGTAATCAAGACAGTATGGTACTGGCACAAAAACAGAAATATAGGTCAATGGAACAGGATAGAAAGTGCAGAGATAAACCCATGCACATATGGTCACTTTATTTTTGATAAAGGAGGCAAGAATATACAATGGTGAAAAGACAGCCTCTTCAATAAGTGGTGCATGGAAAACTGGACAGCTGCATGTAAAAGAATGAAATTAGAACACTCCCTAACACCATACGCAAAAATAAACTCAATATGGATTAAAGACCTAAATGTAAGGACAGACACTATAAAACTCTTAGAGGAAATCATAGGCAGAACATTCTATGACATAAATCACAGCAAGATCCTTTTTGACCCACCTCCTAGAAAAATGGAAATAAAAGCAAAAATAAACAAATGGGACCTAATGAAACTTCAAAGGTTTTGCACAGCAAAGGAAACCATAAACAAGACAAAAAGGCAACCCTCAGAATGGGAGAAAATATTTGCAAATGAAGCAACTGACAAAGGATTAATCTCCAAAACATACTAACAGCACATGCAGCTCAATATCAAAAAACAAACAACCCAATCCAAAAATGGGCAGAAGACCTAAATGGACATTTCTCCAAAGAAGATATACAGATTGCCAACAAACACATGAAAGGATGCTCAACATCACTAATCATTAGAGAAATGCAAATCAAAATTACAATGAGGTATCACCACACACAGGTCAGAATGGCCATCCTCAAAAAATCTAAAAACAATAAATATGGGAGAGGGTGTGGAGAAAAGGGAACCCTCTTGCACTTTTGGTGGGAATGTAAATTGATACAACCACTATGCAGAACAGTATGGATGTTCCTTAAAAAATGAAAAATAGAGCTACCATATGACCCAGCAATTCCACCACTGGGTGTATACCCTGAGAAAACCATAATTCAAAAAAGTCATGTACCACAATATTCATTGCAGCACTATTTACAATAGCCAGGACATGGAAGCAACCTAAGTGTCCATTGACAGAATAATTGATAAAGAAGATGTGGCACATATATACAATGGAATATTACTCAGCCATGAAAAGAAATGAAACTGAGTTATTTTTAGTGAGGTGGATGGACCTAGAGCCTGTCATACAGAGTGAAGTAAGTCAGAAAGAGAACAACATGTACTGTATGCTAACATATATATGGAATCTAAAAAAAAAAAAAAGAAAGAAATTGCTTCTGAAGAACCTAGGAGCAGGACAGAAATAAAGACACAGATGTAGGGAATAGACTTGAGGACATGTGGAGGGGGAAGGGTAAGCTGGGACAAAGTGAGAGGGTGGCATGGACATATATACACTACCAGATGTAAAATATGTAGCTAGTGAGAAACAGCCACATAGCACAGGGAGATCAGCTCAGTGCTTTGTGTCCACCTAGAGGTGGGATAGGTAGGGTGGGAGGGAGATGCAAGAGGGAAGAGATATGGGGATATGTGTGTATGTATAGCTGATTCACTTGTTTATAAAGCAGAAACTAACACACCATTGTAAAGGAATTATACTCCAATAAAGATGTCAAAATAAATAAATAGAAGACACAGGTTCATATGCCACCTCTATCACTTTCGAGGCACAAGGCTCTGGGTCAATTATGCAAACTCTGCTTTTTTCAGTTTCCTGTTAAATATGTGTCGAATTGTGCTTTGACCTTGCAGGGATGTGGTGGGGGTTATCGACAGTAAATAAGTACACTGTACGGTGCCCAGGGTATGCTGGGAAATAAAATGCTAGTTGCTTTTGTAAAGGTGAGAATGCAACAGGCTGTTTGCTAGTATAGTTAGTTGGGACGTTAGTTTCCTCTTCTAGATTGTAAACAGAATTTGTCTAATTCTTCTTTAAGCTCAATCTCTGCCCTTCTTCGTGCCAGTACACACATGGGAGCAGCCCCCAGAATGTTAGAATGAATGAACAAATGAATGAATGAATGAGAATATCCCAGCCCTCATTGCCTGTTAAAGCATCCCACCAAGTGCTGGAGCTATTGACGCACACCCTTTACTTTAAAACAGCTCTGGGCAGAAGTCACCAAGTGAGTCTGAGTTTCAGACAACCCCAGACAAACCCTCCTGCTTCTCTGATTCAAGGGTCCTGATCCCACCTGCTGCCTGTTCCTGCCCTCTGTGAGAAGCCCATCGGGAGCTACAGAAGAATCTGAGGAGGATGACAGTTTGAATTCACAGGCCGTTCTGAGGTTTTTGTTGGCAATGAAGAGTTGGGAGTTTTCACCCCAATTTTTTTCTCTCTTATTTCTGCAGTATATTGGAAAAGGTTCCAGCCAAGAGCGCTATTGCTTTCTCCTTGCCTAGATCTTAAGTCTTTGTTCAAAGACAGCTTGTTTTCATTGAAAATGTTCAGTCAGTCTCTTCACTCCTGTCACCCACGTCTCATTTCTTGACTCCAGCAGGGCCAGTGCAGTAACTAATCTGGAGTGAGGCTCTCAGGGCTTAGGAAATATGTAATACTATTGGAAAGAGAAAGAGGGTTGTCCCTGACAAGTCCCACCTTTAAAACGCTGTCTTTTAAGCAGAGCTTGCTAAAATGATCAGCACCTCACTGAGGGACATTTTACTGCAACAGCCCAACTCCTCCACCTTGTAGAGCCCAGGAGCATTGAGTACCAAGGAGATCTCCTAGGCTTGCTTCCAGTCTGGGCGAGTCTGGCGTCCCCTGCGGGTCAGGAGGGAGGGTTCAGCCTTCCCTCTGGCCCCATTCGTGCACTTACTTAGTCAGCGCCCACGTGTTAGTGACGTACCTCACCACCGTAACCCTGTCAGGCAGCCATTGTTATTCACATTTTACAGGTGAGGAAATGAGGGCTCAGGGAGATGGGAAAGGCTCTGCAAGGCCACGCTGTGTCTCAGTTCTCCTCTGCTGCGTAACAAATCTCCCCCAAACTTAGCGTTTAAAACTACAGCTATTCTCTCTTGTTTCCTGTGGGTCAGAAATTTGGGAAGGGCTCCCCTGAGTACTCTTAGCTTGGCATCTTTGACACAGTGGCAGTGAGACAGTGGCTGGAGCTGGAGCTGGAGCGGTAGTGTCCCGGAGGAGCTGCTGCGGGCTGGCCAGGAATCTCTCTCTAAAGTAATCTCTCCACAAAGTCTCAGGGCCTCTCCCTGCAGCCCCTCCATGGGCTAGTTTGGGCTTCCTCACAGCAGGCTGGCCTCAGGGCAGTCAGACAGCATGCCTGGAAGTTCAGGGCCCCAGCTGGAACATTCGAGCAGGAAAGGTGCAAGTTATATCTGCTTTTCTGGCCTCTCCTCGGAAGTCCCACACTGTCACTTCTGCCATTCCTCTGGTGGCAAGTGAGTCACTAAGCCCACTCAGCTTCAGAGAGAGGGGATACAGATGCCACCTCTCAGTGGAGGGAGTGTCAATGTCACATCATAGAATAACAGGTGAGATGGGAGACATTGTTGCAGACGTCTTTGGAAAGTACAATCTGCCCCACACAGCACGTGGCCGAGCCAGGATTCGGAATCGGATTAGGTACATTTGATTCCAAAACTTCTACTACAGTCTTTCAGCCCCGTCCACAGGAACCTCTCCCTTCCTCTGTCTTCATTGCTGCGTGCGGGCTTTCTCTAGTTGTGGTGAGTGGAGGCTACTCTTCGTTGTGGCACATGGGCTTCTCATTGCGGTGGCTTCTGTTGTTGCAGAGCACAGGCTCTAGGTGCACGGGATCAGTAGCTGTGGCACGTGGGCTTCAGTAGTTGTGGCTCGCGAACTCTAGAGCGCAGGCTCAGTAGTTGTAGCGCACAGGCTTAGTTGCTCCACAGCATGTGGGATCTTCCCAGACCAGGGCTCGAACCTGTGTCTCCTGCATTGGCAGGTGGACTCTTAACCACTGTGCCACCAGGGAAGCCCTGCAGCTCTTACTGTTGACACACGCAATGGTGATTTGGTCACCCCAAGCCAGCTAGAGCCTGGCTAGGTTGAAGCAGCCAGCCACTTCTGCAGGCCCTGGTGGTGAGACTGCCTCCAGGGTCTGCTGGTCTGAGAGCCCATGCCTGACACCAGCTTGTGAACTTTTTAAAGGAGGGGACAGAGAAGGTCGGTCACAACCAGAGGAAGAAAGCAGGTGGCAGCCCCAGAGCACAGCAAGCCTGCGGCACGTCTCAGTGTCTTAAACAACTCGTCTGGCGTTTCTCCTTCTCCCACCAGGCACTGTCCTGGGATGACTCAGCCCTTGACAGAAAAGGTGCTTTTAAGTTGGGAAACAGCCCAGAGTGGTGGAAAGCTCACGGTTCTGGAGTCAGACACTCCCAAATTGGAGTCTTGACTCTACCATTTCCAGTTATATAGCTTTGGACAAGTTTCTTAACCTCCCAGAGCAAAGGGGAGATAAAAATGCCTTCCTCCCTGGGTTTTTTAAAATGCATATGTAAGCAAAGCGCCCGTGTGATGCCAGGCATTACATAAATGCTGGTGTTCATGTCCTGGGCCACATCCAACCCCAGCTTGGAGACATCTTGAAGAGAGTGGTGAGAACTCACTCAACTGTCCACAGATGCTAGCCCACCTCCACGAGCCTGGGTAGAATGGTGGCTGAGTGGTACCCAGTGAAGGGGCAACTAAACTGAGGTGTGTGGAAGCTGAGAAGGAGTCTGCCCTGTAAGGCCTGTGGGCAGAGGGGAGAGTGGTCTGGGAAGATGGAGTGGAATGGACAAAGGTCTGGAGGTGGAAGAAGCTCAGTATCACTGGAGCGTGAAGGTCGAGGGGTGGAAGGCGGGAGGCAACAAACACAAAGCTGAGACCTAACTACAAAGGACCCGGTAGATCAAGTTCCAAAATTTGAACCTTACAGGCAACTGGGAGCCACTGAAGGGTTTTACTCAGCTGGGTAGCGTAGTCAGATCTGCGTTTTAGAATAACGACCCTCCCACCCCACCCCCACTAGCAAAGTTATAGAAAATGGAGTAGAGGCAGGCACTCTTATGGCAGGAAGGCCATTAGGACAGGATGACAGCAATTCAAGGAAAAGATGGTGCTGGCCTTTTCTAGGGGAACAGCAGGGACCTGGAGAAAAGTGGAGAAACCGAAGAGATAGGAGGTCCCTTGGGTAAGAGTTGGTGATGGCCTGGACGTTCAGAGCTGAGAGATATGAGATAAAAGATAAGTGCTTTGAATGAAGTCAGTTCAGAAGCCACGGAAGTAGGGGGCAAGGGCACCAATCATAGACCTGGGAGAGGAGTACTGTGGGAGGCTTTACTAAAGAGACATCACCTAACTGGAGAATTGGTAGTTAAAAATTAGCCAAAGGGAAGGGGAAGGCGCTTCAGGGAGAGGAGACAGCTCACGTGAAGCCCCAGAGTTATGATAGATAATGCAGAAAGCATATGCTCCATATTGTTGAATAGATGATTGCTGTGCTAATTTATACTAAAATGTTAATGGTCAATATGGAATTGACCCTTTTCCCCTCCCCAGGGAGTTTGTACTTTAACAGGTCACGAACGCTTACCCTAAGGATTCGTAATTGGTAGATTTCAAGGTGGAACGGGGATACTGTTTAGGGTGAGAGGGTTTTATCATTGTCCCCAAGGTTACCAAAGTAGGTGACTAATCCCCGGGGTCAAGTAGGCCCTGGTCTATATGCAACAAAGGGTCTCTTGCCCTCGGGTCTTGCTTATCTGCCTCCACCCCAAGCCACCTGAAGGCAGACCATGGAAGCCCAGTGATTCCCAAAGGGGTGCAGTAGGTTCTAAAAGCTCTGAACACAGGCTTCGGGGTAAGACTACCTAGACCCATATCCTGGCTCCTCTCCTTCCCGGTTCTGTGACCTTGGGCAAATTATTGGACTTCACATCTCAGTTTCCTCATCTGGAAAATGAGGAAAATAATAGTATCTATCAATAATATTTAAGGTTTCGTGAAAATCAAAAAAGACAGTCCATACAACACTTAGAAGAGTGAGTGGTGATACTGTTTTGTGACTGTTCTCACTTTTCTTACTAGTCCAGAGTTGCTCCTTAACACCCACCCTTGCAGATATGAAGCTGGGGCAGAACGTGGCGAGAACGTTTTTGGATTATTACCGGCTGAACCCCATGGTGGAGAAAGTGACGACCCCCATGCCAAGGCTGCGGTAAGTGCTGAGCAGAGCAGCAGGCCTTGCGTCCCGCTTAACTGGCTTCTTGTTAGGGGCAGCTTCCCTTAGCCTCTCTCTGTCCCTCGGTTTCCCATCTGTGTCACGGGAAAGACGATTGGCCCTGCCACAGAGAGTGTACGGAGCAGAAGGGCTTAACAGCACATTTCCTGAGTTGAAGTATAATTATGGGGTCAGACAGTGAGGGGTTGGTCACATTTCTGGGTCTAACATGGGAACCGACAGGGATGGAAGTTGCTGGGAGGCTGAGTCCAGCCACTGTTCCAAGCTAGTCTGGGTGTTTCCATATGCTACTTCATCTGATAGCTCCTATGTCATCTAGGCTCATAAGGTCTCTGATCCTTCAATTTCCTCATCTGTAAAGTGGGGACAGTGGTGCTCACTTAGAAGATTATTAAGAGATGTGTGTTAGAGCACCCTGCACAGTGCCAGGCATGTATGTACCCCGAGCACATGAGAGTCCCCTTCTGTCAAGATGCAAAGGCTCAGGGCTGAGAAGACACATCCCTGAGAAGTTTCCCCTCAGGTCCTCTGCTGGGGCCAACTTCTTGAGCTGGTGAAGAAAGAAGGTTAGGAGATGAGTGTCCTTCCTGAGGGCTGGACCAGAGCCCAGAGTGCTGGGTGTTCCCATGACTGCTGGCGGTGAGCCCAGTGAGCATTTGGGCAGTGACACCCAGTGGCATCTGGAATGTGCTGGCCCCGTCCTACCTCTTGACCTCATCTCTTACTCTCCTAGTGGTCCAGCTTCCTTGAAGGACATGACGACATCCAACTTACTGCTGCTGCCAAACCAGCCTTCCCACTGACCTTGCCCATGACCTTGCCCAAATGCTTTGCTGTCTCAGGGCTTTTGCCCTGATGCACCTTCCTCCCTACCTGTTATTAACAAAACACAGTGTTAATCACTACTATTTACTGAGCAAAGTACTTTTTGCATATGGTCTTATTCAGTCCTCCTAGACAATTTATTCCTCATATTACAAATGAGGAAAAGGAAGCTCAGAAAGGTGACGAGAGTTGCCTGAGGTCAAAGATATTTTGGCAGAGGCAGAATTTGATCCTAGGCGTTTATGATTCTAAAGCTGGACTGAAGTCCAGCTAAGCTCCACCTCAGTGTGGGTTCAGATTCTGTCTCAAGCTCCTGCTAGCTTGTGAGATATTAGGCAAGCTTCCTGGCCTCATGAAACCTTTCTCCTCCTACCTAAAGTGGGCGTAATAAGGATGGTTTTAAAAATTAGATACAAGCGTGCTGTAGTGCCTGGCCGCCAGTAGGTTCTCAATAAATGTTTCCATCTCCTCTTGCTTCTGGGGTGCAGTCCCAGATTTCCAGACAGCTCGTCACAGCCTGGGGCCAGTCCCTGGTCTTCTCTGTTTGGGCTGGATGATCTCTCAGGACCCACGTCCCATCAGGCTGGGAGTCCCACCTCTTGAGTCCCAGCTCCACAAGGAATCTGCAACACAATGTACTCTGACTCATACTTTGTCTCAGGTTGATCCCCCCCATCCTGGTGGATTAGTCTTCAGAAGGAGCATCTGTGTTTCTCCTCTGTGCTCCCACAGTGCCTAGGCTGTCCTGAGCATGCGTGCATGTATACATCCCTTCATTCACTCATTTAGGGAAAACAACACTTTGTGCCAAGTGTCTGGGCAGAGGGGGTGCTTGAACGATTAAATGATTAAGGCGTGACCCCGACGTTGAAGAGCTCACCTCTAGAGAATGGTGCTCAATTCATCCTTAGAAGTCATTGGTTATGTTCTTAAAAATTTAAAGCTCTGTAAAACTCAAAAGAATTGTTAGAATCTCATTTACAAGTTAATTTGGGGATTGTCTCTTTCAGGTCCTCTGTCAGCCTGAATAAGATTATCCCGACCCTTTCCCACTTTGTTCTTGAATGTTGCATTGTCAGTAAAATGGTGCTGACACCCAGGGAGAGTAGCCATCATCATCATGCAGATGAGGTGTTGAGGCCCAGGGAGCAGACAGGATTGGCCACAGCCATGGCTGGAGCCAGGCCCCACCATCCCCAGCCTGGTGGTCTCAGCATCAGTTAGTGAAGAGTTCTTTGAGATGGGGGAGGCAGGACCCTGAAACTGGGTCTAAAGCATTCAGGGGAGTTCAGGGCCCTGCTCACGGGACCTCATTTCCCTGAGCTTTGCAGCCCTCGTTAGAGAAGAGCTGGAGAGCTCATTCCTCAAAGTTCATAGCCTTGAGGACTTGTGGTAAATGCGCCCATCCTTCGCCTAAGAAAAACAAAATAAAAACTCTCTCCATCCCCACATCTCTACCTCATCAAACTATGAATATGTCTTAGCTCTCAACTGGTCAGCCGTTCTTGAAAAAATGAATCTCAGGAGGATACAAGGCTCTGATGTGGGACTTGAATACTTTCCCATTTTTGTATTATTTTCCACCCAAGCATCAAATAACATACATGAAAGAGCAGTTCTGGTTTTAAAGGAAAATTATATGTTTTGACTCAAAATTAATCTTTGTTTTCTCTCATGTCTACGGATAATTATACTGTGTCAGTTTCCACCCACGTGCTGGAAGGAGCCTGTCAGCATCCCTGGGTGCTGTACCACCCTTCGGGGAAGGTCCCTGGGGAGGCCAGGATGTGGGGCTGAGAGTGCAGGCTCAGGGACATGGCGTTGATGACCAGAGCTGAGACCCCGCACTTATCTCGACCACAGTGACACAAAATGCCCCAGCGAGGTGCATACAAATTAGACAGGGGAAATGAGCAGGCCAGGTAAGCCTCTGTGCAGAGACAGAGCATGAGCACGGAGGGTGGGCCTCTAAGTGTAAGGTGGCCTCAGGCTCAGTGCCGGTGGGCTGCCTCCACGCTGGGGTCTGCATATGTGTGCGGGGCATGGGGGTGGGAATCATCAGCTCTGCATCACACTGGAGCCCACCATGTGGCAGGCCCTGCCGTGAATGCTGGGGGAACATAGATAACCTTTGCCCATCAGGAGCTCAGATGCACAGAGGAGAAAGCATGTACACACGCAAAGATAGCAAACAATACTGAGCAATGTGTAAGTGTGCTCAGTTGCCTATCAGACTGTGCCCTCTTTCAAAACACCGTCCATGGCTTCCCATTTCAGTTCATCTTCTGGCTGTTCAAGGCCCTGGCCTACATTTAAAACTTCATATGCAGCCTCCTAGCACACACCTTTCCCTTGTGAGCACCTTCTCCACCCCACCTGCTTTCTACCACTTTATACCCCAGTCAGCAAGTCGTACCTCCATGTTCATCCTTTTCCTTCTTTCTGGAATGTTCTCCCTTACTGTCTGTAGATGACAAATGCCAACTTATCTTTCAAAGCCCAGTCCAGACATCATACCTCTGTGTTTTTGTCCTTGCTCTCCACCTGAGGTAAAGCTCCTTCCTCTCTGCTGGATCCCGAACTGATTTTGCACACACGTGTGCATGGTACGTCCCATAGCGTATTGTCACAGCATCTTTGCATGCTGTGACATCTTTGCATGTCTGGCTCCTCCACTAGATGGGCTGCTCCTTGAGGAATTATTTTATCACTCCTGTATCCTTAGTGCCAGGTGCAGAGCCTAGCTGGGAATAGGTCCTAAATAAGCCCTAAATGTATGAATTATAAAATGGTAGAACTGAAGAAGCCCCTAAGAATCATCTACTTCAACCCCTTCGTGTTATAGTGAAAAGTGAGACCCAATCAGAAATTACTCTCCCACACCATCTGGCAAACATTCGGCAGCCAGCAGGAGTATCCCAGGAAGGCTTCATGGACGAAGTGGGGCTTGAACTTGGTTTCAAAGGACATGTAGAATTCCAATGGATGAAACAGAAAGAGGAGAGAGGGCATTCCAGGTTGAGGAAAAGGTTGTAAAAGGCAGGGAGCTGAACCTGAAAAGACACATTCTAAGGCAATGACAGGCCAGGATGTTTAGGGCGATAGAGGTGATAAAGATGGGACTAAAAATTCATTCAATTCATCAAACAACCTTCAAACATCTACTCCATAGCACTCAGGAATTGTAGAGAAAAATCAAATGCATCCAACCCACAGTCCCGTGAGAAAAATAGCTGGGCAAAAAAAAAAAAAAAAAAATAGCTGGGCAAAGAACTCCCTAGAAAGTGGTGTACTAAGAGATTAGGCACAAAGTGCTGCAGAAGCCTCTGGAAGAGAGAGGCTTACTTTCTGGGGAGTCAGCTTCCCAAAGGAGGTGAGTCTGGAGGGCAGGATAGGAAAAGGAGCATCTCTGTGGGGCCCAGGTGTGAGATGCTTCCCTACCAGTGCCTCTCTCTGTGCCCCCATCTTGAGCTGCAGGTGCTCTTTGGCTCTGTAATGGCCCCAGAGTCATTCTGCACGTTCACACTCCTCCCCAGCCACTGCACACCCTCTCCTCACGCACACCATCTGCCTGGGGCTGCCCCACCTGTGATCATACCTGGGCTTCACCCGCAAAGAAACAAACCCAACTTATTTCCCATGCTTCCTTTGGGTGTGAAGACCTGCACTCTCAGTGACATATGAATGACACCTTGTAATTGGCAAAACTCTTCCCCAACCCCATTTACCAGAGCCTATGATGCAGGAAGGACATGGGCTCTACTATTTTAGAAATGAAGAAACAGAGGCTAGAGGAAAAAGGGACTTCTTCAAGATCACGTCACCTGTAAACAACATTCCAGCATATGTTCCAGGCTGTTGATGGGTACTAAGATCTAGGTGTACCTCACCCATGCTAGATGGCCTTCCTATGTTAGCAAGGTCCCTCGTGAGTGTGGAATTTTAGACAGTGAGGCTTCCTGGTAGAGGAGCTACATTAGGGCAAGGTGTCCCTTTTGTGTGCTGCCACCTGTTCTGTCTTTACCTTATTCATGACTCATCGGCAATGAAGGAAAATGATACTCCAGGGTCAGAGCATCATGGGTTATAAGAAGTCACATCTTGAATCCTAAATCAAACAGCCCAAGAGATTCTCATATTTGTGGCATTACCATTTTCTTCCATGCATTATAGTTCTTTATTATTTTGTGTAATTATTTTGTATAACTGTCTCCTCTACGAAACTGTAAGCAGCCTGAGGACAGCATCAACCTCTGACTCAACTTTGTCATCTCCAGAGTACAGTGGACCATACCTAGCACCTAGCACCTAGCACCATGCCTTTGTAAGTTATAGTAGGCAAAGGAAGATGCTAGGTGAGTTTATTCATATTATCTCATTTAACCTCACACCACCGTCCAAGATTGGAATATTTTATCCTCGTTTTGTAAATGAAACTCAGAGAAGTTAAACAACTTGCTCAAGGTCGTCCCTCTCATATATGGCTGACCAGGGAATTCAGTTCAGTTCTTTCTGGATTGGCTAATCTTTCCGCTGCAAATAAATCTTAACCCAATGCTTGAATGAATGGCACATCAGTTTGTCACTCAACAACGTAACACACAAACAAGGCCCCGTATGAGGAAAAATGCAAACTGGATAAACTGGGTCCCTGCCTATCAGAAGCTCATAGCCTAGTGTGTGAGCAGAACAGACAGTGAATAATTGCTGAAGAGTAGTGTTAAAGGTATTGCATTGGGTGCTGGGTGCTGGGATACAGAGATGAACTAGACACATCTCTGCCTTCAGAGAGCCCCCAAGATTGTAGGGGAGACAGACCCACCATGAAATGCCATAATTAGGCTATACTGAGAAATATAAAGGGAACTCTGGAGCCCATGATGGTTATGAAGGGAATGAGCTCCCTGGATCTGCCAAGCTGCAATTCATCTATGGGTTCATGCCCATCCCGTTGTGAAATGGATAGAATGAGTTAGAATCAAGTTGGAAGTGTGGAAGACTTGTAACTATAGGACAGTTAGGTTTTCTCCAGAACCAGAATGATACAACGTATCCATCCATTCATCTAACAGTCATTCCATTGAGTCATGCTGCCTGCTTTGAACCAGGCCCTGGGCTGGGTTCCTGGGATGCAGAGAAGAGGAAGTCAAGGCCACTGCTCCTAGGAGGTCACAGTCCAGTGGGGGGAGATAGACATGCACACAAATGATTGCAGTACAGCGTGTATATGTGCTGTCTTTCTTCTCTCTTTCTGTTATCTCCCCCTTTACAGGAAAGAACGCCCCCCCTACAAGCACCCACTCCTGCGGGGCCCAGCCAGCAGCCACCCCAACAGCAAAGGGGGCAAGAAGAGCTCAGTGAACCACAAAGACCCTTCAAACTCTTTTTAAGGACGTGGAGTCCGGGGAGGTCTTGTGGTGGCAGGAGCATGCATTTTCTGCTGGGGCATGAAATTAATCACCCTTCTCTAGTTTCCAAGATAATGGCTGTGAGATAATGTATAAGCTAGTGAAAGGGAAGGGAAAACATGAGAAATTTCATCATCGATTTTCCCTTCTACCAGTGGAAAATCAATTGTGAGCCTTCACCTTCAGGCTTAAGAACAAAATAGGAGATTCAAACCAGATGAGTACAGATGCTATTTTCCACAACATAGAGACCCTCACAGGAAGAGAAAACCCACACGTCCCTTCTCAGGTCACTGCTTTCCAGCCCCTTTACTGTTCTAAGTTGTGCCGTTACTACAGATGTTTACCTTTTAGACTAGGCTACAGTTTTCGCTTTTAGAAGTGCGGTGTCCACATTTGCTGACCCAGAACAATAGCAACAACACGTACAACGCGAAGACAAATGCACTGTTGGGAACAATGGGACAGAATTTTTGAGATCACGATGGTCTTAGACATACGGTTAATTTATGAGCTGCATGCTCCCTGACTCCCCTAAACCCCAGCATGCAACTTCAGAAAACTGCTCTGAGAGCTATGTCCCAATGACCTGGGTCGTTTCATTGAAACTTTAGCTCCTAAAACAAAAAGTAATAGACACACATTCCAAAAGGTCTCTCATGGTTAAGATCTCTAGATCTTGGTGTCTGAGATCAAACCTGACCACTGAAGACAAGGACATGGAAAATCTGCAACAGGGGGGAGGAGGCAGACCGCCAGGGACAGGAGATGCAAAAGACAAAAGGATGCACTCTGAGGCAGGTGGGGATGATAAAATAAAACAACAGCAGGGGCAATTCCCAAGGTGGACCAAGCTCAAAATTGTGCATTTTTCTACGGAGTAAAGTGCCTTTCATGATGAATGGGTCCAGGGGAGTCGGCTCCCTGCCTGTCTGTGAAGCAGCAGGCTGAGTCACCATGACAGCCTGCTAATTAAAATGACCTCCCGGAAATAAGGATTAGGAGATAGGGAGAGAAAGAGAGGCTCAAGGGAGGGAGGGCCTTTAGCACAAAGCTTCAGTTTAGCATTCTTTTGTTTTGGGTTGGAGATTTTCAAACTTTGTTGCAAAAATTGAGAGCAAAGCTTATGCTCCCTTTGCTTATTGCTTTTCAGAAATGAAAACAAAGAACTATATGTTAGTCGGCTACAAATGTTGTGTTGTATATACAGCTTCTCCCCTGGGTTCTTGTTGCCCAGAAGAACACAAATAAAGTGCTTTCTGCAGCTCCTCTGTTCCTCTGGGTGTTCTTGGCACCTTTCCTTCTAGGTCTCTCACTCCCTCAAGAACCAGCTGGTTGACCCAATTTGGTGTAACGCTCACTTTGCTGTCAGGGACTCTGTCATGAAGATAAGGAAGAACAGTCAAGGCTTGACTTTCCAGCAGCTCGTGCAGCAGAGTCCTGGGGAGTTTATTTGAATGCAACCGTCTCAGCACGAGCCAACAGTGTGTCAGAGCTTTCAGAAATGAGAGCATCTCTTGAGATGGCATAAATAGAGACAGATCGCATAAAATCAGAGGTGATAGTCCAGATCTACTTTTCCCTGGTCAGACTGCTTCCATAATGTGACCATATTTAGGCCCCCCCTTTTTTTCTTTTCTTTTCTTTTTTTTTTTTTTTTTTTTGCGGTACGCGGGCCTCTCACTGTTGTGGCCTCTCCCGTTGCGGAGCACAGGCTCCGGACGCGCAGGCCCAGCAGCCATGGCTCACGGGCCCAGGCACTCCGCGGCATGTGGGATCTTCCCGGACCGGGTCACGAACCCGTGTCCCCTGCATCGGCAGGCGGACTCTCAACCACTGCGCCACCAGGGAAACCCTAGGCCCTCCTTTATTTTTGGTGCTAAGGTGGATCATTTTATAGATTTATACTGCATATTAAATAATGACATAGTACATTTCCAATTTACATTTTACTGGGAGTGAACTGATATCCATTTTAGCAAATCTTCATTGACAGAAAAAATCATTTATTTTCATCAACTTTTTATCAATAGAATATCCTCAGTTACAGACCCACTTTTTAAAAACTGTGTTGATTCATTAGATCACAGGCTTTATGAGCTCAGGCATGCTAGTGGAGCCAGGCAACTCTGGGTTCTAATGCTGCATTCAAACCTTGGTTCTGTCTCTTAATACCTGTGTGATCTTGGGTAAGTTATTTAACCTCTCCGAATCTTAGTTTCCTGTAAGATGCTGATAATTATGTCTACCTCATTACAGTAGTTATGTGGGTTTGATGAACTTAGGTGTGGGGAATGTCAGCCAATGTGCTCAATAAATGATAGCTGTTATCTGGAGTGTGGCCAGGATGGTGAGGGGTCTGCAAATCATTTCCCATTGGAAACGGATGAGAAGACTGGAGCTGTTTATCCCTGAGATGAAAAATAAGAGGGAGCAGGGGTAGGAAAGCAAGATCGCAATCTCTAAAAAGTTGAAGAAAACATCTTGGACATTCTCTTTGTCCAAAAAAGCAAACTTGTTCTATGTTGCCAAAAGTAAGAACCAAATCTAGGGAGGTAGTCTCAGTAAGACAAATTTCAGCTCAAACGTGAGGAAAACCTTCTAGGGAATAGAGTTGTCGACCATTGGATGGGCTCCGTTGAGAGACACTGAGTTCCCCAACAGTAGAGGTATGCAAGCAGAATCTGACTGAGCATCTGGAGGAACTCTAGGGGGATGCTGGATGCTCCGTGGCATCACCTCCTATTCTATAACTCTGAAGAGAAATGGCATGAGATGGGACTCACATTCCTGATGTCAGACAATGGAGTGTACAGTACAAAAAGTCACATTTAACACTAAACAAGTGACACTAAATGTCTCTGAATTACAGAATATGGACCTGCTAACATTCAGCAATCCTTATGAGGGAAAAATACATGGATATAAGGCAGACTGTAGGATGTGTTTGCAAAAGGGATGTCTGTATCTCCACACTGGTTGCCAGTGGACTTCCCTGTGGCCTCAGCCTGATCTGCAGCTCCCTAGCTTTCTTAGGCCAGGTTATATCTAATGGTCTCAGGTTAGAGGGGAAGAGTTTCAGCACTGAGATGGAGGACAGCACCAAGCCGGCAGGTGAACTGGCTAGAAGCTACCAGCCCACCCAGCCCCAGCAGGGGGCGCTGTAGCCTCTCTTCTTGTCTGCTCTCTTCCTTCTCAGGATAGAGCCGCAGTGGGTAGAACCGGCTACCAAACCAGTGTACTAAGGAGAGTGAGATGATTATGCAAAAAGGAGGGGAGGAGAGGGAAGGGACACGCTGGGCCTCTACCTGGCTCTCACACAAATCTCCATAAACAGTGCCAGTTTTGCTCTGCATGAGTCCACAGGCTCAGAGACAGCTGTGGCAGAGAAGCCACAAGCCGGAGGCCACCCAGATGCTTCGTGCTGAAGCCCACAGTAGAGGCTGGGTCACCTGCCTCTGACGATGTTTGCTTTGCTGCTGCTGCTTCTGCCGCAGCAGGAGGAGGCCTTCAGCTACTCTCCCAGTTGCCTCTGAATGGGGGAGGGGCACAGGATGAGCTTTTGTCCTTTCACTGTAATTCAATGACACGCCTGAAACTTGCCTAAGAGGCCCCCGACTCATTTTCCTAAGTAGTGAGTGCAGTGCCAAGCATGGAAATCTGGAGTGATTAACATTTGTAGAGCATCAATTCAATTCATAAATATTTTTGAACATTTACTGTGTGCCAGGCATCGTGCCAGGTGCCTTTACATCCATTGCCGCATTTGATACTCCCAACGGCTTCTTGTGATAAGTGTCATTTTCTCATTTCTCAGGTGAGACAATGAAGACCCCTAAAGGTAAAATACTTTGTTTGTATTCATGTGGCTAGTGAGATCCTGGATTCAAACCCAGCTCCCTTCCCACTACCCTACATGGGACCTTCTCTGTTAGTTTCCAGGTAAAATCAGGCCCAAACAGGAAAAAGATCAGGCCAAATCCTTTCATCATGTATTGCAGAGTTTGGCTAGTTATACTTGATCCAAATCCTAGAGGAATTTCTAGGTTTTCACCTCCTTTCTCTTGGACCCTCTCTTCATGTGTAATGGTTGCTTCTAACAGTTGCTCAGTGACGTAACCCTGCTCTGACCCAGTCTGGCAGCTAGGTATATGAAAAAGATGAATCAGAGATTGAATTTTGAAGAAATAAAGGTACAAGAGCAAACATTCAACAGTTGCTCTCCGCACTAATGGAGCTCACACAGACAAAAGAATGGCATGTCACGGTACATTGTACCTTGCAATAAATCAATATTCTATTAAACTGTACTGATGCCATTAAAAAAAAAAAAAGCAGAAAGTAAGTTTCCAGGCTGGGTGTATGTGTCAAGATTTCAGAACTTGTTAGCACCTGCTGATGAAACCCTACCTTCTTCCCATCTCTCATTCCCACACACCTGTCTGAGTCCCTACTGGGCACTCCAACAGGGTAGGGTTTCATTTATCACTTGACATACAAAAGCTTCTAGATCTTCCAGGATTCCTGGAAGCTCAGCAAGGTAGTTTTTACCGGGCCCATCCCGGCACCTTCTGGGTTACTGACCCCAGGAAGCTAATCTAGTTCAAGTGTTGTATCATTCCCTCCTCAGTGTGTGAGCTGAGCCCACTGTGTCCCTCAATTTTTGTTCAGATATTTTCTTTGAGTCCTGCCTCCCGAGCACTTTAAGGGCACCAAGATTAGAGGTCATTTCCCTTATGGCTCAGCTCAGCCACTGGGGTACCAGGACAGACAGAATAGGGGAGACATTATAACATAATAGGGACAGCCTGGGCTGAAAGAGTCAGGTAAACTGAAGTGTGAATCCTAGCTCTTCCATTAACTAACTAGCTGTATGGCTTTGGGCAAAGAATTTAACCTCTTTAAGCTTCAGGTTCCACATCTGTAAAATGGGAATGATAATACCTACCTCCCACAGTTATTGTGAAAAGTAGATATAATGACATCTATGTACAACACAGTGCCTCTGGTTAGTAATGTATTTTGCACTGAAACATTTGTTAAGAGGGTAGATCTCATGTTAAGTGTTCTTATAACAACAACAAAACAAACAAAAGACAGGAAAAAAACAAGGAAATGTTTGGAGGTGATGGATATGTCTGTTACCTTGACTATGATGATGGCAACATAGGCAGATACCTAATCTGCCTATGACCAAACTTGTCAAATTGTAAACGTTAAATATATACAGGTTTTTGTATATCTATTATACCTCAATAAAGCTGTTTTCAAAATATAATAACATCTCTAAAATACCTGGCATAGAGTAGAACTCTCTCCCCAACCTCCACCTTTAACTTGCCAGGATTGGAAACCCCTTTCCTTGAAGCCAAAGCTTTTCTCACTCCCAAATGAAGTGCAGAGAGAAGTATAAACCGTGCCCCCATGAGGACAGGAATGAGAGAAGTATCTAGCAAAATGACAGTCACACAGAGGGATCAGTGTCTTTGTAAGTTGGGGGCTCAGAACAGGTGGGAAGACAGCGCTGGACACAACGTTCTCCTAGACTGGATTGAGGCAGAACTGACAAGACTAAAAAGAGAGGGGCGTAGACTTTCTTCAAGATACCAGTTTTATTAAAATAACAACAAACAAATCTTAGTAAGATGTATAGGAGTCTCTTTCTCTGCTATTTTTGACCCTACAATGTCTCCAGGGTCATCTCTGTGAAGTTATCATACCAATACACTGCTAGCTGAAACGCAGGAATTCCTTGCATCACGCTCACCTGTATTAACTCTATGTGCTCTCATCAAACTCAGGGTGCATGCTGGACAGGGCTTATTTTGTAGAAAGAAGAAACTGGTATCGGTGTAATTAAGTCCCTTGCCCATAGTCCACAGCTCGTAAATAACTAGAACAGGACCTGGGTACACGCTTGACTCTGCCACATCCCACTACCTCTGTGATCAACCCCAAACCTCACCACTAAGCTGACCAATTCAGGAAGTCATTCCTACGACACCTGTTTTAACTCCTTAATGCTTAAAATTCACTTGTTCCCCAAAGACCTCAGGTTTCTTTTTGGCTGCCCCCATGTCAGCCTTAAATCCAAACCTGCTTCTCTCTCTGTCACCAGCTGTCTTGGTTAGCGTCCTCTTTTCCCGCCTCGTTGCCCAGGCTGGAAACCTTGCCCTTGTCATAATTCCCGTCCCTTCCTCTCTCCACATAGCCGGCCAGTCACCAAGGCTCATTGCTTCTGCCTCTGTGATGCGTCTGCCTTCGAGCAGTATAATGGCATGACTTTGGAGTCAGATAGTCCTGAGTTTTCATGTCAACTCCACCGCTTGTTACTGTTGTCCTTTGAATCATTTAAAGCAGAGTTTACTTTCCTCATCTTTAAGATGGGGACGTAATACTTATTGGCAGGATTGTTGTGCATTTTCCTTCCTCTGCCTTGTCCATGCTCTTCCTCCGCTTCACTCCCACCACCATGTCCTGCCTGGGGTGCTGGAACAGCCCCTCCTTGACCTCCCTGCCTTCCGATGCTCTCCTCTAATCTATCTTCCCTCTCTCCAAAGGAGCGTCCACGATCTCTATGAAACGTGACCCCGTGTGTGTGGCACCTCTTTTAAATCAATCGTCCGAGCCAGGAGCTTGGATATCACGCCACTTCTGTGTCTTTCTCGCCTCCCTGCTGGTCAGTTGCCACATCCTGCTGGCCTAGCTTGCTCAGCGTTTCTCATATCCGTCTGCCGTCTCCACTCTTCTTAACTAAAGAAAATCCTTCGAGACTTAGCTCAGATATTCCAACTCCACGTCATCCTCCCCAGTCGCAGAGTTGTAATGAACTGCTTCCTTCTCCTGTGTCCCCTAGCACTCTGCTGATTTATCTAGGTATCAATTACTTCACTGAGATGATAGTCACCTCCTTCATCATGTCATCTTTGAGAGCAGAAACTAAGTGTTATTCATCTCCATACCTCTCATGGCACCCAACACAGCTCCAGACCTATCAGAGGCACTCAGTTAATGGAGCAGAACAAAAGAATGGACAAATCTTAAATCCACAATTCCATTCTGAGCTTATCCTCATGGCTGGATCCTAATTACAGATCTATCTTCCCGAAGCACTGACCCCTCTGAGACATTCCACTGCTCAGACTTCATCCATAGCTCCCCCTACCTCCAGAACTAAATCCCAACTCCACATACAAGGCAGCATGCATGGTAGAGGGCTTTGGACTTGCGGTCGGAAGTCCTGGGTGGTCTTCAAGGCTCTGCTCTCAAAGGACAGATGGAGGACATAGATTCATTGGGTTGGCCAAAAAGTTTTTTTGATTTATCGTAGCTCCAAAGGATTAAGCTCAGTGAATTTTGCTCAGACTATTTTTATGAAGTAGAATAATGGCAATATAAGGAAAACCCAAACGAACCTTTTGGCCAACCCAATACTGCAGTCTTTTCTTGAAGGCCAAATTCACTTTCAGAGCCCAAGGCAATTAGATCATTCTTCTCATAAGGATAAAAACAACTATCGTTGCTGCTTCTGTGGCTACAGCTACTACTTCTACTGCTGCTACTGCTACTACCACCACCACCAGCACTGTCAGCACCACTGCTACTGCTACTGCTGCTACCACTACTACTATGGGTGCCGCTATGACTACCACTACTATTCTACTACTATTTCTGCTGCTGCTACTGCTGCTTCCACTATCACTATTGGTGCCGATGCTGCTACTGCTACTACTATTATTATTAATCTGCTACTACTACTGTTACTGCTACCGCTATTACTGTTGCTGCTGCTGTTACTACTGCTGCTACTATTACTGCTAATCTTCTACTACGACTACTACTATTACTACTGCTGCTGCTGCAGCTGCTACTCTGCCCCAGCTGAGTGCCTGCTCAGCTCCAGGCCCGCACTCCGGGTTGCTTTGTTTTACATGTAATCCTCATAGCAAGCCTATGAAGCAGGTGTTGCTCCCTGAGGAGGAAACAGAAGCTCAGAGAGGTTAAGGAACCTGTCCAAAGTCACACAGCTCCTAAGTAGAGGAGCCTAGTTGTCACCAGACCTCCAGGGCTTACATTCTTTCCATTTTCCCCTCTGCCTTTTTGTGTACAGTCCTAAGATTGACAGAACGATACATAGGTAATGCTGGTTATAAAAAGCCTCTGCCTCAGGGAGCTCACCGGTTCATCTTTGTTCCTGTGTATGACCTCATTTTTGCCTTATTCCCCTGAGCCTGGCTCTAGGCGTTCTCCTCTGCAGCTAGATGTCTGTCCCTGCACGTCCTCCGTGCCTGAGTCTCTGCCTTTGAAACAACCGCTGAGAAACGATTGTCTTACAGGCAGAGCTGGCGCTACCCTTAGAGTTCTAATGACAAGAAGGAGGTTTTGCCAGGAGGTCACGATGGAGTAATGCAGAGGAGGCCTCTGTTAACCCACCTCCTGCATTAAAAAGCAGATGCTAGAGGGAGTTTCCCCACTAAATATCCTACAGACTTCCTCTCTCTCCACTCCAAACCACTTCCTGCCCCCAGGATTCAAATTGTAAAGGGAGAAGGATTTAAAAATGTAGACACTGGGATACAGGCTTCTGCTCCCAGCTCTCATACTGCCTGGCTGTATGACATTAAAAAAAAAAAAAAACCGTTGCCCTGTCTGGAGTTACCCCAGAGCTTTGGCTGGTTTCCGGTTCTTACTCTTTAAAATGGGGACATAATCTTCAACCAACCTACTCTCAAGAGTATTGTGAGGATACAAAGAGAGGATAACTGGGAAAGAACAGTATTTTGACAAGTCTTTCCCAGTATTTTCTCCCCTCTTTCTGAGACCTCATAAAGGTCCCCTACCTGGTCCATGCCTTGCCTTTGACCTGGATTGTTCTGTCGTTAATTCATCCAGCAAAATTTATTAAACACCTGTATTTGCCAGCCACTTCTCATTTCTGTCTGCTGCCCTGATTGCTACCTGTCCTTCAAGACCCCTCCTCCAGGAAGTCTTCCCTGACCTCCCAGCCCTCAGTGCTAACTCATCCTCTGAGCTTCTAGAGAGCTATTATCTAAATCTTTCACGGGCCCTTAGCAATGGCTTTGGTATTTCACTTCTCCTGTTTATCAGCTCTATCTTCCCCACTGTACTTTGCCTTGTTCTTGGGGTGAGATGATTAGAGATGGCAAAACCAGTCTTACTCATTGCTCAGGTCCCGGGGCCCAGACAAAGGCCCTGCAGAGAGTAACCATTCACTGAGGATTGGCAGGTATTGCTGCTGCTGCAGCTGCTGCTGCTGATGATGATGATGGGCACGAAGATGAGATGCCTGCTCCGAGCAGAACATTTCTGCGAGGCTGATGCCCCTCCGTCCATCTTCCCACACCCCCTTCCCTCCAGAAGTTCATAAATAAGGACAACTCCTTAAATTTCTGGGAAAAGTGGAGCAAACCTAGCTTACAGGCCCATATAGAAAGCTGTCAAACTTTAAGGCTAAGAGCATTCATGGGAGAGAAAAAAAGAAAGGAGGGGGATGGGGAGGGGCTGGGCGACGTAGGAAAGGTAAAGTGACTGTGATGGATGTAAGTGCATGAGTGTGTGTGTGTGTGTGTGTGTGTGTGTGTGTACTGGCATATTTGCATTGTGCGTGAGGCTTTTGTGAGTAACCTCCTTACATCTGAGTTTGTGACACGTGGGTTTATGTAGCTGGGAATGTATGTTTGCATAACTCAGCATTAGATTATAGATCATTGTCGATTCTAAGCACATTTTTATATTGCCTCCTAGTTTGAGGTCCTGGGCTAAGTTTCTGTTTGAAATTCTATCTAATCTCTTGACATTTCATCCATATTATTGCGTCACCCCCTCTGCCCAGCCTCCCACAGACTGTACCCAGAGGATGTCAGGGCCACCTCTCCTCCTTCCCAGTCCCAGGGAAGGCTGATGCGGGTTCCAGCCAGACCAGTCCCTCAGGGTAAGAAGCTCACCAGCAGCCCCTTTCCTAACCCCATCAGTGGGTGGCCTCGTGTTGACGGCTCCTTCCTGTATCTCAGCCTTCTTCGTGCTTCTGCCTGTTTTCCTCTTTCTCATTCTTCGGCTGAAGGTTGAAAACACAACTGTGGCATGGTGTTGGGAAGGGAGAGACTGCTCTCCTTAATACCCCAATTCCTCTCCAAGCTGCTCCTGGAGAACTGAATGGTTCAGAGCCACGATTCCAGAACATTCTCTTCTGTTCAATTTTAGTTGCACTCGCTGAGGGCCTCCTCTAAAGTAGGCTGAGTCCTGGTCGGTGTTTGGAAGTGGAGAGTGCGCCACTGTGAATATACACTTCGCTGCTCCACGGAGCAGCTCCAGGGGCCCTGAGACTTTGACTTTGCTGAAACGCAGACACACAGGACGGGGACTTTCAAATGTTAAGCCTTATTCATTGTGCATAGCTAAATTCATTCTGTAGCACATTTAGCATCCATTCACTCCTTTTGTTCACTCATTCATTCAGCCTTAAGGAGACCATGTGATTATTAGAAAGAACGCTAACTCAGAGGCTTGGATTTAAGCCTGATTCAGCTGCTGTCTTCTTCCTTCTGAATCTCAATCTTCCCTGCAGAATGGAATTAAAAAGGAGTGTTCTGCCTAATCCATGGGATTGCTTTAAGGAACTTCAGGGGAAATGGACTTAGTGGGGAGAAGGAACTAACCTTCTCCACATGCATCCATTCTACAACCACACAAGTGGAGTGGGGTGGGGGCAAGGGGATCTTGAAATGATCCATCAGAAAGAGCTTGAACCAGAAGCAAAAGTATCTGGAATCAAATCCCAGTCTACTAGCATTTATGCAACTTGAGAAAAGTAAGTCTCCCTCTCCCAACCTCAGTTCGCACATCTATAAAATGAGCCTGTTGAATTAGGCAATCCCTAAAGGCTCCTACAATTCTGCCATTTGGGGAGTTCTAGGACCCCTCCAACCCAGTTGCCCACCCTGAAAGATGATCTCATATCGACCTTGAAAACCATGTCAGGTTTCTAGACCAATGCTTGGGCAGGATGTGTAGGTAGTAAACTTTCATACTCAGCTCAGCAGCACTGGTGGTGAGGCGGGCCTCCCAGAGATTCTTTCTGTCCTCAGACCTGATGCTGAACCAGAGGCCTCTGGAGAGATGAGACCAGCGGGTGACACGGCGAACCTTGCACACAGAAGGTGCGGTGCTGTGGACTTAATTAACATCACCGTGTAATAGATACCATGGAGTGTGTTTGAGCTGCCGGAGAGGATAAATAAAGCAATGTTTTATCTTAAGTGTTGGTTAACGGTGAGTAACAAATGGACTTGTGCTTTACTTACTGCACTTCACTGCACAGCCCTACTAAGGCTTCCCTAGACCCTGTGAGAAGGCAAACCTGCATTTCCAGAGCATGTGTTATAAATTGCTTGCCAAGCAGCTGGAGAATTGGGACCCTGACTGGATGCTGTAATAGACTCGTGTAGAGAGGAGAGCACAGGACTATGGACTCTGGTATCTGACAGACCCGGGTGAGATCTGCTCTGCCATTATGTGACCTTGAGCCACCTCTATGAACTGCAGGCTCCTCACTTATAAAATGGGATTAATTAGTCCCTGGGCCACAGGAGGTTTGTGAAGAATAAATGACATGGTGTAAATAAAGTCCTTGGCAAATGGAAGTGTCCTTCAAAGGTAACTATTATTATTAGTCACAATCACATGACTCTTAGACTTAGTATTTCTAAGATAATCAGTCCAGCCAGCAGGCTGGCACACACAAGAGAAGCTACAGTCCCTCATCGTGAACAGATACCGAGGTGACAGTGTCTTCCTTCATCAACAGCAGGTGGTCATTTGTCCACCTCCAACAGTGTCCTTCTCTCCTCTCACTGTAATACCATCAATCTTCCTTTCTTTCCCTTTCTTTCTTTCTTTCTCTCCTTCTTCTTTCCTCCCTCCCTCCCTCCCTCCCTTCCTTCCATTCATAATGCCTGCCATGGTATCTTAGTTTGGGTTCTTTCAAAATCAGAGACCTGGACAAGAAACTGAGAGCAAGCAGCTTATTCACCAGGTGATACCTGGAAGTAGATGTAAGGGAGAGGCAAAAGTGAGACAGAACAGGGAGAAAACCCAGTAAAGTGTGTATTAATGAGCTAATTACCACTGAGGGGAAAGGGCCTCCATTCCTCCAGGAACTTTCTTGGAGCAGGTATAAAAGCACTCCCCAGAGCTGTCTCCCTAGAAGACAGGGAAACAACTGAGGGCTGCCCCCTTGGGTGTAAATTCCCCTTCCCTTGCTCCTCTGCAAGGCTGATCCCTGAGGCAGCCCTGGTCCCGTTCCAAGTGCATGGAACTGTCCACCACGGCTGTGCTGAAATCAGGTGAACTGAGGAGGTGTGAAGCAGACAGCACAGGCATCTGCCACACATGGGCACAAGAGGGTCGAGTGAGGCCTGAGTGCATTGACGTTGCTGTCCCATGGCTGGTAAGTTTGGTAGGGACAGTGTCTGAGTCAACTCTGTATCCCAAGAGTCTAACAAGTGTCTGCACAGCATTGCATACCCAGTGATTATGTGCTGAGTGAAAGGATGTATGTATATAGGTATGTATATATGGGTGGATAGATGGATGGATAGCGGGGCATAAGGATGGATAGAGGGACTTTCTCCTTTGTAAGAGTAATTTCTACCTACAATGTAGCGGGTAAATGGAGGCTGGGGAAGGTGGGATGCAGATAGAGTTTGATGTACTGGGGTGACCAGCATGGCGCATGGGCAGGTAGATCAAGGAGTCCTCAGAAGAAATAAATCTAGAGCTGGGTCAAGCGAGCTGCACCAAATGGGTCATCATTGATGCTGGGCCTGTTGACGAAGTTGCCTCAACCTGGTACTTCAGCTTGGAATCCACACCACAAATGGTAGCCAGGAGAGTGGCTGAAATGAAATTGTGAGGAAAAGTAGTCTCAGGGCAGGATCAAAAGAGGGAGAGACTGCGTGTGTGTGTGTTGGGGGGGGCGGTGGCAGGGAAGGGCAGTAGCCTAAAGCTTGGACTCAAAGGACCTCAGATTTAAACACTCCTTAGGCCTTTGCACAGCCTTGCCCTTACTTACTGTCCACTTTGACATTGCATGAAAGCTGAATTTCCTTTTAGTAATTAGTGCATTTGACCAGGGAAAAGGAAAATAAAAACAAAGTGTTGGGATATTACACATTTTGTAGGCATCTTTATTTTTTTATCATAGTTGAAATCTTGATCAGTTTCTACCAGTAACATTTCCTTTATCCTGATTATGAACGTAATACTGCTTGTTTGGAAAACTTTGACATTTGAAAAATAGGAAAAAGCCTCAAGAAAATAACTTACCACCACCAAGAGACAGATAACTCAATGTATTTTAAATATATTTTAACAACAGTTAGATAATTTTATATTAACAATTTTAGACATTTCCCCCTATTGAGCTCCCCAGTTGGATTGTGTAATATATAATTTTCATATACAATTCTCCATGTCATTGAATATTCATTGAAAATAATTTTTGCTGATTATGTGATATTCTATCATATGGGTAAAACCTAATTTATTTTTGCATTCCCTCTTATTAGACATTTAGGTCATTTCCCATTTTTTTAATGTTAAAATTTTGCTGGTGTGAACACACATGTGCAAAACCCTTCATATGCAATGTGTCCTTTAAGCTTCCCTACAAACCTATGAGGTGAGTACTATACAGATTCTTTTTTTACAGATTAGGAAACTGAGGATCTGAGAGGAGTTAAATGATTTGTTAAAGGTTACTCAGTTCAGGTTACCCTAAAACAGGCCCTGGGGTAAGGACCCAAGTACAAGGGATCTCTTTAAGAAGGGATCTCAAGAAAAAACAGTAGAGAAATGGAAGAGGAGATGAGGAGGGCAGGCAGCCAATGGAATGGTCATTAGCAAGCAAGTTGCCACCATGGATAACCAGAGCCTAACCCTGCTGGGGAAGCTCGGGGAGCATGCGTACTCATGTCGCAGGATTATCCCACTCCAGGGATGAGAGAGCTGGGTGTTTTTCACCAGCTTCAGTCAGTGTTGGTTGAGGCTGCTCCCAAGGAGCCCGAATTCCCTGTCACTTCTAGGCTGCTGGGGGAGGGAGCAAAGCAGTCTCTGGAGGCCACCTAAATGCAGGTGCTGGCAGTCAGAAGCTGGGCAGCATTCCCTGCAATGATGAGGGCAGGGGGTAAGGGTGGGTGCTGACCGGGGCCACTAAGGTCTGTCACATAGCTAGTAACCATCAGAGCTGGGATTTTTTTGTTTTTTTTTTTTGCAGTACACGGGCCTCTCACTGTTGTGGCCTCTCCCGTTGCGGAGCACAGGCTCCGGACGCGCAGGCTCAGCGGCCATGGCTCACGGGCCCAGCCACTCCACGTCATGTGGGATCTTCCCGAACCGGGGCACAAACCCGTGTCCCCTGCATCGGCAGGCGGACTCTCAACCACTGCGCCACCAGGGAAGCCCCAAGAGCCCATACTTTTAATGACCCGGCTTTACAGATTCACGAAACCTCCCTGTGACCTTGGGGAAGTCACTTCATCTCTCTGAGCTCCAGGATCTGATGGGAATAATGCTCTCTGCCACATCTGACTCAAAGCACTGTCATGAAATGACAGCATGGATGTGTCAGCACCTTGCTTATCAGCAAGGCCAAGGTTGGTTCAGCATTACTGACCATTCCCATCAGATGGGTAGGAATCACTTCAGGCAGACATTCAGTGCTCTCCTGATGATATAGCTAATTAAAGGAAATTAATAGAAGATGGGCCGGTTCCCTGAGTTTATTAGCTGAGTGGTTTTCTAGATTAATTACATAGAATGCAATGTACATACAGCTCATTGAAATAAATATAAGTCCTTGATGAACTTTGGAGCTGTCCATTTTTCTGGCAAGAGGGAGATGAATACACAATTGCTTATCTCTATGCACTGACAATCTCCAGGTCTGGATTCTCCCAGGAGGAAGTTTAATTGCTCCATAAGCTTCAAATTCAAGGGCTCCTCAATGCTAAGATTCTGACGAGCTGCATTAGAGTAAAAATGACAAAGATGCCAGTTGACATACTTAATAAATATATGGTCCCTGAAGGGGCCGATATAGGCTGGTCATGCCAAGGAGGTCACCAATAGGAAGTCAGTATTTCTGCAGCCCTTCGCCGCCGACTGAAGTTCACATTTAAGGGTAAGGTCAAGCAAACTGGAGATTGAACCCTGGTCTGGCTGACTTCAAAATCCATGTTTATTCTAGAAGACCTGTTCTCCCCTGTGTTCTCTCCTGTCGATATATTACGGCTTTACCAACCACCAGAAAGTAAGTGTGAATTAGCTGCACAGAACCGCTGTTAAGTGGTAGCTATCTACACCGATTCCTACACCCTGCCAGGCCTGTGTAAGCATTTCTCTAGATTTTATTTTGGTAGTATGGAACATGAGTTAATATTTCAAAAATTTGGGTTTGAAAAACTAGCATGTTTACTTACTTCTAGGCACTATGGTTATAATTCAAGTAGCTTTCACCAGGTGAGTGATGGTGCCAATGCCTCCATCTACTACTACTAATGCCAGGAGATTCACATGCATTCTTTTATTTTTAAATAAATTTATTAATCTTATTTATTTTCTTTTTGGCTGCGTTGGGTCTTCGTTGCTGTGCACAGGCTTTCCCTAGTTGTGGAGAGTGGGGGCTACTCTTCGTTGCAGTGCACGGGCTTCTCATTGCGGTGGCTTCTCTTGTTGCGGAGCATGGGCTTCTGTAGTTGTGGCTAGCGGGCTCAGTAGCTGTGGATCGCAGGCTCTAGAGCGCACTGGGCTTAGTTGCTCCGCGGCATGTGGGATCTTCCCGGACCAGGGCTCGAACCTGTGTCCCTTGCATTGGCAGGTGGATTCTTAACAACTGTGCCACCAGAGAAACCCTACATGCCTTCTTAATCTTCCCAACAACCTGAGAGGAAGGCATACAGTCCCCATTTTGTAGATGAGGAGTTAGAGACACGAAAAGTAACACGCCCAGGGCCACAATGCTAGTAAGTGGTAAAGGGAGGATTCAAACATACTTCAGTCTGGCTTCAAAGCCCAAGCACTTTGACACCATGATAACACCTCCAACCATCTAGATGTTCCCCAGCTTTCAAACCCATGAATTGTGCCAATTCCATATTCTCATCTCTAGCCTAAGACTATCCCCAGAAATTCAGATTCATACAGTCAGTGGATCACCAGCTATCTCAGGCTTACACTGAATTTTTGATTTCCAGGTATGTTTTTATCCCTGCCCCAAATCACCCCCTCTGTCTTTCTTATCCATGCAAAAGGCAATACCATCTGGTTTCCCAGGCCAAATATTTTGTTGTTAATCTTGATACTTCCCTTTTGATCCTTCATATCTAGTACATTAACAGTCCTACAAAATACACCCGAAATCCATCCACCTCTCTCCATCTCCTCTACAGCCATTTCAGAGCAAGCCACCACCATCTCCAACCTGTGTGAATGCAACACCTTCCCCTAAGGATCCTGCTTTCACCTTCATCCCCCTGTAGTCCATCTTCCCTAAAGTGCTCTTTTTAAAAAAATCATAAATCATATCATCTGCTACAGATTGAATGTTTGCATCCCCCCAAATTCATGTGTTGAAACCTAATGCCCAGCAGAATAATATTAGGAGGTGGGACCTTGGGAGGTGCTGAGGTCATGAGGCTGGAGCCCTCACGAATGGGCTTCACTTAGGATAATAACAACTATACTGGCTGGAAAACACCAAGTATGTTTAAATGCATTATTAGTTCATAAAAAAATTAGTTCAATTTTGTGGAAAGACAGGAAACCTCATTATCTTAGAAAACTCATTATCTCAAAAACTGGTAAATAGAGGGAAAGAATGAAAAATTTAACGTGCCTTTCCTGTGCAAACTAGGAAATGTGCTAACACCAAAAAGAGAAAGTTAGACATTACCTTCTGTTTTATATATATATATATATATATATATATATATATATATATATATATAAATTAACCTGAATTTGATCAAGCCTCTAGATTCAACTACCAATTTTCATGAAATACAGAGGACAGAGGAACATATTAACTTGTACCATGAGGAAGCAGGTAAAAATCCAGACTTAGTTCACCTAAAAGCCAAATAACCTAGGTTCTTCCACAAATAAATTGCAAGTCAAAAGGTGGGAGCAGAGGGAGAAATCTTAGTTTGAAGAGACTAACGAAACACACAAAACAGGCAAAACTCATCTGAATTATTTAGGGATTCACCCTAAATGATAAACCTCTGAAGAAATGCAAAGGAGTGAAAAACTATAAAAATGAAAGATAATGGTTACCTTGAGAGGGAAGGAGGAGGCTGTGATTGGGATGGAGTACACGGAGGGCTTTTGAGTTAGCTGGCGAAGTTCTATTACTTGACATCAACTGGTATTTACAAGGGTGTCTGCCTTAAAACAATCCATTAAGCTACTCTTTGTTTCATGTGATTTTCTATACCTGCATTTTATTTTATGATAAAACAATTTTTTAAGCCACTATGAAGAAAGTGATTTGAGTGGGAGAAGATACTTATACACATATAACCAACAAAGGAGTATATCCCAAACACAATAAAGGACTCCTGAAAATTCATTACAAAATGATAATCAACTGTATCAGCAAACAGCTGGCAAAGTCATGTTGGCAAATTCGTGGAAAGCCTTATACATAGACAATCTGCAAAGCTGAGAGTATTGTGTAGGGATATCACAAGATTAGCCCTCTAAGTCTAAAAGGACAAGGAGAGGTAACAGTTCCTAGAACTCAGAAACAGAAAGAGCTGTTGGAGACAGCTGCCTGCCAGGAGCTGTGACCTTGGATCAAAGGATACAGTCAGCCCCTCGTGACTCAGCAGAGAGAGAATTGAGGAACTAAATACCCAACCCCCCACACCTCCCCCCTTTCCTCCCTCCCTCCCTCCCTCTGTCTCTCCCTCCAGTGCTCTCCAGGGCTCCAGTGCTGAAGTCAGAGGATCAGGGAACCCATGGCTGCAGTCCATCTGGGTCGCCCCCAAGGACATAGAGCAGAGTAAGAAGTTGTGAGTGGATCTGGAGGAGCAAGTGAAAGACATCCAGCATCTCAGCCCATTAGACAGATGGCCAAAAGACTTGAATAGCAGTTCATAAAAAGGAAACCCAAATGGCCAGAACTCATACGAAAAGGTGAACTTCCTTTGTAATCGGGGGAAATGCTCATTCAAACCACATGAGGTGACTCTAAACACACAGATTAGCAAGAATTTAAAAGTCTGATGGTATCTAGTGTTGGCAAGAATACGGGACAATGGGAGCACTCTTCCACTGTTAAGTAAGTGTCAATTGGTGAGACTGAAAACAATTTGGCATTACCTAATATAGTTGAGGATACTGCTACACTGTGACCCAGCAATTGCACTCCTGGGTATATACCCTAGAGAAACCCATGCCCAAGTGTCCAAGAGGCATGCACAAGCATGCTCATAGCAGCACCATTTGCAATAGCCTCAAACTGCAAACATCCCACCTGCAGAATGGATGTCTACAGTGTGGCAGATCCACATGATGAAATGCTATTTAAAAACGATAATGTTGCCACTCACAAAATCAGATGAATCTTAATACATTGCTGACTGAAAATAATAAGACAAAAAAGTATATAATGTGCGATTATATTTACATGAATTTACAAAACAGGGAAAACAAAATTGATTCATTTAGGCATATGCACTTAGGTGGTAGAAGTATAAAACAAAGCAAGAAAGTAATATCATAAAAGTCAGGACAGTGGTTATCCTTAAGGAGAGGAGAATGTTGGAAGGAAGGATCACAGGGGTAGGAGGTATTGAAGGCTGATCCTGAGATGCTGGAAATGTTCTCTTTCTTTACCAGGATGTGTTACATTTTATGTTTTAAAAATGAGATTTTAAAAGGGTAGTCACTAAAAGATTGCTTGGAAGCTCTGTGGACCTGGGCAAAGCTCAACTGCCTGTGAACTTTACTATGAAATGATCCATTTTGTTCACTGCTGAATCCCTCATCCCTTCAACAGTTTTTCCTTAAAGCAGGTAGGTGTTCAGTAAATATTTGTTAAATAAAAGAATGTTTTCATATATGTCTTGTCTCGATAAGAACCATTTATGCCTCCCTCCCCAGAACATGGTATGTAGAAGAGGCCTGAGGGAAGTTCTTAGGTTCCCCAGACGTGTGGGGCGCTAGATTTGCACACAGAGCTGAGAGTCCAGTCTGCTGGTGACTGGGTCTCTGCGCTAGCTAGGGAACTGTGCTAAAGTAAATCATACTGTGCCTCGTACCCATATCCCTGACGCTACAGAATCCTTTCTGTTTGCTTCTGCTCATACTCGTGTAAATTTGATCATCTGATTGCAAAATAAACCTTCTTTACAGCGAGGATTGTCATACCCACTTAGCCGATGAGGGGTATGGTGGACATGGCTTGTTTTCTTTCCATTCATTTTACTTGTCTTCAGCTGTGGAGCAGCCAGGCTAACGGATGAGAGGTGGACCTTGATTAGTCTAAAACAGGGGTTGGCAAACTGGTTTCTGAGAGAGGCAGTTAGTAAACATTCTAAACTTTGCAGGCCATAAGATCTCTGTCTCAACTCTGCCACCACAGCACAGAAGTAACTAACTAGAGACAATCCATACACAGATGAATATGGCTGTGTTCCGAAACAACTTTGTTTACAAAAACATGTGATAGGGTGGATTTGGTCTGTGCCCATAGTTCTCTGACTGCCTAGACTAGAACAGCTTTTGTCAACCAGGTTCCTCACTTGAACTACCCAACATAGAAAATGATTTGAATGACCTTGCTCTCAATTCTCCTGAGGATGGCAAAGACCCAGAGCAGTGGTTCTCAAAGTGTGGTCCTCAGTCCTGCAGCGTCAGCATCCTCTGAGAACTTGATAGAAAGGTAAAGTCTCAGGACCCGCTCCTGAATCAGAAACTCTGGGAGTGGGGCTCAGTATTCTGCATTTTGTTGAGTCTTCCACGTGATTCTGGTACAACATTCAAGGTTGCTCTAGAGTCTAGAGTCATCAAGGAAAATTCTTCCTGTTGCCACAGTGTTAATTCAGGGGTGTAGCTAGGCAGTAAATGGAATTTCCCTCATCACAGGGATTGGTTTAGGAGTGATCCAATATAGAAAATTTTTCCGGATATCTAACGGGCAGCAGAGCAAGGGCACCAACCGATCAGAATATGTGCCAGACGTGGCTCCAGAGCAGGATTCTGGAGACCCTAATCCTTTTCTTGCTGAAGGGTCCTGGGGGAGAAGCTGGAGACGCCGGGGAAAGGAAGAGACCATTAAGGGGAAAGCAGCTCTTGGGGGAAGTAGCTATTTACCAACCGTAGGGAAGTGTTTCACTATTTTAACAACTGGAACAGCTGTACCAGTGCAAGCCAGCTGCAAAGCTGCCCTGGTTTAATAGGCACAAGACAATATTTTCCTTCAGTCATTGTATAAAGAACACCCTGCCCTTCCATTGCATGTGATAAGCATGTAGTCTATGAAGACACCAACCTAAAGATGTAGCCAACACAGGGAGTGCACAGCTGAGAGAGAGAGAAATGGAGCTGCATTCCTGAAGGAGCCACTCCCAAATCACCCTACTTCTGGATGTTCCATTTACCTGACTCAGCTGGAGTTGAATTCTCTAACTATTGCATCTGAAAGCATTGCATCTGAAACCACACAAAAAAGAGGCCACGGAGTGGTATCGGAAGGAAAACATATTTCTGAGGGCCTGACTGAACTGTTCCCCTTTCCTCCTGAAGATCTGGATAATACAGACCCTCCCTTCCTCACCAGAGTGTCTGGTGGGGAACAGCCCAGGCACCCTTGGCCCCAGCTGCTCATTGGGCCAGCTGCAATGCTTGTGTATTAGTGAAATGCATCTGATCAGAGAGGCCAGCCTGACAAGTTCATTACATATCAATTTAATTAGCTGATTTACATTTAATTTACATTTCAATTAATTGTCTTTAGCAATAAAACGCAGCCTTAATAGGGTAATTGCCTGTTAGGCAATATATAAAAGAATAAATAGTTGCATTGTGAGGAAGAATTCCTATTTTCAATTTTTTATTACCATAAATAACTGAAATAATTATTGCTCTTAAGGCCCACGTCCTCGTTCCCTTCTGGGCCTAATTATGAAGACTTAGTACCTCATTAAGCAAAATGGTTTTGGAGCCATAGAAAAACATTACTTGAATCGTGACTCATTAGTTTCGACAAAAGAGGGGTGAAACTGTGATAGCAGACACATTTAGGGAGCTGGGGGATTTGACAGTTATTACAGGCCAGCCTTGTCCTCTCTGGGCCACAGACAGCATCACGATGGCAGGTGACTCTGTTTTGCATGCCTGTTGGGACATTGGTCTGGAGGGATGCTCCAACAGCCTCTTTTAAGTATTTCTGGAGGAGCTGCTCACTTCCTCTTGAGGCAGACATTATAGAGCTCTGGATTTTAAAAGTTCTTTCTTAAGTTAAAATCTGCCCCCTCCTTGAATCAACTGTGGTAGGTGCCAGCTAGAGATGATGTTTTGCCAGGGGTATAATTATTATACAACCATAATCACGTATTAAGAGAAACTGATAGCACAGAATAGGCAGGAATAGAAATGAGCTGGGAACTGCTGAAGGGATAGCAAATGTTCTGAGAAATGGGGAGAATGAGACTGTATTCTGCGAGTTCTAGGGGTAAAGCTGCCATACAGCCAGGGTGAAAACTAGGGCTGGGGAAGGGATAGAAATTTGGGTCTGAAGAGTCAGACACCAGAGTCACAGTGCAAATAGGGCTGGCTTGTTCCTTGAAAGGGAGAATGGGCATTTCATCTGAAAGAGCAAGTACTAAGAACTGAAAACTTCAGGGCCAAAGTATGGGGTTACTTTAGGTGAGGGTTATCTTTCCTCAAAAAACCAGGGCAATCTCTGCGGTCAATGCTGCCGCTAACCTGCCATGTCTTTTACACTCCCTTCGGTTGTCTTCAACAGCGCCACCACGTGGGAGCAAGACGCACAGCAGGACCGGAATACCCGGCCAGGTTCTGTACCGCTTTGGTTGAGAAAGCATAACAGACCCTAGTTTGAAGTTGATTCTTTTTCTTTTTAAAAAAAATTTTTTAATTTAATTTAATTTATTTTTTATACAGCAGGTTCTTATTAGTAATCCATTTTATACACATCAGTGTATACATGTCAATCCCAATCACCCAATTCATCACACCACCACCCCCCTGCCACTTTCCCCCCTTGGTGTCCATACGTTTGTTCTCTACATCTGTGTCTCAATTTCTGCCCTGCAAACCAATTCATTCGTACCATTTTTCTAGGTTCCACATATATGTGTTAATATACGATATTTGTTTTTCTATTTCTGACTTACTTCAATCTGTATGACAGTCTCTAGACCCATCCATGTCTCTACAAATGACCCAATTTCGTTCCTTTTTTATGGCTGAGTAATATTCCATTGTATATATGTACCACAACTTCTTTATCCATTTGTCTGTCGATGGGCATTTAGGTTGCTTCCATGACCTGGCTATTGTAAATAGTGCTGCAGTGAATATTGGGGTGCATGTGTCTTTTTGAATTATGGTTTTCTCTGGATATATGCCCAGTAGTGGGATTCCTGGGTCATATGGTAATTATATTTTTAGTTTTTTAAGGAAACTCCATACTGTCTCCATAGTGGCTGTATCAATTTACATTCCCACCAACAGTGCAAGAGGATTCCCTTTTCTCCACACCCACTCCAACATTTGTTGTTTCTAGATTTTCTTATGATGCCTGTTCTAACTGGTGTGAGGTGATACCTCATAGTTTTGATTGACATTTCTCTAATGATTAGTGATGTTGAGCAGCTTTTCATGTGCTTTTTGGCCATCTGTATGTCTTCTTTGGAGAAATGTCTATTCAGGTCTTCTGCTCATTTTTTTACTTTTTTTTTTGCAGTATTCAGGCCTCTCACTGTTGTGGCCTCTCCCGTTGTGGAGCACAGGCTCTGGACACGCAGGCTCAGCGGCCATGGCTCACGGGCCCAGCCGCCCCGTGGCATGTGGGATCTTCCCGGACCGGGGCATGAACCCGTGTCCCCTGCATCGGCAGGCGGACTCTCAACCACTGTGCCACCAGGGAAGCCCTTCTGCCCATTTTTTGATTGGGTTTTTTTTTTTTTTTTAATATTGAGCTGCATGAGTTGTTTATATATTTTGGAGATTAATCCTTTGTCTGTTGATTCATTTGCAAATATTTTCTCCCATTCTGAGGGTTGTCTTTTCGTCTTTGTAGTTTCCTTTGCTGTGTAAAAGCTTTTAAGTTTCATTAGGTCTCATTTGTTTATTTTTGTTTTTATTTCCATTACTCTAGGAGGTGGCTCATAAAAGATCTCGCTGTGATTTATGTCAAAGAATGATCTTCCTATGCTATCCTCTAAGAGTTTTATAGTGTCCAGTCTTACATTTAGGTCTCTAATCCATTTTGAGTTTATTTTTGTGTATGGTGTTAGGTAGTGTTCTGATTTCATTCTTTTACATGTAGCTGTCCAGTTTTCCCGGCACCACTTATTGAAGAGGCTGTCTGTTCTCCATTGTACATCCCTGCCTCCTTTGTCATAGATTAGTTGACCATAGGTACATGGGTTTATCTCTGGGCTTTCTATCCTGTTCCATTGATCTATATTTCTGTCTTTGTGCCAGTACCATATTGTCTTGATCACTGTAGCTTTGTAGTACAGTCTGAAGTCAGGGAGTCTGATTCCTCCAGCTCCGTTTTTTTCACTTAAGACTGCTTTGGCTGTTCAGGGTCTTTTGTTTCTGCATACGAATTTTAAGATTTTTTTTTCTAGTTCCATAAAAAATGCCATTGGTAATTTGATAGGGATTGCATGGAATCTGTAGATTGCTTTGGATAGTAGAGTCATTTTCACAATATTGATTCTTTCAGTCCAAGAACATGATATATCTCTCAATCTGTTTGTATCATCTTTAATTTCTTTCATCAGTGTCTTATAGTTATTTGCATGCAGGTCTTTTGTCTCCCTAGGTAGGTTTATTCCTGGGGATTTTATTCTTCTTGTTGCAATGGTAAATGGGAGTGTTTCCTTAATTTCTCTCTCAGATTTTTCATCATTAGTGTATAGGAATGCAAGAGATTTCTGTGCATTAATTTTGTATCCTGAAACTTCACTGAATTCATTGATTAGCTCTAGTAGTTTTCTGGTGGCATGTTTAGGATTCTCTATGTATGGTATCATGTCATCTGCAAACAGTGACAGTTTTACTTTCTCTTTTCCAATTTGGATTCCTTTTATTTCTTTTTCTTCTCTGACTGCCATGGCTAGGACTTCCAAAACTATGTTGAATAATAGTGGCGAGAGTGGACATCCTTGTCTTGTTCCTGATCTTAGAGGAAATGCTTTCAGTTTTTCACCATTGAGAATGATGTTTGCTGTGGGTTTGTCATATATGGCCTTTACTTTGTTGAGGTAGGTTCCCTTTATGTCCATTTTCTGGAGAGTTTTTATCATAAATGGGTGTTGAATTTCATCAAAAAATTTTCTGCATCGATTGAGATGATCATATGTTCTTTTCTTCAATTTGTTAATATGGTGTATCACATTCATTAATTTGCATATATTGAAGAATCCTTGCATCCGTGGGATAAATCCCACTTGATCATAATGTATGATCCTTTTAATGTGTTGCTGGATTCTGTTTGCTAATATTTTGTTGAGGATTTTTGAATCTATATTCATGAGCGATATTAGTCTGTAATTTTCTTTTTTTGTAGTATCTTTGTCTGGTTTTGGTAACAGGGAGATTGTGGCCTCATAGAATGAGTTAGGGAGTGTTCCTTACTCTGCAATTTTTTGGAAGAGCTTGAGAAGGATGGGTGTTAGCTCTTCTCTAAATGTTTGATAGAATTCACCTGTGAAGTCATCTGGTCCTGGACTTTTGTTTGTTGGAAGATTTTAAATCACAGTTTCAGTTTCATTAACTGTGATTGGTCTGTTCATATTTTCTATTTCTTCATGGTTCAGCCTTGGAAGGTTATACCTTTGTAAGAATTTGTCGATTTCTTCCAGGTTGCCCATTTTATTGGCATAGAGTTGCTTGTAGTAGTCTCTTAGCATGCTTTGTATTTCTGCGGTGTCTGTTGTAACTTCTCCTTTTTCATTTCTGATTTTATTGATTTGAGCCCTCTCCCTCTTTTTCTTGATGAGTCTGGCTAATGGTTTATCAATTTTGTTTATCTTCTCAAAGAACCAGCTTTTAGTTTTATTGATCTTTGCTATTGTTTTCTTTGTTTCTATTTCATTTATTTCTGCTCTGATCTTTATGATTTCTTTCCTTCTGCTGACTTTGGGTTTTGTTTGTTCTTCTGTCTCTAGTTCCTTTAGGTGTAAGGTTAGATTGTGTTTTTGAGGTTTTTCTTGTTTCTTGAGGTAGGCTTGTATAGCTATAAACTTCCCTCTTGGAACTGCTTTTGCTGCATCCCATAGGTTTTGGATCATCGTGTTTTCATTGTCATTTGTCTCTAAATATTTTTTGATTTCCTCTTTGATTTCTTCAGTGATCTCTTGGTTATTTAGTAACGTATTGTTTATCCTCCACATGTTTGTGTTTTTTTACGTTTTTGTTCTCTGTAATTGATTTCTAATCTCATAGCATTGTGGTCAGAAAAGATGCTTGATATGATTTCAATTTTCTTAAATTTACTGAGGCTTGATTTGTGACCCAAGATGTGATCTGTCCTGGAGAATGTTCCATGAGCACTTGGGAAGAAAGTGTAATCTGCTGTTTTTGGATGGAATGTCCCAATATCAATTAAATCTATCTGGTTTATTGTGTCATTTAAAGCTTGTGTTTCCTTAATAATTTTCTGTTTGGATGATCTGTCCATTGGTGTAAGTGAGGTATTAAAGTCCCCCACTATTTTTGTGTTACTATCGATTTTGTCTTTTATAACTGTTAGCAGTTGCCTTATGTATTGAGGTGCTCCTATGTTGGGTGCATAAATATTTATAATTGTTATCTCTTCTTCTTGGATTGATCCCTTGATAATTATGTAGTGTCCTTCCTTGTCTCTTGTAACATTCTTTATTTTAAAGTCTATTTTATCTGATATGAGTATTGCTACTCCAGCTTTCCTTTGATTTCCATTTGCATGGAATATCTTTGTCCATCCCCGCACTTTCAGTCTGTATGTGTCCCTAGGTCTGAAGTGGGTCTCTTGTAGACAGCATATATATGGGTCCTGTTTTTGTATCCATTCAGTGAACCTGTGTCTTTTGGTTGGAGCATTTAATCCATTCACTTTTAAGGTAATTATCAATATGTATGTTCCTATTACCATTTTCTTAATTGTTATTGGTTTGTTTTTGTAGGTCCTTTTCTTCTCTGGTGTTTCCCACTTAGAGAAGTTCCTGTAGCATTTGTTGTAGAGCTGGTTTGGTGGTGCTGAATTCTCTTAGTTTTGCTTGTCTGTAAAGCTTTTGATTTCTCTGTCGAATCTGAATGAGATCCTTGCCTGGTAGAGTAATTTTGGTTGTAGGTTCTTCCCTTTCCTCACTTTAAATATATCATGCCACTTCCTTCTGGCTTTTAGAGTTTCTGCTGAGAAATCAGCTGTTAACCTTATGGGAGTTCCCTTGTATGTTATTTGTCATTTTTCCCTTGCTGCTTTCAATAATTTTTCTTTGTCTTTAATTTTTGTCAATTTGATTGCTATGTGTCTTGGTGTGTTTCTCCTTGGGTTTATCCTGCCTGGGACTCTCTGCACTTCCTGGACTTGGGTGGCTATTTCCTTTCCCATGTTTGGGAATTTTTCGACTATAATCTCTTCAAATATTTTCTTGGGTTCTTTCTCTCTCTCTTCTCCTTCTGGGACCCCTATAATGCGAATGTTGTTGCATTTAATGTTGTCCCAGAGGTCTCTTAGCTGTCTTCATTTCTCTTCATTCTTTTTTCTTTATTCTGTTCTGTGGCAGTGAATTCCACCCTTCTGTCTTCCAGGTCACTTATCCATTCTTCTGCCTCAGTTATTCTTCTATTGATTCCTTCTAGTGTATTTTTCATTTCAGTTATTGTATTGTTCATCTCTGTTTGTTCTTGTCTTTTTTAATTAATTATTTATTTTTGGCTGTGTTGGGTCTTCGTTGCTGCACGCGGGCCTTCTCTAGTTCCGGGGACCGGGGCTACTCTTCGCTGCGGTGTGTGGGCTTCTCATTTCGGTGGCTTCCCTTGCTGTGGAGCATGGGCTCTAGGCACACAGGCTTCAGTAGTTGCAGCACTTAAGCTAAGTAGTTGTGGCTCACAGGCTCTAGAGCGCAGGCTCAGTAGTTGTGGCGCACAGGCTTACTTGCTCCATGGCATGTGGGATCTTCCCGGACCAGGGCTCGAACCCATGTCCCCTGCATTGGCAGGTAGTTTCTTAACCAACGCTCCACCAGGGAAGCCCTGTTTATTTGTTCTTTAATTTTTCTAGGTGTTTGTTCTTTAATTCTTCTAGGTCTTTGTTAAATGTTTCTTGCATCTTCTCGATCTTTGCCTCCATTCTTTTTCCGAGGTCCTGAATCATCTTCACTATCATTATTCTGAATTCTTTTTTTGCAAGCTTGCCTATCTCCACTTCATTTAGTTGTTTTTCTGGTTTTATCTTGTTCCTTCATCTGGTACATAGCCCTGTGCCTTTTCATCTTGTCTATCTTTCTGTGAATGTGGTTTTTGTTCCATAGGCTGCAGGATTGTAGTTCTTCTTGCTTCTGCTGTCTGCCCTCCGGTGGATGAGGCTATCTAAGAGGCTTGTGCAAGTTTCCTGATGGGAGTGACTGGTGGTGGGTAGAGCTGGCTGATGCTCTGGTCGGCAGAGCTCAGTAAAAGTTTAATCTTCCTGTCTGCTGATGGGTGGGGCTGGATTCCCTTCCTGTTGGTTGTTTGGCCTGAGGTGACTCAACACTGGAGCCTACCCGGGCTCTTTGGTGGGGCTAATGGAGGACTCTGGCAGGGCTCACGCCAAGGAGTACTTCCCAGAACTTCTGCTGCCAGTGTCCTTGTCCCCACAGTGAACCATAGCCACCCCCTACCTCTGCAGGAGACCCTCCAACACTAGCAGGTAAGTCTGGTTCAGTCTCCTATTGGGTCACTGTTCCTTCCCCTGGGTCCCAATGCACACACTACTTTGTGTGTGCCCTCCAACAGTAGAGTCTCTGTTTCCCCCAGTCCTGTTGAAGTCCTGAAATCAAATCCCCCTAGGTTTCAAAGTCCGATTCTCTAGGAATTCCTCCTGCCATTGCGGGACCTCCAGGTTGGGAAGCCTGACGTGGGGCTCAGAACCTTCACTCCAGTGGGTGGACTTCTTTGGTATAAGTGTTTTCCCAGTTTGTGAGTCACCCACCCAGCAGTTATGGGATTTGATTTTATTGTGATTGCGCCCCTCCTACCGTCTCATTGTGGCTTCTCCTTTGTCTTTGGATGTGGGGTATCTTATTTGGTGAGTTCCAGTATCTTCTTGTTGATGATTGTTGAGCAGTTAGTTGTGATTCCAGTGCTCTCGCAAGAGGGAGGGAGCGCATGTCCTTCTACTCCACCATCTTGAACCAATCTCTGAAGTTTATACTTAGACCAGCAGACAAATGAAGGGAAGACTCAGGAAAGACATATTGGACTTCCAGAAAATAACTCATCTAAGGGGAGAGGGAAAGGAGAATTTGATGATTTAATTTTTTTAAAAGTGACCATATTTTCACCCTAATATTTTGGAAGAATTTGTTCCAGTCATAGGACCACTAGTCTTAGGTTTCCCCTATTCCCCCAACTCGGAATCAGTTTGTCCATCTCAGCCCTTCAGAGATTAAATGATGGGATTTAGGTTCCTCATTCCACCTTTGCTCATTCCTGAATCACATTTCCAAGGTAAATGTCTTCAATCCCTGGCAACTACTTTTTTTTTTAAGGTTAAGGTTTTCAGATCCATTGACACCTTAGCCATTCTTATCTGGAAGTTATCAGATTTGTTGATTAGGCTTTTTAAAGCAGATACCAAAATCTGAAGACAAATTCCAGAATCTGTCAGCACAATGCAGGGTAAAGATGGCAGCAGCTGCTGCTTCCCCACCAGCAGGGGGCGTCTGGAGCTACTCTTGCTCTTCCTGGTATTTAGCTTAGAGCAGTGCGTCTCAGCCCTACCAGACCCCACACTCCTTTTTTATAACAAATATTTGATCACTCTCTTATCTATACGAAATTCACAGAAAATAAAACTTGCCTACATGTACAACTTTTAAAAATAGAAATATCATTCTAACTGTACTATAAAGTAGAAATAAAAGAGGAGTAACGTAAAATAGAATAAGATGTCTTTCCATATGTAAATACTCTGGCAGGACTACAAAAAAGATACAATAAAGGAGCATATGCCTTCATCTCTTTATAAAATTACGTTAATGTCAGACCTACAGATGCAAACTGACTCAGGCAGGTATGTTGAATTGGTGATTGAAATATTACCGCTAACTGAGAATGATGTGCTTTTCTAAACTTTTGTACAACTCTCAATAGAGTTCTGAACAAAATGTAGTTTTCTCTTGATTTAAAAGGAAGTCGCATTATCCCAAGGTTAGGGTTAGGGAAAAACTGCTCTGTATTTAAATCATGCAAAAAAGAGTTCGATTTTACATGTGAAATGAAGTTGGGCTGTGAACTCTAGATATTTATAAATAAGTTTTTCACTTCTAAGAAAATGTGGAGAGATAGGATTTGGGGATGCTGGACAATTCTTCGGTGTGTAGGACTACCTGACATTTCTGAATATTTCCCACTAAGTGGCAGGAGCACCCCCCCCCCCAATTAATTGTGAGAGCCATTTTTAAAAGACCCACATATTTCTGAAATACCTGCAGGGTGATTTCATCTTCATGAAGAACCACTCATCTAGAGCAATGCAGATTGATACTTCAGTTTCTCTTCCTTCAGATCCCAATTCCTCTTTGAACTAGGATTTCTATCCTGAACCCAGCTCCCCGCCTTACTCTTATCAGTGCGCAGTGGCCTAGGGATGTAGGGTTGGTCCAGTTCCTATATTCTTAGCTGTTCCTTCCTGAATGGATCACTCAAGAGTCTCATCCAGACGATCAGCACACTCTGAAGGTCATGAAAACTCCCTTTCCTTGATTGTGGTCTTCTTTCTGGATCATGAGGGGTCCTGCATGTCCACCTTAGGAACATGTCAGTGTCCCACCACTATTACCTCGTATGCACCATGTCTGTGCTCACTGGCCAGATTTCCAACTGCCAACACCTGTGATTCTCTGCTTTTTCCAGTGGCTGGAGCCTACTCAACCCTCATGGCAGGCCAGAAGGGCTGGAATTAACACTGTCAACCAATGGCTGACGGGAATGGATAGATAAAGACCTCAGATTCTTCACCCCTAGGACAGGATAACTCTAAGATGTATACTGTACATTGGCTCTGAGTGGGCTTTAACCTCAGTAGCCCATAATGGGAACCTGCTTGAAAACATACCCTTTATTGGCCTCCTTCCTTCTCTGGTTAGTTTCCTGGGATCACCCCCTCAATAAACTACTTATACTCAAATAATTGTCTGATGGTTCTTGGGGAACCCAAACTAAGACAGGAACTGTGGGAGAGCAATGCTTCCAGGAATCCTTTTTACATAAGTTCTCTTAGGTCTCCTGGGGAGAAGCAGTGACTGAGACTTGAAACTGATGGCTGAGCCCAGATTCCTGCCACTTGAATCCTCAAGTGAACTGGATCTCGCAGGGTGCCCTCCAGCAGAATGCTCAGGTTCTCAAAGAATTCATCCTAGAGTAGGAGACCAATGGCTCCTGCCTTGGAATGTTTGTAATTTGTGGGTTGGCCGGGAGGAATGGTGTTTTGTACTTGATAACTGTCTTCCAACCGGACCCTGGATAACATGACCCACACTGATCAAGAATAGATATGAAAATCAGAAAGGGCATTAACCTTTGGTAAACTTTATAAAAAGCTGTTTTCAGTAGATTGCCAGACTCTCTGAAGTCTGACTGAGGGAGTTTTCACTGGCTGGAGAGACTTCCCCTTCAAGGACCATTGTTACAGGGAAAACAGAAAAACAAGGGTACAAGTGAAGAAACAGCTCTAAAAGAATGACAGTAATGGCCGCAGAGGTTCCGGTCGCCATTCTTTATTGTGGTGGTAGTAGCTCCAGTTGACAAACAAGGCCACAAAGAGGTGGAGTGGAGAGCGACTGTGGTACCCAAGACTGAACAGCCTCAGCAGTTCCTGTGGGCACCCTAAACCACCCAGCCCCAGTGGGGAAGGGAGAGATCTGGGGCAGGCTCCAGAGTCCCAGTGGCTTTGCTGAGTGGGGACCTGAGTCAGAGGCCTGCATTACTGGTAACTATATTCCTTTTCATCAGCAGGGCAGGGGGACACTGATCTGACAGAGCAAGCAGCACATTTTGCTTCTGTCAGCACATTCCAAGGCAGCCCTGTAACTTCAAACTAGACAGGGGCTTTCTTTTCCTCTTTACAGCTTATTGGCAAAGTATCAAATGTTTTATGGGGCAAATGCTGCCATCCGTCCAGCTGTGCTCAGCGGTGCCTGCCAGCGAGGATGTTTCAGTTGGGACTCACACTAGGGTAACTTCAGATTTAAAAGCCTGCCTCTGAATGCATCTCTTCATGCCCTTTAAATGTTGCAAATCAAAAAGGTACACAGGGGCCTTGGTGATTGGCAAACTTTCTGTCACAGGGATAAGAATATAGCCCTCTGTGTGGCCAAAGAAGAAGGGGTGAAGAGGAGGGAGGGGAAAAACACGGGCAGCTTAGCCAGGAGGTCAGAAGCCCCAGTGGACAAGCAAAGCCAACTTCCCTGCTGAGGTCAGGCAGGGTACCGATGACACCTCACCCACCACCAACCGTACCAGGCATCCCCTTCCTTTCAGGCATCAGCGCTATTGCTCCTGTTCAAGCCTCTTCTTCCTCCTTTCCCTCTCTTTCATGTTTATTCACTCATTGAGCACCTGTCCACTATGTGCCAGACCCAGAGATTTATTGTATGTTCAAGAAGCACTGGACCCTTCCCCTGTTCTGTGTTCGCCTGAGGATACGTTTTTGTAAGTAGCATGAAGATTTTAACAGCAGTCTTCTAAGACCATTGTCTCTTCCACTCCAACTTCCCCTTCGCCTCACTTGCCTTCACATACGGAGGCAATGAGGTAGCCATAGGCATTTTAGGAAGTCGAGTTGAAGTTTGGGTTAGTGGGTTATGTTTATGTGATTCACAGCCACTCCCTGTGAACTGTTCAGTTATTGTTAGCCATCCCCAGTGTAGGAATGGCTTCCAGGAATACTGCCACTGCCCACGGGACCGACTCACCAAACGTTGTCACCAAAGGTTCAGGGCCTCAAGAACAAAGACATTGGCAACAATGTGATGAGTGAGTGCTGTCAATTTAGAGAGTGTGAAGATTAGGACTGCACAAGATGCCCTGAATTCTTATAGCACCTAATACAAGAAATTCAATAGAGGTTTCTAAAGCAACGGTCTGAACATTCTACAAAACATGACAGATAAGGACTTCCAAAGCTAAAATGAACGCTTCTGAATTCTGCAAAATAAAAATCCAAGTTTGATCAGTCATGCCAGAAGAAAGACCAAATTATCTTTCTGTCCTCTGAAAGGAAAATCATTTTACAAAAATTATTGTCACATGAAGAGATGATCAAAGAGAAAATCCAGGAAATACTGGAGAAATGTAGTCTAGAGGTATATCAGACAATTAATAAAAATAATGTGATTTTTCTGGATTTTGAAATTTTAAAAACGTCTGGGGTTTGTTCCCTCATTTTGAACAAATATTCACTTTCTTACTTTTCACTATAAATTTTGTATTCTTTTTCTTAAAGGGACCTCCAAATTATATAAGCTTCAGGGTCCAAAAAACCCCGAACCACTCAGACTCAGTAATAACTACTGCACGTAAAATAGCCAAGACCTGGCCCTTGACTTCGAGGGTCTCCCAGGTCACTGGACCAGCCTCATACACAAACCAACAATTACATAGAGTGTCACCAGGAAGTTCAGGGTCTTTACCTCACTTCCAACCCTCAACGCACTCTGCTTGTTTTTCTATTCAGATATGAATTTTTAGGAGCTCACAGACCTTACTCTCGAGATGCTTCCATCCCTCCCTTCCCCCCCTCACACCTGAGGCATTCTCAGGCCCCTCCTCCCTACACCCAAGCCTCAGAACTCATCCCACTTCCTGTGTAAAGCACTTCTGTCCTCTTCACTGCGCTAGACTATCCTGTGTGTGTCCTCTGGGTTTCGCTCTTCAAACCTGCAGAGATGTCTTGAAATTATTTTTCCAAACACACACAGTTCTCTCCAGAAGGGGACTTAGGCCATCGGCTTTAAAGTAACATTTTATTTCTTCCCCACTTGGTCTATCCCTGACTTTTTCCTCTTCCCTCATCCGGCCACCTCAGCGAGCTGTGTTCTCTCCTGCACAGCTTTGACAAAATGATTAGGAAATCAAAAGCATCTAGAGAGACTTAGAGGAAATACGATGTCGTGAGCACTGAGGAAAGTGGCCCAAGCACAGTGCTGGGCTGGGTCCCTTCGGTGCAGAACGACAAGTGACGAGCAGGGCCGTCCCTATCCAGACTGGGAGCTCTGTAAGGACAAAGGCTTTGTCTTGTTTTCCTCTGTATCCGTAATTCTGGGGGGCAGGGATTCAATAAATATTTGATGAAGGGAGAAGAGAGAGACTGAGGGACATATTGGCACTGAGATTCTTTGTCTTATAAAAGTAATCCTTGGGTTTCCCTGGTGGCGCAGTGGTTGAGAGTCCGCCTACCGATGCAGGGGACGCAGGTTCGCGCCCCGGTCCGGGAGGATCCCGCACGCCGTGGAGCAGCTGGGCCCGTGAGCCATGGCCGCTGGGCCTGCGCGTCCGGAGCCTGTGCTCCGCAGTGGGAGAGGCCAACGGCAGTGAGAGGCCCACGTACCGCAAAAAAAAAAAAAGTAATCCTTTCTGTGTCTTCATTTCAAAGAAGTCTTCCCCTTTTCTATGTACACATTATTTCTCCTTCCCTCAGGCTTTAAGGAACATGTGTTAGTCCACCTGTTCAGGGCCAGTCCCTCCACCTATGCCCTTGACCTCAGACTCTCCTGAGTCCTCCAGGCAGAGCTCCAATAATCATCTTCCTGCTCTCAGTTTCAGCCTCTCTCCAACTCTCCACTGCCTCTCTTTGCTCATCCTATAACCACACTCAAACCTCACCCATCCTTAAGCATATACACACACCCGCTGCCCTCCACCTTCTGGACTGTATCCCCCCTGTAACTGGCATCTACAAGCTCTCCGTTCTGCTGCACGAGCTGTCTCTACTGCCTTATTTGGCATTTATCCATTAACTGAAACTTATCTAATGAAGGTCACTGATGACCAACTTCCACATCCATGAAGAAGCCCTTTCTTTACTCACTTTACCAAACTCCTAACAGCTCGGGCACTGACGGTCCTCACCCCATCCCCGAAACCCTTTCCTCAATTGGCTTCCACTAAAACTGCTGCTTGTTCTTGTGCCTCCCAGGTCTACCTCCTTCACGGCTGGCAGCAAGGTGATCTCTGTGAATGAGGCTCTGATTTTCCACCTGCACTTTCTCCCCTTCAAGAGCAATGGAGTCACCCCATCTGTGGGCAGACTCTCCCTCTTACAATGGTCAGGCCAGGGTGCTGCTGCTTAGAGGGCCACTAACCACTCAACAGTGTATCCAAAGAAGAGCGAGGGGAGATGATGGGCGGGAAATCTGAGCCACGTTAAAGCAGGAGGAGGAACAGGGGCTGAGAAACCTGGAGAAGAAAAGATGTCATGGAGACTGGAGAGGAAGAAGCAAATATGTTCTAAGCAGCTCCAAGCTATCAAATGGATTATTGAGTAGACTAGCTGAGGAGGGAGGTTTTGCCTCATTGTAAGAGAACTTCATAAAGGTCACAGCCATATAGCAGTGGAAAGGGTAGCCTCATAACACCAGGGCCTCTGCTAACCTCTGTGGCATCTTCATGTGAATTAGAGAAAGGTGCTTCTTTCTGTAGCAGGTTGAATCCTGACACAATGGCACTCAGCGCCCACTCACTACGTTGGGCAGGTGCCCTCGTGCAGAGCATAACTCATACTGTCTTATATCCTAACTCCGTGGAAGCAGGGAGCTTTCTGTCACTGGGAGCATTCAACCAATGACTGGATGATCTGTTTTAGTTCTTTAGGGAATATGTTTTTAAAATCCTGCTTACAATGATCTAACCTGGCTATGAAGATGTACTAGAGATAGAGGGAGAGGGAGATGAAGGGAAGAAACAATGGAGTGGGAGGGGGAGAGATGGAGAGAGAGGAAGATGGAAGGGAAGAGAGATGAAAAGGAAGGGAGATGAAAGAGGAAGAGAGAGAGCAGAGAAAGAGATTGATTGATCATTTTAGTCTTATAACACCTAAATATGCCCAAATCCAGGTGCATCTTCCCTGTTTTATGAGCAAATAATTTCTAGTTGGGTCTGCCACAGATGTTAATTCCTATCCAGTTATTTTCCTGTCTTGCCTGCTTGCTATTTGAGTCCCAATTTTATTCCAGGTGGTATCATGGGATGAACAATAATTGGTCTATGCCAGTGGTTCTTAACCTGGCTACACAGTAGAATCAGCTCTAGAGTTAAAAATTATACATATTTATATAAATTTATATGAAAGTGTATATATATTTATATAAATTTATATCAAATTGTATATATATATTTATATTTCATATTTATATAAATGTTATAAATATCAACCTTATATTTATACATATATTAATATTATACTTTTATATTAATATTTATATAAAATTATGTTTGTATATTTATACTAAATTTATGAGTATTATATTTGTATATTTGTTAATATTATATTTTATATATTTACATTACATGTTTATATCAATATTTATGCAAATTTTAAATAGAATTATATATATTTGTAATATTTATATTATGTATAACTTAATTTACTTATATGTATATGTATTAGTATATATAATCAGAACCTTTGAGACTGAAGCCCAGGCATCTATAGTTTAAATATTCCCCCATGTGATTCCAGTCAGGATTGCGACGCACTGGTCCTCTGACAGTAACATTCTTTTCCCATTTGTGAGCTATTCCGCTCTAGCTTCCTGTACAGCTTGAGGAAGCCATGTGACCTAGCAAACGAAGGTCTGTTGGGATCCTTCTGGAAAAGCTTTTATTTTCCTATAAAAAGGGACAGGCATGACATTCTGGTTTATGGGCTCTGCCCTTTCTCCTTTTTCCTGGTGTGACTATGTACAACCAGCCTGAAGACAGCCAGCATGAAGACAAAAAACAATTCAAACAGCAACAACGATATCAACAAAAATGTGCTAAAGACAGTGAAAGGGAAAGATAGGCCTGAGTCTTCAAACCAGGTAAGTATCTGCAACATCCCTCTCCTGACCACCTTGAGACGTTTTGTTATTTGAAATTCTTAAATATCTTTATCCTGTAAGCCAATGATAATTGAGTTTTCTGTTATTTGCAAGTAAAAGCAATTTACCTGAGTATTTGGTATTTTCTTAGGACGAAGGCTATTATGATTGAAAAAAAGAGAAGTATAGCCCATGCTAACGTTCAGAGTTCAGAAAATGAGTGTTCCTAGAATGACAATGTACAATGGATTTGAGATCCATTTTTTTACCGATTGCAGCTTGCTAGGGCTGTCATAACAAAGTACCACAGACTGAGAGGCTTAGACAACAGAAATTTATTTTCTCATAGTTCTGGAGGCTAGAAGTCCAGGATCAAGGTGTCAGCAGGATTGGTTTCTTCTGAGACTTTCTCTTTGGCTTGTAGATGACCATCTTTTCTCTGTGTCTTCACATGGTCTTTCCTCTGTGTGTATCTGTGTCCTAAAATCCTCTTCTTAGAAGGATACCATTGGATTAGGGCTCATCCCAACAACCTCATTTAACCTTAATTACCTCTTTAAAGACCCTCTCTCCAAATACAGTCACATTTTGAGGTACTGGGGGTTAATACTTCAACCTATGAATCGTAGGAAACACAATTCAGCCCATAATACTGGTGACTACGATTTGGCCAGGAATAGGGTGTTCATGATTGGCTTAGATCAGTGGTTCTCAATTCTGACTATAATCACCTGGAGAAATTTTTAAAATATAGATGCCTGGGCTTCCCCGGTGGCGCAGTGGTTGAGAGTCCGCCTGCCGATGCAGGGGACACGGGTTCATGCCCCAAACCGGGAAGATCCCACATGCCGCGGAGCAGCTGGGCCCGTGAGCCATGGCCACTGACCCTGCGCGTCCGAAGCCTGTGCTCAGCAACGGGAGAGGCCACAACAGTGAGAGGCCCACGTATCACAAAAAAAAAAACAATTAAAAAAATATATATATAGATGCCTAAACTTTGCTCCCAAGCATGCTGATTTAATTAATCAGGGTGGGACCAATATATATTTTTACACATTGTCAACCATTATTTCTCTAAGTGGGAGGTGGTTAAACCAACTTTATTTATTTTAAAAAATTCCCAGAACTTTTAGGAAGAGGTGAGAAGTCAGGCTTGTTCTGATGGGTAGACACTGAGGGAGGAGCAGTATAAAAAGGGGTCTTCAGTGTAGGGGTCAGGCTGCATATCTTGTTCAGGAAATGCGGAGAGACCCAACTCATCTCCACTCTTCTTTCTTACAAGAACAAGGGGAAATGAAGACGCCCAGAGGCCTTGGCAGCCACATCCGCTTGAGAAAGAATATCCAAACTGGAATTCCCAGGGGTGCACAGGGTGGGAGGGCAGTCATTTGGTGCCAATATGGCCTTATGTTTTTTGTCTACACTCTCAATTAATAGGCCTGATTTATTTTCTGGGACTGGTATTAGACTTACATTTTGTTGAAACTTGCAGGTGCCTAGGAAGGACTGGAAGGGGCTGCTTATCACCTAGTGTGCTAGGAAACCACCTCCAACAGACACTGCCCAGGCATCATTTGTTTCCTGAGAGCAGGACTTGAAAAGTCCCCTGAGGTCACTATTTGTGCCATGATTTTTAAATTTGTAATTTCTGTTGCAAAATTAATTCTGGATTCGTTTAAGAAATTCACAGTCAGCCTTTTTAACTTTTAGTCCACCTGCAATTTTTTTCCCTGAACCCAGGGCCCCAGCAGTGAAAATGGCCAGTCCTAACCACTGGACTGCCAGGGAATTCCCTATCCACCTGCAATGTGACCAAATCAAGTACTGCATTAGTTTCCCACTGCTGCTGTAACAAACTACCACAAATTTAGTGGCTTAAAACAACACAAATTTATTATCTTACAGTTCTGGAGGTCGTAAGTCTGAAATGAGTCTGGTAAAATCAAGGTGTTGACAGATCTGCTGCCTCTGGTTCCAGTTCCTAAAGGCTGTCCTCATTTCTTAGCTCATGGTCCTGTATCACCTTTTCCCCCTCTGCTTCCATTATCACGTTGCCCTCTTTCTGACTCTGACTCTTCCTGGTTCCCTTGTGATTACATAAGGCCCACCGGGATAATGCAGCATAATCTCCCCATCTCAATGTCATTAACTTGATCACATCTACAAAGTCCTTTGCCATAGGAAGCAACATTCATAGCTTCTAGGGATTCGTACGTAGATGTCTTTGGGAGGCCATTATTCAGTTTACCTCCAGGACTCAGTGCTCCAGAAGGTTAAAGCTTGGTAGCTGTGGACAAAACCAAATGATATCTACATCAGCATCTCCTCCTTCCCCCAGCAGCTACCTAGCTCCAACGTCACAAGAGGACCCTTCCTTGTTCAGAAAGTCTTCTCTAAGATGGATGTGGCTTACCATCGATGCAGTGCTCCTAGCTATTTGGGGACCCTCATACGGGTACCCAGGTCCTTATCTTTCCTGCAATGGAGCCAGTACAGTTGAGTCTCAGGAGGCTGCCCCCCAGGTTGGAAGTAATCCCAATTCCAGCAGACTCAGTTTGTAACTAGGGCTCAGAACTTTTACCGTGTCTCCTTCCACACCCACTTCTTGCTTTCCTAAAGTAAGCTGGCCTGTTACGCGGCCATTTTCTCTAAGGCTGTTATAGGAGAAATGGGAAGTGATTCCTCATTGGCTTATTACTTTCTAAAACTCAGTCAGAGGAATGGCAATCTAATTATTAGTGGCTGAACTGGCATATCTTACATAGGGACACAAGCTTAATAAAACAAAGTATTCTTTAGGGTATGTATTACTATAGCTGCCTAATACATATCAAGACAAAACACATTTTTCCAAGGGGTACAATTCATACTGTTCTATATAAGAAAATTCTTACCACAGAGTGATTCCTGCTTTATCTTTTCATTTCAAACTCCATCAGAAATTTTAAAAGTCTTGTTTCTTGTAAACCTTCCATACCAAGCTCAGTGATAAATAAGCCGGCAGTCCAGCATTAGAGGTTTAGAAATAGTTCTACTTTAAAATACACAGAACCATTTTGAGAATCAGCTTAAGTGATAGAAATGTACTATCAGAAACACAAATTTATATTCAGACACAAGATCATAATAACATATATAACATATTCTATTAATATGAGTTACTGTTGTCATCATGATTACCTGGTTGTATTGTATCTTAAACTAAGTGGCATGTTTGCTATTGATAATATTAAACTAATAAATAATGAGAGCCAGCATTTTATAGCAGAAAGAAGGCTACCTTTGGAACAGGGCAGACTAAAGTTTACATTCCTGCTGGGTCAGGTACTATCTGTGTGAGTGTGGGCAAGGATTTACTCTGATTTTGCTTCCTCGTTTTTTAAATGAGGATTCAAATACCTCGTACAGGTGTGTGGGATATATAATTAAGGATATAAAGTACCTTGTACAATGCCTGTATATAATGAACCATCACTGAATGGTTACTATGGCTATTCTTATTGTTATTAGGCTTATAACTAATGAAGACACTGACTTTGGTGCCACTACGTCAATTCCTTTACAGAGACTGAACATGAGTGAAAGATAACAGAGGTCTTTCAGAATGTCTCTGACCTTCTGACCATTTAGCCAGGGAGTCTAAGTTACCATTCTCCCTTCATAAATGCAAAGTTGACTATATAAAAGGAAAAAAAAATGTTCTAACCTATTCCCACCAAGTATTCATCAAATGAGGTAGGATCTCTGGGAAAGATTAAGAGCTTACATTTTTTATTGGACTTACTTCCCATAAAATTTCATAGAGGATAAAAGGAGAGGAAGTGTAGAAGTGGTACTATTTCTGTTTTATCTGCTACCTGCAGTTATACATCTTCCTGAGATATCGTTAATTATAGTGGTGCCACTCACAATGCTGCTATTCAGACCTGCTAGAATTTTCACCAAAATCTCTACACCTGGGGCTTGGAAATTGGCAGCTGAATTTTTGTATGAGGCTGAAACTTGAAGGCTGTGACAGAGGCAACACCTTCAAACTAGTCACTATAGACTGAATATTTGTGTCCTCTCCCCAATACACATGTTGAAATCCTAATCCCCGGTGCGATGGTATTTGTGGTTGGGGCCTCTGAGAGAGAGGTAACTAGGTCATGAGAATGGAGCCCTCATTAATGTGATTAGTGTTCTTATAAGAGACCCCAGAGAGCTCTCTCACCCTCTTTGCCATGTGAGGATACAACGAGAAAATGGCTATCTGAAGCCCATTAAAGGGCTTTCACCAGAACCCAACTGTGCTGGTACACTGATCTTGACTTCTGACCGGACTTCTGGCCTCGAGAACCATAAGAAATAAATTTCTGTGGTTTATAAGCAATCTGATCTATGATGTTCTGTTCTAGCAGCCTGAACTAAGACAGGAGCTGTGCAGAGAGAGCACAGAAACTGATGAGGGGTTTCCCCAAAACTTCAAGGCTGAGGGATGAGCTTTACATGCACAGGTGAGACCACCTGAGGCTTGCCACTTAGCAGCTGCTACAGGGTTGGGAGCAGAAGAGAGATACTTGAGATCAAGCAGTGCTAGGGGACACTGGATTTCTGAACCTTCCATTGTGGACAGATCTTTTTTTAACACTTTGTTAATACTTCTGGAATCCAGCTGATACACCAGAAAGGCTGCACTTTAGAAGAAAGGCCCACACTAGACCTGCCTTAACAAAGTCTATAACCAAGCCTGGCAAAACCCATAGGAGAGACAGAGTTTGGAAAGTTGGGTCTTACCAAGTTAGAGGGGCTATAGAAACATCTTGGGCTTTCCACATACCTGTAGTAACAACTTATCGCTAAGTCTCCACCAGTTTAAGGCAATCAGCCGGTAATTAAACTGCCTGCTAAAACAAGAGTCAACACTCTTCAGAGAAAAGATAATAGATAACCCAGAATCCAGGGTCTTACAATGTGTTATTCAAAATATCCAGTATTCAATTAAAAAAATCATTAGACACACAAAGAAACAAGAAAATGTGATTCATAGTCTTGAAAACATGCAGCTAATAGAAACAGAACTCGACCTGGTATAGATGTCAGATGTCAGATATAGCATACTACAACTTTAAAGCAGTTATTGTAAATATGTTCAAAGAATTAAAGGAAAATATGTTCAGGGAGTAAAGGAAAATATGGTCCAAATGAGTGAGCATGAAATCTCAGCAGACATGTGGAAAGTTAAAAAAAAAAAAAAAAAAAGACTAAATGGAAATTTTAGAACTGAATAACACATGAACTGAAATGAAAATTTTACTGAATGGGCTTAACATCAGATTAGGGATGGCAGAAGAGTCAGTTACCTTGAAGACAGATAAACAGAAATTGTACAATCTAAAGGATCTGAAAAAAAAAGATTGAAGAAAAATGAAGAGAACATCAGAGATCTGTGGACAAGAGTATGCAGTCTAATATATGCTCTTATTTTAGAATCCAGATTCCCAAACCAGGACAAGACAACAAAGGAAGGAAAATTATAGGTCCAAGTTTCTTATGAACATATATGCAAACACCTAAATGAAATACTAGCTAACGTAATACAAAAGCATATTCACAAAACAACAAAGTGTAAGACAACAAGGAAGGTTCAATATCAGAAAACTATCAATGTAATTCATTTCACACATAGGCTAAAGTTGAAAGCCCATATGATTATCTCAATAATCAGTGTAGAAAAAGCATTTGACACTGTTCAACACCTACTTTCTTTTGTATGAATTAATATAGAACTAAGAATATACAAAAAAAAAGAAAGAAAAAAAAAAATAGTGTCATGAACTCCAACATACCTGCCATCAACAATTACATGGCTGATTTGTTTTATCCATACCCTCACCCACTGTCCGTCACTAACAACTCCCACCTCCACTGGAGGTTTTTAAAGCAAATCCCAGACATCATATTTCATCCATAAATACTTCAGTGTGTATGACTTTATAAAAGATAAGGGCTCCTTTTTTTTAAGAACCAGACCCTGGGCACTCTTATCATTCCCCCCAAAATTATCAAAAATTCTTCAAGATCTTCATATATCCAGTGAGCATTCAAATTTCCCCTCTTGCCTCATAAATACTTTATATTAGGTTATGTCTCTTTAGTCTCTTTTAATACACAGGGTCCACAGGGTCTCCCTTTTTGTTTTTATTTTTGTTTTTCCTTTGCAATTTGTTGAAGAAAAATCATATTGTCTTCATTTTGCTGCTTACATCCCTATTTTGTTTCACCAGTTAGTTACTTTAAATATTGTATTTCCTGTACATTGGTGACTTATTTGGATGCTTGGTCAGATTCAAGTTTGATTTTTTTGGCTCGAAAGGTGGTATTTTATTGCATTATCCCGGAAGGGGCATAACGTCTGATTATCTCTTTTTGTGATGTTAAGATTGGTCAGTGTGTTTAAGTGTTGTCGAACTGACCTATCTATGACAAAAATCCTCATCAGCTTTTCACTGATGGTTTTAATAGCCATGAATATTCTTATTCTTTATTCTTCCTGTTCCTTTATCTCTGGGAGTTTTCTATAAAGAAAACTCATCAACTCCTTGGTCACCCTGAGGTATAGTTCCAACGAGAAATTCAGTATGAATGCTTGATTCTTTCTTTTTATTTACCAGATTTCAGAATTAGTTGGTTCTTAAATCACCCAAAGCTGACTCATGCTTTTTTGCCCCTTTGAGTAACTTTACCACCTCATGGATTTTTAACACATCTGATGTGTTTTGATGCAATACAATTATCATTCCTTTTGGTGCTTGTGATAGGCAGAATAATAATCCCCCAAAGATGCCTCCATCCTAATCCCTGGATCTGTGAATGTATTATCTAAAATGGCAAAGGGAGAGTTAAGGTTATGGAATTAGAATTGTTAATCACATGAGCTTGAGAAAAGGCAATTATCTGGGTGGGCTCAGTGTAATCACAAGAGTCCTTAAAAGTGGAAGGAGAGAGGTAGAAGAGTAGGTCAGAGTGATGCACTGTGAGAAGAACTTGACTCTTCTTTGTTGGCTTTGAAGATGGAGGAAGGGGATTATGAGCCCAGGGATGTTGGTGGCATCTGGAAGCTGAAAAGGAAACAGATTCTCCCCTACAGCCTCCGGAAAGGAAGCCAGCTGGTCCTTTGATTTTAGCCCAGCGAGACCTGTGTCAGACTTCTGACCTACAGAACAGTAAGATAATAAATTTGGGTTGTTTCCAGCCTCCAAGTTTGTAGTAATTTCTTATGGCAGGAATGGAAAGCCAATACAGTGCATATCATCTCTGTAAGAAAAAAATCAATAGTAACAATGAAACAAACAGAGAAAATATTCCGAACAGTAAGAGTTTAATAGGTTTGACAGATAAATTATAAAAATAAAATTTTCTCTACAGTTGCAATAACTAGCAAATATAATGAAAAATAAGAAACTGTTCTCAATAGTAGAAAGAAAAAAACTATAATTAATCACCTAGGAATTAAGTAGGACATTTATGCAGAAAACTTGAAAACTCTAGTAAAGAACATAGAAGACAAAGTGATAGAGAAACATTTTATGTTCTTGGATGGGATGATGCAATATTACAAAGATGTCAATTCCCTGAATTATTCTATAAATTTAATGTATAACGATAAAAATTCCAGTTGGGCTGCTTGAGAAACTTAATAAACTTACTCTAAAATAAAAAGAAGCAATAAAGGATCACAAATAACTAAACAATCGAGAGAGAAAAAGCGAGAGAGAGAGAGAGAGAGAGAGAAACTTGCCGAATGGATATTAAGTCCAGTAATAAAGCAGTGTGATATTGTTACAAGAAAGACAAATAGAACACAGGGACAGAATAGGAAGCTTTAAGACAGAATTTTACGTAGTTAATATACGATACAGGTGCTGCCACAAATAAATGAGAGGAAGTATAGAATGTTTTGTTGGTATTGTTGGGAAATCTAGCTTACTCTCTAGCAGAAAAAAAAAAACAAAATAAAACCTGGATCCTGGATTCCTAACACCATGTACAAGAATTGAGGTCTGATGGATTAAACATCAAAATGTGAAAAGTAAAACTATGAAGTGGATAGAAGAAGATATAGGACATATTTCTGTCACCTAGGAATAAGGAAGACTTCTTAAAATGTCAGAAACAAACACAAAATGTAAGGCAAAAATGATTGATTGATTTAGGTATTTCTATTAACTGAAGTATACCCTGGATAAAGTTTATGAACAGATGAAAAAGGGAGAAGATATTTGCATGTCTGAAACTGACAAGGTATACATAACTAGAGTAGAGAAGAGTTCTTGTAAGAAAGACAAAAACTCCAGCAGAAAAATGGGCAAAGAATCTGAGCAGACGATTGATCGTAAAGAAAGCAAAAATCTTATAAACATGTAAAGATATGCTCAGATGCATCAGTAATCTGAGAAATTCAACAATGAGATGGTACTTTACATCTGTTACACTAGGGGAAACAAGAAAGCTTGATAATGCCAAGGTTGGGAAGAATGTGAGGGCATAGTTACACTCAGGCATTGGTTGTAGATGTGTAGACTGGTGTGGCATTGAGGACAGCAACTTAGAATTATTTGGTCAAACTAAGAATACTCATAACCCGTGACTTAATTTATGTTCTGTTTGTGACACATTATATGGAAAATTAAAAGACCAAGCACAAACTAGGAAGCTATATGCAACATATAATAGACAAAGAATTAGTATCTAGAATATATGAAGAACTAATATATATCAGGAGAGAGGGAGAGGGATGGAGAGAATCCAGTAGAAAAATGGGTAAGAGAACTACTAAGCAGTCCACAAAGAGAAATTTGAAAGACTCATAAAACCATGAAAAGGTGCTCAACCTCAAAAGTAATGAGATGCAAAATAAAACCACAATGAGATACCTAGACTACACAAGTCCAAATACACAAAAATTCAACATTCAATACCAAAGCCAAATGTTGGTGAGGATGTGGAAAAATAAGAACTCTTACACACTCCCCGCAGGAACATTACTTGGTAGAACTACTTTGGAAAATGGTGTGGCATTACCTATTAAAGTCCCACATGTGCAAAACTTAACACCCAGTCAATCACTCCTACTCTAGCATACATGCACTAGTGGACATGTACATGTCCATAACAACATTGTTGACAATAGCTAAAAATGGAAAGAATACAAGTAACCATCAATAGTAAAAAGCATAAATAAATCAATGTATATTCATATGTTATGTTGGACATATTCCACTGTCTAACAATGGAAAAAACTTCCTGTTACACAACATCAAAGTTGGGAGAATCCTACAGCAGAAGAGTGAGAGAAGCAAGTCACAGAAGAATACATATAGTATTAATTATGTTTATATAACATCAATAACAGGAAAAAGTTAAACAATACCTTGTTTAGAGATGCAATCATGAATCGCAAAAGTATGTAGAAAAGCAAGGGAATTACTGTAACAAAAGTCAGGGTCGTGGTTATTTCCCGGGCGAGGAAGGCAATGCAATGGTTGCGACATATCTCTGGTGCTCGTAACGTTCTATTTCTTAAGCTGGGTGTTAGTTGCACAGGTATTTGCTTTATTGTTATTATTGTTTAAGATGAAATTGTTTTTTATACTTCTGTATGTGTAATGTATTTCGCACTAAAAATGATTTTTAAAACGATTGGCTTGGGCAATCTCTTAGATTTCCTTAATCATCGATGGTCTGTGGCCCAGCCACTTTGCAACTGGACCTATTTTTGGCCCCTCATTGACAGTTCAACTTAAAACAATATACACTGAGATGCATACACAGGTGATTAGACGGGAAACCTTGAAGGGAGGGGGGCGACGCACTAACGAAGAATCGCAGAATAGGAGACTCGGAAGAGGAAGGTGATTTGATTGAGGCCCCTCTTCTCAGGGAGGCAACCTTTTACTTGAGAGCTCCTGAGGTCCAGTCCTGGTTCTGCCTTTGAATTGAGCACGTCTCTTCTCCAATCCTGTTTTCTCATGATGGCTTTGAACACCGTAAGGAAATTCAAATAAGAGAACGAATAATCGTTATTCTTCTTTACAGTTTGGGAATTGAGGCCGCGGGGGGACGCCACTAGCTCAAGTTGCCACTGCCACGTTGGAACTCAGGGCTCCTGAGTCCAGCACCCGGACCTGCGCACTGTCCTATTATACAGCTATTCTCTTCTTCTTCTGGCTTTGGGCCCATAGCTTGACGTCACAGACGAACTGCCCCGCCCCACCCCGCCTCGCCCCGCCCCGCCCCGCCCCTTCGGAAGCCCCGCCTCCTCGAGCGACCCCCGCCCCTCCCGTCTTTCTCTGAGTCCCGCCCCCAGCTGCTCGCCCTCGAGCCGCGGCTCCGGCGCGTCCCCGCTATCGTCTCTTCCGGCCCCGCCCCTCCCGGCTGCCATGACAACGAGTCCGCGCCCCGCGCAAGGCTGCCGCTCGGGCGGGACCCTGGCTGGACCGCGGGCCCCGGCCTGGGGGCACAGCTGCTACCGCCGCCGCCACCTCGTCTCCTCCCCGTCCCCGCCCAGCGTCTCCTCACCTCCCTCGGGTCCGCGGCCGGGGTCCCTCCCCGCCGCCCCAACCCTGCGCGGATGCCGAAGGTGAAGGCGCTGCAGTGCGCCCTGGCGCTGGAGATCCGCTGTGTGAGTACAGGTCGCGCCCCCATCGCCGCCGCCTGGGTGTCGTCAGCCCCCGGAATTTACTAGGGTCGCCGCCTCCGTTCCCTTCCGAGAACCCCGGGTCACCGCGAAACCTCCTCCACCCTCCGAATCATCCCTATGGAGCTTTGATCCCGTGTCATTTGGCTCTTCCCCAACCTCAAAATCACGAACGCCCTCCCCCTCCAGCCACACAGAGGCCTGACGCCCCCCACCGAACCCCTTCACCTCAGCTCCCCTAGCTTCCTCCCAACTTCCAGTTTGGGTTCCTCCAAATCCTTTCCAAACCACTTTAGAAAGTCCTCCTCTCTCCTCTCAACTTTCCAGTGAATTGGGTGGGGGAAGAGTCTTCTTTTAAAATTCCTCTTCTCTGCTCCAGTTCTTTTACTGAGAGTATTACTGGCTCGACTTCTCCCCAGCCTTCGGGGAGTGGGGAGGGGTGCTTTTCCTCTTTCAGACAGATTAACAAGCTTCTGATTAGTGAAGGGGCCTTTCCTCTCAAAGTAGAGTCCCCACACCCCGCAACCGAAATATGTCAGCATTGCACACAGCACCTTGCCATCTACCCCAGGGCCAATACCTCGGAAACCATTTCAGGCCCCTCCAGCCCCCAAACTCTCCCGATGTTGAGAAGGAACCCCTATCCTTCCCTTCACTCCAAGAAAGGCACCAGCTTTTAGAGGGACACTACTAATTCTCTAAACTTGCTCCAGAGGACCTTCAGCCCCACCCAGTCACTCTCCAGACATGCTGAAGAGGATAGTGTCCCCCCAGCTTGCTGTGGAAATCCAGCTGAGGCAGAGAACCCCCTGCCCTTCCTCAAGTGAAGGGCCTTGGACCTCTCCATGACATGAACAAATGCCATCCCTCTGAATAATCTTACAAGACCCTTCCAAGGGGTTTTGATCTCCTTCCCCCTCATCCTTTACAGGACCCTCTTATTCTCCTCTTCAGATGAAATCTCCAGCCTCTCTCTTCTAGAGGAAATACCCCCAAAAGTCTTTCCATACCTCCATTTTAGACCTGCAGGCAGTTTGGAAACAAAATTCCTCCTTCAGTCCTTTTTTTCTTTTTCCACTTCTCTAAGTCCTTTTATTTCTCATCTCTTTCATCTCCCAGCAAAACTCTGTGTGTGTGTGTGTGTGTGTGTGTGTGTGTGTGTGTGTGTGTGTGTGTGTGTGTGTGTGTGTGTGTCCTCCCCACTTCCTTCCTGCACGCCCTGCGGTCAAGGCTCTCCATCCCCCCACCACAAAGCATCCTCTGCTTTCCTTGCTGTCTTTCCTCACATTACAATGAGGCCGCTGTAGCACAGTCCCTGAAACCTCCAGGGAAGTCACAGGACTGTTTTAGGTCTTTGGCTAGGTCTTAAAGAAAGGAAGGCCGGGTAGGGCAGAGTGTGAGGCAGGCTTGGAGAAGAAAGTTTCTGGCACTGTCGCTTTATCTTTAAGGCTGCAGAGATTTTACTCACTGCAGTGTCAGAAACTCTATAGTTTTGGCTTCAGATGTTTTTTTCATCCCACAGCTGCCAAAGCTTGGCAGCCTTTTTGTAAAGGAGGATTCATTTGGCAAAAGAATACACGAAGTTTCCTGAACCGCTGCGCCCAGGGCAGTTAGTAAAACTCCTGAGTTCGGCCTCTCCAGACTTTACTGGCTGCTGCTTCCTCTTCTGCTAACCAATGCAGTTTAGCAGCCTGCGAGAGCAGCTGCCTGACCGGACCGGATGTTGCTTTCCTTCCTTGGTCAATCCAGACCTGCTTAGAGCAAGCCCTTGGTGGTAACTGACTACTGCCTGAAGGGGTCAGAGAGAGAAGTTATTTCACTACCCTTTCTCCCCAGTATAAGTTGTCAGGCGGAAAGTGAACGACTGTATAATGGAGCTTTGTTGTTCATCGTGGCTTAAGAAATTATGCAGGTGGAAACATTCCTGTTTCATTTTTTTCAACAGACATTTGAGTCACAGAATTTTACAGTTCTAAGAAATCTTAGCTTTCATTGGATTGAGTTTCTTTTTATGGGTGAGAAAATTGAGGCTTAGCTTGACTAAATGTTTTTCTAGGTTTGCGCAACTATTTAGGGGGCAGATCTGCAGGAAGATGCTAAGTTTTCTGACCAGCAAAAACCCCATTAAATGACTCTGATGCTCAGAAGGAGCAAAAAAGACCGTTAATAACCTCACACATTAGACAAGCTTGATTGATTTGGCTTTGATTGAATGGAGGAATTCATGTGAGCATAGATATTTTTAACATCTTTTCAATTTCATTTAATTCTTTACATTTATGGGGTATAAAAGTCAAAACTGTATAAAATGATACACTCTGAGAAGTCTTATTTCCAGCCCTTTTCAAACCTGTTTTCCATCTATTTTCATCTGCTGTAGGTAACCATTTTTATTGGTGTCTGATTTATTCTTCTAGTATTTCCCTTTGTAATATAATCAAATAGATACATACACACACACACACACTGTAACTCCCCCCTTCCCATATATATTTTTTTACTTTCCTTCACAATAGGAAGCATATTATATAAACTAGTCTGCACTTTGCTTGTTTTCTTTCCTTAATGTATCCTGAAGATCACTCTAGGTAAGTGGGCATCTTCTTTAACCTCAACTCTTTATTGACATTTTTCAAACATACAGAGTAGTTGGGAGAATAGTACAATGAATATATTCCATGACCTATGTACGTTAATTTGATATATCTTTATATTTGTATATGTATAAAAATAAATATTTTTTACCAAAAATATGAAAGTAAATTGTTGCCTAAATACTTCAGCATATATCTTCTAAAAATAAGGACATTGTTCTAAATAACCACAATACTATTATCACACCTAAGATAATTATCCATAATTTCTTAGTATCTAGTCCATTTCCAAGTTTTCCTAGTTGTCAACAAAAATGGCGTGTATAGTTAACTTTTTCAAACCAGGATCCATTCAAAGTTTACATGTTGCATTTGATCGTTAGGTTGTTTTAGTCCATTTTAACATAGAGCAGTTCTACTGTTTCTTTCCCACAATGTGTTCCCCCCTCCATGGATCTAGATAAATTCATACACTCATACAACCATTATTTGGATCAAGATTTAGAACACTTCCATCGCCACAGTAAATTCCCTTGTTCCCCCTTTTAAGCCCCACGCAGAGGGAACTCCTCTTCTGATTTCTATCAGGGAAGATTAGTTTGCCAGTACTTGAACATCATATTAAATGAGCTATATAGTGTGTAATATTTTGTGTGGGCTTCTTCTGTTCATCGTATTTTTGAGACTCATTCATGTGCTGTGCCTATTGGTAGTTCCTTTATATTGTGGGGTAGCATTCTATCATGTGATTTGTATCATGTCCTATCATACACCACAACATGTTTACCCATTCTCTTTATTGTTGATTATTTGGGTTGTTACCAAGTCGTGGTTGTCATGGATAAAACTACTATGAACATTCATTCCTATAAAAGTTTTTTTATGCATGCTACCTTTTGGAGACCAGGCTCGGATACAGAATATCCCATGTTGTGTTATTGTCTGAATTTTTCCCCGTCACGGTGATACTTAATTTGTTCTTCTAAACTGGAAATTAGGTGTTTTATTTCTACCTGCCTGTTTGAAGTGGGGCACTTCATTCCATTCTCCCCTCTCCATGTTTATTTTTTTGCTGTAATCTTGTATTTGTGGTATCTCATGTTTAATACTGTGGTAATATGAGAGCAAAAACATAGTAAACACGAAAGGTTTTGGTGTATAACGCAATATTTTATGTTGCTCAACAGAGCCGTGACTTGAGAGAAAATATGTTGCTGGGAAGAAAGTGTGACTTTTCTCAAGGAATCTTGGGAAAATGATGTAATATGCCAAAGTAACTTGTTTATAAAGAGCAGCCAAAAATTATATTTCCCATCACTTACACTTTTAATATTTGAAACATCATATCTTTGATATGAAAAACTATATTTGCTGCTTCTTCACTCTACCTTCTTCTTCTTATTCAGTAGTGACGTTTTCATGAGATGTTTTTAGGTATATAGAAGGAAGAAATTGGAGGTACAATTGGAGGTATAATTTATTGCCCAATGCCTGGGCAATAAAATCAGCCAATTTGCTTTACCTGATGTGTCAGTTTGGGGTTAGTCTGTATTGTATAATTCCCATTTTTCTTCTCTATACTCACCTCACCTCACTACCTCACTCAAATTATTGATAGCATTGAGGCAAAGAGATCTGGGTACTTTTCAATCACAGTTCATCTGAACATTCGTGATCGTTTTCTGGTTTCCTTACTCACTTATGCTGCAGCTGGTGGTAAATTTCCCTGGAATACAGACTTTTTAAAACTTTAACTCTAAAGTACTTCAAACTTACAGAAAAAGAAAACCTAAATACTGTGATCTCCCCCCACCCTGATTTAATAAATCCTCATTTTACATGTTTCCTGCAAATTTTTGTTTTTAAGAAATAAAATGTTACAGATGTAGTTAAGGCCCCTTTGCACCTCTTGCTGAAGCCAATTTTCCTCCGTCCCTTCCTAGAGGTAACATAATCAATATCCTGAAGTTGGAGTGTATTCTTTTCATTCAGGTTTTTGTAAGCTTACTCCATATTTGTGTACGCCTACGTACTACGTGTACTATTGTTCTGTTTTAAAACTTTACACAAATGGTATCATACTGTAGGTATCCTTCTGCAGATCTGTTTTTTCCACTTCACTGTTTCTGAAATTTGTCAGTGTTGATTCTTACAGATCTAGTTAATTTCCTTAATTGTTATGTAATGCTGTATATTTATATGACAGTGATTTAATTCTTATTCCCCTATTGATGGACTTTTAAATACCAGTTTTCCTCTTTTTTAATATTACAAACAATGTTGCAGTGAGAATATTTGAACATACCTTCTGGTGTCCATGAGTTAGTTGTTCTCAAGGGCAGATATTGTGCCCTAGGGAGCATGCTAGAAATCTGTGGGCTACCTTGTTTGCCATAGTGGTTGGGGGAGATCCTACTGGTGTTGATTATCTGGTATTCTGCATGACTTGACTGTCCCATTGAATATGTATATGAAAACCTGTTTATAATTATTAGAGATTAAGAACCTAACTCTGTTTTATGTTTAAACACAAAGTCTGTTTTTTTTTTTTTTTGGAAAAAAATGTTTTTAAATACAGTGAATTTTCCACTAATGCAATTACCATGTAAATTGAGGAAAGAGTGTACTTTGTTTTGTTCGGAACTCTGGTAAGAGTTTACTCTTTCAGAAAATCATGGCATCAGTGGCAACTCTGCTTGTGTTTGAGCTGCAAATACCTATCATTCAGCTTTTGAAACAGACCAGTTCATGTTGATTCTGTGAATAGGTGCAAATATTGTATCTTCTAGCTTAGTTCTGCCTGAGCGTTTACACGTAGAAATATATAATTTATTTTATTCCTGTATTTTTTCCGTTATGGCATTGGTTTATTTTTTAGTTATGTGTATGGGTAAATTGCAAAATATTAGTTGTAAAAGGAAGGTGTTGGATCTTGTAAGAGACCCAGTGCTCTAGGGAATAGATTTAGAAATGGAACTACCAAGTCTTAGGGAATTGGTTTAATTTCCTAGGGCTTCCATAACAAATTTCCTCAATTTGTTGTCCTTGGAGTCTTAAAGGACAGAAATTTATTCTCTCACATTTACTGGAGGCCAGAAGTTAAAACAAAGGTATTGGCAGGGCAGCGCTCCCTTAGAAGGCTCTTGGGGAAGACCCTTCCTTGTTCTTCTAGCTTTCAGTGTCTCCAGGCATTTCCAGAATGTGGCTGCGTAACTCCAATCTCCAATCCTAGAGGTTTCCTTTTCTGTGAATAGCCAGTTCATATCCTTTGCCCTTTAGGAGCATAAGAGTTTTTTTTTCTTGTTAAATATATTTTGAACACCACCAGCCTTTGTTGGTTATATGTAATGTAAATGTCAAAGATCTTCTAGTTGAAGCTTATTTTTTCACTTTGTTTTTGCTCTTTTTAGTAATGCCTTTTGTTTTTATTTTCTATTTTTTGTCGTTATTGTTGCTGGTAAACAAAGAATGCTGAGTCTTTAAGTTAACTTTTTACAGAACTATAGCATATATTCAGAAAGTGCACAAATCCAAAGTGTGTAATCAACACCCAAATGGATGTTGGGTGGCAGCCACTCCACCTGCCCCCCCTTCCCCTCCCAGAGGTAACCACTATCTTGACTTCTATCACAACAAATTTTGAACTTTTGAAGTCAGCCTCTTTCTTTCTCCCTCCCTTCTTCCCTCCCCTCCCTCCCTCCTTCGACGTTTACGTATAACTTCTTTGTGAGAATTCATCCATGCTGTTATGTGAAGCAGTAATTCTTTATCCTTTCTATTGTTCCCCCCCAGCTTTACTGATATATAATTGACAGATAGCATTGTATAAGTTTAAAGTGTACAGTATGTTGATTTGACATGTTTATAAATAGCAAAATGATTACTACCATAGTATTAGCTACCATCTCCATCCTGTCACATAGTTGCCATTTCTTTTTTGTGGTGAAAACAATTACGATCTACTCTCTTAGCGACATTCAAGTATATAACACAGTGTTATTAGTTATCGTCACCATGCTGTACATTTGGTACCCAAACTTATTAATCTTATAACTGGAAGTTTATACCCTTTCATCAGTATCTCCCCATTTCCCCCACCTCCTGAATCCTTGGTAAACACCATTCTACTCTCTGTTTCTCTGAGTTTATCTTTTGTAGATTCCACATATAAGTGATATCTTACAGTTATTTGTTTTTCTCTGACTTGTTTCACTTAACGTAATGCCCTCAGGGTCCATCCAAGTTGTCACTAATGGCAGGATTTCCTTTTTCCTGATGGCTGAATAATATTGGTACATATATATCACATGCTCTTTATCCATTCATCCATTATTCATTGACAGACACTTAGGTTGTATTCATATCTTGGCTGTTGTGAGTAATGCCATTGTGAACATGGGAGTGCAGATATGAGATCCTGATTTCAATTCCTTTGGATGTGTATCCAGAAGTGGGATTGCTGGAGCATATGGTCATTCAATTTCAAATTTTTCGAGGAACCTCTGTACTGTTTTCCATAGTGGCTATGCTCAATTTACATTCCCACCAGAAATGTCTTAGGGTTCCCTTTTCTTCAGATCCTCACCAACACTTGTTATCTCTTGTCTTTTTCATGAGAGTTAACTCTGACTTGTGTGAGGTGATATCTAATTGTGGTTTTGATTTGCATTTCCCTGATGATTAGCGATGTTGAGCATCTTTTCATCTGCCTGTTGGCCATTTGTATGTCTTCGTTGGAAAACTATTCTGTTCCTCTGTATCCATTTCTATTGTTGATGACATTTTCATTTTTTTCCAGTATTGGGATATTACAAATCGTGCTCCTGTGAACATTTTTGTACATGTCTTTGTTGCATATTTTGTATTCAGCAACTTGCTGAAATCTCATATAAGGTATTTGGATTTTCTATGTGGGAAATCATGTTTGTAAATAAAGTCAGTTTTGACTTCTCTTGTACAATGTTTTTTCCTTTCTTTCCCTTTTTATTATTTATGTCCTTGATTAAAATCCCCAGTATAATGTTAAATAGTGCGAATAATAGTACATATACTTGTCATTTTATTTTAAGTTATCCCGCTGAAGTTTCACCAGTATTAGATTGAATCTTATGAAATTGCTGACAATGGGCCATTTTTTGACTAAAAAAAAATGACAATTTCATATATTTCAACCTAATATAATATTGGCTGTAGGATTTTCATTTATTGAGTTAAGAAAGCTCCCTTCTATTCCTTTTTTTTTTTTTTTTTGGCTGCATCTGTGGCTTGTGGGATATGGGATCTTAGTTCCTGCCCAGGGATTCAACCTGGGCCCTCGGCAGTGAGAGTGCGGAGTCTTAACCACTGGACCACCAGGGAATTCCCCCTAATTTTTAAAGTATTCTGAGTTTTGAATTATATTGAATGCTTTTCCCTCAGTCTAATGAGATTATTGTATAACATTGCTCCCATGTTCTATAAAGAGACACATTTTGTGATGTTGCACCTTCTCCATTCCTATGATAGATTCTTTTTAGTCAGGATGTATTATTTTTACTATATTTTGTTGGATTTGATTCATAATTTTATATTTAGCATCTTTCATTTGTGTTCATAGATGAGATATTAGCTCTATAAGTCAAATATTTATTTAGCTTTTGTTTTTTATTATTAAAACATTTATTTTGAAATATTTCAGACATACAAAAAGTTATAAAGAGTAACATAATGAACACCCATATTCCTCCCCATCAGCTTAAGATGTAAAACGTTACAGATAAGGTGAAGTCTCCTGTGTGTCTCTCTCTAATAGAATCCCCCCTCCCGTCTTCCTTTGGCTAGTCACTACTCTGAATTTTGTGTTATTCTCCCTATTTTTCATTGCTTTTCTCATTTTAATATCTGTCTTTAAGGCATTGGATTTACATGCAAGTGCTGCTTAACTGGCATCCTAAGGGGATTGATGAAACTGTTTTAAAATTATTTGGTTCTAGATATTTTATAATTTTTATAAAATTTATTTTATGCTTTTTACTTTACCTTATGAGCTATTTAGGAGTTTGTTTTAATTTCAAGATGTATAGGATTTATATGTGTGTATATACTCTTTTTCCCCCTCGCCTTCCCGCCATACATACATACACACACATATATACATTCTTATATTGTAGTATTTTAATTCAATTGCATTGGGGGTATTGAATGAAGTCTGTGTGATATTGATTATTTTTGTTGGCAATTTCCTATGTGTTATTATCCAATTATTATATATAGAATATATTTATGAATAATCCAATTATTGTGAATGTTCTCTATTTACTTGAAAATAATATATAAATTTATTTGTTTGATATAGGGCTCTATCAGCCATTATCAGATCAAATTTATTTTCTCTGAAATATCTTCAGTTCCATATTAAATTTTTTGTCTGCATGCAATCTCTACCAGATTGTAATGGAGATATTAAAATCTTTACTATCATAATGTATTTTCATTTTATCCTTGTTGTATTCTAGTACACTATGATTATAGAACTATAGATTCATTTCTGTTTATTGTTTTCCACTAAGTTTGTACTTTCCATCTGAGACTTTATGGAATTCTGCAGTTTGGGGAAATTCTTAGCTTTTATATCTTTGAATATTGTTTTTCTGCTGTTCTCTCTTTTCTTCTGACAGTGCTATTAGACATATATTGGAACTTTTATCTATTCTGCTTTCTTAAGTGCTTTTCTTGTGTGTAATATTTTTATATCCTCCTGTTCTGGGAGAATTCTTCAGTATTATATTCTTATTTACTTATTAAATTAAATTTTTAAATCTTCTCTATTGAGATTTTTAACTTCATTGACTACATATTCCAAGATTTCTCATTTAGTGTCTCTTTTTAAACATATGCCGAATATTTACATTTTTACCTGTTTTAATTTCATAAATTTTGTTTTTTATGGAGTTTTCTCCCCTTATTAGATGAAAGATTCTAAATACTTATTTTAAAATTATTTTCAGATTGTGTAAATTAATTTTCATGTAAGATGGATTTATCTCCTGATTGTCAATTTTGTTGTTTTTCTTAGTGCTTGAGATTTCACTGAGATTATGGACCACTTTTGGGAGAATTAACAATGAACCTTTCAATCCATTAACTGGTATATTTTTCCATCTATTTAGGTTTTCAGGTTCTTTCAATGATGTTTGTAGTTTTCAGAATACATGTCTTACACATATTTTGTTAAATTTATACCTAGGTTGTACATGTCTAAGATTTTAATGATATTATAAATGGTATTAATTTTTTTGATGTGCTAATATATAGAAATAAAGTTGATTTTTTTGCCTATTGACCCCATATCCTTTTGTTTATTGAGACTTGTTTTACGGTTCATGATATCATCTGTCTTGATGAATGTTTTCATGTGCACTTGGAAAAAAAGGTGTATCCTTCTGTTGTTGGATGGAGTATTATGTAAATGTCAGGTCAAATTACTTGAACGCTGTTGTCCACATCTTCTATACCCTTTATGATTTTTGACTGCTTATTTTATCAGTTATTGACAGGGAAGTGTCGAAATTCAGTTATATATTTTTTTGCTTCATTACTTTGACATTGTATTATTAGGTGCATACAATTTAATTTTGTATATCTTTTAATAAATCAGATTTTTAATCGATATGAAATGTTCCACATTAACGTTGGTAACCTTTCTTTTTCTGAAGTCTACTTTATATCAAGTTAGCCACCCCAGCTTTCTTATGATTAGTGAATGCATGGTGCATCTTTTTCTATAGTTTTACTTTAGTCCTGAATTTTTAAGTTTTAAAAACATTGAAATATAATTCACATATCATAAAATCCACTCTTTTAAAGTGTACAGTTCAATGAATTTTTATATATTCACAAAGTTGTGCAACAGTCACCACTAATTTTGGAACATTTTCATCACCCCATGAAGAAATCCCATACCTAGTACTGTCATCTCCCTCTCCCCCCAGCCCCTGGCTACCACTAATATAATTTCTAGGTCTATGGACTTGCCTACTCTGGACATTTCTATAAGTGGAATTATGCAATATGTGGCTTTCTGTGTCTGGCTTCTTTTACTTAGCATAATGTTTTTAAAATTCATCCATGTTATAGTATATATCAGTACTTTATTTCTTTTTATGGCCAAGTAATATTCCATTGTATGGATATACCACATCTTGCTTATTCATCAGTTGATGGACATTTGGATTGTATCCACTTTTTGGTTGTTATGAATAACACTGTTATACTCTTGTACCTATTCTTTTGTGAACGTATGTTTTCAGTGCTCTTGGATATATACCTAGCAAGTTGCTGGTTCTTGTGGTAACTGTTTACTTCTCTTGAGGAACTACCAAACTTTTTACCACAGTGACTACACCATTTTACATTTCCACCAGCACAGTAGGAGGGTTCCAATTTTTTGGCATCCTCCCCAACACTTGTTTTGTCCATCTTTTGATTTATAAGCCATCCTAGTGAGCATGAAGAGCTATCTCATTGTGATTTTGATTTATATTTCCCTAATGACCAATGATGTTGAACATATTTTCATGTGCTTTTGGGCCATTTGTGAATCTTCTTTAGAGAGATGCCTGTTTGTTTTTGCATCATGTATTTTGGGGCTCATCTAAGTACATGTATCGTTATATTGTTGTGTCTTCTTGGAATATATTTACCTGTTTTTAATTGTCACATCATTATAAAATGTCCTTCTTTGCTTCTAGTATCAATTTTTGTTTTAATGTCTAGTTTGATGTTAGGATAACCACTGCAACTCTCCTTTGGTTACTTCTTGGATAGATTATTTTTTTCCCATTTGTGTCTTTGAATATAAAGTGTGTCTCTTGTAGACAACATGTAGTTGGATTATAGTTTGTAATCAATTCTGCTAAACTCTACCTTTTGATTGGAATGTTTAGTCAATTGACATTTAATGTAAGATAAAGTAGGATTTACCTCTGTCATTTTTCTGTCTTTTCTGTCTTAATGTCTTTTTCGTTTCTGTTTCTGCATTAGTGACTTCTCTTGTGTTAACTATTATCAAGTGGACCATTTTAATTCCCTTGTTTCTATTACTGTATTTTTTGAGTTATTTTCTTAGTAATGGTTCTGGGGCTCACAATTAACATTTTAATTTTTAACAATATAGTATGGATTAATACCAATTTAATTTGAATAATACATAAAACCTTTGCTTTTATTTAGTTCTGTTCTCTCTCTTCTTTATAATTTTATTATCATACAGATGACATCTTTATACATATAAACATTTCAACACAGTTTAATAATTGTTGCTTTATGTAATTTTATTTTAAATAAAAATGGTTAAATGAGAGAAAATACATTTATACTGTCTTAAATTTACCAATGTAGTTCCCTCATTGGTGTTCTTTATTCTTTCATGAGCATTTTAGCTACTGTCTAGTGTCCTTTCATTTTAATATGAAGAATGCTCTTTTTTGGTTTATTTTAACATCTTTATTGGAGTATAATTGCTTTACAATGTTGTGTTAGTTTCTGCTTTATAAAAAAGTGAATCAGCTATATATATATATATATATATATATATATATATATATATATATATCCCCATATCTCCTCCCTCTTGCGTCTCCCTCCCACCCTCCCTATCCCACCCCTCTAGGTGGTCACAAAGCACTGAGCTGATCCCCTGTGCTGTGTGGTTGATTCCCACTAGCGATCTATTTTACATTTCGTAGTGTATATATGTCCATGCCACTCTGTCACTTCATCCCAGCTTACCCTTCCCCCTCCCCGTGTCCTCAAGTCCATTCTCTATGTCTGTGTCTTTATTCCTTTCCTGCCCCTAGGTTCTTCAGAACAATTTTTTTTTTTTAGATTCCATATATATGTGTTAGCATATGGTATTTGTTTTTCTCTTTCTGACTTACTTCACTCTGTGTGAGAGACTCTAGGTCCATCCACCTCACTACAAATAACTCAATTTCGTTTCTTCTTATGGCTGAGTAATATTCCATTGTATATATGTGCCATATCTTCTTTATCCATTCATCTGTTGATGGACACTTAGGTTGCTTCCATGTCCTGGCTATTGTAAATAGAGCTGCAGTGAACATTGTGGTACATGACCCTTTTGAATTATGGCTTTCTCAGGGTATATGCCCAGTAGTGGGACTGCTGGGTCGTATGGTAGTTCCATTTTTAGATTTTTAAGGAACCTCCATACTCTTCTCCATAGTGGCTATATCAATTTACATTCCCACCAACAGTGCAAGAGGGTTCCCTTTTCTCCACACCCTCTCCAGCATTTATTCTTTGTAGATTTTTTGATGATGACCATTCTGACTGGTGTGAGATGATACCTCATTGTAGCTTTGATTTGCATTTCTGTAATGATTAGTGACGTTGAGCATCCTTTCATGTGTTTGTTGGCAATCTGTATATCTTTGGAGAAATGTCTATGTAGGTCTTCTGCCCATTTTTGCATTGGGTTGTTTGCTTTTTTGATATGGAGCTGCATGAGCTGCTTGTAAATTTTGGAGATTAACCCTTTGTCGGTTGCTTCATTTGCAAATATTTTCTCCCATTTTCTCCCATGTTCCTCCCTCTGCTATATTTTGGAAGAGTTTGAGAAGGATACGTGTTAGCTCTTCTCTAAATGTTTGATAGAATTCGCCTGTGAAGCTATCTGGTCCTGGGCTTTTGTTTGTTGGAAGATTTTTAATCACAGTTTCAATTTCAGTGCTTGTGATTGGTCTGTTTATATTTTCTAGTCCTTCCTGGTTCAGTCTCGGAAGGTTGTGCTTTTCTAAGAAGTTGTCCATTTCTTGCAGGTTGTCCATTTTATTGACATATAGTTGCCTGTAGTAATCTCTCATGATCCTTTGTATTTCTGCAGTGTCAGTTGTTACTTCTCCTTTTTTATTTCTAATTCTATTGTTTTGAGTCTTCTCCCTTTTTTTCTTGATGAGTCTGGCTAATGGTTATTATCAATTTTGTTTACCTTCTCAAAGAACCAGCTTTTAGTTTTATTGATCTTTGCTATCATTTCCTTCTTTTTTTTCCCATTTATTCCTGATCTGAGCTTCATGATTTCTTCTGCTAACTTTGGGTTTTTTTGTTCTCCTTTCTCTAATGGCTTTAGGTATAAGGTTAGGTTGTTTATTTAAGATGTTTCTTGTTTCTTGAGGTAGGAGTGTATTGCTATAAACTTCCCTCTTAGAACTGCTTTTGCTGTATCTCATAGGTTTTGAGTTAACATGTTTTCATTGTCATTTGTTCCTAGGTATTTTTTGATTTCCTCTTTGATTTTTCAGTGATCTCTTGGTTATTTAGTAGTATATTGTTTAGCCGCCATGTGTTTGTATTTTTTACATATTTTTTTCCAGTAATTGATATGTAGTCTCATAGGTTTGTGGTCGGAAAAGATAGTTGATACAATTTCAATTTTCTTAAATTTACCAATGCTTGATTTGTGACCCAAGATATGATCTATCCTGGAAAATGTTCCATGAGCACTTGAGAAGAAAGTGTATTCTGTTGTTTTTGGATGACATGTCCTATAAATATCAATTAATTCCATCTTGTTTAATGTATCGTTTAAAGATTGTGTTTCCTTATTTATTTTCAGGTTGGATGATCTGTCCAAAGGAGAAAGTTGGGTGTTAAAGTTCCCTACTATGATTGTGTAACTGTCGATTTCCCCTTTTATGGCTGTTAGCACTTGCCTTATGTATTGAGGTGCTCCTATGTTGGGTGCATAAATATTTACAATTGTTATATCTTCTTCTTGGATTGATCCGTTGATCATTATGTAGTGTCCTTCTTTGTCTCTTGTAATAGTCTTTATTTTAAAGTCTATTTTGTCTGATAAAAGAATTACTACTCCTGCTTTCTTTTGATTTCCATTTGCATGTAATATCTTTGTCCATCCCCTCACTTTCAGTCTGTATGTGTACCTCGGTCTGAAGTGGGTTTCTTGTAGACAGCATATGTATGGGTCTTTGTTTTGTATCCATTCAGCCAGTCTGTGTCTTTTGGTTGGAGCATTTAATCCATTTGCATTTAAGGTAGTTATCAATAAGTATGGTCCTATTACCATTTTCTAAATTGTTTTGGGTTTATTATTGTAGGTCTTTTCCTTCTCTTGTGTTTCCAGCCTAGAGAACTTCCTTTAGCATTTGTTGTAAAGCTGGTTTGGTGGTGCTGAATTCTCTTAGCTTTTGTTTGTCTGTAAAGGTTTTGATTTCTCCATCGAATCTGAATGAGATCATTCCTGGATAGAGTAATCTTTGTTTTAGGGTTTTGCCTTTCATCACTTTAAATATGTCTTGCCATTCCCTTCTGGCTTGCAGAGTTTCTGCTGAAAGATCAGCTGTTAACCTTATGGGGATTCCCTTGTATGTTATTTCTTGTTTTTCCCTTGCTGCTTTTAATATTTTTTCTTTGTATTTAATTTTTGACAGTTTGATTAATATGTGTCTCGGCGTGTTTCTCCTTGGATTTATCCTGTAAGGGACTCTCTATGCTTCCTGGACTTGATTGACTATTTCCTTTCCCATATTAGGGAAATTTTCAACTATAATCTCTTAAAATATTTTCTCAGTCCCTTTCTTTTTCTCTTCCTCTTCTGGGCCCCCTATAATTTGAATTTTGGTGTGTTTCATGTTGTCCCAGAGGTCTCTGAGACTGTCCTCATTTCTTTTTCTTTTCATTCCTTTTTCGTCATTCTGCACTGCAGTAGTTATTTCCACTATTTTATGTTCCAGGTCACTTATCCGTTCTTCTGCCTCAGTTATTCTGCCATTGATTCCTTCTAGAGAATTTTTAATTTCATTTATTGTGTTGTTCATCGTTGTTTGTTTGTTCTTTAGTTCTTCTAGGTCCTTGTTAAAAGTTTCTTGTATTTTCTTCATTCTGTCCAAGATTTTGGATCATCTTTGCTATCATTATTCTGAATTCTTTTTCAGGTACATTGCCTATTTCCTCTTCATTTGTTTGGTGGGTTTTTACCTTGCTCCTTCATCTGCTCTATGTTTCTCTTTCTTCTCATTTTGCTTAACTTACTGTGGTTGGGGTCTCCTTTTCACAGGCTGCAGGTTCGTAGTTCCCACTGTTTTTGGTGTCTGCCCCCAGTGGGTAATGTTGGTTCAGTGGGCTGTGTAGGCTTCCTGGTGGAGGGGACTGGTGCCTGTGTTCTGGTGGATGAGGGTGGATCTTGTCTTTCTGGTGGGCAGGGCAGCATCCGGTGGTATGTTTTGGGGTGTCTGTGACCTTATTATGATTTTAGGCAGCCTATCTTCTAATGGGTGGGGTTGTGTTTCTGTCTTGCTAGGTCATTGGTGTAGGTTCTCCAGCACTGTAGCTTGCTGGTCTTTGAGTGGAGCTGGGTCTTAGCATTGAGATGGAGATCTGTGGGAGAGCTCTCGCTGTTTAATCTTACATGGAGCCGGGAGGTCTCTGTTGGACCAATGTCCTAAACTTGGCTCTCCCACCTCAGAGGCACAGACCTGACACCTGGCCAGAGCACGAGACCCCTGTCAGCCACATGGGTCAGAAGAAAAAGGAGAAAGAAAGAAAGAAAGAGAGAGAGAGAGAGAGAGAGAGAGAGAGGGAGGAAGGGAAATAAAATAAAATAAAGTTATTAAAATAAAAAATTTAAAAAATTATTAAAAATTAAAAAAATATTGAAAACTAATAAAAAAAAAGAAAAAAGAGAGCAAGCAAACCAAAAATCAAATCCACCAATGATAACAAGGGCTAAAAAAGTATACTAAAAAAAAAAACAAACAGAAAAACGGACAGACAGAACTGTTGGACAAATGGTAAAAGCAAAGCTATACAGACAAAATCACACAAGGTCCATCTCCTCAACTTTGGGATGATTCGTCTTCTGTTCAGGTATTCCAGAGATGCAGGGTCCATCAAGTTGATTGTGGAGATTTAATCTGCTCCTCCTGAGGCTGCTGGGAGAGATTTCCCTTTCTCTTCCTTGTTCGCACAGCTCCTGGGGTTCAGCTTTGGATTTGGCCCTGCCTCTGCGTGTAGGTCGCCGGTGGGCATCTGTTCTTCGCTGAGGCAGGACAGGGTTAAAGTAGCATCTGATTAGGGGACTTTGGCTCACTCAGGCCAGGGGGAGGGAAGGGTACGGAATGCGGGGGCCAGCCTGCGGCAGCAGAGGCCACAATGACGTTACAACAGCCTGAGGCGCGCTGTGTGTTCTCCCGGGGAAGTTGTCCCTGGGTCACGGGACTGGCAGTGGCTGCACAGGCTCCTGGGAGGGGAGGTGTGGATAGTGACCTGTGCTTGCACACAGGCTTCTTGGTGGCTGCAGCAGTAGCCTTAGCATCTCATGCCTGTCTCTTGTGTCCACGCTGATAGCAGCGGCTCGCACCTGTCTCTGGAGCTCGCTTAGGCGGTACTCTGAATCCCCTCTCCTTGCGCACCCCGAAACAGTGGTCTCTTGCCTCTTATCCAATTCCAGACTTTTTGCCGACTACCTCCTGGCTAACTGTGGCGCACTAGCCCCGTTCAGGCTGTGTTCATGCAGCCATCCTCAGTCCTCTCCCTGGGATCTGACCTGGGAAGCCGAAGCCTCAGCTCTCAGCCCCCACCCACTGAGAGCAGACAAGCCTCTTAGGCTGGTGAGTGCTGATTGGCACTGATCCTCTGTGCGGGAATCTCTCCTCTTTGCTCTTTGCACCCCGTTGCTGTGCTCTCCTCCAAAGCTTCCCTGCTGCCACCCCCATCTCCGCCAGTGAAGGGGCTTCCTATTGTGTGGAAACCTTTCCTCCTTCACAGCTCCCTCCCAGAGGTGTTGGTCCCATCCTAATTCTTTTGTCTCTGTTTTTTCATTTTTCTTTTGCCATAGTCAGGTATGTGGGGGAGTTTCTTGCGATTTGGGAAGTCTGAGGTCTTCTGCCAGCGTTCTGTAGGTTTTCTGTAGGAGTTGTTCCACATGTAGATGTATTTCTGATGTATTTGTGAGGTGGAAGGTGATCTCCATGTCTTATTCCTCCACCATCTTGAAGGTCTCTGAAGGATTCTCTTTAATAATTCTATAGGGAAGTTCTGCTCGTGATGGATTATCTGTTTTTGTTTGAGAAAGTCTTAATTTTCCGTCTTTCTGAAGGAGAATTGCCTGGATATTGAACTACTGAAAGTCTTCTTTAAGTCCTTTGAATAAGTCATTGCACTTTCTTCTGGCTTCATATTGCTGATGAGAAATCAGCTGTTATTCCTGTTGAGGATTTCTGGTACCTACTGAATCATTTAACTTCTGCTGCTTTCAAGATTCTCTCTTCATCTTTGTCTTTGAACCGTCTGTTTACAATGTGTGTGATTTGGAGTTATTGGAGTTTGTTGGATGTATAGATTGTTTTCCTTTAAATTTCAGACATTTTTATCCATCATTTCTGCAAACATTCTTTCTGGGCGTTTCTCCTCTACTTTAAGGCTCCCATTATATCTATGTTGCTGTGCTTGATGGTTTCCTACAAGTCTCTGAGACTATTCATTTTTCTTTTTTCTTTCTGTACCTCAGACTGGATAATCTCAATTGACAAATTTTCAGGTTCATTTATTCTTTCTTCTGCTATCTTATATCTACTCTTGAGTTTCTCTAGTGAATTTTTCATTTGTTTTGTACTTTTCAACTCTAAAATCTCTATTTTTTAAAATAATGTCTATCTATTGATATTCCTTATTTGATGAGGCGTCTTTGCCACATCGACATACTTTTCTTTAGATCTTTAGATGCGTTTTCCTTTAGTCCTTTGTACATATTTATAATAGATGATTTAAAGCTCTTGTTTAGTAAGCCCAGCTTCTGGGCTTCCTCAAGGACATTTTCTGCTGACTGCCTTTTCCTCCATGTATGGGTTATACCCTTGTTTCTTTACATGTCATAATTTTTGTTGAAAACTGGACATTTTAAATAATATAATATGGAACTGTGTAAATCAGACTTCCTCTATTTCCCAGAGTTTATTGTTTTCTTGCTGTTGTTGTTGCTTTTTGTTTGTTTATTTACTTTCCTGAGGCAATGTCTATATTCTGTAAAGTCTATGTTCTTTGTTGTGTGTGGCCACTGAAGTCTCTGCTCAGTTAGCTTCATGGCCCTCTAATGACAGGGCTTATATTTCCTTAAATGCTTTGAACCAGTGAGTCCCCCAGTCTTTGCTGAGTATCTCTATTGCTGAGTATGTTGGGACATGCTTTCTATGCCCTGCAGGTAATGTACAACTCTTAGTCTTCACTTCCAACATTTTCAAAGCCTCAAGATCAACCAGAGGTGAGAGATTAGGGCTTCCTTAAGTAATTTCTGGGTATGCTTGTAGCCCTGCACGTGTGCATGACCTTCTAAATTGCCAAGAATGTATCACAGCTTGTCAAAGACAGCCCCCCAACACACACACACACACACACACACACACACACACACACACACACACACACACACACACACACACACACACACACACACACACACACACACACACACACACACACACACACACACACACACACACAGTTCTCCAGCTTTGCCTTTTAAGTGTTTTGGTCACTTATTGTTTGCTCCAACTGGCACTGCCTCAGGCATCCCTGATAAACAATAGCTGCTTTTTTTTTTTCTGACAAATGCCTTGCAGGTAAAGGATGTTTGTTGTGACTAAGCTCTGATTCAAGTCAAATAAAGAGAAGCTCTGTGAATGGGGGTTGACAATTCCTTATGCTAGGGCTTTTGGGTAGCTTTATACCTGATTTCCTACAGTGGCTGTAGGGCTGCTAGTTTTCATGGCTACCATGATTGTAAGGGTCTTGGTTGTCAAGGCTATAGCAGACCCGAGTAGAGGAGATTGGGAATAAAGTATGTTAAAACACCACAATATCACTGTTTTTACCAAAATTCAGCTATTTTTCTTGAATAAATGCTCCTCAGATTGTTGCAAACTTCTGGTTAATTTCTAGGTCTCTAAAAAGTTGATTTTGACAGTTTTTGTTGGTGTTCTCATTGCTTTTATGGAGGGCTGACTTTTTGTTTGTTTCACATCTGATTTATTTATCTTTCTCTATGATACAAGTAGAGATATAGGCATAAAAATATATTGATGAAACATTTGAAGTTGCTTACATTCAGACGCTTTACCACTAAATATTTTAGGGTAAATCTCCTAAGAACAAGGACATTCTCCTATATAAATTTAATACAATTCCCCCACACAATAAATTTAGCATTTATACAACAATAGTGTCTAATTTAGGGCTCATAGTAAATATTCACCATTTGTTACCATAATTTTTTAATTATAATTGACATACAATATTATATTAGTTTCTGGTGTATAACATAGTGTTTCAATATTTTTATACATTATGAAATGATCACCAGGATAAGTCTAGTTACCGTCTGTCACCATAGGGAGTTATTATAATACTATTGACTATATTCCCTATGCTGTACATTAATTCCATTACTTATTTACTTAATAGCTGGAAGTTTGTACCTCTTAATCCCCTTCACCCACTTTGTCCACCCCCCCCCCACACCGCCTCCCCTCTGGCAACCACCAGTTTATTTCTGTATCTATGTGTCTCTATTTTGTTCGTTTTGTTTTCTTTATGGTATTTTTCCTTCTGTATCTGACTTATTTCACTTAGCATAATACCCTCTAGGTACATCCATGTTGTTGCAAATGGCAATATTGTATTCTTTTTTATGGCTGAGTAATATCCCTGTGTGTATGTGTGTGGGGATATGTTTGTGTGTATCACACCTTCTTTATGCATTCATCTATTGATGGATATTTAGGTTGCTTTCATATCTTGCTATTGTAAATAGTGCTGCAATGAACATGGTACATATATCTTTTCTTTTTTTAAAATATTTATTTATTTATTTATATTTATTTATTTGTGGCTGTGTTGGGTCTTCGTTGCTGTGCATGGCTTTCTCTAGTTATGACGGGGGGGCTACTCTTTGTTGTGGTGCACAGGCTTCTCATTGCAGTGGCTTTTCTTGTTGTGGAGCACGGGCTCTAGGCGCTCAGGCTTCAGTAGCTGTGGCACGTGGGCTCAGTAGTTGTGGCTTGCAGACTCCAGAACACAGGCTCAGTAGTTGTGGCGCACAGGCTTAGTTGCTCCGATCTTCCTGGATCAGGGCTCGAACCTGTGTCCCCTGCATTGGCAGGAGGATTCTTAACAACTGTGCCACCAGGGAAGTCCCCATATACCTTTTCAAATTAGTATTTTCTTTTTTTTCAGATAAATACCCAGGAGTGGAATTGCTGGATCCTATAACTGGTTCTATTTTAGTTCTTTGAGGAACCCTCGATATACTGTTTTCCATAATGGCTGCACCAGTTGACATTCCCACCAACAGTGTGTGAGAGTTCCCTTTTTTCCATATCTTCACCAACACTTGTTTCTTGTCTTTTTGGTAATAACCATTCTGTCGAGTGTGAGGTGGTATTTCATTGTGGTCTTGATTTGCATTTCCCTGACAATTAGTGATGTTGAACATCTTTTCATGTGCCTGTTGGCCATCTGTATATCTTCTTTGGAAAAATATCTATTCAGCTTCTCTGTGGAGGGGCTGATTTTGGAGATATTTACTCTACTATTATGAAAATACTTTTTCTGTGTATGTCGTAATCTTTAAAATTGTGTTTTTGCAGACTAGCATATTCTGTTTTGCTTTTTTATCCAGTCTAATAATTTCTGCCTTCTAGTTATAATACTTAAGATATTTACATTCATGTAATTATCCATATGATTGGTTTAAGCCAGCCAGTTTGCTATTTATTTTATATTTGTTCCATCGGATTTTCTTTAACCCCTCTTTTGATGCCTTCTTTATGGAACTTTCCACGGTATTCCTTTAAAGAATGGCAGAATTTATAGAACTGTGGCTAAGGAAAAATGTCATGTCTTCTTAAATATACTACAAATTGGAAAGAGACTCAGTATTTTCCAGTGAGAACAGTTAGAGCTGTGCTGTCTGATAGAAGTATAATTTGAGCCAAGGATATAATTTAAAAATTTCCCCTAGCTACATTAAATAATTAAAAGAAGTGATAAAATTAATTTTAACAGTAATTTTATTTAAGTCAGTGTAAGTATTATCCTTCAACATGTAATTAGTGTAAAAGTTGTTAATGAGTTTTTTTACACTTGTTTTGTAAACATTCTTTAAAATATTTTTGAGCAAGTCTTCAAAAGTCTTCAAAATCTTGTATTTTACATTAACTGTCCGTCTCAATTTGGACCAACCTCATCTGTAGGCATAACACAGACTTAGAGGTACTCTTAACAGGTTTGGTTTAAATGAGGCAGAATAGAAAATGAAGCTGATGGACAGAATGAGATTTCTGAGGGCCTTGATTTTAATAATCAATAGTGAATTATTAGGACAAAAGGAGAAAATAGAATAAGGGGAAGATGGAGTCAAAATAGCTAGCATAGAAAATAATCTTAACTGCTGTATACAGAGGGACATGAAGTCTTAGTCATTTATTCAGTGCAATAGTCTATATTAAGATGGTAGATGATAGTGGTTTTCATTCTAATAATAACTATAGTATTTATTTTTTTATTTTTTTTATACATTTATTTTTATTTATTTATTTATTTTTGGCTATGTTAGGTCTTTGTTGCTGTGCGTGGGCTTTCTCTAGTTGTGGCGAGTGGGGCCTACTCCTCTTTGCGGTGCATGGGCTTCTCATTGCAGTGGTTTCTCTTGTTGCAGAGCACAGTCTCTAGGCGTGCAGGCTTCAGTAGTGGTGCACGGGCTTAGTTGCTCTGCGGCATGTGGGATCTTCCTGGACCAGGGCCCGAACCCGTATCCCCTTCATTGGCAGGTGGATTCTTAACCTCTGCGTCACCAGGGAAGCCCACTAGTATTTATTTAAAGCACTGTCAGGCACTGTTCTAAGTACTTTGAATGTATTGTATTGACTCATTTATTGTGTGACTTTAAGTAAGTTAATCATCTTCACTTTATTGGGTCTCTGTTGTTTCCCTATATAAAAAATTCGAAGCTGTACTAGATAATTTCTAAGCTGCTTCTTAATATGGAAAGTCTGTGTTTTGGGGTACATTGATGAGGAAATTAGAGTTTCTGTTCTCAGGGAATTTATAATCAAATAAAATAGGTGAGGTGTACCCACTTCATTAAAATGCATAGAGACAATAATTAGGGCCTTAAGAGAACTATAAAATGCTGTGAGAATTTAAAACTATTTACTTGACTATAATAAATTCACAATAAATGTTTGAATTAGATTGAATTGAATAGTGACAGTTGGTGAATGAAGAGAAGTTTTGTGTATGGGATGGCAGTTAATGTAAGCCTTGGGAGGTAGAAGTAGATGAGGAGGAGATGGCATGGAGTAGAAATGAGCAGTAACCCAGATAATGGAAGAATGCGAGGCAAGAAAGTAATGTGTGCGTTCAGAAAACAATAACAAATATACTTTGTATTTTTAGGAGGTGTCAAGTAATATTGCTATATGATAAGTTGGATTCAAATCTTAGAGCATCTTCAATAGCCTACTAAGGGTATGGTTGATCACTGACAATGAAATATGGCAGGAACTGGAGAGACTGTGCTGTGTATTTTTTAGAAACCCTACATCTTATGCCTATACCTTGTGTCGGTCCTGAGAATAGTTAAGTGCAGTTTTATATTTAAAAAATATTTCATTGGGCTAGAAACTTACAGTTCACTTGCTTAGAAGGTTTGTCATATTTCTTTTGATGAGGGTGTATATGGGCTGCGACTTAGGGTGATACAGGTCAGATTTGTGCTTTTTTTGGTATTTTTTTTTGTCCTCTAGTATTGTGCTTTATTTCTGCTGAGTCTTAATCCTTTGTGATTAAATGATGCTGAATAAGTTTATGTCAGCATTCTACATAAAGTGGGAGCCTGAGGCTTACTGTGTAAAACTATTAGTGTCTGTCCCAAGAGCCAGTACATAGAGCACAAATAACCAAGTGGAAAATCATAGATTTCTCAGAGAGATGGAAGTTATAAAGGCATTTCATTTAACTCTGTAAATACTAGAATCTCTCTTTTTTTTCTTAACTTGTGCGTATTTTTATTAGCTTAGCAGACTAGTGTTTTTATGTAATGTTTGGTAAGTTATTTTAGTACAGTAGTTCAGGGAATTCATGAAGCAGTCACGTTCATCTGTCTAATTTCTTTCAGGTAACTTGCCCAGGAGTGGTGCTGAAAGACAAGGAGGACATCTATCTTAGCATCTGTGTGTTTGGCCAATACAAAAAGACACAGTGTGTCCCAGCCAGTTTTCCACTGGTCTTCAATGCCAGAATGGTGTTTGAAAAGGTGAGTTCAAATATCCAATCAAATGTTAACCAATAAAAAATCAAAGTGGTTCCAAATTTTGAATAACACATATTACTGTTGTTGACTATGCACTTTGATTTAATTCAGAAGGAGATTTGTAACTTAAATCTGGAAGATTGAAAATAAATATGCATTATATTACACATTGAATCAGTTGCCTCTTTTTCGTGATGGATCAGTTTACTTCTAAAATTGTCTTAGTGGTCTTCATGTAAAATATAGCACCTTGAATTCTAAGTAATCATTTTCATAGAAGAGATGGGGGAGATATTAATAGGTAAGAATAGGTCATATTTTGCTTATGACTGTCATGTGGTGCTTCTTTCTATAAGTCTCTTTTCTTTTTTCCCCCCTGAATCTGGTGCTTTGGGGTAATTATTACCAATTGTATTTCTCACTTTTTCCTTTCCTTCTCTCCTTGTCTACTTCCCTCTTTCCTTCCTTCCTTCCCTCCTTTCTTCCTTTCCTCTTTCCCTCCTTCCTTCCTTTTTCTCCATCCTCTTCTCCACAGATAATTACTGAGTACCTGCTCTGTTCCATGCACTGTTCTAGGCACTGGGTAAAAAAAACAAACATGCTCCCCTCTTGGAGCTTTCATTGTAATAGGTGAAACAGACAATAATCAAGTAAGTAGTAAGTGTCATGAAGAGAATAAAGGGAGGGTAAGGGGACAGAAGGATTAGGGGGATTCTTTATTTTAAAGGGTGGTCAGAGACGGCAATAACATTGAAACTGAGCCTGAATTATGAGACAATATCAGTTATTTAAAGGTTTAGGGTAAAAGCATTCTAAGCAGAGGAACAGAAAGTATAAAGGTGTCTTGTTGGTAATAAGCTTGATGAGCTGGAGGAACACCAAGGAGGCAAGTATGACCGTGGTAACAAAGGGAGGACTGCCAGCAGATCAAATTGGAGAGGGAGGCAGAGCCAGATGTAATTTTTGTTTGTTGGTAAAATCTTGTGTAGTGATCATGGGAAGCAGAGAGGAAGTGACAGTTCTCAATAATGTCAGAAGTTTCTTTGGTTGGGAAAGGAATATTTTGGGAATGAGAAGGAAAACACAAAAGCTATTTCATATATGTCTTCCTTTTACGTTCTCTTCTCTATCCTGCTTCCCTCTGCCTTCTCTCACTGTAGGTGTTCCCTGAAGCAGTAGACCCTGGAGATGTGGTTGCACAGCTTGAATGTAAGTTTTTAACTTTTAATTTCTGATTCTAAGAGATTTTAGAATCATGCTCTTTAATCTTGAGTTAGATAAAAGTCAAAAAGGGTCAAACAAGAACTTAAAAAATCTTGAGGTGAGAAGTTTTTTACACTTTTTAGAATTTTGGAATATACCTGGAAATAATAAAAACTACGTGTGCTGCAGAGAGATGGGGGATTTTTCCTTTTTCTGTGTTTGATCTGTGAATAACAAAAAGACTTATCTGAACTATTTATTGATTAAAATGATATGAGCTGTTAATGATGTAAAAACTGAGATTCATGTTAGGTGGGACTTTGCCCTGCAAACAAAAATATGTCTTTAATCTCACTGTATTGCAAATCAAGAGAGTAAATAATAGAAGATTGAAGTAATAGTAGCTTAAAATATATATGCTTTTGCATTTTGTATTATATGCAATATGTTAATAAATTATTTGAAAGTGATGTATTCAAGGCTGTGGTTAACAGTAAATTCTTCAAAGTACTAGGGATCAACTATAAAAAGATCCAGTTTTTTGTGAGAGCAGCAATGCAAAGGTATACGTTTGGGAATACGTTATTTGAGCTCTGAGTATGAAATGAAAAGCTCTGTTATTTATCCTTGTAATCAGAAAGGGATTAGGGATTACCATAGTGGTCTAATATATAATTGTGGCTCAAAACGCCAACAATATTGAGCATCATCAATGTCAACTGTCCCTTCCATACCTTTTGCACCCCGTTGGGACTCTAGCAATATAGAAACATGCAGCCTGGAACCATGCTAGATAGAATCTGGGCATATGGGTAGAAATAGGGCTGGCTCATTGTTTTACCTTCAGGGAGTTAATAGTTTAAAGAACTCTTTATGGCTAATGTCAATATCGTATTTATTTTTTATAGCTGTTCTTGCACTTGGTATTCTGTCTTCCACTATGGCAGACTAGTGAGGTGGCAACTTGGTGCCAGTGCGTAATGACTTTTAATTTTCTTGAACATCTTGTTCAGTATCTGGGAAATTGCGTATCTTAGGAAATATGAAGATAATTATTTCCCTTATCATTCTGAAATTCTTTTGTTAAAAAACATAATTTTTCCTATGTTATTTGAAAGTTAGGGTCTCTAAGAGTACTTGGAGGTTATTATTAGGTGGAATCTTTCTTGTCTTGATTTCCCTGATTCAGTTTTTCTCTTAGGTTTCCTCCTTCATCACCGACAGTCCACTTCTTGGTATCTTTCTCAAATTCCTCTGGCTTCACTTCTCTGATCTCTTTTGACTTAGTTTCTACTCTCTCCTTATATGATATTCTCCAAAGACTTGGCTTCATGTTTTACCTATCTTCTGATGGCTTCCACAGCAGTCTTTATCCCTGATCTCTCTTGTAAGCTTTGGCCCCTTTTCTTTTACTTTTAATTTCCTCTCAGCTTTGCAGTTTTTTGTTGTCCCCTAACCTTATTAATATGAAAAATTAAAACTATACTAAAAGTGGAAAAGATGGAATGATGAAGTCTCATATACCTGTCAGCTTCAACAGTTTTTTTGACATTTTGCCCATTGTATTATATGTTTACCCTGCCACTTAAAAAAATGTTGGAATATTTAAAAGCAAATTCTATACATACATTATTTCACTGCAAATATTCTGGCATGACCTCTAATTGATAAAGGCTTTTTTGAAAAAAATATGACCACTATATTGGTATCATACCTAACAAAATTAATATTAATTCCTTAATAACATCGAATACTTAGTCATTATGCAGGTTTCTCCAATTGCCACCACAATGTCTTTATACAGTTTGTTTGTTAAAAATCAGGATCCCTGGGCTTCCCTGGTGGCGCAGTGGTTGAGAGTCCGCCTGCCGATGCAGGGGACACGGGTTAGTGCCCCGATCCGGGAAGATCCCACGTGCCGTGGAGCGACTGGGCCCGTGAGCCATGGCCGCTGAGCCTGCGCGTCCGGAGCCTGTGCTCCGCAACGGGAGAGGCCGCAGCGGTGAGAGGCCTGCGTACCGCAAAAAAAAAAAAAAAAAATCAGGATCCCATCAAGGCGTGGTTCACATATGTATGTGGCTGTTCAGCTCTTCAGTTTATTTTTTTCTGTAGTAGTGTCCCTCACTTTTTTTTTTCCTAATGCCGTGAATTTGTTAGAAAAATCAGGTCCTTTAGAATGTCCTACAGTTTGGATTTGGCTGCTGCTTCTTCAAAGTGTTGTTTAGCTTATTCATCACTTATGTTATGTAAACTGAAAACTAGACCTAAAGGTTTGGTTCGATTCAGGCTTATTTTGTTTTTTTGGCAAGAATCCTTCATAATTGGTGCTCTGTACTTATTATTGCATCATATCAAGTGGCATATAATGTCTGATTGTCTTAAGTTTAGTGATATTAAGATTTATCTTTTGCCTCCAGGCAGCATCAGCCTGATTCCTCCATGATAAACCTCCTCTACCGCCTTTCATCGAACAGCTTCAGCATTCCTTGAGACCTCTCTTTTCATTAGGGGTTACCAAATGTGATTTTTCTAATACTGTTAATTTTTTCTGTATGTGTTAGCTGGAATTCTTCTCTAACAGATATTTTCCTTATCAGCAATGTGATGACCCTGAAATACTGTTCTTGTAGGAAAGGTAGTGTCATCTTTCCTTTCCTTACTTTAATAGCTTTAGTGAGGTATAACTTACATATCACAAAATTTACCCATTGTAACTGTAGTTAAGTGATTTCTAGAAAATATATATAGTTGTGAGCCGTCATCACAATCCAATTTAGCATGTTTCCATCACCCCAAAAGTTCTGACGCCTGCTTGTACTCAGTCTCTATGCCCACTTCCAGTCCCCACAACCACTGATCTATTTTCTATCTTTGTATATTTTTCTTTTCTAGAAATTTTATATAAGTGGGTTCTTATAACATTTAGTCCTTTGTGCCTGGCTTCTTTTACTTGGAATAATGTTTTTGAGGTTTGTTCATGTTGTTCTACATATTAGTAGTTCATTCCTTTTTATTTATGAATAATATTCATCTTGTATGGAATTTTTTTTCCCCTTCCATTCACCATTTGATGAACATTTGGATTGATTCAAGTTTTTGGCTATTATGAGCAATGTTGCTGTGAGTATATGGATACATGCTGGGTTGTATCCTAAGTATATGTTTAACTTTTTAAGAAACTGTCAGCCTGTTTTCTAAAGTTACTGTACCATTTTACATTAACACCAGCAACATATGAAGATTTTCCATATCATCCCCAAGACTTGATATTGTTAGTCTTTTTGGAATATATAGATGTGTAGTGGTATCTCAATGTATTTTTTTGCTTGTTTGTTTGGTTTCGGTTTTGGTTTTGTTTTGCGGTACGCGGGCCTCTCACTGTTGTGGCCTCTCCCGTTGGCGGAGCACAGGCTCCGGGCGCACAGGCTCAGTGGCCATGGCTCACGGGCCCAGCCCCTCCGCGGCATGCGGGATCCTCCCGGACCGGGGCACGAACCCGTGTACCCTGCATCGGCAGGCGGACTCCCAACCACTGCGCCACCAGGGAAGCCCTCTCCATGTATTTTTAATTTGCCTTTTAATACTAATAATGTTGAGCATCTTTCCAAGTGCAGATGAGCTATTCATGTAGCTTTTTCTTATAAAATGCTTGTGCAAATATTTTGCCCATTTTTGAACTGGGTAGTTTGGCTTCTTACTGAATTGTAAGGTTTTTTTTGTTTTTAAAAATATTCTAAATATAAGTTCTTCATCAGATATATGATTAGTAAATATTTTCTTCCAGTCTGTGGCTTATTTTTTTCATTCTTTTAATGGGGTGTTCTGAAGAACAAAAGTTATAAAGTCCAGGTTATCAATTTTGTTCTTTTATGTATCATGTTTTTGATGAAGTCTTTGCCTTACCCAAGGTCACAAAAATTTTCTCTTTTCTTCTACAAATTTTATAGTTTTATCCCTTAAATTTAGGCCAATGGTCCACTTTGAGTTAATTTTTGTGTATGTTGAGAGGTAAGGATCTATTTTTTCTTTGGTAGATGGTACAAATGCTCAAGGAGATTCAAAGACCCCCTTAATTGGGCAGTCTGATAAATGGTCAGATACTTGAGTAACCTCAGATAAAATGCTTAGAACAGTCCCTTGCACACAGTAAACACTTAAAATGTCCCTTGTTTATTTTTATTCGTGGTGTGTTATTATTATTACTCTTATTATTGGGGAACTGCCAAGTTCCATTCATACCATATCTGCACCCCAGAATCACCAAGCTTCTAGGGAAATAAATATTTATGATATATAAATATAAAGTGATATTAAGGGCCAATGACATTAAAAGCCATATAGGGCTATTTTACATTCATAGGGAAGGCATTCTCTTTAGGGAAATGGTTTTAATCCTGGAATCTACCAGACTAAAATTAATTATGACTAAAGCCATTTCCTGGGAACCATTTTTAGGCAAGAAAGAGAATGAAAAGTTTTCTACTTTATAGACTACTCTATTGAAACTGGAGTTTCTTCCTTTCTCACTGAAGCTTTGTAGATTTTCTTCTACAGGCACACACACACACACACACACACACACAAACATACTGTCACACGTACACAGTACACTCGACCCTTGAACAAGGTGGGTTTGAGCTGTGCAGGTCCACTTATACATGGATTTTTTTCAGTAGTAAATACTACAGTACATGATCTGTGGTTGGTTGAACCTGTGGATGCTGAACTGCAGATTCGGAGGAACCATTTATATGGAGGAACTGATATGGAGGGCCGACTATAATCTATGTGCGGATTTCAACTGCAGGAGGATGGTCACCCCTAGCTTCTGCATTGTTCAGGGGTCAGCTACATACGGCCACAAATACACTGCCTGAAAAGCTCTTCCTACAGATACGGATTTGCCTGCTCCCTCTCTCCAAGTCACTCCTCAAATTTATCATAACGAGAGATCTTTTCTCACCAAAGTATTTAAAAATAGCTCCCCCTTTTGGTCAATATCTCAATCTCTATCCCATTATCTTTAAGGTTATTATATCTTCTACACCAGAATACTTTGAGAGTAAAAGAGTGTGTTTTTAGTATTTCCACCAAGACAACAGCTGTGAAAAGGGTACTGCTCAGGGCAAATAGGGATGAATGGTTCTCCTGTTTTTCTTCCTAGCACTGATATATTATTTATTTTTTTATTTTCTCTCTCATTAGAGTGATAATTTCATAAGAGCATTGACTTTTCCTTTTTTGTAGCTGTTGTGTGCATATGACAATACTTGACACATACTAGGTATCTGATGTTCAAGGAGTTAAATAAAATCTCATAAATGCATCGTATAACTGCCTCTCATTACTGTTTTCATGAGTGTTGGAACTGTCCTACCGAGAGATACCTGTTTGTAGTATACAATCCTTTGATTAGGAGATGTATTTTGTATTTGAAAATTTGTAATATAATAATAGCTGCTCTGGCTTCATTCTCATTTGGATAAAGAGAAGATGCGATCTTTATTTATATTGCAGTAGATTACTAGCTGTCCCTATTGTTTTCTCTCGCCTGTAGGGAAAAGTAGCAGTTTCATTATAGCCTCTGCTTTTCAGCTTCTGGAAATTAGTGCTTACCTGGTGTCTGGGGTATTCAGAATGCTTTCAGGTGAAGATTTGAAGGCTGAGAATAAATCCTTCAGTGTCTATAAATGAGAGAGTCCCTGCCTCAGTGGTCAGGAGAGCTTGTAGGACTCAGGATTCATATTTTAAATCCATGATGGCAGATGCATTCCCAGCAGTTCGCCCTTGCAGTTAGGGCAGGTAAATAGGCATTTATTGGAAATTGTTATAGCAATTACTCTTGCTGGTACAGAGTGTTAATGGCATTCTGGCACTCTCTCTCAAGGTGTTTATGGTAGCTTTTGATTTGCTCCATGGGACTAAGATTTCTGGAGTACTGGAGTACATTTACTTTGTAACTTGGGTTGAAAGTACATGTGAAAATGACAATTTTTACAGAAGGAGGGAAATTGTCATTAGTTATAAGAAAGAGCAACTGTAAAATGGAATTAATTATACTATATGTTCCAGGAGATGTAATTTACATGAACCTATTATTTGGTTTCCAGGAACATTAGTTCTCTAAAAACTTTTCCATTAATAATTTAAGGTCTTTTCTTCTTGAAGTATTTTTGCCAAAATATATATTTTTAAATATAAAAGAGTAGAACACTGTTTATAGAAACTAGGAAATAGTTTTCTCTTTAGAAGTTAATCTATGTTCTTGTGATAAAATATAAACTAATTAAACCCAAGCAATTACTTTTCAGGCCACTTCTTTACAGTTGAGGAGTTTCAATAACAATTCTACCTGTATTGTTTATTTCATTACTTCACTTTGGCAGTGATTCATTGTGTCAATGGTAGGTTCAGAAGGTATATAGTATATTGACACAAATCTTAAATTTGTTTTCTATTTAAACCCTTTGTTTTTAAACTTTATACTCTTCTTGAGATCACTGATACTTCTGAGACCACTGATACCTTTAGCAAACTTATTGGAATTAAAAACTATATTTGGAAATATATTTTGTTAACAGCTGTGTTTATTTTTCTTCACTGTAATTTGTTCACAGAAATAATACCTGGCAATACTAAACACCCATGTAATATTTTGATTGACGTTTTATTGGCTGTATTCTGCTTGTGTTTGGCCCCTTCCAGAATGATTCTGGCTAGTGTGGGGTACTTTTGTTTTACTTATATCCCTTATAAAAGGGCTATTCCCTTCTTTGGCTTTATTTTTAACCTTTTACTTTCCTTTATGAAATGGTTTTTGTTTTTAATATTTATTTATTTGAAAAGAAAGTGGAACTTTTTCTTCTGTCCAATTTACAAGTACTGAATTTGCAGTGTCAAAGCAAGGCAAGTTCTTCAGACTGGAAAGGGTAAGCACATTGTGCACATGGTGTTAGAACTTTTCACCCAGAGAACTACCAGGCAATTAATTTTATTATTCTGTAGGACTTGCTGTCAGGCAAGGTGCATACATACATACATATGCATATATGTAAATATTAATGTCTTACCTTAAGTCTGGTTTTTAATTATATTGAAATTATATTTTTAATTGGTTATAGAATTATTTTAATTTTCTTCATAGCAGAGTTACATATAGTCTACAGAGCTGATTGCAAACAGCAGTCCTGTAACATCCCTATCCTCCATCATTTCCTACTCCCCTAACGACTGCTTTTCTTTTTTTTTAAATTGTTTTTCTTTGTATTCACCTCCATTGTCTCCAACATGCTTATACTGCATTTGAAACGTTTGATTTTTAAATATTGGACATTATTTCTCCTTTCCCTTATGAAAAATGAGGATTTAAATAGTTTTCATATGTTCTCTCTTTGCTCTCAAAATATATACATGCCCATTTTCTGTCTTTCTCTTCTCTTAATACAGTTATATCATAATTTTAGATTATATTGTTAAGATCATGTAAAAAGTATTATGGCTGAACCATGTGGTATATATACTATCATACTTTTTCTGCAAGGATTTTGTTTTCACTTGAACTAATAATTACTTTCCTTTGCTTAGTTTTATAGTTTTAGTTTTTTTGTTTTGCTTAACTTAACCCCAATTCTCCCTCAGGTATTCACATTATTTTCTCACAGTTTAATGTTCTTTCACTTATGAATCATTTTTGTTTTTTTGCCTAGAGGCCTAAAACTTTTTAATTTATTTTTAAAGTGTAATAATGTTACTAGAATATGTCCTGAAGTTGCTTTTTATGGCTTGGTACTCTTAGGTACAGTGCATTCTCCTTCATTTGTAGTTTGTAATCTTTTTTCATTTCTGTAAAGTTTCATGAACTATATATACCGTTTAATATTTATTTTCTTTCTTTGCCTTAGTGTTTTTCATCAGGGGCTATGTTGGATATTTTTTGCATGTTTAGTATTTGTTATTTTTACTCGTATTTTAAAATCTTTTTGTTTCTTTTTGATTAAAACAACTTTTTGTTCTTTTATTTCTTTTAAGATACTGTCTGTTGCGATTATTTGCTTTAGTTTAATCTTCGTTTCTGAAACAACTTCCTTCTCTATTTCTGCTTCTTTCCTAAGTTATTACCATCTTTCTTCTGTGTTTTTCTAAATTTGATTTATGTAGTTGCTTAATATCTTATATTACTTCCTTAATTTTCAAGTAGTAGATTATAGTTTTTATTTATTTTGAAAGCATGTCTTTTGGATGCTTTCACTGTAGGAACTTTTTTCTTTTGCTCACTATTATTATCTTTTAAACAAGAACTTGGTATGTGTTTGACTGTGATCCTTTTCTTTGCTCATTCTTAATTTAGATTTTTTCCCGTGAATTCTTAGAAGGAAGCGTGATTTAGGATAATTTTTTATAGCTTCACCAAGCTCCCTTATATAGTGTTCAAAGTATGGTGGCTTGCTTTCTGGAATTTTCTGCCTTTGTTCCATTCCACTTTTGATAGTTTTTTTCTGCTATTGTTTCTTTTTCTGCGTTTTCTCTTTCTACATTTTTATCCTGTTTATTTTGTATTCTGTTCTCTACCGTTTTTCCTGGTTTCTTGTGCTCCATCCTGTCCAGGAGCCCTGGGTGTTCAGTTTCTGTAGTTCTTACAGGCTACCAGACTACTTTACCACCTTTGGACCTTACTGTACTCTTTTGAACTCACCTGCTATTGGAATGGACAAACACCCTTCCAATTTCAACTGCTTTTCTCAGATTGATCTACTTCTTCCTACTGAGTACCAGTTGGGTATTTAGAGTAACTCTTCCCAGGCCCTTTATACTCCCTTGCTTTCTTCTGCTTCTCCTGCGTAGATAGATGCTGATACCTCACAGGTTTTGTGGTTGCTGGTGGTTTGTCATCATCTGCTTTATCTTAGGGTTTGTGGAGATATCTTGTCATCTTATTTTATTGTAAATGTCTGTAGTTTTCTGCTGTGCAATTGCTGCATATGTTTTTATGGAAGGGAGGTTTGGAGAGACTTGAAAATTCTAGTCTTCGCTTTTATTTTGTGTTTTTGCTTCTGCCTTTCATATTTCATCAAATTATTGGCCATCTATTCATATTTAAGAATAGAAGACTGAAATGCTTTTGGAAGTTATGTGCCAGAGGTGCCTGGTACCACTAATTGCTAAGTCTGTTGGGGTTCCTCCTGGATGCAGATTGTCAATGTGTACTTTATTGTAGGTGATTTCTCTGGGTCATTTTATTGGAAATTTTGTCACTATCTTTTTGTATCTTTTCTCTTCAGCTGGTCATATTCAGTAAAAGAATCATTCACATATTTCTTCTAGAGGCTATATACTTGGCGACCTGTTTATAGAACCTTGTAGTGGAAGAAGCTGTAGTAAAATCTCATTGTATAGCCCAGACTCTTAATCTACCTGTTTTCATATAGTATTACCCCTGCTGTCAGTTGTACCTGCTGTTTCCATTCCAGTGAAGACAACTACTACTACTATTACTTCTCCTCCTCTTTCTCTTCCTCCTAACCCTCTTCTTCCCTCTCCTTCTTCTTCTCCTTTCCCTAATAAACTTCCATTCCCCCCCTCCCTCCCGCCTCTGCTCCAACTCTCTAGAGAATAACTTCCAGTCACCTGCCTGGGAATGGGGAAGGGCAGTTTCCTAGTGGTGTAAATCGGAAGAAGGATCTGGGGTTTGACTGCTTCTTCAACTTTCAGTTATTACTCGGGTTTTTAACCCCACTGATTCTGTCATTTCCAGAGGTACCTAGCACCACCAATTGCTACGTCTCTTAGGAGTTCGTTAGTATAAAATGGTTTGCTTCTAAGCTTTCCTCTCTATTGGCTTAAGATTCTTTCTCCAGGCTGTTAACTCAGTTACCATTTTTGTTCAAACTGTTTTCTCTTTAGTTTTGTCATTGTGAGTTGGTATGTGTGTGTGTTTAATCCTTTTATTCTTTTAGTGAGGGTTCAGAAGGGAACAAAAGCTAATGCATACATTTAACCTACTATCTCTAACTGGAAGCATTCATTTGTAGCTCACTGAAATATTACAGTGTGAATACCTGTGTAACTACAACCTAGGTCAAGAATTAGAACATTGCCAGAACTTCAGAAAGCCTTCCTTATACCACCTCCTAATCTCTATTTCCTCTGTGTTCCACAAAGGAATTTCCATTTTAACGTCTAATATTGTCATTTAGTTTTGCCTGTTTTTGAACACTGAATAAATGGAATTGTAATGTGCAAATTCTTTTGTCCCTGGCTTCTTTTGCTTAGCATTTTGCTGAGAAACTGATTTGTGTTTTGATAACTAATTCATTTATCTTTATTGCTATATAGTATCTTCATTATGTGACTCTACTCCAATTCATTTATTCTGTTATTTACAGATATTAAGGGGCATTTAGGTTATTTCTAGTTTTTGCTGTTATGAATAAAGTTGCTGTGAACATTCTTGATTACATGCCTTGATGTTCATGAGCATGCACACCTATTTGGAATATATATAGAAGTGGAATTGCTGAGTCTTAGGGTCAGTATGAGTAGACAATGCCAAACAGTTTTCCAGTGTTTCTCTATCAGTATACACGCTGCCATTGATGAAAGTTCTGTTCTCCACAGAACCCCTAGAACAGAACCTCTAGTTCTGTTCTCTCTTGCCAACTCCTGGCATTGCCAGACTTTTCCATTTTAGTCATTATGGTGAGTGAACAGTGGTTTCATTTTGCATTTCCGTGACAATAAATGACATCATCGTTTTTGGACATCTTTTTGTATTTGTGTGTGAAATGCTTGTCTTTTGCTCATTTCTCCTTTTGGTTGTTTATTATTTTCTTACTAATTTGTAGGACTTCTCTATATTTTCTAGTTAATAAGCTTTATGTCAGTTATATGTGTTGCAAGTAGCTTCTCACTCTGTGGCTTGCATTTATAATCCATTAGTGATTCTTGTTCTTTTGGTGAACAAGTTTATTTTTAATATAGTCTGACTTAATAATGTAGTTTGATTTATTAATCTTTTCCTTTATGTTTAGTGCTTTTCTTGGGTCATGTTAAAGAATTTTTTTCCCTACCCCAAGTTATGAAGATATTCTATATAATTTTCTAGAAACCTTATTTCTTTACCATATACATTCAGATTTACAGTCCCCTTGGCTCTTATTTTTATATATGGTATGAAGAAGGGGTAACATTTTATTTTTATTTTATGTATATCTAATTGAGCAATACCATTTGGTGAAGAAACTTTTATTCCCATTGCTCTGTAATGTTTACTTTATCACAAATTAAGTGCCTACATACGTGGATTTTTTAAAATAGATCTTCTATTTTGTTTCATGGTCCTTGCATAAATATTATGCTTTCTTAATTACTGGAGCTTCAGTTTTGGTATCTGGTAGTTTAAACCCTCCAGGTTTATTCTTTTTTTTTTCACTTTTACTTATTTATTATTTGTTAATTGAAGTATAATTGATTTACATTGGTGTGCCAGTTCTGCTGTACAGCAGAGGGACTCAGTTCTACACATATATACATTCTTTTTTAAAATATTCTTTTCCATTGTGGTTTAACCCAAGATTTTGAATATAGTTCCCCGTGCTATACGTTAGGACTTTGTTGTTTATCCCAGGTTTATTCTTTTTGAAGATTTTCTTAGCTGTTCTTAGTGTCTAAAGTATACTAATTTTAATCCTTAGTGTACCCTTCAATGATTATTCACATTTGTGTACATCCATAAGCACCATTCATCAAGATAGAGAACATTTCCAGCATCCAAAAAGGTCTCCTTGTGCCTCTACCAGTCACACTCCCCTCAAGATAATCACTATTCTGACTTTTGTCAGCATTGATTACTTTTGTCTGGTTTTGGAATTCATATAAATTAAATCATAAATATGTATTCCTTTGAATATGGCTTTTTTTCACTCAGTCAAATGTCTGTGAGAGTCACCTATGTTGTTGTATTTCAGTAGTTCATTCTTTTTTATTGCTCTTTAGTATTCCATTATGTCAATGTACTGTAATTTATTCATTTCTTGTTAATGAGGATGATTTTTAGTCTTGGCTTATTATGAATATTCTTATAAATATCTTTTGGTAAACATTTATACTAGTTCTCTTGGAGTGGAATTTCTGAGTCATAGAATAGGTGTATACTTAGCTTTTGTTGATACTGCTGAACAGTTCCCTAAAAATAATTGTACAATTCCTTTTGAGTACTGAACATTGTATGTGAAAAATTATAGAAGTAATTGGAGGCATAACATCATGCTGTCGTTCTCCAGATAGACTTTATGTTTGACTTTTATTTCCCTTCTGTAGGCTGCTAGTGATACTCAGAATCCTCAATCATGTCAATCTAATGTCAGAGATTAAGATGATTTGACGCTGGGTTTCAATCCGTGTACAACACCAGGGTATTTCCAGTTCATCCTTATTCCTATGATGTTGTCTTTTACAGGCTCTATCCAAACTGTGGAGAATTTATGAAGACCTGTCCTTCTTGGTATAGCCCCTGTAGTGATATTTTGCTTCTAGGTCTGTGAGACCATCAAAATCTCAGCTAAGTTTATCCATCCTTCATTTGCCATTTCTGGAATTAGCAGATGCCCTTGGGGAGAAAGCAGCTCCAATGTTTGGCCCATCTCCCTGGCTTTTCTTCTCCTAGAACTTGGCCCTGTAATTCTTCACTGCCGTATTATCTTCTCTGTGCCTTCAAGTGGATTTTAAAAAATAACTTGACCTGATTTTCTTAGTCTTCCTATTAAGATGATTGGTCTGCTTTATGTAAATTGCCATTATTCTGAGGCAGAAATCTGTTCCCCTTTAATATCCTTTCTACCCTCAACCTGTCTCTGTACTCTCCCATTTGTCCCCCCCCCCATTATATCTGTTTAATTTTTCTAAGTATCTGTATTCGGGCTAGTAGTGCATAGTTAATTATTACAGCTTTATATAATCCATGTTCTTTTCATTTAATAAACACACACTTATATTCCTACATGTTTATTTTTCTAGATGAACTTAAAATCATTTTTTAAGGTCTAAGATAAACCTCTTTGAATTTTAATTTTAATTATATTTTGGGAGAATTGGCATTTTTACATTATTCATTCTTCCCATGTAGATAGGTGATGTATACTGATTTACTAAAGTTATGCTTTCTTTCAACATATTACCAAGGTTTTGGGGTATGTGTGTGAGTGTGTGTGTGTGTGTGTGTGTGTGTGTGTGTCTGTGTATACGTATACTTGCCATACAGTTCTTATTATGTTTATTTCTAGCTGTTATATATTTTGTGGCTTTAGAGAATAAGGTTCTTCACCTAATTTTCCTTTTTTCCCTTTGTTTATGGTTGATACACAAGAAAGTGATAAAAATATTTATTGTGTATCCAGTCATTTTGCTGAACCTTCATATTGAAGACTGCTAATGTCTTTTCAGTGTATTTCAAATATTTATCCATGATTAGTTTAAATATTAAAAAATATTGTTAATTTGTCTTTCAGTCAGAGCATGTAGCCTATAATATTACTGCTTCTTGGAATTTATTGACGTTTTCCCTGAGCATCTGGGATAGGAATCAAATATAATCATGACATGGTTGCTTAGAAAGGTATATCCTTTTTGTGTTGGTAAAAACATTTGAAACTTTCTATATCTTACTTTAACTTATTTATTTCATTATGTCAGATATTACATCAAAGCTGACATACCGGAGATTCTTAATAAATGTCCATTCCCGGGTCAGTGCTACAACTTGCCTTCCTGGCTTTTTATACTAGGTTAATTTGGTATTGCTGATGGGCTTTCATAACCTTCAGATTGATGCTAACACAAGTTATTTCTCAGTGCTACCTTTCAGTCCTTTACTTCTTGGAGAACTTCCTTTTTAATTTATCTTGTAGATATTTTAAACATATTCATTTCTCTCATTAGATGTCTCTGTTTAAACTCCAGCCTTCTTAAGATGAACAGATGACTGCTTCCTACTTCACTGACTAAAACTGAGGCCATGTTAGTGAATCACTTCAGTTTATTCCTCCCTTGTCCTAAAAGTCATCTACATTGTTTCTCATTCTTATCCCCTTTCTCCTGGTCCTGGAGGATGAGGTTTCTGCCTTCTGCTCAAGATTATTCTACTTGTCCCTCTTATTCATCTCCTCGTGCCATCTCTAGTATCTTGATCATTAGATTTTTTTTCCCTCTGTGTTTGCAATGTCTCTCTTGCTGACCCTCACACTGTATAAATATGTTGTATGTTTACATCTTTAAAAGATATTTCCTGTCTTCATCCTTACCCTCATTTAGCTACTATCCTATATCTTTATTCTACTCCTCATTCAAAATATAACTTCCTTACCTGACTGTATATTTTGTAAATTACTGCTTTCTAGTTCTAGTAGAATTGTTAATGAAAACAGTGCAGGCTGAGCTCAGATCTCAGTTCAGGAATTTATGTTTGGTAACCTTAACCGTTAGTCTCTATTTCTTATCTGTAAAATGGAAATAATGGCTTGCTTGTTAGGGTTGTTTTAGGGATTTGTTTGAAGCTCATAGGAATACCATTTAGAGAACATCTTCTGACACACAGAAGATGTTCTCTAAATGGTAGTAAATACTATTATTTTGACTACCCATATCCTTTTTTAAAAAATGTAGTTTTCTACTTTGTAATAATGTTTTTCAAATAGTTGAGATTACAGAATAAGTGACGTCAGAAAAAATATAGTGTTAGTATGTTTATCCTGTTTGTTTAATTTGTTTGATTTCTAATAAAATTTTATGTTTAGATATTTTCTAAAGGATAGGGTTTTACTTTGTGGTCAGATATTATAATTATTGTAAGTGCAATAGACCAGGTTTCTTAAATGCCAGTCTCTTATTTCAGTATCATCTTTAGCATTAGTTCTTTTCTGTTCTTCCATTTATTGATAATAGGATGAGAAACAGCATGATGTATTCATGGAATATGCTGTGTGATTCAAGGGGTGATAGAAAAGTCTTCCAAAACAAAAGTTGCTTATCCACTGGCTTATGATAAAATTTGTTTTTTTAAACTTTTTGATTGCCTGCGCAGATTCAGTCACTGTGAGAGAATATAGGGGATTCAGAAGTGAATAAACTATAGGCCGTTTGTTCAAATGAGTATCCATCTTAATAAAATAAGGATCAGACATGTAAATAAATAATCAGAGTCCTTGTATATGTGGACTGGATTTGAGGAGGTCAGAGAACTGTTGGATACAACATTCACATGGGTGGATGTTGTTCAAAATTATGGCAAGTCTTAGGTTTGAGAGGAAGATAAGCCTGTTTTATCTTCGGTGAAAAAGTGGTAGGGACCTTGAAGTTAAGAGATTGTAGTGAGAAGGAGGATGAGCAGTTGACAACATCAAATGCCATGAGACTAAAAGGAGAGGATTAACTTCTTGTTAAGAGCCTAGTGCTTCTACTATCCTCTTTTTAAAACTTTCATTGTTGTTTTTTAAAGAAAAATTAATATATGTTCAGTTTACAAATTATAGGAAATATGGAGGAATTCTGACAATTTTAAACTGATTTTATTTAGATAACTAGATACCATTTGAAGGAGGAATGTGAAGTTGAACATGTAGAATGTGTGTCTCTTAGTTTAGAATTTCGGATGGAAAAGGCAGAAGAGAACCTTAACAAAAAACAGCATAATGGGAGCTCTCACGGTGATGCTATTAGAGCACACGCACACAACTTTCTCTAATCAAAAACATTAAAAAAACATTTTTAGAGAAAATTTTATAAATATACAAAAGTGGACACTAAAAGAGAATAATGAACCCCCTCGTACTCATCACTCAGCTCAATAATTATCAACTCATGGCTAATGTTTTAATTGTATCTCTCTACTTCATCACCCTTTTCCAGATTATTTTGAAGAACTCTCAGACATAATATGCTTTTATCTATTAGATATCAATATCTAAAATATAGAAACAGTACCATACCATACCTAAAAATGAACAATTTTTTAATATTAAATATCAATTCAGTTCACATTTCCTCAACTATCTTATAACTTAAAAAATAAGTCTTTTGTTTGAATTGGGATAAAGGTAAGGTCCATACATTATGATTGGTTGATGTCTCTCAAGCATGTATATTCCTCTGTTAATTTTTTTCTTTTGTGTAGCAGTTTTTAATATCTTTAATTCATTATTTTTCTAGGTATTTCACACTTTTAAACAAGATTATAATGTCATTTCTAACTGTTGCTGATATATAAAAAAATATATTATTTGACATATTTACCTTGTTTCCAGCAACCTCACTATATGTATTGATTTAAAAAATGTCTTTAGATTCCTTTGGACTTTTTATGTACACAATCACATTGTAAATGATAGAATTATAGTTTCTCTTTTGTTATAGTTATATCTTTTATTTCTTTTTATTGCTCTGTTATGCTTTCAGTGGTTTAGAACTCCAATAAAATGTTGAAGTGAATGATAGTAGTGATAGCAGTGAATGAAGTGAATGTCTCATTTCTGATCTCAGAGAGACAGCTTCAACATTTCATCACTTGGTATGATGTTTGTTTTAGGTTTTTGGTAGATAGCCTTTATTAGATTATAAAACTTCTTTTCTATTTCTAGTTTGCTAAGATTTTTATTTGAAAACGAATGATTATTAACTTTTATGAAATACTTCTTTATTCTGTTCAGGTGGTGAATTATGTTGCTTTAGTTTTGAATATTAAACCATATTAATATATTGATGGATTTGATTAGATAATGTTTTATATAGGATTTTTACATTTCTGTTTATGAAATAGATTGTCTGTCATTTTCCTTTCTTGTAAGGTTCTTGTCAGGTTTTAGTATCAAGGTTTTGCTGGATTTATAAAGTTGAGAAGTGTTCCTTCTTTTACTGGTCTGCAAAAGAGTATGCATGTAATCAGCATTATTTTCTTCCTTAAAAGTTTGAAAATTCACCAATGAAGTCATCTTAGTGTTTCCTTTGTTGTAAGGTTTTAAATAATGGATTGTGTATGTGTGTGTGCATCTACACATATATCTGTATATACACACATATGTACACAGCTATTCAGTTTTTTCTATACCTGAATAAGTTTTAAGTTTCCTTTTTGTAGGAACTTGATTTTTTTAATATATCAGATTATTTTGAAGTAAATCTCAGATATCATATATCCTTTCATTTATAGATATGGATATCTAAAATAAAGGAACACCTAAAAATTAACAGTTTCTTACTATCATCAAATATCCACTCAGTTCACATTTCCCCAATTGTTCTATAATTGTTTAATCATATTTTGTTTGACAGTGATTCAGATAAGACACATTCAATACATTTGTAGCATGAAATTATTCGTAATGCCTTAGGATTTTAAAATATCTCTATGTCTTTCTTTTCATTCCTGATATTAGTAATTTGTGTCTTTTCTCTTGACCAGTCTTGCCAGGCATTTATCAACTGGTGAATTGAACCTTTTATTATTTTGATGCTTTTGCTTTAATGATGACTTTATCTTTTATAGTATAGCCAAAGCAGCTTTCTTTTAGTTGTCACATGTTATATATTTGTCTATATTTTTGTTTTCTGTTTTTCTGTATTCTTAACATTTTGCATGTATCTTATGAGTGGTACTTGGAGAGAATTTTTTGTTTTGTTTTGTTCTAATCTAATCTATCTTTTAATTGGACCATTTAGAGTATTTCTAAAAATGCATGATATAATTATAGGGATTAGTGGTTATCAGGGATTAGGGATGGGTTGGGGAGGGAGGTGGATGTGGTTGCAAAAGCGCAACATAAGAGATCATGTGGTGGTGGAGCTATTCTGTATCCTGGCTGTGGTGGTGAATACACAAACCTACACTCCTGATAAAATCACAGCAAGGTCCTTTTTGACCCACCTCCTAGAGAAATGGAAATAAAAACAAAAGTAAACAAATGGGACCTAATGAAACTTAAAAGCTTTTGCGCAGCAAAGGAAACCATAAAGAAGACCAAAAGACAACCCTCAGAATGGGAGAAAATATTTGCAAATGAAGCAACTGACAAAGGATTAATCTCCAAAATTTATAAGCAGCTCATGCAGCTTAATAACAAAAAAACAAACAACCCAATCCAAAAATGGGCAGAAGACCTAAATAGACATTTCTCCAAAGAAGATATACAGAGTGCCAACAAACACATGAAAGAATGCTCAACATCACTAATCATTAGAGAAATGCAAATCAAAACTACAATGAGATATCATCTCACACCAGTCAGAATGGCCATCATCAAAAAATCTAGAAACAATTAATGCTGGAGAGGGTGTGGAGAAAAGGGAACCCTCTTACACTGTTGGTGGGAATGTAAATTGATACAGCCACTGTGGAGAACAGTATGGAGGTTCCTTAAAAAGCTACAAATAGAACTACCATATGACCCAGCAATCCCACTACTGGGCATATACCCTGAGAAAACCATAATTCAAAAAGAGTCATGTACCAAAATGTTCATTGCAGCTCTATTTACAATAGCCCAGAGATGGAAACAACCTAAGTGTCCATCATCGGATGAATGGATAAAGAAGATGTGGCACATATATACAATGGAATATTACTCAGCCATAAAAAGAGATGAAATTGAGCTATTTGTAATGAGGTGGATAGACCTAGAGTCTGTCATACAGAGTGAAGTAAGTCAGAAAGAGAGAGACAAATACCGTATGCTAACACATATATATGGAATTAAAAAAAAAATGACATGAAAAACCTAGGGGTGAAACAGGAATAAAGACACAGACTTACTAGAGAATGGACTTGAGGCTATGGGGAGGGGGAAGGGTAAACGGTGACAAAGCGATAAAGAGGCATGGACATATATACACTACCAAACGTAAGGTAGATAGCTAGTGGGAAGCAGCCGCATAGCACAGGGAGATCAGCTCGGTGCTTTGTGACCGCCTGGAGGGGTAGGATAGGGAGGGTGGGAGGGAGGGAGACGCAAGCGGGAAGAGATATGGGAATATATGTATATATATAACTGATTCATTTTGTTGTGAAGCTGAAACTAACATACCATTGTAAAGCAATTATACTCCAATAAAGATGTTAAAAAAAAAAAGTGTATAGAACTAAATATAGACATACACATTCACATACAAATGAGTACAATTAAAACTTTTAATCAGGATAAAATAAGTAGATTGTATCAGTGTCACAGTGGTTGTGATATATTTTATTATAGTTTTGCAAGGTGTTACCACTGAGGGAAGCTGGATAAAGGGTATATGAGATCTCTGTATTCTGACAATTTGTTGTGAATCCTCATTATCTAAAAACATTAAATTAAAAAAATGTTTTTACTGATATATTTTGGTGTAAATCTACCATATTGATATCTACTTTTTATTTGTTTGGATTGTTGAATATTAGTGCTTTTCTTTTTCTACTTTTCTTTTTTTTAATAGTTTTTAAAAAATATTTATTTATTTGGCTGCGCCAGGTCTTAGTTGTGGCACTCGTGAGCCTTAGTTGCAGCCTGTGGGATCTTCAGTTGTGGCATGCAAACTCTTAGTTGCAGCATGTGGGATTTAGTTCCCTGACTAGGGAAAGAACCCGAGCATGGAGTCTTAGCCACTAGACCACCAGGGAAGTCCTCTACTTTTCTTTGAATTAACTATTTTTTGCTTTTTAATTTCTACACTTTTATTAGCTTGAGGGTACATGTTCTTTAACTATTTTGTTTTTTTCGTGGTTAGTATAGAGATTACAGCATGCATGCTTGAGTTTTCAGAGTTGTGTACATATTTTTATTTTAACCTCTTCTAGGACAATGAAGAACCTACAACTACTTAACTTCTAGATTATATGTTATTTTTTGTTATGCATTTTAACTTGGTGTACAATGAGACTACACAGAATATTATTGCTATTATTGTATAGGCATCATTCATTTCACTTTACAACTGTATTTTACCTTTTTGGTTGCTCTTTATTTCCTTTCACTTTTTGAGCTTCTCAGTTTATTGTGTCTTTCTGAAGAATGTCCTTTCATAATTCCTTTCTTATAGTCTTTTGATAATAGATATCTTGATTTTTATTTATCTGAAAATGTCTTTACTTTTTTTGAAGTATATTTTTGCTGAATATTGGTATGACTGTCTTCCAGCCCTTAGAAAATACTATTCCATTGTCTTTTTGCTCCCTTAGTTTCTGTTGAGAAATCATCTGTTAATTTTATTGTTACTTCTTTGAAGGTATTTTGTCATTTTCTGCTGGCTTTTTTTTTTTTTATGCGTTACGCGGGCCTCTCATTGTTGTGGCCTCTCCCGTTGCGGAGCACAGGCTCCGGACGCGCAGGCTCAGCGGCCATGGCTCACGGGCCTAGCTGCTCTGCGGCATGTGGGATCTTCCCGGACTGGGGCACGAACCCACATCCCCTGCATCGGCAGGCGGACTCTCAACCACTGCGCCACCAGGGAAGCCCTGCTGGCTTCTTTTAACATATTCTCTTGGCTTCTTTTAACATATTCTCTTACGTCTTTGTTTTCCTGTAGTTTTACTTTGATGTGCCCAACTCTGTGTGTGTGTGTGTTTTAAAAATTTGTTCTGCTTAGTGTTTGTATCTTGGTATCTTTCTTCAGATAAACTCTGAGATATTAACTTTTCAAATATTTCTTTTGCCCTTTTCTCTTCTCTCTTTTTACAAAACCAGTTGCACATTGTTAGATCCTCTTACTCTATCCTTTTTTTTTTCCTTTTTTTTTGTTACTCCAACCTTTGGGCTTTCTGTGCCTCTCTCAAGATATTTATTTTTGTCTTCCAATTCCATAATTCTCTCTTGGGTCATTTGTAATCTGCTGGTAAATCCGTTCGTTGTGGTTAATTTTTGGTTATTTTTTAGCTGAAAAATTTCCACTTGGTTCTTTGTAACAGTTTCTAGTTCTCTGCTGACATTCTCAATCTTATATTTTATTTTCTTGAGCATATTAAGCATATTTTAAGTTGCAGTCTGATAACTAATTTTTCTGGATCTCTTGTTGATCTGTTTTTCTTTGTTTTTGTTTCTGTTTTGGCGATACGCGGGCCTCTCACTGTTGTGGCCTCTCCCATTACGGAGCACAGGCTCCGGATGCGCAGGCTCAGCGCCCATGGCTCACGGGCCCAGCCGCTCCGTGGCATGTAGGATCTTCCCGGACTGGGGCACGAACCTGTGTCCCCTGCATCGGCAGGCGGACTCGCAACCACTGCGCCACCAGGGAAGCCCTATTGATCTGTTTTTATTTCCTGTGTTTCTCTTGTGTTTTGATCCCAATGGTCTTTTTTTCCTATATACCTGGTCGATTTTCATTAAATGTCAGATTTTGTATGTAAGAATTTTAGAAATAATTTGAAACCTTAGATGAAAATATTTTCCTTCAGACAAGATTTATGATTGTTTCTAGTGGGCACTAGCAATTCTGGATCAACTTAATTTAGACAGGATTTGGGATGATTCAGATTTAAGCCTAAGTTCTTAGTTTGCTGTCTTAGTCCATTTGGGCTGGTATAACAAAATACCATAGACTGGGTGGCTTATAATAATAGAAGTTTATTTCTCATACTTCTGAAGGCTGGGAAATCCCAGATCAAGGAGCCAGCAGATTCGGTGTCTGGTGAGGGTCCCCTTTCTGTTCATAGAATGCCATTGTCTCTCTGTGTTCTCACGTGGCAGAAAGGGCAAGGAAGTTATCTGGGGTCTTTTGGGCACCAGTGGCACTAATGGGCACTAATCTCTTCAATGAAGGCTTTGCCCTAATAACCGCCGAAAAGCCCTAACTCTGAATATCACATTGGGGGTTATGATTTCAACATATGAATTTTGAGGGGATACAGATATTCAGTATATAGCATTGGTTATCTATTTTTAGTTTACTCTCTTTTTTAAACTTTTTTTAAATTAGAGTATAGTTGCTTTACAATATTGTGTTAGTTTATACTATACAGCAAAGTGGATCAGCTATATGTACACATATTTCCCCTCTCTTTTGGATTTCCTTTTCATTTAGGTCACCATAGAGCACTGAGTAGAGTTCCCTGTGCGATACAGTAGGTTCATATTAGTTATCTATTTTATACATAGTGTCAATAGTGTATATATGTCAATCCCAATCTCCCAATTCATCCCACATCCCCCTTTCTCCCTTGGTATCCATATGTTTGTTCTCTACGTCTGTGTCTCTATTTCTGCTTTGTAAATAAGGTTGTCTATACCAATTTTTTCAGATTCCACATATATGCATTAATATATGATACTTGTTTTTCTCTTTCTGACTTACTTCACTCTGTATGACAGTCTCTAGGTCCATCCATGTCTCTACAAATGACCCAATTTCATTCCTTTTTATGGCTAATATTCCATTGTATATATGTACCACATCTTCTTTATCCATTCCTCTGTCACTGGATATTTAGGTTGCTTCCATGTCCTGGCTATTGTAAATAGTGCTGTAATGAACATTGGGGTGCATGTGTCTTTTTGAATTGGTTTACCTTTTCAAGATTCAGTCCTATAGCCTAGCCATTTTATCAGGCCATTTTCTCTTACCTGCAGACCTCCCTTCTCATCTCTTCCCAAGGTCATGATACTCCAGTTTTTGTATGAGCTTATCAAAAGCTGTACTCAGCTTCTTAGCCTCTTAGCTACCTCTGTCAGAACTGTCAGATACCCAAAAGGAAAAGTAACCTCAAATACCAGGCTTATCTCTCTGTGTTTACTTCTGTTTTTTAAAATAATACAGATAATTTTTTAAAAATTTTATATATATATTTTTGGCTGGGTTTGATCTTCGTTGCTGCGTGTGGGCTTTCTCTAGTTGTGGCGAGCGGGGGCTGCTCTTCATTGCGGTGCACGGGCTTCTTATTGCAGTGGCTTCTCTTGTTGCGGAGCATGGGCTCTGGGCACACGGGCTTCAGTAGTTGCAGCACACATGCTCAGTAGTTGTGGCATGTGGGCCCTACAGTGCGTGGGCTTCAGTAGTTGCAGTACGTGGACTCAGTAGTTGTGGCTCATGGGCTTAGTTGCCCCGTGGCATGTGGGATCTTCCCAGACCAGGGATCGAACCCTTGTCCCCTGCATTGGCAGGCAGATTCTTAACCACTGAGTCACCAGGGAAGTCCTGTGTTTACTTCATATACTGAGTTTCAGACTTGTAATTTTTTTACTACCTTGTTAGGTTTCTCCTGCCTTCAAGCAGATTTTTTAGTTATCTACCTTTTCAAGTCGATTTTAGCAGGAGGTTTGTTTTTGAACCTTCTAATCTCTCAGATTACCCTGCTATGTTCCATTTACAGCCTTCATACATCCTGTTCCTCCTGCTTGAAAACCTCTAGTTTCCCACCCCACTAACTCCTAGTTTACACCTATTCATGCTATGGGTCAAGTCCTGAAGAGCTCCTCCTCAGCCTTCACTGACTCCCTGACAAGATTATCTTGTTATACTTTCTTATAGCACTACCTGAATGCCTTTATTGTACTTGTAGTTTATAATTATATATTTATTTGTGTCTTTATTTCATTTAATATTTGCCTTTTCAACACAATGTCAGGTGCTTGAGGAATAGGACTGTTATCAGTTTTTTTTCTTATTACAGACCCGAATGATAAGCTACAAGGAATATTTAATATTTCCTCAAAAACTGGACATATAAGTATTCGGTTAAATGACTGAGATTTTCCTTGGATGAAAATAGCAGAATTTAAAGAAAGAGAAAGATTATATTCATGGGTTCTTAGAAGGTAGAAAGGGCATAATTTATATTTTATTTTTATTTAAAAATTTTATCATAAAGTACTTCAGACATATTAAAAGTGTGAGTTTTGTAATATACCTAGCTGTACTCACCACTCTGCTTAAGAAATAGACATAATTTATTTTTATAAAAATATACAGAGAGCCCAGAAATATATCTCTATAAATATAGTCAACTGATCTTTGACAAAGGAGCAAAGGCAATACAATAGAACAAAGATAGTTTCTTCAGTAAATGGTGCTAGAACAATTAGACATCCACATGCAAAAAACAAAAAAAAAGTGAATCCAGATACAGACCATACACCCTTCACAAAAATTAACTCTAAATGGATCATAGACCTAACTGGAAAATGCAAAACTGTAAAACTCCTAGAAGATAGCATAGGAGAAAACCTAGATGATCTTGGGTATGGTGATGCCTTTTTCGATACAACACCAAAGACACCATAGTGTCGTCTTTGAAAGAAACTGTGAAAAAAATAATTGATAAGCTGGATTGCAGTTAAGTTAAAAACTTTTGTTCTGTGAAAGACAAAATCAAGAGAATTAGAAGACCAGCCACAGGTTGGAAAAAAAGTATTTGCAAAATCACATCTGATAAAGGACTATTATCTAAAATATGAAAAGAACTCTTAAAATTCAACCATAAGAAAACAAACAGCCCTTTTAAAAAACGGGCTAAAGACCTTAACAGACACCTCACCAAAGAAGATATACAGATGGCAAATAAGCACACGAAAAGATACTTCACATCATGTGTCTCTAGGGAAACGCAAATTAAAACGAGATACCTGTACATTCCTAGAATTGCCACAGTCTGGAGCAGTGACAGAATCAAATGCTGGTGAGGATGCAGAGCAACAGGAACTCTCACTTATTGCTGGCAGGAATGCGAAATGGCACAGCCGCCTTGGAAGGCAGTTTGGCGGTTTCTTCCAAAACTGAACATACTCTTTCCATATGATCCAGCAATACTGCTCTTTGGTATTTATGCAAAGAGTTGAAAATTTATGTCTACACAAAAACCTGCACGTGGATGTTTATAGCAGCTCTGTTCATAATTGCCAAAACTTGGAAGCAACCAATGTCTTTCAGTAGGTAAATGGATAAATAAACTGTGGAATAACCAGACAATGGAATATTATTCAGCACCTAAAAGAAATGAGCTATCAAGCCATAAAAACACATGGAGGAACCTTAAATGCATATTACTGAGTGAAAGAAGCCAATCTGAAAAGGCTATATATACTGTATGATTTCAAGTATATGACATTCTGGAGAAGGCAAAACTCTGGAGACAATAAAAAGACAGTGATTGTGGTGGGCGGAGGGTGGGTTGTGGGGAGGAGAGAGATAAATAACCAGAGAACAGAGGAGCAGGGCAGTGAAAATACTTTGTATGATATTATAAAGATGGATAATGTCATTATACATTCGTCTAAACCCACAGAATGTACATCACCAAGAGTGAACCCTAAGGTAAACTGTGGACTTTGGGTGATTACGATGTGTCAGTGTAAGTTCATCCTTGGTAAAAAATGTACCATTCCTGTGAATGATGTTGATAGTGGGGAGGCTATGCATGTTTTGGGGAGCAGGGTATATAGGGGAAATCTCCGTACCTCTCTCTCAATTTTGTTGTCAACGTAAATAAAACTGCTCTAAAAAAATAAAGTCTTAAAAAAATCAGAAAAAAACCTAGAAAGATTAATTTCTACCAGAGATTAATAAATCCACAAGATGCATAGCAACCAGAAAATATACACAGTATATACTGAGATATAAGCGTATATGTAGTCTACTGAGCAATTACTTTGGCTTTTAGGTACTTCTGTGGTAAAGCAATTAGTTATTGTTTATTATAAATTTGTTTATTTAAGGAAATTTTTCTTTAAACTTTCAGATGATACAGCATTGTTTGAGTTGATTCAGCTAGTTCCGCCAGGTACTGTATTGTGTTTTGATAAGGTAATTGACATGTGAACTCATTTCAATGAAATGCTTTTTAAAAAATCTCATCTTTTCCCCTTCTTCCCAAAGTAAGAGCAATGCTGAGTCTCTAGCATTGGTCTACTATGTGTAAAATGTCAGTAGGCCAAAATAATATATACAGAAAGATTGACATAAATTATATTTGAACACATTGTTTTAAAATTGAATAGTCATAATTTAAAGTGGTAAATAACCCGATATGATCCTAGCATATTTTGTGACATTCATAAAAATTAACTTCTTTAAGTTTTTGTGATTTTTCTAAACCAATATGCTTTTGCTGATAAAGTAGTTCATTATCTTTGTTTTTGTGTATTGAGTGTTATTGGGAATATAGGGGAATTAAAACTGTACCTGCTTAATAAACAGCACAGATCCCTGCAGTAGGTAGAGTTAAAACCTGAAGGATAGTTTTATTTTTATTATTGATTTCTATGATTATAGAAGACTCTATCTTAAATCCTTATTTTATGTGAGAAATAGAGAACTATATTTTATTGAAAGCTAGTAGTCTAAACTTTTTGAATATCACATATATACCTAATCCAGGTAACCACAAATTCTATAAAATGTCTATATGTTTTTCAACATGTAACCTAATATCTCATAATGGCAGGTAGAAAAGAATGGAAGATAGAAAAAAAAAATTCTGGGGATGGTAATTAAGTTTTATATGTATAAATGTTATGTCAGTTTGATACGTTTAAAAGGATTTTCTTTTCTAGGAACTCATATGTACTTAAAAAGTTTACATGAACATCCCCTTTCTACAAAAGGGGGAGGGAGAATTAGTAGTATGTATGACATTTCTGAATAAGGAAATGTGTTAATTCGTTTAACATAACTTTATTTTTTTTTTATTTTTTTATTTTTTGGTGGTACGCGGGCCTCTCACTGCTGTGGCCTCTCCCGTTGCGGAGCACAGGCTCTGGACGCTCAGGCCCAGCGGCCATGGCTCACGGGCCCAGCCGCTCCGCGGCATGTGGGATCTTCCCAGACCGGGGCACAAACCCGCGTCCCCTGCATCGGCAGGCGGACTCTCAACCACTGCGCCACCAGGGAAGCCCTAACATAACTTTATTTTAATTTTCCTTTCATAGAAAAAAATTAAGTCCATGACCTTGAAGCAAGTATTTCATTAAGGCATCAGGCATTATATATTCGTACTTGATGATATTGTTTCTAAATAGCATATTTTGTTATAATTTGAATCATAGGATATCTTTCTTGTAGTGGGTGAAACACTGTCTACATATGATGAGAATACGCGAGATTTCATGTTCCCGGGTCCAAATCAGATTTCTGGACACCATGACTCAAACCGCCAGGCTACCATGAGGAAGATTTCTGGTCTTCACGTAAGTGCTTACTATTTTCTGAATCAAATCGTGATGCAGGATCATTGTCAAAAACCAACACATAGCCCTCAATATCTGAAATGTGAAGACCTAATTCAAAGTTCAATTTATTTTAAAACATAATTGCTTTATGAAATTATGATGTTATTTTAAACATACTGAAATCTAAATGAAAATACTTTACCAAAATGCACGCATCTACCTTCCAAAATTAACAAGCATTATTTTGCCTTATATTCTTCAGATTTCTCTCCTCTTCTTCTCCCCCTTTCCTCCCCTCCCCACTGTCCCTATGTCTTTCTCTCTCTTCTCTTTATTTTTCTCCCAAAAGAATGGCCAATAAATATTTGAAAACGTGCACAATCCCATTAGCATTTAGGAAAATTCAAATTAAAACAATCATATGATTTCATTTTTATAGCCATAAGAGTGGTAAAATTTAATAAATCTGACAAATGTCAAAAGCATGGAAAAATGGAAGCTTGTATATGTTGCTACGTCATGTAAATCGGAACAACCACAATTCAGGATTATCTAGTGAAGGCCAAGATTCTCATAGCCTGTGACCTTCTAGGTATATAGCTTTAAGATGTATTCTGTCTGGCATACTAAGAGCCTTCTTAGGAATGTTCGTTTGTAGCATTGTTCATAATAATGAAAAATGGAAATAATTGAAATATCCATTAGTAGGAGTTTGGATAGAATAATTATTACATGTTCATGTAATGGAAATACGTATTCATACCCCTAAAAGTGAAAGCGGCATTAAGTGATAGCCAACTCTCATCTTTTCCTGCAATTTCTTCAGTTTTATTGGATAATTAATAATATTTTTATTCCTGAAAATGCCTTCTGCCTAGAGAGACTGAGTGAAGCCCCTGCTGTTTCAAAGAAGAAAAAAGTAAAAGTTGTCTAGGTTGAAATTATTTGGACAAATATTTTTCACTAACTTTAGGAGATATTAGAGCAGTAAGGAAATTGGAGTGCTACATGAGCCAATATGGTGAATTAAGTAACTTCTCCTGTATTTCCTGTAGGAAATAGCAAATTTCAGCTTGCTGAAAGTATAAAAGTTGACTAGCAAATCTATTAAAACATACCTCCTTTGGGATATTTTCAGTGTCCATTAGCCCAAAAAGTCTTCCAAGAATGTTTCAGGGACTTTCTAGAAGCCTGCAATGAAAAAAATTCTGATTTTAAAATTAAAGGTTTTTTAAAAGTAATTTAAAATGCTGTATTATACCAAATTGGCAATATAAACATAAGAATATGGACCATTAACAGGTAGTTTTCCTTATTGAATTTGAGTTACTTTCACATATATCAAAAAGTTTGGATTACTAAGGCAAAAAGTCTATATATGTTCTTAAAAGATAAATTGGGGCATATTAAAAATTTTGAGTTTATTTGAGCAAAAATTGATTTGATTCAAGCAGCATCCAATCTAGCAGATAGAAAGAAGCTCCAAAGAGCTGTGCAAAATGAAAGGTTTTTATATCCAGAAGGGAGCAGGAACAAGGACATTATACTAGGCCAAAAAGTGTGTTGATTATTGCAAGGTTCCTTTCATTTAGGGGATGGCAGAGGGTCTAATCAGATGGATTACCTAGTGAGTGCTAATCAGGCGATTCCTGATTGACTGGTTTAAAATTCCATTTCTGGGAGAGCCGAAACTGTAATTAATTTAAATCTGTTTGGTGACACGGGGCTTAGCGTAAGCAACTCAATTTGGGGCCTGTTGTTTTTAACAATATAAAAAGTGAGACTTCTGGTGATGATGGTGTGAAGGGTCTGTCAATTACTCTCTCCACACAAGTATAAAACTGGACAAAATTGTCACAAGCCGCAGTTTTAGGGCACTGGAAACTGATCGGCAGTTAAGACAATTAAGACAAATTAAGAAGTATCCGTGCTTGAATAGCTGCTAAAACTTTGGGTAAAAATGGCAGAAGTATGTGGTCATCTTGCCTAGGACAGCTCTCATACCCTGCATAGCCAGTGAGAATTGTAGCTTCACTAAGCCTGGGGCAAGTTGCAAAAATTAGTAGCTTTGCTACCAGAGAGGTCAGAATCAATTTTGGGCAGTGATACTGTGATTTGTAATGAGAAACATACATTTGGTCTTCTTGCCCCATTCTTGGCACAGAGCTCATAAAACCTTTGGAATTTCCTGGGTTTAAGAGCTATAAAGGTGTCTTTTCTTATGTTAATGAGGAGACTTTTGGAAAGCTCCTTGGGAACCTAAGGATGGGGGCTTGATGCCAGGGGAACCAACCAGGTGATTAGAGGGTTGGAACTTTCAGCCCCACCCCTGAGAAATAGAGGGGCTGGAGATTGAGTTCAGTCACCAATGGCCAGTGATTTAATGTCACGCCTGTGTAATGAAGCGGGTATAAAACCCAAAGGATGGGGTTTGGAGAGCTTCCATGTTGGTGAACACGTGGAGGTACTGGGAGAGTGGCTCACCTGGTGAGGGCACAGAAACTTCTCCCCGCTTCCCACATATCTCACCCTAGACGTCTCTTCCAGCTGGATGTCATCATATCCTTTTATATAAACTGGTAAACTAAGTAAACTGTCTCCTGAGTTCTTTGAGCAGCTGTGGCAAATTGATCGAACCCGAGGAAGGGGTCGTGGGAACCTCTTATTTGTAGCCTGTGGGTGACAACCTGGACTTGTGATGAGCATCTGAAGTCAGATAGGAGCAGTCTTGTGGAACTGAGCCCTTGACCTGTGGGATCTGACACTATCTCCAGGTAGTGTCAGAGCTGAGTTAAATTTCAGGACACCCAAATGGTGTCGCAGAGACTTTTCTTGGTGGTGTTGGAAAACCCACACATTGGAATTGGTGTCACAACCATAGGGGCAAATATTGTGTCTTTGCCAGCTAAATGTGGTGGGTTCAGTTAGAAGCACATGAGAAAAACCCACAGCTTTGCTAGGCCGATTGCAGTTCCAATCAGAGTGAGCAGCACACCTGCCAGAAAGTTGACAGGAGGCCCTGGAAGTAAGGGAGCAATAAAAGGGCTGAGATGAGCTTTCCACTCATTCCTGGCTGACTGAAACTATGCACGTTCAGGGGAGACAGTGGGAGTCCAGCAAAAAGTGAAAGCCAAGGGAGACTAGAGACCTGCTGTTCCTTTGAGTGCATTCCCCAACCCACACACAGATAATCAACAAAGAGTGGAACCCTTACAGGTTCATTGGATGACCACTAAGCTATGCATACTCAGATGAGACCACTAGAACGAATACAAGAATAAAAAGACATGGCATATATATAAATTGAACAACAAAATAGCAGTTGTAAATTCAATCATATCAGTTATTGTATTTAGATGTCAGTGGAGAACACACTCCAATCAGTAGTTTGCTGTCCTGGCAGGCAACAGTGCACCCTTCCTCAGAATTCTGATGATTCTGCATAGACATCTGAGTCTTAGACTGACTTCCTGAACCCGTCACTGTGGCAAGGATTCAAGTCACATCTGGGGTTAAATCCTGGCACTATCGCAGGCTACTACTATCACTATACCATGGAGATAACGTTGTTTGGTGGATTAATAAAAACTTGTAAATGGTTATTTTAGTACCTGGTACATAGAGAATGATCAGTAAATGTTAGTGATACAATGGTGGCCATGGAGATCATGACAAGGTGCTGTTGTTGGTGGCAGTGATATTAATCAGAATCTGTGACTTTCTCATCTTTGATCTTACCTCTTAGCACAGATCTTTGTATGTACTTAAATGACTTGGTTGAATTGAATAAATTACATCTTATTGTAGACTTCATAGAGGAAACTGACATTTCCGATGTGTGATGATTAAATTTATTTTGGTTAGGTTGTGGCTAGATGTTACTCTGAAGGTATTGTGTAGATTTGACTACTATTTACAATCACTTGACTTTAAGTGTAGGAGATTACCCTCGATAATGTAGGTAAGACCTCATCCAATTAATTGAAGACCTGAAGAGCAAAAACTGAAGTTTCCAAAAGAATATGGAATTCTGCCTCAAGACCATAATATAGAAATCCTGAGTTTCCAGCCTGCTGGCTTGCTTACATATTTCACAATCAAGACTACAGTATCAACTTTGCCTGAGTTTCCAGCCTGCCAGCTTTCCCTGTGGATTTTGGACTTGTCACTCTCACAATTGCATGTACCAACTCCTTAAAATAAATATCTCTCTGTGTATATATTCTGTTAGTTCTGTTTCCCTGAAACCCCAATTGATACACATGGGTTTTGAAAGATCTAAAAATAATGGCTAAAACACTGAGTATTTACTATATGACCAGCAATATATTGGGAGGGGTAAAGTGATAAGTTGCAGTCCAGGCTGTGGTACTTACAAAATATGTCCACAAATGATTTGACACTCCTCTCTTCCAAAGGCAGAGTTTCTTAAGTATGGACTCTACTTAGTGACTCTAACAGATACACTGTGGTGAAGTGATAGTTTTAGACTTTTGAGACCAGGTCATTAAATGCACTGTGGCTTCCTCCTTGCTCTCACTCTTATATCACTCACTCCTGGGGAAGCCAACTGCCATATTTGAGGACACTCAAGCCTCTGGAGAGGGCCGAAGCTGGGACAGCTTTGCTGGGGTGTGTATGAAAGCTTGAAGAGCCTTGAAGAAACTGCCAGATGAGTGTTTAGAAGAAAATGAGGCAAATTTTATTGGAAATTAGGGGAGAAAAGAGCCCTTGTTATGTAATGGTGTAAAGTTTAGCTGGAATGTGGGATATAGAAAAAAATACCTGATGGAATGGGTGCTCTTTGTAAGGAGACTTTCAGACACAGTATTAGAGGGGCTGTCTGGTTTCTTTTTGCTGCTTATAGCAAAATATAAGGGGAGAGAGAAGCAAAAGGAAAGCCTGTTAATAACACAAAAAGGAGTTGGAACTTACTGTTTTTGAGGATTCTCAGCCTTCCCCAATGGCAGATAATGTTGAAATTAAGGAATGACTTATGAGCAAAAATCATTCTAGGGTACGTTCAGGAAATGTTGGTCTGATGGTGAAACCAAGGGGGTGTGACTGTAAAATCCTTTATTAAAACCTCCAAAAGATCCAAGATGTTGCCTCAGAAAATAATTTAATTAAACGTAGGTTTTATTTTACTTTATTTTTTACATTTAAAAATTGTTTAATTAAAAATATTTTTCATACAATTTTTATAATTGAAGTATAGTTGATTTACAACATTGTGTTAGTTTCAGGTGTACAGCAATGTGATTTAGTTATATATCTACATTTATATATACATATATCTATTTCAGATTCTTTTCCATTATAGGTTATTACAAGATATTGAATATAGTTCCGTGTGATATACAGTAGGTCCTTGTTGTTTATCTATTATATGTATAGTAGTGTGTATCTGCTAATCCCAAACTCCTAATTTGGGAGTTCTGACCAGTGTGAGGTGATACCTCATTGTAGTTTTGATTTGCATTTCTCTAATAATTAGTCATATTGAGCATATTTTCATGTGCCTGATGGCCATCTGTATGTCATCTTTGGATGACATACAGATGGCAGTTTAAGTCTGTTTAGGTCTTCTGCCAGTTTTTTGATGGGGTTGTTTGTTTTTTGATATTGAGCTATATTGAGCTGTATGAGCCCTTGTTGGTCACATTGTTTGCAAATGTTTTATCCCATTCTGTACATTGTCTTTTCATTTGTTTATGGTTTCCTTTGCCATACAAAAGCTTTTAAGTTTAATTGGGTCCCATTTGTTTATTTTTGCCTTTATTTCCATTACTCTAGGAGATGGATCCAAAAAAATAATTGCTGTGATTTATGTAAGAGTGTTCTGCCTATGTTTTTCCTATAGGAGTTTTACAGTATCTGGTCTTACATTTAGGTCTTTAATCCATTTTGAGTTTATTTTTGTACATGGTGTTAGAGAATGTTATAATTTCATTCTTTTACATGTAGCTGTCCAATTTTCCTAGCACCACTTATTGAAGACACTCTTTTCTCCATTGTATATTTTTGACTCCTTTGTCATAGATTAATTGACCTTGAGTGCATGGGTTTATTTCTGGGCTTTCTATCCTGTTCCATTGATCTATATGTCTGTTTTTATGCCAGTATCATACTGTACTGATTACTGTAGCTTTGTAGTATAGTCAGAAGTCAGAGAGTGTGATTCCTCCAGCTCCATTCTTCTTTCTCAAGATTGTTTTGGTTATTCTGGGTCTTTTGTGTTTCCATACAAATTTTAAAATTACTTGTTATATAGTTCTGTGAAAAACGCCAATGGTAATTTGATAGGGATTGCATCAAATCTGTAGATTGCCTTGGTAGTATGGTCATTTTAACAATATTGATTCTTCCAGTCCAAGAACATGGTATATATTTCCATCTGTTTGTGTTGTCTTCAATTTCTTTCAAGAGTGTTTTATAGTTTTCAGAGTACAGGTCTTTTGCCTCCTTAGGTAAGTTTTATTCCTAGGTGTTTTATTCTTTTTGATGCAATGGTAAATGGGATTGGTTCCTTAATTTCCCTCTCTGATAGTTTGTTGTTCATGTATAGAAATGCGTCAGATTTTTGTATATTAATTTTGTATCCTGCAACTTTACCAGATTTATTGGTGGGCTCTAGTAGTTTTCTGGTGTGTCTTTAAGATTTTCTATGTATAGTATCATGTTATCTGCAAATAGTGAGAGTTTTACTTCTTCCTTCCAATTTTATTTGTTTTTATTTGTTTTTTTTTTATTTTTTTGTTTTTCTTCTTTTTTTTTGTTTTGTTTGTTTTTCTTCTTCTTTTATTTGTTTTTCTTCTCTGATTGCTGTGGCTAGGACTTCCAAAACTATGTTGAATAAAAGTGATGAGAATGGGCATCCTTGTCTTATTCCTGATCTTAGGGGGAATGCTTTCAGCATTCCTTTTCACTGTTGAGGATGATGTTAGCTGTGGGTTTGTCATATATGACCTTTATTATGTCGAGGTATGTTCCCTCTATACCCACTTTCTGGCAGAGTTTTTATCATAAAAAGATGTAGAATTTTATCACATTTTTAAAGGTTACTTTCCACTTACAGTTATTACAAAATATTGGATATATTCCCCATGTTGTATAATACAGCCTTGAGCCTATCTTACACCTAGTAGTTTGTACTTCCCACTTCCCCACCCCTATATTGGCCCTTCCCCCTTTCCATGGTAACCACTAGTTTATTCTCTGTATCTGTGAGTCTGCTTCTTTTTTTGTTACATTTACTAATTTGTTGTATTTTTTTAGATTCCACATATAAGTGATATCATACAATATTTGTCTTTCTCTGTCTGACTTATTTCACTTAGCATAATGCCCTACAAGTCCATCCATGTTGCTGCTAATAGCAAAGTTTTGTTCTTTTTTATGGCTGAGTAGTAGTCTATTGTGTGTGTGTGTGTGTATGTGTGTATATATATATATATGTATATACCACATGTTTTTTGTCCATTCATCTGTTGATGGACCCTTAGGTTGCTTCCAAATCTTGGCAGTTGTAAATAATGCTGCTTAAACATATGTTCTTGAAGATGATTGAAGACCAGCAGAAGCCCTGTACAGGTGGGTGTGGCTTTTGTCTAAGGAAGTGAACTCCAATTATGTTCACATGAGAACAAAATACATTTTTAAGAGCATTATATTGGTAGAAACACCACCAGCATGGTCTGAAATTGAGAGAGACCTTACAAAATGAAAAGGCTTTTGGACCCCCCAAATTCTATTGACAGGACCCAGGCTCAGAACACTGTATAGCTCGAAACATTGTCTACCTCTTGTTGCAAAGGAATGATAATTCAAAGGATGGAAGCAAGAGCCCAGAGAGTGGAGCCAAAAACTATGGATAGTTATTTCTGAGTAGAAATAGGACTAAACTTCTAAGTGAGAAACTTCTAACATTTTCCTGGCTGATTTCAGAATTGCTGTGGACCAGTGATTTCTATTTGCCTCTTGTATTCTCTTTTTTTGAATAGGAATGTCTATAGTGATTATCCTCTGCCTGCTGCATATGTGTACCTTGAATATATGTGGGGCACATGTTTCTTTAGTTCATAGGTCTTCTAATTGTGAGGAACTGTATCCTAGAAACTGTATTTAAAGAACCATACCTGAGACAGCTGAATAACAGTTTGATTTAGATGCCAATATCCTGGATTTCAAGCTGAAGTTATAAAAGGATGAGACTTTTCCCCTTTCCTTTCCTTTTCCTTTTTCTTCAGTAGGGCATGAGTTTAGTTTACACATGAGAGGAATTTAATTTGTGGTCAGAGAGTGAACTGTGGTGGTTTAAAAACATGTCCCCCAAATTTTTGATGCTCCTCTGCTAAAAAGGTAGTTTCCTTTGTTCTAGAATGTGGGCTGTACTTAAGGGCTCTAGTGAATAGAATGTGACAGCAGTGACAGTGTTAGACTTCTGAAACTAAGTCATAAAAAGGATTATGTCTTCCTCCTTGCTTTGCTTTGAGAGAACTGGTTACCATGTCGTGAGGACACTCAGGCAGTCCTATCGAGAAAGAGCTGAGTTCTCTTGCTAAAAGATAGAAAAGAACTGAGTCCTCCAGCCAACAACTGTGTGAATCTCAGGAAGCAGATCCTCCAGCCTCAGTCGAGCTTTCAGAAAACTACAGCCCAAACAGCATCTTGACTGCAATCTCATGAGAGATTTCAAGCCAGAACCAACTAGTTCAGCCTCTGCCAGATTGCTGACCTTTAGGAACTATGTGAGATAGTATGTACTTATGTTGTAAACTGCTAAGTGATATGCTATGCAGCAATGGATAACTAACAAGTAAGCATTATCAATAAAAGTATGTTTGCAGAAAAAAAGTCATCCATTTAATCCATAGGTAACTCATATTTAACCTTTTTGTAGTGTGTAATATTTGAAACTTTAAAGTTAGTAGGTCAAAGACTGGGTAAGATATCTGACCTCCAATATATTAGAGTGAAGCTGCCCTGGGTACAGACAATATACTGTATCTTTTAGTGTTTTGGTGAATATGTAACTTGTGTGCTTCCAAATATTTTCTCAGGTGCTTTGTGACTGTTCCTTTGAATTTTACTATTTGTCTCTGCTTATCTCAAAACAGTGTTTAAGCTGATGATTGAAATGTTGCAAAAAATAGAAACTAGATTCATTCATTCATATATCTGAATGTAAGCTACATTATGGGAAAAACTGTTGGAAGAATTGGTAGAGACTTATCTCTCTTCTGTTTTCAAAAGCTGCATACCCAGGAGCTGTGATTTTTTTTTTTTTTGACACGTGGAGACTATGCAAAGTATTTCTGGATTATGTAGTTAAGTACATCTTAATCTGTAAAAGTAAAAAGAGCCAGAATCCATTAAGTATTTTCAAATATTTAGGACTTTAAATATTATTAAAAATCTTTAAAAAATTGACAGGGAAATACTTGAAAATGAAAAATATCTGAATTTTTCCATAAAAGTGATATAATCACTTGTAAGTGAATCATCAGCAGTAAAACTGTTTCTTGATAACATTTAACATTCGTTTGTTGTCTTTATCCTTAATAAGAAATTCAAACTAACAAATAAAGCAGCTGAACCTTGGTAAGTGTTTGTTACTATAGGTCATGTTTTCACCAGTAATAATTAGCTTTTTAAAAATTAAAATGTCTACTAATATCCTCTCTTTCTTCCTCAGGGAATTGCTCCAAAGCTGGAATTTTCTACAACCTCAGTGATTACCGAATGTCTGATAAGTTCAAGGAAGTGCCACACTCAGGTTAAAATCATTTATTTAAAATATCTAATGGTTTAATTTATTTGTATTTATTGGGCATTTGGCAAGCATTATTCTTTTATTTTGGCTACAACTCTTTTCACATTTTTTTGATCAGTCTCTAGTTTAAGTAAAACAATTATCTTAGATATTTAGCTGTTTGGTGACATGTTAATAAGTGTGGAAGTGAAAAGCTTGGTGTACGTGGTAGATGGTACTTTTTTTTTTTTAATGGAAAGAAATTAGGCTGCCAGAAAGATGTTGGTTTCAAAAAGTTCCACAGAGAACTTGATTGGAGGCTTCTATGAATCTTAAAGAAGTTAAAGTTCAAAGGATACATTTTTAGCGAATGAGACCAGAGGTTCTCAGGCTGGGATATAGGTGGTTAGTGGGTATAGCTTCTTGAGTGTCTCTAATTCCTTAAGGGACTGTCGCTTAGTTTGGTGGCTGTTCTAGTGCTGTCAGATCAAGAGAAGCTTCAATACTTCAGCCTAATAAGTACCTTCTATGTTTGTAAAAACTGCCTTCAGTAAACTCAGATATCTGGATCTAATATTACATTCTGGTCTAACTTCCTACTGAGTCACCAGGATCATCTTGCTACCCTGACCACAGGTTATCTAATAATGTCTAGGCATCACTCATACATATGTGACTGCATTATGACCAGGTAACAGTGGCCAGCCTGTGATGATGAGCCAGTACTATATAAAGCCTAGAGGACCCAAACAGGGCAGAACTGGACCTATGGTGGAAAAAGTAGAATGTTAATTTCCTGCATTATCAGTTTCAGAGGGAATTTGCTCAGGGTGGTAACTTGACAAGCTAACAAAGGTAAAATATGATTGTAAGATTATCAAGGGGATCTTTCTTACTTTGTTTAGCAAGACATTTGGTATGTTAGAGTTTGGCCTAATTATTTATCTTTTAAATGCAAGCTGAAACACGGCTACTAGAGATCTAATGACACGTACTTGCCAAATGCAGAGCTGGGTTACTGACTTGTTTGGAGATATGCACTGTGCACATTTGTAAATTGTCAGAAGTGCTTCCTCTGGATTCACAGAAGTTTCCTACCCACACTGCGGTATGCCTTTACTGGGTGGGTAGAAATTTCTTTTTTTGTCAGGAGTGTGGTATACACACAGAAGAGTACACACATTCTAAGTGTACAGCTTAGTGGAAGATTCCTTACTAAATGTAGAACTTTCACCCCACTAGTAGTTTCATTGGACTAGCAGTTTCCTCTGTAAGCTTTTGGCTAACTTGCCATTTCAATGTTTGTCATTTGTTTTTTGTTGAACAGAGATGTGAGAGAATAGCCTTTGGTGTTATTAAGAAAATATTCTTGAGAATCAGACAGATTTGGGTTCAAGTTCCTCAAAAGACTGGTTTAAAGATTAAATTAGAGAATATATGTGTCTGCACGTAGCATATAATTAATAAATTTTGTGGCTGTTACTGAGGTTATTCGTTTTTTAATTAAGATAATTGAGATATAGAAGACATAGATGAAATATAAGATGAAGACATTGTATGGTAGGCACAACAGAGTATCCACTTTTACATTAAAATTCTGAATGGTAACAGCCAGAATTTTAATCTTATTTGATCTTATTTGAGAACATGCTAAATCCACTTTTTTCCCAAGTGAATATTAGTTACAATTAAAATTTTAATGGGTATAAAACAGCATTTTCAGGTTCAAATACAGTTTAAGAATTAGACAAACCATTTTCGGTTTTTAAGAGAGGAGTGATTGAAATAAACTCTTTAAAATCATTTAGGTTTATAAATATTTATAATGGTCTTTATTCCTTTTGGCACATTATTTTCAAATTTTTTGTCACAATTGATGTTTTGCCACCAATTGAATGGACTGAAAAAATAAATATATTATTGGGATTTTCTGGAATATATCTAGTTTTCTATGTAGTCTCTTTTACCTACTGCAAAGTAGAATTTATTAGTAAATAGTTAAATATTACTAGTAACTTTATTAATATGTTTGATAATCTGTATCAGGTAGCTTTTGCTGTGTAACGAGCCACACTAACTTAGTAACTTAAAATAAGATGCTTCTCACAGTTGTGTGGATTGGCTGGGTGATTCTTTTGGTCTGGGCTGCCTAGGCTAGGGCTGAGTGGTCTAGGAGGGCTTCACTTGCATGTCTGGCAGCTGGCTGACTTCTTGGTGTGAGAGGGACTTTACATTCCTGGCGTTTGGCTTGATTTCAGCTGGGGTGATGGCCACAGACTCTCACCATCTAGCAGGCTAATTTCAGCTCATTCACATGTGGCAGGAAGGTTTTCTGGAGTAAAAGAAGACTAGCACTTTTCAAGTCTCCTTTTGTCACAAGTGCTGTTGTCCTCGTGGCTGATCTAGGGAGCCATTTTGTGTAAAACAGTATGAAACAGCTACTATTTTAAGTTTTCTTGGGCATTAATAGGATGCATTAAGGATTGATTAGGTTAGAAGGTATGAATCTGTGGTAGATACAGCACCGTTTCTAACTTCCTCTAGTGGTATTCAGCGTTCAAAAGCTGTAATCAAAAAAGAAGAAAGAGTTCCTTTCAGTTTGGTATAAGCAAGAGGTGGGTAAGAAGGAACTTTACAGCATTGCTGAAATAGGTGATGTTGGCTTCATCCGGATCTAAAGGTAAGAGATCCTAAAAATGTATGAGGATCTGGGGGAAAGAGATCTAGGGGCTGAGGGAGACGAAGAGGACAAGTAACAGATTCAGTGAAAATAAAAGAAGTAGGTTGAGGAAAAGGTTTGGTCAGCAAGGGGTTTTCAGAGTTTAGGGTGCAATGGATCTGTATAATGATAAAATCTAAGATGAAGTAGAAAAAGACAGTTAAAGCTCAGAAATAGGAAGTCTAAGTTCTTGGAAAGATTCATTGCTTGAACATTTTATTAAACCTCAAAGGTTCTTTTCATGTGTTAATAATGCTGCTTCTGTGAGTCAGTGTGATGTCATAGAGATAGGTGAAGTGGGATGAAAAATTCTGAATTACTTGTTGAAGTCATTGAACAAGGTGGGAGAAGGTCCAGGAGCATAGCAAGAGCTAGAGAAGAAAGAAAGATGATGAAATAATATGATGCTGCTGGTCTGTATGAAACTTGTGGACTTATTTTTCTAATCAGGAAACTTTGTTCCCTTGTTTTCCTGTTTTCTTTCCTGTTTAAAAAAAAAAAGTAGTTTCCTACTTTAAAAAATATTTGACTCTTCTCCTATTTCACATTTGTATTTTATTTACTTAGAAATAGATACCCTTAGCAAGTAGGGAGGGGGATTGAGAAAGTAGAGAAGAGGGAAGGTAGGATTGGTGGGTTTTCTTGTGTTTTTTTTTGCGGTACACGGGCCTCTCACTGTTGTGGCCTCTCCCGTTGTGGAGCACAGGCTCCGGATGCGCAGGCTCAGCGGCCATGGCTCACGGGCCCAGCCGCTCCGCGGCATGTGGGATCTTCCCGGACCGGGGCACGAACCCGTGTACCCTGCATCGGCAGGCGGACTCTCAACCACTGCGCCACCAGGGAAGCCCAGTGGTTTTTTAATGTGATAAAGTTAGCAGGACGTTCAAAGATTCTCAACTGTCCATTTTCTCGAATATTGGAAAGCTTATAAATCTAGACAAAGCTTGAAGAGGTCTTAAATTATTTACTTGTAATCCAACTTTTTTAAGGCAGAGACTATTTGAATAAAGTATCCTAATAACACAAAATATATAGAAATATCATTTGTGTTTAAAATTTTAGAGTGTTAGCCAGTTTTACTAGAAGACAGAGTACTAGTCATTAAAGTTTGTAACGTGTCTTTTGTACATTTTTACTTTTATAAAAGTACAGAATTAAGATGTTATGGTTATCTGTCATTGAATTGTAAAGTTTTAGTTTGGAAGAGATCTTAAAAATCCTAATCACCTTGTATAATCCAAATTATACGTTTTATGAAAATATGTATAAAGCTTTTCTTCAGATTTTCACGTTGTGCAAATGTATGTAATCATGATAGTATGAAGGAAACGTATAGTTTTCTCCATAAAGATTTTATAATCAACTAATTAGACATGTGTGTTGCTAAGATTACTAAACAAATCCTCTTAAATTATATAGCCAATTATTTGAATACATAATTATAAATGATAAACCAATGTTTGCATTAGTTTTTTAGTATACTGAAAAATAATTGTTTTTACTTTTTTTCTTAGATTTTTCAAATGATTAAATATTGGGCTTTAACTTTGTTAAAGTACTTGTTATACTTAAGAAGTGTGGTACAGTATATTTTATTAACTACTAGACAGAGTTATTTCGGAGGATATGGATTTGACTTCCCTCAGGATCTACATGGATAAGAGAGACTGATCTAGTTGGCTTTGATAGATTATATGTGCCTTAAATTACTTTTTAAGGTTTTTTCTACCTGTAGTTATATATATATGTATATGTATATGGTTTACCCAAGGGTCATAATATGTATAAAATATATCTCTCCTGACCAAATGAATTTTATTTTTTATGTTTAGGATAAATTTATTCACCATATGGCTCCAGTTGAAAAATCACATGGCAGACTGCAAACCAGAACATCAAGGTCACAAAAGAAAAACTCCAAATCACCTGAGAGAAATAAATATTGCATAAATGCAAAAAACTACGAACAGCCTACAATTTCTTCAAAATCACACTCTCCATCTCCTTACACAAAAAGACGCATGTGTGAGCTATCTGAAGACACTAGGCAGCGGCTGGCGCATTTAAATCTGGGGCCCTATGAATTCAAAAAAGAAACAGATAAACCTCCATTTGTGATTAGACATGTATGTGTTCTCTGAAACATTTCCATTTGAAACTGATCTAATCTGTTCTTCCACTAAAATATTATTCTCAAATTTCTTTCAACTTCTAGCTTATATTAATAATTTTCTTTCCTGAACTGTTAGCCTAGCAATCTAAAATGGAAAATTAACTTGATAAAAGAACATTCTTTTGCAGGCTTTAAACCGGGCAGAGATCAAGCTCCATTATGAATGCCATGTTAAATCCTCTCAGTAGCCATTTCCTTTCCTCTCATACAGTGGACCGTGTAATAACTTTACAAATTGAACTGAGATGTAATTGACATTAGTTCTAAAATGGCAGAGTAGGGTATTAAAAGAAGACCAAGTTTTCTTTGTGGAAAGGAAGACACCCTCCTCCCCCAGCCTTTTAAAAAATTATAATGGAAAAGTAAGTTTCTCTTGAAATTATGTCCCTTGGATAAACCTTATATAATGGATCTTTGAAGTAAATCTTTATTTGATGGGAAGAGGAAGGCCTTTGAAAGAAAGAGTTAACTTCAAGGGTAACATAGTTTCTAATCTTTCTATATGGAAGCCTGTTTTGGTATGGTTTGAGTTTAGAGCTTGTGTCCATATAGTCAAATAGACTCTGGCTAATTTTAAGGGTCTGTAATCAGAATATTTAATAAAAGGCTTTCTCAGGATCTTCATAATTTCTTTAATTTTTATCAAACTATATTACCTTAAAAGTATTTCTTTAAGAAAAGCTTGCAAATTAATAAAAATTGCTTTATATAATAATAAACTTGAAGATTTAAGTGCTTATAGAAGCAAAACAACTTTTTGAGATGTCTATGAAACACTTTCTGACTTTGTCTCTAATGCATTTTTTTCCAAATTTTAAAACGTAAATATCAGTACGAACATGTAAACATGCCCCTGTGATGGTCGAATAGCTTTTTTAACATACGCCACCTAGAAGTTCAGATTTTCTTTGTGATACCTTTAAAAAAAAATTTAGCTGTGCCTTAAGCAATATTTCATTCCATTTTCATATTTTGACTATGAATCCTTTATTATTGTAGCCTAAGTAATAGATTTTTTATTGTAAAAAAGAAAATTTATAATATAATGGACACTTTTAAATGATTATTTTATTGAGATTATTGTGATTATACTTGTCTTATTCCTATTGAACTCGTTTATAGGTTCTGGTCACATTTTTTTGTTGTTTGAACAATATCCAGATATGTTTACTTGCTTGTTTGACGACAGTTTCAGAATGCCTTTAATTCTGTTTGCTCATAATTGCAAATTAAGTTGAAAAGAAAGGACATGCTAAATTCTAATCTGAAGAAATATTAGCATTTTAATTAAAATGCCTATGTACGAAGATAACCAGGAATATTTTGAGCGTTAGCCACATAAAAGTTGCTTGGGGAAATAACTGCTCTTAAAATGTTTATTATTATGTTCATGTCACTGTTCAAAATAGAATAATTTTAATAATGCTTGGTATAAATCTTCACATTTTTATTTAAATGATTTCCCTTTCAGCTTTCCATTGAACAGAAAGAAATACATACTTCTAAGCTTATAAAATTGCTTACGTTATTGTATAGAACTAGATTTTTTCCAGCTGTATAAATGTATGCCTCTCTCAGCCCCATGGGCATTCATGATTTTAAAAGCACTTAACAAAATTGGTAACCAAACAAAATTTTAATTTGATACATGAATATGCAAAATGTAATACATTTAGGAAAGACATTCTAGTTTTACAAACACTGTATAAAAAGTAATCTTAAAGAATAAGAAGCCATTTCAAGAATCTAACTAGTACTCTCCCAAACTGGCACAACCATCCTATAAGAGTTAAACTGCATTCTTTGCTTTTTTATTTATGCAGAATAGGATTTTTTTCTATTGTGGTAAAATACTCATAACATAAAATTTACCATTTCAACCATTTTAAAGTGTATAATTCAGTGACATCAAGTATATTTATATTGTGGTTCAGCTGTCACCACTATCTAGTTCCAGGACTTTTTCATCACCCTAAGTGGAAACCCCATGCTCATTAAGCATTCACTCCCCATTTCTTTCCCCAGCCCCTGGCAACCACTGATCTGCTCACTATCTCTATGGACATACAGTGTTTGGCTTTTTGTGTCTTTTTTCATTTAGCACAGTGTTTTCTAGTTTCATCCATGTTGTAGCATGTATCAGTACTTGATTCTTTTTATGACTGAATAATCCATTGTACATTTTGTTTATCCATTAATCTGTTGATGGACATTTGGGTTTTCAACTTTTAGTTATGTGAATAGTACTTCTGTGAACATTCATACACAAGTTTTTGTTTGAATACCTGTTTTCATTCCCAACTGCTTTAATACCTAGGAGTGGAATTGCTGGGCCATATGGTAATTCTATGTTTAACTTCTTGAGGAATTGCCAAACTTTCCCACAGTGGTTCCTCCATTTTGTTTCCACCAGCAATGTGTGGTGGTTCCAATTTATCCACATTCTCACCACATTCTCATTTTGTTGTTTTATTTTTATTGTAGCCATCCTGAGGGGTGTGGAGTGGTATCTCATTATGGTTTTGATTTGCATTTCCCTAATGACTAATGATGCTGAGCATCTTTTCACGTGCTTGTTGCCATTTGCATATCTTCTTTGGAGAAATGTCTATTCAAGTCCTTTGCCCATTTTTAATTGAGTTGTTTGCCTTTTTGTTGAATTCAGTTGTAAATTTTCTGTTATATATTTAGGATTCTAGATCCTTATCAGTTACATGATATGCAAATATTTTTTCTCATTCTGTGGCTTGTCTTTTCACATTCCTTTTTTTAAAGTTAAATTTTAAAAAATTGTGGTAAAATATGCACAATATAAAACTTACTATTTTAACCATTTTAAGTGTACATTTTAAAGTGTACACATTAAGTACATTCACGTTGTATAATCATCACCACCGTCTATCTCCAGAACATTTTTCATCTTGCTAAACTGAAACTGTACCCGTTAAACAATAACTCCCCATTCCTCTTTCCCTTCAGCCCTGGCAACTACCATTCTACTTTTTGTCTCTATGAATTTGACTATTTTGGGTACCTCATATAAGTGCTACCTAATATATACAGTATTTGTCAGTTTGTGAATTGCTTGTTTCACTTAGCATAAAGTCATCAAGGTTAACTCATGTTACAGCATGTGTCAGAATTTTCTTCCTTATTATGGCTGCATAATCTTTTACATGTATATACCATATTTTGTTTATTCATTCGTCTGTTGATGGACACAGGTTGCTTCTACCTTTTGGCTGTTGTGAATAACACTGCTGTGAAAATAGTATAGAAATATCTATTCAGGGCCCTGGTTTCAGTTCTTTTGGGTATATACCCAGGAGTGGAATTGCTGGATTGTATGACAATCCTATTTTGAGTTTTTTGAGGCGCCACTATGCTGTTTTCCATAGTGGCTGCACCAATTTACATTCCTACCAAGAGTGCACAAGCGGTTCAATTTCTCCATATCCTTGTCAACACTTGTTACTTTCTGGTTTTTGATAATGGCCATCCTGATGGGGGTAAACTAGAATTTTGATTTGTACTTCCTTTATGATTAGTGATGTTGATTGATTTTCCATGTGCTTATTGGTCATTTGTATATCTTTTGGAGAAATGTCTTCTTAAGTCCTTTGCTCAACTTTTAATTGAGTTTTTTAGATTGAGTTTTAGATGTTTCTTTATATATTCTGGATATTAATGCCTTTTCAGATAATGATTTGCAAATATTTTCTCCTACTACATGGGTTGCCTTTTTACTTGATATTGTCCTTTTATGTACAAAGTTTTTAATTTTGGTAAGTAGAGCTGTCTTTTTTGCACAGATTTATATCATTCTGACTTTTTTTTTGTTAGAAAATGTGGATAACTGTTAATATCTTTTATTACTATACTCAGAATGCTGACTCCTGAACACAGCCAAGTAAAGACACTAAATTCAAAATCTATATGCTAAGGAGATAAGTAGTAAATGGCTAAACTTGTTTCTTAAATGTGGCAAAGTAAGATTTCCCTGTTTTTAACTTTGTAATAGGAAGCAAACTAGGCAATAAAGTAATGGACATTTCAACTATAAATCTGTTCATTTTAGAGTGGATTCAAAATATAATTAAAAATTTCTGGAGTTTAACTTAAATTTTATTTAAAAACAAACAGCAAAATACTCGGCTAAGCTCTGATCTTGGAACATCCTTGAACTGTATAGGCAGTATCATGTTAACTTGATGATAATGTGATCTATGTACCTCAATTGATTTTCTGACTCCATGAGACTGAAAAAAATATTTAAGCTCCATTTTACATTGAAATCTTCCTTATTCTAGGTTGATCCCCTAAGTCCCAGGGCTGATGCTTTATTTGGATCTTCTGGCAGAGACTGTGAAAGAAATGGATGGTCCAGGCTGCACAATGGTTAGCTACAAGTTATCTCTCTTCATCTGTTTTAGTTCTCTTGGCTACATTCAAGTCTTTGTCTTGGCATCAATTAATAAAAACAGAATCTTGGCTGTATTGGAAAATATGGTATAATGCCACTTTTTACAACTTGTGGGACACCCATGTCGGTACTCTCTAAAAATAGTAGAATTTCTGTGCTGCTATAAACCATCTTCATCTTTGAGATTCAAAACACATATTAACATATTAAAGGCTCTGATACCTTTTAGTAAAAAACAAAACAAAACAAAACAAAACCTTTTGTTTTGCTCAACAATTTCTAAATTTATTTGACCATGAAACCTTTTCCTCTCCTTAACATATATTACTTAGTTTATGGAACAGGCTTTGGGAAACACCGTTGTAAAAAGAGTTCAGGTTTATAGGTTTTGGACATACATTTACACATATATTTGAATACTTTCTCTACTACTTATTTATAAACTGGGCATTCTTGAACAAATCACTTTACTCTGATAATCAGTTTATTGAAGAATGAAGATAACATGATAAATATTACCATGTAAAATGCTCTAGCACACAGGGCACTTAATAAGTATCAGCTGTCAAAATAATACTTATTATTTGTATTTCTGGAAAGATAATGTCCTTTAGGTTTAGTTTATAATATATTTTTTTTCATTTTTAGGCCTGGTCCTGATGGTTAGATAAGTTGTTTCTTAAGTTCAATATGAAGATGATTTTTATGAAGAAGATTAAATAGTATTTTATAATTAGAGATATGTAAGCGTTAATATCTGTAGACATTAGCTAGTCAGTTCACCAAGTATCCACCAACAGCCTTTAAGTTAATTTACTGCACACTAAAAAAAAGGCATAGAAAAGTGAGAGTGAAAAAATACAATCAACATGTAGTGAGCTCTGTCTCTTTTTGTTTCTAAATGCTAGTGTATAATCTGTTTTTAAAAATTGGGATATGAAACATTCTTATCTGAGAACTTGAAGAGTTTTTGCACATTTATTTTGCTTTTTTAGCACAAACTGGGAGATAAATGGAGTGATCAATAAGTCTTTCATACTCAGAATAGCAGATTATATGAAATAAGGAACAGATGTTATACTCTTGGACTTTCCCCTCCAAGGGATGTTTCCCCTCTTGTACTAAATTTATAGACATAGAGTAAATAAGCTTTCAGAACCAGAAAATTGAAAATAGCTTCAATATAGACATTTCTTTGGAAGATGTTTGTAGAATGCACTTAAATGTCTGATTTCCCTTGACAATTATTATGTATTTGCCAGCAGAACTGTTATAGTTTCTAGTAACTTCTAATCAAAACAGTCAGCTGCCTGTGTAGAGGTACAATCAGAGAGGTCAATAATGAGGTGCTTTTTTTTCTTTTTGATTTGACATAATTTCAGACTTACAGAAAGTTGAGATAGTACAAAGAATTCTCCTACACCGTTTACTCAGAGTCCACAAATATTAATATTTTCTTTTCCCTCTTCCTCTCTCTCTTTCTCCTCCCTGCCTCCATCTCTGTATGAGTGTCTGTGTATAAACTTTTCTTGACAAGGACGTTGCCATGGGCTGATATGTGTCCTCAAAGTTCATATGTTGAAACTCTAACCCCCCAGTGATGTCATCTGGAGACAGGTCATTACCTTTGGGAGGTAATTAGGTGTAGATGAGTTTATGGAGTGGGGTCCTCATGATAGGATTAGTGCCCTTATAAGAAGAGACAGCAGAGGTCTTGCTTTCTCTCTCTCTCATGTAAGGACACAGCCAAAAGGCAGCCATCCTCAAGCCAGAATGAGAGCTCTCACTGGAACCTGGCTGTGCTGGCACCCACATCTCAGACTTCCAGCCTCTAAAACTATGAGAAATAAATGTCTGTGGTTTAAGCCACCTAGTCTATGGTAGATGACAGCCTGAGGAAACTAATACAGTTGTTTTCTTAATGTGATGCAAGTATCAAAACAGGAAATTAATGATATAATGTTAACTAAGCTATAAACCTAAGTCATATTTTGCCACTTGTTCTAGTAATATCTTTATAGCAAAAGAAATTCCACAACATACATAAGGTTCAGTTGCCATGTCTCTTTCTTTAGTTTTCTTTAATATGGATCAGTTTCTTAGCCTTTCTTTGTGTTTAATGATGTGATAATTTTGAAGAATAAAGGCCAGTTTTTTAATAGATCTCCCTCAATTTGGGTTTGTTTGATTTTTTTTCCCTCATGATTAGATTTATTCATTTTCCCCCAGAATACAACAGAAGTGATGTATTACTCTCAGTGCATCATGTCAGGATGTATGTGATGTTGCTTTGTTACTGGTGATGTTAATTTGCTCACTTGATTAAGATGGTGTCTGCTCGGTTTCTCCAGCATGAAGGTGCTATTTTCTTCCTTCCCTTTGTAATTATAGGAAGATTGAGACTATGTAATTCTCTTCGACTTCGACCCCTTTAGCATACATTGATGATTCTTGCCCGAAACAATTTATTACAGTGATGTTTACCAAATATTTTTTTAAGTTCCATTTTTCTTTATACATTTATTATTTGCCTTTTACTATAAAGAGTTTTCCCTTCTCATTTCTCTAATTTTAATGCCCCTATTCTTTGAACTACTTTTTTTTTTTTCTTTCTGGTTGGCAGTTGAGCAATTGTGCTTTGGTTTCTTATCAGCTATTTAAATACATATGTGAATTTCTTATGATAGACTATCTTACACATAGTGAATTTTCACTTATGACTATCTTTAATGAAAATTCTTCTTGAACATTTTCTTACCGAAGTATCTTGCCTAATAATTCTTAAGTTCCTATAGGTTACCATTTTCACCAACATTGATTTATTTAGTCCTCATAATAATGTGAAGATGGATGTAGCTATATTTGATCAGGAAGAGTGACAGAGGCTTAGAGAGGTTACGTGATATGTTGGAGAGCTACAGAATAGCCGTGTACAGTGTAGAACCCAGGTCTTCTAACCCCAACTTCCTTTCCTTTCCACCACTCTCCTACCACTTTTCCTACTTTCATTTAGGTGTATTTTTTTAAATAAAATTTTCAAATTTTCTCTGTCTGGAATTTCCTTGATATATAATTCTGATTGTAATTTTTGCGGTCCTTTTGAAGAAACTCAGTATCTCTTACACCTCAAGAATATATGGAAGCTTTATCCAATCATTTGTGCATTTTAAAGAGGAAATCAAGAGCAACATCTTGGCCTTTTTCAATTTTGCTTAGGATTTAGGAAAGATATTAGACTCTGTCTCCCCCTTGGAGGAAATGTCTCTTATTCTCTTCATTTGAGTTTCTGTTGTTTCTGTTTCTGTTGTGAGTTTCAATTCTACACAAGACTGTAATCTTTTATGAGCTTCCACTAGTCCCTTGGTTAGATGGTTATTATTTTTATGTCAGATAAATTGGAAATAACATCCCAAATCCTAAAAGGTCATATCTTGAGTAGACAGCAATAAATGGTAATATTTTATTCTTTTCTGAATAAAATGCATGTAGTCATCATGTATATACTTATCAGCAAAATATCTCATTTGTTTGTGTGCCTCCTTGTTTTACAGAGTGTCATTTTTAGGAACTCCTTTTTTAGTTTCTTTAATTCTCTATTATTTATAAAACATTTATAACAGCCTTATTGAGGTATAATTTATATATCATAAAATTCACTTGTTATAAGTTTACAATTAAATAATTTTTAATAAATTTGCACAGTTGTGAAATCACTAATATCTATTTTTAGAATAAAAGGGAGAGAGAGCATGAGTGAATGAGTGAGCACACCAGAGCTCAAGTGCAAGATCTGACTGTCTCTTCTTATAAGGGCACTCTTTCCATTATGAAGCCCCACCCTCATGACCTCATCTAATCCTAATTACCACCTAAGGGTCTCATTTCCAAATACCATCACTTTGAGAGGTAGGGCTTCAACATATGAATTTTGGGAGGACACAAATATTCAGTTTGTAACACTGATTTCATGAGATTATTGGAGAATCAAATAATAACTAATATTGTGTTTTCTGCTAGCCACTATTCTAAATGCTTAATATTTCATTGATTAATTACTCACAGTAACCTCAAGAATTTTAGATGCTATTATTTATCCTCATTTTACAGATGAAGAAATCTGAGATTTAAGGAAGTAGAGTAAGTTGTTCAAGGTCGTGCATGCGCGCGCGTGCGTGCACACACACACACACACACACACACACACACACACACGATCTAAATTAGCTCTTTTTCTTCATACTTTTCTTAAGTGTGACCCATTCATTAAGGCCCAGCTCAACTTTTTCCTCCTTTAGGAAGTTTTTCCTCATGGCCTTCAACTTTGAGAGCTCTATCTCTGATATGACTTTTTAATAGCATTAATTGCCTATACCATTCTGATTTAGCCTGTTCTTTTATGCTGCTGTTATTCAACTTCGTATAACTTAACTAAAGTAAATTATAAGCACTTCACGACCATGGGCTGTGACTTTTATCTCCTCTATCTCCTGCATTTAGAATATAGTTAAGTACCTAATTGTTGGTAAAGGTGATTAAATGTGAACATTAGGAAACGTCAGATCAAAGTAATAGCTTAATTTATAAAAGTGAAAGAAAATTATATAAATTTGTCTGAATTAGGATGTTTATAAATGGTTTGTGGAGAGCAGAAGACATTCCTGTGTTTTAATATATTGATATTTTGAATATTACATTAGCTACCAAAAAGAATATATATTATGTATAGAAACTATTACCTTAATTTTCAAAGTTAGCATGTTTGGAGAATTAGACTCCGTGTGTCCTTATCATTCTTTTATTTCTTCTGCTACTTGTGGCCACGTTGTACATTAGACTTTACAGAAGAGGAGTTAGGTTGGGAGTTAGTTTTATTTTGAATTTTGAAAAGCAGTTGAAGTAAGTTGGACCTTACTGAATTAAATGGCGAAGTTGACCTTGTGTGAAAGACATTAATGTTTCAGCTGCCCTCTATAATGGCTCAGGACACTTGGAGAACAAGCATCTTGTGCTATAAATGAAAGCTAATTGACTAAATATAGACTATCCTGGGTCTCTATCCGTATAGCATTTTTTTTTCTGTACAAGGTGGTTTGGGAAGGTAAAATATAGAATGTTGGGCTTCCCTGGTGGTGCAGTGGTTGAGAGTCCGCCTGCCAATGCAGGGGACACGGGTTCGTGCCCCGGTCCGGGAAGATCCCGCATGCCGCGGAGCGGCTGGGCCCGTGGGCCATGGCCGCTGAGCCTGCGCATCCAGAGCCTGTGCTCCGCAACGGGAGAGGCCACAACAGTGAGAGGCCCGCGTACCGCAAAAAAAAAAAAAAAAATATATATAGAATGTTAAGAATGTTTTTGACTGGAATGTATTAGCAAAGAAGTAGAATTGCAAATTATGGTTCTGATGTTCTTATCTATCAATATAACAGAGATTATAATACTTAAAACTTGACTCCTTCAAGTAATGAGTAAAATTCCAAATCTACATCTACAATGTAGTGGTCTTTGGCTTAGGGAGAGATTGGGAATAGCTTTATAGTCCACTGTTGTAGATGCTATGCTAGGTACATTTATAAATTTTATAATTTAATCATCACTATAACTCTCTGAGGTAAGGTAAGCATTGTCTTCATACTCTTAAAATGAGGAATGAAAAACAGATTAATTGTATAACTTGACCAAACTAACATGATAAGTAGTGGAAGTTGAACCTGGCCTTGTTTGACTTAGTATTCAATAGTAATGATGTTGATAATGCTGGTAGTAATAATAGTTAACATTTATTGTATTGCCTTACATGTAATATCTAATGTAATCTTTAAAACAATATTACGAAAGAGGTACATTAGACTAGTGGTCCCCAGCCTTTTTGGCATCAGGGACTGGTTTCGTGGAAGACAGTTTTTCCGCTGTGGGGGTGGTGGTGGGGTGGGGAAGGGGGATGGTTCAGGCGGTAATGGGGAGCAATAGGGAGTGGCAGATGAAGCTTTGCTCACTCACCCGCTGCTCGCCCCTCCTGCTGTGCGGCCTGGTTCCTGTGGTCTGGGGCTTGGGGACCCCTGCATTAGAAAAGTGAGGAATCTGAGACTTAGAAAGATTAGATAATGTGCCCAGGGCCATATTGGAAGTGCTGGAGCCTGAACTGTAATGCACATCTGTCAGCAAGATCTGTACACTACAGGACAGTATGCTCCCGCCCTCTAAAGCTGGTCCTGTTTCCATTACGCTTACTTAATTCAAGCATGGACTCCAAGATTAGGAACACATGTAGTTTGGCAGTATCTATCAAATCTATATATTCAAATTATATTTCATCATAAACTGGTTTGTCAACTAAAAATTATCTATTTCATGTAGACAAATTGGTTTATCAACTAAAAATTAATCTGGCCTGTATCAGATATCTCCTCCTCTAATGAAAATATGATTTGAAATCACTTAATTGCTGAAGAACTGGTACAGATTTTAACTTGTTGCTTATCATCTTTGTAACATTATTGAAGGATTTTTAAGATATTTCTGAAAACTGCTGTATGAAGTATAATCGTAGAAACAGAGTGATTGTAGGAAGAATCAAAGATGAAAACGAATTTCTTCTTTTTGATAGGAAATATTTATAGTTTCTTTTGTACATCCTTTTTTAGATCATTCTCATCTTCGCTGCTACCGACCCAAGGATTATAAGGTATGTAGTATAAATTGCAGAACAATAATTATCCTGGCTTTCAGATTAGAGCATTAGTAAATTTCTTATATGTATGGTCAGATATTATATTCATTTAGTCAAGAAATTTACAAACAATAATTGTCATATTATGGAATGTCATTATTTTGTGTATGTTGTCAGGTGGTAGGATAGACTTTTCATTGAGTGTCTTGCTACAAATGTTTTGTGACTTTTGATTGTTCATTACTTGTTTGTGTATGTGTATATGTGTGTGTGTGTGTCTGTGAGAGAGAGACAGAGACAGAGAGAAACGGATTGCTACTTTTAGTGATACCTCACACAGTAGTATTTCTAAATTTCAGTCATTCGTAGAGCATCCTCATAATTTTTACAATACCTGCATGTAATTTATGCTGTCTTTTAAAAATTCACCTTGTTTTTATTTATTTCACCAGTGTAAATGAAAAATCAGTATCATATACTTTAAATGGATGATAGCCTTAAAAATACAGCAAAAACAAAACAACGTTACTAAATTCTGGCTAGAAAACTATTGTTTTCCAAAGACTCTGAGACATGTTCTCTTTTTCTTAAAATGAGATAAGCAATGATAGACAGGTATAGGAGACATACCAATAGCTAACTAAAGATTTCTGATTGAAAGAGAATTGAAAAGAAAATATATTTTTTCTTTTGGGATTCAGTACCCTTTTAGTGTATGTCCATGTGCTATATAAAATAATCTTGTGTATCATCTAAATTCCTTTTGGGTACCATACTAAGTTATCTGCTATACCACTAGCAGTTCATGTTCTACATTTTGAGAAGTACTGCCCCAGAGTTTTTCTTTTCTGTCCCTAAGTGTAAGCTTCTTAATAAGAAGAAGAAGCATCATAGTTGGGAAAACAAAACAAAACAAAAAACATAGCTTTCCTTATAATACCTTTGTCTATTTACTTGAAAACAATTTATCCCATGCTTACTGGCACTGAACAGTATAGCTCTTTGCCATGCTTTGATTGTGATAAAAGAAATATGGAACAAGCCAAGGCACCATGTGACTAAGGGGCCAGATCTACCAGAGAGTCAGAATCATCAAGGTGGAACTTTATAAAAGTTTATTCCAGGCCTACTAAGTTAAAATTGTTGAGACCGTAGACTAGAAATTTTTATTTTAAACAAGTTTCCAGGTGATTCTTATGCAACTCTTTTGCTGTCTATCCAAGGATTGGTATTTGAGAACTACTAGTATAGACGTGGATATAGCACTTGAATAGAACCATTCCTTGTATAGCATTTGTATAGGGTCGTGCCCTTGCTTAAGGCTGTCCCTAGAGGAGTGTGGGCTTGGCATAATTCCCCTGGTGCAGACCTACCCTATTATGTGGAATTTATTCAAACACATACATGGGTACTGATCTGTGTAATATATATGTGCATGCATGCGCAGGCACACACACGCATCAAGAAGCATAATGTTTGTTGTCTTGCATGGGGCCCAGGGAAGTTACCTTAGTTGTAATACCTAAGGGTAACTAAGTTATACCTAAGTAATACCTAAGGTAACTAAGTTACCTTAGTTGTAATACCTAAGGGCCAAGCCTATCTTCAAGTCATGTTTCACAAGTTTTATTTATTTTCTTCTTTATTTGCATCCTTGTTTTTTTTTACTAATCTGTAAGTTCCAGAATGGCAAGGATCTTATTGATCTTGCTTATTGACAATTGCTAGATATTGTGTGATGTACGGCATGGATTCCTAAAATATGTGTTGTGTGAGTGGATTATGAAGAGAAAACAAGTAAACCAAATATACAAAAGTATAGAATGGGGAGAAAAGTATAAAGTATATAGGACACTAATCTTTATTCTAAGGTAACTATAATCCAATTCTACATTGACTGATCCATTTAGAGGTAGGTGATATATTTAGAATCCTCTTTTCTAAATGAATTCTTTAAAAGAACTTCACTTCTATTCATCTTTAATATCCACCCACCCTCACCTCTGTATTCTTCACTTTTAGAGTTAGAGTAGAAGTTGATCATTCATACTACCTTTGTAAAGCTGTGCATGGTAAGTGAGCTCACAGGATTATTTCTGTATTGAAGAGGTAGATTTTCACAGAAATACATATGCAGCATTGAACAGTGCTATCTTTTCTATGAAAAAAATAAAGGGCTATTTTCTTACAGGCATATAGTAACTGGTAGTGGAACACTATAGGATTTCTACAAGGAGAAGAGTTATGAAACTAGGAGTGCTTGCAAAAATTTTTTAGAAGAGTGGAACTTGGCCTGAGTTCTATTGAGAAATATATTCTGCAGAGGCAAGGGAAGAGGGAGAAGAATGTCTTAGGAGGAAAACCACATGAAAAAACCTTGGAGTTTAGAATAAGTACATTGTCCTGGAGGCAGGGGGCAAACTACTGGTCTGGCTTGAGTAGAGGGCGTATATTGAGGGATAATGGCTATTTAACATATTTATTTTCTATTTTTCCTACTTCTTCATACCTATTATATCTGCCGCCTCCTTCTTTAAGATTTCTAGTTACTTGGTCATTAGCTGTTCTTTTGGCCAAAGTCACCTCTCTTCACCCTGGATGCATTATAATCAGCTGTTCTATAAATACAAAGTTCTCAGAAAAAGAACACACCTCTCAACCTGCCTCCCTATATCTTTATTGTTCCCTGTTTCTTTGTCCTTTCATTGCTAGGCATTCAAATGAATGACCCAGTGCAGCCAAAAATTAATTAGTTAATTAAAAAAAAAAAGCCTGGAAGTGAATTAAGTCACTTCTTATATTCCATTGACAAGAACTAGTCCCATCTAGAAGCAAGATGAGCAAGGTGGCTAGCAAATAGAGATCCTAGTTAGGCGGCTGTTTTCCACTGAAGAGGGCTCATAGATTTTAGTAGATCACTGACCATATCTGTCACAGTCTGCCTATCTGCCACCAAATATCCCCTTCTTCCCTCACACAGAACATGCTTTTGTCCTCTTCCAGGAAAATCACTTGAAGTTCCATCATTCAAGTTCCACTTGAATCTAGCTTGAACTTCAGGATCTTTGAGTGTTGGATAAGCCAGATCCAGGTAGACTCCCTGTGATCCAGTGACCTGTGAACCAAGACAAGTTACTTCTCCCCTCCCTCACCTTCTCACTCTACCTGAACCTCATTTCTGGTATGTTTTGTTAGAGCAGGGATAGGTTAACTGGAAAAAAATGGTGCTCTTATTTGCAAAAGGGAGAAATAGAGAATGAAGAGCAGTTACTAGTCTGCAGCAATGATAAATGCTCCTGGGCAAGCTTTGTGAACCTAACAGGCGGGTGCCCCGCTGCCCTGATAGTAGAGGAATGTCCTTTCTTAGACCTTAACTCTCCATGGGCCCTGACTCTACCCTGCAGCTGGTTTTTCCATGTCCATTTATTACCCCACATGGCAGTGAGTTATCCTCTCTGAAATGGGTTTGGAGGATTTGATCTCTTGGGACTGCATAGTTTTCTAGCCCACTTCCTGCGGTTAAAAGTTTTGGGGCCTGAGAGCTGTTTTATAGACTTAGGCTCTTAAAGGCCAGGTTCTTGATTTCTTAGGCAATACAGACTTAAGCAAGTATCAACTTCTCATTTATTTGCTTGCAGTCAGTTTAATGTTTCAGTAAACACACACAAAGTTGTTTTCTTCCCTCTAAATACAATTCTGAAGTCTGATTTATTTCTTTAGTTCTTATGCCTTTTAATGGCACTTACCTTGAGGCCCTTTGAAGTAGGCTCAGATGGGAAGTAACCTCCTCAATCTGATTTTTGTCTTAGGATTTCGTTTCTCTGTTTAAAAGTTTTAATGGCCCTTTGTTCAAAGCTCAAAGCCTTTTTCTGGCTTAACCTTCTACATTTTGTGTCCACACACAGTTGGCACTCACTTTTCCTGGCCCTGAGAGGCCCTCGATTACTAAAATCTTTCATTTCTGCTCTCAAACCAATCTCTCCTGAGCTCGTCATTCTTGAAATCCCTTGCTCAGTATAAGTAAAAGCCAACACACACTACATCTCTTGCCCTTTACAGCTATTTTCCTAGAGGTAATAAGCTTGAAAGTTATGTGGTCTATCTTCCCAGCTGTTGCAGGCCACAGTTTTATTTTGCTACTGCATTATTGGATCTTAAATTTTCAATCCTCAAGTATCTATTCCCTTGCTTCCTGCTCCTGACTTACAGGCCAATGCATATTTAGGTCTATGTTAAGACCAGTACAGTAAGATACTGATTTCTGAATTGTTTGGGGTAATGCTATTTGCTATAGAAATAAACCTACAAACTTCAGAAGGTTAATATAATAGAAATTTAGTTTTTATTCACATAATAGTTAATTTAGGGTGCCTCTAATCTGCGTACTACCTTTCCGTGCAGTGACCCCATTCTGTGCCCTTGCCTTACGCTAGAGCTTTGCTGTCCTCTTCACATGGTGGAAAATGAAGGAGAACCTGAAGAGGCATATCTCTTTCTTAAAAGCCTTGTCCTGGAATTGACACATAACATTTTTACCTACACTCTGTTTGCCAAGAACTAATCAGATGGTCACACCTGGATGCAAGGATTGCTTCTCAGCAGTAATTCTGCTCTGGAGGAGGGAAAGATGAATTGTGATGGAAAGCTAATCATTTCTCTGTCACATCTAGAATGCCTTGTCCCTCTCCACTCCCAACTTCTCTCTTACCATTAGGAAAGATGATATGACTGAAACTCTATTATGTTAGAAATAAAAAATTAGCAAAACTAGAAACTATCTCTGCCTGAATTCATGGATATTTCATGATGATGAGGGAGATAGGTAATAATAAAATTACAAAAATCAATATATACTTGGAACTGTGATAAATGTCATGGGGGACATGCATGCTAGCTTGGACTAGTTATTTATTAGGAGGATTTGATCTGGTGAAGGAGAATGGAAAGAGGATCTTGAGGACTGGTGATTGCTCTTGAGCTGAAAGTGAATAAGAATTTACTGTGTGAAAAGGAGGGAAGGACATGTGCAAGGGAAAAGGGGAAGTAGCATTTATAAAGGTTCAGTGGCTAGGCAACTAAAAGACCAGTGTTGCTAGGAGTGAAAGACATGGGTAGGTGCATGATATAAATTGAGGCTGGAGTAGTAGGTAGGGATCACATCTTTTTCGCCATGTTAGGAATTTTGATAGTTATCCTAGGTACAATGGGAAGCAAATGAAATTATTTTAAACAACAAGACGATGCAGTTGGATTTGTACCTTGCGAATATTACTCTTGATTGTGGTATGGACTAGGAAAAGAATGGATAGTAATATACAAGTTAGTAGGCTATTGAATAGTCAATGTGAGAAATGATGATGGATTGGATTGGGGTGATAGTAATGGAGGTCGATTGCAGTGGAGATATTACACAGATATTTAGGATTAATGTTGACAGAAAAGTAGACTTGACAAATGGAAAAGATATACGATGTTCTCCTAGAGAAGGAGTGTCAATATCATAAAGATATTCTTCTATGTAGGGTAATTCAAAAATTAACAAAATCTCAATAAAAATATCTCGAGGCATTTTTTTTTTTTTTTTAATTTCAGGAACTAGGCAAAAATAGGCAGGAAAACTTTGAAAGCAGAGAGCATTGGAAGGGGCTTAGCCATGCAATGTTAAGAATGACTCTTATATTTCTAATTTTCACAACTCAGTGTTTGATGACACCATTTATTGGGATAGGAAACGTGCAAAGGGCTAGTTTAAAGTTCACAGAACTCTAAATTCTGCTGCAAATTCCTGGTTATCTTGTTTAGATGCTGGAGAGTGTCTGACTATTCAGCTCAGAAACAGACCAGAGCTTAAAAATCAACCATGTGGCACTTAATGTATTCTGTAGGGGATTTAATTTTAAGAAGTCATTGAGCTTTTGTTTCTGGCAGGTCAGATGGGAATGAAAACAGATAGAAAGAAGGATAGAGATCTGAGGTAATGGAGGAGCATAGGACAGGAAATAAGAAATAGTGGGATAAAAGCCATTTCTCTCAATGGGATGTGAGGGTATCTAAACAAGACATAGTTTTACATTTTCACATTTTTAAAAATTTACCTTGGCCAGCAAATCTTTTACGGAAGCAATTCGTGGACTCAGAAATATTTTGGAATTTTTGTTAGGCCAGTTAAGAAGTGCAGACCATTGGATGTGTAGGATTTTGCTCCTTTTTATTCTAATACATCTTTCACATGAACAGTTTTGTTCATATAAAAAACCATCCGAAGTGGCCACTGTAATTCTAAAATATGCTTAGTGAAATTATGCTATTTGGAACAATAAGTGTAAAATTTTAAATTATAGTATAAATATATGTAAGATGATGGAAAGTTTGAATCTAACTTGGAGGGGGCATGGGCCTAACCTGAAACACAGGCATAAGAGTCTGGCAGTGTCGGTCAGTATGTTGCTTGTACACCTTATGTCTTGGGCCCCAACTTAGTGGTTGGTTTCTTAAATTGGAGACCTGATAAATCTGTAATTCTAGGAAGATGGAAGGTTTGGTAGTGATTTCTCTCAGAGGCGTTTTCTCCCATGACAAAAAAAAAAAAGAAGACGAAACAGAGGAAAGTTTTTATGGTATTCTGACAAGTGGCCCAGGGCGAAGTTTCTACTAAGGATTTTAAAATGGTGTAAGAGAACATCTGAACCTGTCAATCCTTAAGTCTGGCTCCAGGATAGCTTTAGTAGCTAATGCCTGTTACTCCTCTATGAACTTCCTCTTACAGACTCAGAGCAAAAAGTGACAAAGAGAGAGAGACATATTAGTATTGTTAGTAATGAGATAGATTTCCGCCTGGGTTACAAGTTTTCAAATTTGACCAGATAATGACAACGGCTCTGCATTCCTACAAGACAAAGTAACCCAGCATTTGGGAGCTTTAACAAAAGGAGAGCAGAGTCCAGCTTCAACAGGAAGATTCACTTACAGCACCGTTGTAGTTAGAGAAACCACCAGGAGGGAGGCCCGAGTGTCTCAGAGGAAAAAACTATTTCTATTTAAGTTGAGCGTCTTAGATGTGGCAGCCAGGAGGGTCTGTTTAGATCTTATTGGACTTCCAGGGTTGTCAACTGCCAACTCACCGAAGGACCACCATGATAACTGAATGATCTGTTAATACCAAGCAAAGCAGAGCTTATGATTATGCAGTAAGGGAGAGCACCACCTTTACAGTCTTCGTAGTATCTCCAAAAGGTTAACGGTAGATATTTATAGGGTTTTGGGGTCTGGGCTCCAGTAGTTTAAGGTAGGGCTTTGAATGAGGGAATCTAATTAGCAGAGTTGGTGATATAGAAGTCTAGGATTAATGGCCACAGAGGTTAGAGTCTTAAAGCAAGTCTTGGTAAATAAACAGGTATTTGATAGGGAAGGGATTTGTCCTATTGAGTGATGTCTTGTCCTGAGAAGGGGACTGTTTGCCCGGATTAAGAATCTGTTGTTTTGAGAAGGGAGCTGATCGATGATTGAGCAGACTGCTGTTCAGGCACATGATTTATGGGAAGGTCCTGAAGCAGATAATGAAGCTATTTACTGGTTTATGGCATTATTTTCCTGACAAGAATTTCCTGGAACTCATGATAAGGTCAAGTTGAGGTGGGCGGGCCTCAGTGTTTTGTTCTTTTAGCCAAGCCATGTGAATGTAGGTGGTCTCAGTTCTCACACGTCTTACTAAGGTTATATATACTTTTCCACTAATGTGTTAACACATTGGTAGATTTATTCCAAGAAACCTTATAGTTTTAGTTTCCATTGTAAGTGGTCTTTTATGTAAAATTACATTTTTATGTGTTTTACTGATGTATGGGTCTGCAGTACATTTTTGTATAACATTCTTGTCTCAGATATTCTTGAATTTTTGTAATAGAGGAAACCATATCCTCAACAATGAATCTTAGTTCTGCCTTTCACATTATTGATTTGTCTTGACCTACTAGGATTTTCAGTACATTGTTAAGTAGAAGTGGTGATCAGGATGTGGCAGACATTTATTGCTCATTGGCTCTTCATGTCCCCTCCCGTATTTTCAAGCCCTCTTGCAGGTGTATGGGGCCTAGTTCCAGCCAATGGACCATACATGTAAATTATGTGGATCCCTTCCAGGGTGCAGCATAGAAGAATTGACATGAACTCTCTCTTGTTATAGTGATAATGAGGTCTCATGTTCTAGATGGTACAACTATAAGTTGTTCAGCCTGTCTCATCAGCCCGGGTCCTTGGGCAATTTTGTGAAGTGTGATTCTCTTGCTAACCTATATTACCATAAAGCACAGGGAAAAATGAACCTTTATTATGTTAAGCCACTAATTTTCAAACTTAATTTGCTCTTGCAATGCAGCCTGATATGCTGCAGCATGAACTAATACTGTGTTGTCTTGATCCTGTCTTTGATAAGATCATGTCGAAGGTTTCACACCTATGAATGTTATTTGCAGTAGATTTTTGTTAGATATCCTCTAGCAAGTTAAGGAAGTTCCCTTTGAAATTCCTTGTTTGCAAGGTATGTATATGTTTTAATTACGAGTGGTTGTTGGATGTTATTGAATAATTTTTTCAGCATCTATTGAGTTGATAATGATTTTTCTATAGTGAATTAATAGATTTTCTATTGATAACCCATTCTTGTATTCTTTGAATGTACCCAGCTTAATCATGTTGTATTCTTTTTTTGAACATCACTAAATTTAATTTGTTAATATTTTACTTAAGATATTTTGTCACATATGGTCACTAGTAAGAGTGGTCTCTAATTACCTTTCTTCTGCTTTTCTTGAGTGGTTTGGTAGCAATGTTATGATCACATCATAAAATTAATTGGGGGATATTTAATTTCTTCCTTGGGAACAGTTTGTCGGTTTGTTCCTTGGCTCTTTTTATTGGGTTGTTAGTAAAACAGATTGTTAGCACATCTTCTGTGGAACTTTCCTCATAGGCATCCTGTGAGGCCTGGGCTGTGGGAATTTTCCATTTTTTTCTGCTGTGGATCTCTCATAGTTCACTGGCCTGGGACCCCTACCACTTAATAGCTGTTTGACGTTGCTTCAGTTTCCTCTCCTGTAAAGTGTAGGTAATAAAAATACCACATAGGGTCGTTGTGAGGATTAAACAAGTTATTTATATAAGTGCATTGAACAGTGGTCTAAGAAGGGAGGAATTTCCCCCTACCCCCTAAAGATGGACACACTTAGGAATTACTTATCATTTTCATTGCATTATTTTAGAATTTAGAATTTCTTCTAAATTTTTCTTCCGTGTAAAGAAAGTACATCTTCCTTAAACCAAACCAGATAGTTGAGCATATGTATTTTTAAATTGATAAGGTAGGAATGGATCATTCCCTTCAGTAGGATTCAAAAGGAATGTTTTCAGCAAAATTGAGAAACTGATCTCAGTTGCCAATATCTGCTTCTCTCCCTTTTGAATCAGAACTGTGCTTTGTTCTTACTACCCTGAAAATAGTACCTCTACTGCACTTCTTTCCTATAGTCTTCATTCTCAACTACTTCCCAGCAAATTCCATTAGAGTTATTTTTATTTATTTCTTAAGTTTTATGTCCCATGACAAAGGAGAAACTTTAAAGCATGGTGTGTAGTACCAGGCACTAAATGGGCTTTCAACAAATATTTGTTGGATAAGTGAATTTCCTGGTTCCTATTTATACTTAGTGGTTCTCTATTCCATTAATTTGACCTTGAAGTTCCTATAAATATAAAATTTTCATGGGCATAAATATTATTTAACTTATGAACTTATTGTGTAAACAACTTTTCAGGAACCTTATTTCATAAGTATGGTATAACCAAACCATTATGTATCACATATTTGAAAAGTATGTCATTTAATTACATTACATTTATATAATTACGATGAATTTGGTGTATGAAATTTTCTTTTCTACCTGTAACAATTTCAGGTTGGTTTAAAAATATTAGATTTTATCTTGGTACATTGCAACATTTGCAATATTGGAATTATTACATTTCTGAGATCTTAGAAATGGCATTTAAAGAACTATTTCTGTAAATGTAAAACAAAAAAAAAACTGTTTATGCTGAAATATGAAGGTTGCTGTAAACAGAGGAAATAAATACTGTTGTCTTTCATAACTCGAGCCCTCTGCTTTGTGTTTGTACTAATTTTGCTACTATTTTCTGTAGCAAACCTGTAAGATAATTTCCCCAGTTTATAGAGAAGGAAATAAAAACTTAGAGTACATGATTTGCTCAGGGTCGCATAACAAGCAGGGATTTGAACCCTGTTCTTTGAACACTCCAAGGCAGGGTTCTTGAGGAGTCATCCAAGAAATGTAACTCTTCTGTTACGAGCCAAAGAGATAACATTCCATTTGGCTTTAGGACGTGAATAAGCAACCTATGGAAAACTCACAAGAGCTGCGAAAACGTTTTCTTAAGCTGAGTTTTACGGTTGAAAATTTGAAGTGGATTCTTATCAAAGACTTACCCCCTTATTATACCTTCCGTTCCCCATTTAGATAAATAATTTTCCAAAACAAATATTTATTCTAATTCCATGGAAGGAATACATCCCAGCTGTGTCCCCACTGCACAATTACTTATTGTATATCTATTTAGTTCTAATTTCCTTCCTCATTGTTTTATCATTACTTGTTTTTTCATGTCTCTCATTCTGGATTGTAATATCTTTGAGGTCTCCTGTTATATTTACCTGTGACTACTGTCTCCTACCTTGTTCAGTATTTGATACATAGAAGGTGCTTAATAAATGTCAGATAGTATTGAGTTGCAGCATTCAAGGTTCTCTACAGTGTGCCCCTCTCCACCTCTGTGATATTCTCTCTGATTACTTTCCTACAGAACTAGCCAAGTGACTGTACTCATTGTTTATCTTTCCTTGTGCCTTTTCCTCTACTTGGAATGCCCTATCTCCCCCTTTTCTCTACTTATGGCCTTGATTCCAATCCACCTCCTCCATGAGACCTCCACCATTTAGACCATTAGAAGTCTATAAATGTCCTTCTGCAGATATTGTCGTTAAGATGTATTTGCCACCTAGCATATCTCACTGTCAGTTTTCTTTGTGTTAATACCCTGTATCATCTGGTCTGTGATTTCAAATCCCTGTACCTCTCTAGATCTGTGTGTTAGCTAATATGTTGTTCAAGAGATTCTCAGTGAATATTCTGATAAAGAGAAAAAAAGTCAGTTGTAGTCACCTAGAAGAGGCTTTATTTAAAGCGTTGCTGACTAGTTTGTGGAGAAATTTTAGTAAACAAAAAATGAAATGGTCTGCCAGCCAGCATGACTCAAATGGCATTGAAATTAATGAAGAGAAAATAATCTCTCTACTATAAGCCAAGTGACTCATATTTGGATATAATTCTAGAAACAGCATTATAGCACTTTTTTTTCTTTTCTATCAGTCTCTTAATATATACACTTGTATTTATTGGTCATGGACCTTTTTGATCTTGTTTTTGACATTCACCGTGTTTTTACTTTGTCTCTGTGAACAGCTAACAATAGAGCACTTTTCAATTTTTTCTTTTATTCAATCTGGATCACATATTTCTTGGTCAGTTATTTGGGACTGTAACTGAGTCATTTGAATTACATGCTGTTTGGTTCTGGGATGAAAGCTTGATTCTCTCAGCTGACTGCTGGCTCACCATATGTTGCTGTAATTCTGGAAAACAGTGAAAATTGTGGTAGGGTTGAAGTAAGAAGCCATGTTGGAGTGGTGTCTTAATAATAAAGGACTTATATTTGTTGTATAACTAATTCACGCACCTAGGCATTCTGCAAGATACTTTAAATAAATGACGGAAGATCTATAAGGTAGCTGTTATTAACCCTGTTTTACATACAAGTGAAATGAATCTGAGAAAGATTAAAGGTCATATTGACCTTCTTAAAAGGTCAAATATTTCGTTGATAGTAACTGCTAGGACATAAGCTCATAAAGGCAGGGATTTCGTTGTGTTCACTGTTGTAATCCCAACATTTAACATGGTGACTGGAAGGTAAGTATTTGTTAAATAAATTCAGTTCCTCTCTCTTATTTTCTCTTTTTTTTTTTTTGTGGTGTTTTTGTTCTTTTAATTAATGTTGCTGGTTCATAATATCCCCCGTGATGTATCTCATTAGTTCAGGAAAGTTTTTCTTCTATTTTGTCTTTCAATAATTTTTCTACTCTGAGAATTTTTAACTCTTTCACTATATTTTGGGAAAGTTCAAAACTATGCGCGTTACGTTGTCAATTTGATAAAGCCAAATAGTGCCAATTCTACTTTTTCCTATGTCTAATGCCATTTAAATGATATTATATAGTTATTAATTTTTTCAGTTCTTTCATTTGATCTGACAGGTCCCCTAAATTTTCAATCAACCATCTCAGTTTTCTTTTTTTTTTTTCATTGATAGAATTGACATTTTCTCGAATTTATTTAAGATTTCAAGACGACGGAATTCTAAAATTTATGTCGTCCATAAATAGCTTGCTCTGGAGTGAATAAAGAGATGGACCATACTTGGTGTTGTGGAAATATGAATTATGGATTTTTAGCTTAGGTCTAAGATAATGATGAAATCTGGAATAGCAGAGGTAAGAGCATGGTGGAGATAAAATTTTTAAATTTACTGAGTTTTGGTCACATGTGGAAAATCCAAATAGAGCTGCCTTACAGAGAAATGGGTATCCAGATCTGGATTTCCAGAGATATGTCTTGGAAAGCTAAGTCTTGTCCATAGATAAGTGTTTCAAAGATTACTGTACACTTGATAATAGAAGCAAAGGAAATCAACCAAAGAGAAGGTACATGAGACAGGGGCAGAAAGTGTGACATTGGAGAGCAGCCACTGATTTCAGTGATGAGATGAAGGATGAAGAATGTCCACTGGACCATGAAAAGAGGTGACTAAGGAAACAGAGGAGAAATTCAGGAGAGAAGACCTAAAAGAGGACTGACCAGTGACAAATGCTGCAGAGGCCAAGTAGTATGAGAACTGGGAGGAAAAGACAGGATTTATAAAATAAGTTGTGGAAGAGTAGGTTTTGATGAAACATTATAAGTACAGGAGAGGTAGAAAAATAGCAATATGTTTAGTCTGCACCTTCAATAAGTTTTTTTAATGTACAAAAGAAGAGAGATAAAAATGGGAGAGATCAGGCATGAATTGCATTAAAAGTTGGGAGCCCGTTGAAGTGAAGAAGCTGGAAATACAGATAGCATGCTAATAATGAATGGAGGGAAGTTCAAAGGATGTGAAAAAGAATGGGGATAAAGCACAGATGGAGGTAGGTGTTATTCTTGGATCGAAGAAACTTCTGAGATTAGATAGAAGGGAGCATACATGTGTGGACTCAGAAGATTCACAGGAGAGCAGAGGTAGCATGCTAGAAACATCTGTGTGAGAGTGTCAGAGGATTTAAAGAACATTATGGGAAGGATGTATTAATTCCAATGAGGATGCTGGCATTAGAGACTGTCAAAGTAATTTGAGTGTCCATATCATACTGACAATAATAAATTCATAATAAAACTAACCAATCTATATGGTTAATTTAATTTTTTTTTCTAGAAGCATTTAGTGTCTTGGGTACATTGGCATAGTATTTGCAGGGAATATATGCCAGAGAAGAGATAAGAAAGCTGGGTCAATACAAAAGAGGGTTTGAAGTCTACCCTAATCAGGACCTAGGATGGCTAGGTTTACCAGATAACTGCCATATCTCTGGGGCCTCTAGTGAAAACGCAGCCATGAGTCACCATGTTTTGAGTTATGTCAACACTATAATCCAGACACCATTGGGTCAGGAATAGGAACCCAAAGGCAACCAACAAAGGATGGGGCTATGAGATGTGCCTGGTATGAAAAGTCTGCCCAAGGGTGATGTTTTTGTGTGTTACAACACAACTAATCCACTTTCTTTGTGATATGTACATGATATAGTAGGGATGTGCATTATAAAACAATACCTGAACTAAGGGATAAAATCATAAGATAAAAATGTAACAGAAAGAACGTTGGTGGATTGGAAGCATAAAGAAAATAAATGTAAGCAAAAGGGCAAGTTAAATTTTAAAATTTTACCTAGCATAGCTTAATTCTATTTTTTTTTAAATGGCAGTTCTTTTTTTTTTTTTAAGAGCAGTTTTATATTTACATAAAAAACACAAAGATAGTACAGAGAGTTCTCATATACTCCATACCCAGTTTCTCATATTATTATCATCTTATTTAGTATGGTACATTTGTTATAATTGATGGATCAATATAGATATATTATTATTAACTAAAGTCCTTAATTTACTCAGATTTCCTTGGTATTTACCTAATTTTTTTTTTAGCATCTTTATTGGAGTATAATTGCTTTACAATGGTGTGTTAGTTTCTGCTTTATAACAAAGTGAATCAGTTATACATATACATATGTTCCCATATCTCTTCCCTCTTGCATCTCCCTCCCTCCCACCTTCCCTATCCCACCCCTCTAGGTGGTCACAAACCACCGAGCTGATCTCCCTGTGCTATGCAGCTGATTCCCACTAGCTATCTATTTTACGTTTCGTAGTGTATATATGTCCATGCCACTCTCTCACTTTGTCCCAGCTTACCCTCCCCCCTCCCCATATCCTCAAGTCCATTCTCTAGTAGGTCTGCGTCTTTATTCCCATCTTGCCCCTAGGTTCTTCATGACCATTTCTTTTTGTTTCTGTTCTTTAGATTCCATACATATGTGTTAGCATACGGTATTTGTTTTTCTCTTTCTGACTTACTTCACTCTGTATGACAGACTCTAGGTCCGTCCACCTCACTACAAATAACTCAATTTCGTTTCTTTTTATGGCTGAGTAATATTCCATTGTATATATGTGCCACATCTTCTTTATCCATTCATCTGTCGATGGACACTTAGGTTGCTTCCATGTCCTGGCTATTGTAAATAGAGCTGCAATGAACATTGTGGTACATGACTTTTTGAATTACGGCTTTCTCAGGGTACATGCCCAGTAGTGGGTCGTATGGTAGTTCTATTTTTAGTTTTTTAAGGAACCTCCATGCTGTTCTCCATAGTTGCTGTATCAATTTATATTCCCACCAACAGTGCAAGAGGGTTCCCTTTTCTCCACACCCTCCCCAGCATTTATTGTTTGTAGATTTTTTGATGATGGCCATTCTGACCAGTGTGAGATGATATCTCATTGTAGTTTTGATTTGCATTTCTCTAATGATTAATGATGTTGAGCATTCTTTCATGTGTTTGTTGGCAATCTGTATATCTTCTTTGGAGAAATGTCTAGGTCTTCTGCCCATTTTTGGATTGGGTTGTTTCTTTTTTTGATTTTGAGCTGCATGAGCTGCTTGTAAATTTTGGAGATTAATCCTTTGTCAGTTGCTTCATTTGCAAATATTTTTTCCCATTCTGAGGGTTGTCTTTTTGTCTTGTTTATGGTTTCCTTTGCTGTGCAAAAGCTTTTAAGTTTCATTAGGTCCCATTTGTTTATTTTCGTTTTTATTTCCATTTCTCTAGGAGGTGGGTCAAAAAGGATCTTGCTGTGATTTATGTCATACAGTGTTCTGCCTATGTTTTCCTCTAAGAGTTTGATAGTGTCTGGCCTTACATTTAGGTCTCTCTCATTCTCTCTTGAACTTAACTCCAGATTATCACTCCCGTCATTCCACCAAAGCTGCTCTTTTTTTAAAATTATTTTAATTTATTTTTGGCTGTGTTGGGTCTTTGTTGCTGCACACAGGCTTTCTCTAGTTGTGGCAAGCTGGGGCTACTCTTCACTGTGGTGCATGGGCTTCTCATTGCGGTGGCTTCTCTTGTTGCAGAGCATGGGCTCTAGGTGCATGGACTTTGGTAATTGTGGCACAGGGGCTCAGTATTTGTGGCTCACATGCTCAGTAGTTGTGGCACATGGGCTTAGTTGCTCCGCGGCATGTGGGCTCTTCCTGTTCCAGGGCTCAAACCCATGTCCCCTGCATTGGCAGGCGGACTCTTAACCACTGTGCTACCAGGGAAGCCCCCACCAAAGCTACTCTTATTAATATTATTTATGACCCCCCCCACCGCTGCTAAAATCCAGAAGTTCATTCCTAGCCTTTTCTGCCTTGACCTGTCAGCAGTACTTGACCGAGCTAGTTACTCCTCCTCCTTGAAATACATTATTTAATTGACTTCCAGAATAACACATTCTCCTTTTTCTTCCACTTCTTCCCTGGCCATTCCTCAGTTTGTTTCCTTCTCATCTTCCCAGCCTCTAAACAGTGGAGTCTTCCCAGGGCTCAGTTTTCAGGTGTTTCCTATTTATGCTCACTTCCTTGGTTATATCACCTAGTGCCATACTTTTAAATGTCATTTAGACTCTGGAAATTACCAGCTTGTACATTTATCCTGGACTCTTCTCCTGAACCTCTGCTTTAATAGTTTGGATGATGAATAGATGTGTGAAGCTCAACATGTCCAAAACAAGACTCCTAATATCTTACTCTTCCACCTGTCCATTTGGAAGGGTATAGCTAATTCATACAAACTCAACTCTTCCAGGTGATTTCACCAGAAAACTTTGATGTTATCCTTGATAGTCAGTCTGTGCAAATCCTGTTGGCTGTATCTTCCAGATGACTTCTGAATCTGATCACTTTTTGCCTCCACTGCTATCGCTCAGAATCAAGCCAGCGTTCTTTCCATACTTTGTTGTAATAGTTTCTTAACTGATTTCCTTGCCTTTGCCCTTGGGCCCACTATAGACTGTTCTCAACACAGTAGCCGAGGAGATCTTACTTACAAAAAAATAAAAAGAGCTTATTTTTCCTTTAGAATAGAAGGTTTAGAATAGAAGGCTAAATCCTTAAAATTTACCTTATTTACTTTATTTCCTACTATTCTGTGTAGCCCTGTTGGCTTCCTTGCTATTTCTAACTATCAGGCATGCACCCTACCCCATCCACAGGATCTTTGTGTTTATTTTTCTCTCTTTCTGGAATGTTCTTCTCACAAATGTCCCCCTGACTTAGGTCTTATGGTCTTCACTAGGGTCTTCAGGCCTTTACTCCCTAGATCTTTACTAGGACAGTCTTCTCTGTGAGGTCCCAATTGACTACTGTATTTAGAATTACAGCTCCTGCCCTACATACCCCTGCCACTCCACCCAGCAGCACTTCTTATCGCCTTTATTTTCTTCCCATGGTATTTACCATCCTTCCAGATACTGTATATTTTACCTATTTATTTTGGGCGGGCAGGTGTGTGTGTGTGTGTGTGTGTGTGTGTGTGTTTTAACATCTTTATTGGAGTATAATTGCTTTACAATGGTGTGTTAGTTTCTGCTTTATAACAAAGTGAATCAGCTATACATATACATATATCCCCATATTCCCTCCCTCTTGCATCTCCCTCCCACCCTCCCTATCCGACCCCTCTAGGTGGTCACAGAGCACTGAGCTGATCTCCCTGTGCTATGCGGCTGCTTCCCACTAGCTATCTATTTTACATTTGATAGTGTATAGATGTCCATGCCACTCTCTCACTTCATCCCAGCTTACCCTTCCCCCTCCCTGTGTCCTCAATTGAGTCCATTCTCTACTTCTGCGTCTTTATTCCTGTCCTGCCCCTAGGTTCTTCAGAACCATGTTTTTTTTTTTTTTTTTGGTTTTTTTTTTAGATTCCATATATATGTGTTAGCATACGGTATTTGTTTTTCTCTTTCTGACTTACTTCACTCTGTATGACAGACTCCAGGTGTGTGTTTTTAAATCTCTCTCTCCTTACTAGAATGTAAATTTTACTAGAATATAAGTTCTACAAGGGTAAGAATTTATTCATTTATCTACCCTGATTTATTATGAAGCAATGAATGAGTATGAGGACTAGAATTCTGTTTTGTTTGGCCTCATAGATAAACTAGACTGTCATTATATATATCATGTGTATTTGTCCTTTGTTTTATATACATCCCTACCTTTACCCTATTCCTACTCAAAAGCCATTGGAATTGATAAAGTTCTGTAGATTTTGGACATGTGGAATGAATAATCATATGTATTTAATGTCTAGTCATGCAGTGGTAGTAATGACTGCTACATTTTGAAATTTACCTTCAAATATAGCTGTGGCATTATATTTGATTTTTTTACTTTTACAAAGGGTATGTGTGTGTGTGTGTGTGTGTATAATGTCACTATATATATCCTCTGTGTGTGTGTGTGTATATATATATACATGTATATATATGTGTATCTATATATATACACATATATATATGTATATATATAAAAAATTTTTAAACAGGTCATCAGAACACCTCATGGGAGAGACTTCGATGACTCTTTGGAAAGATATGATGACTATTTGAGTTCAAGGTCACGTAGCAAGCCCCAGCATTCATCCAGGACCTCACTCGTTCATTCAGCACCCTCTACAATGCCGAAGCATTCTCCAAGCCCTGTGTTAAATCGTGCTTCTCTCAGGGAAAGGTAATGCTTGGTCTCTATTTCTGTACTAAATTTTTGAGTAATCATCATTAGAAAAGAGCAGGCAGGGCTTCCCTGGTGGCGCAGTGGTTGAGAGTCCGCCTGCCGATGCAGGGGACGTGGGTTCGTGCCCTGATCCGGGAAGATCTCACATGCCGCGGAGCGGCTGGGCCCGTGAGCCATGGCCGCTGAGCCTGCGCGTCCGGAGCCTGTGCTCCGCAATGGGAGAGGCCACAACAGTGAGAGGCCCGCGTGCCGCAAAAAAAAAAAAAAGAAAAGAAAAGAGCAGGCAGTAATTATGTATGTGATGTGATTGTTCTTAACGGGATAATCTGATTTTAAGAGACTGACTTTAAATTGTTTTTGTTTAGAACATATTGCATATTATACAATGCTAGATACTTCTCCCCAGCCCAGTTCTCTCAAAGTGAGTTTATTAACTATTAGTGAGTTTATTAATTAGGGTCACTTTAACCCTAATTAAATTTTGTAGTTCCCAAGTGAAAAATAGAGTATATGATAGTTTGTTTTTAGTAGATTCATAGAGATTTAGTATTATAGTCATGGCTTATGTATAAAAATAGCATAGGTTTTATTTTCCTTTTAGTGATAATGATGATACTATATATTATTGGTACATGGCGCCTATTTTCCTCAAATTACCTACCCCCAACTTGCCAAGAGAATCTTAATCGTCTGTCTGTCTTAACCTTATGTAAAGATTCTAGTTCTCCCTCTAAAAATGCTTGGCAAACAAAGTTAGACACTTGTTATAATTTGAATGGGAAAGAAAGAATTCTTCTTCATCTGTTTTTGTTGTTGTTGAATCCAAATTGGAAATTCCTTGCCTCCCTCTTGGTAACATAGAAAACAAGAGTTGTCATAAATTAAAAAACAAAACCAAAAACCCAACCCTGGGTATTTAAGAAATTTTATAGAAATTTGAAAACCTAAGAGATATGCCGTCAACACATAGAAATAAAACCTATCTTTACAAATGGTATGAAAAAGCTAAAGTACCACACCAAATTCCTGCAGCGTACTTAGGGCTATCAGGCATAAATAAGAAAGTTTAAATTAGCTGTAGAGAGTCTATCAAAAGTTCATCTCAAAACTGATGATTTAAACAAGAGTATATCAGTTTGGAAACTGTATTAAAACATCTCTGTCTTGAACAGATAGATTTATCTGTTTCCTCATTAGCCCTGTAAGCATTTGAAATGGGTATATGAAGGTATGCTAGAGACCCTCATCCTGAGATAGGGAATTTTGATGAATGTTGCTTCAAGTGTATTAGACTTATGCCTATGGAGATCAAGTTCAGACAGATAGGTAGGTAGGTAGGTAGGTAGATAGATACATAGATACATAGATAGATACATAGATGGATAGATACATAGATACATAGATAGATAGATACATAGTTAGATACATCTGTATATTTACATAGGGAGATATATGTCTGTGTATCTATAGGCTTTAAAAGTTCAGGAGAAGCTCTTGAAGAGAGGTTTTTCTACTGAAGTCTGGTAACTTGCATCTCAGTTTTCAGGGACTTTCTTTGATTTCCATGTCTGCTCAGATGTTCAGATATTCAGTTGGTGCTACACTCTTTTTCCCTACTTTTAGAATTAAGCACTTGTGGTTTTCTTTTTTTTCTTTTTTCTTTTTTGTGGTATGCGGGCCTCTCACTGTTGTGGCCTCTCCCGTTGTGGAGCACAGGTTCCGGACACACAGGCTCAGCGGCCATGGCTCACGGGCCCAGCCGCTCCGCGGCATGTGGGATCCTCCCGAACCGGGGCACGAACCCGTGTCCCCTGCATCGGCAGGCGGACTCTCAACCACTGCGCCACCAGGGAAGCCCTTGTGGTTTTCTTGATTAGATTCTTTGCCATATCTGTAGGTTTTCAAGAATTTTTTTTACCTGTATCTCCTTGGATATGTTTTTATAAATATTGATTTATTTTTCTACCTTTTTGCATACTTTGCAGAACTCTCCAGTTGTCTACTACTATAGTAAAATATCAATTTTAGTCTTGTGTTATTTTATCCTTGTATATAATTGTCCCAGCTTTGAAGCCAGGTTGATAAATTCTTTACTGAGGCTATTTTCAAAAATTCTTTATTGAGGGTAGCTAAAGTCAACTGTCCCTTTTTCATATTTCAATACAGGGGATGGTTTAGAGTAGGTAACAGCATTTACACATTTATTTTGATGTTGGATAGTAGATATAGATAAATAAGTTCTTTGCCAGCAGGATATCAGTGATTCAAATATTAAACATTACATATTTTACTTATGACTTGAGGAAATTTGAGGTACTTTTAAAATAAAAGAATATAATGGCAATTTAGTTTGAATACATCTAAATAAGTTAATAAAATTTTATTGGGGTACTTTCCAGGGTAAATAAACTTTTTTACTTTCACTAACGTAGAACACCTCTGCTTTGAGTGTATTTTCTAAAAAAGATCTAGATCTAGTCTATAGGAGAAAGTAAAATATATCAAACAATATGTCTTTAAGACATTACTAGGAACAAAAACATTTTGTTCTTTTTAGCACACTCAGTACCACATCTTTAAATATAAGACTCTCTGATCTGGCTTTTAGGTCACCGAGAAATATACTATGTTTATACAATCCATTGGAATCAATAAACAATTTAAACTGATGTAAATGTAGATTTTATGTCCCAGGCAAACTTGGGAATATGACAGAACATACAGCTCTGGTTTATCTGGGTAAATCTTCATTAAAATTAAATAAGTTTTCCTCTAAGATTGCTGTAAAAAGCTGACTCCTTAATCATGTATATGAATAAACAGACTTTTGAAAACTTTACCAGTGACTCTAAGCAAATGAATTTATTTACAGTGAAAGTCCTTTTTGCTGTAAGCCTATTTAAAGAATACCTCCTATAGGGTTAACACACCATACAAGGGTTTCAATTTTGATTATAAGTGTTACATTTCAGAAGCAGTTTTCTCCTTAAAGTATAAATATTAATATTATGACTTATAATTTATATTAGCTTGTAGAGTTATTACTAAAATCAGACTAAGCAATAATAGAAAATCTAATTTAAAAGGAGCTGATATTCTTTTTAATCATGCTAAAGGTTTTGCTTTTTGTAAATGGAGTTAGATTGCTAGGTAATTATTTCTTATCCCACAGCACAGACTAGTGGATCCTCTCATAGTATCATTGAAGAGATCCTCTTGGAGCTGGATTTTGGGTCTCTGATTTTCAAGATGTGTTACATATGTAGCAAATAGCAAGGTCTGCCGATATATTTCCATAAATGCAGCAACACTTCCTATTACAAATGCAGGAGATTAAAATTTATATATAGTTGATCATCCATTACTGATTGCATTCTTTAAAACAGATTATATAAATCATTTATCCTGCTTAACAGTTTATACTTTGTGTAAACACGTAAAATTATAACTTTGTAAGAACAAACGGGGAGCTAGAAAGTTTTAAGCAACCTGTTAACATTTTAGTACTCATTGCTCTATAAAGGAATTATCAAGAATATGTCATGTAGATGCATTATAATCAGATGGATGTGGAAATTTTCATTATTACTTGTATAAAACAAATAAAGTAGCTTAATTATACAAGTGCCAGTTTTGAGTTTGGGAAGGGCATGAGAAAGAGGAATAGTTGCTTTCCTTCTTCTTTGACATGTTTAATTTCAAGACTGGAAAATAAGAACTAATTTTAAAGGCACTTATAGGTGGAGTTATTGCTCTAATATAAAAATTTATATCTTTATTTAAAGATAAACCTCTAAAGAATTATGTATGGAAATTGTTAAAATGGTCAGATATATAGATATGCTCTCCCCAAATCATGTCAAACTTTATTATTAAGACTGTTAATGGAACATATTGTGAGGACTTAATACTACAGTTGAGAATTAGTACCTGATTTTATATCTGCCTCTCGCCCTCGGTCAAAGAAAGAAAATATGTTATTTTAATCTTTTTATGTTATCACATAGAGATAAGAAAAAATAACTTTCTGTGTCTGGCATTTGGAAAGATTTACTTTTCTCTCCCTCTGGCTACAAGTCACCTTTGTTTTTTATGCCTACAGATTCCATTCTGACTGGTGTTCACCTTCAAACTGCGATGAGATCCATGACCGGGTAAAGAATGTCTTGAAATCACATCAGGCTCATCAGAGACATCTATATGTTAGTTTCTAAATTTTTCTTTTGAAGGCTTTTTATAATTAGGCATGAAAACCACCCAAGATGCTTAAAGCTCGCAAAGTTTAATCACTGGGAAGGAATAGAAAAGATACAACCTCCATTTAATGGAAGTCAGTGGTTTTGCTAAAGGCAATGTATCTAACTTCCTGCTTGACCTGAGTCATTATGCAAAATGTTGGACACAGATCATGTGAACTATAAAAAATGTTAGTGATAACTATCTCATAAAGAGTCAGTAAGTAGTGACTTTATGATAATTTTTTCACAGCCTTCAAAATATGGGAACCCTTGTTTTGTGACCCAGAATAAAGCAATTCCATTTCCTGCAAACAGATTTGATTAAATGGTAGAACGAGAGATGGGATGAGACATATGTATTTTGGAGAAGTTTCCCAGCTGATTTTTATGTTAATTAAAACTTAAAAGAGGAAAAGAAGAGGTCAGGTTTATCAGGTTTAATATTAGAGAAGATCAGTATGAGAATACTTTCTGACATAAGGCAAATAAACATATATATGAACAACAGCTGGGAAATAATTACAGTATATTATTCTTTTTGTGTTTGACTTCTTGTTTCAGTCATTAATTTAAAAACAATTGTTTATCATGAGTCATGTTGGACACCAAGCTTAGTCCTGGAGATATAACTGGATTATGTGACATTGACATCAGTTTGTACTGTTGAAAGTTTCTGTATGCATATTGATTTTAAATTAAATTTGTTTTCAAAGTGTAATATAGATAGTCCCAGTGACTGTCACTCCCAGGGTTAACATTATCCTAACTTCTAATAGCAAGATTAGTATCGTATATTTTTGATCTTTATACAAATGACATCCAACCATGTCTTTTCCCTTCTTTTCGTAGTTACTTCATTTTGTTTTTTCAATTCAGACATTTTTGCAATACAGACATCTTGTTATATGGTTCTGCACTCTTGCTGCTGCATGGTATTTCATTGTGTGAAAATACTGCCATTGATTTATGCATTCCTCTGTTTATGGACATGTGGGTTGTTTCTGGTTTGAGCTATTTTAGAACTGCTATGAACAGCTTATTCCTTGGGTAACATTGTATACATTTTATTTGGGTATGTCCCTACCAGTGGAATTACTCATAGAGTGTGTAAACATTAAGCTTTACTAGATACCGCCAAAGACTTTTCCAAGTGATTTTAACAGTTTACACTCCCACTACCAGCCTGTGTGAATTCAGTTTGTCCTCGCTACTACTGATAGGTTGTGTATGTGTGTGTGTGTGTGTGTGTGTGTGTGTGTGTGTATTTTAATTTTGGCATTTTGATAGTGAGAAATATTTTTATAACATAATGGTTTTAATTTGCTGTTTCTTGATGACTAGTACATTTGTTTATTGCTATTTGGATATCCTCTTTTGTGAGTACTTGTTCAAGTTATTTGCCTATTTTTGTACTGAGTTGTCTCCTTTTTTGTTTTGTTAAAGTTCCATGTTGATTTTTGATATGTCAGATATATGTTTTGCAATTTTCTTTTTCCACTCTGTGCCTTGCCTTTTCATTCTCTTAATGGTATCTTTTGATGAAAAGAAGTTCTTACATACAATGAATCAAATTTATCTTTTTTTATTAGCATTTTTACAATTTTTGTCTTGTCAACAGAAATAATAAATCCAAAATAGGAATAGAGAAGAGCTTTATTAGAGCCAGACTGAGGACTATAGCCGAGGACACTTGAATTGTGAAGGAGAAGCACTTGAATTGTGTTCTGCCAGACTACAAAGCGTAGGAGGCTTATATCAGCAAAAACCGCAGAGTTACAGTTGGGTAGATGAGTTAAGTAAGGATTGGTTAGGGTCCGAAATGGCTGTGTAGTCACAGGGGGAGACCTTGAGACCTTCAGGTTGCAGCTGGCTGCAGCTGCAGATGTTGTTTTGAGAACTGCTGGTGGTATCCTTGAGTTTGATACAGTTCAGAAAATTTCAAGGTCTTAGTGATGCAGGAACATGTCTGAAACCACATCCACAGTGACCAACTGGCTCCATTTTGGATGCCTGAACCTCAGTTTCATATCTTGTCAGAACAAAGAACAAACATCAGACATGACAGGGGTACAGTCCTTCAAAGTTTCCAAAGAGACTGATTAGCACATACACAGCGAGTCAGCATGACCACAGTGTCTGAGAAGGGAACCGCATCTTCGAGGGAGTACTAGCATTAGTGTCATAGAAAGGGCCCACATTTATCCCTATCTTCCAAGTGGACATTCTAAACAGTCTGGTAAGTGCAAAGTGCATTTTTGTTATTTGCTGTTGTTGTTGTTTTTAGTTAAAGCAATTGTACAATGTACATTTGACAGACCATAAGACTGCTGGCTCTAGTTAGCATAAAGTTCAAGCCAAATGATGTACAAGCCAGAATGATTCCCCATACCTCAATATGTGAAAATTTCTTCCATCAGTCTAGTTCAAGATTCTATCATATGTTTTCTTCTAAAGGCTTTTTGTTGGAATTATTTTTTTCTGTATAGTGGTAGGTAGGTGTCAAATTTCATGAAAGTTTCAAGTTTTATGATTGTGAATATGTCTGTTTTTCTTTCTAGTTCTGTTAATTTTATGTTATGTATTTTGAAGCCAAATTGTTAGTTGGATACAGATTTCAGACTACGATACAAACCTCTTATGTAAACGTTTCCGTTTTGTTTCTAGTAATATTTCTTGTTTCACAGTATGTTTTGTCTACTAGTTGTATAGTTACAGCAGCTTTCTTTTCCCTAGTATATGCATGGTGTATATTTTTCCATCCTTTGCTTTTTATCAATATATTTAAAGTGCGTATCTTGTGAATAGCACATGAGATTTCTTTCCAATAATGAAAATCTAGAATTTTTATGTAGATTGATGCAGATTTTATTTGGATTAGTAACTTTTTAATTATCCATTTCCTTTTTATTAACTCATTATTCATTTTTTTACTATTCTGTTATTCATTTCCCTAGAGATTTCAACTTGCATATATAACAAATTATTTCTTTGCTGACCTCCCCAGTAATGTTGGGACCTAAAAACAGTTAACTCTTTTTTTAACCCACCTCTTCCTTTTTTTTTTTTTTTTTTTGCCGTACGCGGGCCTCTCACTGTTGTGGCCTCTCCCATTGCAGAGCACAGGCTCCGGACGCGCAGGCTCAGCGGCCATGGCTCACGGGCCCAGCCACTCCACGGCACGTGGGATCTTCCTGGACTGGGGCACGAACCCGTGTCCCCTGCATCGGCAGGTGGACTCTCAACCACTGTGCCACCAGGGAAGCCCCCACCTCTTCTTCTGAACATCTATTATGATGAATTTTGATTCTACATATATAAAACACACAACAAATTAATTTTGTTTGCATAGTAATTTTTAATCACATATTTACCCTTTCTATTATTCTTCATCCTTTCCTGCAATTCCATATTCCCATTTGGATTTTTGAGTCATTTTCCTCCTGCCCAAAAAACTCCCTTTAGTACTTTCTTTCATGTTATTATCCTGGCTTTGAATTCCAGTTTTGTTTGTTTGAAAACGTCATGATTTTACTTCTGTGTAGGGTGGTTTTACTAGATATAAAGTTATCAATTTCTAGGTTGATGGTTATTTTCTTTGGCACTTTTTTTTTTTTTTTTTTTTGCCGCCACACCACATGGCTTATGGGATCTTAGTTTTCTGACCAGGGATTGAACCTGTGCCCTTGGCAGTGAAAGCAGTGAAAGTAGAATCCTAACCACTGCACTGCCAGGGAATTCCCTCCTTGGGCACTTTAAAGAAGCCATTCATTTGTGTCAGTTGAAAAGTCAGCTGTCATTCCTTTGCAGTAATGTGGAGTTTCCCCCCTCTGTTGCAATTAAGATTTGCTCTTCAACTTTGTGTTTAGTAATCGTACTGTGATATCCCTAGATGTAATTTTCTTGGATCAATTCTACGTTAAGTTTGCAGAGCTTCTTAAAGTTTTAGGTTGATATCTTTCAGCAGTTTTGGAAAACCTGTTCATTCTTTCTTTAAACATCGCTTCTGCCCCAATATCTATTTACTGTCCATCTGGAATTTCCAGTTACATTTATATAAGGTCTTTAGACTGTGTATCATATGTATCTTATGCTTATTTTGATGTTTTTAATTCTTTTTTTTCTCTCTCTTTCTTTCTAGTTTAGATACTTTCTTTTGAAATGTCCTCTAGTTTGCTAATCCTGTCTTCTGCTCTGTTTACATTGCTGTGAAAACTATTTGAAACTTCTTGAAAGACATAACTTTCAAGAACGTCTTGAAAGACATAGACTACTGAGGCTAACTCAAAAAGAAATAGATAATTGCAATGGTTGTATATCTATTAAAGAAATTTAATTTAGAGTTAGGAATCTTCCATAAAAGAAAACGCTAAGCCCAGAGGCTTTCTCTAGTGAATTCTACCAAACCTTTAAGGAAAACATAATGCCAGTTTTACACATTCCTGAAACTAGAAGAAAGAATACTCCCCAGGTCATCTTATGATATCAACATTTCTTCTGATGCCAAAACCAGACAATGACATTACAAGAAAAGAAAAATACAGACCAAAATCCTTCATGAACATATATGTAAAAATCCCTAACAACATATTAGCAAATTAGAACCAGAAGTATATAAAAATGAAAATACATCCTAATCATGTGGGCTTATTCCAGAAATGCAATGTAAATTCCTCCTATTAACATAGGAAGAATAGGATTAACATAGGATTAGATACATATTTGTTCTCAGGGTCATTTCAATAGGCAGAAAAAGTATCCAACAAAATTCAACTCTATTCATGATAAACACTCTTAGTAAAGTTGAGGTAGAAGGATACTTCGTTAACCTAATAAAGACCATCTTTGAAAAACCTACAGCTAACTTTATACTTAATGGTGAAAGACTGAATACTTTCCCCCTAAGCTCAGAAACAAGGCAAGCATGCCCTCTCTCACCATTCCTTTAACATCATACTGGGAGTCTTAGATAATGCAGACAGGCAAGAAAAATAAATAAAAGGCATAAAGGTTAGAAGGGAAGAAACAAAACTGTATTTGCAAAGGATATGGTTATCTATGTAGAAAATTCCAAACAACCTAAAAGCTCCTAATAAGTGAGTTTAGCAATGTCACAAAATACAAAGAAAGTAATATTTCCTATATACCAGCAATGAACAATTGGAATTTTAATTTAGAAAACCCATACAGTTTACAATAGCACCAGAAATTGAAATGCTTAGGTATAATTCTAACAGGATTATACCTAATGCAGGATCTGCATTCTGAGAACTACAAAACACCATTGAAAGAAATCAAAAAAGATAGAACTAATCAGAGATATACCATATTCATGGATTGGAGGACTCCAAATTAAGATGTCAATTTTCCCCAGTTTGAACTCTAGATTCAATGAAATGATAAAACTCCGTCAAGCTTTTAAATAGATATTGACAAGCTGATTCTAGGATGTATAGAAAAGCACAGGAACTTGAAAAACCAAAACAGTTCTGAAAAGAACAAAGTTGGAGGACCCACTACCTAATTTTAAGACTTACTGTAAAGCATAGCAATGAAGACTGTAGTATTGACTAAATTATAGACACAGATATCAAGGAATAGGAGAGATACTCTGGAAATAGACCCACACAAATATTGATTTTTGACAAAAGTACAAAGTCAATTAAATGGAGTCTTTGCATTTGTTGTCTTTTTAACACATGGTTGTCGATAAATGAAAACAAAAACAAACTCCTTGACACATAATTCAAAATATATCCTAGGGGCTTCCCTTGTAGCGCAGTGGTTGAGAGTCCGCCTGCCGATGCAGAGGACACGGGTTCGTGCCCGGTCTGGGAAGATCCCACATGCCGCAGAGCGGCTGGGCCCGTGAGCCATGGCCGCTGAAGCTGCGCGTCCAGAGCCTGTGCTCCTCAACGGGAGAGGCCACAACAGTGAGAGGCCCGCATACAACAACAACAACAACAAATATATATATATATATATATATATATATATATATATATCCTAGACCTAAAACATAGTAGAAAATCCACTTAATTTATATTTAGCAATGACTTTAGATATGACACCAAACACATGATCCATAAAGGAAAAGCAAAATTATTGATAAATTAAACTTCATTGAAATTAAAGACTTTTGCTCTGTGAAAGACACTGTTAAGAGAATAGAAAGACGAGCCCTTGTGTGAATGAAAATATTTGCAAATCACATATATAATTAAGGACTTATATCCATAATTAAAATGTATAAAAACAACTCTTCAGACTCAACAATAAGAAAATAAATAACCCAATTAAAAATGGGCACATGAAGCTTTGCGCAGTGGCAGTATCGTAGCCAATGAGGTTTATCCGAGGTGCGATTATTGCTAATTGAAAAATGGGCACATGATCTGAACAGACATTTTTATCCAATTAATATATGAAAAGATGCTCAATAGTCTTTACAGAAATGCAAATTAAAACTACCTGAGATGCACTACACACATACTAGAATTTGTTAAACAGAAACATCCCCCGACCCCAGTGCCGCAAAGAAACCCTGCAAAACTTGCAGTAGCAAATGCTGTCAAGGATATGGAGCAACAGGAATTCTCATTCGATGCTGGTGGGAATGCTCAGAGGTACAGCCACTTTTGAGGACAGTTTGAAGGTAGTTATGTATAAGTTTAAACATACACTTATATGACCCAGCAATCCGTTTCTTAGCTGTTTACCCAAGTGAATTGAAAGCATATCTTCACACAGAAACCTGTACATGAATGTTTATAGAAACTTTATTCATCATTACCAAAAACTAGAAGCAAACAAGATGCACTTTAATTGTGAATGGTGAACAGACTGGTATAGCCATTCAATCGAATATAATTCAGCAATAAAAAAGAATGAGCTATTAATGTATGCTACAACATGATGCATCTTAAATTTAGTTTGCTAAATGAAAGAAGCCAGAACCCCAAAGCTACACATTGTATGATTTTATTTATATGACATTGTTAAAATAGCAAAAGTTAGGAGATGCACAAGCTGTCGACTACAAAGAAACCAGCCTCACAGGGGAATTTTTAGGGGACAGGAACTACCTGATATACTGGTGTGACTGATACATAATTTTATGAATTTGTCAAAACTCCTAGAAAAATGTACATTAGAAAGAGTTAAATTTATTGTATTAAAAATTAAAAGTGTGATGTTGGGTCTTCTGAAGAATTAATGTAGATTATATTAAACTAGCAGTATTAAAAATACAAGACTTATCTTTAAATTAGCTTATCTAAATTACTTTGGAATATGGTATTTTGGCTGGATACTGTAACACTAAAGCCAAAAAGAACTACATGATCACTATATTCTTGTTTAGGGATCACCAAACTTTTTCTGGAAGGAGCCAGATAGTAAATATTTTGTGAGTCTGTGTGCCATAGAGTCCCTGTCACAACTACTCAGCTCTGTTGATATGGCATGAAAGCAGTCATAGACAACACATAAACAAATGAGCATGACTGTGTTTCAATAAAACTTTATCCATGTGAATTTCATGTAATTTTCATGAAATATTCTGTTTTATCCCCCCAGTCATTTAAAAATGTAAAAATTACTCTCAGCTATCAGCCATACCAAAACAGGCAAAGGGCCAGAATTGCCCTGGGAGATGTTTGCCAACCCCTGCTCTAGTAGATAAATGTGTTTCATACAGGGATATGGACTAACAATTCTGAAATTACATCTATATGAGAGTTGGATAAATAAGTAAATAAATTGTGGATAAAACAACCAGGTTTCTTATTGTCAGAAAAAAGAAGTTATAAAGAAACAAGACGGGAAAAAGCTAGAATGAACCCTGGGAAGTTGGATTAGAGTCTGAGATGACAGTTTTAATTCATGTTTATTTTAATATATACAGATAGATTAATTCAGAGATATAGATATATGAATATACATGGGTTAGTATACACACATATTTCCTGTCTTTGCCCTCTGAAAGGGCCTAGAAGGAGTGACAACCCAATAGCAACATGGATACCCAGCTCCCAGATCTAATACCTATCATGTATTTCTAAATACCTATTTTTTGTGAAAGTTACCAGGGCTTTTTTCTTAGAGCAGTAGCTAATTCTCGGGGTGGAGCAGGGAAAACAGAAGATTAGCATAGAACATCTTGTAGTGTGGAAAGTGAGGAATTGTTCAAGAAAGGTGAGGGGAATAGGGGCATATCAAAATAGAGACATAGATGTAGAGAACAAACCTATGGACAGCAAGAGGAGAAAGCGGGGGGGTGGGTGGTGGCGGTGTGATGAATTGGGAGATTGGGATTGGCATCTATACACTAATGTATAAAATAGAAAATAAGAACCTGCTGTATAAAAAATAAATAAAAACTCAAAAAAAAAAGAAAGGACACAGGAGCAACCTGAATGAGCCCCAGTGGCCATTTCTGGAATAATTTGAGCAACGAAATAAATAGCATTAGTATCAATTATAATCCAAACAATAAAATAAATATCCATGAGTCCACACTGATGTAAGTGAAACAATGAATGACTAACGGTGAGAATGGACCAATCTTCCTTACAGAAGAATCCTAAATAATAATTGTTGATATTGCCAACTCCAGGAGATAGAGCTTAATTCTTCTCTTCTTGAGTGTGGGCTGGACTTGGTTTATGTCTAAGAATAGAGCATGGAAAAAAGAAATAGTAATTTAGGTGGAGAAATCTGGCAAATGACACCACCTTATTATCAAAGTGATCAAGATTAACATCACTAGTGATAACTCATGTTGATAGCATGTATCCTTTGATATCAGGGGATGTGAAGGGCACGTCTGTGTCATATGGTTCCCCCAAACCCATAACCTTAGTCTAAACATGAGAATACATCAGACAAAACCAAATTGAGGGCTTCCCTGGTGGCGCAGTGGTTGAGAATCTGCCTGCCAATGCAGGGGACACAGGTTCGAGCCCTGGTCTGGGAAGATCCCACATGCCGCGGAGCAACTAGGCCCGTGAGCCACAACTACTGAGCCTGCACGTCTGGAGCCTGTGCTCCGCAACAAGAGAGGCCGCGATAGTGAGAGGCCCGCGCACCACGATGAAGTGTGGCCCCCGCTTGCCACAACTGGAGAAAGCCCTCGCACAGAAATGAAGACCCAACACAGCCATAAATAAATAAATAATTTTTAAAAAATTGAGAAATTTTTTACAAAATACCTGACCAATATGTCAAGATCATGAGAAACAGGGAGAACAGAAACTTGTCACAGATTGGAGGAGACTAAGGAGAAATGATGACTAAATGCAACATGGTATCCTGTATTGGATCCTGGAACAGAACAAGTACATTATTGGAAAAACTGGTGAAATCCAAATAAAGTCTGCAGTTTAGGTAATAGTATTGTACCAATGTTAATTTCTTGGTTTTTGCAAAATTTACTGTGGTTATATGAGATGTTAACATTAAGAGAAGCTGGGTGAAGGGTGAAGTTCCTGTGTACAGGAACTCTTTATCTTTGCAGCCTTTCTCTAAATCCTAAATATTAAAAAAAAAAAAAAAAAAAAAAAAAAACCAAAAAACAAAACTGTCAGGTTCTTAATTTTCAGCCCTTTGGGCTTTTACCTGAGAGTTGGTGTGGTTCTAGGCCCCTTCCTTCTCATAGGTACTATTTATGACTCTCATCTTCTCAGGCAAGACAGCTGAAAATCGCTTCTGCTTTTCAGAGGCTTTTGCTGAGCTTTTTTTGTCCCTTCACCCTGCATAGTTTCAGACATTCTGCGAGTGTCTTGAGGGACCCATCAGGTCAGTTTTGCACCCATCGTGTCTCATTGGGTTTTGGCCTCTCAGATTATTAATTTTGTCCATCTAGCATAGTAAGACTGCCAGAACACTGCTGGTATATTTGTCCTCTGGCAATGGACCTGTGACAAAGCATAGATTCTCAACATTTTGTTCTATTCTCAGAATCCACAAATGTCCCCAGGAAAATAACAGCTGCAGACTATTAACTCACCTCTCACCTCAGGAATCTTGGCATCACTAGTACTGTTGTTTAAGCAGCTATCTAATGCCTTAAATATATATATATAAGTATACATGTACACACACACACACAAACAACCCCGTCCTACTCAGAAGTGAAAGACAATCACATCACTTCTTTTTTTTTTTTTTTAACATCCTTATTGGAGTATAATTGCTTTACAATGGTATGTTAGTTTCTGCTTTATAACAAAGTGAATCAGTTATACATATACATAAGTTCCCATATCTCTTCCCTCTTGTGTCTCCCTCCCTCCCACCATCCCTATCCCACCCCTCTAGGTGGTCACAAACCACCGAGCTGATTTCCCTGTGCTATGTGGCTGCTTCCCACTAGCTATCTACCTTACGTTAGGTAGTGTATATATGTCCATGCCACTCTCTTACTTTGTCACAGCTTACCCTTCCTCCTCCCCATATCCTCAAGTCCATTCTCTAGTAGGTCTGTGTCTTTATTGCCGTCTTACCCCTAGGTTCTTCATGACTTTTTTTTTTTTCTTAGATTCCGTATATATGTGTTACCATATGGCATTTGTTTTTCTCTTTTTGACTTACTTCACTCTGTATGACAGACTCTATCTAGGTCCAAACACCTCACTACAAATAACTCAATTTCGTTTCTTTTTATGGCTGAGTAATATTCCATTGTATATATGTGCCACATCTTCTTTATCCATTCATCCGATGATGGACACTTAGGTTGTTTCTATCTCCGGGCTATTGTAAATAGAGCTGCAAAGAACATTTTGGTACATGACTCTTTTTGAATTATGGTCTTCTCAGGGTATATGCCCAGTAGAGGGATTGCTGGGTCGTATGGTAATTCTATTTGTAGTTTTTTAAGGAACCTCCATACTGTTCTCCATAGTTGCTGTATCAATTTACCTTCCCACCAACAGTGCAGGAGGGTTCCCTTTTCTCCACACCCTCTTCAGCATTTATTGTTTCTGGATTTTTGATGATGGCCATTCTGACCGGTGTGAGATGATATCTCATTGTAGTTTTGATTTGCGTTTCTCTAATGATTAATGATGTTGAGCATTCTTTCATGTGTTTGTTGGCAATCTGTATATCTTCTTTGGAGAAATGTCTATTTAGGTCTTCTACCCATTTTTGGATTGGGTTGTTTTTTTATTGAGCTGCATGAGCTGCTTATAAATTTTGGAGATTAATCCTTTGTCAGTTGCTTCATTTGCAAATATTTTCTCCCATTCTGAGGGTTGTCTTTTGTATTGTTTATGGTTTCCTTTGCTGTGCAAAAGCTTTTAAGTTTCATTAGGTCCCATTTGTTTATTTTTATTTTTATTTCCATTTCTCTAGAAGGTGGGTCAAAAAGGGTCTTGCTGTGATTTATGTCATAGAGTGTTCTGCCTATGTTTTCCTCTAAGAGTTTGATACTGTCTGGCCTTACATTTAGGTCTTTAATCCATTTTGAGCTTATTTTTGTGTATGGTGTTAGGGAGTGTTCTAATTTCATTCTTTTACATATACCTGCCCAGTTTTCCCAGCACCAGTTATTGAAGAGGCTGTCTTTTCTCCACTGTATATTCTTGCCTCCTTTATCAAAGATAAGGTGACCATATGTGCGTGGGTTTATCTCTGGGCTTTCTATCCTGTTCCATTGATCTATCTTTCTGTTTTTGTGCCAGTACCATACTGTCTTGATTACTGTAGCTTTGTAGTATAGTCTGAAGTCAGGGAGCCTGATTTTTCCAGCTCCATTTTTCATTCTCAAGATTGCTTTGGCCATTTGGGTTCTTTTGTGTTTCCATACAAATTGTGAAATTTTTTGTTCCAGTTCTGTGAAAAATGCCAGTGGTAGTTTGATAGGGATTGCATTGAGTCTATAGATTGCTTTGGGTAGTAGAGTCATTTTCACAATGTTGATTCTTCCAATCCAAGAACATGGTATATCTCTCTATCTATTTGTATCATCTTTAATTTCTTTCATCAGTGTCTTATAATTTTCTGCATACAGGTCTTTTGTCTCCTTAGGTAGGTTTATTCCTAGATATTTTATTCTTTTTGTTGCAGTGGTAATTGGGAGTGTTTTCTTAATTTCACTTTCAGATTTTTCATCATTAGTGTATAGGAATGCCAGAGATTTCTGTGCATTAATTTTGTATCCTGCTACTTTACCAAATTCATTGATTAGCTCTAGCAGTTTTCTGGTAGCATCTTTAGGTTTCTCTATGTATAGTATCATGTCATCTGCAAACAGTGACAGCTTTACTTCTTCTTTTCCGATTTAGATTCCTTTTCTTTCTTTTTCTTCTCTGATTGCTGGGGCTAAAACTTTCGAAACTATGTTGCATAAGAGTGGTGAGAGTGGGCAACCTTGTCTTGGTCCTGATCTTAGTGGAAATGCTTTCAGTTTTTCACCATTGAGGACGATGTTGGCTGTGGGTTTGTCATATATGGCCTTTATTATGTTGAGGAAATTTCTCTCTATGCCTACTTTCTGGAGGGTTTTTATCATAAATGGGTGTTGAATTTTGTCAAAAACTTTCTCTTCATCTATTGAGATGATCATATGGTTTTTATTCTTCAGTTTGTTAAAATGGTGTATCTCACATTGATTGATTTGCGTATATTGAAGAATCCTTGCATTCCTGGAATAAACCCCACTTGATCATGGTGTATGATCCTTTTAACGTGCTGTTGGATTCTGTTTGCTAGTATTTTGTTGAGGATTTTTCCATCTATGTTCATCAGTGATATTGGCCTGTAGTTTTCTTTCTTTGTGTCATCTCTGTCTGGTTTTGGTATCAGGATGATGGTGGCCTCGTAGAATAAGTTTGGGAGTGTTCCTTCCTCTGCTATATTTTGGAAGAGTTTGAGAAGGATAGGTGTCAGCTCTTCTCTAAATGTTTGATAGAATTCGCCTGTGAAGCCATCTGGTCCCGGGCTTTTGTTTTTTTGAAGATTTTTAATCACAGTTTCAATTTCAGTGCTTGTGATTGGTCTGTTCAAATTTTCTATTTCTTCCTGGTTCAGTCTCGGCAGGTTGTGCATTTCTAAGAATTTGTCCATATCTTCCAGGTTGTCCATTTTATTGACATATAGTTGCCTGTAGTAATCTCTCATGATCCTTTGTATTTCTGTAGTGTCAGTTGTTACTTCTCCTTTTTCATTTCTAATTCTATTGATTTGAGTCTTTTTTTCCCTTTTTTTCTTGATGAGTCTGGCTAATGCTTTATCAATTTTGTTTATCTTCTCAAAGAACCAGCTTTTAGTTTTATTGACCTTTGCTATCATTTCCTTCATTTTTTTTCATTTATTTCTGATCTGATCTTTATGATTTCTTTCCTTCGCTAACTTTGAGGGTTTTTTTGTTCTTCTTTCTCTAATTGCTTTAGGTTCAAGGTTAGGTTGTTTATTTGGGATGTTTCCTGTTTCTTAAGGTAGGATTGTGTTGCTATAAAGTTCCCTCTTAGAACTGCTTTTGCTGCATCCCATAGGATTTTGGGTCATCGTGTTTTCATTGTCATTTGTTTCTAGGTGTTTTTTTGATTTCTTCACTGATCTCTTGGTTATTAAGTAGTGTATTGTTTAGCCTCCATGTGTCACATCACTTCTTTTAATTACCTTAATTTGTTTTGTCTCTGACCTGCCTTTCTCGAATGGAAGGCAGTAAGGTGGCTCATGTTGGCTTACACTGGACACTAAATCTCAGTATCTTAAGTGGTTTACATTAAGAGCAGCCTGAACACAAACTCTTCAAATTAGTCTTTTTTTTTTTTGCCTATGTTCTTTCATTAAGTATATATTGAACATTTTTCCTCTAATATCTACATGCTCTGTACCTTGCGCTATGCAAAGCACTGGGGATATTTTCATGAAATCAGATTTTCCATAAGGAACCTGTATAATCCAGTGATTATTTTATAAACTAAAAAATGAGTGTGAAAGATTAAAACAGTGTGGCATAGTATACGATTAAGTATAAGAATAAAAAGCATAAGTATGAAATGTTATTGTTCTTCCAGAGAAAAACTGATATTATTTATATAGGAATAATAACTATTAAACATTCATTATAGTCCAGGTACTATACATGTATTTATTATTCCATTTTATCCTCACAATAATCTTACAAAGTAAGTACTATTAAAAAGTACTATTTCAAAGATGAGGAACTGAGCCTCAGAAAAGTTGTGACTTCTATATAAGGTCACATGGCTACTTAGGTTGGTTGGAGCCAAGATTTGAGTCCAGATTAATACTATTTGATCTTAACCACTAAGCTCTACAGAGATAAACCCACAAAGTACAATCTGGTACATATAAGCCTAATAATATGCCTAAACCTTAACATGTGAAAACAAGATCCATGTTCAGAAACAAACAGTAACATACCAGAGACACACATTGTGAGCTGTACACTGAAACACACTCCCTAGACACAGGTCAGACCAAAGTCCATGTTGGACCTGCTTGAAGGATACTCACAGAGAATGGTAGACCTTATTAAATATAAACATTAAGTTTTTTTACATTACGTCACAAAGAATTTTTAAAAGTAAAAAAGTATTTTTATTTCACAAAGAATTTAAATATGAGCCTCTTCTGGGACAGTGAAAAAGTCCTTCAAAAATCATTAAATATTTGATTAGTACAGAGAAGTGTAAAACATAGTTTGCCAATCCTTTATAAATGAAGAGAACCCACCTCAAACAAGCTAATGGAAGTCAGTGATCACAAAAGATCCTATTGAAAATAAAACCCAGTTGAATGAGGAGAAAACACTCAGCATTTTGACTTAATTCAAGAAAATATAAGATCATTTCAACAAAGACCCCAGTCCTTTTGCTATCACATCTGAACCCCAGTTTCTGGTGCCTTTTGACAGAAATAAAGAGAATGTGACTTAATCCTATAAGCCTATACTCTCTAGAAATTCATGTTTTTATATAAAACTCATTCTGGAAATTGTTAGGTATAATCCAGTTAAAGCAGAAGGTTCTTGTTGGGCCAAATCGTGGAAAAAGCAGAATAGGAAGCATAGACTTTATCCTGAAATCCAGGAAGTCATGAAGTCAGATGCATTCAAAAGTTAGGGTAGGGCTTCCCTGGTGGCGCAGTGGTTGAGAGTCCGCCTGCCGATGCAGGGGACACAGGTTCATGCCCCGGTCTGGGAAGATCCCACATGCCGCGGAGCGGCTGGGTCCGTGAGCCATGGCCGCTGAGCCTGCGCGTCCGGAGCCTGTGCTCCGCAACGGGAGAGGCCACAGCAGTGAGAGGCCCGCGTACTGCAAAAAAAAAAAAAAAAAAAAAGTTAGGGTAGGTGTTGAGTATTGTGAGCAATAGAGAAAGTAAGTCTATGACCTCTCTGTAGGAGAAAGCCACTGCTCAGCCCTTGTTAAGTGTTGCCATATAGGAATTCAGGCGCAATGTTGCCAGATCTTCCAATTATTTTTAAAAGTACTGATTTTTATATAAATATGCCAAAATAGTATAATGAAAGAATAAATCAGGAAGGATAGGGTATGTGATTTGCCAAGGAATAGTATGGTTTAAATTTTAATAGTTTGAAGTTGATTAGTAAGTTTAACTGAGATGAATTGAGTTGCTACTACATACCAGCTGTGTGCTGTTTTATGAAGGCTCTGTCTGGAACCAGTTTGTTCAACAAATTACTTCTCTGTTAACAGTTTCCTGATAGGTTTCTTGTATTAGTAGAATTAGTATATGTAACATACTTAGAATGACACTGGCATATAGAAAGTGTTTAATAAATGTTTGCTCTTGTTTTTTTTTTAAAATCACTTCTCTATGATGGTGATAAAAGGGAGATTATTATAAGTCTCACAAAGGAATTATGAGATTTGTTACTTTTTTCCTCTGAAAAACCAACTTTTGGTTTTATTTCTCTATTGTATGTATTTTTCCTACATTATTAATTTTTGGTCTATATCATTTCTTTTCTTCTCCTTTCTGTGGAATTAATTTGCTTATCTTTCTCTTAAAAACTTTTGGTGACTATTCACGTCATTAAATTTAGGCTTTCTCCTAATGTATACATGTATTTAAGACTATAGATTTCTTTCTAAGTAGTGTCATAATTTTACTACTATTTCTAATTTCCTTTGTAATTTTTCTTTTACCTTTGGGTTATTTAAAAGTGTATTTGTAGAATTCCAAACATTCTTTGGGTGGGGGAATTTTATTTTTTCTTTTTAAAAAAATTTTTTGCTTTATTCTGCTATGTCTTGAGAACACTTGATTTTTCAGTCTTCTGAAATTTTTGAGACCTTATTTATGCCCAGGATATGGTCATTTTTTATTCCAAGTACACTTAAGAAAAAACACATGTTATCTGTTTTTGTTGAGTTTAGTGTGCTTGACAACTAGGTCACGTTTGCTAATGTGGTTCAGTTTTTCTTTATCCTTACTGACTTTTTCTTGTCTGCCAATTCTAGCAGATACTGAGAGACACTTCTTTAAAATCTCCCAATATAATTTGCCTGTTTTAATTTGCCTGTTCTAACAATTTCAGCTTTGTATATTTTGGAGCTATGTGATTAGATGCATATAAATGGAATTATAGTATTTAATGTCTTTATTTCTAGTAATAATGTTTCTTTAGGTCTGCTTTATTTGATATTGCTAAAGCTAAAATAGCTTTATATGCTTAGTGTTTTAGAGGAATGGAAAAATATATATATATATATATACTTTTTTTTTTTTTTTTTTTTTTGCGGTACGCGGCCTCTCACTGTTGTGGCCTCTCCCGTTGCAGAGCACAGGCTCTGGATGCGCAGGCTCAGCGGCCATGGCTCACAGGCCTAGCTGCTCTGCGGCATGTGGGATCTTCCCGGACCGGGGCACGAACCTGTGCCCCCTGCATCGGCAGGAGGACTCTCAACCACTGAGCCACCAGGGAAGCCCGAAAATATATTTTTTCATTCTTACACTTTGAACCTTTCTGTTGATATTTAAGGGGATTTTTAAAATAGCATATATTGACATTTTTATACAATGTGGCAATCATTGTGTTTTAATTGTAGTATTTAGTCTGTTCATATTAAACATACCTACTGATATATTTGGATATAAATCTACTGTTTTCTATTCATTCTACCCCTTCTATATTATGTATTTCCTTCTATTTTGCCTCTTTTTGGCTTGAGCATGTATTATTTAATTTCCTACCACATTGACTTGTGCTACTTTCTTTTTTTATTATTTTGATGGTTACATTAAAGATTAAAAACAAGTATTTTTTTAAAGTTGAATATAAATGAACATATTAATTTTATTATTTTCCTCCTCACTTAACATACTATAATTAGCCTGTTTTTATTGTTTGTATATTTTAAGCATCATATCGCATCATTGTATTTTATATAGGTGATGCTCATTTAGATGTAATCATATTTTACCATTTTGTGGCTCTTCATTCTACACTGCATCTCCAGGCTTCCTCTTTCATAGTACTCTAGTTATTTCCTTTAGTGTGCAATTCATTATTGAATTCTAGTATTTCCTTTAGCCTGCAATTCATTATTGCAGATGAATTCTACCAGGCTTATTGTTTTGTTTTTTTCTTTTGTTTGAAAGTTTATTTTAACTCAGTTTATGGAAAATACTTTTTTCTGGTTATGGAATAAGTTGGCAGTTATTTTCTTTCAGCACTTTCAAGCTATCATTCTATTGTTTTGGTAAAGTTATCGGTCATATTGTTGCTACTTTGAACACGTCATTTTTTAAAAAATTATTTATTTATTTATTTGGCTCTGCCGGGTCTTAGTTGCAGCACACGGGATCTTTTAGTTGTGGCATACGAACTCTTAGTTGTGGCATGTGAGATCTAGTTCTGTGACCAGGGATCGAACCCGGGCCCCCGGCATTGGGAGCACAGAGTCTTAGCCAGTGGACCACCAGGGAAGTCCTGAACATGTCATTTTTAATTTTTATGCTTTTAAAACTGATAACTATAACTCAGATACAGAATATTGCATAAGACATATGTTGCTAGATGATTTTTTCCAAGATGAGCATCTTAACCACCTGCCCCATCAGGATATAGAATCTAGCCAGCCATCCCAGTAGCCCTCTCTGTAGTCCCTTAAAATCACAGCCCTCCCTCATCCGTGAGAACAATCCAGTGTCCTGATTTTTATGGAAATTATTTCTTTACTTTTATAATATTATCCCCCAAGTGAGCATTTCTTTCTTTTTTAAAAAAATTTTAATACAGTTTTAAAGGCTACACTTCATTTACATTTATTATAAAATATTGGCTATATTCCCTGTATTGTACAATGCATCCTTGTTTCCTATCTTACACCCAGTAGTTTGTACATCCCTCTCTCCCATCCCTATATTGCCCTTCCGCTCATTGCAAACCACTAGTTTTTCTCTATACCTGAGAGTCTGCTTCTTTTTTGTTATATTCACTGGTTTGTTGTATTTTTTAGGTTCCACATGTAAGTGCTATCATATAGTGTTAGTCTTTCTCTGTCTGACTTATTTCACTTAGCATAATGCCCTCCAAGTCCATCCATGTTGTTGCAAATGGCAACATTTCATTCTTTTTTATGGCTGAGTAGTATTCCATTGTATATATCTATACCACATCTTCTTTATGGCCACTTCTTGATGACTACTTACGTTGCTTCCATATCTTGGCAATTGTAAATAATGCTGCTATGAATATTGTGGTGCATGTATCTTTTTGGTTTTTCTTTTTCTTTCAGATTTATACCCAGGAGTGGAATTGCTGGGTCATATGGTAGTTCTATTTTTAGTTTTTTGAGAAACCTCTGTACTGTTTTCCACAGTGGCTACACCAATTTACATAGCTACCAACAGTGTAGGAAGGTTCCCTTTTCTCCACATCCTCACTAACACTGTTATTTGTGTTCTTTTTGATGATAGGCATTCTGACAGTTGTGAGGTGACAACTCATTGTGGTTTTGATTTGCATTTTCTGATGATTAGCGATATTGACATGTGCATGTTGGCCATCTGTATTTCCTCTTTGGAAAAATGTCTTTTCAGTTCTTCTGCCCATTTTTTAATTGGATTTGTGTGTGTGTGTGTGTGTGTGTGTGTGTGTGTGTGTGTGTTGAGCTGTTTATATATGTTGGATATTAATCCCTTATCCTTCATATCATTTGCAAATATTTTCTCCTCCCATTCAGTAGGTTGTCTTTTTGTTTTGTTGATGGTTTCCTTTGCTGTGCAGAAGCTTTTAAGTTTAATTAGGTCCCATTTATTTGTTTTTGTTTTTTTCCCTTTATTTTAGGAGGTGGATCCAAAAAAATTGCTGTGATTTATGTCATAGAATGTTCTGCCTATGTTTTCCTCTAGGAGTTTTATAGTATCTGGTCTTACATTTAGGTCTTTAATCCATTTTGAGCTTATTTTTGTATGTGATGTTAGAGAATGTTCTAACTTCATTCTTTTACATGTAGCTATCCAGTTATCCCAGCACCACTTATTCAAGAGACTGTCTATTCTTCATTGTATATTCTTGCCTACTTTGTCAAAGATTAATTTACCATAAGTGTGTGTGTTTATTTCTGGGCTCTCTATCCTGTTGCATGAATCTATGTGTCTGTTTTGTGCCAGTACCATATTTTTTTTGATTACTGTAGCTTTGTAGTATAGTCTGAAGTCAGGGAGTTTGATTCTTCCAGCTCTGCTCTTCTTAAGATTGTTTTGGCTAATTGGGGTCTTTTTTGTTCCCATACAAATTTTAAAATTATTTGTTTTAGTTCTGTGAAAAGTGCCATTGGTATTTTGATAGGGATTGCATTGAATCTGTAGATTGCCATAAGTAGTATGGTCATTTTAACAATATTGATTCTTAATGTATCTTTTTTAAATTATTCAAACAGAAAGTCACAAAATTATAATCATCCTCATCAGTTCACTCAGTCCTATGTAATTAATTTTTTTATCTTTATCTTTTGTTAGCACTTTTATGAATTCATCAGTTTTCCATTAGAGTTCTGAAAATGCTTATTCATTCAGTTCAGCAGTATAATCAGTTACCAGAAACCTAACTTGTCAGAGTCTTTTCCATGAATTCCTTGAAGATGAAACCCTTGTATACGAACATTTTTGCAAAAGCATCAGAGTACACCCAGAACTATCTGTAAATGACAAAAGACTTAAAAATGGTTAAAGATTTGTTGAAAGTTCATAACAATGCAATTGACAAGGAAATTTAATTATTTCTGAGATAAACATTTTAAAGTAATAACTAGAATTATGACTTATAACATTATACCAGAACATATAAGATTTTTAGGAATTTCATGTAATGTCTGAAACATTTATATTAACATATTTCCATACAAATAACCCAAAGAAACTTTAGTATTAGTATTTTTTTTATTTTTTTAATTTAATTTTATTTATTTTTTTATACAGCAGGTTCTTATTAGTCATCAGTTTTATACACATCAGTGTATACATGTCAATCCCAATCGCCCAATTCAGCACACCACCATCCCCAACCCCCAACAGCTTTCCCCGCTTGGTGTCCATACGTTTGTTCTCTACATCTGTGTCTCAACTTCTGCCCTGCAAACCGGTTCATCTGTACCATTTTTCTAAGTTCCACATACATGCTTCAATATACGATATTTGTTTTCTCTTTCTGACTTACTTCACTCTGACTTACTTCACTCTGACAGTCTCTAGATTCGTCCATGTCTCAACAAATGACTCAATTTTGTTCCCTTTTATGGCTGAGTAATATTCCATTATATATATGTACCACAACTTCTTTATCCATTCGTCTGTCAATGGGCATTTAGTTTCCTTCCATGACCTGGCTATTGTAAATAGTGCTGCAATGAACATTGGGGTGCATGTATCTTTTTGAATTATGGTTTTCTCTGGGTATATGCCCAGTACTGGGATTGCTGGGTCATATGGTAGTTCTATTTTTAGTTTTTTGAGGAACCTCCATACTGTTCTCCATAGTGGCAGTATCAATAATGTACATTCCCACCAACAGTGCAAGAGGGTTCCCTTTTCTCCACACCCTCTCCAGCATTTGTTGTTTGTAGATTTCCTGATGATGCCCATTCTAACTGGTGTGAGGTGATACCTCATTGTAGTTTTGTTTTGCATTTCTCTAATAATTAGTGATGTTGAATAGCTTTTCATGTGCTTCTTGGCCATCTGTATGTCTTCTTTGGAGAAATGTCTATTTAGGTCTTCTGCCCATTTTTGGATTGGGTTGTTTGTTGCTTTAATATTGAGCTGCATGAGCTGTTTATATACTTTGGAGATTAATCCTTTGTCCTTTGATTTGTTTGGAAATACTTTCTCCCATTCCGAGGGCTGTCTTTTTGTCTTGTTTATGGTTTCCTTTGCTGTGAAAAAGCTTTTAAGTTTCATTAGGTCCCATTTGTTCATTTTTGGTTTTATTTCCATTACTCTAGGAGGTGGATCAAAAAAGATCTTGCTGTGATTTATGTCAAAGAGGGTTCTTCCTATGTTTTCCTCTAAGAGTTTTATAGTGTCCGGTCTTACATTTAGGTCGCGAATCCATTTTGAGTTTATTTCTGTGTATGGTGTTAGGGAGTGTTCTAATTTCATACTTTTACATGTACCTGACCAGTTTTCCCAGCACCACTTATTGAAGAGACTGTCTTTTCTCCATTGTATATCCTTGCCTCCTTTGTCATAGATTAGTTGACCATAGGTGCATGGGTTTACCTCTGGGCTTTCTATCTTGTTCCATTGATCTGTGTTTCTCTTTTTGTGCCATTACCATATTGTCGTGATTACTGTAGCTTTGTGGTATAGTCAGAAGTCAGGGAGTCTGATTCCTCCAGCTCCATTTTTTTCCCTCAAGATTGCTGTGATTATTCAGGGTCTTTTGTGTCTCCATACAAATATTAAGATTTTTGTTCTAGATCTGTAAAAAATGCCATTGGTAATTTGATAGGGATTGCATTGAATCTGTAGATTGCTTTGGGTAGTAGAGTCATTTTCACAATATTGATTCTTCCAAACCAAGAACACAGTATATCTCTCCATCTGTTGGTATCATCTTTACTTCTTTCATCAGTGTCTTATAGTTTTCTGCATACAGGTCTTTTGTCTCCCTAGGTAGGTTTATTCCCTCCCTAGGTATTTTATTCTTTTTGTTGCAATGGTAAATGCGAGTGTTTCCTTAATTTCTCTTTCAGATTTTTCATCATTAGTGTATAGGAATGCAAGAGACTTCTGTGCGTTAACTTTGTATCCTGCAACTTTACCAAATTCATTGATTAGCTCTAGCAGTTTTCTGGTGGCATTTTTAGGATTCTCTATGTATAGTATCATGTTATCTGCAAACAGTGACAGTTTTACTTCTTCGTTTCCAATTTGTATTCCTTTTATTTCTTTTTCTTCTCTGATTGCCATGGCTAGGACTTCCAAAACTATGAATAATACTGATGAGAGTGGACATCCTTGTCTTGTTCCGATTTTAGAGGAAATACTTTCAATTTTTCACCATTGAGAATGATGTTTGCTGTGGGTTTGTCGTATATGGCCTTTATTATGTTGAGGTAGCTTCCCTCTATGCCCACTTTCTGGAGAGTTTTTATCATAAATGGGTGTTGAATTTTGCCAAAAGCTTTTTCTGCATCTATTGAGATGATCATATGGTTTTTATTCTTCAATTTGTTAATATGGTGTATCACATTGATTGATTTACATATTGAAGAATCCTTGCATCTCTGGAATAAACCCCACTTGATCATGGTGTATGATCCTTTTAATGTGTTGTTGGATTCTGTTTGCTAGTATTTTTTGACGATTTCTGCATCTATATTCAGCAGTGATATTGGTCTGTAATTTTTTTTTTTTTGTAGTATCTTTGTCTGGTTTTGGGATCAGGATGATGGTGGCCTCATAGAATGAGTTTGGGAGTGTTTCTTCCTCTGAAATTTTTGGAAGAGTTTGAGAAGGATGGGTGTTAGCTCTTCTCTAAATGTTTGATAGAATTCACCCATGAAACCATCTGGTCCTGGACCTTGTTTGTTGGAAGATTTTTAATCACAGTTTCAATTTCATTACTTGTGATTGGTCTGTTCATATTTTCTGTTTCTTCCTGGTTCAGTCTTGGAAGGTTATACCTTTCTAAGAATTTCTCCATTTCTTTCAGGTTGTCCATTTTATTAGCATAGAGTTGCTTGTGGTAATCTCTTAGGATGCTTTGTATTTCTGTGGTGTCTGTTGTAACTTCTTCTTTTCCATTTCTAATTTTATTGATTTGAGTCCTCTCCCTCTTTTTCTTGATGAGTCTGGCTAATGGTTTATCTTCTCAAAGAACCAGATTTTAGTTTTATTGGTCTTTGCTATTGTTTTCTTTGTTTCTATTTCATCTATTTCTGCTCTGATGTTTATGATTTCTTTCCTTCTGCTAACTTTGGGTTTTGTTTGTTCTTCTTTCTCTATTTCCTTTAGGTGTAAGATTAGATTGTTTATTTGAGATTTTTCTTGTTTCTTAAGATAGGCTGGTATAGCTATAAACTTCCCTCTTAGAACTGCTTTTGCTGCATCCCATAGGTTTTGGATTGTCATGTTTTCATTGTCATTTGTCTCTACGTATTTTTTGATTTCCTCTGATTTTTTCAGTGATCTCTTGGTTATTTAGTAACGTATTGTTTATCCTCCATGTGTTTGTGGGGTTTTTTGTTTGTTTTTGTTTTTTTTGTGGTACGCGGGCCTCTCACTGTTGTGGCCTCTCCCATTGTGGAGCACAGGCTCTGGATGCGCAGGCTCAGCGGCCATGGCTCATGGACCCAGCCGCTCCACGGCATGTGGGATCTTCCCGGACTGGGCGCGAATCCGTGTCCCCTACATCAGCAGGTGGACTCTCAACCACTGCGCCACCAGGGAAGCCCAATTTTTTTGTTTGTTTGTTTTTTTGGTGTTTGTGTTTTTTACGTTTTTTTTTTCCTGTAATTCATTTCTAATCTCATAGTGTTGTGGTCAGAAAAGATGCTTGATATTATTTCAATTTTCTTAAATTTACTGAGGCTTGATATGTGACCCAAGATGTGATCTATCCTGGAGAATGTTCCATGTGCACTTGAGAAGAAAGTGTAATCTGCTGTTTTTTTATGGAATGTCCTATAAATATCAATTAAATCTATCTGGTCTATTGTGTCATTTAGAGCTTCTGTTTCCTTATTTATTTTCATTTTAGATGATCTGTCCATTGGTGTAAGTGAGGTGTTAAAGTCCCCCACTATTTTTGTGTTACTGTCGATTTCCTCTTTTATAGCTGTTAGCAGTTGCCTTATGTACTAAGGTACTCCTATGTTGGGTGCATATATATTTATAATCGTTATCTCTTCTTCTTGGATTGATCCCTTGATCATTATGTAGTGTCCTTCCTTGTCTCTTGTAACATTCTTTATTTTAATAAAGTCTATTTTATCTGATATGAGTATTGCTACTCCAGCTTTCTTTTGATTTCCATTTACATGGAATATCTTTTTCCATCCCCTCACTTTCAGTCTGTATGTGTCCCTAGGTCTGAAGTGGGTCTCTTGTAGACAGCATATATATGGTTCTTGTTTTTGTATCCATTCAGCTAGCCTGTGTCTTTTGGTTGGAGCATTTAATCCATTCATGTTTTAGGTAATTATTGATATGTATGTTCCTATTACCATTTTCTTAATTGTTATTGGTTTGTTTTTGTAGGTCCTTTTCTTCTCTGGTGTTTCCCACTTAGAGAAGTTCCTTTAGCATTTGTTGTAGAGCTAGTTTTGTGGTGCTGAATTTTCTTCATTTTGCTTGTCTGTAAAGCTTTTGATTTCTCTGTCGAATCTGAATGAGATCCTTGCCAGGTAGAGTAATCTTGGTTTTAGTTTCTTCCCTTTCATCACTGTAAGTATATCATGCCACTCCCTTCTGGCTTATAGAGTTTCTGCTGAGAAATCAGCTGTTAACCTTATGGGAGTTCCCTTATATGTTATTTGTCGTTTTTCCCTTGCTGCTTTCAATAATTTTTCTTTGTCTTTAATTTTTGCCAATTTGATTACTATGTGTCTTGGCATGTTTCTCCTTCAGTTTATCCTGTATGGGACTCGCTGCCCTTTCTGGACTTGGATGGCTATTTCCTTTCCCATGTTAGGGAAGTTTTCAACTATAATCTCTTCAAATATTTTCTCTGATCCTTTCTCTCTCTCTTCTCCTTCTGGGACCCCTATAATATGAATGTTGTGTTTAATGTTGTCCCAGCAGTCTCTTAGGCTGTCTTCCTTTCTCTTCATTCTTTTTTCTTTATTCTGTTCCACAGCAGTGAATTCCACCATTCTGTCTTCCAGATCACTTATCCATTCTTCTGCCTCAGTTATTCTGCTGTTGATTCCTTCTAGTGTAGTTTTCATTTCAGTTATTGTATTGTTCATCTCTGTTTGTTTGTTCTTTAATTCTTCTAAGTCTTTGTTAAACATTTCTTGCATCTTCTCGGTCTTTGCCTCCATTCTTTTTCCGAGGTCCTGGATCATCTTCAATATCATTATTCTGAATTCTTTTTCTGGAAGCTTGCCTATCTCCACTTCATTTAGTTGTTTTTCTGTGGTATTATCTTGTTCCTTCATCTGGTACATAGCCCTCTGCCTTTTCATCTTGTCTATCTTTCTGTGAATGTGGTTTTTGTTCCACAGGCTGCAGGATTGTAGTTCTTCTTGCTTCTGCTGTCTGCCCTCTGTTGGAAGAGTCTATCTTAGAGGTTTGTGTAAGTTTCCTGATGGGAGGGACTGGTGGTGGGCAGAGCTGACTGTTGCTCTTGTGGGCAGAGCTCAGTAAAACTTTAGTCTGCTTGACTGTTGATGCGTGGAGCTGGGTTCCCTCCCTGTTGGTTGGTTGTCCTGAGGCAACCCAACACTGGAGCCTACCTGGGCTCTTTGGTGGGGCTACTGACAGACTCTGTGAGGGCTCACACCAAGGAATACTTCCTAGAACTCCTGCTGCCAGTGTTCTTGTCCCCACGGTGAGCCACAGCCACCCCCCACCTCTGCAGGAGACCCTCCAACACTAGCAGGTAGGTCTGGTTCAGTCTCCCCTGGGGTCACTGCTCCTTCTCCTGGGTCCTGATGCGCACACTACTTTGTGTGTTCTCTCCAAGAGTGGAGTCTCTGTTTCCCCTAGTCCTGTCAAAGTCCTGCAATCAAATCCCACCAGGCTTCAAAGTCTGATTCTTTAGGAATTCCTCCTCCCATTGCTGGACCCCCAGGTTCAGAAACCTGCCGTGGGGCTCAGATCGTTCACTCCAGTGGGTGGACTTCTTTGGTGTAAGTGTTCTCCAGTCTGTGAGTCACCCACCCAGCAGTTATGGGATTTGATTTTACTGTGATTGTGCCCCTCCTACCATCTCATTATGGCTTCTCCTTTGTATTTGAATGTGAGGTGTCTTTTTTGGTGAGTTCCGGTGTCTTCCTGTCAATGATTGTCCAGCAGCTAGTTGTGATTCTGGTGTTCTCACAAGAGGGAATGAGAGCACATTCTTCTACTCCACCATCTTGGTTCCTCTTTTAATGTATCTTTTAATTTTCTATTAGTCCATAGGCTCCTTCTCTACTTTTCTTTTGTTCTGCACTGTATTTTCCTCTGGCATATTTTATTTATTGAAAGAACTGTATCATTTGTCCTGTTGAATTTCCCATAAGATTTTGCTGATATCATTCCCTTGGTGTTGTTAAGCATGTTCTTTTGTCTTCAGTATTACCTTTAAATTGGTCAGGGTATCTAGAAGCTTAATCAGATTCAGTTTTTATTTTCGAGAGTCGTGCTGTGTCTTTCATCATTGACCATATAATACCTGATCCATTCATATTCATTCATATTCATTCATATTCTCTCTATCTCTATGTCTCTATCTCTATGTCTCTCTGTCTCTTCATAGCAATTCCAATTCCAAGATGCATTGCATAGGACTTACAAAACTGGTACTATTACAACTTTGACATCCATTCTTTATTTTCTGGAATACTTCTAAAAAGAGAAACTGCTTCATCTGTTTGTTTTCTCTGTGGCACTGTCCATATTTGAGAAACAAAATAAATTATCTTTTTTAGTATTCATAATGAAATTTTTTTGTCTTTTTTTCCCCTCCTAAAACTTTTTGTGAAGTTTACCCACGTATGACGATTTGTGTGTGTGTGAATTTTTTTTTCCTGAACTTTAGAAGGGACATATGATTTAGATTTACTTTTCTAACTTTGTAGCTTGAGAGCTCTTTTCTTCTGTTTTTGTCATTTGTTCCTAAATATGGCAACTTAGAGATTTCCAGGCTTGCTTTTTCTTCCCAACTTTTATATAGAATTTTTCTTCTTTTAATTTTGCTCCCCTGATCAATTTGGATTCTTTTCCCAGATGTTTTTATTCAGTGTAAAGTTTTGTCTTGAAAGGTGACTTTGGCATGTTAGTTTTGAGAGTTAATGGGTCCCAGACTGCTCTAGCTCCTTCAGAATTTCCTGTAAACCCTTCATACTCATCACTATGGAAGTAGGAAAACTTCTTCCAGTTGCTCTTCTTAAATTGGCCTACTGAGGGTTTTTTTTCCCACTTCTGAGCTTTTGAGTGAAACTCTCTTTTGTTATTTTGAAGTTACCTGATTTATCAGATACCTTAGTGCTTTCCTCTGATTTCTCCTCCAGAGATAATGTTACCAAAATGTCTCTTGTAACAACTGTGGTTTGTTCTCATCTCATATTTTGGGGTTCATGTGAATATCTTGTCACTTCATTTTGTTGCAGATGTTTTCCGTGGATTTTTTTCAAGTACTATATTCTAGGTCCTTAACTTTTTTTAAAATTTCAGTATAACATACTTTAATCCTAAATTCTACAGCATAGGTTCTCACAAAGTGACCCCATGTGTGAACAGCATCTGAGTCAGAGACACGACATTACTAACACCCCAGAAGTGCCTCTGGTGTCTTGTTTCCATCATTATATGCCCCACTGTTCTAATATCTAACCACATATAGATTAGTTTTGTGTGGTTTTGAACATTTTGTAAATGGAATCACACAGTATGTTTCTTTGGATCTGGTTTCTTTGGTTGATCATTATGTTTGTGACATGCATACACTTCATTTTTATTGCTGTATAGCAGGAGTCAGCAAATTATGGCCTATGGGCAAAATTCAGAGTTTTAACTTTCATTTAAAATTTTATTGGAACATTGGTAGGCTCATTTATTTATATGTTATCTATGGCTGTTCTTAAGCTACAACAGCAGAGTTGAGTAATTGTGATAGAGACCACATAACATACAAAACATATATACTCTCTGGGCCTTCACAAGAATAGTTTGTCAGCCCCTGTTTTTTTGTTTTTTGTTGTTTTTTTTTTTGCGGTACATGGGCCTCTCACTGTTGTGGCCTCTCCCATTGCGGATCACAGGCTCCGGTCGCGCAGGCTCAGCGTCCATGGCTCACGGGCCCAGCCGCTCCACAGCATGTGGGATCTTCCCGGACCGGAGCACGAACCCGTGTCTCCTGCATTGGCAGGCGGACTCTCAACCACTGCGCCACCAGGGAAGCCCTGTCAGCCCCTGTTTTAATAGTATTCTAATAAGAATACCGTCATTTATCAATTTATTCTACTTTTTATTTGGGGCTAATACTAATAGTGCTGTTATCAACATTATTGTATATGTTCTTTGATGAACATATGTGTACATATTCCTGTTCATTATATACCTGAAATAGAATTGCTGAATCATAAGGAATGTGCTTCTTCTCTAGAAGACACTGCCAAAGAGATTTTCAAAGTGTTCCAGTATCAGTGATTGAGAGTTCTAATTTCTACATATCCTTGCTAATTCACTGTACCTTCTAGGTTTTTTTTGTTTGTTTGTTTGTTTTCATTATAGCTATTCCAGAGGGTATGAATTGATAATGTTTCATGGTTTTGTTTTGCATATTCTAAAACTGTTACTGGGTACATACAGGTTTAGAGTGTGTTTTTGTTCTGACAGATAGATCTATTGTTGTAAAATGTCTTTATCTCTAGGAAAGATTTTGCCTTCAAATAGAGTTTATCTGACTTATTATAAGCCAACCAAGTTTCTTTTTGTTAATGTTGCTTTGTATTTTTCATCCTTTTACTTTCACCCTTTCTCTGTCCTTACATTTAAGGTATGTGTCTTATATAGTTGGTTTTTTTTTTTTTTTTTTTGCAGTACGCGGGCCTCTCACTGCTGTGGCCTCTCCCGCTGCGGAGCACAGGCTCCGGACGCACAGGCTCAGCGGCCATGGCTCACGGGCCCAGCCGCTCCACGGCATGTGGGATCTTCCCGGACCGGGGCACGAACCCGTGTCCCCTGCATCGGCAGGCGGACTCTCAACCACTGTGCCACCAGGGAAGCCCTATAGTTGGGTTTTTTATTATTCAGTTTTCCCCTTCTTTATTTGGTGTCATCATTTAGTTTACTGATATTGTTGGGCTTTTATCTCTTTCATACCTCCTTTAACAAGCAGACTTTTTTCCCTTTAGGGTATATATTTGCTTATTATTATTTTAATAGTTGTACTATAAAATACATCTATCCTTTATGATAGTCTAAGTTTTTTTTATTTTTCCAGTTTCCTGATAATGCTAGAATTTTAGAACACTTACACCCCATTTACATCACTTTCCCCTTTAAAGTTATTGTTGCCAAGCATTTTAGATCCCACAATGCATTGATAGTACTGATATACAGTAATGTTCATTTGTATTTGCCTCTATATTGTTTTTCATAGTAATATTTATATTGAACTACATACTCATCTTTTTTGTTGCTCTTTATTTTTGGATTCTTTTTTTAATTTGGATCATTTGCCTGAAGAATTCTCTTTAGTGTTTTTGATGCAGGCCTACCTTTGAAAAATTTGCTTATTTCCATCTACTTATTATTTATTATTTATTTACATATCTACTAAATCTGTGAAAGATTGTTGGCAGATGTTTTTCTTCCTGTACTTTAAAAATGTCGTTCTGGGGGCTTCCTTGGTGGCGCAGTGGTTGAGAGTCCGCCTGCCGATGCAGGGGACATGGGCTCGTGCCCTGGTCCGGGAAGATCCCACATGCCGTGGAGTGGCTGGGCCCGTGAGCCATGGCCGCTGAGCCTGTGCTCCACAACGGGAGAGGCCACAAGAGTGAGAGGCCCGCGTACCACAAAAAAAAAAAAAAAAAAAAATGTCATTCTATTATCTTATGGCTTTATCATTTCCTTGAGAAGTCAGTTGTCAGTCTTACCCCTGCTACGTTGAAGGTAATGTCCTTTATCTCTGGCTTCTTTTAATATTTTTTCTTGCCTTTATTTTCAAAAATTTGGTTTTATGTATTAACTCTGCTCAGGATGCTCAGAGCTTTTTGAATATATAAATTCCTGACATAAATTAGTTTGGGAAATTCTAGCCTGTTATCTCTTCATACATGCTGTATGACTGCTCCTTTATTCCTTACTTTTTGTGTGTCTGGTTACATCTGTTATACCTTTTGATTGTATCCCACATGTGTTTTGCATTCCTTTCTGTATTTATCATTCTGTTTTGTCTTTTATTGTGAATGTTTCCTGTGAACCTATCTTCTAGTTCACTGATCTTGTCTTCTGCTGTTTCCAATATGCTGTTCATCCATCTATTAAGTTTTTTTTTATTTCAGCTACTTAATTTTTAGATATAAAATGGCTCTGATATATTTTTATAGATGCCAATTTTTTGAACTCCTTAATCTTTATTTCTATTTTGTCCAAATTTTCATTTATTTTCTTAAACATGTTGATCATAATTATTTTAAAGTGCTTGTTTCCTGACTCCAATACCTGGATTAAATTTGTGATCTGCTTCCTTTGTCTTTTTACTTTCTCTTACTAGTCATGTTGTTCTGACTCTTTATGTACCACTTATTTTATAATTAAATTTTAGATATTATGTTTAAAACAAGTTCAGATTTTTCCAGGTGATGAAAGGGTTCCCTCTTTCCTCTACTAGACAGGTAGCATCATAGACCGATAACCTTGCTTTAAAAGAGACTGAATTGGGTTGAGGCTCTGTTGATGTTTTGGTAAATCTCAGTTTACCTTCAATCAAACTTTTGCTGAATCTCAGTTCAGCCATCTTTTTTAGGCATGAGCCTCCAGTGTTTTCAATTTAGAGCCTTTCATGTCTTTGTCTTCTCAGTACCAAGAAACTGAGACAGTTTCCATCCTGCTTGTCAGAGGTTTTAGGCTTAGTTCCTTACATTCCCACAGCAGGGAACTTCAGAAATTATTCATGTATTTGAGTCCCCTCTAGTCTCTGTTTTTGTGACACCAGTTCTGCATAGTCACCAAGATGTCTGCTGGTTTCTCTGTCCACCAGCACCAGCTTTATGGCTAGTTCCAGCGATTCTCAGAAATAGGTGTCTTCAGGGAAAATGTGATTGCAAATGGTCAACTGTCAATTCGCTACTTTCCAGGGCTTTCAACTCTCACCTGCTGTGTTATCAAAGTCTTTCTTCCTGATGGATGTTTGTCTTTTAAGTACCATCTGATTGTATGAGATAGTTCTTTTGCTTTTCAGTCATTTTTGGATTAACTTTTTGCCGCCAACCTGGCACCCCTTCAAAATTTAGCAAATATCTTGACAAGGACCTTTCATGTGTTTGAGGCTCTTCTAGTCTTCAGTTTTACCTCTCTAGCCTAGTGTGATCCACAGAAAAATTCTGCTGGGTGCTCTGTCCCCAGAAATAAGCTTTGCCTGAGCCAAGACCAAGTTTTTTAGCTTAGCTAGTCCAGATTGTTAAGAGTCTTCAGTTTAAAAATACAGTTCCTTAAGTGTCAATATTACTTCTAGGGTTTTTGCTTCTTGCGTTTTCAAGGCCTCTTGCCCTGGCAGATCTTTATTTCTTAAGCACCATAAGACTGTACTAATATCTGCTCTACTTTTCAGATACTTTTGAGTTATCTACCTAGTAGTCCCAGGCAGCTTCATAAATCAATAAATGTCATGATTGAGAGACTAGTTATATATCTAAAACCTCATAAAACTCTAGTTTCATCACCCCACTCCTACAACCATCAAAAGCTTTGTTAGTTTCTCTGTGTCACAGCAATGACCCTTGTCCTAATCCAAGCCCTGGTTCTCAGCCTCTTGTCCACACTCAGAATGTGCAAATGCTTTGAGGAAAAACAGAAGTGCATGTCATTAGCCCACTTGTCTGCACCTTTCTAATAACTTAAACAATATAAACTTTTTATTTTTTTCTGGCTTTTCTAGTTTTTAGCAAGAGCATTGGTCTGCCATGAATTATTTCACCTAACCTAAAAAAAAATTTCTGTATGTTTTATGAGGAGATTTGTACCTCTTGTGTGTTTGTTTTTTATTGCTGCCATAACAAATTACCATAAATTTGGTGGCTCAAATTAATTATATTACATTTCAGTAGACCTGAATTTCAACATGTGTCTCACTGGGCTAAAATCAAGGTGTCTGTTTTCTACTTAGTGTTTCCAGGGGTGGATCCATTTCCTTGCTTTTTCCAGCTTCTGGCAACCGCCCACATTTCTTGGCTTGTGGCCACTTTCCTACACTTGCAAAGCCAGCAACATTGCATCTCCCTAACTCTTATTCTTAGTCACATCTCCCTCTGTCTAACCACAGCCACAAAAGTTTTCTCTGCCTTAAAGAACTCATTTGATTATATTGGGCCCACCCAAATAATCCAAGGTAGTCTCTTCTTATCAATATCCTTAACCTTAATCAAATCTGCAAAATCCCCTGCTGCCATGTAAGGTAACATATTCACTGGTTCTGGGAATTAAGGCATGGACATCACTGGGAACCATTATTTTGCCCACCACAATGCCACCAACATCTTCCTGGAATACCCTTTTCTGGCAATTGTTAAAATATTTTTTTTTCTTTGTCATATATTTTCAGCAGTTAAATCTTATACACTTAGGTGTGGTTTTCTTTGTATTTATTCAGTTTGACATTTATAGTGCTTCTCAAAAAGCACACATTAGACTTGGTCTCTGTGTGCCATATGTCTCTTAAGGTCTTTTATTTTCATTCCTGGGCATTTTCTGATGGGCATGTTTTATATTACGAATATATTTCAGTCTGTGACTTGCATATTTGTTTTTTTAACAAGAGTCCTTTTGTGAATACAAGTTCTTAATTTAATGTATCTCAGTTACTTTTGGTTACTTTGGTTCTTTGGTTACTTTGGTTCTTTTGGTTAGTACTTTGGTTAGCACTTTCTTTACCCCATGTAAGAAAACTTTGGCTAACCATGGTTCTAAAAATATTCTCCTATTTTAAAAATCTTTAATTGTGTTGCCTTTCACATTAAATCAACAATGCATGTGGATTTGATTTGTATGTATAATGTGAGATTTGGATCAAGATTCATTTTATCCCCATATGATTAAGATCCAGCATCTTTCTCCAAACAGCCATTCTTTTCCTCACTGTATTTACATGGGGATAGTCCTGGATTCTGTTCTGTTCGATTGGGAGTTTAGATACCTAAGTCTGTTTCTGAATTGTCTTCTATTTCATTGGTTTAATTGTCTGATTTTGTGTTAATACCATACTTTCTCAATTGCTATAGGTTTATAATAACCCTTGATAGCCCGTGGCATAAGCCCTTCAGCTTTATTCTTGCTTGCAGGTTGCTGTGATTATTCTTGGTTCTTTGTATCTTTATCTGCATTCCAGAGTCAACTTTTCAGTTTTAAAAACCCTGCTAGGATTTTGATTGGGATTACATTAAATCTGTGCTTTGAGTAGGGGAGAACTGATATTTTACCAGCATTGAGTCTTTCAATCCATAAAAATGGTGACTTTTAAAATTAATTTAGATCTTTAATTTCTTCCAGTTATGTCACAGTTTTTATTTTAGGAGGCTTGCATGTATTTCGGTAGGTTTAATCCTAGATGTTTGATATTTATTATGCTATTATAAATTGTATCTTTTAAAATTCTGTCATCTGTTTGTTCTTGGTATGATGACTTCTTAGAAGAGATTTTTGTATAGTGACCTTGTATCCAGTGACCTCCTTACATTCACATATTAATGTTAATAAATGGTAGATTTTTGGGTATTTACATATGTAATCATAACATCTGTAAATAATGACATTTTTATTTCTTCCTCTTTAATCTTTATGCCTTTTATTTATTTATTTTGCCTTATTACATTATCCAGTATTTCCAATATCCAATAGAAGTGGTTATAGAAAGGGCATCTTGTCTTGTTTGCCATCCAAAGAAGAAAGCTTTTTATAATTCTACGTTAAGTATGATGATTTCTGTAGATTTTTTGTGGGCATTCTTTTCCTGATTACAGAAGTTTCTTATATTCCTTATCTTCTAAGCATTTTTAAAAAATTATAAATGTATGAGTTTTATCACATTGCATCTATTGAGGTGATTATATGCTTTTCCTCCTTATTTTAATGTAGTAAATTACTTAATTTTCAAATGTTAAACCATACTTGCATACTTGGAACAAAATGCTTGGTCATAATTTTTTTAAAATATATCACCGGTTTCAATTTGCTAATATTTTTCCCAGGATTTTTACATCTAAGTTAATGATAGTGATTGGTATGTAAGTTTCCTATCTTGTGATGTCCTTCTCAGGTTTTGGCTGGCCTCATAAAAATGAGTTGGAAAATATTCCCAATTATTCTCTGTAAGAGTTTGTGTAAGATTATTTATTTCTTAAATGTTTTAAATAAGTCCATCTTTGACAGTTTTGAATAATGGATTTAATTTGCTAATTTCATTTTATTGTGGCCAGGAAACATCTTTGTATGATTTTAGTCCTTTTAAATTTATTGAGCCTCATTTTATGATCTAACATAATATGGTCTCTTCTGGAGAATTTCCCATGTGTATTTGAGAAGAATGTATATTCTGCTGTTGTCTGATAGAGTGTTCAGTAGATGCCTGTTAGGTCTCATTGGTTTATAGTGTTGTTCAAGTCTTCTGTTTATTTGTTGATCTTCTGATTGTTCTATCCATTGTTGAAAGTGAGGTACTGAAGGTTCTAATATGTGGCAGGAGTTTCTCATTCTCATGCTGTATCAGGGTTCTCCAGAGAAACAGGATGTGTGTGTGTGTGTGTGTGTGTGTGTGTGTGTGTGTGCGCACGCATGTGTATAACAAAGAGAGAGAGAAAGAAATTTTAAAGAACTGGCTTATGTGATTGTGGAGGCTTAGTGAGTCCAAAATCTGATACGCAGGCTGGTTACTCAGGAGAGAGTTGTAGTTCAAGTCCAAAGGCAGTCTGCTAAGCGTTTTACAGTGTCCAGTCTCACATTTAGGTCTTTAATCCATTTTGAGCTTATTTTTGTGTATGGTGTTAAAGAATGTTCTAATTTCATTTTTTTACATGTAGCTGTCCAGTTTTCCCAGCACCGTTTGTTGAAGAGACCGTCTTTCCACCATGTATAGTCTTGCCTCCTTTGTTGTAGATTAATTAACCGTAGGTGCGTGGGTTTATTTGTGGGCTTTCTATCCTGTTCCATTGATCTATATTTGTATTTTTGTGCCAGTACCATAGTATTTTGATGGCTATAGCTTTGTAGTATAGTCTGAAGTCAGGGAGCCTGATTCTTGTAGCTCCGTTTTTCTTTCTCAAGATTGCTTTGGCTATTCGGGGTCTTTTGTGTCTCCATACAAATTTTAAGATTTTTTGTTCTAGTTCTGTGAAAAATGCCATTGGTAATTTGACAGGGATTGCATTAAATCTGTAGATTGCATTGGGTATTATAGTCATTTTGACAATATTCATTCTTCCAATCCAAGAACATGGTATATCTTTCCATCTGCTTGTGTTGTCTTCGATTTCTTTCATCAGTGTCCTATAGTTTTTGGAGTACAGGTCTTTTGTCTCCTTAGGTAGGTTTATTCCTAGGTATTTTATTATTTTTGATGTGATGGTAAATGGGATTGTTTCTTAAATTTCTCTTTCTGATCTTTCATTTCTAGTGTATAGAAATGCAACAGATTTCAGTGTATTAATTTTATAACCTGCAACTTTACCAAATTCACTGATGAGCTCTAGTAGTTTTCTGGTAGTGTCTTTAGGATTTTCTATGTATAGTATCATATCATCTCCAAACAGTGACAGTTTAACTTCTTCTTTTCCAATTTGGATTACTTTTATTTCTTTTTCTTCTCTGTTTGCCATAGCTAGGACTTCCAAAACTATGTTGAATAAAAGTGTGAAGAGAGGAAAACATAGGCAGAACACTCTCTGACATAAATTGCAGCAGTATCTTTTTTGATCTGTCTCCCAGAGTAATGGAAATAAAAACAAAATTAAACAAATTAGACCTAATTAAACTCAAAAGCTTTTGCACAGCAAGAGAAATCATAAACAAAATGAAAAGACAATCCACAGATTAGGAGAAAATATTTGCAAATGAATTGACCAACAAGGAATTAGTCTCCAAAATTTACAGACAGCTCATATAGCTTAATATCTTCAAAACAAACAACCCAATCAGAAAATGGGCAGAAGACCTAAATAGACATTTCTCCAAAGAAGACATACAGATGGCCAAGAGGCACATGAAAAGATGTTCAACGTGCCTAATTATTAGAGAAACACAAGTCAAAACTACCCTGAGATACCAATTCACACCAGTCAAAATGACTATCATCAAAAAATCCATGAACAATAAATGCTGGAGAGGGTGTGGAGAGAAGGGCACCCTCCTACACTGGTGGTCCGAATGTAAATTGGTACAGCCACTATGGAGAACAGTATGGAGATTCCTTAAAAAACTAAAAATTGAGCTACCATATGATCTTGCAATCCCACTCCTGGGCATATATCTGGAGAAAAACATGGTCCAAAATGATACATGCACCCCAGTGTTCATTGCAGCACTGTTTACAATAGACAGGACATGGAAGCAACCTAAATGCAATCGACAGAGGAATGGATAAAGAAGATGTGGTACATATGTACAATGGAATATTACTCAGCCATTAAAAAGAATGAAATAATGCCATTTGCAGCAAAATGGATGGACCTAGAGATTGTCATACTGAGTGAAGTAGGTCAGACAGAGAAAGAGAAATATAGTATAATGTCCCTTATATGTGGGATCTAAAAAGAAATGATTCAAATGAACATTTACAAAACAGAAACTGGAAACGAACACAGACTTAGAGAACAAACTTACAGTTACGGGGGGGCGAAGAGTCAGGGGAAGCGATAGTTTGGGGAGTTGGGGATTGACATGTACACACTGCTATATTTAAAATGGATAACCAACAAGGACCTACTGTATAGCACAGGGAACTCTGCTCAATATTATGTAAAACCTAAATAGGAAAAGAATTTGAAAAAGAATAGATACATGTATATGTATAACTGAATCACTTTGCTGTACACCTGAAACTATCACAACATTGTTAATCAACTATACTCCAATATAAAATAAAAAGTTAAAAAAAAAAAAATAAGGCAGTCTGCTGGCAGAAATCCTTCTTCCTGGGGAGAGATCAGTCTTTGTTCTATTAAGGCCTTCAGCTGACTAGATGAGGCCCACCCACATTATGGAAGGCAATGTGCTTTATTCAGAATCCAGTGATTTAAATGTTAATGTCATCCATAAAAGTGCCACAGAAATATCCATTATAATGTTTAACCAAATGTCTGGGTACCATGGCTAAGCCAAGCTGACACATAAAATTAACCATCACACATGCATTTCCACACTCTGCCTCCAGAAGTTTGTAAAAAGTAGCATTTAAGTGTTCTTTAAGTGGTCTTCCCTTTAGTCTTTATTATCCTCTAATATACTTACAATATAAATCAGTTTATAGAATTAGAAAAACCTGGTTCAAGGCCAGCTCCGCAACTTCTTATCTTTGTGACTTTGAACAACTCTAAATTTTCTCTACATTACGATTTAGGAAATTGAAGCATTAATCGTCCAGGGTGATAATGCAAATTAGAACTAGTGGTTAAATTCTATTGGAATTCTTGTTCTTGTACACACTTCATTATAAATAGTGTTTTGAATTTGACAGCAATGAAACACATCTTATAGGTTTTTAAACTATATATGAGAATTTCATTTGAGAATGACAGGGGTATGTTTTATTAAGTACTATTTAATTAGTGAGATGACTACCTTTAGTTCTTGCTTTATCATAGACTTTTTTTTTTTAACTGGCTGCAGCTGTGGGTTGGCTGCTGCTTTTCTTTTTAAAATTTATTTATTTTTGGCTGCATTGGGTCTTCGTTGCTGCGCGCAGGCTTTCTCTAGTTGCGGCAAGTGGGGGCTACTCTTCGTTGTGGTGCGCGGGCTTCTCATTGCGGTGGCCTCTCGTTGCAGAGCACGGGTTCTAGGCGCGCGGGCTTCAGCAGTTGCAGGACGCAGGCTCAGTAGGTGTGGCTCGCAGGCTCTAGAGCGCAGGCTCAGCCGTTGTGGCCCATGGGCTTAGTTGCTCCGCGGCATGTGGGATCCTCCCGGACCAGGGCTTGAACCTGTGTCCCCTGCTCTGGCAGGGAGATTCTTAACCACTGCTCCACCAGGGAAGCCCTATCATAGACTATTGAATCACTGTTGTCCTAAATTTTTCAGTTTGCAAGCATGTATGGGTATGTTTTATTTCTTTGTTCCAGGGGTGTTCTAAGAATGATGTCAGTTACATGTATAAGATAGTGATCATTGGTGACAGGAATCTTAAGAGAACATTTAACTTACTGCCAGTTTCAGGGAAGGAGAGCCCACAGCTTCTTTTAATAGTATGTCATTTTATTAATGACTTTTGCTGAAAGAAAACTGTTTCTTCATGGAAATCCTAAAAAAAATTTTTCTGGGCTAAATTATTTCAGAATACCCTCATAAAAAACTAACTGAATAGATATTAGCTGAAAGAGTTTGAGCTTAATTTTCATACTGGAGAATAATCTAATGGTTTGGAATGGAGATTTTTATTTTATAGTCCAGCTTATTTGCATTTCAGGAGGGAGTATAATGTAAATAAAGTTAGATCTGAGTTTAAGTTCCAGCTCTGCCACTTAGTAACTTGTATCTTTGGGCATGTTGTTAATTTTTCCAAGTTGCAGTGCCTTTTTCATAAGGTTATTGAAGGCTTACAAGATATTCATTTAAGAAGTACCTAACTCAGCCCTAGATACGTTGAAGGAACTGAACAAATATTGGTGTCATCCATCTTTTCCTGTGTTCACATGTGGACAAATGGGAATGTCGGTGAGAAATAAGAGGGGAATCACTTCCCTATGCTCCGGAAATATATTTTTCTGGCACTAATGGGAATGATATATCTCTTCTAATACTTGTTTTAGTCATAGTTGATGGCTTATGATAGGTATGATGTTTGTTGCCTCTCTGGTTTTTTATAACTTGATCTTTTTAAAAAAAGCTTACGCAAGGATGCTTATAAGAGATATGTATGTGTTTGAATATATATAAATGTCACACAATGGTCTTAAAATTTGAAGAGAATAACCGTGAAGGCCATATAGTCCTTTTTGTTTCTTGGGGCAGAATTCCCCTTCCTGAACTCCTTGATTATAGATAGGTATTAGTGCTCTATGTGAATAGCTTTAGTGATTGTGCCCTTACTCCCTCTTACGACAGTCATTCTGTTTTTAGAATGCTCTATTAATTAGGCAGTTCTTCCTCATTTTGTCCTTTATTATATCCTATAATAATTCTACCTGTTGATCCATTCTACTCATAGAGATTCACAGAATAGACAAACTTTATTCCACATGTGTGCAGGAATCATGTCTTAGTCATCTTTCTATCCTCACAGAGTCTAGGATAGTAAGTACCCAGCTCAAAATAGGGGTATTATTCAATGAATAATTGAGGTTCATATTTCTAAGGCCCTTTTGTATTTTTTTCATACATAAACTTTTAAAATTTAGTCTACATTTTTTATTACTCCTGGTCAAAAATTATTTTTTTCAACTGTATTGACAAAATTAAACCAGGAATATTGATTTATGTTTATGTCTGATATCACTTATCATATAATCTAGAAATTAATATTTCTTCCAAGGATAGAATTTTAAAATTCAACATCATTTACATCTCTTTCATTCAGTTTTTCTTGCAATATACTCTATTTCTGAAGATTGAAAACATATTAACATAGTGTCTTATTTCTTACACTTTCCTTTGCAGTGTCTTTTGTACTCATTACAGGTGATTACATTTTCTGTGATATTAATAGAGTAAATGCTCTACTTCATTGGCTTATCAGACTGGACAAAAATAAGAAACATCCATCTATATACTATTTAAGAAAAAGATGTAAACATAATAATAAGGAAAAGTTAAAAATAAAAGTACAAATATATATCATCCAAGCACTGACTAAAGGAAAGCTATTGTAGCTATATCAATGGTAAACCAAAAAAATGTTAAGGGAAAAAGCATTAATAGAAATAAATGGAGTTACTTCATAACAGTAAAAGGGCTCAATTCACATAGAAGTTATAATAATTCTAAATATATATTCACATTTTCTGTGATTTTTAAACTTGCTCTATTATGTATTGCTTACATTTTTTAACTGAATGCTCTCTTTCTAATTTCATGCCATCACCAAATTTTTAAAATCATTTTTCTTGATAATCTTTTTTGGGTTTTTTTTACATCTTTATTAGAGTATAATTGCTTTACAATGGTGTGTTAGTTTCTACTTTATAACAAAGTGAATCAGTTATACATATACATATGTTCCCGTATCTCTTCCTTCTTGCGTCTCCCTCCCCCCCACCCTTCCTATCCCACCCCTCCAGGCGGTCACAAAGCACCGAGCTGATCTCCCTGTGCTATGCGGCTGCTTCCCACTAGCTATCTACCTTACATTTGGTAGTGTATATATGTCCATGCCCCTCTCTCGCTTTGTCACAGCTTACCCTTCCCCCTCCCCATATCCTCAAGTCCATTCTGTAGTAGGTCTGTGTCTTTATTCCTGTCTTACCCCTAGGTTCTTCATGACATTTTTTTTCTTAAATTCCATATATATGTGTTACCATATGGTATTTGTCTTTCTTTATCTGACTTACTTCACTCTGTATGACAGACTCTAGGTCTATCCACCTCATTACAAATAGCTCAATTTCATTTCTTTTTATGGCTGAGTTAAATTAATGCCACATCTTCTTTATCCATTCATCCGATGATGGACACTTAGTTTGTTTCTATCTCCGGGCTATTGTAAATAGAGCTGCAATGAACATTTTGGTACATGACTCTTTTTGAATTATGGTTTTCTCAGGGTATATGCCCAGTAGTGGGATTGCTGGGTCATATGGTAGTTCTATTTGTAGCTTTTTAAGGAACCTCCATACTGTTGTCCATAGTGGCTGTACCAATTCACATTCCCACCAGCAGTGCTAGAGTGTTCCCTTTTCTCCACACCCTCTCCAGCATTTATTGTTTGTAGATGTTTTGATGATGGCCATTCTGACTGGTGTGAGATGATATCTCATTGTAGTTTTGATTTGCATTTCTCTAATGATTAATGATGTTGAGCATTCTTTCATGTGTTTGTTAGCAGTCTGTATATCTTCTTTGGAGAAATGTCTATTTAGGTCTTCTGCCCATTTTTGGATTGGGTTGTTTGTTTTTTTGATATTGACCTGCATGAGCTGCTTATAAATTTTGGAGATTAATCCTCTGTCAGTTGCTTCATTTGCAAATATTTTCTCCCATTCTGAGGGTTGTCTTTTGGTCTTGTTTATGGTTTCCTTTGCTGTGCAAAAGCTTTTAAGTTTTCATTAGGTCCCATTTGTTTATTTTTATTTTTATTTCCATTTCTCTAGGAGGTGGGTCAAAAAGGATCTTGCTGTGATTTATGTCATAGAGTGTTCTGCCTATGTTATCCTCTAAGAGTTTGATAGTGTCTGGCCTTACATTTAGGTCTTTAATCCATTTTGAGCTTATTTTTGTGTATGGTGTTAGGGAGTGATCTAATCTTTGATAATCTTTGTTCAGCTGATTTCTTACATAAAGTGAATGACCACCTTATTAATACTAATCCCTACAGCAATCTGTGCTTACTGGTTCCTTTTACCATCAGTTCTCTTTATTTCTGTTCCTGTTTGACCACAGAACAAGGGTATTAGCTAGTAGTTGAGAAAGATATTTGATACTAAATTATATAAAATTACCATATGTAAGAACATCCTTACTGTGAATGACATAGTTTACAAAGCTATCTCTTTAGAATTCTATTTCTTATGCCCTTGAGTTGATCTCTCAGAAGTAAAGAACAGCCTGCCCATAGAAGGAGGAGGAGCCATGTGTTTTGATTCCAACTACCCTGCCTTTAATTTTTACTTCTTGTGGCTTGTTACTGCATTTTGGTATACACGTAATAATTCTAAATCACTTCCTTCGTAAGTAATAGGTATGTGTTAAAATGCTTAGATTTACATAGTTTTCCCAAATACTTATTTTTCAGAGTGCAGGTATAATCTTTTAGGAGTCCACATAACAATGTGTAGGCTATTACCTACTACACATCTTATTACATATCTTGACACAGTATCCATTTCTATTTATTCATTGATTCAAGAAACATCTATTGTGTTTCTAGTCTTTGATAAGCAGTATTAGTAATACTATAATAAAACTGTATTAGTTTCATTGAACAGAATAGTAAATTCTCACTAACCCTTTTGTTCCTTTCCTAAGAAATCCAGCATTTAATTCAATTCCTTTCATTGGGGGAGGGGGAGAACAATTACCACAGAAACATGGGTGTCATTTTAATTATAAAATAAATTAATGCAAATCTTTAAATTTTTCAGGATGAGAGAGACCCAGAGAAAGAAGATGAACTGGAATTGAAAAGAGGTCTTTTATATAGAGACTCTGCCTATGACAGTGACCCAGAGTATAGGTATGAGCTTGATTAATACAGTGTATAGAGATCTTCTCATAGTTAGTATAAAAATAACCTGGTTTTTAATCTGCAGGATTTGTGGCAAATTGAGACTCAATATTTATTTATTTATATTTTAACTATGTAAAATCCTATTATAGTATTTTAATGTTTGCCTTACTGAAAATTTTCAGTGAAATCAAATATAGTCAATTAATGGTGGTGCCTTTCATCCTACTTAAGATTTCTAGTGTATTTGGCTGCCTTGCAAATCCACATATTCAGGACTTACTTCAGGATGTATTTATTCTCATCCTGAATAAATGAGGAAACAACAGGTTTCAAAATTTAGATCATGAGGGCTTCACTGGTGGCGCAGTGGTTGAGAGTCTGCCTGCCGATGCAGGGGACACGGGTTCGTGCCCTGGTCCAGGAAGATCCCACATGCCTCGGAGCGACTGGGCGCGTGAGCCATGGCCAGTGAGCCTGCGCGTCCGGAACCTGTGGTCCGCAACGGGAGAGGCCACAACAGTGAGAGGCCCGCGTACCACAAAAAAAAAAAAATTTAGATCATGAGTAAGCCTTTCTTATATTTTTATTTTTCTCTTATGTTAATAAGAGAAATTCAGTTCTTCTAGCCTAAAATTTCAGAAATGTTAGTAATACAGTTTTTGCAAAATTATACTAGCAAATCTCATGAAGACTTTTGAAAACTTTAATTGCCATTAAGTGTGGTATTAAAAACTGAATGTAAATTGTGAGTTTATATAACTAAAGTTTCTCTGAGGCCTTTGATGCTATGCCACTGATTACTATATGGCTTCCACCTTCCTGAGTTTCCTGAAAAACAAGTGTAAGAAAAAAGCTCCAGATAATGGAATATGTTTTATTGCTAACTGGTGTTTTGGACTGAAATCTCTGATATTTGCCCTGGGAAGCTAGGCTAGGCATTCCATAAACATGTGAGGACTTTTCCTTTTGTCCCTTACACAGAGTATAAGTCTGAACTCCTGTCCAAAGTTACTGCTTCCCATCCTTGAGGAAACCTAGGTCTCTCATGAAGGAAAGTAGTGTATTTTAAATGAGTTTGAAGAAAAAGCAATTCAAATGGGAAAAGGAAGGGCCAAGAAAGTGCATACCTTGATGAAGAATTTGTGCCCTTTATTGTTGTTACTTAAACTTCTAATTTTGCGTTCTGTATCCACGTAATTAATTCTAATTGAGGTAAGAAGTGAGTAGGGTTGATAAAGCAAAGGATCTGATTTTCAAACTCTTGTATGTATAATATGCTTCTTAAAAATATAGATTTCTACTTTCTACCTCCGTAGATTCTGGTTCCTAACACACAGAGGTGTGACCTAGAAATCTGCATTTTAAAAAGTATCATGAATGATTCTAGTGAAGGTAATATAAGGACCATATTTTGAAAAACATTGGTTTCTATTTAAAGTTTGCCGTAAACCTTAGTATTGGTTCTTTTTCCCGTTCACCAAGCAATGTTAATGGCTAAGCTTTTGGTCACCTGAGACTGTTTCAGTACCTCTCAAGTGAGAGAGTTAAGCAGAGCATCAGGAAAGTTCTGCTCACACATTTCTGAGATTACTTTATATTCCTTGCTGCTTCTCTTGGACCAGTAGGACATACTTGGACCAATAGGACACAGTGGTCAGTGCCTCAAGACATTTTATAAGAGTATCTTTGATATTAGCTCTAGAAGCTACCGAACTGATCAGGGTATTATTTTAGTTTTATCCCCAAGTCATATTATATAGTAGGCCAAGAAGTCACCCCATTCTACTTTCCATCTCACAGATGAGAGAACCCACACTCACAGTAGTCACCCACTTGCTTGCCTTAAGGCTTCCATCAGCAGAAATCAAGATGGAACTTGAGATCTTGGCTAAAAATTACCCCTCTGCAGACATCCATTGACACAGGGGTCAAGAGGAAGTCCGCATGGACCTCTGGAAGGGCTGAGTGAGGAGCTCAGCAAATCCTCTCCTCCGAAAGCAACAAAATTGAACAGAATTGTCAAAAACAACAATTTAAGGACTCTGGAAATTGACCAAAGGAATATAACAAATTGAGGAGCGTTTATCAAGAAAATCTACTGAAGCTCCGTGAGAGCAGTAGGAGTCTGTGGCATTTTGCCTGGAGCTCCAGTCCCTACCCCCCACCCCCCAGCTCCTCAGCACAAAAGTCTACTGGGGCAGTCACGCCAAAAGACAGGCAGCTCTGCTGCCAGAGGGGACTGACTTTATATGGCGCATAGCATAGGAAATTTCATGTGTGGGGGGATTACTGGAAACAATAATGATCCCACTGGCAAACAATAAGGGAGGGCTTGAGGTCTTACTGCTTACTGGGGCAGCCAACAAAAATCCAAGGACAAGATAGCCACAGTTGTCCTTGATAAAGTTCTACGTATCCCTGGTAGTCTAGAACATTATGTGTATGTATAAGGCTGTAAACATGTTCAGGAGAGACCAGAGAGCGTGTGAGGGAGCCACTACTCCATGGCTGAATGTGAGGCCTTATGAAGGCAGAAAGCAAGTTCCAGGGCAGATTTATCAACCAGATAAACTTTGAATGTATTCCTTAAGCCACACATAGGTCCACTGGCAAAAGATGGAAACGTTATAGGATTATTGACTCAGACCAATCATTTGTTGGTCATCAAGCTATGTTGACGCAGGGGCAACCCCTAGGAGGCCAGGCTTAAAAATAGAAACAATAATTGAAAAAAATAAAAATAAAAATGAAGAGACACCAGCAGCTACACAGTGCAAAGGAAACAGACTTTACAGCATAGATCCAGGCAAGTCACTAAACAAAGAATCCAATACAACTTGGTAACGAGTGAGAACCCAGAGTTGCTACAATTTTTATCTAAATTGTTGTTTTCAACAAAAAATTATGAGACATGCAAAGAAACAGTAAAGTGTGATCCATACACATGAAAAATGAGTTACTAGAAACCTCCTGAGGCAGCCCTGGGGATGCAACAGCTATGTTTAAAGAACTAAAGAGACATATAATGACAGTCAAATAGAGAATATTCATGAAGAGATAGAAATTATTTTCTTTCATATTTTTCCCAGGAAAAACTATGCCCAGGACTCAATCCTTTATCTTATGATCTAGATATACATTGTGGCTATCAGCCATGGAGTACAGCAGATGTTCCATCTTTTCTGCAGGAAGAGCAGAACGGCAAATTAGAGTGCTTGTTATTTCATCTTCCAGGCATCAGCCTATCCGTGCTAGCTGTCCTGTGTTTTCCATCACCTTTGAGAATGAAATTCACTTGAAAGAAATCTCTTATCAAGGAGTTATTAAGTGACCTTTTACGTCCAATAATTTAAGATTTGAGAGCTGGATTGGGGAAAGAATTTACTACCCATGAAGATGTCCTTTTCAACTTTCATATTGCCTATGTTTCAGAAAATTTTAGGCATTTGCTATGGTAGCCTTGCCAGTTTCCAGGGCCCTGGGATGCTCTTTCTCCTTTTAGTACCTTCTATATATTTTTCAAATTTCTTCAGTTTTCAGGATGTTGAAATTTCTCTATACTGTAGTACACTTCTGGCATCATTATTCAATTTGATCATTAGTCCTAACTGAAGACCAGGCATGAGGTGATGCTTCCTGTAGATGGGAGTTGGCCACAAAAAGAGAGGGGAAGATAAAAATAATTTTAATTTCATGTTTAGAACATGACTTGGCCTTTTATGACTATTACCCCAGATTTTTAGCCGTGTTGTTCTTTTATGGAACTAGCTATTGATATAAACTGTTTTCTATTGTGCATGTTTTGCAGGTTATTAACAGTAAGAATATGCTCAATATAAATGCTTTAATTATGAAATTGTTTATAACAGAATCTCAAACTAAGTAATTTAAACTTTGACTATATATTTTTCAATAACACAGATTGACTATAGTTTTCATTTCCTGCCCATTGCTCACTATCTGATTAACTTGGTGAATTTACCAAGATGTCTTTAGTACTAATAAATGTAAGAAAAAAAGTCTAAATAATATATAGACTTAAAGTCTCTTGAATAACTAAGAATAAGCTTTCAGTTTTAAGTGAGAAAATGTTGCTCAAATCTAATTTGAATTCTTTGGATTTTGTGTTATCTGGTATTTTTATTGATATTTCAGACTAATTTGTGCCTTGGTTCTGTTACAGTATGATGTCTGGAATAACCAGTCTTCTTGTTTATCTAGTGAATGCTTACTCATTCTTTAGGACTAAATTCAAGTTATTCCCTCTTCTGAGATACCTTTTATGACCTCAGCAAACTGTTAGTCATTTTCTCCTTTATCCTGCCACTTCCTCTCACATATATAATTTCAATTAGCAATATTTATCTCACAGTGATCATTTCATTATGTCTGTTTTGCCCCCTTCTGTTAAGTGTGAGGCACAGAGGTTTTGCTTACCTTTGTTTTTTGACTGCCCATCAAGGTCTCTGACATGTACTAGGAGCTCAATTTTTAAAAAAAAACAGTTCAGATATTAAAATTGGGTCTTTTATTAATAATGATCAGTTGAATTTGCTGAAACTCTTTATTATTAAATATCACGTATTATGGTTGTGATATTTAGTAACATCTCTAGATAAGGAATCAACAGTGGAATTAATCCTGATGAAAGCTGTTAGAACTTATTTGTTGTCAGTGGCTCATTTCTGCACATCCTTACTCAGAGAAGGGAAGTAAATCACGTATAAGTAACCCGTCTTCAGTATATTCATTTGAATAGACTTCTATTAATGTTTACTGTATAGTTTCTGTGAATAATAAAAGAAGATAAATGGCAACATGCAATTTTTTTCCCGAAGCTTTTAAAATTTCATAGAAAAGCCACTAATTTAGTGCTTTCTAAAGTGTAGTTCCTAGACCAGCAGCATCAGCATGACCCTGGTACTTGTTAGAAATCCAAATTCTTGGACCCCATCTCACACATCCTCAATTAGTAACTCTGGGGGTGAGGCTCAGTAATGCAAGTTGTAATAAGCCCTCCAGATGACTCTGATGTGTGTTAAAGTTTGAGAATTACTGCTATAATTTATCAGTAAATTTTGATGTCTTTAATGACATTTTATCTTTGTGTGGTATATTTAAAGATACAGAATGCTTTACAGATTTTATTAGACCACAATTTAGTCTCTCCCTATCATCTATTCTGAACTCCAAGATTTTGAGTATTTTCCTTCCTACATTCCATCCATCCATCCATCCATCCATCAGTCTATCCATCATCCATCCATTCAATGTCTATAGAGCATACATCACATCCTCAGTACTATTCTACATGTTTTGTCAAAGTTGTGCTTGATAGGAACCTTTATAGAGTATTATGGGAAGAAATTCTTCTCTTATATTATGTCTTTATATTGAATCTTAGATCACAAGTTTAAAGTATAGAATATGCATCATCATCTTTTAATGTCATTTTCAACTCTGGTTATATGAGTACAAATGGCAAATGGCCAATTTTTTTATTCTCATGACCTTCCAGTTATTTATTAGAATTAATATTATTTGCATGGCATATCCATCTTACCCTCTGACCTTCGTTTTCATGTATATAACCTTATAGATATTTTATCTGAAAACTATGTGTCAAGTATGTACTTGGTCTTCATTTCGTACTGATATAGAAAACACTGTCAGGGTTTCTGTGAGTTTAACCTTCTGTAAGCAAAATACTAGTATCCTAGTCCATGTTAAGCTGCCTGCGACCTTTCTCTTCTCTGTATATACGCTAGGCCTTAAAAAATAAATTTATAATTTATACCTTAGCAACATTTAAGATTTGAAAGTGCTCGGTTCTCAGGTATTATCCTGGTCTCTGGTTTTTTTTGTCTTTTTTTTCTTAATAGTTTTGTCATTATTAAATAGAGGGCCCCCTATTCAAGTAGCAAGAGTAAATTGCCAAAAAATGTACTGCATTTAATAAAATAGCAATTTTATCCCTGCTTTAAAGATAACCATTTTACGTTATATAGCACTAATTCAGTGTTTTGTAGAGGAGGAACTTTGAATGCTTTGAATGAATGAATGCTGGAGATACTCATGGTAAAATACAGAAGTGTAGTCTTTAAAAGCCTATTACTATAATAAGACTTTTTAAGTGTCGCTTACACATTGTAAACTTATTAATATTCCCAATAATGGAAAATCAGAACTGACTCAATATGTTTACAGTTTATTAGTTAGATAGCCAAATACTTCCATGTCTAGAAGTAAATGTTGCTTTTAAGATTCTGCTACTCTTTGTTTGCACCTGTCCATGCGTATTAGAACCTGTTCTGCAAACACCTCTGTTTTGCAAACACCTCTGTTTCGCAGTTCAGACTTCTAGGATGAGCCAATTCCCAAATTCTCTCCGGAGAACTACAGTACTGTTTACTAAATTGAAAATTTTGCAATTTTAAATAGAAATAAACTTCCTGTCAAAATTTGCAAGATTTTAAAAGCATTAGGATGTCTGTTTTGGCCACTTTAGCTCTTTTTTACAGACTCTTATCAGGTTCACAGTTGCTCCTAAAATTATTTCTGAATTTTATTTATTCACTTATTCATTCATATGATAATTTATGATAGGGATTAGGAATTTGATTTACAATCTCAGAAAAACCTACACAATGATTTTTAAAGTTAGCAGCCCTACTATTACTTACCTTTCTGAGATTTGGATAGTAGCTTAATAAAAATTCAAATTTCTGTTGACTAGGTTTATTGTGGTAGAACTAGCCCGGCAAAATATAGAGTTCAGAAAAGAACATTATCATCTGACCATCAGTATGCAGTAAAGTTGATGACTGTGGACAACAGGGAGATTAAGGACAGATCTGTGTTTTGTGAAATATTAATTAGTGCATGACTTGACATAAAACAAAAAAAGCAACAAATAAACCAAATACAGCTAAACAAACAAAACACAACATGTGGCACTCCTGAAGTAGTATGCGGGAGCAGAGGCAAATGTGGGGACTTAGGCTGGTAGATATACTTGCAGAGGTACAAAGTACATGCAGAAGAAGTTCTATTAATGTATTTGTGTGTGTGATTTCTCTATCACTTGACTCAAATTGTCCAAAAAAACTGTTTTGAGTGACTGTTTCAGCAGGAGTTAGGCTTGGTGAGAAATTGTATAAAAGACATTGTATTCAGTTGGTTAGACTATTTCTTAAGCAAAGCTAATGAAAGGTGGAAACTATGGCAAGCTCTAAGAATAACACAGCCACTTTGTGCCTTTTTTTGTGACCACTTTTACTGAGTTCAGGTGGTAGATTGACTTCAGGTGAAACAGCAAATTCTTTTTACAGATATCCAGCTCCCAGAGTTGCTATTTCACAATTCACAAGTAACATCATGGGACTGATAAGTCAGGGAGGAAATTGTTTGTTTTGTGTGGAGTGAGATTCCAAATATATGAAGTCAATATTTGTAATTTAATAGCAAGGACATACAGTTTTATATGGCATAATCTCTAACATGCCTGAGAGGTCTTATCTATAACAAGTACTTAATTTATTAAAGTGAGTTCATTATTTGTTTAAAAAATAAAATAAACTCAGTCTTTTTAAAAGTCAATGTTTTATTTCTAGCAAATTAAAGAAAAGCACTATCAAGCCTTCAGAAAGAGTTGCCTTTTCTTCTCTATTCCCATTACAAGGAGCCTAGTCCTGGTCTATTTTATAGCTTCCATCTGTTCTCTCTCTTTTTTCTTCAACACCCTCAAAATAACAGTATTTCTCTATCGCTTCAAATACAGACTCTTCCACCTTGTTTTCCGTTTTCTAAAAGTGATTCATATTCTGTCGAATTTTCTACTCCTCCTTGAGGACAATAGCATGCCACAGTGGAAAGGACATTAGAGCCACAGAAATGGCATCCTTTTCCATTCTGCCGCTTACTACCTAAAGAGGCTTAGGCAAGTCACTTGACTTCACTGAGTCTCAGTTTCCACAGTTACCGACTTCAGAGGGTTGTAAGATTTTTTATAAATATGTATAAATATATATAAAGTACCTAGTAGTTCAGTGCCTTATATTTAATAACTTTTGTGTGCCAGGTAAGCACTGTACTATGCACTTTACATATATTCTCTTTGATTTTTACAACAATACTGCAAAAATACAGTAAAGGAAGCTGAGACCCTGGACAATTGAATAAATCGCCCAGGTTCCCACAGCTTACAAAGACGGAGCTGGAATTCAGTTCCAGGTCTGCCTGACTTTAGAGGCCAAGCACTCTCACAACTGGCCATGCCATACCATCTGTGCCCTGCTTTTACCTTGCCGCACCTCCCTCTCTTCTCAGAATTTCTTTTTAACTCTCACATACCATTTTCATTTTATTGTTTTGTAATTGTTGCATGCAAATAGTGTCACTCTTTGAAGGCATAAGCCTTGTCACATTTTATATCTCAAAGCCCAAACAGAGTACCACACACCTATAAAGTACTTAGTAAATATTTGATTTATATAGTACTACCTCTCATTTTGTTGCCTCATTGTTTTAATCTTTTATGTCCTTTTTTATAGTTCATTTCAGCAGCCACGTGGCACTCTCCATTTGGATGATGGCGAATACTGGTCCAACAGGGCAGCCTCTTATAAAGGAAAATCCTACCGACCCATCTTTGAGAACAGCATGGACAAGATGTACAGGAGCTTATACAAAAAGGCCTGTAGTTCTGTTTCTCATACACAGGAAGGCTGCTGAGACCAGTGGTGATAAACTGTATGAGTGTCCTTGTCAACTTCTCAATGAAAACATTTGATGTGATCAGTATCTGTATTCCTTTTCTTTTAAACAGGTGGTTCTAATTGAGTACAGTAGTTAGACCTGAATAAGTTTATTACTTCAAATGATAAATTATCATGGGCAAACCTTTTTCCAATCACAGTAAAGAATGCTATATTCTAAAAGTCAAAGCTGTGCAACACAATTACAACCTCCATTCTGATTCTGAGAAGGCTGTTCTGTCACATCTCTCTCATATCACCAGCTACAAATCCAAAAACGGATTCTCTCTAGAAATGTTCTTCTGCCTTAATCACCTTGTAATTTTCTTTTCACCTACTTGACTGGTTATCTTGTCTAAGATTTAATTATTATTATTAACTCCCTTTTCTTGGTCATGAGCAAAAAGATATACTGTACGAAGATGAATTTCCCAGGAGTTTAAACCCTGTTTTAACTAGTATTTTCTACTGTTTGCTCCCTCAGAAAAGGCTATTGATATGTCTTAGCTCCTAAGATACAGCTTTCTTTTTAAAGTTTCTATAATCATTCACTCCCTCTTCTCTAAAAGAACTACCTAAGTTACTTAAAATGCTTAACAGTTAGCTAGAAACAGGAATGGCCATGGGTGATCCACAATGTGCATGACTGATTTTTAAAGACAGAATTTTTTGCATGATTTTCTTCTAGAGCCATATCTTTGGTGCATCCAGAATCAGAAAATAGCCTTTGTTAGTAAGCCTGTAGAGACTCAGAAAGAATAAGGGACTTATATTGTAATTCCATCTCTTTAGAGTTTTCATAGGTATCAAATAGCCCAAGAAAGTAGCATCCTTACTTTAAAGGACACTTGGAACCATAAAGTGGAGGAAAATATTGGAGCGTAACTCTTTGTACCAGAAAGTTGTTAGTTGAGAAAATTAGCTTCTCCCCCACGCCCCAAACACACCTATGAGGCCAGTGAGGCTTTGAAGATATGAAGAAATCAGTTACCTTGTATTCACCAGAGTGAGTGGAAGAAAAGCAGAGAATAGGACATGGTAAACTTGGCTTATAAACTTAAAGAGTTGACTACAAGGTAATGTTTTCTCATTGACTCCATCTTTGGTTAATTTTATAGTTATGATCTTAAAAGAAAAAACTTGAGTTAAACTCTATTTAAATTGGAATCAGCATGTAAAATTGGGTGATTTATTTTTGTAATAGGAGAAAATACATAATACTTGTTATCCAGTAATAAGACTTTTTTACTTTGTGTTTGAGTGTTTTATCTGTGGCAATCTGCAAGGTATTGGCAAGCACATCAGAGATAGGAGCCAGGTGTCCTAGGCTTTAGATCTCTGGTCCTTAGTTTCCTCAGTTATCAAATGGAGAGAATGGAGTAGGTCAGCATTTCCTGAACCATGTTCTGTAGACCACTGTTCTAGGAGATGGCTATAGGAAATATAAGTATTTCATTGGTCATGTAAGTTTAGGAAAAATCTATGCACTATATTCACACCCCTCAAACTTAGAGAGTCGTGCGTATGATAACAGGAGTGAAAGGGGGTCTACTGATGCTGAGAAAACAGTGGTAAACTGGAGCTGTCCGGGCAAACTACATGTGGTCATCTTAGTCATAGTAAACAGTAGCATGTTAGAGGCTCTAAGAAATCCTGGCATAAATATGTTTTGCTCTAACGTCTAGAAGAAAGTCTGACACATAGTTGGTGCTCATTAAATATTTATTGAATTAACCCAGAATTTCCTAAACTAAATTGAGTGTGTAACAATATTTGTTGTTATGGTTATCTTTCCCCTCCCATTCTGCTCCCCCAACTCCCCGTACTTCCTCTGAAATGCCATCTGCAGGTACATGTGGACACAGTCAGGGAAATACTGGACTACACAATCACTGAGCTACCCTCTGGCTATAAGTTGTATGTTGATGTTTTGTATAAGCTTTTGAAGGTCAACATTGAATGATGGTTTTTAAAAAAAATCATATGTTCAACGAAACTTAGTATTTTTTCCCCTTTGGTAGAAACAAATGAAAAATTCCTCCCTTTAAAAGTTGCTTCTGGTGAAAAGAACAAATATGAACTTTAAAGAAAATATTTGCTCTCATAGAAAATCTCCTGAGTGAATAAGTATCACAAAAATTACTTATTGTACCTATATTTGCCATTGTCATACAAAGACCACCAAAAAAATGGGTCTCCAAGGGGAACTTTAGAAAGTGTTAATTTGAAAGACATTTTCCTATGGATTAAATTTGACATCTCTGTGAAGGATCGGATGTAAATTTCCACATATGTAGCATCTTTGCTAAGTGTCTATTTCCATTCCCTAGGGGAAAGAGTGGTTTTTGTTGCTATCCTTAACTATTACTGTGAATTCTTATGTTGTATTATCTTTTAAGAGTAAAACCTTTAAGTACTAATAGTTGCCTTTTCTCATTGAAAGAATCAGAAAGGTGCAGTAGTTTTTTCTCTTAATCTTTTTTTAATATCCCCTAAAATCTAGTAATAGTTACTAGGCTTAATATGAAAGATAAATAGGTCTGTCCTTTTCTTTTTAATGTAACTTTTCCTTTAAGTTAAAAAAAAAAAAGAACCCGGGAACTTTAGGAAGGAAAATGTTAATTCAACTAAGAAAAAAGATGAATCATTGGACTGAGACTGAGTTCTCCCTGGTTTCACTACTAGTTGTATAACTTTGTTTAAATCATTTATCCTTCTTGGAGCTCAGTTTTCTTACCTGTAAGGTGAGGAAGGGGTTAATTTAGAATGACCTTTTAATGTTCCAACATTTTTCTAGTTCTATAATTGATCAATATAGAAGATTAGGAAGTTCTAGGCAGCAGAGTTGTGTTGTGATTTCAAAGATAAAGCCCTTGATTAAAAATCTGGACCAAATGGAGAATTCTCATTATTGTGTTCATTTTCTAATAATAGGTTTTTTGAGATAGTTAATATACTACAAAATTCACCCTTTAAAAGTATACAGTTGAGTGGTTTTTAGTATATTCACAGAGTTGTGCAACTGTAACCACTAGCTGTGTATAAAATATTTCATCACTCCAGAAGGAAATCCTGTACCCATTAGCAATCACTCCTCATTCCCTTCTCCCCTCAGCTCCTGGCAACCACTAATCTACTTTCTGTTTCTATGCTTATTCTGGACATTTCATATAAGTGGGATTATATAATATGTGACTTTTGTGTCTGGCTTCTTTCACGTAGCATAAGGTTTTCGGAACTCATCCCTGTTGTAACATGTATCAGTACTTCATTTCTTTTTATTACTAAAAAATAATCCATTGTATGGATATATCACATTTTATTAATCCATTCAGTTGGTGGGCATTTCATTGTTCCCACTTTGGGGATATTATGAAAAATGCTGGTACTATTAACATTTGTGAACTTTGTGAAGACATATCTTTTTATTTCTCTTGAGTATACGCTTAGGAGTGGAATTGTTGGATCATATGGAAACTCTATGTTTAACATTTTGAAGAACTGCCAAACTGTTTTCCAAAGTGACTCAACCATTTTACAATTATTATGTTTATTTTTATCTTACCTTAGGAACTTAGGCTAGTTACACATTCAAGCACTCATTCACCCATTTATCACATATTTATTGAGCACTGTGTTAGATATAGAGTATAAAATTTTTTAATGTATCTTTCCACAAGCATGCAGATTCTATTGAGAGAGACAAATAACAGTGTATTTCAACATTTACAGTGGTTTGATAACTTCTATGATACAAGAATGCAAGAATGAGGATAGGGCATGGTAGCTTGATGCAACAGAACCTGCAAAAGTGGGAAAATGGGAGAGAGCATGATTGTTCAGGAAGCTCCAAGTGCTTTAGCTGGAGATTATGTGCAAGGTTGCAAACGCTTTGGTGGGACAGTTAAGAGGACCGCAAAGTGAACAACAGGCCTGGAGCAGCATTAGATGTGGTAACTTTTGAGCTGGACATTGAAAGATGGGAAGGACTTTTGTGTATAGGAAACCAAGATGGAATAAACTCAATATTGATCAGCTTTTATGAGGGTGGAGGTGGGATTGAGGAAAATGTCCAGTAATCAGTTAAAGATCTAGAACTTGGGAGAACTCAAGAATACAAAATGGATTTTTGAAGTCAGATCAAAATAATGAATTCAGATCAAAATAAACAAAAGCTCTATGTTGTTCATGTCCTAATTTGTATGTGACCATAATAGGTGCCCTGAGAGTAGTGGAACCCAAGTAATTGTACTTTTTACTTATTACTGAGGCCATTGTGGTAGTGAGTTAGTTTGAGGGCCCCCTTTTAGAAATTAAGAAAGATATTCTCCTCCCAATCCCAGATTATCTAACTAGCTAGAAATTTATGTACAAAATGAGGAGGTAAGAGGGAAAAGCAAACTTTCTGTTATTGAGTTACGAGAGTATTATTTATCTCTGAATGATGTACTTTGAGTTTAGTTATATGAAATTCCTTAGACAGCCAGAACTTGTGACTATTCACCCATTTAACAAATATTATTGAAGGTCTACTCAGTTTCAGGCAATCTGCAAGGCACTGACTGACATCTAGAGATAAACATAAACCTAGTTCCTGACCCTAGTTTGTGGGAGGAGACTGACATTTACTTATTAACGGTGAGAGAAGTACTATAATAGATAGAAATGCTATAAGGTTTGCAAATATTTTCTCCTATTCCATTGGTTGTCTTTTCATTCTGTTGATTGTTTTCTTTGCTGTGCAGAACCTTTTTAATTTGATGTAGTTCCACTTTGTCTATTTTTGCTTTTGTTACCTTTGCTTTTAGTGTCATATCCAAGAAGTCATTGCCAAGACCAATGTCAAGAAGATGTACCCCTATATTTTCTATAGGAGTTTTACAGTTTCAGGTCTTATGTTTAAATCTTTAATCCACGTTGACTTGATTTTTATATATGGTATAAGGTAAGGGTCCAATTTCTTTTTTTATCTTTTTTTTGCATGTTGATACTACAATTTTCCAAACACCACTTGTTGAAAAGACAATTTTTCCCCATTGTATGTTCTTGGCACCCTTGTCAAAGATCAGTTGACTGTATGTTTTACTTTATTTCTGGGCTCTCTGTTCTGTTCCATTGCTATTTGTCTGTCTTTATGCCAGTACCATACTGTTTTAATTACTATGGGTTTGTAATTTAGTTTGAAATCAGGACTGTGATGCCTCCAGCTTTTTTGTTCTTTCTTAAGATCACTTTGGTTATTCTGAGTCTTTTGTGGTTCTATATGATTTTATGATTGTTTTTTCTATTTCTATAAAAAATGTCATTGGATTTTGATGGGCATAACAATGAATCTGTATATCACTTTGGGTAGTGGACATTTTAACAAGCCACATGGTAACCACAAAAAAAAAAACCCAAAAACTTAAAGAAGATACACAAAATAAAAAAAGAAAGGAATCAAAGAATGTCACTGTAAAAAAATCAACAAAGCACAAAGGAAGACAGCAAGAGAGGAATAGAGGAACAAAGTAAATATAAAACAGGAAACAACAAAATGGCAAAAGTAAGTCCTTTCCTATCAATGATTACCTTAAACATAAATTAATTAAACTCTCCAGTCAAAAGACATAGAGTAGCTGAATGAATAATAAAACAAGATCCAACTATATGCTGTCTACAGGAAACTCACTTTATATTTAAGAACACACATAGACTAAAAATGAAGGAATGGAAAAACACTATTCCATGCAAATAGTAAACAAGAGAGCATAGGTGCCTATATTAATTTCAGAAAAAATAGACTTTAAGTGTCAGAAGCATCACTACATTTCTGTTGCAGTATAAGTTTAAATAAGTTTAGCTTTCTGAGTTTATGACATAGTTCAGAAATAAGGTGAGAGAAAATCTTTAATGACTTTGAATATATGTAATAAAATTGAGATTAAGTGTATCCTATTAGAGGCTTACTTTTATCAGTGAAAGTCATTTTTCACTGGAGTTTTTGTGTGTTTGTTTTTTTAGTAAAATTAGTGATATAAGCAAATAAAATGATGAAGGATTTATGTATATATGTTTTCAGAAAGTTCTATTTCTAGGGCATTGACAACAACATTGAACAGTAGAAAAAGCACTTTCTTCACAACTTTTCTGAACCTTATTTTTTTTACCTGTGAAAAAGGATATTAATAAACACTGCCCCTCCGTTTCTCATAGAGTATTAAGATTAAATAGGAAAGTAAATGTGGACATTTTTCTACATATATTAGGCACTATCCTAATTACTTTTTGGAAGTGATCTGGGAAAAGAAATTTGCAGTTTGAAAAATATTCCATCTGGCATAATAGCAATACTGTTGTTTGTAGAGTTGAACAGACCTCATATTTCTTTCTCTGTTTCCTTGTCACCTCTGTGTTACTTAACGTTTCTGAACTTGTTTTCTCACTTGTAAAATGGAAGCTATTTTCATAGGTTTCTTGTGATCATTTAAAGAATTAATGCATGTGGAACATGTTGTACAATGCATGGTGCTCAATAAAGGGTAACTGTAATAACTGAAATTCCAAGTCAATATAGAGTGATATTCTGAAAGATCTTGAGGATCTGATAGGAGGAAAGAAATGGAATAAATGTAAAAATTTTTTCAAAATTATTTTAAGACACAAGACCAAATAATTCAGATTTTTTTGGTATGGCTCTTAAATTTACTAGTTATTTAGTTTATGTAGGTTGTATAGTATTATGAGAAGAGTCATATACCTGGGTTTGTATTCTATACTGTGGTGCTGTCTGGAGATATCAGACCTTAATTTTATTATTTATAAAATGAGAATGATACCTACCTAGGTTGGTTACTATGAAGAACATATTAGGTAAATGATGCAAAGTGACTAGCATTGTACCTGAAAAATAGTAGATGCTTAAAATTGATTTAATACCCTTTCCCTTTCATTAGTTTCATCATTTTGTGCATAAATCCACGCAGGCGTAGACAGCTACCTTAGCATCATTATTTTTACTATAATATTTAAAATCCTGTTAACCTTGTATATGTTGTGCACTTCGGTAGAGGTTTTACATAGATTTTACAAGTGAAACTAAACACATGACTTTAGTTTTTGAGAATATTGTCCACTTCAACTTTCTTTGTGACTTATCTCACTTGTCAATGTATTATTATTATTATTATTTTGCATTACGCGGGCCTCTCACTGTTGTGGCCTCTCCCGTCGCGGAGCACAGGCTCCGGACGCGCAGGCTCAGCGGCCATGGCTCACGGGCCCAGCCGCTCCGCGGCACGTGGGATCTTCCCGGACCGGGGCACGAACCCGTGTCCCCTGCATCAGCAGGCGGACTCTCAACCACTGCGCCACCAGGGAAGCCCCAAGGTATTATTTTTAAAACAAAAATAAATTTAGTTTGAGGGTATGTCCTATTAACCAGTTTTGATAGTAGGAAGTTTATTTTGTCCTTCGTTTATTTTGGATTTAGCACAGTTATGTTTTGTAAATTAACCATATCCTTTTGATTTGGGGGATGTTAGAGGAAGAAGTTAAAGTAAATCACCCTAATTCAATAGAAGTAACCCTGGATCATCTCAGCCAGATGCACATCCCTGCACGTCTTAAGAATTTATAATAATGTGATTGAGCGATCACGTTTTTCAGAAAACTATACTGTTTGACACTAGTCACAGAGATATATGTATGTGTGTGTGTGTGTGTGTGTGTGTGTGTGTACTTACATACATATACACATGCACACAAAACTTTTTTTAAATAGACTAAGGTTTACCAGGTAATTTTTTAGAAGTCTTAAATTTTAAAAATGTTAATCACAAAAATTTTCTTTAGCAATCTCAACCTAAGATATACATAAAATAAATTTTAAAATATATTTACATGTTTTTGGAAATTGCTGGCTAATGAGTATTATATTTTAGTTATTGCATCTTGCTGCATATAAATTATTCACTGCTCAGAAAAATAGCCTAGGGGTTAAATACACAGCCTCTGGAGTCACACTGCTAGATTCCAATCACACTTCAACCACTTAATAACTGTGTGACCTTAGACAAATTACCTGATTTATTTGTTTCTAGTTTTGTCATCTATAAAATGAAGATACTATTACCAATCCCATGGGGTCATTATGAATATTAAATTAGTTAACAAATAGAAAGTGCTTAAAACAAGGCCTTGAACGTGGCAAGGGCTGTATAAACAATATGATTTACTACAATTATTATTGTTGTTGTTATTGTTACATAGCTCACTGATTATCTGTTGGACTCATCCGAAACATGTATGTTTTCTGAAACAGTTATTATAGCCCCCTTTTCCCCATTTATAATAATATTCTGTTGCTAAATAAAAAACTATATTTGAAAGGAATCTACCACTCAAGAAGAACGTGTTAAAAATATTGCACATTTTCCTGGAGGATAGAAAAAATATTCTATCTTGACTCTCCTTTGTGGCCCAGCAGTTGTTCACTTATGATACATTCCTACAGCTATGCAGCATAAAGAATGTGTTTTGGCATAGAAACTGCATAATTTGGAGAGTTTTTTGTTGATAATCTTAAACAAAAACAGTCAAACTAATTTCAGTTCCACTGTAAACCCAGGGGGGTAATTGTTTTTGCTAAATGAGAGAAAAGATACCAGCTTTTGAATTAGAAAGTATTTTCAAGTGTTTATGTTGCGAAAATGGAAGAAAAAGAACATTTGACTTCAGTGAATTTTTATCCACCAAACATTTAGAAAAACTATTTCCACTAAACTTTTATGATAAATAATAACTTGTATTTCTCCATACATGTTTGTGAATTAGGTAGGGCAGGGGTTATAGTGCTACACTTTTACAAATGAGAAAACTCCAATTTGGGTTAAATGTCTCTTGCAGGTCACACGGTAGGGGGTATAAGTGGCTGAATGAGGACTTAAACCCGTATATTAGTATTTTCTCATAAATATCCTATTGAACTTTTTCCTACTATTGCTTGATTTTTCTTAAGTATTGGATTTCATGTTGGATTTTAAGAGACGATACTTGATTCTCAGTGATAGATCACTTCTATATATGGAGGAGGCTTATTTTCCATTATTCAGGCTTTTTGATATGTTTGTAAATAGCTCCAACCATTTGTTTTTCCTTCTCCCTGCTCTGTCCCTACTTGTTGGCCAATTCACCCACTTATGAACATACCTCCAGTCCATTGAACAGTGAGGGAAATTAAACTAGCCAGCTTATAACTAGTTAGCAGCTCTACTAGGAAGGTTTAGTAATAAAGAGTTCCATGGGATTTAAAGAATTCAGTGATCTAGTTACCACAAATAATTGGAAATTGTCATAATTTGGAAGTAACTTTTCCTCAGGCATAGGATGCAGATGCAGAGTACCTGAGACGTACGTAACATTCATCTCATTAGTGGAACGTGCATGACTATGTACCATCCCGATCTAAAGCTGGTAAAGATTTTGGTTGTGTTCCAGTTCAGTATTTCCAAATCCTGACTGATGAGAATCACTTAGGAAGCAGTTAAAACTAGTTTCCTCATCTCAGCCTCTGGAGATCCTGATGCAGTAAATTTAACTTTTTTAAAGAGTCTTTAAGAGTTTTTGAGCCTCTCTAGGTGATTGTGATGTTTGCCCAGCTTGGTGAACCATGAGTCTGTCACCTCTTCATGGCTTCCTCTCTCTTAAGGAGAAAGAAGGCCTTTTTTCAGCTGGTTTAAATTTCTCCTTCTTAAAGTGTTATCATTTTGTTAACCTCTTCATCATCTGAATGTTTTTGTGTTGTAGGCACAAAATACCTTGAGCTCCAAGAAGGTTTATGGCTGTCTCTTGATTTCCATGTGAATTACATACCTCTGGGGGTATCGGTGGCTAACCTTTAAATACCAGGTTTTTTTCTCCCTTCATCTAAACTCATATCAAGTTTATACATTTATACATTATCAAGCTCATACATTTATTTATGCATTCATTAAGCAAACATCAAGTACCTATTATGAACTAAATATTGTGAGTGGCATTGGGCAAATATAAAATAAATATGTCCTGACCTCTCACAGACACATTATAATACAGTCTGTTATAAAATGTTTATTGCGGATATATATATATAAACAAATACATATATTATAAATATATAATACAAGTAAATATATGAAGGAGATGTTTGGGTGGGTTCTTTAGGAGCATGGAAGAGGGAAGCAACCACGTCCTTAATGTGTGAAGGAAGGCATCACAAAGGAATCAGTCTCTCATCTTGATCTTAATGGATGATTTTATCAGAAGAGGAGGGGCAGGGCATCGGAGCTGGCGTGGGCATGAAAGAAGCACAGCATCTTCAGGGAACTGCAAGGAGTTCACTGGTTAGAGTACAAGGGTGCAGGGTGAAATGGGGGCCCAAGATAAGGGGGGATGTATGTTGGAATTACATCAAGGCACTTCTTCATATGCCGAACTATAGAATTTGAATTCTGTCCTCAAACCAAAAAAAAAATATTTAGGGGCTCAAGTAATGCCATTTCGTCCTCATAATATCATTAGCAGATATATTTGACACCCCAAAGGTCATATTAAGACCAAAGGTAAGAGTTTTGTAGCCTGTGTTTCTCCAGCCATTTTCCATCTTTCGACATATTTATTGAGCTCCAAGAAGGAGCTCCATGTGCAAGTGCATGTCAAACACTTTGGATAACATAAAAAATACTTCTTAAATGTTCTCACGGAATCTTCAGTCTAATTTAGCAGATGACATAAATACTTGAAAAGACCACAGTAAAGAGATAGGAATCTATAATTACTGAAGAGTCAGTGAGTAATAAGGGCTCAAAAGATGGAGAGAACTAGTCATTTGTCTGAAAAGGCTTCATGAATACAGAGGAAGGATATGAGTTCAGTCTGCAGCATGGGTTGGGTTAGAATAGCTAGGAAAAGAGAAAAGTAAGTGGAAAAAATTTGAGCAGTGGCATAAAGGTGTGGAAATAAGGGTTCACGAAGTGTGTTTGAGGACAGCAAGTTGATCACTTGCCTGGATAGAGTTTCACGTAGGGAAGGAGCATTGACGATAAGTAAATACAGCTTCAAAATGAAATGAAACCTTTAGAAAACCTCGTAAGAAAGGCTATTCCTGAATTTGCTTTTGATCCAACTTAAAGATATCAAATAAAACTCAAACCGCAGCTGAACTTTAAAAAATAAATATTTTGTAATAGAAGAGTATTTCCTGGCATTAAGATACTTTCAAACACTAAAATCATTGCCAGAGATTTTCCAGCTTAAACTCAGTTGTTTAAATGCATTGGAAAGAGCTTTAGATAGCTTTCTATGTTTGGTTTAGACTTTTTTTTTTTAATGCCTATAGGTCATTTTTTTTAATTATTTATTTATGGCTGTGTTGGGTCTTCGTTTCTGTGTGAGGGCTTTCTCTAGTTGTGGCAAGTGGGGGCCACTCTTCATCGCAGTGCGCGGGGCTCTCACTATCGCGGCCTCTCTTGTTGCGGAGCACAGGCTCCAGACGTGCAGGCTCAGTAATTGTGGCTCATGGGCCCAGTTGCTCCACGGCATGTGGGATCTTCCCAGACCAGGGCTCGAACCCATGTCCCCTGCATTGGCAGGCAGATTCTCAACCACTGTGCCACCAGGGAAGCCCCCTAGACTTTTTTTTTTTCAAGGAAAAAACAGAAAAGAGTAGCCATTAGTCCTGTGTACACAAAGAGCATAATTGTCACGTCTTTGTCTGCTAGATATCTACATTTCATTCATTGTTTGCCCATAGCCAGTGAACCTTAGGGATAATTCCTTCTTGCGTTGGACCAAGAACAAAACTATAGGTAAGTTCCACAAGTCAGACATCAAAGATTAATATAAAAAATTTTCCAATAAACTTACAATCATTGTTTTTATATCAGTTTTTCTAGGAAAATATTGCAACTTTAATTGGACTTTTCAAATGTTATTATTTTCTGGTCTTAAAAAGCAATACTGCAAAGGGCTTCCCTGGTGGCGCAGTGGTTGAGAGTCCGCCTGCCGATGCAGGGGACACGGGTTCGTGCCCCGGTCTGGGAGGATCCCACATGCCGCGGAGCGGCTGGGCCCGTGCGCCATGGCCGCTGAGCCTGCACGTCCGGAGCCTGTGCTCCGCAACGGGAGAGGCCACAACAGTGAGAGGCCCGCGTACCGCAAAAAAAAAAAAAAAGCAATACTGCATAAAAATTGGAAGATTCATAAAGTACTCATGTGAAAGTATCAATAAAATCTTGAGATAACTTGCAGTATTTTGTATGTTTTATTGCAGTATTCTGTGCATTTCTACAGTCATTTGTTTCTTTAAACAGATTTCATCTCCTACTAGTTTAATGGTAACACATACACATTCCTTCATTTTTCTAAAATGATGCATAAATGTTTGTTTAATAGTTATCTAATATTGCACTGATGTGCTATGAATTAGTTTAATCATTCCTCTGTGGTTGGACATCTCAGCTGTTTCCTAAGTGTGTGTGTCTGTTATGTATTTAAACCAAGAAGAAACATGTTTGCACCAAAGGTAGGTTACACGATCTACTTATGCAATGTGCAAGCAGAAAATGGGTGACAGAAGGATTGTTCTTCCTTTCTTGTTTGTTTGTACCAGAATCCTCTATTGTTTACATACATTTTAGCCTCTGTGTCATTTTCAGAAGCTTTATTTTTCTCACTTACTTTTTGGTTTGCATAAGACTTAAATATAAAATCCATCTGCGAAGCATATTGTATATTCACATTGAAGGCTAAAAACCCATTTTTAATTAAAACTTTATTCAGCACTCGTGGTTCACTTTGTCCTGTTTTTATTATGAAACACTTCAGCCTTCTTCCTAAAACACATATGTCTTGTACATTTCAAGATGTTCCTTGTTACTCATGCAGAGCTAGTTTCTTTATGCTGTCAGCTCATGCCATATGTCTGGCTGTTCATTTTGCTTCCCTTTCTGGTATTTGTGTGGGCAGCATCTTGTACGTAATGCAAGTTAGTTTTATTCCCGTCTCTTTCACAAAACTTGTCAGAAGGTAAACTAGCAAACTGGAAACACCGAATATTCTCTGACATGTTAGGTTATACATAATGCTAAAGGATGTAGCCTTTCTTAAGTTCCTAATGTTTAAAAGATATGAAAAGAAAATGTGGCCAGTGAGATCTGAAGTCTTCCCAGATGTGAATAATTACAATTAAGATACTACTGATGCTGCTTGGCAATAGCATACATTATATAAACTGCAATTCTTTAGTGTTGATTTTTTTTTTTTTTTTTTTTTTTTTTTTTTTTTTTTTTTGCAGTACATGGGCCTCTCACTGTTGTGGCCTCTCCCGTTGCGGAGCACAGGCTCCGGACGCGCAGGCCCAGCGGCCATGGCTCACGGGCCCAGCCGCTCCGCGGCATGTGGGATCTTCCCGGACCGGGGCACGAACCCTCGTCCCCTGCATCGGCAGGCGGACTCTCAACCACTGCGCCACCAGGGAAGCCCTAGTATTGATTTTTTAAACCAAATGTGAAGACTGGGTGGAGGGGGCAGGAAACATAAAAATCAGATTATTTTTCAGCCACACACCATCATGCTGTCATCTGAAAGTCTCTTTGCAGGATTGTCCACACCATATAAGCGGTTTTTGAGATGACTGGTGTTACACTTCAAAGTAGGTGTAGTCAGAGACGAACTAAGTTAAAAACAATGATGTTTCAAGTTGAATCTGAATTGGAAAAGGGATTAGCTCTGATAGCATTAGAAAGTTCGCTTTGGGGCTTCCCTGGTGGCGCAGTGGTTGAGAGTCCGCCTGCCGATGCAGGGGACGCGGGTTCGTGCCCCGGTCCGGGAAGATCCCACATGCCGCCGAGTGGCTGGGCCCGTGAGCCATGGCCGCTGAGCCTGCGCGTCCGGAGCCTGTGCTCCGCAACGGGAGAGGCCACAGCAATGAGAGGCCCGCAAAAAAACAGAAAAAGAAAAAGTTCACTTTGCCTTTAATAGAAAACTATTAGTCAGGATAGGCTTTACATTCTCCGTAGTACAAAGTCCTCAAACTGAAAACCTCACTGTTTGAATCCTAATGAGTGGTTTCTGAATATCTGAATTTTTCCAATCGTTCTGTTATACTTTAATTATAATATTCTTCTAACTATTGACTGGAACATCTTCTAAATTTTTCACATTATTTCCTAACCTCCGTAAAAGGAAGGATCCTGGATATATTTCAATGCATTCTTGATGATTTTGGCTTTCCAATCTGAACATCAGTTATTGTATCAGCCAATGTAAATGCAGGGCTATGAAGGTAGAGGAGAGCCATTTGTGCCAGCAATGACCGCCTCCACACTATTCTGACTCTTTTGTTTAGTTTTTAGCAGTTATGCTGCTTTGGTGTTAGTCCTTCCCTTGTTGATACTTTGTCTCATTATTTCAGAATTTCTTTCCTCCTCAGATTTTCTGTTTATGATGTAGAGTGGGCTTGGGGACCAGGTGTTACCAGTTTGATATGATTGTATAAAACAAGAATGGAAATGTCCTGTTCGGGAGCTTTTAGGTACTGATCTTATGTCATCAACTTTGACTATTATGAGGAGTTGTTTGCTTCTTGCTCCATCCACACATGGATGAACTGCTGTGTCCAGAGTATAGGTGTTAGTGTAAATGTTAACAGTCTCTCCAAATCCAGTTGAATGTCTAAGGATAAAATTACTTTGGCCTAATGTTCTAATTTCACATAAATTTTAATGAGAGAAGCATAAGTGCATTTAGACTACACTGAGGTTCCTTTATATGATGATTACTATATCATACACCTTCCACCCTCAGATGGATTAGAATTCATGTTTTTAACTATGGTAGCACACAACCTATGATGCAAGATTTATCGAGTCCTAAGGAGAAAGGGACAGACAGGTGGGTTACACTTCAACAAGGAAGATACTATAGTAAGTATAAACAAGTCCAGTTGTGAACTCTAGAGGCTAAAGGAAGAGTTAAGAGAGAGGTGGGGGTTGACGGGTGGGTAAAGGGACAAGAGAAAATGCTCCTTTCTTGTCTCAAGGAACAAGATAAATAACTCAGTGCTACAAATACTAGAGTTGCATTCATTAAACATTTTTGAATGCTCTTACTACTCTATCTTGGAAAACCAGAAAATATTCAGGTACAGAGTACTCTGGGGACAAAGGGAAGGTGTCATCATTCTGCTACAGGAAGAGGGGGTCCAGGAAATTTTTGCAGACATTTTCTGTGGACCCTAACGGATGCATGGGATCTTGGGAGACAGAGATGTGCAAAAGGACAGTGCAGGCAAAGGGAACAGCTAGGACAAAGAGGAAGTCGGATAACAGAGATGACATTGTCTCTTTTGCCACAATGAGCTCTTGTATCTTATAGCAGAGGACAAGGTACGGTGTAATGCAGTAAGTAAGAGCCCTGGCTTAGTTAAATCAGCCTAGTTTGGAGTCCTACCAGTATCATGCACCGATTGTGTGAGTTGGCGGCAAGGTGCTGAATCATCCTGTGCCTCCCTCCATGCCTCACTTCCTCCTCAGAAGACGAGAAAATGAACCTATCCCCAGGGCTGCCATGTTGTACAACTGCGGGTGGCATCATTCACATTGTACCCAGAGGCCCTACCTGTCTCAGGTGGGTAGGGGAATTAAACAAGACAATACATAGATAACATTTAGCCTGGTAGCTGCACATAGTCAATGCTCAATAAACATTTGCTACGGTTAATCAGGCAGCTACAATTTTAAAGAATGAATGCATTTGAAATCCCTTTTTTTATAAGGGTATATATATATCTATATATATCCTTGTTAATCAATCTGTGTGTTCCTGAGATTATTTTAAATACAATGCAAGATTTACTTTGCTTAATTTACTGGGCTTTAAAATGTATTGTGAAAGAAGTAACCAAAGACCAAAGCAAAACAAAACCCAAACAATTAAATCCCTCTAAGAGGTTTTGAATAAACAATTTTTTTTTGTCTTCAGTCTTGGTTCATTTGATTCATGCCAAATGCGTGAACATCTCAACTATATTGATTTTTATTAATAAAACCTATAATCTGTGACTATCCAGTGTTTCCACTGGGGACTTTTTCTAGTGCAATTTTGTGACCCTGAAGTTTAAAGAGGTTTATTTTTTCTTCCTTCTTTATATCCAGGAGCAAGGCTGTTTAGAATGTTGATTGGAACATTCAGAAAATGGGACAGCCATGAATTTGCCTGAAGATTCAGAAACATGGCTTGGCTGGGGGACGATGATTATTACCAGACTTCAAATGTCAGCAAACACTTCAGGGTTGCAGGAGAGAAAATAAAACACATTAAGGTTTAATGGATTTTGCTATGGGAGTCTTGGGGGCAGCCAGGATGGAATTATTTGCTGAACACATGATGGTCTTTTTGTTACTTGTCCAACTGGATTAATTGGAGCCTGTTAACACTATCTTATAAAACAGGAAACAGCCATTAGCTACTCACCAGTACATGTGTGGAGAATCCAGAGTTAGGGGCTGCCTTCCGGGATCTAGTCAGCATAGTTTGGAATATAGTGAGTACCATAGTAGGTCAAGTCAAAGGAGCTGGGTTAGTCATTTGGACCTGTGTCGCAGGTGAGGTTCATGCTCTGAGACTGGAGTTTAATGTGCCCGGTGTTTATGAGGGAGTGCCCTGGGTCCACACCAGTGGAAGGGAGGGTCGGTTGAGCTGTGACGTAGACCAGATAGCAGGCTTGGCCAACCCCACCGCGGGGCTCCGGAACAAAATGACCCACCGGAGTTGTCTCACGTTAGGCTGACGTGGCTGAAACATCTGAAACGTGTTTCGTGGCTGAAACATCTGCCTGGGTGGGACCCCGGGCAAGGTGGCTGTGCAGCTGAGGCCATCCGTGTTGGGGCTGCCTGCCCCAGAACTGCTAGCAGCCGGGCAACAAGCCCTGTCCTTGTCTCCCCCCTCCACCTCCACGTTCTGTTATAACATATGTGAACCAACCAGTTCCTGGAAGCCTAACTGGACAAAGAGAGGTTCCACCCCCCTCCTTTTCCCAGTTTCCCTCACAAAATAAAGTCTCAAGTAACTCACAGTCCTAAAATTATTTCACACCGCTAGGCAGTACCATCACCCCCAACACAGAAGCACAGATCTAATACTAGTTCTATGAGGTAGGTTACATTTTTCCCAAGCAAGAATTTTAAGGAAGTTTTAAACCCCGATCTCTTCACCAAGCTCCAGATCCATAGATACAAAGAGTTCTTTGGCAGTTCCAGTGGGCTATCCTGCAGATACCTCAACGTCAGTGTGCTCAAATCTAAACCCATCATCTTACTATACTTGCTTTAGGATGTCCATCCACCAACCCTTATTATTTTAATTGTGGTAAAATATATAACAATTTTAACCATTTGTACGTGTACCGTTCAGTGGCATTATGTACATTCACATACTGTGTGTACCCATCACCACTATCTAGGCCGACTTTTTCATCATCCCCAACATAAACTCTGTACCCATTAAACGATATCTTCCCATTCCTGCCTCTCCCCCAACTCTGTAACCTCTATTCTATGTGTGTCTCTGTGAATTTGCTTATTCTATGTACCTCATAAAGTGGAATCATACAACATTTGTCCTTCTGTGTCTGGCTTATGTCACCAAGTATAATGTTTTCAAGGCCCATCCAGGTTATAGCATACATCAAAATGTCATGCTTTTTGTGGCTGAATAGTGTTTTAGGGTATGTGTACACCACATTTTGTTTGTCCATTCATCTGTCGATGGACTTTTCCTTATTTCTTTTCAGTGATACTTCAATAACCTCCCTTAGCAGCCTCTGACCCTTTAAGTTATTCTCTTTCTGTGGCCATAATGCTCTTTCTAAAACAAATAATAAGATGCTCCTTGGATCTATTCATTGCTTTTACTCGCCCTCCCTGACCCTATCCCATTCTTGGCTACACCACGTGCCCAATTCATAGAGACATTCTGTGTCGTCAGGATCACATCTACCTATTTCTCCGAGCTGATCTGCTTTATTCTCTTACACGCCAGATGCTTCAGTCACACCGTGTACCTCAGTCTACCCCAAATACGCCATGCCCTTTGCCCTCCTTGTCTTGCTTTGTGCTGTGTCTTCTGCTTGGAATAGAATTTATTCCATTTCTCCACACGGAAATCTCTATTCACCCTTCAAAATCCAAGTTCAGTGTCATGTCTGTGAAGCCCTCCCCACCCTACCAGGCAATTGGTTGCTCCTTTCTCTGTTTTCCCAAAGTACTTGGTTCCTGCCTCTAATCTCAGTCCTTACTGCCATGGACTGCAATAATTTACTTGCTTGTCTGCCTTTTTTATTAGATTGACCTCTGTTGGGGCTGCAGATGTTTTGCACATTTATTTCACGTACCCAGAACCTAGAGTGGCGTTTCCAAAGAATGCTGCCTACGTGAGTAGTGCAAGGGGCAGAGGCCTGGAGGTGGAGACGGAATTCTGGTTTCAAGGACCAACGCAGCTGCTGGGCGGCAGGCCTCGGCCACATCTCTTCGCCTCTCTGAGTTGTTTCTTCAGTTGTCAGTAGTTCAACATCCTAGAGTGGGATTGAGGGCTAAATGAGACGATTGAAATGAAAGTGCTCTTTACAAAATAGTTAGGAGGGTTTTTCAAATGACCTATTTTATTAGTCTTCGTGTACTTCCCATCCCAGATAAATGTGAACTGGTGTTCCCAGTTTTGCGAATTATTTGTTTAAGAATAAATCACAGCTAGTGGGGGTGTAATTTTAGAGTAAACTGTTCATTTAACATTGTTTGGTTTGTGGTATCAATGGTGGAAACTCAGGGATGCAAAGCTTAGGCAGCAAAAGAAAGAACTTTCTTATCGTCCGTGTCACCTGACGGTGGACGCTCTGCCTCTGGGAGCAGTCAGTTTCCCTTCATTGGAGGCGGGCAAGCAGACGCGGGCTAACCTTGCCTGTCAGGGAAGCTGTCAGAGATATTCTGACCTGGACTGAGGAGGGAAAGAGGCTAAACTAGCTGACTCCTGAGGGTCCTTCCCATTCTGGACGTATATTATCCTAAACTTTACATACAAACTATCCTGAGAGATGGACCAAGGATTTTGTATCCTATTCTGGGGAAGACATAATGGTGTTTTTTTTGTTTTGTTTTGTTTTGTTTTTTCGCGGTACGCGGGCCTCTCACTGTTGTGGCCTCTCCCGTTGCGGAGCACAGGCTCCAGACGCGCAGGCTCAGCGGCCATGGCTCATGGGCCCAGCTGCTCTGCGGCATGTGGGATCTTCCCGGACCGGGGCACGAACCCGCGTCCCCTGCATCGGCAGGCGGACTCTCAACCACTGCGCCACCAGGGAAGCCCATAATGGCGTTTTTTTTCCTTTTCTCTTTAAGTGAAAGTTGTAGAGTTTATGTGAGATCACAGTAAAAAATCTGACATTTCTACTTTGTGAATCCTGGCTAAAGCTGAGTTTGATCTTGAAATATGAAGGTAAACTGTAACTACCTCACTTAAGGTCTCTAGGATTTATATTTATATCAGCTTTTAAAGTTCTCCCAACTTTTCACCCTGGAGAAAAGAAGAAATTACAGTCATCTTACTTAGGGCTGGAAGTCTAGAGAGACACTTAGGTTGATGGAAAACTGACACTGTTTTGCCTGGGCTTCTGGCAGCTTCCACCCCTTCTAACTGATGTGAACTCTCACACGCAGGGACATAGTTACTAGTCTCACGTATTAAGTTGAGTGCTTTGGGGATCTAAGCTCAATTGCAAATCACTTGAAGAAACATTTCTTCATGGTATTTTTAACACCTATTTGTTTTTAAACATTGTCCTTTCACGGTCCAAAGCTGCTTCTTAATGTTGTTATTGCTCATGACAAACCCATGTCAATTCTCTGAAAACTGCTTTTCAGTTTTTCTCTTTGTGCTGTTTCCACTCAAGTGTGCCAGCTCGTGACTTGCTTTCCCTGTACCCCCTCCACAGCCGCTCACCCCTCTGCCCCCCGCCCCGAGGAGACCCCTGTGAAACTGAACCAGAAGCACACAATGTCAGCATCAGAGGGCTCCCAAGATTTCATCTCAACTAATTCAAACCCTTGCACCTCCCGTATTAAGGACAAGGAAGCTGAGGTATGGGGCGTCCCAAAGCAAGTAGCAAAATTAAGCCAGGACGTGGGGTCCTTCTAGTCCCTAAAGATTCTCTTAGTTTGGTCTCCCCCGGAAGTAGTACATGAAACCAAGTGCAAGTAGTTTATTTAGGAGGTGATCCCAGGAAACACAGCAGGGGAGCGGGGAAATGGGACAGGGCAGGGAAGGCAGCTTTTTGGGATGTGGTAATGAGCATGTTAACTCTGTGGGCACCTGGGGCTCAATCCCCCTGAGAACCTCTGCAGGTGGTTTCAAACAAGCCTCAGAGTTGTCCCACTGGAGGGGCAAAGAACTAGTGGTTCCGCAGTTACCCACCAATTCTTGTTTGTCCTTGGTTGAAGCCTGCTCCCAGGTTCTTAATTCCCCAGCACTTCCAGCCTGTTCTATGCAGGGGGTTAAGCATTTTTCTGCAGCTGGGAAAGCCCTCAGCAGAGTTGCAGGGTCTTTCAATGGAAGTCACCCAGCAAACATGCCTAAGGGGATATGCGTGGGGCAGTGACACCCTCTGCTGCACCGGCCAACTGTTCATTCTCTCCTGTCCCCGGTCAATAAACTTTGACTGCCTTAGAGGTGAGAGGCTGAAACAAAACATGATTTATAAGGAGAAATGAAATGTTCAGGTTGGTGTTTGCAAATGAGTAAATATTATCCCTATTTTACAGAACCCAGCATGCACTTCTGCATGTTACCCACTTTGCACATGCTGTCCCTCTACCTTGTATGACCTCCTAGAGAACTCCTATTCATCCTACAAACTCCAGCTCCAATAAGAACTTTCTGTTATATCCTTTCCTGATCGCTCAGGAAGAATTAATTGCTCTCCCACTTTGCTCTGACAGCATGTCGTGCCAGCTCTAACATGACTGTGCAGTGCCCATCTCACCTACTACTAATCGTGGTAATAATAGCTAATGTTTATTGACTTTAATTTTGTTCCAGGCACTGTTTTAAATAATTTATGTGAATTAACTCATTTAATCCTTTCAACAACTCTATGAAGTAGCTACAATCACCATCTCCATTTTGTAGAATGGAAACTAGGACAGAGATTAGCAACTTTCCCAGTATCATGTAGTTAGCAAGTGGCATAGCTGGGATTTGGTTCCAGAGGGTCAGGCTTCCAGGTCCCTGCTCTTCACTACTGCACAGAATAAGCTCTCTTTCACTGGAATCGAGAAGGGGGACCAAGGACTGAACCCTGGGGGTACTTCTGGCAGTTTTGGTAGGACCTCAGGCCAGGCTAGGAAACATTGTCTACAGAGAATCTTAAACAGGTAGGTGACACAAGATTTGCGTTTTATAAAGATCACTCTCACCGCCGTGCATAGGGTGAATTGGAGGAGGAGAGACTGAGAACAGAGATAACAGTGTTTTGGTGCAATAATCCAGGGAAGAGATGATGAAGCCCCAAGTTTAGCAGGGACCTTGCTCCCCGGACTAATCCCCACTCACCCCCCCAGCCACTCCCCAGCATGGCAGGGCTACTACTGCTGCACCTGGCCAAGGGCCGAGCGGGGGCAGAACTGCAGCCTGAGCTCTGGCTACCACCATGAGCCCTGGTGAGGAGTCACAGATACAAAAAGGAAGGGTGGTGCCTTTTGCTCGCTTGCACAGAGAAGCCATGCGGACTAGCAGTGGCCCTGCCCAGGCTTCCCTCCAATCCAGACATTTTAAACAACTTTTCTGTTTCCTACTTATGTCATGATTTTCCCCACCTCTGTTTTGAATAGTTGATTTCCTCTGCTAAGGATGCTTTCACTCATTCATTAATCCATTCTTTCACTTATTCACAGCACATTTTTTAGCACCCAACATGGGCCAGGCAGCTCTCTAGGTGATGGGGACTTTACAGCCTGGGGATGAGATAAATGTTAATGTAATAATTATACAGATATGTCACTCTTTGAAGGTAAAGTCAGGGGACCATGAGACCATATGTTGGGTGCTGGAGACTTATCCATTCTGGGATGCAGGTGGCCAAGGTAAGGTCGTAACTGGGATGACATAGCTTCCCTTTGCAGAGACATGACGTTTATGCTGAGATGTGTAGGAATTAACCAGGCAAAGAGGGTAGGGAAGGAGAGTGGCCACCCTTCCTGAAGTCCTCCTGTGTTTAACAGTGTGCTCATGAATCCTTGGGTTGAAGCAGATAGGTCTGGAGCCCAGAGGAGACTCAGCATAACAAAGGGAGGGGGAACTGAGGGGGAGGCACCAAACAGAGAAAGGAGCAGAGGGACTCAGTGAGAGCAGCTGCAGGGAGAGGGGGCTGGGGACCACGCGAGGAGCGGGAGGCTGGACACTGCGAGACCCATGGGAAGTTCTCAGAGCAGCTGCTGAGGAGCTCTGGGAAATAGGGGTGTTCAATATTTCATCTTAACCTGTGCTTCTGTGGTTTACAATTCTTCCCCTCCCCAGACCTTCAGAATAATCGGTTGCACACAAATGCCTTATGTAGGGCTTCCCTGGTGGCTCAGTGGTTGAGAGTCCGCCTGCCAATGCAAGGGACGCGGGTTCGTGCCCCGGTCCGGGAAGATCCCACATGCCGCGGAACGGCTGGGCCCGTGAGCCATGGCCGCTGAGCCTGCATGTCCAGAGCCTGTGCTCCGCAAGGGAGCGGCCACAACAGTAAGAGGCCCACGGACCGCAAAAAAAAAAAAAAAAGAAGCCTTATGTAGATGGTTTGGGGAAAATAGCTGAGTTCGCATTAAGGGTCACTGGGAAACAGTGAGAACTGCACAGCCATGTGAGGTGACACAGAACAAGAAAAGGTCAGTGGAGAAATGTGGAGGGGACAGCAGCAATAGGAGGTATTCATAGACTCAGATGTATTTAAACCCTCAAAACAAGAATTTTATTTGTATTCAATTATGATGAGTGATTAGCATAAAGTGATGACCCAAGGCAGCATTAAAGCGGGTCCCATAAGAGTAGGGACAGCCTGGACAGGAAGATAGAAAAAGGAAGGGATGTTCTCATGGATGACTTTCGCAATGGGACGAAGCTGTGGTTTTGTTCTAGACATCTGAGACTCAGCGTGTAAACTCCGACTGAAGGAGATTCCTCCCCACCACTGGTTCCCAAGCTCACCAGCCAGCCAGCTGTAGTGCAAAGCCTACCAGGACTTTGGAGAATTACCAATTCAACGTTTCCTGTTACCAAGGCAACACCTGTTACTTTCTGGGTACAAAGTCACTTGGGATGCGGTCCTTGGTCCCTACCCCTTGGAGTGCTCAGTCTGGTCCGGGAGGCAAACCTCACAGCGCAGTGATCGGTGCTGCCGCAGAAGCAGGTCCAGAGGCTGTGCGAGCAGGAATGGGACTTTTTGATCCAGTGGTGGGCATCGGGCAGCTTCCTGGAGGAGGGACACCCAGGCAGGGTCATGGTGTTTTCCAGAGTAGCCAGATGCCTGGCAGGCAGAGGGAGGGGGCACAGGCGCAGCTGTGGGGCCTCCTAGGCTGTCTGTGCTGCCCCTCCGCAGGGCTTGCTCATAGCACCCAGCAGCCCGTCTTGATTCCTCTTGTCTCCAACAAGTCATGTCTTTCCAGCTGGCCTCTAAGTTCCTCGAGGCCCGGAGTCTTGGTGCATGTTTGGATGTGAGGGTAGGAAGAGGCAGATCTGAGTGGTGTCGAGGAGAGCTCCCTGCCCAAATGCCATCTGCCACCACGTTTACCCTCCACCCTGGTCCCTGGTCCCTCGCTCCTTCGGGTCTGACAGCCACCAGTGCGGAGCCACCAGTGAAAGTATAAGGCCTTGCTGGGGAGATGCTCGCTGGAAATAGGTGACCGGGGATTGGGAGCCAGAGAGTAAAGGAGGGAGAAAGGGGACAAGGAAGGGAAATGGGTGAGCAAAGATGCATGAGGATTTTGGCAACTTTCTTGCCACTCTTTTTCTTGTATCTTCCACTTTTTTGACCTCATGACACATGTAGAGTACAAGCTCCTGGACAGACTCACCAGAAGCCAGAAATAGTGTTTCTGAGGTGGGAGTGAAAGGTACTGTAGTGGACAAGAGTTGGAGTCAGGCGACCCAGTGCGAGTCCTGCTGTGTGGCCTGAGCGGACCCAGCGCCCTCTCCGCGCCTCCTGGCTCCACCCGCCAGTGTACTGGCTGGATGGGGTGCTCTTTGGGCGTTCCTGCAGTCTCAGCCTCTGAGGGCTCATTGTGGACAGCGAGGTGGGAAGGGAGCCTGTCTCCGGCCGGCCAGGCCTGGCTGTGTTTAACCTGCCTTGGCTGATAACCAGGCCTGCAGAGTCACGCAAAATAGCCCCAGAGGAAGATGTTGACGGCCAGCAGGAGGACGGCATTGATGTTGCAGACGCTTCTCCAGAGCGGCTCCTCCTCGATGCTGGTCAGTTTCTGCTCCAGCGCGGCCTTCTCCGCGGGGCTCAGCGCTTGCTCCGGAGCCCGCGAGAGCCCACACAGCCAGCCCCAGAGCAGCTGTCCCCAGGACCTGCGTGGGGCTGAGGGACAGAAGTCAGAGGGGAGGAAGGCAGGGGGGCGGCAGGGCGAGCTTGGAGAAAGGAGATGATGAGAGAGCAGGGCCGGGACAGAGATGGTGAAAAACCCAAGAAAGGAATGAGGCGCACGGAAGGGGGCAGAGGCAGGGGGAACAGTCAGCTTAGCCCGGGTGCAAGCCGCAGGCTGGGCGCTGAGCTGGGGTGCCACGCTGAACCCCCAAACCGTCATCTAGCGGAAGCATCCCCGTGTTGCAGGGAGAGGGCTGTTAAGGGGCGAGGATAACGAACACAGTTCAACCCAGTTCGGAGCGCGTGCCCCGCCTGAGGACCGAGCGGCTCAGCACGAGGAAGCGCACTTCACAGTGATATAAACCAAATCCTTGCGCTCTGCTTTATCAGTAATGAGGGCAATAGTTCAGCTCTCATCTGCCTTACTCGTTTAATAGCCATCTGGGAAGGGAGGAGGGGTGATTTTGGGGGACTCCCTTAGAGACCCCATCCCCAGTGACCCCCCAGATGGGGTCTTTGGGACCCATGACCTGGTGTCCGTCCCCACTGCTCCCCCCATGTGCCCTCAGCTTACCTGCAGGCTGTTCCTGGCCGTGCCTGGGGTTCTCTGTCCCCCCGGCCCCTGTAGGACCCTCCCCAGATGGCACGTCCGCTGTCCCTGCTGTGCTCTCCCGCGCCTCCCTCTTCAGCTCAGAGTGAGGACCGTGCCGTGTCCACCACGTCAGGCGAGCGAGCTGGAGGAGAGCAAACAGCCTCGGCTCAGGGACCTTTGGAAGGAAGTCGGGCTGTAGAAAGAGAGGACACCCCTTCCCGGGAGGCCGGCAGAACAGCGAGGAGAACAAGAAAGGAGCACAGGGGACGAGGCCTGCCTCTGAGGCCCGACTGCCCCGTCCTTGGAAAATCTGAACTCCCTGCACCTGTTCCATACAGGGCTCGTGCCGGGGGCCGAAAACACCGCGGGTCAGGCTGGGCCCCTGACCTCCCGCAGCTCACGGGCAGGGAGACGCAAGGCCGGACATAGGGAGGCAGGCGGCCCACAGCAGCAGCTCCCGAGGTCAGGCTGAGAAGCTGAGACTACGTGAAGCTAGTAGGCCGTGGAGAGTCACCACACGCGGGAAGCAGAGGGAAGAGGCTCAGTTCTGGGCTTTAGGAAGATCTCTCAGAGTGAACTGATGAGATCCAGCCTGGAGACAGTTGCAAAAGTGGAACCAGAAACAATGAGCATTTGAGGTCACGGGGTGGGGGGCAGCCCCAAGGTTGAGGAGTGAGAGCTGCAGGCCGTGGTGACTGACCGGAGGCAGCCGCCGTGGCTCTCAGGGCTGCCCTGGACCTTCAGATGGGTAGCGGGGCCCCTCATGGAGCTCGAGCTGGCAGGAGGACGACTGGGCTTGGTGATGGCGGGAGTGAGACAGAGTGAGAGAGAAAGCCTGGGGGCGGGGGCGTGGTCATTCACACACACACACACACACACACACACACACACACACACACACACACACAGCAGGAGCTTGAAGAGCCCGGAGGGCCTCACAGCGGAGACGTCCACGGATCCCTACGGAACAATGATATTTAAGGGGCAGGAAGAAAATCCCATGAAGATGACAGAGGAGCAGCCAGAAGGGTAGAAAAATATACAGTGAGCAGAAGAGAGGTCTCCAAGATGCAGGATGTGGGCAGTAGCGTCTGGTTCTCTTCAGAGTTCACTTGAGATGAAGATGGAGAAGTGACCAGTAACAAGGTTGTTGGGAATGTTGGTGTGAGCAATGCTGGAGGGCACTGGGACACCAGGCCGACTCAGCGGGTCGAGGAGTAGATGAGGGGGAAGTGGAGGCTGGTGATGGACACCACTCTTCACAAAGTTTGCTGTTGAGGGTCAGAGAGGGAGAAAATTGTACCTGGAGGAGAACGGGAGCCAGGGAGGGGATTTTTAACTGGGAAGGACTTCAGTGTGGGAATGAGACAGCAGACAATGGGGACGCTGAAGGATCAAGCGGTGGGGGGAGACCATTTCAGGGGTGAGCCCCGGGGGAAGTCAGTCTCTTGGTTCACCTGTGAATACACTGCTTGTTTGTAGGAATTCGTGACACTAAGGGTATAGGTCATTTTGCGAACTCTAAAGGTAAGGAGTGTTATTATTTCCACCCAGTGTTTCAAGGACCAACTTCTGGCATGGGCTCTCTTACGGGCTGAATACTGTTCCCCCCAAATTCATATGTTGAAATCCTTACCCCCCACCCCGCACTTCAGAGTGTAACTGTATTCGGAGAGAGGGTCTTTAAAGAGGTGATTAAGGTTGAATGAGGTCTGATGAGTGGGCCCTAAGGACACCAATATGACTGGTGCCCTTAGAAGAGGAGATTTGGACACAGACAGGCACAGGGGAAAGACCACGTGAAGACAGAGAGAAGACGGCCACCTATGAGCTAAGGAGAGAGGCCTCAGAGGAAGCAACCTGACCAAACCCTTGACTCCTGGCCTCCAGATCTGCGAGGAAATAAATTCCTGTCATTTAAGCCACTCACCCTGTTGTACTTTGTTATGGCAGCCTGAGCAAAGTAATACCCGTCTGCTCTAAAGAAAAAAGCTTTCAAAAGACTGAGCATCAGTGTCTGAGGACTGGTAAATCAATCAGCGTGAGGGCTTCCAATCGAGCTCTTACTCTGCTAGACTGTTTCTTTTCTCATAAACCTGTTTCTTCAAGGTCCAACTCAAGTGACATTGTCGGGGACCCTCCCCCTCCCCCCAGGGGTGACTGCCTCTCCTCTGCCCTCGGCTGTACCCTTCGAGCTTGGGCCTTCTGTACCTTCTCTTGGGAGAGTAACTGTTGGTGTTGGGGTCTTCCTCCCCCACTCCCCATCCCTGCTCCCCACGGTCAGTTGCTGGCAGGGCCCATTCATCTTTGTAAGCCCAGTACAGTGCCTGGCACAGAGTAGGTGCCCGCTGAGTAATTTTCCAATTGAATGAATTACTTTTCACTTGGGAATTAACAGCCCGAGGAGCTCACCGTCCCCAGCCATCTGTGATCTCAACTCAGTGGAGTAAGAGTCGATGGTGGAAGTCCAGGCACTGTGGGTAGGGGAACATTTGGGGGCGGCCTTGTTCTGAACACTCCACTTGCCTTTTCCTCAGGGATGGGGGTTGTGCAGAGGCTGACAGTGACGATGACGATGGCCGTGAGCCCACAGAGGAGGAGCGCAAAGTAGAGGTAGTGGAAGTCTTTCAGCACGGCCGGCCTCGGGTCTGCCTCCCCACAGGCTGGGGCTGGGTACGAGAACTCCAGGGTCATGCGCAGAAGCCCCACCACCAGGCCAAATATGAGGCCCCAAAAGGCTCCCTGCAGAGAGAGGGCAGTCCAGGGGTGGGATCCAGCGGGGAAGCCCCAGGAAGCTAAAAGCCACGGTTTGGTTTGTCACCGCGTTTGCAAGTCTGCCTGAGTAAGTTCCCTATGAATGCCGAGGCTTTGTCTTAACCTAAAGGCAGGCAGAGCAGTTTACTGGAAAAGGTCAGACTAGGCTCCGCTGCAGAACAATGACTGAAGCAGTGACTCGACCTCACTCACATGCAGTGATAAGCAAATTAATAAGTACTAAGGGTAGGTGCTTAATATTCAACTAGAATGGAATTTGCTTTTGTAATCAGCAGGGAAAGCCAGGATCTTCCTCCCCAGCTTTCTGTTACCAGAAATCAGAAATCAGAATTAGAACTCCTCCTTTTTTATTTTTAAAGGAAAGCTCTGGCACGTCCTGTATCTTCTCTGTAGCACTGTTGCACCCTAACCTCTACCTGTTCCCCAAGTATAAGAAGGCTTATATTTTCAAAAATTCTGGAATGAATAGAAACCTCCAGAATTCAACCGATTTCTGCCGTGCACTCTAGTTATCAGCAGGGGGACTCGAGCTCTGCAAACAGTAGACCCAGCAGAGGCCTGGCTTAACTACTCCACTGGGGGAGGGGCTTCTATGATCGCCCTTATGATGACCCTGGGCTCTCACGTGGCCCCTGTACAATCACGTCCATGATGCTCCTTACCTCCCCCAGGTACAGCCAGCAATTTGGGCCTGTCTTTTCTAGGCTATCCTGGGGAGTGACCAGGGTTACCCTCCTGGTACCTCCCAGGGTCTGTTACATTTCCGTGCAGTTTCATAAGTGGCACATGTGCAGGCACCCCTGTAAGCTCACACTTTGTTTCCTCATCCTCTTTGCTGTTATTTTGCCGACGTGTAGAGCCCTACCATGTTAGAGAGCTTCCCGTCTGCTTGCTTTTACACACACTGTTCCTCATGTCGGGAAGACTCTTTCCTCTCCCATTAATCCTTCAGATCTCAGCTCACAAGTCCCTTTGTGACCCCCCCTCCCAGGCGTCCCATTGGTTATGTGCTCCTGCTCTTTGCTCTCACGGCAGCTATCATACTTTGCTCTTATCGCATATCGAAACCTCTTTCCTCCCGCTGGCCCAATGATGGCAGACCTATGTGAACTTTGTAAACCATTGCATCCCTGGAGCCTCCCTAGTGGGATTGATTCATGTTTGCTGAGTGAATGAATAAATCTAGACCCGATGCTGTGGCTGGGGAGACGGAAGCCTGGAGGGGGCAAGTCCAGGTTATGGACAGACTAGCTCTCCTGACCCTCTGGTGTTCTGGGAGAGACAGGTGCACTGCTGCACTCACAGGCTCTGTGACCCTCTTGCAGAAGATGGCCAGCAGGAAGAGGGCAGTGATGGGTGGGGCCAGGTAGCTGGTGACAGACTGGATGTAGTCGAAGAGCTGCCCGCTGTTGGAGCTTTGGATGATGGGGACCCAGAGGATGCTGACGATGACGAGGAACACCACAAACACTCTGCCAGGAGAGAACAGGGCACGTGAAGAGCGCTCGGAGCGGCATGGCAGGGGGGCAGGTGAAGGTGATGTACGGGAACCAGGAAGGGAGAAAGGAGGGGAACGCGTGGTCGCTGAATCAGAGAAGACAGGATCACAAAGGCAAAGATTCCAGAAAGTCAGACTCTTAAAATCCCAGAATATCAGAATTACAGAATCCAAAAAACCCCCAATTTTAAAAATCCCTTTGAAAGTGTGTAGCCCATCTGCTTTCCGGAAGAAATCCATTCCTTTCCCCTTCACCACCCACCTGAGTAAATGGCCCCTGGTTGAAAAACTTTTCTTGGGTGTGTTGGGTGCAATGATGCATATTGCCAGGAGATGGTGCCCAAACCTCACTGACTGATGCAATCAGGTGCAGTAAGACTTGGCAGGTGAGCAAAGAGATAAAAGGATTCTGCACACCTGTCCTCTTCTCTCCTTTCCCTCCCATTTTCTCTCTCTCAGGCCACACTAGAGCAGCAGCTAAACTGCAGGAGCTACCTGCCGTTCACTCCCCTCTTAGCCCCCACCTCTGTACAATCTGTCCTGCGCTCAGATCCTTTGATGGTCAGTCCCTGTGCATAGGGCTGGGATGCACAGATGAGCGGACCGTAGGGACCCATGGCAGCCGTGGGCAGAAGGCATCGTGATGGAAGGAACAGTGAATGCAAAGGCAGGGAGATGGAAAAGAGCAAGTTATCTAAACTCAAGTAGAGAATGAACACGTTAGTCCAGAAACCTGAGTTACAGAGCCTTAAATTATGAAGCAAAGATTTCAGAAAGGGCCTCTTAACTTTGTGCAAACTATAAATGCCCAACCCAGGGAGAAAAAGAAAAAATAGCCACCAAGTTATACTTTGAAACGGCATAAAATGAATACCTATGGGATAAAGTTCAAATTTCAGCTGAGCGTTCAAAGCCCTGCATCCTCTGGAGACAACCTTCCTATGAACACCTCCATCGATGCGGGCCCCTCACTGCATTACATGTTTCTGACTTTCTCATTAAACTGTGTGCACCCTCAGGGCAGGACCATATAAGTCGCCCCTGTGTCTGCAGCACAAAGGTATGATGCAGGACGCGTGCTCAGGGTGAGACTGAAGGAGTAAATAGTCTTTCTGTTATCCGGGGATGACATCCAGAGCTGGTCTGGAAGACACTGGGGGCGAGCTGCTTGCTAACGTCTTTCCATCTATACAGTTCATCTTTCATTGAGTCAATGCTTTGTCAGCTTCTCTCATTTACCCTCTTGATCAGTTCCAAGATAAAATTGAACAGGCAGGGAAGAGATTTTTTTCTCCTTATTCTGGAGGGAGGGGAGTGGTCCAGAGCTGGGGAGGAACTCACCTGAGGTCCTGTAGAAAGTTGGCACTAGAAACCAGGGGCTCTGACTGCCAGTGCAGGCCCAGACCCAGCTGCATCTCCTTGGGGTAACCCAGGGCAGGGAGGAGAGGGGAGAGGGGTTTTGCCTACAGGGAGGGGGTGCTCCGGAAGGATGGGCCAGCGCACCTGCCCACCACCATCAGCTCCTGCTCTGTTGCCTGTCTGCGGAAGTGCTGCCACACGTCAATGGCAAACAGGGTACTGCTGCTGTTGAAGATGGAGGTGAGTGAGCTCATGAGGGCGGCCATGATCACTGCGATCATCAGGCCCCGCAGACCTGGGGAGAGATGAGGTCTCTGTGGACAGCTGGCCCGTGAAGGCCAGCTCTGCCAGCAACCGTGGAGGCTGCCAGCATCCAGCAGAAGCAAGAGTTTAGGGGAGGGAAAGGGATGGGGACGGTGTTGAATGAGGTGCCCAACCAGGAATCCTGGAGACCCATAGCGCTAGCGGCCAGGCTCTGGCCACACACTACCTCTGCCGCCCCCTGTGGCCTTGGCCGAGTCATCTGTCCTCCCTGAGCCTCAGTTTCCTCATCTGACTATTAAGGGATGTGAGACTAGCTGATCTTTAAGGTTCTCTGCAGACTGGACATCTCGGTCTGGGTTTTAAACCTTGTAGACACTTGGTTAGTGGGCCCTGGTCGGGAGGAGGGTGACTATTAATTATTGAGTGTTTTTTTTCAGTGTTTTGAACCTTTTTCAATGATGCTATGATACCAGGCTAAAGCCTCAGCTTGGGAGGCAGAATCCCTGGAACTTTTTGAAGGTTTTATTTTAATAAATTAATTATTTATTTTAATTTTTAATACAAATTTTAAAGGTTACTTTCCATTTTCAGTTACTACAACACGTTGGCCATATTCCCCATTTTCTACAGTACATCCTTGAGCCTATCTTACACCCAATAATTTGTGCCTCTCAGTCCCCCACCCCAATGTCCTCCCCCTCCAGGAACCACTAGTTCCTTCCCTATATCTGAGTCTGCTTCTTTTTTTGTAATATTCACTAGTTTGTTGGGTTTTTTAGAGTCCACATATGAGTGATATTATATAGTATTTGTCTTTCTCTGTCTGACTTATTTCATTTAACGTAAGGCCCTCCAAGTCCATCCACGTTGCTGCAAATAGCAAAATTTCATTCTTTTTATGGCTGAGTAATATTCCATTGTGTATATATACACCATCTTTATTCATTCATCTGTTGACGGACACTTAGGTTACTTCCATATCTTGGCAATTATAAATAGTGCTGCTATAAACATTGGGGTGCCTGTATCTTTTTGAATTAGTGTTTTTGGGGTTTTTTTTATATCTATACTCACAGGAGTGGCATTGCTGGGTCTTATGGTAGTTATACTTTTAGTTTTTTGAGAAACCTCCGTACTGTTTTCCACAGGCAGAAGCCATGGGTTTGTTTCCTGGTTCTGCAATGAACTAGCTGTGTGATCTTTGGACTAGTTCTGACCCTTTCTGGGCCTGTTTCCAACCTGTAACAAGGGAGGGTGGGGCCCACTGGTATCTCAAGTCTCTATGAGTCTGATGAGGAAGCATCTAGAAACACAACTCCCTGGCCAGCCCCACCTCAGTCCTCTTTCCCCTCAGTCCAAATATTTAACCGCCTCCTGCACGCCTCCCTGGGTGACTCCAAGTGTCCCAGATCTAGGCCAGCATCTTCCTCTAGGGCCCCTGCTTCTTCCTTTGGTTAATGATATGATATGCTCAAGTTACTCTGGACCCCTTCCTCTGCCTCCCTCCTACCCCACCTCCCTCAGCCAGTCCCTCTCTGGCTGCTCTGTCCTAACTGGGCCTCCACCACCATCTCCACTATTTCTTTGATTCATTTCTTGTTCCACTGGAGGGAGAGAATAACTCAATTTCCCTCCATAAACCTGCCTTTCTTTCTATGTCCCCAGTCTCAATATCATTGTAAACTCAAGACCTGCAAGCCCTGTTTGGACCCCTCTGTCTTTCTTGTCCCTCAAACACAATCAGTCATCAAGTCCTGCCAATTCTATCTCACAAATATCACCTAAACCCTTTCTGTCCATCCCTAAAGACACTGACCTGGTCCAAGCCACCACTACTGCCTTGACCACTGAAAATCCCTCAGGACCTATCTCCCTGCCTCCCCCTAAGCTGAGCTCTCCGTGCAGAGTGATCCTTCTGAAGCACACATCCAGTCATGCACGCTGGCCTGAAACCCCCAGTGACCCTCCACTGCCCTCAGAGTAAAGGTCACGCTGCACAGTGGGGCGTGGCCGCCAAGTCCTCCCCACGAAGGTGGTCTTCATTCCTGCTGCATCTGAGCCCACACTGGCGACTTTCAGTTCAGACTTGACACTCTCTCATACCTGGGCCTTTGCACATACGGGCCCTCATCCCTGGAACGACATTTCCCACACCCCTCCGCCTTTGTCTGCCTGAGATGCTCCCCAGCACTCAGCTCCATTTCCTCTCCTCTGGGAAATCTTCCTCCACATTCCTCCAAAGTGGGTCAGGTGCCTCCTTAGGGCTCCCTCAGCCCCACCGTGTCCCCACACTGGTTCCACTGTATTGTGCCTTCTGCTTGGGTACCCTGCAGACTGCATTGAGCTCGAGAGCAGGGGCCTGCCTTTTATCTCTGTATGTCCAGAGCCAGGGCACAGAGTAGTGCCCTACAGATGCTTGTGAAAAGTGTGTGTGTGTGTGTGTGTGTGTGTGTGTGTGTGTGTGTGTATTAGGAACGGGGGTGCGGAGGTGAATGTTTTCATTTTCTCTTCCCATCTACGACCATCCTAATGCGATCCCTCTTGGGCAGTGGGGGTGGGATGAGGCTGGAAAGCTGGTGTGCAGCGTGGTGTGGGGGGATGGGACTTACCCATGGGCATGAGAGCCATGACCAGCTTGGGGTAGGCAATGTTGGAACATCCCACGCGGGCCCCGCAGATTCTTTGGCAGATGTCAGGGTCCACGCAGCCCACTTCATCTGCAGAAGAAGTGATGGCAGTCAGAGCTAAACCATCCCGTGCCTTCTCTGGCTGGCCCAGTACCTGCTTTCTGACCCCATAGGAAAGTGTTCACTGGTGAGTGGAGGGAGTCAGCGTCTAGAGGGTCAAAGGGCAGGTGGAGGTTGGGTCCTGGGATTTCGGAATGTCTGGTAGACTTCTCAACCACATACTACCCTGCAAAACCTGATAGACCCCTCTGGGTTTTAGGCCTTATATCTTAATAAAAGGCAAATATCCTTGCAAGGGACCATGAGTGCCTCAATTGGTCTTTCCTTTATAGAGAGAAAGCAGGACGTTAAAATGACATTCAGATACAAATTTCTTCTACTGATACACATACTGTATGTTTGGCCCACAAAGCCTAACGAACTTACTATGTGTTCTTTTTTTTAATATACATTTATTTATTTATTTATCTTTGGCTGCGTTTGGTCTTCGTTGCTGCGCGCAGGCTTTCTTTTTAGTTGCGGGTGAGCAGGGGCTAATCTTCGTTGCGGTGCATGAGCTTCTCATTGTGGTGGCTTCTCCTGTTGCAGAGCACGGGCTCTAGGCGCGTGGGCTTCAGTAGTTGTGGCACGCGGGCTCAGTAGCTGTGGCTCACGGGCTCAGTAATTGTGGTGCACGGGCTTAGTTGCTCGGTGGCATGTGGGATCTTCCCAGACCAGGGCTCGAACCCGTGTCCCCTGCATTGGCAGGCAGATTCTTAACCACTGCGCAGCCAGGGAAGCCCTTACTATGTGTTCTTAATAGAAAGTGTGTGGCCCTTGCTCTGGGCCAACTTTGCCCGGAGGGAGATTAGCTCTTACCTGGGTACAGGGCCCGGCTGATCATGCCAGGTATGACGATAAAGAACATGGGAAGGATCTTCAGGTAGCCCCCCAGCACGGAGCCCCCCTTGGCGTGGGACAGACTCTTGGCGGAGAGAGACCTCTGCACAATGACCTGAAAAGACAGCAGTGCAGGAGCGCCAGTCGGGTCTGCTCGGGTTCCGCTCGGCTCCTGCGAGCCCCAGCGTGGGGACGGTGCCCCATACCTGTTCCCGAACCGGTCCCAGCCCTCTGTGCACCCACATGCCCAGTTTGCCCGCAGGAGCCACCCCAGTTTGTGGTGGGCTGGGCCAAGCTTGGTCAGGGCATCACCTGGTCGGTGCACCAGCACCACGTGGCCAGCACCGTGAGCCCGAAAATGAGGCCTGGCCAAGGGATGTCCCCGCTCACAGGGTCCCGGAGCATGTGGAAGGCGTCGGGCCGGGGGAGGTGACAGGTGGTGTTGGGGACTGTGACATTAGGGATGGCCTGCCTGTACCTCTGCTCCAGGCCTGGGTACCAGCCCACCTCTTGAAAGCCTGCAGGGAGAGACCACTGCGAGTGAAACAGCCCTGAGGCCCCACTGGGTCTGTCACATGCCCCAGCTCGCTGGATCCCAGTCGTGTGTGGGACCCCTGAGCTCGGAACTCGTATGGGACTTGGGAATGAGAGACGGAGTGGCACTCAGGCTCAAGACCCCTGTTGTGGAGTAGAGAGAATCCTGCTCTTGGGGTGCCCTGGCCTGGAGCCGGGACATGGCTCTGTGCTCTGCAAAGTTCTGATCAGACCGTGGTGGTGACAGCCAGAGAGAGATCAGAGAGGAGTTCACAGGGGAGGGTGGGATGTATTCAGGACTCTTCCTTACCCAGAAACATGAGGACCAGGGCTCCCCCCACCATGATCACCGTCTGCAGAGTGTCTGTGTAGATCACGGCCGTGAGGCCCCCTGGGGACCCAAGGAGAGGGTTCATCAGCACCAGCAGGGGGTTCCTCTCAGGGTGCCCGCCCTGTGCTGGGCCGCACTGGGGAGACCAGAGAACACAGGGAGCCCTCAGCGGATGGACTCTGGCCACTGCCTTCCCCGCCCCTCGTGCTCCATGGGCCCGCCCAGAAGGCGGAGGCTGGTACAGCCACAGGCCCTCAGGTCCCTCTCCTTCTGTCCCCACGGCCTCTGGCTGTTGCTTGGTAATATCCCAAGTCTTTTCCTTTCCTGCGCTGTTAGCTCCACCGGGAGGCCTGCCTCCCTCCCCACCCCAATGCCCATTTAAGCTCCCCCATCTTCCCAGGCCCCCTCAGCCAGGAGGAAGTCTGCCGGAGCCTGTCCCGCGAGCCCAGGCCTCTGTGAGGGGCTCTGCAGGAGACGGGAGAAGGCATGCTTGTGGCTCTTGTCTGGAGCAGCCCGTGGTGACTCTAGCCCGGGTCACAGTCCCCCGACCTCCACCCTATTCCCTGCTGTCGGTCTTCCTCTGTATCTCCTTCCCTGGCTCTCTCTCGGGATGGCTCTGTTTCCTCCTGTTTCTGCCCTTTCTGTTTCCCCTTTTCTCTGTTGCACTGAGTCTTTCCGCCTTTTCTTCTGATTCTGCATCTCTGTCTGCCTCTCTCTTTGTTCCCTCCAGTTTCTCTTTCTCACTCTCCCGGTCAGTTTTCACTCTGTCCTCCCTGGACCTCTGTGTCCCTGTCATCCGGCGCTTCCCTCTCCACCTGTCTCTGTCTCTGCTCCTGGCACCTGCATCCGACGTGACCTCCCTTCGGCCCTACCTGTGATGGTATAGACGGCCGTCACCACCAGCAGGATCACAGTGGAGAGGTAAAGGTTCCAGCCCAAGGCCATCTGGATGAAGAGGGCTCCAGAGAAGATGTCAGTCTGCAGAGACAGCGACCCAGGAGTCCAGGTCACCCAAGGCCCTCTGTGTGGTCACCAGTGTACGTCACCTTCCTGCTCAGCAATACCAGATGCTGTCGGCCCTCAGGGTGCGATGAAGATGAGCCTTACGTGCCGTGCTCAGGAGGATGGGCTTGGCCTACAAACCCTGAGGCGCCGTGGAGACTGTGAAGCAGAGGAGCACCGCGGACAGCTCTGAGCCTGAGAACCGTGTGATCCGGCAGCACTGCCAAGGGCATGTGCTGGCGGGGAAGGGGTGAAGTGGCACACTGAGGAAGTGAGACAGGAGCTGGGGTCGGGGGGTGGGGGAAGAGGCCACTGGGGGAGAAGGTGGGAACCTAGGGGCTCCCTGACGGCTCCCTGAAGGAGCACCGGCCCACTCAGCTGCCAGATGGGCCCGCGGCTGACCTGACGGGCAGGCGCCCCAGTGCAGACGACACAGGTCCTGGATACCCACATGTTTGGGTTTATTGGGGGACGTGGGGTCGCAGCCTTTGCCTGAGCTGATTTAGGGTTATTTACAAGCATTGATGGAACAAGAGGCTGTAATGTTTCCAGCCCTGGACCTGGCTAACCCGAATGATTCAGTTCCCTTCAGGACATGCTTGCTGGTCCCTTTACATGAGTGTTTTGTGACCCATGACAAGGGCTACTACGTGACAAAGCCTCAGGAGGCCTCAGCTGGGCCACAGAACCCAAACGTTAGTTCCAGCCCCAGAGCTAGTGCTCTGTGTGGACCTGGGCAAATCTTTTGACCTGGGTTTGTCTTCTGAGTTTAGGTCAACAGAGGAAGAATAGGTCCTTTCTAATGGTAACATTCTAGGCAATTAATGCTCCGTGCTGAATGAAGAATCAATTAATGGCAAGATAAATGAGTGAATGAATTCTAGATTGTGACTTCTTTGGATAGAGGGACTCTCATTCACTCAACAAACATTTATCATTCATCTCTAATTATCCTACTGCTGAGGGGGAGCATGTGAGGAAGGGGTGTGGATTTTTTTTGGGGGGGGGGTACATGGGCCTCTCACTGTTGTGGCCTCTCCCGTTGCGGAACACAGGCTCCGGACGCACAGGCTCAGCGGCCATGGCTCACGGGCCCAGCCACTCCGCGGCATGTGGGATCTTCCCAGACCGGGGCACGAAGCCGTGTCCCCCCCATCGGCAGGCGGACTCTCAACCACTGAGCCACCAGGGAAGCCCAGGGGTGTGGATTTATCCTCCTTTTCTATTATCCTTCCTCTTCTAACCATCCATGCATTCATCCATCCAGCAACAAGCTAGGCCCTCTCCTAAGCATTTTCAGGGAGATGTGATGGCCACACGGGAGCAGGTACTCACTGAAATCTTGGTGAAGATGTAGAGGATGAGAGAAAGGACAGACATATACACCTGGATCCTCTGGCCCCCGAATCGCTTCTTCAGGTACTGCGGCATTGTGACCACCCCGGCTGCGATGTACACGGGGACGAAGATCCAGCCGAGGGCCAGAAGCAGCCAGGTTGCCTGGGAGAGTGGGGAGAAAAAGGGATCCACGTCCTAGATGCAGATGGAGAGGTGGTCTGTGCAGAGGAGAGCCCTGGGCGGGGAGGTAAGGGGCCACAGGCCTGATCTCAGTCCTGTGTGACCTCTGATGAGGTCCTCCAGGCTTTGGTTTCCTCATCTGTAAAATGGGTTCTCGAGTCACCATGCATCTTCCCCAAGCACCTCTGAGGTTCCTCTTAGCACTAAGGCCGGGGATGGGGTGGGGTGGGGTGGGTTAAGACCCCCTTTATCCATGAGAATCCTCCAGGCCAACTTCCTTACATTCCACTCAAAGCCACCCACAGCAAGGCCTCCAGCGGCCCCCGTCCCAGCCAGGCCGATGAACAAACCGCTGCCCACATTGCTGGACATCAGAGATGCTCCGATCTGCAAGGCACAAGGGGGGCCAAGGGTCAGAGGTCAGCTTTCATTGGAATCGATCTGTAGTCAGGACTGTGGGCTTCAGGATCCGGGAAAGAGGCAGAGAGAGAGCAGAACCTGAACTCAGGGAACGTGAGATCAGAGGGAGGAGATGCAGTGGGGGAGCAATGAGAAGAGGAGTGGAAGTGCTGTTTATTAGGCCCTTACTGTATGCCAGGCAACGTGCTAGGCATTTTATAGGCACTAATACACTTAATCTCCACAAGTATTTGGAGGGATGGGTATTCATCTTTCCACTTTACAAAGGAAGGAGTTAATGTTAGGAGAAATGAAGTCACTGGCTCCAGGCCACCCAGTGAGGGAGAGGCAAAGCGGGAAAGAAGAAAAGCCGTGGGAAGCAGGGTCCATGTAGGGAGGACAAAGCTCTGCTCTGGGGCCATGGATCTAAGGGCCTCCAGAGAGAAGGAAGCTGAAGGGAGAAGGGGAGTCCCTCACGAGAGGGATGGGCGAGGCCCTCTGCCACCCGGTTCTGGCAGGTCCCAGGGCAGGGCCAGGCAGTGGGAGGAGCCACGGGGTTGAGCACAGCCCAGGCCACCCCCCCAGTTAATTTTTCTCCAGGAGGCAGCCAACTACTCTGAGGCAACAGGAGGCAATGCCAGTTAGATAGATGATGTCCACAGTCACAGCCGTCAGTACTTGAACGGCATGGCCAAGTGCCTGCTTCCGTTCTAAATATATTAACTCACCAACTCCTCACGACAACCCCACGAGGAGAGTTCTGCCATTATCCCCATTCACCTCGGGGAAACTGAGGCACAGGCAAATAACTCGCTCAAGTTCCAGAACTGATAAGTGAGAGTCGAAATGAGGATTGCGACTCTGGCCATCTGCCTCCTGTAATCACTGCTTGATGGGTGCTAGGTCTTAGTAAGCGTTCATTAGTGTCATCTGTTGTTGTTAGATGGGAGCCGGAGGGGAAGAGCCAGTCTTGTACCCTGTGTCACCTTAATAAAATTGTGGGGCTGGGCAGTAGAAAGTGAGAAGAAGGGAAAGCGCCGGGACATTCAGACAAGAGGCAGCGCAGTGCAAAGGCACAGAGATAACAATAGGCCTGATGCTCCCGCGGACTTTCAGCCACCCCTCCGCCCCCGCGTGCACACAACACGTGCACACACACACTCCCTCCCTCTCTTAGGGGGTCCTGGGGATGCTGCAGGCTGGGCTGGATCACTCAGTCACAGCAGAGAGCACTGGGCCTCCTACTGTGGAAGAACAGGCTCCCCAGGCTGCTCTCGAGGACCCTGCCCAGGGCTCCCAGTGCATCAAGGACCCATCAACAAGGCCGGCAGGGGACCCCACGGGACCCTCTGAGACGGGGATGCTGCTGCGCCTTCTGCCGTCAGCCCCCAACCATGCTCCCCTCGGGCCACAGGGAGGGGACTGAGGCACCTCTCAGGACTGGCTGAGTAGGGAAGCGCGCAAAGCTATTGGACGATCATCACAGGCGCCAGACGCACACGTCCCAGCGGGGCAGTGGGACTGAGAGTCCCTCACCCGCAGCTGGTTCTGCCCCGGCCTTGGGCTGAAGCTGCTCTCAGTGTAGGCGGCTCAGCTCACAGCCCCGTCCCCCTGGCGAGGGCACCGCCACGTCCTCTCTCCCACGTGCACAGGCCCACGTCCCGCTCTGTCACCGTCTCTGGGGCACCCCCTCCTGCTCGGAGGCCTCGGGTTTCCTCACACCCCAGAGCTCTGCTCTCCGCAGGACTGACCGTCCAGGCCGGCCCCCTACTGGTTCTCCTGGATGGACCCGAGGAGACCTGACCTGTCCCAGTTCTGTGCCTCCCAATGACTCGTTTCCAGGGCTGTGATTTGGGGGTGGAGTGGGGGGACCAGATGATCAGAAAGGGCTCCGAGGGGTTTTCATTCTTCTGATGAGGGGTGTCTGACGGCACCAGCGACCCTGTCCCCATCCCTGTGAGCTGCCAGGCCCACAGCCCCCCGCATTCCGGGGGAGTCTGCCATGCTCCTTTTTTTTTTTTTTTTTTGCGGTACACGGGCCTCTCACTGTTGTGGCCTCTCCCGTTGTGGAGCACAGGCTCCGGACGCGCAGGCTCAGCGGCCATGGCTCACGGGCCCAGCCGCTCCGCGGCATGTGGGATCTTCCCAGACCGGGGCACGAACCCGTGTCCCCTGCATTGGCAGGCGGACTCTCAACCACTGCACCACCAGGGAAGCCCTGTCATGCTCCTTTTGTCCTCACCTCTCCCTGTCCCAGACACCTGAACCTTCCAGAGAACCCTGCAGGCTTCCTGGGTTCCTCTGCTCTTTGGTGAGTCTGTCGCCAGCGGTGGGCAGCGAGGGTGGCGAGAACAAAGACAGGGATGTGCAGAGGGCCGGCGGTGTGTGGGTGCGTGTGCGTGTGTGCACTCACACGCCACGTGTGCGTGCCTGGGCTTGTGCCAGCTTCAGTGGCCCCTGGGGCTGAGGACTCCGCTGTTAGTTTGGAAGCAGGCCTCACCTCCCTCCGTCCTATTTCAGGAAGAGGAAGTTAGCTTTGAGGACCAAAAGGAACAAGTGGAGAGGCCTGATGGGAGGGACTGGGGTTCAGAGGACCAGTTCCTGTGGGGGGTGGGATTTTGCCTCTAGGATTTCCCTCACTTAACTGCTCTTTAGTATTTATGTGTCACTTTCCCGAGAAAACCTTTCCTAATCCCACTTCCACTGTCTGGAGGTTAGAGGCCTCCCCCAGACATTCGCAGGCCCCATGCTGCCCTCCAGCTCCGCAGCCATCAGGCTGTTTAGGAGTCTGTCTGCCCCGCCCAGCCTTGAGCTCCTCTGGGACGGGAACACTCTGCGTGGGCTCTTTAGGTCCAGTGTCCGGCGTGGGACCCACACTTAGGAGGCGCCCAGGGCACGCAGGTCCCAGCTGAGGGCTTGCAAGGTCTCTCAGGTTGCCTGGTGCCTCTGGACCAGAGAGAAGGAGCCCAGAGCCAGGAACCCCCTTGGGGGCTGTAGCCTTGGTCCAGGCAGGAGTAGGTGAGGTGGGAGCTGGGAGATGGGGGGAGGGGCGGGAGGAGGGTCGACTCACTGGCCACCAGCTTATGGACCTTCCCGCCAGGAAGTAGCCGCCAATGGTCCCTCGGCTGGCACGGATGGACGACTGGAAAGGAAATGGCAAGAGTGAGGATTTCCCGAGCCTCCCCCAGGCTCTGCCCTCTGCCCCAGATTCCCTGCCCCTCGAGGCAGGCACTGTGGGAACACAGGGGGTGGGAACTGCGGCTGAAGCGTTCTCCATCTTTAAGCTACGTGGCTTTGGGGGCGTCAGCTCCCCTCTCTGGGCCTCCCTGCTCATCACCCAGGGCTGGTGTGAAGAACAAAGGAGCTAATGGGGTGTGTGTGTGTGTGTGTGTGTGTGTGTGTGTGTGTGTGTGAGTGAAATGCCCTCATGAATGTACGGTGCTGTTCATGTGCACAGATTATTGCCATTGTGCACTCTTTTGTCCTATCCTGCTCCCCCGTCCCTGTCCAAACGTAGCTTCAGGAAATGAGTTGGGGTCTCATCCGCAGGCTACCGTGGCAGGGAGACTGCCTTGTCCCCTCCACCCAGCCGGACTCCCACTCGGGGGACTGGGAGGTTGCAAAGCACTCGGTCCCCAGACAGAGGCAGGACTCTTCTGGGGGCGTCTCCTGCTCCGGCCTGATGTCAGACCGCACCACTGAGGTCCACCCATGACCCTGGCGCAAACCCCCTCCTGCACTGGGAGGTGGTCAGTAGTGGCCTATTTGAGGAATTACTCTGAAGACTGAAAGGGGGTGGGGGATGAAAGAACTTTCTCTCGGATGCAGGGGGTGAGTACAGGGCAGCCGGTTAAAGCCCTTATTGGATGCTGAAGCCAGGCATCTGATTGGGTCTGCAGACAAGAGAAATACCTGAAGGAGGGGAAGGGAGAGGGAAGTTGAAAGAAGCTTCTCTTCCCCCAAGAGAAAGCGACAGGTTAGTCACTAGGGCATGACTGGTGTGCAGGGCTCGCTGCTCGTCAAGACTTTGCTTAGACTTTCCTGTGCCACCTCTGGTCCTTGGGGAGGACAGATGAACAGAAATAATTTACGTTACAGGTGGGGAAATGGAGGTCGTCTAATGGGAAGCAACTTGTCCAAAGTCACAGGGGAGTTTCTGCTTTTCATGGCTGTCCACCTCCCGGGAGCCAGCGAGCCTCTGTTTGCCCATCTCTTCCTCACACACCCTGGGAAGCAGGGACAGTTCATCCCACTTTACGGATGGGGAGACTGAGGCCAGAGATGGTTCTTGACCTTGCCACAGCCTCATAAGTGACCACCTGGGGCTCCAGTCACTCTCTGCCTCACAGTGGAGTCTAGAGGCGCTGGCGTTTCCCTCGAATGCTGCAGAGATAACGGCGGTCATTTACTGCTGCAGGCTGTGTGCTGGGCGCTGTGCCAGGTCCTTAAATGTGTCACGCTCCTAAATGGCCAGGGTCACTTTACCTCATAGACCTTTATACTCTCATTGTCCAGATAAGAAAACTAAGGCTCCGTATGTTCCCAGGGCCATGCGGCCCTACCTGTTGGAGTTGACATCTGAACTCAGAGCTCCCCGACCTCCAAGCCTGGCGCCCGTCCAGGGCATTGAGGCTCTGGTGAGCAGTGGAGAACAGAAGCATGTTGGGATCTGCCTGGCGCAGCCCAGCTCCTTTAGAAAGCACGGCTCCTTGCCAAGGCACCGTCTGGCGGAAGGTGTGGTGGGTCCAGGAGTCAAGCATTCGCATAGCTGGGGATGCTGGCATGTGGAAGAGGGCAGGAATGGGATGCGGGGAGGCCAGGGATGCATGGGGCCAAAGGAGCAGATGCACAGGGACAGGGAGTCGGGCGGGAGATGGGGGCTCGCTGTGTGAGCTCTGGCAGGTCACACCCCTCTCTGGGCCTCAGTTGCCCATCTCTAAAATGGAGGGGTTGGAGAGGATGATCCCTTAAGGTCCTTCCACATCAGCCCCTGTGCTTCCTGGACACGCCTTCCTTCTGCCCACCCCTGCCCCCAGCTCCATGACCAGCCATCGAAGAGAGCCTGCCTTTGCCTCCCCTGCCCACCCCCAACCTCCGAGCTACTCACCCAGATCCCCACGCCAATGACAAAGGCAAAGTAGACGACCAGGACCGCGATGTCGTAGGCGTGCAGGCTGCCTCCAGGACCCGGTGCTGAGCGTGGAACTGTCGCAGTGCTGACCCCATTTCCCGAAGCTCCAGGCCCCATTGCTGCCAGCTCCACGCTCATCTACTAGTCAGTCACCACCAGGCTGGACTTTGAGGCACTCCTGGTTTCATTCCTTTCCTTTAATGATTAAACAGCCCCAAGCGCCACTGGCCAATGAGAAAGCTCTGAGCCCCATTGGCACATAAAGTCCTGGCCCGCCTTTTCCCCTTACTGCCAGCTCCGTCTTCTGCAGGCCTCCCTCCCTTTCCCGGACCCCACTACACACACAGTTGCACACTCACACACACATGCACATGTACACGTGCACGCGTGCACGCTCCCATCCCGGAGAGGAGCAGGAACAGGAGGGAGAGGAGAAGGAAAGGAACAGAGTCCTGGCAGCCTGGACTGGGAGGGACTTCAGAGTCAAGGCGCTCGAGCTCCTGCTTGTGTGGAGGAGAGACTGAGGCCCAGGGAGGAGAGGGATGCAGGGAAGTAAAGCAGAGTTGGGCCTGGAGTTGGGGTTTCTTTTTTTTTTTTTTTTTTTTGCGGTACGCGGGCCTCTCACTGTTAATGGCGTCTCCCGTTGCGGAGCACAGGCTCCGGACGCGCAGGCTCAGCGGCCATGGCTCACGGGCCCAGCCGCTCCGCGGCGTGTGGGATCTTCCTGGACCGGGGCACGAACCCGTGTCCCCTGCATCGGTAGGCAGACTCTCAACCACTGCGCCACCAGGGAAGCCCGGGACATTTTCTGTCTCAGTTTTGGCTGAGGTCGAATGGGTGAGGATAATATAACAGATGCCTAGTACCCTTACCCCAATTCTAAAAGTGAGTCAGGACACTCAGGGAGCCATGCCACAGAGGCCGTGGCAATGGCTAAGCCTAGGGCCCCTGCTGCCCCAGCTGACCCCGTAGGTATTGAACACTCGCCCTGAAATCGCAACTTGCCTGGCTGCTCTCGGCCAGTGACTGAGCCCAGCTGACGCAGTGCATGCCCTTTCCTGCAGGACATGTGGCTCATATAACGGGCATTTTTGGCTGGAGGACACTCCTTGGACCAGCTGAAACTTTCTTAGAACTGCACTAGAGCCCCGTGGCCATTGCTTTGCAAAAAGTTGTCGGAGTGACCTGGCGACCCCTCTTCTTCCCCATCTGCAGCGTGAGGAGGCAGCAGCCCCTTCCACTCTCTAGTGAAGCCAAGAGAGAAGAGTGTCAGAGGGTCTATGGCAGAATTTTATGTGTGTCCAAGGGCCTGGTGACTTAAGGAAAACAATGGTCTAGGCTGGGGACATCTCAAAAGGGGGAGTGGCACCAGCAGAGGGTTAGGCCAAGGTCCGGAGCATGGAAACTGGACAGCGCCTGTCGGGAGGCCGCACAGAGGGTTCCTGCTCCGGCACACGAGACTAGGGTGTTTAAGGCCCTGGCTGCACTGCCCTTGCCCTTCCTGCTGCTGGGGGAGGGCCACTGACCAAGAGATCATTTCTTGCCTCCCCTCCTCTCCTCTGGCTGCTCCTTGCTGCCTTTCCTGGTGCCCAGGCTGAGGGCCATGTGCTCCCCTTCACAGCACTGACCACACTGGGCTGTTCCTGGCTGTGTCCGCAGCTAGGGCGGCAGTGGCTCTGAGGGGTCCCTGTGAGCTAAGACCCCGAGCAGCCTGGAGGCTCCCCGAGGGTTCGGGGAAAGGACCGCGGGAGGGTGGTGAGCGCCTGACATCGGCTGTCTTCTCTGCAGACGTCACTTTTATGAGGAACCGGAGCTCAATCCAAGAGCAAACAGCAGAGCCTGAGTGGCAGAAGGCAGCAGTGGCGCAGAGGAAACAGGTGTGGCCCTGGAGCCGGAGAGCTTTGCTTCTGCCGCCAGCACGTTGGTGACCCCTAATGCATGGGTGCACGTGGCACACATCACTGCGAGCACCTTTCCTCACCTGTGAAACGAGATGTCTGGAATCACTCGTAATGACCTTGGAGCGCTAAAGTGCTACAAAGGAAATTATTGACCTGGTCTCTAGCCTTTCGGTTCTAAGAGTCCTGGGGGAAGTGGGATCCAGCTGGAGCTGTGACTGAAAAGTGGGAGAACAGTGAGGGCTCGGGTCCATAGCTTTAGGCCAGGCACCCCTGGACCCCGCCCGGCCCTGGTACTCATGAGTTGTGCTCTCAGCCTCCGTGTCCTTGTATGTGGAGAGGGGATAACGAAGTTCACCTCGCAGAGGCATCCTGAGGTATAAAGCCTGAGGAGTGTGTGCAAGGCACAGAGCCCTCGGCCGGCGCAGGGCTGCTCTATCTCGGGCGCTGTTGCTGGCACTGTGCTCTGTGTGGCGAGATGGCTCTGTGGGACTCTGCCCTGGTGTTCACCTAGAGCGGTCAGGACCCTGGAGATGTCCTTGGTCCTGACAAATTCCAGAGCCCCAAGAGGCCCCAAGTGGGGTCGGGGGGTGGCTTCATGCCTGAGCCACTGCCACCCACCTTGTCACGTCCTCCTATGAAAGCAAAGCCTGCAGCCACCCAAGCAAGGCTCTGGAGCTCTCACCGGGGAGCGGCCGGATCTTGCTGGGGAGATACTAAACAGGCGGCGAGTTCTCTGCCGCCTCACGCGAGAAACAGGCCAAGGAGATTCAGAGGATCCTGGGATTAGCAACTGGAGGCAGAGCCTGGGACCTGGGCTCATGCTCCTTCCACCGGCCCGTCCCCGCCCCCGCCATGTCCTTTTCTGGATTCTGGGTTACTTGGTACCCACGGTTGCCTGTCCCCCCTCCATTATAACTCCTACCAACTGTGCTATATTTGCTTGTCTGTTCCCCCTGCTAGTGGGGGACTCCTGGAAAGCAGGGGCTTTACCGGGTTCACTTCTGTCTCTAGCACATGGCACAGTGCCTGGCACACCGTAGATCCTCATTACATTTTCATCAAATAAACGAATGAATGCATATTACATCAGTTTCTTCCTTTCCCACGCAAGCTCTTCATAAACTCAAAACCATGCCAGTTGTCACTAGCCACACCACATATATCAGCTAGGGTTAAGTTTGGCTGTGATATACATGCAGCTTAAAAGTTGCTTAAATAAGAAAGTTTTTTTCACGTTCATGTCTAGAGATACACAAAACAGGACCGGTAAGGTGATTCATAATTTTTTAAGAGACCTCAACTCCTTTTTTCTTGCTGTTCTACCATCTTCCATCTCATTGTTTAAAATGGAATTCCAGCTGTTGCCTCTGTATTCCAGCCGTTGCCTCTGTATTCCAGCCATTGCCTCTATATTCCAGCCATTGCCTCTATATTCCAGTGAACATTTCCTGGAAATGGCACACAACACTTCTGCTAATATCCTGTTGCCCAGAACTTAGTCATGTGATCACACCTAGCTACAGGGAAAGACAGGAAATGCTATCATTATTTGGGGTGGCCTGTGCCCTGTCGAGATTCTGGCTTTTTTACTCATTAACAGAGAAGGATGGATGCTGGGGGGACATTAGGAGTCCCAGCCGTGCCACACTCTATAGTCTAAATGGCGCACCCTTCTCTTACTATCTTCACCTACTAGCCCTGCGTGGTACTTGGGAATAAGAGGCATTATCCCCACTTCACGAGTGAAGGAACAGAGGCTCTGAGAAGCAAGTTTTCCCAGGCCACAGAGTGAGTAATGGCAGGGCTGAGATGGGCACCCAAGGTTGCCAGCTACAAGGTTAGTGCTCTTTCCTCTTCGTCATCTTGCCCCAGGGCTTCTTGGAAATGGTAGAGCTTGGGCTCCTTCCTCACAATTCCCTCAAGAAGCATCCAGCAGACACCTGCTGCATGTGCAGAAAGCACCGGATACTCAGAGAGAAACCAGATCCAATCCCTCTTGAGGACCTCATGGTCTGTCTTTACACAAGTCTTAGAATATAGTGTGGTGACTGGAGGGCTGTAGCACAGACAGCTCTCTGACCCCAGAGCCCGGGAAGCCAGTCCTTCAAGGTGTGTGACGTTCCATTTCAGGTTCCTGTCTGGAACCAGAGATGGGGTTAGAGAATTCGGGCTGAGTTCAAACCTCAGACAAAGGACACTGGTGTTTATGTTTGATGGGATGTGGTAGCACAGCTAAAAGTGTAGGCTCTGAGATCAGAAAGCGTTACTTCTCTTTTCATGGAAAGCAAGTTACAGTCCTATTTTTCATGTGAGAAAACCGAGGCTCAGCGAGTTCCAGTCTCTGTCCAAGGCAAGTGTGTGTCGGAGCGAGACTTGCGCGCAGTCTCCTGGTGTCTGAGCTGGACCTGCTCCTGCACGGGGCTTTGGGAGGCCACCAGAACACTCCCACTGCTCCCAGCCCTGGCTGGGGCCCACTACCTGCCAGGCTGGACCAGGCCTCCCACCTGGATTTTATTCTGCAGATAGGAGCCTGATCACCTGTAAGGAGCTGTCGGCATCATGTCTCAACAACTGGAGAGAGGGAGTCTCACCGAGGGAGAGATTTGCCCCTTGGAAGGTGTGTAATGCTTGCTCTGTTAGACTCCATTGCGTGAAGCCAAGACTCTGCTCTGGCGAGTCTGTGGCATTCATCCCTCCTCTCCTTCTCTGCAGGAATTATCTCTGGAGGTTTAACCACTTCTGTAGGGCTCCTGGCTCCTCTGTATCCTGATGGCGGCAAATGGGATGGGAAAAAAAATTGCCTTTGTATCATGTAGCAAATGGAGGTATACCATATCTCAGTGGCCTCACCGAGCCTGTTAGGTTTCAGGAAAACCATCTGGCTTGTCTTAGGATGGCTTTCTAAGCAGTCACTGACCCCAATTAGGCATTGATCAATAATGATCAATAAATGATCGATCAATCGATCATCAATTAGTTTTTGTTTTTTAAAAATATTTATTTATTTATTTAATTTTGGCTGCATTGGGTCTTCATTGCTGCACGTGGGCTTTTCTCTAGTTGTGGTGCACGGGCTTCTCATCGAGGTGGCTTCTCTTGTTGCGGGTTTCAGTAGTTGTGGCTCACGGGCTCTAGAGCGCAGGCTCAGTAGTTGTGGCACACAGGCTTAGTTGCTCCGCGGCATGTGGGATCTTCCCGGACCAGGGCTCGAACACCTGTCCCCTGCACTGGCAGGCGGATTCTTAACCACTGCGCCACCTGGGAAGTCCGTCAATTAGATTTAAACTATCAGCATTCACCAAATTTATACTGTCTATCCGACCCTGTGCTTGGCCTGTGACTGGCAGAAATAAAGGGGAGCCTGGATGCCTTCCTTTAAGGGAATTCAGCTGAGAGATTAGAGGTGGAAACAGAGAAAAGAATGAGGGACTTGAAGTAAGACAGAGGTAGGTTTGAATGACAACACTTCAGCTTATTAACTGTGTGACTGTAGGCAAGTGCTCAGGGTACCTGGCTTGCTTGTTGTGAATATTAAAGGAGAGAATAGAAAACACTTTGCTCACTACTGGGTCCATGGGAAATGCTCTGTTGGTGGTTAAGTGTCAAAAGCAGGGTGAATGCACACAACTATAACTACTTAAACTGAGATAGGAATTCAGAGGAGGAAGATATTCATGTGTGAATTATCTTTTAAGGCCTAGACTTGTAGAGCAGGTAATTTGGACCCTGGCGGGTCTGGGACTGGGGCCCTGAAAGATCATACTTTTCAGAATGTGCAGTACAATGGATGGCCACAGGGGGAAGACATAGGACAAATTTTAGCATCTTCCATTTCACCGTCCCTCTGGGCAGAGAATCCAGTAGGTGACTATCCTTTCTTCACTCCCTCCACACCCATGTTATAATCAGAGCTAAACTTCCACACACAATATCTGTAGATAGATGAGGGGTTCACGGGGCTTTTCAATTGCAGTAATATGTCAAAAGTTCTCTGAGACATCGCTGGCACATAGGAGCCAGTGTGTCAGAAAAGTCTTTCAATCTTGCTCTGATTTTTTTTTTCACATTCTCTGATCAAGTCTCCCAACATATCTCTGAAATATGCAAATATCTATAGTTTTCTGTATCTCTCTGATACTTTTGGGACACCAACTATGTCACTGAAATATTCTGAAACTCCTTGAAATGCTACTTTCTATAAATCTCTAAAATTATAAATCTCTATGTGGAGGTCTTTTTCTGACCCTCTCTAACCTTTGACAGCACACATTCTCTCTGAATCTCAGAGACTCTCAGTCCATCTGTCTACAACAGCTTGTTATCATTTTTTTTTTTTTTTATTGCGGTACGCGGGCCTCTCACTGTTGTGGCCTCTCGTTGCGGAGCACAGGCTCCAGACGCGCAGGCCCAGAGGCCATGGCTCACGGGCCCAGCTGCTCCGTGGCATGTGGGATCTTCCCGGACCGGGGCACGAACCCGTGTCCCCTGCATCGGCAGGCGGACTCTCAACCACTGCGCCACGAGGGAAGCCCCAGCTTGTTATCATTTTGCAAGTGGATATTGGACAAAGACAGGTGCTATCTGTGCTAAACTCCAGGAATTTGCACCTCCTAGTTCCAGGCTGCAATTGTCTTGGTTCTGAAGAAGGTGGAGATCAGAGCCCTTCCCACAGGAAGTTTCAGCTAGAACTGGAGCCAGAGAGAGAGCCAGGTGTTTGGAGTCAGTCAAGCCTGGGTTTGATTCTCTAATCCTCATCTTACTGTGTGACCTTGGCAAATTGCTTTTCCCTCTCCAAGTCTGTCTTTTCTAATCTAGTAAAGATAATCCTGCAGCCTTCGAGACTGTTATGAGGACTAGAGGCTGTATGAGGTAGTCAAGTGTAAAATGCCTGGTGAACGCCCATGACTATCCTGACTTAAGTGAGATGTGAGTCCGGAGGATGGAGAGATTCATGTGTGTGTTTCATTAGCCCTTGACATGGAAAGGAAGTATTCAGAGTCTGCTGCATTTAAGAAGTCGCTTTGTGTAAGCCCACATTATTGCTTCCTTTACAGATTCTGTGGGGCTGTGGACTTGCAAGAATTAGTCGTACTTTCCCCCCCAACTTTATTGATGTATAATTGACAAGTAAACTTGTACTATATTTAAAGTGTACAGCACAATGATTTCATATACGTATACATTGTGAAATTAGTCCCACAATCCAGTTAATTAACACATCTATCACCTCACATAGTTACCCTTTTGTTTTGGTGAGAACACTTAATATCTACTCTCTTAGCAAACTTCAGGTATACAACACAGTATTATTAGCTATAGTCATCATACTTTATGTTAGACACTCAGAACTCATGCATCTTACAACTGAAAGTGTGTAGCCTTGACAAACCTCTCTCCATTTCCTCCATCCCCCAGTCTCTGGGAACCACCATTCTATTCTCTATTTCTATGAGTTCAACTTCTTTTTGGTTCCACATACAAGTGATAACATATGGTACTTGTCTTTCTCTGTATGGCTTATTACACTGAACATAATGCCCTTCAAGTTCATCCATGTTGTCACAAATGGTAGGAGTCCCTTCTTTCTTGAAGAACAATATTCCCGTGTGTGTGTTTCTGTGTGTGTGTGTGTATCTATATATCACATTTTCTTTACCCATTCATCAATTGATGGACACTTAGGTTGTTTCCATATCTTGGCTATTGTGAATAATGCTGCAGGGAACACGGGAGTGCAGATATCTTTTTGAGATACTGATTTTGTTTCCTTCAGATATATACCCAAAGTAGCATTGCTAGGTCACATGGGAGCTCTAATTTTAATTTTTTGAGGTACCTCAACACTGTTTTCCATAATGGTTGTACCAATTTACATTCCCACTAACGGTGTATATCCTCAACATCTTCAACAACACCATCTCATGTCTTTTTGTCAATAGACATCCCATCAGGTGTAATGTGATATCTCATTGTGGCTTTCATTTGCATTTCTCCGATCAGTGATGTTGAGTATCTTTTCATAAACCTGTTGGCCTTTGTATGTCTTTTTTGGAAAAATGTCTGTTCAGGTACTTTGCCCATTTTGGGGGGGAGGGGGGAAGGAAATGTCTATTGAGGTCTTTTCCCCTTTTTTAAATTGGGTTTTTGGGGGGTTTTTTGTTTTGTTTTTTTTTGTTTTTTGCTATTGGGTTGTAAGGTTTCCTTACGTATTTTGTATATTAACCCTTTAATGAATATAATAGTTTTGATATAATCCTGATTATTTATTTTTGCTTTCATTGCCTGTGCTTTTTTTTTTTTTTGCGGTACACAGTCCTCTCACTGTTGTGGCCTCTCCCATTGCGGAGCACAGGCTCCGGACGCGCAGGCTCAGCGGCCATGGCTCACAGGCCCAACCGCTCCGCGGCATGTGGGCTCTTCCCAGACCAGGGCACAAACCCGTGTCCCCTGCATTGGCAGGTGGACTCTCAACCACTGCGCCACCAGGGAAGACCCATTGCCTGTGCTTTGGGCAACAAGATTCAAAAATTGCCAAGACAAATGTCAAGGAGATTGTCTCTGTTTTCTTCTAGAGTTTTACAATTTTAAATCTTTCCTTTAAGGCTTTAACCAATTTTGAACTGATTTGGGAGGGGCATGATGTAAGATAAGGGTCCAATTTCACTTTTTTGCATGTGAATATCCAATTTTCCAAACACCGTCTGTTGAAGAGACTATCCTTTCCCCACTTGTGTTCTTGGTGTTTGTCAAAAATTAATTGACTGTATATGTGTGGGTTTATTTCTGGGCTCCTTCTTCTGTTCCATTGATTTGTGTGTCTGTTTTAATGTCAATACCACACTGTTTCATTACTCTAGCTTTGTAGTATGGTTTGAAATCAGGATGTGTGATACCTCCAGTTTTGTTCTTCTTGCTCAAGAACAAAACTTTAACTATTTGGGCTCTTTTGTGGTTCCATATGAATTTTAGGACTCTTAAAATTTCTGTGAAAAATACCATTAGAATTTTTATAGCAATTGCATTTAATCTAGAGACTGCTTTGGGTAGTATGGACATTTTAACAATATTAATTCTTCCAATCTATTAACATGGCATATTTTCCCATTTGTGTCTTCTACAATTTCTTCTGTCAACGTTTTATAGTTTCCAGTGTACAGATCTTTCACATCTTTGGTTAAGTTTATTCCTAAGTATTTTATTCTTTTTGATACTATTATAAATGGGATTTATTCTTAATTTATTTTTTCAGATAGTTCGTTTTTAGTGTAGAGAAATGCAATGGATTTTTGTATGTTGACTTTGTAACCTGAAACTCTACAAAATGCATCTATTATTCTAACAATTTTTTGGTGGAGTCTATAGGGTTTTCCATACATAAGATCATGTTATCTGCAAACAGAGGCATTTTACTTCTTCCTTTCTGATTTGGATGTCTTTTATTTCTTTTTCCTGTCTAGCTGCTCTGGCTAGGACTCCAGTACTATGTTGAGTAGAAGTGGTGAGAGTCGACATCCCTGTCTTGTTCCTAATCTTAGAGGAAAAGCTTTGAGCTTTTCACTGTTGAATACTTCTGTTAGCTGTGGGCTAAGTTCAAGGTCTTTATTATGTTAAGGTACAATACATTTCATCTTTACCTGATTTTTTGAGGTGCATTTCATTTATATTTAACTTGTTGAGAATTTTTATCACAAAAGGATGTTGAGGTACATTTTTATCTAGACTTGATTTGTTGAGAGGTTTTTATTTATTTCTTTATTTATTTATTTTATTTTATTTTTACGGTACGTGGGCCTCTCACTGTTGTGGCCTCTCCTGTTGTGGAGCACAGGCTCCGGACATGCAGGCTCAGCAGCCATGGCTCATGGGCCCAGCCACTCCGCAGCATGTGGGATCTTCCCAGACCGGGGCACGAACCCGTGTTCCCTGCATCAGCAGGTGGACTCTCAACCACTGTGCCACCAGGGAAGCCTGAGAGGTTTTTTTTTATTATGAAAGGGTGTTGAATTTAGTCAAATGCTTTTCCTGCACCTATTGAGATAATCATATAATTTTTATCCTTTATTTTGTTAATGTAATGGATCACTTTTATTAATTTGCATATATTGGATCATCCTTGCATCCCAGGGATAAATCCCACTTGATCATGGTGTGTGATCCTTTAAATGTGCTTTTGAATTTGGTTTGCTAGTATTTTGTTGAGAATTTTTGCATTTATGTTCATCAGGGATATCAGCCTGTAATTTTCTGTTATTGTAATGACCTCATCTGGCTCTGGTATTAGAGTAAAGCAAGCCTTGAAAAATCAGTCTGGAAGTGTCCCTTTCTCTTTGATTTTTGGGAAGAGTTTGAGAAGGATTGGTAGTAATTCTTCTTTAAATATTTGGTAGAATTCACCAGTGAAGTCATTTGATTCTGCTGCTTTCTTTGTTGGGAGATTTTTGATTATTGATTCAATCTCCTTACTCATTATTGGTCTGTTCTAATTTTTTGATTTCTTCCTTATTCAGGCTTTGTAGGTTATATGTTTCTAGGAGTTTATTCATTTCTTCTAGGTTATCCAATTTGTTAGCATATAATTGTTCATAGAAGCCTCTTATGATCTTTATATTTCTGTGGTATCTGTGGTAATGCTTCCTCTTTCACTTATGATGTTATTTATTTGAGTCTTCTCTCCCTTTTTCTTAGTTATCCTAGCTAAAGATTTGTCAATTCTGTTATCTTTTCAAAAAGCCAACTCTCAGTTTTGTTGATTTTTCTATTGCATTTCTAGTCTCTATTTCATTTATTTCTGCTCTAATCTTTGTTATTTCCTTCCTTCTAATAACTTTGGGCTTATTTTGTTCTTCTTTTTCTAGTTACTTGAGGTATAACGTTAGATTCTTTATTTGAGATCTTTTCTCTTAATGTAGGCGTTTATCACTATGAATCACTTACTTTAAATGTGCAATATCAAGAGTTGGACACAAGCTGGGGCAATAGAGCAGATTTCAGCATCTTCCACTGTAGTTTACCTTTAGTGATGAGTAGTAAAGCCTTTGGTGGCACTTCATACACTATCTTATGTGTGACCCCATCTGCCTGCAGTGTTTAGCATCGGTGGAGATTGTGTGGGCAGCTGGAAATCTGAGCTGCTGTTTGACAATATGTCTCTGTATTTAGCATTTAGACTAGTGTGTTCCAATAGAACTTTCAGCTATAATGGAAATATTCCAAATCTGTGCTGTCCAAAATGGTAGCTATTAACCACATAGGGCTATTGAACAGTTGAAATGTGACTAGTACAACTGAGGAATAAAAATTTTAACTTAAGTTAATGGTAATTAATTTGAATATAAATATTTAGCTACATATGGGTAGAGGGTTCTGGATTGGACAACACAGAATTCCAGACAACTCCAGTTTATCTAGGAATGAATGAACACTCTCCATCCCAGCCTCTTTCTGAGGCTGAGCTAAGATTCATTAGTGACGTTGTCTCCCAAGGAGCTCACAGTGGAGGAGGGGTGGGAAGTGGGCGAGGAAGCAATGATGAATTCATAAACACTATAATATAAGCCTAATTACTACAGTAAGAGATATAAATCATACTGATGGTTGCTTCCACTTCTGAGTGCCTAACCAGGGGCAAAACACTTTATAGTGTGATTTAGGTCTCAGGGCATCCCTATGAGATTTTGCAGATGAGGAAACCAAGGTGCAGAGTGACCAAATGGTTTATTTATGACAATTTAGATGCCAACCTAGATGGATGTCTTACTCTAAAATCTTTGTATAATGCTTATGAGGAACTTAAAAGAGGACTACATCACATTGAGTGAGGTACTAGTCAAGCTTTCTAAAGGAGTTTGGGTTTCAGCTAGCAGGAAGAATAAGTAGGGTTTTAGTAGAAAAGGAGAGAAGACAGAGTCCAAGCAAAAGGATAGCATTAATCAGTGAGGCAAGAAATCTTGAGGGCTTTTTCTGCTCGTTAACATTGTAATTAACCAAAATTTGGGTTTGGCCTCTCCTTTGTAACAGGTTTGGCTGAGTCCAAGAAGAGGGGATTGGTCCCTGACTAGAGGAGTCTGTGCTTATGGGGTAATTGAGAGGGTGTGGTCCATGGAACAACATCATCTAAAACCACTGGTCTGGGAGGGAGACTAGAGAGCCCCCAACAGGGCTGGAGGGATGTGGAGCCCAGGGTGAAGGGCAGCAAGGGCGGAGGAGTGGGTGTCTCCCTTCGAGGTGGGTAAATTCATGGAGTGCAAGCATACACCCTTGTACACTTAAACATCAAAGGAGACTCCCAGCTTCTTAAAGATGAACTGTGGATACTGGGAGAGAAACATGGGGAATGACGGGAACCATTAAGTTCAAGTCGTGTTAGGCTCACTTTTTTGCCTGTATTTTCAACAGACGTAAGAGAATCTATTGATGGAACAAGTTCTTTGGCATCAAATATGTGGTGGGATCAGCAGACAAAGTTTTTCATGTTGGGATTTCAAAAAGACATTTTCCATAATCTCTTGGAGACACGATGGTATGTTTGGTGGACTTGTGATAGTTGATGCTACTATGACAACCTAGAGGCAGGTCTCTAGCGACTTAACCATTCAACTCTATTCTTGGCCATGTTCCTAACAAATGTACTGCATGATCTAAATAAAGACATTGGCTAAAGGTTATCCTATTTGGTAAAGAGAACTAAATTGCTATTCAGAGAATCAAAAGCCAAGAAGTTATTGTCTTCTGTAATTGATTTGACTCTATCAAGACTGTATTTAATTATGAGAGCCATAAAGTGTAGCATTTAGCCTCAGGAAAACCAAGTGGAAAAGGAAAGGAATGTTTGATTTGGTAATGTCAGTCTCAGTCAAACTTTTTTAGTGCTTGCTGTAGGGATTTTATAGTGAATAAACCACTGCTCTCTATGGTCATACATTCCCCACATCAGAGCCGATAGAATCACTTTTACACTTGCTACTTAAATGGGGACTACAAAATCTATAGTGACTTATGGTGTGAAGTGGAGTCCTGGCTGTGAATAAACCCAGTGGTAGCCTGGCTTTTCTGCTGGAAATATAGAATGTTTCTTTAAAAACTGGTTTAGGATTTTTAAGTTAAAAAAATAAAATGTGGACTTCCCTGGTGGCACAGTGGTTGAGAGTCCGCCTGCTGATGCAGGGGACACGGGTTCGTGCCCCGGTCCGGGAAGATCCCACATGCCGCGGAGCGGCTGGGCCCATGAGCCATGGCTGCCGAGCCTGCGCGTCTGGAGCCTGTGCTCCGCGACGGGAGAGGCCACAACAGTGAGAGGCCCGCATACCGCAAAAAAAAAAATAAATAAATAAATAAATAAATAAATAAATAAATAAATAAATAAATAAAAATGTGATGGGGGCGTGTTGGTGGGAGGTGATTGTCCTGTACTATTTTCTCCCTAAAGGCAGATCGCTGCTTAGAGAAATGAACAGACGATTATGAAAGCCAGGGTTTATATATCAGGCTCAGTCCCAAGGGTTGTCTCCCCAAAGCAGCAGCAGATGGGCCAAAGACACACGTGGACAGAGGGAAAGACCTAGAGCTGTTTGAGTGTGAGGTCAAGTCCTCACCTCAGCTATGTCCTGCCGAAGGGTGTGTCCTGGCGCAGGCCAGAGGGAGTGTTTTTAAGTGACTTAAGTGCTTGCAGTTCCACTGACCTGGCCTTTCCTCCCTCCTCCAATCCGTTCTCCACACTAAAGCCAGAAGGACCTTTTCAAATGTAACTCTGAGCAGGTCATGCAACCCACTCTCTGCTTAGAACCTACCAGTGTTTTTCCAGGAATGTCAGCACAGTTCACTGGTGCCTACGTGGTTTACCCTGCAGCTTCATTTGCCCCAAATCTCCCTCCTTTTCGCGCTCCACTCACTGTAGTCTTTTCTTTCCTGGCAGCATGCTATGGCCTTCCACTGCGGGGCTTTTGCACATGCTGCTGCTTTTGTCCAGTGAACTTTCCTGTCCACACCCCTTGCTTTGTGTTCTCACAGATTCATATTCTTCCCATAAACTACACAAAGGAGGGATTGGCCTGATTCTGCTCATCATATTACCCTAGCATAATGCCAGACACACAGTCAATAACTAATTATTGAAAGAACGACTGAACTTTCTTTCTAGAGTGAAAGACTTTCATGCTGTCTATCAGATCTCGCTTCTAGGAAAGTATGTCATATTGATCTTCCATTCCCTTTTAATTTCTCAGGGTGGGGTGGGAGGGAAACCTTAAATCATGGCTGGGAAGGCTTAGGCATTGGCAAAGGGCCAAGGAGTAGGTGGGGGAGGTGGGAAGGCTTTTGGAGTGTCATGCAAAGGGGGAGGGAGGACTTTTTCCAGGCTGTCCTAAGGAGCCATCTACTTTGCCAATGACTATGTTCTCCCTTGCCAGGCTACCCTGGGTCCCAGGAATTTAATCTTAATGAGTAGATGATAAGTGGTTAAACACATAGAGCCCTAAAGGATCTGGGACTCTTCACCAGCAAGATTCTTATATAACCTATGCCTCTTATACCTCACGTGACTTCAAGCCATGATGTAATCTCTGTAAATTTCTTTTCAACCCAATTGTGATCCAAAGCATGATGAGTGGAGTCAGCGGAAACTAAATTTGAGCGTCCACTCAGCTACTTACCAGCTGTGTGATTTCAAACAATCCTGTTTGAAAACCTGTTTTTGCCACTGTAAAGTGGTATTAATAATAGTTTCCATTTCACTGGGCAGCTGTGAGTATACATCAAAATAATGTTTCTAAATCACTGAACACCACTCTCATCTCACTGGTTTGACACACAGAGGTTTATTTCTTGCTTACACTGCAGTACTGTGCCATGAGTAGTGGTGGCAGAAGTGTAAATCTCTGCATCCTTTCTGGAAGACAACTGGACAATATGTATGAAAAGCCTTAAATTACTACCCAGTAATTTCACACTTCTAGGAATTATTCCTAGCCAAATAACCAGAGACGCAGATATACCAGTTGATGTACGCGGATATCCTTATAACCTATTGACAACAATGGGCCACTGGAAAGACTTAAGTGTTTAACAGTATTGGGGGAGGGCAGGAGGGATGGCAGTGGTGGTTGTAAGGGCTGTAATTCTCCCAACAGCTGAGGTTTACTTCCTTGTGAAAGCAGCTTTTTCTGTTACTAGAGTAATACCCGTGGCCTCTCTCTACCTCCTCACTTACTACTCACCATGCTTCCGTGATGGGATCAGGAACTGAGATGTGTCTTCCTGAAACTTCTTCCCATCTATCTAAGGAATAGGCAAACCCCAGGAAACAAGTGTTCTCAATTGCTTTCAGCCATGAAGCAAGTTTAGCACTTAAGTCTCTGTCTCAATGGAAGCAGGCTATCACTGCCTGTAATTGGGCAGATAAATCAGCCCAATACCGGAATTCATCATTAGATTGTCCACCCACCCATTCACACATGCTAACTTTATTTTATACCAATGATTTATAAAGTTGACATTTTAATGCACAATCTGCCTTAATCTTTTATTTCTCACTTAGTTTAGTTTTATTTAGGAGAATATAATTATGGTGTTTATCACTTATACTAAACGTATAGTCTCTATAATCAATAGTATCAACGTTACCTGGGAACTTCTCGGAAATGCAGATTCTTGGACTCTACCTAGATCTACTGAATCAGAAACTCTGTGTGTGGAGCCCAGTGGTTTGTGTTTTAACAAATTCTCTAGGTGATTCTCATGCATGCTAAAGTTTGTAAGCACTCATTTTTTAGCACACACGCAATACTGGATGAAAATATACCAAAACGTTACAGATACCGAATCAGGACTGGCTTCTTGCTGCTGGTACATCAATACCCGAGAAGTAGTTGTTGGTAGAAAGGAAAGTTGCTTTTAATCAGAATGCCACCAATCTGAGGAGATGGTGGACTCAGTGTCCCCCCAAAACCACCCCCGAAGATCCTGCTCACCCATGAAAGTTTTTAAAGGGAAAAAGGGAAGTAATCTCAGTTCATCATTGAGATAGGGGGTCAGTGTAGTCTCCATCCCCCACTGTGTGCAGGCTTGTTGATATCTTGCACTTTTTCTTTAGATGCTGTCTTGTTCATACAGTTTGTTCACCAGGTTACTGAATGGGAAGCTAGGGAAGAGATCTGGTCATCTGTTGATTATTTATTCTTCATTTCTACTTCTTTGAGCTACAGAAAGAACCAACAGATTAGACAAGATATTGTGTAATCAAAAGATGTGAAACGTGTGCTAGAGCTGGAGATGGGGGTGCCTGGTTTAAGGTTAGTGACAAGACAAAGAGGCCTCCCGTAGAGAGCTCTTTCCTGCAAAAAGTTCTTTCCTGCCAAAAGCTACTTACATTATTAGTAATTTTCTTTGAGAGGTGGGGCTGCAGATGTGTGCGTTTTGGTATAAATTAATTTTAAATTAAATTATCTTATTTTTCAGATATCTTTGTGTATTTCTTGGCTTACGTCCCATCAATAAATCTCATAGGGTGGAGCAGCAATTCTTGATGTCATTCAATGAAGTATCAGCTTTTAATTTATAAAAAGTAGGCAAGGTTACAGATATTTGTAGTTTATGAGAGTAGATACATTTTTCCACTTAAGAATTTTTAAATAATTACATATTCACAGGAAATTGCAAAGATAGAATCAAAAGCAATTGACTTCTGTATATTAACCATGTATCCTACAACCTTGCTATAGCTGCTTATCAGTTCCAGGAGTTTTTTGTTCTGTTTTATTTTTGCAATTCCTTGGGATTTTCTTTATTGAGAATCTTTTCATACGTGAACAACCTATCATGTTTTACTATTGCTTCTGGCCAATGTTCAAAAACAAAATTCTCTAAGCTTTCCCCTAGTCAATATTTTCACCTTTATCCTTTGTATCTTTCCCACTCATACCTCAGGAATGGGCTCTGGTAATTGTCAAGGAAATTCTAATGTAACATAGAGACAGGTAAATATCCCCAAGGGAAAGAAAAAATTAGTGAGAAGTGGAAAAATTCCTATTCTGAGCCAACTGATTATCAACTAATTTATCTTTCCCCACCTCTGAAAAATGGGGGTAATCAGTAGAATCATTCCTGTGTTTATAATCAAGGTATAATTTCATACTACAGTGAAACAAGTAGACAAAAAAAATGTGCAGTTCAGTGAATTTTGAAAAATGCATATGTCTGTTAATTGTGTCCTATAGCACATTTCCATTATCCTAGAGAGTTCTCTTACCCTTTCTAATCAACCCCTCACTCCTCCAGTGACTACCACTCTACCATTTTACAACGTAGATCAGCTTTGCCTGTTCTAGAAGTTCATACACATGGACTCATACTGTACATATTTTCTGGTGTCTTGCCTCTTTTATTTAGCATAATGTTTTTTGTTGTTTTTTTTTCCAGTACGCAGGCCGCTCACTGCTGTGGCCTCTTCCCGTTGCGGAGCACAGGCTCCGGACGCGCAGGCTCAGCAACCATGGCTCACGGGCCCAGCCGCTCCGCGGCACGCGGGATCCTCCCGGACCGGGGCACGAACCCGCGTCCCCTGCATCGACAGGAGGACTCTCAACCACTGCGCCACTGGGGAAGCCCTAGCATAATGTTTTGACATTCACCCACATTGCTGCAAGTATCATTAGTTTTTCTTTGTTGCTGCTGAGTAGTATTCCATTGTCAGAATACACCACATTTGCTTGTTGATGGGCACCTGGAATATTCCTAGTTTTTGTCTATTACGAATAAGATTACTGTTGGTTTGCGTTCTGCAGGCCTGCAAGGTCTGTACTTGCCCAGCTTCAAGACTGAAGAAAGAGCCTGGAGTCAGCAACAGACACATCAGTGGTTTAATAGATGGGGGAGCTTACACGTCTGAAGCAAGGTCCTGGAGCCACACCCCACCATGTGCTGTGGACGGCAGGGCAGTCTTCGCTCCCGGGGGGCAGGGGGAGATTACCAGTTATAGGGGGAATTGATAGCAGGTGGGCTCATTGGTTACCAGGGAAACCAGCAGAGGGGCATGCCCCTAACCACTCCTTTGATAAGCATAGTGGAGAGTTCTGATCTAAAGCTAGAACAATCATTAGCTGGGGCGTGGGAAAGTATGTAAGAAAGTCAGTCATGTGAGTAGTGTGTAGGTGAAGCAGGACCTGATGGAGCAGCGGATGTACAGAGAGCAAGAGCACAGCCATCGAGTGGCCTGACCATATACCTACTATGAACATTCTTATACAAAGAGATTTGTGGATATGTTTTCATTTCTCTTGGATTAATGCCTGAGAGTAGAATTTTGGGGTCATTGGGGAGATGTATACTTTATAAGAAACTTCAAATCTTAGACACAACAGCAGTGTATGGGAGTTCCAGTTCTCACATCCTCGGCTACGTATCGTGTTGTCAGTGTTTTCATTTTAGCTATTTCAGTGACTCTGAGGTGAAATCTTGGTATAGTTTTACTTTGCAATTCCCTAATACCTAGTAACGTTGCTCACATTTTAGAGTACTTATTGGCCATTCATACATCTTCTTTTTTGAAGTACTTGTTTATATCTTTCTAAATTGGGTTGTCTTAAAAATTATTATTGAGTTGTAAAAGTTATTTATATATTCTGAATATAAACCCTTTGCCAGATGTGTGTGTTGCACATATTTTCTTCTGGTTGAAGTCTTTTCCATGAAGTCTTTTCTTAATGGTGTTGTTGATAAGAAGTTTTAAATTCTGATGAAATCCAATTCATCAATTTTGGGTTTTTCTAGGATTGGGTCAGACACAGAAGACAGCAAACTCTAAGTAATCATGGCTTAGACAAGACGGCAATTTCTTTATTTTCTCTCACTAATGCAGGAAGTCCATTCCACAATCACCAGGAATGTCTTCAGTTTTGTTTTTTCCATTCTCAATATATGGGTTCCAACTTGTGGTTCATGAAAGTACCCAAACCAAAGTAGAGTGAACACATCCTCTCTCTGTAGATACTTCCTTGGAGCAGGACCATCATTAACGCTTATGTTTAATTGGCCGGGACTTAGTCTCCTCAGTCTGCAGGGCTACAAGGGATGCTGAACAATGTAGTTTATATTCCATTTGGCTATATATTCACCTAAAAATTCACCTAAAAAATCAAAGGTTTTAATAAGATAGAAGAAAAGGATAACAAATATTCTTGAAAAATGTGTGGTCTCTGCCATAATGTGCTGATTCTTGCTTATGAATTTTCTCATTTTATCTATTTTAAAATATATTGGTATGTAATCATTGTTTCAATCTTATTATCTTTATTTTTTTTCTCTGATTTTGCAATTAAATTGTGATTTTCATTCTTAGTATTGTGGATTCGTACTTACTTTTTTTTCCTGATCAGTATTGTCTAAGGTTTGTCAATTGTATCTTTTTGAAGAAATAACTTCTGGCTTAGTTTATCTCCTCCAGCAGAGTTTTAGAAACTGAGAGATATTGCTCATTTCTCAGAAACTTTTATCAGCATTTATATCTGTAAATATACAGTAAGAGATGTCATTGTCAGGTTCCCAAATGACCAACAGAGAGAGAAACTGCTAACCCAGCAAATGAAGCAAGGTTATTTCTAGGGTTTTAGCTTTTGGGTTCAGTGATTTTAAGGTGGGTCTTTCCTGGTGATAAACGGTGAGGTTTGAGAAGAACTCTGGAGTGATGGGAACAGTGAGGTAAGAGTCTTGAAGTCTTGATGAAAAAGTTGTTAGTCTTGATAAGTAAACTATCTTTGTGGGTTCATTGTCTTAATTTTAGGAGCAAAGATTTCCTTGAGCACATAGCTATTTTTATGTGATCTCAGTATTACTTAATACAGGGACAGAAAGGTGTTCCCAATCCCTCTATTATTTGGGTCAAGGAGAGGTAATTATATTAATTTCCATTTTTGATATGTATTGGTCAGTCTATCTATCTGTCATCTATTCAAATATATATATGAATATATGTATATAAATATATATATTAGAGGAATTGAGTCATGAGATTTCCATGAGTCATGGGACTGGCAAGTTCAAAATCTGTGAGGCAGGCCAGCAGGCTGCAGGTCCAGGGGAGAGTTGATACTGCCGTCTTGAATCCAAAATCTGCAGGACAGGTCAGCAAACTGGAAAGAGAAGCAGGGTTTCTACGTTACAGCCATGAGCCAGAATTGCTTCTTCTTTGCGAAACCTTAGTTTTTGTTCTTAAGCTCTTCAACGATTGGATAAGGTCCACCTACAATGTAGAGGGTATTCTACTTTTCTTAAAGTCTACTGATTTAAATATTAATCACATCTAAAAAATACCTTCACGTCAACATCTAAACTGGTGTTTCACCAAATAACTTGGTCTAGCTAAGCTTACACAGATACATACAGAATTGTTGCCAAACCCTGTTTCATTCTAGCCATAAATAATATTAATCCAAGGATAAATTTATTTTTAAAAACAGTCTAGTCATCTTATTGAAAGGTATGTTTCTAATAAATTTTACTTTCTATGTTTGATATTATCAATATTTATCAAAATTGATAATATATTTGCAATGTTTTATCAACTGTGTTCTGATAAAAATTATAATAAATTAATACAGGAGAATTTTTAATCTTATGGTCATAAGTATAAAACTAATTTATAATTTTGTTGCAGAAAGTTATAATAGGGTTATAAATAAAAAATTTTCAAAACTAACATATTCATATTGATATAAAATCTTCTGGGGAAGCCTTATTTTAAAATATCAATACTTATAAAAGTCTAAAAATTATACCTCTTGCAAGTATTTTAACTTGTATAAAATTTTAGATATTAATATAGATGATTAAGGGATCATAGAGTTACTCAAATCCTTTTAGAGGATATGTAAGCAAAATATTGAAGACTGCTGGGATTAAGTTCCAAACTCTCTCTCCAAGGAAACCACCATGGTACTGTTAGAGAAAAAATATTCAGTGACAATTCTTAAGGATGGTGAGACAGAGTTTATTCAGGGCCATCCAGTAGGATGGAATGGAATTTTAAAGGGAAGGAGAAAGACTGGGCTCAACTCCAAATATAACAAGGGCAAGTGAGAATTTATAACCAAGGAGCAGGATGGAAGTCAGTGAATAGAAAATCTCTAAGAGGAAACATCAGGAGTAAGGGGGATTCTGGCTGAACCAACTAACAGGATTTTTGCTGAATGAAGACAGGTCAGGGTGATCAGACATCATATTGGGGATGGTGGAGAATGAGAAACCTCATCAGATATTGAGGATATCACATATCAAGGATGAGGGTTTCTGGTTAACTGATTTAGCAGGGTTCTTGCTAAAACTGGATTTTACAAGGATGTGCACAAATGGGCCTAGAAAAGGCTCAAGATCCTGACTAAAGTTTGATCAAGCAAAGAATCTTTGTCAGTACCAAGAGGCAACATTTCTGTCAAAAGCTTAGGAGAAAGAGCACTTGTACTTAACTATTAACTCTTTTTTTATTATTTTTTTAACATCTTTATTGGAGTATAATTGCTTTACAATGGTGTGTTAGTTTCTGCTTTATAACAAAGTGAATCAGTTATACATATACATATGTTCCCATATCTCTCCCCTCTTGCATCTCCCTCCCTCCCACCCTCCCTATCCCGCCCCTCTAGGTGGTCACAAACACCGAGTTGATCTCCCTGTGCGAGGCGGCTGTTTCCCACTAGCTATCTATTTTACATTTGGTAGTGTATATATGTCCATGCCACTATCTCACTTCATCCCAGCTTACCCTTCCCCCTCCCTGTGTCCTCAAGTCCATTCTCTACATCTGCATCTTTATTCCTGTGCTGCCCCTAGGTCTTCAGAACCAATTATTTTTTAAGGTTCCATATATATGTGTTAGCATACAGTATTTGTCTTTCTCTGACTTACTTCACTCTATATGACAGCCTATAGGTGCAGCCACCTCACTATAAGTAACTCAATTTCATTTCTTTTTTTTTAACCTCTTTATTGGAGTAAAATTGCTTTATAATTTGTGTTAGTTTCTGCTGTATAACAAAGTGAATCAGCTATACGTACACATGTATGCCCATATACCCTCCCTCTTGCATCTGCCTCCCACCCTCGCTATCCCATCCCTCTAGGTGGTCAAAAAGCACTGAGAGGATTTTCCTGTGCTATGCGGCTGTTTCCCACTAGCTAGCTATTTTACATTTGGTAGTATATATATATATATATATATATATATATATATATATATATATATATATACACACTATATATATATGTATAGTATATAGTATATATATATACATATATACATATATATATGTATAGTATATAGTATATATATATATAGTATAGTATATAGTATATATATATATATATAGTATAGTATATAGTATATATATATATAGTATATATATATATATATATAGTATATATATATATATCAATGTCACTCTCTCACTTTGTCCCAGCTTACCTTCCCCCTCCCTGTGTCTTCAAGTTGATTCTCTATGTCTGCATCTTTATTTCTCTCTGCCCCTAGGTCCTTCAGAACCTTTATATATATATATATATATATATATATATATATATATATATATATATATTCCATATATATGTGTTAGCAGACAGTATTTGTTTTTCTCTTTCTGACTTACTTCACTCTGCATGACAGATTCGAGGTCCATCCGCCTCACTACAAATAATTCAATTTCGTTTCTTATTATGGCTAATATTCCATTGTATATATGTGCTACATCTTCTATATCCATTCGTCTGTCAATGGACACTTAGGTTGCTTCCATGTCCTGGCTATTGTAAATAGTGCTGCAATGAACATTGTGGTACATGACTCTTCTTGAATTATGGTTTTCTTAGGGTATATGCCCAGTAGTGGGATTGCTGGGTCATATGGTAGTTCATTTTTTAAGGAACCTCCATACTGTTCTTTATAGTGGCTGTATCAATTTATATTCCTACCAACAGTGCAAGAGGGTTCTGTTTTCTCCACACCCTCTCCAGCATTTATTGTTTGTAGAACTTTTGATGATGGCCATTCTGACAAGTGTGAGGAGATACCTCATTGTAGTTTTGATTTGCATTTCTCTAATGATTACTGATGTTGAGCATCCTTTCATGCGTTTGTTGGCAATCTGTATATCTTCTTTGGAGAAATGTCTATTTAGGTCTTCAGCCCATTTTTTGATTGGGTTTTTTGTCTTTTTGATATTGAGCTGCATGAGCTGTTTGTATATTCTGGAGATTAATCCATTGTCAGTTGCTTCATTTGCAAATATTTTCTCCCATTCTGAGGTTGTCTTTTCATCTTATTTATGGTTTTCTTTGCTGTGCAAAAGCTTTTAAGTTTCATTAGGTACCATTCGTTTATTTTTATTTCTCTTTCTCTAGGAGGTGGGTCAAAAAGGATCTTTCTGTGATCTATGTCACAGAGTGTTCTGCCTATGTTTTCCTCTAAGAGATTTACAGTGTCTGGTCTTAAATTTAGGGCTTTAACCATTTTGAGTTTATTTTTGTGCATGGTGTTAGGTGTTCTAATCACATTCTTGTATATGTAGCTGTCCAGTTTTCCTAGCACCACTTATTGAAGAGGCTGTCTTTTCTCCATTGTATATTCTTGCCTCCTTTATCAAAGATAAGGTGACCATATGTGCATGGATTTTTCTCTGGGCTTTCTATCCTGTTCCATTGATCTATATTTCTGTTTTTGTGCCAGTAAAATACTCTCTTTGTTATTGTAGCTTTGTAGTATAATCTAAAGTTAGGGACCCCCATTGCTCCAACTCTGTTTTTCTTTCTCAAGATTGCTTTGGCTATTCGGGGTCTTTTGTGTTTCTGTACAAACCGTACAATTTTTTGTCCTAGTTCTGTGAAAACTGCCATTGGTGCTTTGATAGGGATTGCATTGAATCTGTAGGTTGCTTTGGGTAGTATAGTCATTTTCACAATGTTGATTCTCCAATCCCAGAACATGGTATATCTCTCCATCTCTTTGTAGCATCTTTAATTTCTTTCATCAGTTTCTTACAGTTTTCTGCATACATGTCGTTTGTTTCCTTAGGCAGGTTTATTCCTAGGTATTCTATTCTTTTTGTTGCAATGGTAAATGGAAGTGTTTCCTTAATTTCACTTTCAGATTTTTCATCATTAGTGTATAGGAATGCAAGAGATTTCTGTGCATTAATTTTGTATCCTGCTACTTTATCAAATTCACTGATTAGCTCTAGTAGTTTTCTGGTAGAGTCTTTAGGATTCTCTATGTATAGTATCATGTCATCTGCAAACAGTGACAGTTTTACTTCTTTTCTGATTTAGATTCCTTTTATTTCTTTTTCTTTTCTGATTGCTGTGGCTAAAACTTCCAAAATTATATTGAATAATAGTGGTGAGAGTGGGCAATCTTTTCTTATTCCTGAGTGGGAAATCTTGTCTTGCTCCTGATCTTAGTGGAAAGGTTTTCACTTTTTCACCATTGAGAACCATGTTTGCCATATGTCACCTTTATTATGTTGAGGTAAGTTCCCTCTATTCCTACTTTCTGGGGGGTTTTATCATAAATGTATGTTGAATTTTGTCAAAAGCTTTTTCTGCCTCTATTGAGATTATCATATGTTTTTTTCTCCTTCAATTTGTTAACATAGTGTATCACATTGACTGATTTGTGTATATTGAAGAGTCCCTGCATTCCTGGGATAAACCCCACTTGATCATGGTGTATGATACTTTTAATGTGCTATTGGATTCTGTTTGCTAGTGTTTGGTTGAGGATGTTTGCATCTATGTTCATCAGTGATATTGGCCTATAGTTTTCTCTTTTTGAGACATATTTGTCTGGTTTTGGTGTCAGGTTGATGGTGACCTCATAGAATGAGTTTTGGAGTGTTTCTCCCTCTGCTATATTTTGGAAGAGTTTGAGAATGATAGGTGTTTGCTTTTCTCTAAATGTTTGATTGAATTTGCCTGTAAAGCCATCTGCTCTGGGCTTTTGTTTGTTGGAAGATTTTTAATCACAGTTTCAATTTCAGTGTTTGTGATTGGTCTGGTTATTTTTTTATTTCTTCCTTTTTCAGTCTCATAAGGGTGTGCTTTTCTAAGAATTTGTCCATTTCTTCCAGGTTATCAATTTTATTGGTACATAATGCTTGTAGTAATCTCTCATGATCCTCTGTATTTCTGCAGTGTCAGTTGTTACTTCTCATTTTTCATTTCTAATTCTGTTGATTTGAGTCTTATCCCTTTTTTTCTTGATGAGTCTGGCTAATGGTTTATCAATTTTGTTTATCTTCTCAAAGAATCAGTTTTTAGTTTTATTGAACTTTGCTATTGTTTCCTTCATTTCCTTTTCATTTATTTCTGATCCGATCTTTATGATTTCTTTCCTTCTGCTATCTTTGGTGGGCTTTTTTTTTCTTCTTTCTCTAATTGGTTTAGGTGTAAGGTTAGGTTGTTTATTTGAGATGTTTCTTGTTTCTTGTGTTACGATTGTATTGCTATAAACTTCCCTCTTAGAACTGCTTTTGCTGCATCCCATAGGTTTTGGGTCTTCGTATTTTCATTGTCATTTGTTTCTAGGTATTTTTTGATTTCCTCTTTGGTTTCTTCAGTGATCTCTGTTTATTTAGTAGTGTATTGTTTAGTCTCTATGTGTTTGTATTTTTTACAGATTTTTTCCTGTATTTGATATCTTGTCTCATAGTGTGGTGGTTGGAAAAGATACTTGATATGATTTCAATTTTCTTAAATTTAGTAATGCTTGATATGTGTCCCAAGATATGAGGTATTCTGGAGAATGTTCCATGAGCACTTGAGAAGAAAGTGTATTCTGTTGTTTTTGGTTGGTATGTCCTATAATTATCATTTAAGTCCATCTTGTTTATTGTGTCATTTAAACTTGTGTTTCCTTAATTTTCATTTTGGATGATCTGTCCATTGATGAAAGTGGGGTGTTAACGTCCCCTACTATGATTGTGTTACTCTCAATTTCCCCTTTAATGGCTGTTAGCATATGCCTTATGTACTGAGGTACTCCTATGTTGGGTGCATAAATACTTACAATTGTTATATCTTCTTCTTGGATTGATCCCTTGATCATTATGTAGTGTCCTTCTTTGTCTCCTGTAATAGGCTTTATTTTAAAGTGATTTTGTCTGATATGAGAATTGCTACTCCAGCTTTCTTTTGATTTCCATTTGCATGGAATATCTTTTTCTGTCCCATCATTTTCAGTCTGTATGTGTCCCTAGGTCTGAAGTCGGTCCCTTGTAGACAGCATATATATGGATCTTGTTTTTGTATCCATTCAGGCAGTCTATGTCTTTTGGTTGGAGCATTTAATCCATTTATATTTAAGGTAATTATCGATTTGTATGTTTCTATTACCATTTTCTTAATTGTTTTGTGTTTGTTATTGTAGGTATTTTCCTTCTCTTGTGATTCCTCTTAGAGAAGTTCCTTTAACGGTTGTTGTAAAGCTGGTTTCATGGTGTTGAATTCTCTTAGCTTTTGCTTTTCTGTAAAGGTTTTAATGTCTCCATCAAACCTGAATGAGATTCTTGCTGCATAGAGTAATCATGATTGTAGGTTTTTCCCTTTCATAACTTTAAATGTGTCCTGCCACATCCTCTGGCTTGCAGAGTTTCTTCTGAAAGATCAGCTTTTAACCTTATGGTGTTTCCCTTGTATGTTATTTGTTGCTTTTCCCTTGCTGCTTTTAATATATTTTCCTTGTATTTATTTTTTGATAGTTTGATTAATTTGTGTCTTGGCGTGTTTGTCCTTGGATTTATCCCGTATGGGACTCTCTGTGCTTCCTGGACTTGATTAACTATTTCCTTTCCCATACTATGGAAGTTTTCAACTATTATCTCTTCAAATATTTTCAATGTCCCTCTCTTTTACTCTTCTTTTTCTGTGACCCCTATAATTCGAATGTTGGTGCATTTAATGTTGTCCCAGAGGTCTCTGAGGCTGTCCTGAATTCTTTTCATTCTTTTTTCTTTATTCTGCTCTGCAGTAGTTTTTTCCACTATTTTATCTTCCAGGTCACTTATCCGTTCTTCTGCCTCAGTTATTCTGCTATTTTTTCCTTCAAGAACATTTTAAATTTCATTTATTGTGTTGTTCTTCATTGTTTGTTTGCTCTTTAGTTCTTCTAGGTCCTTTTAAAATGTTTCTTGTATTTTCTCCATTCTGTTTCCAACATTTTGCATCATCTTTACTATCATTATTCTGAATTCTTTTTCAGGTAGACTGCCTATTTCCTCTTAATTGTTTGGTCTGGTGGTCTTTTCCTTACTCCTTCATCTGCTGTGTATTTCTCTGTCTTCTCATTTTGCTTAACTTACTGTGTTTGGGGTTTTCTTTTCACAGGCTGCATGTTCGTAGTTCCTGTTGCTTTTGGTGTCTGCTCCCAGTGGGTAAAGTTGATTGTGTAGGCTTCCTGGTGGAGGGGACTTGTGCCTCTGATGCTGGATCTTGTCTTTCTGGTAGGCAGGACCGTGTCCAGTGGTGTGTTTTTGAGTGTCTGTGACCTTATTATGATTTTAGGCAGCCTCTCTGCTAATGTGTGGGGTTGTGTTCCTGTCTTGCTAGTTGTTTGGCTTGGGTTGTACAGCCCTGTAACTTGCTGGTCGTTTAGTAGAGTTGGGTCTTAGCATTGAGATGGAGATCTCTGGGAGAGCTCTTGCTGATTGATTTTACATGGGGCTAGGAGGTCCATGATGGGTCAGTCCTGAACTCGGCTCTCCCACCTCAGAGGCACTGGCCTGACACCCGGCTGGAGCACCAAGTCCCTGTCAGCCACACAGCTCAGAACAGGAGGGAGAAAAAATAGAAAGAGAGCAAAAAATAATACAATAAAATAAACTTATTAAAATAAAAATATATATTATTAAAGTAAAAAAATAAAACAGTAATTTTAAAAAAAAGACAACAACCAAACAAATAAACAAATCCACCAATGATAACAAGTGCTAAAAATTATACTAAAAAAACCCCGAACAGACAGAACACTAGGACAAATGGTAAAAGTAAACATATACAGACAAAATCACACAAAGAAGCGTACACCTACACACTCACAAAAAGAGAAAAAGAAAAAAAAAATGTATATTAAAAAAAAGGAAGAGAGCAACCAAATCAATAAACAAATCTACCATGGTTAATAACTCTAAATACTAAATTAAGATAAACGTAAAACCAGAAACAAATAAGACACAGAAAGCAAACCCCAAGTCTAGTTGCTCCCGATGTCCACCATCTCTATTTTGGGATGATTCATTGTCTATTCAAGTATTCCACAAATGCAGGGTACATCAAGTTTTTTGTGGAGATTTAATCCAGTGCTTCTGAGTCTGCACAAAGAACTTTCCCTTTCTCTTCTTTGTTCACACGGCTCCTGGGGTCCAGCTTTGGATTTGGCCCTGCCTGGGCATGTAGGTCACCCTCTGGCGTCTGTTCTTCACCCAGACAGGAGGGGGTTAAAGGAGCAGCTGATTATGGGGCTCTGGCTCACTCAGGCCTGTGCGGAGGGAGGGGTATGGAATGCGGGGCGCGCCTGCAGCAGCAGAGGCCAGTGTGAGGTTGCAACAACCTGAGGTGCGCCGTGTGTTCCCCCCGGGGAAGTTGTCCCTGGATCATGGTACCTTCTCAGTGTTGGGCTGCACAGGCTCCCCGGAGGGGAGGTGTGGATAATGACCTGTGCTTGCACACAAGATTTGTGGTGGCTGCAGCAGCAGCCTTAGCGTTTCATGCCCGTCTCTGGTGTCCACACTGATAGCTGCGGCTCACGCCCTTTTCTGGAGCTCATTTAGGCAGTGCTCTGAATCTCTTCTCCTCCCGCACCCCTAAGCAATGGTCTCTTGACTCTTAGGCAGTTTCCAGACTTTTTCCCAGACTCCCTCCCAGCTAGCTGTGGCGCACTAGCCCTCTTCAGGCTGTGTTCATGCAGCCAACCCCAGTCCTCTCCCTGGGGTCTGACCTCTGAAGCCCGAGCCTCAGCTCTCAGCCCCCATCCATCCCGGTGGGTGAGCAGACAAGCCTCTCTGGTGAATGCTGGTCTGCACCTATCCTCTGTGCAGGAATCTCTCTACTTTGCCCTCTGCACCTCTGTTGCTGCCCTCTCCTCCATGGCTCGAAGATATCCCCCTGCCCACCCCTCTCTCCACCAGTGAAAGGGCTTCCTAGTGTGTGGAAATTTTCCTCCCTCACAGCTCCCTCCCAGAGGTGCAAGTCCCGTCCCTATTCTTTTGTCTCTGTTTTTCCTTTTTTTCTTTTGCCCTACCCAGGTATGTTGGGAGTTTCTTGCCTTTTGGGAAGTCTGATGTCTTCTGCCAGTGTTCAGTAAGTGTTCTGTAGGAGTAGTTCCACATGTAGATGTATTTCTGATGTACTTGTGGGGAGGAAGGTGATCTCCACGTCTTACTCCTCCACCATCTCCATGTCTTACTCCTCCATGTCTTACTCCTCCATTCCTCTTGCCATGTTTTTATATTACCAGGGATTGTTGTATCTTTATCCATTGTCCTAAGGAATCTAGTTTCCTAAGAAAATATTTGACTTTCCTTCATCTCCATTTCAGGAGGTCCAGTTCAGTAAGTCTGGAAAAGGACCTGAGGATCTGTACTTTCATGCACACAGAGACTTGGCTGTAAGGTAGATATCTATATCCCTACTACAAAAATAAGGAAACAGACTCAAAGATAGAATATGTTATCCCTGATCACATGATGGGATTCCAAAAACAGATTCTCAGACTCTAAGCTCTGTACTGTCTCTTATTCTCTTATAGACCTTGGATTTACCCTAACATCTGTTTGTTAATGCTTTCATTGTGAATGACAATTTCTATAGTTTTGTGCAAGTGTGGTTTTATAGCCTGTTTAGTAGGATACAGTTTTTCAGTTCTGGGTAAATTCCCCTTCTCCTTAGTAAATAAATTGTCTGAGGTCTTGATTTCAAAGAAAACTTCTACACAGAAGTTGTACATATTGTGGGAAAATGTGTGTTGAATGGTATGTGTGCATGCATGTGTGTGTGTGTGTGTGTTATCCATGGTTACTTACTAATTGTTGGTGGACAGAAGATAAAAAGGTATGTATACCTTGTGGAAAAATTTATGGGGAAATGGGGGAGAGATTTTTTTAAGTATGATTTTTTAAAAAGAGGGAGCCAGGTACTATGGAAAGAGCACAGAACTGAGGCATACATATCTTGAATTTTAATCCTAGTTCTACTGTGTCCTGGCTGTTTGACCTTGGACACAATATCTGGCAAACAGGAGGCACTGAGTATTTTTGGATGTTTTTATTTTTATTCTTTTAAAGACCTTGTGGAATACTTACGAAATGAGTATACCATGGAGTCATGTATGCATTTGAGTGTACCACAACTTCTCAACTATGTTACAGTAACAGTCACCTACTATTTATATAGTAAATACTCTCTCTAGCTAAATATTTGCCAACCTCATCATCTAATCCAATACCTACAGAGTGACAAGTGAGCTTGTCTAAAATTCATAATGATTATAGCTACCATTTATTGAGTATTGGCTACATTTTTGATTCTGTGTAAATCCTGAAATAAAAGTCTTGCTAAATTCTCTGAAGAAGAAAGGGAGAACAAATTGGCTGATAAAAAGCCATAAAAAAGAAACTACTACACAAATATACAAATTGTAAAAACTTGGAAAATTGGAAAACAAAAAATACCTCAAAGCCTTTCCTATTCCAATCTTAGTCCAAGAGAAAATCAATCAATTAAAAAAAATAGAAATACAAACTATTAAAAGACTATTAATAATCGTACCAGAATTTATGGGATAAATTGCAAATAAGGGACTAATGAGGTTGATAACAAGATGAAAGCATAAAATGAATGGGAGAATTACATTTATCTGAGCATAAGTTTTGTAATTTGAGACCTCTCCATTATACAGTTTTATTTATTCAACTAGAATTTTAATTTTACCATGAAAAACAAAGTAACTTTTTGTTAGGTGAACTTTGAAATTGTCATATCATTCCACACACTGAATTAACTTAGGCTAGACTAAAGTCTTTAGTCTTTTTCTCTAATTTTTAAAATTGTGATAAAATACTGTAACATAAAATTTATTACCTTAATCATTTCTAAGTTACAGTACATTCATGTTATTGTGCAGCCATCAACATTATCCATCTCCAGAACTCCTTTCATCTTGTGAAACTGAAACTTTATACCCATTAAGCAATAAATCCCATTTCCTCCTCCCACCAGCCCCTGGCAATCACCATTCCATGTTCTATGTCCTTCAATTTGACTACTCTAGGTACTTCATATAAGTGGAATCATATAGTACTTATCTTTTTACCACTGGCTTATTTTATTTAGCATAGAATCCTCAAGATTCCTCCATGTTGTAGCATATATCAGAATTTTCTTCTTTTTTAAGGCTGAAAAATATTGCTTTGTATGTCTATACCATATTCTGCTTAACTGTTCCATCAGTGGACATTTGGGTGGCTTCTATACTTTAGCTACTATGAATAATACAGTTTTGAACACAGGTGTTCAAACATTTCTTCAAGATTCTGCTTTCAATTCATTCAGATATATTCCCAGAAGTGAAATTGCTGGATTTTATGGTAATTCTATTTTTAATTTTGGGGGGAGCCACCATACTGCTTTCCACAGAAGCTGTACCATTTTACATTCTTACCAACAGTGCCCAAGCGTTTCAGTATCTCCACTTCCTTGCCAACATTCATTTCCTTTTTTAAAAAATTATTTTCTGAAATTTTTACAGTAGCTATCTTAATGGGTATGAGGTGGTATGTCATTGTTTTTTGATTTGCATCTTAATGATTAGTGATGGTGAGCATCATTTCATGAGCTTACTGGCTATTTGTATAACTTCTGTGAAGAAATGCCTGTTCAACTTTTGCCCATTTTTGAATAGTGTACTTGTTATTTTTGTTACTGAGTTTTAAGAGTTCTTTACATAATCTGGATATTAATCCTTATCAGTATATGATTTGCAAATATTTTCTCCCATTCTATTGGTTACCTTTTCATTCTGTTAATTGTGTCCTTTGATGCAAAGAAGTTTAATTTTGATATAGTCAAATTTATCTATTTTTCTTTTTTTGCCTTTGATTTTCATTTCATATCCAAGAAATCATTGCCAAGTCCAATATCATGAAAACTTTCCCCATTTTTGCCTCTAAGAGTTTTCTATTTTCAGCTCTCATATTTAGGTCTTTGATCCATTTTAAGTTAACTTTTGTATGTGATATAAAGTAAGGGTCCAACTTCATCCTTCTGTTTGTGGGTATCCAGTTTTCCCAGAAATATTGTTCAAAGGACTCTTTTTCCATTGAGTGGTCTTGGCAGTCCTTTCTAAGATCATTTTACCATATTATATGAGGGTTTATTTCTGGGCTTTCTATTCTATTCCATTGGTCTATCTTTATGCCAGTATCACACTGTTTTGATTATTATAGTTTTGTAGTAAGTTTTGAAATTATGAAGTATTAGCCTTCCAATTTTATTCTTCTTTTTCAATTTTTTTTTTTTTTTGGCTATTCAAAATACCTTGAGGTCTCATTTGAATTTTAATGGTTTTTTTAAATATCATTGGGATTTTGATAGGAATTTCATTGAATCTGTAGCTTACCTTGGGTAGTATTGACATCTTAACAATATGAACACAGTCCATGAACACAAGGTATGTTTCCAATTATCTATGTCTTCTTTAATTTCTTTCAGAAATGTTTTATGGTTTTCAATGAACAAGTCACTCATTTCATTGGTTAATTCTTGATATTTTATATTTTTTGATGTTATTGTAAATGGAATATTTTTAAAAATTCCTTTTCAGATTGTTCATTGTTAGTGCATAGAAATGTAACTTATTTTTGTGTTGATTTTGCCTTCTGCTACTTTGCTGAATTTATTTATTAGTTCAAACAGGTTTTTTTTTTTTTGGTAGAATCTTTAGGGTTTTCTATAACATAAGATTATATAATCTGTGAACAGAGAAAATTTTATTTCTTCCTTTTCAATACTGATGCTTTTTATTTATTTTTCTTGCCTAATTCCTCTGGTTAAAACCTTCAGTTCTATATTTAATAGAAGTTCCAAAAGTGGACATCCTTACCTTGTTCCTGATGTTAGAGGAAAGGTTTTCCATCTTTCACCACTGAGTATGATGTTCACCGTGGGTTTTCATATATTTTACGTTGAGGCAGTTTTCCTCTATTCCTAGTTGTTGAGTGTTTTTGTCATGCAAGTATTTTGAATTTTGTTGTATAATTTTTTGCATCAGTTGAGGTGATCATTTGGTTTTTCTCCTTTCATTTTGTCAATATGATATACTATTTTGACTAATTTTTTTGTATTGAACCATCCTTTTAATCCAGGAATAAATCCCAGTTGATCATATTATATAACCCTATTAATATGCTACTGAATTCTGTTTACTAGTATTGCATTGAGGATTTTTGCATCAATCTTCATAAGGGGATATTGGTCTGCAGTTGTTGTTATTTTTTTTTTCTTGCAGTATCTTTGTCTGGTGTTGGTATTAAAACAATATTAATCATTCTTTCCTCAGTTTTGCAGAGTTTCACTTTACACATGCACTATTTAATAGAAAATTTTCAGGGTTTTTTATTTGAAGATTTCTGTAGCTCTTTTTCTTCATAGCTCCTTTCTTTCTGGACCTCAGCCTTACTTTTTCACCTTACCCTCCTGAAATCTATTATGTCTTCTCAACTCAGCCAGGCCTTTTGGGGTTTTGTTTGCATTCTCTTTTCCTCTGCCTACAATCAAAAATTTGCCTACCAGAAGCCTAGGTGATTGTAGAACTTGCCTCATTGATTTTATTGTGTCTGTTTCCTAAAATTTAAAACAATGTTATTTCACATATTTTTCTTGTTTTTCATTGTTTATTAATGTTAGGTCCTATCTTTGTTACGTCATCCTAGCTAGAATTGGAAGTTCTGTCCAATGTTTAGGTTTCTCTTACCTAGAAAATAACAGGTGAGGAAAGTTGCCACTATCTTGGCAGGGGTAATTTATGCTTATCACCAGGAAGATGTAGAGCTAATGTCACACAAAGGAGGTAGGGAAGAATATATTTGTTTACAGCATCAGTTAATCTCAGCTGGTCTAGATTGACTGAGTGCTTATCTCCAGAGCTATTGACTCTTGGTAAATAATGTAAAATCTATCAACTAAAGATATATGATGTCCTGAAACCAGGGATCTGTGTGTTGTTACAGAGCAAGAAGCAGCAGCCTGTCTTCATTGCTTAGGAATGTTAATTTTATTTAAGATTAGCACCAGATTTTGGTGGGGGCAGGGAGTAGGGGATGTCAGGGTTCAAAGGCTAAGCCTGGTCACATAGCTGGAATAGATTTATGTGAACAATTCAACATGAGACCCCTACCACAGGCAGATTTGGGGCTTCCTAGCACTGGAGGGCTCCACAAAACACAGAGATGGGCTGAGATCTGGAGACGATGCATATCCTGTGTGATGTTACCCCATGGGTAGACCTAGAAGCCTGCTTCTGGAACCCCAAAGCCCTTTCAATGCACATCCTTCGTCTGTTGTTATTGTATTATTTCCTTTGTAATAAAGCTGGTTTTTGAGTGTAAACTAAGTCTTCTGAGTCATTTCAACAAATACTTAAAGTTCTTAGTGAGTCATTTCAACAAATACTTAAAGTTCTTAGTGTATAATTTACATAGGTTGGCACCAAGAGGATCCATTAGGACTTCACTTGCTACTTCATTTCTCAATTTAAAAAACCTTTATTGAAATATTATTTACATACAGTAAAATATGCCCATTTAAATTATAGTTTGATGCTTTTTTTTTTTCTTTGCGGTACACAGGCCTCTCACTGTTGTGGCCTCTCCCATTGCGGAGCACAGGCTCCGGATGCTCAGGCTCAGCGGCCCTGGCTCACGGGTCCAGCCGCTCCGCGGCATGTGGGATCTTCCCGGACCAGGGCACGAACCCGTAACTCCTGCATCGGCAGGCGGACTCTCAACCACTGCACCACCAGGGAAGCCCTGTTTGTAGATTTTTTGATGATGGTCATTCTGACTGATGTGAGGTGATACCTCATTGTGGTATCAGATCCAGTTAATGGTTAGGAAAAATTAATTATCTCTAATCAGCAAGTCTTCTTTATCATGTACCCAGATTTGTGTTAGGTTCCAGGGAGAATAAACAAATAAAGAAAACCTAATACTTTCCCTTGAGAACCGATATTCATATTTAGGAGACATGATTTACGTACCACTTATACTGTGAGGAAGTGGTCTAAGCTGCAGACCCATACTGGAATCCATGTGAGTTATCAGTAAAGTAAGGTGTCAGACGAGGAAGGATGGGATGGGCTAATGGAAGCTTGACAGGTGAGGAAAATTCGCATTTGTAAAGGGATCTATGCAGAGAAGAAATAAAGATAACGTATTTAGAGATAGGTAAAAGAAAGCTTGAGACAACAAATGGAATATAAGATTTTAATGTTTCTAACAAAAGCTGCTTATTAAATGACAGAAATCTTAGTGATGCACATTTAGGTGGTATGCAGCCTTTGGCTAATAAAATAATGCTGCCACCAATCCTTGCACACATGTTTTGAGCATGCCTGTCAGTACATAGGTAGGAAACATTCCAGTGAGTAGAACTGCTGCTCAAAGACTATGTACCATTTTATTATATATTGAAAATATCATTCTGAAATAGTTACTAATCTACATTTCCACCAACAGATGGTATCACTATCTCAGATATTACAGGTATCAGTTTTTTTATCTTTTCCAAACTTACAGATGAAAAATAAATTTTCATAGTGATTGTATTTTACCCTTTTTATTAACAAGACTGAGTATCTTTCAGAGAAATTTTGTATTTCTTTTCTCTGAACTGCCTGTGTAGGTCTTTACTCCATGTCTCCTTTGCATTGTTGGTTTTTCCCTCATTGCTTTTTTTTTTTTAATTATGAAAGAATCACCTTTTATTTTTTTAATTTTTTTTGGCCACACCATGCAGCACATGGTATCTTAGTCCCCTGACCAGGGATTGAACCCACTGCTCCTGCATTTGAAGTGCAGAGTCTTAACCAGTGGACGGCCAGACAAGTCCCTCCCTCATTGCTTTTTAAGAACTCTTAAATTTTTAGGAATTTTTATCTCTTATACCTATTCCACATGTTTCTGACTAGTTTATAATTCAGTCTGTTGACATATTAATTATATTTTGAACATCCAGAGGGTTTTTTTTTTGACTTTTTATTTTGTAAATTATAAAATTTCCCAAGTCCTCCTTTATTTTTTCCTCCTTTTTATCCTCATTGACTTTTTAAATTTTACTACTTTATTTTCTAGAGCAGTTTTAGATTTACAGAAAAAATGTGCAGAAAGTACATAGAGTTTCCATATAACCAACCCCATTCTCCCTTCCTCACCCAGCCCCTCCAAAGGTTCCCCTACTACTAACATCTTCCATAGTGTGGTACATTTATTACAACTGATGAACCAATATTGATAGATTATTATTGAATAAAGTTTACATTAGGGTTCACGCTTCGTGTTGTAAAGTTCTCTGGGTTTTAACAAATTGTTATATAAATGAGCACAAGTAGCCTCTGTATATTGTCCCTGTGTTACTTACTTCTTTAAATCAGGCTGAGACCCATTAGCTCAAAAGCCTGCCAATGCCAAACTCAAACTTTTACACATCCAATTGTTTTAAATATATCCCTGATAAGCATACTTTTAGCTATGTAATGCCTGTCTGCTTTGTGTGTCCTGTGAAACTGCACCCAACCTCTGCTAGCCATAGGTAAGATAAACTCTGTAGCTACAGAGACCCCAAGCCACGGCTGCCCTGCAGAGCCCTCAACTCTGCACTGTTCTGTGAAGTGACATTACTAGACACGTAAGCCCTCTCTCCAACCCATCTCTCCCCTGGGAGTTCCCTTGCCCTCCTCCCCTTCTGCATGGTGTTCCCTCTGCCTCCAAATGGTCTCATACTGTGGGGACTGCCACCCGCGAAACCCTGTCAAAGTGCTGCTCAAATAAAGGCTTCTTGTGTGCTACCACCACCTCGTGGTCATATCTTTTTCCTTGATCAGCCCTGAAATCCTCAAATTTACTACATTAATACATGCATAATGCCATGTTTCTACCATTTCTGAATCATACAGAACCACTTTACCACTTTAACAATACCCTATGCTCCACGTATTCCTCCCTCCCTCTTCCTAAACCTCTAGCAACCACTGCTCTCTTCACTGTTTCCATAATTTTGCCTTTTCCAGAATGTCATATAATTGGGATCATATAGTACATAACCTCTTCAGACTGGCCTCTTTACTTAGCAATATGCATTTAACGTTCCTGCATGTCTCTTCATGGCTTGATGGCTCATTTCTTTTTATCACTGTATAATATTCCATTGTCTAAATGAACCACAGGACATATTGGTTGCTTCCAATTCGGGAGCAATTATGAATAAAGATGCTGGGAACGTTTATGTTCAGGTTTTTGTGTGGATGTAGTTTTCAACTCATTTGTGTTATACCTAGAAGCCTGATCGCTAGAACATATAGTAAGCACATATTTAGCTTTGTAAGAAACTGCCGAACTGGTTTCCTACGTGGCTTAGCATTTCGCATTCTCACCAGCAATGAATGAGAGTTTCTTTTGCTCCACATCTTTGTCAGCATTTGATGTTGTCAGTGTTTTGAATTTCAGCCATTCTAATAGGCTTTTGGTAATATCTCATTGCGTTAGTTTGCAATTCCTAATGACACATGATGTTGAGCTCCGTTTCCTGTGTTTGTTTGCCATCCATATATCTTCCGTGGTGAAGTGTCTGCTCAGATGTTCTATCCATTTTTATATTGGGTTTTTTTTATTGTTAAGTTCTGAGAAACTTTGTATTTAGTAGTCCCCATCCCCAACCGTGGTTTTGCTTTCTGCAGTGTCAGTTACCCAAGATCAACCATTGTCTGAAAAAATTAAATGGAAAATTCCAGAAATAATTCATAATTTTTAAATTGGGAGCCATTCTGAGTAGGTTGATGAACTCTCATGCTGTCCTGCTCTGTCCCACCCAGGATGTGAATCATTCCTTCATCTAGGGTATCCCACTCCTTAGTTACTTAGTAGACATCTTGGTTATCAGAACGACTGTCACAGTATTTCACTGCTTGTGTTCAAGTAACCCTTATTTTACTTAATAATGACCCCAATGCACAAAAGTAGAAATGTTGGCAATTTGGACGTTCCCTTACTGTGGCTAATTTATAAATTAAACTCTGTCATAGGTATGTATGTATAGGAGAAAACATAGTATATATAGGGTTCAGTACTATCTGTGGATTCAGGAATCCACTGGGTTCCTGGAATGTATCCTTTGCAGATAAGGGGGGACTACTGTATTTTGGATACAAACCCTTTATCTGATATATCTTTTGTAAATATTTTTTCTCAGCCTGTAACTTATCTTTCCTTTCTCATAACAAAAGCTTTTGCAGATTAAAAAAAAAAGCTTTTCCAGACCAGACTATTTTTATTTTAATGAATTAAAAATTTAATTTAATGAATTAATGCTTTATCTGTTATACCTTTTATTGACCTTTATAATTCAATTTATTTACTTATTTTTCTGTTGCATAATTCAATATTTCTTCTATTCATGGTTTCCAGCTGGTGTGTTTGCTTAGAAAGAGTTTTCTAGGCCATGTTCCAAGTTATACAGCTGCTTTTTCTATTTATTTTATATTTGCAAATTAATCTATGCAAAATGATTTCTATTATAAGGATTTAGACAGAAATCTAAATTTTTTTTCCAAAAAATACCCAGTTGTCCTTCCATTTATTAAATAATCTATCTTTCTGTACTGATACCAAATTGCATCTTTGTCATAAATTAAATTCCTCTATGTATTTAAAATTATAAACTGTTTCATTGAGCTCTCTTCTCATGAGCCAAATTCAGATTTTTCAAAAATGATAATATTTATACATTTTTCTGTCTTGTAGAACTATTCCATGCTCAGTACCTTTTTTAAAAAAATATTTTTTCTTTAAAAGTCTATAGAAAACAAAACAAACAAAACATGTTTTGTTTTATGAAATAGTTCAAAGATATTTTTATTTGATGACCTCAAATTTCCACACTGAGTTACCCTTGCTTTACAGTTGTTCTTAATAGAAAATGCTCTAATATTTTCCATTATATCTTTGAGAATAATTTTTCATTTTTTTTCTTTGTTTCCTGTAAGATTGCTATAAACCTGAAAATTTATGAAAATATGTATTATGTAACCTTAAAATGTATCAAATTATATATCCAGCTAGATATAAAAATGAGTAGAAAATAATGAAATTATCGTTATTATTTTATAATAGATATAAAGGTAACTGTGGTAATTAGCTTGTAATCATTCTATTTTATTTGTTACCTAATGCACTTAAAACACATTCAAAATAATCAGTGTTTTGGATCCATATTAAAGTTTAATTGTTTAAGGGAATAAAAGTAACTTCATTGGCAGTGTTCAAATAGCTCAAATTATTTTCAAATATTATTATACAAACATATCATAAAATGGGGATCAAACAGTATACACCTAAAATAGTATTCCACATACAAAATAAGTTTTAATATTTTATATGTTAATTGATTAATCAATCAATTAATTAGTTGACACATTGGTACTAAGACTCTCCTGGCCTCAAGGATGAGAAAACCTAAATTTATTTGGTGGTGTTTTTCAAGTGGCGATATAACAGGAGGCATTGGGAGAGACAAGAAGGCCTTAATGTGGGGGAAACAGAGAGTCCTAGAGTTTCAACTATGTCTGCATCCTCCCCTCAATGAGTGAGGCGGGGACAAAAATGTGAAGGTCTGGCATGTGTCCTATTCCCACACCTTATTCTAGTCAGGAACTAAATGTCTACTTTGAGAATTTCTGACTCTCTAAACTGAAAGAACATCTGTGGTAGCCCAGTTGTATCAGAAAGGCAAAACAATAAATGAATTATTTTAACATGGGGACACCCGTAGGAGCAGGCAGTGGTGGTTTAAGACATCTGCTGGTAATACCCAAGAGAGTTGAGAGGTGTTGTGTGGGACATAAAAATTTTATAAGAGCATATAGTGAATAAGAGAAGTAATAAAATTAAACATTTATTTGGTGAGAACTTTCTATACTTGAAGACAGATGATAATTATCCAATTCAAAAAGCACTATCAAGCTTAAGCTAGAAAAAGAAACATAAATTCTTACATAGATTCATTACAACTAAAGTGCAATAAATCTTAAAAGCTGTCTGAGAGAAAGGATGTTTATCAATGAAGGAACAGCTATCAGAGTGGTAGCAGTTTTCTTAACAGCAGCAATGGAAACCGTATATCATATTTCTTAAGGGAAACAGACTGATGAACTACAATTCTGGTAAAGTACAAAATTAAGGCGTCTTCAGGAAAAATAAGAGAATTCACCCTTAAACAAAGGAAGCTTAAAGGAAGCTTAAAATTGATATAGGAACAAAGGAAGCTTAAAATTGATATATTCTCAAAAAATTAATCATGACTGATCAGTAAAAAAGTGTTTTATTAAATGAGGTAATGTTAGTAAATTGGACAGTTTTATGTAAAAACAAAAAAGGATATTTACCAAATTTTGCTCAAGAAAATATAGAAAACCATTTAATGTCAATGTCCAATTGAGTTTGTAAAAGGGAAAAATACTTGTTGAATAACTATCCCAAAACAACTCAGAATCTAGATTTATTGTTGCACTTTTCAAAATTTTACAGTTTTCACGCTTTGTGAGGAACTCAAGAGTATAAATAAAAGTAGGAAGGATTTTAGATGATATCACATTGACTATATAATTCTGATATCACAATCTGACAAATGAATTCTTAAAAAAGATAAATTTCTCTATGGGTGTAAAATTAAAGCTATTAAATAAAATATTATTAAACCAAATTCAAAAACTTGTTTAAAGTAATATTTAACAATTACTACATTACACTAATCTTCAAATTGCTAAACTTCATTGCTAAAAAAATTGATTTAATACCTTATATTAACAATCCTAATTAGAAAAAAAAGGTTCAATTTTTTTTTTTTTTTTTTGCAGTACGCGGGCCTCTCCCTGTTGTGGCCTCTCCCGTTGCAGAGCACAGGCTCCGGACGCGCAGGCTCAGCGGCCATGGCTCACGGGCCCAGCCTCTCTGCGGCATGTGGGATCTTCCCGGACCGGGGCATGAATCCGTGTCCCCTGCATCAGCAGGCGGACTCTCAACCACTGCGGCACCAGGGAAGACCCTAAAAGCTTCAATTTATATTAAAGATTTTTTATATATTCAGCCTCCATTATATTTTCTCTTCTTCTTCCCCTTGTTCATTCCGCTTCCATATTCCTTATTCTTATGCATCCTCCTTCTCTCCCTCTCCCTCAGTTGTGTCTTGGCAATTCTTCAGCCTTTGCACATCGACATTGATTTGTGTCAATCTGTCAATTTATGGAAAAAAAAACTATTGGGATATTGGAACTATCCTGAAATTATAATTTATCGGGGGAGAAAGATTTGAAACTTTTAAAGAAATGATTCTTCCCATTTACGAACATGGTATATCATTTTTCATTTACTTAAAATTTGCACGCTTAGAATATTGCCATGCACATTGTAAGTGCTCCTTGTGTTTTAGCAATTATTGCAATCTTAGCGGTATCTGAACTTGTCTTTACTTTCCTCCCTACTCTGTTATTGGATGACGTGTGTCCAAATGTGAGCACTATTCCTCTATCATGCAAATTTTGGACACTTTTACTTTCCTCATTTAAATAATTCTGTATTTTAAAGTATTTCAGTATGAATCTGTAATACTGCATAATTACAAAGAAATAAATTTAAAATGTTTACATGAATAAAGAAATATATTTTGTTCCTTAACACATAAAGGTTTACCATACATCCAAGTCATATTTTCTCCTTCAATGAGTTGTATGGTATGTGGCTTTCTACTCTGGGGGAAAAAATCTAAGAAACTCATTTGGAAGAAATAAATTAATAACTTAGTAAACTTTTATTTTTCTCTGAGTCCATAGATTACAATCCCCCACCAAAAGTGTGAGAGAGCATAGTCTAGATGGAGCAGAATTCCCCACAATGAGATCCTACATAATCTGTTAAAGTGAAATATAATCCTTTAAGGGATACAGAGAAAACATCTTTTTTTAAAAAAGCCCTACCCATACAGACGGCCAAAAGACACATGAAAAAATGCTTAACGTCACTAATCATTAGAGAAATGTAAATCAAAATTATAATGGAGTATCACCTCACACAAGTCAGAATGGGCGTCATCAAAAAATCTACAAACAATTAATGCTGGAGAGGGTGTGGAGAAAACAGGACCCTCCTACACTGTTGGTGGGAAGGTAAATTGGTAAAACCATTATGGAGAACAGTATGGAGATTCCTTAAAAAACTAAATATAGAACTACCATATGATCCAGTAGTCCCACTCCTGGGATTATATCTAGAGAAAACCATAATTTGAAAAACTACATGCACCCAAAGGTCATGGCAGCACTATTTATAATAGCCAAGACATGGAAGCAACCTAAATGTCTATCGACAGAAGAGTGGATAAAGAAGATGTGGTACATATATACAATGGAATATTACTCAGCCATAAAAAATAATGAAATAATGCCTTTATCAGCAACTTGGATGGACTTGGAGATTGTCATACTGAGTGAAGTAAGTCAGACAGAAAGACAAATATCCTATGATGTCGCTTATATATGGAATCTAAAAAAGTGGTACAAATGAACTTATTTACAAAACAGAAATAGAGTCACAGATGTAGAAAACAAACTTATGGTTACTGGGGGAAAGAGGGGTTAGGGATACATTGGGAGATTGGGATTGACATATACACACTGCTATATATAAAATAGATAACTAATAAGGACCTACTGTATAGCACAGGGAATTCTACTCAATACTCTATAATGACCTATACGAGAAAAGAATCTAAAAAAGAGTGGATACAATTATATGTATAACTGATTCACTTTGTTGTACACCTGAAACTAATACAAAATCATAAATCAGCTATACTCCAATAAAATTTTAAAAAATAAAAATAAAAAAGCTCTACCCAGAAATAAATTTTTGAGTTTTAAAGGGATGAAAAGAGAAATATATCAGATGTCAGGGTCAGTGTGGATTTTTTCAGTCGAAATAAAAATGGTTGGTGGTTGGCCTGAGGTTAAGAGAAAAGGCAAGAGTAATGATCACACATATTTTTTAGAGAAGACTTTATTTGCCTGTGCAAATCAATCAGTCTACATTATTTGATTAGGCACTTAGTGAGTGCAGAGATCTTTATTAAGGACTGAGCCTGATGGAATATCCCTTTTTTAATTGGTCTCTTCTTTATTTTCTTGAAATTTCTATCTTAATCCTATTTAAAGAGAATCAAATAAAAGGGAAATTTTGGGAGTCTCTGGAAAGATACTAAAAAGGTAAGGCAGTCCTATAGGTAGTATTTGGAAGGAATGTTAAGAACCCATTGATACCTAGAAAGCTAGGAACTCATCATGTACATATATGAATTCAATACACAGTGACTCCTGGTTCATACTCTCACCTTTTGGTTACTGTCTTCCTTCACAGAGCAGTTCACAGTGAATGGCATTCAGGGGCCAATCTTGGCTCCATTAGGTGGAAAAGCTGAGTTCAGTAGCCAGCTGTCCCCACCACAGAGTGCAGAACACATGGAAATACGCTGGTTCTAGAACCACTACACAAAACCTGTTCACCTGTACTGAAATGGTAAAGACTTGTATGGAGAAACCATCTCCAAGTATGTGGAGTGGACAGAGCTCCTGAAAGAAGTCACTGGAGAGGGTAAGGTGACCCTCAGGTTCCTTAATGTGAATGCTGCTGCTGATGGGTGGTACCACTGTTTCTTCAAAGATGGTGATTTCTGTGATGAGGCCATCAGAGAAGTGAAGGTCACAGGTAAGGATGGATCCCTCTGAGGCTTCTATGCATCCACAATTCTCAATCCATCTGAGGCTGAGTATTAGGAATATTCTTAGTGTTCCTGACCATTTCATATTACAGGGTTTGCTTAGCAAGTTCAAATTCATGCATTTAGTCTTTAAATGGGGAAGAGTGTTGGATTAAGAATGCAAATTGTGTCTGTGCACATATTACCTTTATCGGCAAGAACTGTCTGTTTTCCCAGGTCCATGTGCACTGTTAGATCTTTAAAGTATCAACAGAATCCTTTCAGGATTTGGTACTATATTTTTCAATTATTTTTGACAACACTTTAGTAAAACTTGACTCTATAAACCACCTAAATCTTTACAACTGTCTCCTTAATGATCATTCTTGTTCCCATTTCTCCCTGACTCAATTTGCTGACTACGTAGTTCTTAAATATAGTTCAGAAAGCCTTCATCTGTAATCTTCTGTGTCCTCCAATATCACCTCAGTCATGGTTTTCTGAATAACAAAGAAATGGTGGCAAGATGGAGGACTTGAAGTAAACTGAAAGGCTTCCAAATGTGAGGGCACAAGGGTAGGGACCTAGGCCCATTCACATTTAACATTTTCATTAGTTATTGTGACGTTCATCTGTATTACCTAGAGCTAAGCTATTCAATATGATAGCCACTAGCCACATGTGGCTACTTACATTTATATTTAAATTAAATAAAATTAAAATTAGGCAAAATTTAAAGTAAAAAATTAAATAAATTGAAAATTTAGTTCTTTACTCTCACTGACCACATCTTGATCTTAGCCAAAAAGCCAATAAGGGATCACTGACCACATCTTAGGTGCTAAAGTCTCACATTGCAAAAAGCTACTGAATGGACAGCACAGATATGGAATATTTCCATCACTGCAGAAACTTTTATCAGACAGAGCTGCTCTAGAGGAACTCTTTAAATCTCTACTCATTCTTTCTTTGCCCACGCATTAGGCAATTCTTAACATCCCCAGCAATGTCCTAAAAATTTTCAAAAACTTGTTTATTTTCTCTAAACTGATATCTACTGCTTTATTTTGATAATAGTAGTGTGTTACCAGTTTTATTCAAAGAGCACATAAATTAAAGTTTCAATTAAAGTCGCAAACTTGCCTTTATGCTATTTACTGCTTATTAATAAATTATGGTAGCTCATATGTGACTAACGATGAAGATACAAGAAAAAATGTTACACTATAAATTCTATGAGGACTGAGATCTTGATTGTTTTTGTTCATCATTACGTCCATGGACCTAGCCCAGTCTCCTAGATTTAGTAAATAATCAATAAATATTTTTGACTAAGTGAATAAATGAAACAAAAAGGCATTTCCTCTCCTGACTTTTTAGGACCAGGTTGTTAATTTGGATATCATACCCCTTCAGTCTGGCTTAGCCTTTTTCCCTTTTGATTAGCTTGTAGAAGCAATCAGAGCCCCACAGCGCTTGACTATCAGTGTATCTAAGGGCATAAGGTTTAAAGTAGAAGAAGGGGACTTTTCTTTCTCTCTTACGTTTCCCCATCCCTTCACCTAAATATTGTTTTCCCCTTTCTTTCCAACCAGCTACAAGCCTGGAAACGCAGATTCTTGTGCATCCTCCTAATACCAAAGGTCTTTTAGTGGAGTGTAATTCAAGAGGTTGGTTCCTGCAACCTCAAATGGAATGGAGAGACAGCAGAGGAGAGATCATTCTACCTTCATCAAAATTTCACTCACAGCATACTGACAAATCGTTCAATCTGAAGATGACCCTTCTTCTAAGATGGAGCTCCTATGGGAATGTCACTTGCTACCTTCGAAACCTGTAACTGGTCAAGAGGAAGGAACAAGCATTGTCCTATCAGGTGAGATCTGTGTGTTTGTTCTTCAGATGATGGCCATTGTCATCAAATTTATAAACTAAAGAGAAAAATTAATACACTTTCTTCACTTGGTTTTCAGGATATTATGTTCTCTTGGCTTTGTTCACCATCTTGCTTGTCTTCTTTCTTATTCTCTTCTGCTACTTCATCTTTTTCGCTCCGCCTTCTTGATATATGAGTTTCCCAGGGCATAGTCTTTGAGTTTTTTTTTCTCTATTGTGACTTAATTCTATCTCAAGGCTTTACATAAAACCAATATGATAAGAATTCCTCGAGTGATATCTTCTACCCAGACCTCTCTCCCAAACTCTAGTCTCATCTCTAAACTCAGCATCTCAGTGTGGAAGTCTAGTAAATATCCTCAACCACACAGATCAAAAACTAAACTCTTAATCAGCTGTCAACTTGTGTGATGTACTGCCTTCCCAGTCACACTTCTTACTTTTATTTTCTCAGAAAAAAATCCTTGAAGTCATCCTTGACTGCCATCTTTCTCTTATATTCTACATCACACGTGTCGAGAGATAATACTAGCTTTACCTTTAAAATATACCCAGAGTCTCACCACTTCTTACCACCTTTGCTGCCCTCCAAGTCTGAGACACCATCACCCATGGTCTGAACATTGGCAATAGCAACTGAAAAGTTCTCCCTACTACTTCTCTTGTCCACTATGGTATATTCTCAACACATGGATAGGAGGATCCATTTAAAACATGAGATATATGTCACCCTCTGTTCAAGACCCTGCAATTGTTCCCCATTTTATTCAAAGTAAAATGCCCCACCAATGTCCTGCACTATCTCTGCCCCTGTTACCTATCTGACCTCATCCCCTAATGTTCTCTATGTCTCCTCTAGTCTAGTCACACAGAACTCCTTGCTGTTCCCCAACCGTGACAGAACTGCTCCTGCCTGGGGTCTTTGCTCCAGTTGTTCCCTCTTCCCAGAATGTTATAATTCCAATAAATTACCTATCTCCTTCAAATCTATACTCAAGTCTCACCTTGTAAGTAAGGACCACTTTGACAAACCAACTTGGAAAAATGCAACCTTTACCACCCCCTCCACCTGGTATTTTCTATCACCTTACCCTCTTTTAATTTTTCTTTTTTATATAGTAGTATCACCTTTTTTTTTTTTTTTTTTTTTGCGGTACGCAGGCCTCTCACTGTTGTGGCCTCTCCCGTTGCGGAGAACAGGCTCCGGACGAGTAGGCTCAGCGGCCATGGCTCATGGGCCCAGCTGCTCTGCGGCATGTGGGATCTTCCCGGACCGGGGCACGAACCCATGTCTCCTGCATCGGCAGGCGGACTCTCAACCACTGCGCTACCAGGGAAGCCCGTAGTATCACCTTTTAACCTGCTATGTAACTTATTTATTATGTTGATTGTCACTTATCTATCTCCCTTTCTAAAACATGAAGATAGAGATCTTTGTTGTAATATACCCCAGTTTCTTCAAATATTGCATGGCACATAGTAGGTAAGCAATAAATAATCAATACTTGAATGATTGAAATAAAATAAAATGAGTGCCTTGGAAACTGCTGAGTAAATGTACATGTATTAGTATTTGTATATGTCTGTGAAATTCATGTTGGACAGATGCTGAGAGGGGTATCCCAATTCAAGATTATTATAATAAGAATAAGTTCCCAACAGGTTTAGCAGTTTACTACTTTTAGAACATTTTTGTGTTTATTTCTCTGGGCAGAAAGACATCAGATTCCCAAACAAAATGATAGGTGTCTATGCCCAGTATGTGCAAACCAGCAAACTAAAGCAGGTGCTTGTTCGCACGAATAGGAAAGGAGGAAAGCTTATGTAAACGTATGTCTCAATGTATTCAAGAAGAATAATGCCAGACCCAGTGAATACATTGGAGAATTCAGAACTGCGCATATATTGGTTGCTTAGACAAAAGGACTGAAGGACTGAGTTGGTCTGAGGCTTAGTAGGAAGAACCCAGCTCTGCCTTAGGGAGAACATGAGACAGAATGGATGGGAAGAATTGGGGTGAGAAGCCTTCATTCACCTTTGCTCCAGTCTCAAACTAATCACACTGGGCTCAGTCCCACTCTGGACCCTTTGTCACTTTTCACTCACCCAATTATAACTACCTCCCCAAACTGGCTTAGGTCTAATATCCCACTGTCATGAGGTCTTGAATGCTTTAGATGAATCTATTTCCGATAAACTGTATTTATCGGAAACATTGTATTCTGCTACAATGTATACATTGTATTCCATGGAATACAATTTGGATACAGATTCTGGTCATAATTCTGGTTCTGCTGCTGACATTTATCATGGTGCCCAGTGTCGATTTATATTACAGATTACAAGGTAAGTGGGTTTGAAGGGCAGGAGATATAAAGTGGGGGTGGGAGAGCTAAAGCTGCCTGACCCTTGATTCCCAAGCCCATCTACCTCAGGAAGTTCTAAACTCTCGGGACAAATGTTAGACATACGCCCTTCATCATTCCTTGGTCCTAGATATTCTTTAGCCATGGAGCTTCTGACAATGCTGTTTATCTGAAAGCCTGGGCTTTCTTGTACCTCAGTCAAATTGAAATCCTTTTTTTTCCCGTATGGTGATAGCTTTCCCAACAAACTGGGAGAGCTTTTTAACATTTAGCATTTAACATGTAACACAGTTTACACATATTTCTTACTTGACTCCTTAAATGGTCCAGGGGCAGGAAATAAAGTGCTAATTATACAGGGCAGAAACAGCGAGCAGAGGTCACTTAATAGTCCACAGCATCAGGAAAATAGAACAGGCAGGGAGAGTTACACCAGGTGGCCTACCCTTCCTAGGGAGAAAGTTTTCATCCATCTCAACTATGTTGTATTGGGGGAAATGGACTTGGAGGATTTGGGGGAAAATTTTAAGACACAAAATAACTGTTTGATTTGAGGGTGTGCTCACTTTTAAAAGCTTCAAATGCACGGATCCTTTCTGGTATAGCTCTATCTTTCAAGACTACATTCTTCTGAGGTCTCTTTCTGCCTGAAAACCTGGACTTCCACAAAGACTCTCTCTTTGGTAGGTCAATGTTCTGCATGTTCTCCAGGAGCACAGCTGACAGGAGCCACAGTTCACAGTCTCTTGTATGTTCCAGAGCAGGTACCAAATACTATCTGCTTATTACCTGACACACAGGTGAGCAAGACCCCTCCCGGGTCCCTTGGTGTATGGTGCTGTGTCCCACAAATCCTATAGAGGTACTTCTGTTTATGCATGGATGCCACATTTTTGTTGTTGATGGGGAGATAAAAATGAGGGTTATCTTATGCCACCATGATGCTCATGAGCCTTTGTATCCCATATTTTAAACACTAAGTTAGACTGTGTATAGTACTCCCCAGCAGAGGACTGGGCACGACCTGTGGTAGTAAGCACCCCCGTCATAGACTATTTTCATGGAAAGACTATATAGCCAAGGGACACCACGACGTGTGCTAAATAAGATTTTAAACAAAATGCTGTCTAACCAGCCTTCCATTGATGAAATTCTTACTTTCAGAGCTCTTATGATCTCTTAGGCAGTTGAGACGTCTCCAGACCTATCCTACTCCAGCCTATTTTGAACCCAGACAACACAAGGACTAGTGCATAACTTTATCTCATCCTCCAAATGAGACACGTTGATTGATGGACTAGATAGAGAAAAAGAAAGATAAGTTGCTTTTCTCTGGGTCTGTTTAGGCTCAGCCCCAAACTGGTCCCATCCTAGAAACAGCTCTGCTTATCGTCCCAGTGACACACAGCTTTAGACCTAAGCCTTTAGATCCTTGGGATCCTCTAGTCCTAAGCCTTAGCCATAGTTTTTTCCCTTGGTCCTATTCTAAATAAATACAAAGGGATGGCATTAAAATATATCTCTTGCTTTCTTGGTGCATTTCCCCCAGTGCAAAGTGTCTCCACACCAATAACTGATGATTATCTCTTTCTTCCTTCAGATTGCTCCTGCAATGTGATACCTCCTTGGTCAGTGGGCACACCGGTAGTCTTGACTTCAATACGTGTGAGTGTCTTCCTCATTATCTATTTGCATCACAAAAAAAGAGGCATGTGGGACCAGAAAGATGAGAACTTCATGAAAGTATCTCCTTTCCCAAGTGTTTAGTAGCTGGCAAAACATTTAGCTGAAGAAGAGTAACAGGCTATTTATCAGAAAGCCTGGGCTTCTTGTACCTCAAATATTTGTTTGAATTGCATGAACAATAAACTTTTGGATCTCATGTCATTGAGTTTGGATTCCAGCCTCCAAATTTATGGGCTTAATGATACAAACTGATGATGCTTCTCCTCCATAGCAAAAGAACATATTTCTTTCAGTGTAATAGCTCTATTTTTGCCAAAAATCCAGCCATCATTTCACTTAATAAAATATGCCAATTCTTCCTGTACTTTAATCTTAGAGGAGATAATAATTCAGTATATCTTAAACTTTTGGGGTCATAGACTATTTTAGAGACTGATGCAAAGTAAAAAAGTCCTCTTCTCAAAATAATTCATACGTCCACAGATATTTCGCTTAAGTTTATGGTCTGTATGGACAACTGAAACTGATCCTTGTCCTCTTTGACTCTTTTTTTTTTTTTTTTTTTTGCGGTATGCGGGCCTCTCACTGTTGTGGTCTCTCCCGTTGCGGAGCACAGGCTCCGGAAGCGCAGGCTCAGCGGCCATGGCTCACGGGCCCAGCCGCTCCGCGGCATGTGGGATCTTCCCGGACCGGGTCACGAACCCGTGTCCTCTGCATTGGCAGGCGGACTCTCTGACTCTCTTTAAGGGTGAAATTGAAAAGGCAATTGTGAAAGTTTGAGGATAGCTGAACCCAACATATTGTAAAATGTGTCATCAGCTCTATCTTTGAGGTCCCCATGGAAATTATGTATACATGTCAATGATCAGCAAGGTAAGGTAATTTTTTTATTATAGCTGGAGCTGTAGCTATAGCCAAAAATCACAATGCAGAAGTCACAAAGTAGCGCTGAACAATTCAGAGGATTTCATTTATTAATTTTCTCCTATGAAATAAAGACAAAATACCCTAAACCAGACCAGACTGAAAGTGTTTTTGTAGTTTACTCTAAGAAAGTCCATACCTGAGTCTTGCTTATTAACCATGTTAGCAGACTAAATGCCGTATCCATCAGTGCTGGAGGAAAGAAGCAAGATGCTATGATAATAGCTAGTATATATTAAATATTTATTATGTGCAGTATGCATTTTATAAGATTAATATATTTAATTTTCAGTGAATTAGATTTTATCTGTGATAAAATCTGGTACACAAAGAAGTTGAATAGCTATTCACACCGTTAAATGATGGTGGTGCCAGGACCCCAGCCAGGCACTTAGACTCCTTAGTCCTCTGTTTCAACAGCTGTAGTGTACTGTTCCTCTATGAAAAGACTAAAAATAAAGTAAAAAAGAAAGAGATATTTAGTCATAGCAGCCTTGTGAAAGAGAATTTATCATTACAGGGAAATATAGCCTGGGCATTTAGCGATTTATGAGGCTTCCATTAGATATAACTGAAAGCCCCAAGAATAGGCTGCAGGTCACTGTCATTGTTGAAGCAGAACCGGAATCCTTAAGAATCTGGGGGGCTTCCCTGGTGGCGCAGTGATTGAGACCCCGTGCCCCGGTCCGGGAAGATCCCACATGCCGTGGAACGGCTGGGCCCGTGAGCCATGGCCGCTGAGCCTGTGCGGCTGGAGCCTGTGCTCCGCAACGGGAGAGGCCACAACAGTGAGAGGCCCGCGTACCAAAAAAAAAAAAAAAAAGAATGAATCTGCGAATTAAAATTTTATTTTTCCTTGCTCTACCTTGAGGACCTAAAGTTGAGTCATTGATCACAGAAGCCTCCACCCACACTGCTCACGACTCCTGGTAATTACGCAGGTAACACACATCCACTAACCTCTTTTATAATTGCTACTGAACTTTCTTCTCTTTACCTAAAATGGACTTTCCCCTGAAGGTACTGCTTCCTCTACAACTATCTCATTTAGCAACCTTCTTCCCTATTTAGGCAGCTTGCTGTTTGCTGTGCCTTTCTGGACTGATTTTCCTTCTTGAGGCTTATCAATTCAGAAACCTCTTATCAATTCATTTAACAAATATGAATTGCCAGGGAATTCCACGAGCATTGTACATTTTAATTCTGCAAGAGATGCAGAAGACACTCAATCTGCAAGAGATGTATACCGTTTATTTCCAAGAACCAGTGCCAGGCTAGAGTCAGACTTCTTGGCAATACTATTACCTGTGTGAACTTGGGAAAGTTATTTTAAGTCTCTGAACTGCAGTTTCCTCATCTTTAAAATATTGATGATGATGCCTACTTCATAAGGTTATTTTAGGTTAAATTAGTCAATATATCAAAGTCATTTGGCCTGGCTTCGCACATAGTACAAACACTAATGTATGATATTATTGTTACTATCATTACTATTAGCATAATCTAGGGAGTCTGTCTCAATTCCCTCTCTGGTGTCTTATCTGCTACATGTGTTTGTCATCATCCTTCTCCCCTTTTCTCCTAAGCTTATGGCATGTCTTTCTTCACTCGCACCCCACCATCATCTTAACTTTCCTTCTAAGCATGGACAGCTCTAGCCATGCTTAGAAGCTATGCTTCCTAGCCATGTAGGAAGGAAAGAAAATTAAAAACTCAGCTTAGATTTAAACACACACACACACACACACAATCCTCTGAATAAATACTCTTAGCATCTTTGTACTATCTTCCAAGTTTTTCTTTCAATTTTGTTTTAAATTATTTTCTATCTTTTATGAGAAGAGGTTTGAAGTTCTCCTAAATGTTAATGTGAGAAAAATAGAGGTATGTGACCAAGAGAGAGACTTACAGACTCTCCACTCTCTGATCCTTATGCACACACTCCCAGGGCAATTTTGCTATTTTTAAAAAATTTATGCTATTACCCTTATAAAAGGGATCTCTGATCTAGTTAAGGGCAGAGAATTTATATCAAATTATAGGAGAAAGTAGATATTAATTAGGTGAACGCTTTACCCTCCATTTGTACAGTCTAAGACCATATGGAATATATCATGTGGGCAACAACCTTGGTGACTTCAGAGTTTTCACTTCTCCAACAAGAATATTGTCAATTATTTCAACTGTTATTTCAAGGACGTGGATTTAAGACTCCTGACTTCAGCTTCCTCATCCTCACCATCTTGGTTGTCTTTCTCTACAAGGTAGTATGAATCAGTGAACAATCATGTCAGTGAAACAAACTAGGGCTGATATAAGAAAGTAATTTTTAATAGACATAGCTGTCCAGTAATGAAACAGATACCCTAACTGTTGGCAATGGTGTTCCCATCACAAGACATATTAATCAATATTATGAGTTAGGGGTGTTTTCCACCTTTATAATCACCCAGAAAACATACTTTACAGAAGACTTCTGCTCCAGATAAGAGGATGACTTTTGAGAATTGTAAGATCTCTTTCATCTCAGAGATTCTGTTCATCTTAGGCTATTCTATTTCACCATACTCCTCAAGAGGTCTAGAATTCTTGAGGGGCTACAGCACCACATAAAGAAGATAAAGGTATAATGTGTCTATCTGTCCTTCAGACTCTGGCCAACCAGAGCAAGTGTCATGATGCTTGGGTGGAAGAATGGGTATCTGCCTCTTTGCAGCCTTCTTCCAGACTTAGGCCAAATGTACTCATCCCCAGGGTCATCCACATAACCCAGCCTACTTCTCCTTCACCCACACATAAGCCCAGAAGTATGGAGTAATAGGAACGTGAAAAGTAAATTTATTGGTCTGTAATTCAGTTCTCCTTTCCCTCTGTGACCCTTTTAATTCTTGCATCTCTTTCCAGTCCCCATTTCAGATCCACATTTCCAGTTGGATGTCATGTAGTTGGAAGATATGACTCTGATCCTGTGTGTTCTGATGGTCTTTATCACCATGGTCATTTCCTTTATTTACTTTATATTCAGAAGTAAATGGAATGGGAAGGGTGGTAACTCAGAAGGCATCTTTCTTCCAACTGGTCTCCAGATACAATCTCAGATTGTAGCCTTCTTGAGGCTCCTGGGGTTTCTACAAAAGTGACCTTTCCAGTCTTTGTGCCTTAATAACTGGGGAAAGCAACAAAGACTTGTAGATTTTCTCTTGCTCTGTTAATGTGCAAAGCTCTTGGTGGATTTGATGTGATAATAATACACTAGAGATTTTTCTGCCAGAACGTGTACTTTTCTAATGATATCTTTGGCACATGTAATGAAACTACACATGTAATGAAGCTGCCCAAGCCAGGATGATAACACTCTCAGGATAACTCTAAATTCAGCTAAATATGATTATGGAGGAAAGAAAAAAGAAGTGAGGGGAGTACCTGTTTATTAAAAAAAAAAACAACAAGAGAAAAAATAAGGTGATTTTGAGACCAGGTTTTACTCAGGCTAGAGAAGAAAGGTTGCTTAATGAAAAGAACATAGTGTTTGAATCCAGAGAGTTGGGTTTCTATCCTGACTTAACCATGCTGAGTGACCTTGGGTTAATGGCTTATCCCTTCTGATCTACTTTTATTTCCTCCACGAAATGCGGAATATAATTATGAGATTGTGAAGATTAGAAATTTTGATGTAAAACGTCTAACATTGTGCCTGATAAACAACAAATATCACATGCACACACATGCATGCATATACCTGCACATACACACACATCAGGGAGGCAATCAGAGGGGGAGAAGACCAGAAGTGGTCAGATTCTACCCCAGTGAAATCTGTCTATCTCTTCCTCTCTGCTTCTATATCTCTTGAAACATCTACCTCTACTGCCTCTCATTGCCTCTACCTGTTCTCTCAAAATCTCACAGAGGTATCAGCTGATATCACTGAAAGAAATGTACACAATATAGTCCCTTCCTAAAAAAGGAAAGGAAGAGAGAAAGAAAGAAGGAAAGAAAGGAAGGAGGGAAGGAAGGAAGGAAACAAGGAAGGAAGGAAGGAAAGAAGGAAGGGAGGGAGGAAGGGAGGAAGGGAGGGAGGGAGGAGGGAGGCAGGAAGGGAGGGAGGGAGCAGGGAGGGAAAGGAGGAAGACTTATGCCTTATAAGGGCTTTCTGATTGTAGCTGCCTTGAGGCTCCGGGGTTTCTACAAGTGCAGTATTAGTGCCTCAAACTCCAGTGACAGTCTCATTTCTGACTTCACACTTTGATAGTTCTCTCAAGTAAAATTGGAAGGCCCAAGTGTTTCATCCAGAAACATTCAATACTGAGCTCTTTGTGAAGTTTAGATGTTTTCTTCTATTTTGATCTCAAATGCAGAATTAAAAATTTAATATTATAGTTAATAATAACAATTTAATATTATAGAAACTTGTAGATGTCCACAAAGGCTGGACAGGAATATTTATGAGCCTATGTTCACAGTAAGGCATGTGAACTAATGAAATCCCCTAACTAATTTGAAATCCCCTAACTAATGCCCAATGATGAAAGTCCTGGCTTTGTTGTGCAGATATAATCTTCTTATGAAAATGGAAGGAAATGTAGAATTAGTCACACGGGAAGAAAAATTTTAATTCTCGTGTTCCACCAGCAATCTACAATCCTAAAACGTTCCATTAAAAAATGTATGCAAGGTTACAAAAACATGTACTCTTAATTACTAGCAGACTTTTTCCCCCGAATACAATGCAAATCCATGATAAGTTATTATGGACAATACAGAGAAATTATTTTTACTTAAACCAAAAAAAAGACCTATAACCTATAACCACAAAAATGGGTATTTGTTTTTTCATCTTTACATCCACTGACTCTTGGCTTTCTCTGTACTACCTGTTGAGAGCTGCTAGATGTTGACGTGGCCAATTAGGACAACGAGCAAAACAGTAACAGTCAAGCTTTTATCCCCTTATTGTGGGCATATAAGAGGCCAAAAAAGGAAAGCTGTGGTGGCTCCTTACAGTTCCATTTCCCCCACAGAACAGCACTGGGTAAGGGTCAGGTGACATGCAGCACAGGTGGGGGAAATTGTGTCTCACTATAAAGAACACTGAACAAAAGGCTCCTGCCATTTTATGGACGCAGGGGAGAGCGGATGGGGAGGAGAGACAGAGAAGGGCTAGAATGGAAAAATAGTCAGAGCAGAGAAGAAGCTTTTAGTCAAGACACCGTCTCCCAATAAAAGAAGGTCTCAGAAGAGGCAGCATCTCAGCTGAGGACCCCAATAACGAGGCCTCCAAAAGGAGATACCTGGACTGGGAATGCAGGTATGCATATGAGCATGGCTGCTGGGGGCCGGAGACCTAGTCCTTGACTGCAGCTTCCTCCAGAGAGTGCAAGGAGTTGACTGTGCACCGAGCCTGGTGTGGGGAGGACAGCTTTCCCGCATGGGGCCTGCTACGCAAAGCCTTTGTAATTTCCTATGATCGGACATAAGGAATTACACATGGGAATCTGGCCTGGAGTCAGACCCTCATTACCTCTCCAATGTGGAGAAATATTCCACCCTTTGAGATTAAACAAAGGCAAGGACAAGTCCATGATTCCTACAGTACAGATTTATGCTTCTCATGCCTAGTTTCTGCCATTAAGGAAAACAACCCAATCAATATCTTTGCATCCAAAGGCACAGGTTAATGATACAGGGAAGCAGAAAGGAGCCTGTACCCAGTATTCATCCACTCAAAAGTAAGGTTTTAATTTCATTCTTTTACATGTAGCTGTCCAGTTTTCCCAGTACCACTTATTGAAGAGGCTGTCTTTTCTCCATTGTATATTCTTGCCTCCTTTATCAAAGATAAGGTGACCATATGTGCATGGGTTTATCTCTGGGCTTTCTATCCTGTTCCATTGATCTATATTTCTGTTTTTGTGTCAGTACCATACTGTCTTGATTACTGTAGATTTGTAGTATAGTCTGAAGTCCAAGAGCCTGATTCTGCCACCTCTGTTTTTCATTCTCAAGATTGCTTTGGCTATTCGGGGTCTTTTTTATTTCCATACAAATTGTGCAATATTTTCTTCTAATTCTGTGAAAAATGCCATTGGTAGTTTGATAGGGATTGCATTGAATTGGTAGATTGCTTTGGGTAGTATAGTCATTTTCACAATGTTGATTCTTCCAATCCAAGAACATGGTATATCTCTCTATCTGTTTGTATCATCTTTAATTTCTTTCATCAGTGTCTTATAGTTTTCTGCATATAGGTCTTTTGTCTCCTTCGGTATGTTTATTCCTAGTTATTTTATTCTTTTGATTGCAATGGTAAATGGGATTGTTTCCTTAATTTCTCTTTCAGATTTTTCATCATTGGTGTATAGGAATGCAAGAGATCTCTGTGCATTAACACCATACACAAAGATAAACTCAAAATGGATTAAAGACCTAAATGTAAGGCCAGACACTATCAAACTCTTAGAGGAAAACATAGGCAGAACACTCTATGACATAAATCACACCAAGATCCTTTCGACCCACCTCCTAGAGGAAGGGAAGTAAAAACAAAAATAAACAAATGGGACTTAATGAAACTTAAAGGCTTTTGCACAGCAAAGGAAACCATAAACAAGATGAAAAGACAACCCTCAGAATGGGAGAAAATATTTGCAAATGAAGCAACTGACAAGGGATTAATCTCCTGAATATACAAACAGCTCATGCAGCTCAATATCAAAAAGATAAAAAAACCCAATCAAAAAATGGGCAGAAGAACTAAATAGACATATTTCCATAGAAGACATACAGATGGCCAAGAGGCACTTGAAAAGATGCTCGACATCACTAATTATTAGAGAAATGCAGATCAAAACTAAAATGAGGTATCACCTCACACAGGTCAGAATGGCCATCATCAAAAAAATCTACAAACAATAAATGCTGGAGAGGGTGCGGAGAAAAGGGAACCCTCTTGCACTGTTGGTGGGAATGTAAATTGATACAGCCACTATGGAGAACAGTATGGAGGTTCCTAAAAAAACTAAAAATAGAGCTACCATACAAAACAGCGATCCCACTACTGGGCATATACTCTGAGAAAACCATAATTCAAAAAGAGTCATGTACCACAATGTTCATTGCAGCTCTATTTACAATAGCCAGGTCATGGAAGCAACCTAAGTGTCCATCAACAGATGAATGGATAAAGAAGATGTGGCACATGTATACAATGGAATATTACTCAGCCATAAAAGAAACAAAATTGAGTTATTTGTAGTGAGGTGGGTGCACCTAGAGACTGTCATACAGAGTGAAGTAAGTCAGAAAGAGAAAAACAAATACTGTATGCTAACACATATATATGGAACCAAAAAAGAAAAAAAGGTTCTGAAGAACCTAGGGGCAGGACAGGAATAAAGATGCAGACATAGAGAATGGACTTGAGAACACAGGGAGGGGGAAGGGTAAGCTGGGACGAAGTGAGAGAGTGGCATAGACATATATACACTACCAAATGTAAAATATTTAGCTAGTGGGAAGCAGCCGCATGGCACAGGGAGATCAGCTCGGTGCTTTGTGTCCACATAGAGGGGTGGGAGGGAGACGCAAGAGGGAGGAGAGGGCTTCCCTGGTGGTGCAGTGGTTGGGAGTCCGCCTGCTGATGCAGGGGACGCGGGTTCGTGCCCCGGTCCGGGAGGATCCCACGTGCTGCGGAGCAGCTGGGCCCGTGGGCCATGGCCGCTGGGCCTGCGCGTCCGGGGCCTGTGCTCCACAATGGGAGAGGCCACAGCAGTGAGAGGCCCACGTACCGCAAAAAAAAAAAAAAAAAGAGGGAGGAGATATGGGGATATATGTATATGTATAGCTGATTCATTTTGTTGTAAAGCAGAAACTAACACACCATTGTGAAGCAATTATACTCCAATAAAGATATTAAAAAAAAGAGTCAGGTTTATCTGCTGACCCAGTGGGATTAAAAGAAGAGTTAGAATCAAGGAGAAATTTTACTGTCATTCACAGTGGAGGGGACCAGAATTGTTAAAAACAAATCCTGTTTTCATCCACTTGGTTCCCTAAGGCCATTTCTCAGCACTGCTCCTCTGTATCCTATGGAGACCAATGAAAGAGTTGCGTTAGCCACTCAAAGATTTTGCCAATTATCTTTTCGGTTTTCCCAGATTTCTACTTAAAAAAAATTAAGACAATACATTAATTGATTTGAAAGAGAGATTATACAATGTAGTCAACTGAAAAGACCCAGTTTACTCTACTTGTCACCATTTACACTCTATTAATATGTCTCACATTGCCAATATTATAGAGTTTATAGCAGCAACCTCATGACAGGCCAAAATTGAAAATGGTCAAACTTGACCATAAATTGAAATGCTCTAAATTAGCTATGAGATTTTTAACTTTAAAAAAATCAACCACTTCCCATAATCAAGTCAATTTTGTTTTACAAAGAAAAAATAATATCCCCAAATTCATTTTCTACAATTTTTCTTAATGTTTTCTCTGGTTCTACCAAGTTTGTGTTAGGGTTTTGGTATGAATCTCATTGTTTTTTCAATAACTACTTTCTCTGCACCCTTTCATTGAATGAGTTTAGCTCTTCTCCTGTATTGATAAGTTGATTATTCCATTTTGATGTCTCTTATGTTTCACAATTTTTCAAATTCCAGAAGGGTAAGGGGATGCATAAGAATGTTTAGAAAAGTTGTAAAAACAAATCCACAAATCCACTGCAGTTTCTGATGTGTCTTATGATGTAAGCATCACTATTATTGTGCAATAGCCTTTTCCAAGCAAACAAACACAACATATAGTGATTTACTGTTATCTGAGTTATGAGGGTGCAGGAAGAGAGTAAGAAGACAGAGAGAAAGAAAGAGAGAGAGAGTGAATATATATTATTGATTATATTTTCACCGGGGTATTCATTTACTTCAGTTGCAAAGAGATACTGTGCAAATTAAATCAGACTCCTTTCTAGAATGCCTTTATTCCTTGTACACTTTCTCCCAGCAGGGGTTTCCCTCTCATTGATTTAAGCCAGGGAATTCAAGTTAATGACTTCTACATAAAAGTTTTTTCTCATGGCTTTTCCAAAGATGTTTTTGGCATCTCAGAGGAAATCAATTTGTTCTCAAACATGTTTTTATTTCAGCTACTTGCCTTTAGTAAAATTTGAATTCACAATACCTCAAGTACATTTTATTTCCTTGACAGGTTTCCTGCAAAATTAAGGGATTAAACAAGCATCAAATGTTTCATCTGGGAGAGTGGATAAAGAGACAACAGAGGAACAATATGCTAAGATTTCCAAATAAAGTAACTGTGGCTTTACAATTTTATATAAAGCCAAATAATTGTCAGGTGGAGGGCAAGTAAAATATATTTGTACACTCAAGTTTGCATTTCGCTTGTAGCTCTTGTGCAAACTATGTTAACTTAAAAAAAAAAGGATAGAAAGTAATCCGAAGACAGATAGAAAGTAATCAGAAGACAGCAAATTAGGGGAATGACTGGAATAAAAACAAGTAATCTACAGGGCAAAATGGAAGTAACTCTGAAAATAGAAATAAATCTATACCCATCAGTAATTAAATGTTATATCTATCCATAATTAAACATGTCCATTGAAAGAAAACTATTTTCAAATCTATGATGTTTACAAGAGACTTAACTAATGCTCAATGACAGAAAAGTTGAAAATACAGGGATGCAAAGACCAAAACTATGCAACTTTTACCAAAATATATGTTGAAAGATATATTAATATTCTTTAAAAAATAATTAAAAAGAAATAAGCAGGAATAAAATAGTCATCCACAAAATAAAGATAAGAACCATGAACCAAAACTTTCTAAAAATTAGTGCATAGTACATAAACACTAATAATGCACTCTTAACCTTCCTACACTGTTGGTGGGAATGTAAACTGGTGCAACCACTATGGAGAACAGTATGGAGGCGGCTTTAAAAACTAAAAATAGAGTTATCATATGATCCAGCAATCCCACTCCTGGGCAAATATCCAGAAAAGACAAAAACTCTAGTTTGGAAAGATATATTCACCCCAATGTTCATAGCACCACTATCTACAATAGCTAAGACATGGAAACAACCTAAGTGTCCATCAACAGATGAATGGTTAAAGAAGTTATGGTATATATATCTGCATAAGACTCATGATGTACAAGGGAACCACACCATTCATGGTTGACTTATCAAAATCAGTGGAGGATGTAAGGTAATGAGAAGACATATTCAAAGTGCTGTTAAAATTTCAAAGAATTTGCATATGCTCCTTTAATTCTCTCTGTTTTTATATTGAGAGAGTCAGCCCATTTATTCTCTTTTTTAAAACTTTATCCAGGTATAATGATGCACGTTATATCGCACACATTTAAAGTGTACAATATGATGAATTTTGACATATCCATACACCCTTTAAACTATATAATTAATATCCATTAATTCCAAAATTTTCTTTGTACTTCTTGATAATCCATTCTTTACTCTCTCCCCACTACTATCCTAAGGCAAAAATTGATATGTTTTCTGTCAACAGATATTAGTATGTATCTTTTTTTTAAAATACATTTATTTATTTATTTTTGGCTGCATTGCCTCTTCATTGCTGTGCACAGTCTTTCTCTAGTTGCGGTGAGCGAGGGCTACTCTGTTGCGGTGTGCAGGCTTCTCATTGTTGTGGCTTCTCTTGTTGCAGAGCATGGGCTCTAGGTGTGCAGGCTTCAGTAGTTGTGGCATGTGGGCTCAGTAGTTGTGGCTCGCAGGCTCTAGAGTGCAGGCTCAGTAGCTGTGGTGCATGGGTTTAGTTGCTCTGCGGCATGTGGGATCTTCCCGGACTAGGGCTCTAACCCATGTCCCCTGCGTTGTCAGGCGGATTCTTAACCATTGCACCACCAGGGAAGTCCCTAGTATGTATCTTTTAGAATTTCATTTAAATGGAGTCATAAAGGGCATATTCATTTTTATTACACTTCTTTTATCCAGATTAATTATTTTCAGATTTGTCCTGGTTGTTAAATGTACAGCTGAATAGTGTTCTATTGTATGGACATGCAACTCTTTGTTTAATCATTCAACTGTTGATGGACTTTTGGATTGTTTATTTTTTTGCTCTGACAAATAGAGCTGCTATGAACATTTGCATGTAAGTTTTTGCATGATTGTATATGTCTTCATTTTCTTTGGTTAAATATTTAGTAGTGGAACGGCTAGGTCATATTATATGTCTAAGCTTCACTGTTTACAGAACTGCCAATTATTTTAAAAGTGGTTATACCATTTGAAAGTCGTACCAGCAGTGAATGAGAGTTTCAATTGCTCCACATTCTAGTCAACACTAAGGCCAGTCTTTGCATTTTTAGCCATTCTAATGTGTGCATAATGGTAACTCACTGTGGTTTTAATTTGTCTTTCCTTAAAAACTATGATAGTAAACATTTTTCATGTTATTAACCTTCATTTCATTTTAGTTCTAAAAGTAACTACTACATCTAATAGCAGTAACTTTTGGCAGTAACTTTTATTTTCCAAAGTCATTTCTTCTGTTTATAAATCTTTGGTTTTTATTTACTTTCCTGAATATCTCAAATCTGTTACACTACTGTCTTCTAGCCTGAAGTATTACTATTGAAATATCTGATCCTAGTCTGATTTTATTTTCCTTCCATGTTACTTGTTGTTTGGCTAGGTGACCAGAGGGATATTTTTCTTTTACTTTAAATGTCCAGGAATTTTAATAGAACATGTCTTGCTATTGATTGTTTTGAGTCTGAATTCTTCTGCATTTGATGTGCTTAGTTAATATGTAGCATCAAATCTGGGTGTTTTTTTTGTTTTTTTTCCAGAAGTTTTTCTTGAATTATAGCTTTTAGTATTTGTTTTGTTCTTTTGATTTGGCTTTGCATTCCAATGTCTGCTATTATACATATTTTGAATCTTCTTTGCCTGTATTCACTTATTTTTCACATTTTCTCCAATCCTTTGTATATCTTTATTCATGAATATACATTGGCACTTAGTTTTTGTTGGTAATGTTTCCCAGTGGATTTTGTTTTAGCTATCCATTGGGTTGGCCCAAAAGTTTCTCTGTTTATTATTATGTGGGGAAAGAGGAAGATTTATGTTCTAGGTCACATTTTCTGTCTTTCCAGAATTTCCTTTGTGTGTGAATTTTTACATATAATTTTCTTTATATTTATAATTATTTAAAACAGTTTTGAATTTCTAAAAGACTTTAAATTGCTTAAATATTTTTTTTAAATTGACATCCAACTAAATTTCAGTGTCATCAGAGAATGTGGCCTGTATGGTACTTATTATTAAAGTTTTTGGACTTCTGTAATTATAATATGTGATTACTGTTTGTTAGTGTTTTATTTATGGTTGGAAAGAATGAAATTTTTATCGTTAGATATTGAAACTCTGTACTTCTTTCATCTTATTTTGTATATTATCCAACTATATCAGATTTCTTTTGATTATTACTTAGGGATTATTTTTTCCCTAGCTTTTTATAATTAAACTTTCTGTAGTCTTAAGTTTTAATTAGATTTAATTTAAATAGCATACTGCCGGATTTTTTTAACTCATTTTTTAAGTTTTACTAGAGTTCCTAGTCCATTTAAACTTATTGTGATTATGAAGATAGTTAGTTAAATTTACTTCCACTATCTTATTTTGTGTTTACTATTTGCCTCATCTTTTCTATGCTTTGTTATTCATTTTCCTTAATGTTCTGTTTGGGATAGATTGGATTTTTCTCAGTATATATTTTTCTTCTCTTTGTTCAAATATTTTAATTCTACTTGTGCAATATTAGAGACCCTATTAGAGATTTGGGAATTTAAAATTAAGTTTAAAAGGTATACAATTGGGCTTCCCTGGTGGCGCAGTGGTTGAGAGTCCTCCTGCCAATGCAGGGGACACAGGTTCGTGCCCCGGTCCGGGAAGATCCCACATGCCGCGGAGTGGCTGGGCCCGTGAGCCATGGCCGCTGAGCCTGCGCATCCGGAGCCTGTGCTCCGCAACAGGAGAGGCCACAACAGGGAGGCCCACGTACCACAAAAAAAATAAAAAGGTTATACAATTTATCAGTCTATTAATTATTTTTCTCAATAACAAAAAGTTTCCTGAGCATTTTAACTTTGTCCATATTCTAGCAATTTTTATGCTTTTTTCCCCTACATTAGTTTCCATCTGTCAGGTTTAACCAATGAGAAGAGATATTAGTGGCTTATAAAATATTTCTTAAATTGGATCTCACAGATATATTTTTATCTTTACATAAATATCATCAATCTAAATAGTCATTTGAAAATATTTCAGGATTATAAATGCTTAATACAAGTGAATTTTCAATGTTCCCTTTTACTCTGAGTTTGCATGTATTGTGCCTCCTGTCATTTTCCTTCACTATTTGACCCATTCATCAAGATACTTGGCAGGTATGTTTTATAAATGGCAGCTATGTCAAGTAAAGCTGAAAATTCAAATAGCCTTTAATTCTGAAATTCCACATATTGGTATACATCTCATTGAAGCTCCTATACAAGGAGACACATTGAATAATTTTCTTAGCAGCATTGCATTTAGTACCAAAAATTGGAAATAGGAGAATGACACATAAAGTGTTACATGCCAATGCAAAAGAATGCTGAGAAAAGTGCCTTAAAATGAAATTTTAAATAGACATATGCACACAATGTTATAAAATATACACACACACTTATAAATTCACAGTAAAGATGAACCTTAATTCCTGCTTACTGCTGATAAGGGTGTTGAAGCAATAAAATTGTTACTGAAAGCAACCCCAAATAGCATGAGAACCTGGATACCTAGAACTCAACCAAGACTACTGAAGTAGAAGATCTTGGAAATGTAACCCAGGTCAATGTTCTTCCTATCTGAACTTATCTGAGATAGGGAATCATATATCGATGACAAACAAATCTCAGAGGACTTTAAAATGAGGCAGAGAAAGAATACCTCAGAGCACCCACACTATCTGCCATGCACATTTATCGGTCCAAAATAATACAGTAATAAAATTAGCATGGCTATGCTAATCATGAGTATAAATATGCTTTATAGCACACTTTTCATCCAATAAGCATTTGGTGGGAATTGGAAATATGGAAGAAAGAGAAAGGAAATGTAAAAATTAGGAAACCAGGATTTTCTAATAGGAACATGTTGAAAAAGCAGTATTAACCCTCGTCTCTAAGTTCTTGTTTACTTTTAGTTCTATATGGAGTTATTTAGAAATTAGGATCAGTAAGGAAGAAGAGCAAGACCCAGAGATGTGGCAGAGCTTAGAATTTCAAGTGATTTTGAGTAGAGCCAGCATATGGCTGTAATTAGACATCACTCCCTGCATACAGATGTACTGAAAGATATGGGAAAATCACAGCTGTGGCTTAAGGATTTCTGAGGATGCTAAGAAAACAAAGTAATTGGAGTCCCATAATAACACATAGACAAAGGACTTCAAACATCAAGTTACCTAGCATAGGGAAGAAATTCCGTTAATTTCTTTTATCTTTTAATTAGGCTGTCAATTATTTGCTTGAATACTTCCAAGTGTGGTGAACTCACGATTATCTTGAGACAGACTTCTTCCTGACTGGAGAATTCTGAATATTAGAATTTTCTTTCTAGGATGTGTTAAAATCTACATCCATGTAAAGGGGTAAGGAGAGTAAACTTTAAGACAAATTACAGTAACTAATCATTTTGGAGAAGAAAATCAGACAAAAATTTCTAAGCAGAGAACTCAAAGACAATTCTCTACATCCTTCAGTTATGGTTTATTGGTAGTTTTGGAGCTCATAAATTACATATCTATCAGAGGAAATCTGACATCAATCAGGGAAATGCATCAGAGGGCTATTAGCATGAAAGTCCACAGTTAAAAATTAAATAAACAGATAACAGGTCTTTTGTGCATTGAATTAAAAGAATGATTTTGTAAAATAAGTGTAGGAGGCATAAAGTTTCCAAATGAAGCCAGAGTACTTACTCTGATAAGTGACACAAGGGAAAATTTTAGTATATAAATTTATTTCAGGGTTGGCTTTCATAATGACTGGAGTTGTAACAAAGGCCAAGGGCAGAAACAAGTTCCAACTATAATCTAGAAGAAACTTGGAAGAAATTTACATTCAGAGGGAGATCCACATGGTAGATATCAGGGAGGTAATCTTCCTAAAAAGCTAGAAGTCTTGAAGCAAAAATACTGACTTACAGAAATACAGTGATTGACTGAGCTTTTTATGCCAGGATAAAGGCATATAACGTTGTTTAATTTGATTCAAGAACCAGGAGATTTGGTTGTCTGTAAATTTCTCCTTAAACTAAAGTAGAATTACTTCTCTAAGGCCACTATGGAATCATCTTTATTTAACCTACATTTTTTTTTTTTTTTTTTTTTGCGGTACACGGGCCTCTCACTTTTGTGGCCTCTCCCACTGCAGAGCACAGGCTCCGGATGCACAGGCTCAGTGGCCATGGCTCACAGGCCCAGCCACTCCACAGCATATGGGATCTTCCCAGACTGGGGCATGAACCTGCGTCCCCTGCATCAGCAGGCAGACTCTCAACCACCGTGTCACCAGGGAAGCCCTAACCTACATTTTTAAATGATAGTGTCATCTGGACCAAAATCCTGGTTGGCACTTAATTCCTTCCAATGTGTCCAATAGATAATTCCATTATTTTCTTCCTTTTGTATTATCTGTTGAAAAGTCAGCTATCTGTCCTATTGTTGCTTCTTTGAAGACAATATGCCTTTTATTCTCAGACTGCTTTAAACAGATTTGTTTCAATTTGATTTCCATAGTCTGACTATGATGTGTTTGATATGGTTTATCCTGCTTGAGGTTCACATACCTCCATGAATACGTGGGTTTAAAAATAGCATTCCAGTCATTATTTCTTCAAATACATCTTCTGTTGTTGGGTGTCTAGTTACATATCTGTTAGATCCTTTCACCATTTCTCTTATATCCCTATGCATTTTTCTTTATTTTATATTCTTTTTCCTCTCTGTTCTTCAGTTTGGATATTTACAATTAAATAGTCTCCCAATTCCCTAATCCCATGTTCTTTCTGCTGAATATGCTGCTAAACTCTTTTTAATGATTTTTTTTAATTTCAGAAGTTATATTTTCTCCTCCTGGGAATCCCCAATATTTTCCTACCATAGATTCCACTTCTATGGTAGTGTTATCTATCTCTTCCTCTGCATGCTTGAACAAATCAATTAAAGTTATTTTAAACTTATCAGCTAATTTCACTATCTTAGTCAACTTCAGTCTGTTAGGTCTGTTTCTATTGTTTGTTTTTTCCCTTAGTTTAAATTCAGAGGTTTCTGTCCTTTCTCATATGTAAAAATAAAAAAAATTATCTAAGGACATTGTGATCATGTCCTTAAATGTGTGTCAACTTGACTACACTTTCCAGAATGCCCTTTCATTTATGTTTCCAGTTAGTGTAGGCCATAAGGAAAATTCCTGGGAGACGGAGGGTGGAAAGGAAGCAGCAGCCATTTTTGTAGCTTGTATATGTTGCTGCTGATATGCTGATTCCTTTCATTGGAATGATGTAGAAGCTAGACCTGCAATTGCTCTACTTTCCCATGAATCCTCCTTCAACTTCTCTGAGTCCTAAGCCAAATGTGTGTATGTCAATTGTGATGAAGGGCTCTGGTTTCTGCAACATACTCTCCTCAACAAGGTCAAAAGCAATAAGAATACATATGGGTTTCAGTCATCCTAGTGAGGGTCTAGTTCATGCATGTGGGTTCCATCCTGCTTGTATCTTTGCTATTGAAGTCCATTCTATTCCCTCTTCCAGTACTAATAGGGGAATTCAGGCTGTTATTTTCAAGGTTACCACTGAGCTGGAAAGCAGGGGATAAGAACAGGTTAAGTTAGAATGCCAGTTAGAATGCCACAAAGCTCACTGTTCTTACTGAAATTCAGCTATTTTTTTCTGATTAAGTGTTCCCCTGGTTGCAAGCTTGTGGTTAGTTTCCAGATTTCTGAAAAAAGTTGATTTCTGGCGCATTTTTTCCTAGTTTACTTACTGTTTTATAAAGGCAAAGTATCAATCAGCTCAGGCTGCCATAATAAAATACCATAAACTGGGTGGGTGGCTTAAACAACAGGCATTTATTTTCTCACAGTCCTGGAGGCGGGAAGTCCCACATCAGGGTGCCTGCATGGTTAGTTTCTGGTGAGGCTTCTCTTTCTGGCTTATAGGTGGCCACCATCTTGTTGTGTGCTCACATGACCCCTTCTTTTTGTGCAAGCAAGGGGAGAGAGAGAGAGTGCATGAGTTCTCATGTCTCTTCTTATACAGACACTAATCCTACTGGATCATGGCCCTATCTTTATCACCTAATTTAACCTTAATTATTTCTGTAAAGGCCCTATCTCCAAATAAGTTACATTAGGGGTTAGGGTGTCAGCATATGAATTTTGGGCAAGGGCATGGACCACAAACATTCAGTCTGTACCAGGGAAGGATTTTTGAAGTTTCTTACTTTACCATTTTCACTGATTTACTCAAGCATTTTACAAATACGTGTTTTATTCATGTTTTTCAGTAGTTCTCAGAGAAGAGTTCAGGAACCACTTGTTCTGTCATGGCTTGAGGCAGAACTATCTACTCCTTCCTGTTATATTTTTATATATGACCTGTCCCTTTTTTTCATAACAAATCTTAACAATGGTGTGTGTCTGTTTTACTAGGGGAAAAATCAGTTCTTTTTGTTGGGAATCTGAACATTTTTTATTTGATTTCTGTTTTTATATTAATTGATTCTACATTTTACTTTCTGAAATTCATTTTCTAGTTTCTTGGTTTGTATCTAGCTTCTTGATTTGGTAAGGGTATACTCCCAAATGAAACATGACCCCTTTCTGGTGTATATAGAGTCAGAGATCTTCACCTAGAAGTGTAGTATCAGTCAAGCCACAGGATACTCAGATCTTCTTCCAAAGTTTTTACCAATGGTATCCAATATAAACAACATCTCAAAAATACAGGGACTTTTAACTCTTTGATCTTGGGCTCATTTTAAAATTCTTAGCCCATCTTAGCCCATCTCCTACAGGCATACCTACCTACCTTCTTAAATGAGTTAATGCCAGGAATAAGGAACATTCTCTCTAGCTACTTAATAATAATAATACTTGATATTTCCAATACTCTCTTTTTGAAAGCTAATACATGTAATGTTAAATAGACATTTTACTTTTGATTAATTCTTGAGTTAGGAACTCATTTGAAATGTAATAACTCTAATGACATCAACTGTATTAACATTATCATATTTCTCATCAGAATAATTGATGCATTATATTATGTTAATAAGTTTCCTAATAGCAAAGATCCTTCTGATCCTCTACTTGGATGAGCTAGAAGTTAATTTTAATCCAAATCAGATAAGAAGAAGTAAAGCTGTCACTGTTTGCAGATGACATGATACTATACATAGAGAATCCTAAAGATGCTACCAGAAAACTACTAGAGCTAATCCATGAATTTGGTAAAGTTGCAGGATACAAAATTAATGCACAGAAATCTCTTGCATTCCTATACACTAATGATGAAAAATCTGAAAGAGAAATTAAGGAAACACTCCCGTTTACCATTACAACAAAAAGAATAAAATACCTAGGAATAAACCTACCTATGGAGACAAAAGGCCTTGATGCAGAAAACTATAAGACACTGATGAAAGAAATTAAAGATGATACAAACAGATGGAGAGATATACCATGTTCTTGGATTGGAAGAATCAACATTGTGAAAGTGACTATAATTCCCAAAGCAATCTACAGATTCGGTGCTATCCCTATCCAACTATCAATTCCATTTTTCACAGAACTAGAACAAAAAATTTCACAATTTGTATGGAAACACAAAAGTCCCCGAATAGCCAAAGCAATCTTCAGACAGAAAAATGGAGATGGCGGAATCAGGCTCCCTGACTTCAGACTATACTATAAAGCTACAGTAATCAAGACAGTATGATACCAGCACGAAAACAGAAATGTACGTCAATGGAACAGGATAGAAAGCCCAGAGATAAACCCACGCACATATGGTCACCTTATCTTTGATACAGGAGGCAAGAATATACAGTGGAGAAAAGACAGGGGGCTTCCCTGGTGGCACAGTGGTTGAGAGTCTACCTGCCGATGCATGGGACATGGGTTTGTTCCCTGGTCCAGGAAGATCCCACATGCCACAGAGCACCTGGGCCTGTGAGCCATGGCCGCTGAGCCTGTGCATCCGGAGCCTGTGCTCCACAACAGGAGAGGCCACAACAGTGAGAGGCCCGCGTACCACAAGCAAAAGAAAAAAAAGAAAAGACAGCCTCTTCAATAAGTGGTGCTGGAAAAACTGGACAGCCACATGTAAAAGAATGAAATTAGAACACTCCCTAACACCATACACAAAAATAAACTCAAAATGGATTAAAGACCTAAATGTAAGGCCAGACACTATAAAACTCTTAGAGGAAAACATAGGCAGAACACTCTATGACATAAATCACACCAAGATCCCTTTTGACCCACCTCCTAGAATGGAAATGGAAATAAAAACAAAAATAAACAAACGGGACCTAATGAAACTTAAAAGCTTTTGCATAGCAAAGGAAACCATAAACAAGACGAAAAGACAACCTCAGAAGGGGAGAAAATATTTGTAAATGAAGCAACTGACAAAGGATTAATTTCCAAAATTTACAAGCAGCTCATGCAGCTCAATATCAAAAAAACAAAAAACACAATCCAAAAAAAATCGACATTTCTCCAAAGAAGATATACAGATTGCCAACAAACACATGAAAGAATGCTCAACATCACTCATCGTTAGAGAAATGCAAATCAAAACTACAATGAGATATCATCTCACACCAGTCAGAATGGCCATCATCAAAAATTCTACAAACAATAAATGCTGGAGAGGGTGTGGAGAAAAGGGAACCCTCTTGCACTGTTGGTGGGAATGTAAATTGATACAGCACTATGGAGAGCAGTATGGAGTTTCCTTAAAAAACTAAGAATAGAACTACCATACGACCCAGCAATCCCACTACTGGGCATATACCCTGAGAAATCCTAATTCAAAAAGAGTCATGTACCACAATGTTCATTGCAGCTCTATTTACAATAGCCAGATCATGGAAGCAACCTAAGTGTCCCTCGACAGATGAATGGATAAAGAAGATGTGGCACATACATACAATGGAATATTACTCAGCCATAAAAAGAAACGAAATTGAGTTATTTGTAGTGAGGTGGATGGACCTAGAGTCTGTCATACAGAGTGAAGTAAGTCAGAAAGAGAAAAATAAATACTGTATGCTAACACATATATATGGAAACTAAAAAAAAAAGACATGGTTCTGAAGAACCTAGAGGCAGGACGGGAATAAAGACACAGACCTACTAGAGAATGGCCTTGAGGACACGGGGACAGGGAAAGGTAAGCTGGGACAAAGTGAGAGAGTGGCATGGACATATATACACTACCAAATATAAAATCGAGAGCTAGTGGGAAGCAGCCACATAGCAAAGGGAGATCATCTCGGTGCTTTGTGACCACCTAGAGGGGTGGGATAAGGAGGGTGGGAGGGAGTGTGATGCAAGAGGGAAGAGTTATGGGGACATATGTATATGTATAGCTGATTCACTTTGTTATAAAGCAGAAACTAACACACCATTGTAAAGCAATTATACTCCAATAAAGATGTTAAAAAATAAATAAAATAAAGCGGTGATGACCTGAAAAAAAAAAAAGTAGGATATGTGTAAAATAATTCTGCATCATCCAAACAATGGAAAACTTTGCAACCATAGAAGGAATAGGAAAAATTCATACACTGATATGAAGTTTCTTCCTGTTTACACAATTATGTTAAAAAAAAAGTAAGTTGCAAAGCAAAGTACACACCATATTAGCATTTAAAAAGAAGATATGGATATATAAATATTTATATATTGATGTATATAATACTTTTATATCTGTATATATGTACATGTGTATCTTTTAAAATATTTATTTATTTATTTGGCTGCACTAAGTCTTAGTTGTGGCATGCGAGCTCTCTTAGTTGCGGCATGTGAACTCTTAGTTGCAGCGTGTGGGAGCTAGTTGCCTGACCAGGGATCGAACTTGGGGCCCATGCATTGGGAGCATGGAGTCTTAGCCACTGGACCACAAGGGAGGTCCCTACATGTGTATGTTTATGTATATTATGCACATATATAAACATGCAAACTATATCAGGAAGTGGTCCAGGGTAGCATTGCCAAGGAAATGTGGAGATGACTCTTTTCTGTCCTTACCTGCTACCCTCAGATCCATGATGGCCTCCTCATAGGTGTCACCGTCTTTAAAGAAAGAGTGGTACTGCCCCCCATCAAGAACACTGATGGTGGATCCTGAGGGTCACTTTGCCCTCTCCCAGGGTGTCCTTCAGAAGCACTGTGCGATTCATATAGCTGTAGTGCTTTTTCCAGAGTTCTTCCCCATCCTTGTACAGGTAAACCAGATGGGAAGAGTGCTCATGAAACCACACTGTGGCAGGGACAGCTGGCAGCTGAGCTCAGCACTTTCGCCCACCAGGACCACCTGGTGGCTCCTGGAGCTGCTCACAGTGAAGTGCTCTGCGGAAGAAGCCCGAGACCGGATTTATTCCGAAGGCCACAGGAGAATGCTTCACCTAGGTCCCTCTGCCCTGGACACATTGGCCTTCTTCCTGATTCTTGATGCCAAGTCCTTTCTGACTTCAGAACTTTGCTCTCAGAGATATCTTCACTCTGACAGCAGTGCTCTTCTCTCAAACCCTCCCATCACTGCCTCCTTCTTACCTCTCAGGTCCCAGCTTAAATGTCAACTCCTTAGAGAAAAATTTTATCACCATCCACTTCCCATTTCCCCTAATCATATCTTCAGTAGCACATATCATTACCTGATATTTTTAATTCCTGTCTTTATTTTCTCTCATAACCAGCTAATATGTAAGCCACACAACAACAGAGTCTCTATCTTTTTTTAAAATTCTCTTTATTATCCCCAGTGCATAAAGCATTGCCTGAACGTGGTAGGCACTCTGTAAATATTTAACAAAGGAATGTGGATAGTCCCCAATATTGAGAGGTGGGAGGTGGACCGCTATTGCTGAACAACAGCCTTTACCTATCAGATACACCAGCTGCTTTTTTCAGTATCAGTTTCTGGCGAGTTAAAAATGGCCACAAATATTTTGATGCTCCATCCATGAAGAGAAAGTGCCTATGTCCCCTCCTCTTAAAACTGTGCTCTGATGTTGCTTTGCTCAATAGAATATGGCAGAAGACAACCTGCAATAGTTTCTGGGTCTGTCTTAAGAAATGAGCTGGTCTCATTTGTTGCTGTTGTTGTTCTTGTACCATTCTTTCTGGAAGCTGTCGGCAGCCATATACAAAGTCTCACAACCCTGAGACCATCATGACAGAAAGGCCATGGGTTAACATGTCACTTGACAATCCCAGGGGATCCCAACCTTCCAGCCTGCTCCACCAAAGGGCTAGACATGTGAATGAAGCCACCTTGAGCCCTTTGGAACACTCCACCCACTAGCTGAATATACCAAGAGACCTCAGTCTACGTCACGTGGAACAGAAGAGTCACGCAGCTGAGCACTGGCCAGAATTCCTGCCCAACAAGATGTGAGATATAATAAAATGGTTGCTTTAAATCACTAATTTGGGGGATAATTTTCTGTGAAGCTATAGGTAACTATAACAAGCTCCTCCCATAATCTTAGTTTTTCCTCTTTTTGATTATGCCAGATTCATTCTTGTCTCTGTCAAGAGTGTTTATCCTTTTCACTGTAAGGTATCCAAATTATTAGACTTAAGGCCTATTGCTCTAAGAGAAATTTGTGGACAGCTCCAGCTCACGCCAACGTCTCCTTTATCTGAGGTCCTACTAAACTCATAATTCATATCATCACATAAATGATCGTGGTTTGTTCTTAAATATAAGGGATCTATTCGTTATGACTTGTCAGTGAGAACTTGAGTCTCCCGAGAGTAGATGTTAGCCAGGTACCTGTCTCTGCTCCTTGGCACAGCGTTGCAGCACGGAGCTGGGGCTCAGAAAGACACAGAAACTGAAATAACATTTTATAATCATAGGTGGTTTTAACACTAATTTCTATCCTCAGAACTAGAACAGAAAGGGTAGACTCTGAGGAACAGCAGTGAAAAAGCCTCCTCATTTTCTTCACTGTCATTTACCTTCACTATTTTTCTTTATAGATGTGACACACTATGAAAAAGAAGTAGATATCCCTACCTGAGGTGATTACTATCATCTGTAAGAGGAGAACGTCCACTGAGTATCCAGATACGTAAGAAAATGCCGGCTCCATCACACCTGGAAAATGAAATAGCAATTTTGGGATCAGGCAGCAAGAATCATGGTAACTCAGAAAAAAAAAAACAGAGAATTTTGAAATCCTGTCTTTTGAGAGAATTCCCTTTGATGTGCAACTAAATGATTTAGTCAAACCACAGGTGTCGGACACACTGATATTACGTCTTTTCCTCTTTCCTTCCTGTGCCTTTACTGCGGCTCATTGTCTTTGTTAGATTACTATTGTGAAGGGCATCTGTGGTAGACGAGAGCATCAGAGGTGTACAGAACCCAGGTATGCATATGCCACACGCACTTGGCCTCATCTGCATCCTGGCTTAAGCCTCTTGCTCAGTTCAGAGACCTGGCTACTGCCTCTGAGGTGACCTCATTTCTTAATGGGAACACTTGTGTGCCCTCTCCTCTGGGCGACAAGCCAGCTCTAGCAAAACATTCATAATCCCACTGTTATTGGCAGGGTCTGACCTGCCTGGATCCATGGACCTTCTGGCTCCACCCACTACTTCTACATTCAAAGGAAATGCCACATCAGGGAGGTGGGATCTAGATTCCCCAGCAGCCGCCCGGAGGGCCTGTGTAAAAAAAATCAGGTAGAACGGTGTGTAAAAAGTATCAGACAGGGCTTCCCTGGTGGCGCAGTGGTTGAGAGTCCGCCTGCCGATGCAGGGGACATGGGTTCGTGCCCCGGTCCGGGAAGATCCCCCATGCCGCGGAGCGGCTGGGCCCGTGAGCCATGGCCGCTGAGCCTGCGCGTCCAGAGCCTGTGCTCCACAACAGGAGAGGCCACAACAGTGAGAGGCCCGCGTACCACAAAAAAAAAAAAAAAAAAAAAAGTATCAGACAGAATGGTGTGTTAACTGCCTGCCAGATAAACTTGGATCAGTCAGATACAAGAAATTAGAACAAGTAAGAAGATAAATGCCTGTCCTTTCTTGCTTTATTTCCTAATTTCCCCCCTCACTCTTGCTGTCTAAATTGCCACCCTACTCCAATAAACATTTAGTAATAATTTGGACATGGGCTCTTTTTTCTAGGGATCCTAAAGAGAGAAAACAAAACAAACAAACAAACAAAAAAAACACTGCTTAAGTATGGAGTTACATATTAGCATGCTGGAATTAGGAACATGTATTTGGTTTCATATACTCAACAGTTAAGCAACATCTGGTTCATGAAGAATCCCAAATATGTCAATAAATAAAATGCTAGATTTTACCTGCTGGAAAACGGAGTGCATAAATGCAAAATACAAGCTGTGTAAATCTGTTTTGAGATGCGTGTTTTACAATACAAGAATATAAAATAATGTATTAAAGGAGAGAAAAGTTACAGGTAAGGTGTCTCTTGCAGTGATTTAATATATCCATTTAAAAAATAAGTGGAATTGGAAAGAGTGTGATAGATGAAAGCAGTGTCAAAGAGTAGGGGTAGATATCTGCAAAACATCAACTGATTAAGGGCTCATATCAAAATTTTAATTATAAAAATTATTTTTAAGGTAGATATGCTGAAAGAAAAATAGTTAAAGGACCTGAACAATCTCAGTATAGAAAATACCCAAATAGCAGTAAAGATAAGAAAAGGTAGAGACCCTCGTTAAGAATCAGGAAAATGCATGTTAAAACCACAATGCAATATCACACTCACTAGAATGGGTACCGTAAAAAAGGCTGAAAATACCAAGTTTCGATGAGGCTGTGGTGTAATGTGGTGTAATGCAGTGTACAAGGCATTTCTCATGTTCATGGCTGGTGAGAGTACAGTGGTGGGATGATATTTGAAGGCACTTTAGCATCTTCTACTAGAGTTGAAAATAAACACAGCCTATGATCCAGCAATTCTACTTTAGGAACATAATCAATAGAAATGTATGCACAAACGCACAAAAGACATATAGAATAAATTTCCAGATAACATTATTGGTAATAACTAAACTGGAACAATACAATAAGCCTAAACATACAAGCCAAGAGGGAGAAAAGGAGGAGGAGCTGCAGCCTCACAGACTTACTGAGTTACTCCTGCAGAAAGTGGGGAGAGAGAGGGAAAAGCAGGGGAGGGGGATGGCACGGCCGTTTATCTGTCTGTCTCCTCATCCACTCTCCCCCTTGTTCTGCTCACTCCTGGTGTCAGCCTATCCTCCTTCCCAAACCCTCCCATTCCCCTGGTGGAGCGCCCCCTTCACTTTCCTTCTCGTCTTCTGTGTTTCTCCTCTCTTTCTTCCCTTCCCCCTCTAGTATTGCCACCTTCTCTCCTACACACACGCAGGCATATAAACGTAGGTTTTGGATGCTGTCTGCCTGTTGACCCCACTATTTTCATGTTTCCAACAGGTTTTTCTTCCCCCAGTCCCTCAGCTGCTGCCGCTGCGGCTCAGGAGGTCAGATCTGCCACTGATGGTAATACCAGCACCACCCCGCCCACCTCTGCCAAGAAGAGAAAGTTAAAGAGCAGCAGTAGCGGCAGTAACAGTAGTAACGACAGAGAAGACTTTGATTCCAACTCTCCCTTCTCTTCCACTCCTTTACAACCCAGGGATTTGGCATCCCCTTTAACCCCGTCCTTCTCCTGCCTGGGGGTTTCAGTGGCCGCTCCCAGCCACGTACGGATACAGAAGAAGCTGCGTTTTGAAGACACCCTGGGGTGTGTAGGGTTTGATGCGAAGATGGCTGAGGAGTCCTCCTCCTCCTCTTCACCTTCACCAACTGCTGCAACATCTCAGCAGCAGCAGCTTAAAAATAAGGTATATTAATCTCTTCTGTGGCTTCAGTGCATCACTCAAACGGCCTAGCCCAATCTTCTACCACTGTCTCTAGCTTTGCTAACAGCAAGCCTGGCTCTGCTAAGAAGTCAGTGGTCAAGAACTTTAAAGATAAGCCTACATTACCAGAAAGCGACACAGATGAAACATGGCAGAAACTGAAGAAAGCAGTGGAAGCTAACCCAGGATAGTACTTCGATTAAGAACAGTTTAGAAGAACTCTCTGTTCTTACAAGATTTCTGCAAACTTGTGCAAACAGCTGAGACAGATTTGTGAAGATCACATGAAAGCACAAATTCATCAGTTCAGAGAGGATTCACTGGATAGAGTTCTTTTTCTAAAGAAGATCGATAGATGTTGGCAAAACCATTGCAGACAAATGATCATGATCAGTAGCAGTTTTTTTGTTTCTGGATAGGACTTACGTTCTTCAAAATTCAATGCTACCGGGCTTCCCTGGTGGCGCAGTGGTTGGGGGTCCGCCTGCCGATGCAGGAGATACGGGTTCGTGCCCCGATCCGTGCATGCGCGGAGCGGCTGGGCCCGTGAGCCATGGCCACTGAGCCTGCGCGTCCGGAGCCTGTGCTCCGCAACGGGAGAGGCCACAGCAGTGGGAGGCCCATGTACCGCAAAAAAAAAAAAAAAAAAAAATTCAATGACCCTCCATTTGGGAAAGGAATAGTGAAGCAATTGATAGAAGTTTACTCCAAAGCCTTTTAAGCATGCTCTCTGATTTGCAAATTTATCAGGATTCTTTTGAACAACGATTTTTGGAAGAAACTAACCGACTCTACGCAGCTGAAGGCCAAAAATTAATGCAGGAAAGAGAGGTTCCTGAATATCTTCATCATGTTAACAAACGTCTAGAAAAAGAAGCAGACAGACTTATTACTTACTTAGATCAGACCACCCAAAAGTCATTAATTGCTACTGTGGAAAAACAACTTCTAGGTGAACACTTAACAGCGATTCTTCAGAAAGATTTAAATAAACTCCTTGATGAAAACCGAATTCAAGATTTATCTCACCTGTATCAGCTCTTCAGTAAAGTTCGAGGTGGCATTCAGATTCTCTTGCAGCAAAGGATTGAATACATTAAGGCATTTGGTAGCACTGTTGTAATTAATCCTGAAAAGGATAAAACCATGGTTCAAGAATTGCTGGCTTTTAAGGATAAGGTTGACCATATAATTGATACCTGTTTCCTGAAGAATGAAAAACGTTTCAATGCCATGAAAGAAGCATTTGAAACATTCATTAACAAAAGACCAAACAAACCTGCTGAACTTATATCTAAGTATGCAGATTCAAAGCTTCTCGCAGGCAACAAAGAAGCTACAGATGAAGAACTTGAGAAAATTTGGATAAGATTATGATTATATTTATTTATTTATTTATTTTGCGGTACGCGGGCCTCTCACTGTTGTGGCCTCTCCCGTTGTGGAGCACAGGCTCCGGACGCGCAGGCTCAGCGGCCATGGCTCACGGGCCCAGCCACTCCGCGGCATGTGGGATCTTCCCGGACTGGGGCACGAACCCGTGTCCCCTGCATCGGCAGGCGGACTCTCAACCACTGCACCACCAGGGCAGCCCCTACGATTATATTTAGATTCATCTATGGCAAGCATGTTTTTGAGGCCCTTCTATAAGAAAGGTTTAGCCAAGCGCCTGCTGGGAAGAGTGCATCTGTGGATGCTGAAAAATCAATGCTGTCCAAACGCAAACATGAATGTGGAGCTTCTTTCACCAGCAAACTTGAAGGAACGTTTAAAGACATGGAACTTTCTAAAGACATCCTGATTCAATTCAAACAGTATATGCAGAACCAGAATGTACCTGGGAATATTGAATTAACTGTGAACATCCTGACGGTGCGTTATTGGCCAACGTATGTGCCTGTGGAAGTTCATTTACCACCACAGATGGTAAAATTTCAGGAGATTTTCAAGACCTTTTACCTAGGCAAACATAGTGGCGGGAAACTTCAGTGGCAGGCAACCCTAGGACACTGTGTGCTAAAGGTAGAATTTAAAGAGGGTAAAAAGGAACTCCAGTTCTCTCTTTTTCAAACACTGGTGCTGCTAATGTTTAATGAGGGAGAGGAGTTAACTTTAGAAGAGATCAAGCAGGCTACGGGAATAGAGGCTGGAGAGTTAAGGAGAACACTGCAGTCATTGGCCTGTGGCAAACCTAGAGTTCTGATGAAAAATCCAAAGGGTAAAGCTATAGGAGATGGTGACAAGTTCATTTGTAATGATGATTTCAAGCACAAACATTTCAGGATAAAGATCAATCAAATTCAGGTGAAAGAAACGGTTGAGGAACAAGCAAGCACTACAGAAAGAGTATTTCAAGACAGACAGTATCAAATTGACGCTGCAATTGTTCAAATTATGAAGATAAGAAAGACAGCCACAATCTTCTTGTTTCAGAAGTGTACAACCAGTTGAAATTTCCAGTAAAACCTGCTGATCTTAAGAAGAGAATAGAATCCTTAATTGACCGGGACTACATGGAAAGAGATAAAGAAAATCCAAACCAGTACAATTATGTTGCATAAAATGTTGGCCTTGGAGCATTTGGTGTCATAAGCAGTAGCCAGTGGATAAAGTAACCTGTTATTATTTGCCTTCTTTTATACTACCAATGACCAGATGAAGCAGTGTAATGGAAATAGTTGAGTGACTTTTCAGTGGTTAACATGCCCATTTAAAGAGTAATACTTACCTTTAAGAAGAATGTTGTTGAACTCTTTGCATGTTATTTAGTATGATGTGCAGAAAACTCTTAAGAAAGTACCTGTTCTTCATGATTACTATTTGGAACTGGGGAAGAGGTCCCTATGGCTATTTAAAAAAGAGGAGGGATGTTCTTATGTACCATTAATTATGAAGCAAAAGGTTTATTTGCTTAAAATGTCATTTAAAGACACTTAAACTGCATGCAAACTTTATTTACTGTACAGAGTACTGGATGTATTTATAAATAGAAAAACCACCCTGGACTTGGTTGTTCACCTGTTTTGTGATTTCCCTTGAAGAGAAAAATAAGTTGTCATAGCTATTGATATTTTACTAAGTAATGTTCTGTTACACTGAAAGGGATGTTTTTAAAAACTTTATTTGGAAACAAGTTTTCAAGCAGAGGGACAGTTGCTTACGTGGTCTTGTATACACACAACCTAAAAGGTTCCCATGGGATGTATGTATATGATTCAGCCCTGAGTTTACTGTGCTGATTAACAGGTACTTATAAAAATAGCTGAAATAGAAAATTGCTGGTCAGTTGTACTAGAAGAACATGGTAGGAGAGAAAAATCCAACTCTTTCTTCATATTAAAAATGAATATAATATGAACATCACAAAAGAGAACAAAACCCACGTGTTTTGTAACTTTTTACAAGAGCAAAAATTCATAAACTAGTTTTCAACTTCCTTTAGACGTTAATGTTGTTTGGACAGTTTTGTCTTTAACTTGGACCAATTGTAGATTCTTACAGGCTTCCTGGGATTTAGCATTCCTATTTTCCCTACCAAAGTTTTTTTTTGGAAGCACCTCAACTCTCCTTTTTGTTGGCATATAAGCATTTCCTATCATCCTTATTTTAACTTCCTAAAGCCCTAGATAGAACTAGATCCTTCCTCATTTCCCCCACACACCCTCTAGTTCGGAATTTCAAATTCTGTATTATGCTGATATTATTCCTTTCAAACTTGCTTGAAGATAAAGAGTTCTCATAGCCACTGGACACCGACTTTTCAGGGGAATGTCCTGGGATTGTTCATACATAGAAAATAGCAAAAGTACTGTTTTTCAAATTGATAATGTGAGTAGAAGTCTTCTCTTTTACCATCAGTGGTCTTTTGTTTTTGGGTTTTGGGTTTTGTTTTGCTTCCTTGTTTGTTTTTCCATGAAGCTTTGAAGGGAATTGATCTTGGAGGAGAAGCAGAAATTTTGTTTTAATTTTTTATTTTTTGCGGTACGCAGGCCTCTCACTGCTGTGGCCTCTCCCGTTGCGGAGCACAGGCTCCGGACACGCAGGCCCAACGGCCATGGCTCACGGGCCCAGCCGCTCCGCGCATGCACGGATCGGGGCACGAACCCGTATCCCCTGCATCGGCAGGTGGACTCCCAACCACTGCGCCACCAGGGAAGCCCTGTTTTAATTTTTTAAAAATTCAGAACTGCTTTAATGCTTTTTGCAACAGTGTAATTCCTTGACTATTTGGAACCATTAGGAAGAATACCTCGGTCCTAACCCTCAACTGAGACTTTTGGCTCTTGTGTTTGCTATTGACTGTTTTCTTGAGTTATCAAAGAACTGTAACCAGCTATTTTTTTAAGAAGTTGCCTGTTTTCTTTATAATTGCATCAACTTACACACTATTGTCCAACAATATGTGGTATTTAGAATGCCTTCCTAACTATTTTTGAGCAGCCATTGCCTGTTTTTTCTTAGCGCCTCCCTGGTTTCCTTACATGAACTTATCTGACAAGGAAATGCAGCCATTTTGTTTGCCCTCTCTCCATACTGGACCATCTAAGTCAATATTCTAACTCATCCCTGATGGTCTGTGAGATACGTAGACTGTTCCACCAGACTCGATAATTACTCTTAAGGAATTTTTAGGTAGAACTGGTATTATTAGGAGACTCTTGGTGTCACCTTTGTTATCTTGAAAGCTGGTCCCTTCCCTGAGGCTCTTAAGTTTTTGAAAACTTGATGCTATTTCAGCTGAAAAAATTGGTGAGACTATTAAACAAATTGAGGGGAGCTGTTTAAGAAATTGAAAAGTAATCACAAACAACATTGGATAATTGTGACTTTCAGTTCTGTATCAGTTGAATTTTTGTGCTCTTTTCCCTGTGTACGTGGTGGTTCTATTTTTCTCCAATAAAACTTTTATTTAAAAAACAAACAAACAAACAACAACAAAAAAAATACAAGCCCAAATAATATCAACATCCAGCAAACAATTTCACAAACATAATGTTAATAACTGACTTTTTATTAATCAATTTGTTTAAATTGCTTATAATTCATAATAATTTAGCCATATGTTCTTTTGAGTTTTTAATACAAATATCATATTTTCTGAATATACTTAATTTTTTTTAATTAAAAAGTCAAGTCTATTCAAAATATTCTGTACAGTCAATGCTCTTTCAGTCAAAATTTTGACTTTTTTTTTGTTGTTTTGTTTTGTTTTATATTATGAATCTTAAAAGGATGACTAAAATATATATAGAACAGTAATGGGCCAAAAAGAGCAAAGATTCTTCTGAAGAAGAAAAATAATGTAAGAAAACCTAAATTAAATGATATCAAGACTTAATTATAAAGCTACTCTAATTGAAAGAATTGTGAAGTTAGTGTTGATATAGACAAATAGATAAATCAACAAAATGGAGATCCCAATATCATACCCAAACATATGGAAACCTGATTCATGATAGGACTAGGATTGCACATCAATGAAGAAAGAATTACTGTTCTGTGAATGGTACTGAAACAACTTCACAGGAAAAGCAGAGCCTTAGAATCTCCACTTCACACCACACACAAATGTGTCCCGAATGGATCAAATTAACAAAGATTAATCCTTTGTGAAAGCCAAATCTATGCAAATGTTAGACCATTTTATAACAGCAAACTTCATGAACTTGAAATATGAACAAATTCCTTTTATTCATATGAATAAAATGTCAATGGCAAATTAAATTCAAGTCCATTAAATTTAATAGTGTTTATATCTAAAGACATTATAAAGTAAAATGATAAGCCCTGATAAAGAAGAAGACATTTACAACAACAAGAGCTCAAAAGGCTCAATATCTAAAATATATTAATTACTCCTTGCCATACAAATTGCTAGTTGTCTCTTAACAGAGACAATTCTGTCTTTCTTCCTTACTTCAAAAGAACATCCAGTGTTTATGGAGTAACTTGGACAACTCAAAGATTGCAATTTTCAGATTCCTTGCAGCCAGGTTAGACTATAGGACTGACTTCTGGTAAATGCGATATAAACAGAACTGTAAAGAATTTTCTTCAATCCCTAAATTCAGGAGGCACATCTTCCCTTCCTCCTTAGAGCCAGACTGAAGGCCATCCTATGGCTATATCTCAGATAGAACTCGGACCTTGAAGTGGAAGAGGCTGAAGATGGAGCAGCAAGTAAAGTAGAAGCTTGGTTCCTTAACTTTATGAAGCTGTCCCACCAGCCTTGGAAACCAGCTTTGGTCTTCTTTTACCTCATTTAATTTACATGTCTTTTTTTCTTAAATGGGTTGCAGTTACATGGTTGTTCAGTTTATTGTTATTCTTTATAATACAAATATATTATACATAATATTTATACTAATTCAATATCTATCTTTAAAGTTTTCTTAAACAAGATGAAAGGCCAAAGGCAAGCATCTCAAGAATGGTAAGCCAGCTTCCCAAAATTCTTTAAAGACCTAGGTTCCTTCCAGATACAGTAATTTGAATGTATCTCACCCACCCATAAACATACACATATGGGCTAACAATCACTGAAATTATATCTTATATGTGTGGGAGATTTATATTCATGATTTATAAAGTAATGAAACTTATATTAATATGTATACACAAACATATATACACATATGTATATATAAAATGAATCAACTCATTAAATTTTGTTTAAATTCTCAGAGTTATTTTAGTTACTTAGGGCATAATCTTGGCTTCTACTCTATCTAGAAATGGAACAATTAGTTTACTCTATTTTAGGGATATCTTGAACATAGGCAGTATTTTTTACTATTATCATCAATCAAAAGGAATGAGTAGCATATACTTGTTGCTACTTAGCACACGTATAACTATTTCTGTTTATTACCTCCTTTCTAATGAAAGTTGAAGGAAGTCTACTCTTTAAAGTAATAGAGACCTACCATACATATTACGTATTACTTTTCTTAACTTCTAAAGCTAACTGCTCTATAAGGAAAGAAGTGAAAAAGGAGCAAAAACCACCCTTCCTTCCCCCAAAAAGACAAACAAAACAAAACAAAACACAGAATAAAAAGAACCTAAGGTCAAGAGCATTGGATAACATTCTATGCAGCTCAAAGCAAAGGAGTAATGAAAGAGATGGAACGAATAAATGCATCTCAAATTTTCCCATTTACTTGTTCCCAGAGAACAGAGCACGGGTCTAAGAAGGACTCCAGGCCCTTCAGAAAGAACCTCATCCAAATGCCTTGTAGATCTATGCACGGATCAGTTGGGCTCCTACTGCCACAGAAACCACTAGCAGATGGGCTATCATCACATAGCACAACCAGCAGGACCTTCTGTAAGAACCCCAGTGGATGCCTACGAGCAACTTCTTATTTTTCAAGCCTAATATGATTTCCCCTCACAAGAGAAATGTGAAAGTGGCAACTTCACCCAGTGTGTAGGACTGCTTGTTCAAACTCATTTTTACCATCAGGAATCAACAATTTCCAAGCAAGAATAGGTTTCAACTTGACTTGCCTCTCCTTGAAAGTAAAGAATGAAACAGTGTTTGTTATGTATCATATAATCTGGATCAATTTAAACTATCTGTGAAGGAGAAATTACACTGTAATGCCTTAAGAATATTATATCAAGGAATATTGTGATTATAGTCTTTGAAAATGGAAATAGGAAGAATCTTCCTTATCTTGATAAAGGCTATCAATAAAAATCTCCATAAACATTTTAATGAGAAAAAAATCTTTGTAATTTTTCTCTTTAAATCTAAATAATTAAAGGTTTTTTATCTAACACAATAAGAAAATAAAGCTGTCAACGTAGCACCAGTATGAGAAAGGAAGGAGAAAAATGAACAAACGTGGATGACATAATTTACATGGAAAGTAATAAGAAAATAGAAAAATACAAATAAATTTGAAAAAATAGTACTCCTTTTCTCCAGATTAAGTTAACTTAAAAAATGTGTGAGGGGGCTTCCCTGGTGGCGCAGTGGTTGAGAGTCCGCCTGCCGATGCAGGGGACACGGGTTCGTGCCCCGGTCTGGGAGGATCCCACATGTCGTGGAGCAGCTGGGCCCGTGAGCCATGGCCGCTAAGCCTGCGCATCCGGAGCCTGTGCTCCACAATGGGAGAGGCCACAGCAGTGAGAGGCCCACGTACCGCAAAAAAAAAAAAAATGTGAGATCTATTTGGAATTTTAAGAAGATTTTTCTAAACTTAAGCAACTGGATAACAATATCATGTTCATGGAGGAGAAAAATATTAACATTTTAAAGATAAAATTTGCCTTCATATTACTCTATAGACCATAAAATTCTAATACAATGCTAGCAGAATATTAGGAGCAATAGGGTAGTTTAATCTCAAAATTGTGTGGAAGAATTAACATTTACTAATAACTAAGATAATTATAAAACAATAAAGAGAAAGGTTTTAAATTCACTGTGCCAGATATTAACATATATAATAAAGCCAGTTAAAAAAAAAACAAAAAACAGAGGGGCTTCCCTGGTAGTGCGGTGGTTGAGAGTCCTCCTGCTGATGCAGGGGACACGGGTTCGTGCCCCAGTCCGGGAAGATCCCACATGCCACGGAGTGGCTAGGCCCATGAGCCATGGCTGCTGAGCCTGCGCGTCTGGAGCCTGTGCTCCACAATGGGAGAGGCCACAACAGTGAGAGGCCCGCGTACTGAAAAAAAACAAAAACAAAACAAAAACACAGAGTGGTATTGGTGCAAAAAAGACAAATCCAAATGGAACCGATTAGAGAGTTGAGAAAAATGTGGTATTTGATATAAGTGGCGTATGTAGGTCTTTCTTCATTTGTCCCCTCAGATGCATTCTCTCCTTCTTTTCTTTACTCGGTAGCTTGCAGGGCTGACCTCTACCAAGTCTGTCACCTGGGGCCCCTTCTCTTCTGGCCTATGAGAGTCATCAGTGGAAGACTGAAGGATGGGAAGAAAAAGAGGCCAAAGCATCTCTTTCCTTGCTCCCTTCCTGTTTTGTTGCCACACTTCGTCAACGGGCTCATCTCCCTACAATTATAGCTCTTGTGCATGCCTCATCACCCAGGGCTCTAGATCGCCAAGGCTCTGGCAACACTCTTTTTCAACCTTTGTCATTAATGCTGAGGATAAGTTCCCACTGTAGACAGACCTTGAGAATCTTGTTGGCTCACATAATTCCAATCACTCTTCTTTCTTTTTTTTTAACATCTTTATTGGAATATAATTTCTCTATATTGTTGTGTTAGTTTCTGCTGTATAACAAAGTGAATATGTTTGTTTTTTGTTTTTTACATATATGTTTACATATATCTCCATATACACTCCCTCTTGCGCCTCCCGCCTACACTCCTTATCCCACCCCTCTAGGTTGCCGCAAAGCACCAAGCTGATCTCCCTGTGCTATGCAGCAGATTCCCACTAGCTATCGGTTTTACATTTGGTAGTGTATGTATGTCAATGCTACTCTCTCACTTCACATCAGCTTACAATTCCCCCTCCCCATGTTCTCAAGTCCATTCTCTATGTCTGCATCTTTATTCCAGTCCCACCCCTAGGTTCATCAGAAACTTTTTTTTTAGGTTCCATATATATGTGTTAGCATACAGTATTGTTTTTCTCTTTCTGACTTACTTTACTCTGTATGACACACTCTAGGTCCATCCATCTCACTACAAATAACTCAGTTTCATTTCTTTTTAATGGCTGAGTAATGCTCCATTGTATATATGTGCCACATATTCTTTATCCATTAATCCAATGATGGACACTTAGGTTGCTTGCATGTCCTGCCTATTACAAATAGTGCTGCTATGAACATTTTGGTACATGACCCTTCCTGAATTATGGTTTTTCTCAGGGTATATGCCCAGTAGTGGGATTGCTGGGTCATATGGTAACTCTATTTTTAGTTTTTTAAGGAACCTCCATACTGTTCTCCATAGTGGCTGTACCAATTCACATTCCCACCAGCAGTGCAAGAGCATTCCACTTTCTCCACACCCTTTCCAGCATTTATTGTTTCTAGATTTTTTGAAGATGGCCATTCTGACCCGTGTGAGATGATATCTCATTGGAGTTTTGATTTGCATTTCTCTAATGATTAATGATGTTGAGCATTCTTTCATGTGTTTGTTGGCAAACCGTATATCTTCTTTGGAAAAATGTCTATTTAGGTCTTCTGCCCATTTTTGGATTGGGTTGTTTGTTTTTCTGTTATTGAGCTGCATGAGCTGCTTGTAAATTTTGGAGATTAATCCTTTCTCAGTTGCTGCATTTGCAAATATTTTCTCCCATTCTGAGGGTTGTCTTTCGGTCTTGTTTATGGTTTCCTTTGCTGTGCAAAAGCTTTGAAGTTTCATTAGGTCCCACTTGTTTATTTTTTGTTTGTTTGTTTTTTACATCTTTATTGGAGTATAATTGCTTGACAATGGTGTGTTAGCTTCTGCTTTATAACAAAGTGAATCGGTTATACGTATACATATGTTCCCATATCTCTTCCCTCTTGCGTCTCCCTCCCTCGCACCCTCCTTATCCCACTCCTCCAGGCGGTCACAAAGCACCGAGCTGATCTCCCTGTGCTATGCAGCTGCTTCCCACTAGCTATCTACCTCATGTTTGGTAGTGTGTATATGTCCGTGCCTCTCTCCCGCTTTGTCACAGTTTACACTTCCCCCTCCCCATATCCTCAAGTCCATTCTCTAGTAGGTCTGTGTCTTCATTCCTGTCTTACCCCAGGCTCCCCATGACATTTTTTTTCTTAAATTCCATATATATGTGTTAGCATACGGCACCTGTTCTTCTCCTTCCGACTCACTTCACTCTGCATGACAGACTCTAGGTCCATCCACCTCACTACAAATACCTCAATTGCGTTTCTTTTTATGGCCGAGTAACATTCCATTGTATATACGTCCAACATCTTCTTTAATCATTCATCTGATGATGGACACTTAGGTTGTTTCCATATCCGGGCCACTGTAAATAGAGTTGCAATGAACATTTTGGTACATGACTCTTTTTGAATTATGGTTTTTCTCAGGGTATATGCCCAGTAGTAGGATTGCTGGGTCATATGGTAGTTCTATTTTTAGTTTTTTAAGGAACCTCCATATTGTTCTCCATAGTGGCTGTACCAATTCACATTCCCACCAGCAGTACAAGAGCGTTCCATTTTCTCCACACCCTCTCCAGCATTTATTGTCTCTAGATTTTTTGAAGATGGCCATTCTGACCGGTGTGAGATGATATCTCATTGGAGTTTTGATTTGCATTTCTCTAATGATTAATGATGTTGAGCATTCTTTCATGTGTTTGTTGGCAATCTGTATATCTTCTTTGGAAAAATGTCTGTTTAGGTCTTCTGCCCATTTTGGATTGGGTTGTTTGTTTTTTTGATATTGAGCTGCATGAGCTGCTTGTAAATTTTGGAGATTAATCCTTTGTCAGTTGCTTCATTTGCAAATATTTTCTCCCATGCTGAGGGTTGTCTTTTGGTCTTGTTTATGGTTTCCTTTGCTGTGCAAAAGCTTTGAAGTTTCATTAGGTCCCATTTGTTTATTTTTGTTTTTGTTTCCATTTCTCTAGGAGGTGGGTCAAAAAGGAACTTGCTGTGATTTATGTCATAGAGTGTTCTGCCTATGTTTTCCTCTAAGAGTTTGATAGTTTCTGACCTTACATTTAGGTCTTTAATCCATTTTGAGATTATTTTTGTGTATGGTGTTAGGGAGTGATCTAATCTCATACTTTTACATGTACCTGTCCAGTTTTCCCAGCACCACTTATTGAAGACGCTGTCCTTTCTCCACTACATTCCTGCCTCCTTTATCAAAGATAAGATGACCATATGTGCGTGGGTTTATCTCTGGGCTTTCTATCCCGTTCCATTGATCTATCTTTCTGTTTTTGTGCCAGTACCATACTGTCTTGATTACTGTAGCTTTGTAGTATAGTCTGAAGTCAGGGAGCCTGATTCCTCCAGCTCCGTATTTCATTCTCAAGGTTGCTTTGGCTATTCAGGGTCTTTTGTGCTTCCATACAAATGGTGAAATTTTTTGTTCTAGTTCTGTGAAAACTGCCAGTGGTAGTTTGATAGGAATTGCATTGAATCTATAGATTGCTTTGGGTAGTAGAGTCATTTTCACAATGTTGATTCTTCCAATCCAAGAACATGGTATATCTCTCCATCTATTTGTATCATCTTTAATTTCTTTCATCAGTGTCATAATTTTCTGCATCAGGTCTTTTATCTCCTTAGGTAGGTTTATTCCTAGATATTTTATTCTTTTTGTTGCAATAGTAAATGGGAGTGTTTTCTTAAATTCACTTTCAAATTTTTCATCATTAGTGTATAGGAATGCCAGAGATTTCTGTGCATTAATTTTGTATCCTGCTACTTTACTAAATTCATTGATTAGCTCTAGTATATTTCTGGTAGCATCTTTAGGATTCTCTATGTATAGTATCATGTCATCTGCAAACAGTGACAGCTTTACTTCTTCTTTTCTGACTTGGATTCCTTTTATTTCCTTTTCTTCTCTGATTGCTGTAGCTAACACTTCCAAAACTATGTTGAATAATAGTGGTGAGAGTGGGCAACCTTGTCTTGTTCCTGATCTTAGTGGAAATGCTTTCAGTTTTTCACCATTGTGGATGATGTTGGCTGTGGGTTTCTCATATATGGCCTTTATTATGTTGAGGAAAGTTCCACCTATGCCTACTTTCTGCAGGGTTTTTATCATAAATGGGTGTTGAATTTTGTCAAAAGCTTTCTCTGCATCTATTGAGATGATCATAGGTTTTTTCTCCTTCAATTTGTTAATATGGCTTATCACATTGATTGACTTGCGTATATTGAAGAATACTTGCGTTCCTGGAATAAACCCCATTTGATCATGGTGTATGATCCTTTTAATGTGCTGTTGGATTCTGTTTGATAGTATTTTGTTGAGGATTTTTCCATCTATGCTCATCAGTGATATTGGTCTATAGTTTTCTTTCTGTGTGACATCCTTGTCTGGTTTTGGTATCAGGGTGATGGTGGCCTCGTAGAATGAATTTGGGAGTGTTCCTCCCTCTGCTATATTTTGGAAGTTTGAGAAGGATAGGTGTTAGCTCTTCTCTAAATGTTTGATAGAATGCGCTTGTGAAGGAAACTGGTCCTGAGCTTTTGTTTGTTGGAAGATTTTCAATCACAGTTTCAATTTCAGTGCTTGTGATTGGTCTGTTCATATTTCTTTTTCTTCCTGATTCAGTCTTGGCAGGTTGTGCATTTCTAAGAATTTGTACATTTCTTCCAGGTTGTCCATTTTATTGCATAGAGTTTCTTGTAGTAATGTCTCATGATTTTTGTATTGCTGCAGTGTCAGTTGTTACTTCTCCTTTTCCATTTCTAATTCTATTGATTTGAGTTTTTTTTTCTTGATGAGTCTGGCTAATGGTTTATCAATTTTGTTTATCTTCTCAAAGAACCAGCTTTTAGTTTTATTGATCTTTGCTATCATTTCCTTCATTTCTTTTTCATTTATTTCTTATCTGATCTTTATGATTTCTTTCTTTCTGCTAACTTGGGGTTTATTTTGTTCTTCTTTCTCTAATTGCTTTACGTGCAAGGTTAGGTTGTTTATATGAGATGTTTCCTGTTTCTTAAGGTAGGATTGTATTGCTATAAACTTCCCTTTTTGAACTGCTTTTGCTGCATCTCATAGGTTTTGGGTCGTCGTGTCTCCATTGTCATTTGTTTCTAGGTATTTTTTGATTTCCCCTTTGATTTCTTCAGTGATCACTTCATTATTAAGTAGTGTATTGTTTAGCATCCATGTCTTTGTATTTTTTACAGATCTTATCCTGTAATTGATATCTAGTCTCATAGTGTTGTGGTCAGAAAAGATAGTTGATACAATTTCAATTTTCTTAAATTTACCAAGGCTTGATTTGTGTCCCAAGATATGATCTATCCTGGAGAATGTTCCATGAGCACTTGAGAAAAATGTGTATTCTGATGTTTTTGGATGGAATGTCCTATAAATATCAATTAAGTCCATCTTGTTTAATGTATCATTTAAAGCTTCTGTTTCCTTCTTCATTTTGATTTGGGATGACCTGTCCATTGGTGAAAGTGGGGTGTTAAGTCCCCTACTATGAATGTGTTACTGTCAATTTCCCCTTTTATGGCTGTTAGTATTTGCCTTATGTATTGAGGTGCTACTATGTTGGGTTTATAAATATTCACAATTGTTATATCTTCTTCTTTGATCGATCCCTTGATCATTATGTAGTGTTCTTCTTTGTCTCCTGTAATAGGCTTTATTTCAAAGTCTATTTTGTCTGAAATGAGAATTGCTACTCCAGCTTTCTTCTGATTTCCATTTGCATGGAATATCTTTTTCCATTCCCTCACTTTCAGTCTTCATGTGTCCCTAGGTCTGAAGTGGGTCTCTTGTAGAAGCATATATGGGTCTTGTTTTTGTATCCATTCAGCTAGTCTGTGTCTTTTGGTGGGAGCATTTAATCCATTTACATTTAAGGTAATTATCGATATGTATGTTCCTATTCCCATTTTCTTAAGTGTTTTGGGTTTGTTATTATAGGTCTTTTCCTTCTCTTGTGTTTCCTGCCTAGAGAAGTTCCTTTAGCATTTGTTGTAAAGCTGGTTTGGTGCTGCTGAACTCTCTCAACTTTTGCTTGTCTGTAAAGGTTTTAATTTCTCCATCAAATCTGAATGAGATCCTTGCTGGGTAGAGTAACCTTGGTCGTAAGTTTTTCTCCTTCATCACTTTAAATATGTCTTGCCAATCCCTTCTGGTTTGCAGAGTTTCTGTTGCGAGATCAGCTGTTAACCTTATGGGGATTCACTTGTGTGTTATTTGTTGTTTTTCCCTTGCTGGTTTTAATATGTTTTCTTTGTATTTAATTTTTGATAGTTTGATTAATATGTGTCTTGGCGTGTTTCTCCTTGGAGTTATCCTGTATGGGACTCTCTGTGTTTCCTGGAATTGATTAACTATTTCCTTTCCCATATTAGGGAAGTTTTCAACTATAATCTCTTCAAATATTTTCTCAGTCCCTTTCTTTTTCTCTTCTTCTTCTGGGACCCCTATAATTTGAATGTTGGTGTTTTTAATGTTGTCCCAGAGGTCTCTGAGACTGTCCTCAGTTCTTTTCATTCTTTTTTCTTTATTCTGCTCTGCAGTAGTTATTTCTACTATTTTATCTTCCACGTCACTTTTCCGTTCTTCTCTCTCAGTTATTCTGCTATTGATACCTTCTAGAGTATTTTTAATTTCATTTATTGTGTTGTTCATCATTGCTTGTTTCATCGTTAGTTCTTCCAGGTCCTTGTTAAGTGTTTCTTGCATTTTCTCTATTCTATTTCCAAGATTTTGGATTCTCTTTACTATAATTATTCTGAATTCTTTTTCATGTAGACTGCCTATTTCCTCTTCATTTGGTAGGTCTGGTGGGTTTTTATCTTGCTCCTTCATCTGCTGTGTGTTTTTCTGTCTTCTCATTTTGCTTATCTGACTGTGTTTGGGGTCTCCTTTTTGCAGGTTGCAGGTTCGTATTTCCACTTGTTTTTGGTGTCTGTCCCCAGTGGCTAAATTTGGTTCAGTGGGTTGTGTAGGCTTCCTGGTGGAGGGGACTAGTGCCTGTGTTCTTGTGGATGAGGCTGGATCTTGTCTTTCTTGTGGGCAGGTCCGCGTCTGGTGGTGTGTTTGGGGGTGTCTATGGCCTTATTATGATTTTAGGCAGCCTCTGCTAATGGGTGGGGTTGTGTTCCTGTCTTGCTAGTTGTTTGGCATAGGGTGTCCAGCACTGTAGCTTGCTGTTTGTTGAATGAAGCTGGGTGTTGGTGTTGAGATGGCGATCTCTGGGGGATTTTTACCATTTGATATTACGTGGAGATGGGAGGTCTCTTGTGGACCAGTGTCCTGAAGTTGGCTCTCCCACCTCAGAGGCACAGCACTGACTCCTGGCTGTAGCACCAACAGCCTTTCATCCACATGGCTTAGAATAAGAGGGAGAAAAAGTAGCAAGAATGAAAGAAAGAGGATAGAATAAAATAAGATAAAGTAAGATAAAATAAAATAAAGTTATTAAAATAAAAAATAGTTATTAAGAAAGAAAAAATTTTTTAAGTTAAAAAAGATGGATGGACAGAACCATAGGACAAATGGTGAAAGCAAAGGTATACAGACAAAATCTCATACAGAAGCATACACATACTCACTCACAAAAAGAGGAAAAGGGAAAAAATAATAAATCTTGCTCTCAAAGTCCACCTCCTCGATTTGGGATGATTCGTTGTCTATCCAGGTACACACAGATGCACAGATGCAGGGTACATTAAGTTGATTGTGGAGATTTAATCTGCTGCTCCTGAGGCTGCTGGGAGAAATTTCCCTTTCTCTTCTTTGTTTGCACAGCTCCCAGGGTTCAGCTTTGGATTTGGCCCTGCCTCTGCATGTAGGTCGCCTGAGGGCGTCTGTTCTTCACTCAGACAGGACGGGGTTAAAGGAGCAGCTGCTTCAGGGACTCTGGCTCACTCAGGGTGGGGGGAGGGAGGGATGCAGATGCGGGGCGAGCCTGCAGCGGCAGAGGCCAGCGGGACGTTGCACCAGCCTGAGGCGTGCTGTGCATTCTCCCGGGTAAGTTGTCCCTGGATCCCGGGACCCTGGCAGTGGTGGGCTACACAGGCTCCTCGGAAGGGAGGTGTGGAGAGTGACCTGTGCTCACACACAGGCTTCTTGGTGGCGGCAGCAGCAGCCTTAGCATCTCATGCCCGTCTCTGTGGTCCATGCTGTTAGCCGCGGCTCACGCCCATCTCTGGAGCTCCTTTAAGCAGCGCTCTTAATCCCCTCTCCTCACACACCAGGAAACAAAGAGGGAAGAAAATGTCTCTTGCCTCTTCGGCAAGTCCAGAGTTTTCCTTGGACTCCATCACGGCTAGCCATGGTGCACTAGCCCCTTCAGGCTGTGTTCACGCCGCCAACCCCAGTCCTCTCCCTGCACTCCGAGTGAAGCCGGAGCCTCAGCTCCCAGCCCCGCCCGCCCTGGGGGTGAGCAGACAAGCCTCTTGGGTTCGTGAGTGCTGGTCGGCACCAATCCTCTGTGCGGGAATCTCTCTGCTTTGCCCTCCGCACCCCTGTGGCTGCGCTGTCTTCCGCGGCTCCAAAGCTTCCCCCCTCCACCACCCACAATCTCCGCCCGGGAAGGTGCTTCCTAGTGTTTGGAAACCTTTTCTCCTTCACAGCTCCCTCCCACTGGTGCAGTTCCCATCCGTATTCTTTTGTCTCTGTTTTTTCTTTTTTCTTTTGCCCTACCCAGGTACGTGGGGAGTTTCTTGCCTTTGGGGAGGTCTGATGTCTTCTGCCAGTGTTCAGTGGGTGTTCTGTAGGAGTTGTTCCACATGTAGATGTATTTCTGATGTATCTGTGGGGAGGAAGGTGATCTCCGTGTCTTACTCTTCCATCATCTTCCCCCTCTCCCTCCTCCAATCACTTTAGTATGAAAAGTATTCACTTCTTTATAAACTGGCAGTCTGTGCTCATTTATTCAATCATCAGGTGTTTATTGAGCATTCTTCTAGGTATACTGGGGATACCTGCTGGTGTTGGATAGTCTCCCGGAGAATCAGAGGGGCAGCTGCTGGGCCCCAGGGCAGCCATACTTGGGAGTGCATTCTCCTGCAGCCACCAATCATTCTTAAATAAACATTTTCTTCATTTGATTTTCTTCAGAATGTCATCTGAATCTGCCTTGTGTTCCTTGCCAAAGTCCTGACTAAAAACGGGTGGAATCACATATTGGTTGAAAAGGAGGGTTTCTTGAGGAAAACTGGCTCACTCTATGGGTAAAAACATACAAATAAAAACTCAGGATAATGTCTTTGTGACATTGAAGTGCAAAGGATTTCTTAATAAGACCCCAAAGTATAAACTGTATGGGGAAAATTAATTTGACAACCTTAAGTATCTATGCTAAATTAAGGGCACTATAGACAAAGACAGCAGATGTCTGACATGATGGGAAGATATTTTCAAAGCCTAATGATATCAAGGAATTAATACCTACACAGGGATACCTATAAATCACAGAAGAAAAAGACAGAAAATGTGATAAATAATTTGTTAAATTGTGTAAGGAATCTACAAATTGTAAATCTGAAAATCTAAACCTGTATGAAGAAATTCATAATCTTGCTAGTAATCAGATCAATACAAATATAAGAAAAAAGAGATAAAACTTCTTACCGATCAGATGAGCAAAATTAAGAAGATGGCTAACACTGTGTACTGATGAGGATTGGGGCAGTGGGAGCTAACATCCATGGCGTGTGGGAGTGAAAATAACCCATCTTTTCTGGGATCTCTTAATTTGGCATTAAATTAAGGATTTACGTATTTATGACATACTAAGGACATATTTGGCTATATACCTCAAAGAAACTCTTTTGCAAGTGCCCATGGAGACATGAAAGAGAATGTTTCTGACAGTTCATTTGTAAGAAGAAGGCTGGGAGCAGTCTAGGCAAGAATCATTTCAACAATGAAAAAATAAGGTATTTGACATCTCTGGAAGCAGGAGAAATATTGATATGAAGGAAAACACTCCAAGGCATTCATGATTAAATTTTTTAAAACTAAATGTAGCCAGAGAAATGAGACATGTTAGATACAGGAGACAAAAGATAAGAATCACTACTGACTTCTCAGTAGAAGTAAAATAAGGTCCAACAATATGGAATGAGAAACAGGCTTCAAGAGAAAAAAAGTCAGCCTTAAATTCTGTATCAAATTAAAATGTAAGTCAAAAATATTCAGACAAATAAAAGCAGAGAGAACTTTTTGCCTGCATTTCTGCACTACCATAAATGTAACATGAAGTTTTCAGGATGAAGGAATATTACACCAGATGTAAATTCCAAACTACCAGAGGAGAAAAGTTCTAGAAATAGTAAATATGTGGATAAATTTAAAGACATTTTCTTCTCTCTTAATTTTCTTTCTTAAAATGCCATTGACTAATTAGTGAAAAACAAAATTATATACTGGGGCAGACATCAAGATGGCCTAAGAGTAAGACGTGGAGATCACCCTCCTCCCCACAAATACATCAGAAATACATCTACATGTGGAACTACTCCTACAGAACACCTACTGAACGCTGGCAGAAGACATCAGACCTCCCAAAAGGCAAGAAACTCCCCACGTACCTGGGTAGGGCAAAAGAAAAATCAGAGACAAAAGAAAAGGGATGGGACCTGCACCAGTGGGAGGGAGCTGTGAAGGAGGAAAGGTTTCCACACACTAGGAAGCCCCTTCACAGGAGGAGATGGCAGGTGGCCGAGGGGGGAATCTTCGGAGCCGCGTAAGAGAGTGCAGCCACAGGGGTGCGGAGGGCAAAGCGGACAGATTCCCACACAAAGGATCAGGGCCAACCGGCACTCACCAGCCCGAGAGGCTTGTCTGCTCACCCACCAGGACAGGCGGGTGCTGGGAGCAGAGGCTTGGGCTTTGGTCGGATCCCAGGGAGAAGACTGGGGTTGGCTGCATGAACACAGCCTGAAGGGGCTAGTGCACCACAGCTAGCCGGGAGGGAGTCCAGGATAAAGTCTGAAGCTGCCAAAGAGGCAAGAGACTTTTTCTTCCCTCTTTGTTTCCTGGTGCGCGGGAGAGGGGATTAAGAGCGCTGCTTAAAGGAGCTCCAGAGACTGGAGCGAGCTGCTGCTAGCAGCGCGGACCCCAGAGATGGGCATGAGACGCTAAGGCTGCTGCTGCCACCACCAAGAAGCCTGTGTGCGAGCACAAGTCACTCTCCACACCTCCCCTCCCGGGATCCTGTGCAGCCCACCACTGCCAGGGTCCCGTGATCCAGGCACAACTTCCCTGGAAGAACACATGGCGCACCTCAGGCTGTTGCAATGTCACGACGGCCTCTGCCGCCACAGGCTCGCCCCGCATCGTGCCCCTCCCTCCCCCCGCCCTGAGTGAGCCAGAGCCCCCGAATCAGCTGTTCCTTTAACCCCGTCCTGTCTGAGCGAAGAACAGACGCCCTCAGGTGACCTACACGCAGAGGCGGGGCCAAATCCAAAGCTGAACCCCAGGAGCTGTGTGAACAAAGAAGAGAAAGGGAAATTTCTCCCAACAGCCTCAGGAGCAGCGGATTAAATCTCCACAATCAACTTAATGTACCCTGCATCTGTGGAATACCTGAATAGACAATGAATAATCCAAAATTGAGGAGGTGGACATTGGGAACAAAGCTATATATATTTTTTTCCCTTTTTCTCCTTTTGTGAGTGTGTATGTGTATGCTTCTGTGTGTCATTTTGTCTGTATAGCTTTGCTTTTACCATTTGTCCTAAGTTTCTGTCAGTTTTTTTTTTTTTTTTTTTAGTATCGTTGTTAGCATTTGTTATCATTGGTGGGTTTGTTTTTTGGTATGGCTGCTCTCTTCTTTCTTTTTTTTATTTAAAAATATTTTTTAATAATTATTTTTTATTTTAATAACTTTATTTTATTTCATTTTATTTTATCTTATTTTCTTCCTTCCTTCCTCCCTTCCTTCCTTCCTTCCTTCCTTCCTTCCTTTCTCTTTCTTTCTTTCTTTCTTTCTTTCTTTCTTTCTTTCTTTCTTTCTTTCTTTCTTTCTTTCTTTCTTTCTTTCTTTCTTTCTTTCTTTCTTTCTTTCTTTCTTTCTTTCTTTCTCCCTTTTATTCTGAGCAGTGTGGATGACAGGCTCTTGGTGCTCCAGCCAGGTGTCAGGGCTGTGCCTCTGAGGTGGGAGAGCCAAGTTCAGGACATTGGTCCACCAGAGACCTCGCAGCTCCATGTAATATCAAATGGCAAAAAACTCCAAGAGTTCTTCATCTCAATGCCAAGACCCAGCTCCACTCAACGACCAGCAACTACAGTGCTGGACACCCTAAGCCAAACAAATAGCAAGACAGGAACACAACCCCACCCATTAGCAGAGAGGCTGCCTAAAACCATAATACGGTCACAGACACCCCAAAACACACCATCAGACATGGACCTGCTCACCAGAAAGACAACATCCAGCCTCATCCACCAGAATACAGGCACTAGTCCCCTCCAAAAGTAAGCCTACATGACCCACAGAACCAACCTTAGCCACTGGGAGCTGACACCAAAAACAATGGGAACTATGAAACTGCAGCCTGCAAAAAGGAGACCCCAAACACAGCAAGTTAAGCAAAATGAGAAGACAGAGAAACACACAACAGATGAAGAAACAAGGTAAAAACTCACCAGACCTAACAAATGAAGAGGAATTAGGCAGTCTACCTGAAAAAGAATTCAGAATAATGATAGTAAAGAGAATCCAAATTCTTGGAAATAGAATGGAGAAAATACAAGAAATGTTTAACAAGGACCTAGAAGAACTAAAGAGTAAACAAACAATGATGAAAAACACAATAAATGAAATTTAAATTTCCCTAGAAGGGATCAATAGCAAAATAACTGAGACAGAAGAACGGAAAATTGACTTGGAAGATAAAATAGTGGAAATAACTACTGCTGACCAGAATAAAGAAAAAAGAATGAAAAGAAATGAGGACAGTCTCAGAGACCTCTGGGACAACATTAAATGCACCAACGTTCGAATTATAGGGGTCCCAGAAGAAAAAGAGAAAGAGAAAGGGACTGAGAAAATATTTGAAGAGATTATAGTTGAAAACTTCCCTAACATGGGAAAGGAAATAGTTAATCAAGTCCAGGAAGGACAGAGAGTCCCATACAGGATAAATAGAAGGAGACACATGCCAAGACACATATTAATCAAACTATCAAAAATTAAATACAAAGAAAAAATATTAAAAGAAGCAAGGGAAATACAGCAAATAACATACAAGGGAATCGCCATAAGGTTAACAGCTGATCTTTCAGCAGAAACTCTGCAAGCCAGAAGGGAGTGGCAGGACACCTTTAAAGTGATGAAAGGGAAAACCTACAACCAAGATTACTCTACCCAGCAAGGATCTCATTCAGATTTGATGGAGAAATTAAAACCTTTACAGACAAGCAAAAGCTAAGAGAATTCAGCACCACAAAAACACCTTTACAACAAATGCTAAAGGAACTTCTCTAGGCAGGAAACACAAGAGAAGAAAAAGACCCACATTAACAAACCCAAAACAATTAAGAAAATGGTAATAGGAACATACATATCGATAATTACGTAGATATAAATGGATTAAATGCTCCAACCAAAAGATATAGACTGGCTGAATGGATACAAAAACAAGACCTATATATGCTGTCTACAAGAAACCCACTTCAGACCTAAAGACACATACAGGTTGAAAGTGAGGGAATGGAAAAAGATACTCCATGCAAAGGGAAATCAAAAGAAAGCTGGAATAGCAATTGTCATACAGGCAAAATAGACATTAAAACGAAGACTATTACAAAAGACAAAGAAGGACACTACATGATGATCAAGGGATCAATCCAAGAAGAACATGTAACAATTGTAAATATTTATGCACCCAACACAGGAGCACTTCAATACATAAGGCGAATACATAAGCACCTCAATACATAACAGCTATAACAGGGGAAATCGACAGTAACACAATCATAGTAGGGGAGTTTAACACCCCACTTTCACCAATTGACAGATCATCCCAAATCAAAATGAAGAAGGAAACAGAAGCTTTAAATGATACATTAAACAAGATGGACTTAATTGATATTTATAGGACATTCCAACCAAAATCAACAGAATATACTTTCTTCTCAAGTGCTCATGGAACATTCTCCAGGATAGATCATATCTTGGGTCACAAATCAAGCCTAGGTAAATTTAAGGAAATTGAAATCATATCAACTATCTTTTCTGACCACAACGCTATGAGACTAGATACCAAATACAGGAAAAAATCAGTAAAAAATACAAACACATGAAGGCTAAACAATACACTACTTACTAACCAAGAGATCACAGAAGAAATCAAAGGGGAAATCAAAAAATACCTAGAAACAAACGACAATGAAACACGACAACCCAAAACCTATGGGATGCAGCAACAGCAGTTCTAAGACGGAAGTTTATAGCAATACAATCCTACCTCAAGAAACAAGAAACATCTCAAATAAACAATCTAACCTTACTCCTAAAGCAATTAGAGAAAGAAGAAAAAAAAAAACCCAAAGTTTGCAGAAGGAAAGAAATCATAAAGATCAGTTCAGGAATAAATGAAAAAGAAATGAAGGAAATGATAGCAAAGATCAATAAAACTAAAACCTGGTTCTTTGAGAAGATAAACAAAATTGATAAACCATTAGCCAGACTCATCAAGGAAAAAAAGGGAGAAGACTTAAATCAATAGAATTAGAAATGAAAAAGGAGAAGTAACAACTGACACTGCAGAAATACAAAGGATCATGAGAGATTACTATAAGCAACTATATGCCAATAAAATGGACAAACTGGAAGAAATGGACCAATTCTTAGAAATGCAAGCCTTCCGAGACTGAACCAGGAAGAAATAGAAAATATAAATAGACCAATCACAAGCACTGAAATTGAAATTGTGATTAAAAATCTTCCAACAAACAAAAGCCCAGGACCAGATGGCTCCATAGGTGAATTCTATCAAACATTTAGAGAAGAGCTAACACCTATCCTTCTCAAACTCTTACAAAATATAGCAGAGGGAGGAACACTCCCAAACTCTTTCTACAAGGCCACCATCACCCTGATACCAAAACCAGAAAAGTTGTCACAAAGAAAGAAAACTACAGGCCAATATCACTGATGAACATAGATGTAAAAATCCTCAACAAAATACTAGCAAACAGAATGCAACAGCACATTAAAAGGATCATATACCATGATCAAGTGGGGTTTATCCTAGGAATGCAGAATCCTCAATATACGCAAATCAAATAATGTAATACACCATATTAACAAAATGAAGGAGAAAAACCATATGATCATCTCAATAGATGCAGAGAAAGTTTTCGACAAAATTCAACACCATTTACCATAAAATCCCTCCAGAAAGTAGGCGTAGAGGGAACTTACCTGAACATAATAAAGGTCATATATGACAAACCCACAGCCCACATCATCCTCAACAGTGAAAAACTGAAACCATTTCCACTAAGATCAGGAACAAGACAAGGTTGCCCACTCTCACCACTATTATTCAACATAGTTTTGGAAGTGTTAGCTACAGCAATCAGAGAAGAAAAGGAAATAAAAGGAATCCAAGTCAGAAAAGAAGAAGTAAAGCTGTCACTGTTTGCAGATGACATGATACTATACATAGAGAATCCTAAAGATGCTACCAGAAATATACTAGAGCTAATCAATGAATTTGGTAAAGTAGCAGGATACAAAATTAATGCACAGAAATCTCTGGCATTCCTATACACTAATGATGAAAAATCTGAAAATGAAATTTAGAAAACTGTCTCATTTACCATTGCAACAGAAAGAATATAATACCTAGGAATAAACTTACCTAAGGAGACAAAAGACCTGTATACAGAAAATTATAAGACACTGATGAAAGAAATTAAAATGATACAAATAGATGGAGTGATATACCATGTTCTTGGATTGGAAGAATCAACATTGGTAAAATGACTCCACTACCCAAAGCAATCTACAGATTCAATGCAATCCCTATCAAACTACCACTGGCATTTTTCACAGAACTAGAACAAAAAATTTCACAATTTGCATGGAAACACAAAAGACCCTGAATAGCCAAAGCAAACTTGAGAACGAGAAACAGAGCTGGAGGAATCAGGCTCCCTGACTTCAAACTATACTACAAAGCTACAGTATTCAACACAATATGGTACTGGCACAAAAACCGAAATATAGCTCAATGGAACAGGATAGAAAGCCCAGAGATAAACCCACGCACCAATGGTCAACTAATCTATGACAAAGGAGGCAAGGCTATACAATGGAGAAAAGACAGTCTCTTCAATAAGTGGTGCTGGAAAAACTGGACAGCCACACGTAAAAGAATGAAATTAGAACACTCCCTAACACCATACACAAAAATAAACTCAAAATGGATTAGAGACCCAAATGTACAACCGGACACTATAAACCTCTTAGAGGAAAACATAGGAAGAACACTTTTTGACATAAATCACAGCAAGATCCTTTTTGACCCACCTCCTAGAGAAATGGAAATAAAAACAAAAATAAACAAATGTGACATAATGAAACTGAAAAGCTTTTGCACAGCACAGGAAACCATAAACAAGATGAAAAGATAATCCACAGAATGGGAGAAAATATTTGCAAATGAAGCAACTGACAAAGGATTAATCTCCAAAATTTACAAGCAGCTCATGCAGTTCAATATCAAAAAAAAATCAACCCAATCCAAAAATGGGCGGAAGACCTAAATAGACATTTCTTCAAAGAAGATATACAGATTGCCAACAAATACATGAAAGAATGGTCAGCATCATTAATCATTAGAGAAATGTAAATCAAAACTCCAATGAGATATCATCTCACACCAGTCAGAAAGGCCATCATCAAAAAATCTACAAACAATAAATGCTGGAGAGGGTGTGGAGAAAAGGGAACCCTCTTGCACTGTTGGTAGGAATGTAAATTGATACAGCCACTATGGAGAACAATATGGAGGTTCCTTAAAAAACTAAAAATAGAACTACCATATGACCCAGCAATCCCACTACTGGGCATATAGCCTGAGAAAACCATATTTCAAAAAGAGTCATGTACCAAAATGTTCATTGCAGCTCTATTTACAATAGCAAGGACATGGAAGAAACCAAAGTGTCCATCAACAGATTAATGTAATGGATAAAGAAGATATGGCACATATATACAATGGAATATTACTCAGCCATAAAAAGGAATGAAACTGAGTTATTTGTAGTGAGATGGATGGACATTAGAGACTTTCATATAGAGTGAAGTAAGTCAGAAAGAGAAAAACAAATACTGTATGCTAACACACATATATGGAATCAAAAAAAAAAAAAGGTCATGAGGAACCTAGGGGCAAGATTGGAATAAAGACACAGACCTACTAGAGAAATGACTTGAGAATATGCTGATGGGGAAGGGTAAGCTGGGACAAAGTGAGAGAGTGGCATCTACATATATACACTACCAAACGTAAAATAGATAGCTAGTGGGAAGCAGCTGTGTAGCACATGGAGATCAGCTTGCTGCTTTGTGACCAACTAGAGGGGTGGGATAGGGAGGGTGGGAGGGAGGGAGATGCAAGAGGTAAGAGATATGGGGACATATGTATATGTATAACTGATTCACTTTGTTATAAAGCAGAAATTAACACACCATTGTAAAGCAGTATACTCCAATAAAGATGTTAAAAAAAAAAAACCCTAATAATAGAACTACCATACGACCCAGCAATCCCACTACTGGGCATATACCCTGAGAAAATCATAATTCAAAAAGTGTCATGTACCACAATGTTCATTGCAGCTCTGTTTACAATAGCCAGGACATGGAAGCAACGTAAGTGTCCATCAACAGATAAATTGATAAAGAAGACGTGGCACATATATACAATGGAATATTACTCAGCCATAAAAAGAAACGAAATTGAGTTATTTGTGGTGAGGTGGATGGACCTAGAGTCAGTCATACAGAGTGAAGTAAGTCAGAAAGAGAAAAACAAATACCGTATGCTAACACATATATATGGAATGTGTAAAAAAAAAATTGTCATGAAGAACCTAGGATCAAGACAGGAATAAAGATGCAGACTTATTAGAGAATGGACTTGTGGACATGGGGAGGGGGAAGGGTAAGCTGGGACAAAATGAGAGAGTGGCATGGACATATATACACTACCAGATGTAAAAGCGATAGCTAGTGGGAAGCAGCCGCATAGCACAGGGAGATCAGCTTGGTGCTTTGTGACAACCTAGCGGGTGGGATAGGGAGGGTGGGTGGGAGGGAGATGTGGAAGAGGGAAGAGATATGGGGATATATGTATATGTATAGCTGATTCACTTTTTTCTAAAGCAGAAACTAACACACCATTTTAAATCAATTATACTCCAATAAAGATATTTTTTAAAAAAGAGTTCATATTGTATGCTTCCATTTGTATAAAATTTTGGAAAATTCTCAACCATTCTATCTTCTTATATCACTTCTCCCTCATTCTTTTATTACTCTCCTTCTGTGATTACTGTTACATATACCTAAACCCTATGACCTAACCCTCACGTTTCTTACATTCTGTTGTGTTTTGCTTTTTTTTATCTCTCTGTGCTTCAGTTTGGATACTTTCTATTTACTAGCCTTATGGTCATTTCTGTGCTCAGCTGACTCTTATTTCATCCACTGAGTTCTTAACTTCATATAGTCTTTTTTTTTTAATTTTAAAATCCCACTTAAATCTTTTCATAAATGCCAAATCTCTGTTGAAATTTCCTTCTACTCATCTATTTTATCTTTCTCCTCTCTTTTCTTAAGCATATTAATCATAATTATTTTAAAGTCTTTGCTAACTTCAACATCTGGATTATCTCTGGGTCAGCTTCTATTGTTTGCTTTTTCTCTTGGTTATTTATCCTAAGGCCCTGTTTCTACATATTCCTAGTAATCTTTAACTAATGCCAGGCATTGTCCATTAAAAAGTATAGAAGTTCTCAATGGTGTTGCCAGGGGGGTTACCCTTTCTTCTGCTAGGCAGATAGATTAAATGAGGTGCTCACCTTAATCCAGTCAGGTTAACCCCTCATCCTAGACTGCCTCAACTGATCCCAGACTGGTTTGGTTTGTTAATATATATTTAAAATTTTTGCATTTACTATGTTGAACCACATAAAATTGTCATTTTTCTAGGTTCAGATGGTTAGATATCAGCAATTTCATGTTGTGCAAGTTGTATGACTTAGGTCATTATCGGCCTGTAACTCCATTTTATACTGAATTTATCAAGTTTGATATAAGTGTTATATTGGAGAATTTCCAGTTCTTTACTTTTTTGATGTACTTACATAAGGTTTACATTATTCCCTCTTTAAATATTTGGTAGAATGTAACATTTAAATCACTTGGTTTTGCAATTTACTTTATGGGTTGGTGAAAATGTTTATAATTTCTTGAATTCATCATTCATATTTTTTGCATCATTTTGTGTTGGTTTGGTCAAATTTTTGTGCCTAAAAATTTGTCAATTTCATCTAAATTTTTAATCTTATTAGTATGACAACATCTTACTAAATTTTAGTGTCTATAGGAATCTTACTCAACTTTCATGATTTAATGTGTATTTTATTAATGTTGATGTCTATGCAATCTATAATTGTGTTCTTTTTCATTCCTGATATTAATAATTTGTGTGATTTTGTTTCTAAAACAGATCAATTTTTTTTACCTTGATCCCCTATATAGTATGATTTTTTTATTTCATTAATTTCTGCTCTTCGTGTATTTTCTTTGAGATAAATTTGCTTTTCTTTCCTAACTTCTTATGATGGATATTTAGATCATTGCTTCAGCCTTTTATTTCCAGTTATTTATCTTTAAGTGTATAATTTTACCTTGGAACAGGGCTTTAGCTACCCTAAAATTTTGATATGTTGTGATTTCATTATAATCCAGCTCAAATCTAATATTCATTATGGTTTCTTTTCGATCCAGGGATACTTAGATGTAGATTTTGTAATTTTCCATACAATGTTTTCTAGTTATCTCTTTGACATTAATTTCTAGCTTAATTCCACTGTGGTCAGAGAATATACCTCATATGATTTCAATTTTTATAATTTGTGGAAACTTCATAACTCACTGGTAATTTTTTTTATGAATACTTGAAAAAGAATGTGTATAGCTGGTCTGATGAAGTCTTTCTGATGAGAAATCTGAAAGTGTTTCTGATAAGCTTATCTACTTAACTAAATTTTTCTTCTGTGAGAATCTCTGTCTCCTCTCTTTCTCCCACTCTGAAACTTTTAGGATCTTCTTTTGAACCCTGCTGTCTTGAAATCTTATAACTATTTGTGGGTTTTTATTTTTTAATTATCCTACTTGATTGTTTCAATTTTAAAATTTCTTTACCCATTTTACTCTGGTAAAATTATCATTTTTTTTTTTACCTTTGAATAATTTCCTCCCCTTTATTTTTCCTCATCTCTTCCTGGAAATCCCATTTCTCAGATGTTGAACTTCTTAGATTTACCCACCATACTAATTTTCTTTTCTCACTTATTTTTCACTTTATTTTTTTCTTCTATATTTTAGGACATTTTCTTGACTCTTTCTTCCCAATTTCCATTAAATTTTTATAACCTAAATTTTCATTTACAGTAATTTATTCTGATTCTTTAACCTTTATTTAATAACTTGTCTTTTTAATGTTATTGGAGATAACAGGGGAACTTTTTTGTTCATTTGCGTGTCTGATTCTCTTCTGTTCTCCAAATTTCTCTTTGTTTCTTTCTGTTTTCTGTCTTTTAACATTGGTCTTTTTTCACATTGCAGGCTTTTCTCGAGTATCTTGCAATCATTTACCAATTTACTTTTAAGACTGAAGAAGATTAAAAGGTAAAGTTAGAGTTCTGTTATTTGAGTGAGAGATGGACGATCAAACCTTATCAGCTGATGGGGAATGAGCTATTTCTCTGGAGCACCCTTCTCCTAGAAAAGCAACAGGATACGGAGGGCTTCACCTAGATAGAAAAGAGCTACACTTGCTATTCAAGACTTCCACATATGGCTTGTTCCATATCTTTTAAAAGGAATCAATGTTTTGTTTGTGGTCTGTTTGATTGGTTGGGTTTTGCCAAGGGATAAATGCCGGCTAAAGGCCATGCTGTGAATAGGGGTAAGGGTGCAAGTTGACTATTGCATTTACAAAGGTTCAATTTATCTCCCTGTTTCTTTCCCCACTTTTCATTCACATTCTTTCCTGTGCATAGAGTCTCAAGCCTTTCTAGGATTTTACCAGGAAAGTTTATTGCCTTTAGCTGCAGTTTCCTTGGAATTAAGAATGCCAATACAGAGAGTTGGTTCCTTCTCGTTGTTCAAGTTTCAGCTCCATTTCAGCTCCAATGTAACCCCAGAAAAGTCTACCATGACCACCTCAGCTAAATAAACCCCACTTCTAACCACTCTCTATCATGGCTCCCTATTTTGTCATCCTTATAACATTTATCATCACCTGATCTTGTTATTTATTATTTATTCCCCTCTTAAAATGTAAGCTCGAGGATAGGAATTTGTTTATCTTATTCACATCTATATCCTCAGTGCCTCTACCAATTCTTATAACATGAGAGGTGCTCAGATATTTATTAAATAAAGGCATAGCCATGAGTTACTGGCAGGGTGGGGAGAAGGAAAGATGCTTCGGTTTCAGCAAAAAATTCAACCAGCCCAGGCTGAGTCCCATTCCCACAACTTCTCCTCATCCAACCTCAAATCCGCTCAATCTTCTCCATGGCTAGAGAATCAAGGATGATAGGGTCTCACTTTCACCAGCCCTTGCCTCACCCACCTCCAGTTCCTATATCCCTAGTATGTTGTTTGTTACATCTCTCTGGTACATTTTAGAATCTCTGCTTCTCATGACCTCTCCAAACACAATGCTCATTATTGTGATCTTGACCCTGCCTTACTTTCATCCTGTCTACCTATCTGTGTTTCAAAAGAGTAGATTAGGTAAGAGCAAGCAAAGAGCGATAAATATGGAATTGAAGAAGACAAATTTCCTCTACTTGCCACTTGAGACAAAACAGGTACTTTACCCCAAGGCAGCGTCGTGCCGGGATCTTGTCCCTTCATGCTGTGTCACGCTGGCATCAGAAGGACTGTCTCAAAAGCATCTGCGTCATCTGCTTCAAATATGTATCATACAGGACGCCAGACTGTCCAGTCTCAAATCCTTTTTAGGCTGAGAGGAGGTATGTGTGAATGAAGTAAGAATAAACAAGATAAAAACGTGTTTTTTCTCTGGTATTTTATTAATCATAAGTGGACACCCTGACCTAGAGAAACACAGTTAGATGCAAATTTGGACAGACCTTGGCCAGAACCACTGCTTGAGTTCCTTTGAAAGCCAAGCTATGAAAGCTAAAAAAGTACATGAGTGCCATCTAGGGTTAAAACTCATACTGCAGGCTTTCTAACATCTCACAAAAGGGGTCACAGAGATGTGCTCCCAGAGACCCTAATCTTCTCAGTCTGATGGGCATCACTAAGCAAGTTATTTCACGTCTTGGGTCAAAATCTGCCTCCACTTCTTTGACCACTGCAGAGTACGGTAACCTCCCTTTCCCTGACTGTTTCTAGTGTATTTTCTTTATCATTAATTCAGTCCCAAGTCAGAACACTTTCAATCTTCAACAAACACTTTTTAACCCATTTTTTGTGCCAGATTGTGCTCGACAAAGAGCCTGTCTGCTGACTCACAATGAGTCAGTCCCTGGGCTGGAAGGGACATTGTGCAGCCCCCTGGTCCCCTCGGCAGGAGCACCTTATACAACATATCTGAAAGGTGTCCCCTGCCCCTGTTAGGACAGGACCCTCTGGAAAAGCATGTCCCACCATATCCAGGACAGGTGAACATTTGCAGGCAGGTCACTATGCTGTGCGAATCGTGGGTTTGGGAGTGAGTGACATGTGCCATTGAATCCTAGCTCTGCCACTTACAGAATGTGCAAACTACTGAATCCTGAGCAAATTGCTCCTCTGAGATTTGATTTCCTAGTTTGTTAAATGGAATGATACTATTCACCTTGTAGTCTTATGGTAAGGATTAGAGATAGTATTTATTATTTATATAGGACCTAGCAGTTCCTGAAACAAAGAAGGCGCTAAGAACTTATTAGCTTTTTCTATCAGTCTAATAATAATAAAAATTCGAACTATGAGATTAACTCTCTTACCTTACAAAATTGTTGAAAGGATTAAATTATGGACACAAGCATGATAGACTGCCAAGTGAGACAGAACTGAAGATTTTTTCATCGTGAGAAATTTTTTTTTTTTTTTTTTTTTTTTTTTTGCGTTACGCGGGCCTCTCACTGTCGTGGCCTCTCCCGTTGCGGAGCACAGGCTCCAGACGCGCAGGCTCAGCGGCCATGGCTCACGGGCCCAGCCGCTCCGCGGGATGTGGGATCTTCCCGAAATTGCCAGTGATTTCTACCTGACAAATATTGTAAGTTTTATTATCTTGCAGTAGATCTTCAGTTTTCCTTTGAATACCTCAGATGTACGTCTTAGTTATTGCAAAAAAAAGACCACAAAGCACACACTGAGATGTGGGATGGGTATAACAGGAGGCTTTAGGCACAAAGATTGTTCTTTGCAAAACCTCCCGAGATCTGAGTACTTAGGGAAGGAGATGAACTTGCATGGAGTTGAGGAATCTCTAGGAAGATTCGAATCTCCTTGATAGATTGAGTGCACTTGGAAGCATCGCCAAACCCTTTGTGCTACATGACATTCTGGGAAGTTGTTGACATTCTCATACCTCAAGGAGGATAGATATTATAAGCAGGCAGGCCTTGAACAGTTAATTAAGAAGTAAAAGGCTTGTAAATCTTTCTTATGCTTCAGACTGGTGAAGGGGGTCATTCAAGCATCGCACCTGGACGATGGCAGTGCTTGATTAATGGTTCGTAGAACTGAGAGGATTGTTCCTGGTGGTTTCTTGCTAGTCCAAGTCAGAGCTCGTGTCATCTGGCAGCAGTCTCATCTGGGTCCCCTTAGCATCCTCTCTGTGATACCCACTCCGTGGCTAGGCCACAGCCCTCTCAAGATTGAGAGAGAGACTGCAGAGCAGAGGGGCAGGCCAGGCTGCCCGATTCGAGAAATACCTCAAAATACTGCTTGCCTTTCGGACATCTCTAATAAGAGCAACTTGCTCTGGGACTTCCCTGGCGGTCCAGCGGTTGAGACTTTGCCTTCCAATGCAGGAGGTGTGGGTTCGATCCCTGGTCTGGGAGCTAAGATCCCACGTGCCCCCTGGCCAGAAAACCAAAACAGAAAACAGAAGCAATATTGTAAACAAATTCAATAAAGACTTTAAAAAATGGTCCACCTCAAAAAATTCTTTAAAAAAAAAAAGAACAACTTGCTCAAAGTGGTGAATCTCGAGAGCAGCTGCCCAAGCTGCAGACTGTTTTCCCTTTTCCTTCCCCCACGACCCCAGTGTTCTGTTTCTGGCACATTTTGCAGGATACAGGGAGCACAAACAGGGGAGGGGATGAAGCAATAGTTCTCGTGGATATGACGAAGTCCAGAGGCCTCGAATCATCTCTCGAGTGTGTTGTACTTTCTCTCCCGGTGGACTTCCTGTGTTTGTTACATGAATAATGCACTTTTAAGCACTTGCCACAACACTACGGTAACCTTAACAAAATGGCAATTAGAAGGTAAACTGCCGTCACTAATTTGCATCTCAACAGTGTAGCCTTCTTTAGAATGCACACTTAATTACATTAGAGGCCTGGGGAATAAATCCTATTCCCGTCGCCTATTGATGGAATTACCCTACGGACACAAACATGCAGATCTACCTCGAGGTTTACTGGGGACAAATATCAGCTCATTGTCCTAATGGTGAAGTGACATCATCTACTACTACAGGATACAAATTAAATGTAGTGAAATGCCTTAAAAACCATCTCAGAATGACAGGCAATGGGAGTTTGAGGGGTCCAGAAAAATAACCCACGTCTTTCTCAGCGGTGGCGGCAGACTGCAATCACTTGGGGAGATTTAAAAATAGCAATGCACAGGCCCCACCTCAGACCTAAAAAGTCAGAGTCTCTAGGGCGAGGGCCCAGTTATCAGGATATTTTCAAACTTCCCAGGTGATTCATAAGTACAGCCCAGAATGAACACCGTTGACATAAGTCAGCCCCGCGATTTTGCAGGCGGAGGCTCCGAGGCCCTACCGTGGAGGGTAACTAACTGGTCCAGGGCTCCCAGGGGTGGCTGGAGAGCAGAGACTGGAGCTTCGTGCTCTGCCCAGCTGGCACTCTTCCCCCTTTGGTTCCCTCTTCCCCCTGCGAATAAGGAATGTTGCCCGCCCTGTCAGTCAACAAAGGGTGCTGCAGACGTCACAACAGCCACCCCCGAAGGTGAGCCCTGTGGGAGCTCAGGATGGAGACAGATGGGCTCCCTGCTGCCCAGCCCTCAGCCACTGCAGCCACCCCAGGGGTGCACCCTGAGTGGACTCAGGATGGGAAAGAACAGGATACCGGCTCTAGATAGCTAAGAAGAATATCAGAGGAATGATTTCAGTGAGCCCAGACTCTTTCATCTTCCCATACATAGAAAAGCGCTAAATTCATTTACTTGAGATATCTGGTTTTCTTCAATTAACAGTGATCTTTGATGTTTTCACTACCTGGTCATTGTTGCAAAAACTCCTATATATCCCGGCTCCTCCCTTACCTCTTGGGAGTAGTCCCTCAGAGCTATCTGAGAGGCTGCCTCCCAGGGTTAAGGTCCTTAGAAAGTCCACCAAATAAAACATAATTCTCAACTTTTAGGTTGTGCTTTTTTTTTTTTTTTAGTGGACACCCCGATGGCCCCCCCACCTCCAGGTCTCTATTTCATTCAGTGACTCCTCAGATTTGTATGGTGCCCCTACTGCGTGCCGGAGAACTCCACGCCTGGAATATGCCCTTAGCCAAACCTTTCCCACTGCAGTGATTCTCTCAACGTTCCTGAAAAGCTTGGCTCCTGCAAGCTGGTTCCTGACTAATCCGACCGCAAGGGGGAGCCAAGCACCCTCACTCTTTTTTTTTTTTTTTTTTTTTGCAGATGGCCTAATTTTATTTTATTTATTTTTTTAACATCTTTATTGGAGTATAATTGCTTTACAATGGTGTGTTAGTTTCTGCTGTATAACAAAGTGAATCAGCTATACATATACATACATCCCCATATCCCCTCCCTCTTGCATCTCCCTCCCACACTCCCTATCCCACCCCTCTAGGTGGTCACAAAGCACTGAGCTGATCTCCCTGTGCTATGCGGCTGCTTCTCACTGCTTCTCACTAGCTATCTATTTTACGTTTGGTAGTGTATAGATGTCCATGCCACTCTCTCACTTTGTCCCTGCTTACCCTTCCCCCTCCCATGTCCTCAAGTCCATTCTCAACTGAGTCTTCATTCCTGTCCTGCCCCTTGGTTCTTCAGAACCATTTTTTTTCTTTTTTAGATTCCATATATATGTGTTAGCAGCATACGGTATTTGTTTTTCTCTTTCTGACTTACTTCACGCTGTATGACAGTCTCTAGGTCCATCCACCTCACTACAAATAACTCAATTTCGTTTCTCTTTATGGCAGAGTAATATTCCATTGTATGTATGTGCCACAACTTCTCTACCCATTCTTCTGTCGATGGACACTTAGGTTGCTTCCATGTCCTGGCTATTGTAAATAGAGCTGCAGTGAACATTGTGGTACATGACTCTTTTTGACTTATGGTTTTCTCAGTGTATATGCCCATTCCCACTCTTTTTTTATACAGACCCACAGGTGAGAAGAATCAAAGAGAGGACAAGCAGCCTGCAGAAGCCCGGCTGGCGGGGACCTCTGATGAACTTTCAGGCAAGAGGCACTGTGCTATCCACCCTGAAGAAGGCAGTGTGCTACCCAGAACCCAGCAGGCTTTCCAGCCAGGCCTACCTGGGGCCTTCCTGGTTGAGAGTGCATCTCAGACCATCATCTGTGAAACAAGCACAGAGGCTTGTGTGAGGAGGAGTCAATGTGACTAAGCTGTGAGTGTGCCTGGAATCCAGTAAGCGTCCACTGAACAGCAGATGCCACCTTCTGATGTCCCTCCCCTGCCCTTTCTCCCCTCTTTCTTATCCTCATCTGTTGTAGACAATGTTTTTCCCCCTAACTTCCAATGTGATGAGCCTTTGGGAGGTGATGAGGTCATGAGGGTGGACTGCTCATGAATGGAATTAATGCTCTTACAAAAGAGACCCCAGAGAGCTCCCTTTCCACCATGTGAGGACACAGCAAGAACACAGCCCATCAGTGAACCAGGAAGCAGGTCCTCAGCAGACACCAATCAGCTGGCACCTTGGTCTTGGACTTCCAGCCTCCAGCACTGAGAAATTTCTGTCATCTATATGCTACCCGTTCTGTAGTATTTTGTTATAGCAGCCCAAATGGACCAGGACACCATCCTATTCTTTTGCCTTTCCCGAAAGGCCAAATCATGCAGGAAAATCCTGAGGCACAGAGTCTCCACACCTCCACTGTGAGTAGAAATTCATTGGGTAGCCTCCCCTGAAGGGTCCTATAAACTTTAAACTGTAAACTTGACATTCTCCAGTTATGAGATGAACGGTGCCTCACATGGCCCCGTCACCGATCCTTTCACCAGATAATTCCTCCGTCAGGGGATCTGCAGCATCATGGCTCTGCCCTCCCACCTCTCTGCTGGCCCCGTCCCATTGATGAGCAGTCCTCGGCCTACAGACTCCGTTGAACACTGCCAGATCTGGCACTCTCAAGGCAGCCCATTGTTAGGACAGCTGTCCCTGTTTTAAGCTAAAGCTTGGCTCTGCCTTGGGCCCTTCAGAGATTTGGAGTCAGAGATACGGCCCCCAGGGTCTTCTCTCCTTCAAGCTTCTTCTTGGCCTATTTCTGTGCCCCCAAGAAACCTGGGAACTCGGGGAAGCCCATCATCAGACAGTATCAGCCTCACCGGGAGTCCTTCAGTCCAAGGATTTCCCGAACAATATTATAACTCGGTTGGCCTGACTCCAGAGCCTGTGCTCGGAACTACCGTGCCACACAGCCTTTAGTGCTGTCAGCAGTTCGAGGGCTCCTGTGATGGAAGCAGCACCCTCCAGCCAGGCTGTTAAGGTCATGTGCTGCAGGGAGGATCACAGGAGGGGTTCAGCCTAGCTTCAAGAGACGCAATCACCCTTGCCAGAAAAACCTCCGAGGCTGGATGACTGCATGTGAGGGAATTCATTCATTCATTCCTAGAAAAGAGGCATTATGGAATGTGGTTCCAAAGGTTCTAGAGTCAGACAGAATTAAACCTTGGCTTTGCCACCGAAAACCTACGTACCTCAGATAAGTCACTTGCATCCTCTCACTCTCACTCAGTTAAATTTAACAATGATTATATCCCTATTTCAAAAGTTGCTGTGAAGATTAAATGAGATAACGTGTATGATGTAGTCATTTAATCCTCACTAAAGTCTGACAAGAGATATTGTTACCCTCATTTTACAGATGAGGAAACTGAGGCACTTTGGAGGGGAGGAAGTTGTCCAAGTGTAAACAGCCTGTTACTGGCAGAGTGGGACCCAGCGTGCAGTTCTGGCCAAGGCAAACTGTCCTCGGTGCCCTCAGAATCTGCGGCTGCCCTCTTCCCTGGGCTCCTTTGCAGCTCCAAAAATGGACTGGTCCCTGCTCTGGCTCCCTGCCAGGTCTGGGGAGGCCAAAGCCCCTCTCCTGCCAGCAACATGTGCATCCTGAAAGGCTGCCTTGCTGCCTGTCTGAGGTGGGCAGAGCCTGAAGCTGTCTCCTGCTTCCCAAAATGACCTCTGTAGCTCTCTGCTGCCCTGGAAGTAAGGGGGAGACCTAGTACTCAAAGCAGGTGCCAGTCCATCTCTCTGCCTTCGGCAGCCACTCATCCCAGTGGGAGCTCACCAGGCCCCTCTCAACGGGTCCCACTCCACCCACCTTCTCTCTCCACCTCTCCCATCTCAGGACACGGGCCTCCTTGATTTCACAGTCCTTCTGTCCCCTTGTCTGAAGAACAAGCAGTTCTCTGGGATTAGCCATCTCAACATGATGAACAAAAGGGAGATTTTTATGATTCTCGCAGATGGTGAGAGCATGAGAATCACCATAGATAGTTGTTTAAAATGATCCCCCGACAAGAGACTTTTATTTGGGAGAGGCTGAAGCCAAAGAAGCTGCAATTTTAATCGCGGGGACTCCTGACACCAGCCCTAGGGAACACGATGCTTTAATGCCCCGACTCGGGGCCTTGGGGCAGGACACCAGCCATTAAAACTCAGTCAGGATCTCCGGACCAAGGTGAAACTGACAAAGCCCAGGCTTCTGCATCATAGAAGCTCAGTTCACATCCCAGCTCCACCACTTTCCAGCTATGCAGTTTGGGTCCAATGACTTAACATCTGTGAGCCTCAATTACGCTGTCCCTGGGTCCCCCTCCCTCATGCCTATTTTTAGAGTTATCATGAGGACTAAGTGAGGTATTATATGTTAACTGAATGTTCCAGAGTTCGTGAAATCAAATTCCCTCAGTCTCTGCTTGCACCTCCACCACAGGGATCTCACTCCATGTCTCTGGCTTAGCATTTGCGATAACAGATTGAGAATGTTTAGGAGTGTCTGTCTCTCTCCCCACGGGGCTGCGAACTCCGTGAGGATGTGGGTTGTGCTAAAGCCCTCTTTCTATTTCCAGGGCCTAAGGCAAAGCCCAGCACACAGTAGGGTCTCCGTGAGTTGCAGGAACTATTAAAATAGAGAAGATCTTCCATATGTTCTTTCGCCCCTGAACCTTCAGTCAGTTCACGCGAGAATAATAAAACCTACCAGGCACTGGGCTGGGGGCTTGGTACACCTCGCTTCTAATCTTACCAAATCCACAAGGGTACCAATTACTAACCCTGATCTCCCCACCCTCTTTTTTTCTTTTTAAACTTCGGAGGTGACTGTGGTTCAAAAAGATAAGGTATCTTGCCCGGGGTCACACAGCTAGAGGATGTCAGAGTTAGGACCAGAACCAAATCCGTCTACGCCCTTCTCACGGCAGCAAGAGCCTCACCCCCATCATCAGGAGCCAACCCCTTTGCCCACAGCTCCTCGTCCACCCCCAGGACTCATGAAGGGTCACTGTGGAAGGCAAATCCCAGGGCCTACAGCAGGCCCGAATGCCCATCTGATGCATACTCATCTAAAACTCTCCGCAGACTGAGACCATAAAAACCGTAGCCTTATTTAGCGTTTCTCCAAATCTAGCTCTGAGGCAGCTCGATAACTCTTGGCCGGGAATATTATTTCAAATAACTCATGCAGACAGCTGAGTAACCAAGAGGAGAGATAGATGGGTCCCTGAATGCCCCATTGCTATAGATCATAACCCCCCACTCCCACACCCTCCCCCATGCTGCCCGGACAGAAAGGGTCAGTGATTAATTATGCTAAGATAAACAGAGTTAATTTTCTTCCTGGATAAAACTAATTACAACTGTGTTTGTTTTGGTAGGACACGGAATTACTGTCCCCGGTGACAAATCTTCCTAATTGAAAAGAGTGTTTACTTTAAAGGGGTAAGGGTTGGGGTCACTAAACAATAGTTAGCTAGCGTTTTCCCCATTTTTCATTTGAAGAGGGACATTGATCAGGTGTTGACCTCAAAGGAACAAGCAAAATCTCTCTCTCTCTGGGTCCCCCTCCCTCAGGCCTGCTTGAGAGCCAGGCAACAGCCGGGGGAGAAGTATTTGGCAGTTTGGAGGAGGTTTCCTGCATGTCATGGCCTGTGGTTGATTCACTCTTAGTGAATGTTGGATGAAACCAGGGTAGCATCCTCTCTGGCAACCCAGGTGAGGAAGGAGTGTTTTGAATCCACTCCCCACCAACATCACAAAAACTGTGGGAGAATGTGTGACCCAACTCAAATAAATTCTTGTAGCGTCAATCTGGTCAGATTCAGTGCTAAGACACCACAGAGAAAAAAAAGAGAGGGCTTCCCTGGTGGCGCCGTGGTTGAGAGTCCGCCTGCCGATGCAGGGGACACGGGTTCGTGCCCCGGTCCGGGAAGATCCCACATGTCGCGGAGCGGCTGGGCCCGTGAGCCATGGCCGCTGAGCCTGCGCATCCGGAGCCCGTGCTCCACAACGGGAGAGGCCACAACAGTGAGAGGCCCGCGTACCGCAAAAAAAAAAAAAAGAAAGAAAAAGAAAAGAGAAAAGCAGACTCCCTGCTCTCAAGGCAGTGATGACCAAACGAGGGGCCCAGGAATAGGCGTAAGGCCCTGCAGGGGCAGAGGGGTGAGGCCTGGAGAAGAGATGGGGGTTGGGCAGGGGAAGAGCCTTCATGCGGAAGGACCGGCATGAGTGAGGGTGTGCATGTATCTGGTGTGTTCAGAGAGCTGTAAGCGACCCAGTGTGGCTGGAGTAGCGGGTACATGACTGCAGATGAGGCTGAAAGATATACGGAGGTTGGTAGTTGATATTTGGATCATGACAGGTAGTATTACCTTGGTAGGGCTACAGTAACAAAGTACTACAAACTGGGTGGGTAAGACAACAGAAATTTGTTGTCTCACGATCCTGGAGGCTGGAAGCCCCAAGTCAAGGTGTTGGCAGGGCCACGCTCCCTCCGTAGTACCTAGAGGATGATCTTTCCTTGGAGCAGCCCCAGGTCCTCATAACGCGAATCACTGCTTCCGTTTTCACATGGCCTTCCTCCCTCTGTGTCTGTGTCTGTGTCCAAATTCCCCCTTTTTATAAGGACCCCAGTCATATTGGATTAAGGGCTCATCCTCCTCCAATATGACTTCATCTTAACACATCTGACTTAATCGCATTTTAACTAACCCATTCCCAAAGAAGGTTGCATTCTGCGGTCCCAGGGGTTAGGATCTCCACAGCTTTTGCAGGGGACACAACTCAACTCATAATGCAGGTTACAGAGGTCACCTTCAAAAGCAGGAAGCTCACTCCGCAGGCAAAGGGGAGACACTGAAGGGCTGTAAGTGGTGGAGAGTTCTCTGGAGCCAGTGTGGAGGACTGGTGGGTGAGCTTGACCAAAGATCGGAAGACCAGTTAGGTAAAGTTCCTCAGAGTAGCCCAGGTGAGAAAAGATGGGTTGGAGAGAAAAGAATCTGTGAGAAGGAGAGTTAGAGCTCCAAGGTTCTATGATTCGAAGAACGGCATGATTATTGGGATGCTGGAGGAGCACAGGAGAGGGGGGTGTCAGGAATGACTTCCAGGTTTCTGACAGCCCAGAGCTCAAGGAGCAGAAGCCGGTTGGGAGGGAAATGAGTTGTTTCGGACAAGGGCAGTTGAGCTATCTTGTCACAGATGTTCCGGAGGCAGGTGCATGTGAGGGTCCAAAATTCACAGAGGCTCTTCCCTCTGCAGATACAGATTGAGAAGCATGAAGAAGTGGATGGTCGTGGATGACCTCAGGGAAACAGATGAAAATGCATAAAACAACATAGAGTGAGAAGAGGGTCCAAGACAGAAGGCTGAGGAACCCAGCATATTGGGGGTTAAAAGAGAAAGGGAGTCAGAGATTAGGCTGAGGGAGCACCATCGCAGAGGTGGGGGGAGCACAGCACAGCAGCCTCCCAACCCCAAGCCAGACTGCCCTCCTGCCACCGTGCACACAGCTGTGCCAATGCAGCCCCTACACCTTCTGCTGGACGCTTAGTGTCCTCGTGGGGTGTGTGTGTGTGTCCGTGTGTGTGTGTGTGTCCATGTGTGTGTGTGTGTGTGTCCATGTGTGTGTGTGTGTGTCCATGTGTGCATGTGTGTGTGTCCGTGTGTGTGTGTCCATGTGTGTGTGTGTGTGTCCATGTGTGTGTGTGTCCGTGTGTGCATGTGTGTGTGTCCGTGTGTGTGTGTGTGTGTGTCCATGTGTGCATGTGTGTGTGTCCGTGTGTGGGGGGGTGTGGGGGGTGGATTGTGTGTGTGTATGTGTGTGTGGGTGTGTGGGGGGGGTATGGGTGTGTGTGTGTGAACTTTCTCAGACTCTGCCAACTCCCTGAGGGCAGAGGACATGGGTCATGTTCTTCTTTGCTTCTCTTGGATCCCTCACAGCTTCCCTGAAAAGAATTTCACACAAAGCAAGTGCTTTTTGCTAAATACGTGATTCAGTGTAAATAAATAAACCACCACCAAACGCTAACTTAGTAGCTATTATGAATGAGGTTCTCTAACAGCAACCTAACACAAGTGCTCACTAAATGTTGATGGAAGGAAAGCAGGAAAAGGGGTAACGGGAGACGACCAGCTCGCAGTCAGGAATATTTAAAATGATAATTGTCAGAGGCTCCGTGGAATGGCTGCAGGGCTGTGTGCCTATGATATGGAGGAAAGGACAGGGGTCTGGGAGTGAGGTCACCTGGATACTAATTCCCCTGTCATAGTAACTCAGCTTTCTGGGCCCAGTTTCTATAAACTTAAGGGTTTAGGCTATAGATTTTCCAAGGTCCTCGGACTCTGGGAAACCAGAGTCCATCTTCAAAGTATTGAAAGTCAGAGAGCGTTTAGAGGCAAGATAAGATCTAATTCTTTTCTACAGTTACACACAGCAATGACTATGTTTTCTCACATAATCATTATCCCTGTCTCACAGAGGAGGAAACCGAGGCAGGGAAAAGTCTTGATTTGCCCAAGGTCTCTGAGAAGACGGGGCAGGAGCAGAGGGGGGCAGAGAGGGGGGCCAGGGAGAGTGCTCAGGCAGTGGCAGAGGGGCAGTGACGCAGGGCAATTAAGAACATGGTCTCTGGGACCAGGCCACCAGGGGGTGAATCCCGATTCAGGCAAAAACATGTTCACACAGTTTTGAATTATGCGGGCTTAGAGTTGTTCCAATAGCAGCTAAAGGCACTGATTCGGGCAGGAGGGTCCTTCCTGTAGCTTCCCCAGAGTATTCTCAGATCCCTGGGCTAGTGGGGAAGTGACAGCACTGTAACCACAGAGCAGGGCTCTGACAGTGGGCAAGTCCTCCCCGCCTCAGCCTCCTATGCTTAGTGCTATATCAGTGAGCCGTCAGGTCCCTGTCAATTCTGACACGCTGTAAAACCTCTCACCCTCTGAGGTCCAAGAGCCCAGGGTGGTGATCTGTGCTGCCCTTCATGCTTGTGTGTGGCTGCCGTTCTCTGGAATACTCTAAAGCAGTGGCTTCTGACCTCCAAATGCAGGTCTCTGCAGGAAGCTGAATCATAATTCCCTGTGGAGCTTTTTAAAAATGCATGTGCTTGGGTCCCACACCAAACCCACAGCATCAGGATCCCGGGGCCAGGGCCTAGGCACCCATGTTGTTAGAAATCTCCCAGGTGATTCTGGTGCCACCAGCAGAACTGGTTGTGCAGCAGACTCACCTGCATTTCGGATGCACACCTGCCGCCTGGCGCACTCGGAAGGTACTACAGGGACCCACGTGGCCACACAGCCCATTGCAGAGAAGGCAGGACTCCAGAATTTCTCATCTGGGTAACCAGACAGAGATGAGCTTAACTACTCACTCTGACATCCTCCAGCAATGTAACCGGAGGTGTATTCAGGAAAGCTGGGCAGAAATTTTGTCAAATGTGGGTTCTTTCCAGAAATAGACAAAAACGTTCCCCTTCTTTCTCTTGTGAGTGGGGAGAGTGGTTTTGCTAAGTAAAGGTATGTTTCTTGGGGTGATCATGGAGATGGGGTCATGAGGGAGGAGACAGTGAAGATGTGGAGAAAAAGGAAATGCATATGTTTAGGTTCATTCAAACATTTTCTTTCAGCAGCGGAAGGGAACTTACCCAGTAATAGAGGGCAGATAACAATAATGGCTAATCATTGGATAGAGGCCAGATACTGATGCAGGGCTTGGCCTATACTAACACTTTGTTCTTCACAACAGCCCTATGGACTAGGTACTATTCCTGCTATGGTCTGAATGCTCGTGCCCCCCAAAATTCATATGTTGAAACCCTAACCCCCAAAGGTGATGGTGTTAGTAGGTGGGGCCCTTGGGAAGTGATTTGGTCTTGAGGGCGGAGCCCTCATAAATGGGATTAGTGCCCTTATAAAATAGGCCAGAGAGGTCCCCAGTGCCTCCTGCCCTATGAAGATACAAAAAGGAGTCTGGACCTGGAAGAGGGCCCTCACCCCACTATGCTGACACCCTAACCTCAGACATCCAGCCTCCAAAACTGTGAGAAATAAATTTCTGTTGTTTATAAGCTTCTGGGGTGTGGTATTTTGTTATAGCAGCCCGAGTGGACTAAGACAATTACTATCCTCATTTGACATATCGAGAAACTAAAGGACAAAGAGGTTAAGTGACTTATCCAAGGCCACCCACCTATTTGATGCCTCTCACTCAGACATGAGCCCTGATCCAACATTTCATCTTCTTAAAATGAAAGTTTTCCCATAATGTCCCCTTTCCTCATCCACCTCCATCCCAGCAGCTGAGCTGACCTGGTCTCAATAGGAGATAGATTGACAGAATATAGCCTGAGGAAATGTAAAAAACTCTGAACACAGGCAAAATGTTTAGGAAAGTATCATGAGTAAGAGCAAAGAAGCTGAGTAGAATGGGTTTTCCCTAGACTGGAGTGATACACATGAAATTACTCCCATCAGTTTCTCAGATCTGAAATTTCTACACTCTATATGTAAGCAAGTCAGCTGTGTCTCGGTTTACCTCATCTGCAAAATAGAGGAAATAAAATGGTAACTATCTCGTAGGTTGTGAAGAACAAATATGGTAAGTACAAAACTCAGCATAGTGCCTGTCTCAAGATTTGGGTGCTATCGTTAGCCGATCAGATGTAGCCAGTTTACTGAGAAGACTTGATTCATAGGGGTATAAATAAAGATCAATTTATTTTCTCCATTCACTGCAGGTAGCTAGCTCTGTCCAGTCTCTCAGTCTCACCTCCTAAGGATTTCTCCAGGCAGATCCCATAGCTTTCCTATCAATGTCAGTTACTCAAAGTCCAGTCCAGTTCACAACTTCAATATCATATCCAAGTCTTCTCCCCCATTCAAAGGTTGCCAGACTTGTAACTGAAGTTCCAAGAGTGGGAAGGGGACTTGATCTTGTCTTTTACTCCTCCTCTTTTCTTTTCTCAGTCTCATGCCTCTCACGTGGAGGGAAGAAGGGAGAATAAAAGGGTTAGAGGAAGTCACCTTAAATAAGTGGCTTCTTGTCACTGATGGAAAGAAGTCCCTGCTCTCACATTGGCTTGATCTGTTTCTCTCTGTTGTTGATGGCCTCTGGCAATGTGTTGGTCTCCTATTAGATAAAGTGGGGTGTTTTTGGAGGGGGATGTTCATCTCTATGCCATCACTTTCCATCACTGAGAATCCCAAGAGGTGGGTAGCCATGTCTCCCTTTGTCTTAGAAACAATCTTGCCCCTCAATTCCTCTCCATCTGGATGCCCTCTTACTTGGTCCATGGCCACCAGAGCTGCCACCTTCTCCTCTGTAGTCTCATTGTAATGGAGCCCTGAGAGACGTGGAGGTTTTTTCTGCACTCTCCAAGGGCTGAAGGGAAGTTGGTGAGGTGGATACAGAGCAGAGAATTTTCTTCTTCCCAGAAAAACTTCCCAAGAGTACATACTCTCCCTTCAGAAGTGGGTCGCTCTGACAAGCTTGCTGATATCAGAAATCTATGGTAAGAAGCAAATACCAGGAGATTTCCACCTTTGCCCAAGATAGTTATTGGATTAGATTTACCCTCCTGCCTTAAACAAACAAAAAGAAACAGACAAAATATTTTTTAAAAAAACAACAGTTTTCAAGATACTTGACAACAAAGGACAGTGATCCTTGAGAGACAAGAAACAAATGAGGTAAGCCTATGATCATCCCAGCTTGATGCCTTGAGAGAGCTTCCAGGCTGTGGTGCAGGGAACAAATATCTGAGTGAAAGAGATGAAGCTGAGAGTTGGGAGTACCAAGTGGGCTGGAGTCCACAGGACAGAGTAACAAAGAGGAAGAGCCGTACAGAGGGAGAACCCCAAAGATCTGCAGAGGATCCCCCTCTGATATTCAGGAGGGTACTGATCAATGAATTCATGTGAAGAAACATAGAGGCCAGGGAAAAAATAATCTGAAAAGATTAGAAAACAATGTCCAACACTCACTCAGGGCTGGAAATATTGCATATTCCCCCAGCCAGACTGAAAGGAATCATAATTCCTGAGTACTGGGTTTGAGTACTCAAGAAGGTTTTGCTCAGTAGTGGGGAATAATTCACCCTAGACTGCTCCAGGTATACCAAACAAATCATAAAAGCAAGACCCAAGAAGACCAAATTGTTTCCAAGTAACATCCCAGAACAAACTCGAGAAGATTTATAGGAACAAAAAAATCCACCTCCCAACAAGGTAAAAATCACTGTTTCCGGCATCTAAGCAAAGATTACCAGGCATGCAACGAAGCAGGAAAACACAGTCCCTAATAAGGAGAATAATCAATCTATCAAAATAGTCTAAGAATTGAGACAGATTTTAAAACCAGCAGACTAAGATTTCAAAATAGTTGTTATAACTCAATTCTATGTATTGAAAAACTTGAGACATGAAAGATATCAAAAAGACTCAAATAGAAATTCTAGATATGAAAAATACATCTTTGATGAAAAATACTCTGGATGGAATTTAGGGTATATTTAACACAGCAGAAGGAAAGATTAGTCAACTTGAAGACACAGCAGTTAAAAGAAAAAAGAGAGAGCAAACTAAACATAAAAGAAGAAGAAATAAAATAATAAAGTTCAATGTGGAAATCAGTAAAATAGAAAACACTAAAACAATTTTAAAAAGTCATTGAAACCAAAAGCTGGTTCTTTGAGAAGATCAATAAGATTGGTTAATCTCTTACCCAGCTTGAACAGGAAAAAAAGAAAGACAAAAATTCAAAATCAGGAATGCAAGAGGTAACATCACCACAGATTCCACAGATATTATTTTAAATAAGAGAATATTATGAATAACTTTATAGCTATAAATTTGACAATTCAGCTGAAATGGACCAATTCCTTAAAAGATATAAATTACCAAAACTTATTCAAGAAAAAATAGGTAAGCTTAATAACTCTGTATCTATTAAAGAAATAGATTTTGTAGTTTAAAAACTCTCCCTTAAGGAAAACTCTAGGCCAGATGGCTTCATGGTGAATTCTACCAAACATTAAGAGAAGAAACAATACCAATTCTACACAAACTCTTCCAGAAAATTGAAGAGGAGGGCATGCCTCCCAACTCATTATCTGATGCCAGCATTACTGTCATGCTGAAACCAGATAATGACATTAACAGAAAAGAAAACCGCAAACCAATATCTTTCAAAAACACAACTGAAAAATCCTAAACGAAATTTTAGCAAATCAAATCCAACAACATATAAAAAAGCTATAAACATATAAAAAAGATCATCATGGTCAAGTTGAATTTTTCCGAGGAATGCATTGCAAATTCTGAAGATCTGTTGCATAGCAATGTGAATATAATTAACATTTTTAAATGGTTAATATGGTAAATTTTAAGTCATGGGTTTTTTTATCACAATTAAGCATTTTTTTTTAATCAATGCAATTCGCCATATTAACAAACCAAAAAAGAAAACCACATGATCATCTTAATAGATGCTGGAAAAGCATTTAACAAAATCCAACATCCTTATAAAATCCAATCAATCTGGATAAAGACCCTCAACAAACTAGGTATAGAAGGGAACTTCCTCAATCTGAAAAAAAGTATCTACAAAAAAAACTACACATTAACAGTCTACTTAGTGGTAAAATTTTTTAAAATTTCCCCTCTAATATCAGAAACAAGAAAAGGATTTCTGTTATCACCACTTTTTTCAACATTGTACAATACAATACTTAAATAAAAAGAATAAAAGGAATCCAAATCAAAAAGGAAAAAATAAAATTGCTCTTATTCCCAGGCAAAATGAGTGTCTATATAGAAAATCTAAAGGCATGTGCAGAAAATCAACTATAACTAATAAGTATGTTTAGCAAGATTGCAGGATATAAGATCAATATAAAGAAATCACTTGTGTTTCTATGTGCTACCAACAAACTATCAGAGATAAAAATTTTAAAACATTTACAAAAGTATCAAAAATACTACATAATTCAAGGTAAATCTGACAAAAAATATGAAAGAACTGTACACTTAAAACTCCCAAACATCACTGAGAGAAAGTAAAGATGACCTAAATAAGTGAAGATACACCCTGTTGGTGGGTTAGAAGACTCACTGTAGTTAAAATGTCAATTATTTCCAAATTGATCTATAGATTCATGAAATCCCAATCAAAATCCTGAAACTTTTTGCATAAATTGACAAGTTGATTCTAAAATTCATGTGGAAATGCAAAGGACATAGAATAACCAAAACAACTTTGAAAAAGAACAATGTTGGTAAGATAACTTTACCTGATTTCAAGATTTACTATAAAGTTACAGTAATCAAAAGCATGGCATTGGAATCCAAATAGGCATTCAGGTCAATGGAACAGAGTAAGGAGTCCAGAAATAGATCCAAACATATATTGACAACTGATTTTTTGACAAAGATGTAAAGGCAATTCAGTGGAGAAAGAACAGTCTTTTCATAAATGTTGGAACAATTGGATGGGCATAAGTCAAAAACAAGAAAAGAGTGGGGATTCAGTCCATAACTCACACCACATACAAAAATTTAACTCAAAATGCATCATAGACTTAAATGTAGATCATAAAGCTATAATATTTTGAGGAGAAAATCTTTGTGACTTTAGGATAAGCAAAGTTTTTTAGATTCAAAATCAAAGTACAACCTATAAAAGAAAATTTTAATAAGTTAGACCTTTTCAAAATGTAAAACTTCTGCTATACAGCCTGAGGCATCTGCTTACAGGGGGAAAAAAAGTCCTTTTTCCTGTCAAAAAGCTTCCTAGTCAGGTATTAGCAATTAACATGAGAAAAACAATAGGGACTAATAAATATACACAAAATGTTCTACTACATTAAAGAATCAAAGAAATAAAAACAAAAAATTATCATTTTCAGCTAGTAAATAGGCAATGATATTTTAAAATAATATTGCGAGTCAGTGAGGATACATTTTTTTAAAAATAGGCAATAGCTTTTGAAAGTTCTTTTTTTTTTTAAACATCTTTATTGGAGTATAATTGCTTTACAATGGTGTGTTAGTTTCTGCTGTATAACAAAGTGAATCAGCTATACATATACATACATCCCCATATCCCCTCCCTCTTGCATCTCCCTCCCTCCCACCCTCCCTATCCCACCCCTCTAGGTGGTCACAAAGCACCAAGCTGATCTCCCTGTGCTATGAGGCTGCTTCCCACTAACTATCTATTTTATGTTTGGTAGTGTATATATGCCCATGCCACTCTCTCACTTTGTCCCAGCTTACCCTTCCCCCTCCCCGTATCCTCAAGTCCATTCTCTAGTAGGTCTGTGTCTTTATTTCCGTGAAAGTTCTTAAAATGTTTAAAATGCTTACACTAAGTCCAGTTAAAAGAAATTATCTTATGTGTAATCAGATACATGCACAAAGATTTATATTCAAAGATACTCAGTATTGTTTCCCAGGTGAAACTTTAGAAACAACCTCAATGACTGATAACAACAGCTTGGTTAATTATACTTTTGGCACGCTTAAAAGTGATTAATATTATGCCAGATATACAATTACATAGAAAAGGATAAAATACATAGAAATAAATTTAACCAAGGAAGTGAAAGATCTGTACAGTGAAAACAATAAGACGGTGATGAAAGAAATTGAAGAAGACACAAATAAATGGAAAGATATTCCATACTCACTGATTAGAAAAATTAGTATTGTTAAAATGTCCATACTACCCAAAGGGATCTACAGATTCAATGTAATCCCTTTCAAACTTCCAATAGCATTTTTTACAGAAATAGAACAAACAATCTTAAAAAGTCTTTGGAAACAGATTAGCCAAAATGTCTTTCCAGATTAGCCAAAGCGATCTGGAAAAAAAAAAGAACAAAACTGGAGGCATCACACATCATGATTTCAAACTACATTACAAAACTATAGTAATCAAAACAATATGGTAATTGAAAATCAACCATATTTCAATTAAAAAAAGAAACAGCATGGTACTAACATAAAAACAGACATATAGGTCAAGGAACAGAATGGCGAACCCAGAAATAAACCCAAGCAAATATGGTCAATTAATTTATAACAAAGAGCCAAGCATATACAATGGCGAAGACAGTCTCTTCAATAAATGATGTTGGGAAAACTGGACAGCCACAGGCAAAAGAATGAACTGGACCTCTACCTTACACCATACACAAAAACCAACTAAAAATGGATTAAAGACTTACATTTAATACCTGAAACTGTAAAACTCCTAAAAGAAAACATAGGGAATAAGCTCTGTGATATCAGTCTTTGGAATGACTTTTGGGATTTGACACCAAAAAACAAAGACAGTAAAAGCAAAAATGACCAACATCAAACTAAAAAGCTTCTGCACAGTGAAAGAAGTCATCAACAAAATGAAAAGGCAACCTATCAAATTGGAGAAAACATTTCCAAATCATATGTCTAATATGGGATTAATATACAAAAAAACCCACAACTGTATATATATATATATGTGTGTGTATATATATATATATATATAAACTCACACAACTAAATAACCAAAAAAACAAACAACAGGATTAAAAAATGGGCAGAGGAACTGAATAAACATTTTCCCAAAGAAGACATCCAAACTGCCAACAAGTACATAAAATGATGCTCAACATCACTCATCATCAGGGAAATGCAAATCAAAACCAGAATGATAGCACCTCACATCTATTCTATTTGATGGCTGTCATCAAAAGACAAGAAATAAATATTGGGGAGAATGTGGTGAAAAGGGAACCCCAGTGCACTGTTAATGGGGATATAAATTGGTGCAGCCACTATGGAAAACAGCATGGAGGTTCCTCAAGAAACTAAAACTGAACTACCATATGATCCAGCAATCCCACTTCTCGGTATATATCCAAAGGAAATGAAAACAGGATATGGAAGAGAGATCTGCTCTCCCATATTTATTGCAGCATATTCTTAATATGGAAACAAGTGTCCATCAATGGATGAAGAGATAAAAACAATGACACACACACACACACACACACACACACACACACACACACACGGAATATTATTCAGCCACGAGAAATAAGGAAACCCTGCCACCTGGGACAACATGGATGGACCCTGAAGGCATTATGCTAAGTAAAATAAGCCAGGCAGAAAAGACAAATACTGTATGGAATCACTTACATGAGGAATCTAAATAAAAAATCGAACTCACAGGAAAAGAAAAAAAAATCTTCTGCACTTTAAAAGACACTCTTAAGGGAATGAAAAGACCAGCTACAGACTAAGTGAAAATATATGTAGAGTGTACTTTGATAAAGGACTTGTATCCAAAATCTATAAAGAATTCTCCCAACTCAGTAAAAAGAAAATAAGCAACACAATAAAAAAGTGGACAAAATATTTGAAAAGACATTTCACCAAATAAGATATATCGCTGGCAAAAAAAAAAAAAACATGAAAAGGTGATCATCGTCATTAGTAACTTTAAAACCACAATATGATACCACTACACAGGTATGAAAATGACTATAATTTAAAGACTGATCATGCTGAGTGCTGGAAAGGAGGCAGAGGAAGGAACTGGAACTCTCATACACTGCTGGTGGGAATGGAAAATGGTATGACCACTTCCGAAAACAATTTGGTGGTTTCTTAAAAGGTACAGCTACCATACGATCTAACCATTCCACTGAAGATGTATGAAAGCATGCCTATATAAGACTCGTACATGAATGGACATAGCAGCTTTATTTGTAACAGCCCCAAACTGGAAAGAACCCAAAGTTCCATAGACTGGGGAATGGATAAGTAAATTGTTGTGTATACATACAATGGAATGCTGTTCAGCAACAAAAAAGAATGAGCTAGTGATACACACAACAACGTGGGTAAATCTCAAGATATTTATGCTGAGTGAAAGAAGCCAAACGAAAAGAGTACGTCCTGTATGATTCCACTTATATAAAACTCTAGCAAATGCTAATGAGTTCTGTAGTAACAGAAAGCAGTTTGATGGTTGTTTGATGGAGACTTGGTGTGGAATGGGATGAGGGGAGTAATTTACAAAGCGGCAAACTTTTACAAAGGAAAATTGGGGATGATGGCTCTACTCACTACTTCCTTTATAGTGGCGGTTTCATGAGTGTATACATATGTCAACACTTATGAAATCGTACAGTTTAAATATGTGCATAGGCCAATTACACCTCAATAAAACTCTTTTTAAAAAGAAGCAGGACTTCCCTGGTGGTGCAGTGGTTAAGAATCCGCCTGCCAATGCAGGGGACACAGGTTCAAGCCCTGGTCCTGAAAGATCCCACATGCCTCGGAGCAGCTAAGCCTGTGCACCACAACTACTGAGCCCACGTGCCGCAACTACTGAACCCGTGTGCCACAACTACTGAAGCCCGCGTGCCTAGATCCCGCACTCTGCAACAAGAGAAGCCACCACAATGAGAAGCCCGTGCACGGCAGTGAAGAGTAGCCCCCGCTCACCGCAACTAGAGAAAGCCTGTGCGCAGCAACGAAGACCCAACGCAGCCAAATAAATAAATAAATTTTTAAAAAATAAAATAAAAAGAAGTAAAAAAAAACCCTAATTAATTAGTTATTTTTTTTATAAAGAAGCAAGTATCAATCTCTGGGTTATGCATACCCTCAAATTCCAGCAGACAGAGGTCAAGCTCTTCCTAGAACTTTCTCTCATGTTCTGCTGTGCTCTCATAGCAGGAACTGGAAGTAGCTGCAGATTCAGCACTTTAGCAAGCATCCAACCAGGGAGTTAACTGCCAGTCCCCTCTTCCTGTACACACTCGCAATCTCTAGGGGTCTCTCTCTTGGAACCTCCTCCATCACTGAGATTAAGTTAGGGGAGAGCGGAGGGGAGGGAGTATCCCTTCCATGAACACTGCACTTCCCATGACGATTATGACAAATTTCCCTTTCTTTCCTGACCTATCTTCTTGTGCAGGCTTGCAGGGTGGAGTGCTGCAAAGCTGCAGGGAAGATTGGGTTTGGCTGGGATGTTTATTTACCTGGGAAGGATGTATCTGATCCCAGTTGTTAGCAGCTGCAGGGCAATCTCTTGCTCAGATTAAAAAAAAAAAAAAAAAAAGAAGTCCAGAGGAGAAGCTGGATGGAGGGAGCCTTACTGTTTGTCCCAGGCCGTTGGGGAAGGAGAGGCCTTCTAAATGAGGAGAGGGTAGGGGCAGCTGTGGCCCCAGAAAGCTTCAGGCTGCAATATTGAGCTAAGTCAACAAGTCTTTAATGACGGCTCTCTTGGGGGGATTAAGACTTGGGTCAGCCAGATCTTGAAGCCAGCAGTTTCATGTCTTCCCCCACATTCTTCCTCCCTCTGTCTTTCCTCCTTTCAGCTCTTGGCATTGCTGAGTAGAGAGAAGAGACAACTCTTTTATGTCTAATGTTTTTCCACTATGTGTTCTTTTTGGCACACAGTTTTTTAGCCTTGACTTAAGACAATTAAAGTATCAAATCATGGACAGGTATACCTCTGGGATATCGAGGGTTTGGTTCCAGACCACAGCAATAAAGCGAGTCACACAAATATTTTGGTTTCCCAGTGCATATAAAAGTTATATTTACATTGTATTGTGGTCCATTAAGTCTGCAATGGCATTATGTCTAAAAAACAAAAGTACGTATTTTAATTTTAAAAATGTTATTATTTAAAAATGCTAACCAGGGCTTCCCTGGTGGCGCAGTGGTTGAGAGTCCGCCTGCCGTTGCAGAGGACGCGGGTTCGTGCCCCGGTCCGGGAAGATCCCACATGCCGCAGAGAGGCTGGGCCCGTGAGCCACGGCCGCTGAGCCTGCGCGTCCGGAGCCTGTGCTCCACAACGGGAGAGGCCACAACAGTGAGAGCCCCGTGTACCGCAAAAAAAAAAAAAAAAAAATGCTAACCATCATCTAGCCTTCAGCGAGTCATAGTAGTAACATCAGAGATCACTGATCACAGATCACTGTAACAAATATAACAATAATGAAAAAGCTTGAAATATTGCAAAAATTATCAAAATGTGATGCAAAGAATGAAGAGAGCAAATGTTATTGGAAAAATGGCACTGATAGACTTGCTCGACACAGGGTTGCCACAAACCTTCAAATTGTAAAAAAAAAAGTAATATCTGCGAAGCTCAACAAAGCAAAGTGCAATAGTACAAGGTATGCCTGCACATGTCATGTCAATCCAGGAAGGTGTTAATGATGCCTGCTGTATGCTGAGGTCTGTTCTGGATGAGAGAGAAGAATGAGGAGAAAAATCATTGCAGGGATTCCATAGAGAACTCTAGACAGTTTTCTCTCTGAGCTAGAGTCTAGAGTCTATCCACTCTCCATGCCCACAGACTGACCTCTCGCTTCTCACCTGACCTGAAATTCTCTGCCTCTTTCTTTGAGGCTCTTGAGCAGGCCTTGCGAGGATGCCTGAGACCCTGGCTGCCAGGCAGACTGTGGTTAATGTGGAACTTTACATGCAGATCTGCCAGGAAGCATTTCTCTGGGCTCCCAACTTTGCCCAAATGGGCCACATCAGTCACTACTGAGACTTCCTTCTGAGGAAGTGAGGATACGGCCTGGTTAGCTATGACAACCTCCTGAGGACTTTCCTCTGCCAACTGAGTTCTCCAGGAGGGGAGATGGTCATTAAACTCCCACCTCTGCTGTGCCCTTCCTTTATTAACAAGATCCCATTCTTCAAGTGGAGACGGTTGCCGAGAAAGTGGGGAGAGGGGCCAAGAGAGGGATATACAAGGGGAGACAAGCTTACATTGAACCTTAGAACTAATAGGAAAGTCACCTTGCCAAATGCACAGCAAGGACCCTAAGGCCCATCACGGAGTGCCCGAGGCTGCAGAGATAGAGAGGCAGGCCTGAAATTAGGGTCAAATGTCTCCCCGCTCAGTCAAGGGCCATTTTTTGCAGTCATTTTCACTTTCCAAACAAATTTCTGAGTAACAGAGACTTCTCAGAATCCTGCTTTTTAGTAACCCTGGATATTGAAATTTCTTCTTGAAAACTTCTTCATTCTCCTGTCAGAGGGCTGAGTTTTGTGATGAGGATGAAATTTCATTTTCTGGAATGGGGTACCTCAGAATTTTCTTTAGAGTGGACAAAGGAGGGATCACTTCTCAGAATGTAGGTAAAGATAGAGCAGGAGAGGGAAGCAGCTGCATCGCACAGGGAGATCAGCTCACTGCTTTGTGACCACCTAGAGGGGTGGGATAGGGAAGATGGGAGGGAGACGCAAGAGGGAGGGGATAAGGTGGGGATATATGTATATATATAGCTGATTCACTTTGCTATACAGCAGACACTAACACACCATTGTAAAGCAATTATACTCCAATAAAGATGTTAAAAAAAAAAAAAAGACAGAGCAGGAGAAACCCTCACAGCAACCCCTGGGAGGTGAATTCTATTACCTCCATGTTGTACATTAGCAGAGGACCAAAGAGTTAAAGCAGTTTGGCTAAGTCAGTATTGCATCCATGGTTGATCAACCTGAATGATTTAAGAAGTAAAAGAGCATATATAGATAGAGAACGAAACAGTACTTTTATTGGCCACAGTTGGAGACAGATGTGTCTCATGTTAGAACCTGCACAGATGCTCAGCAAGCCTGCTCGCCTTCTTCCTGGCCATCAACCTTCTACACTTCCCAGCCTCATTCACTGTTGGGTGTTGTCATGTGACTTAGTTCTAGCCAGTGGACTTTGGGCAAAACCAAAGCAAAGTATACCACTGCCAGGCAAGACCCATAAACTCCCCACATGTAATTCTCCATCCCCCCCCCCCACTTTCTTCATCTGCTGGTAGAATGTCCCAACAAGAGTTTTTAACCTCAGCACTATTGGCATTTGTAGCCAGATAATTCTTTGTTGTGGGGCCTTCCTGGGCATTGTAGGATATTCAGAAGTGTCTCCGGTGTCTACGCATGAGATGCCAATAGCACCCTCACTTGCCAATGTGACAACCCAAATATCTCCAGCCACTTCCAAAGGTCCTCTGAAGGGCCAAATCGTCCCTGGTTGAGAACCAGTGTGCTACAAGACTCTGAAGTCACACAATGGAAGGAGTGGATGGAGCAGAGAACCCGTCCTACATTTGTCAGCAACATGAGCAAGAAACTTTTACCGCGTAAACCCACTGCAACGTAGGAGCCGTTGGTTCAAAAGTAGCTTCCCCTGACTAATATAGTACTGCTAAATAATCCCCATAAATAGACAGACTTACCCAACAAGGCAGAGTACTCAGACCAGGGACCACCCCAGCCTGCATGGCCCAGGCCCCAGAGGGACAGCAGCAGTCACTTCCTATGAGTAGACAGCTCCCAAGATAAAGAAAATGGCAGAGCTGAGCTCTACATGCCTAGAACTTCTGTCCCAATTCATCAACCAGGTAAGTCACTTCACATCCACAAGGACAGAAAAATCTGAAATGTGCTTGGAAGAAAAGCTTTCTTCTCGAAAAGCCCCTGCTCATGAAACCAAGAGGCTCTGCTCTGGGGAACTCCAGAGCCCACTGTCTTTTTCTAGCCCTAGAAGATCTGTTCAGTACAAAAGATGGCCTGCTCAATACAAAATACGGCCTGTGAGGGCTTCCCTGGTGGCACAGTGGTTGAGAGTCCGCCTGCCGATGCAGGGGACACGGGTTCGTGCCCAGGTCCGGGAAGATCCCACATGCCGCGGAGCGGCTGGGCCCGTGAGCCATGGCCACTGAGCCTGCGCGTCTGGAGCCTGTGCTCCGCAACGGGAGAGGCCACAACAGTGAGAGGCCCGTGTACCGCAAAAAAAAAAAAAAAAAAAAAATACGGCCTGTGTTCTAATTTTCTCACTAAATGCTTTATCTTATTTTGTTATTGAAGTCAAGGCTCACGCTTTGGCCAAGGTCAAGTGTTGGTCTGTGACCAGACTGAGGCCTCACTTTGTGACCAAGGTCCAGGTTCAGCCCAGCAAGCTCAGGACTTGGTCTGAGATAGAAAGACAGAATGGGCCACAGAAGAGTAAAACCCACAGTCTTGCCCTGAATTAACTGGTGAATTTTGTCTAGAGCTCTTATCACACAATCCATTTCCTTTCTTCGTTGTCCTTTATATTTCCATTTACTAAATATCCCAGTGATATACTACCTGCTTCCCATAAAGCTGTCAAAGGAATGCGGTGAGTGACCTCAGTCCAGGAGAGGCATATCAGTGGAAGGGAAATAACTGGCTGGAAGTCAAAAAACACAGATTTCTGTCCAGATCTGATCAGTCACCAACTGATTGTTCCAAACTGGACAAATCACTTTCCTTCTCAAGACCTCAGTTTCCTCAGCATAAAGTAAGAACACTGGATTGGGCATCTCATAATTTTACTGTTAACGGCTCTGAGAAGCATTAAATAGAGACCCTGTTTATACACCTGTTATTAAGAGTAACTATGTGCCTTTTCCTCCCCCATCTTCCACGTGCCCAGCTCAAGTCCTGGACGCTGTTATACTCAACAAAAGTTGCAATAGCCTCTAACAGTTCTTCATTAGCCCAGACCCTCCCCAAACCCCAATCTATTCCACTATGAGCGAGACGAAATTAGATACATTCTTAGGTCTCTTCAAGCTATGCTATCCTAGAATTCTAGGATCCTACGATTCTAGTAGTTTATATCTTTAATATTCCAGATCCTTGTCTAAATATCTGGAAGTCTAAAATTCTAGAAGCCTAAGAGTCAAATTCTAAAGCATTAAGAGCCTAGAATTCTAAGTATAACTTGAATTTCTCCAGGAAATAAGTGAGGCTACATAATAGTAATGACTCATATTTTTACTGGCTTCTGCCACCATGTGCCCCATATTCCCCACAGGTATCTCACACATCCTCCTCATGACACGTTTGGTCAGCTAGAAGGCAGCGTCTTCTCTGCCTCGCCCTGGGCCATTAGTAAATGGAAATATGAAAGACAATGAAGAAAGGAAATGGATTGCCCTTCCCTGCCCTCCTGCCAAGTTTACACACACCAATTAGTGATATATATTCAGCCTTGTCTAAACCTCCGTGGTAGACAGAGGCCTAGACGTGATAGACTTATCATTCAATGTTGTCGTCCTCCGTATTTCCAAGTTTCAGAATTCCAAGTTTCTCACAATTTACAGCCTGAATATTTTTGGATATTAATAGTCTAGGCTGAAAAAAGTTTTTTAGATTCTGAAATACTATGATTCTAGGAGAGTGGCAGATGGTGGAGTGTCTGGCACCTGCTCTGGGAGGCTCTGGGATGAAGGAGGCAAGGAGGCCTGAGCCCGTTCAGAGCAAAATTGTAGGAGGCATTAACAGGCTTCAGGTGTGAATACGCTCGTCTGGAAGGAGTGAGGTAGACCCTACACAGAAGGAACAGCAATCCAGCGTCCAGAGTGGTTACACCCTAGCAGGCTTCCCAGAGCCCTGGCAGGCAGTGAGAACCAATTTAACAGCTTCCAATGAAGGATGTTATTTATTTTACAAGTAACTATAAATAGCAAAATAAAACCAAGAATTTGTATCCATGAGCAGGGCCCAGAGTTTTTAAAGCTGCTTATTGCTGTACAGTGGGGAGGTTCTACCCCCACGGATGAGGGCGGATCCCTGGCCCCCTGCAGGCCTGGTCCTAGCCCCACATCTCCCAGCATTTGGAGTTTGGGAGGTTTGATCCTTCCCAACTTGGCTACACACCCCTCTGGCTGTGGAGTGGGGAGGGAAGGCAGGGTAGGCTTCAGAGCTGCAGAAGTAGTTTAGCCCTGGGTCAGGAAACTGAGGGCTGACCTGAATCTCAGGTTTGACAGGAAGCCAAGGGGGCTGGCAGAAGTTCTTGGCCCAACACATCCTGAAGCCAGGAGCACCCCCTGCAGCCAGAAGCAGTGAAGTTGCAGCTTGGAGGAAACTGAGGGCAGAAAGAGAACCTTCTCTGCTCAGCAGGGCTGGGCCTGCAACAGAAATAACCCCAATATACTGTCTGGTGCTCTGGAGAAGTTTTGACAAATGCCTTTGTCAACTAATCGGCTGGTTTTAATAAGCACCTACTACATGCCAGTCACCATAGGGGACAGGAAGATCCCTCATTCTTGGAGACCTGACATAGGCTAGTACCTCAAGACAAAGCCCCAGACCATAGTCTGGTCTTCAAGTCATTTACAGCCCAACCCCAAGTCCCCTTCCAGTCTCACATCTGGCCCTCTCCATTGTGAACCCCACTGGTTCCCCCATATCCCACACTGCACCAGCACACCTGTCTGCACTCCCTGTTTGCCCAGCCAGAATGTCCTCACCCCCTTCCGATGCTCACCCCCTGGACCTCAGGACTAGCTCAAGTGTCTCCTCCTCCCCTAAGAATCCTGCTGTAATGCCCCACATGCTTGCGATGCACTTCTTTGAGTTTCCGTCATGTTCCATTTAAATGTCAGTCTCCCCAGCTTTTCTCATATCTGTATCTCCAATCCCTAGCACAGGACCTAGAACAATATCTTATTTAGGATATTTGCAGTCACGGAGGAGTAGGAAGTTGGTCAAAGCACGTCTGAATAAAGTGGAAGAATCTGTAGATTCAATGAAAGCAGAGTGACATCTAACCGGACAGCAGGAATGAGGCGAGAGTGAGACATGAGGACCGATGGTGCCGGGCTTTCAATCCCAGTGAGATGCCCAGGCTTTTACCCCTGGTTCCTCCCTTTACTAACGGGATGACTACAAACAGATGACATTATTAACCTCATTGTCTCCTCTGTAAAATGGGGGTGGTTGTGAGGATTAACTGAGTTAATACATGTAAACTACTTAGCACAGTGCCTGGCACATCATAAGGGTTCAGAAAATATTAACTTTGTTAGTAGTAATAGTAGCATGAGAAAGAGTAGTGGTGGGAGCTGTGGTGTCCTCGTCTACGGTATGAGGAAAACAGAAGGTCTTACTGGCCAGGGTGAAATAGGGTTGGTTTCTAGTGGAAGCTGGAGCTTCCCCACCCCCAGCAACGTGACCTGCATGGACAAAGGTCGAGTGCACCGCTGAGCACAGAGTGAGGGTAGAGCTCGCAGTGTGTTGACAAGCACTCAGGCTGTCACATGACATGGTCTGTTTGGGACATTAATTCCTTGTCAGCCTCAGTCCTGAGCCTCTCTCTCTCTCTCTCTCTCTCTCGATTTAAGAAGAAATGCTTTCTTTCCATTAGCTCTCCTTTTCCTTTCGTTTGTCTTTCACTTGGCTTTCTACCTCTCTCTTCTACCTGAAAAAGATGACTAAAAACAGAGTGAACTGCAAAGATATTGGGGAATCAGAAGGCCTGGGTTCCAGCCTCAGCTTTGCCTGTAATCTCTGGTGGATCCTGGGCAAGTCCCTTCTCCTCCCTGAACCTAAGGGCTTTTTCTCAATAGTGAAAACATTGAGCTGCATGTTACGCTAAAGTCCTTTCATTCTGAACATCTGTGCATCTCAGCCCCAATGTTCTCTGTATGGAAATTCCTCTGCACCCACGGGAATCATGCAGAGATCTTGGTTTTATTCATCATTGAGCCAATATTAATTGAGCACAGATAATAGGTCGGGCATTATATCAGGTACTGGGGATCATGGGGTGACCAAGCCAGACAAACTCCCTGCCCCCAAGGATCTCACATTTGAGAGGGTCTAGAGGAAGACCAGATGATAAACTTGTTACTTCGCAATCATGGACCCCTTAAGAGAGGACAAAATTGGTGTGTCCTGATGCCTCCTGTGGGCCAGGCCGTGGGCTAGACACCTCAGCCCGGGTCATTTTGGTTGGTCCTCGCAATCACTTTATGAAGTAGTTATTGTCAATCCCATTTCAAAGGAGAGGGACACGAGGCTAAGAGCCATTCAGTTGCTTGGTCAATGTCACCCAGCCAAGATGCAGTGGAGGTACGTCCAGTACACACCGGGTGTCCTCTCCACAGGAGCAGGCTCCTCTGTCCAACTGGCTCTGAACTCTGAGGCCAGAGCACACCCACTGGGAGAGAGAACTCCAGATCCTGCTTCCTGGGGAGGTGCCCAAGGCAATCCCTCCGGCCTGGCTAAGGCTTCCTGGGGCCTCTATGCTGCCGACGGCTGTAGCTCACTCCCTCCGTCCCACCCTCTCATCAGGGAGAGCTGTGAGATTTGTAGCCACGTTCTGCCCTCCTGGACCATAACCCTATAAAATAGCAAGCAGCCTCTAAGATACAAAAAAAACAGGGGAAAGACTAAAAAATAACACTGATGAAGATTAAAAATGACTAGTGAGTCTCAGGGATTTACGTCTCATAAAGTGAGATGGTCAAGGAGGCCAGACAGGGAGCAGACAGCCCTGACGCCTCTGCCTGGTGGATAATTTATCCCAGAAAGTAGAGGCCTCTGTTTTCAACTCACACAGGCCAGGGTAGTTCTCTGGGTGCCCCCAGCCCACTGTAAGGAGAGTCAGGCTGAGTCAGAAGTTTTATTTTTCCAGGCCAAACCCACACATCTGATACTTTTTCAATCATTTTCACATCTCTGATCTTATCTGAGAATCATCTTACACTCCCAGGGAGGCTGGCAGGATGGGGACCCTCACCCTCACTGGTCAGATGAGAATATTGAAGCTGGCAGAGGACAATTCATCCAGGATCTCCCAGGGAGTCAGGACTCTGATCCGAGCCATTGTTGGTTGATGTGACAGCCCCATTAGGTACACATTTCCTTTCCTTCTCATTCTCCTTCCTCAACTCCTCACCCATTCGCCAATGAGCTGTGTTCAGTTCAGCCAATGAACTAATTCAGCTAACCTCTACTGAGTAACAGTACTTACTAAGAACTGTTGCAAACACAGAGGTGAATAAGATTAAAGCAGATGCTAATAACAGATGAACACTTTTTAAGTATGTGGTGGTTGTGATGATGTTAATGGAGGGTCTCTCTCCAGTATAATAGAAGAACTGAAAAAGCAGGGAAAAATGTTTAGAGGAGCTGGGAAGAGGGACTCACTCTTGGGGTCAAGCACAGGAGAGCTTTCCAAAGCAGTTCCCTGGACATCAGGAAGGATTTTGTCCTGGATGACTTCCCTTCAAATGAGTTCACGGGTTGGAACATGTTTTAAGATTAATAATTAGCTGACAGTCACCATGGATTTTGATGGTGGTGCAGGGCTCCCATTTGCTCTGTCTGTAGGATGGGCTGTCAAAAAGTATGCTGTCCCCCAACTGCCACAGCGGTTAAGCCCCAGTCTTCGTGGTAGAGTGGAAAGAACTCAGGTTTTACTTTCTGTTTGTTTGGTTTTCTGGCCTCACTGCTCAGCTTGTGGGATCTTAGTTCCCCAACCAGCGATTGAACCTGGGGCATCACAGTGAAAGCCCAGAATCCTAACCACTGGACCACCAGGCAACTCCCAAGGAAAGAACTCAGGTTTTAGAATCCCAGTTTTCAATCCCAACCAGTTGTATGCTTGAGAGTTTCTTGGCTTCTCTGAACCTGTTTTATCATCCAGTAAACGGAGATAGCAATACTATCCCAAAGCTTTGCCTTAAAAAAAAAAATGGAAAGAGAAACTTCAAATTTAACTACATTAGTTCAGACTTCATGGGAGGCCCTAAGATAATGGATAACCCACCCCTAAGCGAAGTGCAAGACCACCAGGCAAGGGCTGCGAAAGGTGGTGTTGAAAACTGTCTTTGTGGTTCTTTGCTGACTACCCAGCACTGGCACATAAAAGAGGTGGGAGGGGCCAAGAATAGAGCAGGCATTAGATAGGGGATTTCTGGAACAAGCTGTAAGTACATTGTGCATCTTCGTGTACTCCCTCCCTTAACTCAAGCCTGACAAAAGTGACTTTAATGGGATAGTTGGAGAGCTTGAGGTTTCCACTATTTGGGGGACACAGTGGACTGGAATCTGACTCCCACTGCTACATCTAAAGGGCAGAGGCTGGCTGACCAGCTCTTCTAACAGCAGAGTAAAGGGAGGTGTCTGCACGGTGGGCAATCTGCATTCTCAGAGCTCACCAAACAGAGGATACCGAAGTGTTTTCTCTGAGCCAGATCTGGACCAAATGAGAGGGAGATGGTCTAGGTCAGCTGGAGCCTGTCAGAGGACTCTGTAGAGAGAGAGGAGAGACCTCATCGGAAAGAGGCTGGTGGTGGTGGCAGAGGCCTAGGGGCTGGGAATGAGTCAGAAGCAGCCAGCTGGAATAGAAGTGCATTTACCCACATCAGGGCGTAACCTGTATGGGGAGGGGGATGGATTTTCTCCAAAGAACCCACAAAAACGCCCCATGAGAAAACAAGCAAGGTTAAATGTCTGCCAAACCCAGAGAGCATTGACCTTGGATCTTCAAGTCCATACTAGTCGGGTAAGAACTTTCCTATCCCCCTTTCTTTCTCTGTCTCCCTCTATCCCTGACAATGGAGAGATCAAAAATCCACAATGGTTTGCAAGATGAAGAAGGAGAAGTGATGCTCTAGGTAGAAAAAAAAATAGAAGAAACTGAGCCTTGTTCTCACTGCAGGGGACTGGCCAGCCGCAGTTACAGGTCCAAGTGGAGAAGTGTTACCTTTAAATGAAGTTTGAAGTTTATTAACTATCAATACTATTATTGCTAAATGGTAGTAATAGTACTATATTGGACAAGACATTAATCATGGACCAGAACTGATGTTTTGTGAGTTTAAATAAATGGGGAACTTTGTATTATCAAAGAGAGAAAAAAAGAAAGAAACACAACATTGTAAAGCAACTATATTCCAATAAAAATTAATTAAGCGCTTCCCTGGTGGCGCAGTGTTTAAGAATCCGTCTGTCAATGCAGGGGACACGGGTTCGAGCCCTGGTCCAAGAAGATCCCACATGCCGCGGAACAACTAAGCCCGTGCTCCACAACTACTGAGCCTGCACTCTAGAGCCCGCGAGCCACAACTACTGAGCCCACACGCCTAGAACCCGTGCTCCACAACAAGAGAAGCCACCACAATAAGAAGCCCGCGCACCGCAATGAAGAGTAGCCCCCACTCGCCACAACTAGAGAAAGCCCGTGTGCAGCAATGAAGACCCAACACAGAAATAAATAAATAAATAAAATTTAAAAAATTAATTAAAAAAAAAGGAGCCATGGAACAAGTTCAAGTTTTCATCCAATGGGGTGGAAAAGAGTCAGCCCTGCAAAATGATTGATAAAAGTTGTTTCTCGATTATACTTCCTTGAGTCTCACTTGTTCAATGTGACAGTTACATGACATAACACATGTCATCCCTTGTATATAGCTGGACTTGAGTATGTCTGAGTTTGCTTCCACCATTTCTCTGGGCCTGGTTGACCAGCAATGGGCAAGATCAATCACCTGGGGTAACTTTGAGCAGCAACTGTGTATCTGACCTCTACACCATCCAGGGGTAGAGATAGGAGGAGAAGAGCCAGTCTTAACTCTCGGTGGAGACACAGTTCACAGGACTGAGAAGTCCTTAGGGATGTCCAGATGGGGTGACAAAGACCCAGAGAGGAGCAAGGGCTTCCCAAATCCATTGTAGAGCCAGATATGGACCCTGGCCCTTTTCTGTCCCTCTTCCACACCTGTCCCATGACTTCATACACCCTCCTCTTAGCAATCTAAGACAGAGTGGAATCGCGCTCAGTTGGCTAATCTGATGGTATCTATCATTTATTGAGCTCCTTCTATGTGTCAACTTCCTTATGTATGCTAGTCCTGCTTCTCACAATAACTTGCCAAAAGGTAGAAGTATCCGTAGCATTTGCACAGATGAGAAAACTGAGACCCACAAGGTTAAGTGACTTGTCCAGAGTCATGCGGCCATTTAGAGGTAGAGCTGGGGTTCAAACAGGTCAGTCTGACTCCAAAGCTAGATGTCTTGTCACCCAACTTTAGCACCTCTTCCAAGGGCCGCTGGAGTCAGGAAAGAGTTTACAGCATGGTTACTGTCAGGTCTGGGTCCTCAGAGCCCCAGATGGAGCCCCAAACTGTCCTGCAGTGTCATCTTTGTAAGAACCAGTCCAGCTATCCCAAAGCCAAGACAGCTAGAGTAGATTTGCACTTTCCCCGTTCCTTCCAAGGAACAAAAAGTGATGCAAAATTTTTTTTAAATCATAAAACGGTGTGAATAATGTTTTAATTAGTTGGCAAATTATATGGCCGGGGGCCTTACTCTGTTCTCTGAAGTAGATATGAACTTTATTAACGTTTTTTTTCCTTTTGCAGATTAAGTTGGCTCTTTGTGAAGGTTGGGTGTATGGGGGTGTGGAAAGTTCTCATTACATTTGGCAGGAATCTTGGCTGGGTTATACAAGGAAAGTTACTTTGAGATTTTACTTCGGACGGTGAACTTGGCCTCCATCACTCCCTCCTGAAACCCAACTCTTTGTAAGCGGAAACAGGGGATAAAAAAAGATAAGGAAAGAAATAAATTAGAGTGGGAAACAACTGAAGGATAAATAATCCTCTTAAAACAGTCACTGGGAGAGGCAATGGAGAGAGTCCTGGATGGGGTGTGGCGTGAATTCTGGTTGGGTTCACTTACTTGGTGGCCTTCTGACCTTGGGCAGACGGCCACCCTCTCCAGGTCTCTGTCTGCCCATCTGTGACATAGGGGGATAATCCCTGCTCTGAGGTTCCACCTCAGGTCTGTTGAGAGGATGCAGTGGGATATTATCTGATAAAGTGATTGAACTTTTACAAAGCACTGTCCACATAGAAAGCTACGGAATATCCCTGACACCTGGACCAAAGTCCTTGGGTGTCACCAGAGCCAAACCCGATGCCAGCAAGGGAGCCTTCAGGGTGACATGTGAGAAAAGGATGTCCCTTAGATGAGCTCCTGAAAGGGACCCTAGAGGGGATCTACAGTGTGGGAACGTGGGTGGGAATGAGGGTGCTGGGTGTGTCTAATGCAGGTCAGCACACGCTCAGGCCCCTGAGTGTGTACATGTGATTGCTTGTACGTGTGGGTGTGGTATGTGTGAATCCCTGCATCAATATGGGGGTTGGGGGGTAGGTTCATGATTTCATTCACTCCACAAGCAGGTTCTGAGGATTTACTGCATACTCTGCACTAAGTGCTGGGGGTTCAGTGATGAACAAGACAGACTAGTCCCGCGTGTGTGTGAGTGTGCAAAGGTGAGCTTATAAGGAAGGATTTTCGTGTGTGTGTGAGGATATGTGTGTGAAAACACACATCTGTGTACATGAGGGAGTATGTGCTTTTGTGAGTTGGCATGTGAGTCTTTGGAAATCTGTGTGTTTATGCAAAAGAGAGAAAAAGAGAGAAAGAATTCCTGGCCAACCTAGAGGGCTACAAATGCTGTTATAATGCCTTGAGGCTTGAAAAGCCGAGATGTCATCTTGCCCAGTCCTGATGTCCAGGATAGAGACAGAGGCCCAGAGAGGGGAAGCTGCGTGTAGAAGGTCAGCCGGCAGCCAAGCGGAAGGTGCAGAATTCACGCCTGCTGATTCTGAGCCCAAGGGGCTTTTCTTACTGAAGATGCGTGAAAATGCAATTAATTGTGGGGCCGTAGGGAAGCCTCTGGGGATAGAATGAAAGGGTGGGCCAGGCCCCAGTGTGCAAGGTCTTGAATTCCAGGACAAGGAGGCGAGACTCAGTCTGAGGGGCCACAGGAGGATTTGGGCAGGAGAGTAGAGTGCAGAAAACCAATGGGGGCCAGAGGCACGGGGGAGCGGAGACCCGGAACGAGGCAGGTGGAACGTCCAGGTGAGCGGGGCTGCGCCTGAAGCAGGGAGGGTTGAGGAGAGAAGGGAAGGACTGAAGAAGGCTTCTAACCTAGAATCAGAGGCCTTTGCATCCATTAGAATGTGGAGGGTGAGCTCCCATTTTTCTAATTGTTTACATGATGAGGAGGTTTCCCCCAAACCTGGGAACTAGAAGGAGCCTGGGAGTTTGCACACGCATCTCATTCAAATCACAGGACGGGGAATCCCCTGGCGGTCCAGCGGTTAGGACTCCACGCTGTCACTGCCGAGGGCCCGGGTTCAATCCCTGATCAGGGAACTAAGATCCCACACGCCGTGCGGTGCAGCAAAACAAACAAACAAACACAACAACCAACACGACAGCCCTGTGAGGTGGGCATTCCTTCTCCATGTTATGATGAGACTACTGTGGCTCTGAGTGCAGAGGTAACCACCCAAAGACACCCAGGCCACTCACCAGGCACCTCCTTTGTGCCAGGACCTGGGGTTGGCACGTTATGCACGTCGCTTCGTTTCAGCCCTCCAGGGACCATTTCTCCACCTTTCAGACGAGGAACGTTAGGTTTGGAGGTGGAAGGTGAATGGCCAGAGTACACAGCTTCTTCAGCCTCTGCACCTGAACACAAGCCGTCTGATGCCAGCGCCCAGAGTCTTTCAACAGTCCCACATTTCCTTTGAAAATCAGGACAGATGTGTTTGCAACGCAGCTTAGGATGAAGTGAATTTAAGAACTCTCATCCCTAGAGAGTGTACGAGCTCAGAATCCAGGCTGGTTCAAAAGAGTTTTGTCAGATGCCTGGGTGACAGGCTCATACGGGGGATGAAAGGGCCCCACCCCTAATCATCAGGGGCTGCGTGAAGGAAGCCAGATGGGGCCTCCAGAGCCCCGTTCCCTCCCTCCTCTGGAGACAGAGCAACTGTGATCTCCACTGAGTTCCCAAGGACAGCCGCGTGGGGCTGGGGCTGGCAATCAGGACACATGGGACACGTGGCCCCAGTAACCTCATTGTGACGCTCAGGTGAGACCTTGTCTGTACGGGTCCTTCCAGCCATTGGGGAGTCTACGCTCTCACACCCATCAGAGATGCAGCATGCTTTTCCTTCGGTGACAGAGACGCTGGGCCTTTGCGTCAGTGCCAGTCTGACTTCCCTTGCCCTGAACTAGCACAGGCACCGAGGGCCTCCACGTTGTACACTCAGACCTGCCCCGTCACTAAGCCCATCCTGTCCAGTGCAGAGAGGACGGTGACCCCTCCCACCAGAGGCTGAAATCTAGAATTTGTCTTGTTTTCCTAAACCTGCTTTCAGGTTTATCTGCCCCGAGACTCTCTTTCCTGCCCTCGCCTCCATTCCTATTTCCTCCAATTGCTGACTGAATTCCTACTATAACCACGGCAGAACATCCAGGATCTGACTTTCAGGACAACCAAATACTTCCTGGAGATTCCCACTGCTGGCCCTAGTCAGAGGCCCTAGAGGAGGCATCAGTGCGCATGGGGCCTGGACACCCCACCCCCTCCTGAACTTTGAACTCCAAGACCGGACACTCTGACGACCTGAGACTATGCCAGCTCCAACATTTTCTTTGCCTTATCTGCCAAGACCTCAACATGCCTTTGGTCAAGCTTACCCGATTTACCACACTTGCGCTGATTTCTTCTGACTCCTTGGCCCCAGAGGCTCTAGCCTCATTCCACCCTAATCCCTGAAACCAATTCCTGGCCCCACTTGAAAGCCTTTCAGACTGAGTGAAAGTTACCTTCTGCCCCAAGTGTGTTGTCATCAAGACACCATGGGTACTTCCTTCCTGACCAGAAATGCCATCAGAGAGTCCAGTAAGTGCCTGGCTCACTGCCCTCAGCAAGGTCTCCTCAACATCCGCTCCCAAAACCATAGTTGTCAGAAAACACACCCACGAAAATTGTCAGGAAGCCACCAGTTCTCTGAATTATTTACTGTCCCCTGGAACACAGCCAGCTAGATACTGGCCATGCAGACGCTAGGAAAATATTTATGTGGGTCCTGATGGATGCTTGGCGAGGAAAGACTGCCTGCTGTCAGCTTTTCTTCCTGCTGATAAGGCAAAGCTACACATGTCAGACAGCTCTTAGAAGGACCCGGCAGCTGGGACCTGGCATCTGATCAGAATGAGGTTAATGGCTGCAGCCCTCTGTTCCAGTCCTGTCTCTGCCACCAACTAGCTCTACTCTTCCCAGAGCCAGAGCTCTTCCATCTGTAACATCATGGAGTACACGGGATGACCCCCATGTCTCTGATCCTATGAGACAGTGACTCAGACAGAATCTGATCTCATTTCCAGATCTACCATTATGATGCCATCGGCTCATAACGGAACTATTTTTCTTGGCATCCTGGAGACGTTCTTGAAATTCCAACATCCTAGAATTTCTCTTTCCACTGATCCAGTTTCTGTAACCAGATGGGAGAACTCCATCTGGAGGAGGAAGATCTGAGCCTAAAATAAGAGAGTGAAGTGGAAGAGGGGAAATTGAGTTCAAGCAGTGTTTGTCATGCACCCATGTGGGCCAGGCTCAATGCTGAGCCCACTGGGACAGCAAAGGCTCCCCAGCAAAAGGCGTCCTGTCCTTTAAGCCACACTGAGCTCCAGTTCTTTCCTCCAAGAGCTCACAACAGAGCAGTGTGGAGCGGGCCCACAAGGCTCATCTTATTCCCAAATTGACCCTCGTGTGTCTTTCTTGCCATAAACCCGGGCCATCCACCCGCTGCCCTCCACGGCTCTGCAGCTCCGTCCTTGCCCGAGATCATCCTGGGCTCCTTGCTGTGAGGAGCTTCAGCTCCTGTCCCCTGTGGATGACCTACCCCACAGGTCCTTCCCCATTTCATAGTTTATAGCTGCTCCCTCTGAAGACTCACTCCAAGTAACAAAGTCACAGATACAGACACAGGACAGATGTTTAGGAGCCCCCAGAGTTCCTTCATTGTCTCTACTCAGGGTCTCCTGACATCTTCCCTGAGATGCTCCACGCCATCTCAGGACCCCAGTTTCCCTGAGTGGGAGCTCCCTCAGCCTTCCTCTCTGCTCAGACCCACTCTTCTCTAGGAAGTTTCCATGTGCCAGTCTGAAGGTACGATCTAGTGGCTGTGCTGGCCACAGAGAAATTGGAACGTGGGAGACTTCCAGGCTGCATGAGTGTGTTCAGTGGCTATTTCCCTGCGAGCGTACTCAGGGCAGGCAGCAGTGGTCGGGCTGGCATCACTTCCATTTACCTGATCTGAAGAAGCACTCCTCTGGACCCTCCTTTTCTCCATTCAACAGATTCATTTAATACCTATTCTGTGCTGGACACTGTGCAAGGCGTGAGTAAGGGGAGGTGCACAGGCAGACACAGCCCTGCTTCCTTCACCTGCCCCAGGCGCCAGGGACCCTAGAACATGACTGGACCGGCCTCTCAGCCTCTACCACCTCATGCCCTCATCACAATTCCTCTCCCTTCACCTGCCTCACTCCTGGAATCACGGCATCTTAGGAGGTCAGAGCAAGAAGGGCCCTTTGAGACCAATCTAGGAAACCTTAGACAATCTACGAAATGCATAAGAATGGAGCTGTGTGGATAAAGATACGGATAAAGCATGCAGATAAAGAATGGCCTCCACGCAGTGGTTAAGAATCTGCCTGCCGGGCTTCCCGGGTGGCGCAGTGGTTGAGAGTCCGCCTGCCGATGCAGGGGACACGGGTTCGTGTCCCGGTCCGGGAAGATCCCACATGCCGTGGAGCGGCTGGGCCCGTGAGCCATAGCCGCTGAGCCTGCGCATCTGGAGGCTATGCTCCACAACGGGAGAGGCCACAACAGTGAGAGGCCCACGTACCACAAAAAAAAAAAAAAAAAAAAAAAAAATCCGCCTGCCAATGCAGGGGACAAGAGTTCAAGCCCTGGTCCGGGAAGATCCCACATGCCGCGGAGGAACTAAGCCCATGCGCCACAACTACTGAAGCCTGTGCACCTAGAGCTCATGCTCCACAACAAGAGAAGCCACCACAATGAGAAGCTCGCGCAACACAACGAGGAGCAGCCCCTGCTCGCTGCAACTAGAGAAAGCCCATGCGCAGCAACGAAGACCCAACGCAGCCAAAAATCAATCAATCAATCGATAAAAAAAGAATGGCCGCCACCTGGAAGGCCATGCCCTGTATGGTGCAGCCATACGACCAAGTCTAAAAAACTCTGATAGTAGAATCACCTTATATTACAGATGAGGAAACGGAGAGGCAGAGAGAGGCAGGACTGTGACGCAGGTAGTAAGACTGCTAGTTCTGAGCCTCAGGGCAGGAAGGGCTACACTTCAGTGTAGACACCTCTTACAATCCTCACAAGAAGCCTAAGAGGTAGGCCTCGTTAACATCCCCATTGTTCAAACAAGGAAACAGACTGAGAAAGTCAAAATAAGAGGCAAGTTTACGTATTTGAAGTGGCTGAGTATAGATTCATACCCACGTCTGTTTGATTCTAGAGCCATTTGGTCTAGAACCCAGGCACGCAGCTGTTAAAAAAATCACGCTGAGGAACCAATGACCAGGCTGTCATTGCTATAACTAGCCATAATAAGAGAGCTGCTCCTCCCAGGGAAGATGTATTTTAATATGCCTCATTCATTCAAGAAGAAAAACAGCTAAAACCCAAACAATTCTAATACTATAGTATGGCAGTGAGAGCTACAACATGCTACAGAGACCCAGGGGAAGCAAAAACTAAGTTCACCAGAGGTTTGTAGTAGGGAATCAGGAAGGCTTCTCGGGAAAGGGGACGGCTAAACAGGGCCTTGAAAGATGGGTGGAAATTCACCAAGAGAAAAGGGGTGAGGAGCTCGGATGTGCCAAGCTTAGTGGGTATCAAAGGTTAGTGTTCTGCGTTTGGGTGAAAGTTGATAGGTGGGGAGAAGTAGGAGATGCAGCTGAGAAGGAAGCTCGCGGCTACAGGCTGAAGAGCCTTGGACACAAGGCAAGAGGGTCCTGATTTTATATTCAAGGCGCCGGGGATATAAACGTTTTCAAACAGAGAAGCAACCCCTTGTCAGTTGAAGAAGGCTCTAGGGATAAAGAATTAACACATCCCAGGGACAGGGGCTCATAACGTTAACAGTGATAATGACAGCTCAAAGGTGAGTATCACGCATAAATCTCAAAATAAAACTTTCACACAAACTCATTTATCCCTAACATTGGTCCTGTGAGGTAGGTATCCTTCTCCCATGTTTACAGAAGGGGAAAACAAGGCCCAAAGTCACGCAGATCCGTCCCCTCAGTCCAGGCTGTTCATCAAGGAGCTCCTCTCTGCATAGTCCGGGCGAATGTACAGACTGAGCCCAGATTTCTGCCCGTGGACTAGCTGTTCTCTGCATCGCATCTAACTTTGCGGTTGTAAAAATCTGAGACACGGTGGCAGGCTGGCTGCCTCGTGGGGCTGCTGGTCTGAGCCGTGGGTGGTCAGGAATGTTTCAGGACTTCCTGGGCCCCGTGTTCCAGGCCGGAGTGCCTGGATTAATGATCCATCTACAGGCAGAGCGAGCAGAGGCCCTGACGTCCGGCGCAGGGCATCGATTAGACTTCACACTCTGAGCTTGCTTTCATCTGAGGCTCTCCGGCGGGCCGGGGCCTAATAATTAACATTCTCTGAGCCGCACAACATGAGTGAGCTGGAGGAGGAGAGAGTCTTTTAGCAGCCCTCATCAGCGGTGGGAGAGGACCCCACCACCCCAAGAAAACCCGGGCATGGCTGCTTGGCGGACGACCACGTCTTCCCAGCTGACACCTCAGTCCCGCTTGCAGTTGCACGGTAAGTGGTTTTGGTCTCATCTTTGAGATTCACAACATTTTTATGGGGAAGTAACACTAGGATTATTATCCTCACTGTGCACGTGGGGAAACTAAAGGCCAGAGAAGGGCAAGGAATGGCCCAAGGGCAGAGGGACCAGGATGAGAGCTCGGGTCTCCTGCTTCCTTGCCTGGCAGCCTTCCAATGCAGGAGGCTGTCTGCTGCAGGGATGTTTGGACCCTCATGGCACCTCGAGGTAAGGGACGACAGGAGTGTGCTTTGATTTTCTATTTTACAAGAGAAATCATTACAGAGGTGTCATGTTACTCATGCATGCGTTGGTTCAGCAAATACCTACTGGATACCTAGTATGTTCCAACCTCTGTGCCCGGTGCTAAGGATAGCAGAAAATAGCCGTTGCCACTGAGGAGCTCATAGCTGGAGAAAAGGGGGAAGTGGGGTGTGTGGCAGCAGAGAGGCAGATATGCAAATACTACGTTCATGAGGCGCCACGGTGCTTTACTAGTAAATCTAGTTAATATTACAGAGCACTTTGGGCCTGAGGTCACAGGGAGGGCATAGTAAGCCCACCCAGAGGAGTGAACGCTGGTAGTAATGGGGGACGGCATCAGAAAAGGCTTCTTTCTGATCACGAAGAAGATAACCCCAAACGGGAAGAGAACCCAAAAATGGAACCTTAAAGGAGGGCTAGGTGTTCATCAGGCAAATGGGAGGTAGAGGGAGGGGGTACAAGTAGGGTCATTCCCAGGAGGAGGGACAAGTTGATCCAGGCCATGAGAGAGGCAGGAAGATGCTCAGTTCACTGAGAGCAATGGAGTTGGTTGAAGAGTAGGGTCTGAGTAAGATGTTGGGAGATGAACAAATAAGCAAGGGTCAGGTCGGAAAGCCCTCCCAAGCCAAAGTGAGGGGACTGAACTTTATCCTGAAGGATCCAAGCAAGGGGGCAATGTGGTCAGAACTGCATTTTAGGAGGATCACTGCTGTAGTGTTGAAGATGTACTGAAGGGTCGAGAGACTGAAGTAGACACATCTGGAAGGCGAAAGTGATGGTTCGTGGCCATAAAGGACACCAAAAACCCTTGTCTGGTCTGGAAAAGCCTCTGTCCTGAGAATTTTCTTACATAAAAAAGTGTTCCCCATGCTTGTCGACTTATGCCAAAGCCCATGGATCTGGCCCCATTCCACGCTCCTCTGGTCTGAGAAGAAACCACAGCATCCTTTTCTCTCTTCCTATAGGACTCCACGTACCACTTCCCCCCTTCTGCGAGTACACATTTTCCCACACGGGGCTCCCCACTGCCCATCACTGCCACCAACACATGGCAGCAAAGCACCACACCACAACACTCCGCTTCAAACCGTAGGTGACTCATTATCTGCTCGTCCCCATTCATTCCACATCAGGTATAGATTAACTGAGCATCTACAATGTGCCAGGCACTGCTAGGCTCTGTGGGTGTGGCCTCTGCTCTCCCCTCCATGGGCCCCTATGGTTAAAATCCAAACTCCTTAGCCCAGCATTTCAGGACCTTCTCAGACTGACCCCAGCCCACCTCCTTGGCCTCATGTTCTCCCTCTCTCCCTCCAGCACTCTGCACTTGTCACATTGAGCCACTTGATGTTCCTTAAATACCCTCTAGCATTTTTTTCCAAATAGAAATACCTTTTTTTATTAAGATGCTAATACATAGACACTCTAATTCGAATAATACCAATGGTGGAATGTAGAAAGTAAAATTTTGTTCTCTAACCTCTCCTACCCACTACCCTCCAGATTCCATTCTCCAGAGATAAACACTGTTAACATTTGGGTAAATATCCTTCCAGATTCTTTTAAAAACTTTTATGCCCTAGCATACCACCTTTTGCAAACTCTTTCCTGTCCTCAGGACTCATTGCAATGCTTTATTCCCTCCTCTGAGAAGTTCTCTACAGCCCCAAGGGCAGAATTAGGCACCCCGTGCTTACAATAAACATAGATTTACCACCCTATATTGAAATCATCTGTTCACAAAGTGTGTCTCCAACAGGCTAAGTGTTGTCTGAGATGACAACCTCTACAAGGACAGGGCTGTGACAGCCTTCATCTCCACCATATTCACAGTGCCTGCCCGTAGTAGGTACTCAATGAGTATCTATAGAGTACATGGTGGATGGATGGTTGGATGGATGGATGGACGGATGGATGGCAGGTGGGAACTCCTATGGCATGCTCCACAGGATACACATAAGGGGATAGGACTGGCATTGAGTAGTGGAAAGGAACCCAGCTGGAGTTTAAGGACCTGGACTCCTGTTCCGGCCCTGCCTTCTACCTGCTATATAGCTTTATATAAGTTTCGTCACTCTCTCTAAGCTTCAATTTTTCTACCTGAAACTGAATAGCGGGGCTGGGTATTTCCCCAGAAGCCTCCCAATGGCTGCTCCAGAACGCTTAGCTGGCCCTGGCCCAGCACCCCTATTTCACACCTCTGTAATTACCCACCTGCATGCCTTTTATTACAGCAATTGAGGTGGGGGCGGGGGCTCATTAAATAAAGGGAAAAAGGAAATTGCTGGCTTTGCTGAAATGACATTGTTGGCATTAACTAGATTAACTTCTGAAATGAAAAGCCCACAAAAGCAAAAGCAAAACCAAAACAGAGAAGGAGCCATGGCTTCCGCTGGGGGCTTCATGGTTCCCTGCTTCGGCCTGACCCCCAACCCAGGCCTCCCAATCCATCCTCCCTTGGGAGGTGGCAGGAGTCACTTTCCGGCTTGCCTTCACACAGGACTTCACCTCAGTGATCTCAAGAAAATGGCACTGGGCACTGAGCCCCAGGCCAGGACTCGGGAACTACTCAAGGAGGCTCCAGTCTGTAGAAGAGACAGGCAGACACATCGATGCCATGCAGAGTGGTGAGAGCTGGACCGAGGAAGCCAAGGACTGGAGGGCCCAGAGTCCAGGGATCAGAGAAGCAACACCCCAGCTGAATGACAAGCAGGTCTCCAGACAGAGCTTCTGGGAAAGGCGTTCCAGGGAGGAGCAAAGAGGAAGGCACGGAGACGTGAGAAGGAAGTCATCTTTAGGCAGCCGAGGGCAGTCCTGCAGGGGCTGGAGCATAGAGGGAAAGGATAACATTGTTGCAATTAGTGGTGCTGTCAGGTCATGCTTCTCACGATGACTCTGGGAACAAGCGTACCGCAGCCTGGGCAGGGGACTGAAATACCAAATCTCTGAACCAAGCCGGGGATGCCGGATGCTGGCGTGCAAGAGCACCCGTCAGGTAGCAGTGGGAGGGAGCTGCTGCCGAACTCAAAGCTGGTGCCAGCTGGTGCTAAGAAACAAAACCGAGGCAAGAAGCGGTGACAGACTCAGACGGAGACACTTTCTCAGCTCGCCACACTTACAACCATCAGAAGAGGCAGGAGGAAACTGAGGGAAGTGGGCCCAGCTCTGCTCACTGGTTCCGGTACCTACAGAGGCAGGAAAGGATGGAGTCTTGACGTCAAGCCAACTGTCTGGTCTCACAGGGAGAGAACCAGTCCTTGTAAGCATCCCAGAGCACATGAGGAAAACCTCCTCCATGGATAAACCTGGTTTCCTCTCCCACTGCAGGGGCTCGGCCAAGGTGAACCAGAGAAGGGAGAAAACGGGAGAAGAAACACCGTGTAGTCCGTGCTTCTTCTAGATAAGATACTTTACGTGGACTTTCTCTTTCATCCTGTAAAGAGTCTGTTAGAAGTATTCTTTCTCCACTTGGTAGACCATGAAACTGAGGCTGAGAGAGGCTTACCCACTTCTCACAGTGAATGCCAATCAGAGCTAGACTCAGCACTGAGGTATTTGCAGCTCCAAATCTTGGAATTCTCTCCCCACACAACTCTGCTCTCCAGACCCTGCCCTTGCCCATGCAAAGCTTCCAGTCTGCTTGTGCTGCGGATCCGGTGATGTCACACTAGCTTGTTAACCTTTGACTAAAAAGTGTGAATAGTGTAATTCCTCTAAGCCACTGGACACCAGAAATGTCAAATCAACAGTCCAATGAGGACTTTAAACACAACTTCTATTCCTAGCTCCCCTGACCAGGGGCATTTGTGATGTCCTCCTTCCGAGCAGTGACATCTAATGATAGAAGTCCTGCCACAGGACAGAAGAGATCCTTTTAGGTAGAAGGCCAGTGCAGCACCCCTCAACCTTGCCCAGCTGCACACAAGCCCACACGTGGGCCTGCAGACCACCAACACTCTCTTGGGTCAGTCTTGGTCAGGATCACCAGATGCCAGACTAGGTCACTGGGTATTAATCATTGCCAAGGGGGAAGTTAAACTGAAAGCCAGTTCATTAAAGATTAAGCTTCTTCTCCGTAGCCCTCAGGGAAGGGGAGTTCTGGGTGGAGAGCAAGGTCCTGTTTCGGGAGGTCTCCTGTGAAAGTCTTCCCGGAGAGCCTGTGGTGAGCAGCAGGGAGCCTGGGTTCGAGCCCTGGCTCTGCTCTCCACCTGCTGGGGGACCTTGGGCAGGACACTTCTCCATTCTGAGCTCCCAAGTCCTCCTCTGACACATGGAGAAAATTCCACTGGGTTCCTTGTGACATGTTAGCATCTGTTGCTCTAAGATTAGTCCATACGTGTTTGCTCTTCTCTGTAGAATAGTTCTGTACCCCCAGGGTGCCCAGTGCAAGTTCACTTACTGTTCACGATCCTTGTGGCCGTGGAAAGTTGGCAGTAGATCACAACTCCACCATGAGACCTGGGGTGCGGGGACTCACGTATCTCCTCCTTGCTCCCCACACCAGCCAGATGGATCTCTGCCCCCCAGAACATGCTCTCTTTGCTCTCCAGGCACTGGCCCAAGTTGTATCTGGTGGGAGTTCTTCTGGCCCCGCTGATCCCACAAGAACAAAAATTTCCCATTTGGCCAATTCCTGGTGCTTCCTCTTGGATCATCCCATCCCAATGGGATCTGCTAAACCAAAGCTTTGCCCGGGATCTTCACAAATTTTGATCCAGTACCAAAGCAGTGACACAGTATATAATGACCAATCGATGATCAGATACCTAAACTCTTTGTACGCTATACAAGGCACCGATGGTGCCAGGGCTCCGGTGGTGGTCCCAAATGGAAGTGGCACCGTATGTATTTTGGTTTGCAACCAGAAATTTCCATTAAGGTGAGACATCTGAAGACAATAGTGGTGAACAATGACAGATTTTAAAACATTAGGGTAGTGAGATGAGAGAGGCACTTGGGATTGGTGACTGATTCTTTCCTCTTCTTCTGTCGCTCTTAACCGGGCTCTTCGTGAAGTGAATCTAATCATTTTTCTGTCTGTAGATGGCAGCACGGGTTCCTTTCACTCCCCAAGGGGGACCAGGATTTTCACTTGAGAACAAGTGCTCCAAAGAACAGGGTAAAGCAAGCATGAAATAGGAGGAAGTAGCTTCAGAACAGATATCCTCACCCGCTGAGATGTGAGCACATCTGGCAGAGCCACGAAACTCCCAAAGCCTCACTCCACTTATGAAATAGCCCCTTCAGGATTCTAGCAAGATACCACAGGTCACCAATAACTTTCTAAAGAACCACTGCAAAGGGTCCATGAAACTCAAGGCAATTCCCCAGAAGTGCATCCGGCTCCACAGAACCCAGGTGGAACACCTTTGAGTGGAGGACGGCGGACAGACAGCACGTTGCCCCTCAGTCTGTTCCGAGCCAGCCTGGAGTGTCCCACCCCAGGGGCCACTTTCCTTAGGCATTGCCCCAAACTCCTATTTGCCGAGTGCCCTCTATGTGTCTGGCAGGTTGCTGGGCATGTTATATGTGCTGGGCCCTCTCCCCCTCGCGACGGGCGCTCCTGCCACCCACTTTACAAAGAGGAGACAGTGGATCCAAGAGGTTAACCATCACTTGCACAAATGGAGAAACCGAGTGAGTGGAAGACTCCTGTTCAATGTCATGTGGTAGGTCACTGATGGAGCTGGACAGGACCCTGTGTACAGCCTGGAGTGAAGAACTTACCAAAGCAGCATGACGATACAGGACCAGAGCCATTGAAATCGGGGGAGAAGGACAGAAATGGGGCTCTGGGCTCAGGACATATCCCACACCTCCTCTGAAGAGTGTCCCCTCTGTTAAGAAGGTCCTGGGGAGGCAGTTAGGAATGCCCCCCAGATCCAGTGCCAGCTCTGCCCCGAATGATCTGCGTGGCCTCAGGCAGGTCCCTTCACCTTTCTGAGCGTCCACAACCTCCCCCAAGCAGGTGGTGAGCATCTAATGAGACAGTGGCAAGAAGAAAAGCTTTTAAAAGTATAAAAGCTCTCCTGGAGGTATTATTATTAATTATTATTATTATTACTCTCATCATCTTTCTCAGTTATTAATGACCTGTTACCTGCTAGGGATCTGTCATCCAGGAATTTCTTTAAGCCCTTCTTGAACCTGTTTATATTTCTAGTCAGCAGCACCTCTCTTGCTTTTGATCTTCAGCCCCCAACCGAGGGAGCCACAGACAAAGTCCTCTGCCTAGGGGCCCGGGTTTGAAGTCTCTTTGGGGGGTTCCATCATCACCAACTGAATTCAGGGCAATACAGCCTCACTTCCTCCCCCCAGATCCCGTTAGGGATCTGTGTTAGGGATCTCAGGAAGAAAGAGACGAAGATATAGGCCCTGCCCCCTCAAATCATACCCTGTATGCCCAGAAGTCCCCGGTAGGGTAGGAATATGGGACCCCCTCTCAAGTGCCTGTATTTGAGCTGAGAACAAAGTCCAGACCCCACAGCCCCAGAGACCATCCAAGGACCAGGGCCCCACCCTCTCTCAAAGCCCGTTTTCCTCTTCGAAACCAGAGGCAAAGAAAGTATTGGGAATCCCTTCTCAAAGACACTGCAGAAGCCAGAAACATAAACCAAGCTCAGCCAACTTCGATACCAACCCTGGGATGAGTTACACAGATTTCAAGCAAATCAGACATGGTGTGGTTAGCCTCAAGAAGTTCACAGCCTGATAGGTGAGACCAAGGTGCAGACAATGACCTCTTGCAAGGCAAGGTTAATTGAAGATTTGACTAGAGGATTCAAGAAAAGCAGTTTAGGGGAGGGCCTACCTAGCTCTGCCTGGGACAATCAGGAAAGGTTTAATAAAAAGGGACATGAATTTGGTGCTAAAGAATGAACAGGCGTTTGCCAGGTAGAGAAGGTGGTGAGCAGAAGGGAAGAATGTCTGGAGCAGGGAAAGCATGGGCACAGTGTTCAAGGAATAGAGATGGACAGTCAGAGGACAGAGGGGTCCACCTGGGTGAGAGGGCTGGCTGTATAGTGCTGCCTGTCACCGAGACTGACAAATGCCCTCATCTCCCAATCTTCAGAAAAGAGCCCTATTGGCCGTTGAAGTTCCGGCCCCGTAAGAGTGCTCCCTGACTTGCCTTAGGCAAGGCCTTTGTGCTTCTTGGGCTGTGGAGGCTGCAGAAGCTTGGCATCAATGTACTCTCAGGCTCAGGCCAGTACTGCATCTTTACCGACACTGTGGGTCTCAGAACGTCTCTGGTGAGAAGAGCTTCTCAGACGTATCCCTGAGCTACCCCTTTCCCTTTCTACCCCTTTATTGCAGGTGAGGAAACCGGAGAAAGAAACCCCTTCCTCACAAGTCAGGGACAGGGGTGGGAGTGGAGCCCAGACCTCCTGCCCCTCCACTCCCCTCTGCTCGAATGATGGGGTAAAGCTCACCCAATCCAGCTGGAGGGAAGCCCCAGACAAACTCAAGTTGATTGAAACAGTAGCATTTGTAGGCAAATTATATTCTGTGAGCTAATTAGGAAGGGATCGGAGCCCTCAGCCTTAATTAATATCTAGTCCCTAACAACTTAGTCCTGGGTGAGATCTTAGCAGGGATCTCCTCTGAATGCCGAGATTCTTTCCTCCAACAAATCACCTATATAAATACGTATATTTTAATAGCAGCAATTATAAAGTTCTCTGCCAACTTATGGGGCTGTTTAACATTCCTGGACTGAGGCCACAGTTTTTTCCCTTTCTCCTCCCTTCCCACAACCAAAGCCTAATGAATAGTAACTCTTTTGTGGCCCTGCGTTCCATTTAACCAATATCTCCTATCCAATGGGTCTTCGCAGGGAGTTAATAAGCAGTCTGGGAGGACTGCCTGAGGAGGTCCACGAACCTGATCGTTAACTGCAAGGCCTAATCAGCATCTGCTTCCCACCCAGAGTCCCCCACAGCTACACAGCCCTGGTCCCCCAGTAATGGGTGGAAAATCGGTGATTTCCTGACAGCAACCAATTTTCCACCAATTAGAAGAGAGATGGTGGTCTCTGGAGGAAGCTGGATGGGTCCATCGCTTGTAGCTGGGACTGGAAGACAGGTGATCCTGGAGGCATTCAGGGAACCAAAGCCTGCAGCAGGGAGATCCCTTCCTCTCCCTCCCTTTCTGGGTCAGCCTTGGCTTGTATCGGTGGAAGGGTGACTTCGAGGACAGAGGCTGCCAGGATACTTCCCTCAGAGTTCGTCTCACTCAGCGACCCTGTAGTTATAAACTACCCTCCCTCTCTCCTCCAGGGCCAGCTGACATGGGCTTCTGCTGGGTCTCTCTCCTCGGTGCTCAGGACAATTGAGAAATTCCTCCAAGGCAGTTGGTGTGGAGGCTGAAGAAAGCATTAGCTCTGGAGTTAAACAGTTGTGCCTTGAAATCCTGAATTTGTTTCTTTTCAGTTGTGTGTGCCCTTGGGCCAGATATCAAAATTCTCTGGGCCTCAATTTCCTCATTTGTAAAATGGGGTTAGTCATAGCACCAACCTGATGGGATAGTTATGAGGATTAAAGGAAACGATGTGGGTAAATCCCTTTACATCATCATCATAATGTTCAATAAATAGGTGTTACTATTCTTCTTCCTATGATTATGTTGATAATGAATGGTACTATTACTAATCAATATTACCAACAAGTGTGTGTCAGGCATCGTGTTGAACACTACCCTAGACGTCCTTAGACATTTCTCCAGTTCACTGGCCCTGCCCTCATCATCTCCTATGTGGTCTCGCACCCCTCCAGTTCATCCCCCACAAAAGGGCCAGTGATCTTGCCAAAATACAGGTTTGACTGTGCCCACGTCTCTAGCCAGATTAACACCACACAGACTCCTTTGCTGGGGCTCATAAACCCTGAGCCCCCTCTTCTCTGCTAACTCCTCGGTTTCAGCTCTCCCCACTCCCAGCCCTGTCTTATCATCCTAAAACAGAGATACTCTTATGGCCACAGTCCTGGAGCATCAGACCCACCTTTCCAATGAACGTGAGGATGCACTGACACCCCAAAGAAAGAGCACGCAGGGTAGGTGCACAGGAAGTGTGGCTCTCCCCTGCTCCCAGGCCACAGCATGGTGCCCAAAGGAGGTTGTGATAACGTTGCTGACGGGCTTTTGAGCTGTGAGAGAGAGACAAGGTCACCCTCAGCATCACTTTGGTGTTTATTGGACTTGACTATGCTCTAAATTCTCAGATAATTGGCCATTCTCATTTGGTAATTGTAACTGAATCAGACAGAGTCTCTCCCTCAAAGAGCTCAGTCTGTGGGGAACAAAATAAGAAAAGTGAATTTAATGAGTACTTACTCTATGCCAGGCACTCTGCTCAGAAACTGTACACGGATTATCTCAGGGGATTATCTAATTTGATCTTCATAAGAGCTTCAGGAGTAGGACGAACGTATAATTTACCATACAAAGAGACACTTCTGAGAGTGAGGGGGCGCTATTAATTACACAGGACAATAGGCATAAACCGGGGCCATCCCAGGCATGTCAGGACAGATGGATGCCCTGTCTCAAAGGCATAGATCCTTTTTTTAAAAAAATAATTTATTTTGGCCGTGCCACAGGATCTGTTTCCCAAGCAGGGACTTAACCCAGGGATCTCAGGGACCTAACCCAGGCCACGGTACTGAAAGCCCGGAATCCTAACCACTAGGCAACCAGGGAACTGCCAATATATCCTTACTTTAGAAACTAGGAAATGGAGGCATTGGGAGGATACGAACTATGCCCACATTTACATCCCTCTTCAGAGAAGGGGTTTAAACCGGGCCCTCTGACTCCAATCTCCCGGGCACAAAAAAGATTCAAGGTGAAACAGAATGTTTCCTGAGAGAAGAAGGGAGAGACATGGCTCCGGGCTTGAAGGTGAAGCAGGAAGGGAGGGCAGCAAAGGGAAAGGGCTGCTGGGCAGGGGAAGCACTCGAGCTGAGGGCCGGTGGGCATTCCGAAGGCAGACGGGAAAGTTGCTCAGGAGGGAACAGGGGCGAGCAACCAGGTGCAGGCAGGGAAGGAGGGAGGCGAGAAGGGCAGGGAGCCGGAGTCTAAGTTAGAGATGTGGCCACAGACATAAGTGAGGGCTGATCAAGGAGTTCTGAACGCGGGGCTGCAGGAAATAAGGAAGAAAGAGCAGCTGGGTAGCCTCCGCCCTGCCTCCTTCACATGCTCAGTGACCGCTCCTCATTCTTGGGACACAGGCACCCCACAGCCCTCAGCGAGCTTCAGCTTCTCTCCTTTTCCAAACACACCTTCGCTCCCCCTGCCTCTTCCAAAGCAGCTAGAAAGCCCTGGGCCTCAAGTCCCCATCAGAGGAGTGAAGGGCTGCAGAGCTCCCGGCCCCTTCCTGGGACCCGTGCTATATGAGTTCTCCAGATTTGGGCGGGGAGGGGTGGCGTCCCGGCTAAGGTCACTTCGCAGAGCTGGGGCTCAAACGGCATCCTCTTCTCTCGGGCTTTGCTCGTTTCTCAGACCCCAGCTGCCCATCCCTGCTTGCCAGCACTGTCAGGCTTGCCCCTCTGAGCCCGTTCTAGGTGCTCCCATCGTCTCCAGCTCCTTGTCCACGGAACCCAGTACCGTGACACTGCTTTCCCAGAGGGAGTTCCTGAGGGTCCAGAGATGCTGTGGCTTGGCAACTTAGGCAGTCACTGGATTCCAAGCTCTGGAACTGGGAGAGAGGTTTTCTCATGTCTATCCTGGGAGAGACCCCAGATGCTGCTTCTGACCTGCAGGCTCAGGTTGGGCAGGCAATGCTCCTGCAGTGAAGAATGAGCCCCACACCCACGAGGGCCAGTCTTGAGGAGCGCCCGGAAATGCCTCCGCCTGCTGCCCCTCCTCCAGCTGCACAGGCAGCTCAGCCGTGCGCCTAGCTCTACCTTCCTTACCCCTCAGAAGTAAGCGCCTGCGCCAGCTCTGCCCGGCCCCACGCACCCAGCTTCCAGCTCAAAGACAGAGCGGTGACAACACGTGGCTGATGGCGACCCTGCTCCAACCTCACCCCTCTGGGCCGCCTCCACTCCTTTGCCAGAAGGATCGTTCTAACAAATCGAATCACCCAATCGCTCCCCATCATCGACAAGAGTAACATGGGAGCATCTTCACGCATAGCTGCGGGAGCCCTCCAGATTCAGGCTCTGCCCGTCTCCCCAGCTTTATCCAGTCTCCTCACTGTCACCCATACAGCTTCATTTAGTCACTTATTCATTCATCCAATATGTATTGAAGGACTTCTTCATGCTAAGCCCTACGCTGGGTGCTAAGAGTCACTCCTAAAATGATTCTAACACCCATTTCCAACATGGTGGGGGGTGGCGGGTGGCTTCCCAGAGCACCAAGCAATTCTCCAACACCAGCTGGGTGTTCTACAATCAAACTCAGCTCTGCCGATACCTGCCTGGAGGTAGTGGCAGATTCCACAGGGTAAGGGCTCAGTTCCACAAGACTGCCCTCCACTTCAGAGGCTAATCGCAAGCCCAGGTTGTCACCTGCGCTTCCAACCACCCGGCTATAAACCAGAGGTTCCCACACTTCCTTCCTCAAGTTCAATTAATTTACTAGAACAGCTCACAGAACTCAGGAAACCTGTTTACTCCCTAGATTACCAGTTTATTACGAAGGATATTAAAGGATATGAATCAACAGCCAGAGGAAGAGATATGTAAGGCAAGGTCTGGAACAAAGGAGCTTCTCTGCCTCCGTGCAGTTTGACACCAGACACAGTGACACATGGAAGTGCTCTGGTTCACCAGCACGGGAGCTCTAAGAACCCAGTCTTTTTGGGTATTTATGGAAGCTTCATTAGGCAGAATTGATTAAATCATTGGCCACTGGAGATAGATTCAAACTCCAGCCCCCTTCCCTCCCCAGGAATCAGGGGGTGGGACTGAAAGTTCCAACCCTGTAATCACACAGTTGATTCCCTTGGCAATCAGCCCCCACCCTGAGGTGTTTTCCAACAGCCACCTTTTAACATAAACCCAGTTATCGTGAAACAAGGCACCTTGAATAACAAGACACCCATTTCACCTTGATGGCTCTGAAACATTTGGAACTGAGGACAAGAAACCATATATTATGACAAAAGATATTCCCATTGCTCTTATCCTCCAGGAAATCCCAAGGGTTTTCGGACTTATGAACCAAGAACAGTGGATGAAAACCAAAATTATACAAGGAATATACTTTGGTCATCTGAATGACCAAATATCTATTTCTTATAAATCACAATATCATGTTCCCCATTCTCCAGCATCTCCATGCTGCCTAGGCTTCCCCTCCCAGCCTCTCCTACCTGTGTGCCCCTGTTTAACCTCCAGGACTCAGAGCAGGGTCCTCCTTCAGACTCATCCCCACCCTCCTTCAGATTCTCACGGCCTCTCATCATGGTCTGTTTGGATGTTTCCTGATTAGACTGAAGCTCAACAAGGAAAGGAGTTGAGTTTGAATCAGCCCTGTGCCTCTCACGACAAAACAAATTTGTTACCCTTCTCAGTTCCTTTATCCCTGGGCCTACAATTTTCATTATTTCATCACCCTCTCCACCACCCTTTTGCTTGCTGCTAGACCTTAGGACACCTGTGTGTGTGTTAGAAAAAGATGCCCCTTCCTCCGGTTGGACACAGCCCCTTGCCAAGGTGTGTATCTTGTGAGCAGACTGGATCTAGGCCCCAGCTGCTCCTTGTTCAGACACCTTGGTGCAGGACACACCAGACAGTCATATGTATCATTCCCAACCCCTACCAAGATACCCTGCCAGTTATATTTGGGGAAATACCCTCAACTCGAGGTCACACTAACAACGGGGGCTAATAGGCCTTCCACTGGCAGACTGCTTCTTCTAAAAGGAAGTGGGTATGGGGAAATGATGAAACAATCATGGGAATTGTGGATGTTCTGCACAACAGCTGCAAGCTGTGTAAGACAGGGGCTTGTCCATCCTGCAGCACGTGCCACGACTTGAGTGGGTGCTGCTCCTGGTGAGGGCTGGGCCAGTGTCCCCAAGGAAGGACTTTCAATCATCTCACTTCCTTTCTTTTCCCTCTTTAGTCTTCGTGTTCTCAGCATCTGAGATCCGGTCTCAAGGCTCCCTTCCCAACTTCTATACGCTTGCACCCACAAAGGCACGTACATGCACACGCCCACATACACACATGCTCACTCCTGAAATTATTCACTGGAATGGGCCCTAAGAGTTGAGCTCCAGAGAAGCTCACTTGCCAGAAAGAACATGATCCTGGACCAAGTCAAAAGATGATAGAGGGTCATTTAAAAATGTACAGAAAGGGCTTCCCTGGTGGCGCAGTTGTTGAGAGTCTGCCTGCCGATGCAGGGGACACGGGTTCGTGCCCCGGTCCGGGAGGATCCCACATGCCGCGGAGCGTCTGGGCCCATGAGCCATGGCCGCTGGGCCTGCATGTCCGGAGCCTGTGCTCTGCAACAGGAGAGGCCACAACAGTGAGAGGCCCACGTACCGCAAAAAAACAAAACAAAACAAAAATGTACAGAAATATCAAATCACTATGTTTTGTACCAGAAGCTAACATAGTGTTGTAGGTGGATTATACCTCAAAAACAAACAGACTCATAAAAAAAGACATCCGATTTGTGGCTACCAAAAGTAGGGGTTGGGGGAAGGGGGAATTAGATGAAGACAGTCAAAAGGTACAAACTTCCAGTTATAAGATAAATAAGTGCTAGGGATGTGATGTACAACATGATAAAGATAATGAACACGGTTATACGTTATACATGAAAGTTAAGAAAGTAAATCTAAGAGTTCTCATCACAAGGGAAAAACGTTTTTTATCTATTTCTTTAGTGTTGTGTCTATACGAGATGATGCATGTTCAGTAAATGTACTGTGATAATCATTTCATGATGTATATAAGTCAAATCATTATGTTGTACACCTGCCTCTTATACAGTGCTGTATGTCAATTATACCTCATGAGTACAATCTATAAAAATATTGAATCACTCTGTGGTACACCTGAAACTAATATGATGTTGTAAATCAACTATACTTCCATTTTCTTAAAAGGGACATAAAAAAAATAGAATGATATTAGTAGATTTTTAAAATAGTTTGGAAGAGTGTGTACCATTAATAAACTTTACACACACACACAATAATAAGTTGTCTTAATGGATGGATAGAGGGGGAGGGATGGATGGACAGATGCCTGATAGAGCAAATCTAGCAAAATATTAACTTTTGTGCATCTAGTCGGTGATGTAAAAGTGTTCACTGTATAATTCTTTTGATTTTTAAGTTTGAAATTTTTCTTAATGTCAGGGGAAATTTATGAATATATATTACCTGAAAATAATATTAAATATTTAAAACCTGGGAAAATTATATCTCAATAAAACTGGAAGAAAAAAATATATACAGAAAAAGATAATGGAGTGTGGCAGATGTCCCTCTGAGCCTTACCATGGTCAAGTTCACATGGTATTCACTGTGGGACCTTAGGTGGCAGGGCTTGGTCAAGACCAAGGCAGCCTATCAGTGACACAATGGAGAGCCTTGTTCTAAGAGAAAGCAGCTAGGAGAAGAGCAGGCATTGGGTAAACCTGATGTCTCCATCTCTCCCAGTCTCTCAGGGCTTTCCTGGGAGGAGGAAGCAGATGCACTGTGGTGGCTCAGAGAGAACTAGGACCAAGTGCGGCTGCCAAAGGAGAGAGATCTGTATTCAGTACTAACTTCCCGGGAGGCAAATTTTGAAGGTAGTAAACTCATGGTCATGGGGACGTGGGAGCAGACACTGAATCGTCAGTGTCGGGCTTATCTTGAAGACCGTAGGATGTGAATAGCATTTTGTTTCATAGTCCAGGATTCTGTAAATCTAAGACTCCACGTTGCTAACTATTATTTGATTCCATGACTACATGATCTTAGAAGTTTTTAAACTCATTGGCTCAAAAATGTCAAGATTTTATTATTCCCTGACTCCAGCACCTGGGAAACTTAGAATTGTAAAACTACCTATGAGACACAGTGATCTGTGTGGACTTCTTTGAAAAATGTGTGGAGCACATGCTTTGCACTAGGGACTCTTTTGGGCACTTTACATATATTATCTTATTTAATCCTCACAATGTACCTGTAAGTTATGTACATTTATGATTCCTATTTTTCAGATGAGGAAACTGAGGTACAGAGAGGTTAAGTGCCTTACCCAGGACCACACAAGTAGTGTATAGTGGTTCTGTAATCAAAACCTAGAGTCCATATTCCTGACCACTGCTCTAGGCTGCCTCCCTGTGTTATAAAAGGGATACACCCAGGAGGATGGAGGGGCCGTGGCCCAGCCCAGGGCTGAGTTATGAGTCTCCAGAGATCCCTGCTCAGCCAGACTCCACTGGCCCCTATGAGTCCCAGTCCTCGGGCTCCGGGAGCTGTGGCCTTCCCTTCCCCTTCCCACCTTTCCAGGGAGTGTTCCCTCCACGATCCCAGGTCCTGAATTCCCCAGGCAAAGCCAGCCACATTCTTCGGGTTGGGGTCCAAGTTTATTAAGAAGAGGAAAATGTTATTATGGAAATTACAACAGCTTTACGAAACAGAGCGCCGCTGTATCAATCCAGGACCACAAGAATGCCCATCAACTTAATAGCTTCCTGTTGGGAGCCTTTCAAGCTATGCCCGAAGCTGGCAGGCATCAGGGCACAGGAGTGAGGCCAAGCAACTGGGTGACACTGCACCCACCCCTGCCCTCGGGATGAGTGGCGGAGCCCATGCAGGGGGGCCCGCAGGGGACCCCTCCCTGCTTCCTCATGCCTGCAACCCTGAAGAAGACTGCATCTCGAGTTTCCCTTTCTCAAAGGTGGAGGGAGACGCAAGAGGGAAGAGATATGGGAACATATGTGTATGTATAACTGATTCACTTTGTTATAAAGCAGAAACTAACACACCATTGTAAAGCAATTATACTCCAATAAAGACGTAAAAAAAATATTTAAGTGAATGAAAAAAAAAAGGTGAAGCCATGGCGTGTGTGTGTGTGTGTGTGTGTGTGTGTGTGTGTGTGTGTGTGTCTCCAGGAGGCAAGCAGGGAGGAGAAGGCTGGGGCTCCTCCTTCTGCCCACCCCCTCCCACACCCACAGCCTAACTCAAGTACAAACACAGTTGCGATCCTCAGACCTTCTCCCCAGACCCAATGCGGAGGGTCTGGATCTAGGTCCCTGATAAAGACAGGGCTTTAAGAAAGGGACTGCTTTCTTTAACTCCTAAGCCTAAGGAGAAAGAAAGCCAGGCCTTAACTCTTTTTATCTTTTTTTTTTTTTAAGAAAGAAGAAAAGAAAACCATTAAAGTGAAGTTCCTGGGGCTGAGAGCAGCCAGGAGTCTGGCACGTGTCTCCTCCTGGGTAATTATGTGGCATTTAGCACCTCTCTTCCCAGCACTTGTAATTAGCAGGGAAATTAAGATGCTGTCATCCTACCTCCCAGTTTCTCTCTGCTACCCCAGAGGCCCAGGGAGAGGCCCAGAAGCGGGAGGGGATCAGTGCAGTGAGAACTGAGACTAGACCTCGGGGAGAGCTGAGAAAGGACATTTGACAGGAGAGCAGTGGTGGGTCCTCTGGGGAGCACCTCCTGCCACCTCCAGCCACAGCCATCTCTCCTGTCTCTGAATTCCTGGAGCATGTGCAAGCTGGACTCTGCCCCCTCCCATGGGTTGCTGTCCTGGCTCTGATGAAATGGCTGGGTTCCAGTGGGGTCTTATTGCATTCACCAAAGTCTTCACAGAGGCTCTTTGGTGCCCACCTCTGTGCTGGACCCTGAGGACAGGGATGAGTCAGACCCACCAGGAACTGTAGATGCTCCTCAGGGAGGAGGGTACAAGCATAATACAAGGTTGAAAGTGCCAAGAGCTGAGGGAGGCAGGACCAGCTCTTTAAGTTGGAGGGGCCTAGTGAAAATGCGAATCGTTGAAATTCTGAATAATTTCAGACAGCAACAGCAGAAGATTAAACCAAGCATGCAGCTCTTCTAAGTGTGGGCTCTTCTGAGGGACTCCACAAGCTGCACACTCATGAGGCCAGCCCTGGGCGGAGGGCAGTGTGGGTGTTGCCAATTAAAGAAGAATCCTTAGAGGGTGCAGTATTTGAATTGGTCTGGATCAAGAAGTAAGCTTTGTTTAACAGGAAAATGTCCTTTGTCTCTCTGGTCAGATTTCTCATCCTCCAAGACCACAGTCAATGACCCCTCCTCCAGGAAGCCTTCCCTACTAACTCCAGGCTGGGTTAGGACTCTCTAGGGTCTCACAACTCCACTCCTCCACCCCTTCCAACCCTGTGCTTCCCTAGACACCTCACCTATTTCACTCCATTACAGATCGCCTGTTTATGCATCTGCCTCTCCCACTAGCCCACATGCTCCCTAAGGACATGTGGTCTATGCCTTATTCCTGTCTGCATTCTTAGTGCCCGTGCAAGTCCTGGATAAGGTAGGTGTTCAACAGTGATTGATGAACGAATGAATGAATGGACACCCCCAGAGGGAGCAACTTGGGAGAAGACCTTCTTTGATTACGCCTAGGGAACACGAGGGTGAATCTTTACCATAAGGCCAAAAAGTTAAATTGGGATTGGATCAGAAAGGCCCTAATTGGCGAGCCTAGGGAAGGGTTCGAGCTTTACCAGATGGATCTGGCTGCTCTAGAGGAGATGGCTGGGAGTGGAAAGGGGGTGGGGGGGAAGGAGCAGTAAACCAGGCAGGGAGAGTAGTCGGAAAGCTGTAACTGTGATCCACGCCAAAGGTCAGGGTGGCCTGGACCAGATAACAGCCATGGGAATGGAGAGAGGGGAAGAGCTGGATGTGAGCTTTGAAGCCCCAATCACCCTGGTGGCAGCAACACTGGGTCACCAGCCAGCTATTCCAATTATTCATAGAAATCAATCTCATTCCATGGAGACTCAGATAAAACTCGTGCACAGTAATGGATGGGGAGCTTAGAGTGCGGAGATAAGAGGAGGCCCAGGGTGTGGGGTGATCAGGTGGGGCTTAGCAAGAGGGGAGGAATGGTAAGAGGTTATCAAAACAGCCCTCAAATAGCAAAGGCTCAGAGCCGGTCTGCCCAGCTGTGACTGCGAAGGGACACAGGCTCACCCCCAGTCCTGAGAGACCCAGACCTAGTGTTCCTTGGGCATTAGTTCCAGCAGCAGGGGACACTGGATCAGGCTTGCTACCCTGAGATTATATTGGAGGTCTGGTGCCTTCTATTAGGAGATCGGGGGCAAGGGGCAGGGATGTGGAACAGGTGGGCTACCCCTTCTGGCCCCTTTCAGTCCCGGCTTTCTGGGATCCTGAGTCCATGAATCACTACAGTGGCATTTTGTCTGTAGGGTCAGGAGAAGGATGGTCTGTTCTCCAGCACTAGGCAGGCACTGTAGGAGACGGAGTGATGTAGGCTACGCACTCCAAGCTGGGCCACAAAGCCTGTGTCCCCATCACCTCAGTCCTTCCACACATGCTGGAAAGGGATTGCCAGCCTCCCTCCCCCTGAAGGGGGAGAGAGAGTGTGGGTATGAGAGAGGTTTGCCCAGGGGGAGAAAAGGAGAGTGAGAGACATTGGCGCTTTCCAGAGCAGGGAGGGCCCAGGAGGACCAGTGATCAGAGGGTGAAGTAGAGAGGAACACCAAAAATAAATAACTGATACTTACATATCACCTGCCACTGGGCCAGGCATTGTCCTGGGTGCTTCGTCTGAGTTAACCAGTGTCACACTCACAACTCTCATTTTCTGGAAGAGGAAACCAAGCCACTGAGTTGAAGAAAACTTTCCCAGAGTTCCCAAATTTCACACAGCTGGAGAGGGCGGCGCTGGGCATTCGGACCAGGCTGTGCGGCTCACTTTTTGTCTCTGCTTTGTAGTAACTGTCTGTTTGCGAAGAGCGCGCTGTTTCAGGCATCAGTTTCACTTGGCCCCTGGGAGGGGTTCTCATCCCCATTTTACAGACGAAGAAGCTGTGGCACAAAGAAGCAGTCTGCTCACAGCCCCATTTCAGGGAAGTGGCCGGGCTGGGATGTGACCCCACAGCTCCCTTCGGTCTTGCTCACTCACTCTAGGCTCTCCAGGACAGGGGCTGTGCTGAATGGACCCTAAGAAAGCAAGCGATGGGGCATCTCCAGGGGAGAGCAGAACCTGAAGGGCCCCCCACCATCTTCAGACAGCTTTTCCTCACAGCTGTGGGTGGAAGCAGCCGGAGGTTTGGCCCGAGAGGCCCCATCTGCCGACACTCAGGCCCGGGAGGAGATAGCACTTGTTATCTCTGTGGAGAGTTCAAGAGTTTATTCCCACCCAGGGCAGTGGGGAGCCTGGTGCCCATTCTTGGAGGGTGTGCAGTGACAGGACAGATGGGGGACACTTCCTCTCCATGCCCTCCAACACTCACTCCCTTCCACACCCCACCGTCCCCGGAAGTCAGCCGGAAACATCTCGGGCAGAGCCTTGGACACAGGCACTGGCACTGGTAGAAGTCATGGTCGGATCCCAGGGCTGGTACTGAGCAGTCAGGGGTGGCCGGGGGGTGGGGGTAGGGCAGAGCTCTGGGGTCAGGCGCTCAGGGACAGTGGCTCCACCACCTTCGCACTGTGTGACCTCACACAGAGTGCTTCCGCTCTGAGCCTCAGTTTCCTCCCGTGAAAGCTAAATTAGCATTTCTGTCTTAGAGAGTTCTCATCAGGGTTAAAACAGGGAAGATCCCGTATTTCGGGCACCTGGCTCCCAGCCTGGCCAATAGCTGGGGCTCTAAAATGACCCTTCCTTTCCCGTTTGCACAACACGATCTTGACTCCAGTCACTGAAGCAAAGTCAGCTCTAGACAGAGCGGATGAGTTCACCCCGCTCCTCTGGGCTCCCCTGGGCCTGCAGAAGGTGGAGCACAGCTGAGCCCAGCACTCAGGGCCTCCAGGGGCCGGGTGGCTACCTGTCTCCAGGCCTCATTTCCTGCCTTCAGCCCCCCAGGTGACTCATTCTCCCAGAACAAAGCAGGCCCTATCTTCATACCCCAGGGCAGCCTTCAAGGCCCAGATCACCTGCCACCTCCTCTCTGAAGCTGCCCCCAGATCCCTGAGGGAGAATGAATTGCTCACTCCACTTGGCCCCCACAGCTCTGAACTTATTCTGCTTCGTGCTATGGGTACAGCTCCGGGTATCTTCCTCCCCAGCACACCGTGAGCTCCTGCAGGAGAGCACCGGGGATCCCCATCTCCTTCTAAAATGCCTGCCATCACATTTGTGCTCAGAAAAATCTTATTTAATTGATTAGTTAACTAATTAAAGAGATTATCCTAGAATAGGAGCATCTCAGAGCTGGCAGAGCTTTTAGTCCCAGTGCCTCATTTTCTAGTTGAAGAGGCCTGGGCGTGGGGCAGGTTGGGGTACGGGCAGGGAAGGATAGGCCCAGGCCCCACAGTGAGGTAGGTAAGAGCAGAGGAGGCACTAGAAGGCCTCCCTCCTCAGCAGAATCACATGCAAGGTGGTTAGTTCCATTTCACAGTTGGATAGACAAAGACCTATAAGTGGCTCTCCACTGCCCCCTGGGAAAAGTTCAAGTTTGTCATTGTGACCCTCTAAGTCCCTTTGTGATGTCGTTCCAGTCAGCCTCTCAGCCCTCACTTCTGCTTGAGGGCCTGACTTGCTGTTCTCTCTGCCTGGAGCACCTGCCCCTCTGCTTAGCCAAATCCTATAATCCTTCAGGTATCCACTGAGATGTCACTTCCTCGGAAAAGGCTCCCTTGTCCCCCATGTCCCCTCTTCTTTGGCCCCCTGTGATCCCATCTGTCATACGAGGCTGTGACTGTTTACATGCTTCTCACCTAGTCAGAGACTCTTAATCTTGTACCCCTAGTGCCCGGCCCAAAAGGAATACATGTGAATAAATGAATGAATGAATGAAGCATAAGGACTGGAACTCTGGACCACATGCAGCCATACTACTGATCCCAAGTTAACTCCAGAGCCTGTGCAGGGAGAAAGGCACTGAGTTGGGAGGGGGCGGAGGGCAGGGTGTGTTGTAGGACACCCCAGCAGGGGCAGAGCTGAGAGTGTTGGCAGTGAAGGGAGTTATGGTCCCCAGAACCCAGGAGACAATATCCAGGATTGACTTGAGCCCTCCCTTCAGTTTTGGTGGGTTTTTTGGTTCAGTGACCTTCGTTATTTCAGGCAAAACTTTCAATCACTGGGGAAGCATTTGGGAGGAAGAAAACCCTTGGAAAAAATCAGCCAGCCCCGCAGCCTGAGTGAGCCTTCACTGCCCCCGGCAGCCGGTCCTCTGGCTGGCCGGGTGGAGCCTGCTCTGGAAGGCTGGCGGGAAGAGCATCTAGACGTTGTCGGATAGAGGAGGGGAGGCCAGCCCAAGCAAGGAACTGCGTATGCAAAGGCTTGGAGGTCGGGGGAGCATGACTGTTCAGGTAACAGTGAAGACTTTGGGGAGAGGAAGAGCTGAGCCCAGGGGGTGAGCAGGGAGTTTATGGTAAAAGACCTGGAAGGAGCGCCAGGCTGAGAACCTCGGGCTTCCCATGAATCCAGCACCTTTGCCACAGGTTCACTGTGCTCCTCCCACCCAGCCCCCACCTCAGAGACCTTACAGTCTGGTGGGGGAGAGGAGAAAGCAGGAGACACTCAGGATCCAGTGTGGGAAGGAATGTGACAGCAGGGAACCCAGAGGGGCCTCTAACCCAACCTCCTGGGAAAGTGGTAACTTAGCTGAAAATTGCACAACAAATAAGACCTCTTTTTATTCCCTTCTCTTTCTTTCCCTCCCTCCCTCCCTCCCTCCCTTCCTTCCTCTGTCTCTCTCTCTCTTCCTTCCTTCTTTCCTCCCTCTCTCTCTCTTTCATCCTTTTTTTCCTTCTCCCTTTCTTTCTTTTTCCCCTTTGTCTGCTCATTCTTTGTTTCATTCAGTTGTTAGATAAATCATCACGAAAGAACTGCTATGGAGCGCCCACTCCACTAGGGCTAGGCCGGGCTACAGGAGGTGAAGTTATCAGATGTGGCCCTGCCTACATGGGGAGACAGACATAATAGAAGTGGTCACACCATGTATACATGCACACACAAAAAAACCCACAAACCATTAAGGGCTATTAAACAAAGAAGTACTTAGTGCCATGAGAAAACGTAACAGGCCTGAGATTCGCAGGAAGCACAGGAGTCGGCCAGGCAGAGAGTGTGAAGCAGAGCGTTATACACACAAAGGAAGAAGAGAGCACACGTAAAGGCTCAGAGTGGGAGGCGCGTCACATGTTCAAGAAAACAAAAAGCAAATTGAAGGCCAGGCAGGCTGGCCGCAGTGAGCATGAGGGGGCGTTGCCCAGGATGATCCTGGAGAGGCAGGGCATTGGTCACGGCACGGTCCAGTCCCAGAAACAGGACTGGGAGGAGTAAGAACAAGGGATTCATTACAGGGAGCTGACCTTCTGTAGCTGTAACAGGTGGCGTAACTGTCTATCTGAGCCTGTTGTCTTTGTGTCTGATGCTGGGGCCTGAAGTCACCAGGGCAGAGAGTCGAAGAGGAAAGAAGTGAAGATGGAATCCTGAAGGTCTCAGGGCCTCCAAAACTTCTCCTTGGGTTATGCCGGTGGCCTGCAGGAGAAGCGGGGCCCTTCATCGTGGAGCTGAGCAACCCCCTGGGCCCGAGAAGAAGAAGCCAAAGGACGGTGTGGCAGGAGATGGAGGAACTGCAGGCTAGCCCTGCCCCGTGCCATATTAGCGGCTGCACCAGTCACCAGTCAAGTGTAAAAGAATATGACTGCTGTTCAGCTTCCTCCTTCCAAATCTCCCACAAACCCTCTCTGTGCCCCCTTGCACACCTGGGATATGCAGTGAAGGGGATTCTGGGAAATGTAGTTCCAGCATAGCTAACTTGACTTGCTACAAATCCAACACAGGTAGGCAGGGGCCAGATTATGCTGTGCCCTGTCATCTTGGGATGGTATTTTAAGAAAAGTGAGAAGTGCTACTTGATTTTAAGCAGAGCGGCAGTGGAGGATGACATATTCCATTTCATGTTTTAAAAGGTCCCTTTGGCTGCTGTATGAAGAATGGCTTAGAGAGAAGCAAGACAGAAACAGGGATTCCAGATAGAAGGTTCCTGAAGGGAACCCAGCAAGAGAACACAGGGGTCTAGATTCAGGGGCCGGGGGCCTCGGCAGCAGAGTTGGAACGAAGCAGGTAAATCAGAATGACTTGAGCGTGAAGGTAAGAGAAAGGGAAGATGGCGACCAGGGATGATTCCCACATGGCTGGTGGAAGCATTTACAGCGCTGGGAAGCATTAGAAGAGGCGGGGACTGGTAGATGGGAGGCTGATGTCATGTAGGATTTGGAGTCTGAAGATCAGGATAGCATTCTGACCATGAGATGTATTTGAGAATAAATAGCATATAGGTGGTATTCTTGGAGGTGGATGAGGCCCACTGAGGGAGAGGGTGCTGAGAGGGGAGAGAGGAACTCTGGCACTCCCACAGGATTTGAAGGCAAGATCCGACTTTCATTTTAGAAAGATCTTTCTGACTGTAATGTGGACAGCTATGTGCAGGGTGATGCCAGAGACGAGAGAGACCAGATCTTGGTGACCAGCTGCAACTCAGGTAACTAAAACATCAGGTTTCTCTGCTTTCGGCTATGATTACATTGACTAAGTGAGATGAAGTTATTCAGTTCCTGATGATCCAGAGTTCTGATTTCCTATTGTGTCACGATGGGTGGTGAGTAGATAAGACCCATTTCCAAAGCTGCACAAATAAAGCCCATACAACTCCATATTAGTTCCTTTATTATTACTGTGTTAGTGGATGTGATACTTGAATCGCTTAAAGGATACAGTGGATTTGGAAAACGAAATGATTCAGAATTCATGGGAGTTCGTGGGAACCAGGGTTCTGTTGATTCCACCTCTTCAGTCTCACAAATTATCTCCAGTCCTATTTCTATTACTGCAGCCCATCCATCATCATCCCACATCTGGTTCACAGAACCAGTCTCCCAACTCATCTCCAGGTTCCTCTCCCTCCTGTCCATCTTCCACACAGTGTCACTGACACCTTCTCTAATTACGTATGCAACCACGTCACTCCAGCTAAAAGGCCTCCCTGGCTCCCACAGCCTCCAGGATGATGTTCAGCCTCCTCCACTTTCATGGCTCTGACCCTGCCTGATCCTGGCCCTCTCTTGCCAGCCTCAGTTCCTCCGCATGCCCCGTACTCCCCTTCTCAACTCCTACTCCTTGCGCTTCACCAGTCATTCACATGTAAGAAACAGCCACTGCAAGGCCCAGAATGAAACTTGCTCTCTCCCTATGATAGGCTTTTGCAGGCATTGCTCCTTCTCCCTGGAAAAGGCCAGTTTCCTCCTTACATTCCCTTAGTCTAGCAAATTCCTGCTTAGACTTCAGAATTTTTGTCTGGACCTACCACATCTTGGTACCAGCCCCCTCAGTCCCACCATGATCCCATAGCCCTTTGTGAGCTCCCGTCAGAGAACGGACTGCCTCATATCATAACCCTTGTCTCTTTCCCTTCCTTCCTTCCTTCCTTTTCTCTTTCTTCCTTCCCTCCATTTCTCTTCCTTTCTTTCCTTCTATCAATCTTTCTTTTCTTTTCCCCAGTTTCCAAAGTCTTTCCTGGCAAGTATTTTAGGGAGGAAAGATTAATCCTACTGTTTCCAACTCCACGGAATGCAGAGCCGTGCCCAGGGACACATCAAGCGGGGCTGAAGGAGACTGCTGCGTCGCTCCCCTGTTATTCACGGATCCAGCCAATAGCACGAGACTTGTAGTCACCAATTTTTCGGGCTTAAAACCGCAGGTCGATTTCTTTTTCAGCACTTTTTTACTGAATCACTGCTATCGATGATGTTCCTTCCAACTTGAACGCAGCACTCCCTTCGTACTGTGCTTGACTTAGATTCCGCTGGATCGGTCTCCCCAAGCATCCCTCGCCCTATCTTTACCACATTCAGCCCCTCCAGACCATGGCCACAGCCGGCCCTGAGTTCATGCATTTCTCCAGCTCCGGGAAGAGAGGGTGGTCTTTCAGGTCAATGTTGCGCTGCTTTAGATGTTCCTCGGAGGCCTGAAGGAACCTCTGGCCACAAGGCAGAATCCCTTCTGCTTGAAGCACTTGATGATCTCGCCTCACCTGACCAAGCTGCCTGCGCTTTGGCTTGATGGGAAATTGGCTGGGGTCCCAGACGCTGGCAGAGGCGGGGGGTGAGTGCACTATGCGGCCGGAGCCGAAGGCCATTTCTTTCTTATTTGCTGCTATACTTCAGTGCCCAGAACAGAACCTGGCATGTGGGAGTTGATTTTCTTTCAAATGTTACTAATAATTAAGAAGGTCTTTGAGAACTTAGATAGGAAAAGTTTTGGAATATTTGGACCAAACTCAATGAGAGCCAGAAAGAACCATGCTTTCCCGCATCCTCCCATGGAGCCTGCATTGCAAGAGGAAGACAGACAGGAGTGGCCTCCATGATCCCAGCCCCACGCCAAGAGCAGAGCTGACCCCAGCAGCACAGAGATGCAGAGAGATGCTCCCCATCCCCCTTCCCGGGGCAGAGGCCACCGTGCTCTGTCTCTGCACAGGCTGAGGAGGCCAGAAGCCTGGCTGGGCCCACTGCATGCAGAACACCAAGGTCCAGCTTCACTTTCTCCACAGACCAGAGGAGGGTCTAAGGCGCCCCCTCCTCCTCTGTGGCAGAGCCCCAGCGGGGCCCAGAGCCAGAGCGATAAGAAGATGCAGTCACTCTCAATTTCCCACAAACTTGACACTCGTTCCTGTTGCAGAAAAAACACATCACCTTCTATTCTTGAGATACCAGGAAATCACAGTGTCTCAGAGCTGCAGGGCCCCAGGGAAGCACCCAGTCCCCATTAGAAAATTTGCATCGTGCAAATGGGGAAACTGAGGCCCACTGATGGAGGGAGATTTGAACAGGCCCACACTGAGAGTCAGTAAAAGAGCTGGGGCCATAAACCTGAGTCACCTTCTTCCCAGCTTCATATCCTTACCTATGATGAATGTAATAAAAGCTGGAGCAGTGCCGATGCTTATTAGTGCTAGAGGTGCCCCTCCGATTAGATGAATCAACAAATGTCCTGCTGTAATATCCAACCCCCAAGTTGAATAAATACCTGAGGATTTACATCTGCACCCCAGAGGAGCTTCTGCAGCTGCACTGTGCTGGTTCACCTCCCATGGCAGGGAGCTCGGCAGTCTAGATAGCTCTCAGCCCCTTTAGAAGGGGCTTCTCTGCCCTGAGTCCAAACCTGCCTCATGGTCCTCTGGGGACTCACAGGGCCTGGGAGATTCATGTGGAAGGAAAGAAAAGAGAATATTGTATTCTTTGGAATTTCTGGCACTGGGGCAAGCAGACTGGCAGCCCTCCTACCTGTAGGAAAAGCTGTGGGTTGGGGGAGGAAGGGGATGGAGACACCCCCTGAACTACATTTCTCTGAAGGCTGGGGAGGGAGCCAAGGTCAGGGAGTTCAATGGGGCAACTTGTAAAAGTTGGCAAAACCAGTGGTCCCTCCTCTGTGACACCCTCATCAGTAAAGTGATGGCACAATTCCCAGGGCGATTACATTTTTGTAGAAAAAGGGGAAGTGCAAAACAGCGTGTGAGTCTAGTGGTTTGACACGACATGGAAGAGGTTGCCCTCTCATGAGCAGGGACAGAGAAGCGCGACAAACAACCGTGGAACAGCTGAGCAGTCTGAGGTTCAGAGCAAGTTTTCACCACATCTCCCAGGAGCGTGGAAGCGCCACGTGGCTTTGGGTAACATACAAAGATTGTGCCGGTCGTTCTTTATTCCTGCGTTTGACAGGGATTTACTGACTGCTGCTTATGTACGTTAGGCACTGGGGATGCTACTATTAACAGACCAGACGTGGTATCTTGGATGCTCTGCCCTGTATTTTTAGCTAATAGCTCTTACATGGGTGTCCCACCTCCCCAAAGAGTTTGCAAGTCTCTCAGGGGCTGGAGTTCCTACAGGCCTCCTCCCCATCACACAGCCTTCGCGAGTCTCTAGCCATCAGCTTAGGAATTCACTGGAAGGTACAATTTCATGAGCCACGTTCACTGATCAGTCATTTAATCAGTTAAACAAACACAACAATGGCCCAATTCTCATGTGCCCCTGGAACTGAATCAAGCAGACCCAGAGGGGCTCAACTCTCAAGGTCATCAAGTCTATTCTTCTGCCTCCAAACCAAGCTGAAACCGATGCCAGTACAGAGTAGGAACAAAAGTCAGGGAGGCGGAGAAGTGGGTGCGAGCTGGATTCTGCCACTAGCCCACTGTGTGCTTAGCGATAATGGGAATGTCCATTGGTAGCAATTTGGAAACCCTCTCTCTCATTTGATCCTCTCAACAACCTGTGAGTTAGGCAAGGCAGGTTCTACTATCCCTATTTTACAGAGGAGGACCCTGAGGCTTGGAGAAGTCAAGTGGCTTCCCGAGGTCACAGAGCTGGTGAGTGGTGGCATCAGGGTTTGAGGCCAGGTCCGTCTGGTCTCAGAGGCCTCCTTCTCCCCTGCGTATACTGGGCCCCTGGGGCACATACTCCAGATGCCGCTGTTTTGTCTCCCACTGACAGGAGCACCAGAGCTGAGCTGATTCATGAACTGATGGCTCCAGCCTCCCTGCATCCCCTGCTTGATGGACCTGCTGGCTCTGCCACCCCCAGCACCACTGGCCAGTGACCAAGGAGAGCACAAGAAGGCGGGATGGGAGTTGGGGGGTGGGCAAGGGAGACAGAGCAGAAGCAGACGGCAGAGACTCAGAGCATCCATCAGCAGGGCCAGTTCCCCCTGGGATCTCAGCTGCTGTCTGATCGGCCCGAGTTCCCATCCCAAAGTCGGGCGCCTGACAACCTGTCAGTCACTCCCCCGGGTGAGCTCCTTCCCAGGCTCCCATGGCCTCGGGGCCTGCTGGGACCCAAGCAAATGGGCTGAGCATAGCTGGGCTCTGATGGGGAAGAGAAGCAGCCACTCGGACGGACGCCAACACCAGAGGGACCCAGGTCTGAGGAGTTGGCCGGATCTCCTTCCTGCTTTGGGGGCTGATTCTCGGAGCCCTTTGTCCTACCCTCAACTCCTGAAGCTCCTTAACAAGACCTTGCGGAGGCTTACTGGCTTGATGAGGTGTGACTTCTTATCAGGCGTGTCTCCACCCCTGGCCTTCACCCTCACCTTGGTGTGAGTCAGGAACTCTCGTCCTTGCCTCCTGGGTCGGCCTGCTTGGCTGGACATGTATGGCCACCACACATCCTATCCTGTTGCATCCTGCCAGCCCCAGAGCACCTGGGACCAGGAAGAAGGGAGGGGGAAGGGACCCAGGCCAACAGTGTGAGGTCATGCTGCCAGGGTGGAATCCAGAGTGGAGAGTGACCGTTCCAATCACGGACGCTGTCCGATGGAAGTGGGGAGACAGTCGTGATGTGCTTCTGACCTGGTTCCATCTCAACCAATGTGCATTGATGCCTGCTCTGTGCCAGCTGGATGCTGGGCCCCTCGTCACAGACGGGATCAGATATGGTCCAGCTCCTGAACGGTTTCTAGACGGTGGGGACAACAGCTCAGTCAACAAATCATTAAAAGCCAGTGATAACTCCTCTGAGAGGCCCTGGCGGAGCCCAGGGTAGAAGGAAGGCCTGAGAAAGAGGCAAGTTAGCTTTGTGGAAAGAGCTTGGACCCTGGACTCAGGGCTGAATTCAGATGACATCTTGCCACTGTACCTGACTTCTCTAAGTCCCAGCGATTTATCTGTAAACTGAGGCAATAATATTACCCATCTCACGGCATTGTTCCAAGCATTGGACGGTAAAGTATTTAGTACAACACCTTGTGGGAGGCCAGGTGAAAACCTGGATGACTTCATGGAGGAGGCAGTGCTTAAAGGATGAAGGGCAGCAGGAAGGCATCTGACCACTCAGGAAAGTCTGAGACTTTAGGATCAGCCCAGCAGCACCTCTTCTGAGAAGGCGGTCTGTCCCTACTTGCTGTGTGGCATTGCCCTTGTCTGTTTGTCTCTGCCTCAAGGCTGTACGTTGTTCAAGAGCTAAGGCCTGCCTCACTCACCATGGCATCTACAGTGCCTGCTACCAATGGTATTCAGTGAATGCATATCAGAATAATAATGAATGACTCTGCAGAGTGAGAAAACAGGAGAAAAGGGATAGAGAAGAAACGGAAGGGAACTAACATTTTTAGCCCCCCACTATGTGTCAGACATTAGGCTGGTTACTCATGTGTACGATCAGGCTTAGTTCTTCCAAGAGACTGCTGTGTGTTTTATTCTCTCCGTTTTACAGATAAGGAAATGAAGTCTCATAGAGGCCCCAGGACCCGATAGAGATCAAGCAGCTGGAGCAGCCCAGGACTCCGAGCCCCATTCACGGGTCTGCAGGCCCCTTTTCATCCTTCTGGGCTACTTCCAAGTGGTCTAAGGGTATTTGGCCAGGGCCTCAGGACCCAGAGGGTAGCCGTTTAACCCCATCCCAGCTGTGCAAACAGACTCCAGCTGGAAGGTTCCAAGGAGGGCTGGGGAGAGGGTCTGGCAGGTCTGACAGGTCATCGTGAGCTGGGCTTTCCTGAGAAAGCCAAGGTGGCCTAGAATGCATCCTTCTGCAGGCTTGGGGGAGGGCTGACTCCAGGTCCTGTGATCGCAGCCTGCAGGCAGACTCAAAAAATAACTCCACCCACCTCCCTGCTCCAAGTGCAGTGAGGACCCTCCCTGGTCAGCTCTGCACAGACTGGACTCCGGGCAAATCCCCAGGTCTTGCAACAAGCCCCAGGTGTACGTGACATCAGAGGTCACACGCCTCCCACTGCGCTGTAGCCACGAGACAGACAGAAGCTGGGAACCCTGCGGGCTTGCTCCCCGGCCCACTGCACCTTTCTCTCTAGCCTCTCTCTGCCCCACAGTCTTACCTTTCGCCTTAGCTTCATCTCCCACTTTCCTCCCTCCAGGGCCCGTGCAAGAGCAGGTGTTGTCGTCCTCAGGGTCCTGTCACCAGTTCCGTAGCGATCCTAGGCAGGCAGCGAGATCTCCCTGCAAAGAGCACAGGCAGGACATCCACCGTCTGACACCCATAGTCAGAACTTCCAGCCTGACATTGCTGAGCTCTCATTTCCTTAATTGAGTGATTCTGTTTCCGAAGGACCAGATAATCCACTTCTTGAAGGCAACGGGCACGAAGATTGATTGTTTCACACTAAGACAAACACGTACACCCAGCAGTGGGAGGCACACGTGCTCCCCATCCACCCTTGGCTCTCAGACAAGCCTACGCAGTCTCGCACATACCACCCAGAGAGTGGGGATCCACCCTGCCCAAGGGCTGACACAGCAGAAAGGGAAGCATAACCTCGCCAGGGGATCCCCGCCACCTCTCCCCTGAGGCTGCCCACACATGCTCCCCTTTGAGACCAGGCCCGTGAGTCAGGGAAGCAGTGTCTGTGGGTGGGACTTCCCACCTCAAGAAAACACACCCCATGCCTCCTATGGGTGGAGTACAAGGAAGCAGCTGGTCCAAGACAGGCCCTGGAATTCACAAAAATTTCGTCAACCACTTCTGGGACATTGAATGCTCACCTACTAGGTGCTGGACCCTTGGGATGGAGGATGGAGTGGTAAAGGAACCAAAGATTTTGGAGTCAGAAAACACGGGCCTTGTCACTTCATTAGTAACATCAGACTACAATTCAACAAATGTTTCTTGCATACCAATTGTGGGGGCGGGGCTATGTTCACATGAGTTATCTCATTTAGCTCAGTTCTCTGTGCTCTAAGTGTAAAATCTGGGACCTGGAGAATGGGTCACTTGCTCAAGGTGCACAAGCACTGCCTCTCCTTGCTCATATGTAAAATGGGTTCATAGCTGTATCCACCTCACAGGAGCATTGTGAGGATAAATGAGTTAATTTATGTAATTTTCTTAGAACTGTTCCTGGCACAAAGTAAGTAGTTAATACACGTTACTAATAGCTGAAGTCCTTGCCATGAATTCTGTTCAAAGGAGCAGCAGAAACTGAATTCAAGTAACTCAAACCTTCTTTTCCCCCTACCCTACCAAGCTTCTTTGGCATTGTGTTGGTTTGTAAAGGTCTCCAACCAACAGCTACTGGGCATCAACTCTACATAGGGACAGCTCCAGGTCTGGGGTTCAAAGCCCCCTGGAAAGGGGCCTGCTCTCCCTCCCTCACCCATCTCCCTCTTCTGCCTTGAGCAAAGGCTCTCCTCAGTCACACTGAACAGTAACCACTTCTCCATCAAGCTGACCCTGTTCTCCTGCTTCCAGGACTTTGTGCAGAACTAAGCCTTTCGATCTTGTTTCTGTAGGCTCTGGAGTTGCAGGAGTCGTACCGTGGGTCCTTCCGCTGAGGGAAAACTGAAGATCCAGTGATATGAGAAAGGTCAGCTGGCATTCAAGTCAGAGCCATGGTACCACATCCCAGCTCTGCCACTTTGGTTGTGCGGCCTTGAATGAGTTCCTTAACCTCCCTGAACCCACGCGTTCTTATCTGAAAAGTGTGTGTGTGATAACCTTCTGGATTGTATTAAATAAAAGACTGTAGAGAGAGTAGTCCTCCCATCGAGTTGTCAATTCACACACAACCTGCGTGAAGAGATACAGCTTTCTCAATTTTTAATTTTTTTCCATAAGCTTTTCATGAACTTTTATGGCCACCATATCTTAACCATACTGAAATCCACTTTAAGAAGGCATAAACTTCAACCGAGATATTTGCTCATTTTGAATTTCATCTCAAAGTGGTTCATGACATCTCAGATCCCAGGGGAGTGACCCGGAACTTCATTGAGAATTCTGCTCAATCTTGTCTTCAGCATGTAACCACACCCCCCCTCCATTTTTCGAGGCCCGTCTCCAAGTTGAATTACAACCGTGGTGTCATCGTCTGTGTATTGTGAGCTCCTTGGGGACAGAGGCTGGGTCTGATTCATCGCGTGGAGTCTAAGGAAGCATTCAATAAATCTTTGAATGGACCGCCATCCACTTCAGCCAGCCATCCTCCAGCCATCCAATCATCCACTCTTCAACCGTGAGGTTAAGGACTCTGTCTAACGCAGGGACTTCTACCTTCAAATTGGAGGCTTTCATCCTCCGATTTCTTTGTCCTCTAGCATTCTTTCCTCTCCTGGGATCCTTCCAGCCAGGTCCGGCACTCTCACTGGGCTCCTCTGCCTTCCTAGTGCAGCCTCTACCATTCCTAGCCAAGCAGGTCCTCACACCTTCATGCAGGTGCAAGTTAGGGTTGGCACCTCAGAAGGAACAATGTCCCATGGTCCACAGCTGGAGGTCTTTTAGGACATCTGGATGTACCATCAGTTGCTCTGTCAGCCTTTCAAGCCCCAGGGTGCCAAATCTGAGCCTAGGCAGATAAGAAAGCTAGATTTTCATGTGCACATTTGGTGTGGGGTTGGGGGGAGGGGAGGCTAGGGGAGGGCCGGATCTCACTTAGCCCAGAAAGCCCTCCTTATCTACAAGTCCTTTGAAGTGGGGGAGCTCTCAGACACTGACAGCCAGAGGGGAGCCTTTGCTCCACACCCAAGTCCCCAACCATCCCTCAGCTGGAGAGACTGGGCCCAGTCCGGGTGTAATTCTGGGATCTCGGCACTCACAAATCAGTCGTTCACTCAGCAAGCACGTCTGACCCTAGCAAGCGCCAGGCTCCATGCTGAAGGCTAAGGAGGCTGAGATGAATCTGACCCACATGCTTATCTGCAACCACAAATGCTCTCAAACTGTGCCCGGCCCAAGAAAGGAGGCAGACATGGAACTCCAGTGCGCTGGACTGCTTACAATCCTAGGTCCTGGTCTGGAATGTGGTGCCTATATCTGATGCTTAAACACCCTCTACAACATCGGAGCAAGTGACAAGGTCTCAAGCCCTTGCTCATATACCTCCCAAGGTGGGAGATTTCCCTCTCCTTCCCCTTCCCCTCCCTGCCGCCAGAGCCCTCCCTTAGAACACCAGAGTCTCTGGCTAACAGACCATGCTGCCTCCCTCGGAGCTGAATCTGCCCTTGTGCTTCTCCCACTGGTCCTGACTCTGACCTCTGGGGCTACTGGAACCTGTCTGGCTGCACTTGTCCCAGGACAGCCCTGGAGAGAATTGGAGGCAGCATCGGGTTCCCACAAAGCTCAGTTCCTAAAGATTGTTTTGCTGCAGGGAGGCCACTGGAGAAGCAAAGAGCAGGAAGCACGCGACGACTGTGGGCTGGAGCCCAGGAGCCCAGGAACACGCCAGGTGAGAGATGATTCACCTCAGGCAGGCTAGAGCCAGGCTGGGGCAAACCAGAGGGCCGCTGGAAGGGAGACTCCAGGGCAGTCATGCTGGGCTTTGGGAGAGGAGAGGCTGCTTTAGCGGACTGACCAGAGGGAACGCCCCAGCTAAGGAGGGAGCCTTCATCCATCCCTCCCTCAGACTGACAGGGGAGAAGAGACCAGTGAAAAGGAGCAGCTTTCCAGCTCCCAGCCCCTTCCTCCTTCCAGCCAGATGTGCTGCCCTCGCTCAGCTCCTCCCTCCTAAAGCATCTATTCTCAGGCTACTAAAGTCCCTGCTTTAGCAGCTGGAGGACAAGGGTGGAGCCTGGCTCATCTCTGACCCACCCCAGCCCCACCCGTCCCTGTGCCTTGCCCAGGACCTGCATGTGGCAAAGTCTTGGTAAACATGCACTGAATAAAACATTGCACTGATTTGTGCTGGTTGTAGCTGGTGCAGAAGCTGTATATCTAAGGAGTAGGAGTCAGCCAACTTTAGGGTCCGGAGACCCAGGTCTGACCCTTGGCTCTGCCATGCGCTCTTTTGCTCAAGGGGCACCTTGAGCAGATCTTTTTTTTTTCATGGGACTCAGTGTCTCCACCTAGGAGGACCGCATAAGACAGCTCCGAGGCCCACTAAACCTAAAATGCCCCATGGTAGTTCAGGACGCCCCCTCCACATTTATTTGACGCAGCCTATGTCCTCTCTCAGGGACACCTGAGAAGACCACATCTCCTTTCTCCCAGGGCGCTTCCGTGCCCCCACCAGACTATTTCTGAACCCTGGGAACCAGAGGAGGAATGTGTCCAGCTGTGAGCTTGTCCACATCAAGCCAAGTCACCTTTGCTATTTAAAACCTCTCCCTGCGCAGAAGCAGTCTGTCGAGGCTGGGAGAAGAAGCAAATCCCTACTCGTTTAGGAGTCCACTTTGTGGTGACTCTAAATTCCCCAGGATTAAGAGATCTCCAACACCAGCTTCCCACTGTCCTTCTCTCTAATGCTCCCCTGAGGCCACTTGGCTGATTGGAATGTTCAGCTCACCCCCTCCGTGGCCAGGCAGGATAAGCGCCCTCACTGGGGACACTCTGCTGGCTGTAGTGTTTCCCAGAACTAATCCATGCTGACAACCCCTGGACCTGGCATTTCCAAGGGGTCGAGTTTGGCAGTTCAGAAAGCCTGGATCCACCAGGGACCGGAGGATAAGGTAAGCCAAGACTAGAGCCAGTTGAGGATGGATGGTGGGCTCCCGTGTCCCAAGCTTTTGGGTCCTAGCATGTTCAAGCCCAAAGAGACCGTCAGGATAATGTGTCATGTGCCCCCATTGTACAAACAGAAAAGTGAGGCTCAGAGAGGGCAGAGCACTTCCCAAAGTCACACCATATGTTTGTGGTGAGCTGAGGACTCGGATCCACGGAACAGGTGTTCATTTACCCCACAAGCTTTTTGTTTTTAAAACCATCTTCCAAGTTCCAAGACTGGATGTGGCCTTTTAAAATGTGGCATACTGAGATAAATTCGTATTCATTTAACAAACACTTACATAAAATGAACCACGTGCCAGCCACTGTTCTAAGCACTTTATAAATATGATCTCATTTAATCCTCCTAAGAGCCCTGAAGGTAGGTTTTACTATCCCCAACTTACAAATGAGAAGGCTAAGATGCCAGTAGATGAAATAACTTTTCCAGGGCCTCAAAGCTACTAAAATGTGACTACTTTCAGTTTGAACCCAGGTCTGTCCTGTACTCCTTACTCTACTCCGTGTTGCTCGGCGAGAGAAGTTAAGTCCAAGTAATTTGCAGTGCTGGCAGCAGGGGATCGGGCCCCAGGGCAGAGGGGTCGGGGCAGGCAAGCTCTGAGGGCAGCAGGTTCACACGCTGGGGACCGTGCTGTGCCTCTCCAGGAAGCCCATTCGCTTTGCCTTCGTTGTGAAGTGTGCCCCCAATGTTGTGCGATGCAGCAGCAGCCCGGCCCTCACCTGTACTGGCGACTGTCAGCCAGGTGTGGGCCTCCGCAGTTCAGGCAGTGCTGCTGTCCTCAGGGTAAGGACTCCCGGGCCCAGGATGGAGGCCTTGCCAGCCCCAGAGGTAATGTGTGCCAGCTGCCACCGCAGCCCCCGCCAGCTCTGCGAGATCACGGTGGGGGCAGCATCAGGGTCATATGTCTAGACAGTCAGACTGAGAATGGGGCTCGGCATCTTGGAAGAAGTTTCCTGAATTCCTTCCACCTTCGGGAATGGAAACTGAGCTAACAGGGAATTTGTTCTAATTACAGGGAAATAAGGAGAATTGAACAAGGTTCAAGGTTGAAGTCTTCTGTCGGGTTTCTCCTCTTGTTCTTCTCTCCAGTGAGAAACCCCAGATCACCGGCTCCAGGCCAGCTCCTGGCCGGACACCGGGCACAGACAGGGTTAGATGGGGCCCCACCGGGAGAGCCCATCTGGTCCAGCAGTAGACAGTGGACTATCACAGGAAGCTCGAGGGTGGGGGGGTGGAGGAGGGCAGGGGAGCACAGGCTCCCAGAAGCCCAGCCCCGAGGTCAGCGGAGGCTCCCAGACACAGTGGACGCTGAGGTCCTCCTCCCTCCCTTCTGCCCACACGGCAGGGCCCACTCGAGATGCCACTTCCTTCGGGATTTTCTCAGGACACACTGATGGGCACTCATTCAACAGGTGCTGATTGAGGGTAGAAGGGTGAGACCAGCTGCCACTCATGGAGTTCAAGGCTGCTCCCTTCCAAGAGGGGTCTTTGCACACCTTTCACCCAGCAGACCATCTCAGAGGGTGTGTGTGTGTGTGTGTGTGTGTGTGTGTGTATCTTCTCGCTCTTAAGCATTTCCCAAGTCTCTTTCAAGAAGTAGCATGACTAAGAACGTAGCCTCTGGAATCAGACATTCACACTGGAATCCTGAGTCCGTCCCTGTGCAACCCTGAGCAAACTACTCAGCCTCTCTGAGTCTCAGTTCTATTCGTCAAATTTGTCCAATAGTTACCTGAGAAGGCGATGTGTATTAAATAAAGTAATTCATGGTACCTGCTTAAGCTAGCGCTTGGCTGTTAGTGTCGTCATGAACAAGGATGGTCTCTACTGCCAATGGCCCACAGCGCGTCAGAGAGTCCCTGCACTTAGTAGGTACTTTGCAAATGCCTGGTGCTTGACTGCTCTTTGGCAGAGAATGGAGGGCAGATATATGTGGCCTTTTAAAATGTGGTAAAGTATGCATAACATGAAATTTGCCATATTAACTATTTTTAAGCGTACAATTCAACGGCATTAGGTGCCTTCACAGTGTCGTGCAACCATCACAAATATCCATCTTTAGGACTTTTTCATCATCCCAAACAGAAATTTTGTAACCATTACATGCCTGTACCCATGACTCTCCCTTTCTTCCCTCCCCCCAGCTCCTAGCAGACTCTCTTCTACTTTCTGTCTCTATGAATTTGCCTAGTCTAGGTGCCTCATATAAGTGGAATCACACGGTATTTGTCTTTTTGCATCTGCTTACTTCACTTAGCATTCTGTTTTCAAGGTTCATTATGTTGTAGCATGTGTCAGGATTTTGTTCCTTTCTGAGGCTGAATAATACGTACGGATGGATCACATTTTCTTTATCCATTCATCTGCTGATGGACATTTGGGTTGCTTCTACCTTTTGGCTATTGTGAAGAGTGCTGCAATGAGCATTGGTATACAAGTCCCTGCTTTCAATTCTTTGGGTCTATTCTGACAAGTGGAATTGCTGGATCCTACAGTTAATTGTACATTTAATTTTTTGAGGAACCACCATACTGTTTTCCACAGCAGCTGCACCATTTTACATTCCCACCAGCAATGCCATACGGTCTTGAAGGAGGAGTTCAAAGGGTGTGAGATGGACACCCAGGGCACCCTCCTGTGGAGACTTTCCTCAAAGCATTGGAAGCAGAGTGGTGACAAACCGGGGCAAGCCCAGAGGAGGTGTTTTAATTGTGGAGGGAACTGGAACTACACGGAGAAGGGGTAGAAGGGCCCAGAGTATGAGGTCTGGTGAGAAGGCCCTGGAGGTGTGACGGCTGCCGTTGTGTGTCCACTGTACCGTCCGGGGGGCAGACTGAAGTCCAGTCAAGGTGTTCCAGGGAGACTACAGCCACCTCAATATGAGGAAAGCTTTCCGAGAGTCAGAGACTTTCCAGCATGTGAGTGGGGAGCTCTCCATCCCTGGAGGCATTCAAGGAGTCACTGAGGTCCTTTGGAACGTGAGGCTGAAGGACGTTGCAGGGGAGGCTGAGAGCCTCTGTGAGCCTATAGGGCAGTGTGTTCTGAACATCTGTGGTTTTAAAACTCTGTGGCTGGATCCCATTTGAGCCCATTTGCCGGCGAAGTCTCTATAATTTGCTATTCCCGCCCATCCAGATAGCTCTGCCCCAGCCTCTCCGAGGCCCTGTATTGGCATAGACATTGCTCAGTCCCAGCAGGGGTGAGTTTCATTTCCATTCACTGATGAGGATATTATGTGACGCCCTAAGTTTCTAAGTTCCTGTGGCTTCTGTCTACCTTTTCAATTACAAATAATACCGTGTGCGTGCAAAGCAAGGCTGCAGGGAAACAGTGCAAAGGTGAGCAAGGGAAAAGGCTCTCCTGTCTGGCCTTCAAGAGCTCCAGAGTCTGCCCCACTCCCCCGCCCCAAGCCTCTTGCCTGGGCACAGAGCTGATCTTACCTCCTCTGCTCAGCACTCAGCCTCCCTGCCCCAGCCGTGCTCTCCCCTGCCCTCTTCTCTCCTTCAGACCGTTCAGCTTATGCTCCTGGCGGGACCCACTTCCTGGGACACCATCTCTGAATCTCTCTGCCTACATAAATCCTGCCGTCTTTTTATGGTTCATCCAGGTTTCCCTTCCTATAGAAAGCCCACAAACGTCTCCTTCTTCCGTAAGGCTCTGTCTGCCAGGGCTCTGCTTAAGGCAGTCCTTCACAGATGTTTATTATTAATCACCCACTCAGCACCTGGACTGTTTTATATGCTGCGGATACATCACTAAAGACAAGAACAGCTCTGGTATCATTGAGCCTCTACTGCAGCAGGAGACACAGAAAACAAACACAGAAATACATAAAGTCACTTAATATAGGGATGATTGCTGCAAAGACAATAAACGGGAGATATAAGGGAGGCTACTTTGGATAGAATGGTCAGGGAAGACCCCTCTCAGAAGTGATATTTGAGCTAAGACCCAAATTATGAAAAGAGCTCACCGTGAGAGAGGAGCTGGGGTGGGGGAGCCTTCCAGGGACATAGGAAGGCAAAGGTTCCTGAATAACCTTGGCTGTTCAAGGAACAAGAAGGTGGTCACGGTGGCTGGAACACGTGGCTGGAACACTGTGGCTGGGAAAGGTGGAGAATGGATGACATGGCAGTGGAGAGACAGGCAGGGGAGATGATGTCAACCATGGCACAGATTGCAACGGGCAGCCATTGAGGGTCTTAAGCACAGAAGTGATTTGATCTATGATGTGTGAAAGATCACCCTGGATGCTGCAGAGAGAAGAGCCTGCGGTGGGAAAAGATTGGAAGCAGGGAGACCAGTTAGGAGCCTACCAGAGTAGACCAGGCAGGGGCTGCTGGCAGCTTGGAGCTGGGAGTTGGCAGTGCAGATAGTGAAAAGAGTCAGGTTTGAGATATATTTTGAAGGTACAACTGCCTGGGGATTGGGAAAGGGAAGGCCTGATGGAGAAGTGTCACTTTCTTTGTCGGGCTGTTGGATTAGAGAGAAGGATAAGGAGTCCTCCAGATAAAGAAAGAGAAAAGAGCACCCCAGGCAGTATTTTAAAAAGATTCAGAGGGAAAAAAGGGGATGGTGCTTTCCGAATGATGGCTGTGAATGGTATGTGCTGAATTTTCAAAGATGGCACGTGACGAAAAGGACAGATAAGTCCATAAGGGTCTTGAGCATTGTGGGAAGGGATTAGGCTCCACTTCTTGTAGGCAATAGGGAGCTACTGAAGGTGCTAGCACATAAGAGTTGCTCAATGTATGTTTACATAAGGACCACCCGTAGGCGCTCCAGTACTGATGTGTGGAAGTTGCTTTCACAGGTGTTTCTTGGGACCCTATAGAAACAGTGTGGTGTTTGGCAACTTTAGACTCTCGTCTCCCCAGGCCAAAGGCAACTTGTGCCCAAGTTGAGCTCTGTTGCAGGACGTAGTCTGCCTGTGAGTTCTATGGGCATCCAGATTCCTGGAGGACAGAACCAGGTGGCCAGAGGCTGGAAGACAAGCGTCTGGCTATACATCCCGACCAGCCTTCACTGTCCTTATACACCTCAGCAGCCCGTGCCCAGCATTATCCACAGATGGGACAAGCACGACCCATGTGCCTGTGACATTTATACCAGCCAGTGCAGAGAGAAGATTCTGGACACAATGCCTCCCAGACGTTCATTTATCACTCTAGCTTTCCCAAGATTTTAGAGAGACATCGATGTGTTCCCTGCAGCCACGGCTCAGTCTCCAAGAAGCTGTTGGACACTAGGCCAACACCTTGCTCTGGGTCTCAGTTTCCCTGTCCTGAAAGTGAAAAGATTGCACTTAGTGACCCAAGGTGTTCTCCAGCTCTGGCACCCTCTGTTTACTTTGCTCCCTTCCTCCTCACAACCCATTTGCATGTCTGCTCTTCATGCGGGGGAACAAAGCCACAGTGTTTGGATGGAGCCTGGTTCATGGTTGGTCTCAGTCCCAGGGGCCGAGAGGCCCAGTTGGATTCCACTGAAGGGAAAGCAGAATCCTGCAAGGTTTGCCTTGCCCAAGCCTTCTGGAAAGCGCTTGCAAAGCCTGAATTCCCAGCCCACATGCTGGAGCAAACCGTCCTCCCTTTGAAACCTAAGAAAGTTGCAGGAACAGCCATTTACCTGTCACATGGTTTTCGTAATTTTCCTGGCACCTCCGCTAATCATTGAAGCGGGTGTTGGCGGGTGGAGGGTGAGCTCCGGGTCAGACGCAGACGTGCTGGACCACGGCTGGTTTGGAGGAAGAGAACTGGAGCCGAGATCTTACAGAGCCCTCCTGAGGGTGTCCAGCCACAGGAGTCTGCTCATGAATACCTGGGGGTCCTGCTGAAGTCCAGGAAGCCGGCTGAGTCACGGGAGGTGAAGCAGACGATGTCTTGGAAAGCCGAGTCAGGGGGTATCTGTGAGGCCAGCCCGTCGGGTGTAAGGAAGGGTGGAGGATTGTGGCGGGGTTCAAAGACGCTGAGCACCTCAGAACTGGACGGGGATGCAAAGCACCTGATAGGTCTGCATACGCTTGAAAATGATACTTCTTCACCCCTTCTCTCAGCAGAGATTATGATGTGGGCCATGCCAGGCTCCAGGGGTACAGTATAGGACACCCACCCCGTCCTTCCCTGCCCGGAAAGATGGACTGACAGGAGATGTGCCTTGTGGTTCCAACTGTAGACACTCAGAAGGGGACATAAGCATGGCCTCGGGTGACGACCAAGAAGGCTTTCTGGAGGTGGTGACATGCCAGACAAACTAGGAAAGGCACAAAGGGAAATAATGGCTCCATAGGACTAGTAGAAAAGGCTTGGACTTTGAACCAAATGGACCTAGTTTCAAGCTGACTCTGCGTCTTTGTTTTCTCATCAGTAAAATGGAAACTGTAATGATACTTTAGGAGGATTAAATGACTTCAGGAGGAAATATGCCTGGTTCAAAGTGGCGTCTCCTGAAATGGTTGGTTGGTGGAGGTCAGGGCTCAGGGGGCGATGTAGAGTCTGGGGGAGAAAATCTCCAGTACTGCTTCCTCCTCAGCTTTGAGCAAACCCCTCCCACCCACCCCTGTGGCCAAGGTCGGTGTAGGTAGGCTCCGGGCCAGCACCCCGGGTCCTGGTGGCCTGCTTGCCCTGAGCTTCCTGACGGCATCAGTATAACAGGCTTCAGCGGGCCCAGTGAATTTCCACAAGCCAGGAGGGCCCCACTCCGAGGCTCACACCTCTGGAACTTGAGATGCTGGCCAAGTTCAGGCTGTGGGAGGAGAAGGCAAGTGCTGTGTCGGCTGGATTTGGTGGGGAAAGGGGCCTCCAGGGTGGAAAAGAAAAATAAAGAAAAGGATTCCCACTGGAGCTTGCTTGCCGAGAGATGCAGTTCTAAAGGTTCCCCCTCCTGCCTCCCCTGCCCCAGGCCTTTGCTGGAGAACTAGCTTAAGAGTCTGGCCCAGCAAAGACAGCTTCCTCCAGGAAGCTTGCTTGGATGGCCCGGTCCCTTCTGAGCTCTCACTCCTCCGACCCTGTGAATTCGAGTGCGGTTTCACCCTCACAGGCCGAGTACTTGCCACACAACCTATTTGGTGCAGCTCATATTTGACTCAAATGGTAAGTTTCTGCCAGAAAAGCAAAAAGGAGAGGAGAAAATTCACATTTATTGAGCCCCTACTGTATACCTCACCCTGGGCTGTGCATCTTTCCTATGTCACCTCACTTAAACATTCCAACAGCCCTCCAAGCTAAGGACCACTCTCCATTTTACAGATAAAGAGGTGTGAGTCCCAGGATGGGGAAACCAAGTCCACTGGACTCTGAAGCTCAGTTAACTCTTCTGTGGGAAAAGTATACACTGTGTGGTGAAAGGAGTTTGGAAATGTTGCTTGTTAAGCATCCCTCTTGAGTCTTCCAACCCACCTCCACTAGTATAGTCAAGGCTCTGAGAGGTCCTACAGAGAAGATACCTGACTTACTTCACCTGGTCCAGCACTCCCAAAGGGACACCTCAGTCACATTATAGCTGCTAACATCCCCTGAGGCCCGTGGGCACACACTTTGGGACGTGCTGTCTACAAAGCAAATACCGCCAAAGCAGGCGTGCTCAGGGGCAAGCTCTCTGAAGAACTCAAGGTGGGCGGCGAAGGCTGAATTAGACCTGGGGGTGGGGTGGGGGATGAAGAACGGCATAGCTGGTGGGAGTGAGCATCACAAGGGTCTGGACACGGAGGCCACAGCCCCGGCTGAAACCCAGCATCCTAAGTACCTGAACTGGTAACATCTTTGACAACGAAAGTTTGTCTTTAAAGCCGGAAGCACAGGGTGACACTAGTCACACTCTCGGCCACTGCAAGCAGAAGGCAGCAGTTGAAATGAGTATGAGGCTGTCTCTGTTGCCTAAGGAAACAGGCAAAATGCAGCCCGAGGGACTTCAGTTAGACGTCAGTCAGGCCATCAGTAGAAGATCTAACTAGTCCCCTAAAATCACATGCGTGATCCTGCCACACCACTTTGCTTGTGTTTCCCATGCTGAGCTGCCCTCCTTCCTGTTCATTTCCACCTTGCCGGTGTCCACCAGGCAGTGCATCTGTCAAGAAGACTTTGAAGACTCCATGCTCTCTGCCTTCTCTGGAATCAGGAAGTCCCGACGCATTTCCCCTCCCGAGGGAGATGCTGGAGACTTCACTGGCTTCTGATCGACATCGGGACCTGGAATCTTAGTGCCGAGATTAGGCAAAGAAGTGGTCCTGCCAAATTCTGCCCAGGACTGATGGCACCTGGAGTACTCTCTGGCTGGCCACCTCACCGCCATAAACACCGGTGTGTCCACGTGTTGATAGCCAAGTGGGAGGCCCCTGGAAACTGTCAGGCGAGGCACAGGTGAAGGAAAGAGGTCGGGGGACATTTATAGATGGGAGTGCAATCAAAATCTTCACGTAATACCTCACACTTGTCTAGAGCAGCACTTCTCCAAATGTGTCCCTGAACCAGCAGTATCAGTATCACTTGGGAATAAGTCAGAAATGCAAATTCTTGCATGCCACCCCTTCCAGACCAGCTGAGTCAGGAGCCCAGAATGGAGCCCAGTCAAGAGGTTTAATAAGGCCTCCTGGTGATGCTGGAGCATGCTAAAATTTGAGAATCACTGACCTGTACTTATTCCTGTTATAAGAATTGCTCCTTGGAAGAAATAGTGTTATTCTCCCCTGTTGTGGAAAGTGACTCATAGAGGACATTTGTTCCGTCCGAGGACCCACAGCGGATACGCTACAGAGCCAGAGCTCCCAGTCCCAGGCATTTTCACGCTTCCTGGCAGCAGGGCAGAGCTGTGTGCCCAAGGTGCTAAGCGAGCTGCTTGCCTTGGCCCCAGAGAAAGCCTTAATTGGCTCATTAATAGCTGTGATTAGAGAGAATGGAGAAGCCTTTATCTTTGAAGTCCTCGGGCTGTGATAGAAGCTCATGCAGGGAGCTTGCTGTGGCTAATTAAAGCGGAGCTGTGTTTCCTGTCAAGAGCCCAGAGTGTTAATGGCTTCAAGAGAGAAAAATTAAGCTTCCATTTCCATTCAGGGGTAATGGATAGACCCAGCAGAATGCAGAGGAGAATAAAGGGCCTCGTAAAGGCACAGAGCCCCGGGCTCTTCTGAAGTTTGTATCCAAAGAGAAACTGCTGGCTTTGGGGGCCTGGGGGGTCCCCGATTCCCACAGTGACAACCTTAGGGCTGTCATCATCTTCATTCTTTTGTTTTATGATTTTTGAGCATTTCCACCTCTGGCCTCTGGTGGTACCTGCTCAGATGTGTGTGAATTAGAAGTGGTGAGGGAGGGCTGGGTAACAGTCCTGGTGGTAACAGGATCTCAAGGACTGTGAAGGTTCTGGTCCCAAAAGTCATATCCATTGCAGGCTCCCAGTGCTATCGCTGCGACTACTAAATCAGCCACCTTACTAAGCGCCAGATACAAGTTGATAGCGCTTTACATGATCCCATACGATGCCCTCAGTAAGCCCGCAGAAGGCACCAGGCACAGGTACATTAGGTAATTGACTAGCCCAGAGACAGAGCTGATTCAAAATCCCTTGTGCTTAACCAGTAAGAGAACCACACCTTCTCTATCCTTGAACTTCCTTTCTTGGGGCTCAGGGTCATTTCAAGCTGGGAGTGCTAATGCTCCCCCACCTTGCCCCTGATGAGAGGACCTGGGAGCCCTCATCCCTTCATCCCCTTCTCCCTACTACCCCTTCCACTTCAGGGGAGCTGACTGAGGGCAGAACCTTTTCTGAGGACACCTTGTGGTTGGGTTAAGAGGTCAAACTAGACCCCAGCTGGTGGATATAAGCACAGAGTTGATATTTCTGGACCAGAAATCAAGACATGTGATATAGAGAATGGCCTATTCTTATTTGATTAATTTATTCCTCTGAAAAGTTTGATCAAAGCAATTACATCATAAAAGGTCTGTGAGCACATATAGCCTTTAATGAAACTACTACTACATAAATATGTGGATAAAAACCAGCCCCAGGCTTCCCTGGTGGCGCAGTGGTTGAGAGTCTGCCTGTCCATGCAGGGGACACGGGTTCGTGCCCCGGTCCGGAAAGATCCCACATGCCGCGGAGCAGCTGGACCCATGAGCCATGGCCACTGAGCCTGCGCATCTGGACCCTGTGCTCCGCAACGGACGAGGCCACAACAGTGAGAGGCCCGCATACTGCAAAAACAAAAAAACAGCCCCAAATTGATGTTTCAAATAGGATCCAGGTAGTTTAAATAAGAACTATCCCAGGACACCCAGCAGGTGGTAAATGTGGGTCTCCAGGAGCCCATCTTTGTATCTCCAAGAAGCCAAACGCTTTCCCTTCTGCAAAGCCGAAGTCAATTCCCCCTCGTCCAGGGACCTGCCCCCTGCCCCCCACTCTAACCCTCCCCTCCTGGAGAGGTTGCTCCCACCCCCTCACTTCCCTGACACTGTCTCTTTAATGGCCTGTTTCAAAGTTAAATTTGGGCCTGCCCATCCCCAGCCCCACACCAGTTCTGAGGACCCCACCAGGGCCCAGGCTCAGTGAATGAATGAATGAGTGAATGACCATCGGACAGAGACGGGCTAGAATCAATCTCTTGCTCCCTGGATCCCGCAAGTATCTTTCTCACGTCCTTCAGCGTACCCAGTGATTACAGGTCTCCCTTTCTGCCTCCCGAGAAGTGGTAATCATACCCAGGGCAGGGACTCGGTCTGCCTTGCCTCTTTATCCTCAGTACTGAGGATACAGCATCGGGGAACGGTGCCGAGAGACGCTTATTGAAAGAATGAATAATCAAGAGAACAAAGAACTTGCATCTAAACAAATTGCCTCAGAAATGTTCCTTTCTTGGCAGAGAGAGGGTTAACCTGTAGGTGTGAGCCTACCCCTCCCTAGTCCAGCCCCTCTCCCCAGAAACCTAAATCAAATTAGAAGGGGACCTAGGCCAGAGGGTAGAGCTGAGGCAGGGCCAAGCTGGGAGTCCCGGCAGGGCAGCGGGGACAGGACCAAATGACCAATGTGACTTAGGATGGATGCTGTGGTGGTGGTGGTGGGGTGTCCCCAGCTCCGCCACCTGCTCCACAGCTCACAGCTCACCTTGGTGTGCTAGGTTCCTCCGAGGTCCGTATGGCCTGGCTGTGAAGGTCAGTATGGTAGGGAGGAAAACACACACAGAGAAGCCCTGGTTCCTTCCCTGATGTTGCTGTCCCCTCCCCATGCCCCCACCCCACGAAATAAGGCAATAATGATAAGGATGGCAGCTCTGGGGCGGTTGACATATGGAGCACAACGGTCAATGGGATGGGCAATGGGAATCGCCATGGGTACTGCCGGGTGGCGCCTTGCCCATAATGGCTTCCATAAAGCCAGAAGGAGGTGTTGGATGTGGAGAGGAAAACAACCAAACTGTGCTCTCCTGCCCTCACCACCTGGCTTTCTTCCCCCCCCCCCCTGCAGTTGATGGAAGCAGCCCAGTGCAGCCAAAGAGAAGAGGCTCTCACCATTAACAGGGACCACGTGATACTTCCCGAGACTCGCTCCCCACCAGGCCCTGAGCTGGTAGACACGTGCACACGCATTACTTCACCGATTTTCACAGCCAATCTTCAGAGACGGGATTAACTCCATGGAAAAGATGGGAAAATTGAGACCAGGGAGACACAAAGACGTAAAGCCATGTGCAACCAGTTGGTCTCAAATTTCAAGGCTGAGCAGACTTGAAACCTGGGACTTACCGACTCCACGCTCTCAAGCTGCCTCCCCCAAAGCACGGACATCCATTCCGGCTCCATCTCGGCCATGCACTTGTCCTGTTTCGTCGGGCAAGAGCTTCCTGCTGTGCCTGCTGCAGCACCACCCACCCTGCACGTGCCCCCTCTCTCTAAGACCACCCTGAACTGTGACGATATTTCTGCTACAGTTGAAATCAGGATAGCAGCATGGATTGAAATCTGCCTTCTGCTGGAAAGGGTTGCATGGGCCTGGGCCTCTCCTCCCAGACTGGGATCTTTGGGGAAACAGAGCCTGTATTCTACTCAGCAATGTGCTCCTCTACACCACCCAGACACACAGCCTAGTTCAGAGTCTTGTGTGAAAGAGGGATGCAGAAAAGACGTATCTAGTAAAGTGTCACTTCTCCAGACCAGTTTCCTCACCAGATGATGGATAAGATGGACTAAATCAATATTTCAAAAAGGCCAGGGTATACGCCCAACACAACCCACCTGCCCCCATCATCTCTCTGACCTCATCTACATTCCAGCAACACTGACTTCGTTGTTCTTCCTTTAAGACAAGTCAGCCCTGCCTCACGGCCTTTGCACCTGCTGTTTGCTCCACCCGGAGGGGTCTTTCTCCAGATTTTCCCACGGCTTCCTCCTTCAGGTCTTCTCTTTAAAACACTATTTAAGGTTGTGCCCTTCCTCCCTCAGCATTCTCTGACCCCCTTTTCTGCTTTCTTTTCCTCCATTGCGCTTAGCAGCATCTTACACTTTTAAGAAACGCTAGGCGGCTCAGCTAGCTACCTTAGAATTAGCAGGCCAGCTAAGTCTGGATCTCAAGGGTGTGGACCATTTGTATTGTATAAAATCTCTCTAGGTGTTTCTGATGCACAGGCAGAGTTAGGAACAGCTGTTTAAAAAAATAAAACACATACTGGAGCAAACTAAGGTCCTCCCCTCCCCAGCTGGGGCATGGTTTGAGTTGACCAAGCCTCAGCCTTAATTCTGGCCTTTATTCCACCCCTACCCTCCATTGAGCATCCATTCTCCCTCAGGCTACATGGAATTCTGCTGGTCTCTGATCACAGCATCCCTTTGGTATTTCTGTTCAGCTTTGCTCATGCTCTCTCCCCTCCTCTAACTCTCCCCTCCAGGGCTTTGAACTTACTCTCCAAGCTGCTGCTGATGCCACCTTCTCTTGGGCAGCCTGTCTGCCCCCTCCACCACCCCCACCCCTGCGAAGTCAGAGTCCCTAACGCCTTCCTCTGCGTTCAGAGGAGTGTGGACATATCTTTGGTAAAGGACTCATCACACTATCTTGTCATCAATTTTTCCGATGTGTGTCCTTCCCTGTAGACTGTGACTTTGAAGAAGGCAGCAGTGGAGCCCGATTCATCGGCATTCCCAGTGCCCAGCACAGCACCCAGCGCATGGTGGGTGCTTCCTAAACACTGAGCGTGTGAGTAGATGCACTAGTGACTGCATGGCTGGTTAAGCGCATGTGTGCTTGGCAAAATCACAGGTTGTAGAGTTGTTATAATTTGTCTTCAAACCTGACCCACCATTTTCCAGCTTCATCTCGGCACAGCTGACCACAGATTGCTTCCAGCTCAAGTCTGCTCTTAAGACAGATCCTGACAGCAACCTCCCACCCTCCTGTCGGTGAGCCACCCAGCTTAGCTGGGAAGCCCTCCCTTCCTAGAGGGCCTTGCTCTGTTTCTAGGTGTATCCAAGCCTTCTGCCACAAAGGTTCCGGACATACAAAGCCCTTGGGACATCTTGCGTTCATGGGAAGGAATTTCTCTTACCTCCCCCGAGTCAGGTGAAAGCACTCAGCCCTCCGCTCCACAGGATATAATGAGATTTATCCCTGGTGGTGCTCCAAGCAGAAAGGAAAGATGTCACACACACACACACACACACACACACACACACACACACACACAAGCAACAGGACCGCTCTACACTTCGGCATGAACTATCAGAGATCGTTGGGTACAACCTCTTAACTTCAGATGGATGGAGACACCAGAGGGTTCAGGACACTTGCTAAGGTCACTGGGCCCTTGTGGACTCAACCCCTTTTAGTGGGAGGTTCTCATCCTACCAGCCTTCTGACCTCTCACCCCTTGCCTGCCAGGGAACGGCTGGACTTCCTCTCAACGAGAGGCCTGATTTACGTCCGCTGGGTCCAATTAGTGCCAAGCTCTCTCGGGCCACCAAGTGCCCTGCCGGCCAGCAGCTGAAGCTGTCTGGCAGGACATATTTGGATGATGAAGTCGCGCTGTGTGCTACACTCAGCGCAGGAAAGAGCAGCTCGACTGGGATGACCACAAAAGGCTGCCAGGCTTGGGTCCTGCCCACAAGTTGGGCGACAAGTCTGTCTGGCAGGGGATGAGGGCAGTGCTTCCCAGGCAAGAGGGGCAAGCTGGCCAAGGAGGGCGCATGCCAGGGCGGGATGCCCTCCCTGGGGCTTGGTGGGACCCAGCAAGTGTGGGTGGTGAGAGACCCTTGAGCTGGGAGCCTGGAGACCTGGACTCAGACTCAGCTCCTCCAGCAACCCCTTACTGGGTGACCCGGGCGCACTGTATCATCCTCTCCGTGCCTCAGCTCCTCCCTTACAAAGTGGGAAGAATTTCTTCACCTGCCTCAGGGAACACGTGAGGAACATAGAAGTTTCCTCATCCATAAAATGGGATAAGCATGGTACCTCCCTCCCAGAGCTGGAGTGAGGACCACTACATAGTGCCTGGCATGGATGTGGGCTAACTCGGCCAGGACCTACCCCCTCATATGATTAGTGTTACACTGGGGCCGCCGTTCCACCTCTCTGATACTTATTTTTCTAATATGCGTTCTTCGCCTGGGTTGGTGCCAAGATCATATTCAGAAACTGAGGCTCAGAAAATGGCCTGTGTCAGCTGGTACAACTAAGCATTGGTAGATTTGGGTCCTGAATTTCAATCTGTCGGACTGTGAGTCCACATTCCATCTCTAGTACCAATATCCACTCACCGCCCGCTGGCTTTCAGACCGTTTTGGTGGTGGGTGTGCAGCTCAGAGTGGGCCCGGAGAGGTGAGACATCCCAACAGACACAGCCCTGGGTGCCTCTGCCCCTGCCACCAGATCAGCCCTGCTGTGTCGAGGGGAGCACATCTGAAAAGCCCAACCTCCTAGGAGAAGAGACTAAGACAGAAAGCAAGGCAGGACCGGCCTGAGCCACCCGTGAGTGACATGCAGGCCCTGGCACAGTGACCGCGGGCTCCGGGCTCTGTCCTGGACCGCCCACACTGGGCCACTCTTGTGACAGCCTCCTTCTTCGGCTGTCCTAAGTCCTCCCTGCAGTACGCAGTGGAAGCTCAGACTGGGGGAAAGACACGTGAATTTTACTCTCAGTTCTGCCAGGGACTTTTATAAGACTTTGGGTAAGTGCTTTTAAATTTGAGGGTCTGAGCACCTTTCTGAAAAATGGCAGTACCACGCAAACCGATGGGCCTGTGGGTGCCTTTCTCACAATAGGATTTTTTGCTCTTGTAAACTTTTGGGTGGTGGGACGACTGAGTCCTTTGGGCTTTGCACTTCATTCTGTTTCTCCAACATCTCTTCTTTAAAAAAAAGCAAACGATCTCCCCTTCATCTATTAACGTCTCTGGGATATTCAGCTGGGGGATAAAGAATGCAAGGAAGATGGCTGTGGAGCCCAGAGAAGTCTGCAGCTCTTCATCTCCACTTGGAGGAGGACAGGCCAAGGCCCTCGCCAAGCCCTGTGAACACGAGAGCCGGAGACTCCCAGAGAAGTAAACACACTTAAGGGCAAGAGGGGAGCCAACGGAAGTCAATAAGCTCAGAGACACTAAAGAGGTTTCTGGATCTCTAGGCAGCGTATTAATTCATTTGGGGGAAATTATGGGTTGCTAGATCCCAATCTGGTCTAGATAAATTACAAGCTGCCCAAGAAATGCCTTCAATTTCTGTCCCAAACCTGTCGCCATCCCCGGCTATCCTCCTTCCTTCTGAGGAGCTCCAGGTCTCTTGATTTACACTAATTCCACATCACCACAGCCCGCACCCCGGTACTGAGCATGCAGAAGATGCTCAGTAGAAGCTCCACCCACGATCCTCAGCGCTTGCTGATCGGGGCTCTAAGAGGACTCGGCTAAGATGTGATGCCCAGGGGTCATTTCTGTTCCGAGTAGGTGGCAGGTGTCCACTTTGGCTAAACTCACATCCGTTGCAGCCCATGGATTCCAGGAAGGATGGTCAGCTCAGCTGTGATTCATCCCAGCCACAGAGCCTCTGGGTGTGACCTTAGATAAGTGATGGAATGTATGAACGTTTAGAACACGGACTTCAAGACACCCTGATCCAATCAGCTTATAAACGAATACATGTCTGTTTATTAAGCAGCAGATGGTGTCTTTCTGATCTCCCAACTGCTGGGTGTGGGGAGCCCAGAAGAGCTGAGACAGAAGGAAAAGATATGTGAGAATAGAACGAACACTAGTTTACAAAAACGTTAACCACTGGATGGGGAAAAAAAGGTCAAAGACAGAAAGCAAATTTAACCCTTGGTGTTATCACAGAGAATGGTTACACTAATATTTCCTAATTCTATAGACATTTCCTCCTCTCCCGGACTCAAATTTCACATTCACCACAGCCTCATCAAACAGGCCTTGTCATGCCCATTTTTTAGATGAGGAAACTGAGGCAATGAGCAATGAGGTGGCTTGCTCCAACATCTTGTTAACAAAATCATTAGAAGTAAGTGCTATACTTTCGAATCATAGAAGGCCATCAGTTTGACCAGTTTTATTCCAGAGTGAGGATGATGTAAAAAGGATTCTAAAAGATTGATTATGAATGATCAAACTTCCTTCCAAAGTGTCTTCATAGGAGATTAAAAACCTTTGTCTTATAAAAGTAAAGCTATGGCAGTTTTCCTCTGAAAGACCTTTCCTCTCTCTAATTTTACTTTCAATGCCTCAGTCCTTGGTTTCTATTCTTAATCCTCCTCTTTTCTTATTTTATACACTCTCTAAGCGGCCTTACTCACATAACGACTTTCAGTGTATCTCTCAAGTGTCCATCTCTAGCATGGACTCTACTCCTAAGAGCCACGCCTGCATGTTCTACTGTGGGCATTTGGTCTGAGCATATCAACGGAACTCAAAACTAGACAGTTTTAAGAAAATTAAGCAGTTTCTCTTCCCAAGGTAATACTATTCTTCCCTTCATACTCAATCATGGAAGAAAGAAGGAAAGAAAGAAGGAAAGATGGGGGGTGGGGAGGGAAAAAGAGAAGGAAAGAGAGAGAAAGAACAAGAGAGGGAGAGGAGGAAGAAACAAAAGAAGATGTATAGAGCTGGAAGAGTCCTAAAAGGTTGTGTAGTGCAACTCTTCGTTCTAAAGATGAACAAACTGGCTAGATAGAATCAGATCTGGAGCTGGAAATCCTGCTTTCCTGACATCTAGCTGGGATCTTTGTAAGAGCAGTGACACAGAGCACTGAGAAATGACACTGGGAAGGCAGAGGGCCAGGGTGGAAAGCTGGGCCTTTGCTTCAGCTCTTCACAATGTGTGGCCATATATTTGTCTGTTTACACGTGTGATGTCTGTTTTTGTAGTGTCATCTCCATGAGACCAGAGACAAGGTCATGTTCACTACTGTATCCATAGCATCCAAAACAGGGCCTGCACATAGAAGGCACTCACTAAATATTTGCACCATTCGTTGTAGCAGCAACACAGGAAGTACCAGGAATTAATTTAACCAAGAATACAATGGACCACTACGTAAAAGAGTATAACACTAACATAGGACATAGAAGATTATCTGTACAAGCAGAGACACATTACTGCTCTTAGACAGGCTGACTTAATATTAAAAACATATCTCTTCTCTGAAATCAATATAAACATTTAATACAAGGCCAATCAAAATTCCAGTTGATTTTTTGAGAACTCAATCTACTTACTCTAAAATGTACATGGAGGAATACAAATACATTTAACCTAGAAGCTTTAAATATTGAAAAAAGAAAAATGAAGAGAGAAGAACTCACCTTTCCAGGTACTGACATGATACAAAATCATGGTATTAATGCTTCACAGTACTGGCATAAGAACAGATGAACAGATACGCCATTGGTATAGAATAGAGAACTCAGAGGCACATCCCCTCACACACGCACATGTGTTGTGCTGGTTTGCCCTTCCAGATCCTTTTCCCACCTTTCTCTACTCTACTCTTGCTCTGAGAGGCTGGCTTCCCTGCATTGCATCAACGATACTCCCTTGCCCTGTGATTCCCAGATGAGTTTCGCCATTGAGAGGGGATATCATCACAGATCCATACGATCATTTCAATTGATATAGGAAATGCAATGTTATGGGAAATAGGAACAATATACAAAATAGAATTGTATTTTATACACTTGGAAAGTGCAGTCATAGACTGAAAAATTTTAAAGGCTATTTATAAGAGAATCAAAAATTATGAAGTACTTAGGGGAAAAGTTTACAAAAGATATGCAGGTTGTATACACTGAAAACCTCAAAAGCTTGCTGAGGGGAAGTTAAAGAAACACTAAAGAGAGATTAGCCATGCTTGTGGATCATAAGACAGTATTATTAAGGTGTGAATCTAGAGAATCATTGCAATCTCAGTCCAAATCTCAGCGAGCTTTTGTGCAAACATTGACAACCTGATTCTGAAGTTTGTATGAAAACGCAAATGACTTAAGGTAGCCAAACAAACTGAATATGAAGAACAAAGACTGACACTGCCCAGTTTCATGACTAATTATAAATCTAGAGTAATAAAGACAGTATGGCATTCCTATAAATATAGGTATCTATAGCAGCAGAACAGAACAGAGTCCAAATATAGGCCCATGCATAAACAAACAATGATTTTTGATAAAGGTGCCAAGGCAATTCAATATAGAAAGGATGATGGTTTCAACAAGTGGTGCTGGAACAGTGGATATCCATTTCTAAAAAGAAGGGGAAAAAAAGAAGAAAAAGAAGCCCTTGATCCTCACCTCACACTTCAAAAAAATTCAACTAAGTATGGATCACTGACCTAAGTGTAAAACCTAAAACTATAAAACTTCTAGAAGAAAACAAAGGAGAGAAAATCTTAATGACCATGGGTTAGGCCAAGATTTCTTAAATAAGACACTAAAAGCACAAAGTATAAAACAAAAAAATTGATAACTTGGATTTCTTCAAAATTTGCTCTTCAAAAGACACTATTAAGAAAACGAAAATACAAGCCATGTACTGAGAGAAAATATTTGCAAAACTGTTTCACAAAAGACTGGAAAGCAGAATATTTAAAGAACTAACACATCTCAGTAAAAAGCCAAACAGCCTGGTATAAATGAGCAAAACATTTCAACAGATGATTCACTAAAGAAGGTATAAGAATGTCAAATAAGCACAGGAAAAGATGCTTAACATCATTCGTCATTAAAGAGATGCAAATTGAAACCGCAGTGAGATACCACTTCATACCCACTAGCATGACTATAATTACAAAAATGGACAAGACCAAGTGTTCATGAGGAGGTAGAACAACTGGAACTCTCCTAACTCTACACGTGGCTAAATGCCTAGCACAGAGAAAGTGCTCCAATGTCATCAGTTAGTCACAGCAGCTAGTAGGACCAGCTATTATGAATATGAGCAATGCACAATGTTAAATGAAAAACACTTCCATTGGTCTCCATCCTCATGAAGCTTCTGTCTAAACCTACCCTTTCCCTGTATATGTGATATTCCTTGTAATTGACCCTCTTAAGAACTTGGCATTGTTTCATTCTTTTTTATGGCTGAGTAATATTCCATTGTATATATGTACCACATCTTCTTTATCCATTCATCCGATAATGGACACTTAGGCTTCTTCCATTAGACACAGGAATTTTATAAATGAAGATCAGGAGAGTGGAAAGAAGCAAAACCTTTTCTAGAAGGAATGGAAGAGAGAAAATAAGACACAGGGTAACTTAGTCCCTGTCAATCTATAAATCGCTGTTATTAAGAAAATGGAGAAGACGTTCTGTGTGATCCCAAGTGTGGGTACCAGCAACTAGTGAGTAAAAGATGCAGGTAGGCAGGTGCAGGCTCAATACATAGAAGTTTCTAAATGTTAAGAGATGCTTAAAGGTGGAGTTGGCTATTTCAGAAGGCAGTCAGCTTCTTGTCACAAAATGTCACAAGCAATATCCAAATAAGATTAATGGAAAGGCTTTCAAACATAAAATGTGAGAAGTAGAGATTCCAGCCCAAATTCTGAATTGAGAAGAATGGAGGTTTGAATTTGGATGTGATGAGCTTGAGAGAAAAACAGGGCACTCAAGTAGAGGAGGGACCCTCTGTATCTGGAGATACAGATTGGAAAGTCATCATGAAAATGTCAGTAGCTGAAGGCAGAAAGTCAGCTGATTCCCCATCACTGAATTTGGTACGTTAAGGCCAAGCAAGCCGAAATAGTTTAGGAAGTGTTCAGGTGGGTGTCATCAGAGCCACTCCCAGCCTGTACCGTGCCTTGTGGAATCAAACAGAGATGCAGCCCCTTGCCCCTGGATTTCACTGCCCACTTACCTCCTCAGGAGAGTGCCCTTGTGCAAGGCACGACCTGCCCAAATGCTCGCTGCAGTGGCCCTGGGTGCCACCACGCCCTGGACGCTCATGACCTCTTGCATAAGGCACCCGTGTTGCAGATGACTTCTGCTCTTTCATAACTTCTTAGAAGAGCGTGAAAATGCTTATCGAGGGAGAGGAGATATGTTTGAGGCTTCTTTTTATCAATGTCATTAATAACGATCATAAAAGTAATATTCACGCCCTTTGCAGCACACAAAGTGCTTTCACATCCACCGTCTTGTGAGTTGAGCATTACTACTGCTCTTACCTCACAAATGAGGAAACTGAGGTCTGAGGGATTCGGCTAAGAGTTGTGAAGCTTTTTCTTATACAGCATATATCTTAAGGTTCTAAACTCTTAATTACCATATAAATGTATAAATCTAATTGCACAAATGACATTGGTCCTACAAGGACCCATATAAAAGGCAAAACCTGCAAAAGCACCCAGCATTCCCGGATTTAGTTGAACCACCGATAACCCCACTTAACCCACTTACACTTCACTCTGCTGAGTCCTTGTTGACAGTCTCAGTATTTCTCCATCCTATATCAGTCTGGGCCTCTCATTCTGATGAAGCCCAAATTTTGACCCATTCTGATGGCCTCTTGGCTCTCCTCCCATTAAGACACTCCCCACAAATGTTTCTACTGTTAACAACCGTCTCCTCTCACAGGTCCTGGGGACTCCCCTTCTGGATACTGTCTTGAAGGCAGCCCTCATCTTTTGATCTGTCCTGGTGCTGCAGAACTTTGCTTCAGGTTGCCTTTTCAGCTGTTAAGATGGGTTACATTGAGTCATCCATGGTCATTCCCAAGGTCTCCCTTATGAACAAAGGGAGATGGTTGTGTGGAATAGATATCCAGTCTATGGGCCAGAGCTCCGTCTGGACTGGTGGTCAGGGCTGGGGCTGACCAGTGGCCCAGGTCAGGGCGCTGGTGTTTCTCTCTGAGAAAGTAGAAATAAGTATTTCAGAACAGCTTTCTCAACTATTTACAACATTCACATACTTGCTGCCCGAGCTCCTGTAATAACAGATTGAACTGTCCTAACAAGGATGACCCCCCGCATCGTCTCTAGATCGCAAGCCTCTTGCTTTCTCTAGTACTTCTCAAGGGCGTCTCCACAGAGCTCCTCTCGCTCTGGGATCATAAACTCCTTTCTCTCTGCCGGATCCTTCACATCGGCATACAGACACTGTATGACCGTAATATTAAGTCTCTCCACTGACCCGTGTTCTCACACCACTCTATTTCTTTCCCACAGTAACCCGACAAAGAGTTGCCTGAACTGGCCATGTCCACCTCCTCTCCTCCCTCTCTGTCCTCCGCCCAAATCTGCTCACTTTCCTCCAGTTTCACTACAAGCACCCCGGATGGAGTCACCGCCATCCTCACCCCGATTACTGCCCTAGTGCCCTTACTGGGCTCCTCGAAATCCTCACTTTCCAGCTCGCCAACCTCCACACCAAAGTCTGCACCAGCTTTTAAAAATGTAAATCAAATTGTGTTACTTTTCTTTAAAACCCTCCTATGGCTTCTCAGTAAAGCTGGAAGTCCATTCCTCACTTTGACCTTCAAACCCTTACTTCACCTGGCCCCTCCCATCTCCCCAATGCAATCTCTTAGAATTTCCCCCCTGTGCCCTAAGAGGCAGACTTTGCTGGAATTTTCTCTTGTTTCCTGAACACACCAAGGTGGTCCCTCCCTCCAGGCTTTGCCGAGGCTAGCCCCTCTGCTGGGAATGCTCTTCCCCCAGATCCTCTCCTGGCAGACTCTTTAGCATCCACCAGACCCTCTCTACCACTGGTCTGGGTTACCTCTTTATTATTTTTCTTCATGAACTAGAAAGTAAGGCCTGTGTGGACAGATCCCTGCCTATTTGTTCACCAATTCTTTAGCATCAATTCGACTCTCAAAACATATGTGCCACATTAACAAATGAGCGAGTCCTCTCACCCACTTTACCATCACTGCCACATGCCAGGCACTGAAGCAGTCACATGAGTTCTGTTCAGCTTGTGACACCCTCTGGGTTCAGACCTGGCTCCACCACTGACTGGCTGGGGGACTTTGGGCAAGTTTGGGGCCTCAGTTTCCTGATCTGTAAAGTGAGGTTAACGATAGTACCTCCCTCATCGATTTACTATGAACAGGTAAGAGGCAGCACATTTAAATAAAGTGATAGAACAGTGCTGAGCACACAGTAAATGCTCAATAAAAGTTAGTAATGGTTATACCCTCGAAACAGCAACTCTGTAGGACAGGATTTCTCAATCTCAGTACGACTGGTATTTTAGGTACGACCATTCTTTGTTGTAGGAACCGTTCTGTGCGTCATAACAGCATCCCGGCCTCTGCCCACTGGGCCCTTAGGTGTTATGCCAGTAGCACATTCCCAATTATGATAACCAAAAATGTCTTGCCAAATGTTCCTGTGGGGGCGGGAAGGGCCAAGCCATTGGTTATAAGGCATATACTTTTACTCCTATTGACAGATATGAAATTGAAAGTTCAGAGTTTTAATAAGTTGCCCAAGATCTTAGGGCTACCAAGTGGGGAGCAAGGATTCAAACTCCCATCTTCCTGGCCCAACAGCACATGCTCTTCCCTCCAGCTCACTGTGCTAGAGGTCCGAGCCCCCCTTCCCTCAGCCTGCTCGGCTCACACACTCACAGATCCGTGCTAATTACACAGCCATGAAAAACGTTATATGTGGTTTGTTATTTTATATCCAGGAACATGGTCCACAGCCTTCATTACATAAAGCAGCTGTGTGTATACTTGGGGTCTAAATGCTATTTAGTGGCCAGCTCGATGGGGTATTTTGTTTCAAGCATCACATTTCTTTTTTCCCTTTCTGTACGTCTACTAACGCCTAAATGGAGGAACAGAGCCTCACACAGCTTGCGCTAAAGTGAAAGGCAAAAGTTCCCTAAATGACAAATGTCCCACTGTCCTAATTAGACTGGGAGAGACAGCCCAGGATGCGCCATGTGTGGTGTGAACGTGTCCCCCAGTGGTTGCGCGTGTGTGTTCCCAGGACGCACCCAGTCTGGCCCATACAACCTGCGCCACCTTCCCACTGGTGTCTTAAAGGAACCAAGTGGTTTAGTAGGAAGAACTAGACAACCCAGGCCTTCTAAGTATCAGCTGTGTAGTTTGAGTGTGCCGTGTGTCCCCTCTGAGACTCAGTTGCCTCATTTTTAAAATGGGGGTAAAGGGACTTCCCTGGTGGCGCAGTGGAGAAGACTCTGGGCTCCCAATGTAGGGGGCCCGGGTTTGATCCCTGGTCAGGGAACTAGATCCCACGTGCATGCCGCAACTAAGGAGCCTGCGAGCCGCAACTAAGGGGTCCGCCTGCTGCAACTAAGACTGGGCACAACCAACCAAACAAACAAATAAATAAAATGGGGGTAAAAGTATATGTCCCACAGTGTTGCTGAGATCCTTTAGCTGAAGGGTCTGGCACCGAATTGGTCTAAGATAATCCCCAGTTCCCATTCCTCCTTCACTTGCCAACACCTGGCCCGTGCCACCTCGCCTCACTCCAGCCCATTCTTAATATCACCCCTCTTCTTCAGTCAGAATTTCCTAGGTCCTGACCCACCTCTACCCCTTGGCTTTCATCATTCCCCTTCACTGGATTGCAAGCAAGTCTCTTTCCACCTATTTAAGTCCTACTTTCCCGCACAGCCAAATTCAAATCCCACTCCTCCCGGATTAATGCCCTTGTCCAGCTCTCACTGGCTTCTCCAGGACTTTTATGATACTGCATGACTCACCTGGCACTGAAATGCATTTTAACTAGTCACCTGAATATGGTTCAATAACTGCAAGTAGGCAGAGGTCAGGACTGTATTCCTTCAGGCCTAGACACTACAATACACATGGGGCCCCATAAGTATTTGTGAGTTGGCAGAGTCAATGCATGTCACTGTTCTATCACTGATGGCTGCACACATCAGGCTGTGAACACGCCTCATCTGGAAACTGATATGCCAGCCACCCTCCATTGGCACCATTTATGGAGAGCAAGCTAAGACGATTATATCCTCTGAAGGGCAAGATGAAGGGCTTTCTAAGGGTCATGCATGGCCCTTCTCGGTGCAGTCTTATTTCTGATCTTCCCCAATCGCTCTCATGTTCTAGCTCCCCCATCATTGTTTACAGAGCTCCCAGTAGGCCAAACACAACTCCCTGCCTTTGCACACACTGTTCCCACTGTCTGAAGCGACCTTCCTTTCCTCACACTCCCTGTCCAAGTCCTGCTCATCCCTAGAGACCAACTCAAACGTCACCTTCTTGGCAAAGACCTTTGCTGACCTTCTCTCTCCTAAGCCCCACTTTCTTCTCTCCTAAGGTTGCTGCTCTCCCCCACCCCCCATCTGTTTCCCAAAGCACCCTGTTTGTGGGTACCTCTGTCTCAGTCTCTGGGTGGCAAGCTCCCTGAGGACAGACTCCTGGGCTGATTCCTCTGTGTCCTCCTCTCCCATTGGGCTGGATCTAGTAGAACTTTCTGTTTTTAACAAATACCATCTTGTATGGCAAGCCTAATCCTCTGTTGTACTTCTATGATGGCGTGTGTGTTTCCCCACTCTTGTAAGGGAATGTCCTTTTAGGAATCATCTCAGCAGATGCCTTTTTTTCTGGTTCTCTCCATCACTCTAGACTGTGTTAAGCACTACTAACTTCTGCATGGTCCTAGAATCCTCTTCCCTTCTTTCCCACCCCCCAAGGACATCATGACCTTCAACCATCAAGGATTAACTTCTAACCCACTAAGACCGGGGGAGCGGCGGTGGGAGACAGAGCCTGGGCGCGGGTGGGAGGTGGGCACATCTGGGACAGGAGTGGAAGCTGGGAGTCAGGCCAGGCCAGGTCCACTGGAAAATACCAGTGTGGCCCACAGCCCAGGCTATGGCCGGTCGAGAAGGCAGCCTTCAGGCCCAGAACAAAGCTTCTCCTTTGGGGAGCCCCTCATCTCCCTGCCTGAGAGATGCCCTTCGGCAGAACCAGGGCTCCTGGATCTGCCCAAGAGGCAGACTTTGTTGGTTTAGTTCCACAACAAGGCTTCTGTTCCTGTCCCGGCTGTTACGGCCTACAGATTCCTGGTACCCGTCTGATTGAACAACTTAATTAAAATGCAGTAAAAGGAAAGTGGGCCGGATGTGATCCGGGAGAGAAGACAGGCATCTGAGTCCACCGCCTGCCTCCTGAGCCCTGTGCCCCTTCCCATCCTGCCTACAGGCCCCTGGGCAGGTGGAGGCCATGGAACTCTGGACTGTAGTGTTGAGGGCAGAAGACCTTAAGGGTATCTGCTCCCTGAGCTGTTCATCTGAAGACAGGGCAACTGAGGTCCAGCCGGGACAGCTGAACTACCAGAAGCCGCTCAGAAGCTGTTAGCAGCAGCACGGGGAATCTCTAGGACTTTAAGACTGCTCGTCAGGGGCTGCTCTCGATATAATACTAGGTGGGAGAAAAAATTCTTTGAAAACACGGAAACCCTTGTTCTTGGGGAGCACCCTCTCCAGGGGCCTCAAACATGTTTGTTCTTTTTTTGGGGTAACAACTTTATGGAAATATAATTCACATACCATACAATTCATCCATTTAAACTATACAATTTAATGTTTTTTTTAGTATAGTCACAGAGTTGTGCAACCATCACCACAATCAATTTTAGACTATTTTCATTATTACCCAAAAAAATGCAACCGCCTTTAGCCACGGTCCCCAATCTCTCCATGCCCCCTGGCCCTAAGCAACCACTGACCGCCTGTCTGCCTCTATACGTTTGCCTATTCTTGACGTTTCCTATAAATGGAATCATATTATATATGTCCTTTTGTAACTGGCTTCTTTTATTTAGCATAATCTTTTCAAGACTGAGCCATATTGTGGCATGTATCAGCACTTCATTATTTTTTATGGCCAAATAGTATTCCATCGTATGAATATACCACATTTTATATATCCATTCATCAGTTGCTGGACATTTGGGTTGGCTCTCCCCTTTAGCTATTCTGAATAGTGCTTCTATCAACATCTGTGTACAAGTTTTTGTGTGGACGGATGCTTTCAGTTCTCTTGGGTATTATGTACCCACGAGTGGAAAAACCTGTTTGTTCTTGCATCTCATTAACAATATCAGTAACCATACCGGTGGAGATTCTAAAGGATTATTGCACACATTGACTCAGAAAAGTAGTGAGGACAGGAAGCTGGATGAAGCTAGAGAGGCACAGAGAGGTTAACTGTTTGGACACTGGTCACACAGCCATAGGAAAGGACCGTGGAGGAGGAAGTCATAGCTGGCACTTGTGAAAGATAGTCGATGAAACATTTATAACTTCAGGAACAAAGGCCTGGAACATTTTAAAAATCATACACATAGTCACGTGCACCATCACTTTAATTATATGGATTCGTTTTTAATTTGATCAGGTCCTTTCTTACCCGCTGTCTCCCTTATGTTCTAGTTCCCCATGAAGACCATTACACTCCCTCTCAGTGGAGTTCAATTCTCCTCCCACCTCCCAAGCTTTTCACCTCGTCCTCATCATGGGGAGTGGTGGCTCTGTAGGGAGTTTTGGAGCCTTGAGGAGTGGAGGCTCTTTAAAGGACTTCTCTTTGGTCACAGCTGCAGTTCTCAGAGCGCTGTGTGTTGGAAGCACGGAGCCGCACTGTCCTCTTGCACCATCTGTGCCCGCTGGCCTGATCTGCATCTGTCACCAGAAGTGTGCATAGCAAAGAGTCGAGGTGGCGCGGACACCCAGCAGGTGGAACCAGATGAAACTGCGCACAGTCATTATTTCTGACCTGCAGAAATGGCAATCTCAGGGTCAGCCTGAAAGTCTCTGGTATCCTCTCCTTTCCTTCCGTGTTCCCCTCAAAGACCCAGGTTGCAGGCTCTGGAAGCCTTTCAGCCCCTGCAGCCCAGCTGGTCATCCTTGCCCAGCTTCTCCAGTGGCCATTCTCCAGTTGCTCCATCTGCTGCCTGAAGACTTGAATGGGAGGGTTGGGAGACCTGGGAGTCCGGGACCTCTCCACTGACCGCCCATCTCCCCACTGGTCTCTGCTTCCAGCTTGCCCCCTCCAATCCAGGGCTCCTAAAAGGCTCCAGCCACCCTCTACTTCAAATCTTGCAACGATTCCCCATCACCTAGTACCTATAAAGTACAAACACTCCAGCCAGTCCAGAAGACACAACTTCAGCTCCTGCTGCTGGGTTTCTGCTCCAGCCATGCCTACCTGCTAGCAGAACCCTGCAGGCACCCGCACCCTCTCACCTCTCCGCCCGGGCAGCTGCTCCTTTCCTCAGCTGCCCTGACTTATCCTTCAGGGTCACCCCTGGGAGTCTTCCCTGGGCCCCAGGGCTGTGTGAGGAGACTTCCCTCTCTGTTCCCATTTCTCTGTGCTTCCGTCTCTCCTGGCACTCATCGTCTATATTTGAATCACCTCTTTGCATGTCTGTCCCCGTCTACCTGCCTCTGTGGGCTGTGGGCTCTAACAATCCTACCTCGTTCATCTTTCAGTCTCTATCATCAGTATAGGTAGAGTCAGTGAACTCTTCGCAACACAAGTAAGCGGTGGTGCCCATGACTCAGTTTCCCCATTGGCTGGAAACGGTCCAGAAGCTTGGATCTTGCCTCTTGGTCTTCTGTAAGTTTCATTTGCCTCTCCAGAACAGAAGGAAGCTGGTTTTAAGGGCTCTTTCAATTCTTACGGTCTAAGGAACTGGGATATGAATCCTTGCCCTTCCAGGACCCCTCACCAGGATCCTGTGTGGTCCAAAGAAATAGATTATTTAAATGGTAAGTCTCAAGGAATTCTGAGGAAGATTATTTTGTTGTTTTGTTTCAATGCACCTAGTGTCTGCAGAACACCTACTAAACCGCATGCCGGCGTTGGGAACAGGGACTTGATAAAAATTTGTAAATACCAGCTTCCCTGGGTTTCTTTTGAGTGCTGCCTTCCAGCCAGTCTGGGAGCGCTTGTCCACGCCTGCCTTTCTCCTCTCTCGCTGTTCACTCCTCCAGGACCTGTCTGGTCCATCTCCCCACATTTGTCGCTGCCGGGCCAGTCCGCATCCAACGCGCAGCCGGATTAAAGTTGGCCCTTCGGGCCTCGGCCCGGTCGCCCTCTGGCGGCCGCGCGCTGAAGCTGCGGCCCGCGGGGAGCTGGAGAGGGGAAGGGGAAGGGGGAGGAGGAGGCGAGGGCAGGGGAGGAGAGGAAAAAGTTGCGCTGGGAAGTTTGGAAAGTTGGGAAGTGGCTGCTGCGGGCTTCGCCTCCCTCCGCCCGCGTGTGAGGGAGCGAGCTAGGGAGCAGGAGAGGAGCGAGCGAGCGCCTGCCATGCCCATCAGACCCCCGCCTCGCCGCGCCCGGGCGCGGAGCTCTCCCCGACTCCCTGCGGCCCGGCCCGGCGCGGCCCCGGCCCCCCGCCCCCCGCGCCGGGTCCTCCCCTCCCCCCGCCCCGGCGGCCCCAGCCCCCCGCTCGGCCCGGCTCCGCGCCGCTCTCCCGCCCTCCTCTCTCCCTCCCTCCTGGCCGCGGAGCAGCATGGCGGAGCCCGGGCAACGGCCGCGCGGCCGCCCGCCGCCCCTCTGAGCCCCGCTCGGGGGCCACCGGGCGCCCCAGACCCGACCCCCGACCCCGCCGCGCCCGCCGCCGCACTTGTCCCCCCGCGCGCCCCCTGGAGCGCCGCGCACCCCTGGGACCGTTGCGCGCCCCGGGTCCCCAGCATAACCCCGCGACCCCGCGCGACCGCCGTCCCGGTACTACCCCGAGAACCCCGCGCGCCCCTGGACCGCGACGCAGCTCCGGGACCTCCGCGCGCCTCGGCAACCCCGCGCGCTCTCACAACCCTGGGGCTCGGCCAACCCGGCTGCGCGTCCCGGCCAAAGGGCCCCGCCCCAGAGGATCCCCCTCTTGCAACAGACGGAGCCCCGCCCCAGAGGGACCCCCCAGGTCCGGCAGGGACATCCAGCCACGCCCCAGAGGGCTCCCGGCATCCCGTGTCTGGAGCCCCGCGCTCCAGAGGAACCTCCGTGCCCAGCCGGGGGCTGCCCGCCCAGCTGAGGGGCGCCGCCCAGAAGGGTCCCCCGCGCCCCGCGGGCCCCGGCAGGATGCACGCCGCCCTGGCGGGGCCGTTGCTCGCCGCCCTCCTCGCCACCGCCCGCGCCCGCCCGCAGCCCCCGGACGCAGGACAGTGCCGGCCGCCCGGATCGGTGAGCGAGCGCCCGCCCGGCCACTCTCCCGGCCGGCCACTACAGCCCTGCGGGGACGATGGTTTGGGGGGTCCTACCTTCCGCACCCACCTCGGCCCACCCGCTCCACCTCCGCCCGCCGGGCGCAGCCTCGGGCGCCCTTCCCTGGCTTCTGCCGCCGGGGCTCCAGCTGCGTCCGGGGAGGCGAGTTGGGGCGCTCCTTCTCCAGCTCCTTCTCCAAACGCTGACGCTCTCGGGCTCTCCTCGACTTTCGGTCCTGCTTGGACCTTTCCTCTCTGTGCCCTTTTTGACTCCCCTCTTTCTTACTTTTAGCCTGTCCTTACCCTCTGGTTCCTCTCTTCTCATTTCTGACTGTTTCTACCATTCCTTGCCCTTCTCTTCTCTGCCCCTTCCTCTCATTCTTACACGCTCAGACCCCTTGCAGGCTTCCCTCTCCCCCCTGGTCCCCACCCTTGACCTAAGGCAAACTTTCTCCCTCTCCAGCCCAGGCCCCAGCACCCACTCTCCCAAGTGCCCCGATTTCACAAAAAGGAGGAAGATTCCAGAGGAGAGGAAGGGAAGTGCCAGGACATGCTGGCCTAATGTTTCCTTGGGGGGTTGAGTAATTACTAATTCTCCTCATTTTTCTTCCAAACTCAGGAATCCCTTGATTGCCCTCAGTCTCTCTCCCTCAAAGTGTAAATTAACGCATGGAAAATAACTCTGAATTGGAGGCCAGGGACCAGGAAAAGTTTGTGTAGGGTCCTCACTGGCTGCGCTCTTAGTTGACCTTGGGCAAGGTGCACCTCCAGTGTCGTGACTTGCTCAGAAACAGGGAGCTCCGCGACAGGCAGGGTGCTCAGAGCTCGTCTCTCTCCAGTATGCTGGGATTTACAATTTTGGGTTGTCAGTAAAGTAAGGTACTGTTCCCTTTGCCCTCCCTGACAGATACTTCTCATTTGTGCTAGAATCAGGCAGAAGAATTTTATGAGTTGACCGAAAGCTTGCAGACGGTGGATGGCAGTGGACAGTCCAGGGGGTATTCTGGATTGAAAATGCCTGAGAGAAACGATAGTCCCTTTCTCATGCCCCTTAACCCCTGGACCTAAACTGGATCTGGAGAAATGAGCCATGTCCTCCTGCCCCTCCTTCACCTCTACACAGACACACACATCCCTCTTCAGAGCTTAGGTGATGGCAGAGAATTGGACTTGGAGACCAGGTACACCTTTGGAGGGGAGGAGCCCAGAAAGCATGTACATTTCTTGGGACTAATTCTGTGAAATCTTTCCCTCCCAAATCAGGGCCTTGAGACTTTATTTAGCCTGCAGGTTTTAAAGCACTTTCTCATCTGTGGTTTCAGCTGGTGGAGGAGAGTAGCTGACACCCCAGACCTGCCCTCCAAAAAGAAAATTGTATCCGCCCTGCTGAATGGGAAGTAGCTGTTTAAATAGGTGTGCTATTTTTAATAGGTGTTCTGCTTTCAAAGTGCTCGTGGCATGTATCTTCTAATGGTTGGATTTAAAAGTTATATGACTTCCTCCTTTCTTGCCAGAGCAGGACTCTTGGTCCCCCTCTTGCCACCCTCCCCATGAAACACCACCGGTGAAGGTTTGGCTTGGCCAAGCACGAATATTCTCAGGTGGTGTGGCGGTCCTTGGCACTCACAGTGAGAGCCAGTCATAATGAGAGCTTCCTTCACTGCCTCCTCCCTCTGTGCCTGGCACTGTTCTTCGGGCTTATTTACGTAGATTGTGTCTTTTCATTCTCCCAACAATCCCTGGGGTGGCTGCTTTCAGCTCCCATTTTACAGATGGGGAAACTGAGTCTGTGGGAAGTGAAACAGTGTGCTTAAGATCGTACAGCTAAGATATGGGTCTTTCAGCTTCCAAAGCCCTTGCTTCTTCCCGTGGCCCCATGTAGCCCTCTGCCTTCCATCCCCAGCTCCACCTGCCCCCTCTGTTCTAACCTTGGCTTAATTCTGCTGCCTTCAGCCTCACTGCCTTCCTTTACCTGTCCCCCTGCAGCAGAGGGACCTGAACTCCTTCCTGTGGACTATTCGGCGCGACCCGCCGGCCTACCTGTTTGGCACCATCCACGTCCCCTACACCCGCGTCTGGGACTTCATCCCGGACAACTCCAAGGCGGCCTTCCAGGCCAGCGCCCGCGTCTACTTTGAGCTGGACTTGACAGACCCCTACACCATCTCGGCGCTGGCCAGCTGCCAGCTGCTGCCGCACGGGGAGAACCTGCAGGACGTGCTGCCCCGTGAGCTCTACTGGCGCCTGAAGCGCCACCTGGACTACGTGAAGCTGATGATGCCGTCGTGGATGACGCCCGCGCAGCGGGGCAAGGGGCTCTACGCCGACTATCTATTCAACGCCATCGCGGGCAACTGGGAGCGCAAGAGGCCGGTGTGGGTGATGCTCATGGTGAACTCGCTCACGGAGACCGACGTGCGCTCCCGGGGCGTGCCTGTGCTTGACCTCTACCTGGCCCAGCGGGCCGAGAAGATGAAGAAGAGCACCGGGGCCGTGGAGCGCGTGGAGGAGCAGTGTCATCCGCTCAATGGGCTCAACTTCTCCCAGGTAAGCGCGCAGCGCCCGCCCCAGAGCCCGGCAGCCCCCGTGCGCCTTGGTCCTCTTCTCTGATGGTGTTCCCTCGGCAGGCAGAACCCTGCCCTTCCCCGAAAGGGAGAGGGTCTTCGGGGCTGTGGGGCAGCTCTTGAGCTGCCTTTGTGGTGGTATGAGGGCAAACTGGCATGTGCTGGAATTGGGGGTAAGAGTTTGTGTGTTTTCTTCTATCTCAGTGGTGCTACCTGTTGGGGATACGCACTCCCCACGTGCTGTGCTCCCCCGAGCAGAAAGCATTTCCCTCGGAGCATCACAGTGATGAAAAACAAAAAGAAGGAGTTTCCAGTTTGGGCCTGACTTTCCCTGAGACCCTGGGGTCTCGAGAGCAGGAGGCTGTCTTGAGGCTGTTGTATGGGTGCATCCAGGCGGCTGTGTGTATGTACGGAGGACGAATAGAGGGAGACGGGCTCCTTGGGGTGGGGTTGGGGGCGGGGGGCAGGAGAAGCGCGACGGGCCTGGTCTCTAGTGACCCTGGCTTGCTGTTAAGCGCTGCCAGATTTCCCGGGGCCTCTGCAAAGCTCCAGGTGACCCTCGGACTGCCTCCCCTAGGCTGGGAGAAAGTCAGCAAGGATAGTTCTGGGGTTAATAATTTCAGAGAAATGTGTTCACTTCAAGGTTGACAGTTCTGATTTCTGAACCTCAGGGGTAGGGGCAGGGAGAAGGGCGGAGCTTAGGAGGTTTAAAGTCTCTGGCTGCCAGAGACCTGATCCAGCAAAATGTCATGAAAAGCCCCGTCTCCGTGGTCAGAGGTCACTCACAACTCACTGGCCCCAAACTCAACTCTGAGGGCCAGGGAACAATGGGTTCACATCTGCGCCTTGAGAACGGGCTGTCAGTCCCCGAGTCAGGGCTGGTGGCGCCTGCAGGGAGGCCGGGCCCATGCCCCAAGCGTGGTGTGGTCCCCAAGACATACTCCTCCCGTAAGGAGACAGCCCCGTACATTGGCCAGACTAGAAACTCTACCACTGGAACCAGACCTGCTTGGCTGCCCCTGAGATGTTGCCAGCTCTTCACCAGGGAAACAGGGGCAGAAACTGATCCCCCTTCGGAGATCTCTGGCTTTTGTTTTTCCAGGGGAAATGCAATATTGTCCCCGGGGAGGTAAGAAGCCAGATTGATATGCCGGCCAAATGAAAGGCGGGTTTGTCGCTTCTCCTGCTGGCTCTCCCATAATTGTGGAGCCCTTACCCAGAGGGCCCCGGTGGCAGGAATATTGGGGCAGTTAGTCACGCCCCGCAGGGTTCTGACTACGCCTGACTCCTTCTCTGCGGGGAAAAATCCTGTGCATTCTCTGGCCCAGTGCTGATTCCTCTGAACGTACCGGCTTTCTCCCTCTGAAGTGACTTTTCCCTTGCCAGCCTCGGGAGCTGATATTATCTGCGTTGGGCTCCCCAGCGCTCGCCGCCCATCTCATTTTGGAGGCAGGTTTGTAGGAGGCCTCTCTGTTCAGAGCCCTCACGTCTGGCCTTGATATCTTTTTTAGGCTGGGGAGGTGGGGGGATCCACCGTCACTCTCAACACCCTCTTTGTACCAACCACAGAGGAATCCGACCAGAGGCGAAGGGAGCACACAGACCCTCTGGTTAAACAGCCCCTGGCTTTAATCTGTCTCTCTTAAAACAACAAAACTATCTTTCTTCGAGGTCTGGAAACACTGCTGTTCAACCAAAGGGCGGCTTTGGTAGGTTGAAAACATTTGCAGGAAAGTGCGTGAGGTTATGTTTTAGGAAAAGTTCCTGAGAGCCATTCATCGGCCAGCGAGGAGCCCGCTGACAGTCTCCAAAGCCCACATTTGAAGATCAAACAGACTCAAACCTCTGGTTTCAAAAACGCACCCACCCATCACCAGCCCGGGCCCGCTCTTAAAATTGTTCTTGGGTCCAGCTCCTCGAGAGGGCTGTAGGAAGCAAGTCCTGAACAAAAGAAAACAGGACTCCTCTCGGTTCCCTAATCTGCACACCCTTCACCACCTGCCAGAGTGCCTGACCCCGCCAATTTGTCCTGTTATCATTTTGGAGCGAGGTGATGAAATCTCTCCTCCATCCCCGTGGGCAGCCGTGGGCTAACTGTGAAGGGAGGGATTCCAGAGCCTGGGCAGTTGGGGTTGTTAGGGATCCCCAACCCCAAAGTCAGAAATGCAACAGCCTTCTCAGTAGAATTGTATGCACGCATGCACAGTTTGATATGAACATCTGTGATGCATTATTGTACTGAAATATCTGTTAAGTGCATCAGATTTTTGTTTTTTCTTTCCTCCCAGCATTACTGTTATTGCAAAATATTTGGGGAGGGGGGAGCAATGAGAGAGGAAGGACGGAAAAAAAGCCTTAAAAGAGAGCGCCTGTTTGTTAAGACTGGAATTTTAGTGTGTGTGTGTTTTTTTTTAATAAATTTATTTATTTTATTTATTTATTTTTGGCTGCGTTGGGTCTTTGTTGCTGTGCGCGGGCTTCCTCTAGTTGCGGCGAGCGGGGGCTACTCTTCGTTGCGGAGCACGGGCTTCTCATTGCGGTGGCTTCTCTTGTTGCAGAGCGTGGGCTCTAGGCGCGCAGGCTTCAGCAGTTGTGGCACACGGGCTCAGTAGTTGCAGCTCGCGGGCTCTAGAGCGCAGGCTCAGTAGTTGTGGCGCACGGGGCTAGTTGCTCCGTGGCATGTGGGATCCTCCCGGACCAGGGCTCGAACCCGCGTACCCTGCACCGGCAGACAGACTCTGTAACCGCTGTGCCACCAGGGAAGCCCGATTTTAGTTTTAACTTTAGTATTTCTCAAAATTTTATATTTTCTTCTGGTCAGAAATACCACATTTTGCCTTGCTAAGTGGAGAAAGAAAGCTACCTGGGCTAGAGGAATGACTGAAAAAGTTTCTTCCATCATCGCACAGCTTGAAAGATCCAGCGTCTTGGCCGTGGTCTCTGATTTTAATATAAACTGAGGGTACTAGACCCAACATCACCATGAGTTTGCTCTGTGTCCTTGAGCAAGTCACGTCACCTCTCTGGACCTTGTTTTTCCCACCTGTGAAATGAGACATCAGGATTAGGTCATCATTGAAGCCACTCCAGCCCTGACCTTCCATGGGACGATTATAATCAACGCAATGTGCCAGGCACCTTGCAGGAGGCTCCGCACGCTTTTTCATCTTGTTGGAGTCTCACAACCCTGGAACTTTCTAAGGTGGGCACTCAGAAAGGCTGGATGACTTGCCCAAGGTCACGTGGCTAGTATGGAACAGAGCCGGTCTGCCTGACAAGGAAGGATGCACTCCTCCTGCTGCCCCATGCGCATTCTCTAGACTTCCTCCATGTAGGTAGTTCGTGTCCTGCAATTCTTCCTTCAGTCCTTTCTTCTGTTTTCTTCTTTCCTTTAGAGCTTAAAGGCTTAAAATTTTTACTTCTTGGAGAATTTATACTTCTAGAGAAATTATTTCTTTTGACTATGTGGCTGGAGCAGGGATGGTAAAGGCAGGTCTTCTGAAGATTTCCGTGATGCGTTACAGACAGCTCAGCATAGTGGGCTGAGAGATGGGAGACTAACTTCTAGGTTTCAGCCCCAGCTCTGGCTCTAAAACCGATGACTTGTATGTAACTCTGGTATTCTTAACTAGCAATCGAATTGGGCAGTAGTGACCAGCCTTTCACAGCTGAGCTGGTTTTGTGAGGACGTGAGAAGCTGCTACCGGTGGGAGGTTGTCTAGAGGGTAAAATGACTACCTAGGTATAAGGCTTGTGCTTGGGAAAGAGTCCGGGCGGCTTCAGGACAAGGAAAGGAGAAGGCTGCTTGGGAAGCGTCAGCTCTGCCCTGTTGGCACCTTCTGCCAGCAGCCCTGTCCACTGCCCATGCTTTGCTGAACAAAGTAAAGCTGGAGTAATAGGGCGTGGTGGCAGCCCCTGCCCTCGGGGGCCTGGGGATGCCTGAGCTTTGAGTCCAGATCTTGTGACAATCTCGGGACCTGCAGATTTCAGTCTGCTCTGCGGGCTGCCTCTGGGGACTGGTACCAGCTGTCAGGAACACACTGGGCTGATTCGGAGACCTCCTTCTCCCTCTAGGGGGCCTCAGTCCCCCCCACTCAGTACCGTGGAGGCACTAGATGAGGAGACCTCTAAGTTATGTGGTTCTCTGAGGCAAAATAAGAAAACGGGACACTGCCATTCTGTACTTGGCTGGGATTTAGCTAACATGCCGATGCCATCCGTCCAATGTGCGTAGAGCCTGAACATTTGGGCGTGGCTGCCAAGGGCATCCGAAATGTTTGTAAAATTCTACAGCCCCCTCTCTAGGGAGTTAGAAACCCCAAAGTCATCGTTTATTGAGCTGTATCTCTGTACAGGGTGCCACATTAGACCTCGTAAGTACATCATCTCTAATCCTCACAGAGATACGACAAGGCAGAGTGTCATATCTCTTTTACAGACAATAAACTAAGGCTTAAAAAGGTTAAGTCATTTGGTTGTGATTATACAGCCAGGTGAGGCGGGCTCAGGATTCAAACTCAAGTGTCTGATGCCGGAGTGCATGTTTTTCAAGATTCCGAGAGCTGACGTAATTCTGTTTTTAAGAGTCAGATGGCATTATCTGGTGACGTGTGTGTGTATTGGAGTGGAGGGAGATCACCATATCTTTCTAAAAAATAAAATAAAATATTAAAAATGTATAGAAAGAGATCATTGAAAAGTGCTGGAACTGATTTTCTCCCTGGCTTAGAAATTGAATCTTATTCTAAACTAGGAGTTCCCAAAGGCATGCCCAGCTTTCCAAGGGACCGTTGTGAAGACGGCGCCCCTAACACAGGCTAGGCAGCACAGTTGAATAAATGGTGTCCTTGGTTATAGTCAGAGGTCCTATATCTATACCGCATATTATTGGGTGCTCAGTTAGTATTTAGAGAGAGAATGAATGAATGAATGGTCAGAAGCCATGATATGACGATCCCTGCTTCCCTTCCTTCCTTCCTTCATCCAGCACTATTGAATGAATGAATGAATGAATGAATGAATGAGGAAAGATGACACAAGCCACAGTGAAGAGCCTCCTCCTTGAACGTTAATGGGTCCACACCATCCTACAAGGACACAGAATGTGGAAATCATGAAGTGGGTAGCTGGATACAAAGTAGGCTCTAGCCCTACCCCATCCCTACGTTGGCTGTGACTCTGGGCTTGTCCTGTCCCTCTCTGGGCCTAGGTTGCCCCTCTGTCCCACGATTTCCAGGCCTGACCCAGTTCTGACTTCTGCGGTTTTCATCTTCGGTCCTTGTATCTTGGAGGCCCCGGGCCACCCTGAGATCTCGAGCCTGAGTTCTCCACCATTGGGAGGGGCTGGCAGGCTTGTCTGTGGTGGGCTGCTGCCGATACCTACTCATCCGGAAGCCTGCTGGTTCCGGTGGGTGACCTGCTGCCTCTTGTTGCCAGCCTGCAGGGCAGACAGAGCCCCAGCCCATCATGGCACAGTCTGGTGGATAGCTGCCCAGCCTTGGAGCCTGCCCGTCATCAGGACCCCTCTCCCTCACTGGCTCCCTCACTCTTTCAGCCAGAGTGCCTTAGTGTCACCCAGGACAATGCTGGGAGCAGAGACTGGGAAACAGCCTAGAGTTTTCCCCTGGAGAGTTCACTGCCAAGTCAGGGAGAGTGAGCATCATTAGTCCTTTCTTACAGCCGTGGAAACTGAGGCAGGGAGCGCCTGTGCATTAGTCTCCCCTGTGTCCTGTCTCCACATGTCACGCGGAGAGCCTGTTCTTACTTTCTCTTGCTGTTGTACATCTCCATCTTACAGAACCCACTCTCACTTCCCATCCTCCAAGAATGGCTATTGCTGGGTCCTACACCCCACCTGAGCCTCCATGGCAGCTACAGCAGCACCGACCTTTGGTCCCTCAAGTCCTCAGTACTCGTCCCTACTTCTGGCTTCCCATCAGATCTATGTGCCTTCCCCAGAGTGAAGGGGCCAGACACCTCCCCTAAGACCGTTGGGCACCCCTAAGGATGTCCGACCATGCTGAGCCCTCTTCTCCCCAGAAGACAGCCACAGAGCGAGAGCCCCTGGGTCAGTATTGGCTCCAAGCACAGGCTGGCCTAGTCTGCACGTGTAACTCCAGATCCTGGCCTGGGAGCAAGCTGCTTCTGGCCCCGCCTTCACGCTGCGCTTCTGGAAGCCTGCCACACCCACCGTGGCTCCCGCACGGAGCCCTGTGGTTAGGAGCTGTTCAGCAAATGTCTGTCACACGGTGTGGAAGTCACTTGGGGGACCCCTAGCACTGACCCCTAGGCGTGTGTACTCTCAGACTCTTCGTGTGCCCGGAGAGCTGTTTGCAAAGAGCTCCTGCCAGCACAGCAGGCTCTGTCCTTTTTTTTTTTTCTCCCCCTGACTTGGTTAACTCAGACTTTAGCATTTAATATATTATCCCAACATGGGGTGGGGGTGGGGGAACAAACTCAGGAGCAGACGCACAGGATGGCTTAGGTACCTCCATCAAAGGAGAGTGAGGCCATAAAGCCGGAGGTGACCAAGATGTCATGAAATATTCTAGTCTCAGAATCAGAAGGTCACACAGCATGACGTCTTCCTGATTTACAGAATCTCCGAATCCTGAGCCGGGACTTGGAGGCTCAGGGAATCTAAGAATGGGGAAATCTTAGAACATCAGGCTCAGAGGCATTTTTGGACTCGAAGAATCTTCACATCGTGAAATCCTAGCCCCTTAGCTTTGAAGACATTTTTTCAGCTCATACACACAGACTTCTAAAATCTTAGAGTTGGAAGGGACCAGTTCTCAAGAATTCCAAGAAGTCCCATCCACAAACACAGTGATCTGCGTCCCGCAGCAGCTCACCCACCAGCCGATCCCAGGCCAAAGAGAAAAGCCTGAGCGGCAAAGCCCTTTGAGACGGAGATAAAAATGGGAGCGTGCCCGTGCCTTTGTTAATAGTTCCCATTTGGACATCTCTCAAAGCCAGGAAGAGGTCGCCTGGTAATACAGCTTTCCGAGGGAGGAAACTGAAGAATGGGACAAGCCTGCTGCCTGCCAGCCGGGCTGCCGCGTTCTCTCCCCCTCGAGTTTGCTTCTAAATATTATCCACTTCACTCCCTTTTATCTCCCATCACTGGCTCTCTGTCCGCCCACTTAATCCACAGGCAGCCGGTGGCCCAGCCTTCAGTTCTGCTCAGGGGCTGCCAAGCCGTCTGGCTGAGCAGCTCCTCCAGCATCCGCAGGCTTTTCAATCTGCGCAGAATATCCGCTGGAACACAAAACGTTGCCCCAAGCCTGGAAATGCTGTTGCTTGTGCTGGGCCCTCTCCCTCTGCAGGAATTTCCTCCTTCCCTCTTCTACTCCTGATTCCTATGAGATATCCAAGGTTCAGCTCAATGCTGTACCTCCTCCAGGAAGTCTTCCCAGAATGCTCCTAAATCTCATCGGCTTGGGAAGACTTTGTGCAAGTCCCAGCCACATCTATGCTTTCCCTCCATGGAATTTTTTAGGGCATTTTATAATATTCTTTCGGCACTTACATATTTTACATTCTGTTATAATTATTACTGAGACAGTCTTTTCTTTCCTAATCAACCTGGCTTCAAAACCTAGCTCAAAATATGCTCACAATTGATTACAAAATGAGACTGGATGTGTTCCAGTTCTGAAGTTGGGGCCCTGTGGTGTATCCTGTGGTTGAGGCGTTGTCAGCTCTGGATGCTAACAGGGGGCTGCGTCTCGGCCTCTGTATCCACAGAAAGCCTCAGCCTGCCCACCTGAGACACGGAGACAGTTCAGTGCTGTCGCTGGTCCCTTTGGTGAGGACTTTGTAACATCCACAGGTCACTGTTGGATTTCTCCCTCTCCTTCCTGGAACACTTTGTTGTTTTCTCTTCCTCGTCTGTTCCTTGCAGACAAAGCCTTCTTTTGTTCTCCTCTTCTCTACCCAGAGTTCATGTGAGCTTCTCCAGGTTCACTCCATCCCCCACTTAATTTTCATTGAAAAATGTTTAATTTTATCCATTACCTGCTACTTCGCTTGGGGCTGCAGTGCTGCTGACCTGTTCTACTTCTCTCTCCCTTCCTCTCTCTGTCACACAATCCATGGTCAGGCCTCCAAGCATTTGCCTGTGCTGTTCCCTCTACCTGAGAGCCCTTCCCGGTTTTTATTGTCTGGCTATAAAGGTTCCTGAGGGCAGTCATTTGAAAAGCCTGGACTCTTCAAGCAAATGATCCTTGAAAGTCTGATCCAGACTTTCATCCATGGTCACCAGATTGGACTGAACCCTCTGGGCTGATACCACCTGATCATACATAACTCAGCAGTTTGAGTTTAGGTGCAGTGATGTGACTGGTTTTGAGCATTGTGGGTTTTTTCCTTTTCTTTTCTGATTTTTTTGTTGAGGCTTAATTGACATCACATTATATTAGTGAGAGATTGAGAGAGAGCCAGCTCTGGTGATGGGCACTAATCCTATCATGAGACCCCACCTTTATGACCTCTTATAAACCTAATTCCCTTGTCAAGTTTCCAACTCCAAATACTATCATAATGGAGTTTGGGGCTTCAACATATGGATAGAGTGGCACAAACATTCAGTCCCTAACAGTGGGTGAGTTGTACCGGGGTCACTCTGAATGCTTGGCTACCTTGAAAAGAGCCAGAAGGTCGTCAGATTTGGCCCACACACGTCAGGGCCCTGGGGCCATTTCTGGGTAATGGCCTAGGTCCTGTGCAGTCTCTCTTCAGTGGCACCTGCTGCTAGCCTGTGTTCCTCCCTGACTAGGCAAAGGTAGTTTCCCTGGGGGAACCTATAGGCTTTCAGATTGGTCCCTGACCACCATCCACCTCCCCCGTCAGCAGTGCATCTATTCCCCGGCCCTGGGTGCTGAGACCCTTTTATATCATCTTTTATTCTTGGGGTTCTCCCTTTTCTCCCCAGTGGGTCAGGAAGAGCAGGGGAAAGCACTCAGTTTTACTTCTCTTACCTTGTGAACCTATTTCTCTGCATAAAGCTTCCTCCTTCCCTCCCTCATTCAGAGGGACATCCTGGTCTGATTTAACCTTCAGAACCAAGAATTAGTCTATATTCACATAGCATAGCACAAGACTCAGCTCAGAAGTCCCTTAGGACTTGGGGCACTGGCCCAGGACGGGCCGGTGCTCCTTCAGGGCCCAGAATCATTGCACTCATTGGGAGTGCAGGTCACCTGAGGCTAGTTGGGGTAACCTTCCTGCACCTTAGTTTCCTGTCTATAGATTTCATCTGCTTGCTGTGAGGATTAACTGATTAAAAGTGCCAGACACACATAGTTATTATTGCGTCTTTAAATTAGCATCATCGTATAATTTTTCAAGAAATGCTTTTTAGCTCCCACTGTGTGCCAGGTGCGGGCATTTGTGCTGGAGATACGAAAGTGACCAAGAACCATGATGCTCTTCCCTGTGCTCCCTTCCAGGGTGGGGAGGGGAAGGAACAGAAGTGCCTCTACACTGTGGGGCGGGCGGTGGGGGGGAGGGGGTGTGTGGCCGTGGCAGGTAACGCGGTGTCCTGTGGGGGCACAGAAGATGCACACTTCCCAGGCCTGCCCACCTTCGCCCCAGCCCAGCTCGGAGCGCCGCTCGGTGCAGTCGGCGTTGCTCGAGCCGCCTCCATGGACGGGATGCCGAGAGCGAAAGTGCACATTTTCTAGAAGTGCTGCACGCGGCCCCTCCTGACCCTTGGCCAGCCCTGGCGACCAAACAGGCGGCGTCAGCGCCCGCGTCCCCTGGCCAGCCCTACCCGGGGAAGCCAAAGTGCAAAGATAAAAGGCCAGGCCTTTTCCACTTCCTCTTCTGTTTAAAGGGCTTACCTGCTTCCTCCCTCTGAAGGTTCTGTAGTGTCCTGACCAGTTTTATCTCCTGGGGACTTATGGTGGTTTGTAATTTAAGCCTCAGGCCCCATTTGAAACCCCTTTTTAGAAAGGAAGATTGGGCAGAGAACGCCTTTCAGATATCTCTCTGGCTCATCTTTTAGCCCTAGTTCACAGGGTTTCCCTTCCTTGAACTGCTCTGCTTTGAGTTTGAGGAGAGACAAAAGCCTAATTGGCAATGATAATTTCAACCATTTGCATCGCGGTTTGCAGTTTCCACAGTCTTTCACATGCGGTACCGCTGGATAGCTCTTCCTCCTGGCCCCCCCAGGAGGACACCTAGAGGGGAGCTGGACCAGTTTCCTGTCTACCCCCCCCACCAACCTCCCCTGTTTGGACCCCAGTGGCCCCCCTCCCTTTGGCTGTAGAGTCTGCTGGATTATGGGATATTTTTGAGCTCCAGACCCTCTACTGGGGCTGAGATGCAGCTTGAAGAGCTATGGATGGGCCGTGGATGGGTGAACTGAGTCACTTTGGCACCTCAGTGACAATAATGCACTGTCACTGTGCTTGACCTTGACTGGAATGTTTAGTTGACCCAGCACTACCTAACCCCCATGCCAAGGCCTGCTGGTGGTCTTGCAGGTGAGTTTTATATTATTCTGCTTCCATCAGTATAGTTTTGTGGAGAGGGTTGTGAGAAAGGAATGCAGGATTCTTGATGGAGACCTTGCAGGTTGAACAGTACTAGGGCCCGTGGAGATGGGAGTGGAAAAGGCCTTGCCGAGAGGCAGGAGACTGTTAGGCAGAAGTGCTGGGATGGGAAATGCAGAAGGTTTGCAAAGAAAAGTCTTTCTACCCCTCGCTCCATTGACTGTACCCTCTCCTTTTCCTCTCCAGCTCCCAAGACAGCCATTGTTATTTAGTGCCTGTTATGTGCTAGGCCTCAGGTTTATCATAGTAAATTCCTAAAATAATCCTGAAAGGTAAGTATTATTTCCCCCATTTTAGGAAATTGAGGCTAAGTGCTTTGTGCAAAATGACGGAGCCAGGATTTCTACTTAGATCTTTTCGATACTTTAAGAAAAAGACTGAACTGGAAGTGGAATGCCAGCTCCACCACTCGGGCTGGATGACTGAGGGTCTGTTTCCACATCTGAAAACCCGGGGCTCATAACAGCATTCACCTCCTGGTGGTGTTGTGAGGAGTGAATGAGGTAATGCGTGTCAACCGCATAGCTCACTGCCTGGCACACGCTCAGAGGTAATGAATGTTAATTGCGGTGGTTTAAGTCGTGGTCATTTTAATTATTGTTATTGGCCCATTTTCACACTGTGTCTCGAGGTGAAGCCCATCCCATAGAGAAAATGGTTCTTGATCCTTTCGTCTCTCACACACCAAGCATCACCCAGAGCAGATTTGGGGGTCGGCCTGATGGGAACTGTGCCGCCCAGCCACCCGGAGCGTGGTTATTTTTTTCTGACCGTCTGGCCATACTCGTTCTAGTGCAGCTTCCCTACAATCTCCCACTGCTCCCTGGAGTGCGGACACATCGAAAAGAGAGAAAAAGAGTTTAGGCTGGAGGCCCCCTGCTTCAGGCCCAGCTCTGCCATGGGTTAGACCCATGCATGACCTGGGGCGATTCCCTCTCTGAGGGTCCTTTTCCTCTATTGCATACAAGTAGGTGGGATGTTAATAGCAGTAACTCAGAGTGATGGGGGGAAGTGGGGATAAAGCCTGGCAAGGATTTGATTAGCCCTTAAGTGTGCCGTGCTGTTTGTGGTACTCAGTATGTGACGTTTTTTCCTCTTCCCTTTCTCCCAGAGAAATACCCTGCACATACTTAGTGAATTGAATTAGTTATTATGAAACTGTTCACCCATCCATTCCTTCCTTCAGTTGTTCACTGAGCACTACTGGGAACTCCATTGTGCCAGGCTTAGTTCCAGGTCATGAATCTGGGGCTGTTGAGGAAGGGAGGGTTTGAATAGACCCCAGAGAGAGGTGCTTCACAGCAGAGTGCCCAGAATGGGTCTGAGTCTTTTATATGCACTGCCCCACTGAATCCTCACCACAGTCTCTCAGGTACATACTATTATTCAACCCCATTTTACAGGTGAGGAAACTGAGGCACGGATAGGTTATTTCATTTACCTGAGGTCACAGAGCCATTGAGGGGAAGATCTAGAATTCAAACTCGGGACGTCTGGCTGCAGAGCCTGTGCTCTCACCCTCCCTGCATCTATGAAAAGGGACTGAAATCTGACAATGGGGGGTGGGGGGAGAAAGGTAGGGTACTAGCTTGTGTTCTGGGACTGGAAGTATGAAAGACTGGGAGAGCCAGGGAGTTGATAGACTTCTGATGTTCCCCACTGAGAAAGGCTGACACTTTGGGAAGGAGAGAGTGAGGTGGCCTATTGGCCAGGACCTAAGGTGAGGAGGGGGTGTGAGGAGAGAGGTACAGGTTGAGAGCAGAAGCTGACCTTGGCAGGTGAAGGAAGGGCAGGGCAGGCTGAGGACCCAATAGAAGTGGAAGCTGTGAATCTGTAACTGCACCAGTCTGGATGGCTGGGACGCTTCTTCGTGTAACTCTCTAGGGTGGGTGCAGGAGTAAGGAAGTGTGACAGAGGGCCACTCCCATCCCCAAGCCCTAGGAGTCCCTGCTGGGTTGGGTAGCAGTTCCTGCCTGCCTGTCGTGGTTGAGCACTGACCCTCAGCCCCCGCCCCATGGTGGCTGGGGCTCTGCAGGCCCTGGGGTCCTCTGGAAGCCCTACAGATGCTACCAAGATGGATGAGACTGTATCCTTGCTGTCCAGGTAGTTTTCTTTGCTGGTGAGATGCTCATTGTATACAACAGACAGACCTCCCCTCCTTATGAGTACCTGGCTGTCCTGAGTACGCATACATCTACTCGTACTATACTTGGCAGTACAATGCCACCTGAGCTCGGTATCGAAGGACACACGGGTGTTCCCGGGGTTCAGGAGGAGCGCCAGGTATGGGAGCGGGGGCTGATGGTGGTATTGATTCAGACCGAGAGACCGTACTTACTCATGGTCGTGGAGAGTGCTTGCTGGAGGAATAGGAGACCAGGGAACTGGCCAGAGAGGCTCATGGGCCACACAGTGGAGGGCTTGTAAGCCATGTTAAGAAGCGTGGGCTTGGGGCTTCCCTGGTGGCGCAGTGGTTGAGAGTCCGCCTGCCGATGCAGGGGACACGGGTTCGTGCCCCGGTCCGCGAAGATCCCACATGCCGCGGAGCGGCTGGGCCCGTGAGCCATGGCCGCTGAGCCTGCACGTCTGGAGCCTGTGCTCCGCAACGGGAGAGGACACAACAGTGAGAGGCCCGCGCACCGCAAAAACAAACAAAACAGAAGCATGGGCTTGATCCTGGGTGCACTGGGGGGCATTGTTCCCCACTCCTGTGTTCTGTAATTCACTCATTCGTCAAGCTGGAGCATCTATCGCACCCAAACTTGCTTGGAAGTTTTCAAGCCCCTTGGCTTGAGGAAGGAGCTGCCGTGTGAAAGTCTTTTCCCTCATCAGATCCAGGATGTTCCCACTGCTGGGCCAGAGGAGAAGGACGCTCAACTTCTGGAACAGGAAGGCGGGTGTGTTTTCTCTTAGAAACTGGTTCGTAAAAGTAGTCTGGCGGCTCAATGAGACCAGCCGTAGTTAAAGATCAGCCTTTTGTGAGGAGCCTGAGACCCGGATCGCCATTTGTAAAACAGCTACTGTGGGATAACATGGCCTTGCATTTCGTGTGGCCCATTTGATGTGGCCGATTTGGGGATTCCACCTGTTAGAAGTGGAAGTGGTATGAGGCAGGCCGTTCCGGAATGCCCACCAAGTGGAGGTGGGGGATGGGAGCATCTGCAGTTCGTAAATGGTCCGTAGATCATGAGAGCCCTGGATCAGGAGTCCGGCAGGATGAGCCTGGGCAGGCCCCTCACTGGCTGACCCCTCTCGACAGGTGGGAGTGCTTGGTAAACCATAAACGGCACCCTGCTGCTTCAAAGCCACTGTCTCAGCTGGCTCTGACCTCATTGGAAAAGAGCATTTTTTATTTTATTGTCTTTTATGTGTTTACATGTCTGTCTCCTCCATAGACTGAAGTTCTTTGAGGGCAGGAACCTCATCTAATGACTTGAGTTTGCCTAGGGCCTGGCTCCAAGTTCACACTCAGGGATGCTGGGAGTAGCTGTAAAATTACCAGCTGTATCTACACATTATGGCCTGAGTATCCAGGTGGAAAACAGAAAGTCCCCAACTACCCCCGCTTTGTTCCCAGATTTCCAGATGTTTGGTTCCAGGAGGTCAGACATCTAGGCAGCCTTCCGTGGGTCCCACTGTGGCACCTAGGTGTTCGGCGTTGGTGACTGTGCCCACTGAGCCCCTTCTCACCCCAGATGGGGCTGTGGTTTTCCACTGATCCTTCATTCCCACAGGGGCCCTAAGGGCTTCTCCTGGGATTGGAGACATCTTCCCAGCCCTCCCTCCAACCCCCTTCCTCACACTTCTGTGTTTTTTCCAGGACACGGATCAGAGCTTCTGTTTGCTGGTCATTCAGTGATTCTCACACAATATAAATGAAAACTGCTAAAACCGATAAATTCAAACCATGTGTGGGCACTGGGGAAGTGCAGAGACGTCAGAGGGCTGCAGTGTGAGGTGGCGGCAGCTCTGACGGCACCCAAGCTGATTTGTATATGAGAAAAGTAAATATCCCAAGTGGTAAACAGCCCCGGGTCTCTCATCATCGCTGGGATTCAAAGGCATTTAATAGGAACACACGCTCTCCATCTCTTGTAAACAAAGTGAGATTCTCTCAGCATGCTGACCTAAATTCTGCATTTTCATCTTTTGGAAAGCCAGCCAGTCAGTCACTGTAGTTGGGAGACCGCAGGCAGTCTGGCCTGTTGGGTTGCGTCGTCTTCTTCCTGGCTTGGGCGGCTGGTCTAGCACTTTGGCTTTGCGGAGGGCTACCTTTTCATCTAGGCAGCCTTCCGTGTGTCCCACTTAGAGCAAACGGGTTGGGTGGCCATTCTCATCCTTGTCTCGTTGAGGAACACAAAGCCCAGAGACGTAAATCAACTTGCCCAAGATTACACATTAGGTCCGGCTGAGCCAGGACACCTCTTCTCTCCTCCCTGAGGACCCTCTAGCTCTCCATCCTTTCTCATGAATGGTAGTTCTGTTCTCCCTCACTCAGAATCCCAGCGACATCCTCATCAACTCCTCCCTTATTTCCTCTCCCTTCCTGGAGCCAGGCCTTCCTCTGGGTCCCTGCTTCCTCTGTTTTTTTAATTTTATTTTATGTTTTAATTCAGGCCGTTCTTGTGTTTAGGAAAGTGCCCCAGGGAAGGAACCAGACAGTCATGGGTTGGAGAATTCTGGCTTCTCCACCTGTCAACTGTGTGGCTTCCAACAAGTTCCTTCTCCGAGCCTTGCAGTTGTCAGTCTTCACGTCTGTAAAATGAGGATAAGAACACCTACCCTCTTAGTTGGCTGTGAGGATTAAATGCAGCTCCCATGTGTGGAAGTGCCCAGCCTGCTCCGTCCCACTTTCCTTCAACTCTGGACTCTTCAAGTGGCCTCCTAATTGTTAGAAAGGGATGGATACTTAAAATTGCATACAACTAAGTATACCACGTACACATACACAGGTTAATACACGTAAAACTGGTAAAGTCTGAATCACATGAGTGGATCGTGTCAACGTCATGTTCCTGGTTTTGATATTGAATTCCCGTTACGTGAGATGTCACTGTTGGGGGAAGTTGGGGGAAGGGGATTCTTTCTCGCAATTGCATGTAAATCTGTAATTATCTCAAAATAAAATGTTTAATGAGGAAAATGGATTAACCTTCCCATCACACTCATTCTTCTGTGCCCACTGCAGGCCAGGTACTACTCCAGGTACTAGGCATGTGTCAGTGGACACGAAAGAAGAAAAATCCTCTTTCCCACCTCCTTCAGGTCTTTGCTCAAAGGTGGTCTCCCTGACACCCTACTTAGGATTGCACATCACTCCCTTGAACTTCCTGTCCTCCTTGCCTGCCCTTTTCCTCCATACACCTGTCCTCAGTTGGCATTCTGTGTATTTTATTTACTTATTTTGTTTATTGCCCTTTATTTACTCTCTCACTAGAATGTCAGCTCCATGAGAGTATTCTGTCTGTGTCCTCTGTATCCTTGGCACCTAGAACATGCCTGGCATGTAGTAGGCACTCAGCTAAAGTTTGTTGAATGGCTGAGAGGTGACAGATAAGAAACAAGTCAGGATGGGCTAAGTACTAAAGGCAAAGAAAGCAGAGAAGGGGAGGGTGAGATGGTGGAGGAAATGTCATTTTGATCATGTATTTTTCTGCAAATCTTGCAGGCCTCCCTGTCGTGTGAGGGGTAAAGTCCTGGCTTCTTAGGTTGTGATCTACTCATTAATTCACTCTCCTTTTTATTCATTTACCAGATGTTTCTTTGAGCCGTTACTATGTGCAGGGCCCTGTAGAGCAGGCAGAGAGGAGGCAGGAAAGGATCTTGCCCCCAGGAGATGGGTAGGAGAGATGGGACAGGAATGGAAACAGCACATGGCAAGGAAGAATGAAGCTGGTGTGAGACAAGTAAGAGTGCTGGGGGAGGGGTGCTGAGGAGGGAGGGCTTACTTGTGGGCAGGGTGCTTGGGGAAGGCTTCGTGGAGGAGGTGCTGATTCCTGGTCTGAAAAGTCTGGGAGGATCTCCAGGCCTTTTCTGGTCCAGCCCCAGCTCAGCGAACCAATTTCCTCTTACATGGCTCCCCTAGGGACCCGGCAACTCTACTCCTACTGCCCCCTGTAGCTGGTTCTGGATGCCCCGGCTCTGCTGATGCTGTGACCCCTGCCCGCCTCTCTCTTTCTCTCTGTCTTTCTAAATCCTGTTTCCTCTTCCAGATCCAGCCTGGCCTTTCCTGCAGGAAGGCTTCCTTGATTGCCCTAGTTCCCACGATCTGTTGCCTTTGAACATCTGTGCCATTTGTAGTCTGTATTGCACTGTTTGACCTCTTATGAGAGGAGCGACCAGCTTCACTGTGGGTGGGACTCGACCCTCCATCTGGGGCAGGAGCTGGCTACTAAGCTGAACTTAGGCTTAGGTACACAGTAGACCCTCAGCAGTGCTTGTGGCTGGAGGGACTCGAGAGCACTGGAAAAATGTCATTCATCTTCGAAGAGGGCAGCATTTGCTATTTTTGTCATTGACCTAAACTCTCCTTGTCTAGAACCACTGGAAGTCCAGTTAGGAGAGGAATGAAGTCTGCCTTTACAGTTTCTCTGAGTGTGTTGTTAGCAAACTAGTGCTATAAACAGAGCAGCCCCAGTGCTTAACAGACTCCAGGAATTTGTCTCTTTCCCGGCATCGTACTGGAGCCTGTGCTCAGTGAATTCTTACAAAAAGACATGAAAGTATCTTTCCAGCATTTACTGCTGTACATTCATTCACCTAACGGATGTGGTTTTTCAATAAATTTTTAAATTGTAGCTAGTTTCTGATGTACAGAATTATCGAGAAGATAGTACAGACAGTTCTCTTCCCCTGTTGCTGACATCTCACATTAGCATGGTGCATTTCTCACGATGAATGCACCAATGTTGATATGTTACTATTAACTAAAGTCTGTACTTCACTCGGATTTCCTTAGTTTTCCCCTCATGTCCTCTCTCTGTTCCAGCATCCCATATTACATTTACCTGTCATCTCTCCTTCCGTGACTCTTGGCTGTGACAGTTTCTCAGACTTTCCTTGTTTTTGGTGACCTTGACATTGAGTACTGATCAGATATTTGTCCCTCCATTGGGATTTGTTTTGATGTTTTTCTTATGATTAGACTGGGGTTAAGCTTTTGGGGGAGGAAGACCAGAGATAAAGGGCCATTTTCATCACGTCGTATCAAGGACACATACTGCCAACCTGATTTACCGCTGTTGGTATTAACCTTGATCACCTGGCTGAGGCACTGTGTCAGGTTTCTCCACTAAAAGTGACTCCTTTTCCCCCATCTTTCCATACTGTCCACTTCGGCAAGAAGTCACCACGAGCGGCCCATACCTAAGGCGTGGGGAGTTGTTTCCCTTCAACCAGTGTGTTTGGAATGCTTGCTCTGTGCTGGGCACTGTTACAGATGCTGAAAATACAGCTGTGAATGAGACAGAAAAGATTCTTTTCCTACATGGCACTTTCATCCAAGTGAGGGTTTAATAATAACTAAATCGTTTTAGAGCATGATAAGTTGTATAAAGAAAAAAAGACAATGGGCCAGAGAGGGACCTGGGTGCTAGGGGGTAAAGGAGGGGGAGGGACCTCTGCTTGTTTCCTTGGGTTTTCAGGCAAAGGTGCCTTTTGAGCTGAGTCTAGAGGGGTGAGGAGGGACCAGCCATGAGCACCTGGGAAGCAAGTTCCGGGCAGAAGGAGCAGCAGATGCCAAACACCGAGGCCTGTTTAAGGAGCAGAAAGGATGTCGTGATCAGAGCCCTGTGTGTGCTGGACGGTGTCAGGAGATGGACAAAAAGGAGGTGGGGTGAGATCTCGAGAGACCTGCACATCCCAGGAAGGCATTTGGGTTTTATTCCAACCGTGGAAGCCGTCGGTTCGAAGCAGGGGATACCGGATTTGCTTTCATGTATAAACGATGGCTTTGGGTGTGCTGTGCGGAATGGGCTCTCCTGGAGCTGAGAGCGGAGGAAGCTGGGACGCCGGCGTGAATGACGGTGGCTCGGACCTGGGGGGAGCAGACGGAGGTAGGTTTGCCTCCGTTTTGGAGGTGGAGCTGACAAGGCATCTGATGAGTTGCTTGTGGAGAGATCAAGAACCTGGTGCATGCTCGCACTCCTTGGTCTCTGGTGGCACCATTAACTGAAGTTAGGGGAGGCTGAGGAGAATCACGTTAAGAAGGTAAAAGTGGGGCTTCCCTGGTGGCGCAGTGGTTGAGAATCCGCCTGCCGATGCAGGGGACACGGGTTCGCGCCCCGGTCCGGGAAGATCCCACATGCCGCGGAGCGGCTGGGCCCGTGAGCCATGGCCACTGAGCCTGCAGGTCCGGACCCTGTGCTCCGCAATGGGAGAGGCCACAACAGTGAGAGGCCCGCGTACCGCAAAAAAAAAACAAAAAAAAGAAGGTAAAAGTGCAGACACTCAGGTGCATTAGAGCAGCTCCCTCAGAATCCCACTTGTCAGCAGCGCTGTCAGTAGCCCCTTTGGGTTGCACCACATACCTGGAGGGATCGGGACGGTGTTCTGTTTGCTGATTCAGTTGCCACCTTTCTCCTTGGCAGTCCACACGATTAAGGGCTGAGTGCCAAGGGCAGATGTCCCTGGAAGGCGATCCGGATGTGAAGAGTGGACCGGTTACTGAGGGGGCTGGCTGCCTGCCACACCCTGCTGGGCATGTGCCAGGCACTGAGCAGGACGCCTTCCTGCCTCTCCCCGTGCCCAGCCCATGGGAGGTTGTTTTTTTCCATCCCAGCTGCCACTAAGTAAGCATACGTTGGTTTGTGTTGAATTATGTCCACAGTAAAGTCAGTCAACAAGTACTGATTCAACACCAATTACTGTGTGGTGCCGTGGTCCCTGCCTCAGTGGAAATTTAAGACGTAAACGCGGTAAAGGGACCGAGTGTAGGTAGCATATTTGGTGAAAAGTATACCACCATCCATGTACAGGAGAGAAAGCACACGTCTCCAGGGATGCATGGAGGTATCAGGGAAGGCTCCCTGGAGGAGATGGAAACAGAGCTATACATTGGAAGGGCATTGAGGGGAATGGGCCATGTGGCCAGAGTTTCTGTTAGGGAATTGGAGGTAGAAAGGGCTGGAGAGGTAAATTTATGGCCCATCTACCAGCATGGTGTCAGAATAGGTGCTAAAAACTAAAAACTATCTGTTGGAGGGGTGAGTGATTGGAAAGTAGGTTGATACCACTGCCTGGAGGGCCTCTGACGTGAGGATGAAGGAGTCCATTGTCTCCTATGAGCCACGGGGAACCACTGTCTAAGAAAAGTGGAAGGAACCATATCCTGAAGAAAGACTTTTGAATTTCTAGCCAGTATTTAATTTTTTATAATAATAATGATACTGCTAATAATAACAATAATTCTTCTAACTACTTAATTAGCGTTATTTTTGCCAGAAAGGAACTGTTAGTTTCGTGCTTGGCCCCGTCTGTGTGTGATTAGAGCTTATTGACTGAGAGCAGGAGGGACTTTTTTATCTCGAGGTTTTGTTGTTTTCTTTCCTCGTTGGTCTCTGCTGAGAGTCCATCTCACTGCTGGCTCTTTAATCTGGTTGTGTTCCATGAGATACCACAAAAGCACAATCTTTGACAAGGTAAATATGCCCAATCCTTATAACATTTAATCACTTAGGGAGGTTTCGCTGTGGGGTGGGAGTGGAGGAGCGGTGGGAATGGAAAGAGACGTCCAGATTGCTTTGATTAACTGCATTTTTCTTTCTGGGTGAATGGGAAGGCTTTGGTGGAAATCTCAGTCTTGGAGGCTGTTTCCAGGAAAGAGTGAGAAAAGTGATTGAGGACGTTCTGGAGTCCTGGTCAGTGGAAGGGATGGAACACCGATTGTGGTGGGCCTGCTGTTATTGGGAGGCAGGAAGAAGGTACCTGTCTTCCCATCAGGAGGTAGTGTCTGTGGTGAGGGCTGGGTGTTTGGGCTAGGCAGGCCTACCTGGCACAGGGTGGACCTCAACAAATTCTCATAGATTGGGTGAGCCTTTAACCACATGGTAGTTAATTGTTTGAAGGATTCGGACTGATGGGAGATCGCTTCCAACAAGACTAGCCTGGGCATCACGGAAGAGGTGGTGTTTGCTGCAGGCCTTTCCCCACTTGTAACTGCATTCAAGCCCGGCCAGCTTCCCATAGTTTCCTCATGTATCTCAAGGTTGTTTCTTTCCACTTTGTGGGTGAAGGAGCCACACTCAGAGGGCTAAGAGCTTCGTTCATACCACCAGGAGAGCAAGGGGGGGCCTCTTTATTCACCGGCCTGGCTTAGGGTCCAGGTGGTACGCTTACACACAGGGGTATCTCAGGGTGTGTGCATTGAATTAGTGAAGTCTTCTGGGAACATCCTGTGTTGGAGGGCTTCAGAAAGTAGGATGTGTAGCCACGATACAAACTCAGGCCTCCCATTTTCAAAGCCTGATTCCTTTTACCGTACTGCCCAATTTCATTAAGGCAGAGATGGTATGTTAGATTAGTGTTCAGAAATATTCACTCCCAGCCTCCCCTTTCTGCCAGCCTCCCGTGATGCAGGGTTTGGCCACGTGCCTTGCTTTGGCGTGTTGGGCAGAGTATGCGTCCTGCCTCCTTGACTTTGGGCTCTGTCACGTGACGTGCTTTGGCCGATGAGACGTTAGCAAACTCGAAGCCAGCAGAACCTTAAGGTGCTTGCTTAGTCGGGCTCACGCTCTCAGGTGCCTGCCACCACCATGAGAAGAGATTCCCCATGTGGCTGCTGGCCTCTCGACCTGGATCCCGCCATGAACATAGGAGACCTGAACCCGCCCGACAGTGAAGAGCCGAGCCCAGATGGACACACAGCTTTCCCTCAACCCAGATCAGCCCACCTCTAGCTGACCCACAGGGAAAAGAAGGGATCGTTGCTTTCAGCCACAGAGTCCTGGGGTGGTTTGTAACACAGCGGTAGCTGACAGGTAGAGATGAGAAGGGCATCCCAGGCAGGGGCTGGCCCAAAACATATGTAACGGAGGGAAAGAGGGAGTGAGGGGCAGAGATGAGCCTGGGAGTAGAGGTTCCAGCTAAATCTCAGGTCTTGAATTTCAGGGTAAGGAATTTGATCATTTTCCAGTAGGCAGTGGGAGACGTTGAAAGTTGTTGAGCTTAGAGGGATGAGATCCAAACCAGCTATAGAAGGTAAACTGGAACGTAAGTGCAGAATCGTTAAAACGGAGAGGGGAGGAGACAAAGGCCAGAGGACCTGTTGGAAAGCTGCTACTATTTGCTGTCCACTGTATCCCAGGGCCCAGCACTGTGCCTCTTATACAGTAGGTGCTTAATAAATATTTGGTGAATGAGTAAACGTGTAACAAAATTGTCCAGGGGTTTGGTAATGAAGACTTAGGCAACAGAAGTCTCTGATAACTCACTTATTTACCCATTTATTTTTTCACCTGTGTTTGTTGAGCCCTTGAAATAGATAAAGTACTTGAATCTGGGGCAGGGCTGCTCAGAGCCTGAGGAGGGACCCTTCCCATACCTTCTTGAAAAGGCCGACCAGGAGGTAGGGCTGGAACGGGACACAGCGGGGATGAATGTCATCTCTGCTGGCTTCACCTGGGACGAGGACAGTGTCCCTTGTCCTCTCTCTGATACCCATGGCTGGTTCTACAGGGGTTACTAGGTTTGGGAATATCAATTATATTTGACTTTCTCCTTTAGACCAGGCTATCCAATCTTTTCAGGCTTTGTGTCTGCACTTTCATTCACTCATCTGCTCTGGGCCAGCCCGAGGCTGGGTGGCAAGGAGGCTTTGAAGACTAAGAGGCAGTCCCTTGCTTAGAGGAACGCAGAGTTCAGTGGTTAAATCTCTAAAGTGTGACTTTCGGCAAAGCCTGGTCCTCTCCCTGTCTGTTTCCTCATCTGTAAAATGGCCACTGAGAGGCCTGGGTTCAAATCCCAAGTCTGTACCTTACTGGCTGTGTGGCCTTAAGCAAGTCGCTACTTGACTGAGGCTCTGAAAGGTGGCCTCGCTCCTTTCCTGCAAGATGGGAGGATCCTGTGGGATGGCACATGGGAGAGAGGCCGAGGTGAACTCTCAGAGAGCAGCGGCTTTTCAAAAAGTGCCTGAGGCTGGCTGAGATGAAGATACGCCCCCAATGCAGGGCTGCATCCTGTTTGTGTGAGCACACTCACCCCAGGAACCTTTATTTGCACGTGGCCCAGGTCAGGAGACATCAACCCTCACCCATGCATCCACTAGGGAAAGAAAAACAAACAAGCAGACAGAGCCCCCAGTCTTCAGTGAGAATAGCCTGGGCCAGGAACGGTACCAGAGCCTGTTTCTTGCGTTAAAGAGGAGCTAATTGTAGTGGCCTCCTGAAGTCTTGGGTTGAGAATGATTCTGAGGCTCCGTTGGACTTACTGGGACACAGCGCTTAAGGATGCTCCCAGGAGAAACTGCAGGTGGCACGTGTGCCAAGCGCTTGTGAGGGCTGACCTCTTTCTTCAGGCTGCAGGGTCACCCATAGTTTCTCATCCGTTCGACAAATTCTTACTGAGCCCCTGCTCTATGTGGGGGAGTGTCCTGGGTGCTGAGACCGCAGCTCAGAAACAGAACAACGTGCAGGACCCTTGTGCACATTACATTCTAGAGCGGACAGGCGGGGGCAAATGATAAATATCATAAGTAAATCTAATAGTAGGCTGGAAGGTAATGTGTGCTGAGAAAATAGGAATAAGACAGGGTAAAGAGGCTCTGATGTGCCCAGCACCCCATCCCCCAGAGACAGTCTTGTTTAATACCCGCAGAGCAGCATATGACCCCTAACCGTGGCTCATACGTGCTGAGTACTTGAGGTGATTCCAAGGGGTGTTGTTGTCTTGGAGTGTGTGTGTGTGTGTGTGTGTGTGTGTGCGTGCGTGCATGTGCACACCTGGGTTTGATCCTGTGTTCCTGACCCCGAGATGAATGACTTCGGATTAACCATTTTGGCATTAGCTGTACTTCCTTCAGCTGCTCAGACAACTAAGAATTATTGTCCCTTTGTGGCCACTCACGCCCAAAGTCCTGGCCTTCTGGCAGCTGGTTTGGGGGCTTGGGGACTGGGGTGGTGGAGGAAGTAAAACCACAGTTATTGTCATAGGAGCAGCCTGTGGTTTACCTTCTTGGGCTTGATTTACTGAGCTAATTAAAATTTAAAATAAATATTCATGAGGAAATATGCATACGGGTCATGAGCATGCAGTTATCACAAGGCAAGAATGTTATTTGTTTTGAATCAAATATTAATATGCTAATTTCAACAATTCTTATCTCTGTGACAGCAGGTAGTGTAAGCGGCTCTACCAGGCAGTACGTTCTTGCCTAGTTCCAGTTACCATGGGAATCAGTCAGCCAGGGTGGTTCCCAGCACGGTCCCATCACCGCACTCTGCATTATAATCATCAGTACTGTTTGTCCTTGAAAACCACATCGTGCACTGTGAGATAACACACAGTGACACCTCATTTAGGCAACATCAGTTTTGTGGGCTCTTCCACCAAAAATGAATTATCTAGATAATTAAGTTTAGACAGATAATTATCTAGATAATAAAATCATAACCCCTAGGTCATGATGTTAGCCGACATGCCCGCTTTGGATGGGAAGCTTTTAAAAGTATGTTTGTCACACACAAGAGCAGGCTCTTCCATTGGTCCACCTTTTGCTTAGGGACTCAGGGTCATCCGTGGTGGCCTAGATGACGTGTGCTGGATGACCCTCAGTTGCTGTCATTTTCTACTTTCTGGGAGTCTTGCTGACCATTTCTCTGTCTCTTCCATTAGAGTCAGGCTGAAGGTTTTGACTTGCTTCCTGGAGCCAACATCCTTTGCAACTTTTTGGTTGCTTTTAATGTTTCATGGACTAGGAAGCCAGAGAACCAGATTTGTTAAAAGTGCGTCCAAAGCTAAATTAATTTCAGATGAAGATGAAGACGCTGAGGCATTCTTCTAGGAGTCAAGTGCTCGAATGTGGTGTGGGACCAATTTTGTTGTTTGAACATGTGTTCTGGACACAGGAAGTTACTAGATATGGGACGTATAGATGCAGGAAGTATTACTCTGTGTGTGTGTGTGTGTGTGTGTATGTGTGTGTGTGTGTTTATCCACATGAACCATGGGGTGGGGTGGGACGGTTAATTCAGTTTCTGAAGGGCTTTCTTTTGACACAGGGATCCAGTGTGTTCTTTATGGCCCTGCTTAATGGATAAAAGCTTCTAGGGGGCTCGTTTCAGCTCAGTAAAGGAAGAATTTGCTAATAGAGAAGTTCAGTCTTGGGACGCCTGCCTTGGGGGCTGTGAGTTCCTAGTGCTGGAACTGTTCTAATGAAGGCCAGGTAACTACACATCTAAGGACACGGTTGAGGGGATTTAAACATTGTCAAGTGATGGACCTGCTTTTTAAATTAAAAATTTTTTCAACTTATTAAAGTATAATCGATGTATACTGAACTGTATACATTTGAAAGGTCGACATGGTTGATTTTTAAAATCTGTGTTTAAGACTGGACAGGGCTGTGTTATCAAAATATAAGTATACACATCATGGCATCCTGCAATTCACCTGAGTGACTGTTGTGAACTAGATGTTTGTATCCTCCCAAAATTTGTATGTTGCATCCTAAACCCCCAATGTGATGGTATTTGGAGATGGGGCATTTGGGGGGCAATTAGGTTTGGATGAGGTCATGAAGATGGAGCCCTTGTGATGGGATTAGTGTCCTTTTAAGAAGAAACACCAGAGAGCTTGCTCTCTCTCTCTCTCTCTCTACCACATGAGGACACAGCCAGAAGGTGGCCGTCTGCAAGCCAGGTAGAGAGACCTCACTGGAACTCAGCCATACTGGACCTACTGGACTTCCAGCCTCCAGAACTGTGAGGAAACATATTTCTGTTGTTTGTACTCCCTAGTCTATGGTATTTGCTTTGGCAGCCCGAGCTGACTAAGAAGGCCACCCTCGTACCATTTGTGTCTGAATTACTGAGGTTTCTGCCACGAGTTTATCAGGCAGTCTGGGAAGCACCTCCTTCTGTCATTCACATTGACAACTGAGTGGCTCCTGGCTCCCAAGGTGAGACCTTCATCTTAAGCAGCTAGAAATGGGCGACATTGCCTTTGGTGTCAGATGACAGCCGGGCAAGACAAGAGCCCAGCTGTAAGGCCATAAATACCGACAAGTGTAGGCCACTGCCTTCCAGAAGGCATGTGCAGGGCTCTGGGCTGCTCGTGTCTGCATTGGGGAGCAGCCACCTGGGTTCCCATGGCCTGGGTGGTGCTGCCAGATGTCACATGTGCAGCCCTGCCACCTCCCTACTATTTACGGCCAAGTCACTACATGGGACTCAGAGCCTAGGACCCTGTGCTGGCATTCAAAAGGATTTAATAGGCCTCTTTGTAAACAAAGCCAAACAGTTGTTTAAGCGACACGTAGAGCTCCGCGTGGCTGCGATGCAAAGTGCAGCTCGGGCTTTATTTGTTTGGGTTCTTCCCCCCTTTATAAACAGAGAGGAGTGTCTGCCTGCAAAATTGTCTTCCTGGCAGGATGGGAAGAGCTGAGAGAGGGGAATTCTTCCTTCCCTGCTCTGTTCCTCGTGACTCGGGGGCCACTTGTTTCCAAAAGCCATTTTTGAGAACCCCAGCTCTCAATGACCTCAAGCCCTGAGCAGTTAGAAGTGCGAGGGACTCAGGCTGACCCAAGCCAACCCCAGATCACATCGTGGCAAGAAGGAAGGTGGGATCCCATTTTCCCATGGACTGAAGTAGGAAGAGGGTGTGAGGTCACATTTAGGTATCAGGTACCTTGTCAGAAGCCCTGCTGAAACAGACTCCCCCAGAAGTCCCTTTCTTGTCCCTTTCAAGTCCCTGCCTTGTCCCTTTCACTTCACATGGTATCTCAATTAGCCCAGCTTTGGGCCTGACCCCAGTTTGCTTCCAATTGGTTGAATTCCTAACCACAGACAGGGTTAGGAGTTGGATCTGGGTTGGGGAAGGGGCAGGACCAGGGTCAGCTGGGCAGCCATGCTCAGGACGCGGGAGGGAGAGCACAGGCAGATGTCAGCTCTCACCGAGGCTCTCCCTCCCTCTGCCCCAACATCCTCCACAGGCATTCACTAGACTTTCTGGTCTCAGAGGAGGTCTTTTGCAAGGATGGGGGATGCTTAATTGCAAGTCTGGCTCTGTAACCTGGTCGTGGACCCTGCCAGATATCCCATCCATCACTTTTTTTTTCTTTTTTTTGGCTGTGTTTGCGTCTTCGTTGCTGCTCACGGGCTTTCTCTAGTTGTGGCGAGCAGGGGCTGCTCTTTGTTGCGGTGTGAGGGCTTCTCATTGTGGTGGCTTCTCTTGTTCTGGAGCATGAGCTCTAGGCTGCGGGCTTCAGTAGTTGCAGCACGCGGGCTCAGGGGTTGTGGCTCCCAGGCTTAGTTGCTCCACAGCATGTGGGATCTTCCCGGGCCAGGGATCGAACCCGTGTCCCCTGCATTGGCAGGCGGATCCTTAACCACTGTGCCGCCAGGGAAGCCCCCCCGTCACCTTGGAATGCGGAGGCATAGCCCCCAAGTTCCCAGAAAAGTCAGACTTGTGCCCTCATTGGAACCCCTTTCATCATGCCCAACCCCCATCTGTCAGGGGCACCCACCCCCCCGACCCCCCAGGGACTTTGGGTTGAAACCACAACCTGGCCTTGATGCTTGAGTTGAACCCACTTGATCAAGTCCTGGAAGAAAAATCAAAGGCTATAGAGGAAGAATCATGTGAGGTGCTTATAGTCCTGAATACAACTCCACACAAACAGACTTGTTCTTTGAAGACTGAGTCAGATGGCTCGGTGCCCTGCATGGAGGGAAAAGCTCTAAAGAGTTAGGTAGAGCCTGGGATGAAGAGAGATGGTGTCTGCCTGTGGTCGGGGTCAGCACCCCCCATCCCGGCCCGGGCAGGGCTTCTGAGGTGCCCCGCCTGTTCTGTACCTGGTGGTTGTGTTGTCTTCCTTCCCAGCACTCCCATCGCCTCATCTGCAACGTGAAACGGGATAAAGTGACCAAGCCCAGGCTGGCCCCGAGTTCCCCAACTGTGTAGAAGGTGCTGGTTGAAATCCGAAGGCTGTTCAATATTAAACAAACAAACAAGTGAAGGAATATTTATTGGAAGCAAAACTTCAAAGATAACTCAAATGTCAAGTCTTTAACCCCCAAGTACATCAGTATCCTTGGCTCAAACTCTGTTTCCCGGTCGGAAGACTGGGCCAGCATTTTGACAAAATCGTTCGGGACAGGGATGCCGTTTGTTCAACAGGGGAAATACTGCAAAACATGATGGTCAACAGGCTTTGGGTGAGAAGGGAGGGTCTTTGCTCAGTAAAAAGTTTGGAAACCATGTTTCCAGCGTTTCAGAGTTGCTAATGAAGTTTGTGTCCTTCTCTCAACAACACTGTGGGTGATCTGTGCCTGGTGAAGGGTGATCTTCCAACCCTAAACTTGAAGAGTAGCCAAGATGCAGGTCTGGAAAGTGCTAAGCCCGCTCACTGGAAGCTCCAAGGTATCTTTGGCCCCCCTGCGCTTACTCAGGTAGTAATTCTGTGTGCAATGTAACCAGAACGCTCCCTTTCCATCTCTGTTAATTTCCAAATTGGCTCGTTAAATCTATACATTCCAGAGACTTAGTCCAACATTCCAGGGAACCTTTCCATGGACAATCAGAGCAGGAGTTCTTTTCAGCAGGGTTTGTTCAAGCGGAGGGAATGTGAAAAAAACCTCCAGAACAAATTACCTTCATCTTGCAAAGGGGACCTCAGATGGCAGCCTCACGGTTACCCCGGCCGTGTCTCTCCCTGACTCTGCCTCGTCCCTTTCACTTCACACGGTACCTCAATTAGCCCAGCTTTGGGCCTGGCCCCAGTTTGCTTCCAGTCTGTTGAACTCCTAACTGCAGACAAGACATTGTTAACTAGCAGTCCTGCCAGAGAGCGAGTGCAGTAAACTCCGGGGTATTCCTTTCTGTGTTGTTGTTGTGACACAAACATGTAAGTGTGTTTGAAACCTCAGAGCACAGCTGCTAGGGGAGGTGTCTGTTTTGCTGCCAGCTGGGTACATAATGTACCACACATGTGAGCAGGGCACTGGGGAAGTTTAGCTGGAATTAACAACCGCATAAGAACTGGAAGCAAATAAATAAATAACCCGTGTGTTCAAAGGCCGTTTTATCAACTCAGTTTATCTCCACTGCTAAATGCCAACTCTTTTTCTTGACCTACCTTTTCCATTCCTCTGACCTTCAGAATTCTTGCCACATTTGGGATTAACTGAAGCTGCTCTCACGGCTCTTCATGCCCTTGTTTAAAGGACCGACCTGCTCCTTTTCTCTGAAGTGCTTGGGTGGGGCGATGACTTTCCTTTTCCCCAAAGGGCAGCTCCAGAAGTGGGGAGTCAGGAGGGATGGGTTCTAGCCCCCAGCCTTCTGGTCTCTCTGTTTATCACCTGTCACCTGGGGGCAGAGGCAGTAGAGACCATCCAAGCCTCATCCAAATGTCACCTGCTGTCTGTCCGTGTCCTTAACAAATGTGCCCTGAACGGCCAGTGAATGCGTATTGCCAGGCTCCTGTCTGCGAGGTGGCCCCTTCTCTCAGGAGCCTGTTAATCCCTGTTTGGAGAGGGTCCGTCAGGTAAACGCATACGAATGTTTCAGTCAGTCTGTGCTCACTGCCCTGAGACGGACACAGCTAGCCCTAAGCAGTGGCAGGCATATAATCAGTATTTACTGAGTGAATGAATGGATACTGGAATTACGGAAATTCATTTCTAACTCAGAGGTAGAGCAGCAACCAGGCTTACCTCGTTTCACGGCCAAGGAGCAGGCCCACCTGCATGGTGTCTTTGTGTGGCATAGATGCGGACAGCCCTTCCTCTGCATGCATGGGGCCCTTGCTGGATGCATGGCTCATCCTGGCTGGGAACTTTTGGGCAGGGCTCAGACTGCACTAGTGTGTTCGGTGGCCCTGCTGGGTGGGATGGGATATGGGGAGAAACAGAGATAAAGAACGCACACTCTGAAGCTGGCGTGCTTAGGCTCCCGTACTAACGTCACCTCTTCATCTCCTCGTCTATCAAGTGGAGGAAGAATAGTACCTACTTCAAAGGGTTGCTGTGAGGCCTAAGTGAATCAATCTATGTAAACTGTTCAGAACCAGGCCTGGCACAGAGTAAGTACTAATTAAATATTAGCTCTTTTTCATGTTATTATTATTTTGGAGAGGGGGGAGTTGTCAGGACCTATAGGACAGCTCAGTTTCTAGAGGGGTGAAGGGTGGGAGGAGAGGGGCAGCTGCAGTTGGAAGTAGGTCGTTCAGAGGGCTGTGGTCAGTTAGAGTGGGTTTCTGAATCTGTGCCTCTCTGTAGCCCTCAGGTCTTATCTGGTGGGTGGGTTTCTACAGAAGTAGAGGCAGGAGGTCATAGGTGAAATCGGATGGCCAGCAGCTTCCTCCTGGTTCTGGTTCTAAGAACCTCCCCTCCCAACACACACACACACACACACACACACACACAAACTCCTACTGAATGGGTGGGAGTTTAGGAAACAGCCAAGATCAGGTAGGGCAGTCCAGAGCCTACTAGGGTTCAGGGGTTTATCTGAGCGCCTAGTAGGGAAACTGAGGCAAAAGCCTAGTAGATACAAGTTGCCCAGAGCTCCTGGCAGCCATAACCGAAGTCAGGTCTCTCACAGCCAGGCCACAAGCCCCTGCTACTGGCATCGCTGATCAGCAGACTCCAGCCTGGCGGGGCTTGGTCTGAGGACCACAGGAGCAGAGTCATCCACATCCCGAATAGGAGGGAGGTGTCGAGGGGCTTGATGAAGGCCTTGAGTTGAGATGGAGCCTGGGAGGACGGTCAGGACTTGGGTGACCAGAGCTGAGACATTCTGGGCAGAGGGGGAGAACAGAGTGAAGATGCAGGGGGGGTTGCTCCTGATGAGATGCAGGAATCTGAGCACACGTGTGGGCCTGGAACGTAGTGGAGGCTGTGCGTGGAGGGGAGAAGCCTGGGAGGAGACTCAGGAGCCAGGGCCGGGGCAGGGGAGCCTTGGAACCGAGCTGCTGATAAAAAGCCCTGGACACTTTGTGAGCACTGTCAGTGATCCGACGCGGCTAGAGTCTCTGGATGACCACATTGTAGACAATTGGGTCATAAGGAGAGGCTCAGGAGGGGTGGCAGAAGGAGCATGAGACGGGGGGAGGAGATTGCTTAACTGGACCCTTGCGGGGAATAGCCTGGACAGTACAGAGGCCTGGGTGGACACAGCAGGAGCAGTGAGGGAAGGAGAGATGGGAGAAACTGCGAAGCAACAAGACCTGGGGCCTAGTGTCTGATGAGACACAGAAGACGTGCGTATGGGGCCGGTCCCCGTTTTGGAGGGGAGGCCAGCTGAGGGCAGAAGTGAGTTCCATTTCCATCTGAGTGCGAAGGGCCCCAGTGGACAGGCCATCAGGCAGGGGCCCTAGGGAGTGGGGCCTGGGCTAGAGAGGAGAATTCAGGAGGCCTCAGGGCAGAGCTGAAGCCACGGGCGGGGAAGAGGTGAAGCACAGGGAGAAAGAGAGGAGACCAGTGACAGAAGTTGGGACAACAGCCATCGTCGGGGCCAAGAGGAGGGAGAGGAGGCGCAGCACCTCAGAGGATGCGTTCGTAGTGGCCAGAAGTACCATCAGAGGCAAACAGGAGAGCACAGCTTCCCCCTGTGCCCAGCCTGGAGGGCGTCTGCAGCTCAGCCCAGGCCGGCCCCTCTGCTGCAATCCTTGTCGCCAACACACACACACACACACACACACACACACACACACACACGTGCTAGTGTGCACACACACATGCAAGCGCCTCAGTGCAACCACATGCCCTTCGTCAAGTGCCGGCTCAGGTATTCTCTCCTCTGGAAAACTCTCGGCAGCTCCCTGCCCCGAGCGCCGGTTCACTTCCTCCCTCCTCTGCATCCCTGCAGCCCCTCCCCCTCCTCTGCACGCACCTCTCAGATGAGATAGCAATTACCTGCTTTGTGGAGGGTCTCCCCACCAGACGTGAGCTTTGCAGACCTGTTCCCCCGGTGGTGCCCTGGATAGCACACAGGGCCACTGAACTGGTGTCAGCTGGTTGAGGAGAATTCCCATGAGAAGGGAGTTGGGGCCGGGACAGATACCTGGTTGTTCGGCCGTGGCCTTCAAGGCTGCAGCCTGGGTGGGAGGTGAGAGGAGAGGAAGTGTGATGGAGGGGACACCCCCCATGACACCAGCTGCCAGAACCACACCCTCCTCTCCAAGCTGCCCATCACTTTCTGTCCACCCGTACCTAGGCTGCGACCCTCACCCGACCTTCCTTCTAACTTGGTTTCTGCAATCTTTTGTAGCTGTGACCTGAATGTCTCCTATAACTGGTAGGTCCCGGAAAATACCTGTTTGAATAGATTGTAGCCATCTGTAAAATGAGGACTGTTGAAAGAGGAGAAACCGATCACTGCTCAGAGCTCCTTCCAATGGAACTCAGATTGTCCAAGCCTCTGCAGTCATTTGAACACCGAAAGGGAGGCTGAGCCATTTACTGGAAAGAGCAATGAAGTCAGGGTTACAGCTCTACTCAGCCACCGACCCCAGACTAAGTAAGGGAAGAAGAAATTCAGTTTTCTAAGTGTCTTCTGAAGCCAAGCATAAGGCTTGGCTCTTTCACAAACAGCATTTTCTTTCATTAATCCACAGAGCAACCTTGGGATACTGACTCATGTACTGATTCATCAGCTTCGTTTTCTTTAATAATATCAGGCAACTCACAGAGGTGAAGTAACTAGCTCAAGCCGGTAGGTTACAGGTTGCCTGATTGATTGTGTGTTTCTTGTATGTCAATGAGACTGATTTTCTTGTAAGGGCAGAGCTGCGTTAGATATCTGGCCATCCCACAGCCCTGGAGGCCTCTGGAACTAGAAGAGGTTTGCTTTTGTCTGAAAAGAGGCAAGAGTGAGCCTTCTAGAGTGCGAAGGAGTGTCCTGTGTCCTGTGATTATAAGAGCAAAGGACCGTGTGACTTGAATACACAGTATTAGGCCAAACTCGGTCTCAGATGCCTGGAAACATTTGACATGATGTCATGAAGAGCTATGAAAGTGTCTCTCCAAAACTCCAAGAGAGGAATTAGGCTTTTGCACATACGTATGTATTCAATTTTCAGCTGTCCTGATTTCTCTCAAAGAGCCGCTGGTTCTTCCTTGGAACTGGTCCAGGCCCCTCTGTGCTTCATCTGCACTGGGAGAAGTCCTGCGTGCCCGCCTCCTTTTGTCCCAGTTTTTCCTGGGCTCTTAGGGCTGTCCTCTGTGGCGTTTTTCAATTACGCACGGTCAGGGACTGAGAAAACTAGAGCAAAGCAAACATTGCCCCAGCCCTGCGTGATAGCAGGGGATTGCTGAGTGGCCTGTGGATGGAGCAGGAACCTGGGGAAGGGAGTGAGGACCCGACAGAGTCCCTTTGCTGTCACTGCGGAATGAGAGGACACCCAGGCTGTCCCCCTCGGAGTTAACAGCAGAAAAGGCCCAGAAGACAAAGACTGGACCTGCCCTTGGGTAGGTCACGGTGTCCCCCAGGCAGAAGACAAGTCATGTGGGAGAGCAGTTATATAAATATATGAGTAGCGTCATTCTCTCACTCATCAGGGTCTCAGCAAATCCTGAGTGAGCACAGACCAGCGCCGACTGCAGGATCCCTGGGGATGGCTCCGCCCTCCGCACTGCGCATCCCGTCCTGGAGGGGCTCACCCGGTAGTGGGAGAGACAGACATGCACATGAGTCCCGGGGTGGGTGGTGGGTGCGGAGACAGAGTGTGCTCGAGGGCCTTGGGTGCCTGGAAGGAGTCCTAGAGGAGGAGGAGTTTGACTTAAGGAGTAGAGGGGAAAGTGTCTTAGATACAGGGAACAGCAGCCAATGAGTGGGCGGGACCAGAGGCCTGGAGCTGACCGATGTACTCTGGTGTGGGGCGAGTGTAGGTGTGGCTGCCCTCTGCACCCCACCTAAGGGCCGCCTCGTGTCTTTGCCCGGGGTCTAAGTGGAGCCCAGCTGTCAGGACGGGCAGCAGAGACTATAAGGAGTGCTAGGTTTGAGGAGGCGGGAGTGAGCTGGGAGGCTTCCTGGAGGCGGAGGTAAACCTGGGGCTTCAGTGACGGGAAGCGTTTAGACAAATAGGAAGGAAAGCAGGGCGGGCACCTGATAGGAGCATAGAACCAGGGCCAGATAGGAACACAGACATGGTGGGGCCTCAGACTGGGGGGGACCTCATGGTGGCATGTGGCACAGTGTCCGGCAGCTTCCGATGAGGCTGTAGCTGACTTCTCCGAGGGGCGGTGAGTACAGGGGAGAAATCCTGGGGTCAAGAGAAGGCTCCTGTCGTGCTGAGTGTCTGAGTAGGGTGACTGCTCCATGCCGCAGTTTGACCACCTGGAAAACAAGGATGCTGGGGAGGCCTCTGGCATCCTGTGATGACCTTGCCTTATGACCTTCAGCAAGACACGTCACTTCTGGGACTCAGCTGCCTGGTTTATCAAGTGAGGGGAATGGAGCCCTGCTGCTCTGTCACCTAGCTGAGCGTCTGGGAGGATGGTGCAGACGTGCCGGTGAAATCACTCCAGAGCAAAGGGTCAGGAGATGCTGGGACCTTTTCTGACCTGGTCCCACCGGCGACTGTCCATCTGCTTTCCTGCAGCCAGGCCCCACCTCCTCCCGTGATGTGCTTCCCCACCCTCTCCACCACTGGTCCCCTCGGGTTTGAGGACAGCACAGCCCACCAGCTCCGCCTCACATGTGGAGGGACTTCCTCAGGCCGCTCCCCAGAGCCTGCCCCCTGCAGACTCGTCCACGCACCTGGCAGTGAGAACGCAGGCGGGCCCACCTGGCATCGGAGATGCTCACCCTGGGAGGATGGCGGCCAGTCTGCTCTGGGCCCAGGGTCCTGGCTCTGGCGAGCTGAGCTCACCGAGGTTTATTTATTTATCATTTGTTTGGGGCGAAATGGAAGAGAATCAAATCCAGTGGGCTGTTTTAGCAGCAGTCGGTGGAAAGAAAGCCATGTCTGTTTCTCCCTAAAGAATCCCCCGCATTGTGACCCTGGCCCCTCGGTTGGGTTTCGGCAGACAATGCCCTCCTTTCTCCCCGTGCCCGCCCGCCCGTCTGCCCTTGGTCCAGTGGGCCTGCCGCTGCCCGCTTGACTTGGCTGCTAGGAAGGAAGGGAAGGAGACGCCTGGGGCCCTGGCTGATCAGTCCAGCCCAGCCTAGCAGGCCCCGCACGTCTTCTGGGGCTGCCATGCCCCTGTGATCCCTCAGATCTTCTGTTTGGAGCCCTTGGCCATTGGTGTGTGTTGAGGGCATGCTCTGTGCCAGGAACTGTGCCCACAGAAGTGATGCCCTCCTCCCCGCTGGACTGAGGCCCGAGGTTTAGGTCTCAGGTGAGCCCCAGCACCCCTCTCGCCACTGCCATTTCACAGATGGGGAAACGGAGCCTCTAAGCGGGTAGACAACTTGCCAAGTTCCCACATCCAAGTGTTGGTGGCTAGATTGTGGGGGGTGTCTTTCTGCCACTCTGGGTGGGTCAGCAGAGGCTGAGGGTGACCAAGGCAGCCTCTGCAGCTGACCTCAGTCACCTTCCTGCCTGTCTGCAGCCTTCTTCTCTCGCTCCTCTTGTGACCTGGTGAAGCTTCTCATCACACACAGAATAGAACCAGACCTGGCCCCTACCTGATCTGCTCCCCGTCTGCCTCTCCAGCTTCACCAGATGCTCCTCCCTTGCTTTCCCCTCTCTGTCCTCACTCCGTGTTTGCTGTTTCTTCAGCTCCCCAAACTCATTTCTGTCTCAGGGCCTTTGCACTTGCAGCTCATCTGCCCGCAGCTCTCTCCGCTGGTGTTGACGTGGCTGATCCTTGACATGTGAGGGGGCCACTGGGTTTAAATGGTCTCCCCCACCCACACTCCTTAACCGCTTACCTTCCTGTCCCTTCCCTTGTCTCATCTGTCCCTTCCTGGAATCGCAGTGTTTATGTGTTTGCTTGTTGTACTTCTGTCGCTCCCACTATGATGTAAGCCCCATGCCTGGCCCATTCCAGGAGCTTTGGTAAATATATATATATATATATATATATATATTTTAAAGATGTTTTTGATGTGGACCATTTTGAAAGTCTTTATTGAATTTGGTACAATGTTGCTTCTATTTTTATGTTTTGGTTTTTTGGCCCTGAGGCATGTGGGATCTTAGCTCCCTGACCAGGGATCAAACCCAAACCCCCTGCATTGGAAGGGGAAGTCTTAACCACTGGACCGCCAGGGAAGTCCCCAAGTATATGTTTTTTTTGAATGAATGAATGAAATCCAAAATGTTGTGTCTTGATTCGCAGGGGCTTTTTCTCAGAATATTTTACTGTTTCCTCTAGTACATTTCTGGGACCTTGGGGACACAGATATGAAGAACCGTGGCTTAGAAAGATATAGTCATAGGGGAGACTGCTGGGGAGAGGCAGCAGGGTTGGGCAGAGAAGTTAGGTGACCAGTCTTCAGAGTCAAACGGACTGTGGGACTGTAGGCTCTCTGCCTCAGTTTCCTCATCTGTAAAATGGGACTGATGATAGTACTGCCCTCAAGGGCTGTTTTAAGGAGTAAATGGTTTAATACATAAAAAGCACTTAGACTAATGCCTGGCATTATTCTATTATAATATATTAGTATTAGTATTATCAACTATTACTGTTGTTGCTATTATTTATTAGCTGTTTTTACTGGCAGTAGTAGTAGTCGTAGTACAGTTATTATTTGAGCTCAGCTCTGACATTTACAACTCACGTATCCTTATATTAGTCACCTAACCTCCCTAAGCCTCAGTTTTCTCACTTATAAAGTAAGGTTAATGGTAGTCTAGTAGCCTCATAGATTTGTCATGAGGATGTAATGAAAAGATGCACATCAACTGCTTAGTCAAGTCATGGGAGCTGGACACTTAATGGCCAGAAGGAGGGAGACTCAGGGTGAGAGAGAGCGGGGAGGGGACTTGGCCGGAGGTGGGATGGGGCCAACAAGAGGGAGTGATTTAGAGGCAGAGAAACGGGGGGCACAAGTAACCAAGAAGAAGGAGAACATCATGAAATTTCGAGGGAGGAATACAGAGATTAAGGCGCCAGAAAAGAGGGAAGGGAGAGAGGCCGTCTTATTCTGTCACTTTGGGGCGCTCTTGGAACCTTTTGGAGGAGTAGGAATTTTGCATTCTTCTTCCCAAAAGACCAAGTGCTAAGAATTTGGGGTGAGGTCTTTGAGCTGGGCTTCCTCTCTGTCACGCTCCTGAAAATCCAAATATGGTTCCCTTTTTCAAATCCAAGGAGTAAAGAGAGAGAGTCAGGGATGGCTACATATTTGGGTTTTAAATCTGAAGGCTGTCCTCTACACCTGACTCCTGTCCCCTTGCCCTTTGGTCAGGGACATCAGGAGGTGAAAGGGTGATGTCCTGAGAGAAGTGAATTCACCACCTGGTACTCCAGGGACTGCAGGTTGCCTGGGGCAACAGCACTGGAAGCTTAATGTTGGACTCAACTCCTTTTACCTTTCACAATGCCATTTTGCTTACCGGCCTTTAGCTGGTTTATCTGCTCCCCCTGAGGGACGTGCCTGGTAGGCCGTCACCCAGGGAAGGCTTTTAGGATAACCTTTGCCCCAAGTCCTGAGTCCTTGTCACCACTACCCCAGAGCCCTCCCCCAGTGTTCATAGTCTTTGACCCAAGACTGTAGAGCCTGTGTTATCAGGATTTCAAAACTTTTGACCTCAAGATTCCAAGGCCCATGGCTCTCAAATTCCAGAATTTTGGTTGCCTCAGTTTTTAAAGCCTATGTCACTAAAGTCCCAGAGCCTTTCAGGTGCCTATCTGACTTCACATCCATACCTTCTGGTCTGCCCGGTCCCTGCCTTCCTGCCCCGGGCAGAATCCTGGACCAGGAATCAGGTCTGGTCCCGGGACTTCTGGTCAACTGGGCATAATCACCAACAAGCTGTTCACCTGGTCGAGCCTCGATTTCCTCACCTATGAAATTCGGGTAACAAACAACCCAGAGGGTGCTTGTGAGGACTGGGGAGATAACGTGTTGGAAAGGAAAGTGCTTCGCAGATGTGAGCTATTGCTGTTTCAGTGCCTGTCAGCCCTGCTCAGTGTCAGCATCGTGACACTGGAAAATCCAGCTACGTGCCCTGCTTGTCTTGGCTTTCGTTTGCTCCGTGGGCCATGTCCACCCTTGCTGTTTACTGAGATTTTTAACTCAATCTACTCCCTGGCTCCTCCAGCCCTCTCTCCTGGTTTCACTGTTTCCTTGCTTTCCTGTGCATTTTCCAAGAGTGCCCAAGTCAGGATTAATCCCTCCCTGCTTTCTCCCCCTCCATTCATGCCTCTATCCTGGTCCTCTCCGCAGTTGCTCTGTATGCAAGTTACACCTCTGTGTGTTAACTATGTTGTTATGCCAATTACCTCCTGTCCCCTGTCACTCGTGGGTCTTTGGTGTCTAACAGCATTGACTGACCTCCGACCAGGCTGCTGGCCTTTCTGACTCTTAATTCCTCACTGTTAACGTGGGGAAAGGAACACATGCCTCATAGAGTTGCATTGATCAGCAATGAGCAGAATACTAGGCTTAAAGCATTTAAAGTAGCTGGCGCTTAGTAGGTACTCATAAATATTAGGAGAGATGGCAAAGTAAGGTGAGGAGAACATAAACTTTGAACCTGGGTTCAAACCACAGCTGTGCCCCTTGAGTGTTGTGTGACTTCAGGCAGCCTACTTAACTCTCCCAAGCCTCTACCTTCTCATCCTTACAATCCTTCAAACTGGCATAACAGGATTGCAGCAACATCTTGTGCTAATATTAGTAAAATGCACGGAAAAGAGCAGGCGCTCAGTAAATGGTGTCTTTTATGATTGTTTCTCTTTACCTCCTTAGGGAAGAAACCTAGTCTTTTTTTTTTTTTTTTTTGCACCCCCTTGGGCTGTTGTCTATAACACAATGTGACCTCTGAAGTGAATCAAATTAGCAAAACTGATAACTCAGATGGAAGAGAAGACAAAGAGGAATGAAAGGGAAAATATAAAGCTTTGAGAGGATGGAGGAGGGAACATTTCCCAACTCATTTCCTAACCTTGTGAAGCCATTATTATGCTGATACCAACACCATACAAAGACGTTACAAGAAAACTATAGAGCAGACCTTCTTGTGTCATGAATGTGGACGGATGTAAAAATTCTCAACAAAAATATCAGCCAGTCAGATCCAGCCTATATAAAAAGGATAATACGTCATGACTAAGTGAGAGGTCATCCTGGGATTACAAGGCTGGTTTAATGTTCAAAAGTTAATCAGCGTAATTTACCACATCAGCAGACTAAACCAGAAACCCTGGTATGATCGTCTCAATAGACTGAGAAAAAGCCTTTATCAAACTTCAACACTGTTCATGATAAAAACTCTCAGTAAACTGGGATTAGAAGGGAGCTTTCTTGATCTAATAAGGGACATCTACAGAAAACCTACAACTAACATCAAACATGATGGTGAAAATTGAACACTTTTCCCTAAGATCAGGAACTAGTCAAATCACATATCTGAAAAAGGACTTGTATCCAGAATACGTAAAGAACTTTCAAAGCTCAGTAATAAGAAGACAAATATAATTTAATAATGAGCAAACTATTTGGATACTTGAGATACATGGATGGCAAATAAACACGTTAAAAAAAATGCTTAACAGCTTTAGTCATTAGGAAAATGCTAATTAAAACTGCAGTGAGGTACTAATGCATGCTGATTAGAATGGCTACGATTAAAACGGACAATACCAAGTGTTGGCGAGTTGGCGAGTTTATGGAGCGACTGCAGCTCTCATATGTTACTGCTGGGAAAGCAAAGTGGTACAACCACTCTGTGAAACAGTTTTGCAGTTTCTTATAAAGTTAAACACTTGCCACACCCGAAAATCCCACTGCTAAGTATTTATCCAAATGAAATCAAAATCTCTCTTCACACAGAAACTGTACACAAATGTTTATAGTGGCTTTATCTGAAGTAACCCCAAGGTGGAAACAACCCAAATGTCCCTAAACTGAGGAATTGATACACAAGCGATGGTATGTCCACAAGATGGAATACTGCTCAGTAATGAAAAGAAGAGAACTCCTGAGGCAGACAACACAGATGAGCTCAAATGCGTTATGCTGAGTGACAGATGTCAGACTCAAAAGGCTGCAGACTGTGTGAGGCATTTCTATGACATTCTGGAAAGGGAAAAACCGGAGGGACAGAAAACAGCAGCAGCTGTCGGGGGTAGGCGTGGGGTGGGTTACAACAAAGGATGCAGGAGAATTCTTTGGAGTGTTGGAACTGTTTTCTATCTCAATTTGGGTGGTTACGTGACTGTATGGGTCTGTCAAAACACACACACTATACACGTAAAAGGGTGTATTTTACTGTATGTAAACCGTGTCTTAATGATGAAAAAAATAAAGCCCCAAGACCAGGTGAGTAAAGCTTTAAGGTCTCTAGAGGAGGCGAATGGCATGCAGATATCGTTGGACCTGGTAAATCCTGCCTTTCTCAGGTTTTTTCCCAAACCCTTTTTCTCTCAGACTACATCCCTGTTCAATCCAAGATCTCGCTCTGGAGTTCATCATCTCCCTGGAGCAGGGCAGCAGCCTCCTGGTTGCCCTCCCTGCCTTCCCGCCTTCCACCCCTGCACATGCTGCCCCAGGATCTAAAATGGAAACGCACACACAGCACCCCTCCTTTCAAAGGCTCCCCCTGGCCTGTGCTGTGAGGTCTGAATCCATCCCATAGCCCACAGGGCCCTCCCGCATCGGCTCCCTCCACCCCCGACTCCCCCAGCCCTTCCTAAGAGCCAGAACACTGAGCTACTTTGTATTTGCTGCCCGAGTCAGACTTGGGCCCCCCTCGGTGGCTCTGGGGGGCTCTTCCCTCTTCCAGGAATTCCAGCCCCCTCTTTTCTGTCTTCTCAACCTCCAAGGCCCCCTGAGACGCTCCCTCCTGAGGAGCCCTCCTGGGACAGAGCTGCACACCTCCTCCTCGGCGTTCTGTCAGTCCACTTATGCCATCTCTGACTGTGGGGGGCCACGGCCGTGCGCCGCTCTCGGCAGCCTTCAGGGGAGGCCATGCTGCCAGGGAGCGCAGAGCCCTGACGGCCTCCAGGTCTCCAGCGGCAGCGCCTTGGGGATCTGCCCCGTGAAGCTGAGTCTGCGCCCTTGCCAGGCGGCCCCAGTCAGCAGAGCACAGCGTTTGTGCTAGGACAGAGCATCTGCCTCTGACTTGGCTTCTGTTTCCCGGAGGACTTCTTGGTTATTCTTTTTTTCTTGGCTTTACTTCTTCCTCCACTGGCTCTTAATTCATGCATTTATTCATTCATTCCGCAGATACTTCTCAAGGCCCACCATCCACAGCTCAGTGCCAGGGCTGCTCCCTCCCCTCTACATCCAGCTGCATCTTCCTTATCTGCCTTTGCCTCACACCCCTCACAGTCACACACAGCCATTGCAAGTCCTGTGGCCCCTTCATTCCCAGCACATGCGTTCCTGGGTCTTGTGATGCCATCTCTTACACCCTAGGTAGCTTCCTAGGTGAGAAACACCTGCCCCCGGTGACGGCTCACGACAGTGCATAGCATATGTTAGGCTGCAGAAATTATGAGTTGAGTGAGTGACTTTCATGTGACCTGTCAGGATTGATTAGAAGAGGTAATGTGTGTAAAGCGACAAGCATGCGGCCTGGCAGGCAGTAGGTGCGTGGTAGATGAGCGTGGTTAATTTTCAGTAAATTCCATTTGATGACATATCTCACAAATTGGAGCTGATGTTCCCTTCTATGGTATTCTGTGACTTTTTTTTCCCTGATGCATCACACGTAGAGCTGGGAAAGAAAGAGACGGTGAAAGCTGCATTGTGTTTTGTCTCTCCTGAGACTCAGGACACAGATGTGCAAGCCTCATGGGTGGTAACACATGGGTCTGGATTCAGGAGACCTAAGTGCTAGCCGGGGGCCCTGCCAATAGCTTGATAATCGATCCTGTCCTTCTCTGGTCCTCAGTTTCACCATCTGTAGTAGAGAATCAGACTCTAGTTTCCACAGCCCTTCAGAACTAAGGTTCTGCAATAAGGCCCAGAACCGATAGAAATGAACTTGTATTTGCTTTTTGTTTTGAGATTATTTTTGCGTTTTCCACTTCTCACCTCCTTTCTCCAGGAAAGCTGAGAGTTCATCAGATTGACTTGTAATAGCAGAAGGCAGGTGCTCAATAAACACCTTATAACTTGATATTAATTACATTTTACAGTTTACCTGTGAAAGAACCCAGTTATCTTTCACGCACATTTGAAATTTCTTGCCAGAAGTGGGGGAAGAAAACTAACATGTATTAATCACCGGTTGTGTGCCAGGGTCCTAGTGTAGAGATTTTGTGTGCATGTCTGCATTGAACCTTACGAACCCTATTCTGGGGTAGCCAGAGTTATCTTCATGTTTTTGACTTGGAAACCAAGACTCAAAGAGAGGAAGAAACTTTCCCAAAGGCTTGGAACGACCAAATGATTGGATATTTGAAGCCACTGCTCCCTGGCTCCAAAGCTTGTGCTCTTCTTGCTTTTAGGTTAATTGCTTTTGCCTTCAGGATTTCAAAACAGAAAACAAAAACCCAATAAAATGTCTAAAATACTTAGAAACGACAAGTCAGTGAACGCTTGGGCATAGAAAGTAAGACGCGTGAGCTCTCAAGTTGGCCGCCTAGTTTAAATCCCACCTGTGCCCCTACTAGCCTTCCCGTCTTGGGCAAGTTCCTCAACCTCCTCTGCTTCCATCTCTTCATCTGTAAAATGGTTGTAACAGTAGTAACTACCTCCCAGGCTGTTATAAGTATTAAATAAGTTAATTTGCATAGAGATCTTGTAGTAGTGCCTGCCCGGCACCTCGTAAAGATGCAATAAGCGTTGGGAATTATTATCATTATTATTATCGTTGTCAGAGTTATTTCGATCCAAGCCTGGGATCCGGTGGATTTCTGCTGGCTCTTCTGCTCTGGAGCGCACTAGGTGGGTGGCAAGGGATGTCCTCCTGGAGAGTGTCGCCATAGCTGCTAGACTGCAGTCCAACCCATGCAACTCACAGAGAGGAACGACGTTAGCGCCTGAGCCCTGCTTGGCCTGGGAGACGAGAGTTTCCAGGAGTAGTGCTTGATGGTTGCTGGAGCAGGACCCTGAAAATGTATAAACACCCCAGCTGTGGAGACACTGCCTCCCCTGCTCCGGCCCCTTCACCCCAGCCCTGGCCCTGCTCTGTCTTAAGTGCTTAAGTGCTCTGGGCTGCCTAGCCCAGGAAATGCCCTGCTTATTCTCCAGGAGAGCAGGGGGCTTTGCTCAGCCGGAGGTGGAGAGCGTGACACATGAGTGGCATAGCAGGAGCTCTTGGCATCCCCAGTGAATCGGGGAGCCTGAGGACAAAAGGGGCCAGAAGAAGTCATTTCAGACCAGTTCTCCAGCACAGGTGGGGCTAAGTCTGGTTGCATCACCTGCTCCCCCCATAGTGTTCCTTCATTCATTGGACCAACATTTCCTGAGCTCCTGTTTTGCACCAGGCCATACAGAGTTAATAAGTATTACTTTGACAATGGTATACTATTGACTAACGTTGAACACTTGTAATATTCCAGGCGCCGTTCTAAAAACTTCCTAATTGTGAATTCATTTAATCCTCACACTAAAACCCAGTGGGTGAATTCTAGGATTATCTCTATTTTGTGGATGAGGAAAACAGAGAGGTGAAATAACTCATCCAGGGTCACACAGATGGTGCGTGGCAGAGAAGGGACTCAAATCCAGGTAGCTGGGCTTCAGAGCTGCCACGCCACCGGCCTCGCAGGAGATGATGCCAGGCCTGTTCATCAGCCCTCTCTCATGCCTTCTTTCGGCCTCCCGACAGCCCTGAGAGGTAGGCAAGGATCACTGGCCTAGTTTATAAATTGGGGGACCAGAGTGAAATGACCTGCCCAGGTTCACGCATCTAGTTCATGGTCAGATTAAATTGGAACTGAGGTTTCCTGGCTCTCAAGGTGGTTTATCTTCTCCTGCACCAAGCTGCCTGTGTGTGTACCTGGGTGTTTGTGTGTGATCGCAGGTGTCTGCAGGTGTGTACATGAATGTGTGTGTGTGCTTGCAGGTACACGTTTCTCTGTGTGCATGGGTGTGCATGCGTGCAGGTGTGTATGTGTGTTAGGAGGGGGTGGATGGCTGATGGAAACTGTGAAGGCTTCTCACCTGAAGACCTCGGCATGCATCCTGGCTCTACCACCGGGGTTCTGGGACCGTACCGGGTCCCCTCCCCTCTCCCCTCTCCCTAGCCCCAGAGTTAGGGTGAGTGATGGGCAAGGAGGGTCTCAGAGGTTTTGCCCTTCCCTGGCACTCTCTGCTGCTGAGAGGCCATGGTAAGCAGGGAGGGGGTGGGCCCAGGGAGGCTGCACTGAGGAGGTGCCCCCAGATCAAAATGTTGGGGCCGAGACAGGCAGCCGGAGCAGGGAAGTGTGGGCAGAGAGTGTCATTCATGCGCCCAACTGCTCTCCTGGGCTGGAGTCCAGGAATAGCTGTGGTGAGAACTACATTTTTAAAGTGGGTCTTAATGTTTTTCACTGCTGGAAAATATGCCATTATGGGCATTTTTCTCCTCCAAATTCCTGGACCTCCATGCCCCCCAATCTCCCCTCCCACACTGCTCACTTTACTTCTCTCTGACGAAGCCCATGTATTTTTATTCCTGAGCGCCACCTCCGTCCCTTAACTGCGCACGGAAGAGCTGGCTCAGGTCTTGTTGCTGTCTGTGTTGGGGACATGTGACTGGGGCAGTGTGACTCGGCTCACCACTGGGCAGCAGCCCAGGGAGCCAGCCTGTGGCATAAGGGGACAGGGCACAGGAGCAGGGCGCAGGAGGCTTCCAGGGCTGCCACTGCTGCTCTCCAGTTCACTAGAGGAAATGTGCAGTGACTGTCACCCTGGGAGACCGCGGTGACACAGTGGTTGGCATGTGGCCTGTGCTTCAGATAGACACAGTCAGCCCCAGCTCAGTTCTTTCCAGGTGTGCAAAGCTGGGCAGACACCTCCATCTCTCTGGGACTCCATTTTCTTATGAATGAGAAGTGAGATAATAATAGTAAGGAAAATAATAATGAGAACAGGAATGAGATGTTAATGAGATAATAGTAGCTGTCCACAGTAACCCCCAACATATCCCATCAGCCTACGTGTGCGACAAGGCAACTGGGATCCTGCTGCACTAGAGTCCTGTAGGGCGCCAGGGGCTGGCAAGCACCACTCGTTCCCCCTGGGAGCCAGGGGAGCTTCTCCAAGGCTGCTCCTTGAAGAGTCAGAGTTGACAGAACAGTGAAGAGGCCTCAGGACATTGTAAACAAAGGAGCAGAGAGCACTAGCACAGTCACCTGGGGGAGTGCATGGTGCTCAGGGCCGGGGGAAGCCACATGTTGCTGGGATAAAGGGGGCATCAGGGATAGGTGGGAGAACAGGCTGGAAAATGAGGACCAGATTGTGATGGGCCTTCAATGACAGAGTTTTTCCTGGGACATCGAAGCCCTGCCAGATTTTTAAACTTTGCTTGGGTCTTAGAAGGACCACTCTGGGTGCAGTGTAGAAGATGGAGCAGAAAGGAGAGGCTGGAGGCAGGGAGGCCAGGGAGGAGGCTGTGGAAGAGTCCAGAAGAGGGATCCTGAAGGCCTGAGCTAGGCAGAGCTTGATACAGAAGCTGCTCTGAACAGAAGTTTAGATGAACGACTTGGAAAGGAGGAGACAGACTCTGTGTGACCTTGAGTAAGTCACTCACCCTGTGGGGGCTTCAATTTTTCCATCGGAAACAAAGACACTGAAAGAGTCTCCTGATTAATATCAGAGTTAGACTCCCAGCCTGGTTTCTCACTAGGTGAGTTACTTCACCTCTCAAAGCCACCGTGATCTTTATCCACAAACGGGCTTCACAGTACTACCTGTTTCAGTGGGTTGTTGAGCAGATTAAAAGAGAGAATCCGGACAGAACACAGCTCAGCGCCTGGCAGCTAGCAAACCTACACAACCGGCTGCTCTCATCGTTGTTGCTTATTGCTAACTTGTATTATTATTATCATCATCATCGTCATTTAGAATCTTCTCCTACCATTCCATGATGATGAAATGTTTAAATAGATCTTCCCTAAGTTAGATCACAATACCCATCTTTGCACCCTTGTCCACTGCGCTCTAAGCCGCTGCTGGAGTGTCTGCTCTTCGTTGTCATACTGGCTTTTATTGGGCTCGCAAAACTTATAAAACGTCTCTGCCTGCTCTTTCTATCCCATCTTCCCAAGCCAAACCGCATTCAAAGTGGAAATGATTAAGTAACAGTAATCAGAGAATCTTGGGGGGCATTAGGCGTTCAAGGCTCTCACAGTATGATCTCAGGGGTCTTCGTCCTGGTTCTCTTCCTTAATGCTGGTACCCTGGGCACCGGGGCTGGGAAGCTCTTTCCTGCCTCCCAATAGTTCCCTAAGTGGTTTTCCCCCAACACCCCATGTCCATCTGCCTGTCTCTCTCCCTCTCTCTCTCTCTCTCTTTCTCCCACATGTGCACACACAGGCACAAAGGCGCACACTGTTACTCTTCTCTCTGTGTGGGATTCTGACTCCATCAATGTCAAGCTCTTATCCTACTTCTTCCGAGAAGCCTTCTCAGATCTCTGCTTCCAGAAGGAGTGACTCTCATCCTCGGCACCCTCACAGGGCACTGTTTGTCCACTACAAGTGCTCTCTGCAGCTGTGTGCGTCGCCTCCACCCAGCACGTCCCGAGCGCTGTGTGCTTCGTGCTTGACTCGAGTTGGATCCGGCCCAACTCCATTGTCTTACAGATAGGGACACAGGGTTCCACTGAAAGGAAGGTGGGAGACCCCGCCATTCCCTTTCCCCAGTCCCGGAAAGCAGTGGTGCCGGAAAGAAGACAGCCTGAACCCTGCGTCTTCATGCACGCCACCCCCATCCCACACCCGCCTGCCATGTATGTTTACCCAGGACTCAGGACAGAAGGGACCATGGTTTTCAGGGAAACAAGGGGAAGGGGGAAAAGTTTGCAGAAGGCCATGTTCCAGGGAGGGGTAGAGCTGGGACTAGGGTGGCCCAGAGGTTTTGTGACTCTGTAACCCTGAGTTCTCCCTCTTGGTGTCCCCTCTGCTCTCTCCCTCACCTGCCCTGCTCCCTCCACACCTGTAGCCAGAACCCCGTCACACGCACAACACCCCAAGGAGAGGAGGATCCTGGGAGTGGACCACATGTCCCTTTCTGTTGGCTTCTGGCCTCTTCCAGGCCTGAGTTCCCTTTGGCCTCACCTAACTGCCCTCCAGCCGTGCTCTGCAGACCCGCGCCCGAGGTTTGGTGGCGACGATATGTAATTTTGTCCCCATTTGCGGCTGGCAAAACATATAATGAGTGGTAGAACCGGAGAGTGATGATACTCTTGGTGACCGCTGTGTGATTGGGGTGGGAGCTGGGGGTTTTCCTGTTTCCTGTTGGAATGAGGAAGTCACGACAGATGTGTGCCCCCACCAGCAGCCCTTCACCGAGTCTGGGGCACGTGATTCCTCTCCCTGGCATCTGGGTTTGGGATGTTGCCCTCGGCCATCAACTGAAGACGGTGAGAGCACGGCTGAAGGACAGTTGGCACCAGCAGGGCAGGAGGCAGAGAGATCGACCTTGAGAGAAGGAACCTTGGCATAAACATTGGACCAGTCTCCATGACCCCTTCTCCCTTGTCGGGGACCTCTGGGCTTCCACTTGTTACAGGAAGCTTGTTTTTAAAATTCCTGCCCTTATTAGAAAAATAAAAGTGTTGGGACCTGCCTCTAACCCTCTGAGTCACCCTGGACAAATCCCTTCCCTTTCTGGGCCTCAGTTTCCTCATCTGTAATGATGATGATGGTGGTAATGAGGATGGTGGTGATGATGATGATGGTCCTTGTTTATTGATCAATATATTGTAAATGGTTTTCACGTACGTATTCCTTACAACATTCCAATGTGTTGAGTACCGTTATTACCCCCATTCTACAGATGAGAAAACTGAGGCATTGCATGATTAACTTGGCAAGATCACACAGCTCATAAATGAGAGGAGCAGAATACCTTTGACAACAAGAGTAGTGCAGTGGATTTTTTAAACTTCCTTCCAAGTCTAAAATGTAATGGCAATCTAACTTTAAAATTTTCTTATCTTTTTTCATGCCTTCTCTTTTGTCTATGTGCTGTCCCTCTGTCACTGGAGACACCCTTTCATACAAGTTCCACCCATTCTTTAAGACTCAGCTCTTCCATGAGCCTCCCCTGACTTCTCCAGGCCTGGTAGAGCTCCTCGTCAGCATCTGGGTCCGTCATTGTCTGCCTGTCCTTCACCCTCACACCTGCCGTGTCCTCTGTTCTCCTTTCCACTCCAGCACATATGAGCTCTTAGCTAGGAGGGAGGCAAGATTTTGCCCGTCTCTCTCTCTCCTCCTCCGCCCTGATTAGGGCTGGTGTTAGGGTAGACTATCGTTTGACCCACACTCTTCGTGCATCTATAAATGATGAAGCATCCAATTCATGATCTCAGCCCCAGGTAAGCCAATCTTCTCTCTGTGCCCCTTGGTCCACAAGAGCATCGCACCTCTGAGTTCAGCTGAGTCTGTTGCTGAGAATGACTCTTTTCTGACCTCCTCTGAGAGAGAGCGAGAGACCTTGTAATTCCCGAGGCCCTGCTGGGTGCTTTCCCATATGTTCTCCTGTTACTGCTCCTAACAGCCCTGCAAGGCAGCAGCTCTTAGCCCCATTTTTGCGTTTGAGGCTCAGAGAAGGGAAGTACTTTGTCAAGATTGCATAGCTAATAAGTGGCAGAGTGGAATTTGAGCGTGGGTCTGCCCGCCTCTAAGGTCAATGTCTTTCCTTCTGTGGCTTTATGTCCCAAACCGAAAAATTACAAGATGTGCTGGGCCCTTTGGGATGCCTCTTCTGGACGTGAGAAACCGTTTAGGAGATACAGTTTAGATCCCTAGATGTTGGGATTTCTAGGCCATTGCAGTGACATAAGCAGCTCGTGGGATATGACATTTGAAATGAGAACTAACCCAGAACACTCGGGTCCTTCAGTCCCCCTTGAGATGTAGCATTTGTCTCTGCAGTCATGTTCTGCGTCTCATTAAGCAGGTCCGCTGCTTTTGGAGTCTACTTAAATGTGCCGCCAGCCATAGATACCTACCCTGATTTTATTACCTACTTTGTACAGCGGGCCTCTCTTCACGTGAAGTTCACTCAGCGGTCAATTCCTGAGCCCCACCTTGTGTGGGGTTGGACCTGTCCCCCGCCCCCAGAAGCTCTATTCCAGCAAAGAGAAATGAACAGCTCAGTGCAGTGTGGGGATGACAGGTCTGAAAGGACACACCGTGAGTTTAAAGTTTTGAGCTGGAATCTTCTGACTTCAAGTCCAACTCCATTATTTGACAGCTGTTTGACCTTAGGCAAGTCACTTAACTTCTCTGAGCTTTTGTTCCCTCTTCTGTAAAATATGGCTAAAGCTAGCACCTGCCCCACAAGGATGGAATAAGGATTAGATGAGATAAGGTACATACTGTACTCAGCAGAGCCGCAGGCAAAGAGAAGAGCCTCAATAAATAGCAGGTGTGATGATGATGATTGTGTGCTGTGCTTAGGGGCAGAGAGTAACTAACCGCTGGGGGATGGGGTGTCTGAGGAGGCCTCTTGCGGGAGGTGACACCAGAGCTGCCTCCTGAGGGATAGGTGGGGATTTGCCAGCTGGTGATGGAGAAGGGTGTTGGTAGTGGCCCCTCTCACTATGAGCTGTGTCCTCTGCTGCTTTTGGCTCAGACTCTGCCTTCTATTCCGAGAGAAGGGCAGTGGGCTTATCTGAGCGCCACCTCGAAGGTTCTTCAGGACACAGGCGTTGCCTCGTCGGGACTCTTATTGGAATTCCAGGCCACCAGATGCCTCCTCTTGCAGCTCCACTCTGAGCCCTGTGTCTGGCCCTGATCTTCCCCCGCCCCCAGCCACCTTGGAAATGTGGCCGATGACGAAACAGAGACTTGAGTCCCGTTTGTGGAAGCAGATCATGGGAATTTTCTGAATCTGGGCCCCCAGCCAGAAGGCATTTATAATCAGACATGGAGCAATCATTAGAGCAGAAACAATAAATTAAAACAGCACCGAGAGAACTCCCCAAAGCTGCTCCCGAGAGTGGAAATCCAAGGAGCAGAATGCTGGCAGGCCCGAGGCCCGCCTGCCCCACCGCACTCAGGCTGTGTCCTCAGACATCTGCGAGTTAGCGGGCTGCCGCGGTGATGCCTGAGGCACGGGCGCTGCAGGGACTGTGGGAGGGGCAGCAGAGGGGAGGGGTCTTCCCGTAAAGCACCTTAAGGGCCAGGCCCTGGAGAGGTGTGGGGTCAGCCTGGAGGGTGGTGGGAAGAACCAGAGATTTGGGAATCGGAAGACCTGCTGAGGGATCACAGTGAGTCCCTCCCTCTCTCTGAGACTCAATTTTCTTGTCTGTAAAATGGGAATAATATTATTCCCCATCTCACATGATGACAATGAAGATTAACGTGTTAAAGAGAGTCAGAAGCCTGGCACATAATAAGTGCTTCGTAACGTCAGTCCTCCCCCAGCTTCTTCCTTCCACCCTCTATCTGTGCCATCCGTACAGCAGTCGTTAGCCATCTGCGACTGTTTAAATTTTATTTAAACTCAACTGAATTTGAACATTTAGTTTCTCTGTTGTACCAGCTGATTTCAAGGGAGTGGTCACTGTAGTGGGCGGCACAGGTACAGAGCATGTCCGTCATTGCAGAAAGTTCTGTTGGACAGGGCTGCCCACGATCTGCTACCTGCAAGAAGTGAGGTCCAGCAGCCACTCACTGGACCGGGCCCTGGGGTTCCAAAGACGATGGAAACTCTGCCCCGGCCCTCAAGGAGCAGAGGTGGGCAGACAGTGTGAGAAATGCCAAGAGGCTGGGCCAGAGGAAGGGCACCTAAGCAGGCCTCAAGGGGGTCAGAGAAGGTTCTCCGGAGAATGCCTGAGCTCGTAGTTGAAGGACGTAAGACAGAGAGTGACATTCTGGGTAGAGCGGCACAGGGGACAGCAGCACTTCCCCCCTGTGTCTTAGTCAGAACAGCCCCAGACCCACCAAGATTCAAGGAGCGGGGACGCGGACCCACTTGTTGATGGGAGGGATGATGAAGATTTTGGGGCTGCCCTCGATTGGCTGCGTTGACATCCCAGCATGTATCACCTGTTACTCTTACCTGTCCTGTGTCAATCACCAGAAGGCAGGCTTCTTGAGGGCTGAGACTTTTCTCTTTTTATCCCCAGCACTTAAAACAGTGCCTGGCACATGGGAGGGCTCAGAACAATGGATGAGTGAATAAATGAATGAATGAATGAATGAATGAATAGTTATGTGCGGAACAAGCCACTTACCTTGTGTAGGTTTTGATTCCTTATTTGAAAAAACAAATTGCCTTGCCCTCTTTTGTGGAGTCCTAGAGTGTTCTAGAGCAGGGAGAACTTCAGAGGGCCTCCCGCTCAGCCCTTCTGAAGGCCAGACCCTTCTCTTCCCCCCACCAGTGGCCGCACCCCACCTGTTTTCTCCACCCGGACAGGTGTGCTGAGAATACCCATGGGGTGCGGTCTGGAGGAGCACCTGAGTCATCAGACGTGGTATCTGGTCCCAACTGTGCTCAAAACTTGCTGTGGGACCCTGGGTTGGTTCCTTTCCCTCTCTGGGCCTCAGTGCTCCCATCTGTAAAGTGAGGAACTTGGCCCCAGATCACATTCTAATCACCTCGGGCCCTGGAGGCAAGGGCTGTCAGGCGGGAGAAGGACTTGGGTGACTTGAAGCCTCAAGATGTTTTTTCTCAGGATAAGAGATACTGGGAGGGGGGACCAGGGGACAAAGGGACATTAGCCTCCATCCGTATGCCGCCAACTTTCAAGCAAAGATTTGTGTGTATCTCCTGTCACTCCGCTAGCTGGGAGGCTCCTCTGCGGGCAGAGTTGGGAGCAGGAGGGTGGGGCAAAGCAGAGCTGGTTAACCGCCTCTGAGACCAAGGCTCCCTTCCCTCGCGCGCTTGCAAACAGCCAGGGCCCTGTTCCATCTCAGGATTTGCGGCCGGAGCCGTGCTGGAGGCAGCGGGGAGCTAAGCGCTGATCTGGAGGGATCAGGTGCAGGTACCCAGAGAAAGCCCACCCCGCCAGGAAGGGGCCGCAGACTTTGCTCCTGCCTGTGCTGATCTCAGGGGCTCAGGCTTTGTCAGAGCCGACACTTCCCTCATAAATCACCGGCCTCCTGTTCTTTCTCTTCTTTGGCGTCTTCCGTCAGACGCCAGAAGGCATTCAGGAAGTGGGACCCTCAACCTCGGCTGACCGTGGCTTAGGATCCACCTTCTGGCAGGGAGGAGGGGAAGGTCGTGGTGTGATTTCCAGGACCTGGGAGGGCCTGGGGCTCACCCAACCTACACTCCACGCCTGAGTGCCCACCTGGCTGGGTGCTGGGGAATCAGAGACAGAGGAGGATGGGTCCCACTCAACACTGCAGTCTGATAGAGGCGGTGAGTATGTGAGAGGGGTGCAGGTGGGGGGAGTAGGGAGTGAGGTCTGCACAATAACAGCCATTTTCATAGGGGAGTCAGTGCAGTGAGATGGACTTTTGGCTCGAGGGAGCTGAAGGACAAGAAGCAATTAGATGAAAAGCAGCAGAAAGAGTATACAAGTAGAGGGAATAGCGTATGCCAAAGCCCAGAGGCAAAAGAGGAGTGCCAGGGAAGGCTCCCTGGAAGAGAAGGTACCCACTCGGAGTCTGAATAGGAGGCCTGGGGAGGAGGGCGTTCCAACCAGAAGGATTAAAGTAGACAAGGGCACAGGTGTGTGAAATGCCACAGGTGTGTGTGCATGTGTGTGTGTGGAGGGGAGGAACAGAAGGGGCCAGCAGTTTGGAGTCGGCAAGCCAGTGGGGAAGGCAGTCCGGCAGGAACTGGCAGAGGTGAGTGCAGAGAGGCAGGCCTCACGGAGGGCCTGGCATGCCATGCTTGAGTTCTGTTCCACAGGTATACAATGGAATATCGCTCAGCCATAAAAAAGAATGAAATAATGCCATGTGCAGCAACACGGATGGACCTAGAGATTGTCATACTGAGTGAAGTAAGTCAGACAGAGAAAGACAAATAGCGTATGATGTCACTTATATGTGGAATCTAAAAAAGGGGTACAAATGAACTTACCTACAAAACAGAAATAGTCACAGATGTAGAAAACAAACGTATGGTCACCAGGGGATGGGGGAGAGGGATAAATTGAGAGATTGGGATTGACATATACACGCTGTTATATATAAAATAGATAACTAATAAGGACCTACTGTATAGCACAGGGAACTCCACTCAATACTCTGTAATGGGCTATATGGGGAAAGAATCTAAAAAAGAGTGGATATATGTATATGTATAACGGATTCACTTTGCTGTACACCTGAAACTAACACAACATTGTCAATCAACTATAGTCCAATAAAACTTTTTTTAAAAAGACATGGAAATTTGTTGCAAAATTTTAAGCAACAGAGAGCTACAGACAGATGTGTATTTCCAATGGGCCCCTCTGGCTGGAGAAGAGCTGGACAAGGAGAGACTGGAGGTGAGGAGATAGGTGAGGTATAGTTGGTGTCGCCCAGGCCGAGTCCAGCCCCAGCTGTTCACAGCGCCCGGAGTGCCAGCACTAGAGCATCACTCCAGTGGCGTAACCCTGTCCAGCCCACTCATGAGCACCCCCTTGAGGCAGGCCCTGTGCTGGTCCCGGACATGCAAAGGTGAGGGCCGGCCCCCAGGAGTGCATCCAGCGAGAGGAGGGCAGCTTTATGGACCAGGAGGCAAGGGGTGGTCACAGGTGCCGTGACACTGGTGTTTCAGTTCAGGAAAGGGTATGATGAGGATATAGCACAGAGCAGGGGCACGGAAATAGCCAGAGATTCAGGAAACAGTGAGGGGACTAGAGAGAGGCGAGGGGACCTGGGACTCCCAATGTAAGGAGATTCATTGTGTCAGGGTCATGCACGTGCAAAGTCAGCACCTAAGAGCCAGGGCCTCTGTAAATTTTTGTGCTCTAGGTGCCTCATTTGCCTCACCCTAGTCCTGGCCCAACAGGGGAAAATTTGTGTCTAAACTAACATATAGGCTGAGACATAAAGGTTGAGTGGGAATTCAGTGAAGAGGAGGTTTTGCGGAAAGAGCATTCCCGGTCAGGGGGAACAGCATGTGCAAAGACCCTGAGGCAAGAGGCGCCTGTGCTCAGGTACCTGCCAGTCATCTGGTCTTCTAGCCAGAGGGTCAGAGAGTGAGGCTGAGAGGCAGCCAGGGCCTCATAACTTAGGTTAAAGCAGTTAGGGTTTTCCTGGGGAGACGGTGTCACAGGGGGATCAGCATGAACTTCCTGGGGTCGATGATGTTTGGGTGAGCGGAGAACCCAGGCAGATGAGAATGGGGGAAGTGAGAATTCCTGAGCAGAGTGAGGGCCTGAGGGACCGCTCAGCCACATTCATTAAACTGACTGAGCCAGTGCTGTGTGCTGGAAGCTCTTACTAAGCAATGGGCACCTGTCTTCAGATTGGCTTTTTGCTAGATGATTTGATTGGGAACTTTTCAGAATTTAAAGGATGAGGGGATCTAAACTTTAAGAGCCTTGCTGCCCACCCCCCCACCTGTCCTTTCTCCTCTACTCAGTTCAGCAACCATGTCTGTGTTGTTGGGGGTAGAAAAGCAGTCTTTTCCCAGACGCGTGGGCCTGGTAGTCACGGGGTATGGGACTTGGAGGTAGTGGAGGGTAGGAAAGGCAAAACTGTGAATGCCAGGCGTAACACACCTGATACAGCATCTCATTTTAACCCTCACCGTATTCATTAAAGGTAGCTGTTGTTATACCCATTTTACAGCTGGAAAAACTAAAGCTCAGAGAAATTTGCTAGCTTTCACCCAGGTCATATTACGGCAGAGGCAGGATTTGAACCCAGGCTGCCCTGATTTCAGGTCCCATAAGCCTTCCTTTGCATCACACTGCTGCTGGGGCCCATGTCTACACTTAGGAACCATGTGACCTCCTGCAAGCGACTTGTTCCCACCGAGTGTCAATTTTTTCACTGGTAACCTGAAGGGGCTGGCTCCATGAACTATTTCCACAGTTCTCAAACTTTACTGTGCCCATGAATCCCTGGGAATCTTGGTAAAATGCAGATTCTAATTCAGAAGGTCTGAGGTAGGGCCCAAGAGGCAGCCTTTCTGACAAGCTCCCAGGAGATGCTGATGCTTCTGGCCCTTGGAGTACCAAGCGCTGGACCGTCGCCAAGGGTCCACCAATCCACGAAAACTGATGCCTGCCGGGGAGAGGAGAGGACGCACTTCTCAAACCAAGATCACTCTTGCAATTCCTTTTCGTTCCATTCAGCTTCCGGGCAGAGATCAGGGCAAGGAGAATGTCTCCTCCTTTATAGAAGAAGAACCAGAGGCTCAGAGAAGGCACCGGCCTTGCCTGCCCCTGGCGATGCCTGGTCAGTGCTCTGCCCCATACTCCGCAGCTCTCTTTCAGGGGGCTTCTCCCTTTGGCGGCCTTTTCTTCTAGGCCCCTCCCAACGTGGACGACCCCACATTTCCCCTAATGGGTAGGGCCCTCCCGACAAGGAAGCAGCATCCTAAGTGCCTGCTGGGTCTTCAGCCTGCTCCTCCCCTGCCGCCTGCTGGGCCTGAAAAGGGCATGGGCTCTCGGAAGGGAGGGGCTCAAGAGGAGGGGTCGGCTTCCTCCCGGGAGGCTGTTCTCATGCCAGCCGGGCACAGCCTTGCTCACGCTTCCTGCCTTGGCTTTGGGCTTGTTGACTTGGAAGGTAGAAGGCACCGGAAGAGTGGATGTTTGCGAATGGATTTTCAGGCCTCGTATTTACCCATATCGTCAGGGAAACAGGGCTGCGGGACTGAGTCACCCCGAGCGGAAGGCTGCCCTTGACACCTCTGGTGGTCTGAGCCCACCCAGCCCTCGGGACCACTGTTCACGGGCGCCAGGCCTCTGACAAGGCCAGCTCTGCCTCTGCCCCCACCAGAGCCTGTGCTGGTCCCCTTCCAGGAATGCCCTCTCACCTTCTTGCTGTTCTCAACCTTTGTCCTTCGGGGCCCTCCAGCGCCCTTCCAGGGGGCTTTCCCCCCCCACCTCCATCTTTCTTTTCTGCGAGCTCAGCCTGCGTCGCACAGTCCAGCACTTGCCTGCCATTGTACCTTGCGTATATATGGGCTGCGTGGACTTGCTTGTGGTTGCATCTTGGTTTCCATCCACGGCCTGAACCTAGGAACTCGTATTCATACTGCTTCTGTGTCTCTCAGCTGAGCACACCATCAGCGCTTAGAAAAGGCTGTTAGGATGGGCGCTCTGAAGCGCAGCGGGTAGCGGGGTGGGGGTGGGGCTGAGAGGTCTGCACCAGCAGGTGGTGGTGCTGCACGTCCCGGGGAAGCCACCTTGGCCTGCTTCCTCTATAAGAATGTTTGGAAGCTGTGACCCACCCTTCACCCTCCCGCACTCCCCAGTACCCCTGTACACAAGGTCATGGGGTAGCAATGGCAAACCTGAAAGGGACCTGCCACCCCTCTCCGAGGGCAGCCGGCAGCTTCTTGCGCAGTGGCAGGATCCGAGGCGGTGTGTGTGGTGTGCCGGGGGCGGGGAGGTCACAGAAGGACAGGCTGGCCTCGGGCTGCAGGGACCAGCAGTCCTGCCAAGCGGGAACACCCTGGCAGATCAAGCAGGGTCCAGGCACAAGCACTCGGCACCGGGAGCCAGAGCCCCTGGGAGCCTTTGCTCTTCTCCAGAGGTGGGCACACCTCTTCCTGCTTCCTGCAGCCAACGTGCCGTGCCTTGGCCAGGGCAGGGTCGCAGAGAAGGAGAGCGCGGGCACTCTCGGCACCGGGCGGCTGGGTGGCCTCAGATGCTACTTCCCCATTGTCCTTGGGGCCTGGGTGCCTTTTCCTCTGGGATATGGTGCGGTGAGCCTTCCTCTTCAGTCTGCGCCTAGGGTAATACTTGCCTCATAACTTGACCTGAGAATTCGACAAAACAATGCCAGCAGTTCAGCATGCGCTTGGCATGTAGTAAATGCTCGAAGAAACATCAAGGCCACCTCCTGCACCCCCAGAAAAGACTTGACTCCATAGAACAAACTGTGGGGCTCTGAGACTTCCTGTGCCCTCTGAGATCTAATCTAAACCAAACCAGGCCATGAGGCTCCAGCCTCGTCTGCACTGTGGACAATGGTGGTAGCTATGTCTCTGGGCTGTGTTCAGTGAGGATTCAGTGAAAGCACTCACATAAGATAGAACTTAGGAAGCTATTAGCTCTCAGTGAACGTTAGTTGCTGCTCCTGCTGTTACAGTGCAGGTATTTTCCCCATTCACTCGGAGATCGATGCTTGAATCTCATGAAGTGAAATATTAACCAGCATTATTCCCAATGTAAAATACTAAAATTCTTCTTTCAAACCCCTGTACTTTCTCATTCCTTTTTCAATTTAATCCCCTGATGCTTTTTCAATACTTCTTAGTTTAAAGAGGAAAAATCCCTCTGTGAAGTGCTGATATGTCTTTGAAGTCTGTTTCAGTACTGTTCTCATGGAATGTGTGAGGAGACCGGAGGATGGGACAGCGATGTTTGGAGGGAAAGTAAGAAGGAACTGGAGGTGGGACCAATAAAAAGTGGAATCGAGAGAGGGTTCTGCTCTATTTTATGATGTAGAGAGGCTGACATTTCTGGACTGGGTTTCGAAAAGGCTAGGCCAGTTGGCTGGAAATACGAAGGCAGTGTTTCGGTTACTTTCTGGGCGGGATGACTTCTCAGGAATCAAAGGCGTCTGGGGTCACAACCTGACACTTGACCCTGGCCCCAAGTTGAGCCCGAGTCCTGCCTCTGGTCTCAGGCAGAGGCTTGCCCTTTTCACCACTGAAGGTTCTTACTCACTAAAGGACCGTGAATAACAACGGGTGGGGATCGCTCCCCGCACCCTTCCCACCGCCAGGCAGGCGAGCAGCAGTCCGCTGCCACGGCTCAGAAGAAACTTCTTTCATTGAAAGCAGAACAGCGGGAGGAGGTTTTGAATTTACGTGTTCTGTACTGGGTTGCTTCCCCTCCTCTTGCTGGAAAAGTGCAGGTAAAATGACTGCTTCGAAGGCACCATTTGTCCGGGGTTGCACTAGCACCCACCCCAGCTGGGAGTCAAGGAGGAGAAGGTGGGAACCGGCCAGAGGATGGAAGGGCCGGGGGCATCTGTCCCGGTTGATGGGATCATCTTGTATCATTAGCACGGCTCCTCCTGTTCTCTGAGAAAGCTGCAGACCACGTTCCGGGGCGGGAGTCCATGTTCTGAACATGGGGTGTCAGCTGGGGTGAAGAAGCTCCTAGCTCACAAAGCACCGCTCTGTCGTCTCCTGCTTTGATACTGGATCCTGGTCACTGGGGAGCAAGTAAGCAGGGCCAGTGTCGTTGGGACCCCTTTCACCTGTGAGAACCTAGACGGAGCTCTGGTGCAGGCGAGGCCACCCATGCATTCGGTAGCACAGTGATGACTTCACCGCAGGTCCTCGGGCCACAGTCTGTGCAGCTGCCCCTCTGCGTGGGTGTCTGAGGACTGAGTAAAATTCAGGAACATTCTAGACCATAAATCCCAGGCACCGCTTGCATTAGTCAGGGTTCCCCAGAGAAACGGAACCCTATTGGTTCCGTTTCTCTGGAGAAACACATATACAGATGTATGTCTGTAGGCAGAAAGAGAGAGAGATTTTTTTTTGACGGAATTGGAGGTGCACATCCAGAATCTGCATGTGGGTCTGCAGCCTGCAGGGAAGAGCTGCAGTTTGAGTCCAGAGGCAGTCTGCTGGCCGAAATCCTTCTTCCAGGGAGGTTACGGTTTTTCTGTTAAGGCCTTCAGCTGATTGGATGAGCAGCCCCCCCACCCCCAGCCTTATCGAGGGTAATCTGCTTTATTCAAAGTCCGCGATTTAAATGTTAATCTCATCTAAAAAGTACCTTCACAGAAATATATAAAAATAATGTTTGACCAAATATCTGAGTATCCAGCCAAAATTTAACACATAAAATTAACCGTCACACCACTTCACATCTGAAGAATCAGTGACAATGAAAAACTCCTTTCTCAGCCATCCTGTCACACCATCCTCTGACAGCCTTGTGGAATAGTCAGATGGCTGGGATTCATTGATTCATCCTGTAAACACGCTGCATTGAAGTCCGACTTTGCACCAGGCACTAGGTTAGGTACAACAAGTCACCTCTAATCCTTTCCCTCCTGAGAATCCAGTGGTGAAGACACACATTGAATATATAGTTACCCAAATCCATCATTGTTTAATTTCCAGGTGGTGAGTCCCATAGAGGAGAAGTAGGACAGGGTGTGTGGGACAGCTGAGATAGGACCTGGCCCAGGGTCAGGATTGGAGGGGGCTCCTCTGAGGAGGGGACTTCAAGGTTCAAGCTGAGACCTGAAGGATGGGTGGGGACCATGGTGGAGGAGAAGGTTTCAGGCCAAGGAGCCATGTGTGTGAAGCCCATGAGGTGGGAAAGTGTTTGGAACATTGGAGACCCAGAGGGAAGCTGGTGGTGTGCACAGGTTGTGCACTGTGCAAGGGAGGGAGGTCCTGTTTGAGGCTGCAGAGGAAGGCAGAGGCTGGACCTTGAGCTTTCTAGCCCCTTTCAGGATCTCCACCTTTAGCCAAAGGGCACTAGGGAGCCCCTGAAAGGCTTGAAGCAAGGGGGTCACATGAGCAGATGAGTCCTTTTGAGAAAGTGACCGTCAGTGGACTGCAGAGAAGAGACTGAAGGGAGGTCAGAGTGGATGTGGGGAGACCTCAGGAGGTGATTCTAGACTTCCAGGGGGGAGACCATAGTGACTTAAGCCAAAGAAGTACCATGTGGATGGACAGAAGAGGATGGATTTGAGGAACATCTAGGAGGTAGAATCCACGAAACGTCATGTTTGTGTGGATCTGGGAGGTGAAGAGCAGGGAGCAATCAAAGATGCCTGCAATTATCCCCACTTTATAAATAGGGGACTGAGGGTCAGGGACCAGCGATTCGCCCGAGCTTCCCGACCAGTACTGTGCGAAGCCGTACAGCCCAGGCCTGTTGCGCTCCACGCCTGGCACATTTCTGGCTGGGTTTCTTCCGTGCAGCTGGGTTCTTTCTGGTGCTAATAAAGCCAAGGCTTAGGTTCCGTTTTGTGATCCATCTTGTTCATTCCAAGTCCTTGATCACAGGCTTCAGCCCTAACCGTGGGATTAAGCCCTGGCCCCGGCCATGGACTGAGCAATTCCCACCTGGCCCCAGACCAGACCCTGACCCTGGCCACCCACTCAATCCCCGTCTTGGCCTCTGGTGGAGTCTCGCCCAAGGCCTCTTGATTCTGTCATCCTCCAGACGGATAGCAAGCAGCTGCTCTGTACCTGGAACTAGGCTGGGCACACACACCAGCCCCAGCCCTGTAGCCAGGGAGCCAGAAGAGAGAGTGTAGATGCTAATCACCTCGCTGGCTAAACAGAGAGCTGGAGACTGCAGCAGCACAGATAGCAGATAGGGCGTGGCTTTGCCCTGGGTCTGAACCCAGCTCTATTAGCTGTGTGGCTTTGGGCAGCTTACCTTACCTCTCTGAACACATTTCCTCACTGTCAACTGGGGATCCCAGGCCCTACTTTTCTAATTGAGGTGTGTATTAGAGATATTGTTTGTATAGAATCTAGCATATATTAGGTACTCAGTAAATGACAAGTCCTTTATCTTCTTTTACAGTCATTTCTTGAGCAGCTACTATGTCTATAGATATGATATCCTTTACTAGATGCTGGGGATACAGAGGTGACAGCCAGCATCTCCTGGCATTGCATCAGCATTTCCAGCACACTCCCTTGTACATAGTAGGGCTTTGCAAATGAAGGTCAGGGAACCAAAGAGCGGTTCACAGACAGTTGGCTTCACTGAGCCCCGTACTGTCAGGTTGTCAGAAGCCTCTTTGCAACATCCAACATACATCATCCAATCACTTTTAACATCAAGTGGACACATCCAACATATAACATCCAGTCAGTTTTAAAATGGAGTGAGGGACATCCATGGTGGTCCAGCGGTTAAGACTCCGCGCTCCCAATGCAGGGGTCCCAGGTTCGATCCCTGATCAGGGAACTAGACCCCACGTGCCGCAACTAAAAGATCCCGCATGCCACAGTGAACATCCCACATACCACAACTAAAGACCCAGTGCAGCCAAATGGAGCAGACACAGCACCATATGGGTGGGTGGGGAGAAAGCCCCCATCACAGAGACTCAGTCTGGGACACCAAGAGGGAGACAGTGACTCTGTTTTCTCTCTTGTGATGAATGCTGTGTGTGTCATTCCGGCACGTGCTGAGAGGAGTCCAGGAAGGGCTTAGCAAGCTTCTGCTCATCCCGCCAGTCCTACCGTGGGTTTGTCTTCCTGGACCGCCAGCCCTGGAGGCAGAGGGAACTTGTGTTTTTGCATCTTTAGAGGTCGTCATCTGCAGCCCGGAAATGCCTCCATGTCTAGAAGTTCATAGGTCAGCCTGGCACAGGCATCAGTCCCGCCTTACCTGTCATACCTGGGGAGTCCGGACGGGGAGAGACACCACAAGGGAGAGATTTCACAAGCTCCAAGCACAGATGAAATGCTGAAGTCCAGTTTGACAAGCACTCAGCAAGTATGTGGCCAGCCAAGTGCGGTGCAGTGTGCTGGGGATGCAAACCTCAGTGGCCTTGCTGGGTTCCTGTAATAAAAGGAGGAGTCCCCGTGGTCAGCGTGGGTTGTGCAGTGGAGGAGCACCACGCTTGGAGTCCGAGAGGGTAGCCTGCGGTTCTGGATACAGCACTGACTCTGTGACCTTGGCAAAGCCCCTGCCCCTTGCTGGGCCATCCGTATAAGAGAGGTAGACCTAGTGGTGTCTACGAGGCCCCCCCCACAAGCCTCCCCCAGTGTCATTTGTTCATTTTTTCCTTCTGTTTCACACAGCCGTGTGCTCAGCACTGCAGAAGACAGGGTCTTGTTCTCCAGGGAGTGACAGCCCAGGACAGGGACAGGTGCTGCCGGGACCTCTACGCAGGGCTGAATTCTTTTTCTCTCCAAGTTTCGACTGCAAGAGTCTCGGCTGCTTCCAGATACCACAGTCACAAGACCAAGGTTACCCTCTTCAGAGCCATCCTGAGGATGCTCTTCTGCTTCCAGAGTGCCTTCCAAAGAGGCAGCAGCATCCAGAGCAGGGCGGGTGGCAGCCTTCTAGGGAAATCACCCCGCTTCCCCAGGGACCACCTTGGATGGGCAGCTCTCTTTGTGGAGGAAAATGCTCGGATGCAGAGTTACAAGGTCTAGGTCATGCATCATTTTTGAGGACAGGAGAGGCTAGTGTCTTAAACCTCTGGCACCTTTGACCTTAGATTTTTCTGGGGATTAGGTCTGGGGGCAGGAAATCTAGAGACCTAGGGTCGGTTTGCTGTGTGGCGCTGGGGACATTGCTTCCCCTCTGAACCTCACTGCCTTCACTGTACAAGAAAGACAGTAACACTGCCTTGCCTGCCTCCAAGGAAGGCTGAGCTCTTACTATGCCAGGTACTGGGTATGCATGACCTCACCTAGTCCTCAGGAAAACCCTATAAATACAGGAACCATGATTATTCCCATTCTACTGTAAAAATACCAGAGTCTCACACATGACTAGAAAGTAGCAGACCAGGGTCTCAAAGGTATTTGAGCTTTTTGTGAAAGGGCTGTTCAGGAGGCTGAGGCCTATCTGTTCTTAGCTCCCTTTCCATCTCCCATTACCTAAAGAAGCATTCTTCCTCCAGACATTGCTTGTGCTCTTCACCACACCCAGGAGCCTTCTTAGCACCTCTCCACCCATTTAAATTCTCCCAGCCTTCTTGGCCCAGCACTGGCACCACCTCCTCCGGGAAGCCCTCCTTGATATCCCACTTCTGTGCTCCCCCAGTTCTTGAGAGTCAGTTACACGTGGTGACACGTGCTGTGCACTAGGTGTACCATGTTGGAAGGACTGATTACAAGAGCTGACTGAAGAAGCGACCCAGCTTGGGCACAGGGGCCAACACGGAGATGTGAATGGCATCCTCCCTAGAATTTTTGCCCTGTGCAAAGGCTCTTAGGAACTGTCCAGTCCGGTCCTCTCATCTTACAGGTGGGGAATGTGAAGCCCAGAGAGAGGCACTGATTTCCCCGAGGTCACCTGGCAGGTAACAGCAGAGCCTGGCTAGCAGCTGAGCTGCTTTCCCCACTTCCCCGGAAGGGTCTTTAGGAAGCTCCTCTCTGCCTCCTGCTCCTTCCCCGAGACAGGACTACAGCCTCAGGCAGCCTCAGGAAAGACTTTGCCGTGTGGCTCGCCATAGATTGTCTATGGCAGAGAGATGTTCTGGTCTCCTTGGAGAAATTGCCATGGGGACGGCATGCCGTTCACTCGCTACCCAGGCAGCCACGTACTCCTTCAGTCACCCTTCCATCTCTCATTTATCATATTTACTTCATTTTTCACTAGTTCATTTATTCACCCACTTATTCATGGACCCACTTATTCACTCACTGACCCATTCATTCATTTAACAAGCAAACATGGAGCCGTAAGTCTGTGCTCACAGGGAGACTGATAATCAAATTGATATAAAAACTGTAACCAAACACAAAATGATTGTTTTAGACAGCGGGCAGCCTGGAGGTTGTGACTGGCTCAGGGAGAGGGGGCTCCGAGGAGACACCCCCCCCCCAAGCAGAGGACATCCAGGTGGCCCCCGATTGGTGAGCAGGAGATCTGCAGGTGAGAGAGGAGGAAGGACTGTCCCTTAGCTCCTGACGAGGAGCCACTTAGATCTTGAGCTGCCCAAACCCCTCTGTCCTGGGCAGCCTGGGCACAAGGAACTCGAGCTCCTGGATCTGCTCACCTTTGGCCCCGACTCTGTGGCCGAGATCACCGGTTTTCGCCAGGGTGTGGAGATGCAGGAGGTGGTGAGTCTGATTGGGTGTGAAGAGCTTGATCTTCTCTCTCTTCGGCCCCTCTCGGTTATGGCCCATCTTCCAGATGATTATCTGGGGTGCATACTTCCACGTGGCCTCTCCTACCACTGGAAAGGAAGAAGGAGAGAGGAAGGGGGTGTTAGTAAAGTCAACAGCGGTGTCTTCATCTGGGAGGATAGCAGTCAAAGCCGCTAAGCTTGGAATCAGACAAACCCGGATTCAAATTCTGCTCACCTACTACCTTGGATGGGTTCCTCTGAGCCCATTTCCTTCTCTGTAAATGTAATAGCATCTAACTTGCAGGACTGATGGCAGTATTTATAAGCCCATTCTGAATCACCATGGGTTCTCACAGTATCGTGGCTAATGTCTTATGATGCATCCACTTGCTACATAATTGTGTGTTACTTTGCCTGAAAGGTGCTGCAGATCCAGATAAAGAAAGTATTCACAGCCCAGCCATTGGGAGAGACCCCCAAACCTGTGCTTTCCAGCAGGCTGGTAGAGCCGGTCTGAAGTCCACAGAAGGCTCTAGAGAGAAGGTGACATGCTGACTGGGACTTGAAAGCTGAGTTAAGTAGGAGGTTTTTATGAGTCCAAGCAGCACCTCTGACTACTAGATTACTTTATTCTGACTCAGTTCTTCTAACTGCAGAATGGGAATAATAATAACTATCATGAGAACAAAGCAGGACAATGCATGTTAACAGCCTTCGTAGAGAGAAAGAGCTACTCTCCACACACACACATGCACACACACACACACATACACATACACACACATACCCCCCCACACACACATACACACACACATACATACACACACACATACACACACACATACATACACACACATACACACACACATACACACACGTACACACACACACATACACACACACACATACCCCCCCACACACACATACACACACAGATACACATACGCACACATACATACACACACATACACACACACACACATACACACATACACACACGTACACACACACATACACACACACATACACACACACGCGCACACACACAGATACACATACACACACATACGCACACATACATACACACACATACACACACATACACACACACACACACATAAAACCAAACCAAATCTACTCATCCTGACCCTAAAGTTCTTCCCCACAGCACACACGTACATGCCAACACACGTGTCACAGATCGTAACAGGAATTCAGGAGAATTTGCCTGGGAAAGGCCAGGAGGGAGGCAGTAACACTGGTTTCTCACCCATGAGGGAATGGATTCTCATTGTGGCAGGAAAGATAGACTCAGAGGAACATCTTGGACATGCACACCTAGCATCTCGGGCTCACCGTCTGAGCTCTACGGAGTCCAGCACCAGGGCCGCTGCCTCCCGGAAGCCCTCCCTGACCTCCCCCAGCCCCTACTTGGAGATCCTAGATGAAAGCTGAGGCTCCAGCCTCCTGCCTCACCCAGGCTGCCCCGCCCTGGCTGGGCTGTTTCAGGGCCCTTGCTCCTTTCCAGTGAATGGGCTGCACCTGGGGAGCTCTTGGCCCTGGATCGTCTCCTGTGTGGCCGGTGTGCTCATCGTGGGATCAGGCCCAGGGCCTGTGCAACTCTCTTTTCTCACCTTCTTGTCCTACAGTCTTCCAGGGGAGTTTTGGGGTTGGTCCCCTGTGGGCTAGACATAGTCTGTGACACCTGAGCTGTGGCTTCTGGATGCGACCCCGACTCTGCTCTGCAGAAGCTGTGGGGTAATCTTGGTCAAATGACTTAGCCTCTTAGAGCTGGTGTCGTCATCTGTAAAACAGTTTTAGTGCAAACATTAAACTCTGTAAAGTGCTTCAGCCAGTGCCTGCGACACAGGAGGAGCTTTCAAGATGGGACTGATTGTCACTGCTGGGACGGGGCAGAGGAGAGGATTGAAGAGAGAGAATGGATAGGAGAAAAGAGAAGAAAATAGGGAAGTGGGTTTGACTAGGGGAAGAGATGGGGACAGATGGAAGGGCATTAAAGGTGGGGATAAAAAGCCGCCCAACCTGCCCCCTTTCTCCTTCTGGCCCTGAGTCCTGGCTCTTCTCCAGCCATGAGGAATTTCTTGCCGTTTGTGCAAAGTTTTCTTTCACTTCCATTCCCTCAGCCGGTGCTCCTCACCCCATATGAGATGTCATTTTCCCCTGAACTTTGACCTTCCAGGCTCTCTACAGTGCCCCCTCCTCCTGAAAGCCCTCCTTGACTGACGCTGCCCCTGAGCCCCTCCACCCTGCATGCCTCTCCCAGCGCCCTGAGCTGCTTCCCTTTTCACAGCACTCATCACACGGCCGGTCTGTTTGCTTAGCTGTCCCCCCACCGGACAGACCATGCGCCCCTTGAGGCCAGGGACCTGTGACTCAGGGCTCCAAACAGTAGTGTGAAGGCTCAGTGAATGTTCCAGTGTTGAATGGCCGGTTGAGTGGACGGCTGTGAGGGGAGACAGGGGAGGCTGCTTTAAGGGCCTGGCCTCCGCGGTCTTGTCTCCCTGCCGCTCCCCCCAGGTCCGCAGCCCCTCTGCTAGGGAGGGCGGGAGCGAGCCCAGGGTTTGTGCTGGGGATGCTTTCCCCATGCTCATTTTCCTCAGGGCCGGCTGTGGCCTCCCCAGCAACCCCGGGGCCTTGCAGACCTGCAGAAACGGCTCTCCCCTCCCACCCTGCCCCCCACCAAAACTAACACGGTCATTGCCAAAGAGCCACAGGGGCTTGCAATGAAAAACAGGTGTCTCCCAGAGACCTGTCAGCCATGGCTGTGCAGCAGCTCGGGGTCACCGCCGTGAGGGCAGGGGAGGGGTGGGGGCACTGCAGGCCCGCCCCCCCAGAGTGTTCAGCTCCCAGGGCCCATCACGGGGCACAGCAGCCACCTCATGCCCTGGTCCCAGGAGACGGTGACTGCCAAGTCTGCCCCCTCCCAAACCAGCGGAGCCAGGGAACTCTGGTCCCGGCTAGGAGAGCCCTGAGAGACAAAGTCCTGGCCCTGGTTCCCTCCGCGCTGTCTCAATGTCAGCTCCAATCCGGGAGTGAGAGTGCAGGTGTCCTAATCACCTGGCCTGAATCCCCGCTTAGCTTCTTCCAAACTGTGTAAGCCCAGGGACCTTATTTTTCCTCTTGGAGCCTTCCTTGACTCACCTGTAAAATGGGTCTGTAACGATTCTCTCAGTGGGTCATGGAATGGGACAGGGAGAGGCGGCTTGTATGTGCGTGTGTGCAAGTGACCCAGGGCAGGGCCTGGACTGGAGTATGATACACGTTGATTAAAAGGAAGCCCTGTGCCTCTGGCCCCAAGTCCATCCCTACGGGACTGTCTGAACTTGGGAGGGGCATTTGCAACTTTCTGGGGCCTTTCAGAAGAGTCTGTAGCCTTCACCCACTTCCCTGACCTCGGGAGGCCCGGCTCTAGGGAGTCGCTCCTAGTCTCCGGCACAGGTCACCTGGCTTCTGGCACCTCCCAACTTTTGTGTGTGATGTTCCTCTGCCTGGGACACTTTCCCATGTCTCACTCCGTTCGGTCCCAAGACGTGCTTACTGAGCAGCTGCTCTGCACCGGGTGGTGTTCTGATGACTCGAGTACACGGCCGCACAGGCCCTGTCTGCCCCAGGCACCCCTGTTCTGGCCAAATCTGCCTCGTGGTTTATGTCACTGTATTGGGGGCATTGTTTGCAAGTCTGTTCTCCCCATGACTGAGCTCGTGGGGGTGGGGGCAAGGACCATGTCGAATCAGGTCTATGCCCTCAGCACGGGGCACAGCGGGCCACATCTGCCTGGCTCACCACAGACCCCCCCAGCATCCAGCCGAGGGCTTGGTAGGCTCAGGCCCAGCCAGTGCCTGGAGGTTCCCGGCAGGCTCGGCTCCCCGACGGCCCTTGCTGGAGGGGTAACTTCATCTCCATCCTCCCTCCAAGGGTTCCACTGAGTCGGCCTCCTCATCAGCACCAACACAGGAGCTCTTTCTCTCCGTGGAGGGGTTCAGGCCAGACACCCTGGCAGGTTTGGCAGTGGAAGGAGAGAGGCCGGGTAGGTGCCGGAGGGGTTGTCGATATTTGTATTGGAAGCCGGCACCGTGCATACCAGCGCTCACCCCTGATTTCAATTATCCAATTGCACACTGCTGCTAAAATTGCCCCTGGGCAAACAAGCTGGCTCCGGGCCCCTTCCTTCATTAATTCCAACCGTCCATCACACTGCGCCCAGCGCCCTCGCCGTCCCCGAGGAAGCCAGCTCCCCTCCCGCCGCCAGCTCAGCGGAGTCTGTCCAGGTCACCAGGACAAGAGCCCGAGAGAAGCAGCTGAGGGCAGGAAATGCCCTAAGAAAAACCTTTGTGATTGTGAGAGGTCTTGGATCAGATCCCTCCCCTACCCGATCCTCTGGTGTCGGCCTCACGCCTGCATTCTTGAGGCTAGTTCTGGTCTTCGGAGGCCTGGGCCAGGAGTCATTTTGCCAAGGTGACTGTGAAGGAAGGCATTTGTGATTGCTGGCCAGCCTTCAGGCACACGGGCCGGGGTCGGGGCTCACAACCTCACCTGCCAGGTGCTGGAAGTTTTCCCAAAGGTGGGTGACTTCCCCCCATTTCCGGTTATCCAAGCCCTGCTGTAGGGTGTGTTGGAAACACTGGAAATATCCAAAGAATCTAGAAGCCTGGAGACAGTCAGGAGTTCTATCACTTTCCAGAGGCAGGAGGCCACGTGGGGCTGGGGAGGTGACGCAGGATATAGAGACAGGCAGGCTGGGTTCCAGCCTGGCCCTGCCATTCACACACTCGCCGAACTTGGGCACACTGATGGACCGTGCCTCAGTTTCCTTGTCTCTAAAACGGCAGCACAGATGATGGGATGATTAAGAGAGAACATTGGCCTGTGCAGGCACACAGTAGGTTCTTTCCCCTCCTCTCCCTGTGTTCCTTTGCTTTACTTGTGTACTGCTCTTCTCCAGATGTTTTCAACCAGAAAGGACATATGTGCTCTGCTCCTGAAGCCAGGTGATGGGGCAGTGTGATGGAGGAGAGGAAGGGGAGAGGGAAGTGGGAACTCTGTGCTGCACCACTTGCTTTGATAAGGGTTCACATCCATGGGGTGCTGGCCACCCTGTGTGTTCCTACCTGGGTCTGTGCTGGGGCCTCAAGGGACAAAAAGCAGCCCCTTTGAATTTCATCTGTTAAAGTCAGGTGGGGAAGGGGCACACCTGGTCAGAGGATGACGGGCATAGTAACGCCGGGTAAGCCACCAGCTGGATCTGCTAGAACCAAAGGGATCTTATCGGGCGTCTCTCCTACCATTAACAGTGTCACTTGGGTCACTCCCAAGCCATGGGATATTCCCATGGGATAACCACTGGAAACGTTTTTGACTTATCCCAGCCAAATCCTGTTTCCAGCCCACAGGGCAGTTTGGAGCAAAGGCTGTGCCCTCCCCAGCGCTTGTGTATACTGAGGAGAGAGGGGGTCCATGTCTAGAGGAGGCAGTGGGAGTGAAACGGGGGAGCCACAGGGACCCGGAAGAGCCTAGAGTCAGCACAGAGGAAAGATGCTTGGGGAAGACTAAGTTGCTTTCCCCAGATACCTGCAGGTCTGTCCTGCAGCAGAGGGGAAAGACCGGGTCACCGAAGCCGGAGCTGGGCCTGGTGGGGAGGCAGAATGGAAGCAAGGAAGAACTTCTTACGGCCAAGCTGCCCAGCCCCTCAGGGCGTTGGTCAGCAGCCTCCCACAGAGGGTGCCCTGGTGGGCATGGGTCGCCTGGCCTGTTAGGAGGGTTGGGGGTTCTGGGATTAGCAGTGCTGCCTGGTCAGCCTGTGCTTTTGGCTTTGTGGCCTCCAACGGGTCATTTCCCAGCCGTGAGCCTCCATCCTCTGCCTGCCCCATGGTGGGGGGTAACGGTCAGCGGCCTGAAGTGCGCCCTGGCCAGCCCCAGGACGTGGCAGGCCTGGGAAGAGGGAGTTCAGGGCCCAGCACCCAGAGGGGCTGCCTGGGATCCCCTACCGCCACCTGAAGTGACCAGGACAAAGCCCAGTGTCCCTTCTCCCCAGCCTTGAGCTGCCCTGTCAGCCCTCCCAGCGTATGGTAAATACCTTCCCAATGAGTTGGAACTCGACTGCTCCAGGAAATGTTGTTACAAATTGTTTTTCCACCAGAACACATACTAGATTTTCCATGCCACCTCCAGCACGTTTTCGGGAAATCCCAGGTGGTGGTGATGGGGGCTGAGACCCTCCAGAGAGGCCAAGGCCCGGGCAAACCAAAAGACGGCTGGGTTTTATTTAATCATAAGTGCATATACGTCTCAACCTTTGAATACTGGAAAGGGGAATGAAAAAAAAAAAAGAAAAGAAAAGCCCGGCAAACCAAAAAAAACACACACATCGCTTTACTTTGCAGTGTAATTACTCTGAATTCAGTTAAACCAACTTACTCTAGCTAACTAGATTAGTTTACATCTTGTGGTAGAAAAAGAAATACAAATTACTTAGATTGCAATAAACCATGTTTTTCTAACTAAGTAGATTAGTTTATATCTTGTGGCAAGAAACAAGAAGGAGAGAGGCTCAGAAATGCTGGTTGCTCCCTCCTGCCCACTCGCTCATCCAGGGAAGTGTGTTTTCTGTGTGAACTGTACCCTCAGCCCCCTCCTCCAAGAGATGTAAAGAATCGAGACTGGGGAAAAAGAGAATTCAAACCACCTCCAGCCCAACTGCCTTGACGAGGAGGCCAGAGCGCTCTGGGTTTGCACAAGCCACACAAGTTCCATTCATTTCCATGGACAATTTGCTTGCTAACTGCCTACTCTGTGCAGGACAGGGACTTGGGCACTGAGTGGGGCAGGCCAGCTCCACAGGCCTGAGACCCTCCCACCGCCCCCTGCTTGTTTAAATACTCTGCTGTCACTGCTTTGAAATTCTTCATAGTTTATGAACGAGGGGCCCTACATGTTCATTTTGCACTGGACGCTGCACATTGGGCAGCCAGTCCTGGAGGAGAGACAAGGGATAGAGTAGGTGTGGGTCTGCCCTCTGGGAGCGTGTGGCCTTCTAGGGGACATACGGCACTCACAGGAAATCCTGATCTCTTCCTGGGGCAGGGTCCATGTTGGACCCAAGACCAGGGCTTTGCCCACGTGTGGCTGGTGTTTGCCCATAGAGACGTGACGGTGCATTGTCCCGTGTGACTCCAGAGGATTCTTTGTCCTTTTTTCCACCTAGGAATAAACAACGCTTGTCCGCCAGTGTCTGTATCTTTCTATCCTAAAATGGCCCGGAGATGTAAATGATAACGGGTACATTAATTTCTGAGGAGACTTATGTCGGTGGGCGTCCCTCCCAGGCCTGTCCAGAGGGGGTCACCTGGGGTCACTCCAATGGAGAAGATTCATCTTAACCATCAGAATGCTGCCCACGGATTACACCTCACTAAGGTGTCCCTTGATGTACATTATCTCATTAAGTTGTCACGATGAGCTTATAAGGCTCCATGTTAGAAGCCATATGGAGACAACTTTAGGGTAGTGGCATTTTGTTAGACAGCTGCATCTTCTCTTGTGCAGAGCCCTAGCTGGTGGGCGCTCCACTCCAGGAAGCTGCAGAGGGCCCGGCCGCCTCTGATGCTCCGCCAGCATGAGGCACCGCCTTGAATCACAGAGGCTCAACACTCCTGCCGCCAGAGTTCCAGATCCTCTGGGCAAGGAGAAGGGCAGCGCGTGGAATTAGACCCGTCAGTGCTGTCACGTCCCATCAGCCTCAGCTAGGAACCTCAGCCACACCTCACTGCAAGGGATCCTGGGAAATGGGCGGTCATGTGCCCAGCTAAAAATTAGGAGCTGTATTACTATTGAAAAAAATGAAAGAGTAGGTATTAGGGGTGAAGGAGCAGTCTATGCCATAGGAGGTGGGTATTTTTATCTCCGTTTGATGGATGAGGTCACAGGCTCAGAGAGAGGAATGACTCTGCCCAGGTCGTGCAGCCCGCAGGCCTGGGCGTTTTCGGTGTGCCACACGACTTTCCTGCTCCCGGAGTTTGGGCTTCAGGAAGGAGGCTCCTGGGCTCAGGCGGGGAAGGTACGTCCACCCGTGTGCACTCCATGCAAGGCGGTGACTGAGGGTTCCTAACTCATCCTTGTACTCTCTGAGTGACAGGATACTCTGTGCTTCCCATGGCCATTCTAGAACAACGTTGTTCTTAATAGCTACTATGGGTTCTGCAAATACTGACCAGACAGTCCTGGACAGAGCTGGGGGCACTGAGAGTAGGAGTCCAGTCCCAGGCTGGGGAGACAGGAGAGGCCTTCTGAGGAGGTCACGCTTTTGGGGAATCAGTCTTAAGAGGATGAATTGGAGGTATGTCCTAACCCTTTAACTTGTCAACCTCAGTTTCCTCATCTGTAAAATGGGGCTGGTAAGAGTACCCACCTCACATATGAAAGTGAGGATTAGAACAAATATCCATTCCCATTTAATAGATGTCAGTTATTACTCAGCATACCCAGCAGAAGGAATGGCTGGAGCAAAGGCAGAGTGGTGACAAACGCACAGGCCCCGTCCCCTCAGGAGGCCAGACTGGAAGATGGGGCGTGGGAGGCAGCAGGAGAGGAAGCAGAGGGGTTAGGAAGACCTTCCTCACATCCAGCCCCTCTCTGCTGGCCTCGGCTGTGCCCCTGGCCTTGCACAGTAAGTTCCCTACATATGAACGAGTTCTGTTCCGAGAGCACGTTCGTAAGTCCAATTTGTTCATAAGTCCAACAAAGTTAGCCTAGGTACCCAACACAATCGGCTATGTAGTACTGTACTATAATAGGTTTATAAGACTTTTCACACAAATAATACATAAAAAATAAAGAAAACATTTTTAATCTTACAGTACAGTACCTTGAAAAGTACAGTAGTGCAGTACAACATCTGGCATACAGGGACTGGCACTGAGTGAACAGGCAAGGAGAGTTACTGACTGGAGGAGGGAGAGGAGGTGGGAGATGGCAGAGCTGAAGGATCGTCAGCGATAGGACACGGAGGGCGAGCTGCAATGTCACTCACGCCTGACGCTGATGGCACAGGTTCTGGTTCCTTGCTGGAACCAGATGCACATTCACATCTTTGAAAGTTCGAAACTTGAAGGTTTGTAGGTAGGGGACTTACTGTAAAGTGAGTCTGCTCCTCACATCCGGAAGCTGCAGTTCAGGATGAAGCCAGCCGAGGGATGACCTCCTTTCAGAGTAGGCACAGCAAAGGGCAGCAAGGGGCAGTGTTCCAGGATGCAGGGACTGCTCTGCCCAAGCCTGTCTCAGAAGGGGCAGTTGACAGCAGTTGGAGGGAAGGCCAGAGAGGCTCAGAGGAGAGAAGGCTGCAGACAGGATGAACCAGGGTGGAAGAGGTGGGAAGAAACTAGAAATGGAACACAGGGAGGGCCTAGAGCCCAAGAACAGGAGCCAGGACACTCTGAGCACCCCTTAGACCATCCTCAAGATGGAAGCAACCGACTGTGGGAGTAGGGGGTATGAGCCCCACTTACAGATGAGGAAGCTGAGGCCCAGAGAACTTTGTATCTTGCATAAGTCCACCCAATCAGTGATCTGATTCCAAAGGTTTTTTTTTTTCTTTTTCTGCTCTAAAAAAAAAAATCATCCTAGTATGTATATATTATTACAGAGTATGTAGTGTTCATAAAAGGCATAAACAAAAAATTATAAAATTCTACCATCTGGTGGGTTAACTGCTGTTACTAACATTTGATGAGTATCCTTCCAGACTTCTCCCCATGCCCATCTACGTCTCTGTGTATGTGCATGTAGGTGAATACTTATTTATAAAAATGGGATCATTACTAGACATACTGTTCAGAAACCTCTTTTATCCAGTTCATCGTATATCATGAACATCTTTCTACTCCAGTCAGAATATATCCATGAGACCGTTTTAGTGGCCACAGAACACATTTAGGTCATTCCCAAGCTTCCACAGTCACCCAGGAGAGAACACTTATCCAGGTGACTTTTCAATGAGAAAGGAAAATAAATCCAGAAAATTTGGAGTGAGAGAAGAGGCAAAAGCTCTCACCAGTCCCTTTCCTTTTCCTGCACACACCCAGCTACCTTTCACCCCGACCTGACCTGCCGGGTGTGTTCTAAGGCATGTGTCTCCAGTGAATCCTGCAATCACTTAACTTTATTGCTGGAAGGACTCCTTAAGCTCATTGCTTTCAATCAGTTATTACACAGAAGGCAAACGTGTTCAAACAAAACGTGCGTTTTTTTCCTACTAACTTGCTTTCTGTGATAAGGACTCCTTCCTCTGCTTTTCTCATAGTCTCTGGGGGCCTGGGATCCGCCTCCTTCGGGTGGATAAGGAGTGAGGACAAACACGAATGCACCGGGCACCAGCTGCTCCCGCCCTGACATGGTGTAACGGCCCAAAAGTCAGATGAACCAGGTTCAAATCCCTTCCCTCCATATTTCCAGGGCAACTTCCAGCCCTGATTCATGTCCGGGCCTCAGTTTCCTCATCCTTCATTAAGTGGGAAGCTGAAGTGTGGTTGGTGGGCATATGGCAACAAGTAGAATGGTGCTCAACAGATAATTTTTGAAATTACGTACATGTTTCTACCAGAGAATTTTCTCTAAGAGGAGTGGGGCCACTTGTTCTTGGTTACATGTCCCCTTTATTCAGTGGCTGAGGACAGCTTAGAAATCAGAATCCGGTGACCATAGATTCCCTTGTAAAAAGCTGTGTTAGTGGCCCAGCCCGACTCATGAACAAATCCCCCCTCATGAAAGAAAGTGTTTCCCCTAAGCATGAACGCGTATTTGCCAAGGCAGCCTGGGCCCTGCAGCATCAGCTGCTGGAGGTCACGGCGCCCCTGCCTGAAGAGCCACACTTTTGTGCCTGGAACATGCGTGTTATTGGAGCCAGACTCCGGCCACCTTCTCCCCACACCAGCACTGGCCGGTGCTCGAGTGGGCTACCTGTCCTGTGCAGGCTGGAGACTTGCAAGCCTGTTCCAGGGGCTGAAACGAAGCAGGCACTGTGTGTTGCGTTCCCAGGGCAGTCGTGCCTGTTGCCAGAGGGGGACCGACAGCGCAAGGGATTGGCACTGGCAGCCGCCTCGCGGTGTGCTGCAAGCTCCTGGCTGCCCTCGAGAGCCAGGTCAAGAGACGTGTTTTCTTTGCTGCATTATTAAGCTGTCTTTTGCTTTTGAGTTTCCAGGACCTGTCATAATACAGGCCATCTTAGCCAAGGTTCTGGGCCCCTGTTCCTTTGAACTGCAAGGGCAGCTGTGGAGAAATCCCGCTTTCCCTGCAGCCAGGCTGCTACCAAGTGGGGTTGCAGCAGAGCAGGTCCAGACTTGGGGAATCGGTCCTGTCCCCACAGGGAGGTTTGATGGAGCCCTGTCACACTCAAACCCCGTCAGGGGAGAGCAGAGTTGAGAGCTGGGGAAGAAGGGCAGCTCGAGACCGTGATCAGATAGGTATTAGCGCACCATGGCCAAGGGCGTGGAGCTTGGTGTTAGGTGGCCTGTGCCGAATCCAGCTCTACCACGTACTCGCTGTTGACTTTTAGCAAGTTCCTTCACCTTGCTGAGCGTAAGCTTCCTCATCTGTGAGATGGGGGAAATGATAGTATCCACCTCATAGGGTCGTTTTCAGAATGAACTGAGTTATGAGTTTCTTTGATGCAAAGCACTGAACTCAGTGCCTGGGACATGGCGAGCACCACCCAGATGTTCCTTCCATGGGATCTTAGTGTCACAGACGGGGCCTTGGGGGTAGGAAGCATTCAGAGCTGGGAGTCAGGACCCCTGGCTTCTGATCCCAGCTCTGCTACAGTCCCTGATGTGACCTCGGGCAAGTGTGGGCCACTCTCTGAACTGTCGTCGTTAACTCTTTTCTGGCCACAGAAAATTGAGAGATGGCCATAGTGCCATGAAGACCTCTAAGCCCGGGAGTAACTGGGAGTACCTGGATCTAAGAGTGGCAGGTGCAGGGGGTGGGAACTGGCAGGATTCCAGGTAGGACTGGATGGCCAGTAGGTAGGCCTTCCCCAGAAATAAAACCCTTCCTTGCACCCCTCTCTTAACCCCTGAAACTGGCTCAGTGTTGGAGCAATGGGAGGTACGCCTCCCAAACATGGCTGTCTGATGCTCTCACGCACCCATGGCAGAGAGAGCCACAGAGGCGGGGGAACCGCGTAGATGCAGGGTGCTGATTCATTTCTGCTGCCTGGGACAGGGAGGTAGGGGTAGTGGCACTGCTCCCCGGAGAACTCCGACCAGAAACAGGCTCAAAGAGGCAGACTGAGCTAGGGGGATGCGCAGACATCTTCGTGTTTCAGACTTCTAGCTGACGCCCCCTCCCCTGTCCCCAGCTACCAAGGCCCTGGCCAAGCCTGCTCCTCTGGGAAGTTGGTTCTCATTGCTCCTCCCACCATCGTGTTCCCCCAAGACTTGGACCCTTTGAGAAAACAAGGAGTGGAGTTTAAACTTAGCAAGGATTTACTGAGAACCTCACCCTCTCTGGGCGTGAGCTGGGCACTCCTACACACCTCGTCTCACCTAATTTGATCTTTCGAGCTCCCTTGCTCCATGCATCTCTGCCTGGCACTCACGATTTCTCTCTAGATCCACGGTTATTTGAGCCCTGTCCCCTCCCCTCCCCGTTGACTGTGAGCTGCTTGAGGACAGGCTCAGCCCCTGGTCCCCCTTGTGCCCTCCAAGCCCAAGGCTCTGGCTTCAGCATGTTGACTGATTTCTGTTGAATTAAATTATGTTGAGTTAAATCCGATTAATCTGAAAGGAGGCTTACTAAATTTAATTTATGTGATTTGCAGAGTTAAGAGTCAGCTCTGCTGGAAGAGGGGAGGGAGGAAATTAAATTTTGAAAGCACAGTGTATAATATATGGAGAGCAATGCTTACTCAAGTGGAAGATTGGCACTAACAGTGGGACTTCTGGCACAAGGCAGGAGTGATGGGGGGGAGCATTCTGTCGGAGGGAGGAGCAAGGATGCATGTTGGGAGAGAATCGTCCACTGGGGTGTGCGTGGACATGGCTTCTGGGACCCTTCTCCCTCTGTGCCAGGCTGTCCTGGAGGAGAGAGGTGATGACACATCCTAGGCACTTGGTTGGGGGACTTTTTGTGCAGCAGCTGTTTCCTGCTCCACTGCTGTGACCACAGTAACAAGGCTTCCTGCAGGGGGTGGGGATTTGCTCCATAAGAGTTTTCCCGGAATGGGAAAGGACTCGACATAGAGGTGTCTTCACCTACAGACTGAAGTCTAAACTCCTCTGCCTCATGTCCCCAGACATGGACCCTGCCAACCACTGCACCCTTATTTCCTCCTGCCCCCTCCCCTCCCCCACACCCTGTGCTTCCCCCATCCCAGCCTTGGGTCACCTTGTTCCCATCTCTTTTAATGGCTTCTCTCACCCTGACCCATTACCACATCCATCCTCCCCATCCTTCAAGGTCAGACTCAGATACTTCCTCCTCCAGGAAGCCTTCCCGCATTTCCCCACTGCAAACATCCACCTCCCTTCAGTGCTCTGTTGCAACTTGTTCTGCGTGTCTTGTGCTGTTTTATGCTTAAATTAGGTTTAGGGGGGATTGAGCCCATCTCTCTCCTTCCCCAGAGTGAGCTCCTTGAGGGAGCTCTGATTCACGGGTTCATCACAGCAGGCCTGGCCCAGAGGGTGTGCACAGTGAGTGTGAGTGAAGGAGAGCAACCTGAGGAGGCGGGCCCACCCTGTAGCCTGGCCGCTGCAGCCTCTGGTGCAGCAGGGGTTAATTGGGGTACATGAGACCAATAAATATTTACTGGGTGTTAAGTTTTTAGCCTAATGCAGGATTTAGCAGCCATTCTCATTTATGGTAATGGGAGGCATGTACTACCATGGGGGATTTGGGGAGGGAACTCCCTCCACCTGCCTTCAGACGAGTTTCAGAGCCCCACCCTGCACCAGGCTCAACTGCGCAGATCAGGAAGCCCCAGAAACCTCCTGGAGGTGGAGCTTCGGCTTCTAGTTATTTTCTTGGGCTCTCATGTACGGACTCTACCCCAGGCAGCTCCCGGTCCCTCCCCCCCTCCCTCTTCACCAAATCCTCACTCCATCACTGTGCCTGCTTCTGTGCTGGGCCTGGGGACAAACGTGAACAGACTCAGTTCCTCCCCACCAAGCAGTCCCCTCACTTTTCATTTCTACCCTGAGAAATGATTCCCAGCCCTTTTTCTTGCCCAGCACTTCCCAGCTAGTCATCAAGGCCGTGGGGCTCAACTGGGGAGGAGGAGAGCCCATCCAGATCTCTGTGGAAGGGCAGGGCACAGGGGTGTGCAGAAGCCCCAGACGTAGGGGTGCGGAATCCCCCAGGTAATTTGATGCACACTCTCAGAGGGCAGCCTTCCGCAGACGTCACAAGGCTAGAAGCTGAGACGGACAAATAAGTAGACAACACTGCCCACGGAGGAAGTGGGTGCTGCAGGTGCTGTGACCAGAGGAAGCCCAGGGGCTGCGGGAAATTGAAGGGGCCCCTCACTCAGCCTGGGAAGGCTTCTGCAAGAAGGCGATCTTGAGCTGCATTGTGAAACCAAACAGAGAAGAGGGAACTGACATTTTAGACAGAGGGATTGATATATACCAAGGCCCAGAGACACAGAAACAAATCTGGCACGTTGAGAGACCAGGATGAATCTGTGGCTAGACTGGTGCTATCCAGTATGGTAACCACTTGCAGCACGTGGCTGTGGAAATTTAAGTTCATTAAAACTAGACAACATTAAAATTCAGTCTTTAAGTCACAACAGCTACATTTCAAGTGCTCAACAACCAGGTGTGGCTAGTGGTGCCTATGTATTAAAGAATTTCCATCATCAGGGGAAGTTGGATTGTCCAGCACTGGCCCTAGTGTAGAGTAGCCAGGGGTCCACAGCAAAGAGCCTGCAGGGTCACTGGGGTCAGACTTGAGCGAGGAGCCTCGAGTGATCTGTGAAAGACTCCGGGCTCCTTCTTAGGGGGAGGGAGGGTGTCAGCTCTTCCCTGGACCTCCGTGCACTGGAATACAGAGGCTGCTCCTTCATTCCACAACCTTTTATGAAGTCTTATTCTGTGTCCTGTATCCCTGGTTTACAAGAGTGGCATATACCTAGGAACCCGGCCTCTGGAGAAGGATCAGATGCTTCCTCAGTGATGGCAAGGGTAGGGGATCGCCAGGGCCTGTAAGAAAGCAGCAAGTACAACACCTGTCCATCACACCACCCCTGCCGAGAACCTCTTGGTAGAGGCCGGTCAGGGCCAACACCAGAAAATGCAGCTTGTGGGAGTCTTGGTCGAAGTTCACGGCAGTTCATGAACAACAAACACCAGGGCAGCTGTGGGGAGCTGGCCGAGTGTGAGGTGTGCTGGGGGATTGGGAGTGGGTGGAAGTGATCAGGAGCAGGAGGCCTAGCATGGGACAGTAGCTGCCTGTTCCTGGGGTGCCCTATGCCTCCTTGCCCCACAGATCATCTTCCATGCTCACCTTCAGGGTCACCTCCTCCAAGAAGCCTTCCCTGATTGGTTAAAGAGCCCCAACTGCCCCTCTCCTGGATTTGCACATTGCACTTGTCTCACAGACTGCTGACATGTCCGTCTCCTTAACTCAACCTTAGGTGCTTTTTTTTTTTTTTTTTTTGCGGTACGTGGGCCTCTCACTGTTGTGACCTCTCCCGTTGCGGAGCGCAGGCTCAGCAGCCATGGCTCACGGGCCCAGCCGCTCTGCGGCATGTGGGATCTTCCCAGACCAGGGCACGAACCCGCGTCCCCTGCATCGGCAGGTGGACTCTCAACCACTGCGCCACCAGGGAAGCCCTAACCTTGGGTGCTTTGAGGACCCAGACCTGCCTTAACTGTGCTCCTTTCCTGGCCCAGCCATGCTTCTTCCCCATGAATCTGCCCCTACTGCTACTGTCTACATCAGAATTACCTGTTTGTGTCCACCATTAGACTATGAACTCCTTGAGCACCGGGCCTGTCTGTCTAGTTCAGCTCCCTAGTTGCCTGAATGAATGAGTGAAAGCAGGAGGATGGATGTGGTTCTGTGGCAGCCCTGCCCGGAGGCAGAGGACTTCTGGGCAGGCAGAACCAGGAAGGAGCCTGGGCAGGCAGGTGGAGCTGAGAGGAGGCCAGCCAGGCTCGCAGCCCCCTCTCCCTGCTGCTGAGCCCCGCTGGTCCCACCTGAGCGGCCTCCCCTGGGAGGGGGCACCCCATCTGCTTCCCGGGCTCCAGGTTTCCTCTGTGAGATGGGCCCTCTCTTCCCCTGCTGTTGGAGTGCTGCGGAGAAGATAATGGCAGATCCCTTTATTTCTTGGGCTGGCCTCTAGGTAGAAAGGCTTGTTCAAAGTGCCACTTGGTGACTCTCGCAAATTGTTCCTGACAGCCCCGTGGAAGGCCAGGCCATCTGCCTTGCCCTGTCTCAGGGCGGAAGGGGCTGGGAGGAGAGATATTAGGTTTCCACTTCAGTCAATACTTTGATGTTCAAAGCTGTTTAATATTCATTAAACCAGTCCTTCAGTTGTAATTGCAGTCATTACCCTCCCTTTTATGATTGTCTGTAAATGTTATGGGACAGACGGGCACAGCTATCCTAATGACAGAGGGTTTTGATGATGGATAAAAGGTTGAATAGAGTCCCTTCAAATCTGTCTCCTTACTCTTCAGTGCCCACTCCCACCCCTTTCTGCTTTCTTTAACTCTTAAAAGATGGTGTTTGGGATGAGAGAGCAGGAAGCTCCAGTAGAGTCACAGTTTGTTAATTTTACAGAGGCAAAAACGTTGTCCTGTGGTCTCAGACTGAACCTGAACTCCCACACACACCTGGGCTCAGCCCGAGGTCAGGCACTGAACCCTGACCAGCCACAGTCTCAGCCTTGACCCTGGCCATAGTCTGCACTCCTAGAACCAGGAGAAGAAAACTAGGTTTTCAATCCCTAGAGAGTGAACACAGACTGTTAGAACAGGTTTGGACCTTAGAGACCACAGTGATTTTGCTCTGCAAGGTGTGGAGACCACCTTTGGGGAAATACACAGGCTTTGGAATCAGACTTGCATTCAAGTCCAGGCCCTGCCGCTTTCTAGCTGCAATGATTTGCCTAGTTACTGAACTTCTCCAGGGTTCAGGTTCTTCATCTATTAAGAATAAGGAGTTATTGGGACTTCTTGGCGGTCCAGTGGTTAAGACTGAGCTCCCACTGCAGGGGACGTGGGTTCGATCCCCGGTCGGGGAACTAAGATCCCACATGCCATGAGACGCGGCCAAAAAAATAATAAAAGACAAAAAGAATCAGGAGTTACAATACTTACTAGTAGAGCCATTGTGAAGATCCCATTAACTAACAGGTGTGCAGTGCCTGGCAAAGAGTACGTGCTTAGCTAGTGCCGCCAATTCACAGGGTGAGACTAGCCCCTTAATTCCCGAGAGAGCAGGCTGGCCCTCTGCTAAGAACCCTAAGCTTGCTTGGAGATGGGGGCATTATGGGCTGTCTGGGTCCCTTTTGCCTGACTCTCCAGGCTTAGGTTCCGACAGTGCCCTCATACACCCTCTTTTGAGTCCCCCAGTGTCACAGGTTGAGGTCGCCAGGAAGCAGACTCTGAGACAGTTTCGTGTGCCTAGTGTTTATTAAGGAGGCCCTTGGGATCAACCTTTGTCTAGGAAAGGGGATGGGGAGGAAGCAACTTGGGCAGAGGAGATGCAGGTCTGAATGCCTTCCCATGGGGAAGCCTGGATCTGAAATAGCAGCCTGGGTCTTCATCCACGTGCCTCGACCCATCACTGAACGTGGTGCTCCTAGAACAGCAGGACCTCGAATGAGGTGCCTCTTTGGCTGAGGCAAGCCCTGAAGGGGCTGCCAGTTGAATGCTGCAGCTGTCACAGACAGCATTGTCCAACGGCAATGCCGGCAGCTGGGCAAAAAGGCCTTCCCTGGAGTGGGGTCTGGGCGCTGCATCACCCTCGTCCTCCACGACCAGGACTGATGATTATCCCCAAGTGCTTCCCTTAGAATACTCTATCTACCCAGCACGTAGACACACACGTACACACACACAGGACCACCATCACACAAACACATCAGACTTGTCAAAATCCTTTCTGTCGGGGCTTCCCTGGTGGCACAGTGGTTGAGAGTCCGCCTGCCGATGCAGGGGACACGGGTTCGTGCCCCGGTCCGGGAAGATCCCACATGCCGCGGAGCGGCTGGGCCCGTGAGCCATGGCCGCTGAGCCTGCGCGTCCGGAGCCTGTGCTCCGCAACGGGAGGGGCCGCAACAGTGAGAGGCCCGCGTACCGCAAAAAAAAAAAAAAAAAAATCCTTTCTGTCTTCAAAATGCCCTAATAGTACCTCCTCTAGAAAGCCTTCCTCGGTTTCTCTCCTTCCCCCCACCTATTGGAACAAGTTGCATCTGTCACTGCTCCTGAGGTTCATGGAGAGAATGCCAGGAAGGTGGATTTCCCTTTACCAGATAGCAGAGCATTTTGTCACTGGCCTCGTGTGTAATGGAGTGGGCCTCGGCAGTGTCCAAGTGACCTCGGCAGTACTCCCTGCCCCGCTGGTCTGTGATTCCTCCAGGTTCCGCTCTGGGTGACCTGCTTCTCCAGGCGTGCGTGAGCCTTACAGAGCAGGGCCTGAGCCTTCTCCGTTTCTGTGGGAGGTCACTTCATTTGCTGAGATCCAAGTGCGTGCCGCACTCTGGTTGGCAAAGCAGAAGAAGATTCAGCCCTGTGAGCGTAGGAACTCTGGCCTAGAGTGCAGGTCAGATGGAAACAGGACCGTAGCTCAGTGGGGCAAGTCCAACAACAGAGAGAAGAGCAAGTTGAGCCCCTTGGGGCCCATCTCAGGGGCTCACCCGCAGCTGGTTCAGCGTGTGCTTGAGTGAGTGGAGGGTCAGGACCTCTGTCTTCAGCAGCAAAGGGGTAGACGTGCATGGTGAAGACTTGCTGAATGAATGAGTGAATAAGTGAGTGAGTGAGTGAATGGACAAGCAATTCAAGAACTAAAGCAACCAAGTAGATTCCCAACCCCGTATCCAAAACCCACATTTGTTTCAAAAGTCCATAGTTTTTGGATTTTAGAGGGCAAAAGAAGGTGCATATCCATCTATCAGTTAACACCCCGTTGGGGCCTGCATCAGCACCCATGATCAAACACGTTAATAGCTGTGCAGCAAAACATGAACATTCGTGAAAAATGGGATAGGTCAAGACTCTGTAGCCTCATGTGGGTTCACGTAGCCTCATGTGGGTTCAGGCCCAGTTGCCAAAGACCTGTGGCGATTCAGAGCTTCTTGGATTCCAAAGCTGCCAATAAGGGAGTGAGGGCTGTATTACCGGCAAGGTTCTTCCCGGCTTCAGAAATGTCCTCCTGAACATGCAGGGCACCAACCTCACTGCTGCCTGCACTGCCCCATGCCTCGCTGGCTGCGCTCAGACCCTGGGCTGGGCCCCAGTTCCTTGTGTCTTTCCTCTTTCTGAGTGTTTTTCCTTCCCTACCTCCAGGGCAAATCTCTGCCATCCTGAGGGCAGAGAAATGGGAGTCTCAGACCAGGTCTAATCACATATCATGAGCACTCTAATGGCACCTGCTAAGTGGGAGGGCGGTGGCTTTTATCAGGGGGTGAGCCAGAGCAGCCTGGGCTCAGGGGTGGGGGACAGCTGTGCCTGCTTTTCCAGCCATGTCAGGGCTCAGGGCTTCAGTACTATCGTAGGCCCCAGTTGACGGATGACCTCGTCCACAGCCCTCACCAGTGGACCTGCCCAGGGTAGGAGACTGCATGCTTTTACACATGGATTCTTCTCTTCCTTCTTTTACTTATTTGCTTATTCAACAAAAATGTCTGAGCGTGTACTATGTGCCCACACGACTGGGTATTGCTGTGACTGTTCAGTGAATTGGGGCAGTATAGATACTGAAGGAAAACCCTTTTAGGAGAAAGGTAAATTTCAGTTATTTTTTTCTTATATCAGGTCAACATCTCACACTTTTGTTTGTATAGGATACTGTGGTTTGCAAGTGTTACTTTAATCCTTACCAACAAGCCTGTGAAGGAGGTGAGGGCAGGGTTATACTTAGGAAGCAACGTAGCGAATGTAGCATCTGAGATGCGGTGGGCCACCTCATCTAAAAGACAAAGCGCTATTTCTTCCTCAGATGCAAATTGACATTTATGAAAACTTACGTCAAAAACCTTCCATCTCGCCAGCCTCCCTCCAGGGACTTCCACCTGTGGAAAAGTCTATTCTCTGGGCACACTTCTGAGCTTCCCTGCTTCCTGGCCCGTGAACTCCTTATCCATCAAAGGCCATTCTGCGTCCCTCTATGGGGTTGTAAGAAGCTGCACTGTGGTCCACGAGGCCCCAAATGCTCAGCTGCCCCCAGCGCTCTTTTCCTCTCTGATGGTCTCCTCTTGCGGCTGCAGGCTCTACCCGGCCTCACTGGCTTCCTTGCTGTTTCTTGAATACGTGGACTCAGTCTTGCCTTGGGGCCTTTGCTCAAAAGCACTGCCTTCAGAAAGTGGCGCGGCCAACCCCCTCATCTCCTACCTGCCTTTATTCAAATGTCATCATCTCAGTGACCACACTATGGAAAACTGTAGCCCCGGTGCTGTAACCTTGCTGTTCCTCCTCCACTTTTCCCTTTTTCTGTAGGGCTTTCTCCTTCTAACATGTTATATGATTTACTCTTGTCTTTTGTTTACCGTCTCACCCCCTGACACACAACAGACTGTAAGATCCAGGAGAACAGGGATTTGGGTCTGTTGTACATTGAATATCCCAGTACCTGGAATAGAGCTCAGTAGGGACTCAGTAAACATTTGTTGAATTACTGTATGATACCTCTTCTGATATCTCAGAAGCTTTATTTAGTGCCTTCCTTCTCTGTGTTTTTAATGCTGTGTGTGTGTGTGTGTGTGTGTGTGTGTGTGTGTCTTAAATTTTCTTTTCAATCTTGCTAACTAGCTCTAGGCTGGGAGCTCTGGGAGCAGAATTAAATATCTCAGCTTATTTAAAAATCCTGACCCGTGGGGGAGTGTAAGGAAAGAAAACCAGTATTGAGGGTCTACTGCATGCAGTACTCTCACTGCACTCTCTTTAACCTTCACAACGAATCTTTTCAGTTAGTTGCCATGATCCCTATTTTCCAGATGAGGAAACTGATACCTAGGAAGGTTGAATTTCTTGCCCAAGAAGAGGCAGTAGCAGGACCGAAACCCAGATCAGTCTGAACCTAGAGCTGCATTCCCGGGCTGAGAGGTGGAGGCTCCTCAGAGAGCGCAAGCTCAGCCCGTGGGCAGAATGCAGACAAGCCCACCTGATTTCTGTGGACCCACAGGCTGGCCTCTGTGCCCACTCCCGCTACAGCATCTTTGGGAAGCAAGTCCTGGCATCTGAGGACTTGCTTCCATCCACCCCATCTCTCTGCCAGGGTTCCTGCTTGCATTCCTGTGGGCAGTGTAGGCAATGTAGACCGTGGCATTAGGGACCAGTCTGGAAAGGGCCGTGTCCAGGGTCACACACAGAGGGAGCCCTGGCCTGCCCATTGGCCCAGAGTGAGCTGCGCCGCCTGGCTGAACCCAGAGTTTCTTTGTTAGCCTCGAGTCCCCAGCCCTGCCTCCCCTTAACCCACCCTCCTGTCTGTAACCCCAGAGCCCCGACACCCCGTCCTCTCTTCCCTCTGGGCCCCGGGCCAAGCCTCCACCGACTTCCCTCTGCCAGCCTGTGAATGTCCCTTTGTGCGCAGCCCTGACACGAGGTCCTTCCTGGGGAGGTGTAATTTTAATATATGAAGGGCAGTCGTTTCATTTCATAAAGATAGCTTATTTGGAGGGGCCAGCAGCAGCCCGGGAGAGATCGCACTTGACAGATGCAGGGACGGCCTGCGGTTTGGGGGCTGGAGATCACGACGTGCAGCCTAGTGCCGGGCGCTGTGCCCCAAACGCCGTCTCTGGAATGAGTCCTGCCGCCTGGGGCTGAGGCACCAGGTAACTTCTCTCCCTCCACTGGTGTGGCAAGACCCAGTGATGGGGAATATGGGCAGACCCTGGAGAAAGGCAAACACAGTACGAGGGGGCAGGGCTGGAAAGTGGTGGGGGGGAGCACGGGTTCTCCTCCAGCTCCATCCTTGCCCTCTCCCCAGCCGTGGGACCTGTGGAAGTCTCTGCCCTCTGGGTCCCCATCAGCAGAGAGGATCACCCGAGGGCTTTCTGACACTGTCATTGCAAGAGACTTTGACGCCAGCCTCCCAGAGGGGAATTGTGAAAATAAATGAGGAGAGAACTCCGCCTCCTGCCAGCTTGAGCCCTGCAGGCAAGCCAGGGTGATGGCTGGGGTGACAAAGTCTGGAGAAGGTCGGTTCCAGGACAGGTCTGGTTTGCTGCCAAGCAAAACACCTGGGCCTTGGGGGAGCGAGACATGGAGGCAGCCCTACCAGCTCCTCTCCTCAAGGAGCCTTTCTCTAACTGTGGCCGAGGGGCCGGTGGGGTCCAGGGCCAGGCAGTCCCAGGGCATGCGCTGTCAGGCAGCAAGGTTGTTGAACTTGGAAATGCGTGTGCTTCCCTCAGCTCGACAGAGCAACCGACAGCTCCTTGCAGCGCCTGCGTGGAGTGGCGGGGTACAGGTGGGGCTTTATGGTAACTCCAGTAAGAAGCAGGTGTTGGGCTGGGCCTCCAGGCTGGGGTGGGGTGAGCGGACCGCACGAGGCCATCCGCTCTCCCGGGCTCATCCTCTGTGTCCAGGTGCAGGGCTCAAGCTGTGATGAGGATTATCCGTTGAAACTCAAGTCTCCCTCTTGGGAATTCCCTGGAGAGTGTCAGATCGCCAGCCTTGGCATGGGGCAGGGGCTACAGGAGCTGATTTTGTCTGAGGGCTCTCTGAGTGTGTGCCAGCCTCTTTAAGGCGCATTTTTAGATGCCTCCTAAGACAGGAAGAACCTGAACTAGACCAGGCTGCTGGAAGATCAGGCAGGAGGTCAGGAGCCTCATTCCTATACGTCCATGGACCCAGCCCTTTGCCCTGAGGTCTTCCTACCTGGTGTTCTGCTTCTTTGCGGTCATGTCTGGTCATCACCCTGAGCTTAAGAGTCTCATGTGAACCACGGCTGTGCCCTTGGCACACGTCAAAGGGTGCGGTCAAGGCAGTGCCCCCGGTTCTTTGCTGAATGAGTGACATGCTGTGCTCACTTCCACACTCACATACCTTATTCCTGTCTTATTTCTCCCACTGGCGATGTCCTCCTTCACAACCGGAACTCTCACATACCGCTGCTGGGTTCAAATTGACACAACCCCTTTGAAGAACTGGCAGGATCTACCAAAGGCGAGCTAAGTGTCCCCTTCAGCCTGGGGTGTCCACTCCTCAGAACGAAAAACTTACGTATATTCACCGAAAGATCATACAGGAATGTTGTTAACACCTCTGTTCTTAATAGCTAAACCCAAATGCCCATCAGTAGTAGAGGAGATTCTCACAATGGATATGATACAGGGATGAGAGCAAATGAACCATGGTTACATGCAATAATATGAATAAATCACAAACAGAGTATTGAGGTTTTTGGGGTTTTTTTAAAGAAGCTTAGTACAAAAGAATACACGCTCTACAGTGACATTCATATAAAATTTAAAAACAGGAAAAATTAATCAATGGCTTTAGAAGTTAGGATAGTGGTTATGCTTGGGGAAACTTGCTTTTGGGGGACTAATGTTTTGTTTCTTGATCTTGGTACTGGTTTAATGTCATCATCCAGCTGTAACTTATGATTTCTGCATATTTCTTATGTATGTTCTATGTCAATACAATGTTTTAAAAGTGATAGATTTAAGAGAGAAACCACAAATAATAAATACACGGTATCTGAGTCTGCCCTTACCCTGAAACTGGGCTGGGTTCCTGACGTATGGTCGATTCCGTGCTCACTGGCCTGCAGTCTTCCATGGTGGCTTTGTGTCACTGTATTCTGTAACTTGTGTAAGCTGTACGTGCCTTGAAGACCGTGGAGAAGCCCTGTCTTCACCCGTTGTACATTCTGACCTGATGTCCAACTGTTCCACCTGCGTTTCTTTGTTTGCGAGCTTTTTCTGCCACTAGAGTCTGCTTTGCTACATGCTGCTGCAGGCTGGGGGTGCCAGGGGAAGAGGCCCCCCAGGAATGCCCTCACACAGTGACTGAGGGGGATTGGCCAGTAAGTACTCCCGCCCCCTGGCCCCAAGAGTAAGATAACTTGGGGGTTCACGTTCTCCACGGGCTCCCTGAGTACCCAGTGGGACTAAAGTGCTTCATAATGGACCCTCTATTGGCTCTTCCCTTCCGCTACCTCAATTCTTCACTTTTCTGCCAGCATTCCTGGTTTCGTGTCCCAGATTAACTCCTTGAGTCCTTCTCTCAGGGTCTGTTTTGGGGGAACCCAAAGTAAGGCAGACTCTAGACCTCCATCTATGCCATTCACATTGTCTCCTCCTAGCAGGTACCAAGAAATATCTGTTGACCAGCTAGAAAGACACACTTCTTTTTCTAATTCTCTACATCTTCCCTTCCCTTCCCACATAAGCTCCTTCTGTGTGCCCATAGTGCTTCTTGTCTGCAGGGGCAGGATTGGTCACGTGTCTCGTGCAAAGCCAGCATGACACAGAACTTCAAATATTCCTAGTGCCAGGTACCCCCCCATCCCTGCCCCAGAGCCTAATTCCTAAACGAGGAGGTACCTACATCCCACAGGCACTGTGCTGTGTTGGTAGTGCCTCAGTGTCCCAGCATCTGTCCCCTGACAGAGGGAGCAGCCCCATTAGCCGCTCTTGTCAATTATGTCAGATGCTCTGCTACAATAGTAATAGCCGCTAACACGCATGCGGCGCTTCATGGCTCAGGAAGAAGCACTTCCCACTTGGTTCTCAATCTTTCCAGCAGCCCCAAGAGCCCACATTACAGATGCTAAAATTCAGACTCAGGGATAAGATGTGACCAACCCAAGAACACACAGCTAGCAGACAGTAGGGCTGGATCTGGAACTGACGTCTCTGTCCCCAGAGTCATTTTGCTCAGTAATACACATCTGGGCCAATGGCCTGTAAAGTTTGCACAAGGCTGTCACACTTGCAGCAAATATGGACAGGCAGTGTCACTGTTATCATCATTGTTTGTCAGCCCTCCATTCCTTGAGGCAGGAATTATCATTGTTCCCATTTTCCAGATGGGAACACTGAGGCCCAAAGAAGGAACGTGTCACACACAGTGGCTCACACTGAGGAAGTGGTGGAGCTGGAATTCAAACTCTAGACCCGGGAGTCCTGCCTTCTCTGCTGGAGACATGACAGAGACCCTTGTTGTCCTGCTCCTCTGAGTCCTCACCAGCCCCGGTAGTCTTAGACACCTGTCAGGTGCTCAGAAAATACCTGTCGCTGGCCACTCCCTCTGGCCGGCCCGTGTAGAAGCACTTGTCCTGTGTAAAGCCAGGAGCTGGGACGAGGAGTACAAGTTTTCTTAGGTATTTGAAACTTGTATATACAATCAACCGAATCAAATCGTGAAGCAGAAAATAATAAAGTCAATAACTTTATCCCCTCCTCTTGGTAACCCCGGGGAGATGAGACACGTCCACCAGCTGAGGAGCTGTCCAGCCAGACGCCATTCCGCATGGGCTCCGTAGGATTCTCCACCGCTGACCTCGCAGTGGCTCGTGCAAGGTGCCCAGAACCCAGGGCACCTTTTATATGGTTCCGCAGTGAGCGTAAATCAATCCTCAGCAGCTTACCTCTTCTCCCCTTCCTATTCCTCCGGGTGGCCTCATAAACTTTTAAAAGCTTTGCGTGTCAGACAGCACTTCCCAGGGCCCTAAAGCTGGAGATGCGGCTCGTACCTGCTGTTTCAGTGCACTGGCCTTCCAGGAGCCACCGAGACAGCCGCGTTCCCGTCACGGCTTCTATTTCCTCCAGATTATGTGATATCTCTTCCAGCTGTTACCACCTCCTGGCCATGCAGTCACACTGATAGATCCGGTGGTCATTTTTCAGCCTTTATCTTACTCAGCCTATCAGCACACCCTCCTTCCTGAAACACTTCCTTCTCTTACTTTCCAGCAAATCACCCTCTCTTAGTTCTCCTCCTTCCTCACTTTCTCATTGCCTTTGCTGCTTCTGCCTCCTCTCCCTGACCTCTGAATTTTGCTGGGTCCCAGGACCCAATCCTCAGCCCTCTTCTCTTCTATCTCTGCATGTCCCTGTTCTCATGTCGGTACAGAGAAGGTCTACCTTTATATCTTCAGCCTGAATTCTCCCTTCATCTGTACTCCCCGGACTCAGATGTCCAACTATCTGATTAAATCTCCACTTGGATGGCAAATACACATCTCAGACCCAACAGCTTTAAAACCAAACAGTGTGTTCTCCCTGTCACTACATTCCGGGCCTGATTCTCATCCAGGCTTCTCAGCTTAGCAGGGGGCAGCTCCCTTCTGCCAGGTGTTCAGGCTTAGAGTCATCCTTGAATGCTCCCTTTCTTTCACAGCCTACATCCGATCAACTGGCAGATTCTGTTGTCTCCATGTTCTAAATATGTCTGGGATCCCACTGCTTCCCACCGCCTCTCTGTCCTAGACCCACAGCCGAACCACCAAGCCCGGTTGCACATAATAAGTAGCATCCTAACTGGTCCCCTCCTGTTGCCCGTCTCCCACCCCAGAGTCTACGCTTCACACAGCAGCTGGAGCAATCCTTTGAAAAATTAAGTCTGATACATTCACACTTCTTTGTTCCATATTCTCTGCTGGCTCCCAATTTTACTCCAAGTAAAAAGTCCAAATCCTTAGTGTGGCCTGAAAGCTTCTGCCTAATCTGGCCCCAGCTACCCCAATGACCTTATCTCCAACCCTCCTCACTCCAGCCACACTGGTCCCTGCTCTTCCTTGAACACACAAAGCATATTCCTACCTTAGGACCTTTGCACTTGTCATGGCCTCTGCCCTGAGCCCTTTCTCCCCAGGTAGTCATATGTCTTATACCCTACCCAAGCCTCTGCTCAAATGTCACGCCCTCAGAGAAGCCCTCCCTACCTACATAGTGGCCCCCATTACTTTCCATCTCTACACCCTGCTGTATTGCTCGTAGCACCTTTTACCACCTGACATATACATATGTGTGTTTATCACCTGTTCCACCACTAAACTGTAAGCTGCATGAGAGCTGGGACTTGGTTTTGCTCATTGCTCTGTGACCAGTGCCCCAGCATGGTCCCTGCCACCTTTTTCCAGCTAATACTCTTACAGCATCACCATGAGCACTAAGCACTATTCTGAATACTTTACTTGTAAAAATAACTCACTTAGTCCTCACGACAATCCTGTGGACCAGGTGCGCTTATTATCTGCATTTTGCAGTTGAAGAAACTGAGGCAGAGATTAAGAGACTTGCCCAAGGTCATACAGAGCCAGGATTGGGATCCAGCGATGACTCTTAACCACTAAACCCTATGCCTCTTCACAGTAGCGGCTCCAAAAATATCTGTTGGATGAAAGAAATCCAGCCACCGAGTGTCTGCTGTGCACCAGACTCTAAGAATACTGAGGACAGCCTTGTAAGCATCCCTAATGCAGCAGCCCACTTCCCGGACCTAAGTACACCGAGATTCCTCACTAGACTGTGGTCGGTTTAAAGCTACCTACACCCACCTTGTTCTTCTCCAGGGCCCATGGTGGGGCCCCAGTGAATAATTATTAAATGAATCTGTGCGTGGAGAAGAGAACATGTAAATTTGCTTGGGGGATTCTCAAAGCTTCCTAGAGGAGGTCCCTGTGGCTGAACATTTGAGGAGGCGTTTGGCAGACCAGAGACCTGGAGCAACAGACCCTTGGACCCGTGGGCCCACCTGTTGGCGCTCAGTCACCCGTGGGCACCTGGGCTCCCCAGCAGTGGGAGCCTGAAGGAATGCTCTCTTACCACCCGGTCGCACTGTAGAGCAATGACCCTCAGGATGGGCCCCAGGGCCCCAGGCATCTCCCAGGAGAGCAGGCTGCCAGCGGCCTGGTAACAGAAAGGAAGCCAGTGTGGCTTGAGCACTGTGACCACCTCTGCCAGCAGCCTGTCACCGCAGCCACTCCTACTGGAACTGCCACCTCCATCACCTGCACCAGCCACAGCACACCCCCACCCCCACTGCTACTGACACTTCCTTCCAGGACTTTCATTGCTCCAGCCCTTGTTTATTACCCTCACTGCTGTTCTATTTGTCACAACCACTGCTGCTGGTACCACCCCGACTTCTGATGCTGTAACCCAACTCCAGTACAATTACTTCTGCCATTCTACCCCCAGCTGCTAATATTATTATCACTACTACTCATAGTTATTGTTGTTCCTAACAGCTAACGCATGTAGGATAGCGTTCAGTTCATAAACAGAGTGACATCGTGTTTGCTCTGACAGTCACAGCAGGGTGGTGAGGTACGCAGTGTGTCTTGTACTGATGAGGGAAAGGAGACTCAGACAGAGACGTCGAGCAGCTCAGATGATGCCGTCCAGGTCATAAAAAAACTCAGAGAGCAAAGCGAGCGAATAACTGAATTTACGGAGGGCTTCCTCCAGACCAGATACTGTGCTAGGTACATTCACAAATTTTAACCCATCTAATCTACGTGATGACTTTAAGATGAAATTATCGTCTCCCCTATTTCTAACACAGGGAAGCTTAGGCCCAGAGAGTGTAAAGGTCATGCCCAAGGTTGCCCAGCTGGTCAGAGGCAGGGCACATGCCTCAGGGCTCAGGGAAGGTGTGTTGATGCTGAATTGCCCTGGTCCAGGATTCTGGAGACCTTGATAGCAATCCTCCCACTGAATCCTTGGTCACCGATTCTCATCAGCTGTGGACCTTTGACCTAGTAGCTCAGCCTCTTTGGGTCTTATTTTGACTGCCTCCTGATAACACCTGCCTTACCTTCTGCACTGTTTGTTATGAGAGAACTAACAGTAGACCAGGTCACCTTCAAGGTCCCATCTACCCCTGGCATTCTAAGATTCAGGTACCCGTGCTGATGTGACTTGAGTGACACATTCCTCATCCTTCATTCTTCCCAAAAGCTTGGGAGGTGAGGATATTGCCTGTTCCCAGTTAACAGATAAGGAAAACTGAGGCTTAGGGAAGTGACACGAAATGACCAAGGATACTCAGCTCCTGCGGGTGAGGGCTGGGGTTCAAACCAGGGCCCCTGGCTTCACATTCCAGGCAGCTCCCACCGATACCCCGACTCCGACACCAAAGAGTATCGTGGGTCTTGGAAGGATTACCATCACCCAATCAGTCGTCATCCTACGTGGCCTCCTGGGTTCTCGCTGTGTGCCAGGTGCTGTGTTAGGCCTGCATCTTCAGTGGTGAAGGAGAGACGTGGTCTCCACCTGGGAGAAGACACGGGTTAGTGGAAGAGACAGACATGACACAAACTCCTCCAGAGAATGAAATGGTATCAGGAGTGCTTAGCACAGCCAGGAAGCACAGGGGGCTGCACGGTGTTACCATAGGGACCAAACCTGGGCTGACACTAACCACTGTGACCATAAACCCCACATTTCAGTGGCTTCACAGCCCCAGTGTAGGTATTCGCAGTGATCCGAGGGAAAAGTCAGGGGACCCAGGTGGACAGAGGCTCTACTCTGGGTGGGGACACCCAGGCAGCATTTGTGGGAAGGGAGGATGGGATGACACAGGGGAAGGTTTTAGGGCCAGGCCTGCAAGTGGCCCACGTTCCATTGGCCAGTGCCAGCCACGTGGCCCCGCCTACCTGCAGGGGAGGCTGGAATGGCAGTCTAGCTGGTGCCCAGCAGAGAGGGCATGATATGGTGGGCAGGTGGCCAGTTGGAGGCAGTCGAGTGCAACTTCCCTAAAGAAGCGGCGTTTCAGAGGCGTCCAGGGGACCAGGCTCAGCCTCTCTCCATGAGGCAGCACCCAGCCCAGGTGGGAGAGCAGCCTGAGCCCCGCTCTCCCGCCGGCGCCCCAGGGGGCGCAGCGCCTGCAGACAAGAGCTGCGCCTTCAAGCCCAAAGCCAGGGCTTCCCTGCTAGCAGAAAGGCCCCTCACTCTATTTTCAGCCTATCTGAGGGAATCCTGTGGGGCTGTCTCTGGAGAGAACCCAGATGATCCTCTCTGAGGGTTTTAAAGCTCCTTTGCTGCTAGAAGCTGCCTTTCAGACCCGTCAGGCTAAAGATTTTAACCTGAGATTTAAAAGGACCAGAGATCAAAAGCAGATGCTCCTGGAAGACACTTCAGCCTGCCTAGCCGTCTGGGGACACGGCTACGGAGGAGAAGACGATTCATCACGGACGATGCAAGCCCCTGTTCAATAATAAACAGATGTATTATGGGGAGAAAAGAAAGGGATGGGTGTCAGCCCCTTGATTCATTTGTCTCCCTCTCAAAATCACCTCCATCCCGGGCTCCGGAGGGCAGGCGCGGGCGCTTTGAAGCGGAGACATCATGTCAGGGAAATGGAAACATTTCACGTTGTAAATCCTTGGGCTTGTCAGAGAAATCCTAATGAGAGAGGAAGCTGCCAGGGTGGGGCGGCGGGGAGCACCCTGGGCTGGTTTTGGGGGAGGAGCCTAAAGGCAGTTCTGGGAGACAGGAAGCTGGCCCCCTCCCCCTCCAGACTGACCCTTTCTGGACCGCTCTCCGGCGTCCATCTGCGGTGATAACATTCGGCACTTTGCGACCTTGGCAAGATTCACATGCTTTGCTCAGGTTAAGGCTGTTTCATTGGCTTTATCACGTAATCACCCCCTGGGGCTTTCCCACCTTTCACTTAATGGTGAAGAATCTGAAAATATTTTGACAAGTCATAGATTTAGGTACGATTACCTCCCAAGACAGGATATCTCTAGTTCTCTATTTAGGGGAAACTGAGTCATGACTCCCAAACCCCACTCCACTCAAAGCTGCAGGTAAAGCCTTTAGCCATAGTAAGTACACCCTCACAGCCTCACAGGCAGAGAGAGCTAGTAAAATGTTCAGGGTTAAGAGCTGGGGGCTCTGGCTCAGTCCTGTGTATGGAATCTCAGTTGTAGCACTTACGGCTGTGTGACCTGGGGTAAGCCACTTAACCTTTCTGAGCCTCAGTTTCTGTGTTGCAAGATGGAAATAGTAGTAATAGGAACTGCTGCTCACCCGTGATTGTTGGGAGGAGTGAGTTAATACATGTAATGTACTTGACCCGTTCAGTAAAGAGTTCCTGTGATTCCAGACCTGCCTCCAAGGTAGGTCCACACTAAGGTACAGGTTATTAGTCCACTTTACATTGGAAGAAACTGAAGCTTAGAGAGGGAAAGGCTTATCCAAGTTCACATAGGGAGCTAGAAGCCAGCCCTCCTGAGCCCTCACTCCGTGCTTTCTTCACCCTACCCTACTTCCACCTCCATGTTCTCGAAACTTTGACCAGGTATGACGATAATGGTGTGGAGATGGAGAAGGCTGGAGACAAGAGGCAGGGGACCAGTTAGAAGCCCATTAGGGATGAAGAGAACTAGACCACGGCAGTGGCCTTCGGGATGTAGAGGAGAAAAATAACTTGGATAGCTCTTTAGAAGGTGATATCCCCACTAGACCAGTTCTGGCTAATTCGCCATAGTTGGCCCCCAGCCCCTAGCACATGGCCTGACAGCGAGTAAGCATATAGTACATTTTTTCTCCTGTAATCATTGAATGAATGGAGGAATGAGTGAATGGATGAATGAATGAATGATTAAAAGCAACAGAAGGAGGACTCACAGATGACTTCCAGGTGTCTGGCTTGGCACATTCACTGAAATAGGGAGCACAAGGAAAAGAGCAAACTTCAGACAGTGATTTATAATAGAATCAGATAACTTCCTTTGCGTGCAAGGTCCAGAGGCTATAAATTCAATCTGTCCAATCAAGTGGACTTTCACTAACACCAGTAGGTGTCCAGCGTGAGGAGAGGTGGAGAGGTACCGGAAGCAAACCTGCCTGCCCCGAGGGAGCCTGCAGTCCAGTGGGATGGCCAAGACTTCCCGGGTAAACTTCATCCAGGGTGCAGAACAGTGCACCTGCCTGTGTGGCTGGCAGAGAGCAAGCAGAGCTGAGAGGATGGGAGCTCTCTGGGGGATTGGCTGGTCATGGAGGGCTCTCTGGAGGACGGGGGCTTGAACTGATAGGTTAGATGAAGAATTGGGTTTGGGAGATGATGGAAGCACCTAAGGGCAAAGGCTTGGATCTGAGTGCGAAGGAACTAGTAGTTTGCCTCCATCTAGGCATCTCCGACATCCAGTAGAGCAGTTGGCACTGGGCAGGCAACAGTGATCTTTGGAAGTTTCTTTATCTCACTTCTTACATTCTTGACCAGTAGCTACAACACAATGATTCTTTTTGGCCGTATGCGTGAAGGTTGAAGGCATTCCAGACCCATAAATATTATTTCCAAAACCAACTGATGCATGAAACTAGACTTTGATTAAATATTACAACCAGCAATTGGTAATGGAGCATGAGACTGTCATTTATCAGCAAGAAATGTGGACGTAATAATTCATTAAGCCGCTTTGAGCGCTCTCTGAGCTGAGCACTCAGGACAGAGGGGGTCTGGAGAGGTTATGCTTTGTTTTGCTGTTTTGGGGACTCATTTCTAAACTGCTCCTGAAAGCCATTACTCCCCAGGCTGCTGCCCTCCAAGTGTCTCAGCCGCTGAGCCCCTTGGAAGGCCTCTGTTTATCACATGGACTCCTTGCCTTCCCCTTCAAGCTGGTGGGGGACGGGGAGGGAGGGCCAGGGTGCACGTGGACGCTTCCCCTGCATCGTTATATGGCTGCCCGCTCCCCCAGTCAGAGGACCTGCACATGGTGGGGGACTGATCGTCCATTCGTTTAATATCGCTTGATAGTTACCAAGTGGCCAACACTGTGACAGGTGCTGGGGATACCGTGGGGAACAAAACAGACACAACCCTTGCCTTCAGCGAGTCCACAGCCCGAAATGAGGGAACTGAAAGTAAGTAGACAGTACACAGTGATCCAAACTGTAAGAGTGGAGGCACCAAGGAGGCACCTAGCCTGGCCTGGAAGTCAGGGAGGGCTTCCTGGAGGAGGCGGGAGCTAAGCTGAGGCCCAAAGGATGTGTAGGAATTGGTTAAGTGAGGACAGGAAGGAGTGCTTTAGGTGTAGGGAACAGCATATGCAAAGTTGTGGAGGGGAGAGAAAGCGTGGCACGTTTGAATCACGGAAATAACTGTGAGCTGAATGAGGCTTGGAGTATGAAGCAGGAGGCAGCAGGAGCTGAGGCTGGAGAGGTGAGCTGGAGCTACTTCCATGAAGTCCTTGAACCTTATCCTCTTTGGGGCTTTTGAGTGGCCTGGAGAGTAAGGGTGACCCTGGCTGCTGTGTGGATAATGGACAGTAAGGCTGAGAGTGGACATCATCAGAGGGACTAGGGTGAACAAGATGCCTTTCACACCATGCTTGGGGACCACCAGCAGGTGTGTGGGCTGCAGGAGGTCAGAGTCGAGATAGCTACAACGAGCAACCCTGAAGCTCCGAGTGGCTTCACACCACAAAGGCTTCTTTCTCACCGTACTACATGACTGTCACACGTCAGCTGGGGGCCTCAGAGCAGCCGCTCTGTGGAATGTGGAGAGAGAATGAGAACAGGCAGATTTCACTTGGTTTTCAAGCTGCCATCCACAAGTGACACACACCACTTCCATTCGCATTTCATTGGCCAAAGCAATGGCCGCTTCTGTTTTCAAAGAGGGTAGGAAAGTACCACCCACTCTGGGAAGGCTGGAGGACCAGACAATTTATGGCTGGCCCTACGACCAGCACCTGAGGCTGGAGGCTCTGCGGCTTTCCCACTATATAACTGTCACAAACATTGGTCCTCTGTTTCTAGAATTTATTTCCATGTAGCTCGTCACATTTCATGCTCCCATCGGTCCTGCGAGACACGCACAGTCATCCCCTCCAAGCCCCCAGGCTCAGCTCCCTGAAATCCCCACGGAGAGAGAATTAACGGTTCAGGAACTTCAGAGCTTCTGGGACAGTTGGGGTGGGCATGGACACCCCTCATGCTTCATGCATATTTTTTACTTTCATTAAAATGAGCAATAAAAGCAACTTGCTAAATAAAGAGAAAGCCGACGGCATTTGCACATCTAAGTGAGACACTGGGGAGACTGAACAGTGGGTTTTCATTTGCATCCCTCTGTCAGAGACGTTTGAGCATTCGGCCTCCCTGTAGTTGGAACAAAATGATTGTTAAAGTGTTTTGCTTCGGTGCAGATACACATATGCCCCGGGGCATTTTATTTATTCTGGGTCTGGCTGACCAACCAGATGTCCTAATTTTGTTATACAGCCAAGGGCTTCAGGCTCCTGGTCCCTCCAGGATCTCAGAGGAGCAGCCCCAAGACACCTCCCTCTTAGACCATGATTTCTCTCGTCTCTGTCCTCTCTCAGCCTTCCTTTGCTACTCCCTACCCACTAGCTATGTCTCTATCTTATTGCCCACAGGTCTCAGTATCGGTGGAATTAAAGTTCCCAAGGTGACTGAACACGAACATGAACAAGTCTAAAGTACTCGTATTTTGAACTAGAGAACTAAAGCAGTGTGAGAGCAGGGGCTCTAGGAGAAGCCTGGCTTGGGATTAAATCCGTTGCCTTGGATAAGAGAGTTGACATCCCTGAACCTCCATGTCCCCATCTGCAACGTGGGGGATGGAAGCAGAGAGCTCATAGGGATGCTGTGAAGGGTGAGGGAGACAAGCACAGAGAGCACCGGCTCTGTGTCAGGAAGTGAGCGCTGCTAGAGTTAGAGTCACCCTCTATACATTTGTCAGGCGCACGCACACTTGGGGAAAGAGGCCAGGTTACTAAGCGACGTGCCCAAGGCTGTACTGTTGGCTCCTGGTGGGGCAGGACCTGCCGGGCGCTCTGAGAAGGAGAGCTTCTTCCCTGAGACTCTCCTCTCCACCCCTGGGTCCCTGACCCCCTCAAGGGACCCCTCACCCGTCTCCTTCCTGATATCCACCTCGGCTTTGGCTCCCCAGCTGCCTTTTTATTCACTCCCACCTTCCTCACTCCTCAAAAGAAAAATTTCCCCACTGCTACCCACTGACTGGTTTCCTCAAGTTTTAGAGATCTGTGCAACCCTGCTCTCCTGCCCTGCACAGTATTTCAGCGTTCACAGAGCTCGTCCTGGTGAAGCCAGCGCTGGGGCCCGGGGCCTGGGGGCTGTGGCGGGCCCCTGTCTGCTTCTCCTGGCGTAGGTGCTCTGCGTTACACACAAAGTGACTCTCATGCGTGCAGGCTCCCCACGTGCACATCAGGGTCAACAGACTGTTCCGTCTGAACCACACACCAGACGAATGTGCATATTAAAAGCTTGGTTCCTTCTTCTGGGTTCCTCTGAGGAGGGTAGACCACCAGAAGCAGCTGGCAACAGAGACCAGCCCCCCCAGATTTTTCAGGGGTCCCGAGCCAGGGCGCAAAGACGGGGTGAGGAGGCAGACTCGGGGAGCAGAACCCCAGGAGATGCGACGGCAGAAGCGCTGAGATCCTCTTGGCAGGCACTCAGGCACACACGTGCGGTCCCCACAGTGACGTCCCCGAGCAGTGGCAGCCGCAGGGGGTGCAAGGCGGGACATGCTTCTGCCTTTGGAACCCTGTGTTTGCTGGTGTTTACACAGGGAGTGGAATTAATTGAATGCCGCAGGGCCTCCTCGGTTGCTGAAAATAAACCCAGCCAGGCCCCCAGCAGTGCGCTGCCTGCCTGCGTCTGTCAGATTTCTCCTGGCTTCGCAGGCACACACGGCGGGATTAGTACTGCTGCCACTCTCCCCACAGACACCGTGTCAGAACCAGATGTGTGCAGACGCATGGGCACATCCAGACGGCCAGAGGCACACAGAAACGAGCCAATTCACGCGAGGGAGCATCGCCCCACCGAGACGCACACGGTTAAACATACACGGACCCATGGGTGCTCACGGACACTCGGCGAAGCAAGCGCAGCCCGGCACTTACGTTCAGATGAACCTGGCACGTGTGCGCCTCCGGACCCATGGCTCATGGTCACACACCCACACTCGTGGGGACACGCACGCACATGGCTTCCGAATCAGAAAGCCTCAGTCTGCTCCTGGATCTACCTCTTGCTGGAGGCGTGACCTGAGGTTTTTGTTTTGTTTTTTTTTTTTTGCGGTACGCGGGCGTCTCACTGCTGTGGCCTCTCCCATTGCGGAGCACAGGCTCCGGACACGCAGGCCCAGCGGCCATGGCTTATGGGCCCAGCCGCTCCGTGGCATGTGAGATCCTCCTGGACCGGGGCACGAACCCGTGTCCCCTGCATCGGCAGGCGGACTCTCAACCACTGTGCCACCAGGGAAGCCCCTGAGGTTTGTTTTTTTAACCTGTTTGTGCCTCTGTTTCCTCAGCTGTCAAGTGGGATTACAACAGTACCAATCTCATGGTGTCATTGTGAGGATAAAGATGAGAAAATAAACAGAAGCTCTTAGCAGAGCTCTTGGTGCTCACTAAGCCCACTACGAACACGAGCGGAAAGGAGTCTCTCTCAACATCCTCCCCGTCGTGGGCGCACATGGAAACGTGCGCACGTATATATTCAGACACACAAAGACACAAATGGACCAAGTGACACGTGGGAACACAGAGAGACCACAGATGCATCCCCTGGGGATCCCAAATAAACCTACCTGGGCCTGACCTGAGCTCACACGTTCTCTCTTCCCACCGCCACCAGCCCAGCCCAAGCTGATGGCAGCACATGACCACGCCATGCAGAGCTGAGGCCAACCAAAGGCCTTCTTAGCTGAAGAGCCACATGCGGTGGGTGTGGTTTCTAGCTGCTAAAACACTGACTCTTCCGTGGCTCCCCAGGACCTTCAGGCCATGATCCAATCTCCCCTCCAGAGACTGAAATTCACGGGCATCCACGCTCTGCCTCTGCCTCTCTCCCTGCATCACACCCCCGCACTGCTCCGAGGGAGCTCCCAATAAGCGGTGCCGCTTTAAACAGCTGAGAAACAAAAGGAAATGATGGAAGACGGGGGCCAAATAGAATCTTGATGCTGGGAAAGTTCAGGTTGAAGCTCACAGCTTATTGTGAGAGGCAAAGAGACCTCCTCACTGGGTCCCAGAATGGGGCAGAATGGGTCCCATACAGTTCCAGACAGTGCTGGAGGGGGCCAGGTGCCCCACGTGAAGGGCATGGAGAGCAGAGGACCTGTGCACAGGCTATTTCCCCGTAACCCCTCTTCCCTGTGCACCGCCCCTGCTCCGTCCCTCCCTGGCCCCAATTCTGACCTTGCATCAGTGTCCTAGGCTGTGTAACAATACACCACAGCTGAGTGACGCAACCCAGCACCGATTCCCTCACAATGTCTGTGTGAGTACAAGCGTACCTTGGAGATATTTCAGATTTGATTCCAGAACGCCCCTCACAATAAAGCAACTATTGCAATAAAGCGAGTCACACGCATTTTTTGGTTACCCAGTGCCTTTAAAAGTCAAGTTTACACTACACTGTATTATGTGTGCAATAGCATTCTGTCTGAAAAGAAACAATGTACATACCTTAATTAAAAAAGACTTTTTTGCTAAAAATGCTAACCATCATCTGAGCCTTCAGCAAGTCGTAATCCTTTTGCTGGTGGAGGTCTTGCCTCCGTGTTGATGCTGCTGACTGATCAGGGTGGCGGTTGCTGAACGTTGGACTGGCAGTGGCAGTTTCTTAAAATAAAACAGTTATGACGTTTGCTGCGTCGATTGAGTCTTCCTTTTTGTGAACTATTTCTCTGCAGCTTGCAATGTGTTTGACAGCATTTTACCCACAGGAGAACTTCTTTCAAAATTGGAGTCAGTCCTCTTGGAAGCTGCCACTGCTCTATTGACTAAGTTTATGTAATGTTCTAAATAATCCTTTGTTGATATTTCAATAATCTTCACCACATCTTCACCAGGAGTAGATTCCATCTCCAGAAGCCACTTTCTCTGCTCATCCCTAAGAAGCAACTCCTCATCTGTTAAAGTTTCATCACGAGATTGCAGCAATTCAGTCACATCTTCAGGCTCCACTTCCAACTCTAGTTCTCTTGCTATTTATACCACATCTGCAGTTCCTTCCTCCACTGAAGTCTTGAACCCCTCAAAGTCATCTGTGAGGATTAGAATCAACTTCTTCCAAACTCCTGTTAATGTTGGCATTTTGACCCCTTCCCATGAATCATGAATGTTCTTAATGGCATCTAGAAGAATGAATCCTTTCCAGAAGGTTTCGAATTTACTTTGCTCAGATCCATCAGAGGAATCACTATCTGTGGCAGCTACAGCCATATGAAATACATTTCTTAAAAAAATAAGACTTGAAAGTCGAAATGACTCCTTGATCCACGGCTGCAGAATGGATGTCGTGTTAGCAGACGTGAAAACAACGTTAATCTCATTGTACATCTCCATCAGAGCTCTTGGATGACCAGGTGCATTGTCAATGAGTAGTAATATTTTGAAAAGAATCTTTTTTTTTTCTGAGCAGTAGGTCTCAACAGTGGGCTTAATGTATTCAGCAAACCATGTTGTAAACAGATGTGCTGTCATCCAGGCTTTGTTGTTCCATTTACAGAGCACAGGCAGAGGAGATTTAATTTTCAATTCTTGAGGACCCTAGGATTTTCAGAATGGTAAATGAGCATTGGCCTCAGCTTAAAATCACCAGCTGCATTAGCCCCTAACAAGAGAGTCAGCCTGTCCTTTGAAGCTTTGGAGCCAGGCATTGACTTCTCCTCTCTAGCTATGAAAGTCCTAGATGGCAGCTTCTTCCAATAGAAGGCTGTTTCATCTGCATTGAGAATCTGTTGTTTAGTGTAGCCACTTTCATTAATTATCTCAGCTGAGTCTTCTGGATAACTTGCTGCAGCTTCTACCTCTACACTTGCTGCTTCCCCTTGCACTTCTATGTTATGGAGACAGCTTCCTTCCTTAAACCTCATAAACCAATCTCTGCTAGCTTCAGACTTTTCTTCTGCAGCTTCCTTACCTCTCTCAGCCTTCACAGAATTGAAGAGTTAGGGCCTTGCTCTGGATCAGGCTTTGGCTTAAGGGAATGTGGTAGGAGATTTGATCTTCAATCCAGACTACTAAAACTTTCTCCACATCAGCAATGAGGCAGTTTTGCTCTCTTATCATTTGTGTGTTCACTGGAGCAGCACTTTTAATTTCCTTCAAGAACTTTTCCTTTGCACTCACAACTTGGCTGACTGTTTGGCACAAGACACCTTGATTCCGACCTGTCTTGGCTTTTGACATACCTTCCTGGTTAAGCTTAATAATTTCTAGCTTTGGATTTAAAGTGAGAGACATGTGACTATGTCTGTCCCTTGAACATTGTTGGAGTATCAATTGGCCTAATTTCAGTGTGATGGTGTCTCAGGGAATAAGGCGGCCCGAGGAGAAGGAGATGGATGGGGGAACAACCAGTCAGTGCAGCAGTCAAAATACACACGACATGTATGGATTAAGTTCGCCGTCCTATATGGGTACAGCTGGTGGTGCCCCAAAACACTTACGAGAGTAACATCAAAGGTCACTGATCACAGATCACCATAACAAATATATTTGCAAGAATTACCAAAATGTGACACACACACACCTAATGAGCAAAGGTGTTGGGGAAATGGTGCCGGTAGATTTGCTCCACGCCAGGTTGCCACAAACCTTCAGTGTGTAAAAAAATGCAGTATCTGCGAAACATAGTAAGGTGAAGTGCAGTAAAACGAGGTATGCCTGTATTATTTCCCGATTTAAAAATAAAAACAACAACTTTCACCCAAATGGAATCTCTTGAGGGATTGATAGGTGGGTTAATCTATTCATTTCTTTATTCACATCTTGAAGGAACCTTCTTTTCTCTAGAGGCTGAGGGGAGGGAAAGATGTGAGACAGTTGGACATGGAACAGACATCAGTACCTGAAATGGGAGGTTAAAAGTGCGAGAGGGGAGTCCAGCCTGGAGCTGGGGGGTGCTTCCCTGTGGCTCTCCATCTACAATATCAGCCCCACCCCATCAACCTTCTGGACTGTGGGGCTGGTCTCCCACTCCCATGCCTGGCCCTTGTTGGGCTCCCTAAGAAGTTATAGTGTTTGGATTGGCCATCTCTCTTTAAATCTAATTACAAGATATGAATTTATTATGGAAATAGAAGGGTACAGATTCTATAAAATCATTCTGAAATAATTATTACCATTTTGATGTACTGCTTTCCTATCCCTTTCCAATGGGTATATATTTATATATATGTGTGTATTTTTTAATAAGATCTCTTTTTTCAATACTTATCACAATTTGTAGCATGTATTTGTCTCCCTTCCTCCCGACTGTAATCTTTTCAATATTTTCCCATTTTTATTGTGAAATAATTGACATACTTCACCAGATAAGGTTTTTTTTCCCCAAATTAACTTAAAAATTTTTATTGCAATATAACTGACATGCAACATTTAGTTATTAGTTTCAGGTGTACAACATAATGATTTGTTACTTGTATATTTTGGGAAATGACCATCACAGTAAATCTAATTAATACCCATTACCACCATTGTTACACCTTTTGTTTCCTAGTGATGAGAACTTTTAATATCTACTTTCTTAGCAGCTTTCAAATATACAATATTAACTATAGTCACCATGTTGTACATTCATCACCATGTATGTTTACCGGCTGTGATCTTAGTGTGCACAGAGGGTGTGCATGATTTATCCACTACCAGATCCCCAGTGCCTGGCCTGGTACCTGGCACACAGTTGGGACTCCACAGACACTTGGTATTGAAGGAATGACAGGTGAACGAATGGGTGAAGGATGGCCAAGCGCGTAGCCCAGCGCCTGGTGCATAGCTGGCGTTTCGTGTGTGCGTATGTAATGAGTAAGCAGAAAAAGGCCCGAGCGCCCCCGATCAGCCTTCTCTGAAGGGACGCAGCAATCGCTGACCCCCACGACCCTCCCAGCCTTGCTGGACGTCGTAGGCCAGTGCTGGGTCGGGGGTCTTTCTAGGAGGCAGGATGACAGCTTCATGTCCCTGTGACTCCTACTGAGTGGTCTGACTCCTGGGGGTCCAGGTGCTTTGTACCCCCTAGCCCCACCCCACACAAGGCCTCCACGCATAGCGCATCTCCCACACGAGAGTTCTTGACCCTCTGACTTAATGACTGAATGCTCCAGAGATAGGACCCCCTGGCCACATGAGAGTCTGTGCCCTGGGCCAGGAGGCAGGAATAGTTACGGTTCTGAGGTCACCTGGGCTGGGCTCCCTCTCTCTGGATCTGTGCTTTGTGGGCTCGTGCTCATGGCAGTCATGACATCACATGGTTCTGAGTTAAGGGTCATTTTATTTGCGTTTTTCCAGCAGCCCTAAGATCTCAGGGTTGTTCTCCCTGCTTGAGGCTTAGAGAGGGCGGCTGGCTTGTTCAGGGTTACACAGCTATGAAGTGTCAAAATGGGGCGTGTCTAATGCAGACTCTTCTCTTCATGACTCTTACTACAGGGTCAGTGAATGGATGAGCTCAGTTCCTGCAGCCCTGTCGGGCTGGAGAGAACGCCGCTTCCTTTGGACGCTCCATGTGTCTTGTGGGAGAGCATGTCCATCTGGCTTGGATTCGATTTGTGACCTTTCCTTTCAACATGTTATATATATATATAGAGAGAGAGAGAGAGTGTTATGAGATACAGAACATGGTAGAAGGTTCGGTGGGAAACACAAACATGACTAGATGTGAAGGCATGTAGAGGCCGAGACTGTGGCCAGAGTCGCTGCTAGTCTGTGACTGGGTGCACATCTCAGCCGCGGGTCGGGATCAGAACATTCAGGGGGCTTGGGACCTTGAGGAGGTATGGTGACCTCCCGAGGGACAGAATCAGTCACACTGTGCTCCTTAGCTGAAGAGAAAGCTTGGTGGCATCTAAGCTGTAAGCGTTAGGCTTCATGGGCAGTGTATTCAGGGCCCTGTATGTGTGTGTGAGTGTGTGTGTGAGTGTGTGTGCGTGTGTGTGTGTGTGTGACAGAGAGAGAGCGAGAGAGAGGGAGTGGTGAAGAGCGCTCACTGCCCTCATCATAGTAGGAAGATGTCGGGAGTTCCTGAACTCAGAAAGAGATCTCGGTGGAGTGCTAACAGGCTTTTAACAACTTGGAGCGGAGACTGTTTCCTATCTGGGAGGAGCTGATCTCCTTTTAACACCTAAGGCTCAGCCCACCCTAGAGACATTCCAAACCTCTCCATCTGAGCCCTGAGCCCTCAGCACTGACCTCCCCTTAGTGCAGAAAGTCACTGTGAACAGCTGTGTGAGGAGCTCCCGGGGTCAGTGAGTGAGGACAAGAATAACCGCTTTCCTTTCTGGACCTCAGCCTTCTCAGCTCTGAAAGGGAAAGTGAGTAGGATTGAACTATTTTCTCTAGCTTTCTTTGCAGCTCTGGTTTTCAATTACTCCAACTAACACTTGCTGTGGATAGCAAGTGTTAAGTGTTGCAAAGATCTCCTATTATAGGGTTTATATCTATCCTTTTATTTTTTCTGCAGCGCTGTGTTTACCCTATAGGGGTTATGAGGTGTAAGGGACAGAACTTGTACTCCCATTTTATGGTTGGGAAAACTGAGGTTCTGCATTAGGCCCAGCAGCTCCTTGAACAGCAGCTGGGCTTGGTGCCCGGCCACCTGACTGTCCTGGCCCTCTGTACTCTGCCAGGCTACCTGGGTACCCATCTCAAGCATCAAGAAGTCAAAACTCCAGCTGAGAGAATTTGTGGTTTTGTCTCAATCCAGCCGAGCATTAAGCCTGTGAGGGTTCTCGTTCAAGTGCACACTGATTGGCAAATGGCCTAGTCCCCGGTCCACCTCATTATCTGCTGGTAAATTCCTTTGTCTTGTAAAGGCCAGTTCACAGGTCCTCTTCCTCTGACCTCTTTTGCCCAGTGAGTTGCTGAATTGCTCACTCATTATCCATTTTGCCCGTTGGGAACTTGCCCCCCTCCCTGCACCCCCTGCACCACACTAGACAAGGGCTCTGTCTTGGCAAGTTTCCAGTTTCACAAGTTGTGAACTCTGTCGTGACCTCTGCTAGGCAGGCAGTCTTCTTTCTCGAAGACAAGGTCACAGCCTGTCCATAGCCTGTTCTGAGACATGTGACAGCACGTTCTCCCATCACACTTGCCCCAGCATAGCATCCTCTCATAGCCCATGTGCTTCTGTAGAAACTCAGGCTTTTATCTTAAAAAGGGAAAGACGCAAAGACAAACCTTAGCGGCAGAATGGCTCCCAAGCACAGTGCCAAGGTTCTGCCCTTTGCATCCATCCCTGCAGGGTCTGACCTAGTGAAATCGTGTGCCAGGGAACGTTCGAGTCCCAGGGCCTGGCACACAGTAGGGTTTGGTGTGGCGCTCTCAGGAGCCACTGGGCCATGGAGGCCTTGCACTGTTTAAAATGTGTTCAGATCTTCTCACAGTTTTCCACTGGGAGTGGGAAAGCAGTCTCATGGTCTAGACAGGAAAATCTGGTGGTGTAGACACATCTGGAAGACGATGCTGTGTTTTGAATCACAATGACATACCGCTTCCCTCACGGTCCCGGCCCTGTGCGCTTGCTCCTACAGCAGGGTCCCCTCTCCCCCTGGCCACGTGCCCACTGCTTCCCCTGCTGCTTTGGGTTGTAAAGGGTGTGTGTTTGGAGCTCTTTAGACAGTGAGCCAGAAATGGAAGAACGGCACATGAAGACTGTGTCTGGCATCAGCGTCGCAGACATTTGGGAAAGCTTCCTTCGTGGAGTTTGGACAAGCCACACGCCACCCTCTTCCCTGTCCCAGGTCCTGGGCTCAGACATGAGTAGCGTCGTGGTCTGGCAGGCATAGAAGCCCTGAGGCCCCCCGACCCTTCACACACCTCCCTTGACCTTCCTTCCTCCAGTCCTCAGGCTTCTCAAGGATTTCTGTTCCCTGAGGGAGCCAGATTCTCCCCAAGCTTCATCTTACTTTGAGGTCAGGAAAGTAACTTCTAAGAATCGGTTCACATGAGACTTCTGTGCCGTCTTCCTGGGCCCTTCAAAGCTACGCTAAAACTCCTCCACTCTTCGCTGAGCTTTTACAGCGCGGCTGCCCTTGAGCAAGTTGTCTGACCTTCCAGAGCCTCACTTTCTTCTTGTGTAAATGGCACTATGTCCTGCCCACCTCATGGAGTCATTGGGAAACCAGTGGAGGTAAGAATGCAAATGCCTGTGGTTACCCGTGACGTCGGAGAGCAGACAGAGTGGGCGACCTGGCATCTGTGCAGCCCATCCCAGCCCTGGAGAGGCACGCTGGGGACGGTCCCAGAGCCAGTGTGGCCTTCTGAGAGCAGTCCTCAAGGCTAGGGGTGGGGGGTGGGGGCCTGCTCAGCACGTGGGGACCACAGGTGTGGACTGAGAGCTTCACACTCACCCTCTCAGAGACTTGGCACTGATGCTCCTTGCTAATCATGAGAGCGAGTGCCCGTAGGGCGCAGGTGCCAGGCTCTGTCTTGGTACTTTAAAATATATCAGCATATTTAACCTCATAAAAACCCCATAAGGTAGGCAGCAATATTATCCGCAATTTACAAATGAAATGGAAACACCGAGAGAGGTCAAGTAACTTGCTAACCACCAGCTGGTATGTGAACCTCGGCAGCCTGGCCGCTGAGGCCGATACTAACACCAGGCCGAATGCTTTCCAAGAATATTCTTAGCAGACACCTCAGTCCTTCTGCGACTCTCCCCTGGCTTGTCCCGTAGCCTAGCCCCTCCTTCAGCCCCCCTTCCGTTCTCTCACCCCAGCCACACTGACCACCCCCCCCCCCCCCCGCTCAGCTGCCCCCGGAGCGCACACGGGGAGGAGAAGCATGTGCCTGGGCCAGGAGCCGGGACCCTTGGCTGACTTCCCTGCTCCTGGTGGGGCCTTGGACCTGCCATTGATCTCCTTATCCATCCATTCGTCCCTCCATTCCTTATTCTTTCCAAATCTCCCTAGGGTGACAGGGAGGCTGGCAGCCGGTGGGGTCTATGAGGTCAGCAGCGTGGTCGTCCGAAGCTACAGGAGCCTGAGTCATCCCAGGAGAGCAGACGCAGGCCTAGCTGGACTGGAGCCAGCTAGTACGTGGCAAAATAGACAGGAGCCAGTGGAGACAGCGTCCCCCCGAGAGGATGGGAACGGCAATGCTGTGACCCCTGTGTGCCGCTCTCTCCTCCCTGTGGTGGCCGCAGCGCCCGTGCATCACAGGTATAACATGCCCAGAACGTGGAGATGCCTTGCCTCCCAGAACCCACGGTCCAGCGGGTCTTGAGGAGACACCGGTTCCCCCAGAGGCGGACATGGTCGATTCATCTCCCAAGCATCCCTGAGGGCACAGCAGTGCACGAGGCACCGGCACCTGTCGGCCCCCTGGGTGCCCGCCCCCCCGCCTCAGAGAAGCCCTGACCCCTGCAGAGGTCATTTCGCCTTTGTTTGTACCAGCATCCAGGGTTGCTGGTACCGAGAGCTGACTTCCAGGGGCCAGGAGGGAATGGATGAACGAGGTAAAGAAAGAGCCTGGAATGCAGGTCCGAGGAGCAGGCCCCTGGGGCAGGCTCTACTGTGACCCCGCTCGGGCCCATGGGGGCCACCGCCTTCTCCAGGCCTCACTTTCCTCGTCTGTGAAGCAGCAGCAAGGGTGCAGCACCCGCCCCCAGTGACATGTTTTCCCACCTGCCCTGCCCACCCCCCCTCCCACTGTCGGAGCAGCTTGTGTGAGGCTTGCGGGAAGCAGCCCGCCTAGGGTGAGAGGACCTCACCTGGGGGCCCGCGAGTTCATCCTGGACGCGAGTCATTCTGTGAGCCACGTCAGTTTCTGCGTGTGTTAGCTGGGGCACGGCGAGGGGCAGTGGGCGGGATGGCGGTTCCTTCCTTTCCTGTTAAACAACAGTGTAATTTTCTTGGAAGTGAATGTATTTCCGTGCTGACCCCAAGCCATCTTGCCTCTGATCGGATTTCAAACCTGATCCAGGTTTGGTCCTGGTTAGAGCAGGGAGAGCGAGTGGGGGTTGCAGTGGGGGGGAGGTTCCTCTGATCGGCAGGTGTGCAGGGGCTTCCTGGGTCCTTCAAGTTTCACCCCCACCCCATCCCCCTGCTCCTGCCCACCTCTCTAGCTTCAGCCCTGGTAACTTCGGCCCCTTACCACTGGTGAGCCCTTGGGTGAGCAACTGTGCCTCAGTTTCCTCAACTGTAAAACGGAAATAATAGTGCCTACCTCATAGAATGGTTTATGAGGATTAAAAGAGTTAACATATGCAAGGCACTTAGAATCCTGTCTGGCATGTAGAAAACAATATGCAGAATATCCGACTGTAGCTATCATTACTACCATGATCATGCTTATCGTGTGCTGTGCGCTCTAACCCCAAGGAACATCCCCCTGCTGTCCTGACACTTTGCGAACTTCACGCTGTTCTCTCTGCCTAAACGCCCTTCCTTGTCTGATCTGCCTAGAAAACCCCTACTCACCCTTCAGGATTCAGCTCAAGCTGGTCCGTCCTCTCCAACACCCTTAGTGGATCCGTTGACCATGTCCTGATTGTGCTGCCTGCTGCACCTGGATCGCACTGGGTGTATATCGTATGGGCTGGTACTTGACCTCCTCACCTGCCTGTTTCCAGAGTGATTCACCTACGTCTGTGTCTCTAACATAAGCACGGGCCCTGGGGCACGGGATGTGAGCAATGTTCGTTTCTTTCCTTAAGTGTGTGCTGGAAGACGGGAGGGGACGTGTGCACAAGTGATTCTAACGCATGGTGACGAAGGGCACAGTGAGGGACGGACAGAGCTGGGGACTCACCAGAGGGTTCATCCTGACTGAGGCTGGAGAGGGCAGAAGTGGGAAACTGAGAGGATGACCTGAGGTTGTGGTGGTCTCTCAGCTATTTACGAAAGTGCTTTAAAAGTGTAAATTCTTCTGTAGATACTAGTAGAGACTTTTCATCCGTGTGCCGGTTACACCTGCTCAAATTTCTGTGTGGTTCTGTCTTAGTCAGTTCGGGCTGCTACAACAGACTACCGCAGACGGTGGGGGGCTTTTAACCAAGAGAAATGCATTTCTCACAATTCTGGAAGTTGGAAGTCCAAGATCAAGGCCCCGGCAGATTCAGTGTCTGGTGAGGACCGGCTCCCTGGTTCAGAGACTGCTGTCATCTCAGTGTGTCCTCACTTGGTGGAAGGGGTGAGGGAGCTCTCTGGGTACCAGTCCTATTCCTGAAGCCTCTGCCTAATGACCTAATCAACTCCAAAGGCCCCACCTCCAAACACCATCACACTGGGGATTAGATTTTAACACAGGAATCTGGGGGAGGGTCCTAAACATTCAGTCCATGCAGTGTCTGTCTCCGGATTGGACCCTGACTCATATGCTGGGGCCCCGTTTCTCGTTGGTCTGATGGGTCAGGCCCACACTCTGCCCTCCTTCCCTAGAACAGCCACTGGCTGGGGCCCAGCCCCGGTTGCCTCCGTGGCCTCCAAGTACTCTTTGGGTTGCCTTGATTTCTCAAACCATATGTGACTGGGAGGGAGTGCGTGCCATGTGTTTCTGATTCAGCTCCCCTGTGCTCAGAGGCAGTGTGATCTGGAGAGATATCTGATGGGCTTGGAGCCTCCGAAATATGTTCTTCAAGCCTTCTTTTCCTGCTCTCTCCCTGCCTTCTCCCTTGACAAAGAGGAAGCGGCCGTGGCCAAGAATGGTTCAACTCTACAGCCCCAAGACTTGGCAAAACGGCCCCGGCTGGATCTCTGAGCCTAGGAGGCTGTGGGCATCCAGGATGGAGACCAGGGTGACACCAGGGCAGCGTCACTTTCTCTTGGAGACACGGTAAACACGCCTGTCTTGGCTGACTGTCCTGGTGGTTATGACAGGTTCACTCTCCAGAGCATGGTGGGTCTGTGGCTCAAAATCAGAAAACATTTTGATGTTTTGGGGCTTTTTTATAAATTTATTTATTTATTTATTTATTTACTTGTGGCCGCGTTGGGTCTTCACTGCTGTGCGCGGGCTTTCTCTAGCTGTGCCCAGTCGGGGCTACTCTTCGTTGCAGTGCAAGGGCTGTTCATTGCGGTGGCTTCTCTTGTTGTGGAGCATGGGCTCTAGGCGCGCAGGTTTCAGTGGTTGCAGCATGCGGGCTCAGTAGTTGTGGCGCATGGGCTTCGTTGCTCCGCGGCATGTGGGATCTTCCCGGACCAGGGCTCGAACCCGTGTCCCCTGCATTGGCAGGCGGATTCTTAACCACTGCCCCACCAGGGAAGTCCCCTTGATGTGTTTTATGTTTGACAGATCTTGAGAGTTTTCCTTTTCTTTCTCCTGCTGATCATAGCAATATCTATTTATGTAGTAAACGTTAATTGAGAAGCAGCTAAATTCTGGGCAATGGAGATAAAACAGCTCTTGTCCTCGAGGGGGAGAAATGGATGTTTCAAGAGACAGTTCCACGATGTGGAGTTCTTTTGGGGGAGGCACAGGTAGAGGATGAACCTAGCTCATTTGGGGGTAATAGAGAAGGAAGGAAGAGGAAGGGGGACCAATCAGAAATCTTCCCAGAGGCATGGAACCTTTCCCTGACCACTGTGTGATGCTCACGGGCAGAGTCCAGAGCAAGACCCCAGAGACTGGGAAGGATTAGGACGGGTCACCTGGTTACCAGCAAATGAGAATGGGCATTTGGCTTTTTCCAAAAGTGACCGAGAACTTCTGCCAAGCTGGGGAAGGTGAAGCCCCGCAGTTCTAAATCCCCATCTCTTTCCAGGCCGACTGCAGCTGAGCAGAGTGAGGTCCCCCAGTTTGGGTCATGCTTTCGAGTTTACAAAGCAGTGTCCCACCCATGATCTCAGTGGGTTCCTCTTCCCTCTGTCCTTCATTCAGAAGCATTTCCTTAGCACCACCCCCGTGTCCAGTGCTGTTAGACTCTGGAACAGTGACGGGCAAGGTCAACACATCTTGGCTTCATAAAGCATCTAGTTCAGGAATTCACATTATTTTAAACTAAACAGTGATACTGTCCCTCTAGGTACCAAATGCCAACAGTGCCTGGGGACAGCTGAGTTTCTCCACATCGATGTTTTCTGAGAAATAGTTTCCTTTTCCCCATTTCCCATTAGGAAGGAATTTAAGAGAAAGGAGCAAGGAGGTGGTGTTTTCTTGGTGAGCCAGTTCACCTCCAGTCCCCTTCTGATAAAAGCATTTCCTCTCTCTGCCTTTGAGGTACTGAAGGAAGTCAGACTCCATTTAAGACCTCCAGAATTGGAGCCTCCCAAGCCTTTTGCCCCTAATAAAGCATCAGCTTTCAATGGTTCATCTCCAAAAGTTTTGTTATTGATTCCAGCCACGCTTTGCAACGCTCTTGTTTGCTCGTATTTAAAAACAGAACATTTCATGTTGGCTTTTTTTTTTAAGCCCAATTTCTTGTTGTTTCCCACATATTTCCAGTGAATGAGGGGATTAGAGAGTGCATTGGGGGTTTTTTTGTTTTTTTTCATGAAGCACAAAAGTTAAACATCCTGTTCTGACTGTAGAGACATTTTCAGGTTTCTGGAATCCATTAAAACCCAAAATGTTACAGGAAAGTTATTCTGGAGCCGGCAAGAGCACAATTTTACACTTCTGATATCCACTGGGCACGTTCGCCTGTCCTTGGAAGAGATTACCGTTTTCTTTCTTCACTCCCTCCATCCTTACCTCTTCCTTACAGAAAAATGGAAGGAAGCCAGTGTCTGTCATGCTAAGTGCTTTACAAACATTACCTTATTTAATCCTCCCAACAGCCCCTTCTGAGCTCAGACAAGCTGATGAACTTGACCCTGGTTGCCCAGCCAGGAAAGGCCAGACACAGCCTTCATTTTGCTGCACCTTTATCTTGTTGCTCCCTCACTCCCACCAGTGACTGCTAGTTTTACACCCTGATGCCACACCATTTTTTTTTCCATTTTGTAGAAAAGGATGTTGGTATGAGCCAGAAAAGGACTGGCATTTTCTCCTTCCCTCTCGGCTAAAGACTACGTTTTCTCATTTGTAAGCGGATGTGCCACTGCACACGTTACAGCCAAGAATGATTTCAGAGCATCTGGGCTCACGATCCAGGGCAGCTCTGTGAACGCAGTTGTCATTACACACTTCACTTCCTTGAGCAGGAGACAGGCAGGTGGCTCCGAAGTCTGACTGTAGAGCCGAGTGTAGGGAAACCTCTTACCAGCTAGTGAGGGGCCGATTGGCTATGACAGGGCCTGAGAGTGAGGGTCTAGCTGGCTGCAGCCCTGCAGGCAGATCTGGGCCTTTGAAATCCACTAATAGCCCATTTCTGGACATCGAGGCCCCTGGGGCCTTTCAGCCTGCCTTCATTTGGGCGCTTGTTAGAAAGTCAGGGAATAACAGGCTTGGATGGGAAGGGTGGGGTGGAGAGGGGTCCACTGAATCGCATCACAGGCACAGCCAAGTTCTAAAGCACAGGAGGAATACAGCCAAGGGGCCTCCTCTGGCTTATCCTTCACCCTCATCCCAGCACATGCCTTGGGAATTTTCCAGGACTCTCCTGGACTAGGAAGGGTTTGGGAGGTCTGTGCTGGTGATAGTGGGATTGGCTGTCCCGTCTGGGCCGCTCACTGGTTCAGAAGTCTCATGGAAACTGAACCAGCATCCCTATCCCAGACCAGGAGCCCTCATCTCCGGGAAGCAGGCAGGATGGGCCCCCCTTTGCCTCAAAGTACCCCAGAAGGAAGTAAGGTATAGGGACACAGTCAAGACTCCCAGAGGCAAGTTATGTCTCTTGAGCCTTCTCTGATCTCCTAGGAATTAAAGCTCCCTTTTGGGACTCACACAGAAATTCGTTCTCTTTGCTCTCGACAGTCTCAGCCAGCCCTGAGCTGAGCTTACTGGCCTGTGTCTGCCTCCCTCAGCCTGACTTCAGAGGGACAAAGCACTTCAGATGCTGAAGTTAGAACTGGGTCTGCACAGTCCTGCCAGTTCCCTGATGGTTCCTGTGTCAAGGCTGATCTCCTGCCGGACTTAGAAGCTCCCAAGCACGCGGGCAGGGCTCACCTTCCTGCTTGCGCGCAGGGCCCCAGTGCAGGGCCAATGTGAATGAGTTCCCTGACCTGTGATGAGGATTAACAATCATCATAGTGGTAATAACTCATGCACTGTGCCAGGCCTTTTATGTCCAGACCTCATTTGACTTTTAGTCCTTACACCGTCCTTAGCATCTGCCGTTACAGACGAGGAGACTGAAGGAGTGAAGAGACCTGCATAGGTAGCCGTCAGTAAGTGGAAAGTCGAGATTTGAGCCCCAGGCCTGGAGGCTTCCTAACCCGCTGTGTGCAGAGTAATGTCCTTCTACCTCCCAGGAGCGTCTGCCTCTCTCACTAGTTTGCGTGTTTATCTCAGAGCAGTGGTCTGGCCAGAATTATCACCACCATGCAAAGGAAGTGACAGGGGCCCAGGATGCTGGAGGGCCGTTAGAAACCAACTGGTGCAAACTCGTTCCTTTACTAGTGAGAAAATAAGGCTCAGAGCGGGGGTGGGGACCAGAGCTGGAACTGACTTCTCTTCTAAAGTTCCAGCCATGTTTCCTGAACTCTGGGACACTGCCCACGCCATAAAGTTTTATTCTTTCCCATAAAGGTGAACCATCAAACGTCCAACGAAATTCCATTTAATCATTAAACCTTCGGTGAAACTTTGTTGTGAGCGTTAGTAAATAAAGAGTCCATCGGCAGGCCGTGAGCGCCAGTGATCGAGTGGACTTCAGTCCCTATAAACCTAAACTTCGGAGAGAGAGGCCCTCAGGTTACTTCACAGAAGGAGAGGTAGTGAGCAAAGGAGGCCTGGCAGTGGTGGGAAGCCCACCAGCGAGGAGGAGGCCGGGTCTCCTTTTTCCCCCTCCTGACTTCCTGGTCCCCACTGCAGGCCAAGGGGATGACCTCTCCGAGAGGATGCCTGGGACAGAGTGTGCTGCTGAGGGCAGGCTGGGACCCCACAGAGGAGTGTTTCTCAGGAGAGCCGCTTCTGGGGAAGGGACTGGATTGCTAGGCCTTGTGCCCAGGACGCCCTACAACCTCCTCTCCCTCAGCAGTCAGGCCTTCCTGCAGACACAGCCTGCTTCCCCCAACCCGCCCCCCACACCGTGATCTGAGAACATCCAGGCCAAGGCCAGGAGTCTGGCCCCAGGCAATATGCATGGGGCATGGGGGTGGGGTTCGGGAGTGGCTGTTGGACAGGAAAGGGGAGGCCTGGAAGCTTCTGAGGTACCTGCACCTCACTTATCTGCCCAGCTTGTGGAGAGGGAGGAGAGGGAGGCCCTCTGGGCAGACGGCATGGCCAGATGCCTCTACAGCGACACGCCCCGCTCTGGCAAAGGCCATCTGGGACAAGTCTGTGACACCCTCTGCCCAGAGTGGGCAGACTTGCCACTCTGGGGGCAAGGTACCAAGTGGGAAGGGCAGTTCCCCTTGACCCTTCAGCTCCATGTGCTGTGTCACCCCAGGCACATCTCTGTCCCTCTCTGAGCCTCAGCTTCTTTATTTGCAAAGTGGAGACAGTGCTGCCTACCTGCTAGGGCCATCACGTGGGTCCATGAGGTGACGCAGGGTGCCTGGCTCAGGACGCGGGCTCCTGCTGCTACTGCTATTGGCCAGACGATGCCAGGTCTTAGTGCCGCCTTGGCCTCCTGAGTCAAGAGCTATGTTTGATACAAAACAGAAGCATCACTTCTGATCTCTGGGAACAGTTCCTGGCTCTTCCCCTTGGTGTCGTTTCTGTAACGAACACCCGGCACAGGACTCTCGTGAGGGTCAAAGAGAATGGACGGAAGGGGGTTTTGCTACACGGTGGAGCGTGTAACTCATGGCTCATGTCCTCACTCAGGCCACTTACAGGCATTTGTCCAGCCTGCTCTGTGCCGTGTTCTCCATGGGTCCTGGACACACCCAAGGCACAGCCCGTGCCCTGGAAGACTCACCGTCTAGACCCTTCAGGACACAGAATGGTCATTGTGACGATAGTGTCTCCTGCTGGGCCTGAGGGGGGCTGTGGGCTGACAGCATCCTTGACCCTGGAGCGGATGCTGCAGGGTGAGCGGGAGCCCGACCGTGGGCAGTGGGGCGGGCACTCCGGGCAGGGGAGCTGCATGCTTACAGTGCCGGGAGACGTGAAAGGTGTTTAGGGGAGTTGCCGGCACACGCAGGAGGGCGGTGTTCACATGCGTCTCAGGCTGGGCGGATGAGACCTGAAGGAGAAGGGCAGAGTCTCCCAATCGAGCAGAGCCCTTGGACTTTCTCCTGCAGGCACTGAGGGGCTGGCGAGCAGAGGCTGTTGAGCGGGGTGGGAGCTCTTCTCGGGAAAGGCGAATGGGCCTTCAGAGCGTAGCCTGACAGTGGGAGTGGGGAGGAAGGCCTGCGAGTTAATTGGGAGGGAGAGTCTAGGGCTCCCAGCCAGGGGCAGAGTGACACGGGCCTGGACAGGACAGTGGCAACAGGACAGCAGAGGAGAGACCAACCCCACACAGCACTTCTGAAAAAAATAAACCCTCAGAACCTGCTGGTGAGCTGGCTGCAGACCAGGAAGGGAGGGAAGAGGTGAAGGTGATGCCTCGGTTCCTACCTTTTTGCAAATTCTTTACTCAGTGGGAAATGTGAAAACCCAGGCAGGGCTAGAGTGGGAGTGTTGGGTGGGGTGAGGACAGGAGATGGAGGTGCTGGAGGTCAGTGACTCACACGAACAGCTGCTCAGGGCCAGGCGCTAAGTCAGGCCACCCCTGCCGTGCACACACGCAGGCATCTCACTTGACCTTTAGAGTCACCCCGGGTGGCAGATGTTATCATCCCCAACCTGCAGATGAGGAAACTGAGGCTGCAAGAGGTCGAGGACTTGCTAAAGGACACACAGCTGCGCGTGGGAAAGCTAAGATTGCAGCAGAGGTCCGGCTCCTCATTGCCTTCGTGAGGCGCCCCCGTCAGTGCCTCCAGTCCTGCCCCCTCTCAGCTGGCAAGTGGTCCTCGGGCAGCAGGGCCTCTCCCCACCGCTGTGTCTCGGTCTGGGTCGCCTCACCACGTCACCAGGAGATGCTGCCGTGTGGATTTTGAATGAGGCTCCTCGGAAGAAAAACAATCCAGGGAGGCACCATCTGTTCCTAAGAAATAAACAGAGACTGCTTCAGAGCACTCTGGGAAAAAGCCACAGATACAACAGGGAGAAAAGTTTGAGAAAGTCATGTCATTTCCCTTAGTGTAGACCAGGGCTTCTCAGCTTCAGCACTGCTGGGGTTTTAGGCTGAACCATTCTTTGTCGTGAGCGCTGTCCTGTGCACCGTAGGATGTTGTACGGCATCCCTGGCCTCTGCCCACCTGATGCCGGTAGCGCTCCCTCCCCCATTATGACAACCAAGGATGCCCCCAGACGTTGCTGAACGTCTCCTGGGGGTTGGAGGCAGGTTGAGAAGCTCGGCTGAAGATAATCGAAGAATTTAAACCCGGAAGGGATTACTGGGGTCACCTAGGTCAGACCAGCTGTAGCACGGGAGGGTTGAAAGAGCTACTCACCAAGGCTAGCATCCCCTACGAGACGCTCGGTTTACTAAAAAGATGCTGGGACCCAGGGGAGAGAAGGAGGGAGGGTGCCTGCTGTCACTCAGGAGTCCGGAACTCATGAGTCCTCCACGACATTCGTCACAAGGATGCAGCGGCTGGAACCATTTCCCTCACAGACTCAAGTGCCTGACTAGTGTATCGGGCATTCTTCCAGGTGCCCAGCCCTGTGCCAGATGCCAGGAGGCGCTGGTTAAGAGACAGGAGGAGACGGGGCTGCTCCAGGAGGTTCAGCTCAGCGTGGGTCACAGGCTGGCTGCACGCAGCTGGGTGAGGCTGTGCAGCTGTGCGGGCCTGGCGGGGCCTCGGGTCGCTGTGGAAAAGAATTCTTGGAGAAAGGAGACTTAGGCTGAGCCTTTGGGAAGAGGCAGGAGGGTTCAAGGAGAGGGAAAGGGCAAGAACGAAGGAGTGGAGGCAGCAGTTTGCGTCGGCTCAGATCCCCTAGCATTTAGCTCTCCAGGAGAATGGGAGCCGCAGGGCAGCAAGGACCAGGGCCTCGTGCAGCATCACAGCCCCGGCACCTGAGCCGGGACGTACAGGCACTCACGGGGACGCCGTCTGACCAGGTGGATTCACATCTTCATCCCAGTACCTCCCCAGCTGGGCCATGCCTCCCTGAGCTGCATTTCCACCTGTCAACAGGCGCCCCAGGGATGTGTGGGGCTGAGTGAGCTCAGGGGCCCCTGAGAGTTTGGTTAACCACGAAGAGTTGCCCGGCATGAGAAATGATCGTTATCATACCACGTAGGATGCGATCAGCCCTGAGACAGGGGTGCCAGGACTGGAAAGCGCTGAGGACTTCACCTCCCGGGGGGGCAGCTGGGAGAAACCTTGTCCCACTCGGGCAGGTGGGCATGGTGGGGAACTGATCCCTGCTTCTCCACCTATGTGGACCGCTCTTCTAGCCCTGCCTGGGCGCTGCCCGTGTGCCTGCTGGTGCACGCAGAAGCCTCCGTGACCCCAGGGCCAGGCCAGAAAGGGGCCGCTGCGGGAAGACTTCTGAATTCCATGGCCAGAGGTTTACAAGTCAAAACCAAGGCAGGTAATGCCCGGGGGCCCGGGAGCCTATTCTCAGACACAGTTGTTGGGAGGAGGTATTATAAATGGAGGGTAGGGGGCAGACCGGACTGCGGGCTGATTCTGGACGCAGGGCCTGGGGCCCGACTAGAGCTCACATGGGCCAGCTGGGCTGGATGGGCCCCTGGTCACCACATCCATGTCCCCGCCAGGTGTGGCCGGCTCTAGGTAACCACCAGAACCACAGGGCTGGCAGTGGGGGGGGGGGGGGGCATACGGAGGTGGGAGGGGCAGGCCAGATGGGGAAGAGAGGGCAGGAGGAGGAGAAAGAAAGGAAGGGTGGGAAGCAACAGGGTCAGGCCCAAAAAGCCTGGTCTGCTGGAATGATGGACTGGGCAGCCTCGTGTCTGAGAAAACGGTGAACTCCCAGCAGGAGCCCCACGGCTCGTCACCGAGCTTTGCTTGGTTGTAAAGACCACCTCCCGACAGGCTCGAGGAGCGGTGTGTGTTGGCGGTGAGGGGGACAGCACATGTATGTGGACGGAGGGCCGGGGGTGGGGTATTTGTGGCTGCATTTGGTTTGGGGAGCAGGCAGGGCCACCGCGGTCCCCATGTCCAGTCAGGAGCTCCCCGCTGTGCCCCGTCACCCCTCCAGTCCCCCCCAGGCCACCAGCCTGAGGCCCTTCTCCAGGGTATCTGCAGGCTCAGCCCCTCCAGGAAGGCAAAGGCAAGCCCTTCTTTCCTGACAGGCTTCTGGAAGGGCTCGGCACTCACTGCCCACCAGTGCAGGATGAAGCAGAGTGAAGAGCCCAGGGGCTTCAGGGCCGGGGTTGTCCGTTTGAACCTGACTCTGCACTTCCGAGCTGTGTGAACTTCAGAAGTCGCTTCCCCCTGCTCAGGCTCACCCTCACCGACTGTCGCTGGGGAGGAGAAATCCTGATTTTCCAGCTGTTAGAGTGTTAAATGAGAACCAAAGTGCTTGGGGCGGTGCCTAACGCACAGACACCGATAGCAGCAGTTGCCTTTGACTGAACATCACCTACGGGGCAAACATGATACTGAGAGAAGGAAAGGATGTTCCCCACGGCCAGGGAGCCGACCTTCTAGAGGTGGGGACAGGATCCCAGGGAGAGTTCTCTCGTGCCCTCACCTCCTTTATGCATTCTTGGAGGCCTTCTCTTTGCACAGCCTGTGCCGGACCCTGGGATGCTGACGTGGATCAGCCCTGATGCCCCAGGAGATCACCTGAGGAGACAGACAGGTGAACGGTCAGGCCCCAGGCAGAGTGGTCAGGAGGGACCTGGAGGGATGCCCCGGGTAGGTACTGAGGAAGGATCTCTAGCCCTGTGCCTGGAAGGACAGGTAGGAGGGTGCCAGGCGGGTACACACAGTAGGGCGGGGCTGAAGCTACAACTGTGGTCTGGCCTCGAGCTCAGCATAAGGCCCAGGCCTGATAGAAGGAGAGCCCACTTGAGGAAAATCCTTGCCTTGCACCACGACTTAGATGCAGAAGGTGCCTTTATGACGTTCAAGTCCAAAGCACAAAGGATGCCGAAGGAAGACACGGTGGTCGTCGCCCCGCAAGTTGCTGGAACTTTGCCAGAATTGTCCAAAACTCTATTCAGGTGCCGTCTCCCAGCCTTGGAGGAGCTCTGAGTGACAGCCCCTCCTGCACATCAACAGCGAGAGCCTCCAGGACTTTTGACTTTTCCTTCTCCTTTCCAGGCTCACAGCTCCCCGCCCACCTCTGTCCCCGCCCGCAGGGCCCAGGCCTCATCATTTATCAAGATGAAATCCATCAAAGTCTCTGGGAAGGAGGAGCGTACAAAGAGTTTGTGGGGTAATAAATCTCGTTTACCGTCGGTGGTGAGCAAGGAATTCATCCCAGACCGTGCTCTTGAAAACAGAGAGTGCAGACAGGACAGTGCAGCCCGGGCATGGTGGTGGGTGTGCTGGAGCAGGGACACGGCTCAGAGCCCTGGACATCACAGCTGGGTGCCGTGCTGTGTGGGGCAGCGCTGGCCATCAGTGGCAGAGCTGGGCCTAGAACCGAGGATGGAATCTCAGCCGGCTCTAACCTGCCTTCCCAAGGTCGATGAAGACAGCTGTCTAAGCCCCAAATCAAATATGAGAACTGAGGGCACTCAGCCCCTTAGTCCGTTCATCATTCACACATTCATTCATCTTTACTTCCCTCTCTTCTGCACCCGTCACTAACATTTACTGTGTACCTACTGTGTGCCAAGCACGGAGCCTGCGGCAGGGCAGCAGAGGGTGGCCCTGGGGTCCATGGGGAGCATGGGAAAGACCTCAGCGCAGGGGCAAGGAGCATTCCTCAGTGTGTGGAGGGGGCATGAGCAGAAGGGGACAGGGGTCCTGTCCGTTCTTCTCTGTCCCCCCAGCAGACGATGCCACAGCCTGTGTTTACAGTGGAAGGAGAAACTGTGCTGCCTTGGTAACCCTCACCGACGCTGGTCAGCCTCTAAGGGAACCTTGTTTGTCTGTGTCAAGCCACACGCTCAGAAAGTGGCTTGTCCATTCTCCAGGGAAAGTGGCTTCTCTTCTCCCATCTCTCCTCCTCATGATAGTTTAGTGAAAACAGCATGGGCAGGAGTCTGGGGAGCTGTCCGTCAAGTGAATAAATAAAGCATACTCTATCCCTGTGACGGAGCAGTACGTGGCGGTTAGAATGAATGACCTACTGTGTCAACACGGGTAAATCTCACTTACATAATATCGGGTTAAAAAGGCAAATCAGAGCACAATATGTGCAGTCTCCTACCACTTATGCAAATCTAAAAACAGAACAACATTCCACATTGTTTATGCACACATATGCATGTAATAAGAGAATAAAAATACAGACAAAAGGGATACACCCCAACCTCAGAAGTGTTTACCTCTGGCGGGGGGAAGAGAGGTGAATGGGATCAAGGAGAGGGCAAGGGGACTTCTGATATTTTATTTATTTTAAAACATATGTGAAGCAAAGATGGTAGAAGATCAATGTGTGTGAAATTTCAGTGGTAAATACATAGGTATTTGTTAGGTACTCTGTACTTTTCTTTTGGTTTGAAATATTTCATTTTAAATAAAGATGTTGGGCTTCCCTGGTGGCGCAGTGGTTGAGAGTCCGCCTGCCGATGCAGGGGACACGGGTTCGTGCCCCGGTCTGGGAAGATCCCACATGCCGCAGAGCAGCTAGGCCTGTGAGCCATGGCCGCTGAGCCTGCGCGTCCGAAGCCTGTGCTCCGCAACGGGAGAGGCCACAACAGTGAGAGGCCCGCGTACCGCAAAAAAAAAAAAAAAAAAAAAAAAAGATGTTTAAACAAAACCCAGACAGTCTGACTCGAAAACCCACGTGAACCACAGGCTAAGGACCTCTGGAGTGCCAGGCCTGTGCAAGGTGCTCCGTTAACCCTTTTTACATTTAATCTGCCCGTCATTCCAAGAAGGGGCTTATTATCCTCGTTTCACAAATGAGGAAATAGGCTCAGAGGGGGCAAGCAACTTGCCCAACGTCACACAGCTATTAGGTGGAAGATCTGAGGGTCAGACTCTGATAATGTGACCCCAAAGCCATGCTATCTCTCCTCCACCTCTCACCGCCTATGCGAACTGCCTTTCTTAATAAAATACACTCAACTCAAACAAACACCAAACACCATGAAAACCAGCTCAGAGCCTGACCACCAAACACCATGAAAACCAGCTCAGAGCCTGACTGCGAACCTTGCCTCTGTTACCTGCTGGCTGTGACCTTTGAGAACTACTTTCCACTTGGAGCTCCACTTGCCCTCGGGGCAAAATGCAAGTTGTTCCGTGGCTTCCCTATAGCAGAACCTAAACTGCCCTCGTCCATGTTGTTAATATGTGTTAAAGCGCTTGCTTGTGGTGCCTGACACTCAGAGCTGAGACCCTCGCCATCAATTCATAGAGGACTGTGACATATTCTAGACAGTTAGCAAAATGATTCCGTTTCACTGGCTGGATAAAACATTTCTGCTCTTGTTGCATATTGACTATACAACCTCAAAGGAAGGAAATCTTAGTTCAGACACATCATCCCTGATAATTTCCTTCCCTGATCAAAAGTGAACCAGAATCTCTGGAGTGGAGAGATCAGAGGAAGGAAGAGAACCGGGCTGTGAAAGTCTCCTTTCACAGAGAGAACGCTCAAACACTGTCATGTGGCCCCTTCCCTGTTCTCTGGCTGGTAGCCAGCTCTGTAGGTGGTAGTCATTGTGCTAAGAATTTGAAATACCAAGAATCCATCCCCATTTTACAGGGGCTCAGAAATTTAAGCGACTTGCCCAAAAGGACATGGCTAGGTGGCAGGGTTGAAAGCCATGTCTTTCTGATTCCAAAGTCTCACGCATAACCGTTACATCATATTATTGTGGAGAGGAGACCAGAATGAGGCCAGAGAGAGAAGATAGCAGTAATGAAAGCATGAAGATCTCTGCAAGCCATCTGAGAGGCTGGGCTTGTCCTGCAGGCGTGGGAGCCTTTGCAGGGTTTAGGCAGGGAGAGATGTGATCGTCCTGGTGGTTCAGAAGTCCCCTCTGGGTGCACCTGGAGAAAAAATTGCAGGGAAGGAAGCAGGAAGCAGGGAGTCTAGGTAGGAGGTGGTTACAGTTACCCAAGCAGGAAGGGCTTGGACTTGGGCAGGGCCTGTGACAATTGAGAAGAAACAAACTTTCAGAGCTATTTAGAACTTAATAAATATTGGAAGGGTGAGTGGATGGATGGATGGACCAATAGATGGATGGACAGATGGTAAGGTTTGGAAGGAGAGAAGAAGAATATCTCATATTAAATAACATGGTCTGCAAGCAGGCCCTGAGCCAGGCTCCCCAAGATCCTTTTAGACTCTTCCTTGCACAGCTTAGAGGTCAGACACTGTAGGAAATCCCACCAGAGTTTTCCCAACCCACAGGCTCCAAGTCTAATGCCCACCCTCCACCCTCCTGTAGGGACCTGCTGGGCCCAGAGTACGTGAAGAAGGAGATGCTGGGCAGTGGGAGGCAGGGCTATCCAAACACAGGTGCTGCCGAAGGTGGGACCCAATATGTACCAGCAAATATGGATTCTGCCCCTTGCCCAAACCGGGCCACTGCCAGACAATGCCAGGGCGCATTGGTGGGTCTGGGCCCTAGGCTGCAGGCCGAGGAATGTGGACTCTGCGGGAATCTGTTTGCTCATCCCCCGGAGCTTGACATCCCCGGCTCGACCACCCCCGGTGAGCGGCCCTCGGCCCCAGCACCAAGCAAGCCCCTGTTCAAGGTATTTGCACAGGGGCCGCTCTGCTTAGCCTCTATTCATTAGAAAAGGCTTTTCTCTGTTTGGTGTGTTTCCAGGGTGTGCGGGGGGCTTTCCCACCCAGCCCCCCCCCTTACCTGCCCCACCCGGTACTGGCTGCCTGTGCGAAGCCATGGAAGTAAAACGCTTAAACATCAAAGAGAGTGACAAGTCAGCCAGGCCCTCAGAGAGGTATCAGTCCCCTCATCCCCATTTTAAAGATGACCAATACACTTTGAGCCACTCAGCTTTGGGGCAGGTGTTGTGCTTGTTAAGAGCCTTTGAGTCCAAGACACTTGGGAAAGTGACGTTGGACAAATTACTTAACTTTAACACCATCACCTCCCATCCCATCTCCTCATCAACAGACTGGAGATAACAATAGTACCTCCTCCTGTGAGATTAAGTGAAGTAATTTATAATAACTGTCCAGAACATAGCTGGCGCTCGATAAGCAGAAAGGGATTGCTTCAGGGGAAGCTAAGGGCAGTCACAGTGTGCTTGGAGAGTTTGTTGGGCCTGCCGACAGCTTAAGTTCCCGGAGAGTCTGGCCAGACTTGTCCGGCAGTGGTGGCCCTGGTGAGCTACAGGGACAGTGCTGATTCCTAGTGCTGTGGGCCCCGAGGGGCCCCATTTCCAGCTCTCTCCAGCTCACACCATTCCGAGGGGATCGTGAAAATGAATCCCATGGTGGGTTGGGAGGTGGGGGGAGACCGCAACTCAACTCTGTTCATAGGCAGTTAGACCGCACTGGCCTGGAATTCCTGGTCTCCAGCAGCACAAAGGCGGCCTTCCAGTTCCAAGGAGTGGGGCTCGCTGGGGCAGAGAGCCCCTCAGGCCTCCTCAAGCAGCTCTGCCCTGTCCCCCGCCTCCCGTTTGACTCGGGCCACAGTCTGGGTCCAGCTGTAGTTCCAGAGCCCCCGAGGTTTCTGGGGAGCCCAGCCATGCCAGGGACCACCATCGTGGCTTGTGGGTGTTTGGATTCAGGGTTATTTTTTTGGACCGTTTCCGCCTTTCTGTTTAGCTTTCCTAGCTTAGCCCTTAGCAGAGAGCTCTGAAATGGGTCTTGACAGCTTCCCGTGCTTTGGCTTGGGCCGGCTCCGGTCTCTCCTTTGTCATTTCAAGGACCTACTGTGTTAATCACACTGATTAAGAGCACAGATTCCGGAGCCGCCTGGCCCGGCTTCCCATCCCACCTCCAGTACATATTAGCTGAGTTATCTTGGGATAGTCACTTGATCTCTCTGAGCCTCAGCTGCCTCATCAGTAAAATGGTGATAATAACAGCCCCTGCCTCGAAGGGTCAACGAGAGGAGTCGGGAAAGCAGTGCTTGTGGAGTAATTTGCTCACATCTAGTACTTAGTCAGCCAGCGTCTGTGAGATGCACACACACCTGCTCCTCTCGTTTAATTCTCTCCGTGTCCCTGTGGAGTTGGAAGTATCGCTCCCATTATGGTTGAGTGTCATCACCTAAGGTCACTCACCTGGCAAGTAACAGAGAAGGACTTGACCAGAAGCCTCTGACTCTAGAAAACTGTTTGATATTTCTCCAGCGTAAGTGTCACTCAAAAGAAGACCTACATTTCTTGCTGAGCATAACGTCAAAAAGCATCTTTTCTCTCTCTCTGTCTTCCCCTCCCTGCCTGCCTCCCACCACCCCAGATCTATGACTCTAAACTCTGAGCAGACTGTGAGTGAAGGATTTGAGTACAAGTCATTTTTTTGAGATTGGACCAGGGGGTGGGGAAGTGAGCTTGTCAGAGGGAGCCTAATAGGCTGGGACACCCTGGGAATGGCATAGGACACACGTCTCACAATTATTCACCCACGATGCAGGGGAGCTGAGGTATCGCTACCTGGTTCTTGTCCATCCTGTCTGGTCCAGAGGGCAGCATTCATTCCCCTAGCACGGGCCGGCTCAGAGGGAGGGGGATCTGGTGGTCAGAGAAGGCTTCAGGCAAAGAAACACAGGGGCTCTATGTTGGAAGTTGGCCAGGAGAGTTTAAGGGTCAGGGGATGTGATGAGCCGTGGGTAGTGTCTACCATGGAAATGTCCTGGACGTCTGCCACTGCACACATGATTCTGGACTGTAGTCGTCCATTTCCCTCTCTCCCGCCAGCTCCTTAGGGCAGACTCTCATTTGTCACAGCGCAGGGCTTGGGTACTGGATGAATGTTCGCTGATCGGATGAATCTAGATTCTTGGCCTCGTACTCTCTCAAGGCAGGGCTCTCTCTCCCTTTGGGATCATTCGGCCAACCTGCCATGTGATGTTTGGTCCTTTCTTCAACTTCCAGCAGCAGCTTTCATACCACCTTGCCAGCAAACTCAGCACTGCCGGGGGAGCCTGCTCCATCGTGAGACAGCTTAGACTGCGAGAGAGTCCTTCATCACTGTCATTTGTGTCCACTGACTCTGTGTCCGGGCCTTTGTCCTTTGCCCCAGCCCAGGGGCCTGGGCCAGCCCTGGGGAGAAGCCTGCAGCATCCTCTGAGGACTTGCAATGGCAGAAGATCCCCTGAGAAGCCGCGCCTCCTTTGCCATGGCCCAATGACACAATCGTGTGTGTCCAGCTGCCTCCCCGCTGAGGGTGGGAACTAGATTTTCTTCTGTATAAACAAGTAGCTCAGAGACCCAAGGCCGGGAATTTGATCTGAAGCGAACGCCTTGGTTTTGCAATTCTCCTGTGAGTCTGTGGGCCAGCGTCGGCCGGGTCTGCAGCACTTTTTGGAAGGGACAGGCCTGTGAAACCCCACATTGTGCCAAATGTCCCATCAAGGGATTCTGCTTTCTGCTGCGGGGGCGGACACTGAGCGAGAGGGTGGTTGTGTAAGCCCGGGTGCGGACCACAACTGTAGCAAAGGCAAAAGCAACGGGCGGGGGCAAGTTTGCCTTCAGGGGCCATGCGTGCCCTGTCCTTCCTCCCTCCCCCCAGCTCCCAGGGCAGCCTCATCCATCCCCTCACCCAGCAAACCAGCCTCACGGGCTCACACATGGTTCAACAAAGCAGCAAAGACCCACAAAGCCCCCGCTGCCCGTCAGGCCTGCTGCCAGGTGTTGGAGACACCAAGGCAAAGAGGCAATGGCTGTCATCTCAGAACTCGCGTTCCAGCTACTTGGGGCGTCAGGAGGTGCCTCCTTGTCAGTAGGGAAGAATCAGAACCGTGAGTCAGAAGACTTGGGTTCAGGTCTCATCTTGGTAAATCTTGGGTAAACCACTCTTAGTCAGCTTGGGCTGCCCTAGCAGATATCACAGACTGCGGGCTGCCACGACAGACGTCTATTTTCCGTGATTTTCCGAGATCACTGAGTGCTGGCCGGGCTGGCCTCCTCCGAGGCCTCTCTCCTTGGGCTGGCGGGCGGCTGCCCTGCAGCTGTCTCTGTACATGGCCGTCCCTCTGTGCATGCATGCGTGCTGCGTGCATGCATGTGTGCTGCCTCTCTGTGTGTCCTGATCTCCTCTTCTTACTAGGACACCAGTCAGATTGAATTAGGGCTCACCCGAAAGACCTCATTGTAACTTAACTACTCCTTTAAAGCCCTGTCTCCGAATACAGGCACATTCTGAGGTACTGGGATCAGAGCTTCAGCACGAAGTTGGGGGGACACAAGTCAGCCCATAACATCCACCCAGTCGCTCTGCTCCTCAAATTTCCCACCTGTAACCCAGGTCTAAAACTGCTCTAGAGCTCAGACTAGGCAACCTGTGACCACCACATACAGGTGTGAAGGTTGCTCATTGTGGACCCAAAGGGGCAAAGGCAGCTGGGGCTTTTCAGGAAGCTGTGGCCATAGGGGAGATGTTTGGGGACGTGTGATTGATTATCTGGGAAGACAGACAAACTCTCCCTTTCCTTTTGTCCCCGGGGCACAGGGTCAAGAAAAGCCAGGAGCCAGGACTGTGGGTCAGGCTGTGACTGTGCGTTTACCATCATTCTCTGCCGCAGAGGGAGTGTGGGCCGCCGGGAAACCATGGTGGGGGTGACGGGTCAGGTGGCCTGGGCTCACCCTCCCTGGCCCTGCAGGCCGCTGTGCATTCAGGGAATATTGGTGGGCCCTCCGTTTCCTCATTTGTATCATGAGCAAGGAGAGCATTTGACCTAGAAGATTTCTCAGTTGTGTAAGCCTGGGTGCTGACCACAGCTGTAACAAAGGCAAAACCACGGGCTAGGGGCCAAGTCTGCTTCCAGAGACCAGGCTTGGCTGACAGTTCTCTGATCTTACGTCTAGGACTCTATATTCTTGGATCCCCTGTGGGCCTGTGACCAGAGCGCTGTTCTGCCCCACTTGAAACAGCCTGAGTCCTGACCCTGGTCACAGCCTGGCCGTGAGGAGTGCAGATAGCGTCCCATTAATAGGAATCACACCTAAAATTGGGGGTAATATGTGGATCCCCTTCTCAGCACTCCATCTCCCATTAAGGGGCTGATTTATTTAACACTTCGAGTCGGGCCCTCATCAGAGAAAAGATAGCCCCACACCTCTGTCTCTCTCCATTGTATTTCTGTGGCCCGTGGGCTAGGGACCTAGGGCGGCGGGAGGCCGTCTTCCCCATCTTGCTTCCTGTGGGTGCAGCAGAGGCAAGGGGTGTGGTGGGAAGCACAGCCTTGAGGGATACATCGCTCACAAGAGTTTGTCCCGAGCTCCAGGGCCCTCAGGTAGCTGAAATTTATGGCATCAGCCCCGTCCTGTGTCATTAATAAAGGAAAATTAGCCCTCTCTGGGTGAGGACGTATTTCACTGGCGTCTGAGGGCTGTAATGAGGCTCTGTCAAAGCCCCAATGTACCATATGAATTTTATATGCCCTGTTTCCTACACGTTCTGAACAGCTCAGCCGATTTATAAGGTAATGATTTTTCCATCCATAATTTCTTTCGTATGATTTTTGTAATGTGGACATTTCCCCCTCCTGGCAGGGCTGTGCACAGCCTAGTTGAGCGGATTAAGGCGGGGCAAGGAGGGAGAAGTCTCTTCTGAAACCCAGATCAGTGCAGGAACTACCCAGCGCTGCAGCAAGCATGAGGGAGTCCTGAGCTCTGTCCTGCATCAGTTGCTAACTCCCGGCAGCCACCTTAGGCAGTGATTTCCCCCCTCTGGGCTTTAGTTTCCCCATCTTTCCAGCGAGAGGGCACTATTTAGGTCAGTCTCCATAATAACGTCAAGAACGAGTGCATTCCCTGCAGCCCCACACTTATTTCACACGTAACTGCCCCACGTCAGGCACTGCACTGGGCGTTGCAGACACTAGGATAAATTAAATACGGGCCTCCCTCCAAGAGGAGCTCTATGAAAGGAGTTGTATGTTTTGAGGACACGGAGTTGACTGATCCTTTCTGTGGGAACCAGGGAAGGCTTCACGGGGGAGGCGTTTGCAGAGAGCAGCATGAAGGGGAAGCATTTTGCCTGGCCAGAAAGGACCCATTTCAGGCGTTGTCAGTTGAAGTGATGTCCCCTTGGTAGTGGGCCCAGCTTCGCTGAGTGCAGGCCACCTCCAGGCTCCCCTGCGACACTCCAGAGAAGGGGCTGGCTCTAGGAAAAGCCCTTTTCTGTCTCCCGTCCCAAGGCCAACGCCTCCTCTCCAGATGCTCCGGTGGGGAGGGGTTTGGAGCAGAAACACCTGGGAGAAGCCCCTGCACACCCATAAATCTGCCCGTCTCCATCCTTTGATGTGGATGCTCCTATCTCCCGAGGATCACTGCCCGGGAGGTAGCTATTGAACTGACGATCAGAGGGCACCCAGCCCTCATTTTTGAGTGAGTGCGTGTGCTTTAACCTAATCTAGCCTGCATTATGTTAAGCCAGAATGTCTTACAGGATGGGACTCATTCCCGGTCTAGGTGGGTGTTACAGCCCTCTCTGATCACCCATTGTCATTGTACCAGCTCAACAGAGGTCTGAACTGTGAAAAACCCAGTGAGTTTCCCCGATGCTTAGTCTATAGGACCTAATGAGCCCCTGCAGGGAGTTTTTTCTTTCGTTCCCTGAAGTGACCAGATGTGCTGGCATCCCTGAGACCCAGCGTCCGTATTTCATGCACCTCACTCACCATCTTACTCAACCTCCCAGGCACCTCAAAGGTAGGGGCAGCTCTCAGTCCCTTCAACAGGTAAGGAAACCAAGCCCAGAACGGTTGCAGCCCCTGCTGTGGCCATGCAACAAATTGCAGAAATAGGATCAGAACGCAGGCTTTCTGATTCCCGGGTGGGCATACATCATTTCTACCAGGTTGCTCCATCTCACGGTCCAGGTGCGAGCGGAGCCCATTTCACAGATGAGCTGGACTGGACGGGTGGTTGGGTGAGCGTCAGCAAACCCAGGGGAGCACAGGATCGAAATGATGATGGAGCGGCTCTTGGCATCCATCTTTCCCGCTTCTCAGAAGTCGGTACCTTTCCCTTGGAAAAAAAGCCACTTCAACTTTCCTGTACTAAAGTTTTCTAATTAACTGGAGGGGGAGGCATGCTGAATGTATTAACCACATCTTAGCTATATATTGGGTCTTTTTTTTTTCACTCCTGAATTGAGAGGCTTAGGAGTCTTTGCACAGCAGCTGTTAAAGTATCGCCATAAAGCCAGACATGGGAGGTTCCTATGCCTGGCCATGCACCCAGACCCCCGGTGCAAATGCAGAAGGACAGATGTGCTCCCTCCACCCCGTGACATGCCGGGCATGCAGGTCAGTGCCAGAGAAAGGAAACCCACTGTGTGAGTCTGGGAGGAAGCTCCGTTCATTTGGCAAAAGCGTCTACTAGGCACCTACTGTGCGCTGGGCATTGCTCTGGGGATCTCAAGTTGACGACAGCGTGCTTATTTCCCCAAAGAGGCCCACAGTTTAATGGGGAATAAACACATTAAAAGGAAATTACTCAGATTATAAAAATATATTTCTCACTAGAAAAAAAATAACAGTTTCTCAGCAGTCACACTGCCTCGGGCCATATACTTATATGTTTATATACTTTATATCCAAACCCCCTAAAGACAGATTTCAAACACCCGCTGTACCCCTGGGAAAGGATATTATTATTAATATTATTACCATTAATAGCAAGCTTTGGAGTCAGACGCCCATGGTCCATATCCCAATTCCACCATTTACTAGCTGGGTGACCATGGGCAAATTACTTTACCTCTCTGTGCCTCAGTCTCTCAATATGAAAGAAGAGAATAATAGTGCCCCTCTCACAGATTGTTTAGCAGAAATCATGCCTGTAAAGCTCTTAACCCAGTGCCAAACACTTACTTAGAGCAAAATAATTGCCCACTATTATCCTAATATTAAGGAAGAAGAGGTCAAATATATCAAGGTATTGTTAGACCAGAGACCTAGCTTCTAACCGAGGTCCTAGACCATTATCAGTTACTAGCACACTAATGGACTCAGCCCTTTCCCTGACCTGCAGCAGCCCTGGTGGGAAGGGGAGCTTCGCGTTTGGGAGGAAGGGTCAGGGCAGAGATGTTGGAACACCGTGGGATACATCTGTTCGTAAGCACGCACCTGGTCAGTGTCTGGAGATTGATGGATGGGGACAAAGATGCTGAGCGGATGCCTGTGCAGGATGGAACCCTGACCCATGTGTCTACCCATCTTGGGAGGTGTCACCTGTTGGTGACTGGTGAAAGGATCTGCTGCCCTGGGGGTAGAGATCCGACCAGGTGTGCCTCTGTCTTCCTCAAGGAGCTGAAATTCCTGCATTCTAGGGTCCCGTCAGTCTGTGACTCATGGAGCAACCTGAGAGCCTTTGATTCTGAGTGTCTGAGTCAAGGGGTCTAAGCTTGTCCCTGGGCCTTTGCTCGTGCTGCTTTCCCGCCTGCAAGTCCTTTATCCCGGAATCCTGTCTGTTGGAATCTTATTTCTGTGGGCCTTGTAGGAACAGATGTCCCAGAATCCAGCGCCCCCTCCTGGGTGCTCACGTGGTATTATGCTTTTGCCTCCACTGACTTCATTCTGCTGTCCCCTCAGAGCAGAGCTGCTGCCCATCTCTTGTGTTGGCTTGGAGGTGAGGACATACCTCGCTGGGCTCCTGGCTTCTAGGCACTCGGCACAGGGCCAGGCCGCCTCAATGTTTGTTGACCTGATACGGATTTGAGTTGGAGGGTTGAGTGGTGTCTGGGCAGTGGGAGGAACACATCACAATGACATGAGCAGAGGACACACAAGATGGACTTCTCCACCTCCCGGCTGGGCTACCAGCCAGCCCTAGGCTGGCCCCAAGTCATATGGACCTTGTCTAAGAAGGTGGCCCCCAAGAGCCCCCTTCCGGCACCACTGCTGGGCATGGACTCACACGACTCCTGTGAGCTCTGTGAGAAAGAGGCCCATTCAAGGGCGGCCTATAAGACCTCTTAGCTCGCACTCAGAGGCTTCCATCACCCTTAAAAGTGTGGTCAGCACGGTGTTATTGCACGGCGGCTGCAGGGATGTGACATGATTTACTTGCGTAATTAACCGGTTGCTGCCCCCAAACTCTAAGCAAACACTGTGCACTTGGCTAAAATTACTGGCTTCCGAGCTCCCGCTTTTCCTTGTGGGGTTCCAAGGCATTCCAGGAGTCAGGGCTCGCGTCGACCTCTATTGGGCCTTTCTTCCACGGTTATGGGCCTGGGGCCGGGAGCCCATCTAGAGAGATTCGACAACCCTGCCGTTCCATTTCCAGAAAGACCCATTCTGAGTGTGGGTCCTGGGAGGGAGGTGAATGACCTGGAGTTTGGGTCCCTCTGCTTCTCAGGTCCACACACGCCTCGTCCGTCTTCCCCTGTGAGGGTGTCTAATTGTCGGCAGCCTTGACTCTGTTGATAATTTCTTCTTTCTGAAGCAGTTTCTACTTGAATTTCAGGCTGCCCCTGTCTCCGCCTCCTGCCAGACTGGCTCTCCTTCCCAGCGGCCTGGCTTCTTCTCACGGTCTGACCTCTGCACATTGAGGGCCCTGGGTGGGGCTCATCCTCAAACCTCTTCTCCATCTACTCGATTCTGAAGTCATCTCCCCAATGTCTATCTCCGTCCTAGACGTCCCTCCTCCACCCCAGAGCCTGTGTTCAGCTGTGTCCTGATGCCTCCATCTGGCTGTTGGCAGGCGCCCCCAAATTAGCCACAACACCAAACCCACACACCCACCTGCTCCCATCTTCTCCGTCTCAGGAAATGGAGCCTCCCTTCCTTCCAGCGGGTGCTCTGGCCCAAACAACTGGCGTCATCCTCAACTCCCCCTTTCCCCTCACGTCTCATGTCCAGCTGGTCAACACATTGCATTGGCTCTACCTCCATGGTGGCTGGGCCCAGAGCACCCACCGCTGGTTTTCTCCCCTCGACCTCCCTGGGGCTGAACCCACCCCAGCCCCAGCCCCATTGTGAGGTAGCCCCCCTGCCGGGCTCCCTGCTTCTGCCCTTGTCTCCTTGCGTTTTGTTCTGCACACAGCAGTCAGCCAGCTTCTAAAATACAAGTCAATTCTCCCCGCCCCTGACTTAAGGCCCTCCAGGGCCTCCCCCTTGCTCTGAGGAAGGGCCAAGGTCCTCAGGATGGCCTGAGGTCCTACCTAGAATCACCCCACGTTTCCGTGCTTAGCGCACCTAACGCCTCTCCTCCCCACCTCTTTCACTGCACTTCAGCCACACTGGCCTCCTTGCTGTACCTCAGACGGGCCAGTGGTGCTCTGTCCTCATATTGGAGACTCCCTCGGTCTAGAATGTTCTTCAGATATTCCCCATGGCTGCTCTCGCACCCCCTTCAGACCTCTGCTGAACGTCCCCTTCTCAGGGAAGACTTGCATGACCACACTCACTCAAGTAGCCCCCACGCACCCTCCGAGCCCCGCTTCCCCTGCCTCGTGCTCTCCTCGTGCTTACCACCACCCACCGTCCAAGATATTTACTTGTTTGTTAATTCCTGCCTCTTCCACTAGAACATAATTTCAGCTGTTGGAGAGTGTTTTGTTCACTGCCATATCCCCGGGCTCTAGAACAGTTTCTGAATGGAGCAGACACCTTCCTATGAATGAATCACCTGGCTAACCATTTAGTAAGGGTTGGAGAGGAGAAAATGAAGCTCAGAGAAGTAAACTCCTTGCCCGGGTTCGAACAGCCAGCACACAGCCATGGCAGGAGCTAAATCCAGCCCTGGCTGCCCATGTCCCGTCATGGAACACACCTTCTCTTTCCTGGAGTTTGGGCTTCCACACCACGTCACCTGGAAGCTTTCTGCAGTGGCTGGTGCCGAGGGAGAGGAAGAGATGGTGTCTGTAGGACCAGTCCCCTCTGGGAGGTCCCAGCCCCCATGGGGGACCAAGCAGAGTGAGAAAGCAAGGCAGGAGGTTGAGCAATGCTCTGGGGAGGGCGGTCAACTCTTGGAGGCAGACTGGGGGTGTGTGACCTCATGCCCAGAGGCAGAACTTCCCAACAGGTGAGCCCTCTGGGTGCTGCTGCAAGGTCTGGGGTGACCAGAGCTCCCACCTTTTATCCCAGGGTGCCCCATATTGTCATTTTCTACAAGACATGGGAAAAATCTTGGTGCCCAATGTCAACACAGCTGTACTGTACCAGGCACCTTCTACAAGTTTTTGTTTAAATTTTCACAACAGCTGCTTTGTTATCAAGATAGCAAGGCAGAGGAGACGGTGGGGCAGGTCCTGCAGGGTCTGTCTGGGAAGGCCAGCTCAGCTCGAGTCCCTGCCTCTGCCCAGCCCTCCCCAAGTTGAGGTGGTCACCTCAGCCTTGCATCACCCGGTCCCTCTCTCCACACTCTGCCCTCTGGGCTGTGGACTCCTCCAGGCAGGGCTCTGCCTAGCAAGTCCAGCTCCCCTCCACCCCTATGTCACACCCCTCAGACAGCCTGGCAGGTGATAGGCAGCCAGTGACACTGAGTGAGGGAGGGAAGGAAGGAGTGCACAAAGCTATGAGGGGTTGTGTCACTTGTGCAAAGTTACAAACCAGGCAGATGACAGATCAGGGTTCAGACTGGCCTGGGCACCCCTGCGGTGTCCGGGCAAACAGGGCGTCTTACTCTGTGGCTGCAGCCTCTGTATGTGGGGCAAGCAAGGGGCTGGGCCTGCCTTGGGAGATGAGATGGGCAATGCAGACCGCTGTGGGATTCCAGCAAGAGTCCCGAAAGCCCACGTGTCTAACCCCATGTGGTTGTTCTACTATCACGTGGGTCCAGCAGCCCAGGGTGCAGGAGGTCCAGGAGGGCTTCCTGGATGTGGGGAGATGGGGTTGGAGGTGATCCTCAGCCCCAGAGCTGGAGGAAGGTCCCCTTCCTTACACTAGAGCAATGAGTTTTTTCTCTGCTTCCTAATCCCGGAGAAATGTCATCAAACCCCAAGCTGATTCCTCCTCCCTGGGCCCTGATTCAGGCAGAAGCTCAAGGCTGCCAACAGGGAGTTTGGAGCTCGTAACTCAACTGCGGGCAGGGCCTGGGGGGCCTGATTCCAATTAAAGATGTCAAATGTATTTATGGATTATGCAATCAACAGGTATGCAGCAGCTGCGATAGCCGACAGGGCCACCCTGGAGATAGGCCTGTAATTAATTAATCCCAGTAGGTCTGCCAAATTCTGTTTCAAACATGAGCGCTCTGGGAAATGCTGGGGACCAGGTCTGGGGCCGGCTTTAGACCCTGTCCTGTTTCCAGGAGGGCCAAGGAGCTGGGCCATAGGGTCTGTATGAGCAAAGAAGGTTGGGCTCGGGGGATCTGGATTTGAATCATGGCTCTTACCACTTCCAGCCTGGCTGATGTGACCTTGAACACATTACTGAAATGCTCAGAGCCTCTGAGTCTGCGCTTCTGAAAATGGAGAGGATATGCTGAGGACTAATTGAGACAATGTCCGTGAAAGGGCTCAGGGCACAGTGGATGCCCACGGTGAATGACAGGACGGCCCTGGAATAGGCCCACCTAACCTCCTCATTCCCAGCATGAGAGCATCCATATGTAAAAGGATAAAGCAACCCCTCCCTATAAGGATAAACTGCTAGGGGAAGCACACACCCATCCTGAAATATCTCTGAGCCTCACTTTGCTCACCTGTGAAATGGACTTGCCAACCCAGCCCTCTGGTCACTTTCTGCCCCTTTGAGCTCTGAGGAGCTGACAGAGGCTCCTTCATTCAGTAAACTTGATCTCTGGCCAGGCTCAAGCTGCAACCCAAGGGCCCAGAACTGAATCTGAGGAGGTAACCCCCCTGCCTGGAACTCACAGTCCACAGTGGGAAGGCCCACACCAGCCGAGATTCACAGGAAGGGTGATGGCAGTGACAGAAACAAGCTTGGCCACGGATGGAGGGCCAGACACCACACTCCACACTGCCCACCTGTCGGCTCATCATCCTCGCCTTATTCCACCAGGTAGACAGGGTCTCTGCTCCACAGCTGTGCAGAGTCCAGGAGAGGTTCAGTAGTGCTACAGATGCTAAGCACACGGCCCTTCACCTGTGCTCAGTAAGTAGTCAAGTTCCGGGCAGTCGGAGTCGTGGAGTGGGGGGGAACTGCCGGCCTCCCCGAGTCACCCAGCGCTTCACGCAGGAGCTGGGCCTGTTCCCGAGCTGTCGAGCTGTCGGGTTTGAATGTCCTTAGCTCTTTCTTTCTCTCCCCTTCCCCTCAGAGGTGTGATTTGCATTCCACGAAGTTCCCTCCGGCTGCAGGTTGGAGGCAACATGGGTTGCAGGGACCCAGTGAGGAAGTCTGGCAGCAGACAGGAGCAGCTTTGGCACCCAGAGACATCTAAGAGGCCAGCCTAGGGCTTCCCAGGTGGCGCAGTGGTTGAGAGTCCGCCTGCCGATGCAGGGGACACGGGTTCGTGCCCCGGTCCGGGAAGATCCCACATGCCGCGGAGCGGCTGGGCCCATGAGCCGTGGCCGCTGAGCCTGCGTCCGCAATGGGAGAGGCCACAACAGTGAGAGGCCCGTGTACCGCAAAAAAAAAAAAAAAAAAAGAGGCCAGCTTAGACCGACTAGGAAACTGGTTAGATGAGTGAGTGTGTGTGCACATGTGTATGTGTGTGTGAGTGAGTGCATGAGTGTGTGCATGTCAGTGCTCTGGTGTGTGAATGCAAGTGTGTGTGTGTGTGTGTGTGTGAGAGAGAGAGAGAGAGAGTGTATGTAGGGGGATAGGATTAAAGGAGAAGCCAGGTTCCTGGCACATGAAGTGGAGGATGGTCCAAGTAGGGAGGTCCCCCGTGTCCCCTGCCACCCCTGCACTTGGTCCCTGCTGTGCCTGTCAGAGCCCTGCACTTTATGCAGTGGGCTTTTCTTTCAAAATAGACTCTGGTGGGGTTGAGGCCTCTCGGTAACACCTACTACGTTGTGTGGCATGTCCTGTCACCAGAGCATTTCACATCCGTGATCTCGTACCAGCCTGTGAGCCCAGCCCATTCCGAGGGCCTGAAGCCCGGGGTGGCCCCCTCAAGATAGAGAGAGAAGCAGGACTGACAGGTGGCCTCCATGCCTGGCCAGTGCCCCCACCCCATGAAGCTCTCCGAGGGTATCAAGGGCTGCCAGAGACCTGCCCCGGGCAGCAGGCCGCGTGCCCTACCCGCTGGAGCCCCCGGTTTGCTCTCCTGCCTGCTCCCCTTTTGGAAGCACTTGGGGGTCAGTCTTGACTCTCTGATTGAGTCCCTCATTCCTCCGTCTCTTTCCCCCCACATTCAGTCAAGGTCCCAACGTGCTGAGCCTGTTGCATGGCCCTCCTTTAGTCCTTTGTCCCTCTGGGCCTCTGTTCCCATCTGTCGGTTGTGGGGTCGCACCAGCAGATAGTCAAGTCCCTTCCGGTGCTGCTGGTTTGTGTGTTACACTGTGTCTCTTTAAAAGTGCTACCAAGGGATTTAATCTTCTCCAGGGGATGACTTGGGGGCAAATATCTAACCCTATGAGCTGTAAGTGACCCGAGAAAGATTTTTTTAACACCCTCGTGTTACTGAGCAGCAAACAGAGGTGAATGAAGTGCCCGAGGATACCCAGTAAGCTGCAGGCACTGGGAGCCCCAGAGCGCCAGCAGGAACCCAGAAATGATCTGTGGCTCACTCCTTAGGCGTGCAGACTGCTGACCCCCATTCAGAGATACTGGATGATCCCCTCAGAGGCCTCAGCCTTCCCCACACAAGTCCCATCACCCAAGCAGGACAGTTTACATTCTTTCTTGCTAAGACGCCTCCAGGTCCCTGGGTGAATGCCTTCTAGAAAGGAAAACCAGTGTCCCTGGTAGGGTGGGAAGGGAGGACAAGGACAGTTGCAAACAAATTGCACCCTCCCCTCCTCTCTCATTCTGCTTCTCCTGCTGCTGCTTTCTTTGAAGCTGATTGTTTTCCTGAAACTCAATTCCAAGTTGTGAATTAGCCCTAAGTTAAGCAAAGGCAAGGGCCTCGGTGCCCTCTCTGGCCTGCTCGGAGCCAATATCCTACCTTGAGCTGGTTGAGAATGTGACCTTCTCCCTTAGACTGCGTGGGTGCCAGTCCCGGATCCACTCCCTCCCTCTGCGCCTTGAGCTCGGTATTGAACCTCTCTGGGCTTCAGATTACTCAAGGGGTGATGAGCCTGGTAGGGTCGCTGAGTAGTAAGTGCGGACACCATGGGAAGGGCCTGGAAGGGGCTCATAATGAGCAATGTGCTTCCTGCTTCCCTGCTCCTTTGCCCACCTTGTGAGACTTGAGCACTGTTGCCCTCTGGGATGCTTTTCAACTCATCACTCTTAGAGCTTCCAGGGGGACTCTCGACCCATGGAGGGAGAGTTCCCCAGAAGCCCGATTAGCCCCTCTCCAGGACTTGCAGAGACCTGACAGTACAGGCGATACAGTAGGACTGGAGGTGGGTCCGAGGCTCTTGGCTTGGACTCAGTCTTGAGGAGTCTCTTGGAGACCCGGGGAGGAAGACCGAGTGACATGGGCAGAGAAGGGGAGGTGGCAAGTGGAGACTGTCAGGAAGGATGACTGTGAGGAGGGAGGATATGGTCCCTTTAAGAAATTTTAAATGGGCCTGGCCACCCTTGAATCCCAAATATCTTTCAGGGCCTGGAGCCCATTCTTAGCAAGATGTCTTAATGTGGGAAAAACGCAAATCCGCCCCCTCTTGGTGCAGAGGTTATCACATTTCCTGCTAAGGTCCTGCTGAGCCTGGCCCTGGACTCCCAGAGCCCAGCAGGGGACAGAGATGGATCCCACCAGTGACTTTTCTCTCCTAATTCCAACCCTGGCCTTGTGAGCCCCAGGCCTCTTCCCTATGGTGTGAACTGTCACAGGGCTTCTGTCTGGATGACAGAAGGGACAGCAAATTACAGTTCCATTGAATTGAACACTCCATCTACCAGGCAGTTGCTCTGTGCCGGGCTTCGGGGACCCAGAGGTGATTAAGGAGCGTCCCTGCCCTTAGGTTGTTCACAGTTCAGAATAATCGCCAACATTTATTGGATACCTATAATACTGTATGTCAGGCACTCTGCCGAATAAGGACACTGTGCATTGCCCCATTTAATTCCATATAGACTGTTGTGTCCCCGCTGTACACAAGAAGAAACTGAGGCTCTGAGAAGTTGAATAACTTGTCCAAAGTCATACAACTAAGAAGGCTGAGGAACAAGGTCACAACCTGGCTACAGCGTGTCCCCCACAATCCACTGGAAGGGATCAACGTCTTCCCTTCAATATGCACAGCACATCCCCACAGCCTTGGGGAAATGGATAAACCTGTGGATTAACTACAGCCGTTGAGGAAACTAAGACTCTAAAATGGGAAGTAACTTACCCAAGGTCATCCAGCAATGAAATGACAGCCCTGTGGTGTGAGCCCATTTTGGACTGTACCCCACAGGCCTGCAAGCCCTGTACTCACCCAGCCTCAAGACGGAAGAAAGAGCCAGGAGGCATGACAGAGACATCAGTGGTTTAATAGAAGGGGGATCTTACATGACTGAAGCAAGGTTCTGGAGTGACAGCCCACCCTGTGCAGCAGACAGCAAGCAGGACACAGCAGCAGTCTTCCCTGGCAGGGGAGGGAGGTTGGGGGAGGAGAGGAAGGTTACCAGTTACAGAGGGAATTGACATCACAGTGGCTCATTGGTTACCAGGGAAACCAGCAGAGGGGCATATCCCTCATCGCCCCTTTGATAAACTATCATAGTGGAGATATTCCTGATCTAATAATTAGAACAGTCACTAGCTGGGGCCAGGGCAAGTATATAGGCATTTACTGATTAGGCTCTGTGATTAACAGGGAAGGTCAGTCATGTGAGTAAGGGTGCAGGTGAAGCAGAGACTGGCTGAGCAGGGGCTGTACAGAGAGCAAGAGAACAGCCATCTTAGGTGGCCTGATCATACAACCCAGGTCTAAGACTACTTGCATGTTGAGTTATTTTCTTCGTATTTTCCCTGGGTATTATAATTAACATCTTAATTTATAACAAGCTAGTTCGGATTAATATCAACTTAAATTACGGTAGTATTAGAAACTTTGTTCTATATAGCTTCTTTCCCTCTCCTTTGTGCTGTTACTATCTTACACATTTTATCCTTAGGCATTATAAAGCTCATCTACACAGATTTATAATCATTGTTTTATGCAGTTGCCTTTTAAATCAGACAGTAAGGAAAAAGTTACAAAAAATAATGTATGCTACCTTTTATATTTACCTATAAAGTTACCTACCATTCCTCTGTTCCTTCACGTGGATTAAAGTTACTGTCTAGTGTCCTTTCATTTCAGGCTGAAGGACTCCCTTTAGTATTTCTTGTAGGGCAGGTCTGCTGGCAACAAATTCTCTTCGTTTTTGTTTATCTTATTGTAAATGTCTTAACTTCTCCTTTATTCTTGAAGGACAGTTTTGCTGGATATAGAATTCTTCATTGACATCTGTTGCCTTTTAGGACTTTGAATACATCATCCAACTTTGTGATTTCTGATGAGAAGTCAGCTATTAATTTTATTCAGATATATAATGAGTCATTTCTCTCTTGCTGCTTTCAAGATTCTCTGTGTTTGGCTTTAAACAATTTGGTTATGATATGTCTAGTGTGAATCTTTTTGAATTTATACTACTTGGAGTTCACTGAGCTTCTTAGATGTATAGATTAATGTTTTTCATTAAATTTGGGAAGTTGTCAACTATCATTTCTTCGATATTCTCGCTGCCCCTTTCTCTGTCCCCTCTCCTTCGGGGACTCTCCCATTAAGTCTATGTTGGTACCTTGATGGTGTTCCACATGCCTCTGTTCACTTTAAATTCTTTTTTCTTTCTGTTCCTCAGGCTGAATAATCTCAATTGACGTATCTTCAGGGTTGCAGATTCTTTTTTCTGCCTGCTCAAATTTACTGTTGAGTCCCTCTAGTGAACTTTTCATTTCATTTATTGTGCTTTTCAACTATACAGTGTGCGAATGTCTATTTGTTTCTTTTTTAAAAATAATTTCTCTTATTGATAGTTTATATTTGGTGAGACATCATTCCCATACTTTCCTTTAGTTCTTTAGACATGATTTCTTTAATTCTTTAGACATATTTAAAACAGCTAATTTAAAGTCTTTGTCTAGTAAGTACAACTACTGCACTTCCTCAGGGTTACTTTCTATTGATCGCTTTTTTCCCTGTTTATGGGCCATACTTTCTTGTTTCCATGTGTGCCTTATCATTTTTTGTTGAAAACTGTGCATTTAAAATAATATAAGGTGACAACTCTGGAAATCAGATTCTCCCCCCTCCTCAGGGTATGTTTTTCCTGTCTGTTGTTATTACTGTTTCCCTGGTGGCTTTTCTGAGACAATTATATAATATAAAATATAAATATTTTTTGTCATGTGTAGTCAACTGAAGTCTTTGCTCAAGTTAGCTTTAATGGTCAGCCAATAAGCTCTTGTTTGTCCCAACAGTTATCATTGTCTCAGGGTGCTTTGATGTTAAACAATTGCCTCTGATTGTTTTTAACAAACATCCCTGGGGGAAAGTGTCCCTAGGGGTGCTCCAAGTTAGGTCAAACACAGACAGCCTTGAGAGTGGGGCCTTGCTAAGGAATTGCCAGGCAGGTCATAGAGTGGCAGTTCTCTAGATAGGAGGTTTGTAAAGGAGCTCCCTTGATACCGTTTTGTACCCTCCAGTGGCTGTCAAGCTGCTAATTTTCATTGTGATTGCAGGTGTTGATTTTCAAGGTTACCACCAAGGGAGTGTAGGGGATGGGAACAGGGAAAGTCAAAAGGCCAGAAAATTTGCTATTCTTACCAAAATTAAGCTGTTTTTCTTGAATAAATGCTCCTTGGATTGCTGCAAGCCTTTGGCTAATTTCCAGAGTTCTGTAAACACTGATTCTGTTCATTTTTTTTTTCCAGTATTTTTGTTGCTTTTGTGGAATGGAGAATTTTGAGGAGTCCTTACTCCACCACATGGCTCACTGATGTCCAACTCCTTGCATGTTTGCCTGGATGAAGGATCCATGAGCATGAGGGGAGAGTTGGGTGTAGGAGAACACAGAAGGCCATATCCTGAAGGTCTACCTGGTGCCAAAAGGCATGTTTATAATGAGGGTCATAGGAGTCCTCAGAAAGGTATGATTGAGCTAGACTGAGCTCCTCTCAGGAGGAGCTGAGATCCTGGGTTGCTATGACTGCCAAGAGGGAATCACCCATCCCAGCATCCTCTGTCACCTGACAGCCTCTTCTGCCAGTGCTCACTGACTGGCCAGACCTTTGGCTGGGGTCTTGGTTATCTGAACTCAACCAAATGCCACTGCTCCACCTCCATAATTTCAGCCTCTCTCCTAGGCTGTACCTTTTGACTTGCTCAGCCAGGTAGGACCTGAGACTTTACCTTAAAACCTAGCATCATCTTCTCACCTGTGATGTGTCCTCTTCCCTGCTGACCTGGGATCACGGTATGGTAAGTCTGACTGGACCCAAGTCCTGGGGTTCCCAGTCTCTGCTCCCACCTCCAGCCCCTTCTGTAAGAGTCTGACTCCTTCAACCCAGGACAGGCGGACACCAGTGATCCTAAAACGTGAGCTCCAGAGGACAGGAGGTTTTGACCATATCCCAGGGCCTCAAACAGCACCTGGAGCATACTAGGTGTTCAATAAATATTGGTAATTGAATGAATGAAGCTTCTAAAATGCAGAGAGAGGACAGGTGACGACAGATTGAAAGAAGAGGCCTGGCACAAGGAGAAAGAACCACAGAACCACATGTCTTGAGCACCTCAGAGTGCCAGGCGCATCCCACATTCTGCTCACTTCATCCCCACCGCAGCCCTGTGGGTGGGAAGAACACACAGAGGCCAAAGGGAAGGAACCAACTTGCCCAGGTCCCCTAACCAGTTAGGTGACAGCTGAGGATTTGAACCCTGGTCCATGCAGTGCCGGGACCAGGTCCTTACCATCCTCCACAGCTTTGACTATCCGTGTGCGGAATGTTCTCAGGCCCAGCTAATCCACTCTCCTCACTTTATAGAGAGGCGAGCGGCCACCCCAGCCGCCGAGCGGCCATTCTTGGCACTCAGAAGTTGCCCAGAGCACACACCCTGTGAGCGAGCATCTCCAGCCAGCGCCCTGGGGGCTGACAAACGTCTCCAAGAACCCAGAGGTGTGCACACACGCCTGCAAACACACAAAGCCGGTCAGGCTGCGCCCGCCGTGGCAAAGGAGCCCCAGGCTCCTCTGAGTGTATTTTAAATCCATTCTGACTCCCCAGAAAGTCTGTTTTTGTTATTCACGCTGACCTTTTAAACTCCACACAGTCCTGCATTTTTCCCGAGGCCTCGGTAGGACCTATTAATAATTCCGCTCTCCCACCGAGGCTCTGCAGCAGCCGGCTCTCTTACGTGCAGTAGAAGCCAATACCCCCACTGCTCACCCTCCTCTCCAGAGATTAGAGGGGAAAGCAAGGCGCCCCCCCCACCCCCAGCCCTGGAGAGAGGAGACCATGCTCGCGGCCGCCGCCTATGCTCTTCAAAGGTGAGGACAGGTGATCTGGCGGCGGCCAGGGACAGGATAGGGGCACTGGACGGTGGGGGCATGTGGCTGAGGTGGGGCCCCTGCCTCCGGCTGCTTTCTCCTCTCTCTGAGCAAACATCTCTGCAAATAAATCTCCTCTTTCTTCCTTTCTCTCTCTCTGCTGGGTTACTGCTTCAGTTTCATTAAAGACTCTGGAAACATTCTTCAGGCTCGGCCGAGATATATAATACGGAGAACAGAGATTTGCTTCAGAACCCACACGCTATTAAAAATATTAGTGTCCCCCAGAGAGTGTCTCTTAAAGATTCCTTCTCCCTCTCTGCTTCCCTCTCCCCTGGTGCACAGTGCCAACAATAATGCAGGCGGGCTGGTCTGATTTCCTTGAAAGAAAATAAAGACGAGATAACAGGCCTTAGAGAACGCTGTCTTTGTGCCTGACTAATGTCCATCACCCTATACGTCTAGCTAGAGCTTTGTACTTGTCAAAGCCCCTTTCACCACCATTATCTTGTCTGATCCTCAAGAAAGTGCAAAGCGGGGTCATGTCCTTTTTGTTAGGCGGGGAAACTGAGGCCCTGGAGGAAGGAGGCGATTTGGCTTTGAGGCAGATCTGGGATTCGAACCCAGCACCTTCTGATTGCCAGCCTGGAGGGTTTTCTCATCCAAGAGAGTGTGTTCAGCCGCTTCATTTATCAGTAGTAAAGCAAATGCCTGGTGTGTGTGAACGCCTGAGCTCCCTGGTCCCTGCTGTCCACCAAGAGTGTCGTATTTGATGTCATTGAAGAGATCTGTCTTTTCATTTGTTCCTCTAAGATGCATTGAGGGCATGCTCTGGTCCAGGCCCATCCCTGGGGCTGGGAACAAGGTCGGGGTGAATGACGGAGGCACACGGCTGCCTTCAGGAGGTCCGGTCCAGGGAGAGGGCTGGCCCGGGGTGAGCCAGTGAGACCCCGGAAAGACCAGTCCTCCTGAGCGCACAGGAGGACTTCTGACCAGGCAGGGAAAGGCCTCAGGCCTGATGCTCAGCTGGGATTTCTAAGGATGGTCATAAGTTAAGCAGAAGGCATAGAAGAGAAAAGCAGGTTCACAGGCCAGAGGCCAGAGAGGGCCTGAGGTTTCAAAAGAGCAGCAGATCATAACCGTGGGGTGAGCAGCGGCGAGACACGAGAAGGGAGAGGCCGGGGTCCCTGACGCTGGGTGACAACTTGACTTTGTCCTAAGAAAGATGGGGTACAGCAAATGACTTTTTGTTGTCAGTGTGTTTTAGGAGTGTCTTAAGTGTCATATAGGGTTTCATTCATAGAATATTCATGGACTGTACCATCAGTGTTTGTGTTCTGATTAGGATCTTAGAACTGATGGAGAATGAAGTGAAGCAGATAGGGATGAGGGAGGGAGGACCCAAGAGGTGGCCTGAACGGGGGAGCAGAGGCCGAGAGGAGGGGTGGGTTGAAGAGTTGGAAGGTGGACTTGGGGATCCAGTGGGGGTTGGTGACCAGGCTGACCCCCAGACCAGGGCATCTGTTCCTGCAGGTAGATTTGGATTGTGAGCCCCGTGTGACAGCTAAGGGCTCTGAGGCACAGAGGAGCGATACACCAACATCCCCCTACGAGTTGGGGCAGGATCTGAGCTGCAGACCCCAGTCCCTGGAGCCGCAGCCCCTGAGTTCCTCCCACTCCCCTCCCAGCCTGCCCAAGCTGGGCCTCTCTCCCAGGGAGGGCGTGAGTGATGCCTAGAGCTCCCCCTGGAACCGGACGCTTCTCCTCGAGGCCAAATAGGGCTCTATGGACAGCCTCGAGGTCTGAGAAGCCAGCACATTCCTCGTGTCTTGCCCCCCCCCCCGGGATATTTAAAATTAGCTTCTTATAAGAATTTGGAAAGTCAAGGCCACGTCAGTCCTGATGTCTGAGCATAAGGGTCATTACAGCTGAGGAAGCCGGGGCCTGGAGAGAGAACGACTGGCTCAAGGTGACCCAGAGAGGCCCTGTGCTGGGTCACAGCCCGACTGACCCTGCTGGGACTCCACCTCCTTAAGCCCCAGCACGCCACCTGTCTTGATGAAGCCTTGAAGTGGCACCTTTGGAGTGACTGTCCGAGGTAGTGATGACCCCAGCTTGAGTAAATCACTTATTTAAATCCCTCCTATTGGACTTCCCTGGTGGCGCAGTGGTTAAGAATCTGCCTGCCAATGCAGGGGACACGGGTTCAAGCTCTGGTCTGGGAAGATCTCACATGCCGCAGAGCAACTAAGCCTGTGCTCCACAACTACTGAGCCTGCGCTCTAGAGCCCATGAGCCACAACTACTGAACCCGCGAACCACAACCACTGAAGCCCTCGCGCCTAGAGCCCGTGCTCCGCAACAAGAGAAGCCACCGCAGTGAGAAGCCCGTGCACCGCAACAAAGAGTAGCCCCCGCTCGCCGCAACTAGCGAAAGCCCACATGCAGCAACGAAGACCCAACGCGGCCAAAAATAAATTAATTAACTAATTTTAAAATAAATAAATTCCTCCTATTATAAAAGGAGGGGACCAGTCTGTGGGCCAAAGTGCTGATGGCTATCCCCCTGCTGGGGCCTCAGCTCCCATTCTGAACTATGATAAGTGGCTGTTGGGATGATTTTTCCCTAACAGGCCCCTTCTCCATCTGCCCTTTGTCTCCTCTGGGCTGCGAGAGGCCTTGACCTCCCCACCACAGGACAAGTCAGGTGCCTCAGGAATCTGAGGAGAGGGAAATGCTTCTTTCAGGCTCCGGACCCCCTGGGAATGCCATCAGCCACCTCCACCCCCTCTGCTTCTTGTTCATGCAACTTAAGGGCCGTGCACGCAGAGCACAGAGGCCAAGGGACTTGCCAAGGGCCACATAGACAGAGGAGGTGACGTGGGCATCTGAACCCAGAGGTCTGGCTGTGGAGCACAGACAGAGGCTCCAAAATGCCTGCCGATTGGAGAAACCAAGCAGGTTTCCCTGATCCGTTCATGGTTTCCGAGTCCCGAGATGGTAGGTTGAAGAATCCACTGGCTGCCTCTCCCATCACACGCCTTCCAGTTCTCAGAGGTCAGAGGCTGACTCTGGGGAGCCTCCTGGGAGGATAAAGGGGGACGAGAAGCCTGGGCAGCCCCACCCTCTCCCTCCCCACCCTGTAGTCACACACCCATCCTGCCAGGTCTTGCGTGGAGCTTGGACCCGTGAGTGAGACGATGAGGCCCCAGGGTTTTCCCAGCTTTGCCCAGGGACTCCCAGCGTATGAGGTCACGCCAGAGACATAACTCAGCGACCCTGCCCAAACACTTCCTGGTGGCTTCCTGAGCACCTTCTACTAGAAGGTCCTCCTAGAAGCATCCCGTCATCCAGGACAGTGTCGCTCAACTCTTTGTATTTTGAACACCATGCCTCCTTCTAACTCAACACGAACATCTCAGACCCTCTTTTATTTACTCAAGCTAAATATATATTTTGAAATAAATGACATTTGTAAACTACATTCTATATCATGAGCTAAATACATTTTATATTAAGTTATATATCATGAGTTCAACCACAACCAAAAGCAATTGTAAAATTAAGAATGTCTTTTCATCTAGAAAGACAAGTACTTTTCCGTCAACCACAGTTAAGTCAGCTGGGCTCAGCTCCAGCTGCCCTTCTGCCGTGTCCTGTGCGTGATGGATGAAGCCCACCGGAGGCCGCTTGAAGCCAGGTGGACTGCTTAACACTCTAAGTACATGCGACCTTCCACCCAACCCCCAGCAAGAGCCCGACACCACCCCCCCCGACCCCACTGAGAATCCCAGCTGGTGGGTTACCAGGTCTTTGCTGAACTCTGCCACCCACCGGGCGCCAAGCGTACGCTGAGGGGCACACAGACCTAATCTCTGTTCTCTGGGAGCCTCAGACCTCTCCCCATGGAACAGACGAGAAAACCAAGGCCCAGTGCCACACAGGAAGTCAGTGGTGGAGGCAGAACATGAACTAGCCTCCTGTCTCCCAGCCCAAGGCCCCGCCCACCACTGCAGCCTCAGACCGAGGGCTTCCCTTGAAGGGGTGGAGATACATGCTGGGAACTCAGCAGCTTCTTCCCACTTAGTGCCCCCAGAGGGTTCCCTGAGCCCATGGGGAGTCCTCTCGTAGGGGCTGAGGGGCTGGGTGCTTCCTGGGAGGATAGACAGAGCTCCCAGAAACGAGAGCCCTTCTATACACCTGCTTTGTACCAGGCTGGGTGTTCCTGGCCTTGCAGATCTCAGCGTCCAGTCCCAGAGATCCAAGAATTCTTCAGTGGAAACTCGTAAAGAATAGATGAGATGCTCAATCCATACGGGGCCAGCCAGCCGGAGGAGTGGCAGGAGGATTTTCCAGGCAAAGGGCATAGCTTAAGCAAAAGTGTGGAGGTGTGAAAGAGAATGGTGTCTTGGGGACTCATGAGCAGTTAGTTGACTCTTCAGAACCATAATGCAGGTGAGTGGGAGGTGAATCTAAAGCAGGAAGTGTCAGGTGTGTGGGTAAGGGGGCAGTGGGGAGCCACGGTGGGCTTTGGAGCGAGGCAGTGTGGTCAGACCTGTCCTGTGGGAAGGTCACTCCAGTGACTGGGCTGGGGATGGACTATGGCTTTCCTTCTCTGAGCCTCACTTTCTGCATTTCCAAGACAGCTATTTTGGGAATTCATGAGAACCCAGATTTGGAAGTGCTTTGGAAATGACCAGTGGGGTCAGCCTTTATTCCTTCTCATTTGTTTTGAAACGAAGACATCTAGTCCTACTCCGCCCATAGCCCACTCTGTAACCTTGTAAAAGTTACCCCCTTTCTCTGAGCCCGAGACCCCCAGAGGAAAAATTGGGCCGGCCATCCATCTTCCTCACGGGGCCTTATTCCGAGGTGAGGACACGGCAAGTCCAGGGCCGGTGCTGGCCGGGCTGGCCTCCTCCCATGGGCAGCCGTGTGTGTGTGTGTGTGTGTGTGTGTGTGTGTGTGTGTGTGTGTGTGTGTGTGGTGGCGGGGCGGGGGGGGGGGTGCTCTGTGGCTCTGTGTGGTGTGAGCTGAGCTCCCAGGCCTTTTACAGACTGTTTACGATGTGCCGGTGTGGTAACTGCCCATGATTAGCCACTCCACAGGCAGCTCCAGGGCCTGGGGATGATGGATCAGAGTGGAAGGGAAGAAACTACTAAAGGTCCAGGAGCCTCGAATGCCGCCTGCAGGAATTCACCCTGTCCCTTGCACCTGCGCTGTCCCTCTTAGTTTCAGGGACCTCTCTGCAACACAGCCCTTCACCTTCGTCCTTGCTTCCAGCAATTTGGAGGAGGGAGTGAATAGGGCCTGGGCTCTGGACGTGAGTTTAAGTGCCACTTCCCCCACCTATTGGTGAGCTGTATGCCTGGGCGCATCACTGCACTTCTTTGGTCCTCAGTTTCATTATCTGTGAAATGGGGAGGCAACCCTGTCCACCCATAGGATCCAGGGATGACCAACAAGATCATGGGCTGGAGAACACACACCCCACAAAGTGGGTGGTCAGTAGGTGCTCACCAGAATCCAGGACTGAATTTGCGGAACGTTGAGCAGGAGCTGATAACCCTCATGGCTGGAGGATCCCCCACCAGCCCTGCCTCTGCGGCACTGGCGGGATTTGGACCTAACAGATCTGTGTTGCCTAAGGAGGCCTCCTGCCTGGGCAGGTGGACAGGAAGACTGAGGGAAGAGGACCAAGAATGACCGGGCCTGGAGCCCCTTCTCTCCCAGTTACAGCAAACCCTGTGGGGCGGCCCCCTTGCTCTCGGTCCTTGACCCACACCCGGTCGTGCACGTCGGGTCCCACGCCGGCTGATTCCCTGTGTGCCGCTGACCCTCATGGTGAGGCAGTTTAACAGCCTCCACTTCACAGGTGAGGAAAGCCAGGTGCAAGAAGGACGAGAGAGTTGCCAACATCCCTCCCAGGGCCCGGGGCAGGGACCAGGCCCTCAGGACAGGACTTGCCCACCCAAGGGGGCAGCCTAGGGAGCTGCCCACGTGAATTGACACCAGCCATCCTCCCAAGAGGGATCAACGTTATATTTCAGTCAGCTCTGGGCAGCCCTCCTGGGGGCGGTGGGAGGGAGTGTGGCGAATCTTGGTGCCCCTCTGATCTCACCCTTTACGTGGCTTCCCAGCAGAAGGAGTTCTGAACAGGAACTCAGCGGCTTCGGTTCTGGACGTCCATCCCACCCTGTGAAAACCCAGAGGGCTGGACAGAAGGAAGATCTTCACAGGCCTCTGCAGCTTTGATGCTGCTCCAGCCGGGCTAAAGGGCTCTCCCACCACCCTGTTCTCAGGCTGCAGCAAGGCCTCCCTCTCTCCTCCCAGACCAGCAGTGCCCCTGCTCCCTCTGTACCAGCAAACACACACTTCCGTTCTCAAGAACCAAGCACGTCCACCGGAGACCCATCCTCCCTGAAGCCCTAGGCCTTAGTGAGCCCCCCGTCACAAGAGGAATGCAAGCAGAGGCTGGTGCTCCGGGTCAGGGAGATCAGAAGGGGCCACCAAGACCTCTCCCTACCCTGCAAAGCCTCCAGCCCCAAGCGGTGACTGGGCATGACCCTTCTGGGGCAGCTAGGCCTCCATTCCCGCTTGGAAGTGAAGTCAGAAGATGAGAGTTTCAGTGCCTTGGTCCAAGAATGTGCTGACACTGCACCAACTTGGCCAGCTTTCCACCGCCTGCTTCTTCCATGCAGCTACGCGTCCAGGACTTCTGCTTGCCCGCCTGCAGCAAGCTGGCAGAGAGCAGGCCCCAGGGAGAACCCTGTACCCCAGGAGATGCAAGAACAGCATGAGACCGATACAGTGATGGCTCTGCCAGGCCAGCCCCGGCTCTCACTTCACTCCTGAAAACCTTCCCAGCGTTGTGTCCCCTCAGTCACTGTTCCCTCAGGATGGAGGACTCCGCCCATAGGATGAGGGGCTTCAGGGCAGAAGACACCCTGGAGATACTCAGGGAGGGCCAAGTGTCCCAGCCCCAGGATCTGATGTCACAGGTGTCCCCAGACCCTGTGCCCCAGGACCGTCTCTGCTGATATGCTGACAGCACAGCACGTGGTGACCTTATCGGCGTTGCTCGTCCACAACCAGACCCACCCTGGTCCCTCACATGGCCCTAACGGCAGCATAGGGAAATGAGGCTGGGACCCACACCGGGGAAACCAGGGCCCCAGGGGACCAACTCTAGGACCTAAGGGTGTAGCCCAGGGTGGCGCGCTCTCTGTCTGACGTGCTTGAAGGGGCCACAGGCTTCTCCTGCAAGACCACCTGGGTCAGGGGTAAACAGTGCCCACTAGCGTGTTCTTACTGGTTTCCTGACCCTCGGCGCCAGAACAAAACCGTCAAGGCATCTCGGGGACGGGTAATGCTGCGATAATGATCACAAGCGTGTCTGCTTTTTAAGGTCTGTGTGCCTCGGGTTCCTCACCTTAAAACGCTGATAATAATAGCACCCATCTCATAAGGTCATTAAGGGAATTAAAAGAATTAAACGCAAAGTGTAGTCTGTACATTATCTCTAACTTTCACAGCAACCCTGCAAGAAAGATGTCCTCTGCTTGCATTCCCCTTGTGACGGGGGGCTCACTAAGGCCTAGGGCTTCAGGGAGGATGGGTCTCCTGTGGACGTGCTTGGTTCTTGAGAACGAAAGTGTGTGTTTGCTGGTATAGAGGGAGCAGGGGCACCGCTGGTCTGGGAGGGGAGATGAGGAAACAGATGAGGAAACGCCTTGGCAGGGCCAGCCCAAGATCACTGAGTGAGTAGGAGTCTGTCTGTGCATCCTGTCCCGACATCCTGCCTGTGATGAGGAAACTCGGTGGGGCGTGTACCGGAAGGGGGCTATTCGAGCCCAAGAGAGCTGACTTGGGATCTGCCCTTCACGCCACAACCTGAACACCTAAGCAGCGACCTCGTTTGGGATATCAGAGATGCCCAGAGCAGAGAGAGAGAGAGATTTCTCCCCAGGGCAAGCCCACAGGTGTGTGGGAGGAGGAGAAGCCACAACAATGCATAGTAGGCCTAGGGTCAGGCCTAGGGTCAGGCAGGATCTTCCCCGAGGGGTGTGTGTGTGTGACTGTGTGTGTTTGTGACCATGTGTGTGAGACTGTGTGTATGAGTGTGACCATGTGTGTGTGTATAAGTGTGTGTGACTGTGTGTGTGTGTGTGACTGTGTGTGTGTGTGTGTGTGTGTGTGTGTGTGTGTGTGAGACTCTGTTTCTGTGTGCCTGGGGACCTGTGTCCATCTAGGTGTGTGTCTACGGGAGACTTTACACAGGATCTTGTGGTGTGCTTTGGAGTATGGACGTGAGTGGGAGCGTGCACGTGTGTGTCTGTGTGTGCGTGCGTCTCCGTGTGAAAGTCTGAGAGAGAGAGAGAGAGAGCATGTTGCCCAGCGCTGGGGTTGGCAGTGAGGTTAATTACGTTTTCTGGCTGGCTGAGAGTTAATCAGCAGCGCCTCATTGTTCCCACCCCTGTAGAATATTTTCTTCCTCAGATGTCTGCATCTGCTTTTGGGTGGGATGCTGACAGCCTGGAGGGTGTACAGAGAGGGTGCCCGGGGTCGGGGGGTCTGCAGTCCGTGCTGGCCCGGAGGGGACAAGCTCTCAAGGCCAGGCATCCATCTGGAGGAGGCTGACCACACAGGGGGTGGTTACCACCCCAAATCTCAGCAGCCTTTCCAAGGTCACAGAGCATAGACTGGTTCTGGGGGCTGGTAGCCTGCACTGAGATGGGCGGGCAGGGTCCAGTTCAGCGTGAAAAGCACTTTCTAGAAGTTGCGGTGGTCTGGGGTGGGTTGCAGCTGCTCAGGAGCCCTCACTCTTGCGCAGAGGCATGGCACACCGCCACGGCCCCCCCAGCCCCTTGCTGGCCGGGCAGCAGCACCGCCAGGACCTCCAGGCCTGGGAGACAGGCGGGCTCCTTCCCGTCCCGAGAGCTGGAGCCATGCATGGTTCCTGCTCCCAAAGCCGAGTCCTGTGCAGGATCGGGCTCCCCCGGGTCACCCAGGACGACTCCCAAGAGCCCTGGGTCAAAACTTCCCCCACTCCCTGTGTGACCTCGGCAAGTTGTTCAACCTCCCTGAGCCTAGTTTTGTTATTTTTCAAGCTGAAATAGTCATCATTACAGAACTGGGGAGAGGATTCACTGAGATTTTATACGCGCGTGTACAAAGTTCTCAGTGTGTGGTACACGGCGTCAGTTGACTTGCTGTTATTCCCACGCTGGGAGGGAGGGAGGGCAGGAAGTGAGACTGACAGGGGAGGATGGTCAGGAAGCGAGGTGGGGCCCACGCTGCCGGCCTTGCCAAGAGCCTCCTTCCCTGCACGGGCTCTCTCCCGGTGCCCTGGTGAGCTTGGAGTGGGCCAGGCCCTCATGGGCCGGCAAGGAAGAAGAAGGAACCACCGGCACATCCTAAGGTCTGTCCAAACATGTGCTCCTGTGCCGTATGACCTTGGACAGGCCCCCACCCCTCTCTGAGCTTTGTCCGTCAAGTGAACAGCTGGATGCGGTGGTATATAAGCCCCATCTTCCCTTCTCCTCGGCACCAGCACCCTACTGCTGAAGGCATAGAGATTTGGGGCACTGGACTTGCACAGGAGTCCCCAGGAATGGTCACTGGTATTAAAATGCCACCAGGTTCATTCATTCATTCATGTGCCGGACATTTACTGAGCACATTTTCTGTACTGGGGCTGGAGAGCTATTAGTGACCAAAACAAATAGCCCAGCCCTCATGGAGCATCTTACCTTCCAGTGGGAGGAGATGTGGTAAGTGAGTGACTAACGTCATGTGTTCAAAGGTGGCGAGTGGAGAAAATGGTAGCGCGTGGGGGGGGGCGGTGACCTCTTTAAGTCGGGAGTGGCGTGGACCTCACAGAGAAAGTGAGGCCTGATGGAGAAGGCGTCAGCCCCAGGTGTTCCCTCCTGGGTGCTCCCAGGCCCCTTGGCTCCCTTCTATAAGAATCTGCCCCAGCGTCTCCCAGCTGCTTCCTGGAGGACAGCAACTAGTCCAGTTCCATCCATCCTTCCTCAGAACCCAAGCAAGGGCTCAGCCCGCATAGGTGCTCAGAACCCTGTATCTACAGGATTGATCCACCCAGGTCCGGAGGAGCAGCCTTGAACCTGGAGTCTGGGAGGCTTATGGCCCTTGTTTCCCCAAGTGGGAAATCCTTCCTGGCACCACCCACACTCAGAGGGAAGGTCAGCCCAGCCAGCCCCAGACCCTGCACAGACATAGCCGGGGGCGACAGACCCTGCCGTGTTCCTCGCCCTGGGCCGCGTCCACACCAGGCCCAGAATTCCATCTGCTGCCGGATTCCAGGGCTGGAAATAATGAGGCAGATTGTCCCTCACTGCTGATTGACTTTCAAGTTGCTCTGCTAAACTGGGTGCAGTTGACGTTTTAGCAAGTCTCCCAGGGACTTCAGGCAGCTTCGGTTTCAGCCTTGTGAAGAACTGTTAAGATCCAATCAAAATAAATAAAATCAGATCCAGGAAGGCGATGTGTTTGTGCCTGCAGACAAAACACGCAGGATATTCATGCCGGAGATTAGCACCCCGCTTTTCGCGGGGATTCCTTACACCAGACTGGCACGGACCCATGATCTCACTGGCATGTGCTCTTAGAGGCTTGGGGCCGTCATGAGCCTCCCACCCCTGTGAGGCTGGAGAGGAAAGTACAGGCCAGTGTGAGCACAGACAGTGTGACTGAGGGTCCCAGACACGGGTTGCAGCAGGGGAGACTCCAGCCCCGCGCTCCTGCAGGGTGTTTACTGGCCCGCCATGTGCCTAGCCCTGCAGCAGCGTGAAGGACATGGGGGAAACACAGGCCCCAGGAACACATGGTAACTACAGAATCAGAAATACCGAATCGTGAGATGGAGATGCCAAAGCCAAGGTCGTAGGGCATCAGAACCACAGTAGGACAAGTAAGGCGTGTGAAATCGCAGCTCCAAGAATCACCAAGCAGGAGAGCCCGGAGAAGCTCTTTCCAAATGCTCTCAGCCCACCCCTTGCTGTTCTCGACACGCTGGTGAAGCAAATAACGGCCAAGGCAAGGTTGAAGAGAGAAGCGCTCTCCCCTCTCCCCTCTCCCCGCTGAGGAGGCTGCTTCCAGCTCCACCAACCACCCCTTCACTGGTTCTCCTTGGCCTCAACGACATCCTCTGTTTGGTGCTTCAGATGGAAGTTTTGATGCAACCCCGGGAGAAAAATCAAAGATATTTTGACTTTTTAGTTCCTGCACATTGCCAAGAGCCACCTCCCCACCGCTAAGGTTCAGAGGAACGGGCAGGGAAGCCATCAGCCAGGCTTTTCTGCAGGTGGACCTGTGCCCCGAGAGCATCGGACAGGCCCTCCTGTTCAGGGTGGAGAAGCAGGTCCCCAGCAGGGGAGGGAGTCAGCGGGGTCACTCAGGGGAGCCGGTCAGAGGTGGGTTGGGAAGCCAGGCCTCCCCAGGGCCCCCGGCTGCCCGGCCCTTCCCAGGGCCACATTCTTTCTTAACTGGTTGGCACCCTGTGCCCACTCACCAAGCTTCATCCCGTCTAAGCCAGGGGTCAGGTGGGGCCTCCGTCTGCCCTGCCGGTGCCAGGCCCGGTGAGCTGTCCTTCCCAGCTGGGCTGCCGCCTGCACTCAGTGTGCTGAAAGGGCCCCTTGTGTGGCAGCCATGCCTCCTGGCCACAGCGCACAGCCCCGTTCTCTTACCTCATAAACAGCTAATTTGTTACATATTTTCTGACGCTGTAAATGGGAGAACAAAGACCTTTTCTCTCATATTTTTGTTCAATTATGTTTGTGGGGGAACCTGATCCCCTTCAAAGGGGGGCCGGGGAGCTGGGGGGAAGCTTCCCAGGCTTACTGACCTCCCAGGCCTGCTCCTGGGCCGCGGGCTGCTAGGGCCTGGGTGCGGCCAAAGGGGAGGACGGCAAGGGGCCCCCTTTGTGTCCCCTGAAGGGACTGAGCCCTCATCTCCAGAACAGATGCCAGTCTCAGAAGCAGTTCAGCTCCTCCAGCGGAAGGGAAAGCCTCCAGGAGACAGACGTTAGGACTGTAGAAGAGAGCCCTTTCCACGGTCCATATCGGCGCCCTGCGATGGCCTGGCCTGTGGGCGGGAGATGAGCCGCTGCCACTACACCGACAAGCCCTCTGCCTGGACCTGCGGCACATCCCCAGGGAGACACTCCCTGGAGGGAGTGGACTTTGAAAAGAAACCCCGCAACTGAGAAGCCCAGGGCTGCACGATTTCTGAGGCCCCTCCAAACCCCAAGGCTCTGGTCCACATTTGGGCTTTTGCCCAGCTCTGGCTCCACGTCTCCATTCTCTGCCTGCCCCATCTCTTTTGCAAAAACGCACTTACTGGTTTTGAACACTAGCTCTCCCTGATTCAGGAGCCAGGAGGCAGGGAAGACGTGGCCTCTGGAGGCTGCTCCTGGCTGGCTTTCCAACAGCTGGCACCCCAGCCTCTCCTTCCTTCCTTCCCTTTCGTGGGTGGCTGCGAGTCCAGGTCCCAGATTAGGTGCTGAGGATGTGAGGATGATCAGAGAAGACATGGTCCTCACCCTCATCATGTCTCCACAGCAGCAGGCGGGAGACTGGCACGTGGCTAAAATGGCCAGACTGTCTTGATTCATCCACCGCTTACTGGCTGTGTGACCTCAGGCAAGTCACTTAGCAACTCTGTGCCTCCTTTGCCTCATCTGTAAAATGTGATAAAAATGGTAACTACTTCCGAGGGTTGTTGGGGACGTAAATGAAATCATATTTGTAAAGAGCTTTGTACAGTGTCTGGTATTGAACAAGTGGCTAATCAGTGGTAGTTAAAATTATTATTAGGAGAAGCAGACATTAAGCAAATGATTATATATGTCAATATATGAAGCAGACTGTTATGCGTATGCTGAAGAAAGAGTACAGGGCGCAGCAGAGACTTGAATGGGGGCCCCTGGACTGATCTGGGCATGAGGGAAGACATTTTCAGGACGTGACGCCTGAACCACTCTCTGAAAGATAAGTAGGAGTTAATGGGGCAAAAAAGAGAGGGACGACAGGAATAGCACACCCGGCAGAGGGACCAGCCTGTGCAAAGGCCCTGAAGGGGGAACAAAAGAACACATTCAAATAAAACCTGTCAAGGCAGCATATGGAAAACACAGAGCGGGGAGGGCAGGAAGCCAGGTGAGTCCGAGGAGGCAGGCAGGACCACCATGCAGAGCTGGGAGGCTTGTTGAAGGAGTCAGAGGTTATGCCTAGAGCAGAGCAGAGCCAAGGAGGATTTGAGCCTGGGAGAGCTGTGACCTCATTTATGGTTATCAAAGATCACGCCCACACACAGCATCCCCTTTCCCCGTTAGGCCCAGAACCAGTGGGCACGCGTCAGGTCAGGGATGCTCAACGTACCGGGTATGGCCCGGATCCTGAGCCTCAAGGTCCGAGATTGTCCTCTGCAGTGCCCTCCAACAGCAAGCGGAAATAAAAGCAACAGGAAGAGAGTGCAGGGGGGTGAGGGTGCAGCCCCCAAAATGGCAAGGGCCAGATCCCAGAGGACCTTGGTGGACCAGCATTAAGACTGAACCGTGGAGAATGATTGACGGGGCGCCTTGGTGTCAGGAAGGAGTAGAACTAAATCACATGTATTTGAGTCTTCCTGGGAGTCCTGCACAGTGCCTGGCATAGAGGGGACTTCTGTTACACGTGTGAACGTAAGTCAGGTTAGGACGCTTACTGACGTGCACAGTGCGCAGGGCGGTCCATACACCTGTCCTGAATCTGTCGATCATCTATCAATCTCTGTCTCCATCTGATCTCTCCCTTTCACACACACGTGCACACACACATTCTTACACAGCCCACGGTCTCTTAGAGCCCCAGACACCACAAGGCAGAAAGAAACTCTGGCCTGTTGCTGCCCTTCTCAACTGCAGAAGCACACAGAAGGAGAAGACAAAGACTGGAGCTGAAGGGAGGCCTTCTTAGAGGAGGTGAGCTTCTAGGCGGGGCAGGAAGGGTGTGGGTGTGGACAAGTGGCGGCCAGCAAGAACCCCTGCCCCTGGTCTGTCAGGGCCCTGGTGGCAGGTCCAGGCCAGGCGGTGGAATATGCTAGCATGGACCTGAGGCCCCAAGAGAAGGTTGCAGGCAGGGAGCTATGAGGCAGAGCCCTCCTCCTCTGCCCGTGGTAGATCGGCCCTTTACCTAGCAGTGTTGGCAGGCGTTCTCTGTTCCCATCGGCTCACACTCGGCCTGCCCTCCCAGGTCAGACCTGCGCAGAAGGAGGCCTTGGACAGCCCCGAGTGTTTCCCGTCTGCAGGGTAAGCAGATCTCTGCTCATCCAGAATATGTCTGACTTCTCTGTATTCTTTACCCAAGACCCAAGGCTCAGATTTCAACTTCACATTCTTTTGCCTCCGGTCTAAAAACATTTTCCTTTTCTGTGGCGGGGGGAAGGAAGGGATAAGGGGGCATAAGAGACCCAAAGTGCTCAAGTAAAGCCTCATTCCTGTCTTAGTCTGCATCCCCCTGCTTGCTGTGTGGCCTTGGGCACCTTCCTGCCCTCTCTGGGCCACAGCATCCTCTCTAGACAATGAGATCCCATGCAGGATCTAAAGACCCTCCCTCAACCGACATTCCCTTGGCAGAGCCAGAGTCTCCAACGCTCCCGTCCTGCTGCCAAGAATTGCCTCCTGTGACTAAACAGGCAAAAAGCCGGAGCGGTTGGGACTGTATTGTAGTTCTGTCCGTGAGGCCAAGTTCTATGCAGCTTTGCCTTTGATGTACTCTAGCAAGAGTGTCCATTCCCTGGGCCCTCCAGGCTGCAGGTCCCATGCCAGTCCCAGGCTTTTCCTCTTGCCATTCAGGGCCGGCTCCTCCTTTGTCCAGCTGCTCCCCCAAGTGGGGCTCGAGGCTTCCTGGAGTGGAAGAAGAGAGAGTGAGGACCCAGCCCCAAAATTCAGGGCAGGGGAGATGGGCCAGTGGTGGGCAAGGGGAGAGACTCAGAGTCCTGAGTTGTAGGCTTCCAGAACAACCAAGCCAGAAAGGAGTTGGAATTCTAGCCCGCTTTCACTTCCTCCATGCATCCCCAAAGCCCCCCAGGCCCAGGTGGGGCCCCCTCACCTCCCCCAGCCCCAAGAGGGCTAAGACTGTCTCCTGCCTGTAACCTGTGCTCCTCTGATGCTTTCTCAGTGAAGGAGCCAGAGGGCAGCTTCGAAATCGAAAGTCTGACTGGTCGCTCCCTTCTGTGTAACTTCCATGGCTTCCCATAGTCCTGATAAAGCCTGAGCTCCGGATCTCACCCCAGCTCCCTGCTGCCATCCCAGCTCACGCCCTTCACCAGCCACACACGCTGCGCTTGGACCAGGGGGTCCTCGGCACTTCCCCGAACTGGCCAGCTCCACCCAGCCTTTACGTGGGCTTTGACACTGCCTGGAATTCCTCTTCTTTCTCTTCTGAGTGGTAGACGTGTGCTCCCACAAGGTATCACTGCAGAGCACCTCCTCCAGGAGTCCCGTGTGCGGCCCTCCCCTGGCTGGCTGAGCCCCGCTTCCGCTGGGCTCCCACCGCCCTGTGTCCGTCCCTGTGCCCAGCTTCACAAGTGATGTTAGCATCTGGTTGCAAGCCTTCCTTGGGTGCCTCCTGCCGCGCTCCACCCTACCCTTGACCTTGAGCTCCTTGAGTTTAGAAGTGGTGCTGATGTGGCTGCATGGCCCCAGCACCCAGCACTGGGCCTGGCACAAATCTGTATTCATCACTGAGGGGTGAATGGGAATAATCCACATACACTGGCTCCTGCCCCCTTCAGAGCTGCCCCACTGCCGCTTAGGGAACAGAAGCTTCTTAAAATTCCCTGAGGAAGGACAGGAACGTTTTCCAAGGTTTTTAGAGTGCTAGCTCCCTAGGCGGGGCGGACAAGTACAATTCTCCCCACTTGACAGATAGGTGAACGGAGGCCTGGAGAGGAGCCCATGTTCCCGTGGCAGCACATCACCAGAATGGGAACCTCACACAGCCTGCATGTAGCAGGACCCAGAGCTGAGTCAGGGTCAGAGCCCTGCCCCTTCTGCTGCTCTATGTGGTTGGTCTCCGAGGCACTCGTAGCCTGTGACTTAGCGGAGAAACAATTTCACTCATCGGCACGGAGAGCTCACGGAGCCGGCGCCCCCGACCTCCCACCCCAGGCCACCTGGAACTGCCCACCCCAAATCCGTTGTCCCTAGCTGCTGCCCAGGCCCCAGGCAGAACAGAGGTTCCCTCCCTGCTAGGGCTTGGGAGGCTCCCCCCCAACTCCTTGCAAATTGGTAATTGCTGTGTGGTCAGACCAGAAGGAATTAGACAAGCCCTCTAGGAATTTCATACTGATTTTGCAAATGAAAATGGAGACTTGCCTTTTGAAGTCTAGGCAGCTGTGTCAGCAGGCAGGTCTGAGACAGCAGGAAAAATAAAAACTACATCCTGCCAACCAATGCATGCAGCCGCTTCACAATAATGATGATGATAATGGTAACCATGGGCACCGCCAACTGATTGCCTGCCGAGTAGACCGTTGTCCCTCTGAGAGTCTCAGTCTGCTCATCTGTGGTTCCCCAGCTATTTCCGCCTCCACAGGTGACCGGCCCACTGTCAGAACATCCAGCAGAGAAGGGCTGGGTGGAGCATGGAGCCCTCCCCCTGAGACCGAAGGCCCTTCGCCACCAGGTCCCCTCTGGGCCTAACTCCTGACACGCCCTTAAACACATCATGCACTTCCGAGCCCTTCTGCCTTGAACACGCTTTTCTCTCAACCCCACTCATCCTGCACAGTCCAGCTTAAAGCCTGATTCCTTCACCAACTCCCAGGCTGCATCACAAACCCCCTCTGCGACCCCAAAGACCCCTGGTTTTCCCTTTTATCATTAACTTACCCCTGGGTTTTATAATTACCTGTTTCTCTCTTCAACTCATCCACCACCTTGAAGTTCCTCAAAGCTTTATAACTGGAAATAGGCCAGCCTAGATGATTCTGTGGGACTTTCTGATACATTTTGGTTTTTTCCTCTATTCACGGTGTATATTCAACTTAGGAGATCAGAAGTGATTATTGGGGAGCAAAAGAAAAATTCATGACAGATAGTTGACCCCAGGGTCAGGGAGGGCTTGGCACACTAAGGCTGGGGCCACGTAGCCCTAACAGTGGGGGAGCATGTGATGTTACCTACTTCTCTGAGCCTTGGTTTCCCTGTCTGTAAAATGGGGTCAGTAATGTTGGCCTCACAGGGCTGTTACAAAGAATAAATGAGAGGGCTTCCCTGGTGGCACAGTGGTTGAGAATCTGCCTGCTGATGCAGGGGACGCGGGTTCGTGCCCCAGTCCGGGAAGATCCCATGTGCCGCGGGGCGGCTGGGCCCGTGAACCATGGCCGCTGAGCCTGCGCGTCCGGAGCCTGTGCTCCGCAACGGGAGAGGCCACAGCAATGAGAGGCCCGCGTACCGCCAAAAAAAAAAAAGAAAAGAATAAGTGAGCTTCCATGTGCCAAGTGCCTAGAACCGTAGACAGTTTAAATTATGACATGGTGGAGTGTCACCGTCCCAAAATGTTGGGCTCATAGAACATGACAAGCAGAGCTGAGAAGTACTCCCACATCCTCGTGTCTCAGAGGGGGAACCTGTGACCGGAACGTGGGCCCACAACTGGTCTGGAGTCAGAGCCCGCAGCACAAGAATCTAGGTCTCCAGCCTCCCTGGGTCTTACCTGTGCCTAAAACTGAAGAGCAAGGGACGCTTTTGCCGTCCAACAGGGCAGACCCCATACAAAGTCCCTTTCTGGAGACCCCAAGCCTCTGGGCCTGTCCCCACCCCCAGCCCAGCCCCTGCCTCAGCCCGGCTGTTAGCCTCCCTACCCAGCAGAATGCTAATCTCCTCCTGTGGGTGGCTCTGGATTTATGAGCCTTTCCTGGCATGACTTGAAGGACAGAAGTGGAATGCTGGGATCTTTAAGGGTGGTCTTTGGGTGGAGAAACTAGGCATCCAGAGAAAAGAAGGAAAGAAAGCTAGGGTGAGTCAGCCTGCGCTGCCCGCCCAGGAAAGCACGGAAGGCCAGCCAGCCCACACTGCACGGCAGCTGGAGGATGTGGCCGCATCGCCGACGTCCAACTGGTAGGCGTCCACGGAGCAGGCAGCGTCTGCGCTAGGAGCCAAGTCCAAGTTCTTGGGTTGTGGCTGGGGTTGGGGACAGGGTAAGGGGAGGGGAGGAGGGGCGTGCTCAGAGATTCCCCTTTAGGAGGAAGACAGCTGCCTTCTCATCTTCAGTCTCATCTCCTTGCTTCACGCCTCTCTCCCCGGATCCCGTGTCAACATAGCTACTGCAGCCACCTCTGCTCAGCCTCTCTGGGACTTTCCATCCCCCCTGGGGGAAGCCAGAGGCCTTTGAGGCCCACAGGCCCCACGGGACGTGCTCCCCACCAGCCCCGCCCTACCTTTCTGACTGCGTCCTGGAAATCCCCCTTGCCTTTCCAGATCGACCCTCTGTTCCCCCAGCTCTGAGCCCTGCAGTGATACAACGTCACCTTGCCTCCCTTATCCTGATTTCAGTGGGAAGCTGCAGGGGATGAACAGGCAGGAGGGCAAGGAAGCTGGGATATTTCTTGCCCCCCACCCACGCCCTCCTCCCTGCTGGCCACCATGGTCCAGGCCGTGGAGCGGTAGCTGTGGTCCCCTCTGACGGCCGTGGCTCTGGCTGGGTTCAGGTCCCTGACCCCCCCACCCTTTCCCTTTAAGGCTTAGGGGCAGGAAAGCTTCCCACTGCCACGCTCCACCGTGCCCTGTCCACACCTCTGTGAATATTCCCATCATTCAGTGTGCTTCAATCACCCTTTCAGTTGAACTTACCTCGTTGGAGCTCACTGCACTGGCAGTGCACCATCTGTTTGCTGCTGGGTCTCTGCCTGAGACAGATCTCATCGACTAGTTCCCCTTAGCTCACTCCTCCCCAACCACGCTGGCCTCTTTCCTGCTCCTCACACCCATCAGGCTCGCTTCTGCCTCAGGGCCTTTGCACTTGCTGTTCCTTCTGCCCAGAACATCCTTCCTTCTCTCAGATATTCACATGACCACCTCCCGCATCTCCTTCAGATCTCTTCTCGAATGTCACTTCTCATTGTGCCTTTCCCGGGCATCTTATATAAAATGTCAACCCCCAACACACACACAGACACTTCCTATGTCCCTTGCCTTATTTTCTCCTTAACAGCCATCACTTTCTAACATATTTTACTGGTTATTTTTGTTTATTGTCAGCTTCCTCCTACTGGAATGAAAGCTCCATTAGGACAAGGATCTTTATTTGCTGTGTTTACTGCTGTCCCTTCAGGGAGTAGAAGAGTGTCTGGTACAGACGTGGTCAATAAGTATTTATTCAGTGAATGTGTGAGTTGGTCCTTTTCGCAGGTGGGAAAACCAAGGCCCAGGGAAGGAAAATGGCTTGCCCAGGGCTTTGTGGTGGAGATTCAGTTGGAGATGGGAGCTCTGGTCCTACCTGCCAGCACAGAGCCAGTCCCCGGCTCCAGGAAACCTTGTGTTTATTTGATGGCCTGCTACTCAGTGGTGCAGTGTCCGGAGACAGGATTCTGGGCCGGGGGCGGGGGGACTCAACATACTGAGAAGGAAGCGGGGAAGTCGTCAGCACTGCTTTGGTGCTGTCAATGGAACAAGGAGAATGGATGAATAAATAAACCTCAGCCAGAGCCTGGCAGGCTCTAACCTTTGAGGAAATCTCCCCCAGACTGGAGAAACCTTCCTGTGAAGCAGAGCTGCCGTTCACCCCAGCCCACCTCGGGAATGACAGACATGTGGCCCAGGGTCCAGGGGGGCTCAGCTGCCACCTCTGTGCCCTGGAGGTATTGGGTCCCAGCAGGGAGCTGCTCAGGATGGGGTCCTGGGATGAGTGGTCCAGCTTTTCACCCATCCGTCCATTCCCTCATTCTACAAGTATTTCTCAAGCATCTACTGTGTAAGTATCAGGCACTGTGCCCTCTGCTGGAGAAACAGCCACGAAGAAAGGCAGTTTGCCTGCCCTTGGAGGGTCCACCATCAAGCAGGAAGAACGAGCATTAGATAGCAATGAAGCAGGGTGAGCGCAACGGTCCAGGAAGTGACAGTGCTCTGGGGGACCTGCCCGGCCCATGGTCCAGGGAAGTCCTCCTGAGAAGGGAACCTCTGCAGAAAGGGGAGTGGGAGCTGGTGGGTGGAAGAGGGTTCCAGGCAGAAGGGGGAGCAAGGGAGGTGGTCCTGAGGCTGGGAGGATGAGTTCGGCACGAGCCTGGAGCCGAACGATGAGGCAAAGAGAAGAAACAGCGCAGGAGGCCATGTTCCAGGTGGGGTTCCTTGGCCAGGTGACCTCTTTCCTCTCCTCATATGTCAGCTCTAGGCAGGCCCCATGACTGAGGTCCTAGCACCCCTCCTCCTTCCCTGCTGACCACTCAGAATTTGGGCTTCACACACTGGCCCCTACTTGTCTGTTTGTCTGTTCTTCCTACCAGTGGCTGGGTGGAGGCAGCTTGGTGGGCCAGGCCCAGGGGCAGCAGAAAGAACCCAGCACCTGTCAGCTGGACCTGAGTTTGAATTCCAGCTCCAGTTCTTCAATGTGAGACCTTGTGCAAGTACTTTCACCATCCTCAAGACCTCAGGTTCTTCATATGTCATGTGGGAATAACAGTCCATTCTCTGAAAGGTGTGGGATGGTTTCTCAACATCCCTACTGTGGCCCATGGAACCTGGCATGCCAATGAACTCTGACCTCATCTCCTATCACTCTCCTTATTTACTCGGCTCCAGCCGCCCTGACCTCTGCTCCCCTTTGCGTATGCGCAGGGCCTTTGCACCTGCTGTTGCCCCTTGTCTCATCACCTCCACCCTCCTTTTCTGCTTCTTTTTTTCTTTGTAACATACTGTATTTGTTAGGGTTCTCCAGAGAAACAGAACCAATAGCATGTGTAGATAGACAGATAGACAGACATATACATACATATGCGCAGATTGATTTATTTTGAGGAATTGGCTCATGCATTGTGGAGGCTGGCAAGTCCAAAATCTACAGGGTGAGCTGGCAGGCTGGCAATCCAGGGAAGAAGTGCTGACGCTACTGTTCAAGTCCAAAGTCACTCTGCTGGCAGATTCCCTTCATCAGGGAGGTTGGTCTTATCTATTAAGGGCTTCACCTCATTGGATAAGACCCACCTCATCCAATTATTATACAGCATAATCTGCTTGACTCAAAGCCTTCTGATTTAAATGTGAATCTTATCTAAAAACTATCTTCACAGGAACATCTAGAATGTTTGACCAAGTATCTGGGTACCATGGCCTAGTCAGGTCGGCAAAATTAACCATCACAAGTCCACCCCTTGTCAAGTTGGCGTTCATACTGTATCTCCTTAAATCACACTTAATCTCCAAGTAGATAATAACAAGGTCACACTTATGCCTAACAATTACAAGTCTGCCTGCAACCAAAACGCGCTAGTGCCTTCCCCAAAAGAGGAGGCAAAGTCTTTGGGCGGTATTTATTTACTTTTCTCCTTGAGGTACCATAACTTAAATGCAATACTTAAAGAGTACTTGAGTTAACAATACTTAAGCACTATGATATAAAGTCAGTATGTCTTATGTTACCTGATAGGAGAGAAGAAAAGGAAAAGAAGAGGCAGGAGAAAACAAAGATTTTATACACAAACACACACACATTCTTAACAAATTAAGGAAGAAATACTCCAGACAAGGAGAGTCCTTGTTTCTGTAACTGGTCACGTGGTCGGAGCTGGTATTTATAACTACCTTCTTCTATTACCCCCATCACTACCTATTCCCTTTGCCTTCTGCAAGCTCCTCAGCTAGTTGTGGCTCTTTACCTGGTGGGATGACCCAAACCTTCATTCCTGAAGGGTCTGGGCCATTAGGCTGCCTACACTGGGTCGTTGTAGTTTCCCACTGACGTTAGTTACCCACAGGGCCTGGTAATACTGAGACGCCCTAAGGGATATCGTACGCCGCAGACACGCTCTCCCTCACCTCCAATTCCCCCTTGGTCGTCAGGACCAGGCCCCCAGCCAGCCCAGTAACTCCCAGCTTTGCCTGTCGGTTTAGAGACATGAGGACCCCAAAGTGACAGAGGGCAGTCTGAACTTCCAGTTCAGTGGAATTCCTGTTGTGTCTTTCACGTACTAAATATTAACATTTTACTAATTATGTCATTAATTCTCTGTTTCCTCCCCAGCAGATAAGCTCAATGAGAGCGGGATCTGGGTCTGCTTTGTCCCTGACTAAATCCCCTGACCTAGAACAGTGCGTGGCCCATGCCAGGTGCTCAGTAAGCACCACCGAGTGGGTTGGGGCCTTTGCTGTGACTTCCCTATAGTTCGGGGTGGGTGAGAAGTGACAGCCTGAGAGCCAGGCCTGTCTCAAACATCCTTCCTGACTAAGCGGGTCCGGCCTTCTCCTCACGATGACGCTGCTGGGCCGACAAGTGAACACAGGCCTCGGTGTTCACCCTTCCAGCCCATCCAGGACTGTTTACTAGACGGATCTGGAACAATAAACCCGTACCCACCCTCCTGGCGCCTGCCTCCCTCCATCCAAGGCCCGTGTTTGAAGATGTGTTTAAATTCCAGGCCTACACTCAGCAGACGCTGCGGGCCTGCGAGTACCGGTGAGGGGGGGTGTCACCAGGATGTCACCGGGCCTCCACACACGGCCGTCCAGGAGAAGTGAGGTAGCTCTCGCCTTCACCCCGTGTTTGTTACTTCATGTCAAAGCCTTATCATAAACATTATCCTAGAGTGGGCCACCGAGGCTACGGGCGAGGAGGGTTTGTTATTCTGAAGTGGCCGGGAGCAGAAGGCACTGAAGCCTGGGAGTATGAGCAGGGCCAGGCTTGTGGATTCAGGGTGAATGACAGGGAAACAGGAATCAGAGCAAGGCACTTATTCGCGCCCGTGCACTGGGCTTTGAAGGCCCCACTTGCCAACCATCCTCTACTATAAAGGCCCGTTGGCATATCTGCCTCTAAAAGGTGCTCCGTGTGGATGGAAACCAAGTCCAATTAATCCAACAACCCCAGATGCCTGCAGAGAATCAACAGAAAGTAAATGTTTGTTGAATGAATGAATGAGTGTCACTTCCCTATGTCTGTTGGAAGCACCAAGAATGCACATGAAGAAGCACATATTACTTTGAAGTCCTGGTCACGGGAACCTGGTTGGAGCTAGACAAAAGTAATTTCATAGCCCAGCTCTGTCCTTTACAAGTCATGTGGTCTTGGGTCCCCTTCCCCTCTGCTTCTTTGTTTTCCCATCTGTGAATAGGGACACCTCCCTGCTGGCTCTCTCCCAAGGAGAGCAGAGGGAAGCCCCGAGGGCAGTGGTGAACTAAGAGGATAGGTTCCAGGGCTGGATGGCCCAGGTTTGAATGCACATCCACCCCCCTCCAGCCTTGTCACCTTCAGTGGTTTACTTAATATCTCTTTGCTGCAACTGCCCCCTCCCACCACCCCAATCTACGAAATGGAGCTAATACTAGCCCTACCTTAGAGTTGCTGTAAAGATAAATTAATATGGGCTTAGAGAGTTTCTGACGCATAGTAAGTGCTCAATAAACATAGCGACCCTAGTAATCAATGGATGAGGACTGCTTCACAAATTGCAGAGGATGGATACGAGGCAGGAGGTGGAGGGGGAAGGTCATGGGATTCAGGGTCAGCATCCTTCCCTCTCATAGTTCTTGAATGTCTGCTATGCAGCAGAGACCAGAGAGGCAGGCTACCCGCCCTCACCAATCTCTCAGTCTAGACAGGCAGGGAACAGGGAATTACCTGAAATGGACATCTCAGTGGGATAAGTGCCACAACCAAGGGAAGATCCGGGGTCTGTGATGGGGGTTGAGGGGAGTCTGGAGGGACGGGCTGGGTTTCAGTCCAGGCTCCACCACACCCCGGCTGTGCCGCACTAGAGGTGCTTCTTGAATAATCTGATCTCAGTGTTCTACCTCTAAGCATGTTAATAATAAATTCTCCCTAGCTGTTTTCTGGCTATTTCACAAGGCTCCTGAAAGAAAATGGGTAGGCGAGGTGTGGGGGATGAACGTGGACTGTGCCAGTGGACCTCGGGAAATCCAGCCCCAGACATGGTCCAGAGCACAGCCAAAGGTCCTAGGCTGGGGGTCCGGGAACAGGGAGCCCGCTCTGCCCGCAGCTCGCCGTGTGGCCTTGGGGCAAGCTTCATCCTGCCTGTTCCGGACCCCTGTCTTTTCTCCTCTTCCATGTGAAGAGGGCATATGAAGAGATGAGTGCTTCTCAAACGAGGCTCCAGGGCACCTGTGGGGTCCCACAGAGAAGCGCTGGGAGCCTGTCACGGGGGTGGCATTGAGCCGGGGGGACTTCACGTAGACAGCCTGCCTCCTTTACCTCAATGAGGGCAATTCCCGTTTCTATCTGCTATACATTTTGATTTCCAAGTAAGTTTCCTCTGGAAAACAATAACAACAGAAAAGGACTCCATGGCTACAAAAGGTTTGAAAAACTGCTGGGCCCTTCTAGCTCCACAGAGAAGGTTTAGGTCTAACTCTTTTCTTCCAAGCATCTATTCCACACTCACTACATGCCAGGACTGTTCTGAGCGCCCTGCAGGCTGAGACGTGCTTCATTCACTAGAACACCTCCCAGCTCCACGAGGGCCACACGACTGCAGAAGTGACTCCATGTGTCTAAGAGGGTCCGGGGGGCCATTCCCCACCCCCCAGCCGGGGCTTCTGGGCGCCCGAGCCGATGACCTCAGCACAGGCCAGGTGGAGCCAGCGCTGAGAAGCAGCAGGGCAGGTATGTGCAGCACAGGGTGTGGACACAGGAAGTCTGTGTGTCCCAGCCCCCAGAGGAGGAGCGCGCTCCAGCCCGCCTGGACGCTTTCATCCCAGGCATCTGCTATGCAGGAGGAAGTGCCTTTTGCCTTAGCAATGTCCACGGCAACAAGGCCGCTGCCTGCTGCGATCCATCCCCAGCCACCCTGCTGCCATAGACACCCTGTGCCAGGTGGCTGCAGATTGGATTTCAGGGGTGGTGGCTAGAACCTGGAGGCCTGGAGAAGGCCCAGAGTCGGGGTGGTGGGGTCTGACCTCATCTCCAGCCAGCTCATTATGGGAAGCAGGCTGGGCTGCCAGAGCTCAGTGCAATCCAGCTCTCCTGCCCGACCAGAAACAAAAGTAGAAGGGGATGGGTGGAGGCGATCTCACAAGCACAAGCTTGGCCCAGTCGCCCAAGACAGTATTTTAAGCCAGACTTTGTGTACCTATTGCCTGAGCTTTTTTGTTCAGATTATGTGCTCTGGAACCACGTGGCTAATGCCACTTGGAGGAAACTTCTGCCACGTGGTGGCAGCGTGCCCCAAGTGCAGACAGAATGCCAGAGTTCTAGGGGCTAGTGTGAAGGGCTTACTGAGCAACGTTGAACTGTGAATTGACCACAGCAGGTGTCAAAGCGTTAAAGGAAGGATGGTGACACCCTCTACCAGGCACAGTGCTGAGTTCTGCCAATGCAAAAATAAATAGGATGCAATTCCTGTCTTCAAGCGACTCATCGCCTAAGGGCGGAGACAGGTAGCTAAACTGCAGTTACAATCTATTGTTCACGCCCTGCTGGAGGGAAGCAGGGTGGGTAGCTCATCTCTCACCACAGCTGTGCTGTGAAGCATTTCCTCACATGTCTGGGCCCAGCTGCAGGCAGGCAGGCAGGCTCAGTGGGCTCAGCTGGGCTCACTTGCTTGTCTGGGAGCCGGCTGGCTGTCTGCTGGACTGGGACAGCCTTGGTGGGAGAACGGAAGCAACTGGGCTCTGCCGTGCACGCCTCTCGCCCTCCCTCCAGCAGGCCAGCCTGGGCTACTCTCAAGGCAATGTGGTTGCGTAAAAGACAGCAGCACGTGTGTAACGCTGCCCCCATTTGGCTCTGGAGGATTGTAATGCTGGCCTCCATTTGTAATGCAGCAAGTCCAGAGTCAGAATGTGAAGGAGCTACAGAGTTCCATGGCCAAGGGTATGTATATAGGGAGGAGTTAAGGTCTGGGGCCATTACTATATCACTCTGCCACACAGGGAGACAGTGGGAGCTCTGGGGAGGGGCCTCACCCAGCCCCCAGGTGGTCAGAGAAGCTTCATGGAGGAGACATCTGAGCGGACCCTGGAAGGCCAAGTCTCGATTTGCAAGTGGAAAGCGGAGGCGGGAGGTTTCTCGTGCACAGGGAACAGCATGTACAAAGCACAGAGACAGAAGACTGCTGAGTAGTTTAGCATTTGGAGACACAGGGGCTAGAAACGAGGTCACTGACCACAGCAGCGGCCAGGCCGCTGCCTTGCAGGCCCCAGTGAAGAGCTAGGCTTTTATCCCCTGGGCAGGAGGCATCCATGAAAGTTTTGAGCAAAAAAAAGAAAGTCCATCAGCTTTGTGTTTTTAAAGGATAGCTGTGGCAGAAGAATATGGGATAGGTGGGAAGGGGCGGGGAGTCTGCAGAGAGGAGCATGGGTTGCAGTGGACCCAATGAGAGAGGCTTGGGCCTGAACTGGTGCGGGCGGACTAAGGCTGGGGGTGTGTTGTCCAAGACAGTGTGCAGACAGGATGAACAGGGCCTGAGGACTGCCAGGGAGGCTGGAGCTGGGAAAACAACGAGGACAGGTGGCCCGAGACCACCTCCTGGCGTTTTGCACAAGAATTGCAACCATTTTTCCCTCTATCTGTGCTAAACAACCGACTGACTGGTCAAGCTCCTCCCTTTTGTTGGCCAAAGGAGTCTGGGATGCACAGCTGTGTGAAGCTGGCTCTAGTCCCAGCCGTGCAGAATTGGCCACTTCCCCTCCCCTCCTGGGCTTCAGTTTCCCCATCTAAAATGGGACATTTTAGATCATCTCTCAGGGCCTTGTGCCTTGGGCAGGGCACGTTCCATGAGAGGCACCGTCCTCAAATGCCAGAAGCAACTGGACCGCTAAAGAGTTCCCAGGGAGTCTGTTAAAAATACACATCCTGGGCTCCACCTCAGAAACTCCAGTTCTGGAATCTCTGCGATTTTTGTGTAGCACTCCAAGCGATCCTGATGCCTGGCAGGTCTGGCTGGGCACAGCTGTGTCCCCAGGGCCTGGCACGGTGGCCCAGAGCACAGAGGGGCTGGAGGAAACGCGTGCTGAATGGCAGCACGGATCTGACTTGGGGGCTCAGCTCCTAAGGCCTTTGCCTGGTGTGAGGATGACTTCTGGAGGACGTGGCATTTGGGTTGAGCCTTGACATCTAATGGGCTTTCTGGTTTTCTGTTCATTTGTTTGTTTTGCTTTGTTTGGGGGTGCTCTTGATTCCAAAATGAGTCTGTGCTCCTTCCAGAACTCATCTAGGCACTGGAGAAGAAAGGAGTCAAAAGAAAAACTCGCCCATCATTCCAAAACCTGGACACAGCTAGGTTCTCTTTGCCACATTATTAGATAAGACACTGATGCCCAGAGCTGTACTGGGGACCTGTGAGGGCAAAGGGCTGGAGATGAGAGCAGGGTGCACGTGGCGAGAGCCCAGTGAGTGAAGGCTGGGAGACATGGAACATTCGGGTGGTACCAGCTGGTGTCAGGCCCCTCCCATCTTTTCACACACCCCGTTTCAGGCCTGTTGCCCCAAAGTCCAGCGGGAGGAGGGCCAGTCCTGGAGGGGTCAGGGGCCTCAGCCAGGGTCCCTGAGCACAGCCCTGACGCCTCTCCTCCCTCTGCGCAGGTGCTGTTTGCCCTGAACCAGACCCTGCTGCAGCACGAGAGTGTGCGGGCCGGGAGCTTGCAGGCACCCTACACCACCGAGGACCTCATCAAGCACTACAACTGTGGGGACCTCAACGCCGTCATCTTCAACCACGACACATCCCAGGTGAGGCTCCCCTCCCCCAGCCCGGGCAGGCTCCGGGACAGCAGCTCCCAAGGCCAGGCCCACAGGAAGGCATTTATTAGACACCTACTGTGTGCCAGGCGCAGGCAGTCTTTTCTCCAGCCACGGTAAGCAGGAGCTTGGGCACCCCCGTTTTATAGATGGGGGAAACTGAGGCTCAAGGAGGGGAAGAGACTTGCCCAAGGCCACACCACTTATTAGTTGTTATCAAGTTGTCAAGAGCAGTGCTTGAGCCTGGTGTGTGCGACCCTGGGGCCTAGACCCTGGAAGCTTTGCCTGTAAGAACAGGGAGGCCTCGTTGAGGTTTAGTCCAGCATCTGGGGAGATTAAAGCCCAGGAAAGGGAAAGCTCACAGGTGCTCAGAGCTTGGGCTTGAGTCCAGTCCAGGGCTCTCTGCCTCGATTCTAGTCCTAGAGGAAAGATTACCCCAGGCTGGGCAGACAGTGAGTGGGAGCCCAGGAGCTGAGCATGGCTCCACCAGGCCTCCCGTTGCCCTCGGGATAAATTCCAAGGTACTTGGTAGGTAGTCACAGCCCCCTCTCCATGTCCTACCCTCCATGGACCTCATCACAGCCCAGGTCCCCTGCCACAAAGGCCTCATTTTGCTGACCTCTGCCACTTGCAGCACTTCCCCCATGCACGTTGCCCTTTCCCACAGCTCTGCCTTTGTTCAGGCTCCTCCCTCCCAGTTTCCTCCCACTCGGGCCAGTGTCCTCTCACCTGCGGAACCGCCCTGACACCCTGGGTGGGGTTAGATTTTCTCCCGGGCACCTCTAGGCTCCCTGTGCTTTCTGTTTCTGATGCTTGATTATTCATTCATTCGAGAGGCAGCTGAATTAGTCAGAACAGGCCACCTCCCCGCTCAGGACACTGAAAGGCTCCCAATTTTTCTCAATAAAGCCAGAGTCTCTGTGATGGCCTGCGTGGTCCCGTGGTCTTTCCCCAGTCTCCACCCCACGTCCTCTGCCTCCCCCGTTGCCCACCACATGCCACTCCAGCTGCGCAGGCCTCCCTGCTGACCCATGAGCCCACCCACACACTTCGCCTTTGCACTGGCTGTTCCCTCTGCCAGGAAGGCCTTTCCCCAGGTATTACCGTGGCTCAGCCCGTCTCTGCCTTCAAGACATAATGCAAGTATCATCGTCTCAGTGAGGCGGGCCCCGATCGGTCTAGAATTGCAACCTGACGCCCCTCCCCCCCCGCAACCTGTCCCCTTTATGAAGCTCCACTTTTCCTCATGGCCTTTATCATCTTCTCACACACTTATATATCTTGATTCATTGATCAGTCATTATTTATTGTCTGTCCTTTCCCATTACAGCATAAACTCCCTGAGGGCAGGGTTTTGAGTCTGTTTTATTCACTGATAATTGGCTAGAGCAGCGCCTGGCACAGAGCACGACTCCGTAGATATTGGATGAATGAAGGAAATAGTGTATAAATGCCAGGCCAGTGCTATGGAGAGGGATATGGCAGGGCGCCAGAGAGAGCTGCCCTCATGGGGCTGAGGGTCTCATAGGAAGAAAGGAGAGATTCAACAAGCAACTGCACCGAAGCATGGTCCTTGCTACGAGGGGAAGTAGAGGATGCCCTTGGAGCCTGTGGCAGGAGCAGGAATTTAGGTGGGCTTGGGGTAGGGGTGGGGAAGGGCTGGAGAGAGAAGGAAAGATTCCTGAAATAAGAGAGGTCAGAGAAGAACCTGAATTGGCCACAGACAGGAGGCAGAAGAACATTCCAGCAGAGGAAACCACGCAGACGAGCGGAGGCAAGAGACAGCAGGAGGAGGGCTGAGAGTTTGGGCTGGAGGCATAGCCAGGGACACCGCTAGACCCCAAGCTCCTCGAGAGCAAGGGTGTGCTGTCCACTCTCGTCGTGCTGCCCAGTGCAGGGCGTGGCACAGAGCGAGTATCAGTGAGCGATGCTGCACGGGCAAATGCAGGCGTGTGCTGTGCTCGGTGCAGAGCAGAGAGTGAGGGAGAGGAAGGGTGCGGAGGCCCTGCACAGAAGGCTGGGATTCTGGGTGCCCTGACTCTCTCTGGTAGAGGAGAGAGGGAGGAGAACCCTGGCAGCACGAGGCTCACAGGCGTTTCACCAGCCATCCACCCACCCTGTGACAGAGCCTAGCACTGCATCCTCCGCTGGGCAGAGGCTGGTGAGCCCTGAGCAGCCAGGGAGCTGTGTGCCTGAGGGGTACCCGGTCACCACTCAGGATGGCTTGGCCATGAAATGGCCAGGCTGGGGAGAGTGGTGTGCCGGACAGGGCCCTGGCCACAGAGAGTAGGACACTAAACTGAGAGAGGGAAGTGACCCCGGGGGATGACAAGTTCAGATTTTCTTTGCGCGGTGTCCAGAACCACTGGCGTGTCTCTGACAGGTGATCTACGTCGGGGGTCTCCCGGCAGTGCCTGTACTTGAAGTAGAGCAGAGGGCACGGGTAGATTGGCCCACCCAGGTTAGAATAGCAGCCCAGGGGTGCACAGGCAGAGTCTAGCCCTCAAGGGAGGGACTAGGCAGCCCCGCCCCCAGACACAGACAAGCCTAGTGTCAGGGCAGCAAGGCTAAATGCAGTGCCCGCGTGCTAACAGAGAAGAGGTCTGCGGCTGGAGGTCTTGATGTCACAGGGGCTGGAGGGGGCAGTCACCGCCTGCAGCCGGGGAGGGCTTCAGGTGAAGGTGGTATTGGACCAGGCTTGAGAGTAGAGTCTGGCCAGGTGTGGACAAAGCCAGGGGCTGGCAGGCAGAGCGAGCTGCGTGGCAGGGGCACAGGAAAGTGGGAGGTCCTGAGGAATGATCTGCAAAGCAGACGGCAGACCATATGGGGGTGAGGATGTTCACTGAGGGGCCGAAACCCTGGGGTGTTTAAGCCAGACAGGGACGTGGTCAGAAAGATGCCTCTGGCTGCAGTGCCGAGGCTGCTGGAGCGGCCTCTGGAGGCCGGGGCTGGACAGATGCAGGGCCCAGGATGATCATACTGGCGGACAGGGGCCAGGCACACCTCACCCTCGGTCGGCTTCACCTCATCCCCCCTCCGTCACACCTTCAGAAATGGCTGAGTCCCTGGCCTCCTGCAGCTCTCCGGTCACTAGCACTGTCGGTGCCCCCAAATCAGCAGGGTGATCCAACGGCCCCTCCCCTGGGAAGACTCCTCTGAGCCCCCAGCCTGTGTTAGGTGTAGAATAGAAATGCATATATTTATTGTCCACACTCGGACACTATTGAGAGGAAAAGGTCAAATGTAATTGAGTCAGAATAATTAATAGCCATGCAGCAATCTACCATAGCCGTGAACCTGGATTGTCTTCAACAAACCGAGACACGTTGTCACCCTGTTAGCGGCCTCCTCCAGGCTCCCACATCCCTCACTGCCCTCGAAAACACGTGTGCCCCAGTGTCCTGATCCCCACTGGTGTGAGCCTCGTCCAGGGCAGCAGACCCTGGGTTATCTGTGGGCCTCCTAGCTGGACACAGGGCTGGACCCACGGAAGTTCTCAGAAGGTGTCTGTTGGATGGACAGGATAAAGAGAAGGGGTGAGGACATTGAGGTTGTGACATCAGCAAACCTGAGCCCTTGACCGCTAGACCTGACCCAGTCCTAGTTGGGGGTCAGGGGAGCCTCACAGCCCCACTCCAGCTCTGCCTGGCCCATCTTCTCATCACTCCATCTTGGACCTATCACTTTAGGGTCCTGGGGACTTAACGTATCCTCTTTAAAATGTTATCATACATCCTGCACTTGAACTTGTTGCAAGAGATTTAAGACTCCCAACAAGTCTAATCACATCATTAATTTGCTTCCATCCAGCCAGGCCTCATCCTTGGCATGGAGCCAGGACCCATCAGCATGAAACATGCAGAGAATGTCAGCCAGCTGCAGGGCAGCCCACGGAACCCAGTGGCTAGCCCAGCTTCTTTGTGGCTTTGACATGGAACTTTCTAGTTCTGTTTTTTTTTTCAAGCTCCCTACATATTGAATGGAGATTCATCACCCACAAATGCACACTCATGGTCAGGGGACTGAGGAGGGCGGGCTGGACACATCCCAGGGAGAAGGCCTCTGCCTGGACCCTCGGAAGAGGGGAAGGGAAGCAGAATGCTGCCTTCAGGCTCTCTGATGGTTCTGAAGGCCGCCTCTCTGTCATCTCCATCTCTATCCCCTGTCCAAGGCCACCCTTCACTGTAGCCCCTGCCGTCAGAGGGGAAAGATGACGCAGCCAGCCCCATCCTCCAGGCTCGTTGTACAAAGCTGACGTTTCATCAAGACTTCCTTTGTGCCACGCGCTGTGCTAAGCGCTTTCCAAAACTGACCTTGTTTAATTCCTATAACAATATATATAGCCCCTATATGACCAATTGGGAAACTGAGTCTCAGAGGGGCCAAGTAACCTGTGAGTTAGAGGCCACCCAGCTGGTAAGTGGCAAAAGGAGGATTCCAACCCGAGCTGACCCAGCTGTTCAGGACTCACATTCACAACCTCCAGAGCTGCTGCCTGCGGGCCACCCATTCATCCATGCGTCCACTCATTGAACAAATGTTTATCTGTCAGTGCAGCATCGTCCCACGTTCCTTCCACACCCAAGGAACGGAGAGAAGCCTGTGAGGGCCAGGTTTCCAGATATAACCCTTCTGAGTCACAGCCTCTCGTGCTCCTCCCCCACTCAGAAGCCTGCAGTGTTTCCTATGGTGGCGTCAAGTCCACGTGTGGCCTGTTTTATCAGGGCTGCCAAGCATCCCCTCCATGGTTAGGGGAGGGAGTAAGAACTCTATTCCCTCCTCTATATATCCATTTGCCAAACAGGCCCCAAGCATCAACTCTGTGCTGGCCCTGATTGGGCACTGGCAGAGCTGCTGCATACAGCTATCTAGGTTGTGCACTGCTCAAGTTTAGGGCATACCAGTCATATCAATGTCTTGCTCCTCCCAGAACAGCATATCAGGCATTTCTGGCAGAGAAGCCCCTCTAACTCAGGGAATACCCTGGTCCTTGGCCAACAGATAGCAGAGGCAGGTGTCCCAGCCTCCCCAGAGTCCCTCTGGGTTCAGCCTCCATTGATGCCTCCATTCTCCTCAGAAGGAGGGCTGACAACTCGTCAGTGGCTCTGGAATCCATGTGGCTGGGCTGAAACCTGCAGGACATTAGTCTCCTCGTGCTGGACTCGCCATCTGGCCAGTTCAGAAGTCAGCTAGGCCTTGTGTCCTGTGCTTTGGGCCTGGGTTGGTGAAGACAGAGTGATATAGGGGGCACCCCTTCTGAGCAAGGGCTTGGAGGTTAGAATCACACCGGTGGATTGTGGGGAAAGAGCAGGTATTCTTACTCATGGCCTTAGGGTCCTCCGTGGTCCATGGCTTCCTCTCCCACCCCACCCACATGCTAAAGGCCACAGCACTGGAGCAGGTTAGAGAGGCAATGTGTCGGGAACAGAAGAACAGGAAGAGGCGATGTGGTGAGGAGGGACGGCACATCTTTATGTTCAAGGCTCCAGAAACCTGTGCTGGGCACCTACTTTGTGCCAGGCAGCAGGGGCCCAGGAATGACAGAGGTGCTGTCCCTGTACTCAGGGAGCTCTCTGCCTCGTTCAAAGACACGTCAGAAATGCTGGCCCCAGGCCATGCAGCTGAGTGTGGACATGGGGCCGAGAGCTGGGAAATATGGATAGCTCCAAGCCAGGTTGTTGAACAAACCCTTGTTATGGAAGGAAGCCTTGGTCCTGGAGTTGAAATTTTCAAGAAGGGATGGAGGGTTTGTGTTACGTCCTGAGCAGCGGTGGAGCTGGGGATGCAGAGATAGTGGTGGCAACAGAAAGTGGCCAACCAGGGCTGATACACTGGGAGAATCAAAGGTTATGACCCCTCCTCTGACCTCTGTAGGGTGGGGTGGGCTGAAAGGTGTCCACGACAACACCCATCATCTCATGCAATCCCCCTCAATACCATCAGCCCCAACTTATAAATGAGGAAACCTGGACTCAGAAAAGTTAAGTAACTTGGCCAAAGTCACACAGCATCAGAACAGGGCCTGAAGCCCAGGTCAGCCTTTTCGCTACACCAGGCAGATCCTCCACACCTGCTTGCTGAACCAGATTCCCTGTACGTGCCAGTGACAGGGTCAGTGCTACAGTGAGAGCCTCCCAGGACCTCTGTGTCCGGAAGCCGAGGTTCAACAAGGCAGAGACGCGGGAGTGATACGTGTGTGAGGGTGGCGTCCAAGGGCTCCAGCCTGGCTCTGCCATTTACTTAGCTGTGTGGCTGTCCACCTATCTCTGGATCCTTCGCTCTTCTTTCTTTATTTGTGAAACTGGGATAACAACAGTCATCTCAAAGCATCTGGGAACTGATGAAAAGCATCAGTGACCTGAATAAAGGTAAGTTACCCAGCCCCACACTGGGCTGTGTGTGTTTATTGGAAGCCACTCTGCTCCAGGAAGAACTGAAGGCAGCAGTCTCTGTCTTGCCTTTACAGCTACCCAACTTTATCAACACCACCCTTCCGCCGCACGAGCAGGTCACGGCCCAGGAGATCGACAGCTACTTCCGCCAGGAGCTCATCTACAAGAGGAATGAGCGGATGGGGAAGAGGGTCATGACTCTTCTGCAGGAGAACGAAGACAAGATCTGCTTCTTTGCCTTCGGAGCAGGTTTGGACCGGAGTGGGGAAGGGATTGTTTGCCAGATCCTTAAGTGCTGGGAGGGTTGCTGGACCCTCTTCTGACCTCTGCTTCATAAAGGGAAAAGTTGAGGCCCCGAATGAGCAGGGAAAGCCACACAGTGTTCAGCAGAGCTGGAATCCAACACGGGTCCCCTGCTTCTGGTCAAGGCTTCTTCTGTGACAGTCCCCATGGACAAGGGCGGTGACCACTGCCAAAACCAGGATAACTTCTGTGGCTCCTTCATGCCCCAGGAGGCCATGCTGAGAGCCCAGACCTGAAGCCAGCTCCCAGTGTCCAGCCCAGGCTTGGGCCCACCCCTCAGAGCCAAGGCCAAGTCAGTGAGGGCCACGTGGCCCAGTGGGGAGAAGGCGGCTCTGGCATCCCACAGCCCTGGCTGTAAATCCCAGCCCAACCCCCTCCAGACTGCATGGCTTCGGAGGGGACCTTCTCAAGGGCTCAAGTCCCTCTTCTATGAATGGGCAGTGATAACAATAATTATGTGATGAATTGAAAAGACCTACCTTGTAGAATAGTTGCAAAGATTACTACCACATAGCTGGAACTCAAAATGGCAGCCACAACGATCGGCATCATTATGATGATGACAGTTAATACCAATTTTATCCCCACCATATGGACCATGACCTTGATGCTCCTTCTGGGGCTCTGGAAAGTCCAGACACGCAGGTACAGGTACAGGACTTGCTCAGCGTCTCTCTCCCTGTTCCTCTCCTGCTTCTTCTCCCTCACTCTGTCTTCCTTTCTCCATGGCTGTCTCTCTTGATGACAGTACTGTCCACCTTGGGACCAAGATACTGCATTTGCCTCCTTTATTTATCAGCTCTTGCTCCGGTGCTACAAGGACAAACGTATTTCTTGCTCACACTGCTTGCAATTTGGGCTGAACGAATTCCCCTTGAGGTGGCTGGCGGGCGTCGCACTCGTGGGCGTTGTGCTCCCTGGCGCTGTCCTCTCTCTCCCCTCCCTTCCCTGCCCCGCTACCCACACGCTGCCTGCCTGCGTCAGGCAGAGTTGGATCAAGCCGAGCAGCCTGTCTAACGCAGAAGGGCCTGTGTGGACATCCTGATTCATAACAGGGCGTGTCCACTGCTGGAGGTCTGCCTCACCCACCCCCCACTGTTCAACCCCAGATACTTCAAGGGCAAGATCCAGGGTTTGTGTGTGTCTGCAGCTGTCTTCCCTCCCCTTCGGCCCTCAGCACGGCAGAGGCGTATGGGAGGGCCTCAGAAACGCGGGACCTCTGGGACAGCCTCTATAAGACCACACCTGCAGCTGGACAGAGACGTCTGGGCTAACGCTGCAGCTGTGCCATGGCCTGATGTGGCCTCTTCCCTCCCCTCTGGCAGCCTCAGTTCACTCATCTGAGCAGAAAGACCCAGGACTCACTTGGGCCATCTGTGATTCTAGGAGCTCTTCAAACAGATTTCTGAGAAGAGTGGGGTTCCTGTGGCGGTGGGAGGGGCTGCCTGAAGGAGCCAGTAGAAGCAGGACTTCGACAGCAGGACACCTGCTGGGGACCTGGCTTGAGTCAGAACAGATCTGGGGACCATGCAGGGAAGCAAGTGCTCCCCAACACGCACTCTCCCTCACTCACCATCCCAGCAGGCTCCCCAGCCCTCCCTCCTATGGGCATCTGGGCAGTGTATCCTGTGCTAAACCGGCCCACAGCTGACCACAAAAGGGGCACCACTGGGAACTCAACTAGCCCTCAGGCTCCTCCCCTAATGTGAGCCCCTAGAGAGCCCGGTCACTGAGAGAGGCCGGTAAGGGATCCAGCATTCTGCATGCTCTACCTGCCCCACCTGCTGCAGGGCTCAGGACCAGTCACTCAGGGGCTGGGGGTAGCTAATACCTGCTTCTTCCTGTGGGTGTGGAAACAGGAGAGCCTAGAGACGAAAATCACAATGGCCCAGGCAACCACTGACACTGAAACCCCAAGTGCACTGCAGCACAAATGTCCACTCAGGCACCAGGCCAGCACGCAGGCTCCCTACCACCTCCACTTTCTTCCCCATCTCTGAAATCCAGCTGATTCCTGGTCAGTTTTGTTTTGTTTTTTTCTGGGGTTTTTTTTTACGTCTTTATTGGAGTATAATTACTTTACAATGTTGTGTTACTTTCTGCTGTATAACAAAGTGAATCAGCTATATGTATACATATATCCCCATATCCCCTCCCTCTTGCGTCTCCCACCCTCCCTATCCCACCCCTCTAGGTGGTCACAAAGCACCGAGCTGATCTCCCTGTGCTATGCGGCTGCTTCCCACTAGCTATCTATTTTACATTTGGTAGTGTATATATGTCCATGCCACTCTGTCACTTTGTCACAGCTTACCCTTCCCCCTCCCCATATCCTCAAGTTCATTCTCTAGTAGGTCTGTGTCTTTATTCCTGTCTTACCCCCAGGTACTTCATGACATTTTTTTCCCTTAAATTCCATATATATGTGTCAGCATATGGTATTTGTCTTTCTCTTTCTGACTTACTTCACTCTGTATGACAGACTCTAGGTCCATCCACCTCATTAAAAATAGCTCAATTTCATTTCTTTTTATGGCTGAGTAATATTCCATTGTATATATGTGCCACATCTTCTTTATCCATTCATCCGATGATGGACACTTAGGTTGTTTCCATCTCCTGGCTATTGTAAATAGAGCTGCAATGAATATTTTGGTACATGACTCTTTTTGAATTATGATTTTCTCAGGGTATATGCCCAGTAGTGGGATTGCTGGGTTATATGGTAGTTCTCTTTGTAGATTTTTAAGGAACCTCCTTACTGTTCTCCATAGTGGCTGTACCAATTCACATTCCCACCAGCAGTGCAAGAGTGTTCCCTTTTCTCCACACCCTCTCCAGCATTTACTGTTTCTAGATTTTTTGATGATGGCCATTCTGACTGGTGTGAGATGATATCTCATTGTAGTTTTGATTTGCATTTCTCTAATGATTAATGATGTTGAGCATTCTTTCATGTGTTTGTTGGCCATCTGTATATCTTCTTTAGAGAAATGTCTATTTAGGTCTTCTGCCCATTTTTGGATTGGGTTGTTTGTTTTCTTGTTATTGAGCTGCATGAGCTGCTTGTAAATTTTGGAGATTAATCCTTTGTCAGTTGCTTTGTTTGCAAATATTTTCTCCCATTCTGAGGGTTGCCTTTTCGTCTTGTTTATGGTTTCCTTTACTGTGCAAAAGCTTTTAAGTTTCATTAAGTCCCACTTGTTTATTTTTGTTTTTATTTCCATTTCTCTAGGAGGTGGGTCAGAAAGGATCTTGCTGTGATTTATGTCATAGAGTGTTCTGCCTATGTTTTCCTCTAAGAGTTTGATAGTGTCTGGCCTTACATTTAGGTCTTTAACCATTTTGAGTTTATTTTTGTGTATGGTGTTAGGGAGTGTTCTAATTTCATTCTTTTACATGTAGCTGTCCAATTTTCCCAGCACCACTTATTGAAGAGGCTGTCTTTTCTCCTTTGTATATTCTTGTCTCCTTTATCAAAAATAAGGTGACCATATGTGCGTGGGTTTATCTCTGGGCTTTCTATCCTGTTCCATTGATCCATATTTCTGTTTTTTGCCAGTACCATATTGTCTTCATTACTGCAGCTTTGTAATACAGTCTGAAGTCCAGGAACCTGATTCCTCCAGCTCCTTTTTTCTTTCTCAAGATTGCTTTGGCTATTCGGGGTCTTTTGTGTTTCCATACAAATTGTGAAATTTTTTGTTCTAGTTCTGTGAAAAATGCCAGTGGTCGTTTGATAGGGATTGCATTGAATCTGTAGATTGCATTGGGTTGTAGAGTCATTTTCACAATATTGATTCTTCCAATCCAATAACATGGTATATCTCTCCATCTGTTTGTATCATCTTTAATTTCTTTCATCAGTGTCTTATAGTTTTCCATATACAGGTCTTTTTTCTATTTAGGTAGGTTTATTCCTAGGTATTTTATTCTTTTTGTTGTAATGGTAAATGGGAGTGTTTCCTTAATTTCTCTTTCAGATTTTTCATCATTGGTCTATAGGAATACAAGAGATTTCTGTGCATTAATTTTGTATCCTTCTACATTACCAAATGCACTGATTAGCTCTAGTAGTTTTCTGGTAGCACCTTCAGGATTCTCTATGTATAGTATCATGTCATCTGCAAACAGTGACAGCTTTACTTCTTCTTTTCTGATTTGGATTCCTTTTTTTCTTTTTCTTCTCTAATTGCTGTGGCTAAAACTTCCAAAACTATGTTGAATAATCATGGTGAGAGTGGGCAACCTTGTCTTGTTCCTGATCTTAAAGGAAATGGTTTCAGTTTTCACCATTGAGAATGATGTTGCCTGTGGGTTTGTCATATATGGCCTTTATTATGTTGAGGTAGGTTCCCTCTATGCCTACTTTATGGACAGTTTTTATCATAAATGGGTGTTGAGTTTTGTCAAAAGCTTTTTCTGCATCTATTGAGATGCTCATATGGTTTTTCTCCTTCAATTTGTTAATATGGTTTATCACATTGATTGATTTGCATATATTGAAGAATCCTTGCATTCCTGGGATAAACCCCACTTGATCATAGTGTATGATCCTTTTAATGTGCTGTTGGATTCTGTTTGCTAGCAGTTTTTTGAGAATTTTTGCATCTATGTTCATCAGTGATATTGGCCTGTAATTTTCTTTTTTTGTGACATCTTCATCTGGTTTTAGTATCAGAGCGATGGTGGCCTCGTGGAATGAGTTTGGGAGTGTTCCTCTCTCTGCTATATTTTAGAAGAAGGATAGGTGTTAGCTCTTCTCTAAATGTTTGATAGAATTTGCCTATGAAGCTATCTAGTCCTGGGCTTTTGTTTGTTGGAAGATTTTTTATTTTTTTTTGCGTTACGCGGGCCTCTCACTGTTGTGGCCTCTCCCGTTGTGGAGCACAGGCTCCAGACGCACAGGCTCAGCAGCCATGACTCACAGGCCTAGCCACTCCACGACATGTGGGATCTTCCCGGACCGGGACATGAACCCGTGTCCCCTGCATCGGCAGGCAGACTCTCAACCACTGCGCCACCAGGGAAGCCCCTATTGGAAGATTTTTAATCACAGTTTCAATTTCAGTGCTTGTGATTGGTCTGTTTATATTTTCTATTTCTTTCTGGTTCAATCTCGGAAGGTTGTGCTTTTCTAAGAATTGGTCCATTACTTCCAGGTTCTCCATTTTATGGAATAGAGTTGCTTGTAGTAATCTCTCATGATCCTTTGTATTTCTGCAGTGTCAGTTGTTACTTCTCCTTTTTCATTTCTATTTCTGTTGTTTTGAGTCTTCTCCCTTTTTTTCCTGCTGAGTCTGGCTAATGGTTTATGATTTTTTTTGTCTTCTCAGAGAACCAGCTTTTAGTTTTATTTATCTTTGCTATTGTTTCCTTCATTTCTTTTTCATTTATTTCTGATTTGATCTTTATGATGTCTTTCCTTCTTCTAACTTTGTGGGGTTTTTTTGTTTTTTTTTCTCTAATTGCTTTAGTTATAAGGTTAGGTTGTTTTTTTGAGATTTTTCTTGTTTCTTAAGGTGGGATTATATTGCTATAAACTTCCCTCTTGGAACTGCTTTTGCTGCATCCCATAGGTGTTGGGTCATCGTGTTTTCATTGTCATTTGTTTCTAGGTATGTTTTGGTTTCCTCTTTGATTTCTTCAGTGATCTCTTGGTTGTTTAGTAGCATATTATTTAGCCTCCTTGTGTTTGTATTTTTTACAGTTTTTTTTCCTGTAATTGATATCTAGTCTCATAGCATTGTGGTTGGAAAAGATACCTTATATGATTTCAATTTTCTTAAATTTACCAAGGCTTGATTTGTGACCCAAAGTATGATCTATCCTGGAGAATGTTCCATGAGCACTTGAGAAGAAAGTGTATTCTGTTGTTTTTGGATGGAATGTCCTATAAATATCAATTAAGTCCATCTTGTTTAATGTGTCATTTAAATCTTGTGTTTCCTTATTTATTTTCATTTTGCATTATCTGTCCATTGGTGAAAGTGGGGTGTTAAATTCCCCTACTATTATTGTGCTACTGTCAATTTCCCCTTTTATGACTGTTAACGTTTGCCTTACGTATTGAGGTGCTCCTGTGTTGGGTGCATAATTATTTACAATTGTTATATCTTCTTCTTGGATTGATCCCTTGATCATTATGTAGTGTCCTTCTTTGTCTCTTGTAATAGTCTTTATGTTAAAGTCTATTTTGTCTGATATGGGAATTGCTACTCCAGCTTTCTTTTGATTTCCATTTGCATGGAATATCTTTTTCCAACCCCTCGCTTTCAGGCTGTATGCGTCCCTAGGTCTGAAGTGGGTCTCTTGTAGACAGCATATATACGAGTCTTGTTTCTATATCCATTCAGCCAGTCTATGTCTTTTGGTTAGAGCTTTAATCCATTTACATTTAAGGTAATTATTGATATGTATGTTCCTATTACCATTTTCTTAATTGTTTTGGGTTTGTTTTTGTAGGTCTTTTCCTTCTCTTGTGTTTCCCCCTAGAGAAGTTCCTTTAGCATTTGTTGTAAAGCTGGTTTGGTGGTGCTGAATTCTCTTATCTTTTGCCTGTCTGTAAAGGTTTTAATTTTTTCGTCAAATCTGAATGAGAGGGCTTCCCAGGTGGCACAGTGATTGAGAGTCCACCTGCCGATGCAGGGGTTGTGGGTTCGTGCCCCGGTCCAGGGAGATCCCGTGTGCCGCGGAGCAGCTGGGCCCATGGGCCATGGCTGCTGGACCTGCGCGTCCGGAGCCTGTGCTCCGTGGCGGGAGAGGCCGTGGCAGTGAGAGGCCCATGTACCGCCAAAAAAAACAAAACAAAACAAAAAAAATCTGAATGAGATCCTTGCTGAGTAGAGTAATCTTGGTTGTAGGTTTTTCCCTTTCATCACTTTAAATATGTCCTGCCACTCCCTTCTGGCTTGCAGAGTTTCTGCTGAAAGATCAGCTGTTATCCTCACAGGGGTTCCCTTGTATGTTATTGGTTGCTTTTCCCTTGCTGCTTCCAATATTTTTTCTTTGTATTTAATTTTTGATCGTTTGATTAATATGTGTCTTGGCGTGTTTCTCCTTGGATTTATCCTGTATGGGACTCTCTGCACTTCCTGGACTTGATTGACTATTTCCTTTCCCATGTTAGGGAAGTTTTCAACTATAATCTCTTCAAATATTTTCTCAGACCCTTTCTTTTTCTATTCTGCTTCTGGGAACCCTATAATTCAATGTTGGTGTGTTTAATGTTGTCCCAGAGGTCTCTGAGACTGTCCTCAATTCTTTTCATTCTTTTTTCTTTATTCTGCTCAGCAGTAGTTACTTCCACTATTTTATTTTCCAGGTCACTTATCCGTTCTTCTGCCTCAGTTATTCTGCTATTGATTCCTTCTAGAGAATTTTTAATTTCATTTATTATGTTGTTCATAATTGTTTGTTTACTCTTTAGTTCTTCTAAGGCCTTGTTAGATGTTTCTTGTGTTTTCTCTGTTCTATTTCCAAGATTTTGGATCATCTTTACTATCATTATTCTGAATTCTTTTTCAGGTACATTGCTTATTTCCTCCTCATTTGTTTGGTCTGGTGGGTTTTTACCTTGCTCCTTCATCTGCTGCGTATTTCTCTGTCTTCTCATTTTGCTTATCTTACTGTGTTTGGGGTCTCCTTTTCACAGGCTGCAGGTTCATAGTTCCTGTTGTTTTTGGTGTCTGCCCCCAGTGGGTGAGGTTGGTTCAGTGGGCTGTGTAGGCTTCCTGGTGGAGGGGACTGGTGCCTGTGTTCTGGTGGGTGGGGCTGGATCTTGTCTTTCTGGTGGGCAGGGTCACGTCCGGTGGTGTGTTTTGGAGTGTCTGTGAACTTATTATGATTTTAGGCAGCCTCTCTGCTAATGGGTGGGGTTGTGTCCCTGTCTTACTAGTTGTTTGGCATGGGGTGTCCAGCACTGGTGGTTAGCTGGACGTTGGATGGAGCTGGGTCTTAGCGTTGAGACAGAGATCTCTGGGAGAGCTCTCGCAGATTGATATTACGTGGGGCCGGGAGGTCTCTGGTGGTCCAATGTCCTGAACTCGGCTCTCCCACCTCAGAGGCTCAGGTCTGACACCAGGCTGGAGCACCAAGACCCTGTCAGCCACACGGCGTCCTGGAGCTCAGAACTCCGAAATGGATTTCACTGGGCTGAAATCAAGATGTTGGCAGGATCATGTTCGTTCTGGAGGTTCTGCCGAATCAACTAGCCCTGAAAATGGATGGCGCTGGAGCGTGGGGCCCAGACCCGCCATCACTGGCAGTCGGAGAGCACGGGCCTGGTCAGTTTTTTTGACAGACCACCAAAAAGACCTCACCGCTGTCTACTCTGTCCATCCCCACTGCCACTGTCCTGGTCCAAAGCCTCCATCAGCTCCAGCCTCCTGGTCCTCTCCCCACTTCCAGGCTGCTCCCCATGGTGGAGCCAGTGCAGGGTGCTGGCTCTGTCTCCTGCCGGCGTCCTGAGCTCCAGGAAGGCAGGCTTCACTTCATCATGCCTGTGTTTTTCAGTCATGTGTAATATGTTTTGAGCTCAGTGAAGGTATGAAAGAATGAATGAGTGAAGGAAGGAACAGATGAATGAATGTTGACCGGATCCTCCAATCCTGGTCTCCTGGCCTGGAGAGCTTAGAACAGCCCAGCAGTAAAGTGAGGGCAATGGGAGCCCCACCTTGGCTCTTAGAGACCGTCTGTCCTATGGCAACAGGCCCGGGGCTGTGGGCACATCCTGCCGGCAGATGCCACTTCTGGCTCAGCAGCACCTGCAGCAAATGGCCTGCTCGGTGCTGCACGTCTACGCTCGACCTGAGCATTTCAAAGCCGGACTCAGCCTTCAAGCTCGAGCCTGCCCACCTCATCATAGCCACGGGCAGACTGAGTTCCACAGACGCCAGGACGTGGGTGAAGCTCATGGCGAGATGGGGACAGAGCCGGGACTGGTTCCCGGGGCCCAGAGCCGTGGTCAGGGGCTCTGTTCTCACGTGCGGTCAGGGAGCCAGCTGAGAGGACCTGTAACAGTGTGTCAGCATGGGACACGTCCACACACAACTCGTGGTGACAGAAGTCCACGCCTGCCTCGCTGTGTCCTTATGGCCACATAGCTCCTGAGTCCCACATCCAAAGGCAGCCTGAGGACGTACATGCAGGGACTGGCCCAGCACTCTTCGGCAGCATGCGACCTACAGACGCACAGGCTCCATGGCACACGTTCCCGTCTGGGTGCCTTTTCCAACTCAGGCCTTCCCAGACCTTCGAGCACTGGGGACCTGAGTCAGCCTGACTCGTTGCCCATCCCCTGTCCGGCCCTCAAAGAAGGCACTGTGGGAGGGAGGGAGGGAGGGTCTTTGCCCCTGGAAATACACCTCGCCATCCCCCAGAGGGTGTCTGTTCGTGCAACAGTCTCTCAGATCCAGTTTCATGAATGTCTCTAGGAAATAGCTTAGGACAGAAATATGATTATAAGACTCCCAGCCACCCACAGCCTGGCCTTGCCCATCCTGTCATTCTATAGCCTGGGGTTCTGCCATTTTACAACAGACCAGCCTGAGACCAGCCTCAGGCTCACTAGGGTGAGGGAGAGAAAGAGCCTCCACCTGCCTAGCCACCCCCCGTGCCCATCCAGATCCTTCCCCAGCCCACCCCTGCTCCAGAACCCCTTCCTGAGAGTCCACAAGCACAGACTGGGATTCCCAGTGCTGCAGGCCGACTGGCCCCTCCTCTGCTCTGCTCTACAAGGAGATTTGATCCAAAGGGTCAGAGCTTTGCAGTCAGGATGCCTGGGCATAAAGCCGGGTTCCATCACTGTTAATTAAGAGAGCTTGGGAAAGCCATTTCACCTCCAAGGACCTCAGTCTCTCATCTGTAAAATGGGGATCATACACCTGCCTCATCAGACTGTGCTAGGTGTACTTTAGGTAATAGCGTTACACTCTCTACTGTGGTGGAGGGATCCTTATCACAGAGACCCTCCTGTGGGCCAGCCACCATTCCAGGCTCTTAGATTACATTACCTCTGATCTTCACAATAAGCCCACGAGAAGGGGGTTATTATACTCATTTTGCAGATGAAAACTAAGGCCCAGAGCAGATGAATGGCTTCCTCAAGGCCTTGCAGGCAGACCTTCAACTTGAATCCTGGCCTCTTGGGTGCTGGTTCTGGCCATTTCCCCCCGTACATGGTGCCCTTGCTGTATACTTCCAGAATGGTTGACGATTTTGCAGGAGAGTGTCTTTTTAGCTGGTACATCCCACAGAAGAGTACTCTCCTTAGCGTTTGGGCTGTTTCTGTGTTCAGGGGCTGTTTGACCTCTTCTGGAAGTTATCCAGCAGGTTCCAGGGCAGTTGGGGTGTGGACACGTGTGACAACTCTGAGCAGGCCTGGGTGACAGCTGGGGACCCAGATGGAAGCCCCACCTCCTCGGGAGGTGACTGTGGCCGGTGTGCAAACCTGGGTGTTCTGGAAGGAGCCAGGCCACTGCCATGGAGGGGTGCACCAGCCCAGGGTTAGGGGAGGGCTGATTCCAGACTGCCAGGCCCATGCAGTTTGACAAGCTGAGCCTACATGTCCTCAGAGATCTTAAGTGTGTCCTCGGATTTCCTCTGGCCCACAAATAACTGAGAAAAATAAGTACAAGATGGTGAATTTTTTTATTAATGAAGTGTATTAAATTTACAGGCTTATATTCTGAAATGATCTTCCTTCTACTGTGTTTGAAGTTAAATATCTTTCTCTTTAAAAAGAAAATAGTGGTGAAATGAGACAAACAGGGCTTTCAGAGCCCTTACTTGGCAAAATTAAAAGCTGGTAACTGTATTGTTTCTCCCGCCCACCCACCTTCTCTTCAGATAGGAGAGAATCGAGCAAGCCTAAAACATGCTGAAAAGCATACAATAGGAGGGGTGAGGCCAATGATACAGGAGAGAAATTGGGGGAAATGACTAGCCCAAGTTTCCAAGAAAGCAGGAAAGCTGGGGGCCAGAGCTCAGGTAGAGGATATGGCCTTGGATAGAAAAGGGCACTTGGAGAAGGGAGAAGGCTGGCAGGAAGGTAAGTTGGTGGTGGAAAGGTGACCTGTTGGCTTCTAATCAGAGCTCCACTCTGTAGAGGTTGAAGTCATGTGCAGAGAAAGAGGGGCCTGGGAGCTGGTTCTTGGTTTGAAGACAGGAGAACATTTGACGTAAATGTAAGAGACATTGGCCACAAGAACTGACATTGACAGGAAGTTAAATGAATTTCATATCATGAGCCAGCTGTGATTGATTGGTATGGTGACCTGGAGTGCGGTATATGAAGGACGACAAGACCATATGGAAGCTCAGCAGAGAAGAGGTCTGATTGATTAGTGATGTCTGCTGTGGACCTGGATTAGGCCACATTCCTGCCCCATATCTGCTCTGATTGCTGGGAACATAGACCACACTGATTGGTGATTGAGGGCCTGTGAACCTGCAGCGGTCCCAAATCACAGCTTGTAAGATTTTCTACAGCAACACTGGACATCTAGGGTGTGAAAGCAGATGCACCTACACTCCAGGCCTTTTCCTGATTTCATCCTAGAGCCCACTGCTCCATAAGCATCCCACTGATTGTGAACTACTCCAGGGCAGGCCCATATCTCCGCAGAACTGCCAACACCCAGGAGATGTTCTATAAAGACGTACTAGACCAAATCACCCAGAAACAAGTTCCCTCCATTCAGTCACATGGTATCTCTTGGGCTCCAGGCCTCTGGGGTGGAGGGAGAGGGGCTCTCAGTCCCAGGCACTAGAAGAAAATGACAGTTTTGTCCCTAGCTCTAGGGAACTGGGGCTTTCTCAGGTTGTGTTCACTTGTTCAGCCGTCCTGAGATCTGGAACAGAAGGCATAATGCGGGAGCTGGCCGAGCTGGGCTGGAGACACGAGCCAGACTCAAGGGTAGACCAGTTAGCCTGCAGGGCCCATTCATTCTGAACTCTGAGAGCCACTGGTATGTTCTGTAACCCCAGCGTGCTGCAGCCTGAATATAATTCTAACTTCTGACCTTACAAAGTCCTTTGACCCTAACAGCCTGTTGTTCTAAGACTCCGTGGTTCTGATATCCCAGCCTTCCATCATCATAGAATTCTAACCCTCTAGCAGAGTTTGCTTCAGTCTCTCTTGGATTCCTTGGGAGGAGTACGGAGCTAAGAGCCTGCTAGGACCTGGAAATTCCTCCACATAGGACTGCTGCCACCCGTCTCCCACACCACCCACCCGCAGTAAGCAGAAGTCCAAGCAGAAAGCAGGATTTGACAAGTTAAAAGCCAGGCTGTGTGAGCGTCGGAGACAGAGGTGCCGTAGCTGTTACCCCGAGCACCTGCACATCCAGCACCCCCAACCTCCAGGCTGCGCCAGCCCCTCTTGAGCCCCAGCTGAAGTGCCACAGGCCCATAATCAGGAACAGGCCTGTGAGGCTGGGACACAGGAGTCGACTCATGGTGAAGACCCGGACTTGAGAGAAGGGCGAGATAGAAGCCCGACCCATGGAACACCAGTAACATTTAAAAATTAATAACAACGGCGATTGCTCCTTGGAGAGTGGGCACCCTCCTGCTTGAAGAACACCCACATCTATCAGCTTACGTGGCTTTCACGTCCTCATTGCCTCCTGGAGGGAGACAGGATTGTATTATTATTCCATTTGGCAGATGGGTAAGTCAAGGTGGAGATGAGAAGTGAGAGAATCTTAGAACTGGAGTGGAACAATGGTCAACACTGATGAGGCCATTCTTTCTGATGCCCGTCTCCCTAAAAAGCCATCCAGCTGCTACTGGGGCCCTCTGTTCTCCTGAGAATGACCTTCCCCTCTCCTGACTGGGCCTTCTGGGACCTCTTCTCTGGGATCCCACAGTCCCACAGGATTTCCCTATCACAGCTCTGCTCATGCTGAGCACATATGTCCTCTCCTAGTCTAGGAAGGGGAGGGTAGGTCAGAGAAGACTTCCTGGAGGAGGTGAGAATTGATTGGTTGACATTTCCCTGATGCATGTCCAGCTGCCTTCCAATTCCTCTCCTCATCCCCACAGTCCTCAGGGCAAGACCCCAGCCACCTCCTTCCCCCCCTGGTTCTCCACTCAGGGGCCTCAGGAACAAAAACTCCTCAGAGCTCATGGCTGAGCACAGAAGAGCAACCACAGCCCATGTAGGGCCCTGGTAACCTTAGAAACGAGGGACCCAGCACATAGCACACGCCCAGCCACTTTCTCTCCTCCCGGCCAAATGCCCATGGCCTGCCATTCTCCCCACTTTGGAACATGAGGCCACAGCGTCCAGAAGTGTTTCAGAGTTTTCCGACGGTGTTTCAAAGGGCCCGGCCGCCCCACCATGTACACATCTGGCAGCTGGCATGCCTGCTCCAGGCTGAGATCCTTGGCCAGCGTCACCCTTCCTGTTTCAGCCCAGAGCATCCAGCCAGCCAGAGGAACGTCCCATCTGCTAGCTTGTCCCTAACTGGAGCCAGCCCTGCCCTCTGGACCAGGTTGGACCTCTGTGAGCTAGGGCACCTGGAATGTCAGCTAAGGGCTCAGCACTCTTGCTGGGCATGTGGGGAAAGCAGGGGGAGGAGAGAGTGTCCTAGGTGAAGGGCATGGGCTTCAGAGCCTGACTGCCTGCGTGAGGACCTCAGCGCCTGTCCTCGTAGGAAGGAGCCTGGGTAGACCAGGTACTTGGCTTCTCTCGGCCCTCAGGGTCCCTCTAAGAGGAGCCTGGTGTCAGTGGGCAGCACACGTGCAGCTCAGGCCTGGTGCACATGAGCTCTTGCGCTGTCAGTATTATTTCAGAGCCCACGGTCCTCCAAGAACAGGACTCCCACCCAGGGGAGAGCAAGGTTGTCCAGGGGATGAGGCAGAAGTGCTCGGTGGCCTCTGAGGACCCAGCTGGGACCCTGCAGGGAGACCCCCACGGCCGGTCTCAGCTCCAAGACACAGTGAGGCTCAGGACGTTGGGCCCCGCCCCTGCCTGCGTGGTTGGCCAACAGGGTGCTCTCTTGGGGTGCTGGGTGCTGACATTCTGGGAGAGGAGCCTCTGGGTGTTATAAAGAGTGGTAACCATGACCGCAGCGAGCCCTGCACTGGGCGCTGCCCCCTGCAGTTCACAGAACCCATCACAGGCTCCGTCTGCAGGGCTCTCCCCACAGTGCCTCATGCTGACCTCAAATCACTCTGCGCAGTCACTGCCTGAGTCTGGCATGGTGTCAGACCCCAGGAGGGAAAGGCCCCACGTCTAACCTATCTCAGGGTCCCCAGGGCTTCGCACGTGCCTGACATGTAGGAGGTCCCAGTGAAGGCTTGTGGAGAAGGCTCTGCGGCTTCAGGCCTGTACCCCTCCAGGGTACAGGTTCCTCAAAACCCCCAGGGCTTATGTCCTCACTGTGGGACAAGGGCAGGGCCCAAGGAGGAGGCTGACCCCTAGCCTGTGTCCTGTCCCTTCCTCTTCAGCCCCGTAGCCCCGGCATCCCTCCCTCACTGCATAGCTCACACTGCCCTGTAATTGTTTGCGTGTCTGTCTCGCCTCCACCCTGTGATGTCCTCCAGGGTGGGGACCATGTGTCTCAGCTCCTGGCACAAAACTGGGTATAGGGGAGACATCATCTCAGTCCTTGCTGAACTGAAAAAGCCCCAGTCCAGCGCTGCCTGGCCGGCAGAGCAGGAGAAAGAAAGCTTGGCTCTGCCAGTTTCCCAGACGGACCCTCCTTGGGAGTTCGAAGCCCCGAGGTACCCCCAATTCTCCATCCACCTGTCCATCTGTCTAGCTCTCCCGTCATACTTCCTCGGGTAAACAAACACCGCTGTTGCTCGATACCCGGCGGCTGAACCTGGCAGCGAGAGTAACACTTGATAGTTCCCCTTGCATTAATTTCAGACGGAACATAAATATGGGCTTGGACTCCCTCTTCCAGGAAGAGAAAACTGGAAACCCATTGGACTCACTGGAGAGAAAACGTGTGCTGGCCAAGGGGAGCCCGTGTTACTTTGGAGCTTTTGTGGGAACATCTGGTTCTCCCCTCCTCCCCTCCACTAAGCCCCCCAGTACTGTCTTGAAATTGCCCTGGTAACTGGCATGTTCTTCGAGCTGAATACTCACACGCTTTCCTCTCTGATCTGGTGAAACCTGGAGGGGACACATGTTTCTGACGACGCGCTGCCCCCAGAACGTGAGCTCAGGATCACTCGCAGCTGCCAGTACTTCCGAGCAGATGTACCGGCCACGCAGCCAACTAGGACATCTCTGGATGGAAGCCCAAGCTTTGCCTTTTACCGGCTGTGTGACCTTCAGCAAGTCCCGTCCTCTCGCTGAGCTCCAGTTCCCTCATCTGTCAACGGGCAGTACCTGGAAATGCTTTTGTGAAGATGAAATGAAATAATATTTGAAAAGCATCTTGTGCCCAGGAGACTCACTGAGGAGGCGTTTGCCTTCAGGTCATCACATGATGGAATCACAGAGGTGGGAGGACCCATGAGACCTTTGTAGGGAAACTGGGACAGAGAGGGGAAGGAGACTGCCTGAGGTCACACAGCTGGTTGGCTGTGGAGCCAGGTTTTCTGTCCTAACCTCAGGACAGGATTCTTAGCTCTGTCCTACCCCACCTTTCATGTCGGAGGGTAAATGGGGGCTGTTGGCTATGCCCAGCCGATGAGCCTTGTGCCCTAGCACAGGCCTGCTTGTGCCTGGAAGAAGGGGAGCCTTTGTCTCTGCACTACAACATCATGGGGCTCCGCCCACTCAGATCAGGACACCTTCCCTGCCTGTATATGATGTCCCTTAAGTGGCACTCTGGCTTGCGTGGTCAGGGGACACAGTCACCAAACCAGCCTTACAATTTGTCAAGCCTATAATCCTCCTCCAGGCCCTTGCTCCTCCCCTTGCCTGTTTCCCAACTCCGCCCCCTCCAATCTATCTGCTTGAATCCACCCTTTCTGGGCCCCTCTTCCAGGAAGCCTTCCTTGGTGTCTTTGGTGTATGGATCTCTCCTCCATGCCCTTTGTTTTTTGTTTTTTGGGTTTTTTAGCGGTACGCGGGCCTCTCACTGTTGTGGCCTCTCCCGTTGCGGAGCACAGGCTCCGGACGCGCAGGCTCAGCGGCCATGGCTCACGGGCCCAGCCGCTCCGCGGCATGTGGGATCTTCCCGGACCGGGGCACGAACCCGTGTCCCCTGCATCGGTAGGCGGACTCTCAACCACTGCGCCACCAGGGAAGCCCCCGTGCCCTTTGTTTTTGTTTCTGGGTTCTCTTTCTCCTCTCTCCTCTTTCTCCCTCCTCTCCTTCCCTCTCTATCTCTGTCTCCTTGTATCTCTTTCTCTCTGTCCCGACATCTCTCCTTTTCCTTCTCTCCTTACTGTTGCCTCTGTGTCTCTGTGTCTGTTGCAGCCTGTCTCCCAGCCCCTGTCACCTCCTCTCTTCTTTCTTCTCTCTGTCTCCCTGTGTTCTGGAGCTCTCTCCCCCTCCCTGTCTGTCTCTGAGCGTCTCTTCTTTCTCTGCCTCTCTCCGTGTGTCCCTCTCTCTCGCTCTGTGGCTCTGTGTGCCCCGCCCCCACTGTCCTCCCTCTCTTCCCTCCTCTCCTGGTCCACACGGCCTCAGCAGATGAAATGGGATGTTCCTTCCTGAAGACAGCTGGCCAGAGAGCAGCCGTCAATGCTGGAAGGAGCTGCTGAACAGTGGCCAGGAGATGCCGGGAGCCTGGGCGAGCCATGTAGGCTAAGCTGTGACAGCGAGGGGCCCCTTTGGAAACTTTCCACACCTTCCCTGCAGGTTCCAGGATGGATGTGGTGCCCTTTTCGGGATTTGTGACCTTGGAGGCAAGCCCAAGCCCTGTCTGCCAGCCCCTGGGGACGACATGCACTGGGCTCTGACCGCGGGGCTGCTCTGACAGCCAAGCTCCTGGGATTGGTGGGATCTGCAGGAGGATCACCAAGGGGCTGGGCCACAGCTGTGAGGGGAAGGGATCCTCAAGCTCAGGTCTCCTGGGGATAAGACGAGATCATGGAAAGGACAGGGAGTAACAGATTCTGTCATTCATTCATTCAACAAACATTCATGAAGCTACCACCCTGTGCCAGCCTTGATCTTAGCCCTGGGGACAAAGCTGGATCAGGCGTGGCCCCCGCCCTCGAAAAGCTGTTGGTCTCCCCTCAAGTGGCTTGTTGGGGACACATTCTGACAGAGGCAGCTCCAGGGTGTGGGGAGCTCATTCCAGCCATGGTGAAGAGGGTGAACCGGAGAGAGCAAGGAGGCTGCTGTCTGCAGTGATTCAGGCAGAAGGTGATGGTGACCTGGGCCAGGGTCAAGCATGGTTAGGAGGTAAAGTCCAGGGTATTCTGGTGACCGAATGGATGAGGATGAGGAGAGGGAAGGAGGAGTGAAGACGCGCCCATCTGACTTGGATGGTGGAACTCAGCTGAGACACATCCAGGAGGGGAGGGGGAGGCTCTGGAGGATGTTGGGTGGAGATGCCCAGGAGGCTGCTGGACAAATGGGTCTGGGCTGGGGCAGCAGGTCCAGAGTGGTAACTGAAGCCATATGAATGGAGGCATTCACATTCCACGGATTGTGAGAAGAGTGAGAAGAAAAGAAGGCTGTGGAAAGGGTTTCCAGGGACACCCACATTCATCGGGCAAGGGAAAGGGGAACCTACGAGGAGGACAGAGAGGGAGCCGAGAGGAGTACGAAGCAAACAGGACAGAACGGTGTCGTGGGGTCCTGAGGAAAACAAGCCCCAAAGAGGGCAAAGAGGGGGTCGCGATGGGAACCTGGTCTTGGGAGTGAGGGCTTGCTCTGGACAGTCCTGGGGCAGGAACCCCGTGGGAGGGGCCTCCTGCAGGAGCTGCCCCTGGCAGGTGGCGGACACCTCCCCACCCTGGAAGGAAAGAGGTGAAGGCCAGTGTGGCTTAGAGAAGGAGGGGATAGGAATTTGGAAAAATCATTGCTGATTGCTTCTCATTTCTCCAAGTATCTGAAGTCTTCTGTTTAGGGTCTTAAAATACACAGTAAGGGGCCTGGAACCACTGAGGTTGAGGGAACGGGCAGGGTGCAGACCAGACGCTGAAACGTTGCCAGGCAGTGCTCAGGGTCCGGCCAGCATCCTGTAAGGCTTGGGCTCCTCCGAATGCCCCCTCTGCCAGCTCCAGGAATGCTCCTTTTAGAACGGCCGCACGGCCATCAGTAAACATTCGTGCTACTCCGGTATAGCCTGAGGTGGCCTGTTTTCCCTACGGCTCTTGAAATCTGCGCGGACCACTGCTGGGCCTGGAGGCCCCTGTCTTTAAATGGGTCTCCATGGAGGCAGGGAAGGAATTGCTTTGCTGCCAGGAGTGCATTCCAAGAGCTGTGGGCAGGGAGTTCCTGCAGCCTGTGCGCTGGAGGCCACCACGCCCAGTTCCAGCCTGATCAGTTCGGGGGGCAGGCAAGAGTGGGGTCGACTCCGTGGCCACAGCCAGGGATGGCTCAGCCCCTCACTCAAGTGTGCATGCTGGGCTTTTCCAAAGGACGTTCACTCCTCCTGCCTCGTTGGGACCTTACAGCCTCCCCAGGGAGGCAGCCACAGGGATCCAGGCCCATCTGACACACAGGGAAACTGAGGCTGGCAGCAGGGCAGCTGATTGCTCAGGATCACGTACGGGAGACTCAGAGCCTTGGCAGAAGCCTAGGTCTTCTGTCCTCTACAGCCAGCACTGGGTCAGGGCCAGAGCTGCGAGGGCGTTGTCCGTATGTCTTCTGCAGCTGGCTCCCCAGGTGAGCCTCACTGACCTCACTGTCTCTGCACATGCTGTTCCCCCGCCCCACCCTGTGCCACCCCACTCTCATCCTCACCTAGTTAACTCTGATCCCATCCCTCAGCTAGGGATGCCTCCTCCAGGGAGTCCACCCTGCCCCCAGGTTAGATTAGCGGCCTCCTGTGCACGCTCACCACCTTGTGTGCTTCCCTCGGCATAGTACTTACCCTGCATCAAAAGACCTTGATTCTCAAGACCGTGAGTGCCTAGAACAAGCCCCTACCTGTTCATCACCATCCAGCACTGGATATGCACTCAATCAGTGTTCGTCAGATAAATGCAATAAATAGGTAGAGAAAAGGAGGGAGAGGAGGAGGGAGGGAGGGAGGGAGGGAGAGGAGGAGGGAGGGAGGGAGGGAGGGAGAGGAGGAGGGAGGGAGGGAGGGAGGGAGGGGAGGAGGGAGGGAGGGAGGGAGGGAGAGGAGGAGGGAGGGAAGGAGGGAGGGAGAGGAGGAGGGAGGGAGGGAGGGAGGGAGAGGAGGAGGGAGGGAGGGAGGGAGGGAGAGGAGGAGGGAGGGAGGGAGGGAGGGAGAGGAGGAGGGAGGGAGGGAGGGAGGGAGAGTACAATTTCATAAGGGTCTCTGCAGTCAAACTAATGCCTTCCCCATGAATGTGAGAGCGAGGGGAGCCCATGGTGCAGCCCAATCCCTCCCTGTACACAGAGACACCAAGAGCATACAGGCTCTTGGTGGGTTTGCCCAAGGTCTCAGAGCGAGTGTGGTGGGTTCTAGTCCAAGTCTCCCATTCCCAGACCTGTGATTTTTTTTTTTGCAGTGATCCACAGGTGGGATTTCAGGGACTGTGGCAGGCCACCGAGAGAGAGACTGTTGGGTGGGGGACTTGTTGAGGAGTCTTGAAACCAGCCCAGAGGTGTGCAGGGCTGGGCGGCAGTGGGCTGTGGGGTTCACCCCCCTGTTCCAGCCACTGTGCACTCCCAGCCTCACTTCCCCTGCGCCGGAGCCTCTCCACTCCCCAAAAGCTCGTCCACCTCCCTGGGGTTGTCAACATGCTGACCTTCCAGCTTCCCACCTGTCACCACCCGTCACAGGCAATTAGAATAATAGTGCAGGAATTTCCCCCCAGGTTCTGGGATGAATGGTGAGCAGGAGGGGAGTGAACTGCCTGTGGAAGTGGGGCTTCGGGGGAAGGACACGGGCTGGGAGGGCACAGGGACCACCACCACTCTGCCTGCATTGAACGAGTGGGGAGACAGGCCCAGCGAGGAGGAGGGGCTTGCCCGGGGCTGACTCCCAACAGCGACTGGCCTCCCCTAACCGGAGCCTGGGAGAGCCTCCACCGTGTTCTCAGACCTCGAGCCTGCATCCAGCCAGAGGGCGTGCCTGGTCTCATCTGGGGCTGTGGACCAAATGATTCATTTCTATATTCTCAGTGTCTAGCCCAGGGCTGGCCGCAGAGCGAACGCATCATAAATGTCTGTTGAATGAATGGTTAAGGGTGGAGAGTGAGATGGAGACCAGCCCCGTCCGCGCCCCACACAGGGTTCTATTACTCCTTCCCCAGAATCTTACACCTCATTGTGTCCTCAGGGCCCGCCCCAGGGCCTGGGTCAAGTGTGTGATCCATAAATGTTGGATAGATGGTGAGCAAATGAATCTTTGAAGTCTTAGATCCAGCCAACACATCCTGAGCACGTGTGGGGCAGTAGCCATGCGGTCTCTGCCCCATGGAGCCTGGTGAGGAGATAGACCTGCCCACACAGAACCCCATTCCCATGCTAAGGCAGGGCGCCTCAAGTTGCAGGTGGAACTGACAAGGATGAGCCATAGACCTCAGAGCTGGACCTTGTCTGACTACTGGAGGTTGTCCCTGCCTGGACAGTCCAGGGCTGGGGTCAGTTTGATGGTGTGGGGCACAGTGATGCAACAGTAAATAAACACTGTGAGCCTTTGCTGCATGCCAGCCACTGTTTCCGGAGTCCTCACAACAGCCCTAGAGACTGCTAATACAGGCATTCCCACTTTACAGATGGGGAAACTGAGGCACAGGGTGGTACAACCAATGAGCAGCAGAGCCAGGATTTGGACCCAGGCAGGGTGGCACCAGCCCATCTTCCAGCTACACCATACTGCCTTTCAGGGAGGCCTGCCCTTGACTTTGGTGTAGGTCGTTGGCCTGAGGCTGTCCCCAGTTGCTGATGACCTGCTACATGGCTGAGCCCACTTTGTCTCTTGTGTTCCAGGTCACTTTCTGGGGAACAACACAGTCATCGACGTCCTTCGGCAGGCAGGGCTGGAGGTGGAGCACACGCCCGCAGGACAGACCATCCATAGGTAAGCAGCTGGGACATCTGGGGGCGTGGGACTTGCTGGCCCACTGATGCTGGTCCACGGGCCCTGCTGACCACGTGCTGTGTGGCAGGCTGCACCCCGCCTTCCCGCTTAGGCCTGAGGGGCAGAGTCTTGAAGGAGCCTCTGGTGAGATGGGGCCTCCTAGCGACTGGCCTTCGCCAGGCACCCAAGAGTGGGGGCTAGGCTGGAGGTGGGGAGACCAGGAAGGAGCTTGGTGTGCAGTAGTGGCAGGAGGTCAGGGCGGTGGGAAAGCAGTGAAGGTGGGAGTGGGAGGAGCGTTAAGTTTTGAGAGATGTTCAAGATTTAGGGACTGGCAATCGGTGGGGTGCAAGGACTCTGTAGGACTCCCGGGTTGCTGCCTAGAGGACCTGGTGGATGCCCAGGCCCTGAGTCGAGATGGGGCCATGTTTAGGACGAGCCCTGGCCAGGCCTCTTCCGTGTGTCCCAGCCCTGCCCACACCTGGTCCTCACCTTCCTCTGGCCACGCCTCCTCACTGCTGCCTCCTGGTAGCAATTCCCTCACCTGACTGTCTTGCCAGGGCACACTCGCTCCGCCCAAAGAGCCACAGACTGCATACAGTGGCCATCCTCGCTTCCTGTGCGGGCTTTCTGTCCCCCTCAGGCGGGCAGAGGCCAGCTGGGTTCACCCGTGGTCCACAGTGCCAGCACCAGGCCGGGCACGGAGAGGTGTTGGCACGTGCTGGGCAGCCCTAGAAGACAGCAACAGGATCCTGAAACCCGGGGCTTCCATGCAACGTGTGCACCAGCCTGTGCAGGAACCTTCCTCACAGGATGGCCAGAGTGGGATTTCGGCCCCTGTCCATGACGTTATAAAATCCAGCGTCCAAAAGAAGCTTGAATAATCCTAGCTAATGTTTATTGACCATTCACTGTGTGTTGGGCTCTAAGCGCTTTTAACACGTTAAATCCTCACAACAACCCCGTGAGGCAGGAACTATGAGTAGCCCCACCTTAAAATTGAGGAACCTGAGGCCCAGGGAGGCGAAGCCACTTGGAGAAGGACACACAGCTCATGTTAATGGCAGTCTAGCTCTAGGGCCTTCCTAAGGTCCTCACCACAACCTGTACTGCCTCAGGGGCTGGGGGCGAGGCTCAGGGGTGGGAGCGCTCAGGAATGATTGCAGCCTTACTATTCACTCTGCAAAGATGAGGCCTGGGGCCTTGAGCCTCTGGTCTCCCAGCTCCAGGCTGATGCCCTCCCTCGTCTCTATGACACTTCTAGAGGAACTTAAACGCTCTCACCTCGGACTCCTCCCTCTTCTCATCTCCTGAGTCAGCCTGACCAGACCGCCCTTCCTGACCACTGGAGCCCAGCACAGATCAGTTTGTACTGGGCCAAGGGTAGGCGTCAGTTGGAGGGATGAGGGACCCAAGGTAGCCTCGGGGACAAGGCCTTCCTCAAGCTCCTCCTCACAGCCCCAAGGACCTCCACCTCAAAGCTCATTGTGTGGGTCCGGACAGCGCGGGGGGGCGGGCAGGCCGGCGGGGCTGCCTCCGCTCCTATTCATCTCAGAGCCCAGGGATTAGAACAGGTATCCCCCCACTCCCCGCAGGCCCCGCTTTCAGCCTGAGTCTCTGAGTGCAGGCTGAAGTCTTGTGGGTGGGGTGAGGGGGGCGGGGATGCCGAGGAGGCCCCAACAATAAAAGCCATCAGCAGCCACAGGTGCTTCCTGGATCCGTCTTTTTGTCTGCCTGTTTTGAATTATCTCCCCAGCAGCTGCGGCATCTCCTGGACCCTGAGAATCTGGGGTTGCCGTGGGGGCTGGAGGACGACAGGCTGAGCTGATGGCCTTCTGTCCTTCAAGGAGAGAGAAGCCCCTCACCCCATCGTGTACGCGGGAGCGGAGTTGGGGAACAGCCTCCCTTGGGTGCCGGCTTGCCTTTACAATTCTCGGGACCAGGACCAACTTCCCCCAGGGTCAGATGTCCCCAGAAGGAATTCCGTTTGGACCACAGAGAGGGAAGAATAAAAGGGAGAGGAGCAGAGGGTGTTCCCAGGCTGAGGGGTGTCTGCGCACCCCCGTGTGGCATGTGGAGTCCACGCCACACACTTAATCGCACGTCAGTGCCTGCTGCAGACAGCTCTGTTTGCTCGAGGGTGACATTAAAGAGAGGCCGGTTCTGTGCCAGGCACTATGTTAAGACCTCGTCTCTTTCATCCTCGTGACGACCCTATGAAGTGAGGAGTACTAGCTCCATTTATAGCCAGCTGTTTCTTGGACACTTGTGTCCCTGCCCTTAGTCACATAGCCTAGAAGGTGCAGAGCCAGGATGTGAACCCGTGTCCATCTGCCTCCACCTTGAGTTCTACGCTGCTCAACAGTCCTGCCTCCCCTGGAAAGCTGCTCAGGAGGCCAGCGTTGAGTGCGTGAGTGGACGCTTGGACGAATGGCACAGCAATAATGTTACTATATCATATTTACGCCAGTTAATTACTGAAATGTTTCAGCTGCTATTTGCCAGCCACCGTTCTGAGTGCTTTGCCTGTGTTAACTCACAAAATCATCGTGATGCCGCTAGGAAGTACCAGCTGTAATGTCCCCATTTTCCAGAGCAGGAGACTGAGGCACAACACAGGGAAGCTGGGTAACTCGCCTCAGGTCCCTCAGCCAGAGCTTGTTGAATGAACGAGGCCCTGACCAAGATCAGATATGCTCCCAGAAACCTGCCCAGGGCTCACCCCCTCACTCCTGCTAGTCTGGGCTCACGTCACCAACAGGGACCAGACTGTCCTCCCTGCCAACAACGCCCCCTCCCCCCACGGCCCACGCTCTCCCTCCTGCCCCTGCTTTATTGTTCTCCTCAGCAGTTATCACCATCTGACATCCAGCCCATCTTACTCTCTGTCTCCCGCTTCGGAATGTAAGCGCTAAGAGGACAGGGGCTTTGTCTATTTTGATCGCTACTAATACCCATTACCTAAAAAGTTCCTGGTGCCAGGTAGATGCTGCAAAAATATCTACTGAATCAATAAATGAAAGGACGAACCAAAGCTCTATCTCGCAACACCAGGAGACGCTTTTCCTGGGTGACCCTCAGCCGGGCACCCTGGCATCTTCTCCTGCCGTGACACTTTCCCACTGAATTGCGTGCCCCGTCGCACCTGAATGACACGCCCCAACACGCGTGCCTCACGTGCGGTCGCCCCTTTCCAGCCCTGTTGCCCGGAGCCCGGCACCTCCACCCGAGGGGACCTCGGCGAGCCCCGCCCAGGCGACCCCAGCTGCTGCCATCCCTGCGGTCCCCTCGGCAGCCCCCACTGCCCCGCCTGAGGAGGAGGACCCAGCCTTGTCCCCGCACCTCCTGCTACCCGACAGCCTCAGCCAGCTGGAGGAGTTCGGGCGACAGAAGAAATGGCACAAGAGACAGAACAAACCCCAGCGGCCGCGGCAGTTCAATGACCTCTGGGTCCGCATCGAGGACAGGTGAGCTGGGAGGGGCAGGTCTACCGGGAGCTGGGCCTCTCTCTGGTCAGCCTACCTGAGACCCACCCAGGGCCGGACACACTCTGTTATCCGTGTGCCTGGCTCTAAGGAAGCGTGGAGGTGGGTACTCGATCGGAAACTGGCTTGTCCCCATTCACAGAGGGTCCTTCTGTTCATGCTTCGGGGTTTGTAGAGCACGCTTACACCTGACTTTTCAGTTTTCTCCATTTGAAGGTGAAGGAATAGAAGCTTCCTTCAGGTGCAGTAGACAAAAGTCTGCTTTGCCCTTAGCTTTCTTGGATGCGTGATGGGTGCAAAGCAGACCCCGTTTGTCCCATGGGCCAGAAGGTGAAGGCAGGAGGAAATGGAACAGGCCGGCCAGAAAGCTGTGAGCTCTCTGGGCCTGGACGGCCTGAGCAGCCGACCCGCTGGCAGGGAGGCTGCAAGAGGTATCCTGCGTGCAAGAGGGACGTGGCAGATGATGGCGTGGGCTCTGTCTTGGGAGGGGCTGGGGGGTTTGTGATAAAACCTTGCTGGAGACGGGCAGGTGCAGAAATCATCCTACTGTACTGCTACCTGTCTGTCCTCTGCCTGTGTGTCTGCCTGCACCACTCCCTTGGCCTGTCTGTCACCAAAGCCCCTGCTGTAACCCAGATGCCGTCTTCCAACCTCCACCTGCAGGCTCAGCACAGAGCGGTCTCCCTTGATTCCACTTTTGGGCAGAAATCTCCACATCTGGTGAACAGCATCACCAGAGCACCCAGGGAGTGACCGTCAGGGAAGGACAGAGTCCTGCCCACTGCAGTAGCCCTGCCCTGGACATTGTGATCCAGCACTGGGCCTTCGGAGACTCAGAGTCTCCACGTGGACCCTAAAAATCATCATCTGGGATTTCCTCAGCATCCCCAGAAAGAATCACCTTGGGTACTTGTTAAATAATACCCCAGGCCCCCCCCACAGACCTCGTGTATTGGAATGTGTGGCACAGGGGCTGGGGAAAGCCACGTGCTGAACGTGCACTGGAGTCTTCCGAGCAGCTTGGGGAAACGCGGACCCAGCTCTGCATTTATAGATGGTGAACCAAGGCCCGGGATCGGGGCTTGTCCAGGGTCGTACAGGAACCCCCTTCATGACCTTCCCTCAGCCAGGTCTCTGAGTCATAGACAAAAAGTTGACAGAGTCCAACCCACTGTCTTAAAGTGCAGGGTGTGCTCTGTCTTAAAAAGACTTCCAGCAACTGAAGTAAGAGTCCATTCCTCCTTCGGGCCTGTGTTGGCTTCAAAGCGCCTAACTTGGGTTCCCAGGACACGTGCTTCTGCAGAGGCCCCAGCGGCCCAGCCTGCCCGAGGTGGAGGCGCTGCTGTGGCTATACTGGCCTCGACACAGTTGGCTCGTGTGGCCGGCGTGGGCTGCTTCTTTCCCACCGGGAGTGAGGGCACAGAGTTACCAAGAGCCACTTCTCAGCCCTGGGGAGGCTCGCAGGCTGCCAGGGAGGCACTGGCAGCCCATAAAGAACTGCAATCAGACGGTTCCCCCAGGGCCCCGATCAACCCGCCGGGCAACCGGACCCGGCCAGCAGTGGGCCCAGCCCACAGGGTGACAGGAGGCTGGGCTGCCAGCTCCAGCCACGGACCCCCAACCCCTAACCGCGTCTGAAAGGTAAATTTCGGCAAATGACTCCACACGGTTTCCTTGTCACAACACGTCTCTCTGAAACACAGAACCTGGTTTCAGGAGAAGAAAACAGCTTTTCTTTGGCAAGAGGGAACCCCTTTTCAGTCCCAACAGGTAAATTGTGGCTGGATAACTTTCTTCCGTCTGGTTGGGCTGGAGAAGGAAATTTCCACCAACCGGCAGCCTATTTGTTGAAAGTTTCTCTGCGTCGCAGGGAAGCCGGCCCTGAGGTCCCAGAGGGGCCCAGGTGCAGGGCACAGCTTCCGTCACTCCTGGGTCTCAGCCCACCCATCCTCCTAGCATTCCCAAGTTTCCGCTTCTCCGAGAGGGAGCAGAGGCGAGCTCTCTGGAGGGAGACCTGGGACCCATTTGTAGCCTTTCTGACAATATTGTTTTCCTTGGAGCTTTAATTCCATTCAGAGTTTTCTCATTTGCTTCCCCCTCAGTCCCACCGGATGCATCCCCTGCTCTCCATCCCCTCTCCCAGCTCATCTTGCACCTGTGATCTTACGGCGGGGTCCTAACGGGTCTCTGGCTCCTAGCCGTGTCCCAGCACATTACCCTCCCCAGCCTGAGATTCCCAGTGCTTTCCCTTGCCCCGCCCCACCAGGTAAACTTCCTGCTGCTCAGCCTGGATGCAGAGCCTTTGCCTCCTTCCCGCCTCACCTGCTGGCCCTCCTCCTGCGGGATACCTGGGCCCCGTCCTGGCCAAGCTGTGTGCTGCCCTGCAGTGGCCCACCCCCACCTTTGTCCTTGCTTCTCTCTCTGCGGGGGGTGGATGTGAGTGGACACTTGCTGAGCTCCTGCTGTGCCAGCCACTGACATCCCTCACATCCCCCAGCCCTTTCAAGAGTCCAGGAAGTAGGCTTTGCTTGACCAAGGAGGAAACTGAGGCTCAGTGAGGTCAGGTAACTTGCCCAAGACCTTGTAGCAAGTCAGGTATGGAGTCAGAACCTACAGAATCAGGGCTGTCTGATGCGAGGGTCACATTCGTCCAGCACCACGCAGACGCCCCTGCTGCCCTCGCCTGGCAAGCGTCTCCTCCCTTCTCCCCATCCTCCCCACAGCGTGTTCCCTGTGCCCCTCTCCCCTGCATCCCATAGCCTCCCCCCGCCGACCGTGGGTATCCCGTGGGTGCCCCTGTCCTGGCACAGGTCCACAGATGGCAGTCGCTTGCTTGTGTTTCTAGGCCGGAGGCCCTGGGGACCAGAGCTGGGGTGGACTTCTCTGGGTCACCGGAGGCCTCGCTGAGGGTTTGTCGACTGCATGCATGAGTGAGAGAAGAGGGGGAGTGAGTGGGGAGAGGGCCAAAATGCCACCTGGAGCAGGCTGGCCTTGCCTCGCCCCTCATTACTCCAGATGTAAACACAGCGAAGGAAGTTTAGAGAAGCAGCAGCCCGTGGCAGGATGATTTATGGGGACCTGTGAAAGGGGCCCAGCATGTGTCCGCAGATGGCTATGCAGCAGCGGCAGAATGGTCTCAGGGAACCCCCACATCTGAGAGCCAGGAGCAGGCAGCCGGGCTGTGGCCAGGGGGCACGCCAGGGAGGAGACCATTGCCACGCTAACTGTGTGCAGGGCACTGCCCCAATCCGTCAGATCTGTGACAATCCTTGGTTTGTACTTTTGCACAGCTAGGGCCTTGACTGGCCTCTGGGGGTCCTGCCAGCTCTGTTGTTCCCCCAGTCCCCCAGTGGGTTGGATAAACAAGGGAGCAGAGCACTGGGCCATCGGGAAGGACAGTCATGAGGGGGCAGGTGCAGGGAAGAGAGCGTTTCCCGGGCTCCGGGCATGGCTGGAAGCCAGGTGCAGAGGTGGGCGTCTGTATGTGGGGGCTGCAGAGCCCTGTAGATGCCACCATGCAGGGACGGGGGCTCAGGACGCACGTGCACAGGGGGTCATTGTCCTCCTGGGCCTTGGTTTCTCCAGAGGTTTGAGCAGATGGCCCGAGCCCCCGCAGAGGGGAAGAGAACCGTTTCCCCTCTCCCTGGGCCCCTGGGAGGGCTCTGCCCGCCTCCCGCTGACCTACCATCCTGCCCTGAGTTTCTCCAGCTCACCTTTCCCCCAGCACAGCCAGGCTTTCTCCTGGTACCATACAGGGTGCTCAGCATCTCTGCATGAGGCCAGGACCTCGTCTGATTAGAGGACGATGCCCCCAGGAGAAATGGGGAACAGGGTCACTCAGTGGATAAAAGCACAGAGGAGTTCAGGCAGAATCCCCGGCCCCTCCTCGTACTCGCTCGGAGGCTTAGAATAAAAAGATGGTGCTTGTAAGGCGGTGAGCTGGCCTCAGACCACCGGTGACACTCAGTAACAGCTGTCCCCAGTGTTGGTGGCTGACTCTGAGTCTGGTCTAGGATGCCACACGCCCCATCTCCCAGCAGGAAGCGGCTCCTGGGCCTTCAGTGCATATTAGGCTTGAATGAGCCCCTGGGTGAGCACATCATTAAACAGAAGCGAGTTGGCTACATGCCGGGTGCCCAGCCCGTGTCCAGTGCTGGTGGGGATAGAGCAGCAGGAGTCGTGGGTCATGGCTGGACAGGGACGGCTCCCTGCTGTGGTGCAGCCGAAAGAGCCCTGGAGTCACGGCCACTCTGCCTCTGCCTGGCGAGGAAGCCAGCCAGCGGGGGCTGGAGGGCTGGGGGCCCTGAGAGTTGAAGTGACCCAGTGAGGGGAGAGTGAAGGCATTCCCAGCAGAGAAGACCAGGTGGCCAAAGGCCTGGAGGCTGGCGTGGGCCTTAGATACCAGGACAGGGAGCTGTGGGCAAGCCGGTCACTTTAGATCTCTGCCTGCGTCTGACCGGTCTGCCCAGACAGTTCCAGCTGGGTCATATCGGGAGCTCCACCCCGGCCAGCAGGGCCACCCGTCAGCCAGGCCCTCATGCCCCCAACTCCATCTCCACTTTGTCTCCTCGGACTCCGCTGAGGAGCCCACCACCTTTGTATCGCAAGAAAGCCACAGCTCCAGGACTCCCCAGCCCCAGCCCTGATGGCTCCTAGAGACCCCCTAGTGCCAGGATTGGGGCCGTACTCCAGGAAGCCCTACAGATGAGCCTTGGGGCAGCCAGCTGACACGTCTCAGGCACCAGCCCTGCTTTCCTGGGCTTTATACCTGGGCTTCTGCCTAAGATCTCACTTCTGGCTTCTGCTGCTAGAAAACATTTTCAAGTCCGAGGGTCTGATGCTGTTCCTTCGTTGTACACACGGGGAAACTGAGGCCTAGAGGGCAGGACCTGCCCAAAGTCACGCAACAGACGGGGACGTCGGGCTTCCGCCTTCCACCCGGGCAGAGGGCCCCTTCCCACCAAGGGGCCCTGTCGGCTCCAAGCGCACTCGGCCCCTGGTGCCAGCCGTCTGCGGAGCCTGGGAACACTCAGTGTTTGGTTTGGCTTCGAGGCCACTTTGCCATGAGACGCTGTTCCCCAGCGAGGGCCTGGGGGGGGGGGTGGGGGGCGCTGGGATCCGGACTGGGCTTTGTGAGCAGAGTGGGCCCAAGAGGTGGGGGCATTTGGGGGGACTTTCTGTCCACACCCCACTAACCTCACCCCGTTTTCCTGGGACTCCTTCCAAGCAATAATTCCCCCACTCGGGCTCCAAGGGGGAGTTTGCATCTTTGGTTTTCAAAGTGTGAAAGCAAATGCCTTTGGGCGCCTTGTGAGACATGGTTTTCATGATTCCTACTTGGTCCTGCTTCTGACGGCGGGGGCTGCTGGGCCCCTCTCTGGGCACCCCAAGTGGCAGCTCAGCCTCCTCTCCTGAGCCAGCCTTCCTGTCCTCCCAGCTGCTCGGGCTGGAAAGATGGGGGCAGCAGCTGGGAGGAACCCTTCATTAGAAAAGAAGGGGAGGGAAGGGACTGTGGTAGTGATCCTGCTGGGCGTGGGCACAATACCCTCCAGGGACTGAGGCCACTGGGGGCCTCCTCTCTGACCCGGGCAAGCCTCCACCCACGGGTGTGCGAGGTCTCGGCAGGAAGAACCATGCTTCACTCCCGTGCTCTCCGTCTGCGCAGTTAGGGATGGTACCACAGCCCAGCTGGGGCCGGGGAGGCAGACAGCCTGGTGCACGTCCTCAGGCTCAGTTTCCCCATCTTGAAAATGGGAATAATGATAAGATGACACGTGTCTGCCGGCACACAGGAAGTGCTCCATAAATGGAGGATGCTTTTAGTGGGAGAGACAAGGACACACACATAATAATAGTGCTAAAAATAGCCAACGCCATACAGCACTTCCGGCGCGCCTGGCAATGTTCTGCACCTTACATATGAAACCCATTCAAACCTCGTGCGCATAAGTAGGTGTCAATGACACAGTGTGATCAGTGAGAAATGCGCAAGGCTTCATGGGAGACTCAACTCTCCCAGGTGGCGTTAGGGGCAGGAGGACAAATCAAAGAGGCCTCCAGGTGAGGAGACTGTTGAATCAGGCCTTCAAAGGTGAGTCAGGAAATGGCAGCAGGACATTAGGTGTGACTGGGGATGGTGGTGTGTGCTGGGAGAGGCCAGAAAGGTGAGGTCAGCCCGCAGCAGGCCACATGAGAGGTCTCGGGTGCTCTGAAGGCCAGCGTGGGGTGGGAGGTACAACGGGCCGGATTTGGGGGAGTCATAAGGGGCGTTCGAAGCTGCCTGGTCTGCCCCCTCCCTTCCGGTGCTTCCCACACAATCTCTGTTCAGGAACACCTTCCTGCCACCCGTGGTGTGTGACAAGCATTTGCTCCCTCCTCTCCTGATTAGTTCTCTGGGGATTTCTATAGACAGAGGAACACACACACCACAACTGTAGAGTCCAGGGTGAGAAGGACTCACACAAGGTTGTGTGGGTTCCTGTGGCCACAGCGTGACCAGGACTAGAGGAGAGGGGGAGGGACAGGGCAGGGAGTGACAAGCCCCTCCTTGTCTGAGGGCACACGGACACGGATGCCAGAGCAGGTGTCCCAGACCCGTGCAGGCAGGGATGTGCTTGTGACCCCCGGGCTGCCCTGCCCACCACCCCCCGAGGCTGAACCAGGCTGTGTGAGAGGGTCCGGCCGGGACAGAGGTGGGGCTGGGCTGCAGTGGTGATGATTACAGAGCTCACCGTGGTGATAAGGCCAGTTTCCGGGCCTCATGCCCAGCATGTGGAAACGTGGCCAGTGTGGGACCGGGGAGGGGGGGAATCCCAGCTGACCTGGGGAGTGAACAGCCCATCAGGGAGGGAGGGTAAGCACTGCAGAGCAGGCAGTGTCCCACGTGGAGGAGGCTGCCCACTCTGCAGATGCCCAGGGAGAGGCAAGCTTCCTGCCCCGCCATCAACTGCTGGTGAGCACCCACTGGGTGCCCGGTTCAGATCCTGTCCCTGCCGTGTGTCCTGGAGCAAGTTACTTACCCTCTTTGTGCCTTGGTTTCTTCACAAGTAAAATGGGATAATAGTCTTACCTGCCTCGTAGTGTTGTCGTGAGGATTAGATGTTAATGGGTCCTACGTGCCGGGCGCAGACGCCGCCGGGAGCGCCCTCAGCCATGTGCAAGCTGGACTCGCGGCCTTCACAGCTGACTGCAGTGTCACCTCTTCCTGGAGGCCATCCAGGCTCCACACTGGGTTGGGGCCCCTCTGTGCGCCCCCTGCCCCTGGCCTTCCCCTCCCATCTTTGACCCTCTGGGGTGATGGGCTTTGTCGGGTCCTCCCCCTGCATCTCCCTCTGCCTCCTGCCCCCCGGGGCTGCACAGGGCAGGCATGAGCCCATCGCTTCTGGGGCCCAGCCCTTTCCTTCAGCCCAGAGCCTTCTCCCCCTTGGTCTCTCTTTGTTATGCCTCCGTCATTGTCAGCTCTCTTCCCCAGTCCCTGTCCTGCCCTCTGCCCCTCTCTTTGTTCATCATTTCCTATCTCTCTGTCCAGGACCTGAGCCAGTAACCTGGTCCTGGCCCCCGCCCTCCCCTCGACTTCCCGATGCCACCAAGTGCTGGCCTTGACCCGCCAATTCCTTCTGCACTTCATCTCTTTTTATTTCTCTGTCTCGGTACTTCCCTCTCTTTCACGTAGGCTTCCTTGAGCCAAGAACCTCACCCATGACCTCCAAATTGGCTTCTATTTTTATAAGTTCACGAGGGACCACCTTCACTGACACTCCCTGTGATTAGGCAGAGCGAGGCCACCAGGGCGCCTGCCCCCAGAGGCGCCTGCCCCCCGAGGCGCCACCCCACCCCCTCTGTGACCTGGCCCAGGGAGCCTCGCTGAGCTTCCATTTTCTCATCCGGTGAAAGGGGCTAGTGCCGCGCATTGAACGTTTGTTTTGAGGAGGAGAGATGCTACTTATAAAGTGCGGATTCCCAGTGGGCTCTCAGTAAACGATAGCGTGATAATGAGGGTGAGAAGGGGCGGTTGTTTGTGTGTTTCGTTTTGTTTTCTGTTTATTTCAGACTGGGGAGGGGAGGGCAGCAGGAGGCCAGGGGCACCTGCATACAGAGGTGAGAGGGCTGCCTGCTGCAGCGTGACCCCAGATGGATCTCCTCTGAAACACTTCACTTCTCTCTGCCTGGGACCCAGTGCTCTTGAGTGGTCACCCTTGAGGTCGACTGTGTGGCTCTGGGCTGCTCACTTTCCCTGTCTGAGCCCTTTGTTTCGTTCTCCATTTTATGCGGAAAAAACCAGATTCAATAAAAAGTTGGATCTGACCCCTAAGACCACAGCCCAGGACAAGGCTGCTGAGAGGCTGTTCCACGTTCCACGTATTTTTCTCCCTCCAGCACCACCGCCTCGCCACCACCACTGCCCTTCCAGACCACGCACAGCTCTGGAACAGCCAAGCCCCCCTTCCAGCTCTCCGACCCGCGCCAGCAGCAGGAAGAGCCGGGGCTGGCCAGCAGCTCGGCGCCCAGCCGCTCACAGCCCGCCCTGGGCCTCCTCCCCGCCATCGCTGCCAGCATCACAGCCCCCTTCCTGCTGCACACCCTCGGGCTCTCCTGACCTCGGCTGCCCACCTCCCTGCCGGGTGCAGAGAAAGAAGCCAGAGAAACCGATGGGAGGGTCTGCGGCCACACCCACGGCCCCTGCCACCACCTCCAGGGGTGCCGGACACCTCATGGGTAGTCCAGACGGGATCTGTTAGAACACTAGAGCTTTATTGTACCCGAGTTACATCTTCTTTTTTGTAGAAGGATCTTAATTTCCCATAGTGCTATGGGGCTGTTTTGTAAAATATGTGTCCATATTAAAAAAGGAAAATGTATTTATTCTACTGATAAAACTATTTTTATGTGGCCAATGTTAATAACACTTTAACTAGCCCCATCGCCAACCCAGGAGGTGAACCCACGTTGCCAGGGCGTCTGCCACCTCATGGGGACCGTGGCTTTGAACGGGCTTGCTTCTGGGTCAGCAGAAGACTCCAGCGTCCGGGTTTGGCTTCTCCCACTGTAGGGACCTCAGAGGGAGGGGCAGGCAGACAGGCTTAGCTTTTGTGAAGCTGGATTTGGGAGCCAGAGATGTGAAAGCTATCGGTCCTTCCTTCCCCTGGATGCATCCTAGGGCTGGGAAGGTACTTTAGGAAAGAGAATGCTGCTATTTTGAACACCCTGAGTGTCTGTGAACTGGCCCTCCAGACCTCTTGGTATGTGTTCCAGCCAAAGTTCTTGGGTGGGGGAAGGGATGTTGGTGCTGAAGGAAGTGGTCCCACAGCCCCACGTGACAGATGGTTAAACTCGCCAAAGAGAGTAAGGTTGTTGCCCCAGGTCACAAAGCAAGTGGGAGATCCGGGCCATGAGTCCAGACCTCCCTGTTCTGGTATCGTTAATCCAGCTTGGCTTACAGGAGAGGCTGTTGAAGTCACGGCCAAGTGGGGTGAGCTGAACCGAAGGGCAGGAGTGGGCACTGAAGGGCAGTTTCAGAGACAGGGCCTCTAGGAGTCCCACGGTAATGATACTTGTAATGAGAGCTGCCATTTGTCCGGAGCCTGCAGTGTGGCAGGCATTTTGCACTTCCACTTTATCACAGATCCTCACGCCAGTTCTGTGAGATACAATTGGCCCCGTTCCACAGGTGAGGAAACTGAACCCCCATAAGAGACAAAGAGACTTGTTCAACGTCACCCAGCCCGGACGTGGCCCTAGATCAGTGTGATTCAAAAGCAATGCTTGTCTCCTAGACCATAGTCTGTTGTGGTCTCTTTGCACAGGGAATCTCCAAGGGAGGCAGGTCTCACCCAAATGGGCCAGCTCACGCTTCTTACTCCAGCCCAAGAGACCACTTGGCTACAGTGATCATGTTGGTCCCTCTAGCCAACGGGCTCTGGCAACGGGCTCTCCCACGTGTCCCATGTCCCAACTTGTCTTATCTTGAAGCCGATGAGAGGCTTTCTTGCCAAATCAGAGAGGCTGAAGGATAGCTGTGATGGGCCTGGTAAGGCAGAGCAGCCAAAGGGGGGCAAGCAGGCCAGGGAGACTCAGAGAAACTGACCAGCTCCTCTGTCCTCAAGGTGGTGGCTGAGAAGCCACAGGACCCAGGTTGGTTGCCTCCCAGCCCTGAACCCTCACTGGGCTGGCAGCTCATCAGTTACAGAGTCCTGGAACCCAAGAGCAGAAAGGGCCCCTTGTTTGACAAATAATAACAGTGAGAGTAAAAATAAGGCCCAGAGAGGTGAGGCATTTCCCCAAGGCTGCACAGCTGAGCAGGTCTGCTGACTCCCAGCTCAGTGCTCCCCGGCGTGATTGCGCCATGGGCTTCCCTGGCAGGCCTGGTAGTGTCTGATTAGAATCAGGGCCATTGTGCCCAGCTTGGCAGCGGTCTCCCTTCTGAGACAGTAGAATTCTGGGCAGCTCGTTGGATGGTCAGAAGTCCCACAGGCATCTTGGCAGGCAGCTGAATTCTTTTTAGCTCTGACCCAGATGGATGTGTTTGAACTTGAGATCTGGCAGGAGCCCTGAGCTCTGCTTCAGAGGGTCCAGCCAGCCCCATGGGTACCACACTGTAAACTGAACTTGACCCCAGCCAAGGCTGGAGTCCGTTTATCCTTGGCAGAAATGTGACTTCCTATTTCCGAGCAGGAAGGGGCTTAGCTGACTTACAAAGCAGACTCAGAAGGCCTGCTGGACATCAAATACATCGTGCAGAGTGCTTTGGATGAGATAAGTGTAAAGGAATTAGAAACACACAGGCCAGATTCCCCACTGTTCGGGGCAGAGGGTGGCATGAGACGTATTGAGATGGAGCTTGAGGTTAATTAGAGATGAAGCATTTGGTAAACAGTCCACGCATCTGACCGCATGCCCAGATCTGTACCAGGCACGGGGCCAAAGAGGTAAATTAATGTAGTGTGTGATTATCAAACACACACAGTGCCAGGCTCTGTGTTGGGGCCAAATACAGCCACCTTCCTTGGCCTAGAGGAACTCATCAAGATGCAACAAGCAGCCCAATCCCAGGTTCTTAGAAGGAACTTTAAAGGTCATTCTGTCCAGGTCCATGATCACAGGCAGAGCCCCCAGATCCCTCCTCTGGGCAGGTTGGGAGATCTCAAACGCTCCCTCCACCAAGCACTCGAGTGTTTAAAGAAAACCACGTGGGCAGCCGGTGGATGGGCCAATTGATCAGGTAGACACGTGCTGATGGGACAGCCAGAGCCGGTGTGAGTTAGACAGACATCTGCAGCCTAAGTTCACTGGTCCCTGAGGACCAGCCGCTGGCCAGGGTTTGAAATGAACTGAACTTGCTGACGTATGTTGCAGAAGACCCGAGGCACATGTACAAAAATCTGCATGGCTGGGGCCCTTGAATTCTCTCTTCCTGGGCCCGGGAACCATCATCCCAGCCACAGCCACTCATGTGCTCTGGATGATCTATCCACCACTGCTGACATTTTTTCCAGCACATTCTGTGTGCCTCGCCTCATAAAATGCCCCTGTTGCTCTGAGAGCATCGTGTCCATGTCTTAAGACTTTTACATTTGACCTTGAGGCAGGCAGAGAAGATCAGGGACTGAGAGCCAGCATGTGAGTGGTGGCCCTGGGTCCCGTCTCTCAGGATGGCTGACGAAATGACCAAGGGGTTTTCTGGGTCAGCTCAGAATGGCCCTGTCTCCTAATCTCCCTCTGGGCTGTTCTGAGCACCAGCAGCCCGGTGAAGGCAGGGACAGTAAAGGTGTATAAGTCAAGCTGCAGGGAGCTGCAGAGGGCCAAGGGCCCCCCAGCTCTGACAGTCAGAGATCTAGAGTCTATGAAGCATGGAAGCTTGTGCCGACTGGCAAGTTTGCCTTTGCACAGAAAAACCATGACCGGATTTTCCTCACACTAAATGCTCTGTCACCCAATTCCTGGCCTCAGCTGGATTTGGGCTAGCCTAGGGACTCAGGATCCTTGTCCCACCTGCCCAGTCTCCATCCTGGGGCCATGATCACAAGGGGTCCCAAAGAAAGGTCCTCCACCAAAGGGAAAGTATAGGAAAATGCCACGAAGGACAAGAGAGGTTCTACCTAGGAATTGCAGTTTTGCTGGTACTCTGTGTGGCAGAGAACAGAACTGGGGCTGGTGACGTGTTCCTCAGCCTGGCTTTCTACACCCTCCACAATCAGACCCTGCTGACCATGCCAGCCTCGCTTCTCATCTCTCCCACCCTGTGCCTGGCCAGACTGAAGCATATTTGTCATTTCCAGAATAGACAGGATGTTTCACACATGCTGCTTCCTAGGCCTGGAAACGCCCTTCTATTACCCTTAATTGCTCATACTTTGAAGATCAACTCAGATAGCACCTCCTACAGGAAGCCTTCTGCGTTGAGACCGTCTATGCCTCTGTTCTCCTATCATACCGTGAGCTCCTTTATGGCAAGGATCATGTGAATTCATCTTTGTGTCCTCATCAGACATAAAGATGGCACTCAAGAGATGTGTAGAGAGGGACGGAGGAAGAAAGGAATGAAAGAAAGAAAGAAGAAGAGAGGCAGACCTTAACTCTGCTAGTGGAATAGTCTTCGCAAAGGCAAAGCTGTCGGAAGACGGCAGGTGCCCCTAGAAGTGTTGAGTTTCCCGTCAGGAGCAGCGTATGAACAGGGGCAGTAGGCACACTGGCTGGAGATGTGGTAGGAGAGCTGAAGTCTTGGCAAGGGAGTGGGGTACGGTCCCTCCCGGCTCTTGAATGCTCAGGTTCTTTGAACATTGTTATGTTTCCAAAAATTCATCTAAGCAGCCAAAAAAATCACCCAGCCTGGCTGTCTAAGCCAGTACGTTCCAGAAATCAGTCCAGCCTCACCTCCCCGCCCCCCCACCCGCTTTCTTCAACAGCCCAGCCAGGCCTGACGAGAATTGGCAGGCTCGCCTGCTGCCCTGGGGCAGGGGGACTTCTAGGCAGTGGGGGAGGGCTGGACCGGAACCTAAGCCCCTGTTCCCAGCCCAGAGCTCCTTCCCTCCCTGCCCCCCATCCCCGACCCTGGGGGAGAGAAAAGGGGGATATGAGAACTGACTGAGCCCTGCCTGGCCCTTTGCCAGGGGCATCAGCACACCCTCAGCTCTTCCTACTCTGTCTCCAGACGTGGGCTCTTCCTTGCCAGAGATATTCGAGATACTCCTTCACTTTGCTGAGTGACCTGGGGCAAGTCGCTGCCCCTCTCTGAGCCTCTATCTCTTCATCTGTCAAGCAGAGACTTTGTTTCCTGCTTGGACTGTTCTAGGGGTCTGGGGGAGCACCGGGGCTCCACAGTCTTGAGGCTCCGCTAAGGTGAGGTGCCGCCCCTCCCCAGGCCCAGTGCTCGGCTGTCCTCCCAGGACCCGTGGGCCGCCACGGGATAGGGAGCGTGTAGCAGGCAAGGGAGGTAAAGAGTAGCACGCCTCAAAGGGCCCCTGCATCCCAAGTCCCATTGCGAGGAAAGTGGGCTTTCAACAAGACCCAAGTCAAAGAAGTTTCCAGCGGGGCTCTCAAACATCTTGGGCCCCCACTGGGCCCCCACTGATTCTTGGCCAGATGATGTCCTAGGCCAGAGCAGGGGAAGCCAGAGCCCCTGCCCCATTCCTGGGCCTCAAAGAGACTGCAGGACATCCTGGCCTGACTCTCACTGTGTGACACAAGCTTCAAATCTTAATGTATTGGAAAGGTATTCGTGCTGTCGTCCTTTCAATCACCTCTTCCCCTCACCTCTGTGAATTCTCATGAAGAGTTCTTTAAGAATATAATAGAAGACAAAGAAAGATACTATTAATGTTATTTTGCCAAAAATATTTTTGTAGCATAATATATTAATAAAAGACATGATGACTTTAACGTGATGGTGTCTCTGCGTGCCGATGTCTCCCCTCCTACTGCCGGGGAACGTGTGGGAAATTGCCTTTACTGGGAGGGCCAGGACCTGAGGCGGTGACGCAGAGGAACTGGCACGGGCCCGTTTTCCACGCAAAAACACAGGCAGGTTCTGGGAGGGTAGTTTGGGCAGGGGTCCAGTGACTCAAGAGGCTCCATGCCAAGTGGGGTCTGGAGTGCCCTCTCCAGCCATGTTCACCTGAGCAACCAACCTAGAACCTAGCTTCACCCTCGGGGCCCCCTCTCTCTCTCAATCCTCACCCATCAACACCTACTGATTCGGCTTCATTAATCCCTCCACCTCTCTCCACCCTGCTCCAGGTCTCCTCACCCTCCCCTGCCACCTACAGCTGTGTCCCTTCTGCCCACTCTCTCCCCTGCAGCTAAAGTGAGCTCTGTAAACCACAGCAATGACCACGAACCTCCCTGGCTTTTTAAAACTCATCCATGTCTCCTCACTGTTCCCAGGACAAAGGTCAAGGTCACACCAGGTGCTCTGAGACCAGGCCCTGCCCATGTCCCCAGCACGAAATTCCCATCTTACCCATTCTTCTCCCGGTTTTCAACACTCCAGGGTTGCTGGTTACCTCGGTGTTTCCTGAACTCGTCCTTCTTGTCCCCATCTTCTGCCTTTGCTCACACTGTTCCCCCAGCGCCCCTTGTCTTTCTGCATCTCTACCCCTCGCTCATCACTTGTACACACCCTGCACGACCCAGCTCCAGTGGTATCTGCTCCGCGAAGCTTCCCTGACTCCTCAAGCCAAGTTAGCCCCTCCTCCCCTCCGTCACCACAGCACCCCATCCGCTGTGTACCTGGGTTGTACGGAAATGGCCTTCGTGTGCCTGTCCTTCGCCTTGGCTTCCAGGGGCCAGCACCGTGGTTGGTCATCTCTGTATTGTCAAAGCACAGGATCTGACATCTAGTGGGTGCTCGTGGAAGAAAGGCACAGTCAATGAAGAAGGAAAGGAAGAAGAATGGGAGGGATGACTTCAGGTAAAATATAGATGAGCTTTTATATCATATCAGACATCACACTTCAAGTATTAGCTGGCTGGGATCTGCACAAGGGGTCCGTGCTGCAGGGTCCACCGGGGAAGAAAACATAGCCCCTGGGACTTGGTGGGGGAAGGGGGGCAGGTTACTGAGAGGTTTGGAGTGGGCGAGGTCTCTAGTTCTGAAACCCTGGAGGCTTCATCAGAGGCAATTCATTGGCCGTGGTTAATGAGTCCTTGCTGGCTCCTACAAGAGTAATGCGGGGGCTTCACTGGTGTCACAGTGGTTGAGAATCTGCCTGCTAATGTAGGGGACACAGGTTCAAGCCCTGTTCTGGGCAGATCCCACATGCTGCGGAGCAACTAGGCCCATGAGCCACAACTACTGAGCCTGCGCGTCTGGAGCCTGTGCTCCGCAACAAGAGAGGCCGCGATAGTGAGAGGCCTGCGCACCGCGATGAAGAGAGGCCCCCACTTGCCGCAACTAGAGAAAGCCCTCGCACAGAAACAAAGACCCAACACAGCCAAAACTAAATAAATAAATTTTAAAAAATAAAAATAATAAAATAAAATAAAAAAAGAGTAACGTGGACTGCACGTGGGCGCCATCCCCACCAGGTAAAGATGATGACGCAACTGGAAGCTAGCGTTGGTTGAGCATCTATTATGCATCAGACAACATTCTACACATTTGTGTCTTAAATTATTTTATTCTCACAACTATTCTTCCTTAACTCTATTTTACAGATGAAGTAACTGAGACACAGAGAGGTTAAGTAACTAGTACACAATCACACAGCTTGGAAATGCTGGAGCCAGGATTGGAACCCAAGTGGTTAAGCTCCAGGACTATTCTCTTAACCTGTACTCAACCATGCTGCGCTGTCATGTGTGGACTGCAGCCTGTGAGGTGGGCAAGGAGGCCTCTGCATCCCCATTTCACAGGCCAGGTGGGTAAGGTTAGGTCCCATCTGAGGCCCAATGCGATGAGCCTCTTCCATGTCCCGGAGCCGTCCCAGACCTCTGTCCCACCCAGCAGCTCTGGAAGAGGCTCCAGAGAAGAAGTCTCCTGCTTCCCACCCACCGTGATGGTCTTTAGCGTTGACATCAATAGTGTGACGATCCCTGCTGTGGCCTGTGACCCCTGCCTGGCTCTGAGGCCTCTGGCAAGCTCTGCCCCTCTCCGGACCTGTCTCCTTCTTTGCATGAAAGGAAGTGGAGTCAATTGTAGTCACTAAAATTCCTTGAGAAAGAGCAACCTCCCTCTTCGTTTGGAGGGCTGCCTCCTGGGCGCCTGAGGTAGGAAGGAAAATCACCACCCTCTCCCACGTCAAAGGAGGTGGAGGGAAGATCGTCTGTATAACCAGGGGGAGGAATTTTGTCATTTTGCTTCTGAAAGGGAGGGCAAGAGAAAGAAGGAATCAAGAGAAGGAAGGAAGGGAAGGGAGGAGCTGGGAAGATAAAGAAACTAAGGGAGGTGGGAACTGCGCCTCCTGGGTGGGGAGGGAACCTGCAGATAATAGTCATTTCCTGGCTGCAGTGAGAACCCTAACTCCATCTTCTCTGCTGACCCCCAGGACATTCTCCGTTGCTTGTGAAGACTGGGGATGGGGGGGGGCATGGAAGGGGCTGATTTTCACTGCCAAGTTGACAGGGGGTGAAGCGGAAGTGGCAAGGTCAACGACAGGGAGCTGGAGGCCAAGAAGACCACCTGAGTGTGAGCCCCAGGGAATCCACCGACTCTAGGAGGGCTTGGACTCCAGCCACAGAGCTGGTGTCCAGGACCATCTTAACAAGGGGTGTTGGAGCCAGAATGTCCCGGCCATGTCTGGGTTGCAAGTGGACAGAAATCACAAGCTTAGACCTGCCAGCCTTGGACGCCCATGAGCTGAGAGTTTGGGGAGCTCCAGGGCTCCCTGCGCTGTCGAGGACCTCCCCCGCCCCCACGCCCCCCACCTCCACCTCATCATTACCTTCCAGGGCTGCCGCAGTGGAGGAAACACCCTGGCCTGCATGATTCCTGGATGGATAGGCCTGGGAGGGGCGAGGGAGCTGGGGGCCTCCAACTGCAGCTCGCTGCAGCCAGGAGGCCAGGCAAGTGGGCCAGCCCCTGTTACACGGCATCATAAAAAGGAATTATTTTCAGAAAATATTCATAAAACCCTGTCTTATGTCAGTTCTGGGCTTGCAAAACAGATCCTGTGCTTTCTCCATTTGTATTTTCCATTTCTTCCTCCCTGATCAGCCACAAAAAAAGAAAATTTCCAACCTGAAGACACAAGTCCCCAGACAGAGATTGGAGACTCACAGGCTCCCCAGACGATCCCTCCCCGGTTATCTCCTCTTCCCTGAGACTCGGGAAGCATGGAAAGGGGGCTGAGCAGGATGGTAATGGGGACGGGACCGAGGAATGCAGGAGGAGACAGGTGAACAAGAAAGAAAACAGTACAGAAAGATGGAGAGAGGATCCAGAAGGAGTGAGGGATCAAAAGGGAGAGACAGACCGTGCTGGGGAGAGATGAAGAGGAGAATGAAAGAGTAGTCAGGAGGGGCTTGGGTGGAGAGAAAGAAAAACACAGATGAGAGAGGGCCCAGGGGGAGGGACAGGACCCCCTGGAGTCAGGACACAGCAGGGTCTCGGCCAGAGTGAGACGGCCCCAGAGTGGGTTCCCAGCACAGGCTGCTGATCGGACCTCTAGGGGCACACCCGGGAGAAAGCAGTCTCCCCCTCCCAGGGAAACTTGAAAACACGAATTGCCTACTTGGCTAACCCGTATTCACTAGAGCAGTCCCTTACCCTTTATCCTCCAACAAAGGTTCTCCAGGCTCAGCCCAAGTCACGGGCTGGTTGTCAGGGGTCCTGGGGCCTGGGCCTGGCTTTGCCCCCGAGTAGTCCTGTGCCTCTCTCAGCCTCATTTGCTTCATCACTATAATGGGGATTATAAAAATAGCCCTGGCACAGGTTGCAATAAGGTTGTAATGAGATAGTGGATGTAAAAATGCATTGGAAACCAAGGCCCGACACACGTTAGAGGTTATCTCTGCCCCTGCAGACAGCAGAGACCAGCAGCCAGGTGGAGGGCTGGGAAACAGCCCCCGCAGGGGGAAGCAAGCATTTCAGCCCCAGCGGGCGGGTTCCAGGCACAGCCAATGGCGATTGCCTGCCCAAGTGGTGAGCAGGGACAGGCCTGGGCCACTTCGCTGCACACACTTAGAAGCTTGTTCTTTATCAGGAAGGCAATGGGGGCCACTGAGGTTAGCTGTGTGGCCCTGAGCACGTCACCTAAGTTCTCTGTTCCCCTGGCATTATGGTATTTGGTGGATCTGTGATTTTTGCAAATCACCCTGGCTGTCCTGTGGAGGAGACTTAAGGGTGCGTGTGCCCTGGGTTAGGGCAGGAAGGGGGAGGTCGGTGGAGGGGCAAGTCTGGCCCTCGGGAGTTTATTTTCACCCCGAGACTGATCCTGACCCTGAGCTCTCAGATGTGGAGTGGGAGACGTGCCCACTGTCACAGGGATCGGTGGCCTCAGGGGCCCAACTGAGGAGACCTAACTGCCTTCGGACCTGGAGGATGCAGGGAAGGTTGCAGCAGGAGACTGGGCTCCGGTGAGGCCTGGGGTCGGGTGTGAGGGCCTGCAACCTGCAAGGCACTGGGACTTTGCCCTGTGGGCAGCAGAAGCCATGGGAAGCTTTAAGACAAAGTGCCTCGATGTGGTGTAAAAGCCTGATGGCCTGGGCCTGATCGCTTCCTCCCACTGAGTCTCAGTGTTCCCATCAGCAAACTGGGAGAAGAAAACCCCAGCCCCACAGAGTTCCCATGAGGACTTCAGATAAAGTGTCTGTGCTCGTAGAACCTAAGTGCTCTGAGTGCTTTGTGGTGGTGGTGAATGAGGATGATGAAGGTGATGAAGGAGGAGGTTACTTACTGAGCCCCGCCTACCCCCAGGCTATGCCAGGTGCCAGCGACACAATGACACATGAAGTCTCGTGGGCCCAGGGACTTTCCTCTAACAACGACTGGCTGCGGAGCTCTCCTTCCCCACCCTCTCTGGAGCAGCCCACCTGAGCCAGACCCAAAGGCACAGAACCGGGAGCCTCCGAGGCCAACCTCAGCAGGGATGGGACCTGGGTGGTGCTGGTTGCTGAAGGCTCTCCTGCCATCTGGCAGCTGCCACCAGGGGGCAGTGCTACTCGGGCTGGGACCTCCGGCTCTGAACAGGTGACCTGGAGAAGCCAGGCTTCCATTTGGGAGCTGGAGAGGACCTTTGGGCTTGGGAATAGATAAGGGGACCACCGAGGGCAGACTCGCCCAAGTCCTGCTGGCACACTGAAGGCGGAAGCAGACGCTCGGTTTCCAGACTCCCATGTGCCCTTCTGGCCTCGGCACACTGTGGCTCACCTGGATATAGGGCAATGGGCCAGGGTCTGGTTCACCTCAGCCTCCAAAACCTTCCCCCCTACAAACTTGAATCCGCAGGGGGCCAGGCCCTATGCTCAGAACTGGGCATGTGTAGATTTGTTCAAAAATATTCGTTCACCCAATGAAGATTTATTGAACGTCTACACCATGCTGTGCACTGAGCTCCCAACGAGAGAGCTGGTCCACCTGCTCTCCGAGAGCCTACAGCTTAGGGGAGGTGGGTGGGAGGAGGACCAGTACAACGGTGATGGTTACCCTGAGGGCAGGGGCCATCCTCAGGACTTACAGTGGATCTGGAAGCACAAGGGCCTCCTCCTTCCATTCCTCCTTTCCCCTCTCCTTCCCTATTAATCCTACTTCCCAGTTCACCCAGCCAATCTCTCCAGCCATATCAAAGGAATGAGCCCAGACTCTTGCATCTTCCCATACAGAGAGAAGTGCTAAATTCATTAACTGGAGATGTCTGGTTTTTCCTTAATTAACAGTAATCTTTTGATGTTCTGACGACCTGGTTTTTGTTGCAAAAACTCCTATTATATCCTGGCTCCCCACTTACCTTTTCAGAACAGCCCCTCAGAGCTGAGAGGCTGTCTCTGGGCTTAAGTCCTCAGTTTGCTGAATAAAACGTAATTCTCAACTTTTATGTTGTGCATTTTTTTCCAGTCGACAGGTGAGAGCTTTTGACTACTGCATCATGTCTGCTAGTGTTCTTACACCCAACATTAACAGAACAAATTACGTAATATTTTATTATCAACTATTTTCCTTTGATTTCTCTTTTTCCTTACAATTAGGGCATTAAATTAAACTTAAAAATCATATGTGTAGGTGTGTTATATTATCCAGATATTTCATTTCAGTATAGAAGGAGCATTATAAAGTACTTGTAATAAAAGGGGACATTGGTTGAGAACCCCTGTTCTACGTGTGTCTTTCAAATCTGAGAAGTGAAAAATCCTATGATGTTGGACCAGTCCCTAGCATCTGGAGCTAATGACCTTTTATCCTATTTTCTACGCTCGCCTTTTCTGCATGATTTGCCAAGAGATTAGCACCTTTCGAAGAATAGGGAGGTAGTGTGATAAATGGCAAAGAGCAACAGGCCTGGGCTGAAGACTCTTCTGCTACTAACTGGTTATCTTGCCTTGGGCATGTGACTTAACCCTCAGTCTTATTTGCCTCATCTGGGAAATGGGGAAAAAGATAACTTACTTCATTGCTTGGGATGGTGATTAACTGAGACAACAGATCAGAAGCGCTTCATATGTAAAGTCAACATCAATGAAGGTTATCGTGGTTGTTGGAAGAGAAAAGAAGCAGGTGCCCTGAATTTCCACAATCCTTCACTCAGGAAGCCCAAGCGGTGTAAATGGGAGATTATGTTTAACTCAAGCCCAAATTGGGTTCCAGGCCTGTCTTGCCACTGACTTCATAAATAACACCAGGCCAATGGCATCCTGTTTCTGAGGTTCAGTTTCCCCACTTGAGGAAGGCAGGAATTAGAGCAGATGAGCTTTAGAGAGCCTTCTAGCTTTGAAAGGCTGGAACGTCAGGATCTTCCTCCACCCTCCAACCTCTCCGCTCAGCTCTTGGGCTTTGAAACCACCCCCCTCTAAAAAGTTGGTTTGCATCAAATGCTAAAGTCCACCAACTCGCTCCTGCCTTTAGCAGCTCCCAGTCCAGCCGCCTGACTGGCTTTTAAAGGGGCATTGGACCTCTTCTGGGCTTGGTGAGAAGCCCCGGCTCCACGTTAGAAGGATTCAAACCACATTCCAGCAGAGTCCATCTTTAAACAGGTCCAAAGGCACACCCAGCAGACATGGTTGGTTGTGGCGTGGAGAACAGACTCAGGGGGTGTTTGGAGCGGGAGGCGAGGAGAGCCATGGGGGTGTGGGAGGGGGACTGGACCGGTAAGAGGGAACCACTCAGGAGGACTTTTCCCCAAGAGGTGGGTCTGAACCCCCGGTGGCTGGCTGTGTAAATGACAAGGAAGGAGAGCACAGAGAGGCGTGCTAGAGGGGGCGCCTGGGGCCCAGCAAAGGATGTGCGCCAGGAGGTAGTCTTAGGGGACGTAGAACTGAGGGGAGTAAGGGGTCTGGAGCGCGCTGTGGAAATCCCTGCTGTGGATTTTGGATTTAATCAGTGACTGTCACTACAAGTCTTTTATTTGAGAAGATGGAAAAAACCTTGTATCTTTGGGATACTGAGGCTCTTGAGGAATGCGGGGGGTGCAGCTGGGCCAGGGAATTCAGGAGGCACGGAGCGCTGAGCCAGCTCTCACAACGGGCCCCGGCCCGTCTGCCAGAGCAGGATAGAGAAACAAACACAGTCCAGCTGATCCCGATCAGGCGTGAAGTCCCTGCCGGAGGACCCCAGAATGACCATGCTTAGCCTTAGCACTCTCGGGGGCCGCCTGCTGGTGGGCACACAGGGTGCCAGCTCAGACCCGCGGCAGAAGTGTCTCCAGGAGACAATCGTCCAGCATCCCTCCAAGCACTCCTGGTCCCATGCTTCCCAGGGACTCAGGCCAAGCAGGAGAGGTGCTTCGCCTGCTGTGGTTATGCTCCTTGAGGCCGCTCCCTCCTCACAGACAGCTTGCCCAGCCCACTGCTCTGGCTCCAGCACAACACTTCCCTTTCAGCTTTTGAATTTCAAAGCAAACCTGAGGCTGACTGCAAACAGATGGATGGGGTCATAAAAATCCCCCAAGCAGGGAGCAAAGAGGCTCACGGTTATAAAAGAAAAGCTAAAAAAAAAAAATTTTTTTTAATTAAAAAAAAAGAGAAGCTAGAGAGGCTCCTTTGGAAGAATTGTACCAGCACCCATGCTGGGTTCCTGCCTGCCTGAGCCCCTGCTCACTCCTTGCCACAAACAGACCAAACACGTCTCCTTCCCCTCACCCATACAAATCCTACTGATTTCAAGGCTCAGACCAGGCCCAGAGGTGCCAGGCAGCCTTCTTTGACTTCCTCTCCCAGACCTGACACCTCCCCACCCACCCAGCCACCAGACTGCTCTGCCTTTGAGCTCCTGGGGTACTGACACCCTCCACCCCTTCACGGGGGTCTACCACATACATCTTGGCATGGCTGACGGCTTTCCTACATATCTAATCTCTCAAAATAGATTCTAGACTTAATACCAAAAAACCCCTTCCCCTTTTGTGACTAATCCAGTGTTGGACACAAGGTTGATGCTGAGTCAATACCAACTAGATGCTTTTCATGAAAATGCAACTTTATGTAACTTCAGCAGTAGTAGACAGGAAATGGGTGTTGTCAATATTACCTCTAAGCAGCTGCCGTGGGGATCTGTTACCATGCAACACAGGAAGTGTCATTCTACTGAGCAGGGAGGGATACATTTCCAGGGTGCACTCCAGGCAGGAACTGTCCTCCCTCAGAGGGATGCCCTGTTATATGCACAGAGCGAAGGAGAGCTCTTGGCAGAGGGAACAAAGAGACAGGATTAAGAGCAAGGAGGTTAGGGAGGTAAAATGAGTGGTAGAACACATGCAGGCTTTGGAATCGAATAGGCCTGGGATGAAATCCCAGCTCTGCTGTTTACAAGCTATTTGACCCTGTGCAAGGGACCCAACCTCTCGATCGTAATATGTATCCTGCAGGCTTGTTATGAGATGTAAATGAGATAAGGATGCTCAAGATATGCTAAGTGTTTTTATCAAAGAGAGCCCTCCAGGCCAGGCAGATGGCGGGAGGGAGCCACCTCTGCATTAGCAAGAACGGACACTCAGTCTGGGTTGGAGGAAGTGAGGACTCCTCAGAAATGCACAGATATTTGCTCCTACTTATTGAGGGCTTGCTATGTGTCACCTGACAGACAAAGAACAATTCAATCTTCACAACATCCTGGAGACTAAAGACCATTGTCCCTGCTTTACAGATGAGGAAACCGAGGTTCCAAGAAGTTAGATGATTTGCCCATGGTCACCTAGCCAATGTCAGACTCCAGAGCCCACACACTTAACCACTCTTAGAGCATTTGCGACCGAGAAACTATAAAGTATAATACAATGTTACCTGGAAATTTTCCTGGTGTCCACGGAGTCATAGCTGAGGCCCCAAAGCTAAAGACAATGTGTCCCAATTCAGAGGAAGGAAGCCAGACCACCCCTGCAGGGCTTGCTGAGGGATAGAAAACTGGCCCAGCACCCATACACCACCCCTCCCCAACCAACACCTACGCGTAGGACCGAGGCCAGAGGCCTCTCGGGGTGGGGATGGGGCTGTGGAGGCAATGAGGAGTGGCCTCTCAGAGCAGGAGCCACAGGGGAGCTGGAAGATGCCAGCAGGGGAGGCTTGGCCCACATCAGGGAGGAGCTCGGCAGCTCTGAAGAAATCCACACGTATGTCTCCAACCAGAGAAAGAGCCAGCAATTGGACAGCTGCTACACAGAGGACACTGGTGTCTCTCTTCCTTTCATCTCGCCTCCCTGACCAGCCTTGCAGGAGCCATTGCTGCCTCCAGCGAGGGAAGGAGCCTCCACCGTGAATTTGATGGGAAATTTGGATTGCTTTCAACCAGGTGTGAGCGTTTAATACGTGAAAAGGAGACTCTTCTAATACCTGATAGTGACAGGAAAGCTATAGGATGGGTCTGCACAAGAGGTCATCCAGGGAGGAGGAGGGAACGCTGAGCCGGTTGAGGGGAGTGGCTGGGGAAAAATATTAAATCCGTTTCCTTTTTGTAGCCCACTGGGTCCAACCAGATCAGTCAGAGGTTACATTAGGATACCATGCCGGTGGAGTCAGCCACACGAGAAGCCTCAGGCAGGACAAGGCAAAAAAGAATCCAAAGCAGACCATCACGGGGTTCTGCCCTCGGCTGCCCTGGTAAGTATTCTTACCAGGTCACTTGTAAGGGAGCATGGAAGACCCATCGCAAAAGTCACTCATGTGGTACTTCAGAACCATTAAATCCAATTATGATCGTGTTAACGACATAGGAAGCTGTGTATAATTTTCATTCCAAGGGATGGCTCAAACACTCCCAAAATGAAAGTCCAAGTTAAAAAAAAAAAAGCCTGTGGATTTTGTTGTGTGGACAGTCTGAACTGGGTAGACCATTAGAGTCCAGACTCTGGAGTCCAGAGAGAACCAAGCCATCATCTAGCAGGCGCGGTAAAACATTTAGTCAAAGGACTCTCTATATGAAACCCTTGAAAAAGACTTCTCTTTGTCTTAAAGGGAGACCTTGATTTAAAAACCTGGCACTCAAGCTCATGTCCCACACGGAAGAGCCCTGTATCAACCGTCCATTGACACTCACTCCCTTAGGGCCCTCGTTCTCATGGAGTTCCCGGGCAGGGTGCTGGGTACCATTCTCTCACCCACATGGCCAATGGCCCTGAGAAGTCGGTGCTACCCGCCCCGTTGCATAGCCAAGGCCACTGTGGTTTGGAAAGATGAGGGATCTTTCCTGGGGCCTCAGAGCTAGGAAGTAGCTGCAAAAATGAGAATGAAGGCCCATAAGACTCTAATCTGTGCTTTTTCAACTACCCTAAGCCAGAGGCTGCCCCAGCCCCAGCCCCTGCTTTTTGGAGCCCAGAACTCTGCCCTGCCCAGCTCTACACACTCTTGGCCCCCAGCCCAACTCCATCTTTCAGACCACCCTCCGGGATTGCTGGGGGTATCTTCCTTCTCCCGTGACCCCCATCACTGTACACTGCTTGCCCTCTCACAACTCATGTCAGGCAGTATTATGGAACCCCATTTATAGGTAGCTGGATATATTTCAATGGCTCCCTGTGTCCGGGGCCTCCCCTCTGTCCACACTCACTCCCTTGGTGACCTCGGCCAGTCCCAAGGCTTTAAATACTCTGTGATGAGTCCCAAAGCCACACACCAGCCCAGCCTCTGCACTGACATCAAGCTGCTCCCAGGACCTCCACACCTGGATGTCAGAAGGCTTCTCCAAGTCACCATATTCAAAAGCAAACCTGTGATTTCTGCCCCCAAAATCTGCTCTCCCCCAGCATCCCCCCTCAGTAAATGGTACCGCCACTCACCTGGTCCCTCAGAGGAGACACTGTGGAGTCCATCGTGATGGCTCTTCCCCTCATCTCCCATATCTTTGCCATCCTGTCACTCCAGACTATGTACAGAATCAGAATATATACAGAGACAGGCCCCTCCCACCCCCCTGAGCTGAGCCACCCTCATCTCTCCAGCCTCACAGCTGGCTTCCCTGTTGTTCCCAGCCTGACTCTACGCTCCACATGTGAGTTAGGTTGTGGCAGTCCCCTGCTCAGAATCTGCAGTGCTTTCCCACCAGATTTAGAATGAAATCCCCATTTTGACCACAGCCTACCGGGCCCTCCCTGACCCGGGTGCCTCTCTGATGTCATTCCTGACCCTCCTTTCCTTGCTTACTCTATACCAGCCTCATTGGTCTCCTTATCAGTCCTGGAACATCCCAGCATCTTTCAATTGTTAGGATTTGTTCTGCCCAGAAGTCTCTTTCCCCAGGTCTTTGCTGACTTCCTATCGCTCCTTTCATGTCTCTGTCTGAATGTCACCTTGGAGAGAAGGTCATCCATGCAAAATATTGCCCCAGGACTCTCTCTGTCCCTTAACCTATATTGGTTTTCTTCATATCATATTCACTCCCAGACCTTACGTGACAGATTTCTTCCCGTGCCTGAGGTCTCCACTCAGCAGCGCCGGGAGGCCTAGAACGTCAGTCCCCCATGTCTCACGCCTTCTCTGCACGTTCTCAGCTCCGCCTCCACTGTCCGGCTCAGAGCTCACTCTCAAAAAATGTTTATGGTGTCAACGTTGAAAACTCTGTTTGTGGTAAAACTAGGGTTACCTTTTTAAAGAGATGTGTATAATTACAGGCAATTTGGAGGCCTGGCCCCCAGGCCCTAATTCAGGGACTGACCCATTGGCCAGCTGTCAGATGTATGCTCAGTGTCAGTGCTCGGCCAGACCCCGAGGACTCACAGATAAATAATACATGCTCCTCAGGATATGACTGGACTCAGAAGTGAAGAATTTTCTTTCTGGCCCCACGTGAGTGGACCTCCAGTTAACAGCAGGGTTTCTTAATCATGGGCTACCACCTCATGCACAATTAAAGGCCTAGTTCCAGGTTACAGTGACAGAAACAGTAATAACAGCCATGGAAACTAGCCCTGATTGAACCCACGTATAGGCTCAGCCCTGTGCTGAGTGCTGGTGACGCCGTGGGTGGTGAATCAAGCGCAGGCCCTGCCCTCAAGGGGTTCACACTGTGGTGAAGCATAAATGCCTATGTTGAGGGTGGTGATGTACAGGTGGAAAAACTGAGGCCCAGAGAGGGAAACGTCGTGCAAGTTAATGATGTCGCCAGAGAGCAGGGGGTAGAGGAATGAGAGGCAGCTGAGGGGCGTGGGGCCCCCATTCACAGCACCAGGCTCTGTGCTCCATTTGGAGCCTCGTTTTCATCTCCCCACAACCCTAAAGAGGAGGCGTGATTATCCTCCTTTTACAGATGGGAAAACTGAGTTCCTGAAGACAAAAACTTGGGCTCCTTCCAGGAATGCTGGAACTTGCCTCATATGAGGGCCAAGGGAGAGTCAAAGTAAGAAGAGAAAGCAGGGATTTCCCTGATGGTCCAGTGGTTAAGACTTCATCTTCCAGTGCAGGGGTATGGGTTCAATCCCTGGTCAGAGAGTTAAGATCCCACATGCCTTATGACCAAAAAAAACCCCAAACAAACAGAAAACAAAAACAATGTAAAACAGAAGCAATATTGTAACAAATTCAATAAAGACTTTCAAATGGTCCACAACAAAAAAAAAATCTTTAAAAAGACAAAAAGAAGAGAAAGTAGACCGAGCCCCCCGGGAGAGGTAAGAGAGGCGGGGGGAGGGGCAGTGGGCAGGAAAAGCAGACTTGCCCTACATCAGCCATTCAGCCTGAGTCTGACTGAGGGAAGGGGGAGCATGGTGCATTGGCCTCCTCATCCAGACTCTCAAGGGCCCAGGACTGGCTTACATCTGTGTCCTGCACAGGCTGGGAACACAAAGCTTAAGGGGGCCCGCAAACCTTGGGAAGGTTACTAGCAGAAAGAAACCCTCGGGGCTTCCAGAGCATCCCAGAGGGAGCCCACCCAGCGTGTGGAAGCAGAGTGTGTGTGTATGGGAATGAAATCATGGAAGGTTTCCTGGAAGAGGCACTGTAGAAGCTATATCATGAAGAATAAGAATTCCTGAAAGACAAAGATACACAGCTGAACAGAAGGAACTTAGAAACTCAGGCAGCCTCATCAGGATACCCACCACTCCACCTGCACTTCTGTCAGCTCCTGGTCCTTGGACAATCGTCTCATTCTGCTACCACTTCCTTTATTGTTTTCTTCCTGCTCCCATGGCCTTCACTCACAAGGGGAGATCTTTGCCTCCTACTTCTCTGAGGCCTTTGGTTTGAAATTCTTCAACCTTCCGCCCTGCTCCAACCCAGCCTAGATACGCCAAACTGACTTCCACATCGTCAGCCCCAGTCTCAACTAATGGGGGATCAATCTTCCATTTCCAAGCTGGTCCCTCCTCTTGAACACTCTCCCATCATATTCTTCAGGGCCTTGATCCATCAGGCTCCCCCCTCCTCCATCCTCAGCCTCTCCCTCTTCTTTGGCTCCTTCCTTCAGTGTAAAATCAGGCTCAAATGCCTTCTACCCTAGCACATCACTCAAGCCATCAAGGGAATAACAAATACAACAACTTGACCCTAAGATTGAAAACATTGACATACATCTTCTTATGGGTTTTCCAAAGAGCATCTGTGCTTTCCGAATCAATTCTAATTTCATTACAATTTACTCTATGGGGTAAATAGTAAAATCACTACTTGTATATTTTAATAAAATCCATCCTCTGGGCTACCTTTGAAAGACACCATTAACATTAGGAGGCAGACCCACGGAGGGGAGGTGTTCTCAGTGAATGAGCACATGCAGTGGCCTGGATTCAGGCACTCCCTCCCCGTCGACCCCGGTTCACACAGCCATGTATTCATCCAGTGGATTCAACCTTCACCAAAGACTCATGTTTTGTTGAAAATTGCTTCAAGTATTTTGCAAAATAATATGTTTTCATGAATGTCATCATACATTGAGCAAAAACACAACCAAAACTAAATAAATAAAAAAATTAAAATGGCCAAATCATTAATACTTACGTTTTCATACAACTCAAGGGTAAAAATTCAAGTTAACTTAATTCATTAAACCAGTTGTTTGTCTTTAGGCTCATTAAAAGTGCTGTTAGATGGTGTCTTTCAAGGAAGGCACCTTGCCAGCTTGGATGCCTCTTGTGATCACAAATGAGATTCTGCCATTTGTATACTGTATACACTCAGCAAGTTCTCTTCTAGTTTGTTGACTTTATCTTCCAAGTATATTCTACGGCTGGCCGTAAAAGAAGTATTGAAAAAAATTGTATTTGCCTCTTTGATTTAGATATAATTTTAGATGTTAGAATTTAATTTTAAAATTATGTGAGTTATGCCATCCTCACCCCCACTAAATTGTGAGCTCCAGAAAATTGAGACAGTATCTGATTCATTTCTGGAACCCATGTCTGCACTTAGCACAGGATCTGGTCCTGTATCGGTTAGTAATTGCAACAATAATACTATAAACAAGCTGTCCAAAACTTAGTGGTTTAAAATAGCAGGCATTTGTTCCCCTGCTAATGAGACTGCAGGTCAACTCCAACTTGGCAGTTTAGTCCTGATTTAGCTGGGTAGATCTGCTCAGGCTGAAGGTCATCTGGGTGAGCTCCAGGCTGCAGGTTGGGTTCAGGTCTGGTCCATGTGTGGCAGGATGAAGGTACAGTGGTTTTCTACAGCTGTTCTTCTAGTGGCAATCACCAGAAATCAAGTTCCTTTAAGTCTGTTGCCTGCATCACATTCACCAACTTTCCATCGGCCAAATCAAGTCACATACCATGCCCAGGGTCAATGAAAGGAGGAAGTCCCCTCACTGCATAAGTACATGGCATAAAGAAGAATTAACACCGATCCCCCTCATCTTGCCAAAAATTGAAGAGGAGGGAGTACTTCGAAACTCATTCTGTGAGGCCAGCTTTACTCTGATACCAAAGCCAGACAAAGACACTGAAAAAAAAAATATTGACCGATATCCCTGATGAATGTTGATGCAAAAATCCTCAAGAAAAAACAAAACAAAACAAAAACTAGCAAACAGAGTTCAACAGCACATTGAAAGGATTATGTGGCTTGACCAACTGGGATGTATTCCTGGAATGCAAGGATGGCTTAACATATGAAAAGTAATCAACGTAATATACCACATTAACAGAATGAAGGGGAAAAAATCCACATCATTTTGATTGATGCAGAAAAACATTTAACAAAATGCAACACCCTTTTGTGATAAAACACTCAACATATGGAAAACCCTAAAAACTCAACCAAAAAAAAACCTGTTAGAACTAATAAACAAATTCAGTAAAGTTGTAGGATACAAAATCAATATACAAAAGTCAGTTGTATTTCTATACAGTAACTACCATATGATCCAGCGGTTCCACTTCTGGGTAAGGACTCAAAAGAATTGAAAGCAGCAGCTCAAACAGATATTTGTACATCATTCACAATAGCCAAAAGGTGGTAGCATCCCAAGTGTTCATCAATGGATGAAGGGATAAACAAATGTGGTACATATATACAATGGAATATTACTCAGCCTTAAAAAGAAAGGAAATCCTGACATGTGGAACATCATGGAAGAACCTTGAGAACAATATGGTAAGTGAAATAAATCAGTCACAAAAGGACAAATATTATATGATTCTATATTATAAGTTACCTAGTGTAGTCAAGTTCTTAGAGACAAAGTAGAATGATGGTTTCTAAGGGCTGGGGAAGAGGGGTTGGGGAGTCATTATTTAATGACCACAGAGTTTCAATTTTGCAAGATGAAAAGAGCTCTGGAGCTGGGGAGTGGCGATGGCTACATAACAATGTGAATGTACTTAATGCCACTGAACTGGACACTTAAAAATGGTTAAGATGGTAAATTTTATGTTATGTATATTTAACCAAAATAAAAATAAATAAAATAGATAAAATTTTAAAGTGCACATCAAAAAGCATGGATGCATAATCCTATTACAAGGGAATGAAGAATTGGGTCCAATAGCTTAATCCATCCCAATGCCCAGTTAATATTGACTAAGTGAAAGAATGTGTGGAGTTCCTGCTCTACCTGTCCCCGGCTGTGTGGTCTCATACTTATGGTTTAACCTCTCTTAGACTCAGCACCCACATCTATAAAATGGAGGAAATAAGGCTTTCCAGAATTTTAGTGACTAACCCAAAGTCATACAGCAAGCCAGTGCCAGAGACAAGAACTGAAAGCAGACCTCTGTCTACTCAATCAAAGTGACAGAAGCACTAGTGGAAAGAACACTGGACTTGAGATCAGACAGACCTGAGGAAAAGTCCCACGTCTGCCACTGGCTTGCGTGACCTTGGCCAAGTCCCTTCCCTTCTCTGTACTTCAGGTTTTTCCTCTATATAATAAGGAAGTTGGGCCAGACCAGTGTTAAGCTCCAATTTCTCCTGACCTCTAAACTCATTCACCCATTCAAAAAATATTTAACTTGCCACATGCAGGGCGCTGGGTTAGATCCTGGGGGTAGGGCAAGGATTTTCAGCACAGCCTCCTAACTTGACTCCTAGTTTATGGTAAAAGTTGAAGCTCTCAGATGAAATCTCCCTGAACTTCCAAATACCATACCTACATACCCACCTACCCCGTCCTCTGGGTATACCCCTTGCTCCACCTGAGGCTCTGCCCCACCTGCATTCAAGCCATTCCTGCTACTGAACTTCAGAGCCTCTCCCCTCCCACCTTCACAGAAATTCATGTGATCAATTTCTTTTCTCTCAATAGTTCCTTCTCAACCAGATCATGAGCATCAATATTCAGGCATGTTTAAGTCTTTTGTACCTTAAAAATAAAATCCTGTCCTTGACCCAATATCCCCTTCCAGCTGCCAACTAATTTCTCTTCTGCCCTTCTGTTGCAGTCAGATTTCTTGGCTACAAGTGACAGAAGCCAGCCCTTGGCTGGTTTAAACAAAAATGGAACTGATTAAGTGGGTATTGAGACACGTGTCCACAAAAAGACTACTACACAAATGTTCACAGCAGCCTTATTGATAACAGTCAAAACTGGACACAACGTCAATAGTCACCAACAGGTGAGTGCATGAACAGGTGAGTGTGGTATGTTAATGAGTAGAATACTAGTCAGCGACAAAAAGGAATGAACTACTGGTAAACATACGCCAACATGCACAAATATTAACAAGCATTAAGCTGAAGAAAAAAAGCCAGACACAGAATACTGATTGAATTTGTGTACAATTCTAAAACAGGTAAAACTAATCTATAGATATAGAAATGTCTCTGGGACCAGGGGTGGGGGGAAACAAGACCACGGAGGGGCACAAGGAAATTTTGGGGGGTGATGCAAGTGTTCTAAATCTTGATTAGAGTAGTGGATACACTGGCATATACATTTTTGAAAACCCATTGAACTGTATTTCAAGCTCATTTTTAGTACATAAACTACCATACCTAAAGTTGACTTTAAAAGTTACAGAAATATAGCTAGATGATATAGATAGATAGATAGATAGATAGATAGATAGATAGATAGATAGATAGACGATAGACAGGCAGGTAGATATTTGGTTTGTTTAGAGAATTGCCAGGAGGATAGAGAGACCAGCTTGGGTCTGCTTCTATAACCACCATCACCACCATGACCCTTTCTTTTGGTGCCACGGTGAGCCCCACTCACACCACTCTCACCAACAAGCCCTGCTGGTCCACTAGCCAAGGAGTTCTTCCTTTCATGACCACCGCTGCTCTCAGAAAACATTCCTCTGTGTCCTTCCTCTTGTGCTTCACTAACTCCTGATTCCAAGTGATGCTTCTGGTTGGCAAGCCCTGTCCTTTGCTCATCCCAGCTCAAGGCCAGCTGGGAAGACAAGTATCTGGCACCTTCCTCATATCCAGTGGGAGGCAGGCTCTGCTTCTCAGCAAGATTCATAGGTAGGGAGCTCCCCACAGGGCAATGAGGTGGTTACTGGACAACCAAAAGGAATGACAATTGTCGACGCCTACAGCTCCCACAAACTTCTCCAGAGTGGTTTCCACCTCCCAGCTCCGCCCTCCACTGCAATCTGGCTTATGTGGCCCCCATCACCCTCCCAAACATGGATTACTAAGGTCACCAGTAGCCTCCCCGTCACTTAGTCTAACAGACATGTCCCTTGTTGGCCACTCTTTCCTTCTCAACAAGCATCAGTGTCACCTGACTTTCCTTCTACTCTTCCTGCTTTGTTTGCTTTGCAAGATCACCCCTCTCTACCCAACCTTTAAGTGCTGTAGCTCCTCAAGACTCAGTCTAAAGGCCTCTTCTCTCCTCCATTCTGCCTCTTCGTTGGTGACCATATTTATCTCTCTGGCCCAGCTTCAGACCTGTTTGACATCCGCACGTGTATGTCTCTAAGGCAATAAGGCACACCTGTCTCTTCAACTCTAAACCAACTGAGAGAAAGACATAGGAATCATGTCGGTGAAGATAAAAATGGCAGCTTTAGCGCTAGTGAATCCAGATGGGAAATGCTGCTTGAATACATAACCACAACTCTGCTTCCTAAAACTTACCCTGACTCTGGCCCTTGGGGTGACCCACCCAGGGGGGAATTTGGATCAGCTGAGCAAACGCAATTCTGCAGAATCACATCTTTACACTGAGACACAATAACGGGAGCAAAGAGGGTCTGACTTCCAGATAACCTCTAGAGGCAGGCGGGACCCTGTCCCCATGTGCTGTCCACGCGAAAGAGGGAGCAGAGCAGAACACAGCCATCCCCAGGTGGAGCCCGGCGAGAAAGAGGTGGCAGGGTCACACCTGGTCGTTGTCATCTCTCTAACAGATCAGTCACTATCTACTTCCTTATGAGGGAGGAAGCAGAAGAGGAGGGAGGTTTTCTTCCTGACTCTTGCAGAAGGTTGGGGGCTCCATGGTGTAGGAACACCGGGGAGAGAGGTCGATTGTCCCCACAAATGTGTCCAGAATCAAACTCATGATCTTCTTCCTCAATCTCAGTTATCTTCCAAGATCCTCTCTCTCAGCGATGGTGCAGACAGCCCTCCAGACGTCCATGCCAGGAGTCAGCAGTAGGGTCATCTTACTCACTGACCATGTTTCGCCCCCTTTACCCCTCAGTATTTTGGGCTTATCCATTCCCCTCCATTGCCACAGTCGCTGTTTAGCTGAAGCAACTCATTCGGTTGCTTCATCGCCTCCCAACCAGTTTCCCCGTATCTAGTCAAACCCTTCAATCTGTCTCCATGCTTAAACCAGAGTGGTCTCCAAAAGCAACTCTGAGCATGTCACCCTGCATGATACCCTCCAGCCCCTTTCCACGCCCTTAAGATAAAGACCAAAACCTCTGGTGTGAATAAGGTGCTGTAAGGACTGGACCCATCTTCCCTGCAGCCTCTTCTCCTCCCTCTCCTTCTCTGGTTTGGCCAAGATCTCCTTTCATGTCCTCAGATACGCCCCATCTCTTCTCACCACCAGCTCTGCACACGTCATTGTCCCCGTCCGGATGTCCCCCTTTCTCTCCCCTCTTCTTCATTCTTGGCTGCCTTCAAATCTCACCTCAAGTACATTCCACTGGGCAATCACCTCTGACAATCCTTCTCTTCCTCCAAAACCAGGTCACCTCCTTAATCAAAGGCCTTCATAGGTCCTCGTTCCTATCTTCAGGGCCCATCTAGACACTGCCACTAGTCACTTATGTATGGGTTGATTAATGTTGGTCACTCTCACTTTTCCTATGCAACGTGACCCTGGGGATGAGCCTCCCGGTCCACCATTTTATCCCCATCATCTACCACATCAACAGGCAGAGGGTGGGCCTTGGTTAATGCTTGTTGAGTGAACGAATGAATGTGCTGTCTGCCTGTCTCGTCTCTTCTGGACCAAGAACCTGCTGGAGTATCTCTGTCCCCTTTCCCTTTGTCTCTTTTGTTCTCTACTGGTTCTTGTCTCTCTGCCTCTGTTCGTCTATATCTCTCTCTATTTCTCTCTCTCTTCCTCCCCCACCCTCCTTCAATCCAGTCCACTATTTCTCTTTCTTTGCTTCTCTCCCTTCCCTCCTTCTTCCCAGAGTACTAACAGCTTTGCCAAAAATTCCTCCGCCCAAAACTTTTGCAGCCACAGCGCCACCTAGAGTCCATCTGTGAGATGGGCCAAGCCTAGAGCAGTTGACCACGGGTCCAGCCCAGCCCAGCTCTGCCATGGCCAACTCTACCCGGTGTTCCGGGCACATTTGGGGTTCTCACACCTCATTTTTCTGGCTGTGAGACCATACCATTCATCCAACCCCCTAAGTGCCTAGTGGAGACTTTAAGAGAGAAAACTACAACCCCACTTCCACCAATGGACAGATCATCCAAAATGAAAATAAATAAGGAAACACAAGCTTTAAATGACACATTAAGCAAGATGGACTTAATTGATATTTATAGGACATTCCATCCAAAAACAACAGAATACACTTTCTTCCCAAATGCTCATGGAACATTCTCCAGGATAGATCATATCTTGGGTCACAAATCAAGCCTTGGTAAATTTAAGAAAATTGAAATTGTATCAAGTATCTTTCCTGACCACAAAGCTATGAGACTAGATATCAATTACAGGAAAAAATCTGTAAAAAATACAAACACATAGAGGCTAAACAATATACTACTAAATAACCAAGAGATCACTGAATAAATCAAAGAGGAAGTCAAAAAATACCTAGAAACAAGTGACAATGAAAACACGACGACCCAAAACCTATGGGATGCAGCAAAAGCAATTCTAAGAGGGAAGTTTATAGCAACACAATCCTACCTCAAGAAAAAAGAAACATCTCAAATAAACAACCTAACCTTACACGTAAAGCAACTAGAGAAAGAAGAACAACAACAAAAAAAACCCCCAAAATTAGCAGAAAGAAAGAAATCATAAAGATCAGATCAGAAATAAATGAAAAAGAAATGAAGGAAACAACAGCAAAGATCAATAAAACTAGAAGCTCGTTCTTTGAGAAGATAAACAAAACTGATAAACCATTAGCCAGACTCATCAAGAGAAAAAGGGAGAAGACTCAACTCAATAGAATTAGAAATGAAAAAGAAATAACAACTGACACTGCAGAAATACAAAGGATCATGACTGATTACTACAAGCAACTCTATGCCAATAAAATGGACAACCTGGAAGAAAGGGACCAATTCTTAGAAAAGCAAAACCTTCCGAGACTGAACCGGGTAGAAATAGAAAATATAAACAGACCAATCACAATTGAAACTCTGATTAAAAATCTTCCAGCAAACAAAAGCCCAGGACCAGATGGCTTCACAGGTGAATTCTATCAAATATTTAGAGAAGAGCTAACACCTATCCTTCTCCAACTCTTCCAAAATATAGCAGAGGGAGGAACACTCCCAAACTCATTCTACGAGACCACCACCACCCCAATACCAAAACCAGACAAAGATGTCGCACACACAAAAAAAACTACAGGCCAATATCACTGATGAACATAGATGCAAAAATCCTCAACAAAATACTAGCAAACAGAATCCAACAGCACATTAACAGGATCATACACCATGATCAAGTGGGGTTTATCCCAGGAATGCAAGGATTCTTCAATATATGCAAATCAATCAATGTGATAAACCATATTAACAAATTGAAGGAGAAAAACCATATGATCATCTCAATAGATGCAGAGAAAGCTTTTGACAAAATTCAACACCCATTTATGATAAAAGAAAAACCCTCCAGAAAGCAGGCATAGAGGGAACTTACCTCAACATAATAAAGGCCATATATGACAAACTCACAGCAAACATCATTCTTAATGGTGAAAAACTGAAACCTTTTCCTCTAAGCTCAGGAACAAGACAAGGTTGTCCACTCTCATCACAATTATTCAACATAGTTTTGGAAGTTTTAGCCGCAGCAATCAGAGGGAAAAAAAAATAAAAGGAATCAAAATTGGAAAAGAAGAAGTAAAGCTGTCACTGTTTGCAGATGACATGATACTATACATAGAGAATCCTAAAGACTGTATGAGAAAACTACTAGAGCTAATCAATGAATTTGGTAAAGTAGCAGGATACAAAGTTAATGCACAGAAATTTCTTGCATTCCTATACATTAATGATGAAAAATCTGAAAGAGAAATTAAGGAAACACTCCCATTTACATTTGCAGCAAAAAGAATAAAATACCTAGAAATAAACCTACCTAAGGAGACAAAAGACCTGTATGCAGAAAACTATAAGACACAGATGAAAGAAATTAAAGATGATACAAACAGACAGAGAGATATAGCATGTTCTTGGATTGGAAGAATCAACATTGTGAAAATGACTATACTACCCAAAGCAATCTACAGATTCAGTGCAATCCCTATCAAACGACCAATGGCATTTTTCACAGAACTAGAACAAAAAATTTCACAATTTGTATGGAAATACAAAAGACCTTGAATAGCCAAAACAATCTTAAGAAAGAAAAACAGAGACGAAGGACTCAGGCTCCTGGAGTTCAGACTATACTACAAAGCTACAGTAATCAAGACAGTATGGTACTGGCACAAAAACAGAAATATAGATCAATGGAACAGGATAGAAAGCCCAGAGATAAACCCACGCATATATGGTCACCTTATTTTGATAAAGGAGGCAAGAATATACAATCGAGAAAAGACAGCCTCTTCAATAAGTGGTGCTGGGAAAACCGGACAGCTACATGTAACAGAATGAAATTAAAACACTCCCTAACACCACACACAAAAATAAACTCAAAATAGATTAAAGACCTAAATGTAAGTCCAGACACTGTAAAACTCTCAGAGGAAAACATAGGCAGAACACTCTATGACATAAATCACACCAAGATCCTTTTTGACTCACCTCCTAGAGAAATGGAAATAAAAACAAAAATAAATGAATGGGACCTAATGAAACTTAAAAGCTTTTGCACAGCAAAGGAAACCATAAAAAAGACCAAAGACAACCCTCAGAATGGGAGAAAATATTTGCAAATGAAGCAACTGACAAAAGATTAATCTCCAAAATTTACAAGCAGCTCATGCAGCTCAATATCAAAAAAACCAGGGCTTCTCTGGTGGCGCAGTGATTGAGAGTCTGCCTGCCGATTCAGGAGACACGGGTTCGTGCCCCCGTCCGGGAAGATCCCACATGCCGCAGAGCAGTTAGGCCCGTGAGCAATGGCCACTGAGCCTGAACGTCCGGAGCCTGTGCTCTGCAACGGGAGAGGCCACAACAGTGAGAGGCCCACGTACTGCAAAAAACAAAAAAAAACCAGCCCAATCCAAAAATGGGCAGAAGACCTAAATAGACATTTCTCCAAAGAAGATATACAGATTGCCAACAAACACATGAAAGAATGCTCAAATCACTAATCATTAGAGAAATGCAAATCAAAACTACAATGAGGTATCACCTCACACCAGTCAGAATGACCATCATCAAAAAATCTACAAACAATAAATACTGGAGAGGGTGTGGAGAAAAGGGAACCTTCCTGCACTGTTGGTGGGAATGTAAATTGATACAGCCACTATGCAGAACAGTATGGAGGTTCCTTAAAAAACTAAAAATGAACTACTATACGACCCAGCAATCCCACTACTGGACATATACCCTGAGAAAACCATAAGTCAAAAAGAGTCATGTACCACAATGTTCATTGCAGCTCTATTTACAATAGCCAGGACATGGAAACAACCTAAGTGTCCATTGACAGATGAATGGATAAAGAAGATGTGGCACATATATACAATGGAATGTTACTCAGCCATAAAAAGAAATGAAATTGAGTTATTTGTAGTGAGGTGGATGGACCTAGAGTCTGTCACACAGAGTGAAGTAAGTCAGAAAGAGAAAAACAAATACCATATGCTAACACATATATATGGAATCTAAAAAGATGGTTCTGAAGAACCTAGGGGCAGGACAGGAATAAAGATGCAGACGTAGAGAATGGACTTGAGGACACGGTGAGGGGGAAGGGTTAGCTGGGCTGAAGTGAGAGAGTGGCATGGACATAAATACACTACCAAATGTAAAATAGATAGCTAGTGGGAAGCAGTCACAGAGCACAGGGAGGTCAGCTCAGAGCTTTGTGACCACCTAGAAGGGTGGGTTAGGGAGGGTGGGAGGGAGATGTAAGTGCGAGGAGTAATGGTGGTATATGTTTATGTATAGCTGATTCACTTTGTTACAAAGCAGAAACTAACACACCATCGTAAAACAATTATACTCCAATAAAGATGTTAAAAAAATAAAATAAAAAAGATAGAAAACTACAGCATATGGGAAGGTAGTAGATGCAGTTCAGAGTGGTATCTTCCCCTAACCTTTGATCTGTCTTTCCCTTCCCCTCTCCAGCTGTATTCCTCTCTGCTCGACATTATCTTTAATTTCAATTGTTATTAAAATGCAGCAAATAGTTCATCAGCAGCAACATGATTTAGGTGCCCGTGCAGGGTTCCTCTACCAGAGGGACTTGTAGGGCTACTGGGGAAACGATGTGAATGGAAGCAAGTCTTTCACTTATACTCAGCTGCCATTTCTCCTTCTCTAAAAACACAGGCTTTACTCTGGAAGTTTGGACCAAGTCCTTTAAAAAGTATTCCAATAATCCCATCATGTGTACAGAGTTTCATATACAAAGATTCTTTGTGCATCATTGTGCATAAAGGCAAATAGGTAGAAACAACCTACCCCCCCAACGAGAGAAAACTGGCTAAGTAAATCGTGGTACATCCTCGTGTCTGAACAGTATGCATCACTAAAAAGAATGCAAATCAGTGCTTTCTCATAACGTGAGGACATACTTCTAAGCCATTTGGGGACATACTTCTAAGCCATTTTGGGGTAAAGAAACAGATTACGACATGTGTAGGAAGTATTATCTCAACTATATAAAATATATACATGGGGAAAGATTATGAGAGGAGACTGAAATATTCCTAGAGGTTGTTCTGGGAGATCCTTTTTTTCCCCTTTTCTTTATTTCCTAAAATCTAAAGAGCTTGGTTTATTATTTATTTATTTAGTATTTGGAATAAACCCCCTAATTTACCAGAATAATCTTAGAGAAAAGAAAAATGGGAAAAAAGAGTAAATCTGGATAAAAATGATTCTCTGAATAGTCCGTAAGAGTCCTCGTCAGAGACTGGGGAGTCTCTGAAATATTTCCTCTCAACAGCCAGTGTTCTGAGGTCTCTAAGGTCTACCAGATTCAAGATCAAGAAACCTGGGTCAGTCTGCCCTCTGCCATGGGCTCAGCCAGCATCGCCTGGGTGCTTATCAATATGGTTGGATCTTAGCAACAGGGATCATATCTCAGACACGGTGCCTGCTGCAGAGCACCACGGTCTGTTGAGGGGAGCAAGGCAGACACAGGAGACTATCGTGGGGAAGCTGTTACCCCGGGATAAATTCCAATTGGATCGAAGATTTAAATGTAAAAACTAAAAGTACTATAAGAGGCATAGAAGGAGAATGATTTTATAGTCTCAGAACAGGGATGAACTTTCTAAATATGATAAAACTGAGAAACCACTAATGAAGAAAATTGATAAATTTGACTTTACGAAAATATAAATTTTATTCATGACCAAAACACTCAATAGAAATATCAATAGGATTTTTTTGAACTATACAAACCCTAAAGTTCATTTGGAAAAGTAAACATGCAAAACTATTCATAATGTAATATTAAAGGGCAAATAATCAACTGGGGGAAATACTTTCAACTTGTATCACAGGCAAAAGTAAATTTCCTTTAAAATATAAGCTCAGAAAATCAATTATAGAGATCAACACCCCACCCCACCCTCCAAAACAAGCAAAGGATAAACCAAATAATTCCTAGGAAAGGAAATATTCCGTAAATTTCTTTTAAACATGTGAAAAAATATTCATGATCGTAATTAAATTAATGCACATTGAGACTTCCCTAAGATTTTTTTTCACTTATCAGACTGGTCATGATCAAAAAGTTTGATAATATACTCTGTTGACAAAGATATATGGAAGCCAACAGCCCACATTGCTAGGGTCGGGTGGGGGGCAGGGAATGTTAACTGGTTCAGCTCCCTTAGTTGGCAGTTTGGAAACATCAAAGTAATCTGCACCTACCCTGTGTCCCAGCAACTCCACCTCTAGGGTTTATTCTGCAGATGCAATTATACACAAGCATGTGTGCACAGAAATTGTTCATTGTAGCATCACTTATAATAGTAAAGATTTAGAAACAAAGTAAATGTTAATCAATAGGAGATGGTTAAACACATTGAGGTATATTCATCAATGTTATTCTCTGGCATGGAAAAGAATAAGAATGTTCTCTAGGAGATACTATGGAATGATCTGCAAGATACATTGTTAGGTGGAAAAGATGATGTACGGAAAGAACACAGTGTTGAGCTTTTGTGTGTTGAAAAGGAACGGAGGAAGACCATGGATACACATTCATTTAAAAATGCATAAAATATCTCTGGAAAGGGGAATAAGAAATTGGTGACAATAGGTTCTCTAGGCAGGGGTGGCTGGGTGGGTGCAGACGGGTGGCATGGAACTTTTCCCTGTGTACCCTTTTGTAACTTCTGAAGCTGGAGTCATGGGAATGCATTACATTTTTAAAATCTATATATCATTCTGGGTCAGAATATTTAATTATTTGGGGAAGACGCTAGCACTAGCCATTTAGTAACATCTTATGAAGCAAATACCCCCAATTCCTTTGGTGGGGAACGTCTAAGTAGCTTGAAGTAGATATTTGGTCATGTCAGTTGTCACAAGTATTATGGTGAGTGCTGTGTTTCTGTAGATTTTATTGTCCTTTTTCTAAAAAACAAAAAGATAGAAAAAATGATTAATATTTCTTTGCTTTGTATGAGTTAGACTTCATTGTGCTTGTGTGCGTGCATATTCTTATTCAATAATAGTTGGCTAGATAGTCTAAGCTAAAAACAGAGAGGTCCAGACGTGATACTCGCAGGACCAGTGGTAACGATTATCCGGGCTGGCTTAGACAGAGCTCAAGCTGAACTAATGGTGGATGTCCTCCACAGGCTACTTATGCTAAATGACCCAGGCTCTGGCAAACATGCTGATTGCTGTTCAGTTGTTGCTTTCTGATATGATTGTCTTTGGGGCACTTAGGACCAGACCTCATTGTTGTGAATAAGGCTAGGAAGTGGACATTCCTACTGCCAGTCATCCAGGCAGCCATTGAATCTGATACTGGCCTCCGATACTCATCAGGCCTTTTGATGTTTGGTCCAAAATTCTAACGAAGACGTCTCAGTGGATTCCTGGTTAGGGACAGGTATTGGCAGGGTGTGAGCCGGCCTCTCCCCTGCAGAGACAGACTAGGAGGTGGGCAGGGAATGCTTTGAAAGTGATCTTAGAATGGATATAGACCTTAGGGCTCTGATTGAAGCCACAGTTAGTAGAGATTACGCTATGTTATTCTTCACTGAATGCCCCTCCATTATCTCTGAGTCTTCAATCAAAAGTTGCAGACAATCTCTGATTTTCTTGAGAAATTAAGAGAAGGTTAAGACAGTATGATAAAGGAAAGAGCATGTCTATCACTTCCCAGAGCCAAGAGCACATCCTAACAGAGCGCTGTGGGTCTGAAGCATGATTGCCTCTGGTCCCCATGTGGCGGCATCGCATGAGACCCAAACAGAAGAGCTGGGGCCACAGAAGAACCAAGACTACATCTGTCCACGTTGTGCCCACATTCAGGTCTCTAACACTACCCTCCACTAAAAAGAATCGGTATATTTTAGAGAACAGGTGGTTCTATGTCCTGAAGAAAAAAGGAAAAGTATGGATGGATATGGGGCCCCCTGCTTTTGCCAAAAAACAGGATTGTTTCTGGTTAAAGGCTATCAGTGTAGTATTAAAAAGATAAGGGGCCAGCTTCAAGAGCCTTCCACTGGCAACGTTGTGATCAACCGATCTTCAGAAAGAAGGGAGGCAAGAAGAGGAAGAAATACAATTAGAACAAGGTAAGTTAATGAAAGGCTGTGAATTCATGACACTTTAAAAAGTCAGTATAAAGTATAAAAAAGGTGGCTGTCATTAAAATGTGAATGTAATGAGTTCTATTCATTTCTATCATTTCAATAAGTTGGAGAATATTTACATATGGACATTTTATTTTTCTAGTAAATATATGTCTTTATAAAGCTTTGTCATGTATCTGTTTCTAGCTACATGAACAGGAAAGAAAAATCACAGGGAGCCATGAGTAAGTCAAGAAACCATGGAAAAGGCAGGAACTGTGTTGAGAACCCAAACAACTAGCCTCACTAACAATCAGATAGAAGACACCTCGAGGTGAGCCAGCCCCACTGGCCCGTGGACCTGAGAACAGCACAGAGGGCGCGTTCTGCCAGGCGTCCCACGGTGAAGGATTAGCTAAAAGTTTTATAGAGAAGAAAAAACATGCAGGCCCGATCCTTCACCTCCTGTGAAACCTCTATTTGACCCCACTAATTATAAGATAATAAAAAGTATCTAGAAGTCTTAAATAACATTCATGGATCAGATCCACATGTCACAATGACAGGACACGGGGTTATGTAATGCTAACCAAGTAAGAGTTGAAATGTATAAAGGAGGAGAGACACCGGGTTACAAGAAAACTGAAGACGGTGTGAAAGATCCCAATGTACAGATTCTCCTGATATACCAAGAGAAGATTCAAAAGAAAAAAAAGGAGCCCAGTCTGTTGACCAGCAGCTCTTGTTCAAAGCCTTTGGAAGAAGCAACCACTCTCCATGCCCAGTCAAGAACCAAAATGGCTGGAAACCCAGATCCTCGTCTGAGTCAGTATTACTTTTCTTTTCTATTTGGAAAGTTACTGCAACCCTAGCTAGGTGTCAAAATAAAATATTTAAGAAACTAGGAAGGTATAAAGTATAGAAATCAGGAAGAAATAAGTTAAGCCATGGAACAGATGCTTTTAGGATGAGCATAAATGCCAACATAGTCACAAGTTTTAATAATTCTGTTTTGTGTATGTTTTATCTGTTTGTTTCATGAGCTTGGAGGACTCAAAAATATATTACAAAATTTGTAATTGCACTTTATGCAAAGCAATGTGCTTAGTTAAGTTTATAACATGTTTAAATATTTAAGAAAACCTTGTTTTAGCATCTTATTATTAGGTGTTTAATAATATATATGTATTTTAATTTTAATACCAGTAGTGGTGGGACTTTCTCTGCAAGCCCAGACAGCCCCTGGTCATTGTTTCAGTTCTCTAATACTGTGTACAAATTATCCCAAAGCTTAGTGGTTTAAATCAATAATCATTTGATTATATCTTTTGATTTCAGATGTCAGAAATTTAGGCAGGGCGATTCCTCTGTTCCACAGAGTGTCAACTGGGATCACGCACTAGTTTTCCACTAGAGACTGGGCTGGGATGGAGGATCCAAGACACATCCACTCAGATGCCTAGTGTCTTGGCAGGGGGATGGCTAGAGAGCTGGACGTAGCTGGGCCCCATCCATAAAGTCTCAGGATCATTCTGCGTGATCTCTCCTATAGGGTAGTCAGACTTATTACATGGCAGGTCAAGGCTCCTAGAGACCAAAGTAGAACCTGTCTGTTCTTTTGAAAACAGGCCTAGCACTGCAGTAGTATCACTTGTGCCATACTCCATTGGCCAAGCAGTCACAGGCCACACCACATTTAAGGAGAGGAGATACAGACTCCATTTCTTTAAAGAAGCAGGACCAAAGAGCTTGCAGCCATTTTGAATCTGCCTCCATCATTAAATATCCAGGAGATTGTGAAACAGGTGAGTGAGCTCAGAGAATCGCATGTAGCTTGATAGAGAAGGACGGTAGTGTAAGTTGATGATCATGATGACGATGGTGATGGTTAACCCTGAGTATTTACTGAGCGCTCCCTATGCCAGGCAACTTTATAAGCTCTTTTTACATTGTTTGTTTTTTCGATTATTGAATCTTTGCAGCAACCCCATGAAGAAGGTTCTATTATTACCCCCAGTTTATAGATTTACAGGTTGGGTAACTTGATCCAGATCGTTCCATGCATAGCAGTGAGGGTAAGATTCTAATCCAGGGCTACAGTCTGTACACGAAAGAGCCAAAAGAGAGGGAAGCCTACAGAGGTCAACAGGTGTAGATGACAAGGAGACTTTTAAGCCCCAGAGTAGCTGGCCGATGTTCTGAGGGCGATGCGAGGGCTCTCAGCTGGGCTGTGCCCACGTTTGGGTGCGGAGGGTAAAACAGGAGACAGTGAAGGCCAGGAGACCATTGAGGAGACTCGCGCGCTATTCTAGGCGTGAAATAACGAGGGCTGAGCGAGGGCTGAGACCTAGGGGAATGGGTGCGGAGGAAGAGGATTAGGGAGTAATTCAGAATCTGGTGGCCTTTGGGTGTGAGGGAGAGAGTGGAGACAGGACCAGCCTCAGGGGCTAGAGTCTCCACAATCACAGGCAGAGCCCGTGGCAGACACTGTCAGGGAGATGGTGACAGACCCTTCCCTTGGACATTCCCCTGTTGGCGGGGCAGCAGGGCCTTATGCTGGGCTCTCATATACCTTTATGGGCCTTGGGGAGAGTTGGGAGTGGGTGGGAGAGAGGGGAAGCAGCAGGGGAGGCCCCTTTACTGAGGGGCTTTGGAACGGGGGTTGGGGCATTCCCCCCGAGTGGTGGCCCACGGGAGCCTGGCTGCCCAGGCCCAGCCAAGACAGCCTAAGGATGGAGCTGGATTCTGGGTTGTCAGGCCTAGGAGAAGACCTGTTTTCTTGATCAACTCGGAGGCACTGAAGCAAAGAATGAGATTGGAGTGAGCAGGAAGTGCGTGCATGGAGGAGGTGTTTTCTAGAACAGCCAGCCTTCTTCCCACCACCTGGCCTTGCTCATCCACAGACCCCATGTGACCTGCATTCTTTTTTTTTTTTTTTTGCGGTACGCGGGCCTCTCACTGTCGTGGCCTCTCCCGTTGCGGAGCACAGGCTCCGGACGCGCAGGCTCAGCGGCCATGGCTCACGGGCCCAGCCGCTCCGCGGCATGTGGGATCTTCCCGGACCGGGGCACGAACCCGTGTCTCCCGCATCGGCAGGCGGACCCCCAACCACTGCGCCACCAGGGAAGCCCCGACCTCCATTCTTAAAATGACCGCTGTGGTCATTCAAGGCCCAACTCCAAAGCGGTGTGACACAGTGATGAAAAGCAAAGTCTTCGAAATCAGATAGACCCAGGTCCAAATCTTAGCTCCAGAATTCACTAGCTATGTGAATCTGGGTAAACCACTTAACCTCTCTGAACCTTGGTTTGCTCATATATTAACCTCATAAAATTACTGTGAGGATTCTGTGTGATAAAGTGCATCACATACTTAGCACAGTGTCTAGTGCATAGTAATTACTTAAAAATTAGTAGCAAGAAAAACAAAGAAAAATTCCCACCTCTGCTTTCACTCTTCCCCAGCCCATACTGGCTTCTCCCATCTTTGTATCCAACCATGGAATGACATCCCCTGTTACTTATGTTTCTTGGACTGACTCAGCATCTCTGAGCTCCTCGTCAAAGGAGAGTTAAGCAGCTCATAGTCTGGGACTGAGGCGTACACTCCCCCGTTCTCTCCACGGGCACAGGCTTGTACTGGTTGGGTGCCCGTAGGAACACAATAAAGACTGATTGGGCTAAATGGTCAATTTGTGACTTTGCTTTGAACAGGCCTTAGATGATTACCTTTTACGAGGCTTACACTTTAGACTTAAGATGTAAAACAGAAGCTCAGGCTAAGAGGCAAATAATGGGATATTTTATGTGCTGCTCTGGGGCAAAAGTCCACAGCTTTATTGCAGTGGCTATAAAAGAACATGATTGGAAAAGCCTTGATTGAGAAACCCACAGTGGAAAGAACACTGGGTCAGGAGACAGGAAAGCCAGGCTTCCCACCCTGTCCCGCACCATCCAGCCAGGTGCCTGCCCTCTCTGACCTCATGTGCAAAACCAGGGCCCCCTGAAGACCCTCCCAGCCCTAACCCTATGTGGTTCCTGAGTCTGCAAGTCTAGGATGTTCTCTTCCCGGTATTCCGTGATTCTAAAATCTTAAGGTTTTCCAATTCTAAAATTCTAATACCCTACAATGCTATGATACCAAAATTCTGAAGTTTTCGATTGTACTCTCTTAAGATTCTATAATAAAGTATGGTGGTTCACAGCACGGGCCTGGAGTCCTAAGACCTAGGGTTCAAATTTCAACCGCCTGCTTAACAGAGGGCAATTCTGGACAAATTGCTTAACCAGTTTTCTCACCTATATAATGGAGATGAAACTGATGATGTAGAGAGGATGAAAAGAAACCACCTCTACAAAGCACTCACAGTAGTTCCTGGCACAGAGAAAATTCTCTGGTAGTCATTATTACTAGTCTAACGTTCCATGCACACAATGTCTCAAGAATCTAAAATTCCCCGATCTTAAGAGCATACTTTCTTGTGATTCTAAGAACCTGTGACTCTTTGGACTGGGACTCCTCCATCCCATTCTAGAAGCAGAGCTGTCAGCATAGCCGTGGCCACCAGATGGCGGGCTCGGGTTATGGGTCCCTCCCTAACTCAGTTATGGATCCAGCCCTCAAGTCTTCTCTGGGGCTCTCGTGAAGTTCCTTTCTCTGATGGGAACAGAGTAAAGGAAGCAGGAGGGGAAACTGCAATTACTATGTTTTTCTTATCAATCGAAAGATCAACAATGCAAGAATTAAAGGGGAGCCGAGCAGGGAGGTGCTTTTATTGTCAAATGAGCTTAACATGATGCCATATAAAAACTTAACTGCTTGGCCTCAAAAGGTAACTGGAGCCAAGGAGCCATATCCCAGGGCGTCAGCACATTACGAGCTTCTCACGAAGGTTACGCACCGCCTGCCCCGCTTTCTGGGAGCCGTGTGGTCCTCCGTGGCCCCAGCTCAGACACCCATTCACCTGGGAGGGCAGGAATTATCATCACCACGTTTACAGATGAGAAAGCCGAAAGGGGTCAAGGATCAGCCTCAGATTCTTCCGTGGTGAGGCCAGGATTCAAATAGAGAACCTTCTAGAGTGTACTGTGTCCACGAGCTGAGACAGGCACGGGGGTGTGTGGGGGGTGTGTGCGTGGGGTGACACAAGTGGATGCGGACATCTCCCTACCTCACGTACAGGTTAGAGCTGCCACCCCCGCACCCCGTGCCTGCCTGTGAGATTCTGTGCTGGGCACCTGCCCTGCACTACCTCTAATGTGATCCTTTCAACAACCCTTGGAAGGAGACGTTTACAAATGCCGGGCCCGAGTGCTCAGACAGGTGAGGGGACCTGCCCAAATTATACAGAGATACGAGCCAGGAATCAACCCGAGGTCTCCCCAGGCCAAACTGCCTGCTCTCTCCTCCACCGCAGGCGCTGCCAGAGACTACGGGCCCTGGGCGACCTAGGGTGAGGCCCTCCGGGTCTGGCTCACAGGCATCTCCTCGCGGCCGGGGGGCTGTTGCGACAGCGAGGACGAGGCCTGAGCGGCCCGGAGGCAGCCCCGGGTTCGGGGAGGCCAGCCAGGGGCTGCCGGGTGCCCTGGGCGGCACGGCGGCCAATATTGACTTTGGTAAACACCATTTTGCACGGAGCGCGGGGCGAGGGCGGGGGCGCGCTGACCCGGGGGGCGGAGGCAGCGGCTCCGCATTTAGACGAGGCCATTAGCGGCGATCGATGGCCGCGCCGCGCGCTCCGGCCGCTGGGCGCTCCCAAATGAAGGTTAAGTTTGCTCTGCGCCCCAGCGCGGCCGGCCATGGGCCCGCATAATGGCCCCGGCCCAGCCAGCCCCGCGCGCCCAGGTTAAGCGGAGGCCGAGGGGCCGCACCGGCGGGCGGGGGAGGAGCGCGGCGAGGCGGGCAGACCGGCGCCGGAGGGCTGTTGGGGGTCTTTGGACCCCAAGGTGCCCTGGTCTGGGTCCATGTCCCCTGCCGGGCTCCCGTGCGCTCCGGGCCGGGTGGTGTGATGCGTGCGGTGCCGGGGCCTTTCCTTCCCGGACCCCGCTTGCATGGTTGGTCCGCTGGCGCGGGTGCCAGAGTGCCTGGCTGTGCACCTCACCCCCGCCCCCGCCGCCGTACGCCCAAGCCGGCCAGTCTGGGGAGAAGGAGACGGTGCAGTTCCGGTTCTGCCATCGCCTAGTCTCCTGGGGCAAGTCCTTTCCCTCTCTCAGCCTCAGACTCATCCCAGAAACACGTGGGACGGGGGGAGCCTGTTCCCGGACCCGCAGGGACGTGTTCACACAGTGTTTGTGCAGAGCTAGGCCGAGTGAGGACACAGGTGGGCTGTGTGCATGGACACGGGTGTGGCTGTGCCCCCCGGTATGACTATGACGCGGGCCCAGATGCCGCAGCACCAGGTCTGAGTGCTCGTTGCTGGGAATCTGCTGGGCCCTTCGACGGCTCTGCACTGGGGGCAGCAGCCTCACACCTCACACCACCCTCAGCAGACCAGCACCTCCTGGCTGTTTCATCTGTCAACTCGACCTGTGAGCGTGAGGGCACTTGTCATAGCTCATATCTAATGAATGCCTGGAAGTGCCCAGCGCTGCAGTGAAATCACCTTCAATCCTCACATCTGTTCTTTTCTCTGCTTTTTAAAAATGAAGAAGCCGAGGCACAGAGAGCGGAAGCAACTTGCCCTTGGCTGCCGTGTGCGGGCTTTTCTCTAGTTGCGGTGAGCAGGGGCTACTCTTCGTTGTGGTGCATGGGCTTCTCATTCCGGTGGCTTCTCTCGTTGTGGAGCATGGGCTCTAGGCATGTGGGCTTCAGTAGTTGTGGCTCGCGGGCTCTAGAGTACAGGCTCAGTAGCTGTGGAGCACGGGCTTAGTTGCTCCGCAGCATGTGGGATCTTCCCGGACCAGGGCTCGAACCCCTGTCCCCTGCACTGGCAGGCGGATTCTTAACCACTGTACCACCAGGGAAGTCCCCCTCCCCACCCCCAGTCTTGATCAGTCCTGATTAGGCACAGTTTAAGAGGCCCGGTTCTTCCCCTGCTGCCTCTGTCCCGGTAAATGAGTGAGCACAGAGGAAAGGGGCTTGGCCCTGAGCCCTGTGGGTTTCCTGGCAAGGCCATGCCCCACAGAGGGCCCACCACACCCTCTCAGAGCTCTGGGTGCTGAGAGCCCACCATCAATGCCCCCTCACCTACTGTGCCATCTCATCCTCCCATCAGGGCTCAGAGAAGCAGGGTGACTTGCCCAGGTCACAACACTGAGTCAGAGGGTCTAGACTCCGGCTTCCTGACTCCCTGCCCAGGGCTCTGTCCAGTGCACCTGCCCTGGACACAGCCAGGCCTGCCTTACCAACCAGCATCTTTCGAGGCAACAACTTCAGAGGGCTTGTTCTGGTCCCAGCTCTGCCATTCATCACCTGGCTGTGTGACCCCTGGGGGAACAATTCCCCCTCTCTGAGCCTCAGTTTGTCCAATTGTAAAATAATGATGATAAGTCAAGTGCCTGAGATAAAGAATAAAGGCACACTGTTGGCAGCGCTCACCTCTCTGGGAGGCCAGGGTCTCCAGCCATCACTGCCACTAACCTTTTATGAACAAACATGTGACATTCTCTGTCCTGAAGTGACCCTGGAGATGTCTGGGCTGCTCCCCCAAGGTGAGCGCCAGGAGTCATGAAGGAGCAGGGAGAGGAAGGTGAGGCTTTTCAGTGGTTGTCTCCTCATGTGCTGTGGAGCAGGAAATGGAGCCCCCTTGAGCCTGAGCCCCCAAATCTTCCTCTGCCACAGCCTCAGAATCATTCTGCTCTCTCCAAAGCCTTCTGCCAATGAGCCCTCAACATCCCCAATCTCTCTTCCACCAGAACCAAGGAAGGTAGGAGTTTGGAATCTTAGACTGAGTCCGAAGGTCATGAGTCCAATCCCTTGAGTAATTTAAAGCCCAGAGAGGTACAGGATCTTGCCTGAGGTCACACAGTAAGCCAGGATTGAGGCCTGAGCTCATCTACTCCCTGAGATATAAAGAGTCAGTCACGGATGCAATGCTGTTCTCAGATGGGTTCTGGCACCTCCCAGCTGGCATCAGCCTCAGCGTGTACCCACAGCCACCACCCCCAAACCATACCAGCTCCTGGGCACCCTCGTAGCAGATGCTGCTGACTGAGGGCCTGGGCCAGACTGAGCACCACAGGCAGGACAGAGATGAACCACACGTGGGCCCTGCCCTGGAGGAGCTCACCACCTAATGGGGGAGAGAAAATGTCCAAAAAGGAAAGGGGACTCCACTAAAGAAATATTTATTGTTCTAGGCACCGGGAACAGACAGTGGTGAGCGGAACATGCATGATCCTGCCCTTGTGGGAAAGCAGCATCCTTTGTCATCTAATATGTAATTACAGATGGCAAAGTGCTATGAAGGGAAAGCTCAGCGACAGCGAGTGCAGCTAACCGGCTGACCTATCCTGGGGGTCAGGGAAGCTTTCCTGAGAAGGTAACTGGCAGAAACAGAGGAATTAACTAGACTGGGTCTGGCCTGCGGTAGGGAGTGGCATTCCTAGCAGTGGAATCTGTGCATGGGAAGGCTCTTGGGTAGGAGGCAGCCTGTAACATTCTAATGGCTAGGAAGAGTCCACTGTGGGTGGCATGATGCTACTACAGCAAAAGGCAAACCTGGAGAAGTCGTAAGCCTGAGATCACCCAGGTCCCTGGGAGCCGCGAAGGAGCTGGAATCTTACCCAAAAAGCATTAGCAAGCCATGGATGTAAGCAGCAGAACGGACTCTGTTTTCAGAAGATCCCGTTGGCGACAGTGTTCAGTGAGAGTAGAGCGGGGAGCCCAGTGAGGGGGCTGATGGTACAATCCAGGTGCAGATGACAGCTCAGATGCTGCGGAGAGGTGCGCGTGGGCGGCGTGGATGGAGGGCGAGTTGCCAGGCCCTGGTCATGGTCCTGCTGGGGAGGCGAGGGAGCAGGAAGTGTCAGGCTCTGTCCTGAGGATGTGGCATGAGGCACAGAGATGGGAGCCCTGGCACGGGCGTTCTGTCTGGGGCCTGTTTGTGTTTCAAGTCCCTTTAAGACCTGGAAGTGACGAGATCAAGTAGGCAGTAGGGCGTGTGGTTCTTAGCTGAGAGAAGAGAGACATGTCATTGGCAAAGAGAGAGCTGAAGTCAAGGGCATGGTGAGGTCGTGTAGGGAAAGAGGAAGGAGTGGAGTGAGAAGCAGGATAAAGGTAAAGGCCTGGGAGATGAGGACAAGCCAGCAAAAGACCCAAGAGAAAGCAGCCAGAGCAACAGCGCATGGCCCCGAGAGGGGACGGGCATTAACTCTCCGGGCCTTTGCACAAACGCCTCTCTGTCTGAAATCCATCCTCTTCTAACCAGCCCATGCCTACTTTTTCAAAGCACAGCCCATGTCCAATGTCCTCCAGGAAGCCCTCCTAACCCCTCCTCCCCGGAGCCAGACGAGGTTCTCAGGCTTCCCAGAGCCCCCCCCCCCCCCCCGGGGAAGGAGCGAGGTGGTGGAGAGAGCAAACCTTTGATCTGGACAAGCTGCTCTCCGAAAGCCTCGGTCTTCTCAGCTAGCTAATGGAGTAACTGCCCTGCAGGGATTCTATTTCTCCTGAAGATCAAATGATAGAACGCATATAAAACCTACACCTCATCATAAGCCCCAATACATAGAAGCTACACGTCTCTGAGCTCTTATCATGTTGCACTGACATCGCTTTTGTCTGTTTCTCCTGCCCAGCCCATGAGCTCCTTTACCTGACAGGGTTTTATCTATCTCAGCATCCCAAGTGCCTGGCACAGAACTGGCATATTTCATGCTCATTGAAATCAGAGTGAAGGGGCGCTTGTTGGGGGCAGGAGTGTGCAGGGTAGACTTCCTGCAGGAAGAGGGGCTGGAGCCAGGTCCAGTGGGTTCCAGAGTGCCCCCTCCCCCAGCAGTACAGTGGGAGGACCAGGAGGAAGGGAGGGGGGAGACAGTACACCAGGAGGGGGAAACAGCTTGAACATGTTTTTCCCAGCCGAGGGGGCTGGGGATGACTTCTCAGCTGAATTTCGACCTCTGAGCCACATATTCTCTCTGAACTTCAGGCAGCCCCAGCCCTGTCACTCCCCATCCGAGCTGGGTGAAAAGTGAAACTCAAGCCCTGCCTCTGAGCTGTCCCCAGTGAGCCCCAGGCCCACACCGCCCAGGCCTGGCCTCCGTGCCCCGTGCCTGCCTGGGACAAGCAGAGCTGGTGGCCGCCTCCAGCCTGAGGTCCCTGGCGGCTTCTCTTCCAGCCTGGGCGGGGGGGCAGAGCTTGGACTCCAGAGCTGGGCAGGAATGCTGCTCCCCGCCAACGTGCAGTGGGGAAGTCTGAGGAATTTGGGAAGTTTTCCACTCTCTGGGCCTCACTTTATCTGCAAAATTGGGGGCCTACCAGGTAGGTCATTGTAAGAATTAAATTCTCACGTAAGTAAAGTACACAGCTCATAGAAGGTGCTTAACAAATGTCAGCTTCCTTCCCTGACCCCAGACTGTGGCCCAGGGGAAGGAAAAGCATGCACTGGTCGCACCCCTATGTGCCGGATGTCAGCCACACCCTCGGCCCCTCACACACAGAGACTCAAACCTTAGCGCAGCACGGCAGATTTTTACTCCCATTTTACTTACGAGGAAACCATGGCTTAGAAGGAACCTTTCCAAGAACAAGTGGCACAGCTCATAGGTAGCAGAGCCAGGGTTCAAATGAAGGGCCACCTGACCCTCGGGTTCACGGCGGCAGGTTCCAGCGGGAACATAGCCCAGTTCCAGGAGTAAGGAAATCAGGCTCTACTCCTTCTACCAGCAAAACCCGTGGCCTCTGGCGGGCCTGACCACTCACTGAGGCTTCTCCCTGAAAGTCTGGAGGGCTCAGTGACTCACTAGCCAAACCCAGAACTCATTCCTGAGCTTCTAGCCAGGGCCTGGCACCAGAAGGTTTGTTGAGTGACTATATGAATGAATTCCCGTCTCTTTTGAAAACACCCATCTATTAGGGTGTTAGATAGTGAGATAAGTAGGTAAAAGTAAACAGGAAGACTGAGGGAAGTAATTGTGAAGGATTAGGTCACTTATTAATATAAAGTATTTCTCTCGATCATCTTTTATCCATCTTCCTTCCTTCTTTCCCTATACAAACATCTATTGGGCGCCTACCATGGACAGATACAAGGAGGATAATATTGAACATCTATTTAGCACTACTATGTGACTAGCACCATCGTAAGCATTTGACATGATTTTCTGACTTAACATAACCCTGAGAAGTAGAAACTATTATTATTATTATTCCAATTTGACAGATCAGGAAACAGAGACAGAGAAATTAAATACCTTAGTCAAAGTAAATTAGAAAGAGGTAGAGCCCATATTTGTATCCAGGTACCCAAATTTTGAGCCAAGAGGGAACATGTTTTCTGCCCTAAGGAACTCACTGGATGATTGAATAATGGGTGTGCATGGTCTGAATAAGACAGAGGACTGAGATGGAGTGTGTAGCATGGGGCTTGGCAAAGAGGAAGTTCTTTCTAAAGGTATTATGAGCACTAATTTTATTGTTTAAGTATAGGAAGATAGGAAGATAGTAATTTTGTTATTAGCACTTCCTCTCTTTTCCTTGGTGTCTAATGAGCTAAAAAAAAGAAGAAAGAAAGAAACAGGGGTGGGGAGGAAAGGAAAAAGTCCTTTAGAGGTAACCAAAGAGCCCACATTTGACTAAGGAGGAAAGTGAGACCCAGAAAGGGGTAGGAATCCCCTCCCCCGAGTCCACCAAAGAGAGAAGCATCAGTGTTGGTGTATGTCTAACACCAGCTGCCAGACGGGATAAAGTCTGATTTGTAGCCTTTGCCAGTTTCTGTGGAGTAAAGACTCACCATGGCCAGCTTCAAGCTACCAAACGAGGTCGCAGAAGAGCGGAGCTGGACAGAGATACTTACGAGCAGCTCCAGCACGCAGCCGGCTAGAGCCCAGGTGCCAACAGCCTGGAGACCTTTAGCTGTTCTGTGCCCCAGAGGCACAGAAAGGAAGAAAGGTGGGACAAATGCGGAACACTGGAGACCTCTGAGATTAAAAAGGGCCTTTCTTCTCTACACGCTCAGGTCATCACGGTTCTTTTCAAGCACAGCAGGTCTTGGGCGTCAGCCTACCTATCCTTCTCCAGAGCCCAAGTTGCTGATTCTGCGTACTATCCCATGACTTGTTCAGACTTGGTGGGGCACGGGAACCTCCTGGACGATCAGTAAGACACTGCAGTGTGAGCACTGCTTCCTTTGCATTCCTGAGGGACTGAGGGACGACGACGACCACGGCCGTGGCTGGCCTCGACTCCTCCATCAGTCCGGACAGGGAGACCAGGTGGGCACTGCATTTATTCATTTATTTATCTAGCATTGGGTCCTTTTCACAGCTTGTTTCCTTGTCCCTGTGGCCTGGTCTCCCAGTGCTCCCAGCTGACCACGGACTGAGACCTGGACTCAAGCAGAGGCAGAACTGGCCATCTCTGCAGAGCCGCTCCACATCAGAGTGCCCTACATTCCACGATTAGCTCTTCCTCTAGCTTAAGTCTTTTATTAAAATTGTCCTACTGTTAGTGATGGTAGCAAAAAACAACAGCTTCATTTATTCTAATATCTTCGAACTGATTCTTTATTTTATTTTATTTTTCTTATTTATTTACTTTTGGCTGTGTTGGGTCTTCGTTTCTGTGCGTGGACTTTCTCCAGCTGCGGCGAGCGTGGGCCACTCTTCATCGCGGTGCGCGGGCCTCTCACTGTCACGGCTTCTCCCGTTGCGGAGCACAGGCTCCAGACGCGCAGGCTCAGTAGTTGTGGCTCACGGGCTTAGTTGCTCCGCTGCATGTGGGATCGTCCCAGACCAGGGCTCGAACCCGTGTCCCCTGCATTGGCAGGCAGATTCTTAACCACTGCGCCACCAATTCGGAAGCCCCAAACTGATTCTTAATGTTAGCTCAGTGCTATCCCAAACAAACAAAAGAAATAGTTAAGCCTCTGCTCTGTGTCCAGAATGTAATAATGTGTATTATATTTAACCTTCCAAGCAAAGTGACCAGAAAAGTTACTTGTCTCCATATTTACTAATGAATAAAGTTCTGCTTAGAAGGGTGACATAAGGTGGCTGAAGCCACATGGCTAGCAGGTGACTGAGCCAGGATTGGAACCCAGGTGTGTTTGTGTCCAATATTCTATAATATTTAATTCCTCATCTTGATTAGGGAAAAAAATCAAGATAATTCTGAGAGAGTGGACATAGGATGGGCATACTAATTTCCTATTGCTGTGTAATAAATCGTCACAGGTTTAGCAACTTAAAGCAACACTCATTCATTATCTCATAGTCTATAGACCAGAAATCCAGGTGGGCTCATCTGGGTCCTCTGAGTAGGGTCTCACAAGGCTGAAATCAAGGTGTCAGCCAGTGAGGGTCTTATGGGGAGGCTCTGGAAGAATGCACTTCCAAGTCCATTCAGGTTGTTGGCAAAATCCAGTTCCTTGCGGCTACAGCCAGAGGCCCCTGTGTCCTTGCTGTCTGCTCCCTAAGGTAAATACATGTTCATTTTCATGTGGTCTCCCCCATCTCCTAAGCCAGCAACAGCGAGGCGAGTCCTTCTCTTGCTTCCAACACCTCTGGCTTCCCCTTCTATCCCCAGCTGGAGAAAAGCCGTTGCCTTTAAGGTTCATGTGATTACAGTGGGGCCACCTAGCTGATCCAGGATAACGTCCCTATCTTAAAGTCACCTGGACCATAAAACACAGTGTAATCACAGGAGTGATGCCTCATCATGTTCACAAGTTCCAGAATTAGGACAGGACATCTCTGGGAAGTTGTTTTAGAAATTCTGCCCACTACCATGGGTAGGCTTTGTAGAGTGAAGGTCCTAAGGGGATGCTCTAGGAAGTTAGGACTAGGATGGAGAGGGGTTTCCTCTGGAGGCCTTGAACACCCATAAAGCACCTTGGGGGAATTGGATGGTCAAATGGAATGGACCTAGGCAAGGAAGCTGTGTTTATGGGATGGGGGGGGCAGGGGGAGACAGAAAGGAGGGAGGCAGGAAGAAATGCTAGCAAAAGAATAAATAGTCTTACATCTGTAGAGAAGTTCAAATTGGCTCTGCTCCCTTGTGTTGGCTCCCAAAAGACACCCCGTAAATATGTGTGGAAGTGAATAGACTGTGCTGCTCCGTTCACGTGGAATGGGTTGGGTTGAGTGTCATTGGATAGACTGGGACTAGAGCTGAGTTGGAATGAGTTGGATGGGATCATACAGGTTGAGGTGGAAATAAGTGGCTTGTTTAGATTTAGAGATCTGGTGTAGGCTGGGTTGGAATGGGTTGCATGGAGTGTATATGGGCTGAGGTAGAAAGAGGTGAGCAGGTGATAGCTTGGTTGGGGCTGGGTTCAGCTGGGCTGCATTGATCAGGGTCAGACTGGATTGAACAGGCTTGGATGAGTTGGAATGGTTTGGGGATGGATTGGTTTGGGGCAAGTTAGACTGACTTGAGGATTCGTTAAGTTGGGGATTGATTAGTGTTTAGTTGCAGAGACAGAATCCACTCTGGATAGCTTAAGCTGATATAAATGTATGAATGGGTATTTAATGGCTTAACGGTAATAGTTGGAGAGCTGAAGAAGCAGATCCTAGGCTGCATCCTCAGGACCAACTCCCAAAGCTGTGCTGCAAAACTGGACCACCAAGGCAGCTGCTTCTTTTGCAACCATCAGGAAGCCATCTGCCAAATCGGGGAGACACCGGTCAACCTTCTGGCTCCAGAAACATGCTCCTCTGTATGTCTACACCAGCTAAACGCACAGCTCAGTATGAAAGCATGACAGGTTCTGTCTTCAGGGGAAAAAGTGTGATGAGGAATTTCTTTGGCTAGATAACATGAGAGTAGAAAAAAATGTCCATAATTGATGAAGCTGGGTGATGGGGACGTAAAGGTACACTATACGTTCTCTCTAGTTTTACATATGTTTTTTGAAAATATTGTTGCAAATATTGGTGGATATCTCATGCCCTGCCTTTCTGTCCATTTGATCTACTTCAGAACGTATTGCCTTGCATGAGTGCACGGCACCTGCTGCCTACATCACGTCCAAAACTCTAACTGTAGAGCAGCCTGGAAAATGTAGCTTTTAGGTTTTATAGTCTCTGAAGGATAAAAAAGGCACAGTCCAAGGAGAGAGGAATAGAGGGTGAATGAGATACTCCACACTGTCTACTACCACTGAGCTAAATGGAGAGCAGGTGGAATAAGTTGGGATGGAAAAGGTTGACCTGGTTGGAATGGGTTGGACTGGCTTGGATTGGCAGGTTTGGGATGTGTGCGGCTGAGCGGAACTGAGCTGGGCTGGGCTGTGTTGGCAGAGTTAGTTTGGGGATGGGTGATTTGGGCGGGGAGCCGCTGTGGGGTTGACGCTTGGACACTGGTGTCAAGATCCTTGCATGCAATGGAGTTGAGAGTTATGCTCAGTGGGAGCTAGGAAAGGAGGACTTGGAGGATGACTGTGTTGCTGAGATTGACACCTCTGTAAGTGTTCCCTCACTGGGCTTCCTCTCCACCACCTGGGACCAGGCTTGTCCCCCCTTCACCCAAGTCAGCCCTCTCCCAGGCTTAGGGTATGTCCAGTGTTCAGTTCAACCTCCCCTGCCCTCCTTAAAATGAAACCCATTTGAGCAAGAGGCTTGAGAAATAAGTTTCAAGCAGAGAAACTTGCAGGATGTGTTGTCTTGGGGCAAAACCCAACCCAAAGTCAGCATATCAGAGCCATATGGTTTCCTCCCTACATTTCTGGTGGGAGGAGTTGCGGATTTCACGGAATTTGGGACCATTTCTAGAGTCCCAGAGGTGCCCTGTTCACTGAGCCAAGGAAAACGGGTGCTGGCAAGCACACACGTTTACACACCCAGAGTCATGCACGTGAGTATGGGCTTTCCAGTCTGCAATACATGTTCAGTGTCTATACCTTCTCTCAGAATTGCCCTGTGAAGCAGGAGTCATTATGTAATATCCCAAGTGGAGACAGTCGTGCTCAGAGAGCCTTAAGCAGCCTGGCCAAAGACACACAGCAGAGCCATGATTCGTGTGCTTGTGTTTACATGAATATTGTCTACCTCCTTGACTAGACTCTGGCTTCCACAAGGTTTGCAATTTTGCCCATCTCGCTCATAGTTGTAGCCCCAACATCTAGAACAGCCCTGGCACATAGTAGGTGTTCAATATACATTTACTCAATATACACATATATTTATTAAATAAATGAAGAAAGAAACTCAAGCCTCAGAAACCCATGTTCTTTCCACAGTGATACAAACACACACTCACACACTCGGGCGTGCACAAACATTGCCTTTGTGACACATCTTTGAAGTCTTATCCCATCTCTGCTCGCCGAGGTTGCCTGGATCAGGTCACGGATTCACGCACTTCCTGACCCACTGGCTCAGTGTCAAGGGAAGAGAGGCCTCTGGATTCAGACCTCCAAACGTGCCCCCACGTGGTCCTGGCATGAGAGGTTCATGACACGTGTCACCCCCCTTCACCACCAGCCTTCACTTAGACTCTCTTTGGGATATAGAGCAGAGGGGACACCAGGCAGTTCCATTCGGCTGTTGGCCTTGCCCTTTCAAGAGAGGACAGGATAGGGGTCCCAGACTATGTCTCAGCTCAGGTAGACCAGCCTGCAAGTCTGCCCACTCACCCAGTGCTCAGAACTGGGATGCCTCCAGTTTGTACAGACCACCCTGGGATGTACGGATCCTTGTCCCCATTTTGTACACGAAGAAACTGAGGCTCCCAGAGAGGAAGTAACTGAACTTTCCAAGGTCACTGACTAGAGAGTGCAAAGCCTAGGTCAGAATTGAGGTCTGTGTCACTCTGAGAGTCACCAGCATTCGTGACAGTAACCCTCTGGCCACCCGAGGCGCGACAGCTCTCCTTCATCCTGGGCTCTGTGAAGGGCAGGGGCCGTGTCCCCTCTTCCCCGCGTCCTGCCTCTGCGCTCAGCCTGGGTCAGCACAGGGTGAGGGGTGGGGGGGACATTTCTCGCCACCTCCGACTGATATTGACGGACCAAGTGACTATTGTAAATGCTACAGTGTTGTGTAATCAGTAGGAAAATGTGACTCTGTCCCCAGAGATGCCAATGGCATTTTGGAGAAAATCCCGTCCTTGATTTTCTGGGCCTGTTCAGTTGAAATGTCTGGGTGAGAGGGACAGGCTGGGGGCTCTGATACGTGGGCCTAGACAGGTCGCTTGCTGCCCCAGCCCCTGCCTAGGAGAGGAGGGGCTGGAAGCATGTGCACAGGCGGTGCACAGGCAGAGGTGTGTGTGTGGTACCGGGCGTGAGTGTACACGGGCGCAGGAGGGCACAGGTGCCAGGGCTCTCGAGTCACACTGTGGGCTCAGATCTCACCTCTGTCCCTTACTCGGTCTCTCCGTCCTCATTTCCTCTACTTCGTTTCAAAATTAGGATGAGAAAAGTGCCCAGCTCATGAGTCTGTCCAGGGATTAAGTGAGAAGATGCAGGAAAGCAGCTGGCACCTAGCACTGAGTCTGGCCCATGGCTGATGCGCAATAAATATTTGTGGAGTGAATGAATGAATGCATGAGTAAACAGATGAAAAGTGCATGAATGCATGGAGGAAGGAGCATGGCACATCAGAAAGAGGAGAGCGTTTGGAGTCAGGAGACCCAAGTTGGAGCCATGCCTATCATTTACTAGCTGGGCGACCTTGGGCAAGTCACCTAACCTCTCTGAGCCTCAGTTAATAATAGCAATAATCCCTGCCTCTCTGGTCGTTGTGAGGATTAAACGAAAGTGCAGGGTGGAACTGCTCTGTCAACGGCAGGGCACTGTGCAAATGTTAGTTCTAATTATTCTCCACAATTATGACTGCTCCGCGGGAGGCCTGTGTGTGAGTGAGCGCAGGGGAAGGCTGTGGTGAGGGTGGGCCTGTAACCAGGCTGTGTGTGCATGTGGATTGCGTGTGGATGTGTTTGGAGAACTGGGGCCATTAGAAAAACCATCAGCCCTCTAAGTTGTTCTTTCTTTTGCTAAACTCAACCTGCCAGGCTGACATCGGAAGCAGGAATTAGTGGGAAGTCTGGGGGGACAGGATTAGTGGCTGAACTTTCTATTCCTGGAGACCCTCTTTTCTCAGGAGGTCAAAGCAATTTCCATATATTATCCTGCTGGCAGCTTGGGAAGGTCAGGGAAACGGCAAACACATGACGCTCATTCCTCAGATGGAGAAACCAAGGCAGGAAGGGCGGCCTCTGAGGCCACTCCTGCCTGGCCCCTGTTGGAAGCACCATCTGAAGGACCCTGCAGCCAGCCTGGCCGGCCCCAGCCAGACCAGCTGGAAATGGCTCATTCATTTGCGAGCTTATTACAGTCCCCCTACCCCCTATTCCCAGGGCTGGGCTGTGTGTGTTTCAGGGGAAGGATTGGAGCAGGACCCCAAGTCCCTGCCATACTACACATAATCATCGGAGGGTCTTAATCTGTCTCAGCTGTTGCCCTAACTCCCCTCTACTAGTCCTTCAGGTTCAGTCCACCCCTTCCAGGAAGCCTACCTGACTGTCTCATCTGGCAGATGGAGAAGTGATTCTTCTTTGAGCCATTGGAGTGACAGGACTGGGGAAAGGGGCTTAGAGGCTGAGCCACACTGCACCTCAAACTGCACTACATCTGCGCAGCCACTCCCAGGCACCTGTACCCCCAGCTAGCTCAGGAAGCCCCACCTTCCCCACACTGGTTCCTGCCCCAGAGCCCCAGACTCACTGCAGAGGGGGAGGGGTTACAGCTCCACCGTCCTTTCTGTTCTTATCACCCTGCCTCAAATATGTCTCCTGCCCTCAGCCTTTCGACTGTGTCACCACCAGATGCCCTTGGCACCCCGCCCCCCTGCAAGCCTCTCGGGTCTTACTTCTGTAGAGCAGGCACCCTACTTGCCACCTCCTCCTGTGCTCATTTCCCCACCAAGACCCGGCTCTCATTCCCCCGGCCTCCTCGCCCTCCATGTGTCTGGGGCAAGGTCTAGATCTTTCCTTGTGTGGCTCCAGGGAAGTGGCTTCTGTCTCAGGGCCCGTGTGTCCCCACTTGTAAGGAGGAGGAGGAGGCCTCCCAGAACCCACCTAAGGCTCTGGACAAGGTCAGTGGATTGCAGGTCTGTGGGCAGCAGGCAACCAGCACTGCTGCTCAAGTCCCAGCAGTGTCCAGACCCCTGAGGTGCCAGGCTCACCGTCCACCACGGGAGGGGCACAATCCTCCACCCCTTCCCCCTCCCAGCTGGGGTACTCACAGCGGCTGCCATCTTCCCTGACGCAAGCACCTGCTGTGCAAGTACCAGCCGCTGGGCTCCATGCTCTGCAAGTCCTGCCCAGTCTCATTAATCCACCCCTCCCCCAACAATCCTGAAGGGCGCCATCATCCTAGTGTACAGGTTCAGAAGCGAAACCCAGAGAGGTTGTGGTTTGCCTGCGATCTCACAGCCGGTACAAGACCAAAATTCCAACCCCAGTCTGTCTGACTCCAAAGCCCCTTTCCTTAGCCTCTGAGAGAACAAGGACGCCACCACTGGAGCGAGGTGCAATGCGGGGCGGGAAAGCAGATACAGTCTGGGTGCTGGCTCCACTCCTCGCCAGTGAGTGGCCGTGGGCCTATCTTGGCTGCCCCATTTGTATACTGGGAATAATGATTTTTGCCCTGCCGACCTCACTGGACTCAAGAACAGAGGCGGAAACTTTGGTAGTGTCCAAACGCTAGGACCGAGTGCGCGCCGTGCTTTACAGTTTACAAAGTATACAGTATACAAAGCGCATCCCTGTGTCACCTCCTGTCACCCTTTCCGCAGCTAACCAACCCTCTCCAACACAATCGCCAACTGAGGCAGAGGAGTCAGACGCAAGACGCCAGGAGCCGGGCCAGGAGCCGGCTGCGCCTCCGGCCACGAGCGCAAGGGGGCGCCATGGGCTCACTGCGAGTCCGGGCGGCGGGACCCTCAGTGCTCTTCGCGTTCTGCACTCGGGCTCGCAGCTCCCAGGCTTCGCAGAGCGCCGGGAGGTGCCTGGGCTCCAGGGGCGTCCGGGACGGGTGGAGGAGCGTTGCGCAGAGTCTGAACTTGAGATTTGAAGTCCGGAAAACCAGCTGCCTCTCCCCGCTGTGTGACCTCTAATGAGACGTTCTACCTCTCTGGGCTTCATGTATAAGTATAGAAGTATAATTCCCTTCCCCTACGCCACTCCAACCCAGCCCGCCAAAGGCTCCTGAAACCACAAGACGAGATCGCTGACTCAGCCCAGCAGTACAAACTGTAAAGCCTCATTCACACATGAGAAATTCGCGCCTTTCTCCTTCCCCTTGGACTCCGCATCTTAAGCCCTCAGAGGAAGCACGCAGGGTCCCCACATTCCCATTTTACGGACGCGCAAACGAAGGCTCAGAGTGGTCGCTCTTTCGGGGGTCTTGTGGCTCATTCGGGCAGAAATGGACTGGTCTCCCGACGCCAGCACCAGATTGTCCCTTTCTGGTCCAGCGGCCTCAGCTCCAGGCAGGCACTCCCTGGGAGCACTGACCGCTGTGGACCGGGTACGAGCCTTGTGCAGAGATAGGGGATGCTCAAGATGAGGCTGAGGCTCTCGAAGCTGAAGCGCGCAAATGCTCCGTACCTTCCGCTTGGGCCCGCTCAGCATAAGGCCACGGGTACTCGGACCCTAATTCTGGTCCTAGCTTCTAACTCGGCCGGGCCGTCATCCCCGGGCTTGCCTGGCCGCAGCGCGTGCCCGCGCGCGCGCGCGTGAAGGGGGCAGCGCCTTGGAGGCGGAGGGCTCACCCCGACTCCAGATGCCGGGGGCTCTCCGACCGCGGCCCTCCCCCCGCTTTGTCGGAGCTGCGCCCCAAAGCCCCCGTGCTGGGCAGGATCGCGGGGGTCAGGTCAGGGGGGGAAGGGTGGTCCGCCAGGCCAACTCGCCGGCGCCCTAGGCTGCGGCTGTTTGCACACATGTAATTAGCTCTAATTATCCCGGGCTTTTCAGTTCTTAGGCTCCAGGCCTGAGAGCGACGCCAGGGTGAACGCGCCCTCTCCGCCCAGGCAACCAGCTCTATCCCAGTCCCCAGGACCTTGCGTTGCGTTTTTCAGTGTGCCTACACCACCACCGAGCGTCTGCACCGCCGCCACGTGCTGGCATGTGAGCGTCTTTGTGTGTCCGCGGCTGTGTGTCCACACTCGCGCGTTTGAGTACGCCGCTGGGGAAGGTTCGCGAAAAACTGACGCAGAAGAGGAGAGGGTGGGTCGCGGGGCTAGGGGGAGAACGAAATGGTTCTCAGCTGCGAAGGAAGGAAGCGCCCGGGCCCCGCTCTCTCCCGTCCCGCCAGTCCTGCATAAACATGAGCCCCCCGGGGCAGCAGCCCAGACCGAAAATCCCAGGATTTCTGCTGTAACCGCCAAGCCGCGGTGTCGTCGACCGAGCTCTGTTCCCCCCACCCCCGAGCCGTTTAGACCCTCCGCCACCGCCTGTTTGAACCGGCCACCAGCGCTCCTGTCCGTCCACAGGTGGCAGAGCCAGGGCTCAGAGAGGTTGGGGCGCTCGCTCTAGGCGGCGCATCAGGGCAGGGGCGCCACTCTCCAAAGCCGCAGTGCGGGATTCGGGCTTGGCTCTAAAACAGCAGGGCTGCGGGGACGAGGGACAGAATGCCTCCGATTCCCGGGTCCTCTTGTCTTTATCGGATCTCGGATGCCTAGCCCTCGGCGACCCTGGTCCTGCGTACTCAGTCCGCTGCGCGCCGCGTCCTTCCAGCCCACTCCCTAGTCTAGTCCACGCGGAAGGAAAACCACAGAGCCGGGGAAAGCCCCGGGAGCCTTAGTTGGAGGTGACGGGAAAAGCCTGGGTCCCCCTGGAGCAGGATTTCTCAGCACAGTCGCCCTGCCCCTACGGCCGCGTGTCCCTCCCTTCCCCTTTCCTGGGTTCTCTGTGTGTCCCCCTGTCCCGGCTCCGGTGTCCAGTCTCTCTCTTCCTTGCCCTCTGACCCTGTTTACTCGTTTCCTGGTGTCTCGCAGTGCCTTTGTCTCTGTCTCTGCCTCTTCTCGGATCTGTGTCGGTGAGGCACCCCCCCACATACACCCCGCCCCCGCAAAGGAACACACACCGGCAGAATCCGCCTTTTCAATAAAAAACGACAACTGGGAAACAGAGTGAATTAAAAAGCATTAACTTAAAAACAATCCATGTGTCTGCAAATGCGTTCCAAATGGTAGCCCTTCGGCGGGGGCGGGGGGGCATGTCGGCCACATGTTCTGGAGCCCCAGACACAAAGTGTAGGGGGCTCAGCGCCTCGAGGTGGGCCCCTGCCGATAGCCACCTGGGACAGCAGGGTCTGGGGAGGGGGACTTCGTCTATGCCCTCACCCTCGGAGACCCCCACCTGATTCCCTGGACCCTCCCCGTGGTTCTGGCATCTGCCGGTCCCTCCTACTCCCCAGTGCCTCCAAACTTTCCTATGCTGACCCCAGCCCTCCCTTTGCACCAGCCCTCCCCACCACCCCACACAGATTCCACCCTCTTCCTCCCCCACCCCGCCCCTAGTCTTCGACCCCATACTCCTTCCGCACCCAGGGCCTGCCCTGCCCCACCCCCTTTCTGCCCTCCTGCCCCTAGACCACCCAGCAGCCCTGGCTCCCAGAGAAGTGGTTAGAACAAAGCTTTCCTTGGCCTGAAGAAACTCTCTGGGAGCTGTGCGCAGAAAGGGTCCTGGTACCTGCAGCCTCTCGGTCCTGCCGGACGCTGATCAAAAGTTGTCTCTGAAGGCCTGCCTCTCCAAAGGTAGAAGTCAGCTGCTGTCCTTTGAAGCCTCTGACGAAGACGAGAAACTTCCCTCCCCCCAGAGTTCATCCTGCCACCCTTAGCACTCCCAGCAACCCTCCTCTGCTCCCTTTCCTGGGAAGTGGAAGGATTGGAGTACCTCAATCAGGGCATAATTAGAGAAGAGGGGACTGGGTGGGGTGCCCAGATTCTACTGCCTCCTCTGTGTGTCTTTGCAGCTGAGAAGGGCATCCTGAGACCATAAACCAGATGGAGGAAGATCTGAACGCTTACCCTTGCTCTGCTCATGATAATGACTTATGATTAGAGTAACAATAATGTTAACAATAGTCATCATAATATAGCAGCAACACCTATTGAGCTCCTACTGTGTGCATGTCATACATTAGCACACAGAAATCACTAATAGCTGGATGAGTTTGAGCAACAGCTTGCCCTACCTGGGCCCCAGTTTCCCTATCTGTAGCAGGAAGGGGTGGGACCTCCAGGCTGGACAGTGAATCTGAAATACCTGCAGTTGAATCAAAATCTGGGCAAGTTGTATTTCTTGTCACTGTTCCTATCTGTTCAATGAAGACAACAGGAAGCCAAGCAGGAAAAAGTTGCTTTGGAGTTATTCTATGTTCCTGAAACGACAAAACGAAAAAGCCATCACTTTAAAAAGCCCTAACAGTTTTCACCCAATCAAACTGTTCTTTCTCCTAATAGTCAGCAGTGCGCCATTTAATTTTATTTTTAATGATAAAACTGTTCTTTATTCACTATACAAGGGAGCTTTTCAAAATTCACTGCACTACCCCTATTTCACAAGCCTCACACAATCCTGGCTTATCAGATTCTGAAGGAGACCAACATGAGGATTTATATAAAACTCCCTGGTGATTCCAAAAGGAGAATTCTGATTTGCTTGATTGCTAAATCTGATACCAGGTATCTCATCTGGTGTATCATTCACCTACCGTCTCATATCTGGTTCTCATACCTGATTCTGATTTGAGATTCTGATTGAGAACCACTGAGGTTAGGTTCTGAGAATTTTTGTTTCTATAGGTTTGTGTAAGCAGCCTCCCTGTCTCCATGCGTGTGTTGTCCTGGGGAGCCTGTGAAGGTGTATGTACTGTATACATATAAGTCTAGGTATGTGTGTCTGTGCACACGTACAGGTATGGGCTTCTCTGTGTGTGTATGGGTATAGGTCTCAGGGTGTCTCTGGGTATCTGTGAGTGGATGTGCTGGGAGAGGGCCTGTACCTGTGCGAATATGTGTGTGTCTCCGAGGGTGGGTACCTGTGCCTCGGGGCGAATTTGTGTGGCTGTGCCTTTGCATCATATTTACGTAAGTGAGGAGATATTTGTGCCTGTGTGTGGACATGTCCTGTGTGCCTACATTGATGAGCCTGCCATTTTCTGAGGCCTCCAGCAAGGCAGGAGTTTCTATGGAGAAGGAGCTCCATCCAGGCTCCCGAAATGCCAGTTGAGCCGTCTCCAGGATCCAGAACTTGCAGTCAGAGCTCCTCCCCTGATTGGGAAAGAGGGACGATGATTTTGAGCATAAACACAGATCTCTGTGCTGAGCATTCTAATTCTGCAAGTCAAGTAGAGAGCCCGGGCAGCCGCAAGCTAATTAGCCACCCTGGGGGAAAAAATTGCCTGTGTTGGAGTGGATAATGTGTTTGCTTGTTTCCGTGGGATCCTTGACCGACTGAATACCCCCCACCTCCCTCCTACTGCATCTCATGGGCCTGTCTCCCCGCGCCCCCAGCTCAGAAAGATGGTGCAGCGTTTGGCTCTAATACATCGGCTTTTCAAACAGGCCAATTGCTAAGCAAATGTCATTTGGGCTGCAGCTTGGAAGGCTCTAAATGAGATAAATGATTCATTTGAAAAGTGAAGATGGGTCTCACGCCGGATAAAGATGAGCTAGTAAAGTTCCCCGCAAAAATCAAGGACAGGCTCCGTGTCCCCTCCTCAGGCACACCGTGCTCTCAGCAGCCGGGGTTCCTCCGCAGCATGAAACAAATCCTCGCCCACCTGCAGCCGAGGATCTCAAGCTCGACAGATCCTTGGTCCCAGAGAGCCTCCAAGCCCCTCTGCCCATTTCCTTCAGCAGCTGCTGTGGGCTGGAAGGAGCAGGAGCCCTGCCAGGCTGGGCTGAGCCCTCCCCAGGCTTGTACACACTTGTGTACACATGCTGCACATGGATGGCTCACACTGGCAGCCTGAGCCCATGACTTCAACCTGTGCTAGTCTCTCATGTACACATAGGTCTACACACAGAGGCACACACAAAAATATATAAGCCCCCATTCCATCATTTTTCTGTCTTTTAGCTTACAATACAAAAGTGGACATTAAGACAACACACCAGTTCATAAGCAGATACAGATATGAATTTACAGATATCACATACAGATATTGCTAATGACTGAATACTTGTGTCTCCCCAAAATTCAAATGTTGAAACCCTCATCCCCAAAGTGACAGCATTAAGAGGTGGGGCCTTTGGGACGTAATTAAATTAGATGAAATCATGAGAGTGGGGCGCCCATGACGGGATTAGGGTTCTTATAAGAAGAGGGAGAGAGACTAGAGCTGCTCTCTGTGCCTTGTGAGGACACAGTGAGAAGGTGGCTGAATACAAGCAGGGAAGAGAGCTCTCACCAGGAACCAAATGTGCCAGCACCTTGGTCTTGGACTTCTCAGCCTCCAGAGCTATGAGAAAAGAAATGTCTGTTGTTTAAGCCCCTCAGTCTGCGGTATTTTGTTATAGCAGCCCAAGCAGACTTATACAGGGATGAACTGGGAATTACACTTGCACACATTTGCAAATACTGATTCATGTATCAGCAAAAATTATTGACACACTTCTAGAGAGAGTAATGTGTGTGCCATTCCTACCATTACTGCTGGGATCACTTACTGAACTCTCACTGTGCTGAGTGTTTCACAGATATCGTTACCTCACTTTATTCTCAAGACACGCCCCCCCGCCCCGGGGAGACATTTATTAGCTCCATTTTATCAGAGAGATTAAATCCCGAATGAGATGCTCAGGGTTGGTTGCACGACTGCTAAGCGGCAGCGTTGGGATTTGGACCCATGTCTCCTGACTCCAACGTGCATGCTCCGTAGGGAATAAGTAGAGAATAAGCGATCTAGCGCTCGGAGTTGGGGGAGGCAAGCCTCACAATCCTGTTGTGCCCATGAGGCCAGAGCCTCCATTCCCCAAGGCCATGCGGCTTGTTCAGCCTAGCGCCTTATAACTCAATCACCGTAATTGGTATGTGGAGTTGTCTCCCAGAGCGCCACAGGATTTCCCAGGCTGCAGAGCCACGGGCATCCCTGAAACCAGTAAAGAATTGATTGTGACTTTTGTTCAAAATAATGACCAGGATCAAAGTAATGACATAAACTGGTTTTAATATGTGCCCAGCTTGAATGACAGGCTCCACTCCAGTGCTGACAGTTTCTAACGATACAAGATTATTTTATTCTCTGTACAAAGTCACTTCTCAGATTAACGCAGCTCCATGTTTTAATCAATAATGGGATTGGGCTTCCCTGCTAGTGCAGTGGTTAAGAATGCGCCTGCCAATGCAGGGGACACGGGTTCGAGCCCTGGTCCCAGAAGATACCACATGCCGCGGAGCAACTAAGCCCGTGCGCCACAACTACTGAAGCCCGCGCACCTAGAGCCTGTGCTCCGCAACAAGAGAAGCCACTGCAACAAGAAGCCCGTGCACCACAACGAAGAGTAGCCCCCGCTCGCCGCAACTAGAGAAAGCCCGCGCACAGCAACAAAGACCCAATGCAGCCAAAAATAAATAAAATAAAATAAATAAATCTAAAAAAAATAATGGAATCATTTCATGATGCATTCGGACCAGATCTCTAACTATAGGATCTCTAACTAACTACAGCCCACACCCACACCCAGATATCTCATTTACAGTTTAATAGGGTACAGGGTGTGTTCTGGTGGCTCGGGCCCTGCCTCTCCTGGGCTCCCACATCCAGCCCTCCTGAAGCCCCTTGTACTTGTCTAGAGCTCTCCTGAGAGTATTCTGGAGTTTTCATCAATGCTGGGCCACAGTAGGGCCTGGAGCAGCCCCACAGCCATGTCACATTCCTTCAGTCCTGGACCAGCACCCTGGCTGGCTCCCCCGGAAGAAAAATGAAGGTCTTCCTGACAGGCGAACATAAATATTTTCTTTCCCAGCCTGGATCAGATGGGGATATTTGCTGTTAATAGAGTGGCAGCTGGCTATCTGGGAGTGTCTGAACGTGGCCTTCCCTGGCAGGGAGCGCGCCATCCATCTCTGTCCACACCACCGTCAGACGGCAAGACTTCGCTGGCCTTGCTCCTTTTTGGAATGTGCCTCAGATGGCAGAAAGCAGGCAGGGAGCATTCATGTCACACCAGTTTCATCTTCTATCTCTTGAGGGCCTGGGAGGAGTGGCCTGAGTTTGCTGTTCTTGGCACACCTGCCTATCAGGAGCGTGGCCATCGGGCGACCCACGTCAGGTGGTGAGGCCTTACTTATGGGGCAGGAGGGGGAGTGTTGGAGCAGGCTGGGTCTTCCCACTTTGAAAGGTGCTCAGACCAGAAAGGGCAAAACGACGTAATGGGAAATCATGCTTTTCTTTGCGGCATGTGGCCTGGAAATGGGGCTGCAAGGCCCCGGAAAGGTTTGAAATAACATTTCAGGCTGGTGCCTTCCCGGCCCCCACCTGGAAATAGGTGTTAGGATGGAAAACAGGGCACCTCTCCTCACCACTCCTCACCAGCCAGGGCTGTTTGAAATGAAAACAAAAAATTCTTCCTTAAAAGAAAATGTGTATTCCAAAGTACCATGAATTCTCTCCTTGACTCCCAAGGCCACAAAATGCTACATGAAGGCCCAGATCGCAGCTTGGAGTTTTGGAGGCTGTTCTGGGAAGGAGGAAGGAGCCGTTGTTAGGGTGAAGTATCACCAGCCTCCCTTCTGTTGGTGTTGCTCTGTAGCAAAACTTGCATTCAGTCAACAAACATTGGATGAGTACCAGGCCTCTGGGGGCTAAAGAGACACAAAGATTTCAGGTCACCTGGGTTCAAATCTCTGCTGTATCAGGTTGCCTTGGGAAAGTTATTCAACCTTCCTGTGTTTTGGTTTCCCCATATATAAAATGGGGACAATAATACAGATTTCAAAGGACTGTTATAAGGATTCTACTGAATCCTACACATGAAAGTGACCACTGCAGCACTTGATGTTGAAGGTTGGTGACTGTTGAAGGTTGGTGACGGAGCTCTCAGAGGTTTCCTGTGCCTGTAGAATGGGGCAGAGCTCCTCGGTTTTGTAGTCAGTACCTTCTGGGATCTGATCCAACCACTTCTCTCACCCAGTGGTCAGGATTCTCCTATCGAAAATCAGCCTGCCAGCAAGCCCGGTCTTCCACGGTCCCACCGCTTTTGACACGCTGCTGCCACCCCCATGTGCTGGTCCATGCCGTTCCCACACCCCCATACCCTGAAATAGTCCCCTCCCTTCTCATCTCGCCTTTCAACTGGATGCCTGTGTCTTTAGGGATGACAGTAACTACCACTAACTGTGTGCTGTGCGTCAGACGCCTCTTGTGTATCATTTTACAAGGTCAGGAAAGACAGGATCAAGAGAAGAAAAAAAGGGGGACAGGAAAGAGTTTCCGGGACAGGAAAGAGTTTCCAGAACAGGAATGATATGGTCATATTTATCACAGAGGAAAGACCACTCTGGGCCAAAAAGGCATCTGTGGGGCAGGAGGAGCCTGAGAGGTCAGGGAAGAGGCTATTGCAATGTCCAGGCAAGAAAAGACAGCAACAATAGCCTTTGGGTAGAGGGGAGAGACTAGATTGGAGACTTTGCTTCATTTATCCATTCAATACATACATATGCAGTGGGTACCTCTTCATTCATTACATAGTCAGTGGGCAGGCTCTATGCCAGCTGCTGGGATACAGCAGCGAACAAAGCAATACAAAATCCCTGCCTTCCCAGAGTTGACATCCTAGTGGGCAAAACAGGTAATCAACAAAATGAATAAGAAAAATGTACAGGGATAAGTGCTATCGAGAAAGATCGAAGCAAGGGAAGGGGTTGTAGAAGGAAGTGGTCAGTGATAAAATTACAGATGCAGAGCCAGAGAAGGCCTTAGGGTAACTTTTGAGCAAAGCCCTAGAGGAAGTGAGAGGGCCAGCCCTGCAGATGTCTGGGACGCACCCCAGCAGCTCAGAGGCTTGGGGCAGCAATGTACCTGGGAGAGGATTAGGAGAGGAGGTCAGAGATGAAAAAGGGGCTGGATTGTAAAAGGCCTTGTGCGTCCCAGCAAAGACCCCTTAAGGCACCTTGACGTCAGGGGCCTTGGTAGCGTACCTTGAGCAAGTCCCTTTCCCATCCCGCCCCTGGCTCCTCACTGTGGAGGCTATGAGTGGTGTTGAATGTGGTTGCGAAAGCTTTGAGGTTCATTCCATATGCTGAGCAGAAAGATCAGACCCTGCAGGCCCTGAGATTCTACATGTTAGCGTATTCAGACCTTTCTAAGTCTGACTTTCAGTTCCAGAGGTGCTGAGGTAGTGGCCATGGTGCTGGCCTCAGGATGCAGAGGGCCCAGCTCACTGATGGGAGCCCATCCCACCCAGCCTGCTGCCTCTGGCCCCAGGGAAGCTGGAGAGGGGCTGACTGCCAGCAGCTCTGGCTTCTCGGCCTTGTGTCCATAAACCCTGGGTCATGTGGCATGGATGCTTTCCCTTGTGATTGATTCATCTTTACCCATCATTCCTTCGTTCCTTCATTTATTCTCCCTGATATTCATTTATATATTCATTCCCTTCCTCACTCTGTTTGCTTATTCCTGTCTTGACTCATCCCTCCCTTGTTCAGTTATTTACTCACTTATTTTCCTCACTCGTGGCATTTATCACAGAGAAACTAAATAAGTAATAGATTGTGTGAGCCTGACTTCTCAGCTGAAATGTAAGGGCGCAGGGACAGAAAGCATGTCTTATTCACAGCTGTCACACCAGCAGCTGGCCTATAGCACGTGCTCTATAAATGGAACCCCTATATCCATTCATTTACTGCACGCTTATTCATTCCTTCAGGTATTTGTCAAACCTCTGCATGTGCCAAACTCTGGGCCTGGCACATTTTAGAAGAGGAATAGGAAATAAGAAAATATAGAGATCCATTATCTGAGGCCCAGTCATCCATCCATTCCATTCATCCATTCACTTATTCATTCTTAAATAAACACTTACTACTGTCACTTAGTACCAAATCCTGAGCTGGAAATTGCTTTACTCAAGATGATCAAGGGAAGGTTGAGGTTGGGTTGGAGCTGGGCCTCAAAGAATGGGTGAAATTTCAGGAGTAGCAGGGAAGAAATGTAGTCAGGGGAGGAAACAGCATGAACAGAGGCTGCAAGGAACATCACAGCCAGGTGGGTTCTGACTCTGCAAATAACCCCTCTTGGTAGGTTGCTAGGGGCTGCCTGATATACAGGTAGCTGGGGGCAAGCCATGGAGGGCTCTACTTGCGGGGCATAAGGGTTTGCTGTGCTCCAAGGGAGACTGACCTGGGCTTGTCATTTCCAGCTCTGCAGAGGCCAGTGGGGCAAACAAGTGCCGAAGGTTTCCAACTGGGTGTCCCTGGAGCAGTATGACTTCCTTTTCTCCCTGAGAGGGGGAAAAGTCCTTCAAAGATGGCTAAGATTCCCCAACAGTACACACAAGCCCAAATGGCTCTTAGAAAGCTTTGTGATGGCTTTAATGCAAATGAATCCAAAGTTTGTAGATTACATTTTCCTCCCAAAACACATGAGATAGTGGAAATCAGAAGGAGAGTGTTTAGGGGTAGGAACCTGGTGTCCAGGACCCACTAGAGTCTTCTGGGTTCTCTCCGGCAGAGACTGGGGATTCCTGTGGGACCATGGGGAGGCAGGGCCCAAGCCTTGGCACCCAGCTCCCTTGAGCTCACCTGTGGACATATCTTAGCGCCAAACGATGCACTAAGGAGGTGCCAAATATGCAGTGCCACGGTTCCAGCCAATAGGCTGGGATCTCAACAAGGACAAAGGATGCTCGGCCATCTGACGCTGCAGGTCTCCAGGTGCTCTGGCCCAGCAGAGCCCAGCAGAGCTCCTAGCCTCCTCTTGGTCCCTTGACCGGGCAGAATGTTCTCCTGGGCCCAGGTCTCTGGAGGACATCGGATCCTCCGGCTAGCCAGGAAGGAGATTAAACAACCAATAATGACAAAAACAATGGAATCATTTCACAACTTATCCTCTTACATGTAATAACATTCAGCTAACAAAGCACCTTCGTAATCAGTATCTCATTTGATCCCCATAAGAGACCGAGGAGAGGGAGGGCGGGGGGGAGGGGGGAGCTGTGTATAATTCCCATTTTACTTCCAGGTGAGGACACTGAAGTCCAAAGACTTTCCCCAAAGTCACACCTCTGCTAAGTTTCTCTGAAGGGCCCATTGCATCAAACCTCCGAACCAGTAAGAGCACAGCATCCTTGTTCAGTGAAGACGGTGTCCTGGATGGAAAGAGCAGTAAGTGGTTCCTGTGGTTGAGACGGGCCATCGGAGGTTGTGATCTTTCCTCCCACCTCCGTGTGACCTGTGGGCTGGAAGGCAAGGCAACAACCTGCAGCGGGGTTAGGGCTCAACAGTGAGGCGGATCAGGGCTCTGTGTGTGACCTGGGCCTGTGTCCAGCCAAGGCAAGAACCAGAGTCCAGGCCTCCGGACCCCAGCCCAGTGATATCGCCACCACACCTGCCCTGACGCAGACCTTACAAGGCCCTCCCTATATCTGCAGGCCCCCTAACCGTAGTGAGAGGGCGTGAGAGAGAAGGCCTCTCAGGCTCTTTCAGGGTCTGGGATGTTGTGATCAGACCCGAGCTCGGGATGTGAAGGTGGAGGGTGAGAGCAGGAAGTCCCGGGGCTCCAGAGGTGGGGCAGGCCCGGCAGGGGAGACCGAAGGCACTAAAGCTACCCCTGACCCACCCACCCTCACCCCCGACTTCCTCTTATCCAGCTCAGAGGTTCCCCCCCCCGCCCGCCGCCGCTTCCACATCTTGTTGACTTTCGAATTTACAAGGTGTGCTGATTGCCAAGGCCCAGGGATGATTACACACCTGCACACACCTTAGGAAAGCATCCTACGTATCCTGGTCCCCACCAGCAGCTTGGAGGTGGGGCAGGAGCCCAGGATGGGATCTCTCAGGTGCTGTGAAAAATTTAAAGAGGAAAACAATTGAACAGACAATGGAAGAGAGAAATCAAAGGCAAGTTCCCTGCTAGGAGGAAAAGGAGGAGGATTCAGGTTCAACTCGATTAGCTGGTCCTGTTCTAAACGTCTGCCTTCTGGATGCCACCTCTGACTCCAACCATCAGGGCTCAGCTGGGGTGAGGAGCTTTATGGTACTTGCTTGGTTTATTGGCTCCGCGGAAGAGGATACGAGGGCCCAAGCAGTTCTCTGGAGATAGGACCCCTCGAGGAAAAGCCAAGATTTATGGTTTCCAGAAACTCTCAAGGCACTGGGCTGGGCAGAGTGGGCTTTCCTCAGCCCTCAGGTTTAAGAGGAGAAGGGCCTGGGAGAAACCCCAGAACTGTGGTGGGAACCATCCCCACAAATACTTTCTCTTCCGTCACCTCCCCTGAGGCTCAGTAAGACCCCACGATGCTGACGATCCTGCGATTTCCTCCGTCACTGTGACAATGGGGCAACTGAGGCTGGAGAGCTGGTGGGCCTGTCCAGGTCTACAGAATTCGTGTCAGAGGAAGAACTCAAACCCAGCTCCCAGCCGGGGGCTCTCCCTCCCTGAGCTGTTGCCACTAGAGTGACCTTCAAGGCCCCAGTCATAAACCCCTGAGTCAGAAAAACAGCATTGCTAAGGGGCCAGCCTGGAGTCACCTCTGTGTCACCCTACGCAGATCGGGGACAATAGCCACGCACCAGGGCTCGGTGAGGTCGCCGAGGCATCCCCCTACCCCAGCTGGTGACCACAGCAAGGGTGCTTGACCTGCCAGGGAGCACCCACTCCCGCCAGGCCTGTGGACACTGGCCCTGGCCACGTGGCTCCGGACGCCAAGGTTTCGTTGACAACCCTACTTCACAGGCACGAGAGGCTGGTTCCTGACACAGCCTTACGGTCTTCTGTGGCCCCTGCAAGCAGGGAAAATTTGATTTCTGGGCTTAATTAGGGGACATGCCATAAATATTCATGCATCAAAATGAGCCCTGCTCACGAGTGCAGCTGCTTCCCGCTTGGGGGAAATTAACATTGTTTTCTAGCCGGTGAGTAACGAGGCTCCACTGCTGGAAGAGGAGCCTTTGTGACAGCCTCTCTAGGACAGAGAGAGAAAGCCACACTCAGAAGCACCCACACCCGGGGAGCCGCCCCTCTGCCTCTCCAAAGCCTCATCTCTGCAGGGGGCCCCCATCAGGGTACTTAGCCAAGCAGAAGACCCCTGAGCTGTATCCTGAGAACAGCCGTCAGCAAACTACAGCCCGAGGGCCAGAGCCACCTGCCACCTGACTTTTTGGGAAGAAAGTTTTATTAGAACACAGCCATACCCATTCATTTAGCTATTGGCTACGGCAGCAGAGTTGGGGTGTTGTGACAGAGACCTTATGGCCTGCAAAGCCTAAAATATTTACTGTCTGGCCCTTTACCAAAAAAGTTTACCCACTCCTGCTCTAGAAACTTATCATGACGTCCATTTTTATTAATGAAAGTCCCATAATATTGAGCTCTCTGGAATCTTAGGAACATGGAGCGGTTTCAAATCATGTGGTCTTAGAATCTTATGTGCACAGGCTCTGAAACCGGTGTCCAATCTCAGCTCCACCACTTCCTCAGCTGCGTGACTATGGGCAGGTTACTTAACTTTCTCTGCCTCAGTTTCTTTATCTAGAAATTGGGAGTACCTATATGGGAAAAGAATCTTAAAAAGAGTGGATATATGTATATGTATAACTGATTCACTTTGCTGTACAGCAGAAACTAACACAACATTGTAAATCAACTGTACTCCAGTAAAAATTTAAAAAAAAATGGGGGGTAATAACAGTCCTGATCTCATGGGGTTGTTGTGAAGATTAAGTGGGCTTCCCTGGTGGCGCAGTGGTTGAGAGTCCGCCTGCCGGTGCAGGGGACACGGATTCGTGCCCCCGTCCGGGAAGATCCCACATGCCGCGGAGCGGCTGGGCCCATGAGCCATGGCCACTGAGCCTGCGCGTCCGGAGCCTGTGCTCCGCAACGGGAGAGGCCACAACAGTGAGAGGCCCGCGTACCGCAAAAAAAAAAACAGATTAAGTGAGTGAATATTTGTAAAGCCCCTACAAAAGTGTTTGGCACAAGCATTATGTAAGTGTTCTGGTAAATAAGTGGGCTCAGTCTCTTATGATTTCAGAACCCTCAAGAGTAGAGAATCCTAACCCCTTACAGATTTCCGCCTGTCAAGACCTTAGACTCTCCACTGTAACAGGGAGAGCCCCGCATGTTTGTGACACTTTGCTAAATGCTTTACACTATCTCATTTAATCTCCAAAACAACTCTTTGAAGTAGGAATTACTGCCAATTTGCCTGTGAGGAAATTGAGACTTTACGAAGGTTAGGAGACTAACCAAAGGTCACGCAGGGTGAATTGCAAAGCTGGAACGGGAGTCCAGGTGTGCCTGACTCCAAAGCCTGTCTCCCAGATGTTCCCACCTCTCACCCACTGCCACAGCCCCTCTTCCATACCCGTCACAGGGTCCTCCGGCCACGGCTGGACACCTGCTGCAACGGGGCGCTCACTAGCCCAGGAGAGCTCACGCTGGATTCTGCTCTTGCATCTGCCCACTTCTTGGCTCTAGCTCTGACTGTCTCCTACCAGCTCTGAAAGGCCCAGGTGGGAGAACGAGGGCACTTCCGGGGGTATCTCCCAACTTGCTGGGAGCCGGCAGTAGTCTGGGCTGCAAGCATTTGCAGCACACTAGACCTGAGTGGAAAGACTAGGCTCCATACCTTTGGACAGAGCACTCCTCCAGGAAGTCCTCCTTGGTGCCGACAGGCAGCAAGGACCTCCCTTTCTCCTAAGGCTCCCAACACTCCTGCCTGAACCATCGCTGGATGAGGCCAGAGCCACGCCCTAGCGTGAGACTTGTTATGATAACCCTGGGGCCCTCTGACGCTTGTATTCTTTCTGCTTGCTTTCGAAGCATTTTGAGCTCTCTCTCCTACAGTTCTGTGGCATGGCGATGCTCATCAAATGCTTGTGGCATCTCATTTGTCCTTACAGCATTCTCGACCTGGAGGTCATTATCATTCCCATTCGCACCTGAGACCCAGAGGGAGGCTGAACAGGAAGGAAGAGAGGAGGAGCCTACAGCCGGAGAGCCTTCTGCGCGCCGGGCATCGTGCTAACCCCTTGCCTCGTCGAACCCTGACAATGGTAGCAGTCATCCCACTTTACGGAGGAGGAACCTGAGGCTCTGAGAGGAAACCAGACTTGCTCCAGGTTACGCAGGCTGTAAATGAAGGAGAGAGACGTGGATAAAGTATCTACCATGCGCCCAGCACTTTCATGTATATGCCTTGCTTCACCATCAGACACGCACAGAATAAAACTCTGAGGGATTTATTTTTCTTCCTGTTTTCCAGATGTGTAAACCAAGGCTCAGAGAGCCAGGTGGCTTATCCCACAGGGAGTCAGGCTGGAACCAGACCTGCTGGCCATGGACAGAGCGCTCTTGCCCAGCTCGGCAGTCCTCACGAGGCCCAGCACGCATCCTTTCGGGGAGTGGAAGAGGAAACACTGGGCCCTTTTACAGGGTTTCCGTGAGCATGACGGGGAGCCCCCGAGGATGGCCGACTGGCCACGGATGGGAGGAACGGTTTATTTTCTCTGCAGGCCGCTCTGGAGCCTTTCAAAGGTGTGAAGTTCCACGGCCTGCAGAGGCTGACTCTGCTGGCCGTCCAGAGCCGGCCCTCCCTGGGCCCCAGCCCAGCAGACCAGGCCTCTTCATGTGCCCCCGGCGGGAACTCCCTCCGGCCCACCCGGCCTCTCACTCGCTGAAAGGCTGCAGAGTGACGGGCTAGAAACTTGACTCTGCTGTTTACTCACCAAACACAGAGACAGCCCTCTGGGCTATCCTCCAACATCCAGACCCTCTGCTACCTCAGGGGAAGAGGGGTTTGTAGCCCATTCCCAGGCTCAGCATACCTGGCACACTCACCTCAAGGGACTGGCCACAAGGAGGAGCTTCCAGGCTTGGCCCTGCAGCAAGAGAGAGTCTGGTTAGACAGAAGGAAGAACTTTCTGCTGCTGAGGGACATTCAGCTCAGAGAAAGATGGGGAATGTCCTGACGTACTGTGCTCTCTTGGTAAGGACTCTGGGTTCTTCTGTGTGAGCTTCCTTTCTTTACCCCGACGATGAGGGGTAAGACTGCATGATTCCAAGCCCCTCCCCACTAGTTTTAACAGTATAATTCTGAGATTCACAGCATGAAGCAAGGGGCAGGAGACCCAGCTGTACGCCAGCTCCACCATCAACTGACTGTGGGAACACGGGCAAAGTTACTGTGCTGCTCTAGACCTTGGTCTCCCCATCTTTAAAATGGACGTAATTATCAAAGGGTAGTTACGAGTTAATGGATACGAAACACACTGTCCAGTTATGTTCTCTCTGCGAAGTGCTCTATGTGGGCAAAGCGGATTTATTATTTCCACTATTCATTCCCTGTTTCTTCCACCTCTTTCTCCCACTCCCACTTCTTTTGACTCTTCCTCCCTTTCTTTACATCTTGAAAGAGGGAAAGTTGGTATGTCCTGTTCTCTCCCTAACTGGTTAACTGAGAAATATTTATAGATTGAGAGGTTTCATTTTGTTTCAATTCATTTTTGTTTTTTGTTAAATGCATTTAATACAAGTGGGCCCAGGAAGGTAATGGGGCCACAGGGAAATGCCCAGGGAGCTCCAAGTCCCCTCAGGCAGCACTTAGAAGAATCCAGAATATTCCCCCTACTGGAGAATGTCTGGCTGGGTCTCTGTGAGGGTTGGACATGGAGAAGTCCATGGTCACAGCCTTGCCGGACTGGACCAAAGGGCCGTTTCTCAATGTTGCCACCTCTAGACTTGCCAAGTCATTCACTGTTTGAATAAAACAGAGCAATTGCGTCCATGAACTGATTGGCTCTTTCCTTATGTAATAGTCAAGTAAGTTGCATGGTTACTTTTAAGAAACTGAACTGTTGTTGTTTTTCTGTCGCCTTCATTCCCGCACCATTTTTATAACTGAACTGACTGTTTTGGTTGTACCGACCTGTTGTTTGTCTAAACTGATCCGTTTTTGGAGGAACTGACTGGCTGCTTGTCTGTCGTGAGCAGCCGTGGGACTGAGGCAGCTGGTCAGGGGCTGTCCTGACGGGATATTTTGACTGAATGGACTGCACGGGTCTGGGGCCTGCAGTCAGACCAGCTGATACCAAGCCCTCAACCTTCCAGCCAACACTGGCCTTTCCCAAGAGATCCAGTCTCAGATGTTCCAGCCATTATCCCCACAGCGACCACTGCGAGAGGACATACAGTATTGTAATGTGTTGCAAGTTAGGCTTCACGTCAAGAAAGCAGAAAGCCTGACTAAGGAGCTGGCAGACCAGCCAGATGCCTGTCCCTCCAGGCTTGCCAAGCAGCCCTGCCTGCCTAGCTGTCCATGTGGCCTGAGTCCTCCAGTCCTATTCCCCACGTTAGGGGATCACCGAGCCCCCAGCACAGCCCCCTCATTTGCTTCTTTAACTCACTTCCTTTCATCGCTGACAGGTCCAGGGACTTTCAATGGGGCCACGACAAGAGGGTCCTCACCCCCTCTGCCCCATTCACCCTGCCCACCCCTCCTCGGCCTTTCAGGCTCCCAGTGAAAGGACTCGTCCACAAATTGGGGATTTGCCATTGTCCCCTTTGTAAAGGCCCTCCATTTCCCTGGGCCCCACCCCTCCCATCACTGGGATCAGCAGGGGTGGCCCCAGAGGGGCTGCGGAGGTAACAGGGCACAATCCACCCAACATTCTTGCTTAGAAGCAGGGCTGAAGCCTCAGAAACCCAGACTTTGTTTCGGAGCAGGAAGACAACATCTAGATTTCCTCCTACCTGAACCCCCTCCCCATTTTATAGGTAGGGAAACTGAGAGTCACACAGCGAGACCTCTTGACACCCAGCTAGCCATCCCATTAGCTCATTTCCACTCTCTATTTCTTTCAATATGGAGGAGACTATAGCGTTTGTCATTTATGCTAACCCAATACGCCACACCATTGAAAATGTGTACAAAAGCTGCCATGAAAATGTGTACAAAAGCTGTAGTTGAGGAAGTTTGGGGTCGTGGTTCCGTTGTTTAGCATCTGAAGTCAAAAGCTAGAGCCATGAAAACGGGGATTCTTGGACGAACTGCCTCAAAAATAAATAGAAACACTGGCCTGACTAATTTGAAATTCAACTCACAAAAAGGAAGCAAAGCCAGATTGTTCTTTTCCTGTTTCTGATATGTTTGCTCCCAAGTTTAGATTGTTTAATCCAACTTCCTATCTCTAGGTGGGCCAACTGGGGCCCAGAGAGGAGATCTACTTGCCTAAAGGCACACAGCATCGCTGGCGGGGCTGCTCTAGTGCGCCCGGAATGTCCCTGGAGCCTCTCAGGCAGGCATCTCGGTTTGGGAAAAATTTCGGCTACATCGAAACGGTATTCCTAGAACCAGTTGAACATTGCAATTTGGTTTGGGGGCTTTGCAGTTTCTAAACTAAATTGATTTTTAAGGAAAGATTTAAAATTGGTGAAAGGGGTTGTTTACGGGGGAAAGTTTCAGCTACGGGGGAAAATCGCAAGGTCTCTTAGCATTTCTAACCCGAGCTGCTCCTCCCTGGGGAGCCTTGTGGTGCTTCAGATGAACCTGGGAGCGGGAGATTCCGTGCGTGAGCTGAGCCAGAGAAAAGGTCTTTTGAGGAAGACAGCCTCCAGTTTAAGCGGCCACTACACAGACTCCGTCTTTATGGGGCTTGAATAAAAAGCAGGAGATTCCGAATTTAAATTGTTTATCTCTGGCTAGTCCTTTTACAGAGTTTGGGGATGAATTCACTAGGAAGTGAACGTTTTCTAAGTACCAGGGTGACGCTGAAGCGGGCTACTCTGCTTCTGGTTTATTCCTAAACGTTGTAATAAAATCCTGAGTGTTACCGTTCATCCCCTTGCAGTACGTATACTGTCCCCCTCTGGGCATTTATGGCGGGTGATGAGCCTCCACATCTCTCCAAACCCCGATGAGGACATGATAATATCATCAGCTCATCGCTGAAACATCCTCATCTACTCAACTTCCATCACCGCTAAGACTGATAGCCATCAGAGGCTGTTAATTCCCAGCAAATTATCTAATCCACATGTTGTCCGATTTGTGAGGATCATAAAACAAATAAGCATGAAGTGGTTTATAGTTTCCAATCTCCTCTCACCTAGATAGGCCACGCTGCTCAGTCGCAGCCTCGGCTGTGGCTCTATATCCTTCCGGAAGGAATGGGCTGCGTGGGTTCAAATCCGGACCTGTTTGCTGCTGTTTCTGGTTCAGGGGCCACAGAAACACAGACACACAAGTCTGCCCATCCCTCTTGCCCCCTGCTGCCACACCCCAAGGGGGCCGAAGCTTCGTTTCACTAATATGTTAATCACTGAAACGGTCTTGTCTTGCAAGGCACAGGCGTGGTGAGTTAAGGCTCTGGATGACTTGCAGAGAGAAAAGCAAACTGTCCCTCAGAAGACAGAGGGTAGTAGGAATTTGTGATGATGAGAGGCAGAACAGAGAGGGGAGGCAGGAAAGGGGATTGGCAGCTCTGGGAGATGCAGGGAGCGATAAAATTAGACTGCGTTGTCTAGAGATAAGCACAGGAGTGAGTGTGTGTGTGTGTGTGTGTGTGTGTGTGTGTGTGTGTAGACTTAGGTGAAGATTCGGGCTGGGCCAGGAGTAGGGCTAAATGACCTCTAAATCCCTTTTTGCCTCTAAAATTCGTCAAGCCTATGTCTAAAAGCCTATAATTCCCAAATTCTGTAGTTCATAGATCCTATACTTCTCTAACAAAACAGACACTTTCTGATTCTAATTATCTGTGATTCTAAGAGTCTGTAATCCAATGAGTCTGTTATTATAAACTGCTAGGACTGTAAAAGTCTATGGTTTTCTAATTTTACCATTCCATGATGGCAATATTCTAAGATTTTATCATTCAATGTTTCCTTAACTTAGTAGTCTAACATTCCACCATTCTTGCATTCTGATTCTAAGAGACCACGATTCTAGATGTCTATAAATTTATCTTCCATATTTCCAATGCTCTACAATTCTAGTATTATAGAATTCTGATTCCATAATCCTAAAATTCCATAATTCTAATGTCTTATGCTACTAAGAATCGAAATCGTATCTGTGATTCTATAAATTACTTTTTCTAGAATTCTAACAGTCTATATATTCTGATATATTCTGATAGTCTGGGCTTCTAAGATCCTACAATGCAAAGGTATTTTTAGTCCAAGTTCTGTATTTTGAGAGTCTGTAATTCCTTGACTCTTAGTTCCATGATCTTAATATTGTATACTGTCATAATTCCAACATTTCTTATAGTTTATGATTTCATTATTACAAAAATCTAAAAAGTACATGACTTAAGTTGAAACTGAATCAAGTGACCAGCACAGATATCCTCTGATTTGGGTTGTAGTGTCCCAGGGCCGCCGGTCTTTCCTGCTCAGCGAAGGAGCCTAGGCTCCTGGAACTGCTGCAAGACAAAGGCGTGTGGAGGTGGGGCCCGGCCCGGGGTCAGGCCCGGGAGTGGCCCCCATGCCTCCCAGAGGCCCCTCTTCAACAGCCCGGTTTCCAAACATCTGCCAGTATTTGGGTCCCGATTGCTGTCCTTTAAAAGTATCCCTCTCCCTTTCTTGTTCTCCATCAAGGGCTCCCATGACAATCATTTCAAGCAGCTAATGAGTTTCAGATGGTCTTCAGGAGCCCGGGACGGATGGAAGCTGGGGGATAAGGGTTCTTAGGCCGCGTTTCATGGGCAGGGGGAGGGGAGGGTGGGAGTGGGGGTCAGAAAGAAAAATCTTTTGTAGCTGAAGTGTTACTGGAACTGCCCACCCCTCTGGAAGGGAGCCCCATGGTCACTCCGCCTATTCCTCTATGCTCGCCCATGCTCCCTCTCTCATATACCAACCAGCACCCCCTTCCCTGACTCCTCACTCGCTGCTTTGAACTTAGGTGAGATAAAGCACTGAGCCCAAGATGGCATCACTCACCTGCTAATAGGAACAACTTTGCAAAAGACAGAAGTAATCCTCATGAGAAACAACACCTCCTGTGAGTCTTTCACTGTCCAGCTGTCCCTCCAGGTAAAGCTCTAATGTGCATCACACTGCCTGGCCCAGCGTGGGCTTGGCTGCGGGTCCTGGGAGACGCTGCCCCCAGGCCCGCTGGTACTCTGCAAGCGCGCAGCTTCCTCCTACGGGCTGCTCGCCCCCTCTGGAGCGCCCCTGCCCACCGTGGCTGGCCTGGGACCTGCGCAAGGGCTGATGGTGACCCCAAAGAGCTTGTTCCCTCCCACACCAGGGGGCACGGGGAGACCAGAGGCACGAGAGGGGGTGTCCCAGCTTTCATTTCCCTGGTGCTGGGATACCCAGGAGGCAGCCCGTGCCCAGAACCTGGCCAGGATTACACAGTGGGTTCTGCGGCGTTCTCCCTCCCGGCTGCCGGGAACTTCCCTGGCTTTCAAGGTCTAATTCAGGAATCAACTTAAACGAGCAGAACATCGAGAAAGGCACACCAGGGCCTTTCAGAGGAACTCGCACACTCCCCAGCCCACCAGGACCATTCCCATCCAGGAATGTCGGGGGACATTTCTGCAACAGGATGTGTACAGTTTCGGGTTTGGAGGGGGTCCGTCCTGGCAAGGGAGACCGAACCTCATAATTAAGTAACTTGCCGTTTCCCTTAAGATACCAAGAACAACAACCACGTTCTCCCCGATGTCTAAACAGGACAAATCCCGGGTTGAGCAGTTCCTGGTGGTCTGCTCTCACACATGTGCAGAGAGAGAAAAAAAACCCCGCCTGGAAGCTGGCCTCCCTACTTCCCAGCGGCCGAGGCTGCTGCCCCCCTCACCCACCCGCCCCACTTCCCCCTCCCCCCTCCCCCCTCCCCGGTCGCAATTAGAGGTAATCTTTTGTTGCCTGGAAAGTGTAAAAATCGCCGGCTTTTCTTTTTGCATGCGTAATATCCATTTCCCCTCCAAGTGCGTTATTTGGTTTGGGAATTACATCTATTTACAAGAGTAGATGTTGCACAAAGGTTGTGTTTATGTGGAAAATTGTATCGGTGACACGGACTGATTGGCATGTGGAGGCTGGGAGAGCAGGCCGAAGAGGCCTTCTCATCAGCTTGGAATAACAAAATGATTGTATTTTCAGCAAAGCTAATTGATCACATACCTCAGTGGGCTATTTGTTTACTCAAAGGCCATCCAGGCCCTGGGAAGGTGGAGAGGAGAGAGCCCCGGGGCAGTGGTCACCTCCAGACCAAGCCAGCCTTCCAAGGCGCTGTGGTGTGGCGGCCCGGACAGGGGGTGGGAGGGGTCATCGGGTCGTGCAGCGGGGCTGAGAGGTAGGCTGACTCTCCTCAGACCCGGCTCTACACTTTGTGGCCTTTCTCCAGGACCTCGGAAATCCACGTGGGACACCGAAGTTATGGGAAGGGCAAGTCAGAGTAGGAGCAGAGGCCACCAAAGGAAAAATGAGTTCATTCCCTCTCTCTCTTCTATTTGAAAAACTGACCCAAGAAGAGCTTTTAAGCTGGTACTGAGCTGGCTGCCCTGGGTCCCGGATCAGGAGAGCCTGGAGACCTGGCCCTGCGGGTCTGTCTCGACCAAGTGACTCTGTGGGTTTCGAGGCTGTCTTTTTTTTTTTTTTTAAATATTTATTTATTTATTTATTTTTGGCTGTGTTGGGTCTTCGTTTCTATGCGAGGGCTTTCTCTAGTTGCGGCAAGCGGGGGCCACTCTTCATCGCAGTGCGTGGGCCTCTCACTGTCGCGGCCTCTCTTGTTGCGGAGCACAGGCTCCAGATGCGCAGGCTCAGTACTTGTGGCTCACGGGCCTAGTTGCTCTCCGGCATGTGGGATCTTCCCAAACCAGGGCTCGAACCAGTGTCCCCTGCATCGGCAGGCGGATTCTCAACCACTGCGCCACCAGGGGAGCCCCTCGAGGCTGTCTTTGCCCACCTCTGAGGAGCTCTGGATCAGAGGCCTGGGCCTCTCAGATGTTGGATGGGAGAGATGACTGGGGCGGGGTGCGGAGGGTGGGGTGTGTGAAGGGATGAGAATGAAGATTCAGCTGCCAAAGCTGTGAACAGCTGGAAAGCTGAGCCCAGCCCTCTCTGACACCCTCCTGGAACGAAGACCCAACTTCTTACTTTTGGGAAAAGAGGAGCTTATTTTTAGGTTTATGAGCAGCATTCCTGTGGGCCCCGCCCCCCGGATGAATCAGTGCAGGGGACGTCTGCTAAGGAGATATTAACTCCCCCAAACCGACCCACATAGGCCGGGCCTCAGAGGCCAAACGGCTCAAGTCACCTACAAAAGCACCAAGTTAGAATTGTATTTCCTCATCAGCGTTAAAACTGCACTTGTGTGGGGTCAAAAAACAAAACAGTTGGATATAATTAAATACGTGCTTGAATTGAAAATGACCAGTTCTTCTAAAAACAACTTGTCGGGAATTAGTCAAGGAACTGATTAATTTACCACTCACTCTGCAAACATGAAGTTCCTTTGAACACCACCCCGTTAAAAATCATCTGACATCCCCACCCAACCCCAGCCCCCCCGTATTAGGCAGACGGCTGGTTATTCTGAGACTTCCAGTTGCAGTCGGTCAAATGACTAGTTACTCTTCACAAACAACTAGGCACAAACACCAGCCCTTGGTTTGACAGGTCTCAACAGGGGTTGCGTGTCCTGTTGCTAATCAATTTCAGATTCAGTCGACTTTTCCTAGAGTGAGGATTAAGAAAACCTTGGGGTCAATCGAAGGATTCCTCTGGAGGAATCCTGAAATCCTCTCAGACCACTGAACGCAACAGCCTCGTTCTGTACGTGGGGGAACCGAGGCCTAGAATATTCCAGTCTTTGCTAATCCCTGCTTGGTGACGTGTGGGCCAGGTTTGCGGATGATTTGGGGGTCCTTGGATCAGGGTGATGGTGAATAAACTTCAGGTGCTTTTGCTCCAAGCTCAGCCATGAGGTTGTTCACCTCTCTCCAGGTCTGAGCTGAGCAAACCCCAGTCTGGAACATACTAGGCGTTGGAATAGCCTCCTGGTAGCACTGTGTGTGTATGTGTGTGTACTTGTCCACCACTGCATTTCAAAATCTCTGGCCCTTCCGAAAGACAAGCGGTTTATTAATGTGGTGCTCTCGGAATTGTTTTTTAATTGGAAACATTTTGCAATGAAAGAACATTAATAAAACCTGAATCCAAATCAAACTTCTCTGTGTATGTTATTGTTACTCTGCAGTCAAATGCTTTTATTAGATTTAAAACTTTCACTGTGCTTTTTATCTCCGGCTGTATAACGTTCTACAATTAAAAAAAAAAAAGCCCAATGACTCCAAAGTCTGGCAAAATAATATACTTTCTTGGATGTCTCTGTGTGTTGCCAATTAGCTTTGCCGTGAACGCAGGCCCCCATCTATCACCCGCCTCTGGGTGGCTGTAACGGAGACCTAATTTGTTTCATATGCCCTGTGCTCTCTGCGCCATTCACCAGTGTCTCCAGCTGAGGAGCTGCCAAGGCAAAGGAGAGACGAATGACAAGAAAAACCCGAGACAGGCCAGAGGGACCCCTTATCAGAGCTGGGCCCAGCTCTGCTCACCCAGTGGGAACATCTCAGCCTCCGTGCCTCCAATTTCTTCCTCCCAGCTCCCTCCACCCACCCTCCCCTCTCTCCTCCACCTCTTCTCCCCTTTTCATGACCTGACTCAGAGCTCGCAGGTGGGGAGGCCTGGAGTGGAGAATGGAAGACTTCTCCTTTTGCTCTGGCTTCCCAGGGCAGGCTGCCGTCCTCTCCCCTCTCTGCCCAGTCCTCGCCCCCTCCCACCTACTCCTTTTACAAGCCCGACTTTTAAACCCCCAGTTCCCTAGGAATTTTATGAATGCTTGGCACAAGCCAAAATAAACTCATAAAGAAAAAGTTTCTAAAGAAGGTCATAGACCTGTACAGCAAGTGCTAAGCGGTAAATACAAAAGTTCTTCGGGTCGCTGGGAGCTGAGGCCTGGGTGGTGGAAGGTTGGGGGCAATGGAGAGAAAGGGGGAAGTGGGGAGGGGGTAAGGAGTGAAGGCTTCCTTTCCTCTCCTGAGAGGAGAGGAGAGGACGCTGTGAATCCCAGACCCACTGAGTCTTCATTTGAAAAACATAAAATTTTAAAAGTCCTGTTATAGTTTGACTTCTCATTTTAGTGAAGCTGTAGCCCAGAGAGGTGAGGGTTTTACCCAAAGTCACACAGCAAGCAGGCCTGTCCAGTGCTGAAACAGGTACTCTGTCTCCAAGTCTGGAGGTCTCCCTCTCTGTGTTACTGACACTATGAGGGAAGGAAAGGAAGGGTCCTCGGGGCAGAACCTCTTCTGGGCCTCAGGGTCATGGAGCTGCCTGTTGAAACTCTCTGGAGCAGCACCGCCCAGAACTTTCTGCAATGATGGAAATATTCTGTATCTGTGCTGCCCACCACAGTAGGCAATCACCACATATGGCTGTTAAAATTAAATTAAATCAAAAATCCAGCCTTGGGCTTCCCTGGTGGCGCAGTGGTTGAGAGTCCACCTGCCAATGCAGGGGACATGGGTTTGTGCCCTGGTCTGGGAAGATCCCACATGTCGTGGAGCGGCTGGGCCTATGAGCCATGGCCGCTGGGCCTGCGCGTCCAGAGCCTGTGCTCCGCAAAGGGAGAGGCACAGCGGTGAGAGGCCCGCGTACCACAAAAAAAAAAAAAAAAAAATCCAGGCTTCTAGCCACATTTCTAGGGCTGTCCTACCGGATAGCACAGATGTAAAACATTTCCATCATCGTAGAAAGTTCAGTTGGACAGCATTCCTCTCGAATGTCAACGTCCTTGGCCTTCAAAGGCATCATCGTGGTCAGGGTGCAACATGGTTCCCCCCTCTGGGCTTTCAGAGGCCCTAGAACCTCCACTGCTCCACCCCCCATAATGACACATGCACCTTGGGGGCTGCGGCTCCAGGTCTCTTCTGTTTTCATCCCTATGATATCCAGCACAAGATAGATTCTCACTGAAGGGTTAATCTCAGAAGCTTAGGGTTGGAAAGGCCTTACAGAGAGTTTAACTGGACCACTCCCAGGGCAGGAATCTGCCACGAAGCCTCTCAGAGGGTGGCCCATCCACCCACTATTTGCACACCTCTAGGCACAGAGACCTCACTATCTTCCCAGGCAGCCTAGTCCAGTTCTGAAGAGTTGGAATTATTAGAATATACTTTCTAAAATCTAGCTGAAATCTCTCCACTTTCATCCCCCACCCTGGCCTTTCCCTCTGGGCTCTCGCAATATTAATTTGTTTTTCCTTCTATGTAATGACCCTTCTAATAGCTAAACATAGTCTAATTCCTCCCTGTTCCTCTTCAAACAGGGAGCTCATCACTGAACATCTAATTCTAGATGTGCACTGGCTGGCAGAAAATAGCAGATACTGACCTCCCTTGATCTAGAGACTATTCTTCTGTTAATGCCACCCACATTTTAAGTAACCCTGTTACTCCATAGGTTTGGCCATATGCATGGTCCCATAGCTATATTGTCCCAGTGGCGAACAGGATGGGTATAGTCCCTAACGGTATTGCTTTTTGATCTGGGCAAGGACTCCTGCTCCTGCCCCACTCCTCAGGCAGCCCCACACTTTGGAGTGCTCTCCTCAAATTTTTCCAAGTCCCTTTCTGATGCCTGAGACTGTCCAGAGCTAGCAGTACCATACAGGTGGGATGCTGAGCCTGGACTGAGACCTGCATGGGCTCTGGTCAATTTCTCCCCCTCAGGGCTTTTTCCACCCTCTTCTTCATGCATGAGGTCGACCAGATGCCCTGAAGAGCTCCAAGATTAATTTCTATGGGCTGGACCTGGGATTCCATGTCCAGACCCTGCTCCTAGCAGAGCAGCCTGGCAAATGGGTCACTTCCACTAGCCAGTGTGATCTTTCTCCTGTAGATGCCCACAAAATTCGGTCTCCAGAATGGTGATGACATGCTGATTTTTGAATGACTCATTGTTTCCGTGCACAGGGACCCTGAACACCCTAGAGGCAGCCCTGGGCCCTCTGTTCACAATCCACATGGAAGAAACAGCCTACTCTACAGTATTGTGAGAAAAGAAGTGCTGGGTGAGCCCAGAAGAGCCTGGAGGGCTTCCTCTAGGCAGTGATATCTAAGCTGAGTCTAAAGAATGAGCCAGAAAAGAGAAGGAAGGGAGAGAAACCCAGGCAGAGAAAACTGTGTTAGATAGGGATCTGCCCGTAGTTTCGCCTGGTTATGTAAGCTTGGGCAGATGGCTTAACTTTCTTGAACTCCAGTTTACTTGTCCGTAAAACTAAGAGAACAGCCTCTACTTCACAGGGTCAGGCTTTCGTTCAGTGATTCAAAGAACGTCTTGAGAACCGACTAAGCCAGGCGCTGTGCAGGTACCAGGGACATTCAAAAGAGCAGGACAAATTCCTACTCTTACGGCACTCAAGACAGCAGCAGTGCAGCAGAACGGGCCTGACTCCCAGGAGCCCCAGAGCGGGGTTAGTTGTCTCTGGCCACGGCAGGACTTCCTGACTCTTGATCTCAGTCTTGAAGGGAGGTCAGTAAGAGCTGTCAGGGTAGAGAAGATGGGAAGGCCCTGCCAGGCAGAGGGAACAGTATGTGCAAAGGCCCAGAAGTCTAAGCGAACCTGAGCTATTTGGAGTCTGGGAAGTATGCCAGTCGGTATGGTGTATGTTGACCATGGCTGGAATTTGAGGCCAGAGCCTGAAAGGCCTTGAATGCCCTTTATCATGTGGGTGGTATTGAGCTCTGGAGGATTTTAAGCCTGGAAGTCATATGACCAGATTTGCAGTTTAGACAGTTTCTCTGGAGGCCAGTGTGGAGGCTGGACTGGTGAGTGAGAGGCTGGAGGCTGGGTAATCAAGGGGGAGCCTGGTAGGATGTCCAGATGGGAGCTGATGGGACTGTTCCCAGGGGGATGGAGGAGGCATGCCAGACTGAAGGCCCATAAAGGAGGCAGAATCCGCAAGAACTGGGTGGTTGGTGGATGTGCGTGGTAAAGGAGAGGTGGAGCCAAGAGTGACGCAGGTGTGTGGCGTGTTTGCTTTCCAGAAAGAGTACTGATAATCATGGCAATATTAGCCAGCATTTGTTACCTACTAATTATGTGCTAGGCAATGTGTTAAGCATTTCCCACACATGATCTCATTTAATCCTCACAGCAATTCTGTGAGGAAGCTATGATTTTATCCTCCATTTTAAGGATGAGGAAACTGGCTCAGAAAGGTTAGGTGACTTGCCCAAAGTCACACAGCAGATCCAGAACTGACATTCAGGGCAGCCCTCGGCATCTCCATCCATCCCTCCCTCCTGCTTTCTTTTCAGGCTCGGGCTCTGGGTTCCTGCCAGGCCGTCCACACCCTGTCTGACCACCCAGGCATTCAGGAACCAGGTGTCTCCTCACCTGCCTCTCCTTCAGGGCTTTCCTGCACAAGAGTGGGGTCTCTTCAGGGAGCGCCACACTCACTGGTCCACTCACCTGTCTGTCCACCTCTAACACACTTGCTGAGCCGCAGTCCAGGCCAGGCCTGCAACGCAGAGGTGGACAGACTTGGCCCTGCCGAGTGCACTGAGCCCAGGACAGGACAGGCAGCACCTGCTCTGCAGACTCCTACCCTACTGCCACGTCTAAGGCACCACGGCACTCCTGCACGTTCTCTCCCTCGGTCCCCGTCTGTATGTTCATAGCTCTTATCAGAGTTGAATCATTTTCTTTTTCTGTTTCTTGGGTCTATCTTCCCTCTAAGAGATCAGCTAGCTCCCTGCCGTGGGTTGAGTTTTGTCTCCTCAAAATTCATATGTTGAAGCCCTAACCCCACCGTACCTCGGAATGTAACTGCATTTGTAGATGGAGCTCCCTTTAAAGAGATAATTAAGTTAAAATGAGGTCATTAGGGTGGGCACTAATCCAATATGACTTGTGTCCTTATGAAGAAGAGGCGATTAGGACACAGGCACGCACAGAGGGAAGATCATGTGAAGTTATAGGGAGAAGACGGCCATCTGCAAGCCAAGATGAGAGGCCTCAGAGGAAACCAGCACCTTCAACATCTTGATTTTGGACTAACCGCCTGCAGAATGGAGAGAAGATAAATGTCTTTTGTTTAAGCCCCCGTCTGTGGTACTTGGTCATAGCTGCCGAAGCAGACTAACATACCACCTGAAGGACTCTCTCTGTCTCCTTCTCCAGGACTTAGCATCGTGCATCCCCCATGACCACAGTGTCAGTAAATATTTGTTGTTTAAGGACGTGTGTGAGTATGTGTGTGTGTGATGCTTGTGTATGTCAGTGCACACAAGGATCTGTGGGTACTCACGTCTGTGTATGGATGAACTCAAGCGTGTATGTCCACGTGTGTGCACTTTGACTTTTGCGTCTGTGGTTCTGTGAGAAGGCGTGTTTATTGAATGTATCTGTAGGCAAGAGGGCAGACTGTGAGTGGCTTATGTTCAAATGTTTGTGAACAGAGGCGTGATGGGTGTAGAACGTCTCCTCGCGCACATACGAATACCAGGTGTGCCTGTCCTTATGTGTCTGAGTGCATGGACCCAAGTCTGGGGCAGTGAGCCTGAGTGGCCCTGCATGCACCTGTGTCTATTCTACTCTTCAGGGAGGATGCCAGGGCGGGAGCAGTGACAGGGTCTGTGCCCGGGACGAGGGCTGGGGAGAGGTCTTAGCTGCTGGTTCCCCATGAGGTGGATTCCCTCAAGGGAAGCACTTCCTGAAGGGGGCCGGGCAGGGTGGGCACTGCCAGCCCAGCCAGCACAGGCCAGGCCATGAGCAGCAGGGAGAGGAAAAGTGGAGCCATTAGCATCTCCCCTTGGACCTGTCCCTGTCCCCTTCCCCGGAGTGGCTGGCTTCCCCATCCCACTCCTCTGTCCCTATACAGACTGTTCAGCCGGTCAGTTAGACCCTTGCTTGTGTGATGTGCCCCTCGTCCCAAGCATATGTTAAGATAACAGCGATGTTTTACTTCTCCCCTAGTTTCTCCCTCCTCCAGCAGGGAACGGCTCTGCGCTCCTCTCTCTGTTCCACAGATCCAGACCGTGAGGAGGGACAGAGCAAAGCCTGTGGATCCCGCAAGCCGAAAGGACTTAGGACCGCTCGTGTGAGAATGTGCCTGGGGGAGCTTCCCAGAGCTGCCAGGCCAGAAGGGCCACATGGCAGGGACCAGGGACAGCTCTGACGGAGCCACGAGTTCAGGGGACTGAGGATCCGAGCAGCCCCCTCCCCACCTTCACACAGTGTACCACCCTGCAATCGGCAAAGCCAGTCCAAGCATGACTAAGGTCACATTTCCGACCTGCTCAGTGAGCATTAAATTCCCACTGAGGCAGCACAGCGCCTCATTCTGTGCACACCTGAACTGCGGCCTTAGATTTGCACCTACTCCGCCATTGACAGCCACCGCAGGCCTTTGCATAATCTCATCTTATCTCAAGAGTGGCTCTAAGAGGCAGGTACTATTTTTTTTTAACATCTTTATTGGGGTATAATTGTTTTACAATGGTGTGTTAGTTTCTGCTTTATAACAAAGTGAATCAGTTATACATATACATATGTTCCCATATGTCTTCCCTCTTGCGTCTCCCTCCCTCCCACCCTCCCTATCCCACCCCTCCAGGCTGTCACAAAGCACCGAGCCAATATCCCTGTGCCATGCGGCTGCTTCCCACTAGCTATCTACCTTACTACGTTTGTTAGTGTGTATATGTCCATGACTCTCTCTCGCCCTGTCACAGCTCACCCTTCCCCCTCCCCATAACCTCAAGTCCGTTCTCTAGGAGGTCTGCGTCTTTATTCCTGCCTTACCCCTAGGTTCTTCATGACATTTTTTTTTTCTTAAATTCCATATATATGTGTTAGCATACGGTATTTGTCTTTTTCTTTCTGACTTACTTAACTCTGTATGACAGACTCTAGGTCTATCCACCTCATTACAAATAGCTCAATTTCGTTTCTTTTTATGGTTGAGTAATATGCCATTGTCTATATGTGCCACATCTTCTTTATCCATTCATCCGATGATGGGCACTTAGGTTGTTTCCATCTCCGGGCTATTGTAAATAGAGCTGCAATGAACATTTTGGTACATGACTCTTTTTGAATTTTGGTTTTCTCAGGGTATATGCCCAGTAGTGGGATTGCTGGGTCATATGGTAGTTCTATTTGTAGTTTTTTAAGGAACCTCCATACTGTTCTCCATAGTGGCTGAACCAATTCACATTCCCACCAGCAGTGCAAGAGTGTTCCCTTTTCTCCACACCCTCTCCAGCATTTATTGTTTCTAGATTTTTTGATGATGGCCATTCTGACTGGTGTGAGATGATATCTCATTGTAGTTTTGATTTGCATTTCTTTAATGATTAGTGATGTTGAGCATTCTTTCATGTGTTTGTTGGCAGTCTGTATATCTTCTTTGGAGAAATGTCTATTTAGGTCTTCTGCCCATTTTTGGATTGGGTTGTTTGTTTTTTTGTTGTTGAGCTGCATGAGCTGCTTGTAAATTTTGGAGATTAATCCTTTGTCGGTTGCTTCATTTGCAAATATTTTCTCCCATTCTGAGGGTTGTCTTGTCTTGTTTATGGTTTCCTTTGCTGTGCAAAAGCTTTGAAGTTTCATTAGGTCCCATTTGTTTATTTTTGTTTTTATTTCCATTTCTCTAGGAGGTGGGTCAGAAAGGATCTTGCTGTGATTTATGTCATAGAGTGTTCTGCCTATGTTTTCCTCTAAGAGTTTCATAGTTTCTGGCCTTACATTTAGGTCTTTAATCCATTTTGAGCTTATTTTTGTGTATGGTGTTAGGGAGTGTTCTAATCTCATACTTTTACATGTACCTGTCCAGTTTTCCCAGCACCACTTATTGAAGAGGCTGTCCTTTCTCCACTGTACATTCCTGCCACCTTTATCAAAGATAAGGTGTCCATATGTGCGTGGGTTTATCTCTGGGCTTTCTATCCTGTTCCATTGATCTATTTTTCTGTTTTTGTGCCAGTACCATACTGTCTTGATTATTGTAGCTTTGTAGTATAGTCTGAAGTCAGGGAGCCTGATTCCTCCAGCTCCTTTTCTCTTTCTCAGGATTGCTTTGGCTATTCGGGGTCTTTTATGTTTCCATACAAATTGCAAAATTTTTTGTTCTAGTTCTGTGAAAAATGCCAGTTGTAATTTGATAGGGATTGCATTGAATCTATAGATTGCTTTGGGTAGTAGAGTCATTTTCACAATGTTGATTCTTCCAATCCAAGAACATGGTATATCTCTCCATCTATTTGTATCATCTTTAATTTCTTTCATCAGTGTCTTATAATTTTCTGCATACAGGTCTTTTGTCTCCTTAGGTAGGTTTATTCCTAGATATTTTATTCTTTGTGTTGCAGTGGTAAATGGGAGTGTTTTCTTGATTTCACTTTCAGATTTTTCATCATTAGTATATAGGAATGCCAGAGATTTCTGTGCATTAATTTTGTATCCTGCCACTTTACCAAATTCATTGATTAGCTCTAGTAGTTTTCTGGTAGCATCTTTAGGATTCTCTATGTATAGAATCATGTCATCTGCAAACAGTGACAGGTTTACTTCTTCTTTTCTGATTTGGATTCCTTTTATTTCCTTTTCTTCTCTGATTGCTGTGGCTAAAACTTCCAAAACTATGTTGAATAAGAGTGGTGAGAGTGGGCAACCTTGTCTTGTTCCTGATCTTAGTAGAAATGCTTTCAGTTTTTCACCATTGAGGATGATGTTTACTGTGGGCTTGTCATATATGGCCTTTATTATGTTGAGGAAAGTTCCCTCTATGCCTACTTTCTGCAGGGTTTTTTATCATAAATGGGTGTTGAATTTTGTCAAAAGCTTTCTCTGCAGAGGCAGGTACTATTATTAGTTCCTTTTTAAAGAATAAGAAACCCAAGCATAGGGAAGTTAATTTGTTCCACAGCTGCTTTGTGGCTGAGACAGAATCCTGAGCCATCTTAATCACTATACCAGCATCTCTGCCAATCCTTTCCATATATTCCAAATCTAAAATGCAAATCTGAGACTATATTGCCTGTACCATTCTTCAACCCTCTCATGACATCTTGTACTCGTGATAAAGTCCAGCCTCCCCTCCTCAGGGCCTCCCTCCAGGGACCTAGACCCTCACCGTCCTTTCCTTTCCTCGGCTTCTCACTGTTCCCCTCCCTCCAGCCTGTTCCATGTGCCTGCAGTACCCCTCCTCCTAGTGCGGTTCATAGACCCCTTCCCTGACTGCCCTCCTCCCACCTGGAAGGGGTCTTTAGATCTCCCCAGATTTTCCTTTAGGTTTCCCTAGTTCCCACTGGTGCTTTCCACACAGTTCGAGTCACTTTTAACCTTGGGTGTGTCAACCCTCATTCTGTGAGCTCCCTGAAGGTGGAAAATGTGTGAGATTCACCTCTGTGGCCTCTGAACACCTAGCACAGAGTAGAGACCTGATAAATGCTTGGCAAAAGAAGAAATGAGTGAATGAATGATGTTTCTCACATTCAGGCCAAGCTAACACCCCTCTCCCAGGAGTCTTCTCTGACAATAAATGGAAGAGAGGAGGGGAGGAGGGACTGGATTTCGAGTTAAACATTCTCAGTTCTGCCCCTAATTTGCTGTGGACCTTTCAGAGTCATTGCCCCTCTCTGAACTGAATGTCTCTTCCCCTAAAATGGAGCTAAGACGCGCCCCCTGATCTGAAAAGAGAGATGAGCTGGCTATGAGCCCACTTGGTAACCACAAGCCCCTAGGTGTGCCAGGTACCCTCGAGCTTTACACACAACCAGGCCTCCCAGCACCACCTCTCCGGGCACCGAGTCCAGCTGTGCCGATCCCAGCTGGGCCAGGAGGAGAACCTTAACTTGGGGGCTCCCCCCAGCCCCACCGCAGGGGCCCTGCAGGGGCGGGTCAGACTGGCGATTCACAGTGTGCAGAACCAGCTCCCTCCCAACACACGAGATCTATCAAGGCCATGTTTTCCTTGGAAGGCTGCTCCCGCATGGAACCCTCTTCCAGGCAAGCGGCTCTCCCTCAGGTGCTCCCAGAGTTCATCGGCAGGCGAGAGAGAGTCGGGGGGAGGAGGGCAGAGGCTTCCTGGGAGGGGCCCTTTCCATCAGGAATGACAGATGCATTTCCTCAGCTCCAGGCCTCAGCCTCAGCGCATTCGGGCAGGCAGAGGCCTTGCAGGTTCTGAAGGGGCGATAGAAGGGAAGCGTCTCACGGCTCCCCTCCTTCCGGGCCCTCTCGGTGTCAGGGGCTGCGGAGGGGCTGAGGAAGCACAGAGACAGGGAATGGGCCATGGGGACGGAGACAAAGAGATGCAGAGACGGATGGAGAGAGGCAGAGATGTATAGACACAGAGGAGGCGAGAAACCAGGAGTCGGGCAGGAAGGCCGAGAAAGACACACAGAGACCGAGACAAAAAGAAGATAAACACTTGGAGAGGAAACACAGTGTCAGGGATGGCAAGGCAGAGAGAGAGAGGCCGAGAGAGGTGAAAAGCAAACCAGCCAAGTGAAGGCCATGGTGTGGGGATGGGGGACAGCGGAGAGGCAGAAAGTCAGGGAGAGAGGACAAGAGAGAGCTGGAAACAGACAGGGAGCAGGAAGGTGATCACAGAGGGGTGGGAAGGGCCTGAGAAGAAGTCAAGGAGAGAGACCCAGGCGCGAGAGAGGAGGAGAGTGGCAGAAGGAGTGAGGGCAAAACAGGCGGGAGCCCGTGCGACCCAGGCAGGGACACTGTGGAGAGAGAACCAAACGGCCGCGACCCAAGATGAAAGACGTGGTTGGTTCCACGCTGAAGTAGAACAAATGCACGGACTGTTCAAATCCCAGGGCCTGTCACGCACACCAGCCTCCTCAGATGCTTCCTAGAGAGCAGAGGGGCCCGGGAGCTCTGCTGGAGGTGTGGGCACAGGTCAGTGGGGCCCCCCTAGGATGGGCCTTGTGGAAGGCCTGGGGTGGGGGGCAAGCATGACATGGGTCCCGGGCTGGAGAAGGAAAGAGCCCCCGGGAAAGGGGCTGCACTGGGGGGGGGGGGCGATGAAGGGACAAGGAGGGAGGCGTCGCGAACTCTGGCAGGAAGAGAAGTGGGTTCCCGCTTTCTCTGGGGCCACTGAATATTTCACAGAATCAGGCTTGATTTTGAAAGTCAGGCAGTGCAGCCTCCATCTAGGACAGGAACTCACCCACTCAGTAGCTGTTTAGTAACTACTAGGGGCCAGGTCTCTCTTCCGGCTGCTGGGGGTACCACGGGGGCAAGAGAACAGAAAGCGCGCCCTCGGGGAGCATACTTTCTAGTGGGAGGAGAAAGGGTAAACGAAGTGCAGACGTGAAATGATGCTTCTCAGGTGGAGGTTTCTGCTGTGAGTAAAACAGAGCAGGCAAGGAGAGGCGTGAGAGGAGGCTTGCGATTGAAAGCAGGTGCTCGGGGAAGACCACACGGAGAAGTCCTGGACGAGGTGAAGGCGCGAGCCGTGAGAATACCCAGAGAAAGCGAGGTGCGCATGTCTGCAGAAGCAGACGGAGCGGTGAGACCTGAGGGAGGGGATCAGGGGCAAGGCAGGGGGGGAGGCGGGGCAGGAAGGGGCCAGGCCTTGCCAGCTCCATAGGCCTTGTAGGTGTCGACTCTGCTCCATGGAGGATGACGAGTCAGCGGAGGGCTTGAGTGGAGGAGTCACATACAATGACCGACCTTATTTAGGTCGTGACTGTCTGCTGTGGTCTCAGCAGGAGGTGGGAGTGGCTCGGACCAGGGCAGTAGCAGTGGAGGTGGTGAGAGACGGTCAGGTTCTGGACCACTGGAGACAGCGCCAACAGGATTTGCAGGTGGATCAGATGTGCATGTGGGCCGAGGAGGAGGACGAGAGTCACCACCTCCCTGAGAGGCTCCTCTCCTCTGCTCTCACCGCCCAGGGCAGAGCACTCACCTTTCCCAGGTGCCCACTCCCCTTGGATAGCCCTGCTGAGGAACCTGTTCCCTCTGGGGGGTGCTCAGACCTGCCGTGCAGAAGGGCTCCCTGGGCAGGCAGCTGGGATGACAAAAGCAAAGGGAGACTCAGAGATTCCCTGCACACCATCCACAGAGGCCCAAGGAGCCAAGACCATGGAAGGGAGAATGACTCTGCCCTGTCATCTGACTCCTGGTCCCCCGCCCATCCTCTGGCTGCTGCCTCCTGCGGAAGAATTTCCTATTTCCCTTTAGTGGTGGCCGCATTGACCGCAGAGGAGAACACAGGTGATGGTTAAAAAAATTAAGTGGATTACAAAAACTAATCTAGGTAGAGCTCCAACACAAAGTTAGTACTCAATAAATGTTATCTATCTATCTACCCATCATCATCAACATCATTGTCATCATCATCATCACCATCACCGATCTTGTCATCGATGGTCTTGAGTCAGATGGACCTAGATTCATGTTGTGTGTCTTCTGACAATGTATTTAACTTCTCTGAGTCTCAGAATCTGCACCTTCAAAAAGAGGACATCCCTGAATTTTTTATATAGTTATGATTAAACGAGATAATGAATGTGTAGAGTTTGGCAGGGTGCCTGACACAGAGGCAGTGGAGTAATCGGTAGTCAAGTGGCGTGCTGGGGTCAACCACCTTGTGAGCTGATGGTTACATTTTCAGGAATTGTATGAGCCAGTTGTTAAAACAGCTACCATTAAAAATTAAAATATACAGACTTACAATTAAAGAAATTATGTTTGAAACAACCATAACACTCAAAATCCACCATTTCCTAATCATTTACATTTTACTATTATCTATGCTCTTGAAGTTATTTACATCTATTCCTTCTGTATGATGGAAATACTATATAAGGACGTGCTACTGTGCATCACTTCCCACACGATTCTTGTGTGCTGATGTCATGTGGGTAGCTTAGAATCAACCATGATTGAGTTATACTTGGGAAATTAGCAAAATAATCGGAGCTTGGTTTATTGTTTCCTTGATCATGTAGATTTAAGAAAGTGATGGAGAAAATGTTAATAATGCAAATTAAATTTAAAAGTATGTCATGTCTGTAATAATGCAAATTAAATTTAAAAGTATGTCATGTCTGTAATAAAAGTATGTCATGTCTTCTTTAAATGTGAAGAAATACTCTTCCAGTATTCAAAAACTGTTACATGATTTAGCAAAAAATTTCTTCACATTGTTGATGAATGAGTAAAGTTCCAACGTGCATCTTTGGTGTTTTACTTGTATCTCATTTGTTGATATAAACAAAATTATCAACACCTATGTCAGAACTGTGCTCATTCATCCATTGCGACCATAGGTCGTGTACAAAATCAACAAAAGCAGTCTGGGTGAATTAATTGGCTACAAGAAACCTACAATAAAAAATACTGTATATTTTATTGTTATTTGTAAATCGTGTGCTGCACATTCTTCATATCAATAAAATTTATAATAAGCACATCTATATGTATATACACTTTTGAGAGATAATTTTAAACACTGAGCAGCATACCACTGTGGTCAAGTCATCCTAATTGTATTATTGCTGTTATTACAGATAATTCAATATGGCTTCTGGTATTGGCAGACTTGTTAATTCAGACCAAACTCTCCTGATAAGAACAACTAGAAAAGCTGAACAAGAACAACAAAGCACATATGTTTGAAGGCACTGGGGAGTCAACAAGACAGTGAAGCATTATGGGGAAAAACTGATTTAAAAAGGGATCTCAATGGGCCCAGAGGTTTACAAGTTTTCTAAGCGTTTGGTACTGTGAAGCTCCCGTTGAAGAGAATGCAGTTGGGCACATTGCAGCTATGTAATTTTGGTGTATGTATGTAATATTAAAGATAAGAAAATAAATCTCAAAAGCAAAGGTATTAACTCTTAACAAGAAAAAAAAGACAAAAGAAGCCAAAGCATGATGCATCTTGTCTGCCTTACGCTGCCTCCACTCCTGAGCCGCCGCAACCGTGCGGCCAGCAGCAGCGTGGGGAAGGGCAGGGCTGGAGTCCGTATTTTGTTTGAGGATCACCCGGAGTGACTGGTGGGGCTGTGCTTCCCAGTGTGTTGTTCATGTGGAGATGTGAAGGCCTACTGCTTAAGATACCTGTATAAAGTGCTGTGTGATTAAACTTTTTTTTTACTTAAAAAAAAAAAAAGGGGGAGATCTTAGACAGCTGGACTTAGCATTTGAGGTTTCTTTTTCCGTAGGTGTATCTGCTGATTCCACAAGAGGCAGTTGAGAGGCTGAGAAGCTGAACAGAGCTTTCGACAGGCTCACTAGACTAAGGGGACAAAACTGGGAGTCCAGGGTCTGCCAAGAAGGCTTTTGGTTGAGATCCTAATGGGCTATACCCTAGGAGAAAGGGTGAACAGGAAATGCACTGCCCCAACAGGGATTGAAGTCCAGTTTTAAATGAGCTTAATTGCCGATTAGATGAATGTGATCCAGGATAGATAGTGCCAAAGACTTAGGCACAGCCATGACTACCTGCATTAAGCAAATATAAGGTCTCTCTGGTCCAAGATAACATCAGCTGAGGCCACAGCTGATCTCTACAATTTTTCACATAAAATGTTCAGAACACAATCTAAAATAACTAGGCATATGAGAGTATATGAATTAAAAGAAATGAAGCAATAGAAAGAGATCCACAGGTGAGCCAGAAATTTTAGTTAATTGGACATGCACTTTAAAATAACCAAGATTAATATGTTTAAGGAATTAAAAGTCAAGATGTAGATTTTCAACAGGGAAACTAAACCAATGAAAAAGAATTAACTGGAAATTTCAGAACTGAAATTAAAATATCTGAAATTAAGAAACTAGTGGATCAGTTTCATGGCACATTAGGTGGAGCTGAAGATAGAATTCGTGATCTAGAAGACAAGTTAGAAGAAAAGACACAGAATGACATATAGAGAGATGAAAGGATGTAAAAAACAAAAAGAATATAAGACAAGCCTAACATATCTATAATCAAAGTCCCAGATAGAAGAGAGAGGATTAGATGGGAGCAAGCCACAACCAATAAACTTTGCAAAACCATAGCAGGATTAATTCAAAGTAAACTACACCATTTTATAGTTAAGCTGCTGAAAAACAAACAGAAAATCCTAAAAGCAACCAGATAAAAAAGACATATTACCTTCTAAGGAGCAACAATTAGACTAATAGTTTACTTCTCAGTAGAAACAGTGGAAACCACAAGACAATGGAATGATAACATCAAATTGCTGAAAGAAAATAGTCTAATCTAGAATTCAATTCCACTTAACATGGTCTTCAAAACTAGAGAGAAAATAAAGATGTTTTTAGACAACATTTTTAAAGTAAAAGACCTTATCACCAGGAAACTTGAACTACAAAAAATATTCAGGGGGTTCTTGAAGGAAAATGATTCCAGAGAGAAGCTTGGAAAGGCAGGAAGAAATGAAGAGCAACAAAAAGGATGAATATACGGGTAAATATAAAGGAATATTGATGGTATAAAATGACAACAGTAATGTCTTATATGGTTTAGAAATACAGATCATTAAAATACATAAAAACAATAGCATTAAATCCAGTAGCATTAAACCCAAATCCATTAAATGCAATAAAAGTATTCTAAGATCCTTGTATTTTCAGGAAGAAGTAAGAATATAAATTTATATATTATATAATGTTTGATAAGTTAGTAATGCGTTTATATATCTCTAGGTAAATCGTTAAAAGAAGGTACAACAACCAAGCTAATTGAGGGGATAAATTATATAATAAAAATGCTCAATCCAGCAGAAAGCATTCGGGCCACAGACGTAAGCTGGAGGTGTGGGCTAGGGGAGTTCCCGTCACAGAGATTTATTTATCATATTTACTGATGCTATGTACTGATGTGCCAGGCAAATCAGTACTAAGCACTGATATTTCAGCAAATCAAAGATCTCTGCCCAGTGGCAATTGCACTCTACACACAGTAAACCACAAACAGTACAAAGTGAATTCTATGATGTATTAGAAGATTACAAGGATAATACAAAAAAGAAAAAGTCTACCTGGGTGAGTGGGATGGTGGTGAAGGGGAGTGAACTACAGTTTTAAACAGAATGGTCAGTGCAGGTCTCACTAAGAAGGTGACATATGAGTAAAGACTCAAAGTAGGTGGGTAACTGTAGCCAGGGGAGAGGATGAGAAAGCTGGAAGGGATGGGAATTTTAATGGGGGCCTGTGAGCAGACTCATGGGGTCTGTGAGTGTCCTGGGACAGGAAGGAAATATGCAAATGTGCATGTGAACAAGCTCTTCAAATCTCAGCATTGGAAGGACACTTAGGGAGCATTGCAGCCATCCCCCCTCCCATTTTACCGCCAGAGTCTAGTCAAAGGGAGAGCAAGGTAGTGGCTGGCCTGAAATGAGAACTCACTGGACCAGGGCTCACAGGTGGCTGTCTCACTAGGGCTGGGCTACTTTGTCATCACCCATGCCTCTGTCTACAGTTTAGAGTGAGTGGTGGCTATGGGCTCAGCTGTGGGAAATGAGCCATGCCAGGGACAAGGGCAGAACTGCACGGCAGGCTCAGCCCCATTAGCAAGAGGATTCTCCCACTTCCCCACGCAAAACTAAGATCATCTTTAGATGTCCTTCTCATCACAACTTCAAAATCACAGGGGAGGGCTTCCCTGGTGGCGCCGTGGTTGAGAGTCCGCCTGCCGATGCAGGGGACACAGGTTCGTGCCCCGGTCCAGGAAGATCCCGCATGCCGCGGAACGGCTGGGCCCGTGGGCCATGGCCACTGGACCTGCGCGTCCGGAGCCTGTGCTCCGCAACGGGAGAGGCCACAACGGTGAGAGGCCCGCGTACCGCAAAAAAAAAAAAAAAAAAAAAATCACAGGGGATAAGTCCAATAAACTAGAATCTCTGCTGTGGCTTCACTGGCATTTGCTTAGAGTGGCCACCAATCCAACTTCTCGCTCCAGACAACTCAGCTGGGCTGGGCCTTAACCCAAAGTGAGAACTAACCAGGGCCTTTGTCTTTGGGGTCCTGAGAGGTCCCACCTGTCCTGTTTCTCCTCAGCACAAGGGGCCTTTGAAGATGCAAGAAAAGTTAATGAAGGCTTAGACTAAGAGTCTGTTGAGAAGAGATTTCAAAGCCAGAGGTAAATAGGTTCATTTGCATTCATTTCCATTTAATTAAACAAACATTTACTGATTATCCTCACACAGGTCAGGCCCTGCATTTTGCTACGGGTGACAGATAAATAAGATAAGGTCCTTGCCTGTGGTAGTTTGCAAAAATGACAAATTCTCACATCTGGATGCCCGTGTCTTTACAGTGTCACTTTGCAGCTCTTCCAATTAAGGAATGGAGTCCATTTCTCTACGCCTTGATTCTGGATTGCCCCAGGGACTTGCTTTGGCCAGTGGAACATTACTACACATGACTTGAAAGCACCTGGCTCGAAAAGCACGTGGACATTGAGACCTGCCCTCTTTCTGCTCTTGGGAACCCTGCTACCGCCGCCATATGAAGAAGCCCAGGTTAGCCTGCTGGATGATGAGAACCATGTCGCCTAATTACTCCTCCCAAAGGCCAGCCAACCACAGATGGCTGATACCAGCAGAGGAACCACTCACATGAGCCCAGACCAAATTGCTGACTCACAGAATCATGCGGTAGATAAATGGTTGCTGTTTAAGATACTAAGGTTTGGGTGGTGTCATTCGACAGAAAAGAACTGAGGCACTGCTCAATACAGAGTTCTCTATCTCAGGAGCCAGGTCGGTAAGTAAAGAAGCAAAACTAGCTTGGTGTATGACAATAGGGAGTAGTGGAAATGATGGCAAACTGTCCTTGCTTAAAAGAAATAGCCTCTATCAGCTCCTTCCAATTGCTGCCATTCAGGACTGTGTACCCAGTGTTTCCAGACAGTTTTAAAGAAAAGCCAAAAATCAGGATATTTATGCGAGATCTCCCAATGTTTAATGTTGACAGTTTATTTCCCTTTAACACTGTGTAGCTTAAGCATCGGCAGGCCTAATTCAGCCCACAGGTTTTTAGCTTGTAACTTCTAGTTCGATGGAAAAAAAGGAATACTTAAAACAAAATAACAAAAGACACTGATGATGAGGTTGTCATTGTCATAATTTTTAAAGAAGAAGTTAAGTGCAGGGAAGGTTAAGTGCGCACGGCCTAGAGGAGCTTAGGAGAGACACCTAACCCAAGGGAGGGCTCCTCACAGCAGGTGGCATCGGCTGGGGTCTTGAAGAATAAAGACAAGTAAGCCAGGTAACCAGGTGAGAAAGATGGTCCCAAGAGAGGGAACAGCCTTCTTGAGGGCTAGTGGGACAGTGCTGGCATCTTGGGGATAGCATCCCTGTGACAAACGGAGAAAGGGCAGTCAGAGTGGCCAGAAGTGGGGCTGGAATGGTGAAGGGCTGCAGGCAAAGTTTGGGCTTTACCTGCCAAGGAGGCAGAAACGTGGCGAGGTCGTGCAGAACCTCGGCAATCCGGCTCCTCAATTCAAATCCCAGCTCTGTCGCTTCTTGCCCAGGATAACCTCTGCAAGTCATTTACCTCTTTGTGCTTCAGTTTCCTCATATTCAAACGGGGTGAGTAACAACAGAGCGTAATACAGGCTGGTTGTGAGAGTTAAAACGTGAATATCATTTATCTATGAAAAGCCATTGAAGGTGTCAGCTGCTTTATGCTTTCTTTTTTAAATGTTCCTTTTTTCTCTTTTTTTTTTTTTTGGAAAAGCAAACATGCCCCTTGTGGAAAATGCATGCCCCTTGTGGAAAAGTATGAAGGCCATTTAAAAATCACCCACAATCCCACCATCCTGGACAAGTATGGTTTGCTTGCCTTGTGGTTTGTTCTCATAAACTTGAAATCATCCCCAATATACAATTTTATATCTATTTTTCTCTTAATGTCATACCATAGGAATTTCCCTGTGTCATTAAAAATTCTTCAAAACGTAATTTTTTAAACTATTATGGAAGTAATGCACTGTGGGATGTCTTCATCTGGCTTTGATACCCAGAGAATAATACCAGTCCTCATGGTTATTAACAGTTATTGAACAGTTGCTATGTTCCAGGAGTTTACAGGTATGAACTCATTTCATTCTCACACCCTTTGAGATTGGGGTCATTTGTGTTACCCCGGGTGCTGGGATGGCTCCGATCTGCTCCCCTCCCCTCTTCTTCCTGCCCCAGGCTCACTGGGCTCATGGGTATGAACTTCTTCCACCTGCTCCTTGGCCCTCCAGCATCTGGCTGGGTCCCGCCAATGGGATACATGGCAGGAGATCAGCCTTTATCCCCTGGGCTCTCTCCTTGCTGGGGCTACTGCAAGTCAGCTACCTCCCACTCCCCAAAGCCACAGCCCCCGTCAGAAGCCCTCTCCACACAGCTCCCTCTCCCGCTTTAGCTAACCATGCCCTCCCCTTGGCCCGCAGGCCTCGGGGTGCGACAGCTCCCTGCAGTTGCTAGATTTGGAGCGCTGCCCCCTCAGCTCTGCCTACACTCTCATAACATGTCTTTTTGTTAACCTCTTGTCAAATTACCCAGGTTAACTATGCCATCTCTTTCCTTCTGGGACCTTGACTGATGCAACACTTGCATGAATAAAAATTCACGTGCATTGATAAGAAGCAGCTCCAAAGGTCATACAATGAAAATTAGGTTCCCAGGTCCACTGCCGAAAGGTGACCACCCTCGAAAGTTTACTTTTTGGTTTAAAATAATAACAATAGCTCACACAGAGAGTATTTTGTAGATGAAGAAACTGGAGTCCAGAGAGGTTAGGTGACTCATCTGCGGTCACACTGCTCATAAGTGGCAGAGCTGGGTATCAAACCCAAGTAGTCTGGCTACAGAATCTGTGCTCTTAAACGCTACACATACTGCCTCTCCAAGAACTCTCAATTAATGTTTATATTTATATCTTTGTCTAAATACTTTCTGTTGATTTTACACAAAATAAGTCATATTATATGTATTGATTGTGACTATTCACTTAACAATATAGCTTACAGTACTTCCCTGGTGGGGAAGTGGTTAAGAATCTGCCTTCCACTGCAGGGAACGCAGGTTCGATCCCTGGTCGGGGAATGCCACATGCTGCAGGGCAACTAAGCCTGCAGGCCACAACTGCTGAGCCCCCCACACTCTGGAGCCCATGAACCACAACTAGGGAGAAGCCCGTGAACTGCAATGAAAGATCCCACATGCCACAACTAAGACCCAACGCAGCCAAAAACAATAAATAAACAAACAAACAATATAGCTTACAGATCTTCTCCTGCACCTTTTTCCCACTTAACATACCCTGGTATGCTTTCCTTATGCACAGCTAGGTTCTACCTCATGCTTTAGTTAATCTTCTACTGATCTGCATTTCAGTTGTTTTCAATTTTTTGCTATTAAAAACGATGTCACAATACAAATGACCTTGTGCTATATCTGTGCATATAAATGTGGACATATCTATGGATTAGATTCCTAGAGGTACAATTTCTAAATGTATGTGTACTTTTAAAATTTGCACAGAATTTTAAGAATTTTATTTATGCAAAACTGTCATTGATGATGACTATTCCAACACTATGCTGAAATGCCTGTTTTCCTAGGTTGTGTTTTACCGAACTTTTTATTCTTTCTATCTTTGTAGTTTAAAATAGTGTCTTGTTTAAATTTTTATTTCTCTTATTATGACAGAGGATTTGATATCTTTTCAAATTAAAAAAAAACTTATGTTAGTGTGACTTAATACAACCCCCATGCCATAATTTACTTAGCACATCTTTCAAAATTTCGTATTAAAAATAACAGTGTGATGACCATCTTTGTACATAAGTCTTTGTATCTCTTAGTATTTCCTGGGAAAGATTTCTAGAAGTGAGTCAGAGGGTAGGGGCTTTTTTATAGACTCTTGCCACATACTGCAAATTGTCATAGGATTACATTACCCTCCCACCGGCCCTAACATTTGAGAGAGCTCCCCTCACTCACCCCTCCAGCACTTTTATAATTTTTAAATGAGTGCTTATGAATAAGGAAAATGGGATCTCAATTTCATTTACATTGCTCTGATTTCTAGTAAGCCAGATTAAACATTTTTTTTTCATATTTCTGGGCCATTTACTTTTCTGTTTCTGTGAATTCTACTCTTAGTGTTTCTCCTATGATAGGTAAAACACCCATCAGCATATCACTTATTAAATTCCTGCTAGGTAGAAAATATACGGAGTTAGGTGTTTCGAGAGACATAAATGAGATGCAGTCATTATTCTTACAGATCTTGTGATTTAGCTGGGCAGGCAAGCCCATACACAGAGAAAGCAATTTGAGAGCAAACGAGACAGTCTGTAATCAAGTGCTAAATGGGCAGCTTGATGCTACGTGCTGAGAGAGCTCAAAGAGGAGAAAATAGCCAAGCTGGTGCGATCAAGGAAAGCTTCTCGGAGGAGGAGCCCGTGCAGGAGCTGTGCATTTAAAATATGACGATTACAGAGAGACATGCATTCATTCCTCTTTCCTCCAGCAAGGAGGATGATGCCTCAATGGCTCTGTCAACATGTGTGGAGGAAATCAGTCTTAAAGAGATAAACTAGTTGACTGCTGCCATGGTCAAACCCAGCCGGCATTGGTTGGCCATTATCATTGCCTTGGGAATGGCAGTGACAGCAACTAACATTTACTGGGCTCTAACCATGTGCCAGGCACTGTGTGCTAAGTGCTTTGTATTTATAACCTCATTTACGTTCCCGACATACCTGTGAAGTAGATACTATTGTTACCCCCTTTTACAGATGTGGAAACTGAGATTAAACAAGTCTTCAAGATCATCCGTGAATGTGTTGATGGGCTCGGTCTCTGACCTATGTTTGTCCGCCTCCAAGAAGCGGGCTCCAGGTCCAGACCAAAAGCCCTTCCCCCCCACCAGTCACACCATCCTCCGGTTCCTCTGGCACGATCGGGAAAAAAGACAGACTGATTTCTGAGGGGGAAAATTTAGAGTCGTGGAAATTCATCCAAGAGTGTAACAAAGAGTGGATATATGTATATGTATAACTGATTCACTTTGCTGTACACCTGAAACCAACACAACATTGTAACTCCAATAAAAATTATTTAAAGAAAAAAAAAAAAGAAGATTCCCTGAGCACAGGCTGGTTAGGATGTTGGACACTTGAGTCCCTACCCATGAAGGGCACAACCCAGTAGTAGACAAGGACAAGGCTGTGACGGAAGTCCTGGCTGGCAGGGTGAGGAGCAGAGAACAGAAAGGGGTCCCCAACCCGAGAGAGGGTGCTGAGTGTCAAGAAAGCCTTCTCAGAGGAGACGGTAACTGAGTCAGTCCTGAAAGAGGGAGGGAATCACAGAGCACGGGAGGGGCAGAGGGGCATTCTAGGAAGAGGAAACACCCAGGTCAGAGCTGAGGGTGTGAGGTTGGGGTGGACACGATCACAGTGTGTCCCTTCGTCACAGCACCGACCACCCTGTGTTGTCATCACCCACCGACCCATCTGTGCTCCCTAGTGGTCTGTGTGCTCCCCCAGGGCAGTGACTACATCTGACCCTCCCCTGTAAACACCCCAGTGACAGAAGGCCTGGCCCACAATGGGCAGGAAGTACACATCTGTGAACAGGGAGCTAATGACCAAACATCTCCATCACAGAGACCTTGGTGCTCAGGACCTCGCCAGGTGAGGGCGACCCCCCGGTCTGAGACCTGTCCCTGCAACCAGATGGTGCACCCCCTGAGGACAGGGGCCAATCTCCTTCCCCTTCCCATCCCTCTACACCAAGTTGCCAAGCACAAGCCTGTGAACAATGTAAGAATAATCATCACTATGTGTGCAGCAAACACTTAGGTAATGACTGTGCACAAGGCACTACTCCAAGTGCTCTACACCTATCTTCTCATTAAAGCCTCAAAAAATTCCATTATACCCATTTTACATATCTGAAAACTGAGGCACAGAAAGGTTAAGTCACTTGCTCTAGATCACTTAAGAGACAATAGATGACATAGAACTTCAGAGCAAAGACATGGGAATCAGACTAGACCTAGGTTCCAATTCCAGCTGTACTACTTAGTTGCTGCAGGATCATTACTTATACTCTGTAGCCTCAGTTTCCCCATTGTGAAATGGTAATAATCATGACAACTTCTCAGTTTTGTGGTGAGGCACAAATGATACCAATGGAAGCACCTAGCTCAGGGCCGGCACCTAGCAAGCACTCAGGGGCTGGTAGCCGTCATTTCTGCCCTCAAGTCCAGAAAGCTCTCTCTCCAGTGAAGACAGACCCCATGGTGCGCCTAGTCACCTTTCTCCTCAGTCACGACCTCCCCCTGCCACACGTGAGCCACTCGCCGGAAGACGTGAGTCAGACCCCCATTCCACTTGGGCTTGCTCTTTCCCAATCAGCAAACTTCTTCCATATAGAGCAATCTTTTCCACTGCTCCCAGCTGCCAGCAGAGGCCGGCATTAGAGAGCGTCTTGGCTCCCATTGGAAGAAAAACAAACTTTGCAGAAAAATAAACACTCTTTTTTAAAGCCCTGTGGTTTTACATTCAAGACCTAATAGTTTTTCCTTTCTTTTTCTCCCAGATACCACAGATCTTCTGCTGGAGGAAGAAAAAAGGAAAAGAGCCCAAGAAGAGGCTTCTAGATTGTTCTTCCATGCAAACATGCCCCTAGATGGCTGCGTCCAAGGACCGGACTCCCATGTCTGTGCTGTGGCCCTTTGGAGACTAGAGGCCCACTCTCTGAGCAGACCCTTCTCACTGCAGTGGCTCCGGAAGCGTGAGTCCAAGTGATTTTTCTCACTCACTCCTGCTGCTCCGGGGCTGGAATGAGCAGACGCAGGCATAAATGTCAGGGAGGCCCAGACACAGGATCTCCTGTGATGGGCCTGTGACATTTAACTCCCAAATACAGTCGCCTCCCCACAGGGAGGCTGGCTGGCCAGAGGCCATGTTGTTCCAGTGACAAGTCCTAAAATAGGAAGCTGTTTCTTAGAGAAACACAAAACCATTGCCTCTGAGGACAGCCTCCACTCCACCCCTTCATCCCTCAGCAGAGCAGGGAAGAGAAGGCCTGGCCTGAGTGACCCGAGCAGCGGTCAAGTGCTCTGGACGAGCTGTGCCCCTCAGACAGCACACGCTTGTTCAACCCAAGCCTCCTCCAGCTGTGCTGGCCTGTGCTGGGCCATAGGGTGTCTGGTGGGCATGGTGACTGAGAGATGATACAGGGAAAGCATCTTCTACAGAACTGGCACATAGTAGGTGCTCTGTTCATCTCTGTTCCCTTAGATCCAGAGCTCCTGAGTCTGTCCCATGGCTTCAGTAGGTCTGGAAACACTGTGAGTGCTAGACAATATTTTGTGTGTACCGTCTCGCTGGTGAGTGAAAGCATTCACTAAGTCCCCAAGGGGTCAAAGACCTCAAAAGGCTAAGAACCACTGGCTTTTTAATTCAACTTTTTAATGAAAGTTGAACTCTTCGGAGGCAAAGACCATCTTATTTGTCTTGGTATCATCACACCCTAGGAAAAGACCTGGCATTTTGAACATTCGGTGGAATGAATGAATGAGGTAAGGAATGAGAAGTAGCTTCTTCCTTCAAGGAATTCAGAGCAAAAAAAAAAAAAAAAAAGTATAATACAAGGCAGAAAATGATAAAAGTCAAAAGAAATGGAAAAATTAAGAGCTGCAGAAGCTCTGAATAGACATAAGTGTCTCTGGCCCACCTGGGAAGGTAGAATGGCCAGCTAAGTTGAACTAGGGTGACTGGTGAGGGTGAGGGAAAGAGGTCCAATAGATAGAATGAGGAGAGAGCTGGGAAGCCATTTCAGGAAACGTCGTGGAAAAAAAAAGAATCACAGACTTTACAGAGACATGAACTTTTTTTTTTAATGTGGTTTTGCACTGGGGGCCTAATGGTTTTTCCTTTCTTATACGAGCTGTCCAGTGTGGCAAGAGGGAAGGGTATGTTTGAGGCAAGGTGGGAAAGAGGTTTGGAAAGAGACGTTGGGGCCAGATCCTGGGGGTCCTCAAATGCCAGTGTCCACTCACCCAGCTCTGAAGCAGCAGAGCCGTTCCCCGTGGGGAGGAGGGGGGAGGGTATGCTCTCCCCCCGGCCTCCACGAGGGGAGCTGCTGCAGGTTCCCTGTGGGGGAGGACGAGGCAGACAAGGCCGGGGCAGTGCAGATGGAGAGAGGGGACAGATGTGAGGGCAGGAAGGAGAATCAGGCAAGTGATTTCCCACGGAGGATGATGAGAACGAAGCTGACCTCAGAGAATCCTCTGGTTTCCCCAGCTTGAGTTATTGGCCACTTTTCATATTCAAATAACAGCAAATTTTAAAAGATTAAGTTAAACTCAGTTATAAGAATATAGAAAGAGAGCTTTTAAAAAGATGAGCAGGACTGAAATGAAAACACAGAATGGGCACACACTGGTGCTTTTTCCTCAGTCTCGTTGGTGTTCAGGGATTACTTTCTAAATCCCTGGTTTTCTCCCAGCCCTAAGCGCCCTCACCCTGCTGCCTCGAGGCCTCTGTTCAAGAAGATTCTGCTTTGAAACCCACTCCCCTCACTCTTTCTCAACAGCTCCTTTCATCGTGAAGCAGGCTTCCCATGCAAGGACAATAATGCGGACATGAGGCTGGAGTTTTCTGAAGGTCTCCAGCCAAAAGGTGTCATTATCATAAACAACATATTACAGACCCAAACCTTCCAACCCTGGTCTCTCCTCACTCTATATGTGAAACTCGGTTCAATCCAGTAACAATAATAACAGCGACCACTTCTGTCAGTGCCTGCACTGTGACCGGCCCTGCTCTGAGCACTTCACATCCATGAGCTCATCTGATGAGTACAAAGTCCCCGAGGGATGGATATTACCACAGTTCTCCTAGAGGCTGAAACTGAGGCACAGGCCTCGGCTAGTAAATGGAGAAGCCAAGATACAAACCCAGAATGGAGTCCATGTTCCTAACCCTACTCCTGACTGCCTGTCATGTGAGACCCAGCTCTCTTCTTCACACACTCTCATTGATGGGCTGAGTCAGTGGAGTTAATCACTGGCAGGGCTTTCCCGAGAAAGAGGTTAATCGGTGCTATTTCCATGCTTCCACAGTCCTATGAATACACGCTTTTATTAAAATACTGGAGGAATTGTTGAATGCGGGACACTTTAGGGGAGCAGGTCAAGTAGCACCCTGTTCTGTTCCCTATACCCCATAGTGGCCTGAAGGGACCAGACACTGAAACATTCTCTGTCTCCACATGCCAATCTGGAAAATGGGCTTTCAAAGTGGAGACTAACATAGGCCCACAGACCCACAGCAAGAACATAAACAAGTCTCAAAGAGAAGCCTCAGGGATTTGCCTATTTGAGGCAAGTAAGAGCTTCTCAGCAAAGGAGCCACAGGTCTTTTAGAGGCCACAGAGGGAGCTTGATTTTTCATGCAAGAGAGGAGCACAATACTGGAGAAAATCTGACTAGAAATGGAGAGATGTAGGTTTCAGGGCTGGTTTTGCCACTTTCTAGCCGTGTGACTACAAAACACAGTCTACCTTCCAGGCTTCGGTTGGCCCACCAGGTCAACGTGAACAGTCCTTACGTTGTGTCAATGCCTTAGCTCCTTTGTTGCCTTCTCCCAAGTTTTCCATCAGTTGAACTTCTACTTATTCTTCAAAACCCCATGGAAATGCCCTCCCAGAAGCCCCCAGGTGGAATTAATCTCTCTTCCACTTGGTGTACGGAGCGCTCATTCATCTCTCTCAGTGAGGCTTACATATTTTGCTACGTTGTATTTTGTATATTTGTTTAATCATTAAGAAAGTATTCATTTATTTGACATAATATTCTGAGCACCTGCTACATGCCAAGGGTTGTGCTAGTGCTGGGAATATAATGGATAAGAGATTGTTATGGGCTGAATTATGTCCCCCACAAAGATAAGTTGAAGTTCTAAACCCCAGTACCACAAAACCTGACCTTATGTGGAAATAGAGTCACTGCAGATGTAATTAGTTAAGATGAGGTCATGGTGAAGTAGGATGGGTCCCTAATCCAATATGACTGGTGTCCTTACAAGAAGAGAAGAAGATACGCAGACACACTGGGAAAACCTCATGTGAAAACAGAGGCAGAGATTGGAGTTATGCTGCTGCAAGGCAAGGAGTGCCTGGGGCTGCCAGAAGCTGAAAGAGACAAGGAGAGAATCTTTCCTAGAAGCTTCAGAGAGAGCATAGCCCTGCCAACACCTTCATTTTGGACTTCCCAGCCTCCAGAACTGTTGACAGACTAAATCTCTGTTGTTTCAAGCCACCCAATTTGTGGTACTTTGTTATGGCAACCCTAAAAACTAACACCAAAATGTTCTCCACTTTCAAGAACAGTACGTAAACAATTCTAGAACAGCATGAGAATGCTGCAATAAAAAGAAATCCTCTGTGAAAACACAGAGGACATGGCAAGTAATTCAACCTTGGAGGAGGATCAGGAGAGGCCTCCCAGAGCAGGCATAATTGGAGCTGGGTTTTGAAGGATGAGTAGGAGTTCTCCAGGAGAAAGCATACTCTAGGCAGAAGGAATGGCAGCAGCACATGCATACTCTCTTGGTCTCTCCTGGTGGATTATGCTCCCTGGGGCCCTCAGCACAAGGCTTTGCCCATGGCAGATGCTCAGCCCATATCTCCTGAACTTGCAGAAAAACTGGATTCTCTAGACAAGAAGAGAGGAACAGAAGACAGAGTGTGGGTGGCTGCCACCTAGAGACAGGAAAAACAGAAATCGTTAGACTCCCCAAATAGAGAGCAGATGGAGGGCAGCAGCAGAGGCCAGAGAAATGAGGCAACCCAAGCAGAGCTGACTTTAAAAAAAAAAAAAGGGTTGGTCTCTAGGGCTCCAGCTCAGCTGGGAAGGAAAGCAATTTATGGCCAAAGGAAGTAGGCTGACAGTAAACAAAAATACAGTGACCCCTGGGTTCCCACTGGACAGAAGATAGATGATGCCGTCGTAAAAATGAGATTAATTTTAATAAGGGCTTTCACCAAGCAGCAGACCCTAGCGGCCAGAGGCCTGTCAGAGGGCCGATGACAGGCAGCATTGCTGATGGATGGAGCTGACCCTGGCGAGCTGAAGACATGGGGAGCGACTGGAAGCTTGGGACTGGCCCCCGGCTATGGATTGGACAGCTGCTCTTTGTGCTGTTTGTGCAGATTCTTCGTCATGATGGTTGGTATCCCAGAGTTGGAAGCCCACAGTCCAAACCTCTGAACTGTGGCTTATCCCCTGCCGGGGCAAGAATCCCCTGTTCTTCAGCTTCATGGGGGACTGTGCTTGCACACCTCCAGTGACAAGAAGCTCACTACCTTTAGGGGCTATAGGGCAGCACTCCATACATGGTCACTCAGAAAAATGCCCTTTATTTCCTTTACCACAAGACAGTCTTGCAAAAACTAAAGTCATTCTTGATTCCAATTAGCAGAGTTCAATTTAATAAACACAGTCTGAGAACTCAGTGTGCAAAAAGATTGTGAGAAGAGACATGGTCACAGACTGGCTTCTGTCTCCAAGAACTTTCAGAAGGGAAAACAGACTGTGCCCTGACCCTGACAACAGCATGAGCCCTGACTCTGGCTATTGACTGAGCCCTGATCCAGACCACAGTCTGAGCCCCGATCCTCTTAGAGACTCAACCCAGATCTTGGCTGGCCAACTGAGCCCTGAACCTAGTTCTAGATTAAGCCATAGGCCCAATTCAGATGGGGCCTAGATGCAGTCTGAATCCTAATCCTTTTATAGACTGAGCCCTGATCCTAGTCACCACTGGCCCTGACTCTGGTCCATGGCCTCACAAACAGATGCCTATCTTTATGGGATGAGGGAGATGGCAAATGGGCATGTGCTGGTGGCTCAGGGTGCCTGGATCGACGTCCAATTCCTTGACACGTGAGGCAGACATATTTTAGGCACCACACTGTGTCAGGTGCAGCCTCTGCCTTTGGAAGTGAGGGTAGAAACTCCCCCCACCAGCGCTCACAGCCTGTGCTTGTCCCACCACGGCACTCTGTCACCGTGCCACTGCTCGTGTGCATACCTCGCCCACTGGCCTTTTCTCTTCTCCAGGACAGAGACTGTGTTTATTGGCCCAGGCTGCTGTAACCGAGCCTTCATTTGCTGCCCCGCTCCTGAACACCTACTGTGTGCTGGGTCCTGGTGTGGTCACAGGGACATGGAAACAAATGGCCAATGGCCTGTCACAGACACCAGCAAGGGCTCAATTAGATCTTTAATCATTTACTTAATCAACAAACCAACAAGAGGGATCACCTTGCAGAGAAATGGTGCCCCACAGGGTTTATGGGCTGAACACCTGCCAACCAAATAAAACAAGTCCTCCTGCTTTTCCAGCACTCAACCCCCCTGGCATCAGACAGCCCAGTTTCTCGTCAGCCCTTTCCCCGATTATGTATCAATAGATGTCACACAATCAAGTCCTGGCTCCCAAGAGAGTATTTGAAAAGTCAAAGATGTTTGTCTAATGCAAACCGATGTCATGTCGGGAATTAGTTTGACTAATAGGCCTTTAATTAGATCCTTGTGAGGTCTGGGTCCCAAGTAGAGGCTTCCCAAAGTTTTCATTTAGAAGATAAACTATCCCTTCCCCCAGATTGCCACCATAAATCTCCTTTCCAGTGTGCACTCAGAAGGGCAGGGCAAGGCCTAGATTTGTTTCTCCCGCCAACGTGAAGAGTCTTGTGCCCAGTCACCCAGGGGTTGAGTGCCTGGGAGCCCCCTTGCGGGCTGGGCCCCGTCACCAGAGGAGCTGGGGGAGGTGTCTGGGCCATGCCATCTGCTCCGGATGGGGACCAGGGCTTCTCACCAAGGCCAGGGAGGCATTTTCCCAAACAGTAACAGGAAATGTTCATTTTGTCAACCTGAATAACCCTGGCAGGGCCAATTCCAGAGCAGAGCAGAGAATGCAGGGAATATGATGTGATCTTCCTCCAGGGCATTCCTCTCAGGGGAAGGAACACGGAAACCAAGAGAAGCTACAGAATGAGGTCATCATGCCCTACCCAGGCAGGTAGGAGGGATTTCACACGAAATAACGTATGTAGCCCACCAGGCACTGAGCAGGTGCTTAATATATGAGAATGTTGTGATTTATGCTGATTCATTCCTCTGCCTTGAACTTACTCAAGAAATACCTGAGTACCCACATCCTAGATCAGCCCCACTCCAAGTGCCTTCCAGGGCCTGGTACCGGCTAGTCCCTGACTGTTTGGTTACCACTTTGCAACTAGTTTGCAGAAATCGAAAGAAAGCAGTCAGAAATGTGTAAAGATAGTTGGCATTGCCAGGAAAAAATTTACTCTATTTCACAAAAGTATTACTGGTCAGCAAAAGATTGAGAATAAAAAATAGTGTTTCACCACAAAGAGTTTGAGACGTAGGGGCATGGAAGCTTCTGAGGGTGCCCTTGTGATTACCGTCTTGTATGTTGGAAATTGAGGCTTGGCGGGATGAATTTGCCCAAGCGCCTCCATCTTAGACTCCATCTAAGGAGTCTAGCCCGTCCTCGAACCCAGAGCCTCCTTGCTCTGAAGTTTTGTTACTTACAGCCACTCTGTTCCAGGGGTCATGAGAGCCACATATCTGACCTCAATGTGTTGCTAATAATAAAAAGCTCACAGTGACTGGGGAAAAACTCATGGGTATTTAGTCTCAGCTCTGCAATCACTCACACAGTGAGTCATCTCTTTGGGGCCTCAGTTTCCTCATGTACCCAATGAGGGAGGTGGCCCTCAATTATCTTGAAGGCCCCTCTTGCTGTGACATCCTGAATTTGATCATAGATTCCTTCGATGGAAAGGGACCTTTGAAGTCCTGTGGCCAACCTCCCTTCCACAGCAATGGGTCTGGGGCTCCAGCAGCCCCTTCCATACTCCCTGTGGGTGGCACGATTGGATAGCTCTGATTTTCAGGCTGGTCTCTTCCTCCCAAGAACTCCGCCATGACTATTGTGCAGGGTCCCTCTGTTATCCCATCACTCTTGCCCTAAGGGGTTACATGCCAGAGATGGGCCTTGCCATCACTCCCAAATGCTCGGTTCTGAGTCAAACTAAAAGCACCTGCACCTTAAGAGGGAATTCCATCTGTCCAGGGCAGAGCTCACCTGTGGAGCATGAAAATGAAAGGACAAGCTAGAAGCCACTTATGTTTCTTCCCTGAGGAAAACACTGAAGCTCCCTTTTGTCCTCAAATACCCAGGGATTCACTCTTGAGGAGCTAGAGACCCTGAAGCCTCCCATCTCCTTTTAGGAGCATCTCAAGGGGCGCAGGGAAGACCTGGCAGCTCTCCCAAGGCCTGTGCTGGCAAGTGGCCCATTCGAGCTGCACCCGCCCGAAATGCAGACTGCACAGGATGGTGCATATGTGACGTCAGGCCATAAACACTGACTCTTGCCTCACCCTGTCAAGTACAGGGGCCTGCCCCAATGAAAGCTGAGCCCGAAGAGTCTATCCAACCGCCCATATCTAAATAGAGGAAACGGGCGCATCTATGTAGCGTGCCACCCCCTCTACCTCCCGGCCCCAAAACACTGACTCATCACAGCCTCTTCTAAGCTGTCTCTGAACCGCTTGATTGGAAAGTGGAAAATTCAGTTTCTGTCAATGTTGAGTGAAATGGCCAAGTATAGACTAGGGAGCTTGGGAGATTTGGAAATACACAGAATTTCACAGTAACAGGACCAGAGAATCATACACCAAACACTGATTGAACGTGTAATGAGGTGTCAGACCCTGGGGATTTGCAAATACAGGCCGGTCGAGAATCAGAGAATCCCACAAACTTAGTGTCATGGACTCTTGGGATGCTGGAATTCTGAAAGGTATCAAATAACAGAATTATAAGATGTTAGATAAACAGAATCTAAAATGACAGGACCTTGGAAACCTAGAGCCCTAAGGTTCCGTAGAACCAGCAGGGGTTGTTGGAGGTTTCCATATCTCATGCTCTGGTCAACCAGACCAGAGCAGCCCCATGGCAGGCAAACCTTAGAGAAGGAAAGAAGTTGCTGGTACTGTGTCAGGGGCAGGGTGGCAACCAGAACATGTGCCAGGGAAAGGAAATTGGCCTGAAGAATGAGAATGGGGGCAGATGGTGGGAGCTCTGGTGATGCACGAAGCTGCCTCTAACATAAAGACCAAGGGCAGAGGACTCCTGATGGGATAAGAAAAGGCCACAGACCTTCTTGACCAGCCCCATTTCCTACGAATGGAAGACTTCCAACCCAGGTGAAGCTGAGGCAGGCAGGTGGGCCATTGCTGGATGGCTCTGAGGAAAGTCTTGCTGGGATGGAGCTGGATTACCTCTGCATCCTGTCCTGGTTCTGCCCTCTGCAAATGCCAGACGAATAGAAGAGGCCGTATGATACTTCGTCCCCCATGGACAAGGGCAATTCTGGCAGGGACAAGCGTGTCAGCAAAGGCAGAGAGGCTGGAGGCATAGGGCACGTTCACAGAAGGGGAACGTCTCAGGTGTCAAAGGCATGGAGGGACACTGAGAGAGAAGATGTTGGAATGGGATATTGGAATCTAATGATGGAGGTCCTGGAGGCTCGAAGGCTGGACTCTGCATGTGTTCACCCCGCATCTGTCTGTGGCATGGCCTACGCATGGCCAGAGGTCAGGAGCAATCGCTGATTGCCCGGTCTGCGATGGAGCGCCGGCAGGGACCTCTTCTTCTCCCTATGGCAGGTCTGTGGGATGCCCTTTCCCTGCCCCTGGGTGGCTTGATGAGGCCCTGAAGGAACCATGTGGTGGGCTCAAGGTGTAATGTGTAGGCTTAAGTGTCTCTAAAACAACTAGTAAAAACCCTGACCAAATCCAAACCAGATGCCCCAGGGCGTGTAGGGTTGAGAGCTGTCAGCACCTCTGCATTTTCACCTGCTCATGTGGGCTGCACCTGTAGGCAGCTGGAACTCAGGAGAGCTTCAGGCTGTCCACCAAGTTCAGCCCCGACTGGCCTGCCCAGTGTGGAGGCACTGAGGGGCCGAAGGGGTAAGGTGGCAGGCCCCTCCTAGGCCAGTGCCCCCCTCTTGATTTTTCTCCCCTTACTCCCAGTTCCCAGTACAGACCCTCAGGATTTATTAATGTCCCAACTATACCCCCTAGCTAGGAGAAGTGGGCAAATCACCTCTCCTCTCTGAGCCTGTTTTCCTATAAGCAACATGGGCACATCAATAATGACCTCCAAGATGACAGGGTAGTTCATTTATTCCGTTAGACAAATATTTATTGGGCATTTACTGTCAAGCATTGGACTAGGTACTGAGAATACAGTGGTGAAGAAAAGCAGACATTATCCTTGAATTTATAGAGTTTACAGTCTACAGAATCAGACAGGCAAAACAAACCTCCACACAAGTAGATATACAATTTTAAAAATTAGGTTAATGCTTTGAAAAGGATATGCTAGGTGCAGAGAGCCTACAACGGGGCAGGGGGTGAAGGAGGCCTCTCTGAAGAAATAATTCTTAAGCTGAGGCCTGAATGCTGAGTAAACCAGAGGAAGGGTGTGAGGTAGAGAACTCCAGGCAAAAAGATAGCACATGCCAAGGCCCTGAGGCAGGGGAGCATTCCGCTCATTTCCTCTTTGTGGGCAGAGAGCAGGGAGGGAGGAAGGAGTGGCATGAGGCAAAGGAGCAGGCAGGGCCCCCGGGACAGGCAGTACATGAGATCTGAGTCTGGGGAAGCCCCCCAGAGTGTTTTCCACAGAGCTTCCACACCGTTCTACACTTAGAGCTTTAAAAGACGACTTTGGTGCGGAGTTGAGATCGTGGATGGAACTCCCTCACCTCTGGCCTGAAAGAACTTCCAGTATCTGAGGCTCAAGAAGTGAAGGGATTGGCCGTGGCCAGTGAGTGCCAGGCACCAGGATATTCACAGCTCCTCCCCTGGCCCTGGGCTGCCTCTGAACAATTATTATGTGTTTGTACTATCCTTGCCCTCATTTGATCCTTCCAACCCCGGGGAAGGGAGGCAGATAACACAGGGGTCCTCAGTTCCCTTACCCAGTTAGGGAAACCGAGGCCCAGAGAAGAGAGTGTGTTCGAGAGTCACGCAGCAGGGTAGTAGCCTTGACCCCAAGTCCTCTGACCCAACATTAGATCCGCTCATTCCCGAGAGTGAGTGCCTACCGAGCCCCCTGCACTGCAGGAATGGGCAACCCTGAAGCTGGAGATAAAATGCTGCGATGGGGGAAGGAGGTTTCAGAGACCAAAGTCACACCAGACCAGGACAGGAAGGAGGCCCAAGGTGCGAAACAGAGGGTCCCAGACAGAAGGTCTGGGCGTGGCGCAGAATGACATGGGATGGCCAATGTGGGAGCACCAGGCCGACGACCGGACACTGTGCAAACCACCACGAGGATGATGACCACCCCGGCCTGTCCCAGGCCGTCTCTGGGGACCACATCCCCACAGCACGTCTGCTCCCTCTGCCTCAGACACACCTGATGAGATCGAAAGGACACAGCTCTGCCCTGAGACTGTGCACCTTCTGGCACAACTACCTACTCCTGTGGTCATCATTCCAGGAGGAGGCCCCCAGCTCCTCCCACGGCCTCTGAGAGGCCCCTCCCAGCACGGGCCACAGAACCCTCCTCAGTGTATCCGAGCAGCTGGCGTCCACAGGGCCGGCAACCTGTGCTTCTCTAATGACGCCTCTGCTGGTGCAGCCTGGACTCAGCTCCCCCAACAGCCCTGCCACACTGCGGGCCCTTCTCCCCTTGTCCTTGGAGATGCAGCAGCCCTGGCCTGTTAACAGCTCCCCTCCCTGCCTCTTCCCTTGGTGCACACCTACTATCCTTGAAGGCTCAGCACAGCCATCCCCTCCTGAACGCCAAAACTCAGAGCAGGCAAATGCCGTGCTCAGTCCTCCTCTGGGAAGCCTCCCCTGGTCTCAGGAGGAGGGAGCAGCCTCTCCTCTGGGCTCCGGCAGCCCCTGTCTTCCTCTTGCTTTTCCGGAGGCACCGTGAGCCTCTTGAGGGCAGGGTCTGTGCCTCCCCTGTTTCCATTTCCCAGAGTCCGGCACATAGTGGGAGGTTAGTAATTGTCTGTATCTCTTTCACTTCCTTTCTGGGAAAGGTCCAACAAAGGGCCTTGGAGCATGAAAAACAATAGTTTAGAATCTGAATAGAAGTTAAGTCTTCCAGTGTCTAATAGGATGAAGTCTTCTCGCCTGGCGTGGCATTCAAGGCTCTCTCCAGGGTCACTGCTGCCCCTCCCATGCTCACACTGCAACCCAGACAATTAAAGCCTGGTTCACCCCCCACCCCCAGGCCCACAGGCTTCCGGCCTCCTCCTCCTCTCTTCCTTCTCTCCCTCTTGGCCAGTGGGGTTAGGCAAGGGCAGACTGAATCTCCTCTCTTTCACCAGGTTCCCCAGGGTGTGACTCTAAACCTCACCTATAAAACAGCTGGCTACGGACTAGGCCGTCGGAAAATGTCAATTGCCCCGTTCCTGCCTCTCTCCCCATATAAGTTGTTTCCCCTCCAAAGCCTGGAGCTAATCTCCCTTACCCAGGAAGCCTTCCCTGACGTGGCCCCCGTCCTGTCTTTGCTGAGCCTGAAATCTAGGTGGCCTCCGACTCGCTCATGCGCCCTGGAACGCTGCAGGGCAGGATGGAACCACCACTAAGCCTGGATAAAGGTGAAATCCAACAGCTGGGAGAGGTTATTTTTGGACCTGACACAAATGCTAAATGAAGAGCCCTCGGCCTTCCAAGCAATCTTTGCTTTGTGCTCCAAGGCCCAAAACTAACATTTTCATAATAATTTTCCAGTATCAAAGTGATAGTTTTGATTCAAGACAGCTGAAGCCTGCAAAACTGTGTGGTGGACTCTCCCGCCCTCGAGCCAAACATGTGCCTCTGTCTCTATTTTAACACCTTTGATAATCATCGAAAAATGCACGGCCCAAGCAGTTTTCTCAGCTTTCTGACCGTAGCAGCCGCCTCTGGAAGGAGTCGTTGGGAGTCTGTTTTCCTTCTGCGTTACTCTGAGCCCTGGGCTTTAGTGCTCCCAGCTCGCCTGGCTTTTCAACCTCGCTCTCTACATTCCACTAGTGATGTCTGATGCAGGAGTTGGCCTTTCCAGTGCTATTAAAAAGGGGGGAACCCAAGAAATACAGTAACACAATCTCATGGAAAACTGATATAATCTTTTCAAAACTATAAAGATCGCTCACCCAGAGGAACATCTGCACGGAAAAAGAAAAAGGTTTTAAACAAACTGGAAAGGGGTCGGGTAACCGTAAAGGCCCACGTGTCAGGAGACTGCTGGCTCGTCCAGGGCTGCTATCACTCGGCAGGGGGAAGGCCATCCTCGGAGGAGCCAGTTCCCTCACCGAGAGCTCCCACCATCTGGAACTCATTGCAGGAGGGAACACTGGCCTTCATAAAAAGAAACCCGGCCTTATAATAATTGTTCCTTAAATCATTACTATGGCCCGAGCCCCAGAGATGGAGAGTCAAAGGACAGTAAGGACAGACCAGGGGCCCCAGGCCGGAGTCCTGACCGGCCCTTCTGCCCTCTTCCTTGGAAGCCCCGGCCACCTCCTCCCAGGAAACAGGCTCAGGTCAAATTCTAGGCTTTCCTGCTAGCCAGCCTCTTGCTGCCCTGGCGAAGAAGCTGCTGCAAAGCAATCATTTGCAAAGATCATTTTGGTCCTCGGTGCTGTCTGGGTTCAGGGGCTCAGAAAAGGCTGAAGCCAGTGCCGCAGAGTCGCTGCTGCAGGCCTGACTCTCCAAGTCCCCATATTCCCTAGGGGGCTCATGCGTCTTCGGTGGTGACAGTCGGCAAAGGCAGCACCCCCGGGAAACCTGACGAGAGGTAAGCTCAAGCGCGTGGGCCACATGAAGTCAAGACACAGCGGCCCAAACCCGGTGACTCCGTCAGTTCTACCAGCTGAGCTCTGAGATGGAAGAGGTTAGCATGGGCTCCGGTCCCGGGGTCTTAGAATAACAGGATCTGAAGATCTGAGCATCTGACTTTTGGAGAGGGCTGGAATCTTAGCTCCTAAGCAGCAGAGAGCTCTGGAAACTTTAGACTTCTCCCGCCTCCCTCCTCCACACGGAGGGTATGAATGCTGAACTTGACACGGCCTTGGATGGACTGATTTGCTGAAGAGATGATGGTGGGGCCGCAGGCCTGGTGAGACTCGGGGGAACGGACACCCACACAGGGTCCTGAGCCTGAGGGGGCTGTGAGAAGCCTGGGACAGCAGAGAGGCCCTCCACCCAGGACAAGGGTGCCTCTGGGCAAGAGTCCCTGCCCAGCGTGCTGGGCCCGACCACAGAGGGCTGGTGCTTGCCTCTGGGTCCTCAGTGCCTCTCCACGTCCTTTATTCTCTGCCCCAGCAGCTGTCCTAAGGCCCTGCTCTGCCCACGCTGAGCTCACCCTGGGCCAACAAGCTCCCACAGTGATGGCTTCAGCTACCACCCCTGTGCTTCTGACCCGTACATCTCTAGCCCCAGCCTGCTTCTCCCTCTCTCCTGGGTTGAGACCTATATATCCAGCTGTCTGCTAGACACCCCCTCCTTGATGTCTCACAGTCCCAGAGACCCAACCCATTCCAGCCAGAGCTCTTCACCCGCCTAAAGTGTTCCCACCTCAGGGGAGGTACTGCCGCCCACTAGGCGGCCCACCCTGAAGCAGGGGAGTCATCCAACATCGCTCCTGCCCTCTCCTCCTCATTCCCAAGACCCGGAGCCCTGTCCATTCTTCCTCCCCCAGGCCCCCCAAAGCATCCATGCCTCTCCACCCCACTGTCTTGCCCCCCTTCTTCACCTCCTATGCCTGGCTCACTGCAGCCTGTTTCAGACCGATGTCCAGACCCCCTACCTAGCAGCCAGGGCCATCATTGTAGAATACAAATCTTACCAGGTTTCCCTCTGCTTAAAATCTTTTGTTTAAATATCCATGGGAAATAGTCCCTATCCTGTCACTGCACTAGTCCAAATGGGTTAGGTTAGGCTGGGTAACTAACATCTCAGAAATCTCAGCAGCTTAAAATACCGATATTTCTCACTCATAGTAAACGGCCACTGAGGGCTGGTAAAGGACTCTACTCATCAGAGTCCCTTAGGGCCCCGGGCTGCTAGAGCAGCCGCCATCCTGAACATCGTCCATCACTGCGCAGGTAAAAGACTGCCTGGAAGGTCTCCCACTGGCAATTAAATGCGCGAGACTGGAGGTGGCACAGGTCACTTCCTTTCACAACCCCCTGGCCATAACTAGTCATATGCAACCACCCAACCACAAGCGGCCCAGGAAGGGCAACCCTCCCACGTGCTCAGGAGGGGAGAACAGAGATAGCTGATAATACCACAGTCACGAACGTCCTTCAGTGTTTGAATACCCGCGCCCTCTCTTACCTCTTTGCCTTTTCAAAGGCTGTTTGCTCTGCCTGGAACCCTCATCCTCACACTTCATGTAAAGAACCCATCCTAGGGTCTCAGCTTAGACATCACTGGCCTGAGAGGCTGACTCTGACCTCCTCACTCGGGTACAAATCCCTCCTCGGGGCTCTCAACTCTTTGTTCACACTCCATTTTATTATCTACTGCCTGCTTGCTCTTGGACTGAGTTCTATGAAAACAGGGCCTTGAATGCTCTGTTTATTACTGTATCCTCAGTGCCTGCTCAACTGCCCATATGGAAAGATAATCAGAATTGTTGAATGAATGAATGAAAGACTATATGAATGAGAGAAAGTGATCAAGGTCCTAGGGGCAGAGCCATCAGGAGTGGCAGGGAGACTGAAGGCTTCAAGAACAAAACCAACAGTCATGCTGAGTGAGTTCCAGAAGGTAGGCATCCACGGGCTGGTGGGGTGGAGGGGAAGAAGGTCCCCAAATAGTGCCGTGTGAGGAGGGATGTGCCCCATATAGACAATGACAACGTGCTGCTAACCCTCCAGCAGTCAGAAGTCAGTCCCAGAGTCCATGGGAATCAAGGGTGAGGAGGGGGTGGGGCACAGGCCAGGACTCAGCTGGTAGAAGCAGAGTGACTGCAAAGCCAGAGTGAGGGCTGCCCCCCAACTTTCCTGAGCCATCTCTCCCCTGCTCCGGGCTCTTGCTCCGGGCTCCTTCACCTGCTCCAGGGCTGCTAAAAGGCAGAAACCCTTCAGTGCATTTTATTTCTTGACTCTGAGTGCTCCCCAAGGGCAGAGATGTGCATCTGTCCGACTCCCCAGCAATTAGCACAGCACTTGGCACATAGTAATAGCTCAATTAATGCTTGTCAATCTGACCCTGATATGTGCCTTATTCTCCAAGCCCTCAGGACAGGTCAGCCTGCCTAGTATCTGCTATCTCTCTGGTTGACAAGACATTGACCTCTGTCGCCTCCCCCATTCCATCCCACCCACCTTGACGTCCCTAGGAGCAGATAAGGATGTGTACACGGTGTGCCCAGATGTCACCCTTCAAGGTCCATGAATCTCAGCAAGACAGTCCAGCATATGAAGCCCTTGGGCTGGCCTCCAGGGCCAGACAAGACACAGGGGTCAGTTCCATGTAAATGACCTCAGGAGCTCCAAGCTGAGAGCCTCGGGGACAGTGTCCAGGCACTCGATAGGACCCACTTCAAGCCTGTGTTCAGAGCCCAAGGGCCTGGGATTTCCACAGTGATGATGTTCACTCACCCTCCTCCTTCACACCCTCCCCCATCTGATCAGTCACCAAGACATGCCTAGTCTACCTCCTAAAGGTCTCTGGAACCTGTCCACTCACCTGAATTACCACAGCAGCCCCTTGCCCATATCCCTACCCCAACCTTCTCTCCACACTACAGCTGGAGTCATCTTTCCAAAGCCCAGAAAAGCTTAGGTCACTCCCTTCCTTAAAACCTTCCCCTCTGGAGTCAAGATTAAGGCCTACGAGATTCTCCATGTTCTAGCCTTGACTTAACTGCTCCCTGGCTCCCCAGTCTCATCTCTTGCTACCTCTGCCCTCACACCCTGCAATCCAGCCATATGCACTTACCAGTGTGCAGTATTTACTGCACCTCCCAACTTTGCACATGCTGTTCCTTCTACCTGGAACTCTTCCCTCCTAGAAAACATCTATCCCTCTTTAAGACTTGGTCCAATCTTCACCTCCTCTGGGAAGGTTTGCCTATACCCCTGCCTGATAAGAGTCAGATGCATCCTCCTTTCTGTTCCTACATCCTCCCAGCTTCCTTCTATTATAACACTTCTTATCATACTATATATTCCTTTATTCACTCACCAGCATCTAGTATCTAACTGGCCGAATATATCTGTTTAAGACGGATGAAAGGGAGGAAGGGGTAAAGCTATCTGGGACAGAGCTGAGTGGGACAGGCGTGAAGGCTGGCAGAGATGGGAGAAGTCTCTGAGACCTGGGTGATCTGAGAAGGCTTCCTGGAAGAGGAGTGGCTGGAGTAGAGCCCAGAATGATAAGAATGGCTGAGTTAAGTGAAGAATATGTGCCGGGCCAATTCCACATAGGAGAAAGGGGCAGTCTGGGCATTGATACAAGGTTTCAAATACCAATCTAATGAGTTTCGACTTTATCCTGAGGTCAACAGGGAACTATTAAAGGATTTCAAGCAGATTATAAGGGGATACTTATCATTAAACCATGATTAAATCTCCGCATTTGAAACGTCTGCCTGGCTGTGGTGTGGTGTGCGGAAACCCGTTAGGAGGCTAACCCAGACTCTGTAGAATGATGACGGCCTGCACTCAGGTAGAGCTGATGGAATGAGATAAAGGGATGGATTGGAGATCTGCTTAGGAGGGAGAATTGACAGGACTTAGTAACTGACTGGATGCAGGAAGGAAGAATGGAGTTAAGAATTCCTCTGAGGGCTTCCCTGGTGGCGCAGTGGTTGAGAGTCTGCCGGCCAATGCAGGGGACACGGGTTCGTGACCCAGTCCGGGAAGATCCCACATGCCGCGGAGCGGCTGGGCCTGTGAACTGTGGCCACTGAGCCTGCGCGTCTGGAGCCTGTGCTCCGCAACAGGAGAGGCTACAGCAGTGAGAGGCCCGCGTACCGCAAAAAGAAAAAAAAAAAAAAAAAAAGAATTCCTCTGAATTTTCCCACCTGGTGACCAGTACACACTAAAGAGGTTCCTTTTTTCTCTGGACACGTTAAGTGTTGAAGCTTCAGGTGGGACAGAGAGGTGAACGGCCATTAAGCAATTGTTTCTCCTGAGTGCTTAGCAAGGGCCAGAGCACATGGTAGGTGTGCAGTTAACTTAAATGGAAGTGATGTGTCTCCTATCCCAATGGAGCAGATGTATCCCCCGACTGCTAAAGGCCCAGTCAGTCCCAGGTCTCCTGAGGACCGGGATGGGCCTGAAGGCTATGCTGGGAGGAGGAGCCGCCTAATCAAAGGCCTGCATGTGGGCCGCCCAGAGTATGTAGGGTCAGGGAGCCCATCCAGAGATACACGGTGGACCACCTGCCCTCCCCAGGGCCCAGGCTTCATTCTCTGATGGAATGTTGGGTGTGTTCCGTTTGCCTACCAAGAAAAAGAGTCTGGTGGCCCTTGCAGACAGAGAACAGGAAGGGCAGAGATGGCATTTCTGGTGCCCTGAAGTCAGACAGTGACCTGTCCATGGAGACCAGGCTGAGTCCCAGGGCCGCCTGGCAGCTGTCTGCCATGGAGTCAGATAAGAATGGAGCATGCTGGCTGCAAAAGGCAGCCCACTCCAGCTAGCCCCAAAGGTCAGGGATTCCAGACGGGAGACAAGGACTGGGAGGGCACCAACTCCAAGGCCGGCACACAGCAGGTTCTCAATCAGTGTCTCAGATTAGACAGTTCTTTCTCTGCCCCATGAGCCCCAAACTCCAGCAACCAGGGTGAAGAGAAGCAGAGACACCCCCTCAGCTATGAGTTTCTTTCTGCTCACCCATGCCTCACCTCCAGGCAGGTGGAGCCCACCACACTTCCCTGGGCCTTCCATGACCCCTCCTCCCTCCTGGCTTTTGTTTATGCTGTTCCTTCTTCCTAGAACATGCTCACCCTTCTCTACTCTTTCATCCAGCTTATACGTCACCTCCTCCAGGAAGCCTTCCCTGATGCCCCCAGGCTGGAACCACCTTTGTTCTCTCACAGCCCCCACCTCCAGCTCCACTAAATCACTGCAATGATCACCTGACTACAGGTCCCTCATTCACCATGTCCTGGCATGGCACCTGCTGCGCTTCTGCTTCACAGCTCTTCAATGTGCCATGTTCCCTCCCTCCCTCCACCATCATGGGTGCTCTTCCCTCAGCCCAGGAGGCCCACTCTTCTCACCTCATCCAGGCTGCACAAGCTCATTCCTCCTGGCTCAGGACAAAGGTCACTTTCTCAGAAGCCATCCTTGACTGCCACCCCTTTTCTGGACTGAGGTCTCCTAAGCCCCTGACCTTCCCCTGGGCCATTGCAGTTATGTTTCCCTATCATTCCTGTTTCAGTGTGTGGTAGTGAGGCACGGCGGTTAAGACCATGGACCCTGGAGCCAGATTGCCCAGTTCACATGCCAGCTCTGCCACTTATCGGCTCTCTGTGCTCGGGACAGTCCCTCGATCTCTCTGCATCTCAGTTTCCTCATCAGTAAAGTGGGTACAGTAAAGTTACCTCCTCCCTACGGCAGAGGTGAAGTTTAAATTTGTAGTGGACAGGGACTTCCCTGGTGGCGCAGTGGTTGAGAGTCCGCCTGCCGATGCAGGGGACACGGGTTCGTGCCCCGGTCCGGGAAGATCTCACATGCCACGGAGCGGCTGGGCCCGTGAGCCATGGCTGCTGAGCCTGCACGTCTGGAGCCTGTGCTCCGCAATGGGAGAGGCCACAACAGTGAGAGGCCCGTGTACCACAAAAAAAAAAAAAATTTGTAGTGGACATATGGCCCTGTGGCAGCCCCTGGGGCTGTTCTCCCTTTCTCAGGGCATATAGCAGGACAGAACTTCCCTGTCACCTCGGAAGTCCAGCGTGGCTGTGCAATTTGCTTTGGCCAATGAAACGTGAGCCGAGTTATGTGTGCCACTTCCCGGAGGAAGTCTTAAGAGACACTGCGCAATATGTCATGTCCCCTTGTCCCGTCTCTCCCTCAGCCTGGGACACTGAGTGAGGGGGGTGTGCTGTGTACCTCCTGCTGACCCATAATGAACATGTGATATGAACAAGAAATAAGCCTTTGTCATTTCAAACCACTAGGATTTGGGGGCTATTTGTTTCTGCAGCGTGCCTATCCACTCCTGACTGATAGAAGCATTTGGAACAGGGCCTGGAAGAGAGTAAGTACTCTATAAGGTCACCTATGATTATTATGCTTACGTGTCTGCCTGCTAGACTCTGAGAGCAAGGCTCAGCTTTCTCTTGTGCACTGTGGTAGCCCCCAGCTCCTGGTACAGTGCCCAGCACATAACAGCTGTTCAATAAAATATTTATTGACTTACCAGTTGATGGTGAGGCTGGGACCATGCTAAGCACACACACCCACCTCACCCACTTGGCCAGGTCACCACCTGTGGGTGACAGGGATCCAGCCATGCCCAGAACCACCCCTCTGCACGGCCATAAACCCCAATGGCCCAGTGTCTTTTGAACAGCCCCCAGAGTTCTTCCATCCTAGCAATGCCTGTGAGTTGTGATGGAATAATCTGGTCTCACCAAGGCTGCTGTCTGGCCCATCCCCTGTGGCTCCCCTGCGGACATTCCTCCTGGCCTGGAACAGTGGGCAACCTTTCCCCTGGTGGTTATTTGCCAAGCTATTCCAGGTGGTTTTATTTCACCCAGCAAACACAAACCACTCTCAGTGTCTGAGAAAATTCTAGATTCTGACAAAAGGAATATGGAGGCATCTGGTCCAATCTCCATCCAGTAAACATAACCCCAAGAGGCACCAGTCCCTGCTTGCCCACCTCCGTCGATGGGGACCTCACTACCTGAAGAGTTTTAGCTCCACTGTGTGGTAGTTCTGACTGCTGAGCTCTCCCTAATGTATGACTGGCACCTGTGTGTCTATCACCTCTTCCTAGCCCCCAGGGGACAGGCACCACACAGATCGCAGCCACTTTCTACCGTGACAACTCTCTGCTCTTCGATCACCCTCACCCCCTCACCTTCTTCTCTAAAACATCCTTAACTTCCTCCTTTCTCCGGATTTTTTTTCTTTATCACTGAGATTTTATGAGGAAACTCCCTGAATTTCCCATTTGTGGGATTTTTGTCAAAATTTACCATTGATCCAGTCCAAATTTGGTCTCAGTATAATGGGCTGGCCCTCCATGTGGCCATGGCCCAGGAGGCAGGGGGACTACAAGACAGAGCCCGATACAAATGTGCCCCCATGATCTATTCCTACACCGAAAATATCCACCACCCACTCAAATCCACCCACGGAGGACCCTTGGTGCAAGACGGTAATCATCGTTCCTTTAGGAAAGGCATAGAAGGCCTCAAAACTGTCTCCAGAAGGATTAGCATGCATGAAAACCTTGGGTGGCGTTCAAGCTACAGCCCTTATATTAATTTTGTGTGATCCTAGGTTCCTCCCTTCACTTCTTAGGACTTTAGCATCCCTAACTCCTCACAGAAAGAAAGCTGTACTTAGCCAACTCTAAAGGCCCTCCTAGCTCTATCAACCACCCACTTCTTAGTATGAATTGGTACCTCAGTGTAGCTCTAGCAGTAAGTCTCCAAATGGACCAGTCATGGGTCTTGGTTGCAAGTAACAGAAACCACTTCTCACTAACCTAAAGAAAGAAGGAGAAGAAGAAGAAGGGGGTGGGGGGGGATCTCCCTCCACTTTTTTTGGAGTGATCCACAGAATTAAGGGGAAGACTGAAGAACCAAGGTCATAAAATGAACAGCAGCCAGGGGAAAATAAAAAGGCAGAACCACAGCCGAGGTTGCTCCCCAGAAGCAGCCTGATGAGCATGGCCTGTCTGCTCCTGGGGGGGTGAACTTGATGCTGTTGGCCATTCCCTGTCTCTTGCTATTTTCTTTCCTCTTGGTCTCTGGGACACTACTCACTCCAGTCTTTTTCATAGGCCACTTCCTTTTCTGATTTCTAAGCTTATTCAGTTCCCCAGGGTTCTGTCTTCGGCTCTGACCACCCACCTGGTGGCTGAGCAGGGCTTTACAGCCAACACCTCCAAAGCCGTGGTCCTCTCTACGGGGCTCTGCTGCCTTTTCGTGCTTGCTCTTGGGTGATCTCAGTATCTCCATCATTAAGCGGGGTGGGGAGGGGGGGAGGGCCAACCCATCTCCTGTGGGCTGGTGGGATGTGGGGTGTGCTGGGACAGAAGTACTCAGGACGTCAGCTTTGCCGCCAGCTTTGCGCTCCCTGATGTGGGGCGGGGGTGGAATGAGAGTAAGACATCCCCCTCTTTCCTGCCCTCTCCTCCCGTCCAGTGACACTTGCTTTACGTCTAGAACACAGAGCTGACTTTCATGGCCCGCCAAAGCCTTTAGCCCCCTTGTTTGAAGGTGGCCACCACTGAAGGGGGGTGGGTGTCACCCAAAGAGGAAGGAGAGGTTCTCTTCCTCTTTGCATTTTAGCTAAAAGACCCTCCATGATGAGAGCTGGGGGTGGGGTGAGACACCCCAAGTCTTGACTGCACTCTCCCTCTCCTCTGTGGTCCCCGAGGCTCTCCTGCCCTTCATGAAGGCCACTTGTGTCAACTTCAAACTAAATGGAGGTCTTCCTGACAGGGGGAGGGGCAGAGGAGCAGGGCCTTTGGGGTGGGTTTCAAAGTGCCTCTGGCTTTATTACCGCCTGTGCTCTCCTCTGCCCCTTCTCATCCTGGAGAGCCCACCCTCCCCCCGGCCGGGGGGAAATTATACCAGGTTCTAATGGGAGGTTGAAGGAAAGCGTCCCCTCTATTCATCCCAGCAGCTGAACGGGCCTCTTGAACATCCACTGTGCCCCTTCTGCCGCCTCAGCCTCAATGGCGATCAGGTGGTCTCATGTGACAACCTCCCCCGGCCCAGGACAGGAATGGGCTCAGGCAATGGGCTGGCCCACAGAGTTCTCCGTCCATCCTCTCAAGGGGCTTTTGTTGAATAAAATAGCACCCGCCACTCGGCCACTTCAAACCAAGGCCAGGCACTTGAATGTGCAAACGGGGCCCAGGCGCCGGGAGTGCAGGGACAATGGCCACCTTCAATTAGCTCACTGAGGTGCCCCAAATGGACTTGAGGAGGGGCAAGACCACAGCCCATTCATACATATTTATCACAAGCTGCCGCACTTCGGCCTGCATGGTTCCCATGGCAGCGCTGGGGAAGGAAGCAGGGGCGAGGCGAGAGGGGCTCCCAGGGCCCAGAAGGGGTTATGGTTCGGGGCAGCACTGGCCCTCACCCCAGCTGACTGGAAACCGTCCCCAACTCCATGTCCTCTGCCTTTACCTGACCCTGAGACACATGAGTCACCATAACCTGCAACTTAGAATATCAGAGGAAGGGGAACTTGGCACACGCACCTGACAGGTGGAGACGCAGAGGCTCAGGACACAGGAAAAGGAGCTTTTTCCTCTTCGCAGCTTATATCTAGGATAGGAGGAGACTGGTAATAGTAAAAGCATTTGCTGAATGTTCAGTAAGTGCCAGGGTCTATGCTAAGTGCACTCAACTGCCCCCTCGATGCTACGAGATAGATGCTGTACTGTCTTCACTTGAGAAGACTGAAGCTCAGGAGAGGGTGTGTAATTTTTCCAAGATCATGCAGTTGGTATAAGGAGCAGAGCTGGGATGCTCACCAGGGTGGTCATTCTCCACAGCCAAGTGGCTGGCTACTGGTTAGGAAGTTATGTAGGGGCTCTGTTATTTGGTCATTGGCTACTGGGAGCCAGGCACTGTGCCTGATGCCAAGTTCAAGCCCGCTCGTTGGATATAAACAATACCATGAGAGAGCTCCATTTGACAGATGTGGAGACTGAGGTCCAGGGAAACAGCACGCCCTGCCCCGAGCCACTCACAGCGCTAACAGGTAGCAGGGCCAGGATGGATTCCATGTGTGGTGGGGTGCTAGGCTCCAGCCTGCTCCAGAGCACTTCCTTCCTTCTTTTCTGGAGCTCCTGGAAAAGGAAGTCAACCTCATCTTCCAGATTCTGCCGAGCTGTGGTTTCCCCAGAAGAGCCTTGGGGGGGTGTGGGGTGCTGGGCTGTGTCTGGACCTTCCTTCACAATGTCCTCCTCAGGGGCCCATCTGAGGTTCCAGCAGGAAGTGGTTGCTTCTCAGGATTCCCAGGCAGAACTCCAAGGATCTCCTCTCTCTGGAGAGCCGAGTTCTTCCAAGGCGCTCCTAGCATCACCCAGAGAAGGTGGGCAAAGCTGCTCCCAGCCTGGCATGGCAGCTGTAGCAGTGAGCGCCCCAGGTCCCTCTCAGTCTGTGCCATTTTAGTACTTTTTGTTCCCTTGCACTGAGCTTACTGTGCTCCCATCCCCACTGTCCCCCATGCAAGACTCTAGTCTCCTTATCTTTGCTTATGCTCTCTCTCTTGCTTTGACTGCAAGTTGAGTTGCAACAGAGTCGACCTGAGTTGACTGGAGCCATTCGCTGGTCTGAGTCGAGTTCTGTTCGTTCGTTTGGTGTGGATGGGGCTGTGTTGGTTGAGTTGGATTTGTGGCATGTTGAGATGAGATGAGTTGAGCTCCATGACATCAAGTTAAGCTGAGTAGAGCAAAAGTAAATTGGGCTGAGTGGAGTGAAAAGGAAGTACAGAAGCCATGTGGGCAAGCCTCAAGCTACTGACTGCCAAGGAACCCTCCAACTCTGAAAAGCTAGAACTACAAGAATCAAGAGTTCCCAAAAGCAGAGACCATGCCCTTTCCATTCTGTCCCTCATTTGCTGTTGAACATGACTCCTCCTTGGGCTGGAAAGTGGACATGGGCCTCTAAGACAGTTTCCTTATTTTTATCAGCAGTTCCCTTCAAGGTTGGAGGAGCAAACAATTGACCATGATGTCTGGTAGAAGTCGACGTAAATCCTTAAACTCCTTGAGTCTCAGGAGTAGAGATTCATGGGAGTCCCAGACCCTTTCAACCGTAGAACAATAGAGTCACAAGTCATCAAGTCTGATCTTCTCCCCCATCCCCTACTGTCCCCAAAGTTAGGACATCTCCACAGCTCCCCTGAAGGGACCACCAGCCTCTGCTCGGGTGCCAGAGACAGGACACCCACCCCCTCAAGGGGTCCCAGTGTCATCTCGTGGGAATGAAGTCGGAGTCCGGTTTGCACACTGGCTCCTTGGCTCACCAGCACTGTAACCTGGGGCGAATAACTTTCCCTTTCTGAGATTTTTGTGAGGAGAGGGTTTTATGGGGCTGAATAAGACAAGATGTGTAGAGCCCTTAACACAACCCCTGGCACTCAGTGAGACCTTCATCAAAGATGGCTTCCATTGCCATCGTTAATCCTATTGCCCTTGACTATTCCTATTACTACTGACAATACTGGCCATTGTTTAGCAGCCTAACTGTCAGAAAATGTTTCTTCGCTCCTGAGCCCGGGGCAGGCCCTGGGTAAATGGATGAAAAGGTAAAGTTTGCCCCCTAGGACACCTCTCCCCTTCCTTCCACCCAGGTGCCAGCACTCAGAGGGCCGATTCCATCTGCTCAGGGACTGGTCCTAGTCCTGGCTGGGACACTGCTTGGCTGGGGGAACCTGCATACATCTTCTCTCTGCTCCGGGCCTCGGTCTGCAAAGTGGAGGATCAGGCTAAATTGTCTTGGCAATGGACCCAGCTCGGACACCTCTGACTACGTGTCTGAGCCCCGTGTTCCTCCCTCCTCGCTCTGGTCAGCTGGGTAGAACTCCTTGCTTTGACCCCTGCCTTTTCTGGGCAGTCCTGGGGATCTCCTCTGGAGAGGATCGGCATCGCTATTCTGAACGCTTCGCATGTTTGGCTCCCAGGGAGAAGGCATCGGACACAGCCACCACCCACATACCCACAGAGGCCAGCGCTAAAGGCTGCACTCAGCATCACTGTTTACTTTATGGTAACCAGCTGTCCCCAAGCAGATCAAAGGCAAAAATGAGGCCTCAGACCCCAGTCTCCTGACTTCCAGCCCAGGCCTTCTCTCTCTGCCAGCAGTCCACCTACCCAATACCCAATCATAGAGCACCAACTGTACCCCAAGCGCTGCCGGGCACCAGGAATATCAAGGTGAGAGGAACTTGGCCCGTGCTGTTGAGGAATTTCAAAAACTTCCTGGAAAGATTCATTCATTCGTTCAGCAAACACACAAGCGCCTACTTTGTCAGGTCAAAAGACAAGCTCGGACCCAAAGCCCGGCTGCCACTCCTCCCATGGCCTGGCCCCTGCGCGGGGCTGAGGCCTGGTGGCTCAGCCAGCCACCCACCGCCTCCGGAGGGACCGGCAGGCATGAGCTCATGTCTGCGGAGCCCCGAGGCTCCCATGAGCACAAGGCCTCCTTGTGACTCTGAGAGGGATATGGCGGCGCTGCCGAGCCCACGAAGCCCTGAGCACCGTGGGGCTGTCAGCAGACACTCCCACGGCTCAGGGTGCCGCGCTTTGATATGGCATTAATGCGCTACTATCTTAATCCAGACACCACCCGCCGGCTGCCCGGCCACACAGCGGGGCCCTGGGGATGGGTTTCCAAATTACATTAGTGAATGTTTACCTAGTGAGCTGTCCAAAGGGTGTTTAACACCAGCTGAGGCGAACGCGTGTGCACAGGACAGTTCCACACCCACAGCCCGCACGCATGCCACATACACTGAGCCCAGCGGCCAGACTCACAGACACAGGCGTCCACAAGGGCGGACGGACTGCACGTCCCTAGCAACACATGTGTGTGTACACGCACACACACACGCATCCGCACACAGACCCATACCAGGTACACACGCAGGCACCTTCCACCTGCCCTCACATACCCTCACGGCTGCCACACCAGGAGGCCTGCTTGTCTTCCTCTCACACTCACTCCCGAGGAGACCCCTGTAGGTTGATCCCAGGAAGCTGGAGAGGCCGGATGTTGTCCCCGAGCGTGCCCTGGAAAGTCACTGCTGCCAGGCCTCCCAGGCGCCCCAGCCCCGACTTCCAAATTCAGACACAGCCCTGCCCCTGCTGTGGGTGCTATTAACATGTCCACAACCATGACACTGGCCAGGGTTCCTGCCCTCAGGAAAAGCAGGGTGAACTTCACACCTGTCCCTGCCCTCCTGCTGGGATCCGCCTCCACGCACGCCTTCCCACCCCCTTCACTTCTTGTCCCTGCCAAACCGATCCCTCCCTTCCAAGCCTTTCTCAATGCTGTTCTCTCTACCCGGAACGTCCTCCCCGTCTTATATCCTCCAGGCCCAGCTACTTACTTCAAGGTGAGCTCGCTGCTCCTCTTGCAGAAACTCTCCTCACTCCAGCCAGCGGAGGGGAGGCCACGCCCCCTCCCCTCCTCCTCCTCCTCCTCCTCCTCCTCCTCGCTTCCCCACACGGGGGCCCTGACTCAATGCTCAGAGCAGGCACTGCCTTGACATGGGGATGGTAGCAAGGCCCACCTCACGGGACTGTGGTGAGGGGCAAACATTAATTCAAAAGCTGTCATAGGGCTTCCCTGGTGGCGCGGTGGTTGAGGGTCCGCCTGCGGATGCAGGGGACATGGGTTCTTGCCCCGGTCCGGGAGGATCCCACGTGCCACGGAGCGGCTGGGCCCGTGAGCCATGGCCGCTGAGCCTGCGCGTCCGGAGCCTATGCTCCGCAGCAGGAGAGGCCACAACAGTGAGAGGACCGCGTAACATAAAAAAAAAAAAAAAAAAAAAAAGCTGGCATATAGTAGTCAATAAAAGCTATCATGCATACTGTTACTAGGTGATGATGATAATGGTGGCAAAGGCGACTGTGCTTCCTGACACCTGTGTCCCATCTCTGCCCTGGTCTGTGAGCTCCCAGAGGCAGACCCCCTGGCCCTTAGCGGGACCTCAGTGTTGATCGCATGAGTGACTAAGAAGCCCGCTGTCTGCCCTGCATTTTCATGACCAGAGGGTGGATTTTTCTAGAAATACCCAATCGAGAGGCAAGTCTGAAAAATTCACTGAACTCAGTGGGAGTCCCCAGATCCACCCATCCTGCTTCTGCTGTAAGACTCTGTGGCCTCAGGTAGGTCTGTTCCTCTTTCTGGAACTCAGTTTCCTCATTTGTCAAACAAATAGGTTGGATGGTGAGGTTTCCAAGTTCTTTCCAGCTCTGAGGTTCTAGAATTCTAAGCCCCAAGCATGACTTGCCACTAGGGCTACAATCTAGTTGGGAAAAAGGACATATCAACCGAAGTGGTCAGCATTGGTCAGGACCATCAGGGAAGGAGGAGGAGACCGTAGCGGGAAGATGGGAAGACACCACAGCGGCAAAGGCACAGAAGCTGGAGCCCAGATGGATTCTTCAGACAACAGTGAGGAGACTGGTTTAGATGGAATGGAGGGTTGGCCCAGGGGGGTGGATAAGGCCAGAGAGGGGGACAGAGGCTGCTTCATCAAAGGCTTTGCAGTTTAGACTGAGTAGTTGTGGCTTTATCTTGTAAGCCAGTGTATTTCAAACTTGCCTGTTCTTCAGAATCATCTGTGGCAACTGTTAAAAATACAGATTCTCCCTAAAAAAAAAAAAAAGAAAAGAAAAGATACAAACGAACTTAGTTACAAAACAGAAACAGACTCACAGACATAGAAAACAAATTTATGGTCACCAAAGGGGAAAGAGGGGAAGGGATGAATTAGGAGTTTGGGATTAGTAGATACAAACCACTATACATAAAACAGTTAAACAACAAACCTATCGTATAGCACAGAGAACTATATTCAATATCTTGTAATAAACTGTAATAGAAAAGAATTTGGAAAAGAATATATATATTCTTTGCAGATATATATATATATATATATATATATATATATATATCTGAATCACTTTACTGTACACCAGAAACTAACATGACATTGTTAATCAACTCTACTTCAATTTTTTTTAAGGTGCATATATGAACAACAACAAAAAAATACAGTTTCCCAGTTCTCCCCCTCAGCCCTATTAAGTTCAAGCCTCTAGGCAAGGAACCTGGGAATCTGTATTGATATTAAGTGCCCTGGGTAATTCTTACGAATCAGGCAAATTCGGGAAACACGACTAGGTGAGATGCTGAGTCACTGAACAGTACTGCACACGGGAGCAACACATCCAAATGCTCTTCACTGGAAGGACATGGGCTCCACCTCAAGTTGTCTGGGTTTGAGTCTAGGCTCCTCTACTTTCCAGCACTGGCCCTTGACCTTTCTTCATTTCCCACCTGTAAAATGGGAATAATCTCAGCATCTACCTTAAAGGTGGGTCATGTGAGAGCTCATGAGAGCCTGTCCGGGGCAGGAATGATGAGGCTGTGCAGGAAACATAGGCAAACGTGCAGCCCAAAGGATCTGAGAGAGGAAAGGCAGCCACGGCAGAGGGGTTGCCTGTGAGTGGAGGGGTCAGCCCAGGGGGCTGGGAGAGCAGAAGCATCCGTAATCTGTCTTGGGCTTCCATAGACTCCCTTTGTTTATTTGGATTTTATTCATTCATTCATCCAATGATATTTATTGCAGCTCTACCATGTGCCAGTTGATGCTAGTTGCCAGGATACAAAGAGGAACCGGAGAGACATGGTCCTTCTCCCTGCAGAGTTTATATTCTAGAGGGAAAGGTTAAACATGGACAAATAACTGAAATAATTCCACGTCATAGCAAGTGGTATAAAGAAAACCAATAAGAGGGTGGCCAGAGAAGACCCTCTGAGGAGGTGACGTTTATGAGAAGGAGTTAACCTCGGGAAGAATGAGGGACAACTGTTCTAGGCAGAGGCAACAGCACGTGCAAAGGCCCTGGGGAGGAAAAGCACGTGGTGTGCTGCAGGAACTGAACCAATCTGTCTGGAGCTTGGGGGCTGAGGGGTAAAGTGGCACAGATGAAGCTGGAGGCATTCACAGGGGCTGGGTCATGCAGGAGCCTCTAGGCCATGGCCAGAAATCTGGATTTTATTTAAGTACAATGAAGAGTTTTTAAGCTGTAGAGTGATGTGGTTTGATTTATATTTTAAGGAAATCCCTCCAGCAGCTGTGCAGAGAATGGATGGTAGGGGGGTGAGAGGGAATGCAGGGAGACCTACTGGAAGGCTATTAATCCATGAGGGTGACAGCAGGGGAGGCACAGAGAGGTGGACAAATTCAAAAGGTCTCTAGTACAGCACTGACTAGACCCGTGGAGGAGTGGGCAGTGGCGGACGAGAGCAAAGGGCCAGGGGAATCAAGGATTCTGCCCAGGTTTCTGGCTCTCAGGACTGGGTGGGTGATGGTGCCACTTACAGAGCTGGGGAGCCTGGGAGGCTGGGGGTGCCCTGCTCTTGTCCACTGCCCATGACACATGAGGTCCCCTAGTTCCAAGGGACTCAAACCAGCCTCGTGCCGGAACTCTGCTGCTGCCTTTCCCACCACAGGTCCGTGGCCAAAAGCTGATCTCAGGAAAGAAAAAGGTAGTCACCACATGCCACTTCCTTCCAGGAAACTCCCCCAGGATCTTTCCCCCAAGGAATTTGCATATGCCTAGTGTTTAAGAACATGGATTCTGGAGCCAGACTGCCTGGGTTCAAATCCCAGCTCTGCCACTTCTTGGCTGTGTGACCCCAAGCAAGTTATTTACCCACTCTGTGCTTCCATTTCCCCATAAAACATAGGATAAGAGCACCTTCTTCATAGGGTTGATGTGAGAAGTAGACAATGCAATGCTTTGTTCCTAAAGTGCTTAGGAGAGCACCTGGCACAGAGTAGGCGTTCAGAAATGTTAGCCAGGGCTGTGAATGATGCCAATGCTGTCTGTGGCTGCAGGCCACCTTCATTTGCTAAGGAAGCAAGGGACCCACTGGCCAAGAAGGCTGGTCTTTGAAGTCGGGGCTCCAGACCTGCCTCATCCGTTTAGCAGTTGCATGGCTTTGGGCAAGTTGCCCTCCAGAGCTATGGATGATCTCGGCCTGCCTGTTCCTAGGCTCAGGGCAAGGACGCAGTGAGATGGCGGATGGGTGGAGACTGGGCATGGAGAAGTGCTGTGCTGTGTGTCAATTCTGCATATTTCCACGTGGTAAGTCAGTTACCAGTCTGGATGGTGAATCTGTAGGACAGGACCACAGGGCAAAGTGCCCCACTTAGAGCTTTGTGGTGGTCTCAGGCCCAGCTCTCTCTCTGCAGAGATTTCCCCAGGGCCCAGGACCAAGCTTGATTGTCCTTTGGGAACAGTACCGTGATGCTCAGAATGTTTCCCTTTCTTCAGAAGATGTCAACAGGATGCTATACACCCCATAATCTCCTTGGACTCTCATCACCATCAGAGCAGGTCAGGAAGCAGCCTCCGCTTTGGGGGATGAGGACCCTGAATGCGGGAGATGCTGACAGTCCTGCAGAGTTCGCAGCAGGGGCTGGACCAGTCTTCTGACACGCAGCCCGAAGCGCTTTCCCTTACCACACTGCCGTCACCTCCGCCTGCCCCTGCCCCATGGTGCTCTCTCTTTCCCAAACTCTGGTTTCAGTTGGAATCTCCCCCACTGGCTCTCTCCTTGACTCCTTCCACCTCTTCTCCTCTTTCTTCTTAACTCCTCAGAGATGATGCTGGAACCGCAGACATGGCATTCCAGGGTCAGGATTCCCAGCCTCCTCCTTTGTGGATACCCATCCTGGCCCAGCCTTTTCCAGAAGTACCTGCCTCAGTGATGCCCACTCGCCACAGTTTTCCACAATTGGGCCCTTGCCGGTCTTCATTTCTCAGGAATTTGCAGGGCTCCAGACTTCTGAGAAAGTCCAAAAAGAAATGGAAAAAGAAAAACAATTTCCCTATCCCCCAGTCACACATTTCTATAACCCACTCCAAACTCCTCTGCTATAAATGACTTAATTTTGACTGTTTTACAAGCAACTTGCCCTTAAAATGGTTGGGAGGAGATGGCATGTGAAGGGGTCTCTCCAGAGACTGAGCGAATCCTAAGAAGCAACATAGCCCGCAGAGCCCCCCAGGCATAGCCCCTCCTCCCTCCCCTCCCACCATGCCCAGAATGCTCCAGGCTCTGAGAGCGTGTGGGGTGGGCAGAGTCCCTGCCTGGGTGTCAGAAGACCCAGACCTAGTCCTGAATCGGCCCTTCTCTGGATCTCAGTTTCTCCATCTATAGAATAGGGGTTTGGACTAGATGACCTTGAAGGACTAGTCCTACCCTGGACCACCTGGTGTCTGGGCCTTAGGACCTGGACCTGAACAGAAATAAACAGAAGTCCATGCTGGGCATTGGATTGGCTGTGAAACACCCAGAGAAAAAGCTCACGTGGCCTCAGGTCAGATTGGGGCTCACAGGAGGAGAGGATAGCCAATCAGCTGCCACTCTCCTACCTGAAAACTTTCCGCGGCTCCCCATTGCCCTCAGGCAGAAGTGCAAACTCTTCACTCTGGCCCTAAAGTACCTTTCCAGCACCCTCCACCCATGCCTCACCTTGCACTTTATGAGCCTGAAACACCAAAGTGCTTGCTCTGATTTCATCACATGCCCGCTCCTCTCTGCACTCTTGCCCTCACTGCCCCCTTGGCCTGGAATACCCGCCCCCCACTGCCCTTCCTGTGAGTCCCAGTTCCCTTCTTAGCATCCATTCAGGCAGTACCATCTGTGGGAGGCGCTCGGGGTCCCCAGGATGCCCCACAGCCCAGCGCTTATCTCCCAGCGCATGGCCTGGGAGAGAGTAAGTGTCCGGTGAATGACTGAAGGAGTGTGGGCACAGGAGGGAACGGGGAAAGCATTCCAGACCAGGTGTCCCACAGAGACAGGATGTTTGGAGAGAGTGACAAGGGGGATGGAAAGGTAGATTAAGATGAAGCTGGAGAAGACCCTCTACTCCTAAGAAGGGCCCCTTTTATAGATGCCTGAGGTGAATAACATCACACAGGGAGGAAAGTTCCAGAACTGGCATGCCCGCTCCAAAGCCCATATTCTTGCGCCTCCATTACAAGATAAAAAGTGAAGGTGGGAAGCAAAATCTCAGAGTTCTAGGATGTTTGAGCAAAAAGTGCTCTCTCTCTAACCCAAATAGACCCGTGCTGGGGACAGGACGGGAGAGAGATAACCCCGGGCCCAGGGAAGTTAGGCCACTTGTCCCTGATCGCGCCGCACTCGGAGGTGGGGGGCAAAGGGAGGCGTTTGAAGGAGGAATGCTTTAAAATAACACTGGCAGCTAAAAATAGTGTAGGGCCTGGCCTGGCTGACTTAAGGGGTCAGGTTTTATGGCTGCCCCTGTCTGCTTTTCTGGGATGGTACGGCTCAGCCTGCTCTGGTTATAGTTTTTCCATGAGCTCGGCTCGGATTTCCCTGTCCCAGCGGTGAGCCCGTGGGTCAGTGCCTAATTTTCCACCGTTTATCTTTCCCATTTACAATTTCCCCGCGTAAATGGCCAACCCCTTCAGTCCCCTGTGTTTCACACTCCAGGCCAAGAATTAGGGGTGACCAGGCATGCAGCCCTCCCACAGTTCTCCGAAAGCCCTAGAGCCATTTGTAAGGGCCATATGGTCAGGACAGGGCCCAAGGGACCTACTTTCTATGTCCCACTGAGACACCCCCTCCACTGCTCCCGCAGCTTCAAGGATGCTGCCGCGTTCCCTCCTTCAGTCCCTCCTCTGCAGGCCAGCTCCACATCAAGCCCTGTACCACGAGCTGAGGAAATACATATGGCTATGGTACCACCCACCTGCCCTCACAGCACCCACAGTCCAGGAGGAAGAGGCCGAGGAATGGCGGCCTCTCCACACACAGAAGAGGCAGCAGGCACGTGGGGACCGCAGTGGGCTCCGCTGGGGCCATGTTAGCCTGGAGGGTCCGGCAGAGGTGTCTGCTCCGAAGCTTGCATGTGAGAGTCTGGGGCCCAGCAGAGAGGGGTGGGTTGGTATACCCTTGTCTCAGTCCACTGTTGACCCAAAGCCTGACCACAGGAGGGGTCCTGGTTGCACATTCCAGGTCTGGGCTCCATCTTCTCTTGGATCTGTTCCCAGTTGCTTCCTGTGTGACTGTCTCATCTCCCCAGAGCACAGAGGGTACAGGTACAGCACATGGCCTTGAGTTGAATAGCAACCCTAGCAACGTCTCTCTAGCCAACTCAGTCATCTTCAGGGAGGAAGGTGAAGGAGTGGAGAGAAAGTAAGGACCCTCAGGGCTGTGGGTTTGGCCCGCCTGTACATAAATGAGTGCAGACTGGGCAGATCAGAGGCTGGGTCCCATGGACAGCTGCTCTGCAACCAGGCTGATCCCTGAGAGAGGCAGGAGTTGAGCTGCTCAAGCCCAGTTCCTGCCCCCCGAGTCCACAATCAGATATGTCCCTCCTCCCCACACCCTACTCCCCAGGGAGCAGCCAGGAGAGGGGGCATCTTTGGGAGCTTAGAGAAAGTCTCAAAAGGAGGCCACTTGAGGATGGATTTGAAATTGGTTAGAATCTACAGTAAACCTGGTTTATCGAAATCTTGAAAGAAACCAGTTTTGAAGATCAAAGTATCTGAACCGTCTTGCCTCCTTCCCAGGACATTCTAAAGCAAGAGCAGAGTGCCTCGTGTTCTTATTGTTTTCACAACCATTAACTCATCCCATTCTCTAGTGAACATTACTGTTCCATTGTACGGATCAATGAACAGAGGCTCAGTGAACAGCAGTCACTGTAGTTAGGAAATGATAGAAATAACAGAGCTGAGATCAAAACACTGATCTCCCTGGAAGCCCCTCTGCTTTCCGCACGGCTGCCCTGAAAGGTCCACGTGAGGCCAAACTTGGAACTTGTTGGCTTGAAAGAGGACCCTGGCTGACTCACGGATGTGCATCTGGTTTCCCTGGGCTCATTTGAATTTTGCCCTCCACTCTCCCTCAGGTGATCTCAGCTAGTCTCTTGGCTTTAAATGTTGTCTATATGCTGATGACACCCAAATCCAAATCCACAGCCATGAACTTGAGGGCCATCGCCTTGGGTGTATAACTGGCATCGCCCACTTCCCTATCCCACTCTTGATTGACACCCCCAAATCCTGCTCCTCCCCAGTCTTCTTGCATCTCAGGCAAAGTCTCCACCATTCAACTGGTTGCTCACCTGAAGATGGTCTTTCATTCCTCTGCCCCTCACACCCCTCATCCGATCCATCAGAAAGCTTTGCTCCTCAGAAACATATCCCCAATCTGTCTATGTCTCTTCTCCTCCACTGTGAACATCTCAGCCAAATCACCACCCTCTCTCCTCTCACCCTAGTCCTGGACTCTGCAGTCGCCTCCCCGTAGGGCTCCCTGCTGCTGTGATGATGCACATCCTCCCCCAACGTGCTCCACTCCACAGCCGGAGCCGTCCTTACAAACGGAGATGGGCTCAAGCCGCACCCTTGCTAAAAACCCTCCATTGGCTCCCACTGCAATTAAAACATAATCCAACCTCCTTGTGCTGGTCTCCCAGGCCCTATTGAATCCAGGCACCTGCTCCCTGACCTCATTTCCTTGCTTGCCCCCAACTCCCTTCTTTCTGGTCCTCAAATGCACCAAGCCTGTTCCAGCCCAGGGGACTTTGCAGTAGCTGCCCCTCTGCTTAGAATGCTCCTCCCCAAGAACATCCCATCGGCTCTATCTTTGTGAATGCCTTGTCATTCCTAAACGGACCTACCAAAATAGCCACTCCCAGCCAGTCAGAGCTCTCCTGGTGTCTTGATTCAGGGGCTTGTTGTCTGTCTCTGCCACAGTCCCTGGCCAGAATGCACGTTGCCCATCTTCTTCTCTGCTCCGACTTTCTGCAGGTGTTCCCAGCACCTGCAGCAGGTCCGGGCCAAGGCAGGCATCGAGTGACCAAATGGATGAATGAATGCAGCAGCTCACACCTCACAGTGTGAGAACTCGATGCGCTGTTCTGAAGGAACGATCACAATTCACACCTCCCTGCCACACACACACGTGCATGTAATGTACGTAATATCCACAAAGAAACAAGGGCTTGTGAGTCAGAAACATTTACTAATGAAGTGACTCTGGAGGATTTTGTTATTCCTTCTGAACCTTAATTTCCTTATCTGAAAATGGGACTAATAATACTTACTGAAGTAGTGTGAGGATTTAATGTCTGTAAATCGCAATGTCAGTGCCCATAGTGGATGGGCTCACCAGATGGCATCTATCGTTATTTTTCGTTCTTACCACACGCCTCTCGGATCCCTTGCCTCTTCAAACAAGCCCAGGGACTCTCTTGCCTTCTCGCTCCTCTCATCATCCCTCACTGTGTGTTGCTTTCAAGTTAGAGAGGACCAGGATCAAGCCCTGACTCTACCACTTACAGCTTCACGCTCTTAGGCAAGTGTCTTGACATCTCTGACCTCCAGTCTCTTTTTTTGAAAATGGTGCTAATGATAGTCCTACCCCTAGTGGTGTGAGGACCAAATGAAATCAAGCAGGGAAGATGCCTAGCACTGGGACAGGTGCGTTGCTGGTGTTTGAAGAGTGACCACTGTCGTCATCTGTCCATACGTACCCGCGGGTGCACACACTCACACACGCACACACACGACTCTGATCTTGGCTGGGCCAAGAGCTACCGATTTGAACTCTAGGGATGGAATCAATTAAAATTATTTTTAAAACCTCATCTGTTTTGATTTAACAGGAAGCTTCTGTTCAGTGAAATGCAGCATTAGTCAATGAAATATCAAAGGTCCTGGATTTCGGGGTCCGGCTGTCCATGAATGCTGAGCAGAGGCTCCCAGGTCCAGTTCTCATTTACTCAGTATTTCTCCCTAGAGCTGCTGCATCCTCGGTGAGCTCCAAGAGAAGAGGGGCTTGTCTGGCCCAGACCAGGGACCTCTGGCTGCTGACCCTGTGCCACACCCCTCTGAGCACTGAACATCCCTCCCCAGGGATGTAATTACCAGTTACCTATGTTTGTCTCCCCTGATCCCTGCCCATATTGAGGACTAAAGCTATCTGATTTATATCTGTGACTCCAGTGGCCAGCCTAATGCCTAACACAGGAAGGGCACTAGATGAAATATTTTATGGAAAACAAATGAGTGATGAGTGAACAAATGAGCAAATAATTTAGTTACACCAATAATAGTTACAACTAATATTTACTATGTCACCATACCATGTACCATGCACCATTTTAAGTGCTTTTTATATATTGACCCATCGAGTCTTCACAATAATCCCATGAATTAGGCACTCCTATTTAGCTCCATTTTGTAGATGAGACACTAAAGCACAGGAAGATTAGTAACTTGCCTACGGTCACACACAGGAAGTGCAGTAATTGGGATTCCAACCCAGGCAGTAGGGCCAGCACTCACTAACCTTACATTGTGCCACTCATGCATTCAGTCATGACTCACTGGAGACCTCCATCCACTGTACCTGGCCCTGGGAGGAACTCTAAAAATGCACTGATGGATCAGATCCAGGTCTTCCAATGATGTCACAGCCTAGTGGAAGAATAACAGATGCAGAATGGGTAATTATGGCGGGGCAGGGACAAGGGTGAGTGTGGGAAATTTCCATGGCAGAGAGTCACACAGCCAACCCACCCTGGTCAGGTCAGGGAAGACTTCTTGGAGGAAGTGACCCTTAACTACATTGGTCAGACTTGGGAAGGGGAGAGGACATTCCAAGCAGAGGGACTGTCTATGCAAAAGCGTAGAGGTAGGTAAGCATGGTGCAGTCTCCAGAGTTCTGCTGCAGGATTCTATCATTGGCTCTGTAGCCCAGCCGTCTTCCCCAAATTCTGCAAGTCTCTTTTTCAGACAATAATTCTAATACCATTCCCTTCCATGTGATTTCAGCATGAGGCATCATGGAATATAAGCAGAAAAAGCTAGTTTTGCAACCAGCTGTCTTTCGGTTCAAATCCTGACTCTGTCACCATCGGCCCCAAACACTCACTACATCTCCTTGCCAAGTTATTGGCAATACTTCACCTCTCAGAGCCTCACTTTCCTCGTCTGTGTGATCTGGAATTAGTAATACCCACCTTGTAGAGTTGGTGTGAAGATTATCCACCACAGAATCTGGAACTCGGAAGGGAAAACAATGCCCTCTCCTACTTTCTGGTTTGTTCCCTGTCTTCCCCAGTGAGAGACTGTCTGTTCCCCATCTACAATTCTGTTCCCTCAATAGGCGTGTGATATTGTCCATCGAGGAGTCTCCAACCTTATCCCCAGTTGCTGCTTTTCACTCCTGTGAGCACAGATGCGGCTGTGTGTGACACACAGGTGAAATGGGCAGTGGGGTGCCTACAGTGGCAGGGCAGAGAGCCCTCGCTAGGGCCTTGAGATCCTTGGTGACCATCCCCAAGTTGGGGACTCCCTCCACCCCCACTGATGATCCTGTTCTGTCGGGGCTCAGGTGAGGCCTGGGAAAGGCCCATGCACTTGCCCCTCATCACACTCCCGGTATTCTCCTGCTGGAAACTCCCAGGGGGCTGACATTGTACTGGGGACCCCTTAGGACCTTGTGGTGTTCCATGAGAATGCAGAGAAATGTGATCAGAAAAGTGCTCAGCTGGACAAAAGACACAACTGGGCTGGGAAAATGAAACAGTGCCGTGAAGACGAACAAGTCAACTCCCCCAGAAGAGGAGATGGAGGTGTCGCCCACTGAGTGAGGAACAACAGATGCTCTGTACCCATCACGAGAGCCAGGAGACGGACGCAGACGGAGCCTCCCCCCCATGACTCACTATGCCTTCCCTTCCTCTCTCCTCTCCCCTCTTCTCTTTCTTCCTCACCAGTTCCTTTCACCACTTCCCTCCTTCTCTTTCTCAGCCCATCCCCAGCCGCTGACCTGCTGTGCACCCTGGGTGAGAAGATTCCCCCTCTAGGTCCCATTTTCTCCTTTTGTACCTTGTAAATGAACACACACACATCCGATAAATAAGTGCTTTATTGTTTATTCCATTAACATTCACAGTATCCTGATCTTTCTCTTTTTTTGTGTGTGGTACGCGGGCCTCTCACTGCTGTGGCCTCTCCCGTTGTGGAGCACAGGCTCCGGACGCGCAGGCCCAGCGGCCATGGGTCACGGGCCCAGCCGCTCCGTGGCATGTGGGATCTTCCCGGACCCGGGCACGAACCTGTGTCCCCTGCATCAGCAGGCGGACTCTCAACCACTGCGCCACCAGGGAAGCCCTCTCTTTTTTTAAATATTTATTTATTTGGCTGCATCAGGTCTCCATTGCCACATGTGGGCTTCTCTCTAGTTGTGGCCCGTGGGCTTAGTTGCCCCACAGCATGTGGGATCTTAGTTCCCCGACCAGGGATCCAACCAGCGTCCCCTGCATTGCAAGGCAGATTCTTAATTATTGGACCACCAGGGAGGTCCCCGGTATCCTGATCTTTTAGAAGCCCCCAACAAAGTCAATGTTCGAGAGGCCTCATGGTGGGGTGGTGGATTGAACCGTCCTAATTTATCCCATCTAACCCACGTTTGTGGGTCTGTGTGGAACACTGTGCCCAGCGCTTCACATGTTAACTCATAAAATTGAGAAAACGTCAATCGTCGTCATCAAAGAATAGGGTGAGGGTGAGGTGAGAAGGAAATTTTATTTGGTGCTACTTTGAGTTTATAGATAAATTTGGAGAGAATTAACAGCTATGTAATCCATCAACATGGTGTTTCTATTCTTTTATTAAGGTCTTCTTGTCTGGTCTTTTAGTAAAATTTAAATTTTTCTTCAAAAAGATCTTATACATTCTTAATAAATTAATTCCCAGATACATAATAGTTTTGCTGCTATTGTAAAAAAAAAAAAACTAAAGGTATCGTATACCCTATTATAGTTTCCAGTTAATTACTACCGTTGTTAAGGAACACTTTACCTTTTGCAATTATAACATAAAGTTGACATCAGAATGTGTAGAAAATAAGAAAAACGAACCTCCACACATTCACCATCCAGATTGGAAATAAAACAATACACATACAGTTGAAGATCTCTGGGGACCTCTCGCAACCCCGTTCCTCCCCCTCCCCACAGAGGTCATCCGATAGGATGAACGCCTACCATGCATTGTTATGAATGCGCTTACACATTATGCAGATATCCCCGCATGCATTATATAAAGTTCATATGAGGATAAACATTATATTGTTTCATTTTGCCTGTCTTTAAACTTCATACAAATGTTATCATACTATCTATCCTTCTGCAATTGGCTTTTATGTTTTGCTTTGGTTTTGTTCAATACTGTGCTTGTAAGATTTACGCTCATTGATTTATGTAGCTCTGGTTCTTTTATCTTCACTGATATATAGTGCCTTCCAGTGTAAAGTTATACCATAACTTACTCATCAGTTCTGCTCCTGACGAACATTTAAGTTAAATCCAAATGTTTCTTACTCTTTCAGACAATGTTGTAAGAAATATTCCTGGGCATGCCTCCTTGTGTGAGAAATACACACACACACACACATATATATACACACATATATATATACATATATATATACACATATATATACACGTATATATATACATATATATACACATATATATACATATATATATGAAATGTGTGTATGTGTCTTTATCAGCTATTACCAGCTTGCACTCAAAGTAGTTTTACGAATTTACACTCCCATCTGCAGTGTATGAACGCTCCCATAGCTCTGTAATTTCTTCAGCACTCGAAGTTATCGAGCTTCATGTTTTTGCAAATCTAATGTGTACATAATATATTCACAGTATGATTTTATTTTGCTTTTCACTAATTAGTAGTACATATGAGCACCATTTCAAAAATATATTAGCCATTCAGGTTTTCTTTTCTGTGAACTGACTCTTCCTATATTTTATTTTTCTGTAGGGTCCTTTGCATTATCTGATTGATTTGTAGGTCTTTTTATACACTCAGGATACTTTTTTGGTTATATGTGTTGCAAATATCCTTTCCCAGTCTGTGACTTCTCTTTTTACTTTGTTTATTGTGTCTTTTGAAGCACATAAATGTTTAAATTTTAATGTAGTCAAATCTATCTGTCTTTTTCCATGCTGTTTATTTTTTTTGTGAATTGTTTAAGAAATCCTTTTATACCCTGAGGTCATAAAGATATTCTCCTATATTTTCTTCTAAAAGTGTTAAGTTTTTGTTTGCCATATTTTCCCATATTGATTCTAAAATTAGTTTTTGTACAGAGTGAGAGGAGGCAGTCCAATTTTAACTATTCTATGGAGATAACAATTTTCCCAGCACAATTGACAGAACTGTCCATCATTTTTCTACTGGCTTGAAACGCTCCCTCTATCATGTTAGTTTCCATATAATCAGGGGTCTGTTTCTAGTCTCTCTATTCTGACCCATTGTTCTATTATCTAAACCTGTGCCAAGTACTACATTTTTTCACTTATGAAATTTTTAAAATTTCATTATTTAATTATTTTAATAGGTAATACATTGATATAGGACAAAATTAAAAGGTGTAAAATAAAAGTTTCCCTCCCACATCTGTCCCCATCCCACTTCTAAACTTTTTATGTGTATTCAAGCAAATAGAAATATGTAATCTTCCCTCCATCTTTTCATACAAGTGATAATGTGCCAAATACACTAGATCTTTCACATAACACTAGATTCTGGAGATCTTTCCATGTCAGTACACTGAGAGTTTCCTTATTCTCTTTTACCGTTTTATGGTTTCCTTTGTGTAGAAATAATGTGTGTACCATAGTCTTTAAAAACCATTCACCTAGAGCTTCCCTGGTGGTGCAGTGGTTGGGAGTCCGCCTGCCGATGCAGGGGACACAGGTTCGTGCCCCAGTCCGGGAGGATCCCACATGCCGCAGAGCGGCTGGGCCCGTGAGCCATGGCCGCTGAGCCTGCGCGTCCGCCATTCACCTAGTGATGGATATTTGGGTTGCTTCCAATCTCCTATTACAACTAACTCTGCCTGTGTCATTTCCTTTATGTACAAATCTGTTTTTAGAGTAGATTCTTAGAAATGGGATTGCTGGATCAGAGAATGTGATGGTTAATTTTATGTGTCAACTTGACTGGGCTGAGGGATGCCCAGATAACTGGTAAAACATTGTTTCTGGGCGGTTTGTGAGAGTGTTTCTGGAACCCTGGAGATTAGCATTTGATTCAGTGACTGAGTAAAGAAGATGGCCCTCAGATGATCATGTGCAGGTGGGCATCACCCAATCCGTTGAGGACCCAAATAAAATAAAAAGGTGAAGGAAGGGCAAATTCCCTCTCTCTCTTCTTGAGCTGAGATGTCCATCTTTTCCTGCCCCTGGTTCTTGGGCCTTGAGACACTGAGATTTAAACCAGTAGCCCCCTGGTTCATAGGCCTTCAGCCTCAGTCTGGGAATTATACCATCAACTCCCCTGGTTCTCAGGCCTTTGGACTCACTGATTTCATACCACTGGCTTTCCTGGTTCTCCAGCTTGCAGAGGGCAGATTGTGGGGCTTCTCAGCTTCCATAAGCACGTGAGTCAATTCCTGTACTAATTCTCCTCTTATATATATGTCAATATATAAAAATATAAATATAAATATATATATAGGGGCTTCCCTGGTGGCGCAGTGGTTGAGAGTCCGCCTGCCGGTGCAGGGGACATGGGTTCGTGCCCCGGTCCGGGAAGATCCCACATGCCGCGGAGCAGCTGGGCCCGTGAGCCATGGCCGCTGAGCCTGTGTGTCCGGAGCCTGTGCTCCGCAATGGGAGAGGCCACAATGGTGAGAGGCCCGCGTACCGCAAAAAAAAAAAAAAAAAAAAAGAATATATATATATATATATAGAGAGAGAGAGAGAGAGGGAGAGAGAGAGAGAGAGAGAGAGAGAGAGAGAGAGTATTGGTTCTGTTTCTCTGGAGAACCCTAATACAGAGAATGTGTCCATTTGTAATTTGGATAAGTTCTTGTCAGATTGCCCTCCATGAGGACTGTACCAATTTACACGTATGACTGTAGCTTCCTCTGTTTTGCCAACAGAGTATGTTTTCAGATTCCCGTATATTTATCACTCTGACAGGTGATAAAAACAATACCTGGTGTAGTGTTAACCTGCATTTTTATTATTATGAGTAAGGTAGACCCTTTTCCTGTGACCCGCTTGTTCAGAGCCTTTGCCTATTTTTCTGTTGAGCATTTAGTTCTTTCTCAGTGATTTCTAGGACCACTTTATAAGTTGGGGAAATGAACCTTTGATAAAATATGAGTATCAAATGGTATTTCCCATTTAGTTATCTTTTGACTCTGCATTTTGGCATAAAGTTCTCCTTAATGCAGTTTAATTTTTCTATTTTTTTCTCTAATCTCTTCTCTATTTTGAGTCACAATTTGAAAGATCTTCCCTATTTCAAGATTATAAAAGGATTCTCTCATGTTTACTTCTAGAATATTTGTGGCATTATTTTACTCTTAAATATTTGATCCACTTAGAATTTATCTTGGTATATGGTGCAAGGTATGAACCTAACTTTATGTTTTTTCCACATGGCCAACCGGTGACCCCAACTACATGTATTGAACAGTTAATCATTTCCCCCACTGATTTTGGAGGCCAGTTTTTTCATGTACTAAACTCCCATATGTATATTCTCTTCTATTTCTGGACTTTCTATTATGCTTGATTGGCCTGTCTTGCTATTCATCCATGAGTTCCTCACTATTTCAGTTACTGAGACTTTTAATATATTTTAATATCTGGTAGAATTAGTCCCTTGATATTACTCTTCTTTTCAGAGTTTTCCTGAATATTTTGTTTCTTTATTTTTTCACATGAACTTTGGAATCCGCTCGTTTAGTTTTTTAAAAAAGACTTGGTATTTCATTGGGATGGCATTAAATTTAGAAATTAATTTCGAGAGAATGGACATCTTTATGATGATGAGTCTTCCTAGCTAAAAGCATAGTCTTTGCATTTATTCAAAAGTCTTCTTTGTTTCCTTGAAAGTGTTTCAACATTTTCTTTGTATAGGTCTTGCTCCTCCATGTTAACTTCATTAGGAAGTAGTTGATTTCCTTGTTGTTGCTGTTGTGATTGTAATGACAATTGTAATCGTATTACAATATAATACAATTGTATTGTAATGTAATCTCCTTGTAAATGAGATCTTTTTATTCAGTGTATCTCCTTAATGGTTATATTTATACATGAAAGTAAATGATTCTTGCTTACTAACTTTACATATCCATCTTACTAAATCCTCTTACTCTTGGTAACAGTTTTTCAGTAGGTTCTTTAGGTTTTCCAGAACTACAATCATCTGCAAATAGTGATATCTTGACATGTTTTTACACCTCTATTTTTTCCAGCTTTTACACCTCTATATTTTTTCTTTTGTCCCATTGCATCATCTAGTGGTATTGGGGTCTTGAGGAAGCCCACCAAATAACACTTTTCTTTGCCCAAATTCTGAACCAATTGAAAGTAACACAGATGGAGGCCAAAATATCACTTTATTGCCTAGAATGTTTAGGTATTAGAAAATATGGCCTCTATCTGACTTACCCACTCATTTATAAGCAGCACTGGCCTGGGAGCATCACCAGCTGTATGCCATGGGCTTCGACATGTAGTGTTTTTATCAAAATTAAATTTCTAAATATTCTACAATTTGGGGGGGTTTTTTCTCTTTGACCTAAGGCTTTGTTATTGTTGTCTGATTTAATTTCTAGGTGGAGGGACCCTTTGTTTGCTCATTTTAGAATTAAATTTCTAATTTAGACCTCTTGTAACCAGAGAATATTGTTCAAATTATTTTTACTTCTTGCAATTTTTCAAGATTTTCTTTGTGGCTTAATATTAATTTTAATGAATATTTAATGGGCAATTGAATAAAATAGGTGGATTCTCTATTTTAGAGTATACATTTAAAAATAATATTTAGTCTTCTCTATCCTTAATTATTTCTTATCCACTTGCCTCATCATGTACTAAGATTGCTACATTAAATCTCCTATTCCTGGTGTATTTATAGTTATTTCTCCTCATGTCCCCTATAGTTTCAGTTTTATAAATGTTGATGCTAATATTATCTTGTGCATAGATAGATCTTCCTAACTGTTATGGACAACACTCTCTGGTATTCACATGCTTCTGTAGTCCCCTCCCACTGTATACCAGGGTTGGACTTCATGACCAACAGAATACAGCAGAAGTGATGATACATGTCACTTCTGAGAATAGGTTATGAAAGATATCATGACTTTCACCTTGGGCTCTCTCTCTCTCTCTCTCTCTCTCTCTCTCTCTCTCTCTCTTTCTACTCCCACCTCACAGCCCCTCTCTCCACCCCACCCCCCTTCATCCCTCTGTCGTTTGCTATGTGGAAGCCAGCTGCCACGTTTGAACAGGCCCACGTGACGAGGAACTGAAGCTTCCTGCCAACAGCCAGGTGAATGAGCTTGGAAGCAGATCTGCCAGTACCGGGGAAGCCTTCAGCTGCCTGCAGCCCTGGGCCAACAGTTTGACTGTGGCTATTTCAGAGACTCTCAGCCAGAACCACCCAGCAAAGCTGCCCCAGATTTCCCAGTCTTCAGAAATTCTATGTAGTAATAAATGCTTATTGTTTTAAACTGCTACGTTTTAGGGTAATCTGATATGCACCCATAGATAACTAATAAATATGTTCATTGTACATTGCAAACTTTACATGATCATTTGCTTGTCTTTGACTCATTTAATGCTTTTTGGCCTGAAGTCCTTCATGTCTGATTAGGTCTACTTCCTTTGTGCCTGCATTTGACTGATATATTTTTGCCAAAACTTTTGTTTTCAGCCTCTCTGAATGGCTTCGCTTTAGATGTGCCTCTCTTACACTGCATAGAATTCTTTTTCTTTGTGATTTAATCTGAAAATCTTTTTCTTTTAACAGATGACTTTGGCCTGTTCGCTAATGGATATGACCAATATGTTTAGTCTTGGTTTCTGCACATTGTTCAACATTAAAGTTATTCTCAAGTTCTTTACTATGTGATCTCTTTGCTTTATTTTGTGTGTGTGAAGTTATTCCGATAGCCAGAAAAAGAAATTATTTTTGTATTAGCAGTTACACTTATAACTTTATATAACTCCTTTGGTTCTCTATTTCTTTAAATAGCATCTACTAACTGTCTCCTATGACAACATCTACTAGTTGTCTCCTATGACAACATCTACTAGTTGTATAATAGCATCTACTAGTTGTCTCCTATGAACAATGGTAAAAATTACTGTTGTGCTTTCTTCCACTTTTCCCTCCTCCCTTCCACCCCTCAATCTCTGTTAATACCATTATCATTTTAGTGTATACTCTGTGCAATTAACTATGCACATACTTCATTCGAATTTGTCAGCTTCAAACTATATGCTTTTACTGTCCGTTATAAAAGTTGAGACAAACAGCAAATACTCCAGCTCCAAACTTTTTACTCCTATTCCCCACACAGTTTATATCAGGTGTGTCATTTCTGTATTTTTAGAATGCAATGTATTTTGTTCTTCACAGTTTTTAGGTTTGTAGTCTTTTTGCTGTAATTTTCCTAATTTACTATTGATTGATCATCCTGAAATCATGCACATTTAAGTTGTTTGTCTATAGCCTTTGAAATTAAAGGGTTAATAATTGAAGTTCAGTTGGGATGGATGTAAAAATCCTTAGGTTTCATTTTCTTTCTTTGAAGCTGTTATTTTCTTTCTTGCAGATGTTATTCCACTGTCTGATAACATTAAAAGTTAACTTGATTTACTACAAACAATAAATGCTGGAGAGGGTGTGGAGAAAAGGGAACCCTCTTGCACTGTTAGTGGGAATGTAAATTGATACAGCCACTATGGAGGACAGTATGGAGGTTCCTTAAAAAGCTAAAAATAGAACTACCATACAATACAGCAATCCCACTACGGGGCATATGCCCTGCGAAAACCATAATTCAAAAAGAGTCATGTACCACAATGTTCATTGCAGCTCTATTTACAATAGCCAGGACATGGAAGCAACCTAAGTGTCCATCGACAGATGAATGGATAAAGAAGATGTGGCACATATATACAATGGAATATTACTCAGCCATAAAAAGAAATGAAACTGAGTTATTTGTAGTGAGGTGGATGGACCTAGAGTCTGTCATACAGAGTGAAGTAAGTCAGAAAGAGAAAGACAAATACCGTATGCTGCTAACACATATATATGGAATCTAAAAAAAAGAAAAGAAAGGTCTGATGAAGCTAGGGGCAGGACAGGAATAAAGACGCAGATGTAGAGAATGGACTTGAGGACACGGGGAGGGGGAAGAGTAAGCTGGGACGAAGTGAGAGAGTAGCTTTGACATATATACACTACCAAATGTAAAATAGATAGCTGGTGGGAAGCAGCTGCATCGCACCGGGAGATCAGCTCGGTGCTTTGTGACCACCTAGAGGGGTGGGATAGGGAGGGTTGGAGTGAGATGCAAGAGGGAGGGGATACAGGGATATATGTATACATATAGCTGATTCAGTTTGTAGTACAGCAGAAACTAACACAACATTGTAAAGCAATTATACTCCAATAAAGATGTTAAAAAATAAATGATTCTGAATGCAAAAAAAAAAGTTAACTTGATTTAGCCTGAGTCTATTCTGATCTTTCTCCCTCTTATGCATGACCCTGGGTTGCCAAAATATTCTTTATTGTTAAGCTAGAATAAACTTTCTAAGCTATGTGTGGTATTATCATTCTGGGTAAATATATAGAATCGAGTCAACTTTATTTCATGAAAAGTTTTCTTGAATTAAACCTTTAAATATTTATTAGGTGCTATTATTTTTGTTGCTTGCTTTGGGGACTCCAAAAGTACATAAGTTGAATCTTCATGATCTATTTTCTATATTAATCATTTTCTCTCAAATCCTTTTTTTAAATATCTTTATTTCTGTTTCATTTTGTGTGCTTTTCTCTTCTTTATTCTCTGGGTCACTGTTTTTTTCAATGCCCATTCTCCTTTGTGCTCTTTCGAAGCCGTCTTCATTTCTGAATGACCTTTTTTTTTCTTCTACTCCTTTCTTGAATTTTGCTAGCTCATGTATTATTTTCTCCTATGACCTTGTTCTTTCTTCCCTGGGTTCTTTCGTCTTTGGTTTGTTGTTGTACTTCATAGAAACAATTGCTTTATTAAGATTTTTGAAATCCATGATGTTTGGTCACAATTTTCATCAGCTCTTTGGCAACCTTTCTCTGGGGAGAAGTCTTTGCCCTTTAATAAACTTTTGTGAGTATTTTTCTCTTAGTATTTTTGTATTGATGCTTTGTTAGATTCTTGCTATTACTCCTTATAATAGCACTAAAGATCCTTGTTAGCACTAAATGAGTTGGATTCAGCTTCCCTGGACTTTCCATTAACGGAAAGATGCGTTGCTCAGGGAAAAAAAGGGGCAAGATAGAATTCCAGCGTGGCTGGTTTTCACAAGAACAGTCTTCCCTGCTGCCACAGAAACAAAATGCTTCCACAAAGGGGTTTATCCTTATGAATCTTTAGGTAGCCCTGGATCCTCAGCTTTTCTCAACCAAATCAGATCCAAGAAGGCTTTTCCCTTTAGCCCATTTCACTCCAGTCATTGCACCTGTTTTTGAAAACAGGAAATATAGTTTTTCTCTCTCTGGATATACCCCTTACCTTTAGGGAGAATATGTTTCCCTGGCTATCTCATCAAAGAAATCTTTCTCCGAGCTGCTTTCTCTTCATTTCCTCCTATTTATTTTCTTCCTAATCACAGCTTCTTTGGACTGTACTTACACATATTTGGGAGTCTTGGATAATACCTGTCCTCAAGTTTTGCCAAAAATAGAGTTTACTTTTTGATTCTTTTTGTTGCTTTTGGATGGTTTCTAGGAGAAGGAGAAAAATGCTGATTTACACAACCATATCTATTCCAGATGTACACAATGTCTTAATTACTAAGGTTTTAAAATGTCTTACTTTTTGCTAGGGAAAATTTAACTGCCTTATCCTTTTTCTTCGATTGTTTAACTGTTACTAAATCTTAACTTTCCATATACATTTTAGAATGACCTTTTTAAAAATTATACACACACACACACACATGATGTTGAGACTTTGATTTTAATTTCAACAAATGTATTATTAATTTAGAGAAAACTGATATTTTTATAGCATTGACTCTTCCTATCCATTAATATGATATGTCTCTTCATTTATTTATCTTATTTAATATTTTTAAATAAAAATTGGGGGCTTTGGGGGTGGTTTATTTGTTTGCTTTACATTTTGCTCTTCCAAACATCTTTTTTTTTCAAATTGAGGTATAATTGACATACAACATTATATTACTTTCAGGTACAATGATTCGATATTTGTACACATTGTAAAATGATCACCACAATAAGTCTAGTTAACATCGGTCAACATACATAGTTACAAAAAAATTTTTTTTCTTGCAATGAAAACTTTTAAGATCTATTCTCTTAGCAACTTTCAAATATGCGATATAGTATGATTAACTATAGTCACCATGATGTACATTACATCCCCATAACTTATTTGTTTTATAACTAGAAGTTTGTCTCTTTTAACCCCCTTCACCCATTGCATCCCCCCAGTCCCCACCCCCCGGTAAACACCAATCTGTTCTCTGTATTTCTGAGTTTGTTTTTGTTTTTGTTTAGACTACACATATAAATGAGATCATACAGTATTTGTCTTCTCTGTCTTATTTCACTTAGCATAATGCCATCCATGTTGTCACAATGGCAACATTTCTTTTTTTTTTAAATGGCTGACTATGTATATACATACACTACCTTTTATTTATCCATTCATCCATCACTGGGCCCTTGTTTCCATGTCTCTCCATTTATTTTGATTTTCTTTAATACCTTAAAATAAAATTTCATAATGATCACCCTAAACATCTCTTACATCTTTTGTTAGATTTATTCCTAAGTACCTTATGTTTTCAGTTCACATTATAAATGCAGCTTTTTAAAAATTTCATTTTTAATACTTTGCTGTGGCATATAAGAACACAACTGATTTTGGTATACTGATCTTATTTATATTCAGCAAATTTGCTGAGCTCCTGTTCATTTTAATAGTTTGTCTGCAGATGCTCTAGATTCCTGTATAGATCATTATATTCTATCATAATCGTAATCATCTGGTTTTTATTCTTTGTCTTGCCTTACTATTCTGGCTATGAATTCTAGTACAATGTCGAATAAAAGCAGCAAGAGCAGACATTCTTGACTAATTCCTGGTAGAAATCATTTTTCGGTTAAGAAATATCCTGTACAATAATAGTTTACTGAGAATCTTATCCTAAATAGGTACAAAATTTTACCAAACGCTTTTCCTAAATCCATTGAGATAACTGTTTTTCTTTTTCTTTTTTTAATTAATTAATTTATTTTTTGGCTGCGTTGGGTCTTCGTCACTGCACACGGGCTTTCTCTAGTTGCGGTGAGCGGGGGCTACTCTTCATTGCGGTGTGTGGGCTTCTCATTGAAGTGGCTTCTCTTGTTGAGGAGCATGGGCTCTAGGCATGTGGGCTCAGTAGTTTTGGCTCACGGGCTCTAGAGCACAGGCTCAGTAGTTGTGGTGCATGGACTTAGTTGCTCCGTGGCATGTGGGATCTTCCCGGAGCAGGGATCGAACCCACGTCCCCCGCATTGTCAGGCAGATTCTAAACCACTGTGCCACCGGGGCAGTCCCTTTCTTTTTCTTTTAATTTGCTAATATTTTAGATTGAGTTAGCAGATTTCAAAATGCTACATCATCTTTGCATTAATGAAATAAACATAACTGGTCACAATGTGTTATTAATAAATATTGCTTGATTTGGAAATTCAGGGATCATTCATCAATCTTATTTATGTTCACAATATCTTTTTAATACCTTTATTTTTGATATTTCTGAGTCCATATGTTTTATGGGTGTCTTGGGTAAATAGCACATAGCCAGGGTAAGGGCAGAGAATTGATTTTTTCATTTTTACCCAATATGACAATCCTTACCTTTTAACTGGAAATTTTAGTTCATTTACATTTACAGGGTTCCTGATATATTTGGATTTATGTCTACCACATTATTTTCTGCTTTCTGCTTTCCATGTTTCTCCTCTGCTTTTTCTTTTAAGATTTTTTTTGATGTGGACCATTTTTAAAGTCTTTATTGAATTTGATACAATATTGCTTCTGTTTTTATGTTTTGGTTTTGGGGCCATGAGGCATGTGGGATCTTAGCTTCCCTGACCAGGTATCGAACCCACACCCTTTGCATTGGAAGGCGAAGTCTTAACCACTGGACCACCACGGAAGTCCCCTCCTCTGCTTCTTTTTTAATATTCTCTTTCTGTCTTCTTTTGAATTAATCAAGGTTTTTCTTTAATTTGTTTTCTTCTTTACTGGTTAATAAGTTATACATTTTATTTCTACTTTTTTTTTTACTAGCTACCCTTAACTTTTTAATATGCATACTTTTAAAAAACTAAAATTTAAAAAAAATTTTTAAATTAAAGTATTTTTCCCTCCCCTCCAACTACAGAAAGACTTCAGAATGCTTCCAATTAAATCACTCTTCCTCCCTTCTTAAATGATATTACTACACAGAATATGTGTTCTACCTTGATATTTTACCCCCAAATTGATAATAATTCTTAACATTATACTATTATCGTTTGATACAGTCAGTGTATAAATTTATCTTCATATGTACTTTCCTTTTTCCAGCTCTTTTTCATCACATTCCTTCCTTCTGGGTTCAATATCTTTCTTCCCAAATATGTGCTTTAGAAGGTCCTTCAGAAGATTTTTGGTGATAAACTCTCTCATATCTAGGATCTCCCCTTGTTTCTCCTCTAACAACTACTTGAACCTGACTCCATGCTCCCTATATCCCACTTTATCTCTTTGGGGACACTTACTATGTTTATTTTAAATTCTTGATCCTTCTGGTCCATTAACTGTCTTCCTCAGGTGCACTCATCTACATCTCAGAGTGAGGACTGGCAGGGGCTAGGGAGATGGAGTGCTCAGGGACCAAGCCATCCCCTGTACGTGTTATTATCACTGTCACTGGTGTTTTCTATCCTGCAGTGGCAACAGGATGGGCAGTGACCCATCAAGGACAATGTGAAGGAGACTCAAGGATGCCACGTAATCCTCTCCCCAGCCTGCCCCCCATCCATGGCTCCTGCACTCCCCTGCTGCAGTATTCTACCCACCCCTCACACCTCCAGGACCCTACCACCTTCTACATCCCCAGGGGGTCCTCACAGTTTTTATCATCTATAAGTAATCCATATCTTGCTGAATCTGTGGCAACTCCAAGGCTCAGTTTGGGGGAGGCATCCAGCATCTGGCCTTATTTTTCCATCTTGTCAGATATCAGGCTGTGTGTTTGGGTTTGTGTGTTCCCAGAATATCTATTCACACACATCTCCCCCAGTCAGTCATGAGCTCCCTGAGAATAGAGGTCATGTATGTTAAGCCCTTGAACCGTCACATCTGACATAGACCTTGACACATCATAAGGAGATGGGGGAGCAACATTCTCAGGAGAGCCCCAGGTCTGCCACTTACTAACTCCAGGATTTCAGGGAGGTGAGTTTACTTCTCTATGTTTCAGATTTCTTGTGTATAAAATGAGAATTAGATGAGAACATGTATATAAAATAGTTAACTTAATGTTTGACCCATAGGGAGCTCTCAACAAGTGATAGCTATTACTATACAATACTCAGAAACGTTTGTTAATTAAATAAATCGTGTATTGAGTGTCTACTACATGAAGAGAGCACCGTGAGGCCTTGGGGATGTTTAGAATATGTGTCAAGATTTCTGCCCTAAATAATTTGCAATATTGTCAGAGACTAGGCTCATGACATGAGTAAGCAGTAATACACACACGGTTTCTAATAAAAGACTGAAGCTATTAGCAATGGGTCCATGGGGTTGAGGAGGTAAGAGGCCTAAGTTCTCATCCCATCTGGTCACTCTCTTTCTCTGTGATGTGACTTTGTCGTGTTCTACTTTGGGCCTCTTTTTCTCCCACTGGCAAAATGGGAAGCTGGATCCCAAGCATGACAATCCGAGCTCATACAAATCCACTGAATTAATCGCTCAACTCTTCTGCAGCTCCTTACAGGGATAAAGTACTAGATCAGACCAGAGCAAGTGATGAGTGAGTGTGTCCATTAGGTTCCCTACAGGAAGCACATGGCTCAACCAGAGGGTTAGTTGTTGGGAATTTAATGAAGGTCTATTTACAGAGGTGTGGGCAGGTGTAGAGGAAACAACATGGTATAGTGAAGTCTTGAGGGACAAGACTTTAGCATCCCTATCCCCTCAAGGGAGGTGCTAGTGAGAGCTATAGCCATGGGAGAGGGGCTGCCTGACAGGAAGGGAAGCAATGAATACCCCAGCCTCCATCCCCAGCCCTCCGTTTCATGCTGGAGTCTTCCACTGGCTGAACACTAACTGAAGCCATGGGACAAGGGAGCCCAGGTGACACAGTCCATAACGTCAGACTCCTGGGACACAGAGCAAGGCAGAGGATGGACTGGGGAGAGTCACGGAGAGGGTGGGGGATAAAAAGAGAATAACTAGCTCAGTGAGTGAGCATCTATTTATTAAATGCCTACTGTGTTCCAGCTGTACACACACTGGGTCTTTCATTCCCTTAGTAACCCTGTAAGACGATATCCTTGCCCAGCCTACAGATAGGAAACTAAGGCAGAGAACAAATACACCTGCCCAAAGGCACATAGTGAGTGAATGACAGAGCTGGGACTTGAACCTGCATCTATGTGGCACGAAGGCCCGTGCCCTTTCCAGCGCATCACGGCATCACCCCAAAGCCCCGTGAGGCCATGTGTGAGGGCTGCTGGGCTGAGAGACAGGAGCAGTGCCTGACTCCGGGACTAGGTCTGAGCTCTTTCTCCCTTGACAGAGATGTCCTCTGTGAAAGCCAGAACTTTCCCATCAATTGCACTGTCATTTGGGCCTTGTTTCTTTTTAAAGCAAAAAAATGGATCAGAAATGGTCTCATGTGACGGTCTGCTTTCCAACCGTTGCCTTTTTAATCAACCCAAACCTCAGCTCTGGGGTCTTAAGAGGATCCATGTTTCTTGTATCTCTTTAGTGTCCTAATCAGGTCCCAGTCAGCTCTGCAACACATTCCCAACTCCCACAGCCCCCCACAAAGCCACAGCAAACCCCCCAAGACGGCTGTCACCCACACAGAGCTGCACAACCTTCCAAAGTCAACCTTCCAAAGCAGGCTCCCAGGATCCGCATCACCTGACACACACCCAGCACGAAGTCCGACACACCCGACGCTCCTATGCAGAGCACACACAGCCCGCACAAGCACGCGCAGGTATCACAGACACGCCTGCTCACACAGACCCACCCACACTCTGACTCACAGACACACAAGGCAACACCCACTCACACACATTCACCTTGAGTAATAAAAACCAGAAACCAGAGCCGCAGGCCCTGCAGCCAAACCTTCAAACTCCCTGGAGCGCAGCTCGGAGGCAGGCCTCGCCCATCTCTGAGCCCCGAGGACACACTCCACCGCCTGGCCTTTGAGGTAGAGAGACTTACAAGTTTAATGGCGGCTTTAATCCCCTTTCGTTATAGACATTTTAGGGTCATGTGTTTCTGAACAAAAATGGAGTCTATTTCCTTTTGAAAATTCTAAATAAACATCCACGGGGGTTTCATAGCTTCCCAGAATAAAGGTTTTGCTCTGATGAGAAAAGCTGCAATGCCACCTCCATTCTCCAAGTGCCCCTGTGACCAGCGGTGCCCCACGGAGGGTCAGGGCTCAGCCTGTGTGCTGCCGGGATGATGGCACTCATCGCTCTGTGGCACGGATGAGCTCTTCAGGAGCGCGGTCCAGCACTTATTTGGTCAAAAAAGAGAAGGGGGCCCAGAGGGGGACGCGGCTGCCAAGGTCAGCCAGGCACTCTGTGAGGGCAGTGCTGTCAGATTGGGGGTGCAGGACCCTGGGGTGTGCCGAGATTTCCTGTTTGGGGAGGTGACGCTGAAGATTTCTCGGAGTGTCCTCATCTCTAAAACAGGGATCAGAACGGTGGTTATATCGGAGGGCAAATGTGATATATGTGCTGCATCAGGTGAATAATAAGGGCTCAGAAAGCGAGCACGCACGCTCACACGCACAGCCCTCACTGCGGCAGTCACCACGCCCTGTGTCTTTGTGACATGCTTCACGTGGCTGCCACAAGTCTCCCACCAGAGAGAGGACGCTGCCATCCCCATCATCCTGGGAGTGCAGGGGAAAGAGAAGGCCACCCGGGAGAGGGCCCCTGGCTCTAGCCCCCAGCCCCGCAAAGCGCACAAAGCACCGCCCTCGGGGACGGCAGCCGGTGTGACTTTTTAGTTTGAGAAGTAACGTGGCTTCCTGACGGATTTCAAGAGCAGGGGTCTGGGCTGCGGCCCCGCCCAGGCGTGACCACGGAGCCCAGGAAGAACGTCGGCGAGTGCCCAGGGAGGGTCGTCATGGGCCCGAGCTGGTCACTCGTCCCTGGGCTCCCCGCACGCCAGGCCTGGCTCCTCTGCACTTCTGGAGTCAAGCTGCTGAAATGACTGTCCATCCTGGGGCCTTATGGGCACTGTCAGGTTTATAATGACTCGATGTTAACGACCTCAGCTGTCGGGTCTACAGGCAGGGACTCGGGGGCTAGGAGAGTGTCTGTTGCCCAGAGCGCAGCCAGGTAATATGGGCCAAGTCAGGAGGAAAGAGACAAACCAGGGTTCTGCCCCAAGGAGGGCAGGTGGGTGAGAGCATCAGACACTTGTCATGTGACACCGTAACAGCAACTATGACAGCGCTGGCCTGTGTTTCCTGTATCAGTGCCATTAAGGGCTGCACGGGCTGTGGACTAGTAAAATCAGCCACCACTTGGGAGTGGGTGAGAAATGCAAATGGTTTACCCCAGACCTGCCAGATCAGGATTTGTGGGGCTGGGACACCGCAGTTTGTTTGAACAAGCCCTCCAGGGGATGCACACTAGCGGTTCAGGACCATTGTTCTCTATTATCTCCTTTATCCCTATTTTGCAAAAGGAGAAACTGAGGCTTAAATAGATTAAGGTCTTAAAGCGCGGAAGGAACAGAAACAACACTCCAATACGGATTTAACTGACTCTTCCCTCTCCCTTTGGTAATGTTGAGTTCCTTGGCTGAAAAGTGGGGAAGTGGGAGCCGGTCACCCTTACCTGCAGTGGGCCCTCCTGCCTCAGTGGTCACCAGTGGCCTTGGCATCTGGCCTGTGGCTCAGAGTCTAAACTCTAAGCTTAACCAGGGAAGTCCACTGTTGGTGAGCTGGAAGGTGATGAGAACTGCGTGGCCAGGCACACGGAGGAGAGAAGTGGACCTACGGGGAGCCCCTGCCAGCTGCCCCAAGCTGCACCTTCCCTGGTGCTCTTCTCCCTGGCAGATCTCCTCCTCTTGCTCAGATGCCAGGGGTGAAGCTCATCCCCTGGGCCAGCACACCAGAGCTACCCAGGAGCAGGGCTGCTCTGGCTCTTTTCTCTGTGCCCAGGGCATAGCTCAGGGCCTGGCACCAAGTTGGTACTCCGTGAAGCTGCATGGTCAAGTAAAGCCGTGAGTGGCTAAATGGCTATGGAAGACATCATGGAAGGCCCTGCAGACCTCAAGTGGCATAACTATGTGGAGAAGTGGGAGGTAGTGGGAAAGGTGCTTCTGGTGAAGGCTGCAGCCTGGGGAACGGCAGTGTGAGACTGCAGGGGGTGTTGCTGCAGCTTCTCTCGGGTGCTTACAAGCTAAGAAATTCAAAGGTAGATTTGGCAGCCGTGGGGAAGGCCTGCACTACCGAAAGGTGGAGCAGGGGGTGGGGTTGATTCTATAGGTGCTGGGGAGCCACGGAGGGCGTTAGAACAGGGAAGTGGTGCGATCCTGTGGCGTCTTGGGCTGGAGAGGGACGGAGCAGCGGCTCCTGTATCCCGAAGCCTATCTTGCACCACGCGCTGTGCCTGCTCCCTGCCCAAGGACCACCCACTTTATAGCTGAGGCTCAGGGTGCCCAGCTCAAGGGAGCATAGCTAGGAAGGGGTGGAGCAAAATTCACACCCAGCTCTGCCCGACTCCAGAGCCCAGGCTCTCGCTCCTCCCCTACTGCCCCATCGCTGAGTTGCCTCCAAGGGCGGGCTCCCGGTCACCCGGCTTCGAGATCATTGGGAAGCAGAGGTTTCATGCCTTCTGCCTGGAGTGTGAAGTCAGGGCTGGAACCCCAGCACTCACGGACACTCCCAGGCTGTGAGCCTCTTGGGGTGGGCGGTGGGGGGAGGGGCGGGTTGTATGGTGGAAGCAGGTGGTGCACATGCCCAGGAAAGGAAGGTCTGAGGCATGGAGGGGCAGAGGCGGGCTGAGAAGTGAAGCGTGTCCCCAGAGCCCTTGGCAGAACTGCGGGTGCAGGCGCTCTACTGTCCTGACGCTGAGCTCTGAGGCCTGGACTTCCGGAGCCACTCTGTTCCTGGCGGGCAGAGCCACCTCTTCTTCTCTGCCAGGGAAGGGCCGGGCGGGCGTCCACTGCGGAGGAGCCAGCAGCGCGGGGTCAGGGGAAGCTGGTTTCCGCCTTTCAGAGGGACCAGAGACCTCAATGATTTCCTGGATTCCACGAGACAAAGAGACGTGAGCGAAAAAGACAGACCGAGAGCCACGGAGACGGAGGACAAGCGAGGGGCCCGCAGAGACGGCCGGGAGAGGCTCGGAGGTACGCGCCGTCCGCACTGCGCCCCACGCCGCTCGGCCGCGCGGCAAACTGGAAACAGCTGCGGAGGTTTTGGGTTTCCGCCCGGCCTCCCCCCGGCCCCTGGCGCGGGCCCACCCGAGCAGTTCCTCTTAATCCCGCTCTCTCTCGGGAAGCTGCGCTGTGAAAATCCTCGGCCCTGCCCGGGCAGGTCAGCCCTGGGCTGGCGGCGGCACGCGGGTGGGAGGGCGCCGGCGGCTGCTGCTCCCCGGCCGCCCGGCCCTTCCGTGAGCTGCCGGCTCCACCGCGCTCCTGCCTACGGGGCCTCCACTGCCTCATCCCATAGCCAGGCGGATCGTGCCTCCCACGCGGGGATCAGGGGGTCGTTGTGAGCGTTTAATGGAAAGTGCCCCAGGCGTTCCCTGGCACCTGGCGGGTGCTCCCAGAACCTTCACTGGTCCCTTTCTTGCGATGATGCGCCACCCCCAGGGGGCGCCTTTTTCTAATTGGCACAAAGGTATCTTAAGGCTAGTGGTGGCTTTGCCTCTTCTCGCTCACTCTCCCAGCTCAGTCCCCTGGAACACAGACCCAGCGGGCTTCCCCAAGAGGGCATGACTCACCACTTCTTGAGGCCCTACTGTGTGCCGTCCTGCGCTGGATCCCGCGCAGTACCTGCCCTCAGGAGCTCAGAGACATAATCTTGTTCAACTGGGTCACAGGGCTTTGCCTCTGGAGTTTGGAGGTCAGATAAGCCTCACTGTCCATTCTGAGCTCAAGATGAGAAGGCACCCAGGTTAATCCATCGTCCAGAGAGGGCAAGGGCCTTCAACAAGGTCACACAGCAGGTCTGTGACAGAGCTGGGCCTCTGGGCCATGCCTCCTGCCCTCCAGTCAAGGCTGTTTTGTTTTGTTTTGTTATGAGCACTGAGCCGTCTCCTTCACTCAGAGAGCCAAACTGGGATTGAAGTCCCTGCCCCAGCCAACAGCCAGGGCTGCCGCCAGCTCCAGAAGTCGCTCACTCGGCGAGGCTTTCTGGAGTCCCTTTGCCCCCGCCCTGGACGCTGCTCCACGGCCGGAGCAGCACAGGTTGGGGCAGCACACGCGGCGGGCAGAGCCCCTGGCCGGGAGGCAGCACCACAGGGTCAACTAGGGCCCCCGTGTCCCTGCTGCGGACTGAGGTCAGCGTTAGTCTAGGAGGGAGGACCTCTGAGGGCCGTGGCAGCCCTGACACTCTGACCCCTCACCTCCGGCCCTCAACCCCCCAGCACCTTCCTGCCGCCCACATCAAATGAGTCTCTGCAGAACACCGCCTGTCAGAGAGAACGGGGTCACCAGAGAGCAGGTCCAGACCTCCCCGCCTCTGTATCGCTCCTGGGTGTGCACACACAGCACAGAATCTCACAACACCCCACACGAGGTGACACACACGTGCACAGTCACCTCACACACGCACACGCACAATCTCTGCGTGCTTGTGCACGTGCGGTCTCACGCAATCTCCCACTCACCTATACTCAGTGTCACACACGTCCTCTCGTTCACACACACAACCTCACACTCTTACACACCTCTCCTGAGTACCCCCCGTTTGTCTCACTCTCCCTGGGTGCCCATGGCCAGCACGGCTAAGGGTGACCCTGGCAGCATCTCCCTGCCATCCGCCCGGATTCCCAGCAGTGCCCGCGGCCTGCTCCTGCCTGGCCTTCTCCTCTCCGCAGGGGCCGGCCCTGGTGGGGATGGCTTGCGGGGACGTGTGGCAGCAGAGCGTGTGGCTAAGCAGGCCGGTCCCAGGCCAGATGCGGGCCCGCTGCTTCACAGCTCCCAGAACAGGGACTCATTGCTCCTCCACAGGCCGAAGGCTGGTGGCGTTCTTATAGATGTCACCCACGCCACCCCCATCCCGCCCTGCCCAGCAACCTGCCAGCGACCCCCCGACAGAAGAGAGAAATCACCCGCATACCTCCCCCAGCCCTGCCTTAGACTCACACCAGCCAGTCCTCACTCATACCAGGGGGTCCCTCCCAAAACCTGCTCTGAGCATGTCACCCCTGGATCAAATGCCATTCCTGGCTTCCCTTCTGTTGCTGGGAAAACCCAACTCCCTCTCCTGGATTCCATGCCTGACCCAGCCTCCTGCTTCTGCCTCAGCTGAGGCAGTCACCACCGCATTTCTCACACACACACACACACACACACACACTTTCAAAAGCAGATTTATCATGAGGTTGGTGATGTCTAAGTCTCAGGACCCTGCACTCGCAGCATCCTCTAAGGTGCTCTTTTCTGGGGACACGGGAGGGAGGCAGTGGTGCCAGCCACACAGGAAGCGCTGGGGTCAGTGTCTCCACCTCAACACTGAGGATACCCACCGCGCGGCCTGCCTACCTTACAGCACTGGTGTGAGGGTGTAGCGATGGCCTTTTGGAAACTGTAAAGTGCTGTGCGTGTGGAGGCATCACTTATTATGAGCAGCTGCTAGTAAGAACTTGTCCCTTAGACAGTCTCTCCCACGGACCCTGGGCCAGAGCAAGGACCCCGAAAGAGTCCAGGCTCTGCCGTTCCCTTGCTCAGTGACATCAGGCGGGCTCATCCTTTACACTCAGGGTGTCAGTTTCCTAACCAGTAGAGTAGCAGGATGGGCCTGGATGAGCTGTACTCTTCCTCCCGTTTCTCACCTTTGAGGGGTTCAGGGATCCATGCTGCAGGTAAGCGAGCCATAGGAGCTCAGAGAATCCACTCACAAATTCACACCTCGCTTCCCACGCGAGGCCACTGAACTATTCAGCCGCAGACAGCAACTGTCCACCCCACGGCCCCTCCATGTGCAGGCTGGGAGCCAGGCACTGAAGCCGTAGCAAATGAACACGGTGGACACCATCCCTGCCCATGACAGCTTACAGTCTATCAGGCAAGAAGAGAAACTGAAGAAGTAAATTACCAGTGCACAGAGTATCATGAAAAAGGGCAGAAAGCGACTGGAGATTGTAACAGGCAGATCTCTCCCGTGTGGGGGGGGGGGGTCAGGGGAGCACCCCCACCAGCCTCCCCATGGCCCTGGAAAAATTACGCTCAAGGAGACCTGAAAGTGAATAGATGACTTAGGTAGGGGGAGAAGTAGGAGGGAAAAAATCCAGAAAACGCAGAGAAGGGCTGCGTGGCTGGAGATGGTGAGGATGAAGGAGTGATGGAGGGGATGCAACTGGACTCCTAGCTCTGGAGGTGGGAAGCTGAGGGAGAGCCTGTGCGCTGGGTTGTTTCTCCATAAATAGGAGGTCAGGGTGTCTGCTGGGACTGTTCAGGTTGGAACAGTCCGCTAGGACTGCAGCCTGCCTATGGGCCACTGAACCATGTAGAGTGTTCTATTAAACTCTTCGTTTTCTACTCTCTCCCAGGCCCTGTACTGGGCACTGGAGCTCATGTGGGTTCTCTAAAGACTCCTCTCTGCTTGTCTGTTTTCTTTTGTGGGAGCAAGGTTGGAGGTCTGGCCCCTTCAGGAACGCAAGGCAGTAAAACGGTCCACCATGTGCAGTTGTACAGGTTGTTCACTGTCCAAGACACCCTGCTAAGGGGCTGAGTGGAGGCTGAAATTCAGCTCTTGTTCTGCTCCCCAAGCTATGTGCTCTGCCATGAGGCTGTGTCTTCTGCGGGGGAAAAAGAGGGCTCCTCTTTCTAATTTGCAAAGAGATACCATCCACTCTCCATCAGCTGAACTATGAGTACCCTGGGCTGTGCCTGGGACACCTTTTCTAATTCTCACAAGGTGTATGGGCACCACCGGCTTTGGGAGCGAGTCAAGAAAGCTGAGATGTGCCTTCTTTTCAAAGATTCTAAGGAATGAGAAGGTTGGGCATCAAGGCAGCTCAGCATCTCCCCCAGGAGAGAGGTGTAAGCACAGGCTGGAGGTTTTTCATAGAAAGCAAGCTAGTTGGTACCTAGGATGAAGGTCAAAGAAATATGAGCCTGAGCAATCCTCCAGTTTAGAGTCCTTGCTGTTAAAACTAGGAGGGACCACTAGGCCATCTTATTCCAGCCCCGCATTTTTCATGTGAGACATCAGAGGACGAGAGGAGTCATGTGGTTTCCCTGGAGTCACACAGCGGTATTCAAGACAGTGCTAGGCCTCCCAACTCCCAGAACTGAGTTTCTCACCACACCCCAACCTGGCCCATCCCAGGGAATCCTCATGTGAGCCCCTCAGGGCAGGGGTCAGGCCCATCTCTTCCAGGGTCCCCAATACAGGCACACACACATTCATTAACACATAGGCATGCACACACATGCACACGCACACGCACGCGTGATTTTGGTGGCCTGGTGGTTGCCTCCAGCATAGGACAAGGGCCAGGCTCCCTGTTCACCAGGCTGTAAATCTGGATGCCACTGAGTGGGCTCCAGAACCTTCTACACCACCCCCTAAGGAATTTCAACTTGATTTTGTTCTTATCTAAATATGTTCCTGTGCCTTATCTCACAGGAAACAAATTAGCACCCGTCCCAGGAGGCTGAGGGGCCCAGGGGACATGCTGAGCTTCCCAAGGCAACACTCCCAAAACATGGGGGTCCCAAGGGATGGAAAGGATGAGACAGCCTCAGGCTTCTCACAGGCCACCAGCTCCCACCACCACCTCCTCCTTTCCCCAAACTGGACCCACACCAGTTCTCAACGGAAGTATGATTAATTGGGAAGGGATGCGTCAACTTAATGGGAGACCTGCAAGTTTGCAGATAGGCTTCTTTCTTGTTCTTGCTGTCACTGGTGTTTTTAAACACTGATTTTTCTCCATCTCAGCCATTTTTCTCCATTCTCTTTATTTCTTTATCTCTACATTTCAGCATGTCTGGGAGGCTGGAAGAAAGAGGCCACTGCTAGTCAGGGTCACCTAACCCACAGCAGGTGAGACGCTGCCGACATACTGGCATGTAAGGAGGAATACCAAAATAGTGCATATGTGACTTATTCTTTTTTAACCTTTTTGTTGTAAAATAACAGGAAACTACACAAAAACAGACAGTTCAGTGAATCATTATAAGGTGAACACACCTGTAAGATTAGCAAGATCAAGAAATAGAACAGTGCCGGCCGCCCCAGGAGCCCCTCTGGGTGTCTCATCCCAATCACAATCCTCTCTCTTCCCCAAAACTAACCACAATCCTAACTTTTATAACTATCACTTTCTTGTTTTTCCTTATAGTTTTATCACTCAAACGTACATCCCTAGACACTGTCATTTAGTTGTGCCCATTTTCTATATTTGGCATATCGCTTAGGTCTCTCCTAATCCCCAGGTTTCCACCTCCATCTCTTACTTTTCCTGACAATTTATCTGCTGAAGAACCCTGGCTCTTTGACCTACAGAAGGTCCACTCTGGAGTCTGCTGGTTGAATGCTCATGGTGCCATTCACCACGTGTATTTGTCCTTTGCCTTTCCTTCAAATCTGTGGCTGGATCCAGAGAGTAGATCAGGCTCCGGCTCCAACCTCTTTGGCAAGATGACAGGTGGGCTGTCCTGTTTCCCCAGAAGCATATAAAGCCTGGCTGTGTCTCTTTCTGGAATTGTTAGCACCCACTGATGCTCAGTGCCGAGATCCATTCATTTGTTGGATATTACAAAATGGTGGGTGATACCAAACTCTGTCCTTTTATTGTAAATTCATTAGTTGGAACACTATTATTATGATCGATTAATAATTCCCGTCATTCAAGGTCATGGGTTTGGGTCCTTGAGGAGTGGGTGTCTCAGGGCTGGGGGAGGAGCAATAGTGTGACATGTTTAATCTTGAAATCTCTTTAGTAGCTTAGGATACGAGTCCTGGAAGTACCACAAAGGTGACGTCCACTCCAACTACCCACCTAGAACAGGAATCCCCTCTACAGCCTCACTAATAGTTGGCTGTTCAGCCCCTGCTTGCATACCTCATGGATCAGGAAGCTCACTACTCCCCAAGTCAAACCATCCCATCCTTGCCAAAATCTGGCTCTAAGAGGGTCCATCCTCCTGCTTTAGAACTGCCTCCATGCACCCTCCCAGAGTGGTCCCGCAGGGCAGGTCTGCTCCCTCTACCAGGGAATGGCCCTTCAAAGACTCCTCCTCCAGGAAGTCTTCCCAGCTGCTCCTCTCCCTCTTCCTCCTCTTCTGGCTGTAATTTCACATAAGATCCAAAGCTTTGGTGCTGTGATTGATGTTTGCTCAAAATTCCAAAGCAGGCTTATCTACAATTTTCAAAAGGCTGATGCTCATTTGGAGGCAATCGGGCCCAAGTGTCAAATACTAATGCTTCATCTCCCAGTCCGGTCTCACCACAACCTTGCTGCTGACCACAGCAAAAAAAAAAAAAAACTCATGGGCCAGTCTTTCATTGTTTAACCCCCTCCACATCCACACCAAGAAGCCACATTTCACTGACACCGAGATATGAGACAGCAGAGATGGACAAGGCAGACAAACGACCTCTTCTCCCGGCACTTGGCACAACCAGACAACACGAATCAAAAATAAAATTATCCCAACACACACACAAAAGGGGTCAAATTGTAAATGAAAGTTGCTTTTGAAAGGGAGGTCTTAAAGCCATCATCTTTCCTTATCCTCCCTTGCCCTCAGCCCCACATTCAGTTACTCACCAAATCCAGCCACTAGGTACAAGGAACGTCTCTGCAAACACCATCTAGTCTACACTTTTCCACTTGCGTTGCACCAGCTCTCCCACCAACATAGAATGTACTGTCGATCACCCATCAATACCTCTGTTAACACAAGCCTCCCCAGCCTTCAAAGCTCGGTCCACAGCCACCACCCAAGCACCTATCCTGGATCCTGACCCCCTTCAAAAGCAACCCTCTCTCCAGCAGACTCTCAGGGCTGGAGTTACGGAATAAATGAGCGGATTCACCAATTCTGGAAACATTTCTTACCCCCCTCCTTATGTGCCAGACACTATCCTAGGCACTGAGGATCTAATAATAAAAGCAACAGACAAAAATCCCAGTTTATTATAGTCAGCAGTCAGACAACGAGAAGAACAAATAAGTAAGTTAGATATAGCATATTAAGAAGGTGCTGTGGAGAAAAATAAAACAGGGAAAGGGCTTCTCCTGTATTGGGGGAGAGAATGAGGGACCTGTCTACCAATGTGACATCAGAGAAATAGACTTGAAAGAGGGAAGGAAGTGGACCTCTGCAGGTATCTGGGCAAATGAATGAAAGAGGAAATGAATGAGTGAACAAATGAACAAATAATTCACTGAACACAGTGATCAATGAATGAGGGACTCACTGAATGAGTCAATGAATGAGTGGACAAGAAGGTGGGGATTGTGTCTAGTTTATCTGTTATAACGAAGTGAAGCGAAGTGAAGTGGTCAAACTACACAGGCTGGAAAGAAACCACCAGCTATTTCTGTGACTTCCTAGAGCCCATTTAGGAGCTTGAAAATGTGTCTAATGAACTTGCAGAGTGGTTTCAAGGGCCTCCCTTCTTTTTAGAGGTCTCCAAGGGTTCTGCAGGCTACACTCAACGCGCTCACAGCCACGGGGGCTTGGCTAGGCTGACAGCGTGGGACGAGGGAGTACCTCCTTGGAGGAGAACACAGGGCAAGGCTGCAGACCTGGGTCCAGCTCCGGCTCCGGCTGGTCTCAGTGTCTATCTGAAAAATACTCCCAGCCCGCTCCTCCTCAGAATGCGGATGTAGGCCCCACGTGCCCTACCCGGGCAGCCATGCTCTAAGGCACACCAAGGACCAGGAAAGGGACGGTGCTGCAGGGCTCGTTTCTTCCATCCCAAGGTGAGGTGTGACGATGCACATCGGTGGGGCTCCCGATCGACTGCAGGAGGATTATTACTTAGGCTGGGCAGGGTCTAGAGTGAATATGAAGGATTCTGCCTCTGCACATCCCTGCCTGGTCAGAATTTTATCAGTAAGGACATAAAGGGCAGGCTGGAGACACTGAGCGGAGCCCAGAGTTGCAGAGAGATGAGCAGGGATGTGGGATGGCAGAATCAAAGGCACAGAGCAAGGACCAGGGTGTGGTGTGTCACGGGCTCAGCACGAGCCATACGAGGGCAGAGCAGGGCAGCACAGGACAGGGAGAGCATCCCCACCCCCAGGGAGGACAGTCGCCTGGAGACAGGATAGCACATGGCTTACAACTGGGGGCTTTGAAGTCGGACAAACACAGATTCATATCCAAGCTTTGTGGCTTTTTTTTTTTTTACATCTTTATTGGAGTATAATTGCTTTACAATGGTGTGTTAGTTTCTGCTTTATAACAAAGTGAATCAGTTATACATATACATATGTTCCCATATCTCTTCCCTCTTGCGTCTCCCTCCCTCCCACCCTCCCTATCCCACCCCTCCAGGCGGTCACAAAGAACCGAGCTGATCTCCCTGTGCTATGCGGCTCCTTCCCACTAGCTATCTACCTTACATTTGGTAGTGTATATATGTCCATGCCTCTCTCTCGCTTTGTCACAGCTTACCCTTCCCCCTCCCCATAACCTCAAGTCCGTTCTCTAGTAGGTCTGTGTCTTTATTCTTGTCTTACCCCTAGGTTCTTCATGACATTTTTTTTTTCTTAAATTCCATATATCTGTGTTAGCATACGGTATTTGTCTTTCTCTTTCTGACTTACTTCACTCTGTATGACAGACTCTAGGTCTATCCACCTCATTACAAATAGCTCAATTTCGTTTCTTTTTATGGCTGAGTAATATTCCATTGTCTATATGTGCCACATCTTCTTTATCCATTCATCCGATGATGGACACTTAGGTTGCTTCCATGTCCGGGCTATTGTAAACAGAGCTGCAATGAACATTGTGGTACATGACTCCTTTTGAATGATGGTTTTCTCAGGGTATATGCCCAGGAGTGGGATTGCTGGGTCGTGTGGTAGTTTGGATGAGCTACTTAACCTCTCCGAGCTTCAGCTTCCTCTAAAACGGGTACAGTGATGACTAACAGAAGATCAAATGAGACAACATTTATAAAGCACTGAGCATAACACTGGCACACAGCAAACATTCAGTAGATGATACTCATCATCATTAATATAGTCTAATATACTATTGATAGTGCTAACACATTGTTTGTTAATAAATAACAAGACATACTATATTACAATGTTAATAATTATCTGAGTCAGCAATGTGTCGGGGCTGACTAAAAAGAGCTAATGTGAGCCCAGACTAAATTAACAGAGGTCAAGGGTGCAAAAGAAGGAGGGACTGGACTGGCTTTCCTTTGAGCTGGTTGGTTCGATCCCAGTTGATGGACTGTGTCCAGTCCTGGCCTGCCCCTTGGCAGAACAGAGATAACTGGGATGGATGCAGAGGAAGCAGCTGGGATGTGAGAGGCTGGAAACCCATCCCGTGGGGAGTGGGTGCTGCTGAGCCAGCAGGAGAGGAAGCTGCAGCCATCCTCATCACCCCACAATCTCTAGGGCTGGCCCAGAGCAGATGAGACTGCAGCACCAGGTGGGGTCCCAGAGGGCAGATCTGGGGCTGGGAACAGAGAGGGAGCTACAAGGAGGCAAGTTTCAGCTCTGTGTGAGGAAGAACTTTCCTTCAGGTCAATGAGACCACTTCCCAGGGACCAGCTCTGTAGGGAGAGCGCTCCCCAACACCACAGCTACGTCAAAAGATGCTAAGAGGGCTTCCCTGGTGGCGCAGTGGTTGAGAGTCCGCCTGCCGATGCAGGGGACGCGGGTTCGTGCCCCGGTCCGGGAAGATCCCACGTGCCGCGGAGCGGCTGGGCCCGTGAGCCATGGCCGCTGGGCCTGTGCGTCCGGAGCCTGTGCTCCGCAATGGGAGAGGCCACAACAGTGAGAGGCCCGCATATCGCAAAAAAAAAAAAAGATGCTAAGACAAGCCCTGCCTTACCAAGAGGGGGCTCTCCCCAGGAGAGAGGTTGGTCTCCATCAACACTTAGCCTGACCTGACAGTCTCTGACTCATGACACATCTGCCCTTGTTGGAATCTTGGGAGTATAGACATTACTCATCCATCCAACCATTCATGAATTCATCCATTTATTCATTCCTATATGTCTGTGGTCAGTGCTAAGGATATAGCAAGCATCAGCTCTGCCTTCCTGGGGTTTACATTCCAGAGCAGCAGCTCTCAAACTCTATATGCATTATTCAAGAAGGGACAATTTGAATAGCCACCTGCAAAAGAATAGAGTTGGATCCTTACTTCTCATCATATACAAAAATTAACTCAAATTGGATGAAAGGCCTAAATGTAAAAGCCAAAACTGTAAAACTCTTAGAAGAAAACATTAGGTAAATCTTCATGACCTTGGATTTGTCAGTGGTGAAAAACCTTGTCAGTGGTTTCTCAGATATGAAACCAAAAGCACAAGTAACAAAAGAAAAAATAAAAGACGTCATGAAAATATAAAACTTTTGTGCTTCAAAGGACACCAACGAAAGTGAAAAGACAACCCACAGAATGGGAGAAAATATTTGAAAATCATATGATTGATAAGGCACTTGTATCTAGAACACATGAAGAACACTTGAGGGAATTCCCCTGGCAGTCCAGTGGTTAGGACTCTGTGCTTTCAGCCATGGCCCGCCCGGGTTCAATCCCTGGTCAAGGAACTTAGATCCCATAAGCCACATGGCACGGCCAAAAAAATAACAAACAAACACTTGAAACTCAAAAATAAATAACCCATTTTAAAAGGAATGAAAGATCTGAAAAGATATTTCTCCTAATAACATATACAAATGGCCAACAAGCACTTAAAAAGACATTCGACATCATTAGTCAACAGGGAAATGCAAATCAAAACCATAATAAGATACCACTTCATACCCAATACCATGCCCACAATCAAAACGTCAGATGCTAACAAGTGTTAACAAGGATGTGGAAAAATCAGAACCCTCATATACTCAGGTACGAATACAAAATAGTACAGCCACTGTGGGAAGCAGTCTGGCATTTCTTCAAAAATTTAAACATAGGGTTATCATTTGACCCAACAAATCCACGCCTAGGTATAGATCCAAGAAAAATGAAAACATACGTCCACACAAAAACTTAAACATGAATGTTCATAGCAGTATCACATCAAATATACATCAACAGATGAATAGATAAACAAAATGTGGTATATCTTTTCAGTGGAATATTATTTGGCCGTAAAAAGTAATGAAGTACTGATACATGCTACAACATAGATGAACCTTGAAAACTTTATGCAAAGTGAAAGAAGTCAGATACAAAAGACCGCATATTATAGGACTCCATGCATATGAAATGTCCGGAATAAGCAATCTATAGAGACAGAAATTAGATTCATGGTTGTTTAGGACTGTAGGAGCTGGTGAGGTGTTCTGAAATAGATTGTGGTGATGGTTACATCACTCTGAATATACTAAAAAGAACTGAATGGTATCCCGTAAGTGAGTGGATTACTTGATACATGAATTATATCTCAATAAAGCTGTTACCAAAAAGCAATCACCCAAGGTATATTCTGCCAGAGCTACAGGCCCATAGGATTGGATTTAAAGCTGCCTGGGGTGGGGTCTGAGCATCAGTGGTTTTAAAGCCCGCCCCCCAGGTGGTTCCAATATGTAGCCAAGGTTGAGAACCACTGGTCCAGGGGAACCAATACCTCCCATTTCCTGAAAGTCCACAAGCTGCCTTACCTTCACTACCTCGTGCCGTCTTTACAACCCTATCCCACGGACGTGACAGGTACAACAGTCTTTTATCCGTAACTCTGAAATCCAAGAAGCTCTGAAAAAGGAGAACTCTTCCATAAATTGGCAGAAATTCGTTTGGCGTCAAAAAACCCGAGCTGAACCTATATGAAGCTATTTATGGTCTTTATTAATCCTACTTAATGTGAATATCCATACATTTCACTGCAGAAATCATCACCTGTTTGCTTACAGGCTGCTCTCCTTACCCCGCTGGGGGTGTTTAATAAAGCATAATGTACACAACAGCACTTTCTAAAACGCTGAAAAATTCCAAACTCCAAACCAGATCTGGACCCAAGCATGTCACATAAGGGACGGTGGACCTATACGTGTTCCCATTTTACAGAGAGAGGAAACTGAGTCTGAAAAAGGCAAAACAACCTGTGTGAAGTCCCAGATAGAGGACTCCTACCCGAATCCTTCCTTGCAGCCAGGAAGACCCTCGGTCCCTTGCCTGCATCCTTCCCTGCTCTCCTTCTTGGCCCACGGACACGTGGGGACTCCTGTTTGCCCAGACATGTGGGCGTCTGCTGCTCCAGGCCCATCTCCAGCCAGCTCCTGGCAGGGCCTCGCCCACCACACGAGGGGCCTGCCCCGCCCGAGCAGGAGCTGGAGCCGGAGCCTGCTTTGTAATTTGCTCTGCCAGCCCGCCCTCCCAGCTGCAAACGGAAAATCCGAGAAGGTGGTCTGCTTTTCTGGCAGATGTCAGCCGCAGCCGGCCAGGGACAGGGTAGCTGCTAGGTTGGAAACACATTTTAGTGGAATTAGCAGAAAGGAAAAATGTTAATTCTGCAACAATGAGACCCTGCCGGCAAGAAAGAAACAGAGAAGACAACAGATTGAGGGCTGCTCCTTCCATGCTTCTTCACCCACCAGTGGCATTTGTTAATGTAATTAATGACAATAATTTCAGAACCAAAACCAAGGCACCAAGAGATGGTGTGAATTGCCTGAGGTCACACAGCAAGGACGCAGCTAAGCAGGACTGGACCCAGCTCCTCCTGATTCTGAAGATCAGCTCTTTTCCCCCACCCCACACACAGAGGGTCTTTTTAGCCAAAAGTCTGTAAAGAAGCTGAACCACTTCTTTCCTCAAGTCAGAGTTATTCAGGGCAAGCAGTAGAGCAGCTTCAATTCAGTCTCCTGCCTTCCCTCCCCTTTGGTATTGGGACTGCCCCCCAGGCCATGTACTCCTCTGCAGCTTGTCTCTCAAGAAGCTTCAGAGATGGGTTAATTAGCCCATTTCACAGATGAGAAGACTGAGGCCTGCAGAGCGAAAGTAGTTGCACCAGGCCACAACCCAGGTCTTCCTCCTCTCTGTGTGATCCTCTGTGTGGCTCTTAGCTGGATGCCAGTTTTCTGCAACTCCACAGTGGAGAAAAGCCTACTCTGGGAGAACCAAGATCCCTTTCCTTTTGTGGACAGAGGGACAGCCTAAGACCATAGGAGTCACGGGAGGGCACTGTTGTACATGGACTCACTCATCACTCATTTGTTCAAAAACCCTGGACACACCCTTCTCTGAGCTCCAGCTAGACACTAGAGACACTGCAGAGGATCAAAAACAGTCCCTGACTCCTGGGAGCTCAGAATCTAGGTGAACAACCTGCAAACCCACCGCTCCACACCCAGTCCGCTGCAAGTTGCAGTGGCTCATCTAAGACCCAGAGGAAACACAGAAGGAGCCCCCCAGGCTGCCAGCAGGAGTCAGGGAAGGCTTCACAGAGAAGGAAGCATCTGAGCTGAGAGTTGAGGGATGAGTTGACGTTGGTCAGGTGCACAAGCTGGAGAAAGGCTGCCCAGGCCCAGGACACAGCATGTGCCACAGCCCAGAGGCGGGAGAGGTGATGGGGACCCCTAGGCAGATTGTGGTGTCCAGAGCATAGAGTGAAACCCTGGGCCCAAGACAGAACCAAAGTCTGGGGACCATCTCCTCCCTCAGTTGGCCATAGAGAGTCATGGCCACAAGGACCTTCCAGGAGGGGCAGGTTTTGAGGGGGTGGCTGTTCATTCTAGGGCACCAACATCCTAAGTAAATGGCCCCACCAAGGAGAAGACCCAACCCTGAGCCCCGAAGTCTGGGCAGCCTCTGTGGCTTTGGACCAGCCAGTGACGACTTCTCTTGGTCATTAATCGCAGCATGTGCTAATGTTTGATAAATTGCCCAACAGTTGCATTAGCTAATTAACTCCCCGAACAAAACCAGAGAGTTCATCTGTTTTTATAAGACGCCCAAGAGCATCCTGGGAACAGGCACGGTGGTCGTGAATAAAAGAGAAACATTCATTTATGGTAATTGGTTTCAGCTCCTCACTTGGCTGCTTGTCCTGACCTAAATGTATCCAGTTGTTCCCTCTGCCTTGCTCTGGTTTGGGGGTCACTCCTAATGGTTTAATTCAACAAAAAATGTCTGCCATTTCCTGTACCCTCTGTCTTTTTTCACCCTCCTCCCAAACGGTTTTCTTGCAAGCAGCCTCTCTGCAAGTCCCTCCCGGAGCTGTTTCCTTCTCAGGGAACAAAGTCAAGATTGTTGACAGAGAAAAAAGGTCTTAACTCCAGGCCAAGAAAAGAAGGTGGGGGAGGGGATAAATGAAGGTCATAATCATTTGTTTGTCTTCCACCCGGACTTCACAAAGCAGGTTTTGTCCAAGGCCGGTGGTCAGGGACTCTGACACAGAACATGGCCCTGGTGACCAGGGGCAATTTATGGGAGGGAATGAACACAAGTCCTCATTCATGGAGCCGCCTCGGAGGAAGTGACTGAGGAGGCACATTCGCGCGGGCAGCCGGGCCCTCCCTGGTCCCTCCTGCGGGCCTGAGGCTGCGGAGGGACAGGGAGAGGCTGGCGGGGTGCTGTGAGTTTTGGCCAAACTTCAAAACCCAAGTGCGGCCCTGCCTTCCTCTGGACGGCTTTTTTTTCCCCCCCAGTCCTGGGCACAGATTATCTCCCCACAGGGCAGTGCCTAGAGACCGTATGGGAGTGGCCGTCCCTCCAACCAACTGGGGGCTCTCCATCCCTCAGGTGGATGCCGGGAGTCTCTGCTAGCCTTTGGGACCCAGGGATGAGAGCAGCAGGAGGATGGGGGCGTGCAGGGGCCGGGGAGAGGATCTGGAATACATTGCGCCATCAGCAGAAACAGCTTGTAAACTTGGTTGGGGTGCATCTGGTAGAAAGGCGTTGTATAAATATTAGATCATTATCGGCGTATTGTGTTTCCAACTTGGGCGGAGGAGGGGCTGGCGGGCCCCAGATGCCTTTCGTCAAGAAGACAAGGATGGCTTCAAGGAGTCCTCGGAAGGTTGCCGACTGCCCTCGGGCAGTCCTCAGGTTCAGGGCTCAGATCCTGGGGAGGGCGGAGTGACCGCCAGCCTAGCCTGCCCAGGCTCTTCCTGGGAAGGACGCTGAGCATCGGGCTGGAAGGGAACAGGGCTGACTGGGTGGGTGGAACAGAGAAGGCCAGTTGGTCCAGGCCAGCAAGGGACACTTTGTCTCGCTGTGTGACCCTGTCCTTCTCTGTGGGTCCCTGTCTCCATCTGAATGGTCATGAGGGGAGCCGATTTTATGACATTTGTGAATACCTACTCGGGGCCACCTTGTGCTGGGCACAGGGGACACGGAGGTAGATACAGCACCGTGGTGGGGAGCTCAGCAACCTCAGGGCCCTTCCAGGCTGGAACGCAGGGATGGGGCATCCTTGATTGTAGAGCTCATTCCCGCTGACCTAGAGCACTGAGCAGCGTCACTTCCCAATGCCTGTACACCCTGGGACCTGAGGGAGTATGTGCCAGCCCATTGCCAGCAGCAGTCTGTGGGGAGCAGGGCCTGAACAGTGCCACCTGCAACATCAAATCACTGTCACACCATCTTCAGCATCATCATCATCAATCAAAACCTGCCCCTCCTGGAAGGTCCTTGTGGCCATGACTCTCTATGGCCAACTGAGGGAGGAGATGGTCCCCAGACTTTGGTTCTGTCTTGGGCCCAGGGTTTCACTCTGTGCTCTGGACACCACAATCTGCCTAGGGGTCCCCATCACCTCTCCCGCCTCTGGGCTGTGGCACATGCTGTGTCCTGGGCCTGGGCAGCCTTTCTCCAGCTTGTGCACCTGACCAACGTCAACTCATCCCTCAACTCTCAGCTCAAATGCTTCCTTCTATGTGAAGCCTTCCCTGACTCCTGCTGGCAGCCTGGGGGGCTCCTTCTGGGTTTCCTCTGGGTCTTAGATGAGCCACTGCAACTTGCACGGGACTGGGTGTGGAACGGTGGCTTTGCAGGTTGTTCACCTAGATTCTGAGCTCCCAGGAGTCAGGGACTGTTTGATCCTCTGCTGTATTTCTAGTGCCCAGCTGCAGCTCAGAGAAGGGTGTGTCCAGGGTTTCTGAACAAATGAATGAAGGAACGAACGTCATCATCATCGTCATCGTCACAATGGCTACCCTTTGAGGCTACCCTCAATGTTAAACCAAACACTTTATTCTCAGAGCAATCTATGAGGCTGACTCTGTCAGTGCCCATTTCACAGCTGAGAAAACAAAGGCAAGGTCATACAGCTGGTAAGGCGTTCCAACCCAAGTCTGTTTGTCTCCAACACAGTCACAAGAAGCTTTTCTGTCAGCAGGCATCACAAAGTGCAAGGGAGCCTGGGAGCCAGCTCTGCTCGTGGCTCAAGGAGAACTTCTAGAAGAGGCCCTTTTGAGCTAAGACCTGCAGGATGAGTGGGAATTCGACAAGGAGGCCCGCTGCAGGCCTTGTTCCCTCCCCTCTCCAAGAAGCCTTGCTGACTCCCCAGCCCCTCCCACTTCCCATCTCTGAGGGCTGGAGAACTTCCAGCCAGCTGTCCTGTGCCGCTTCCCCCAGCCTGGGCCTTAGAGTCTGGCCCCCTCCCCACGTGATCACGTGCAATCCCCTCAGCAACTCTGTAAGGTGACGTCATAATGCAGCGGTGACGTTATAATGCACCGACAGGAAACTAAAGCCCAGAAGGGGCGTGGCTTGCCCCAAGCCTCACAGCCGGTTAGTGGCAAGACTCAAACTCGGCTTCATGATGGTAATATCAGACCCGTTCGGGTGCTTGAGTATGCTCCAAGGACAGCACTGGGCACCGAGGAAGAAGATTCTAGAGCTGGCTCTGCTGTGCTGCCTCATCTGCGGCCTCGAGCAGGTCTCCTCTCCCAAGACCCCAGCCTGCCCTCTCTAGAGAAGGAGAGTCACTGAAGGGGAATCGGACTTTGTGGTGTCTGAGGTGCCTGGGAATTGACATCATCTTGTCCCTGCTCAGCCCTGCCAAACTGCAGTGCCCAACATTAGCGTCTCCATTTGGCAGGTGGGGAAACTGAGGCCCTGGGGGATAACATGACCAGAGCACCAGAACATGCCCAGAAGAGGAAGCCCAGGTGTGGCAAGGACCGGACCCTGAGCCCTGAGGGGCAGGGAGGGTGCTGAGTGTGGAGCAGTACAGAGGGATCGGGGATAGAGTGTCTGCCTCAGATCTGGACAAGGCACTCCTGTGGCAGAGGGAGCAGGTGGACAGATGGCCAGACGCTGAGGGTCAGACAAAGTTCAGTAGCATCTAGTCTAAGTCACAGATGATCTCCCTGCCAGGTGTTGTCTGGCTCTGTCTTGCATACCTCCAGTGGCATAAAGCTCACTACCTCTCAATACCGCTCATCTGATGGTTGGACTGTTCTGATTTTAGTTCATTCAGAGGAAGCATTTTCTATGAAGAAGCAACAAGGAACATCTATGTGAAGAGGCTGGGAGCCACAGGAAGGCACTGGAAGCTGTGAACCTCATCATAGAGAGCTTAGGCTTGTCTGACACCCAGCGACTATCATGAAATCGGCACTCCCAGGGTGCCTTCCCTTTGGGCAGTAACCGCAGACACGGATGCAGCACTTGACGGTTTACATTTGTCCAAATGCATCCTTCTAACCAGCTTGCCAGGTGGCCAGGCAGGAATGACCAGGCAGCCAAGGCGGAGGAGAAGTAGGGGTCCAGAGAAGGTGAGGGCCTGCTCTGCCCAGGTTGCTCAGCCAGCGAGAGGCCATGCCAGGACCAGACTCCGCTCTCCGCTGCCCCGGTGCTGCTGCCACAGTGCTGAGAAGCCACCCATGTAGGGTGCCTGCCACAAAGAACATTCTGGGCCACTTCCAAATTTGGAGTGGGGCACCCCTGAGCCCCTTGGAATTCCAGGCTCTGCTATTTTTAGGCCGATCAGCTGTTCCACCCCTGCTCCCCTACCCTAGGCCCCCCAAGCAGATTTCCCAAGCAATCAAATCCATGTGTCGCCAGTTCCGGGCCCAGTGCTTTGCGAGGTGAGCACTGGATGCTCCGATGCCACCAAAGGGTGCAGGCCCCACCCAGACTGGAACAGTTCTGCTTTTCCCGATGGGCCGGACCCAGAATTGCCTGCCTCGCTCTCTCGTGGGGCCAGACTCTAGATACCCCAAAGCCCTTCCACGCCTCCCAGGAACCTCCAGAAACTAGCCTACTGGACAGAGAAGCTGACTGAGAACCACAGAGAGGTGCGGACACGTGCTGATGTCGTGGCCCAGGTTCTCCCAGGCCCCACAAAGCCCATCTAATTGCTTCCCGCCTGAGCTGAGCTGGGAAGGACCGGTGGAGGCTTCTGCTCTTCCTGCTTCCGCAGGTCGTGGCCTGGTGCCGAGAGAGTAACACAGTCCCACACAGACCCGGAATCAAATCCCTGCTCAGCCACTTGTAGCTGTAAGACCTCGAGCCAGGGCCTGCACCCCACCGAGTCCATCCCCTCATCTCTGTATCGTAGGTAATAATAGGACCTCGTCCACATCGTGGTTGTGAGGTTTCAACGACAACATGCATGTAAAAGGCTTCACACAGGATGCAGAAGGGAGCTGACATCCTGGACATTTTTAGCTATTATTACTTCTTAATGACGTAAAGAGAGGGGCAGAGGTCTTGTTGAATTATCACAAAAAGGGCAGGGAGGAGGCGAGTTTGTTCCTGGAGCTTTGCAGGTGGAGGAGCGACGACATGATCACCGTCGCCCTCAGCACTGTCCCTTGTCTTGTCCTTGTCTGAAGCCCCGCTCCCTGGCAGTGCAGTCCTTAGGGACTCAGGCTGTGCCCACTCCTGCAGCCCCAGCTGCCCGGACCACTAACTCTTCCCTGGACCTCAGCTCCCCAGTTCAACGAGGGCAGGAACCTCGGCCCCAACCTACCCACAGCCCCACAGGATCAGGTATACAGCAGGCATTCCAGAACCGCAGAACACTGGACTTCTGGAAGGGCACAGAGAAGGTGAAAGGTCGCAGGCTTTGTAATACTACAGAGCTGGTTTGAATCTCAGCCCCACCACTTCCTAGCTACGTGGCTTCCAGCATGTCCCTTAATCTCTCTGGGACTCTGTCTCCTTACCTGTAAAATGGGGGTGAGAATAGCACCTACGGGGATAGTTGTGCAGGTTAAAGAAAGCAGACATGAGGCCCTTCATAAACATGAAGATCTGCGTCCCAGGCAGTCAACTCAATGGCTCTGAGGACCATAGCAACCCCACAAGCAAATGGAAACCTGAAGAGGAAAGGGCTCCTCCAAGGTCACACAGAGAATGTCAAACTAAGACCCAAGAATAAGTGGAGCTTTTCCACACGCAATGAGCAGAATCTACAACAAATGCAATAAAAGAAAAATACTGGAGGGGCTTCCCTGGTGGCACAGTGGTTAAGAATCCACCTGCCAATGCAGGAGACATGGATTCGAGCCCTGGTCCAGGAAGATCCCACATGCCTCAGAGCAACTAAGCCTGTGCACCACAACTACTGAGCCTGCACTCTAGAGCCCATGAGCCACAACTACTGAGCCCACGCGCCATAACTACTGAAGCCCTTGCGCCTAGAGCCCGTGCTCTGCAACAAGAGAAGCCACTGCAATGAGAAGCGCATGCACCGCAATGAAGAGTAGCCCCACTCACTGCAACTAGAGAAAGCCCGAGGGCAGGCTTTTTATAAATTTGTAGGTAAATTTATAAAAAGGAAAAAAATATTTCTAAGAAAAATACTGGAGGCTTCTCCATGGTCCAAAAAGGCTATGAGGCCAATCGGGGAAGAAGGCTTTCTGGGCAGGCTGTACACACAGAGTCCCCGGGACAGCATCTGCACAGCCAGGGCCCACTGCCCATGGCCGGCGCACATGCAGCGCCAACGTGTCAGGACTTAACCACAGCCCCCGCCATGAGAACCAGCCACCTCCCTCTACCAGACACCGCTAATTCTTCCAATGTGGCTGAGAGCTAATGAGACTCTTAGGGAGGGAGTGGGGAGGAATGCGACCACCTCTGCTGACAGCCTGCCCATCAAGGACACTCTCCTGGCGGGGACCTGGCCCCTGGGCCCAGAGAGGCTGTGCGGCCAGCTCACAGCTCCAGTGACATGTTGCAGGCACTGGGGGGATGCCTGACCCCTGTCACTCAGAGGGGCGCTGGGAACCGCCACAGCGGGCCAGAACCAGGAAAGGATGGGCCAGCCCAGCCAGCCAGCAGAGGTCTGGTGACTCTGGAGTAGGCCTGAGCAGGAAAATAACAAACTCCCCACCGTCCAATCCCCACCCAACCCCAGTGTCCGGACAGCGCAGCCGATGGGCCTTGGTGCAGCAGGGCTAGCTGGGCTGGCTGGGCAGGTTTGCGGAGGAAAAGATGGACAGGGAGGTCAGTGATTCAGAGCTGACGGCCCAGGTGGCAGGTCTCCATGGGCAGCTCCCCAGTGAGTGAGACCATGTGGATCACTAACTGGCGTGAGAAGATCAGACTTCTGTTTCAAGGCTGCCCCTCCATCCTCCTCTCCCCCATCCCCCTCCTTCATCCCTTCCCCCTCCCCCATCCCCCCACCCCCACGCCCACCGCCCCATGCCTGCTGTGTAATCCTGGGTTGGAGGCAATCTCTCTGGATCTCTGAAGACGGAGCGAGAATAAGATTAAGATCCCAAAGGGAAGAAGGTATCAGAGGCAAATATTTGCCACGCGGGCTCTTTACTCTGGTTCCAACTGTCCCAGAAAGCTGAGGATGAATTACGATTTGAGTTGGGCTCAACAGCTGTGAACGCAGAGAGCAATCACTGATGCTGAGGGCTGGGTAATGCTGAGGACACTCAGATGGATCAGCTGTAGTCATCACTTTTCAGGACCCCCCTGTCTAGCTAAGGACTCGTGACGAAAGGGACCGACATTGTCCAGGAAGAAATAGGGAGGGGAAGTCAGTTTCCACAAGGGAAGGGACCTGTAGGAGACGGCAGTTGAGTCAGACCATAAATGGTATGGTCTCTCTCTTGTGCATGGCATATAGCAGGGGCACAAAGGATGCATGGATGGGTAGATGGGCGGGAGGGATGGTGAATGGGGGAGTGGATGGAGGATGGATGGATGGATGAATGCATAAATGAGTGGAAGGATGGATAGAAGGAAGGAAAGATGATGGATAGATGGATGGATGGATGGATGTTGGATAGTCAGGTGACTGAGCAGATGTGAGCACAAAGTATTGTTTCGTTCAATTTATTCTTACAACAAGTCTCCCAGGTATAAGGATGGAAGTGGCAGCCCCTTTCTCCAGGTTATTAATATAAACACCCGAGGCTGAGAGAGGGAAAGCGACTTGTTTAAGGTGACGGAGTAAATTAGTGACAAAGCCAAGACCAGAATTCAAGGCTCCTGCCTCCTATCCAGTACTCTTTCCACTCCATCACACCCACTTATTCTCTTCTCCTATTCCCCTCCTCCTCCACATAAATATTTGTGTAAAGAAGAAAGAAAAGGAGGAGAGAGGAGGGAGGGAGAGAGAGGGGGAGGCAGGGAACCATCATGATTTTGTGCTAAAGGTCCTGAGTTCTGGCTCGGGTCTTGGGCAAGTCATTTCATTTGTCTTGGCCTTTTTCTCGGGTAAAATGGGCTGTGAACATCTCCTTAGGTCACAGGCAGGAAAAGTGTTGTGAAAGTAGGAAAAGCCCCTACAGATGGGAGGGGAGGGAAGGGAGTCACTTTTTTCATGGCTCTTCACAGACTGAGCAGTGCCCCCTGGCTTCCAAACAGAAGTGAGTCCAAGGGCCAGGTCAGAAGAACAACCCCATTGACTCCCAGACCCCCACATCAGCGTGGAAGCTGGGAGGTTGGGGGTAGGGGGATGGGGTGTCAGATGAATAAGAATAAACACGCTGGGCTCTGAGCTCTGAGGCAGCGAGGAGAGCAGGCAGAGCTGAGCAGACACCACCAGCTCTCAGCTGCCCAGGTCAGCAAGTGGGGCAGAGCAGGAAGTGTCCACAGCAGCAAGAAAGCTTCCACCCCGCAACTGCCCCATTTCTAGGTGATGTCTACGCTCATTCACTCATTCATTCATTCATTTCCTGAGGGAAGGAAAGGGAGTGTCCAGGTACTGAACAGGTGTCATGGGCAGACCTAGCACGAGATTTTGACAAAGGTTTTCCCATCCGATGCTCACCACATAGCAGTGCCCGGAAACGGCAATGATGGGTATCCCCGTTGCTAAGGAGATGCTCTGGCCTTCGAGTCCAGAATCTCAGCTTCAAGTTGCCCCTTTGGACACTGCCCAGTCCTTTACTCTCTCTCTCTGGGCCTGAATTCCTTCACCTGCGAAATAAGGAGAAGAATGTTTCTTCTGCCTGCGATGGGCAGTTATCAGCATGAGGTGGTGCGAGCCCCCCAGACGAGGCCCCATTGCCCAGGCAGAGCAGGAGGTGCCTGGGTGGGCCCCACACAGAGAGGCCTTCCCTGCCCCGGGGTGAGTGGAGTCGGAGCAAGCGTCCCCCGGCCTGTGAGGGTCCAGAGGGCATGGCCTGTTCACTGGAGCGTGGAGATATGAAGGCACCCGTTCTACTTTGTGCAACTGAGTACAGTGATGCTTGCCCCAGAGTTGAAGTGGACCCACCCTCCGCTCCTATCGCTCTTCCTCTCCTCATAATGACAAGGTGGTTTGAGTGTGGACGCTGGAGCCAAGTGCCTGGGGTAGAATCCAGACTTTGCCCCTTCTTAGCTGTGTGACCCCAAGCAAGTTGCCTAATCTCTCTGTGCCTCAATCTCTTAATGTGTAAAATGGGGATAATGACGGGGCCTGCCTCATAGAGCCATCACAAGGATTCGATGACCTTACATGTGCAAAGGGCCTGGAGCAGCACCCTGCACAAAGGATGCACCATGTAAGGATTTGCTATTAATAAAAATATCACTGAGCCTCCCCCTTGATATGAAGTCCGCCAGGAAGCTTTCCGGACCCCACAGGCTGCTTATACTTCTCCTCTTAGCCCCCACAGGCTACTGTGCTTCCCCCTAGCAAGGCTTTTATTCTCCTATAGTTAGGCTTATTCTTGGGCCCATTTTACAGAAAAGGAAACTGAGGCCCGTAGAGGTTAAGTAATTTGTCGCCCTGCCCTGATCTTCCATCCTTGGCTCAGATACCTCCAATAACAGGAAACTCCTTCCCACCCAGCCTGGGGAGGCGGTACCATCTGAGCTGAGTTTTGCAGGATAAGAGTTAACCAGGAGAGAGTTGGGAGCGGGAAAGGCACTGCAGGCAGAGATTCCGCGTGATGAAGCCATGGAGGTGAGAAACATCCTTGTGTGGGAGGAACTTCTAGCAGTTGCTAGTGCTGGAGCACAAAGTGGGGCAGGGGGCTAGCCGGGGACTGGGATGCAGAGGTGGGCTCCACCGCATCACAGGGGCCTTGAATCCCAGGCTCAGATGTGATGCTACAGCGACGGGGAAGCCATTAGACCATTTCAGCAGACATGGAAATGGCCAGATTTCTATTTGGGGCCCTCCGTGAGCTATAAACACCATGCAAAGCTAGCTATTATGGCTAATAACGGTTTATCACCCTGAGCCACAATTGCCATTTTCACGTCTATTTCCCGCTAGATCAAGAAGCCAACGAGGGCAGGACCTGTGTGTCCTGTATCTCTGTGCTTGGCACAGAGCGGACACTCGGAAGATGCTGTCGAATTAATTAATTAAAATGAAGCACATGATACCAACTACCGTGAACTGTTTTGCGGAAGAAAAACTTTGGGATCAGGAAGCCTTCAATGCAAACCCCGATGCCAGCTCTTCCTGCAGAATGGCCTTGGCAAGCTGAGTTACATCTCCGAGTGTCCTCCTCAAAATAAGTTCAATAATTCCTTCCCCACCCTGTAGAGCGCAGCGGTTAAAGGCAAGGGCTTTAGAGATTGCATTCTCAGGCTTGAACCCTTGGTTCTGCCACTTACTAGCTGTGTGGTCCTGCGTTTTTATTTCCCTCTCTGTGCTTCAATGTCCATCCCTTTAAAATAGTGATGGTGTGACCTGTGTCATGGGGTTAGTGTGGGCATTCTGTAAAATCATGGGTGTCATCAATAAAAATTTTTTTAGAAAGATTCCTTCCTCCCCGGTTACGGTGCCGTTCCAGACACAATGCCCAGCACACACAAAGCCCCTCAGTAAATAACAGCTAAAAGAAAAGCGTGAAGACCTTGGACACAAAGCACCAGAACTGCTGCCTGGTACAGACGTCAGCAAGCGGGAGGGAGAGTGTCAAGGGGCAGAATTTGAAATCTGAGGATCTGGACTTGAATCCTGGCCCTGCTCTTTCCCAGCTGTGCAACCTTAGGGAAGTAAATTAACCTCTCTCGTTTCCTCATCTGCTCAATCTAAGTATTGACAATAATACCAATCTCAAGGACTTGTCGCATGCACTGAAGGAGATCACGGATGCGAAAGTGCTTCATGTATACAAATGTGGGTGACGATTATTATGATCGTGACAGCTCATAAAACCCGGGTGGAGCTTCCTGTTATAAACTAGCTCTCCCTTACTCCGCCCGCAGACCAGGCGCTGGCTCAGTGCTTTGTTCTGGGCATAGCTGGAGGGGCCAACTGGGCTGGGGCAGAGGCCAGGGCCGGCTCCCCGCTCCCACCATCTGCACCGCGGGGTCGGCCCATCTGTCCAGCAGTGGGCACACATGTGGCCTCATCTGAGGGTGTAGGGTCGTTGGGGTCAAGCAGGAGAAAATTGGGGGCAGATGAGGGGAAGGTTCCAGCTTATTTTTAGAAAAGGGGGAAAGAGGGGAAGACAGGAAGGCCCTTGTTCCTCGGCATTTCCACCATGTGGATGGCAGGCGGGAGGGCAGGCAGGCAGGATTGGAGACAAAGATGCGTCTGCTCCTGGGGCTGCTGCCACGGCTGTTGCAGGACCTCAGAGGACTGTCGGCGCGGCGTTCTCACTCGCAGCCCTGCCCATGGGAGCCCTTCAGGACCCTGAAGGAGACTGCACCATCTAGAGGGGCTGAGCCCGCAGGGTCCATTTGCACTTTAGGAAGGACCCTCCAACTGCACTGTCAAGGATAGCTCGTGGGGGGGAATCTGGCGCCAGGGAGGCCAGTGGGCGCTCCCAGCACAGGGCCTGGCACACAGTAGACCCACGAAAGGTACAAGTCCTCTCCTCCTGGCCCTCCCTAAGGTTCTGAGGTCCTGGCACCTCTCCAGGTTAACCTGCCTTGTGTCCCAAGAGGCAGCACAGTGGAGTGAATAAGACGGTGACTCTGGAATGTGAATCCCGGCTCTTCCACTTTCTGGCTGTGTAACTTAGGGCCAGTTGCTTAATCTCTCTGTGCCTCAGTTTTTTTGTCAGTAAGATGGATGTAGCCGTAGTTCATACTGCATAGGTGTGTGGTGAAAATAAAGTAATATGTGTTAGACACGGAGAGCAGTCAGCTAGCACTCGGCGTCCGCTGCTGTTGCCGTCAGCCTACAGTAGGGCATGCACATCTGGGGTGGCCTGGTCCAGGAAGGAGTGAGCTGAGCGTGCACCGGGCTCTCCAGCAGGACCCCTCAATGGGGGAGAGGCAACCAGACTGTGGTGGGCTTGGTGTCAGAGCACAGGCTGGGCCGGGCCAGGGGAGGCGGCAGGCCTGCCCCGCGGCAGTGGGCCAGCCCAAGGCTGGAGGTCGGCAGACACCACCGTGGCTCCCATGGGTGTTTTTGAACAGAGCCCAAAAATGACAGGAATTTTCCAAATCGCCTGTTTTTCCACTCTCCGGGCTCCCAGCTCCCCACGCTCAGATCTAACTCTGAATAGAACTTTGAAATATGTCAAGAACAAGAGGGTGAAAGACCCCAGAGAGGACTGTCAATGCCAAGTCCAGGTGGTGGCACGCTGGCCAGAGCTGCCCGTGGAAAAGGATGAGAGAGGATGCACGTGTGGGAGGTGTGTCCTCATACCTGGACACAAGAGCTGGTGTGCACGTCAAGCGGCTATGAGTGTTGGTGCGTGCGAGTGTCTGTGCACCTGATCGCACACTCAGGTCAGCGTGCGCATGCCTGCATCTACCATGGTTGGGTTCCCATGGGAACAGCTGCCCGGCTACAAGACGCACGAGAAATGGCATGGGCCAAGCATTTACCAGCCTGACACACAGTAGGTGTTCATTACCTGTACTCCCCATGTCCACTCCTCTACGCATGTAAATGCAGGGAGCACACCTGCCCACGTGTCTGCCTTGCCTGTGTGCGACAGAGGCGCCTTGGCAGTCACTGGACCTGGGGCAAGACGGGAAAGAGAACTGAGGCCTGCCCTGCTTCAGTCTACCTGGTCCTGGGCAGGAAGACCTGCCCCAAGGCATGAGATTCCCACGACGTCAGGGGACTGGGTGAGGCGTGGGGGTTTGCATAAGCGCATCCAGACCACCAGCTCAGCCCCAGCCGAGGTACCCCCAGACGGGCAGCAGGCTCAGCATCCCAAGAGACTGGAGAGCCCTGGGAGGCCACCCACAGCAGCCCAGGGGCATGGACCCGCCTGGGGCCCCACAGGTCCAGGGCTGGGACTGAAACCAGCTGTCTCGATGAAGAGCACAGACTTAGAAACCTGACAGGCCAGGGTTTGAACTGCGGTTCTCTCTTTGACTAGCTGGGTGACCTTGGGCAAGTCATTTCACCACTCCTAGTCTGTTTCCTCAGCGGGAAGTGAGCATTCTAAACCTCAGGGGTCAGTGCTGGGCTTGATGATCTGGCCCCTGACTCCCACTCCAGGGCTCTGGTTGGGTCCAAAGGAACCCCCCTCCCCTCAGGGGGCAGCTGAAGGCTAAGGGACAGGGTCCCAGGTGCCCCCCAGGAGACTTTCTTCTCTAGGTCACCCTGAGAGGGATCCAGAGCCCTGTCTTGGGAAGTTAGTGACCAAGCCTCTAGCCCCTGCCTGGCCTTAAGCAAGTGTCTGCTCCTCTCTGGGCCTCAGTTTCCCTACCTCTACCAGGAGGGGTAGCTAGGGGATCTCTCGGGAGCCTCCCCATTCCAAAGACCCCTGGCTCCACAGGAGAAGGTAATTGGGAGCAGCTGCCTCGAGAGCGAGCGTGGGAGCATTGGGGAGGGGGTCTCGAGGCTTCCCCAGCCGCCGGACACTGCCCCGTGGTTTATGTCAAATTGTCAGCCCCAATCCTGCTTTCCCCCTGGGCAGGGCCGCCTTCAGTGGGCCTCAGGAGAGGTGGCCTGTCCAGCCGCCGTGTTTACAGTGCTCAGACGCCGCCGGGAACCTGATCTGGGCAGACCAGGGTGGGCCGCCCCACGGGACCCAAGCCGTGTCCACACTCATTTCCCGGAGACTGAACATGGCCTGCCCGCCCGCCTTGCGGAGTCCAGCTGCCCGGCCACCCGCCCACGGAGGGCCCAGCTTCTTGCAGGCAAGCGCCATGGACAACTGCAGAATGCACAAGGGCCCGGGGAGCCAGAGCAGGGCTGAGGGGAGGGGGGTGCAGAGGGAGAGAGGAAGCAGCGTCCCCCTTCCAGACAGGTTCATGCTGCGTCCCCCCAGGCAAGTGTGCTCTCCGCCCCCCTGCCCAGGTGTGTTTACCCTACCGACTTGCTGATGGACTAGCTCTTCCCCACACCCAGTCACCTAGGTCAGAGTCAGCACACTACAGCCCACGGGCCAAATCCGGCACCGCCTGTGAGTGGAGATTGTCTTTTACATTTTTTTTTCTTTTTTAAACTGCTTTATTAACTTCACAATATATAAAGAACATCTCTCCATGCAATAGGTAAAACTCTCCTGCTGACAGAAACTTACAGATTGGGTCAGAAACACAACATTCAATTAGAAGCTGGTAACAGGAGACCCACAAGAAACAAGTAACACCAAAAGGTTTACAACAAAGGTACGTCACAAACATGTAAGTTTAGGAAGCAGGTGTGTCTCCCTACTAACTTCAAGGAAAACATCAGGTTTCAAAGCATAAGGCAAAACTCATCATGACGGTCACGGTGAGGGGGGTCAGTGCTAACCGCCCGCAGACTATGACTCAACTGCTTTTCCCTCAGCTTTTCCATCAGCTGCCTCCCCTCCTCCCCAACCCTTTCCATGTTCTCTTCTCTCGTCCTTGCCTGTGGCTCTTCAAGCCTCTGAGTCATGTCCCATCTGCACTGCAGGATGGGCTGCCTAACACGGAACCTCCTACGATTTCCTCTAGGTACACAATATTCACCAGCTTCCAAAGGGAGGGCGAAAGGCTCTCCTTTATTAGCATCTCGCCCCTTTTCATCAGTGTTTTCATTCTCCTGGTTGGCATTTTCCATGTAGAGATTTCTTACTGCTTGTTCCTCTTTGGACACCATCGCTCCTGGGCCCATCCTCGCTGTCTCCGGCTCCTCCTGATTTTTGCTGCAAGTGCGCCGCGCGACACTCCCACTCGCAGAGCTGCTGCCCCCGCGCCTCGTACTCTGGGGGGCCGACCCCGGCCTGCACTCCCTCAGGGCCACCGGGAGCAGGGACCGAGAAGGGAGCGAGCGACGGCCGGGTCTAACACTAGCGCGGGACATGCGCGAGTTGGCGCGGGCCGGTTACGTGTGCCCTCTTTTACATTTTTTAATGGTTGGGAAAAAAATCAAAAGAAGAATATTTTAAGACACATGAAAATTATATGAAATTCAAATTTGTGTCCGTAAATGAGGTTTTAGTGGAGCGCAGCACACTGTTCATCTATGTATGTCTGTGCTTGCTCTCTCCCTGCAATGGCAGAGTTGAACAGCTGTGAAGGAGACTGTGTGGCCGGCAGAGCTGAGATTATTTACTATATGGCCCTCCACACAAAACACTTGCCCACCTCTGATCTGAATCATTCGTGAGTGGCAAGTATAAACCTCAGGTGTCAATCTCGGGAACCAGCCTGGGAGTAAAGGGGGCAAGAAACGTCACTTTCTCTGTTTCCTATAACCTAATTTCTTACCCCATGTTTCTGGGGTCAGTCCACGTTTTGGGGATCACATGATGTCAAGCTGCGGGGTGGGGGCAAGGCATTGGCCCACACTGATTGCATCTGAGGCCCCCCCGACATGACCCTGCATGTCTGGCCACTTCCAGGGCACTGTGTCCTGGCTGCACCCCACAGCCCTTCCTCCTGAGGCTCTTATCACCTCCCAGCAAAGCCGCTTAGGACATACAGGACTGGCTGTGCTTCTCCTCTACTCCCCTTTATGTTTCTTCAAGATACTCTGTTGATCCCTCTTCTCCCCTTTACTTCGTCTGTAAACTCTCTCAATTCCACAAGCTCAGAGACTTGGAGAACAAAGGCCAGGAAGGCTTGCAGGCCTTCTGTGTTCTGCCTGTCACATACCTCCCCTGGGGCAATGAGCACAGGCAGGAAGAGGAGATCCCAGGGGAAGAGCAGGGAGACACAGACGGGAACTCCAATCCAGCCAGACATGCATTCATTCACTGCTCTATCCCACTACCCAAACACGCACCCATTCATTCCCCCACTCACTCAGGCCGTTAGTCATCCTTTGTGGAAGAGCCGATGCCCCGCCAGACCCTATAGGAAGGCAGAGGTGAGCACGGCACACCTGGCCCTCACGTTGTCCGTACTCCAGGGCAGTGACTGATGGCAAGCGTTTGCTGCCTCTGCGGGAGGAAACTAGTGCTTATTTGTAGCATTTATTACTTTCTGTGATGTAAATACTCCAACCTGGCCAAGTTCAAGTTGCCCACATGATGTCCCTGACCATGGAGCTGGGAAGAGGTGCATGCTATCAACTCTCAGGAGCCGGCTGCTGCCTGGAGATTCACACACATTAACAGACATCACACACAGCATGATTGGTATGGAATGAGAAAAACAAAAGGGCATGGGGGAACAGAGGAAGAGCACCAATCCTGACTCAGAGGGTCAATCCCGGGGGGCTTCTTAGAGGAGGTGACTTTTAGACTTGGACTCTGAAATAAGACAGCTCCCTGGAAGGGAGGTGGCTTGAGTCCCCAGGATGGCTCTGACCTGCAATAGATTGCGTTCTTGCTCCTGATTGGCTTCCAGTGCCTCCCATGGGAAGTTTACATTAGACTCAGCTGTTGTCCTGCTTTGGCCAGTGGAATGTGAGTGAAGAGCTATGGTGTGGTTCGGCCCTTTCTCTTTTTTTCTCTCTGTACTGAGTATGTCATGTCCCAAGTAGGGACAGCTCCTTCACAAGGATCCTGGAATAAAAAGGATGCATGGAACAGAGCCACAGTCAACCCACAGCCACCACAGACAAAATATAATGTGGGCGAAAAATAAACTTGTTATTGTAGAGCCCCTATTTGGGGCATGCTATAGTGGGTCTGTTACCACAACATAACAGAAAAAAACTGACTGATGTTCAGTCCTTCCCCATCCAGAACTGGCTCATGCCCAAGCATCCCTCCATGAGCCACCAGTTTGGAGCAAAGATTACCAAACCCAGGCTGCTAAGGCTAGTGAAGGGTCCCTAAATTGTCCAGAATTCTCTACAGTTCCAGCATCATCCCCTGGTCCTGGGAAAAGCAAACGAAACCACTTCATAGCAGTACCTCCAGTTCAGTTCTCCCATCTCACAGCAGCTTTTTGGAAGTGTCTCTCTTGACACCAAAAAGACAAAAACAAAACCAAAAACCTCTTAATTTCAACACAAAGTCATTCCAGACATTGAAATTTCTCTCTTTGAGGAACAGACCAAATTCTGTGCAAAAGAAGAGTCAGGATGAGGTGGACAGGAAGACAGAATCTGCTGGGCAATGCCAAGAACAGAAAGAAAGAGACCACTCCTGCCCCCAGGGAGCACCCAGGCCGGTGGATCAACAGACACATGAACAAGTACGGGCAGTCAAGTGTGGTGGTGCTCACCTGTTGGACGAAGTGCTGTGGAACCACAAAGGAGGCAGCCACTAACTCTACCCAGAAGGCCAGAAATCCTTCTGGAACAAGTCAAGAGATAAAGGGATGGATGGGAGGGGATGGATGGACGATGGATGGATAGACAAAGTAAAATAAAATCTACCTGGAAGGATCAAAGAAACTTTCACATAGGACCCAGACCTGAAAAAAATGAGAATATCACCAGGTAAGGAATATGGACAGAAGAGATGATGTTCTAGACCGAAGTACAGCACGTGAAGGGAGGGAGTCATGTGGTTCACCGCACCTAGGAAAGGAGGGAAGCGAGAAACGCAAAGAGCTTCCCTGGTGGCGCAGTGGTTGAGAGTCCGCCTGCCGATGCAGCGGACACGGGTTCGTGCCCCGGTCCGGGAAGATCCCACATGCCGCGGAGCGGCTGGGCCCGTGAGCCATGGCCGCTGAGCCTGCGGGTCCAGAGCCTGTGCTCCGCAACGGGAGAGGCCGCAACAGTGAGAGGCCCGCGTAAAAAAAAAAAAAGAAATGCAAAGAGTCACAGTGGCTTACCACAAAGAGAAGCGACTGGGGAGTCAGACACACTGAGTTCTCATACCAACGGCACCACCTTCTGACTGTGTGACCTCCGGGAACTTGCTTAAGCTCTCTGCGCTTGTGCCACTATTATCAAACCCAGCCCCAATATGGGGGCATGACCCGCCCTCACAAGGTAATTGGAGCGTTCTATGAGACAATGTGAGCAAAGCTCCGGCCCACTGGAATCAGGCAGTTAATGAGGCCTCCCTCGTGTTTCCCTTCCACCAGGACCGCTTCTCCCGCGGTCCGGGCCCTGCACTCGCCCTGCACTCGTAGGACTCTGCCTCTTGGCTGAGACAACACCTCCTCCCTGTTCTGGGACTCTCCTTCACAAAGCTCTTGCCCCAAGGGTCCTCTCTGCCCTGCGGCCCCTTCAGCCACTCCCCTCCAGCCTCTGCCCTCAGCCAGCCCAGAGTACTCCCCACCCCAGGCACACCTGAGAACAGCCCTGGCTCCAGACCTACAAACACCTTTCCCTCAGGAGCAAACATGTCCAGACGTGGGACCAACCTCAGAGACTGGTGAAGAGGGTAGCTCTGGGCAGAGTGAGGCTGCTGGACCTCGTGCCCTTAGCAAGACACAGGCAGCCAAGGAGAGAGAGCAAAGGCCAGACGGAGAGGCCAGCTGGCCAGGACACGTCCTTGGCTCCCACCCTTGTTATTTCACCTGTCCTGGACTGCACTGTCCCTGGGGCTAGTCCCAGTCCTGAGGCCAGTTTCCTGTCCCAACTCCTTCTGGTGCAGCTATCCCCAAGGGGAGACGGAGGAAACCAAACATAATTAACTAAATTTAGAAACAAATTCTTATCATAAATGTTAGGGGCACACAGGCCAGGGCCCAGGAAGGGAAATTTGGGATTTGGGAATGTCATTCAAGGCCTTTCACAATTTAGCCTGGTGTTCAGTAGTCAATAAATACTTTTGAGCAAAAGAATGCTTGTCCCTGCTCACCTCCCCTGCAGCTCACGCCCACAGGTCCCATCTCCAGTCCACAACACCACCCTGTTCTCGACCTGCGATTCACCCTGCCTCCTACAATTGGGCCTTTGCTTGTGCTGTCCCCTCTACCAGGAGCACGTACTCCGCTTTCCTGCCCTTTTTGCCAAAGTCTGCCTCATCCTTCAGGATTAGGCTCAGATGTCCCTCTTTCCAGGAAGACTTACCAGGAAGGTTCCCTTGCACTCCCATGGGACGTCCATACCCCAGTCACAGCACTTGCTGCTTTGGGGTGGGCCTCGTACATTTCCACAGCCCCCCTCCACTGGACTGTGAGTGCCTCCACAGGTAGAAATAGGGTTCCTAGTACTCGGCAAGGGGCCTGGTCCAGAGGAGGGACTCAAAGGGTATTTGGTGAGTGAATACACGTGTTTTCAGACCAGATGGTCCCCAGGAGATGAGTACCCCAGGAGGATACAGGAAGCAAGTCAGGAATTGCAGTTACCCTCCAGGCCACCAGGGGGGGGTCAGTACAGAAGTTAAGCAGGAATCATGCAGAATGCTCCCTCTCCCCCTTGGTGGCCTGACTCAACCCAAGGAGCAGTAGAGTCTTGGGAGAATCTGAGTTGAATCTGGGGGCACAAAACCCTGTAATACTACAGCCAGAGGATTTTACGTCTTAGGGAGGTTGAGCACCACGCCTGCCCTCATGTAACAGATGGAAATTTTGAGGTCCAGAGACAGGATGTAGGCTGCCAAAGGAAAGAGTTGGAAGCAGAACCCAGATGTTCTGAGGAAGACGGAAAATATTTTGAGGATGAGAGTGTCCAAAGTGATGGACCTCCAGCCTGCATTGCTGCCCGATTGGTCCCCAGATTCTGTTTTATCTCTTCATCCAGACTCCATGCACTCGAAGCTGGCATGCGCTCTTACTTGTCAGACAGATGCTCATTAATCCATTCTGTCTTCTCTCTTAACCTCATTGCGTGCTCTGGACGGCGGGCTCGGATCTTCTGTCCATGACTGGCTGTGTTGCCTCTCCCTTCCTATGCTCTCCGTGTTCTCAACTGCAAACTAGAAGGTGGGCTAGTTCAAGAGGAGCAAATAGGCTTCCTTTCGGTGCCAGCATTCATGGCCTGCTAGCGACTGCTTGAGAAGGACTGTAGGGGCAGGAGTGCTGTGACTGACGTGTGATGCTTATCACGGGCCGGGAGGCAGCCTGGCAGACAGCGGAGGTCCGGAAACCCAGACCCAGGCTGCTACGGCCCCTGACCCCTTTCCACTTCTAGCCATCTAGGTTTCCTGTTTTTCCTGTCTGTGCCGTGAACACTGATAGCAGTACCAAGCTCTGTGCTGAGTACAAAGTATCCAGAGATAATCGGACAAGATCCCTGCCCTTGGGAAGCTCACGGTTGGTGAAACACAGTTGCCCAAATTCACACGCAAACAACCGGAGAAGTCTGAGCTACAGTCTCAGGGACAAAGGGGTTGTAGAGGTCAGGGCTCTGATGCTTCCGCGGCGGCAAGAGCCCTCCTGACCAGCAGTTCATCATCCCCTCCCCTCCCCACCGCTCACGGGCACTCCCGTTAGGGAGACTCGCATTTCTTGTGGGCCCAAGCATCACCCAGTGGTTGGTGGTTAAGATTTCAGGCCCCGCAGGCTCTGCCACTTCCCAGTCACGTAATCCCAGGCAAGTTAACCTGGGCAACTTAACCTTGCCGGCTCTCCATTTCTACCTGCACTGTCTCTGGTGGGACTGTCGTGAGGAGAAAATGAGTACAGGTAAGTCACCTGGCACGTAGTAGGCCCCCTTTAAAGGTGAGCTGGCAGGATGACTCCAAGCCAAAGTCTGCCTCCTAAGCTTTCCCCTGGCTTTGCTGTCTGGGAGACACAGACAGTTCTCCTAGGGAATTGGGGACACCAACAGGGCCCCACCAGGTCTTCCCCTGTGGGGACCCCACGTTGGCATCTCCACCTGCTGCTCCCATGAACACTGACTGGCCACGGTGCCCTACTGGGAAGCCAGTGCTCTGGGCCAGCCCCTCAGGGATGGGCCAGCTCCCCAGAGAGAGGAGGATGTGCCGTGCCCCCTGCCTCCCGGCCCGGGCTGCTACCAGCACTCACAGAGGTCCCTTTCCTCCTTGCAGCCAACCTGTGCCCGCCCATTCTGTCTGAATATTCACTCTCCCGCCTCCCCCGGAATCATTAAACATTCTGCAGTGGAAATGCAGCCGGTCACGTGGCGAGCACGGCCCGCCAACCTTGGCACTTCTCCTCTGATCTGTTTGTTTTTCTAACATAAAACTAATATGACATAATGGATAATCTAATTTGGAAATTACCATTTGCTTGGCTGGCCCACACTGCCAGCCAATACCAACAGCAAGAGAAATTATTTAAGAATGTTTCTTTTCCTTCAGAACACGGCTGATAATTTATTTTTCCGTCAGAAGATTACTTTTCTCTTTACGACATTTCCTGCCCCGGTGATCCGCGTTAGCGTTCCATCAAATGGTCTGTGCCGAATGTGGGGAGTGAGTCAACGCCAATGGTTCCCTGAATGAAGGGAGGGCTTCTATTACGGTCAGTGGGGGCTCAGACCCACGGCCGGTCCAGGAGGCAGGCGCCTAGGGGGCTTTTAGTGGCGAGGATTGGGCAGAGCTCAGGAAGTCGCCTGTCCCCTGGTCCTGTAAGCCAGACCTCGAGGCTGCCTGTAGCTCCAGGTACCTCAGAGCCCACTGGCCTTTGGGGGAATGAGTAACGCCCGTTTGGCTTTCCTAGGCAAGAGGGCTTAGCACCAGGGTGGAAGCTAAGCTGAGAGTGTACTTTACTGAAATTCAGGCTTCCAACCTGTCTACACCTGAGTCTCCCCCAGAATGAAGTACCTCTTGTCTTATAGCCACCAGAAACCAGGCACACACAGAGGCTCCTTATGCACCGTTGCACCAGGGCCCTGCAGTTCAGGCCAATTCATTTCTTCATCCCTTCTTTCAATAATTATTTTGAAGGCACAGCTGGCTCCTAAGGTTAGAGCCGGTTTCGAACCCTGGCCCTGCCACTTAACAGCTCTGTGACCTTAGATAACTCTCTTCACCTCTGTGAGCCCCCATAAACTTCATCTATTAAAGGGGGGTAACAATAGTGCTGACCTCATTGAGTTTTGCAAGATAACGTGTGATGAAGTAGAAAAGGGCTTCTTAGCCCAGTCCTTGGCACGCACTAAAGGCTCAGTAAGGTCACTGTCCTTATTGAGCTCCAAACAATGGTGCTCTGGGGGTGGCCAGAGCTCCTGCACTTGGGGAGAGTTCTAGTCCCACTGAGGGCCTCGGGCCTTGGAAATCGGGCTCGTGCTGTGGGGCTAGTGCCTTACTCTGAGAACTAACTAACCCAACACATTGAGTTCAGCAGGCTTACCACTAGGTCACTACAGGTATCGAGCAGCCCCACCCCTCACAGTCCGGTCACTGGAGAAAAGTACCCCCATTCCAAATACTCTGCAATGAGGGACACTGGAGGGGTCATCTTCCCACCCTACCTCAGGCTGGGGCAAGGGACAGAAACAGCTCTCACGGGTCTTCTCCCCCTCCACCCATGACCATTCTCTCCAAGAAACTCAATCTCCAAGTTAGAGAGTTTATTTATCCAATCGAGTGACAGGTCTGCTTTCTTTCTGGATGTCTGAGACTGAACCGATGGGTGTTCCGGTGAAGTATAAAGAAGCGAACAGTTCTCTTAGCTGCGTCGACCACCTCTTCTGGCGAAGGCTGGACAGAGCAGAGGTGCTCTCTAAGCACTTGGCTCTGTCATTAATTCAACCCAGTTAAGTGGTTGTTTTGGTTTCATGGTATCGAGGCAACTGGCTCTTCATAGAATTGACTGAATGTTTAGACACAGCCTCTCCTGCTTGAGAGGTTGTTTGACAGAACGGAGTGGGTGTTTTGTTACGGCTTGGTGACCAGGGTGACCTGTGGCTTTTGCTTAGTTTGATCGGGTTGACTGCTTATTTGGCTGTGGTGATTGGTGGTTTCACCAGGTTGACCAGTTGTTCCGTCACGGTTAGCCCCATTCAACTGGCTATTTAAGTTGGGTGGGTGTTTTGGCATTCGTTAACGGAGCTGGCTGGGTTTGATTGAACTGACTGGATGTTTGAGTGAATTAACCCAAATATTTTGACATTGTTTGAGGCAGTCGATTGGCTGTTTACAACAGACTGGGTGTGCTGCTATCATCTGACCCAGCTGACCCGTTGTTCTGGCATTGTCTGACCTAATGGCTAGTTGTTGAGTTGGTTCGGCGTTTTGGCTTTGTTTAACTCTAAAGACAGGTTGTTTGTGAATTGTTTGATCAAGCTGATTGCTTGTTTGGCTAAGTTGAACAATTGCTTTCCTATTATTTGACCAAGTTGAGTCGTGATTCACACCGAGGCAATGCATTGTTAAGGTTGGACCCAGTTGTTTTGAAGATACCCATTTCCTGGGCCACGTTGATGGCTTGTTTGGCCCAGCGACTCATATTTAACTGAGTTCACCGGGCGTTTGGGCTCTGCTTGCCTGTTTCAGCTGTCGTTTGGCCAACTTGACTTTGCGTCTCACTGAATTAGGCATTCAGACAGGGTTTCCAAAGATGACCAGGTTTTCACCAAGCTGCCCAGCTGTTTGGTCTCAGACAGGAGCAGCAGTGGCCAGCACAGACCTGCATTTGCGGAGAAGCCACTCTGGAAGGCTCCCTCATGTGGGAGTGGGAAGAAAAGGGACTTGGAGGACCCCGAGTCTCGAGCTTGGGCTCAGGCAGGTGAGAACAGACAGGCTGGTGGCAGTGCAGCTGCTGCGTGCAAGAGCGCTCAGCAGCTCTGGTCTCCCAGGCCAGGAGATGAATGCATTTGGCAGAACACTTCAAGAATGCAACCTCTGGGTTAAGTGGTTGAAATTAGGCCCAATGGGGCTGTTTTCCTGAGAATTTACAGTCGCTCAGCCCCATCAAGGAAGAGTCCCTCCTGCCAACATGGAGATTTGCTCTCAGAACAAGGGGCTTCACTGACAAAAGCACACATCTCCCTGACTCTGCTTAGCCCTAATCTGTGTACCTCTGAGTGGTGACCCCACGGATGCTAATGTCTGTTCTCCCTGTGGGTGGGGGCCTCTCCCCGATATGCACAGGTGACTGGGGGAGGACTTGTCTCCCCGTTGGCTTCCTGAAAGAGGCTTCAGCTGAACTGCCTACGCCGTGTGTGATGCGAGTGGCACCACCAAAGCCTTGATCTTGCTGGCGGGTCATGGGAGCGGAAGTGCTCACATCGTGCACCAGCACGTGAGATATCAGGGCTGTAGGGGGCTGGAGAAGGGAGCTGGACCGATCTCCTCATTTCACACAGGGGAAACTGAGTCCTAGAGAAAGAAAGGGACTTTCTAAGCTGGGCCGTAGGGCACTCCAAATAATTAACCCTTCTCAGTGTAGACAGGTTGAAATTGGAAAGCCCTGATCAGGGAGTTTAGGGGAAGTGTCAGTTCTGGTGCAACAGTAAGGAGGAGGAGGGAAAGGAAAGGCTGCAGCCAGGATGGGGCTGAAACGGGAGTCCAGCTCTCGAACTTACTGTGTGACTTAATGCAAGTCCTTTCAGGAGACAATGAGTGAACCATGGCTGAAGAAACATCCAAGGTCACAAACTCTGGTCAAAGAGGCTTAAGGGTGCACAGTACCAGGCCTCCCATCTCTGGTTGCATCAATAGGAGTATCACCACCAGAACAAGGGAGTGATGGTCTCACCAGGCCCCACACGGAATTCAAGACCAAGGTTAATGGGCAAATGATAAAGTGGGTCACAACCAAGAAGGAAAGGTTCTCAAAGCCATGTCCTGGGAAAAACTGATGAAGGAGGAAGGGCTGTCTCCCCCAGAGAAGGGAAGGCATGAAAGATGGGTTTAATGTCTGGAAAATGCAGAAGACTTTCAGAGGTTAGGAGAGCAGATAGGCCTAATGAGTGTCAGAGAACAGAGATAAAAACATTACGGCACCCAATAGGTACTTGACAAATATTACTGAATAAAATCCCGAGGAGACAGAATATAAGAAAGAACTTTCTAACAGACAGAGCCACCTCAAGAGAGAGAGAACTCCTTGTCACTGGAGGCTTATAGGCAGAATTCCCATGTTTGATGAACAGGAAGTCAGATGAGTCAGAAACAACAGACTTGTTACCTCCTTGCTCAGGAAGCCATACCTTCATTAATACAGCCTCAATTATGTTTCCTTGCTCTGGCATTGTCAGCTTATACTGAGCTTGGGTACCACTATGACCGCCAGATTCTTTTTATACAAAGAACTCTGAAACAGACCCCATCACCGTACACTCAGGCAGTCACTTTACAAACTCATGTTTTCAAACACTGAACCTGTAAAATCTGGTTGTGTCAACCAGCACCTCCACTATCCCTTCCAGCTCCATGAAATTAACGGCTGAGAGTAGCCTATGCAGCCCCAGCTGAGGGCAGAGGCTTGCAGCACCTCACTGGAGGCCTTCCCTGGATACAGCCTTTCAAGCCCTGAAAGACAAAGAGGGAGAGAACCACTCTGCAACAATCTGACAACTGCAAATTGTTGGTTTTAGAAAGCTGCTGTCCATTTGGCACTGAGTGGCCTGAGTCCCCGAGGCTGGCTCTCAGAAGACATTGGAGGCAGACAGGAAGGGAAGTCAGAAAGACAGCCAGGGCACCGAGCCTCCCACTAGGGACCCCAAGAAAATATTGGTGGGGCATGTGATCAGTCTCCACGGTCCTCAGAAGTCCTGGCCAGACAAAGACATATTGTGGCTCTGCACAGTGGGATCAAGGGCTGTGGGCCACCCAGGCCTTCCATCCAGGCAGCCTGGGGAGGCAGTGCTGGAACGCACAGGGTACCAGCGGGGCCCTACTCACTGCTCCCTCCTTCAGGAAGCTACGTTTCCAAACAGCTAGGGCCTCATCGCACCACGTGTGTGTGCGCACACACGACGCCAAGGCCACCCAGGGTCTGGAAAGACAACCTCAGAGGAGGTCGGGCTCACCGTGGACTCTGCTAAGAGATATTGAGGGCAAAGGCCCCATCACCATGCGAGAGGCAAAGGCTGAGCTCCCAGGCCCACTCCCTGTTAACACGTTGGGAGACCCCAGTTGGGCCATCTGACCTCACTGGGCCTCCTCTTCACTGCTCCTCAAGGAGGGAAAGTCGGGGCTGGGAGGGACCCCACACATCTTGGAGTCCCATGCCCTTGACTCATAGGCAGGAAGACTGAGCCCAACAAGTCAATGGCAGATGTGGGACTGGAGCTCGGTCCCTGTCCCCAGCCCTGTCCCACTCTTTCCGCCACACTGTGCTGCCTCTCCAAGCCTGCACACAGTAGGTCATCACCTCTAAAACTCTAGAATCCTGCAGCCCAGAGAGGGTTTGTTAGCTTCCTCGGGCTGCCGTAACGGATACCACTAACTGGAGGAGGCTTAAGTGACAGAAATTTATTGTCTCACACCTCTGGAGGCTGCAAGTCCAAGATCAAGGTGTCACAGGGTTGGTCCCTTCTCAGGGCTGTGCGCAAGAAGGCGTTCATGCCTCCCTCCAGGCTTCTGGGGGTCTGCTCACAACCTGGGACATTCCTTGGCTTGTAGAAGCCAATCCGCCAGCCTCTGCCTTCACCTTCACATGGCATTCTCCCTGCATGAGTGTCCACCTCCTAGTTTCCCCTTTTATAAGGATGTCAGTCATGATGGATTAGAGCCCACCCTAAAGACTTCATTTTCACTTAATTACCCCCATAAAGACCCTATCTCCAAATCACATCACATGCTGAAGTCTGACATGGTGGGAAAAGGAGACACTTTGAGGCAGGGAAGCAAGGGCCCCAAATCAAAATCTGCAGGCGCCGCCCTGGGGGGCAGAGGAGGTGCATCTGTGCTGACCTCCATCAGGAGGGTGGGGTCTGTCACAGTCCTACACCGCATCCCCCCCCAGAGTTCCAGGACTGGCTGTTCCAGCCCCTGACACACACACAGACACAGACACACAGACACAGACACAGACACACACACACACACACACACACACACACACACACACACGGACCCCACCTCACCTCCTGGGTTCCAAAATGCCACTGTCCTGCCGCCAAGGGGACAGAAACACCGGCTTCCTCACTGACTCTTCACACAAGCCCAGTTGCTCATTCTTAGAGTCATTCACCTCCTCCTTCCTTCCTTCCCTCACACATCTACACATTCATTCATTCGTCACACATTTGCCCAATTCATTCATCTTCAAATTAATTCAGATTATTTACCTGCCAATCCATGCATTCACTCATTCATGCTGCTCACTGATTTGAACATGAAATCCATTTTATTTATAAATTCAGTAAACATTTGTAGTAAGTGCCTACTATGTGCCAGACACTATCCGAGGTTCAAGGGACACAGAAGGAAACAAGACAGATAAAGTCTCTTCTCTCCGAGCTTCCGTTCCGAGGAGGACTACAGACAAACATTTCAAACACCGCGAGTACAATGAAGAAAAGTCTTCCGGATAAAAGGGATTGAGACTGACCAGCGTGAGAAGGCTCCTTTGGCTGGAGGGGGCCCCTCTCTGGGAAAGCTTCTCTGAGAGGTACGAGTCAGCAAAGTACTATACTTGCCCATGTGAAAACCTGGGGGAAGAGCATATCTGGCAGTGAGAACAGCAAGTACGGAGGCCCTGAGATGGGTGGTGCATCTGTCAGCATCCCAACAGGAAATAGGTAGCACACTCAAAACAGGGGGATTCAAGTAGGGTTTCTTTGCAGAGGAGCTACCGTGAAAGGGGAGGATGCAGGGAAACACAGGAACAGAGCAGAAGCCGGAGCCAGGAGCAGCAGAACTGTTAACCACTCTAAAAGGAAGAAGGGTCAGCGGTGCTGGAGCCTAGAGGCAGCTTCCTGAGACAAGGGATGGCTTTTGGTCAGGGACACAGCCAGCCCAGGCAGAGAGCTTGTAGGGAGAGAGCCTCAGGCATAAACACCCTGACCCTGCTCTGCTCGGTCTTCTGATCTCCTGCAGGTGCCTCCCAGGGACCAAACCCAGCTGGAGGCCAGAATGCAAGGAAAGCGCTGATGGACCGCACACAGGTCAGCCTCGGACACAGAGAGCATCTGGAGGAGCGTGCAGAGGGCACCGGCCCAGCGGTCAGAGCCAGCCAGTGTGGCTGGGCTGAGGGAAGGAACTGGGATTTTCTTCTGCCCCTGGAGGGCTTCAGCAGGGGCATGGTAGGGGCTGGCTACTCTTTTAGGAGCTCTCCTGGCAACTATATGGGAAGGTCATCCATTCATTCAGGAGATGCTCCCATGCAGTCACACACCTGCTTGCTCACTCTCTCCTTCCTTCCTCTGTTCCCCTCTCCCAGCCCTCCACCATTTCAGCAAACCCGGCCCTGCTCAGTCCCCTGTGCTAGGCCCAGACCGGGCCCCACCTGTCCGCTGAGGTAGATGTAGAGAGGCACAGACCTGGCTTCACCCTCCAGACGCTGCCATCTGACAGCAACAACCAGGCCCCTGGTGACCTCTAACACATGGTAGAGACTGGAGAGCACCTGAAGGGACCCCCGGCCGTGGAGGGGTCAGGGGAAGGGCTGAGATGGCTGGGCTGCTTCCTGCTGGGAGGCACTGGCTCTAAGCCAGGACACAGGGTTTCTGCCACCCATTTGCTGTGTGACCCTGGGCAAGGTGGACAGCACCTCTGAGCCTCTGAAACAAGGATGCTAAATTCTACCCTCCCATCCCTCAGGCCTGCACCAGAAAGCCCACCTTGCACTCGCTCTCCTCCGTGCCTCTGCCCCCACCAGCCAGCTGAGTGCAGAGGGGTCTAGCCCCCTAGGCGAGGGCTCCTCTGCTCCCCCATTCTTGGGTGGTGTCTCAGTTTGGGCTGCTATAACAAATTACCATAGACTGGGTGGCTGAAACAACAGAAATGGATCTCACAGTTCTGGAGGCTGGGAAGTCCAAGATTAGGGTGCCAGCCCGGTTGGGTTCCGTGAGAACCCTCTTCCTGGCTTGCAGACAGGACCTTTTCCCAGTGTCCTCACATGGCGGGAGTGGGGCAGGGAAGCCAGGTCCCTGGTGTCTCTTAGAAGAGCACTAATCCCATCATGAGGGCTCCATCCTCATGACCAAATCATCTCCCAAAGGCCCCAACGCCTGATACCATCCCATTGGGGGTTAGGGTTTCAACATATGATCTGGGGGGGGACACAAACATGCAGTCCATAACAGGTGGGGAGGTGACAGTTGTAGGAAATGTTCCACCTGACTGTGTCCCAGAAAGCCTGTGCAGCCCCTCTTCCTCCCTAGAATTCTGATGGTGCTGCTGGACAAACCTGGGCCAGTGCCCTCCCGACTCTGGGCTAAAACTCCTACCTTAAAGTGCAGGGCAGGTGATGGATAACCTCTAAAGGCCACACCAGCTCTGCTCCTCCCTGTCTGGCATCCACTAACCATTCCCTGAGCACCAACTCTCTGCCTGCTCTGGGTGGCAGTGATATGGAGACACCACAGGCTGGTGAGGTGAGAATTCAATACAGGACACAAGGATGAGGTACTGTTAGAGCAAAGAAGACATACTGACAGACTGCTTAGGGATCAGTGAAGCCTTCCCAGAGGAGGGACATTTAGGCAGGGCCTTGAAGGATGAGTAGAAGTTTTCCAACATCATAGAAAAAATAAGAATTTTTCTATAGCACTTTGTTCACTTCCAGGGTCTCATTTGGCCTTCCGGACTCCTGACTCAGCAAGCAGGGATTTAGAATACGTAAATGTTTAGCTCTGGAAGTCTCTTTAGATATTATTCTCATTTTCTGATTGAGATGATTGGGGCCCAGAGAGGGAAATGGACTTTCCCAAGGTCACACAGCAGGGGATAAGTGAGCAGATCCTGAAATCTGAGTCTCTGGCGTTGTTCCTGCCAGGATAACTCACTCACCCCCTTTTCCTTTTCCAATTGCCATCTGGCCTGACCAACTGTCCCGTCCCTCCCAGCCAGACTCAAGACAAGTTTTATAGGGAGGTAACTGATTGGGGGTGGGGGGGGGGAGTAGATGGGACAGTTTAACCCCACAATGTTTTCATACTTGAGATCTGAAAACACGATTTCCCCGGCAAAGAAGCTTAGCGTTAAGCGGAAAATCGGCTTGGAAGGATGTGATATCATTTATAACAGTACATTAAATGCAAGCTGAGAACCTGATATATTTTAGGAACATTCAGCACACTCTAGACTAATAAACATTTTACAATATTATTGCACATGTTCATTTTGCTTTGTACAAATAATCGTTCCCTTCACATCTAATAAGTCTGTTTGACACATAAGTGGTCTTGGGCAAACACCTCGGAGGGTCTTGTTTTTCTGTGCATTGATCATGCATTTGTGTAGCCCGCCGGGACAGTGACTAATGATTTTGAGGGCTTAAACGTCCACACACATCATCTTTGTCTCCCTGCCTGTTGTCATATAAATGTAAAATAATTTCATTTTGGCCCTAGAATGTATTGTTTTTCATGTATGAAAAATGCCTGCCCCTTCCCTGCCTGGCGTGGCATCAATCAGTTTAAAACAATATTTGGAGGAGCCCTGGTCTGCAGGTCCTTCAGCGAGCTCTTGTGTCCCCGGGTGACGGGCCCAAGAGCACCACTTACTGGGGAATTTCCAAACAAACCTGCCGCCACCACTGCGTCAACCCAGAAGCCTCCTCTCTCTGCGAGGTGAGCTTGAGTCCTGCCCCTCTGAGGCTCAGAGAACCAAAATTTGCTACTGACAGCCTTCTCCTTTCTCCTTCTTTCTCCTCAAGAGCCTTCACGGAGGTCTCTGGTGCTGCTGTGCTAGGAGCTGAGGGATGAACACAATGTGGTCCGGGCCTCCAAGAACTTAGAATCAGGGCAGGGCCACCACTAGCTCGAATAACTCCTGTGTGGGAAATGGAAAAAGGAGCCCCCTCTGGGTGGGCTCAGCCACTTGACCCTATCACTTGAAGCTGGTGCCTTCATATGAATTAGAAAAAAAAACACTCTTTCCTCTGGGCAGAGGCAGCCCCCATCAGGGTACATCCCTCAGCTGGATATTCTTGTGCAGTGTGCAACCTAAACAACCGTACTTAGAGGCCACCCTGGTGGAGTGGAGGTGGTCAGTGGACAACAGATACCCCAAAACAATGCTATGAATACATGTCCCATAGAAAGACAAGCTATTGGGAGTGGAAGCCCAGAAGGAGGACAGTGGACAGGGTAGGAAGCTTCATGGAGGAAGTGACCTTTGAGTTTGGCCTTGAAGAAAAAGTAGGAAGTGACAGGCAAAGAAGGAGGGCAACAGCCCCCACCCTTGAACAGAGGGAAGAGACCAAGGAAGCTGGCCAACAGACATGAGGCCAAGGAAGCTGGCCATTTTGAGAGACTGGGCATAAGGAGAAAAAAAAGAAGTAGGGGAGGGCAAGACAAGAAATGAGTGTTTGTTGAGTGAATAAGTGGCTGGATGAAGGGATGTATAGACAGACAGATGGACGGGTGGATGGATGGAGAGGAGACAGAGATTATATTAAGAAGTCTGGGATTTCTGGGCTGACCTACTAAGAAATTTATGCTTTATTCCACAAGCACTGAGACTGAGGAGCTCCTAATGGCTCTTTGGGAGCAGATGACACATTCAGAACTGTATTTCAGACAATCCCTCTGACCAAAATGAACTCGGGAAAATAAGTCTGGGTACTGAAGGGGATCTCCCTGGCGCTCAACTAGAACGACAGTTTGGAGTCATCTTGCAAAGAAAAGGGAAGGAAGAGAAGTAATGTTTACTGAGCACCGGCATCCTTTATATAAAGGATATAATATCCCCAACGAGCCACGGGAAAGTGAGGCCCAGAAAAGTGCTTTGTCCGAGGGTACTTGTCTGTGAAGAGTCAAGAGCTGGCCCCACTTGCCCACCTCCACAGTTTGTGCCTCACGCACGTCTGGCTGGTGGGATGGGCTGAAATTGAGCCTCCTCGGCCCCCTGGCCCAAGGAGCCCAGCCTCTGTGAGCACTCACTCACATCTGGTGCCAGCCACGAAGTACAGGCCACACTGGCTCTGCGGGGCCTCCATCTGCACTTCCTCCCTGTCTCCTGCCCACGTTTTCCAGAAGAACCTGGAGCAGATTCACAGGTCCAGACATCTGGCCTGGGCTCTAGCTCTGACCTCTCTCCTACCCGCCTCTACCACCCCTACCACACAGAGTTGGCAAAACTATGGGCCTTTGCACATGCTCTTCCTTCTGCATGACTCTTTCACTCTTTCTCTGACTAGCTAAGGCTCCTTGTCCTTGAAGGCCAGCTTTAGTGTCCTCTCTTCCAGGAAGCCTTCTCTGAGTCCCATGGCTGGTTTAGGGCCTGCTCTGTGTTCCTACAACTTCTGAATTCTCTCAAGATGGCACTTAGATGTTTACATTTTATGGTCTATTTGCATCATCTCTGTCTATCCTCTTGTGGGCTGTTGGGGAGCAGGGAATATATTTAATTCATCCCTGGGTCCTCAGCTCCCGGCACAGGGCTTGGCCCAGAGTAGAATCAGAGTGCTTTGGAAAGACAGATAAGAGGTTGGATAGATGGATGGATGGATAGATGGATGGACAGACAAACAGCTTCTCTCCCTTAAGGGAAATAAACTTTGGAACTTGATTGCCCCACCTCTAGGAAGAATCTCCTGAACTGGAAAAAAAAAGTTCAGTTTTAACAACTGAGGCTCTTGATGGCCCAGAATAACTGAAGATAACAAATTATAGGTGCATAGACCTGCAAATCTTGACTCATTCAACTTCACTGAGGTGAAGGCCAGATGAGGTACATTATTATGCAGGCTGGGGTTCTAGGAGAACTCCAGCTGGCAGTAATCAGGTCACAGAGAGTCTTGCGCACAGATTTAAGAGGTTTGACCTTTATCATGAGGCTGATGGGGAGTGGGTGGAGGGTTCTCTGGCATCAGAAGGAGCCATCAGGGCTTCCCTGGCGGCGCAGTGGTTGGGAGTCCGCCTGCCGGTGCAGGGGACGCGGGTTCGTGCCCTGGTCCGGGAAGATCCCACATGCCGTGGAGCGGCTGGGCCCGTGAGCCATGGCCGCTGAGCCTGTGCATCCAGAGCCTGTGCTCCGCAGCGGGAGAGGCCACAGCAGTGAGAGGCCCGCATACCGCAAAAAAAAAAAAAAAAAAAAAAAAAAGAGCCATCAACATCTCTTGAGTCCTCTAAGTGAAGATGAGATTGAAGAGCCAGAGACGTTGAGCTTAGGTATCCCTCCCTGTCTATTCTGCAAAGGCTGATCAGAAAAAACAGAACGTTCCCTAGAATGCAGGTCCCCGTTCTGAGGCAGAGATGAGTATTGTCAGGTGACTGGGACCAGCATCCAGGCCACCCAAAAAATTACCCCAAATGCTCATCTTCTATTCTCCTCCAGCTCCCTGTAGTTCTCTAGCCCCTCTAACTCCACTTGGACACAGACAGACGTGCTGTGTCCACGAGGGCCGGGAAACATATGGTCTTAGAGATAGATCCTTCTCCCACCTGCTCCAGCCTCCAAGCAGGTAGAGATGGATGGCCATTAGCAGGTACCACATAACTGAGGGCCAATCACATAAGCCCTTTCTAAGTATTTATTGAATATCCGTGGATCAGTCAGGATTTGATCAGAGAAGCAGAACCAGCAGATGATACACAGAATGAGAAGTTTATTATAGGGATTTGATCTTATGCAATTGTGGGAATGGTTAGATATATTGCAGGCTTCCGTTTCTGGTCTTGAACCTGAAGTTCACAAGGCAGGCAGTGAGGAAAGGTAGATAATGTGAACCAGAAGGAAGGACAAACTGGAACCACAAGGATTCTTACCACTCTGAGCCTCTAACTTTGAGGACTAGATGTTCTCCAGGAGAAGCTGGTACCCTTTGTTATGGAGCTGCATACGCACCGGGCCCAGGACTCAGGGAAGCTGACGGAGGAGATGGGGTAAGAGCTTGGGGCCTTGGCTACTGCCCCACGCCAACAAGGTGAGCCAGCAGAGGAGCGACAAAGAGCGTGACCTCAGGCCCATCGCTGGCCTTCCCAGCACAAAAGGAACATGGCTGTTGCTTTACTGCCACATTCCAGATCTCAAGCAGGATTTCTGCCTGCAGCCCTTGCTAACCTAGAACTACGCAGGGAAGGGAATTCTGGGAAACAGAGTTCCAGCTTAGCTGAGCTGACACAATAGAAACCACCAAACCTGCTGGGAACTAGTCAGTGGAGGCCTAGCAGAGAGAAATCGGGGCCCCTGCCATCACACAGCTTAATCTCACGACAAAGACAAGCTTTAAAACGCCACAGTCCGATCGATGTTATGGTAAGGCACACAGTTATTGATAGTCTACCATGGAGAAGCCGTGCATTACTTAGGATTACGTTCATACCCAAAATAACGGTGGCTGAATCAGATTAAAGTTTCTATCTGACTTCCAGAACAGGCTGATATGATGGCTCCTACACGGTCTGGGACCTGGGTTCCTTCCATCTGGTTGCTACACTGTGTATGGCTTCGTTCTCCTGCTGTCACTTCGTGATCCAAGACGTCTGCTGGCTGCTCTATGGCTATTAGGTCACAATCCCAAGCATCAGAGAGGAGGAAGAGAAGGGGATGCACATGCCCACCCTCTTTCAGGACACTTCCTGGTAGTTCCACATGTAACTGCAGTTAATTGACCAGAACTTGATTACACAGCCATACCTAGCTGCAAGGGAGACTGGAAAATGTAGTCTATTCTAGCTGGCCGTGTGGTCAACTAAAAATTGGAAGTTGTGTTCCTTGGACATTGGGAGAAAGTGGGTGCAGTGGGTCAACCAGCAATTTCTACCTCAGGTGATATACAACAGTGGTCAATATCTCAGATTCTGGAGTCAGACAACCCTGAATTCCATTCCTAGCTCTGCCACTTTCTAGCTGTGTGATACTGAACAAAGCAATTGCCTTCTCTGAGCCTCCCTTTCTAAAAACATGGGATCCTTATCATCACATACAAGCCAGTATCCTAAGCACTTTTCATGGATTGTTATTCTTAATCCTTACGATGAACCTATAAGTAGTAACATTATCCCCCTTTTACAGATGAGGAAACTGAGGCTCAGAGAACTGAAATAACTTGCCTGAGGTTATGTTCAATCATAAGCACATACTTAGCGGTTGCCTGCTAGTGCCAGGCTCTGTGCTGGACTCTGCAGATACAGGCAGAAGTCAGAATGGTCCCAGCTCCTCTAGGGCTCCCAGCTGGGGAGAGGTGGAGCCTGGCCTTCACTCCTCCTTCCACTCCCCCAGACTGCCCCCACGGCACACCTGCAAGGTTTGGGGGCCAGCTATAGGGAAAGGATAGCAAAATATTTCTTTGTTTTGCCTCTTCCCAGAGCTCCCAGCCTGTGCCCACAATTGTTCAAGAGCATCTTTCAAGCCCAAACTGAGGCATAAACTGCTCACAGAGGGGCTGGCTGGAGCACGAAGAAGCCAGTCAGTCCAACAGTCACTCAACAGCAGCTCCTGGGCCGACTTAGAACAGCATGCCGAAAACAGCATTAGCGACAGCAAGCCCACAGACACCAGCCTGGACTCGTGGTCACAGAGCACTTTCACATCCACTACTGCATAAGATCCTCCTTTTGTAGATGAGAAAACTGAACTCACTTGCCCAAGATGACACAGGAAGTGTTCTAGAAAGCAGAGCCAGCAGTATGGGAATGCCGGGTCTGTGTGAGGAACGGCACACAGCTTAAGTGGCCGTGCACTGGCTGGGGCAAGGAGGTGCACACAGGGGCCATTAAAGAGTTTGATTCCTTCCGGACGGCAGCAGAGAGCCGACCTCAGGGGTGGGTAACGCCTGCTGGGCACCCTGCCGTGGGGACCTCACATAAGGGGGGCTTTGGCAAAAACAAGCAAAATGTTTGAGCCCCACTTCTTAGCACCTCAGCAGACTGGCTTGAGCCCTCCCACTCACAGGCCTCAGCGTGCCCACCTATGGCCAGATGGCCCCTCGGTGACCATGAGAAGTTGAGATGCCACTCCCCAGGACTCAGTGTCCCCTTCCGGAGAGTACTTCCTTCCCCTTGGTCCCATCATGGGCAAAGGCAGTCACACCACACTCTGCACACAGTAGCCCTGCCACCCAGGCCTGCCACCCAGCCTAGTGCCGAAGCTTCGCCAGGAGGTACCAGGAGCCGGGAGGAGGGGGCGCGACAGACCTGGCATTCCAGTCCTGGCCCTGGAGTTCTCACCTGCAGAGAGGGCTAACAGCAAGAACCACTCAGCGTGGCCATGGCGAGCAAATGAGACCATCTCCAAAAAATGCCAAGCCTAGTGCCAGGCACACGGAATGCCCTCTGCAAATGGGGCTTCCCTCCTCTCCCCCTGCTTTCCCCAGGAGAAGAGTCTCGAACGGGCAGCATTCAGCAGGGATCAGCCCCAGTGGTGGTCCCACAATGGTTGAAGCCAGAGCAAAGGGACTTTTCCAAGCTCGCAGAGAGTGATGCAGGCCCACCCAGACCTAGCACTCAGGTCCTCTGACACCCATTCAGGGACCCCTGTCCCGACCATGATTCGGGGACCAGGGAGGTTGTGGGGAGCTGGGACCTACAAAGTGGGGGTTAGGGTCTCATTCTGCCCCGATGAGCTGCCGAGAAAGCCACCCAGCCTCGTCCCCATCACATCTCGACCGCCTGTTGCTTTGAGGAGCAACTGTGCTATTTGTGATTTCTGACTTTCCCCCCTCCCCAAGTCCCCACCCCTTTCCTGTTTGGCCTGTGAATTGGAAAGGGCTATAAACAGGCGAGAGCGGGCTCCTCGCCCCCGGGGCGGGCCTGTCAGCCAGTCAAGGGAAAGGTAGGACCCAGGGGAGCCCCGCTCCCACCCTCCCCACACAGCCCAGCTGAGCAGCTTGTAAAGATAGGATTTGTTTGTTTTTTTGGATCTGCCTCAGGATCTGGCTGAGGCCGGACCCTTTGGGGAAAAGCAACTTTTAAATAAATGCTTCAAGATTGTGCAAACATTTCAGTAGTATTGGAGGCCTGGCGTTCTGGGTCAGGGAGGGAAAAAAATACCCGTCAATCACTTTAGAGATGAAAACCTGATAGCAGAGCAGTTGGTGAGGACTGGGGCTTGGGTTGCAAATCTCAGCTGTGGCTGGCTGGGACCAACTACACTTAAGCCCTCTCTCCAAAAATCATTTGCATGTTAATCAATAGAGCAGCCTGTCTGACAGGCACAGAGGACACAAGCAGCTCACAACACGATGTGTGTGATGCGTGCAGAAAGGACGGGACTCAGAGGCACACAGAATTGGACGTAAGCCCTGGCTCTGCGGCTGATTAGCTCTGTAGTCTTGGGTTAGTTATTGAGCTTGACTGAGCCTCGGTTTTCTCGGTGGTAAAATGGGCTTATAACATCAATCTCATCAAGATGCTGTGAGAATTAAATAAAAATACAGATTGCGACATAAAACCTGACTCAAAGCAAGAGCCCAGGGATAAATCATGACAATATCATGAGCGGCCGTTTATCGAGCGTTTTCTGTGAGTGGAGACTTGCAGACATTTTCAGCCCTCCTCGAAGCATGCCCCGCTTGGTCAGGCATTCGCAAGCCTATTCTCTGCACCCCTTCCCAGACAGTTCTCTCTTGGCCAAGAGCGGGGCTCAATCCCTGACCTCAGGAGTTCAGGGTCCTGAAACAAAGACGCTCCGAGCTGACAGACCATGAGAGAAATGTGTACACAGCCTGGAACAGGGAGAGAGAGAGACGGTCCTGGGCAGAGAATCCAGCCAGCTTCTGTGGAGAGGGGAGATTTGATCCAGGTTTTGAAGGATGAGCAAAATACCCACAGGCAGGCACTGGCGAAAAGCTTTCCAGATGGAGACGGGCTCAAGCGAGGGCTCTGAAGCAAGACTTGTACGCAGAAAGTTAGGCTGCACAGAAGGGGGGCATTTGGGAAGCGACACTGGCAAAGTCACGTTGAAGTCAAAGTGTGAAGAATTCTGCACTGAGAGGGTCCAGCTCGGTTTCCGGGGCCATGGGATATCTCTTCCTCCTCCCTGGGTCTCCTCCTTACAGCTGTGTAACTAAGGCAGTCACCCAATCTCTCTGTAGCTATATATCCCTATCACCCCTTCCAGACCTGCCTCAAAGGGCTCCCTCCTGGAGGTGAGAAAGTTCTGAGAAGGTTAAAGTGCTCCACCAACACTTGGTACCATTGTTTTACACGTGCACACACAGACATACACATCCATGTAAGTGCATATGCGTACACATACACACACGTGCACAGGCTCACGTATCAGAGAGCCTTGGCTTCAAATCCCAGCTTTTCCATTTGCCGCTGCAGGGACTCTGAGCTAGGCATGTATCTATTGCATATAAAGAGCCAGTTCGATGCCTGCCGTGTAGTACGCACACGTGACACGGTTATCATCCATCACATCGACAAACTCAAACCGTTTCTACTTTAAGAAGAAACTACCACCCAATAGGGTCAATTCAAGAGACTGTGAGGCCCAGGGATCAGCCCCCTAGCCCCTCATCGTACATATGGGGAAACTGAGGTTCAGAAAGGAAGTGAGCATAACCAGCTTGGAAGCAGGGGGCAGAGGAGCTCTTGGAGAAAAGCTTTCCTGGAATGCTCAGCCACTGCGCTGAGCCTCGCTTGGAGAGTCAGCAGGGCTCCATGGGCAGGTGCAGGCGGGAGGGGCGCACCAAGCAGAGGGAACAGCATGAGCAAGAGCCAGACGTCACTGATGAACCTGGAGAAAGACAAGCCACCTGGTCTGTCAGGGTCTGTGCTGGAGTGTGGCAGAGACGGAGCTGGGAGCTGGGGGCAGGTCCTCGAGTCCAGGCAGGGAGGGTCGTGGGGGGCGTGTTTGGGAAGCTGGACGTTCTGGAGAGCAACAGGGAGCCCTGAAGGGCAGCAGCGTCAGGTCAGCATTTTAGGAAGAGTCCTACAGGGCAAGAAGCAAGACTGTGGGCTTAACCCAGGTGCAGGCTTAACCCAGGGCCAGGCCAGGAGGCACGGGGAGAAGTGGGTGGATCTGAGACACACTGAGGAGATACAACAAGACTCCTCAAAGGGCATTTACTTTCTAGAGGAGAAGAAAGAGATGGAGACAAAGTAGACATAGAAGTAGCCACTTTTGATGATTTTGAATCTGTCTAACCCAAGCACAAAGAGCCACCTTTAACTCAGCGGACCGTAGCTATGGGATTTTCAGCAGAGGAGAGTACTCAGAAGAGAGGGGGCTTCCTGACGCCCCACCCTCACACCCAGCTGCTGCCCCACCTACAAAGCCCTCCAAAACGTCCCATCCCCATAAGCCTGCCCACCCTCCCCTCCATCCCAGTGAGTAAGGCAAAGGCCACAGGCCCAGTCAAGGAGACCCACAAGCCAGGGTGGAGGAGAAAGCCCAGCTGCCTTGGCGGGGAGGGGGTTAGACAAATCATATGGCAGTGGCCCAACGTTCTCCATCTTTATCTCCTTCCCCCTTTCTTCCTGTCTCCTCTGGCTCCATGCCCAGGGCTGCCCTCAGCCTCTTACTAAGTGCCTTGGAGCCAGTCCCTCACCTCTCTGACCCTCAGTCTCCTCCTCTGTGAAGGGGAGGTAATAGTACTTAGCAAGCAAGGCTGCTGAAATTATTGACGGGTGCCATGCCCAGAGGGGCTGCTCAAAGGTCATCAGATCCTTTCTCAATAAATGTTTCCATTTTTCCCATGTGTCTGATGCTGCCCTTTCCGATTTACAAATCCCTTTCATTTATTTCAGCACAACAACACTGGGATATGAATATTATGGGGCAAAGGGCTCTCTCGCACTGACAGTCAGGGGCCAGCAGGATTTGAACCCGGGGCCCCAGCACTCTCCAGCCCACCTCTCCCCAGTCAGTCTGTTCTTCCGCATCCCGCTGTCTCCTCCTTCCCTGGCTTCCTCCCCGGCCTCCAGCCCCAAGCCCCACTGCCCCCTACCCCGACCCCTACCCTTCTCCTCCCTCCTCCCCTCCTCCCCCACCTTCTTCCCCTCCCCTTCCTCCTCGGCGCCGCCCCCTCCTCCTCAGCGTCCTCGGAGCCCAAATACGCGACACCTGGAGCAATAGCAGCCGCCCCGCGGCCTGGGCCTCATTACGGGCCGGCCCTTATCGCGGCGTGCATCACATTATTTCATTTCAAAGAATCCGCAGAGAAACCCGTCCCCGGCCGACAACAGAAAGTAAAAACACAGCTGACTCCCATTAGGGCCCTCTCACAGGCTCCGCGTGAGGTAATGAAATATGGAAGCGGTGAGATATGTAATGCTTTATTAAGCGGTCTCAGCTACAACGGCGTGCATGCCAATTACGCCTGCAGGCTACCGCCCGCCCCCGGCCGCCGGACCACCCAGCGCGCGCCCGGCCCGCGCCCCGGCCGCCGGATCGTGGGGAAGGCGGGAGGGAGGAGCGAGGGGAGGAAGGAGGAAGAGGCACGGAAGAAGGGTAGGACGACGGGCGAAGGCGGGGGAGGGTGGCGAGGAAAAAGAGGAATACAGAGGAAGGGCCGGGACAGCGGCCGGTGCCCAGCGCCATCTCTGGTTAATGGCAAGTAGCGAGGCATCCTTTGGGCCCTGAGAGAGCCAGGCCTGTTCTCTCCACCAGACCAGTGGGGCCCTGGGAATCTTGGAGTGACCGGAGGAAAATTGAGAGGTCTCAGATTCCTAGAGGACAGGAAAGGGAATGGCCAAAACTAGGCTCAGAGAGGGAAAGACACTTAAGAGGGTCACACAGATGAATCCTGGGCAAGATTGGAGGGAGGCCCAGCCTCCTGTTTCCTGAAGTAAGTAGATTCCATTCTACCAAACTGCCTTTTCTTTTCCCTCTAATGATGTCTAAACGGCAAAGTCAGGCTTCATTGTGTGCATGAGAAATATGTTCTTTTTTTACATCTGACTCTCTAACATCCCTGAAATCCTCTGCTCTTTCTAACTGGCCCTATATTTTACAACCTTTGCACAGTTTTCTGAGCCTGCCACTGCCATGACTAGGCTGTCTACCCTCTCTGAGAATCAGTTTCCTCATCTGTATAATGGGGATAACAAACCCCATCCCCCTAGGTTATGGTGCAGGTGAAATGAGAAAATGCAGGGTGCGTAGTCCAGTCTGCAATGACACCTGCAGTATTCAGTACTACAATGAGCTTGTCCTGTCAGTCATTCAACAAATGGTTCCCGAGTGCCCACCTGGTGCCAGGGAATGTGCTCGCTGATGTCCTTCCATGGAAAAGGCAAGCAAGGTAATCCGACCCCCTTCAGGAAGCTCTGGTAAAGGTTCAGCTGCAGAGAGGGAAATGAAAATTACTGGCTAATATGGAATTTGGGATTACCTGGGGATTTGCATTATCCATTCCAGGAGTTCTCAGCCATTATTCTACCTCAATACAAACAAAGCAACGGTTCACTGCCTCAGGAGGGTCCAGAGTGAGGGGCTGCAGCAGGTAACCCAGGCTACATGCCCTGGTGCACACTCAAGGCCCCAGGCCTATTCCAGACGCCCAGGGAAACACTGCACAAGGCAGGGAGTGCAGAGCATTATTTTGGAGAGGTGACGTGGAATTCCCCTGGGTTTCTTAAAAAGAAAAAGAAAAATGATTTGCAAACTTGGGTTCTTTCATTGGCTTTTAGCAGCAAATTCCATGTGAATCCAGCATACAGATTCCCAAGTTCAGATCTGATGGAGGGAGTTTGCCATCAGTGCCCCTAACTACCATTTGACCTCACTCTCTGCGGCCTCCCATCGTCTCAGATGCCTGGTGCTTTCCTGCCACCTACCTCCCTCTACCAGGAGAGAGGGAGAATACACTGACACATACTTAGGCAGTGGTCCCCTCATGCCAGGCACTAGAGTAAGTTTTATATACATAAAATATAATATATTGTAGATATTATAGATATAATATAGATATATATAATATAATATATAGTTGATATTATAGATAATGAAATATTAGAAATATCATAAATAAAATAATGCTTATTTAATCTTTACAGAAACCCTTTAAGGTCAGTGCTTATCATTTTTCAGATGAGGAAACTGGACCCCAGAGAAGTGAACTGACTTGTTGAAGGTCAACAACTAGGAAATGGCGGGCAATCCAGGCAGTTTGGTTCAAAACTCCACACTGTTGATCACCATACAATCTGGAATTCACGGACTTCCCTGGTGGCGCGGTGGTTAAGAATCCGCCTGCCAATGCAGGGGACACGGATTAAATCCCTGGTCCGGGAAGATCCCACGTGCCGCGGAGCAAATAAGCCCGTGTGCCACAACGGCTGAGCCTGCACTCTAGAACCCATGAGCCACAACTACTGAGCCCGCGTGCCACAACTACTGAAGCCTGCGCCCCTAGAGCCCGTGCCCCGCAGCAAGAGAAGCCACTGCAATGAGAAGCCTGATCACCGCAACGAAGAGTAGCCCCCTCTCGCCTCAGCTAGAGAAAGCCCGCACACAGCAACGAAGACCCAACGCAGCCAAAAACAAATTAATTAAATAATTTTTTAAAAATCTGGAACTCACAGGGAGAAGGCAAGGATGAGGGCAACTTAACGGATGTGATTAATAGCACTAATATTTCTACCAAAACCTACGAGCTGCTATTACACACTTACTTAATTCTCGCAACACTATTGTGAGATACGTTTCATTGCCTCCTTTTACAGCTGAGGAAACTGAACCCCGGAGGAAAAGGCCCTTGCCCAAGTTTATCCAGCAGGTCAGTGCAGAGCCGTAGTTAGAACCTCAGTCTGACGACCAAGTTAGTATTCCCTCACTCTTCCAAACCACCTCTTAGACTCCCCACCAGCAGACTCCTCACCGCCAGAAAATAGCATTTTAAGAATACCAGAAGAAGGAATAACAATGCCTAAATGGCAAAGCTCAGACATCACTGTGCAGATGAGAAACATGTTCTCTTTTTTACATCTGACTTTCTAACATCCCTTAAATCTGCCCCCACAACTGACCCTGCATATTTACCCAAGAACACCTCATTTATTCAGTGAATATGAACAGAGCTCCTACTCTGGCTGGGTGCTGAGGAAACAAAAATGAAACACTCATGTTCCCTGCCCTGGGAGAGCTCACAATCTGGCAAGGGGAAAACGGCAGCTGAACCAATAAAAAGGGTATAAAGCCGTGACGGAGATGCCTGTTACACACAGAACATCAGGCAGATCTTCCCAGAAGGTCAAGGTAGGTCTCAGTAGACGTGATGTTTGTGCAGAGTCTTGTGAGGTGGATAAAAGGAGTTACCTTGGAGGAGAAAGAACTGAGAAACCTGCCTATGAAAAGTATGGAGCACTGGATATCCAGAACTCCTTCAAGGAACTGCTAATAGTTTTTAGGGCCCACTGAGCAGGACAGGTGTTAACTAGAGTGATAAGAGAGCACCAGAGGTTTTGTTAAGTTAAATTATTTAAATCAGTGAGAAGGCAGGGTACTCATTCGTCCCTTGGTAATTGTTTTTTATTTAAATCTTGCTTCTAATACAATTTCTCCACATTATTCATACTCTCTTAGAACAGAAAGGTCCAGACCTCTGTTTTCATCCTACAGGTGACATTACCCCCATTTTATAGCTGAGGCTCTGAGAAGTCATTTTCGTCAGGTGGAAAAAAAGATGACTTTCACTTAGCAAGCACTTAGGATGTGCTCGGTACTGTACTAAGCACTTTATGTACATTTATGCATTGATCCTCAGAAATACCCTTGAGATGGTTTCCTAAAACTTGCTGACTTCTTTCACATTTCACGTTTTTGGACATGCTATTTCTTCTGCCCTATAAACATTCCTCTGTTTTTATCTGCTACACTGTTTAGGCTCCAGACTAATACGCTTTAGGTAAGAGAGCCAGCAATACAGTGGTTCCAACAGGATAGAAGTTTATGTCTCTCTCATGCAATGGTTTGAAGATAGGCATGTGATCCAAGGTGCATGAGGCAGCTGTGCTCTCCAAGGTCATCCAGGGACCCAGGTTCCTTCTGTTTCGTTGCTCTGCCATCCCTTCATGGCCCAAACTCGTCCACCCACACCATGTCCCGATTCCAGCCATGGGAAGCAATTCACTGGGAGGGGTATTTCTATTATTAAGAGGAAGAGGAGAAAAACAGAACTGGGAAAACAAGCAGCATACTCTGCCATCCCTACTTGTCCTTCATCGTCCAGTTTGCACGGTGCCGCCTCTGCAAAGCCTTCCTGAATCTCTTCCCGAGAAGAATTCATCATCCCCTCCTCTGTGCTTCTACAGCCCCTTGTATCAATACTTTGTTGCTTCATATTCCCCATTTTACAAGCCTGATCCCCTCGCTTGTAAATAATAAGCACTATAAGGACTGAGCACTTGCTATGTCCTAGGCACTGTGCTAGCAAGTTTTATGCATTAAGTCATTTAATCTTCCCACAACCCTGGGGATTTCCTCCTCTGTGAAATGGGCATAACAGGAATACTAACCTCATAGGGTTGCTGTGAGGATTAAAAGAACAGGCATTGAGTACATGCTCAATAAAGAGTAGCTACTACTATTGTGTAAATACGGATTGATACATGTACCAATGTAAGGGGTTAGTCCAGTTATAAATTATGCTCCCTGCCCTACACAGCTCACAGCTGAGCTGGGAACGTTAACCTCATGCCAGCGTGTGTAGGCACCTAGAGGTACACAGTCCGAGGGTTCTTGGTAAGGTGAGAAGTGCTCTACAGATATTAAATGCCTAAGTCATGGAAGGCACTGCTTTATCCCCCTCCCCTCAAGTGAGGAAGCTAACTTACCCCAGGCCACACAGCTAGTAAGTGCCAGAACCATGACTCAAACCAGACTTATTTTAGTGGGTGAGGGGGGAGCAGTGTTTGGCTAGGTAAGTGCCATGAATCCGTGACACTTGATAGACCACGTGGAGAAAGTCCAGACACTTAGGCCATACACGACTCTACCACTACCTAGTGGCAGCAATGAGTATTGCAGTCATAGCATCTCATTCACTCCAATGAGGCAGAAGTATCCCAAGTATCAATTTTGAACTGTTTTAATATATTAGATATAATCAAGATCTTTTCAAAACATTTGGTTTTCTCTCTCTTATCAACAAACTATATCAGGTCATTTCCATTGTTCTTAGCCACTCACATTTCCTAGATTTGTTCTTTACCCTTTAGAATTTCTGAAATCAGAATGTGTGTTATAATAATGGGTCAGCCTCCAGGAGGAGGAACAAGTTGTCAGGTAGTTGTCAGGTTTATGCAGTGTAACTTCAGATGTGTGATTTACAATGAAAGAGTTGGTTATTAACTTAAATTTGGATCCCTAATTACTGCTTTAAATGTCTTCAAAAAGATTTCATAGTGATACAAAGAAAAAGTTACTGTTTATGCAAGAAATGGCCTGCCACCCACCAGTCAGTGGCCGTAACAATTGCCCAGTCTTCCCAAATACATCAGAGAATTTTCTGAGTGGCGTGAGGTGGGTCTGACAAATTGATCCATCAAGTCCTATAACGCAGACACTAAACACCTACCTGTCAGAAGCTTCCAGCTAACTTTCAAGAAAAGCTGTTTCACCTCCAGCAATATGCAGTGCAGTTTGTGGAGAGAGGAGGGGCACTGTGTGTTTATTCCAAAGCAGAAATCCACATGAAACACCAATAGTCTTCAATGTCTTAAGATAACACTGTTAATCTTTTAAAAATTAAGTTCACTTACATGAGATGCAAAAAGGCAGCACCATCACCATGACATTCTGCATAATTATTGATGACCTAAAGGGGAGCCACAGCATATCGTATAGACGCCCCAGGGCACACTCAAACATTGACTGTGATCCTGAAAAACAAAGGGAGCGCTTGTAGGAAGAACTGTGTGCTCTCAGTTGTTTTTCTTAATTATGTACCTATAATGTGGCAGTTCTCCCCCCACCCCAAAGTGGACTTAAATCAGTCGGGCATCTCACATGGAGCAGTGTCTTAGAATCAAGAAGCTCCAGTTTTCCCTTGACTCTACGCCACTCATTATAGAGCTGTGACATGTGTCGCCTGTTCTGACACCCTTGTCTAGCATTACGTTGTCCCACCATGACATGAGAATGATAACATCGGGTTGGCCAAAAAGTTCGTTCGTGTTTTCATAAGATGGTATAGAAAACCCCGAGCGAACTTTTTGGCCAACCCAAACTGTCAGTGATAGCAATGTAGGTTTGTATAGCGCTTTAGAGTTTCCAAAGTCCTCACGTGTATTTGCTCAGGTCATTCTCACAACTGCTCCAGAAGGCGGTCCTTTTTTACTGATGGGGAAATGGGGCTCAGAGAGCTGACCTGACCTAGGTCACACAGCATGACTGAACCCTCCTCCTCCCCTCTCATCCCTTCTCCTTCATCCACCACCCTGCCAACTTCCTTTCTCTCTCTCCCTTCAGCCTTTCTCTGTTTCCTTTCTCTGTCCACACATCTCTGCCTCCCTGTCTCTGTTTCTCTCCATCCCTGTCTTAGGAGTTTATTTTTCTTTCCTTCCCTCTCTTTTTTTCTCTTTATCCCCGTATCTCTCTGTCTTTTGTCTCATTATCTTTCATTTTCTGTCTTTTTCTTAGTTTCCCTCTGTTTTTAACCTTCTTATTGCCTCTCTCTTCTCCCTCCTCCTTCTGCTTTCTCTCCTTCTCTCCCCTCTCTCCCACTCCTTTTCCTCCTCCCCTCCCTCCCCTGGTTTCTTAGAGCCTGAAGATGACAGTTTTCTCTCCTACAGGCCAGCATCTCTCTCCTCTGAGGAAGAAGTGGATGGAGCCTAGGGTAGCAATGAGAAGGCGTCTTGGCCTTTGTCGCCCCCTAGAGTCTGTTCATTTTGCCCGAACTTCCTGCCCCAGACTGATCCCCTTCAGCCCCAGCCAGCTGTCCCAGAACTGGGATTCCTGGGGAGAACCCAGCCAGGACCAGTCTCCACATATCTTGCCTGTGTCTGTCTGAAAAGACCAAGTTAAATGGAAAGTTCTGGGCATCTTGACAGGGAAAGTAAAACTAATGCCAAACTTGGAATTCCTAGATGTGGATTGGATCCTGGCTCTGCCAGTTACCAGCTTTATGACTTTAGGCCACCGCCTTGTCTTTCTGAACCTGCGTTCCTCACCCACGAGGTGGGTGACCTTGCAAGGGCTGTTGTCAGGGATTCATTAAGGCCATGATGGTGAAAACACCTGCCACATCACAGGTGCTCAGTTAAGTGTTGATTTAGACTCAGAGCCTCACAAAAGGGAGGCTGCTCACGAGTGAGGAAGTGGAGAAGGAAGGGGTGTTTAGTACGGGAGCCCCATGTTCTGTAATTGCAGAAAGTGGCCACAAAGTCTTCCCCAGCCTTCAGGAGATGGAGTCTGTTTCCTCGCCCTCTGAACATGAGTCGGCTTTGTGATTTACTTTGGCCAAAGGCTGTTAGCAAATGTGATGCAAGCAGAGGCTTAAAAGGCACTTACACATCGGGACTTGGCCCCTCTTGCTGCTCTGGGAAGCCTGGGACAGCCCCCAAGTGAAGAATCCCCGGCCATCAGCCAACCAGCTACCCACCCACCAGGCATGGAAGCAAGGCCATCTCTGCCATCTGATCACAGATGCGTGAGTGTTTTCATTATTTATTGCTGCGTAACAAGTTACCCCCAAAGACGCTTAAAACCACATTTATTATCTCACTCAGTCTCTGAGGGTCGGGAGTCTGGGAGCAGCTTCGCTGGAATGGGAATCCGGGGGCTGGCAAGAGCAGGGGAAACCGAGTCAACACCGGCCACACCCTGCCTGCCATGGAGCCCCCTGGTGCAGCCCCGGCTCGACACACAGGCAAGCCTGCTTCCCTCCCAGGGAACTGAACATCAGGACCCGGAGGGTCCTCGGCCGTGAGCCTCCCCAAGCCCTCATTAAACAAATGGGGAAGCTTGCCCCAACTCACACCACAAACCTGCAGCAGCAGCAGGATTGAAGCCAGCACTTCTGCTCCCTGCCCTGGGCTTGATTCTTTGCAACATATAAAGAGCACATTGCAACCCTGGTGACACTTTTGTTCAAAAACTGAATGGATTTTAAAATATTGCCCTTCTGGGACTCCAAGACCAGCCCAGGGCAACAAGGAAAAACTAGCAAGAACAGGAAGGAGAGAGAACTTATTACCTGATTACTTCTCCTTCACCCCGCCCTCCTGCCCCTTCTCCCTGCCCCTGGCAACCCCGGATGCCTGCCTCCGTATGACCAGACCTCACTGAGGCACCTGCCCCAATGCTGCTTCCCAAGCGATGCATGTCAGTTAGAGAAAATCCAAATCAGAACCTAAACCTAGTCCTAGAATCTTAGCGTCTCAGTACCAGAAGGAAACTTCTCCTGGACTGTGTTCTCTCCATGACAGGTGGCTATTCAACCTCTGCTTACATGCTTCCAGAGACCAGGAACTCACTACCTCCTGGACTGGTTGGAAAGAATTGGTTGAAAAGCGCTTTGGAGACAGATCTACCTACATTCAATCTGTGACAAACAGCTGTGCAACCTTTGATAAGTCATTTGACGTCTCTACTCCTCAAATTTCTCCTCTGCAACACGGGAATAAAGCCTCCTGAACAGGGTTGTTGTGATAATTAAATGAGGTTATAAATATGTGCAAAATTCCCAGAAAGTAATCAGCACACGACAGTTTTTATTACATAAGCAGGTGAGAACAAGAGGGAACACAGGGATCTGCCACTTAGAGTGACTCCTTCCCTCCTGAACATCCCCGTTCGTCCCAGTCAGGGATGCAAGAGATTAGGATCTCCTGAGGTTTCTCCCCAGACATAGGAAGTCAGAATTCACCCATCAACTCAGGGATGCAGGAAGGCACTGGGCAGCTGAGTGTCAGAGGGTGAGCTGTGCTCTCAGATGGATGTGCTGGGCCTAGAATATTCAAGGATGGAGGAAGAAAATGAGAGGAGAAAGAGGAGGAGAAAGAAAACAAGTGTGTATACGGAGGTGATGGAGAGGTTTTGGCGAGAAGTCAGTCATGTTGGCGTAGCTAAGACGCCACAGCCCAGGCATAGGTGAGGGGAGTTAGGAAATACCTCCTCTCCTCTGCTTGTTCTTTCTCCAACATCCAAGTTACTCTGCATCTCTGGGAGGGTGGAGGACGGGGCAGGAAGAAGTTGGCAAGGCTGCTGCTGTAAAATCAGAGAGGCGCAGGCTGGATCGGAGTGAAGAATCCGACACTGGGGGGCAGGGGTGCACCTCTCATCATGCAAATCATCTTCCACAAAGCAAAACAAATTTGCAAGCAAATCACTGAGTGAGCCAAGCTGCTAGGGAGCATTGGAAAGGAAAAGGAAACTCATTACACCTTCCCATTGTCATTCTCCTACAATATACAAACTGCCACAGGAGCCTTTCGATGTAGTCGCTGCCTCTGTGGTTTATCTTAGTGTCTTTATAAACTGCTCAGAGGCTTTCCCTGGGCTTTCTTTGAGCTCAGTATCTCCCGTAGCTTTTCCACCCCCTCCCTCCGCCCTTCTCCTGAGCCCCTACGGGCGCTCCCAGCCTTCGCCTCTCTGGGACGTAACAGTGCCCTGAGTTACCAGCCCCAGGCCACCGCCCATAGCCGGTCGCCTTCCCTAAACCCTACCCACACCTTTGTAAACAGTCCCTTTTAAAAACTCACCTCCTTACCTAGAATAGGCAAATGCATAGAGACAAAAAGTAGAACGGGGGTTGCCAGGGGCTGAAGGGAGTGGGGAGAGGCATTAGTGTTTAAGGGATACAGAGATTCAGTTGGGGAAGATGAAAAAGTCCTGGAGATCCGTGGTGGTGATGTTTGCCCAACAGTGTGAATGTACTTCTACAGCTAGAGCAACTAAAGTCAGAAAGGATTAACTGACTGGGGCAGTTATTCCTCCTCGTCCTCCCAGCCCATCATCCATCCATTCACCCATCTACCCTCCTACCCTTCCAGCCACCCATCTCCATCATTCATTCATAATCTCATGTACCCATTCAGTTAGTCATCAAACATTCTCAGGTGCACGATCCCGTGCTCGAGCCCCAGAGTTGGATCAGCAGCTCTGGCCCTCAGGGAGCTCACAGTCCAGTGAAACACACACCTAACTTTTTTGTTTGTTTTTTGAGGGGTTTTTTGTTTTTTGGGGTTTTTTTTTGCGGTACACGGGCCTCTCACTGTTGTGGCCTCTCCCATTGCGGAGCACAGCCTCCGGATGCGCAGTCTCAGTGGCCATGGCCCACAGACCCAGCCGCTCTGCAGCATGTGGGATCTTCCCGGACCGGGGCACGAACCCGCGTCCCCTGCATCGGCAGGCGGACCCTCAACAACTGCGCCACCAGGGAAGCCCCACACCTAACTTTTGAGACCACAACACTGAGCAGCACAATGCTGTGGACAAAGACCTGGGTCACCGTCCTGACTCTACCCTTAGATAACGTCTCTGGGTACCACTATCCCCTTCTTATCATTTCCTACATACAGGCCAGTTTCTGCCACCAGATCCAGAGACTCTGAAAAACACAGGGACCGAGTCTTCTTCATCATCGTAGCCTGCAGCCATTAAGCTGAGACTCCACGGGAACAGTCACTAAGCACTGTCCAAGCTCAGCTAACCACTTAACATGGTGCTGTGGACTGAGCTGTGTCCCCGCCAAACTCCTACGTTGAAGCCCCAACACCCAATGTGACAGTATTTGGAGACAGGACTTTTAAGGAGGTAATTAAGGTTAAATGAGGTCATAAGGGCAGAGCTCTAATCGGACAGAACTGATGCACAAAGGAAAGACCACGTGAGGACACAGCCAGAACAGAGTCATCCACAAGCCAAGGAAATAGGCCTCACCAGAAACCAGCTCTGCTGGCACCCTGATCTCGGACCTCCAGCCTCTAGAACTGAAAACACACATTTCTGTTGTTTAAGCCACCCAGTATGTGGTATTTTGTTATTGCAGCCCAAGCAGACGAATACGTGGGTTATCCCCATTCATCTTCACAGCGATCCCTTCTTACGGATGTGGGATGTAGAGTTCAGAGAGGGGAGATCAGTTGCCAGGTTACAGTCTGAAAGTGGCAGGATCCAGACTCACACTTTGGTCAGGCAAACACCAAAACTGCTGCTCTTAAGCCTCTGCTATGCCGTCTCCCTCAGTGTCCCAGTACCAGCAAAGGGCCTGGCCGGAGTATGCGCTTCATGAATGAATGGATGGATGGACGGTTGCCCGTCATCCTGACACTTGAAGATGTGTCTTCTATCCCGGGCCCTTTAAAGACGTTCACCCAATACCCGCCCTGTAGCCTTGGGGAAGAGCCAAAGCACCCAGGCCATCCGGGTCTCAGGAGGGAACATCTAAACCAAAAGGAGAAGTTAGAGAAAGCCGACTGGACAGTGAGGAGGAGGTGCTCCAGACAGAGTGTGAGCGTGAGCAAAGGCTGGGAGGAAGGAGAGCAAGTAGGGTCACACCCAGGGGACAGAGACGGGAGGAGGAGGGAGGGAGGTAAGCTGTTGACGGAGAGGCTGGAGAAGAAAGCGGGGGCCTGAGAACCTTGGAATCAGAGAACCAGAGGATCAAACAACTTTGAGGCCCCAGGCTCCTGGTCCCAAATCCAGGAGCCACTGACCAGAAGGCAGCCAACAGCCCATCTGTAGCTCCAGAAAGACCTAGAGGCACATGGAGTGTAATTGGAACTGCAGAAGGACCTGCAAACCCTAGGTGGATAGACAGCTATATAAGGATGGGATGAGGGTGAGATACCATTGTAGGGATGGCCATCATCCTCCAAGCACTCCTGTGGGCCAATTGTTTTACATCCCTGAGAGACAGGGGGCATCGTGCCTATTTTACACGAGGAAATTGGAAAGAAAGGTTTGGAGGGATTAAGCCATTTGTGTCAAGGCACCTGGCTGGTAGGTGGTAAGGCTGGGATATGGCCTCAGCCTGCCTGATCCCAGAGCTTGGGCCCTTATGTACACATTGTGCACATTCGAATGAGCTTGGAAACTGTAACCCAGAGACCCACTATTGGTCAGAAGACAGGGCAACTGGAGACCACTGCCCAGCAGCGTGTTTATCGCACATGGCGCCCAGTCACTCAGCACTGAGGGACTAAACGGCCTCCCAGTGGCTTCCCTGGCCTTCCTGCGACTCACGTCTGTTCCTCCATCATCTCCAGGTACCTCTACCCTAGGAATTCTTCCAGGAAACACCATAGGATCATCCTCCAGTGAGGTGGCGAGGGCTTGTCACTGAAAGCAGAGGCAAGTGCCTCGGGAGAGGCTTGGAGACATGGCTAGTGAAGTTCCTTCCTGGGCCGCCTTGGGAATCTCCGTCACTCTGCCACCCGAGAACCCACTCTGGATCCCCACTGCCTCTCTCGGCAAGACTCAGTGCTTCTCCAGCTGTGGCTTATGGCTCCCAGTCTTCAGCATCAAGGGGCTCTACTCCAGCTGAACAGGCCTCTCTATGGCTTCTTTAGGTTCCCTCTTCCTACCCCGATGCTGCCTCTGATTTCTCCTCTTAATGCCATTTTTCAAGGCAGAGGTCAGCGCCCATCTTCCAGGAAGCTGTCCTAAGTGTTCAGGGACAACAGAGACCAGAAACACCCTGGACACTCACCACCTGGGCCCTTCCCTGGGGCCCTTAAATTATTCCACCTTAATGGCCTCATAATCCCTAAATTAACCCAACTTTCACTGGGCGCTTTCTTTGGGGCACAGCTCAGGGAGGAGGGTGGGAGTCCTGCCCTTGAAGAGCTGACAGGCAGTGGGGGCAGAGGTATAGGTGAAAAAGTAAAAGGCAGCATGAGCAAGAACCGTGTCCTTGAAGACGGGTGGCCTTTAGGAAGGTGGGAATCCAGCAGCTTGGGTGTGGGTGGTGAAGCCAGGCAGACCCAGGTATGAATCTCTTCTCTGGAACTTTCTGGGTATGTGACCTCAGGCAGGTAACTTTACCTCTCAGGGTTTCAATTTCCTTATCTATCAAAGAGGAATATTGTGAGAATTAAATAAGAGGTTGCTAGAGTACAGCAGGGTGACTCTAATTAATAATACTCTATTGTGTATTTGAAAGTGACTAAGAGAGCAGATCTTAAAAGTTCTCATCACGAGAAAGAAAATTTGTAACTGTGTGGTGATCAATATTAACTAGACTTATTATGGTGATCATTTCACAATATATCCATATATCAAATCATTATGTCATACACATGAAATTAATATATGCCAATTATATCTCATAAAAAAGAGAAAAAAGAAAATGAGCAGTGAAAGGAGTTATAACTAAATATGCTGCAAACATTGAAAGATAAAAGGATGTTATGACAAATTTTTGCACATAAATATAAAAATGTGGATGAAATGAGAAAATTACAATTTGCCCAAACTGACTCAAAAAAATTAAAATATCTAGGTAGCTCTACAGTCATAGACTATTTTAAATCTGTACTTTAAAAATTCTCTTCCCGTAAAAGAGAATCCAGACCCAGAGTCTTTACTGAAGGAATTTCAGTCTTACAGTCTCTGTTTCAAAATAGAGAAAAAGAGGGAATATTCCCAACTTATCATATGAAGCTATCATAAACACGGTATCAAAACTTGAAGCAAACAGTATGAGAAAGGATAATTATAGGCCAATTTAACATAGAGGTAAAAATTCTAAACAATAATGAAAAGCTGAATGCAGCAATGTATAAAAAGGATAATCCATTATGAGCAAGTTGGATTTATCCTAGTCGTGCAAAGATGATCTGACGTACGAAAATGTTTCATGTAATTTGCCACATAAACAGATTAAAGAACAGTGTGCTCATCTCATTAGATGCAGAAAAGGTATTTGATAAAATTTAACAGCTGTTCATGATTGAAAAGTGAAAAGCTTTTTAGCAAATTAGGAAGAAAAGAACACTTCCTTAACCTGAAAAAGATGACCTGTCATTCTATTAAGACTGAGAACAGTTCTATTCACAAGTGCTAATTGGCTTACTTTTTCTCAGCTAATTGATATATTTAACTAGAACCACCTGGAAGCAGTGACTTACTCCAGAGGAGTGAGTCTAACGATAGGAATTTCTAGGACTACTGTCATAAGGCAGAGGAAATGTTTTTGGCAAGCCTTGCAGCACTCTTCAGATCTCCTTAATATGCATAGACTGTTGCTTATGTATTTTCATTCGTCCAATGAATACTTATTAGATATAAAAAAACACAACAAAATGTCAAACATATTGTACATTGATGCCTTATGTACATTGTACAATGCACATGTACATTGTACATGTACAATGTATATTGATCACTGATCATAGATCATTGATCTATGATCCTCAAAATGATGATAAAAAGTTTATCCTTGCATTAGAAAAAAAATCTAAAGGATGAATTTCCAGAATCTCTATGTGGTAGGATTACAGGTAAATTTTATTTTCTTATTAGAGCTGCTCCTTCATTTAGTAAACAAATATTTATTGAACAACATACCTATTAGGTGCAAGACACTATGCTAGATCCTGGAATGAAAAAGAAATATAGAAAATAAGAGTGTGGATTATGGTGCCAGACCATGGCTCTGCTAGGCTCTGCTACCCATTAGCTGTGCAGCCTTGGGTAAATTGCTTAACTTCTTTGCTCCTCAGTTTGCCCATCTGTAAAATGGGGATTTAAAAAAAAGGAAAAGAAAAGAAGATGCATGTCAATTACCTGGCCTATAGTATCTGAACAAAAATAGCAACTATTATTATTACCTGGAAGGGAAAGGCAACATGTAGCAAAAGAGAGAGACAGGTGAAATGGTCTCAGTGCTCAGAGAAGCGGGTGAGAGGATATCAGAGACAGGAGAAGGAGGAAGGAAGGCTTCCTGGAGGAGGAAGATTCAGAGCTGTGCCTTGAAAGCTAAGTATTTCCACAGGCAAATAAGAGGTGGAAGGCATTCCAGGTAGAGTGCACAGCCTGAGCAAAGGCCCAGAGATGAGAAAGTGTTTGGGTTAAAGGCACTAACTACTCTGGTGGAGATGAAGCACAGGGTCCATTCCAGAGGCTTTACTGTGCTCCATACTAAATGTTGTGAGGCAGCCACTCTTCTCCCCTCAGTTTCGCCATCTGTAGAATGAGGCTGCTGGAGTCAGTCACCCCTGGGCCCCCAGGCCCTCCAGCACATTTCATTCTACAGTGTCCAATCTCCTGGACTCCTAAACGCTTCCACATGTCAACCCTGACCTGGCTCTTATCTTTGCGTGCAGAACACAGCCAGCCAGCCCTGCTTCCGGGCCTTGGACGGCGTCCCCACAGTCCCGGAGCAAACAGCTATTCTAGGGCCACCAGTCATGTGGCCCCCGTTCCAACAGAAACACAACACCCAGGGTGGTGGGCCCTATGCAAACATTCGCCTCACTTCCCTCCTCGGGCCTCGGTAGTGCCTGAGGATGATGTGGGTTTATTTGGGGTCTGCAGAATGCAAAGAATGTTGTCATTCCCAGGGAACTCCGAGTCCCGCTCGCACTGCTTGTTCTGGCTCCTCTCCGTGGATGCTGCAGACGTTGTTGTCTCTTACTCCCAAAGGCTCCCAGTTCCAAGAGAGGTTTTATGTTTCAGAGAAATGAAGTAAGTGCCTAAAGGGGCAGTGGCATCTCTAACTGCTGGAGCAGAGGGCTGAGCAGGGCTGAAGGTTTAAGCTGTGTCACTCCCCCTCATGGCCCCGGGCCCCCACTCCCGCAGATGTCAGGCATTTGCTTTTTCAACCTGGAATCTGAGAATTCTATGATCTTCAAACTAATGGAATTTGGGGCTACCAGGACCTTAAGAATTGTAGAATCTTAGACAGCCTAGAACCATGAAATTCTAGAATCTCAGAGTCAGAATCATTGTGCCCAGGGAAGATACAGGTTCCACCACTGCCTAGCTGTGTAACTTTGGGCAAGTTATTTAACATCTCTGTACCTCCATTTCCTCATCTATGAAGTGGAGTAATAATGGTACCTACTTCCCAGGGTTATTGTGTTGTGTTAATATGTTAATATGTCATATGTTAATATGCGTAAAGCACCATAGAAGTGAGGCCTATAGTTCTAAGACCACACTGCAGGGCAACAGTTGGTGCTACTGTCCAGATCCCTGGGCTTCCCTTCTAGAAGTTTCCCCACTCCACCACACCACCTCTCAAGATAACTAAGAAGGGACCAGCCTTGGGACCAGATATACCCTTCAGTGATGGTACCACCCTCACAATAGGTACTCTGCTGTGGAGAATTTCTACGCAACAGACAGGTTTCCCATGACCCCAAAAATACAATGGGCAGAACCATGTTTCCTCCTAGAACAAGGAGTATTTGGCAGGTGGAATCAGTGAAAAGCCCTGGGATCATTTTCTATGCTCAGTGGGTTGACTGGGCTCAGCTGGGTGGTTCTTCTACCCCACATGATGTCAGCTGGGGCTGCAGACTTCAGGGGCTCAACTGGGCTCGAATATCCAAGATGGCTCACTGGTATGTCTGGCATTTTGGCAGGGATGGCTGGAAGGCTAGACCCAGCTGAGACACTCGGGCATCTGGGCCTCTCTCATCCCATGTAGTTTCAGGGCCTCTCCCTCCCCAGGTGGCTTCTCCACGTAGTAGTTCTATCAGGGTAGCCAGACTTCTTAGATCACAGCTCAAGGAGCTCAAAAGGACATGAGTGGAAGTTGCCAGGACTTCTTAAAGCTTGGGCCAGTGAAATAGGGAGAATTCTAAGATGGCCCCCAAGATTCCCACCCACAAGTGCACATGCTCTATATTATCCCTTCCCCTTAAGTGTGAGCAGGACCTGAAAATAGGGGAAAGTCACTCTGTTGATTAGGTTACATTATATGGCAAATGCAATGGCATAGATTATGTTATACTATGTAAGATGCCATCATGCAAACTGGAGAGAGAAGCTCCTGCTGCCGCCCGGAGATGGAAACAACCTAAGTGTCCATCATCGGGTGAATGGATAAAGAAGATGTGGCACATATATACAATGGAATATTACTCAGCCATAAAAAGAAACGAAATTGAGCTATTTGTAATGAGGTGGATAGACCTAGAGTCTGTCATACAGAGTGAAGTAAGTCAGAAAGAGAAAGACAAATATCGTATGCTAACACATATATATGGAATTTAAGAAAAACAAAATGTCATGAAGAACCTAGGGGTAAGACAGGAATAAAGACACAGACCTACTAGAGAATGGACTTGAGGATATGGGGAGGGGGAAGGGTAAGCTGTGACAATGCGAGAGAGAGGCATGGACATATATACACTACCAAACGTAAGGTAGATAGCTAGTGGGAAGCAGCCGCATAGCACAGGGAGATCAGCTCGGTGCTTTGTGACCGCCGGGAGGGGTGGGATAGGGAGGGTGGGAGGGAGGGAGACGCAAGAGGGAAGAGATATGGGAACATATGCATATGTATAACTGATTCACTTTGTTATAAAGCAGAAACTAACACACCCTTGTAAAGAATTATACTTCAATAAAGATGTAAAAAAAAAAAAGAAGAATCTCCTGCTGCCTTTGAAGAACCGAGCTGCCACACAGAGAGGGCCATGCGGCTAGGACTTGAGAGCAGCCTCTAGGGGCTTAGACAGACCCCTGGCCGAGAGCCAGCAAGACAATGAGGACCTCAGGCCTACAGCCACAAAGACCTGAATGCTCCCAAGAGAATTCAGGAAGAGGACCACCCCCAAGCCTCAGATGAGATCACAGCCCCAGCCAACACCTTGCTTTCAGCCTGGTGAGACCGTGAGCAGTGAACCCAGCTACACCATGCCTGGACCTACAGAAATGTGAGCTAATGGATGGGTTTTGTCTGAAGCCTCCAAGTCTGTGGTAATTTGTTACACAGCTGTAGACCTTCTAGCCAGAGCTGGCAGAGCATCACTTCCACTACTCTATTGGTCAGAGGAGTCACAGGGCCAGCCCGGGTCATTGTGAATGGGGGCCACACAGGCTGTGAATATCAGGAAGCGTGCTTCATCTGGGGATATCTTTGGATATAAATGAGTATATCAGTTATAATCAAGTATAATCAATACTTGTATAATCAGTTATACAAGTATAATCAATTCCCTGAGGCCTAGATCCCACCCAGGCCCAGAACAGATCCCTGTGTCTGCCTACCAAGTTTCTGGAAGGCAAGGTGTACTCCCATGGTGGGTAAACTGTTTTAGTGGAAGTTGCATTTGATATCTCACCTGCCTCCATCTTGCTGAAATGTCAGCCTGTTTTATATCAATGCAAATCAAGCATGTTCTAACTAGAAGGGTTCACAACAGTCATCTGGTTTAAACCCGTCAATTTACAGTGAGGGTCTCTAGAGGGAAGGGATTTTCCTAGGTCCCACAGCAAACCAGAGACTAGGGCCAGAAACCAGGTGTCTGGACTCCCAGCCTATGACTGCCTCCGTTCAGCTTTCATTTTGATGCTGAGTACATCATTCTCTCCTCTCTCCCCAAAGGAAAGGCACGAATTTCGCCTTGGCCCTCCACCTCTCCTGGGCCCCGCACTGTCCTGGCCCCTTGGGGCTTCTGAGACTCATCTTTTTTACTCCCCTGGATCTGTTAAGAAGAGAACACAAGAGTCACCAGGAACTGAATCCCACCAGGCCTTCCCCTCCAGAAGAGGACCAATGGGGTGGGAAACCTCCCCACACATCCCACCAAGGACCAGAGTTTTGGAGGGCAGGGTGTGCAGCAGGGGCTGGCTTCCACGCCATGAACTGGTGTGAATCCTCCCCTGGCCCACTCTGAGATCTTAGGCAAGTCATAGTCTGTCCCCATTCTGTTTCCTCACTGTAAATGAGGACAGTGCCCTGCCAGGTGAGGGGAGCTAAGTGAATGCCCTTTGAGGACCACAGGGGTTGACTTCCTGGGCAGAGCTTTTCCAAAAGAAACCTCAGCTCTGCTTTTTTTTTTTTTTTGCGGTACGCGGGCCTCTCACTGTTGTGGCCTCTCCCGTTACGGAGCACAGGCTCCGGACGCGCAGGCTCAGCGGCCATGGCTCACGGGCCCAGCCGCTCCGCGGCATGTGGGATCTTCCCGGACCGGGGCACGAACCCGTGTCCCCTGCATCGGCAGGCGGACTCTCAACCACTGCGCCACCAGGGAAGCCCTCAGCTCTGCTTCTTGATGAGCCATCCTTCTTTCTCCAGCTAAGGGCCCCAGCCTCCCATGACTCCAGTCCTGGTCCATATCTTTCCCTTTCTCCAGTGGAAACAGGAAGCCAAGGGCCAGGCCCTCCATCCCTAGGAATCCGCAAGAATTCCTATCCTTGCCCAAATGTCACCTTCTCAGAGAAGTCTTCCCAATGTCCCCATCTAAAATAGCATCTTCCTTCCTGCTCTGTCCTCTTCTGAGTTTTTTTCTTTTTAATGGTACTTATTACTATCTGAAATTATATTGGGCATTTATTTGTTTATCATCTGTTTCCTACACTAAATGATAAATAAGGATCTGTTATTCACCACCATATCTGAAGAGTTAGACAGATAATAATGCTCAGAAAGCATTTCTTGAACCAAAGAATGAATGAATGGAATCAGTACAGAACTTCAGTGTTGGTCCAGTGGGGGGAATCACGTCTAAGAAACCAGTCTGCAAAGTGAAGAAAATGATATGCAGGAAGCCCAACCTGAACAGCACACCCACACTGGCCCCTCTCTCCTCTGGCCCCTGGTGGCACTTAGAGCCTGAACCCCTCGCCCAACACTGATGTACAGATGGCTGAGCCAGTGCCTTCACTGTTGATGTCTTGGAATGGGTAAACTCTGTAGATGTAAGTCTAGTCTCTCTCCCAAGCTCATTGAGAGCATATTCATCTTTGTGTCCCTCAGAGTGTCTAAAAAGTGCCATTGGGGTGAACATCCCTCGATGAATTAATGAATGAGCGAATAAGTGAATGAGTCAACTAAATGGGTGGATGAATAGGTGAATGATGGATGGCTATTAGGTGGTGGTGGATGGATGGAGAGATGAAGACATAGAAAGAAAGGAGGGAAGAGTGGATGTATTGATTGATGGATGGATGATGAGTGGAGAATAGGTGAATGAATAGATGGATGAAGAAACGGATAGACGGATGAGTGTATGGTTAACGGATGATAGTGGGAATGGGTGGATGGATGGATGGATAACGGATAAGTTAGTAGACAAATTTGACTTACTGTGTCTCAGAATCTCCAAAGTCATGGAACAGAGGAAGCAGATTTGCTTGTGGACCTATAGGAAAGAGTTCAGATCCCTAAATCAAAGCTACAGAAAAACAGGTTTCAGCTCATTCGGAGGTAGAATCTTCCTGTCCTAGAGATATGCAAATAGAAAATAGGCACCCCACCCCCATCAGGGGGCTGGGGCAGGCAAGAATCTAGATCCTAATTGGGAGGTTGGGCTAGTGACTCCTTCCTTCAGATGGAAAAATGATATGATTCTAGAGAAATCAGAAGTGAACTCCTCCATCATCCAGATTTGGTGAAGGTGGGTCCCTCATTCTCTAACCCGAACCTTGGGGATCCTCTATCTTGATACCTCTCCTAGGGCTGAGGACAGAGTCAATAACAGCTGGGCTAACTGGGCATTTATAAGGCACACTCCTAACAACACCCATGAGGTTGGAATTGCTTCTCACCCTACCTCTGTCTGCTTTTTCCACTTGTCTTGGCTGGCTTATAGGCAAGAATACTAAAGTCTCAGAATCTTAAAACACAAGAGACCAACTGTGTATCCTTGAACAAGTTATTATCCTCTCTGATCTTCAATGGTATCATGTGTAAAACAGAGACAACAATGTCTTCCTACAGAGTTGCTGGGAAAATTAAATGAAAGAATTACATACTGTGCAGTGCTAGGCACATTGAAAGCCCTTGATAAATAATATTGGAACTGGTATTGGTTTTTGCATTGATGTCAGTATTCAAATCCACATCTACATTTGTATTCGTATTTATGAGAAATATTATCATAGTATATCATAGTATTACATGTATTATTTACTATTGCCATAGACTCATAAATCTAGGACCACAGATTCATAGATTGAAATAACAGATTATCAGAATCTGACCATCTCAGAAGTTTAGAACTTTAGAATTACTAAACCTCAGAGCCATGGACAATTCATTTAAGCAACTCTCAGAAAAGGCAGGACCTGGGACTTCCCAGGTCTACAGTGGTTAAGAATCTGCCTGCCAATGCAGGGGACACGGGTTCAAGCCCTGGTCCAGGAAGATCCCGCATGCCGTAGAGCAACTAAGCCCGTGCGCCACAGCTACTGAGCCTGCGTTCTAGAGCCCGCGAGCCACAACTACGGAGCCCGCGTGCCACAACTACTGAAGCCTGCACGCCTAGAGCCCATGCTTCACAAGAGAAGCCATCGCAATGAGAAGCCCGTGCAACTGCAACGAAGAGTAGCCCCTGCTCGCCACAACTAGAGAAAGCCCTCACGCAGCAACGAAGACCCAACACAGCCAAAAATAAATAAATAACAAAGAAAAGGCAGGACCTCTGAGGTCATGAGACCAGCCACCCCAACCTGCCTCTACCCAGGGCAGATGCCTCTCTCTGGTGTCCACCCCACATCTCCAAGTCAAAATACCTTCTGAGCCCACCTTGGGGTGCCTGGCTGGACTCCTTGGCCCTGTACTCCTATTCTTGGACAACTCAGAATCCCAGGAATTTGCGGCCACAGTAGTGGGGGCCTGAGATTGGGCCCGGGGGATGATGAAATATGGAAGCTCCCAGAGTTGGGCCCGGTGGAGAAGGCCACATTTTCTGTGTCATGTTCTATTGCACGCCAATCAATTACAGTGCGCCCTATATAAACACATCACGAGGGCTTTGACAGGGCGCCGGGGTGAAGTTGGGTGTCAGGGTAAAACAGGGGATAATAAAATCACTGGAGATTTATTTCTCTAAATTGGAAACTTCATGCTTACACCTGACTAAATCATCAGGCTGAAATCGGAGCCGACTCCCACGGAAAACACATGTAACCTTATCCCATCTTTGTTTAACGGCGACCCATCAAGCTGCCTGATGGATTCTGCAGATGCGGCCAGCGTCCTCCTCTGGCTCCTCGAATTCTGGGGGTCTCCATCAGACCTGTCTTCACTGTGCCCGCCCTGCTCTTGTTGCTCTTCCAGGGCTGGCCTCTCCTACAGGCGAGTGTCCATGTGGGTCTTCTTTGCTCCCGTGTCTGCAAGTGCCCCATCTGTGTACCTAAGATCCCTCTACCTAAGACCCTCCTTTTCCATGAAGCCATTCTCCCTGAGAAGAGAAGCAATGTTGAATAAGAGGAGAGGCAGCCGTGCCATCAAGGAAAGTGCTCTAGGCTAGAAGTTGTTCAAATCATGGTTCTATGCTAAAATCCGACAGATAAATGTCGAGGTCCAATGACTTTGCTCCTTCCTTTTATCCTGTCTCTTCTCTCACAGAACTTTTAGGAGGATTTGATGAGCTAATAATGTGTTAAAAGTGCTGTATGATTTACAAACTGAACGGTCTGTATTAGTATCTAATTTTCCATGTGACTCACGAAGCACTGCACATGGTACCAGCAGCCTGTGAGTCACCCTCCCGCCGTGTTAAAGAGACTCCCCTTTACCAGGAGCGACCAGTCCGGGCTGGGACGAAGAATCGAGAGGGTATCTACTCAGGAAGCACCCTCTGTGTGCTGGACACTGGGTTAGTGCCACTCATACAGTATTTCACATGATTCCCACATCCTAGATCAGAGTTATACCCACTCCAAAGATGATGAAAATCAGGAATCAGAGGGGGCTAGCTACCTTCCCAAACTTTACTGTCTCAGCTGAGACAGTTACCAGCATGTCTGTCTAGGTTCGCCTGACTCCAGAGCTCATCAAAATGTATGACAAGTGCTCTGCGAGCCCCGAGGGAGAAAAGATGGGCAGTGTGTTTCAGGGCTCAATATGGGCCCTCCCTCTTTCCCAGCCCCTCCCTTCAAGTCCATAAATTCTTCCACACACAAACACACTCACCGGAGTGCACACCGCAGGTGGTCAGTGGCTGGGAGGCTGAGGGCTGAGGCTCCCTGCTCAGAACGGGACTCCAGGCTCACACCTCCACCATGGCCCTTTTGGTGGAGCTGGGGAGGTGGGGGGCAGGAGGAGACCCTGTGTGTCATTTTCGGCGGCAGTCAGCAGAGCCCTGCAAAGTGCAAGATGGCTTTTTTAGCCCAGCATAAGGATCTAGTTAAAAACCAATAAATCAGCAGTGAAATGTGCATAGCAGCCTTCTCCGTAAAATCAACATGGCTTGCTCCTCTGCAGGGAGCCCTCTGACCGCCAGGACTGAAGCCTGGGCCTCAGGCAGAGCCCTCCTTCGTCCCACAGGGATCTTTGGAGAGAGGGGTCTCCAGTCTCCCCTGAGAAGAAGAGAGCCAGGCAACCTGGGTCCTGCCTGGGAGGCGCCTACACTTGACACATCCCCTTTCTAGACGCAGAGATCAAGAAAGTGATCAAGAAAGTGATCAGAGCCGGCCCCAGACAGCCCTCCGCCTCCTCCACACAGCTCCCGCCCTGACACAGAAAATCGAATTATGAGATGAATGGGCTGGGGAGTGGATGAGAAGGGCGAGCCCCAGGGCGTCTCCCCAGCGCAAAATACAGAAAGCCATCTGCAGGGAGGGGCTCGCGACCCCTCGGGAAGCCGTACCCTGGCGACCTCCGCGAGGATGGGCGCCCCGGCCTCCCCGCGCCCAGGCCAGCCCCAGGCGGGGCGTGGGGATTGCGGGAGGCCCCAGATCGCCCTCAGGACGGTATTTAATATCTGTAAAACTGCCACTCGGGCAGCCAAGGTAAACAGCGTCCCTGGCAGTTCAAAGGTGAGCGAGTTTGAATGTTTCCCCTTTGCCTGAAAGGAATCCGTGCCGGGCCTGTGGCAGCGGGCCCCCGGGAGGCCCGGCCCCCCGCGCCGCCAGCCCACGGCATCTGTGCACACAGAGGCGGCGTCTCCCACGCAAATACTCACAATTTCTCATTAAAACTTACGACTGTGTCAACAGCGCGGGCTGGGCCCCTAATCTGGAAAAGACATTTCGCCACCCCGCCAGCCGGCCAGCCGCCCGTCCCACGCCCGGAGCCCGAGCCCAGCCGCAGCCAGCTCCGCTCATCTCTCCGCGCACCCCCCGCCCGGCCGAGAGCGCTGCCCACGGGGACCCCGCGCCCCGGCTTCCAGCCCAGGGCATAGCGCTGGCCCTGACACTTCCGCCTGGCTTGGGCTCGGAAAGAGCTTTCTCCCAGCGGGGGTTCGCTTTGGAGTCAGTTAAGTAACGCAGCCCCCAGCTGCACCCCGCACCGCATCTCCCCAGACCTGTTCCCGGGGGTTCCCTCCTGCTCCTGCCGGGAAGATTTAGCTCAGCCCCCGCCCCATGCCACGGCAGAACTGGCACACCTGAGATGTGAACACAGGGACCTCAAGGCCCTCGGCCAGGGAGGTGGGAAGCCCCTGGGCAGGGGTGCAGGATAAGGAAGGATGAACTCCAGTCTCGATGGGTCTAGATGTACCGACTCCAGTGCAAGAGGGAAATCAGAGAAACACTTGGGAGTAGAAAGAGTCCACCCGGGGTTCAAATCCCAGCTCTGACACTTGGGATATCTCCCCTTCCTCCACTATGAAATGCGGTCAATAATAGAAAGTTAATACCTGTTCCCACATACTCCAGCTCCTGGCACAGCTAAGCACTCCACACACAGTAGTTATTCATTCAGGCAACCTATGTTTGTTAAGGCCCTCCCATGTACAGTCATGAACAAAACAGCTGACAGTCTGGGGAAAACAGGCAAGCAGTTAGAACAAAAGAGCCTGAGTGTTATGAAAGGGGGCATAGAAAATGCCAAGTGGGTGCCCAAGGCAGGGGTCACAGAGGGAAGGATAGATACACTGTGACTGAAAGGTGAGGAGGGGCAAAGGCAGCCGTGGAAGATATTCTAGAAGAAACAGTCTGTGCAAAGGCCAGGAGGCAAGAGACAGCATATGATCACTGGTGAAGGCCCCGAGACAGAAATGAGGCTGATGGAGAGGGGCTGGGGGAGTGTAACACACAGTCTACAACTTTCAGTGAGCACTTTTAGATTTGATTCTTTGTTGTGTGTGTGTCTGTGCCTGTGCGTGCGTGCGTACGCGCACTTGCTTACACACATGTGAATATACACCTAAGGTATGTGAGTTTAAATACGCCTCCAAATGTGCGCCGTGCATGTGCTTGTTCCAAACGTGTGTGTCCTCTTGGATGTGTGTGTGTGTGTAAATGGGTTAGCATTTAGATGCGAATATGAGTGTATTTGTGGGTGTACCTATACCTGCGACTATACATCCATGCTTGTGAGTCTGAATAAGGACGTGTAGATCCATGTTTGCACAAGCATCTATACCTCTTGATGTGTGTCTTTAACAAATACTGATTCCCCACTTCCCACACCATCTTCTCTGGTGTCCGTATGGGGGAGCTGGGTGGGCTGGGTCCTGAACACACACACCCTTATTTTCCACGAGGGCACACATTCCCCCAGAGAGGCCATTCGACAACTGGTACTCATTGGCCTGATGGACCCACTTCCTTTTGAGGCAATGCAGACATTCTGTTTGCCCTACTTTGGGGAAACAAGAAAAAAAAAAAAAGCATCTTAAGATTTCCCTCCAGAAAACCGAAATCCAAGCATCCACCTTCCACCCCAGCATCCTACCTAAGTCAAGGTTTGTGGAGACAGTACCGTGTGGAGAGCAGGAATAACTCCTCAGCACTGGGAGTGGGAAACTCAGCCTCAAGCCATCTCAGCTGCTCTGCTGATGTGCTGTGTCCTGGAACAAGTCGCTTTGGCTCTCTGAGCTGGTGAAAATGAAGACCATGTTTCCTGACTCCTTCGTCTTGGGCTGAAATAGAACACAAACAGGGATGTGGCAGCATAATGGCCATGCCTCCAAATTTGTCACAGGACTGGGCTAGCCACCTTGGAAGGAAGGAAGGAAGGAAGGAAGGAAGGAAGGAAGGAAAGGAAGGAAGGAAGGGAAGAAAGAAAGAAAGAAAGAAAGAAAGAAAGAAAGAAAGAAAGAAAGAAAGAAAGAAAGAAAGAAAGAAAGAAAGAGGGAAAGAAAGAAAGAAAGAAAGAAAGAAAGAAAGAAAGAAAGAAAGAAAGAAAGAAAGAGGAAGGAAGGGAGCAAGCCTCAGAAAAGCCTCATGAAGTCCAAAGGCTCTGATGCACGTTTTGCTTCCAAAGGGGCAAGAATTTTGCCTTGTCACGTCCGTATTGCCCTCCTAGAACAGTACCTGGCACATAGTGGGCACTCACCACATATTTGTTGAATTGATAAATGTGTTCATTAAGCTGTTTGCTCATTCATTCACTCAGCTAAGAATTCCTGGCCCTTGTTCCATAGCAGGACTTACCTGTCCCCAATCAAAGAAGGAACTCTCTTGCGTAGCCTTCACTAAAATTCCAGGAACATCGGTACCACTTGAAATCCGTGGCTGCCCACGTCCATCAAGCCTCGAAGCTGTTGCCCCGCTCCTTCTACTCCTCCCTGTGGCTGTTCAAATCTTCCCCCTTCTCAGAACCTCTAACCTTTTTTCCTTCCCCTAACCTTTTATCAGGTGACCTTCATGGAGAAAACAAAAGCCATCAACTTTTAGCCACAAAACCTGCATATTTCCCTGTGCCTCCTCCAACTTTCATCTCCTTTTCTCCTATTGGAATGACAGATGCGGTCCCTCCCCAGAGGAAGCCCGCCCCCCACCCCGGATCCCAGCACTCACCACCAGAGAGATCACCCCCTCCACGCACCCGACTCTCTCCTCATCCCTTCCACCTCAGCGTTTCTCAAACTGACCATGGTGAACCATTGAAGGTTCACAAATTCAATCAAGGGTGCTGTGACCAGCAGTTTATAAAAAGTAAAACAGGAAAGGAAATATCAGCGTGTCACACTCAGTAAAGGTGAGTACACGTCATGAAACTTTGTTTCTGGTGTATATCTGTGTGCAGACGTCCTGGGTCTGGAAGACGATGTAGGTCTGACCTGGTTGCAGGAGGGAAAGAGTGAATGGCATCCTTCTGCCTCTCTTTTTCTACTTCCTCCTTCCCATCAGCGGTTAAACATCCTTTAGAATCTCAGAAACAGTCTCTCCTTTAAGCCCACATTTTCCTCCAGTGACAGCACCCCTTCTACCAAACCACGCCCCCAGATCTCTACACAACCAACCTTCTCTAGAGAGTTGTCTCCACTCAGTATCTACACACCCTCACCTCCCATTCTTCGGCAAATCAGCATATGCCCCGCCCCCAGAGCCAACATGAGCCCACTGCTCATTCCAATGAAGGCTCTGCCTGCGGGGCTCCCGGGGGCACTGACTGTTTCCTTGGCTCCCACGACCTCCCCTTGTCTGGTTTTCCTCCTACCCGTGTGGCCTACCGTCTCCCCTGTGGGTTCCTCTGCTTCTACCCAGCCCTTCCTGTTGGCGTTCCTGGGGTCTCACTCCTAGACCCTCTTCTCTTTTCATTCTCCCCTCAGTAATAGTTTCAAGGTCCAAAGGCTAAGGATACCCGACTTGATCTCCACATCCAAGCTCTCTTCCCAGACCCCAGGCTCACAGCCACCTTCTGGCATCTCTGCTGGGTGCCGCACAGGCCCCTCCTACGCAGCACACCCAAGGGAACCCAGCTGCTTCCTGCACCTTCTCTGAGGTTCCTTGCCTTTGTGGCGGCACCTCCGCCCACCACATCACCCAAACCGGAAAGCTGGCCTCATTCTGGACTCCCCCATGGCCCAGCTGTCCTATCACTACATCTCAGTGGTATCCTTTCACTCCTCTCCACCAGCCACCAGTCTCAGAGTCAGAGCTGTCATCATTCTGTCTGAATTACTTCCAGCGTCTTCTGACTAAGGGGTCTCCAAGCCATCTTTCTATTAGGACCATGTTGCTCTCTGCTTTAAATCTTCCAGTATCTCTTCTCAACCGCTGGACTAAAGCCCAGGCTCCTCATACACACTTGGAAAGATGTGTCCACACTGACCCTCCATCTTCAGCCCTCTCATTTTATATTCTCACCCTACTGGTGCTCCTTGGGCTGGGGGGCCTGTGACTGGCCGGGCCCTCAACTTGCTCGGCCTCCCTAGATCCCCTCACTCTCAGGTTCCTCTGGCCAAAGCTAGGCTGACCTAGAGCGCCCCAAGCTCACGTTCAAAGACTTGGGCCGGGCCCAGCTGCTTGGCCCCATAAATGGGGATTAGGCGACCCCCTTTGAGGCGGGCGGGTGGGCTGTGAGAAGAGTTGGTTTGGTGTAGATTTTATGGCAGGATCACATTTCGTCATCGGACCCCCCTCTGAAGCTGGCCAAGGGCAGGTCAGGCGCAGGGGAGTGGGAACTCGAGCCGCCCCATCAGCCCAGAGCACAGAGCTGCTGGCACAGGAGGGAGCCATGGCTGGAATCAGGAGCCCGAGTTCCAGCCTCCCTTTGCCGCCCCCCACCACCCCCCACTGTGTGAACTTGGGCACATCCTTCCAAGTTCTGGTCAGCGGTCTGTAAAGTGGGGGCCCTAGACTAGTGGGCACTCAGGCCGATTCCATTTCCAGGTCCCCAGGCCCCCGGCCCGTCTAAGCCACAACAAAAGCATCACCTTCCCCAGAAGGTTTCAGAGCTATTACATGCTTACAAACTCATGGATTAGGGTTGCCAGATAAAATAGAATATTCAGTTAAACTCAAACTTCACATAAACAACAAATAATTTTCTGTATAGGTATAGCCCAAATATTGCATGGACATATTTATATTAAAAACCATTCATTGTTTATCTGAAATTTAATTTAACTGTGTACCCTCTACTCTTATTTGCTAAATCTGGCACCCCTACCTTGGATGCACTGAGGTTTAAGGGCCATGGCCTCATGGTCCATCGAACCAGAACAAGCTAGGTTTTGACAGGTTAAGTGGTCTTGGGAAAATCATCAAGCTGGGTAGAGATCTGTGGTCAAGAGCCAGTAGGGATTTTGTGGAAGGGTGATCCAGGCAAAGGGAACAGCATAGGCAGAGGCCTAGAGGTTGGATGGTATTGGGCATGTTCCAGGAAAGGCTAATAGGAGACGGAGGTGTGGGATGCAGGCTGTAAGAGGCAGAGATGCGTGGAAAGTCCGCTGGATCACAGATCACACCACATCCGATCTGTGCTGCTGCTGATACTGGGGGTGGGGGTCTGGTGGAGGTCTGCACTGAAGCAGGATCACAGCCAGACACCGGGGTACAGGGGGCAGGACCCAGCCACCTGGAGATTAGGGGAAGGAAAACTGGCATGCCCTAGGAGAAGGGACCTCCAGGATCCAGCCGGAGAATTTGGGCTCAAATCTCTTCTGTGTACAAAATAAATAATAAAAGCAGTCAGTAAATGGTAGCTGTTTAGTTGTCATTATTCTCAGGTGCTTAGTATACGCTGTGGTTTGGAACAAGCTGACCTCACCCCCAGACTGTCCCCATGGAACCAAGGCCATTTCTTACCCACTGGGAGCCCAGATGATAGAACAATGGCAGCTGGAAGATTCCATACTCTACCCAGCTATGCCACCCCTCTTTCTCTCCTTTGTCCAATATCAGTGAGAGGCAAGCCATCAGGGAGACTCTTGTGGATGCAAGGTTGTTTCAGGGACCCAATGAAAATTATCTAAGGAAAGCAGCTGCTTGATTAGAGACCCTACAAGATCTACTCACATGAATCTCTCATGCCATTTTCACAGCAACACTAGGAAGTATTTCAGCCCCATTTTAGAGATGTGAAAACCAAGGTCCAGAGACAGAAACTCTCTTGCCCAAGGTCCTTAACTAACAGTAGGGAAAAGCTGGGTTTAAAACTCAAAAGCTCTTTCCTTTACATAAGACTGAGCCTGTAGATCAAAACAACAAAACCTGAAGCCAGTGCCCATGTCAGCCTGTGCAGGCACCCTCACCCCTAACGGGCCCATCCAGCTCGACAGATACCAAACTTCCCACCACCTGGTCCATGAGGCCTTGAAACCTATCTTGCCTCCAGGTCACACACAGGCTCCTTTCCTTGGTGCTATGAAAAGCCTGGAGAATTCAAAAACCGTGAATCCAGTCTAGATTCCCCAGTTCTTGGTTACATGGTTTCAACTTTCTGAGCTTGCACTTCTTCATCTGGAAAAAGGGGTTAACAGTGCCTTCCTCCCAGGAGTGTTGTGAAGATCCAACGTGACAACATATAGGAAAGTGCTTTCAAAACTGGAAACCATGGTGTAGACTTGTTTCATTGCCCAAATCACAGACAAACAACATCATCCTACAGACTGAAGTGCTTTTTCTAGTTCAAATCTCCCGGATTCATGAGGAGTCCTTTGCTCTAACAAACAAGTCTAGCTCAGGGCTGATTTGCAAGACAGGGGTGATTGATGACACTTCATTTATCTATTTTCAAACATTTGCTAATCTCTCCTTCTCAGGCCCTATACTGGGCAGTGGTGAATAGAGACACAGTCCTGGCTCTTGGGCAGGTGGTCAGTGGGAGAGAAAGACACAGACAATAATGCTACAGTTGGGCTTCCCTGGTGGCGCAGTGGTTGGGAGTCCGCCTGCCGATGCAGGGGACACGGGTTCGTGCCCCGGTCCGGGAGGATCCCACATGCCGCGGAGCGGCTGGGCCCGTGAGCCATGGCCGCTGGGCCTGTGCGTCCGGAGCCTGTGCTCCACAACGGGAGAGGCCACACAGTGAGAGGCCCGCATACCGCAAAAAAAAAAAAAAAAAAAAAAAAAAAATAATGCTACAGTTATAACCAGTGACAAAGTATAAGCAAGTATAAAAACATTATAAAGAAGTGAGGTGAACTTGTCTGAGAATTGGAGAAGGCTGTCAAGTAAGACTTCTGTGATGGGGATATTTGCACAGGGTCTTAAATAATGTATTTATGCCTTCATTCAACAAATATTTTCAAATCTCTTCTAAAGTATTGGGCTACATCAGTGAACCAAATAAATAGTCCCTGCCTTGAAGGAGCTTAGCAGAGAAGACAGATAATAAAAAATGAATAAATAAATTATAACATAAAATCATACCATATATATTATATGTATGTAATATGTAACTATATTGTAATATAGCAGGTGTTATGAAAAACATATTTCAGGGTAAGGGATAGTGACTGGTAGGGGTGAATTGGATTATATAGATTGATCATGAAAAGACTGAGAAACTGACAGTTGAGCACAGACCTAGTGGAGAGAGAGCATGGACACTGAATGATAACGAAAATAAAACATAAAATTTGTAGAATGTAGCTAAATCAGTGCTTAGAGAAAATTTTATAACTTTAAATGTTATTTGAAAAGAAGAATGATTTAAAATCAATGATCTAAGTTTTCATCTTGAGAATCTAGAAAAAGAAGAGCAAAGTAAGTAGAGGAAAGAAATATTATAGATAAGAATGGAATACATTGAAATAGAAAACAAACAATAAAGAAAAAACAATGAAATAAAAATCTTGCTCTTTGAAGGGATTAATAAAATTGATGAGCTCCTAGCTAGACTGATCAAGAAGAAAAGAAGATACAAATTGCCAATATCAGAAATAAAAGGGCTTCCCTGGTGGTTCAGTGGTTAAGAATCTGCCTGCCAATGCAAGGGACACAGGTTCGTGCCCTGGCCCGGGAAGATCCCACATGCCGTGGAGCAACTAAGCCCATGTGCCACAACTACTGAGCCTGAGCTCTAGAGCCCGCAAGCCACAACTACTGAGCCCACGTGCCACAACTACTGAAGCCTGTGCACCAAGAGTCCATGCTCCACAACAAGAGAAGCCACGAAAATGAGAAGCCTGCTCACAGCAACAAAGAGTAGCCCCCATTCACCGCAACTAGAGAAAGCCCACGCACAGCAACAAAGACCCAACACAGCCAAAAATAAATAAATAAATAAATAAATTTATTTTTTAAGAAAAAAGAAATAAAAGACATCACTATAGATCCTACAGACATTAAAATGATATAAGGGAATATTACGAACAACTTAATGCTAATTAATCCAACAACTTAGATGAAATGAACAAATTCCTTAAAAGACACAAATTGCCGGTACTAACACGAGAAGAAGTAGAAAATCTTAATACAGCCTCGTATATCTTTAAAGAAACTGAACTCATAATTCTTTTGAAATTCCCACAAATGAAGCTTCAGATGTTTCCAATGGTGAAGGCTCCTAAATGTTTAATGAATAAATAATACAAAACTGTTCCAGAAAATGTAGGAGGGAACTCCTCCAACTCGTCATATGAGATAAGTGTAATCCTGATACCAAAACCAGACAAGGACATTATAAGAAAAGAAATTATAGACCAATATCCCTCACAAAAATCCTTAACAAATTATTGTCAAATCAAATTATCAAATTCATATATATATATGGCAAGTTGACAGATATAATTCTCCACATTAACACAATAAAGCAGAAAATCATCTCAGTAAATGCTGGAAAACCATTTGATGAGATTCAATGCCCATTCATCATAAAAACTCTCAGAAATCTAGGAATAAAAGAAAACTTTCTCAATCTGATAAAAAGACATTTGTGAAAAATCTACAACTAACGTCATACTTAATAATGAAATATTAAATCCTTTTCCCCCTTGAGATCAAGAACAAGGCAAGGATGCCACTCGCAGCATTTCTCTTCAACGTTGTACTAGTGATCTCAGTCAGTGCAATAAGCCAAGAAAAAGAAACAAAAGGCATAAATATTGCAAAGGCAGAAGTACAATTTTCTGTATTCACAGATGACATAATCGTGAACATCAAAAATCCTAAAGACTCTATAAAAAATGTATTAGAACCAATACGTTACTTTAGCAAGAATGTAAGATACAAGGTAAATATTAAAAAGTCAATTATATATAATATATATGCAGTGAACCATTAGAAAATGAAAAAAATTTTTAATTACATTTAAAATAGCATCAAAAACAAAAACTTAGAGGTAAATTTAGCAAAATATGTGCAAGACCTCTACGCAGAAAACTAAAAAGCATTGCTGAAAGAAATTAAAGAAGTCCTAAAGAAATGGAGAGGCACACCATTTTCATGGATTGTCTGCTTATTATTGTTAAGCTGTCTCCCACATAAACTGATATATGCAATACAATACCAATCAAAATCACAATAGCTTGTTTGAAGAATTTTTATGGAAAAACAAATAACCTAGAATAGCCAAAACAATCTTGTAAAAAAGAACAGAGTTAGAAGATTTAAGACTGCTTGATTTCAAAGGTTACCAAAAAGCTACAGTAATAAAGAAAAGTTGGAACTGGCATAAGGATAGACAAATAGATTGATGGAATAGCATAGAATCTGGGATAGATCCATACGTACATCAACTGATATTTTTTTTTTTTCCGGTACACAGGCGTCTCACTGTTGTGGCCTCTCCCATCGTGGAGCACAGGCTCCGGACGCACAGGTTCAGCGGCCATGGCTCATGGGCCCAGCTGCTCCGTGGCATGTGGGATCTTACCAGACCGGGTCACGAACCCGTGTCCCCTGCATCGGCAGGCGGACTCTCAACCACTGCACCACCAGGGAAGCCCCCATCAATTGATTTTTGATCAAGTCAATTCAATAGGGAAATGAAAGTCTCTTCAACAAATAGTCTTAGAAAAACTGGATATCCATACGGGAAAAACTGAACTTCAACCACTACCTCACCTCATATCAATTAAAAAAAAAAATTCAGAATTGATTCTAGACCTAAATTTAAAAGCTAAAACTACAAAACTTCTAGAAGAAAACATGGAATATAATTGTGACTTTGGAGTAGGTAAAAATTTCTTAGGACACAAAAAGCACCAACCATAAAGTAAAAAATTGACAAATTGGACTTTTGTCCACCAAAGATATTATTAAGAAACTCAGCATAGCTTGCCTATTACTTGTATTCAGAATATATAAGGAATTCTTAATAATAAAATGACAAACCATTAAAAACTGGGCATATACTGAAGAGTCACTTCACAAAGAAAGATATACAAATAGCCAATAAGTGCATAAAAAAGTACTCAATATCCTTAACCGTGCAAGCTAAAATTATAACGTGTTACAAGTACACACCCCATAGAATGGCTAAAATGAAAAAAGATTGACAATAGCAAGTGTTGACAGAAGCAACCAAAATGCTCATATATTGCTGGAGGGACTGTAAAATGGTACAACCATGCTGGAAAACTCTGGCAGTTTCATATAAAGTTAAAAATGTATCTACTCTATGACCCAGCAATTCAACCCTTATGTATTTACCCAAGAAAAATGAAGACATATGCCCATTTCTCTTATACAAAAGATGTTTATAGCAGTTTTATTCATAATGGCTTCAAACTATAGTCAACCGAAATAAATGAATAAACAAAAAGTGGTATCTCCATACAATGAAATACAACCCAGCAATCACAAAGAACAAACCACTGGGAATTCCCTGGCGATCCAGTGGTTAGGACTCTGCACTCTCACTGCCGAGGTCCCGGGGCTCAATCCCTGCTAGGTGAGGAACTAAAATCCCACAAGCCGAGCAGCGTGGCCAAAAAAAAAAAAAAGAACAAACCACTAAACCAACAACAACGTGGATGAAGCTAAAAAGCATTATGCTGAGCAAGAGAAGCCAGACATAAAAGAATACATATTGTTTGACTCCATTTATATGAAGTTCAGACAAAAACTCATCGAATAGTGTTAAAATTGAGAAAATTGGTTGCCTCTGGATAGTGGAATTGATTGGGAACAGTCCTGAGGGAGCTTTCTGGGGTGATGAAAATGTTCTATGTACGATTTGGGTGGTGGTCACATAGGTATACGCATACTCATCCAATCACACTTAAGATCTGTACATTTCACTGTGTCTTAAATCAGCTTTAATGTTAAAAGTTCTAAAACTTGTGATGAGATCCATGAAAGGGGGGCAAAGGGAGTACCAAAGAAGTCTAGGGAAAGGTATGACCAGGGGAGGCTTCAAGGAGGAGGTGGCATTTTCACTGAGCGTTGAAGAATCTGAATAGGAGTACTGTGAGAACCAGACGAGATGCCAGATATGAAGGAACTTAGGGAACTGCTAAATATAAAGGATTGCTCAGCTCAACCACTGATGCCTCTCAACCACTGACGCCTCTTTTGAACAAAAGAAGAAAGACCAGAATAAGCATTTGGGGTGGGGGTTTCCACATGGAGCTCTGAGTTGCTGAAGAGAGACTGATCAGGGCCAGGTCCTGGAGACTGGGTATGTGTACTCCTGGGGGTGTGCAGCAATGTGCCAGGGGTAGACTCGGCACCTAGTCAATTGCTGGGCACATGGAAAGTACTCGATAAATGTTTTTCAAATGAATGAAATATAAATAAAGGCACTGCTGACAGATCTGAGCTCGAACAATGGCTTGGAGCCCCAGAGAGGACCCAGGGCTGGCTCTGGTTCACCCTGCAGAGAAGCCAAGCACAGTCCTGGAGTGCTGAACTTGGACACATTCTATCACGCAGCTCAAGCCGCCCTGGGGGCGCCATATAACTTTATTGTAAGCTCGTGCAATAACACAGGCAAATGGAATAACAATGTAAAGTTGGCTTTAATTAAAATGAAGGGTGTTTGCCTCTCCCTCCTTTTCCTACTAAGCCAGGGCAGCCTGCTGAGCCGTGCAGAGCAATCAGAGGAATGTTTCCAAAGCGGGAGGCAGCACCCCACCACCCCCCTTACGAGGTTCACCAATATTCGAGTGGCCCTTCCCCCTCCCCAAACCCCACCACTCTCCCTTCTTACATGATCTGCATGGCAGAAGGGCATGAAGAAGGAGAACAGGAGAGATGATGCCTTTCTAAGGGCATCAGGAAGGGAGAGAGAATGCTGTTAAGCAGTGTGGGGAAGGAAATCTCATCCACTTAGCCATTCTACAAATGTCTGAGGCACTACCATGGGCTAGACCTTGTGCTGGGTGCTGGGGCCATCCTCAGAGGACTCACTGTCTGGTCGGAACTCATCAGTGCAGAAGAGGTATCCACCTAGAGACACATAAACAAGCCACGAATCCAGGGATTCAGTTCTGACATGTGTCCTGACATCTGGAGAATAAAGACGATGCTAAGAATCTGCTAACTGGGGAGAAGGACCTCACGCAAAAGGACCAGCAGAGATGGCACAGTGCTAGGCACACTGAATACCTCCTACCCTGTGTTCTAGCCTGTGCTGTGCTGGTGAGTGTTAACCACATGAAGTCGCTGTTTCTAGGGAAAAGGGAGTCCCGATTTGTAGCCTTTGCCAATTTCCATGGTGTAAATTCTCCCACAGTGGTGAATTTCTAGTTACCATTGTTATATTAACCAGCTTGTAAAATTCCCAACAAGTTAACAATCAGCTAGTATAGGTCAGTTCCAACACACCACTGATCCTACCTGTCTGCAGTGCTCTGGGCTGGCGAGAGGAATTCTGAACACTAGCATCTCAGCCCAGGGTTTGCATTCAACCGACTTTTTTTTTTTTTTTTTTTTGGCTGCATTGGGTCTTCATTGCTGTGCGCGGGCTTTCTCTAGTTGCAGCAAGCGGAGGCTACTGTTTGTTGCAGTGCGCGGGCTTCTCATTGCGGTGGCTTCTCTTGTTGCAGAGCATGGGCTCTAGGCGTGCGGGCTCAGTAGTTGTGGCTCTCGAGCACGGGCTCGGTAGTTGTGGCGCACGGGCTTAGTTGCTCTACAGCACGTGGGATCTTCCCAGACCAGGGCTCGAACCCGTGTCCCCTGCATTGGCAGGTGGATTCTTAACCACTGTGCCACCAGGAAAGCCCTCAACTGACATTTAAAGAGTATCTTCTCTGTGCTGGGCCTTGGGCCAAGAAGTCTCGGACCATTAATAATAATATAATAATAATTCTAGCTAGCACCTATTAAGAGTTTACTATATGTCAGGTTCTCTTCTAAGAGCTTTTTCACAATTCAGTGCATTTAATCCTCACCACAACCCTATGAAGTAGAGATTAGTATTATCCCCATTTTGCAGATGAAAAATCTGAGGCTCAGAGAGAACAAGTTACCTGCCTGAGATCACGTAGCTAGTAAGAAGCAGTAGCAAATAGCCGTCATCGCTGAATGTCCTCCTTACATTTTAGCTATTGCCTGCATTTTGAGTCCAATCTTCTCCAAGTAGGAGGCAGAAAAGCCGCATCCTCAGACCCCTTTGTGGCTCAGATGCAGACACGTGACCCAGATGCACACCAATGTGAAACCTGGATGCAGAGAGGATCGATCCTGTGGCCGGGGCAGTGGCAGAGGCATCCAGTGCTTGGGGAATGGCAGCGATGGAGCCTCTGGCTTCCAGCCCAGAACGCCATAGGGACTGAGTGACGGGGTAGTGATGTTTTCACTCAAAATGCTCCCATGGTTTAGTTAGGCCTCATTCCTGGGGTCCTCCAGAGATTCTGCGAGCTGGCCAACATCCTGTAATAAATTCCCCTCTGCTTAAACTAGCTATAATGAACTCTGTTGCTTGTAATTAGGAACCCCGATAAGACGGTGGATCCAGGGTTCAAACTTGGCTCCGGAACTTAAGCTTTTACTCACAATTCCACACTTCATTTTCTCCTCCCCCCGACCCTCCCATTTCACAGATGAAGAAACTAAGCCTAAAAGAGATCAGACCAGCTGCCTGAGCACACATATTAAATTGAGCCACATGAAACTGTTTTCTATTCAATAGTTTGGGGCTAAGACACGGCAATTTCATGTGGTTCAACCTGACAGAAATAGGCTTTTAGTCTAGATTTGTCTGACTCCAAAACCCTTGCTACTTCCACTGCCTGTGCTTTCTCACAATCAAACTTGCTCATAGGATCTAGTGGGTGAGAACCTGCGCTCAGGTGGTACAAGCAGAGGTAGCGAGGAATGGGGCAGGAGGTTGGGGTGCCTCCCAAGAGAACCTGAAAGTCCAGGAGAGCTGGAGACGGCAGACGGGGGCTTCGGCTGACTCAGTACACCTTCACATGCATCTCTTGCACCAGCCCTGAGCTGATCACTTCTGGGGAGAGCACTGGAAAAGAGGACCCGGTCCCTGCCTACATGCAGCTGACGTCAAGGATTCTTGCACGGGCAGTATTGGAGGAGAAATAGCACAGGACAGCAAGGAAAACAAGGGCTATGCAACCTGTTAGGAGGGAGACCTCTTGGCAAGTGGAGGCCAGAGCAGAGCCTCGAGGAATCTATAGGTCGTGGATGAGTGAGGAGAAGGGGCAGGGCGTCAGGCTGGAACACCAGCAAGGGCAGAGGCACAGAGGCTGCCGTGAGTGTGGCTACGTGAAGGGGAAGAAGGGAAGCAGCTTAGGTGAAGCGTGACGCGTATGAAGGGGAGCAACAAGGGACACCTTGGAAAGAAAGGTTGAGAATGTCATTCGCTTGCTCTTCAGCATTTACTGGGTGCCCACGATGTGTCAGGTGCTATGCTAGGAATACAGCTGGGAACCACAGAGGCCCAGGCCCTGCCCCATGGGCCTTCTGGCCTTTCAGGGAAGCCACGTGCTCAACAAGGAAGGACCCAGACAGTTAGCTAATTGCAGCGGACGTAGATGTGGTCAACGTGAAGTTCAGGGAGCCATGATCATCTAACGGGGTGGTGAGGTCTGAAAAAGTCAAAGAAGGCTTCCTGAGGACACGACGTTTAAACTGAAACCTGAAGAATGATCGCAAAGCCAGGATGAGGCTGGCTGAGGGAGCCTCAGGAGGGAGCACCCTGGGCAAAGGAAGTGGCAAGTGGCAGGGACCTGAGTGGGAAGGGGTCTGTCATATTTAAGGTCCCGAGAGCAGACTGGGGGGTTGGCGTGAGCTGCGTGAGGGCCGGGGGACAAGTCAGGAGGGGCGGCCAGGAGCCATCCTGGACACAGCCCGGCAGGTCATGGTAAGGAGTTTGGATTTTACCTAAGAACTGTGGAAAGTGACATCATCAGTTCTGTATTTTCTTAATCACTAAGGCTGCTCTGGGGAGAAGAGACTGGAGAGAAGGAGAGTGGAGACCAGTTAGGAAACTATAGGAACAATTGGAACTGGTTGGGGTTATGGCAGAGGAGATGGAGGGATGTGGAGCTTCCGGGTAGATTCTGGATGTGGAATTGACTCGGTAAAGCAGTTTAGTACAAGTGTTATGTGACATAACCTCCCCCTTCCTGGTTCTCTCGTCTGTAAAACGGGGCTGTAACAGGACCTTACCCTTAAGGCTGCTGAAAGTACGCAGGTGAGTTGATGCACTATGAAGGGTGTGGAACGGTGAAAGGTAGCTATGACCGACAGGCAGATTTGGGGGAGGATGGGGGTCCTGTTTTGCATGCATTCAGTTGAAGAGGTTTACGGGACATCCCGGCAGGGGTGTCAGGTAGACTGCTGGACGTCAGGAGAGTGGTCTGAGGAACTCAGGGAATTACTGGGGTGCAGATGGTATCCAGAGCCACAGAGAAGGAGGGGCTGTCCTGGGGAAGAGAACAGAGCGAGCCCCATGAGTGCCCAGCTGAGCCCTGAGGCCCCGCTCAGCTCTGCATGCCAGGCCACGGCATTAGGCTGCTCCTGGATCCCAGGAAGAATGTTGGGAGCGCCAGTGGCTTTGGCAGTGCCCCTGGAGACGCCAAGCGATTCCTTCTGACTCTGACCCAGGCCATCTCAGCTGGTGGCCTTTCCTTGATTCCCTGGGGAGCCAGGCCTGAGTCCCCTCCTCCAGGCCCTGAACCTGTCTGAGCCTTCAGACCCACGGCTTAGGCCGCTAAGCCCCAGCTCGTGCTGACAAATCCCTTCTAATAGGGAGATCAACCTTTCAATACTACTGCTGCTTCTCAAGAGACATGTCGCAGGGCAGCGGGAGAGTGGGCATCCCAGCATCGTGGGCTCTCGCTGCCTCTCTGGCTTGTCACCACCCACCCCAGCAACTGCAGGGGCTCCCAGGGCCCCGGCTTATCAAAGCCACATGCTGGGAGCCCCATGGGGAGATGGAGAGAGCAGATGAACAGAGAATCTTGCGCCTGAAGGGCTGAGAAGACCAGACTCACATCAAAAGGAGCTCTAGAGCCCCTGGGAAGCAGGGGGGCTCCAGCACACTCCCACCTCCAGGCCTTTGCTCTTCCTCTGCCTGGAACATTCTTCCTCCAGATATATGCATAGCTGGCTCCATCACCTCCTTCAAGTCTTTATTCAAAACTCGTCTTCTCGGGGAAGCAGTCCTTAACTACTCCACTTAACATTACAAACACAAGCCCTCTGTGCTCCCCATCCCCCTTCCCAGGTTCATTTTTGTCCATAAGATCATCACCTGCCATACTATATGTCATCTTATATTTCTAACTGTCTGTCTCCCCCCACTAAAGAGACAGCTCCATGAGGGCAAAGCCTAGACCAGAGCCTGGCACACAGTAGACAGTTGATAAGTATCTGTTGATTGATTGATTGATTAAAAGGCCGCCGCTTAAGCAAGTCACTGGACCCAGGATGAGAGTCCTGAGTTTGAGACTAATTGCCCCTTATGTCCTTGGTCAAACACTCCCTCTCTCAAAGTTTTAGTCTTAGTCTCCACATCCATAAAATGGGGATTATGTCACCTGCTCTGGTTCCCATATAAAAAGAGGCTTTGAGAACCTCTTTAATATATTACATTATTATTATATTAGTATAGAAAATATTGTATTATTTTTTAATTTATTTATTTTATTTACTATTTTTTATTTTCAAATTTTATTTTATTTTTTTATACAGCAGCTTCTCATTAGTTATCCATTTATATGTATTAGTGTAGATATGTCAGTCCCAACCTTCCAATTCATCCCACCACCACCATCCCCACGTTTTTTATTTATTTATTTTTGGCTGCATTAGGTCTTTGTTGCTGCACGCGGGCTTTCTCTAGTTGCGGGGAGCGGGGGCTACTCTTCGTTGCGGTGCGCGGGCTTCTCATTGGGTTGGCTTCTCTTGTTGTGGAGCACGGACGGGCTCTAGGAGCACAGGCTCAGCAGTTGTGGCTTGCGGGCTCAGTAGTTGTGGCTCACGGGCTTAGTTGCTCTGTGGCATGTGGGATCCTCCTGGACCAGGGCTCGAACCTCTGTCCCCTGCACTGGCAGGTGGATTCTTAACCACTGCACCACCAGGGAAGCCCATTGTATTATTATTTAAATAATATTAAACATGTAAAGGTGGAACAGAGAGAAAGAGAAGGTGGCAGGAGATGGGGCCAGAGGCTGTGCTATCAGAGTGCAGAGGTGGGGGGCACCTGGTGGCCAACACTGTCAAGCAGGGAAGTCAACTGGTCTGACACTAAATTGGGGAGGGCTTGATGGGAGATCCTGGAGGGTCATCCGATTCATCCCTGAGGCCCCGGTGTCCAACACTGGGGAGGTCCCTTCCTGGGTCTGAGCCTACTCTGAACACAGTATGCTCAAGCAGGCCTGAATCATCCTCCAAGAGGAGCCCCTTCACCTTGTGAAGAAAGGACTTCCTAGGGAGCTGGGAGAACCCTGACATCACATCCAAATGGCCAGACACCTTAGAGAAGGGGAGTTTCAGGTGAGTGGCCCAGCATCCTGAATGAAGGGCAGACTCGCCAGCTCCCTGCACTAAGGCAGCTGTGGGGTTAAGCAGGAGTCCCTGCTCCAGGCCTGCCTGCTCCTCTTCACCAACTGCCTAGCAAACACCCATGATCTTTACTACGTGGCTCCAATATCACCTCCTCTGGGAAGCCTTCCTTGATAGCTCCTCCCCACCTCACTGCACCTTAAGTAGACTGACTGCTCCCTTATTTGTGCCTCCTGTGCCCTGTTCAGTCATTCATTCCCAGAAAAAAAAATATATTTATGAAGTGTTCACTATGCCCCAGGACGTCCACTGGCCAAGGACTGGGGATATAACAGTGAAGGGGACAGATGAATGCAGTGGCCTGCCCTAGAGGAGTTTACAAACACAATGCTCTCCCGACCTCGTGGATCCACGTTGGCTCTCCCACTGCACTGGGTGCCCATCAGGGCCAGAAGCTCTGCCTGATACTTCTCTGTATAATTGCCCAGGGCTCTTATATAACTGGTACTAATTATTGAGAGGCTTCTGACCTGAGCCCCCCACCCCCGAATACCCCCTGAATTCCCTTGGCCAGCCACACTCTCCCCTGAGGCCCTCTGGACCTGCCTCCATCCGCCACTGAAGCGTTAATGCCCTGTGCCATAGCTGGCGACCTGATGATCTGACGGGTCAGCGCCTGTGCCCACGGTCAGGTATTTTAACTATCACTCTCTCCTGCACCTAGAACCACATCAAGCACACAGTAAGCACTTGACTGGTACTTGCTGAAGGAAGAAAGAAAGGAATCAGCTCTGGCTCTCACACCGTTTATCTATGTGAACTCTGAGTTACTCATTCTCATTTTTCAAGGGTGGTCCACGGATCTACAGCATGGGTGTCACGTGGGGTCTTGTTAGAAATGCAGAATCTCAGGCCAACCCCAGACCTATTGAATTAGGATCTGCAGTTTAACAAATCCCCGGGTGATCCCTGTGCACGTTCACGTTTGAGAAACACAGTTCTAAGCTACAGAAAAATAATGTCAGCCCTGTTGCCCTATCAGGAGAGTTAAGAGTGTCAGATGGGATGACTAATGTGAAAACGTCTTGAACACTGGAACATGCGGCCAAATGAAATAGACTGCTATGATTATTCTTATGATTAATAATAGTCCTTGCAGAAAAACCACTTTATAGTTCTGTCATTAAATTCTGTTCAAATGTGCTATTAAAAGTTATATTCTAGTCCGCTTAGTTTTGTAAACCCCAAGGCTTTTAAAACAGAACGGAGTCTGGGCTCCAGGACAGGAACATGGGCCCTGCTTATGATGGTTGCCATGGGCATGATTGAATGCAAATTTCTTTCCCACAACACCCTGCCAACTGATTGATCCTGGGGAAGGAGGAGATGTTGGGAACCCAGTTCCTCAGAGAAAGGAAAAACTAAGTAGAGGCAGAGGGTGGAAAAAGACAACCATGGGGTTTCACGCTGGTTTGCGGGGTTGTACTGCATGCCTGTAATCTTCTGCCTTTCAGCCTCTGCCAAACCACGTGGAAGGAAAAGAAGGGAGCTGCGGAGAAGGGAGCCGACTCTGGTGGGGAATTACCTCAGCCGCGGGCCAGGGCAGCGGGCTCCGCGGAAAGAGCCCTTCAGCTGGAGCAAGCCACGGTTGCAGCTGCAAGTCACTGCAGGGGCTTTTGATGCCAGGCTGGCCAAAGCCCAAGACCCTGCCAACAGCCCTCGCGGCAGCTTTGGCCCCAAGACAAAGGCTAAGAGCGAGTTAGGAAGATGCATCTCGGACTAATGTTTGGGCGGGGGCACAAGAGAACCGGGATGACGTTAGGTGGAGATTGATAATGGGTCAGGACTGGTGAGAAAAGCAATAACTACCAGGTGTGAGAGGCTCTCTCGGCTCTCTCCCTGCCCCCAGCCATGGTCCCACACTCAGCCTAGGCGGGCCCCTCCGATGACAGACAGCGAACGAAAGCCCCAAAGTGGGGGGAACTTTCCGGCTGGGTCTTGAGCCTACGGCTCAGCCTATGAACGCTGATCTAGCTTTACAGTCTCCTTCTCAGCTTCTCCCTTGTCTTTCCAGTTATAAAGCTCCCAGCCCTCTGCCTGGTGCACACTGCCCCCTGCCAGCATGACCTCTCAACCCTTCAAAACCACCACCCTGATTCTCTCCATCAGTCAGTCATCAAACATTCCCCGGCACTTTCATCAGACCAGGTCCTGTGCCGAGTGCCAGAGACAAGGAGATGAATTAAACCTGGAGGCGACCCCCAAGGACCCCCCCAGTCTAGTGGCAGAGACAGATGATTACCATACATTAGGACATGTTCTATTGTGATGGAGAGCACAGAGGGTTAAGGAAACAAACGGGAGGCCGGAAACGCAATGAGGGGGCACAGTCAGGGCAGGCTTCCCGGAGGAGTGCGCTTGCACTGAGACCCGCAGCACCAGCATGACTTGGCCCAGGTAAAGAGGGAGGGGAAAGCCAAAGGGCAGCAGGTATGGGAGTGATGCCCAACCTCACCCTAATCAGAGATATGCAAATCAAAACTGTGAGGTTCCATTTTATACCCATCAGATTGCAAGTGTGAAAGTTGAATAATACCAAATGCTGGCAAAGACTTAGGGAAACCTGAGCCGTTGGGCACTGTGGGATACAATGCAAGAGTTGGGAAAATTAAATCCAGGTCTGGGCCCTCCGGCAATGCTCCTCCTGGATATTCACCACAAAGAAACTCACACCCTGCCCCTGAAGGGAAAGGTACCAGAATGTTCATTAGAGCACTGCTTGTGGCCAAGGCGCAAGGAGTCACGAGGGAGTGGGTAAGAAAAATGCGGTGAATGCACACAGCGTGTAGGCAGTTAGACGCAAGGAACTAGACTCTAGGGGGACATACAATGATACGGATAGATCTTAGAAACATTGTTAAGTGGAAAAAAATAAGAAACAGAAGGCGCTCGAAAGCAAAATACCATTTATATAAATTAAAAACATACACAAAGAAAACAACACCATGTATTTTTTCAAAGAAATGTGCATTTCCAAGCTCATACACCAAACACATTAGAGTTGGGACCTATGAGGAAGAGGGAACTGAGAGGAGGAATTGGGAATAAATGGGGTAGGAAAATCATAAACACAACAAAACAAGAGCAGGGCCTTGCAGGAAACATGAGAAGGATGCTTTGCCATGTGGAGAAGGGTCATCAACTAAACTTGCTGCACCTACCTGAGATTTAAAAAGAAAAACGAAAGGCAGGAAGGAATTGGAGTTAGGCAGAGAGAACCACAGGTGCAGAGACCCAGAGACAGTAGAGAGGCCTGGGGGAGGACACACAGGAGAGCAAGCATTCAGGCAGAGGGCCTGGAGGTCAGGGGAGGCTGCAGTGGGCAGTGGGTCACGGTGAGGACTTTGAACTTCATCTCACATCCACCAGGCATCCCTGGGCGGGTTTTAAACTTTGGAGGGACTTGCTCAGATTTGGGTCTTAGATACTCTCATAGAATGACAGATTTGTGGAATGTCATAAAGAGAAGGGATCAGAGAGATCACACAATCTGCTCTCCCCCCTGGAGTCACACACCTCCAAGGTCAGGAAGGTCACCCGAGCACTTGATTGCCTGCAAAGCACTTTCACACTCACAATCTCACTAATTCTCACAATACCCACAAAAGAGGAAAGGCAGATGTTACTGTTCCCCTTTAATGGATGAGTTCATTGAGGCTTAGGAAAGTTAAGAGAATCTTACAGTCTTCAAATTCTAGAATTGCAGCCCACTTGTCCAAAGGTGGCAAGGTCCGAAAAAGTCTTGTCAAAGTCCAACTGAATTGAAGTGCATTGAGTTAAATATGCTAATTAGGGTTAAATCGATTTGCATTACACTCAGTTGAATCCATTCATTCAAAAATTTGTTTCTAAGCGGCTACTGTGTGTCAGCACATGACAGAAGCAGGGAATGCAGCCACATACAAGACAGTCCCAACCCTCTCAAAGCTAACAGACTAGCAGGAGAAAAATCTCTTGGATCTCACACTGCTCTAGCTGCACTGGCCTTCCTGTCTCTTGAACAAACGTAGTTCATTTCTGCCTCAGGGCCTTTGCACTTGCTGTATCCTGATCCTGGAAAACACTTGCCCCAGATAACCAAAGGGCTTGCTCTTTTGTTCAGGTCTCTGCTCAAATATCATCTCCTCAGAGGGGCTTTCTATGACCACCATATTTCTTCATAGCATGAAGACCACTGTTCCACCCCCATCATTCTCTACCCCTTTACTCTGCTGTATTTGTCTTCACTGTACTTATCACTACATAACATTATAACGTACACACACACACGTATATGTGTTTATATTTTTTTATTTTATTTTTGTCATTCCACCTCATGTAAGCTCAAGGAAAGACTTTGTCAGCCTTTTTACTGTGATACTCACAGCACCGGAACCCTTCCCAGTACATAGCTGAATAAATACATGAAATTTTTACAAGTTGGATGTTTGATATAAGAGGCTGTAGAATCCGATTCAAACTAAGAATGAAAAGTGGAATTAAATGGAGTCGGTTTAAGTTGGGTCAGGAAGGGTTCATTCAACAAAGATTTATTGAGCATCTACTGTGTGTCAGATGCTGTTTTATGTCTTTGGGAAACCTGGGTGACTAAAACATACAAAATCTCTGCCCTCAGTGTTCATATTCTAAGGAGTTCCTGAAGGGTTGAGATCAATTAACTCAAACCTAGAAAACTTTAGTTGAACCTAATTGAGTCAGATTGGGTTGATTCAGTATGGACTGAGTTGTTTTGAACTGGGTTGGGATAACTGGTCAGTGCAGGGCTAGTCTTGGCTCAGCTGACTTGGACTGGGCTGGATAAAGCTGAGCTAAGGTCAACTCAGTTTTGTGGCGTTGAATTAGGCTGGGTTGTTTGATTAGGTCAGGCTGAGCTGAGGGGAGAGGGGTGAGTTGAGTCAAGTTGAAAGTGTCATTTGTGCTGAATAAAGTTCTTGTGCTGAACTGAGTCAAGCTTCTAGTTGAATAGATGTGGGGTAGGTGAGCTGAGTTTGGTGGTTGGGATGGATTGTCCAGAACAAGGTTGGATGAAACAGACCTTCAATGAATTGGGTAGAAGGGAGAGAGTTTGTGCTGAGTTTCTGAGGTGTGTCTAGTTGAGTCATATTGAGTCAACTTTCCTTGAGCAGAGCTAGGTAGAGCTCAGATTAGAGGAGGTATGTGTAGCTGGCCTGAGCCGAGCTTACCTGCTGAGTCGAATGGACCAGTGCTGAGTTAGACTGGCCCGCAAGGACCTGAAATAATGCAGCCACCAAAAGCACAGATGCAGATGGCCTGCAGAAGAGTTACTCAACCTCTCCACGCAGTGTGCTCCCAAACCAGCCACAGCCCTCGGAGGACCGCCTGCCTTCCCCGCAGGCTAGTGGAGTCCAAGTCCTTCAGCCCCTCAACCTCAAACCATGCTGACAACTTTCTCAGACATTCATTTAAGACAAGTCTCTTAAAGGTCCCCAAATGCAGATCCATGGACCATCCCCTACCCAGACCCTCTTTCTGCAGACTCCGGCAGACAGTAACAGGCTGTGTGTGCACTGACTCCTCCCTGCTCTTTCAGCCTCCCCATGAACTCCCTAACTGTTGTTTGCTTGCAGCCCTGAGCCATCGGGAGACTCGGCTGCAGGGTGTGCTCAGCTCTCTTGGCCACGTACAGCACACAGTACGGCTTCAGGCAGCAGTCCCCAGGCCCTCAGGTGCTGTCAGGGGCCTGATGGAGCAGTTTGTCCTCAGTGACTCTAGGGCACCAGCAGCAGTGCCTTGTAACTAGCCAGCCCAAGACAATACCCTGCTCCCCTACCAGCAGAGCCCTGAGCGAAATCATAGCCATGCCTGGCCAAGGCGCCTTCAAGGTTGGGAGGGTCTCTTCTTACGCCCTTCTCCTGTCACCCACAAGCTAGTCCCAAAGCCTGAGCAGGGCTGAGGGCTGAGTTCTCCAACCTGCAGCCTCCTGACGGCGACCACCAGCACCCACTCTTATCACTGCCTTTGGTGTGGTTCCCCCATCAACTCTCAGAACCGGGTAGGACTTCCCTGGGCCCTTGTGGAGGCCATGACTTCATGAAAGAGGAATGCGTGTGCACGTACACACACACTTCCTCTGGGTCACCTACAGTGAGAATGAGTCAGTTTGACACAGATAACAAAAATTCTACATTTTTCTCTGCCCAACAGATATTGATAGGAAGCAGGGAGAAAGAGCCAGAAGCAGAGGAGAATAAATAAGAAATAAGAAAATCTCGACTGTCATCTGTCATTTCAAGATTGAGAAAACAGGAAAGAGAACCCAAGATACAAGGAATGTCTTGATGAGGCTTGAAGGAGGAATGCAGCTTCCCTCCTCCAGCTTCCTCCCTGCCCCTTCCACTCTTTGGGCCCACAGAGAACAGAGGAAAGGAAGGCCTAGTCTGAACATCCCATCTACTGTGAGAGGCACTTCCCATGGATCATATGAGAAAAAGGGTGCGTGTCAAGGACCCTCAGGTGGCTGAGCTGAAACAGTCCTTGTAAATCATTTGTGCTCTCTCTGCCCCATGACCTTTGTACATACTGTTTCCTCTGCCTAGACCTCTCTCTTGCCCTTATGCACACACCTCTTTCTTCCCTTTGCATAACCAACTCCCACATATCCTTCAGGCCTGGCTTAGATGTCACCTTCTCAGGAATGCCTTCCCTGACTCTCCCCCACCATCACTAACAAGCTTAGAGCACTCTGCTCATCTCCATTTATCACAGTTCTAATTACTTATTTGTTTGTCTCTCCCATTAGAATGGAACTTCTACAAGGCCTGGGATCTTGTCTTTATTGCTCACCACTATATCCCAGCACCCAGTACATAGTAAGTATTCAACAAATATTGATGAATTAATAAATGAATCCAATACGTGCACACACGCGCGCACACACACACACACACGTGCATGCACGCTCATGCACAATTTACAAATGAGGAAAGTAGTCTGGGAGCCAGGGAATGACACCCTGGGTCACACCCGGAGCAGGCAGCTGAGCAGGACAAGACCTCAGACCCCCCAGCTGCCAAGCCAGGGGACCAACCCCTTTCCCACATGTGGACAAGCTGGTATGTTCTCCAAGCACGGGGTGGGGTAAGCCCCAAGCAGAAGCTGATGTGAATTAGGGCTCCCCGCCTCCCCATTCCCACCCTCAGCTCTGAAATTCTCTCCTCTCCACAGTCACTGCCAAGGGCTGGGCCTGGAAACCCCTCCCAGCCCTAATCCACTGCATCCACCATCAAAGTCCCACTTGATTACCCACCGCAGAATGACAGGCTTGGAGTGGAAAGTCATAAGCCTTCTGTGTATCAGAAACAACTGTTCTGACAATTAGTTCCTGAGCTCAACCTGCCGGGTGGGGGGTTCAGCATCCCAGCCTGTGGACCCCCTCCCTGCTCTCCTCACTCCACTTGGAGATATCCATCTATTACGTACCAAACCTGCAAGGCCATTACCGCATTTCAACTTCACAGGATCACACAGGGGTAGATACTACTAGTATCCCATTTCACAGATTAGGAAACCAAAGTTTAAAGAGGTTAAGTAACTTGTCCAGGACCACAGAACCAATAGGAAGCAGGGTAGGGTTTGGAAGGCAGCTCTACATGACTTCAAAGCCAGTGGGCTACACCACCTCCAATCCCTCCTCCCTGGGCCTAGCATTAGACTCAACACTGTAAATCTCACGATGTTTGCGGGGTTCAGCTTGCTTGGATCAGCAGAGCCCCCAAGACTCTATGAAAATTTCTTGGAGGCACTCTGGAGCAGAGGAGCAGTGCCTGGAGCTGGAGCTTCAGAACCCAAGCCCAAGAACACAGCTGCGCGGGCACACATACATGCACACACAGATGTACACACACACGTGCACAGACACACGCCTCCTTCAATAGGAGCAGGGCCAGTCTCCATCACTTTTCCATGTATGATGTATCTGAACAGAAGATTCTGCTACTAAAAATCTCAGGAGCAAACCCTTGCCTCCTGAGCCTCTCCAGGCGAAGGGTCCCTGATGCCCTCATGTCTTCCGAGTGGGCAGGACAGGGTGGCCTCTCCACTCCAGTCCCTTAGTGCCGGAGCAGGTCTTCTCGCTGACCCAGCACCTAGGGCTGGGAATGGGGCTGGGCATGGGTGGGATGATCCAGAGAGAGAGAGAGGCTGGGGGCAGGGAGAACAGTATTCCTGCCAAAAATGGTTAACCTGAATCTAATCATAAGGAAACACTGAGACAAATCCAAATCGGGTGACGTTTCAGTAAACCACCAATCTAGACTCCTCAAAAATGTCTATGTTGGGACTTCCCTGGTGGCTCAGTGGTTAAGAATCTGCCTGCCAGGGCTTCCCTGGTGGCACAGTGGTTGAGAGTAGGCCTGCCGATGCAGGGGACACGGGTTCGTGCCCCGGTCCGGGAAGATCCCACATGCCACTGAGTGGCTGGGCCTGTGAGCCATGGCCGCTGAGCCTGCGCGTCCAGAGCCTGTGCTCCGCAACGGGAGAGACCACAACAGTGAGAGGCCCGCGTATCGCAAAAAAAAAAAAAAAAGAATCTGCCTGCCAATGCAGGGGACACGGGTTTGATCCCTGGTCCTGGAAGATCCCACATGCCGCAGAGCAACTAAGCCCACGAGCCACAACTACTGAAGCCCGCGCGCCTAGAGTCCATGCTGTGAAAGCAGAGAAGCCCCCGCAATGAGAAGCCTGCACACCGCAACAAAGAGTAGCCCCCGCTCACCACAACTAAAGAAAGCCCCCGCGCAGCAACGAAGACCCAACGCAGCCAAAAATTAATTAATTCTTTTTAAAGTTATTCTTTAAAAAAATAAAATAAAAGTCCATGTCATGAAAGATGACCAAAAAGGCTAGGAAACTACTCTAGATTAAAGGAGACCGAAGAGACATGACAACTAAAATAAAATGTTCTAGAGGACATTATTTAGAAAATTGGGAAAATTTGAATGTGGACTATGTATTAGATAATAATAGAGTCTCCAAGTTAAACTCTTAGGGCAATAATTGTACTGTGGTTATGTAGGAGAATGTCCTTTTTTAAGAGATACGTACTGAAGTTTGAGGGGCGGTCTGTTATTCACTCACAAATGCTGAGAGAGAGAGAAAGAGAAGGAGAGAGAGAGGAAAAGAGGTGGGGAGGATGGAGGGAGGGAGGAAGGGGAGAAGTATTCAGACAGGTGAATCTAGGGAAAGGGTATGGGAGTATTTGTTGTATGATTCTTACAGATTCTCTATTCTTCAAATTTTTTTCAAAATAAAAGGGGATGACTGCAGGGTTGGTGGGGTAAACAGTGGGGCCGGCCTTCATTACAGGAGAAAGGGAGGGAGCGGGGGTGGGCTTCCTGAGCCAGATACCACGGGGCTTAGAAATCCAGAAGGGGCTTAGTCCTGGTCCCACAGAGCTCTGGGCAAAGAGAGGAGGGAGATGAGGTCTAAGGGCAATGTGTGGGCAGCAAGCTGGGTGGTGAGCCAAAAAGAGAGACAGAGACAGACAGACACAGAGACAGAGGGTGAAGCTGGAAGCAGGAGATGAGTGAGGGGCCTGGCCAAGTGCCATGGGGCGAGATGGACCGAGATGAATCTGCGAGCTCGTGCACGGGCCGTCCTGGTAACAGGTGGGAGGGCCAGGAGGGGAGGAGGTGGTGGAGGCTCACGAGCTTGGACACCAGCTCACCGCACAGCTGGCCTTTTGTGGTACACGCACGCACGCACTCGGGGTTGGACGCAGCCTGGTGAGGCAGCCAGGACCCAGCCCTGTGCCACTTGGGGCCTCCTTTCTTTTGTCCGTGAGAGAGTGCAATAGAGATGCCCACCTTATGGACTGGTTGTGGTGAGCATTTGACGAGCTTGTGTATGTAAAGTGCCCAGAAAGCATATAATAAATATTGGCTATTACACTAACAACCCATCAACTCTCATCTACAAAGCAGGGAGTCACGCATTCACTCCACAGACGGTCGGGCCCTTTGCTGTGGGACAGCGCTGTTCTAGGTGTGAACGATGCAGCTGCAAATGAAACAGACAAAAATCGCTGCCCTCAGGAGAGACAGCCAATAAACAAAATCAATGATTCAAATACATGGTGTAGGACTTCCCTGGTGGCGCAGTGGTTAGGAATCCACCTGCCAGTGCAGGGGACGCGGGTTCGAGCCCTGGTCCGGGAAGATCCCACACGCCGCAGAGCAACTAAGCCTGTGAGCCACAACTGCTGAGCCTGCACTCTAAAGCCTGCAAGCCACAACTATTGAGCCCACGTGTCGCAACTACTGAAACCCAAATGCCTAGAGCCCGTGCTCCGCAACAAGAGAAGCCACCACAACGAGAAGCCCGCGCACCGCAACGAGGAGTAGCCCCCGCTCGCCGCAACTAGAGAAAGCCCGCGCACAGCAACGAAGACCCAACACAGCCCAAAATATAAATAAAATTTTTTAAAAAATTAAAATACACAGTGTCTTAGCTGTAGGGAAGGGCTATGGAGAAGGATAAAGTAGGAGGGGACACAGAGTGCTAGGGGGAGGGCAGGGAGTGCTGCCCAGGAAAGGGCTCACTGAGAAGGTGACATCTGAGCAAAAAACAACAAAGAAGTAGGGGAGAGGGAGACCCGTCCAGACAGAGGGAACAGTGAGTGTGAAGTTTCTCAGGCTGAGGCGCAACCAGGAGGCCAGTGAGGCTGGAGCATAGAGGCCAGGAGTGAGCAAGGAGGGAGATCAGGGAAGGAAGGCAGGGACAGATGATGGAGGACTTTTAAGCCACTGTAAGAATTTTACTTTTCCTCTGAGTGTCTGGGAGGCCACTGGAGGGCTGGGAGCACGGGAGTGGCAGGATCTGACAACCATTTAATGGACCACTCTGGCTCCAACGTTTGAGAACAGCCTGAAGGGAAGAGGGCAGGAGCAGAGAGACCAGTTAGGAGGTTAATAATCCAGGAGCAGTATGATGGTTCTTGGACACAGATGGTAGGTAGCAGGGGAGGCTGAGAAGTGGCTGGACTGTGGGTAGGATTTTGAAGGTAGAGTCAGCAGGGTTTTCTAACAGAGGATCACACAACTCCCCCGCTCGGTATTGTGAAGCCAGGAGGAAGGTGTCTGGAGGGTCTCCATGTGGATGCCATGCTGCAGGGACCGGATGGGAGGCACCTGACCGTTCCATGAAAGCCTCGTGAATACCGCCCAAGGGGTGTCCCCAGGGCCTGCGAGCCCCTCCCCACCGCTCCCTGCCCAGACAGGACCGCAGAGGCCACAGGTTACGGAGAGGGAGCTCACACCCCGGCAAAGATTGATGCCTTTTAAACAGACCCAGAGTGAGAAGGACAGAGAAAGTCAATATTTGTCCGAGCAAGCCAAACAGGCAGGCTCACCCAGGAATGTGAGGGAGGGAGGGAGGCCCAGCGCCCAGAGAACATTATTTCAACAGACAGATATTTGGAAACCGTCACTGTCCTGGTGTGGGGGAAGGGAGCAGTTCATCCAGCCCTTGTTTCTGCCCAGAGGTGGATGGGACCAGGCCAGGCAATGAGTGGGCAGGGAGACTCACCCAGTCACAGCAGAAGAGCTGGCCCACCAGCTCGACTGGAAATCAAGGGTCAGAGAGGGGAAGGGATTGGACCCAGGACATACAGGTAACCCCAGCCCCACCCCATGGATCTTCACGTCTTTCAGGTTGAACTGCGGGCATCTCAGCCCACGCTCTGCAGCTCCAGGATTCAGACCCTACCCACCTGCTCCCTGTCACCCACGCCACACTCCAGCCATTCTGAGCAATTTATGGCCCCAAAACACGCCGGATGCTAAGCTTATGTTCACCACTATGCCGTGGCCCACACCATTCCCCTACCTGCCACTCCTTTTGTTAACTCCGATTCATTCTTCAAAACCTGGTTCAAGGTTCACCTCCACCAGCAGCTTTCTTGTTTTAGGGCTAAGAGCTTGAGGCCTAAAACCAGGGAGTGCTGGATTTGCCAGTTACTGGCTAAATGACTCAGGAAATTCCTTAACCTTCATATGCCCTAGTTTCCTCATCTGTAAGATGGCGCGGTAGGCTGAATACACCCCCTCCCAAAGATGTCCACATCCTAATCCCCTGGAACCCGTGAAATGCATTACCCTTATGTAGCAAAAGGGACTTTGCAGGTGTGATTAAATTAAGGGTTTTAAGATGCGGAGATTATCCTGGATTATCTGGGCGGATCCAATGTAATCACAAGGGTCCCTATGAGAGGGAGGCAGAGGGTCGGAGTGAGAGAAGGGGATATGGTGACAGAAGCAGAGATTGGAGTGATGCAAGGGCCACGAGCTGAGAAACACAGGCAGCCTCTAGCAGCTAAAGAGGCAGGGAAGTGGATTTTGCCCTCGTTGCCTCCAGAAAGCACCAGCCTTTGCCAACACTTTGACTTTAGTCCAGCGAAACTGATTCTGGACTTCTGGCTCCAGAACTGTAAGATTATAGTTCTGTGCTGTTTTAAACCACTAAGTTTGGTGGGAATTTGTTACAGCAGCAACAGAAAACACATTCAGATGAGCTCAACGTTCATGCCTAACTGCTGGGCTCTTGAAAGACCAAACGGCATTCCACATAGAGGCCACTTAGCGTGGTACCTGGGACAGAGAAAGGGCTCAGGAGTGTCAGGTGTCCGAGTTGGGGTTCCCATAGCCCCCCGACCCCTTCACAGTCCCCGACAGCTTGGTCTTTAATTGCTCATTTACATCTCTGCCCCTCCAATCTGTGAGCAATTTGAGTGCAGGCTCACGGTACCCTATCAGTCTTGGTATCCGCAACTCCAGCCACAGAGCAAGTCCTCAGTAAGTGTGGAATGAATAAATGAATGCATGCTAGCTTTGGCCCATACACGGTGTGGCTTTCATCGTACAGTAGAATCTCAGATAGAGTAAGACAATTTCAAATTCTAGGATCCAGGGGACCAAGCCTTGGAATCCAAATGCCAGAAGAGATCTCTGGAAGTGGCCGGGTCCTGCAGGGCCGCCGGTGGAGGTCTGATCACCGAGCTGGTCCTCTTTCCACTTAGATTCCCAGGTGGCCCCTCCTTGCTGACGGTGTGAAAGGCAGTGCCCAGAGATGCTTTACTACCTCTGAATGCAGTTCGCACACTGGCTGCCGCCTCCAGGTTAGAGGTTGTGGCTATAAAGACAGCACGTGTGATAGGCAACTTTAGGCACGGATCGTGACGATGGAGAAGCAGACAGTCACCATTTAACGGCCTTTACTATGTGCCCCGTATGGTATAAAGCACTTTAAGTCATTATTTCATTTCATGCTTAGTGTGTATTTTTATTCCCATTTATCAGGTAGAAATTGAAGTTCAGGCAGGTTACTCAATTTGCCCAAAGTCACAGAGCTCACAAGAAGCTGGGCCAAGATTCAAACCCCAGTCTGTCTGTCTGGAGAGCCTGTTCCATAACCACCAGCCTCCACTGCCCATCAAGCTGCCGTGTTCTCAGATTGTGTTGTCTCGTCTATAGAAGCCGGATAGGACGTCAGGGCAGTTAGCTTGGGGTACTTGTCTGAGTTCCCCTCTAGATTTGTTCAACAAACGCTTGTCAAAACTCCTCTGGGTCAGGACTTGCTCTGTGCACGGGGTACAGAGAGGCGATCCAGCCCAATGGGGGAGATAGACCCTGAGCAATCACAACTCAGTGGCAAGTGCTGGGATAGTGGGACACGAGAGGCCATGAGGACGTAGGTATCAAAATCTGATGGGCCTCAGAAATAAGCTTCCTTGGCAACAGCCAAAAACATAGGGTGTGGGGGAAGGCACATCCTTTGAAGGGGAAACTCCAAGACAAGGAAACTGCATATGCAAAGGCCCAGAGGGAAGAGTATGGAACATTCAGGAAAACACAAGTCATTCAGGGTGGCTGCAGGGGAGTGGATCAGGGAGTGAAAGCTGAAGCATGAGCAGGGGCCACATGCAGACCACAGCGCTGAGAATGCGCTGGAGCCCGAGGGCAATGGGACACGCTGGAAAGGTTTTAAGCAAGGAAGGGACTTGGCCAAATTTTATTAGCTTTCTAAAGTAATAATAATAACAACAGCATCTATCACTTGTCCAGTACTTGTTATGTCTCAGCTCTTCTTCTAATCCTTCTACATGGATTAATTCACTTAATCCTCAGTATAGCATCATCACTAACATATAACATCCCAGTTTACAGATGAGGAAGCTGTAGCACAGAGAGGTTGAGTAACTTGTCCAAGTTCACACAGCTAGTAAAGTGGCAGAAATTAGATTTGAACCCAAATGATCTGGCTTTAGAGCCCAGGTCCTCACTCTCCTGAACTCTTCTAGGAGGCAGGGTTTAGACGTGTCTGGATGACACCAGGACCCAACACAGAGCAAAGTAAAGAGGAGGAGGTATCCAGGAACTCTGTGCTAGGCTGTCCAGCAAGTGGGTCTGGCTCAGGGAGAGGGACCCTGCTCTCCAAGCTGCTCCTGGCCCAAAGCAGTCGGTTAACTACACACATCCCAGCCTGCCTTGGACTCACTGCCCGGCGCCCGCCCACAGTGCAGTGAGTTCTCAGGGCAGTGCCTTATCTTCCCAGATTTCTCTGGGTTTTCTCCCAACTCCACTCTTCTGGAAGGCCTTTCCGCTTTGCTGCAGATCCTATCTCCCCGCGTGCTTCCCATTAGGAAAGCGATTAGCACTCATCCATTTGCATAAGCACATGCTCCCCCCCTCCTCCCCACCCCGGACCCAATTGAGCCATGGCCTCTGCTTGGCTGGAAAGGGGATCCCTCTGCAAAACCCGCCTGGTGCCTTGTCGGAAGCCACTTGCCTTCTTAAGGTGCCTCATTTTCCTCATCTTTAAAGGGGGATAATGGATTGGATGTTTCTGGGAGTCTGGGGAAGAATGGGTACATGTACATGTATGGCTGAGTCACTTCGCTGTGCACTTGAAACTATTACAATACTGTTAACTGGATATACTCCAATATAAAATTAAAAGTTTTAAAAAAATTATGACATGCAAAAAAATTTAAAAGTGGGGATAATGATACCATGTACTTCACGGGGCTATTGTGAGGATTACATGTGATGATATATATGAATAATGTGTAATCAATAAACAACAGTATGGGGGGATATATTACTATTATGAATGTTATTATCACTGCCAATCAAATAATCGTTGCAATTAAAGAGATACACATAGAGTAAAAGTTCAGCTCTGTTGTAGCCGTTCTGAAAATCAAAAAGGAACAAACCACATTAATCACTGACAGGCTACTACTTGGCAGGCAGTGAGCTGGGAGATTTCATATGTCCTCTCATCTAATTTTCACAATTTCTCTATGAGATAAGAACTGTCCCCATTTTACAGATGGGAAAACTGAGGTGCAGAGATCTGAGGTCACTTAACCAAGGTTACATACCTTATAAGTAGCTTTGAACCCAGGTCTACCTGGCTGCATAAGCCTGGACTTGCTCTACTGGACCATGCTGCTCCCCAGATCCAGGTCTCCTCTGAAATGCAGAGAAAGCAGTGAACATCTGTGGAGCTGCTGCCAACCCCAGTCCTAAGACTCAAAAGAGAGACTGACAGGAAGTGTTGTTGTGCAAAATAATACAAATGACTCTTACTAGATGCCAGTGTTCATGAAGTCAATCTCACAACAACCCTATAAGGTAGGTTATCCCCATTTTCTTGATGAGGAAACTGAGACACAGAGAGGTGGAGTGACTTGCCTAAGGTCATACAACTAGTAAGTGGCAGAGTCAGGATTTGAACCTGGGTACTGTAGCTCCAGACCTTGTGCCCTTAAGCTTAACCTCTACACACAATACTGGAGATGCTGAGAGGTGAAACATGTCCCTGTACACACACACGCACACGCACACGCACACACACACACACACACACACGGCATTCCCAATGACCCAGGCCACTATACCTCCTATGGCCCCACCCCACCTTTCACTACGTTATATCCAGGATGTCCCTAGATAAGAATATGTGGACGGAGGTACATACCTGGCTTCCAAGACACCAGGTTCCCAAGGCCCATTATGGAAGGAGCCATCCCGGTGCACAGGCAGCCTCGGGGCACCACTTCCCTGTCAGGCCTTGCTGCTAGTCAAATACCACGGGCCTCAGACTGTGATCATGATAGGAGGACTTGGCGCTGCTTTCCAGTGCCCGCACTGCGGTCCATCTGTTACCCTTTAGAAGGGACTCAGCAGTCCTGGCTGAGTTGCTGGAGAAGCAGATGTGTGGGGCACAGCTCTCCCTGCACACATCCCCAGCTTTCAGCTGTCTTCGAGGAGAGAAAAGCGCTCCAGACCTCACAACTTCCTCCTTTCCCCACGGGTCCTGGGTATCTGAGCCCTGCTCCTCTTTTCCAGGGACAATCTGGGAACCCAGCAGTCCTAGGAAATGCCCAGCACACCATCCATCCAGTGCCCACACCCCAGACCCTTCCCCTCCATCCTCAGCATCCCAGGACCCAGGCTCCTCCCAGACTCTAGGGGTCACCCGGGAACCCCAGCGCAGCAGCTCCAGCACTAGCAACCTTTGTAGATGACAAAGGACTCCTCCAAGAACTTCACTAACTGGCAGAACCAAACAACAGACAGAGGCTCTGTCCACAAAAGGAGCACAGTTTGAAACAAAGAAGGAAAAAAAAAAACTTTTCTGCAGGTGGAAACACAACTGCTGAGAAAATAGCCTACTGAGTGATGAGCCCAGAAGCCCAGGCCTCCATCATCTCATTCATCTACTGCTTGCTCAGATCAATGCCCACTGGACAAGGAAGTCAATGAACTAAACTCAGCACAAGCTCAGAATTCTAGCATCCGAGTTCTGTCACTGCCTTTTTGTGTGACCTTAAGAAGAGCCTTCCATCCCTGGGCCCCTGTAAAATGAGGGGTTGGTCTCTCACCCTCTAAGACTGAAGGATACAGATGTCGAGGGCTCTGGTCCAGCGTATCTCTGCTATTACTAGCTCCAGATTCTTGGAGAAGCACTCACTAGTGTCCAGACAGGATCATAGAAGGTGGTTGTTCCCCCATCTCTCATCCCAATTTGTCCACATCTTGTCTCTTCAGTAAGAAAAAGGAAAGAGGGCTGGCTCTGAGACAGGCTGCGAGAAGATTCGCAGGATGGAGTGTATCTGCCAGGGGGTGGACCTGTTGGCTAGAGCCAAGCAATTGTCCCCTTAATTAAAGACATGCCCTGGATCACGGAGCAGCCTGTGGGGACTGACTCATTCACACTGGGACCAAGAGCCAGCCTCGGCTAAGGAGTCTGCTCTCTGGCTCAGGGGAGGAGGTGGACCTGTTTATGGAAATGACTTGAACTTTTCTTCCCTCGAGAAAAACAACCTTTTTTTTTTTTTTTTTTTTTTTTTGGTGGAGTAAACAAAACAGGATTCTGCCACACTCCAAACCAAGAATTTCAAGTCTCATTCCAGCCTCCTTCCCTGGGTCTCCCTCCTCTGTGGGAGCATGGGCTATGGGGACAGTGAGGCATAAAGGGACAGAATTCCTCTGGTAAAGTTGAGACAGTTGTGCAGAAGGATCTCTCCCCATATACATCCTCTCAGGATTTAGCCGGGGTTGAGATAAGCTGACCTCAGCATTCCTGCCCCTACTTTCCCTCAGGGACTCCCCAGTCTGACAGGGGAGACACAAGCCAGCCCACCCCTAAGGAGAGGGGGATAGGAAGCCCTAGCCCCACACACTCATGACAAAAGCATTGGCTGTAGCTATACTCACAGATAGAGATGATGGGTCTTGTGGGAGGAGGGAAGGAGAATAAATGGAAGCGGGGGGGGGGGTTCCCTGCTCATCCTGTTCCCAGTGACCCAGGCAAGAGGCTTGCCAAGGGTCCCCTCCCACTGAAAGAAGCAATCAGGAGAACCACATGTATATTTGCATAATATTTGCATGCCATTTGCTTCTGATTTACATAAGTCCCTTAGCCTGGGCCCATCCTCTTGGACAGTTCTCTTGGTGAACATGTCCCTCCTATCCTGGAAAGGGTCAGCTTTGTCTCAGCACCTCTGAAGGCTCCTCTCTTAGCCTGCCTAGGTCACCTGGGACATGGGGTAGGGGGTGTGGGGGAAGCTGGATTCCCAAGGATCAAGCATGCCAGACTGGCCAGGGGCCTGTATAAGGACACACAGCTAAGACAGAGGAGAAGTGGGAGGAGAAGAGAGGCGCCATCAGTCTCCACATGCTTCCCACTCCCTCCCCCCCATCTCCCCTTCAACAAAGCACTGGGACAATTAGAACAGGGAGTGGAAATTCTGACTGGGGCAGTGAAATCAAGGAAGAGTTCATGAAGCATGTATTTGAGCAAAGCTTTCAAGGAAGAGTGGGGTGTGACTAGGTAAATGGAGACCACAGCGGTGAGGGACAGAGACCATTTACCCACAGAGTGAGTTAGTTATTCATTCCATAGATAGATAGATTGATATTAGACAGGAAATAGATAACATAGAGGTGATAAATGATTGATAGAAAATAAACAGATAAATGACTGATTGATGATAAATAATTGATAGATAATAGATACACAGATGACAAATGCTGGATAGGTGATGATGACGGTGATGATGATCACGATAGATAGATAGATGCTACTGCTAGCCCAGCTCTGTGCCAGATACCAGAGTGCAGTGATGGGTTAAGCATGCTCCCTCCAGCCAGTGAGACAGACAAGCAAGCAATTAATTAAAATTCAGAGTGGCGAGTGCTGTGCTAGAGAGATGTACAAATTGTTGAGGGAGCACAGAGGAAGAGACGGTTAATTCAGCTGGAAAAGGTGATGTGGAAAGATGCAAAAGAGACAGTGTCACAAAAGAGTGACATTTGAACTAAGTGTCCTGGAGGATAAATAGACAGTCACCAGCAGGAAAGGGCGTAAGGAAGAGCGCTCCAGGCAGAGGAAATGATCCGAGACAAGGCACAAAAGTCTGGATGAAATACAAAAAGACCAGGCAAATGGGGAGAATTCAATAAGGAGACAATATGACTGAAATTCTGGAAACAAACCAGGCCAAGGTGGTCCCTGGTGGAAGGACAACTGAAGAGTCCAGAAAAACCCCTCTGAGCTAGGAAAGGTGGTTACAGATACTCTGTAGAAGGTACCTACAATTTCAAACGGACATGTCTAAATTGGAAGGCTGAGAGATTGGGGAGGCCACTCAGAGAGCTGAGGGAGTTGAGGTGAAGAAACATGAGAGGTATAAAGAAAATGGTGAAGGATGGATGGATGGATGGAGGTATGGATGGATGGATGGAAAATTAAATCAATTATCTAGCATACCATCTTTATAATAGTGGGTAAATTAAGAGGTCTTGGAGATTATTTTTTTTAATCTGGCACCAAAAGCAAAAACAACAAAAGCAAAAATAAACAAGTGAGACTACACCAAACTAAAAGTTTCTGCATAGCAAAGGAAACCATCAACAAAATGAATAGGTGACCTATCCTACCAAATGGGAGAAACTATTTGCAAATCATATATCTGATAAGGGGCTAATATCCAAAATATATAAAGAACTCATACAACTCAATAGCAAAAAAACAGTCGGATTAAAAACTGGGCAAAAGATCTGAATAGATATTTTTCCAAAGAAGACAGACAGATAGCCAACAGGTACATAAAAAGATGCTCTGCATCACTGGGAAAATGCAAGTCAGGACCACAATGAGCTATCACCTCATACCTGTCAGAATGGCTATTGTCAAAAAGACTAAAAATAACACGTGTTGGTGAGGATGTGGAGAAAAAGAACCCCCTGCACTGCTGGTGGGAATGTAAATTGGTGTAGCCACTATGGAAAACAGTACGGAGGGTCCTCAAAAAATTAAAAATAAAATTACCATTTGATCCTGTAATTTCACTTCTGGGTATTTACCCAAAGAAAACGACAACACTAACCAACCTGCATCCCCATGTTCATTGTAGCAATATTTACAATAACCATGATATGGAAACAACTTAAGTGCCCACCAATGGATAACGAAACTGTGAGATATATAGACATAGACATAGACATAGACATAGATAATGCAATATTATTCAGCCATAAACAGAATGAAATCTTGCCACTTGCAGCAACATGGACAGCCCTCGAGGGCATTATGCTAAATGAAGTAAGTCAGACTGAAAAAGACAAATACCATATAATCTCTCTTATTATGTGGAATATAAATAAATAACCAAGCTTACAGATACAGAGAACAGATTGGTGGTTGTCAGAGGCGGGGGCTAGGCGTGGGAAAAATGGATGAACTGTTTTCGGGGAGGGTTATTTTAAATAAGTTGAAAAAAATGGTGAGTGGATGGTCGTTGGTGGATAGATCAGCATACATGATGGAGGAAAGGCAAGAAGGAAGGAAAGGAAGGAGGGAGGGAGGGAAGAAACTGATTGCATAAGCAGTTGAATGTGGATGAATGGATGACCCAGGTGCAGGAGCAGAGTCTACTTGTCTATAAGGAGATCGAAGAAAAGTGAAGCTTGATAGAGAAGGTAATTTCTCACCTTGAGAGAGATAGAGAGACCTTATTGATAACAGTAATAGTAATAGTGATGATGAAAATTTACCTCTGAAGACAACACTTAAATTTGCAAAGAATGCCGACATATTTTTGTCTCATTGAAAATTTTCAAAGCTGTAAAGCTCAGGTTTGACATCCTAGTACTCTCTCAGCTGAGGTTGCACAGCCATAGCAACAGGATTTTCTGAACTGAAATTCAGCACACCTGGCCAACTCTAGCCTCTAGGGAACAGAGTGACAGCAGAATGGAATGTATGACAGGTATCGTCCTGGGGAATCTGGGAGTGTGGTTCTGGTCCACAACTGGTCAGTGAGAGCAAAGGTCTGACCCACAGGCAACCTCTGGGTCCGGAGGTGGGTAGGAGTGATGAGGGTACATGAAAGGACAAGTGGGGGCACACACACACCCTAGACCAAGGCCACTCAAGAGATGTCAGTCCAGGTAAGTCTGACACGACCAGAGGTTGGCAGAGCGAACGGGGGAGGCTTCCTGGAAGAGGTAACACCTAAGCTAAGGTGAAGGATGGTGTCATTTGCTGAGACAGGGACACCAGAGGAGGAGCACTTTGGTGGATGGGAGAGGGGACATGAAGTTGGGAAATATAAATTCATTCAGGGACCAGTTGATCCTGAAGTCTTTCTGTCCGTGCTTTCGCTTGTGCAGATCTCACCACCTAATGGACCCGCCCCTGTCCCCTTCTTTCCATCTCCTCCATCTACCTAAAAATCTTCCCATCCTTGGAGCGTTCCAAGGGTGAGGATGGCCCGGTAAGAGGTGACCAGGAATTGTGCCCGGGAAAAGCAAACCCACAGCTGGAGAGGGTAGGCTCCACACACATCAAGGCTCCTGCCTGAGCTCGCATGTCTTCTTGCACGTCTGGCCCAGCTGCCTTCCCCTCTCCCTCTTCCCCAGTCAGTAGCCCAGCTGCCCACACTGCCCAGCTCTCCTGGCTTAGTTGGAAAGGATTCCTTTCTCCTCCATCCAGAAGAAACAAAGTTAGCTGTGTGGCTTTAATCAAGTCAGGAACCTCTCTGGGCCTCAATTTCTTTGCCTATAAAACAAAATTAATAATCCCAGCCCTGCCTGCCCCCCAGGACTCTGAGAAGAATGAAGTGAAATGCAAATGGTCACCTCCTGAACATCTGTTAAAGGTAAACAGGTTTTCAATGTTTCAGGAGAAACCAAATACATAATTACATTAAGCTGATTTTTAATTTTCTTCTCTTTGCTCATGGTAGTTTTTAATGTTGTTACAGTAAACAAGAATTACTTATTTAATAACGTGGGAAAACTAAAGTTTGAAAAAGTAAATTCTACTTAGGAATGGAGAAAAGTTTAGCATTTTGAAATTATACACAGGCATTTCCTGTTTTGCTATTTCTTGTGATGATTCTCATTTATAGGTATTGTTATTGTTACCATCATGATCATCATTGATAATGAATTTTTATCCTCATCTTACAGATGAGGAAATCGAGTCTCAGGAAGACATACTTGCCCAGACACATAGCCAGTTACTGGCTGAGCCAGCACCCAAATCTTTGGTCTCCAAGTCTAGCGATCTTTACATTACAAAACAAAACACTTTTATATGACATCTTCCCGATGTTGGCAGTGCTTACATTCAATTTTTAATTACCATGTGTGTCCAACTACCACATATCTAAATACACATATGGTGAAACTTCAGCTATCTAGAACCTTTGATTAATGCATTATTCCAGATACCTGAGCTTTTGGACAGCTACAGATTTAAACATCAACTTTGTTTTTTAATTTTAATAATTCTTAAAAATTGTTCTTTAAAATATGTACTCTTTCCCTGACTTCTTAATCAGCATATACAGAAAGTAAGGTAACCTTCCTTAAAGCCCAAAGGCAGCCATGCTAATCCCAGATGGAGCTGAGTGTATATAACCTCATCATGTCCTTTCTCTGACCTCCATTTTCTCAATAATAATAATAATGGGGGCTTCCCTGGTGGCGCGGTGGTTGAGAGTCCGCCTGCCGATGCAGGGGACGCGGGTTCGTGCCCCGGTCCGGGAAGATCCCACATGCCGCGGAGCGGCTGGGCCCGTGAGCCATGGCCGCTGAGCCTGCGCATCCAGAGCCTGTGCTCCGCAACGGGAGAGGCCACAACAGTGAGAGGCCCGCGTACTGAAAAAAAAAAAATAATAATAATAACAAAACAACAGCTAACTTTTATTGAGCACTTACCACATGCAGTGTTCTAAGGAAATATTAACTCATATAATTGTCCTAACCCTGGAAGATAGATGTTGTGACTCCTGTTTTACAGACAAAGAAAGGGAGGCACCAAGATGTGGAGCAACTTCCTCAAGGTCACGGAGCTGACAGGCCATGGACTCAAGATATCAACCCAGGCAGCAAGGCCCTGGCAATGAGACCAGGTGCTTGCAGCCCTGGCATGGAGGGCCTTACCCTCCACACCCAAAGAAGTGTTTGATGGGCACGGGTGCCCACGCCCTGTGTAGCGCAGGCTCAGGAGAGAGCGCATACCCTCTCCAGGCACTCCACGTGGTCTTCCACAGGCCACCGCAGAGGCTTCGTGGAAATTCCTCTTTCTTTTTCTCCCCAGCTCCCAACTGTTGCTGCAGCTTATGAAACTCAAAGATCCTCAGCCCTTCTCCTGTTGCTCCTCCAGCCCTGCCAGTTCTGAACTTTATACCTTCAGCTTTTTTCTGGCTGTTGACAAATGGGAAAAAATTCATTCTCAGGATTGATGTGTGTGTGTCTGTGTGTCTGCCCACATTGGAAAAATGACATTTTTGGTCCTTCCATCAACACCCAGTTGCATAACACCGGAAGAGACGAGGGGCTGGAAAGAAACTCAGGAAGGTGGCCGCAGCCTCCTGCAACCCATCCCCAGCCTGCCATGGGCCACACAGCAAACCCCGCTGCTGCCCAATCCTTTCCCCTGCCTTTCTGCAGGGAATCACTGCTGTGGCTTCAGACCCAACCTGGAAAATGTAGCATTCCTGCCCACCTTCTAACCTCATCGCCCACAACTCCCCGGCACACACTCTATTTTCCAGACAAACCAGGCTCCTCATTGATCTCAACCCATGTTTCATGCTTTCCTACCTCTGTGCCTTTGCCCACACTACTTCCGCTCCAGGAATGCCTTCCCTTCTCCTTGCCCTGTGTCCAAACCCACCATCCTTCCAGGCCCTGCTGGGGATACAGAGATGAATAAGGGAGATAGGGTCTCTGCTCTCAAGATTGTTATTAAAAAGTGATTGTAGGACTTCCCTGGTGGCGCAGTGGTTGAGAGTCCGTCTGCCGATGCAGGGGACACGGGTTCGTGCCCCGGTCCGGGAAGATCCCACATGCCGCGGAGTGGCTGGGCCCGTGAGCCATGGCCGCTGGGCCTGCGTGTCTGGAGCCTGTGCTCCGCAACGGGAGAGGCCACAACAGTGAGAGGCCCGCGTACCGCAAAAAAAAAAAAAAAAAAAAAGTGATTGTACAATTGCAAATGGTGAAGAGCCTTCGCTGCTACACCTGTGCTCACATCCCCTCTGCCCCAGTGCTGCCACCATCACCTGGCAGTGCTCAAAAATACCATCAGTCTCTCCTTCCACCACTGTCTGCTTTTAACGGAGATTCTCTTAAATCTTTAAGGCCTTCGACCAAAGCCCACTTCCTCCAGGTAATCTTCCAGAACCCCACTGTCCAGATATAATCATTCCTCCTCTGAACTTACTCCTGGTTTCAGTGGACCTTCTCTGTGGGCAGCCCTGTGCTGAATCTCATGATTCCATTCACACAGTGAGTGTAACCCCTGATCCCCACAATCTGGGGCTTCTGACCACAATCCCTTTCCACTTACCCCAGTGTGCTATACAAAGGCCAGGATGGTCTCCGGGTGCCTTGTCGAGGCAAGGTTTGGATGCATCCAGTGAAGCCACGATGCTCATAGGGCCCGTCTGTTCTATAATGTGCAGGCCTGCAACGTCTCGGTGTTGACCGTACAGACTGAAGTCTGTGCCGAGCAGTGACATTCTTATGGTTAAAGTCAGATCATTTATTTTTTTTTAATTTTGCTCAAAATTATTATCTTGGGTAGTGTTCTGAAACCTTTTCAATAGCTCGTAAGGGGGTTACTTGACAGACAAAACACCACAGGGCCGACAGACACAGCTTTTGCCATTGACTGGCCCCAAAATTGTTCAGGAATTGGAACAATGAAAATTCTTCACGAATGACTGCTGTCCAGAGATAATTTGGTAAGACAAGGTAACTCAGTGAGGAAAACGCCAAATCAGGGTAAGGCCATGTTCATTTTAGAGTAAATTTAGAAAGAGATGAAAGATAAATCAAATTCTGTAATTAGGACAAGCACTGAGGCGGGGACTGTATCACACAAAGGTAACGAAAATCCAATCTGAGATGCAATCATGTCCCAGAATCCTTGGAGAAACTGTTCAACTTTCCTGGGGTGTTGGCTTCTCAGGGGAGTTAAGTGCCCTGCCCTGTTTTAAACAGGATGGATGGGAATGTGAGCTGGCGGGAAGTAGGGAGGCTTGGCCGCTGAGTGAAGTAGTGGCATAGTGCTGCTGCCAGCCCACCATACTCTCCTACAACGATCCCACGAGACGACCACCCAGGCAGCGGCGGGGGGGCTGTGCATGGCAACCATCTGCCACGCTGAGGATGGTCTGCTCTACTCGGCCAACTGCTTTAGAAGCCACTGTCCCACGTGGCAAACCTTCATCCCACATCAGAAGGGCAGGTCTCGTGGTCCAAGGACTCACCTCCCTCAGTAACTTGTGCTTGGAACACTCCACACCCGTAGCCATATGCAGAGAGTGCTCAAGACTCATCCAACAGACCTATGACCGAAGGTCCAGATGTCGTGGAGGAACAAAACACACCTGGAAGCCAAGGCTTCCTCTAGGATGGAAATCTCTCTCCAGGTGCTTCCAGCCAAGCACCTGTCCAAGACACCATCACCACTGACAGGACTTCTCACGGGTGAATTCAACACACAAAAGCCAATAATTGGAAGAGAAGCAGGACCGCTCACAGGAGCACTAAGAAAGTGGTCCTTCTTCGCGCTTTCACTGCCAGGGCCTGGGTTCAAAAGGGGAACTAAAGATCCCGCAAGCCAAGTGGCATGGGAAAAAAAAAGTTAAAGAAAAAAGAAAATGGCCCTTCTGAAAAATGCAAAGCTGTAGAAAGTCATGGTTATTATTTTAACTATTATCACGATTATTAACTCGAGGAAGAGGAGGAGAGAGATTCACTGCATCCTTACAAAAGAAAGCAAATAGTCTGGTGACCACCAACTGCCTTGAGCCCTGGAGAACGGGCTGCTGGAGAACCTTCCATCGTCCCGGGAACGCCCTTCCTCAAGGGGTCTGACCAGGAAACAGTTAACATGGTGCAGGAGGAAGCCAACAATAAAAGCTAAGCAACCACAAGACCTAGGAGGATCTTGTGATAATTTTCCATAGAAATGCAGGAAAAGACACTATTGCTTACAATATATGATAATTATATCAAGTTGTTCTGAATAAAAACAAACATCTCCAAGGGTATATATAGTTCAGAGCGTGCTCAGAAACCAGTGCAACTGATGCAATAATTCCACTCTCCCAAAATTAAAACAGGATCTCAGAAAAAGTAGAGGATAGATGAAGCAAAATCTTGATAATTATTGAAACTAAATGATGGGTATATATAAGAGGTTCATTGTACTGTTCTCTCTGAAAATGTTCATAAAAAATTTTTTTAACAAGTATTCTCAAAAATTCAGAGGCCTGTGACTACTACTGCTCCTACCTTTTAAACACTGTTGAAGTCTTTGTGGTTTAGGTGACTGTTGATTCTTAGAACTACCCTCTTTTGTAGTACATGCAAAATAAAGATTCTTATGTAATTGCAGAAAAAAAAGAAGGAAGAGAGGGAGGGGAAAGGGGGGAGAAGGGAGGAGGGATGGGAAGGGCAGGACAAAGCAGGGGAGGGCATGGCAGAAAGAGTGTGAGCTTTGCACAGGAGCTGGACCCAGTTCCCATCGCACCTTTAGCTGTGTGACCATGGGTAGGTTTGTGATACTCTCTATGCGTCTATTTCTTCTTCCCGAAAATTAGGATATTGTCCTCCACAGGAGGAGGCTATATTTAAGTAATAGATGTTGAGGCTATAATTAATAGGTGTTGAGTATTCAGCACATAGTAGGCACTCAAGAAATCCTGACTACTGCTACTTTATAACTCTCTGTGCTTTACAAAATAGGTACATTCAGGAGATGCTATGCTTTACAAAAGAATTCACCCCAGGGTCCCTTTAAGCTCTCAGCCCTGCTAGCGCATTTTAAACGGGATTGAGTTTGCAGAAAACCATTTACACGGGACTTTTCAAGAACGCGGCAGCCAAGGCACTAATAAAGGCAGGCAGATCTACAGAGAGAGCTCCCTGGGCAGACTCTCTCAGATCCTGTCCAGCAGGATTCTCTGAAAGACTGGAAACTAAAAAACATCTTCTGAAAACCCACAAAGACCCATGGGCTGCCCTCTGAGAAGCCTTTTTTCCATGCATATTTGGAAGGGCTGTGGTACCTCCAGTTATGGGTCCAGGCTTATGAAGACGATAGTACTAGGCTAACAGCATTGGCTAATGTTTATTGAGAGTTTCCTATGGGAGGGGCACTGTGTTCATTCCCATGCATTATCCTGCACAAGGCAGTAAAAGCTAATGTCTGTATAGCTTCAAGTGCTTTCAGATGAAAGAAGTTCCTATAATTCCTCACAAAGATCTCTATTGGTTGGTTTTTTTTTTTCAGGTAGAGAAACCGAGGCACAGAGTAGGTAAGTCATTTGCCCAAGGTTACTCGGCTGTAAATGACAGATTATCAGAACCAGTCTAGCTCTGAAGTCCACCCCGTTACAGACCCACTGCTCTGTGCCCCGAACCCCCTCCCCACCAGCACTCGATCCAGCAGAGGCAGGACTGTAAGGCAGAGGATCCCTGCAGGAGGCACTGTCCCTCCCTCGGTCCCCTCTCTATCTCCCTTAGCCCTCCACAAGCTGTTGTCAATTGCACTGAAGTATTTACAGCAACCAGCGACCGCTGACACCTCTGTCCACGTGGGCTATAATTTGACGCTCAAGCTCTTAGACAGCCGCTTTTGAGCGCCGAGCTCTTCACACACGAGTGTCTCTCCCAAGAGCCAGGATGGCTGCCTCTCAGCTTCTCCTGATGCTTGCACAACTCTCCTGCTGGCCCCAGGCGTACACACACGTGCACGCATACCAAATAAGCCATCACACACAGACACCCCTCACACACACAATTACCATCACAAACTGATCCGAGCTCGCTGTTCAGGACACACCCACCAACACATGATATGTATCGCAGATCCCCAGCCCAACCAGTTCACACCCCTCTGGTCATCAACACGCAAGACACTACGTGGATAATGGCTGAGGGTATGCTGTGACTGCTAGTAATGTCCATCTCATACCCAATTCCATGAAATATGCCCTCCCCGTGTAATTATTCATGGGAAAATTATCCACACACCCAACTCTGCATTAATGTGACCAGAAAAATCCTGAATAGATTTTTTTTCACTTACTTGTGCTAAATACAGCTGTCACTTGGACGTACCCGTACCTGATCGTTGTTTTATCTGAGTGGTGGCTGCACAGGGGGTTCATTGTACTGTTCTCTCTGCTCCTGCGTGTATTTGAAAACGTTCCTCCTGGTGTGTATACCTAAACCCCTGACTACGTCTGTGTGTCGGTGCCTGCATGTGTTGTGGGACGGGGTGGGGCTGAGGGGTGTGCATGTGCTCTCACACTAGCACGGCTGCCTCTCTCTGTGTGTTTGCACAGAGCAGACCCAGCGCTGTGGCTCTGTTGCCAGCCCTCTCCCCAGGGAGTCTTTGCAGAGTAGGGTTGCCCTCTGCATAACTATCCAAGAGCAAACACATCAGAAACCAGATCCCCTCGCCGCCCCCGTTAATGTAGCAGTTGGGGGAGGGGCATTCTGAAAGAGGCGAGGGAGCAGGGGATACAGGAGAACAGAGGAAGGAACTGGGACCAGTCAGTCCAGAGGAGAATAGATTCAGGAACACGTGCTCCTCTGTAATCACCAAGAAGATGGTCCAGAGCCGTGGACACTGACCGGTTGAGGGTCTGAGGAGGACATGGGCTTCCAGCCCCTTGGGAGCCCTCCGGGGTCACCAGATCTGTGAGGACAGGGGTCAGCCCCCTGTCCTCAGCCCCCTTCCTGGAGCTGCTGAGGTAGGGTGTCTAGGAGGCACCAGGGGATGGAGGCGACAGAGTGAGCCTGAGCTGAGAAGCCCTGCAGAGCTGCCTTCTGACAAAGGAGATTCAGACTGGGGGCAGAGATCCCGGAAAGATGAATGGGGAGAGAAAGAGAGGGAAGAACAAAGGAGGGGGTAGGGGAGAAGGAATGTCTGAGTGGTACGGATGAGAAGACTGAGGCCCAAAGAGGACCCAGGGCTGCACTGAGAGATAAGGGACAGGAACTCTCGCAGCAGGAGCAGATGAAAGGACCAGGGTCTCTCCAGCAGCCTTAGCAAGCCACTGATGAAAAGCAGGTCCTGCCCTACCTGCCCAAGCTGCTAGAGTCCTCAAGGAAACCTCCCTGGGGCCTGGACCATGCAGAGGAGGGGGAGGGGTGAACATACTTCCCTCCGCAGACCCCGCCTGGAGGCCCAGGAAGGAGCAGGAAGCCAGCGAGAGGGAAGAAAATAAAGACCTGCCAGTAGGGGAGAGGGAGCAAAGGGACCGGTGGAGTCAGAAGATCAGAGTTCAAGTCCTGATGCTGCTATTTCCGGTGCAACCTTGCAGCAGCCCTGCAACTTCTCCAAGTCTCATCTGGAAAATACAGATGCCGATCCCAAGGCCCCATGTGGACCAAATGAGACAATGGTGATAGAAACGCTTTCTGGCGAGGTCTGTGCGCCTCCTCATTGATGGAGGTGCCAGCAGGGGAGAAGCCATGAGACAGACAGAGAGCAATTATCTGCCAACATGGAGATTTTATTCTTAATACTTATGTGTGCTGATGTGTCCTGCCTCCTCCCACAAAGGATCTGAGTTGTCTGAGAGGGAAAAAAAATCACTGACAGACTGACTGAAGGACAGATGGGTGGACAGAGGAATAAAGACAGAGGCAATAAGAGGGCAAGAGACTTCCAGGGGGAAAAGGTCATTCCTTCAGACATTCAACCTTTCCTTCCCAAGCATCTTCTATGTTTGGTTTCAGATGACCTTCCCCAGATAGAAGTGTGACAAGGTCAGTCTACTCCTCTCCCTATTCGTTCTCCTGCGTACAAGACCAGACACTGTTTCCCAGCCTGCCTGCAGTTGGCTGGAGCCGTGTGACTACGTTCTGGCCAAGGAAAGTGGTCAGAGTCATATTTGCCGCCTGCAGAACTGGCCCTTTTAAAAATTCCCCCCAGAATTCTCTACTCTCTCTCCTCCTCTGCTGAGTTTAGAAGGTCCAGTGGAGGATGCCAAGCACCTAGAACTGGGGTCCCACAATCCCAGGGGGTCAATTATAGAATCCGTTATGTGGGAGCTCCATAAATTTGGATGAGAACATTTTTACCTTTATTTTTACAAACCTCCAAACTGAGATTCAGTATTTTATTCGATTACAAAGAGAGGCAACAAACCACAGTGGTATTCCCCATACCTGTAACTGTGCCATCCATAGAAATCACAGATATTTTTCTATATCATGTTAAGTGGCTGCAGAAATATCAAAAGGTCATTTATGCTGAAATTGTACTATTAATCCCTTTGCTGTTTTCTATTTAACTTGTTATATTATTATTATATCAAAATTTTATTGTATTATCACATCCTATTATGTCAAAAAAAATTTTAATATTTTGATACTTGAATTTCAGTATAATCGGTTGCTTTTGGACTCCTGTGAATTGGATTTTATGCGTTGAAAAATCTTTATTCTTTTTGTCTGCGCCGTGCAGCATGTGGGATCATAGTTCCAGGGATCAAACCCGTGCCCCCTGCAGTGGAAGCGCCGAGTCTGAACCACTGGACCACCAGGGAAGTCCCAAAAAATCTTTATTCTTAAGGGTCCATTGGCTTCACCAGCCTGCCCAAGGGGATCTAGGACACGAAAAAGATAAGAGCTCCTCCCCTAGATAATGATGGAGCCCTTAGAGGGAAGTCCCTGGGTCTCTGAATGACTCCCCGCCCACTACCACCACCACTGATCTGACATTTGGATTGTGAGATGACTGAAAAATAATCTTTATTTGTTAAACTACTAAGACTTTGAGGACCTTTTATAATACAGAGGGGATTCCTTGTGACTCCAATAGGAGTCCAGGGTGGACCTGTCCACTTAAGTTAACTCTGGACTCACTCTTAGCTCTCCTAAATGCCCTTGCTCATAAAGGATGGAATGCCCTGGATGCCTTCCCCTCATACCCAAACTTCTACTGTCCAAATGCTCCCAGACTTTCAAAGCCCAGCTCAAACGCCACCTCCTGCAGGAAGTCTCCCGGGCCTTCTCCCCCTCCCAAAAGTCCCTTGCCCCTGAGCTGAAGCACCAAGGGCTAGCAACATCAGACTGTGAGCTTGCCCAGGGGTAGGACGTTGGATAAATTCCCTTCCTGTCCCCCAACCTACACCCACCCCTACAGTGGGCCCAGGCCAGGGATGCCAGCCATGGTAGGGCTGGTAAATGTTTGCTGCGTGGGAGGCAGATGAGTGGTCAAGGAACTGTCTGTTTGATTCAGTCCTACTCCGTTATAACCCGGTCCAGGTCCACACTGTGTGCTTGCTTAAGGAAAATGGGGGGAGGGGGAGGAAGGCACTAGTGCTTTCCCACACTGGGGCCCCAAGTTCCCTTCTCTTGAGATTATTTCTGCTCAGTCTGGATTTCCAACCAATACATTTTGTCCTCTAGGTCTCTGTAGTTTGGGTAGCAAGATGAGACTAGAAGTCATGAAGGAGTTAAAAACAAGATGAGTTGGATGAAAGATACCTCCTGTGGGTCCCAGCTGAGTCATCCTCTTTGTTCCACACCCTTGAAATCCACTTCCTCTTGCCCACTCCCTTCTCTTCCACCCCACCCTCACCCTCAACAGGCACTTGAAGCCTCTGGCATTGGACAGGGAACACTCATCTTCTCCGTGCAATTCTGGGAGCCCAGACCTGCTCCCTGGACAGCTGCTGCACCATGGGAGAGTGGGGATGGTGGGGAGTGACTCTCTGGTCCCCTCTTTCAGAGGGTGCCTACCAGCCCAAGCTCCTTTCAGCATGGAGAAGAACTGAGCTAGAGTCCAGGCCACCTTTCTCCCTTCAGGTTCTCTTGCTACACTGGCGCTCAGGGGCCCCCAGGCCCTGCCCTAGATACTGCTGTGCCCACTTCTCCCCCACCACACAGGGCACCAGAGACCATTACTGCTCTACTAAGGGTCAAACTTCTGAATAACATTAACTCCACTTGGCTTTGAGCAATGTGACGCGTTTTTGGAGCACTTCCATGCACACGTGGTCGATCCATTCACTCGTGTGCCAGGGCTTGTGTCACGTGCTAAGAACAGTGATGCACGGGATTCAACTCCTGCCCTCAAGGAGCTCCCAGTCTGGTGAAGGAGGTGGAGCAGTGAGCAGAAAACACTCCACAATAAGTTCTTTAAAAGCACCAGGCGTTGTAGAAGCACCGGGGACAGGATCTCACACCAGGCTTGGGGGATAGGGGTCAGAGAGGACGGAAGGCTTCCTGGAGGAAGAGACACCTGAGCTGGGAGTGAACCAGGTAGAAAGGGGGAGAAGGGACAATCAGATGCATGAACCATAGAATCACTGGCTCTTGGGCTCATCAAAGGGTAGACTCAGACTCCTAGAATCATTTTTCTAATGAACAACCATTTATTGTGCTGGATGCCATGCTGGGTAAAGAGATCTCAGAATCAAAGGGATCTCATATCCCAAAGCCAGCCTGGCTTCCATACCATGCTCTTGAGGGGCAGACTGTCTCTTCCAACTCCAAGGACCTGAGGAGAGGAAAAGGGGTCTGAAGATGCCCTAGGTGTCGAATGAAGGGTGAATCCCCCCTGATGGTATTAAAGGATCTCTCGGGGATGGACAATGGCACACCAGGAAGGGACCCTGACTCCCTGCAGATGCAGTGACTGGTAGCCCAATGGTCAGAGCTCTGTTGACTGGAGGCAAAGTCAAACAGGATGGAGTTTTGGGTGATGGCCACTCTTGCCAATAGGTTCCAGCCTGGCAGAGTGGGGAAGTGATTCACCTCCTAAATTACATCCTCCAGCTAGTCTCTCGCAAAGTCCCAGGTGTCTTCCTTCAGAGTCCGTATTACAGTTTTAATTAGATATGCACTTGTCTGTTTCTTCCTCTCCTCCGCTAGATCATCACCACCTTAAGGCCAGGAACAACATCTGTTTTGTTCACCACTGTATCCTCAAGCACCAAGCAGGTAATAAGAGACTTGTTGAAATGAATTGAGACTGATGAGTGGATATGGAAGGACATTCCAGCAGATGAGGGGCAGCCTGGTGATAAGCTCATTTCATTTCACAGAGAGCGGCACTGGGTCCAGAAGAGGATGGAGTTGCCCCAAGATAGAGCTGCCAATGTATACGGAGGGGTGGGAGGGCAGGGAGGACTGTTGCAGAGGTGGGAGCACAGACACAGAAAGGCGCTCATAGCCCTGGCCCCCGAGATGCCCCAGCCTCCACGGAATCAGTTCCCTTTAGGAAGCCCCCTCCGCACACTCAGCCACCGTCACGGCAAGCCCAGCCTTCTCTTCAAACGGATGTCCCAGAATCGGCCTATAGAGCCAGAGGGGGAAAGGATGGAGCAGCGACCGGTGTGGAGGCGGGGGTGGGTATGAGGAGCCCAGTTTTGGTGCTAGAGCTAGGGGACAGCTTCAGCACCTAATCTGTGCGGGAAAGCCTTGCGAGCGAGAGCAGAGAGCCACCCCGGTTAGCCCAAGATCATCCCGTTAGCATTTTAGCACGGATCGGCCCGGGTCAGTGCAGGGTCACGCCTGTTAGCGCAGGGTCAGGCTCGCTCAGAGCTGGGTCGTCCCCGTCAGCGCAGGGTCATCCCTTTTAGCGCTGGGTCGGCCCGCTTTAAAGCAAGAGCTTCCAGGTTTGCAGAGTCAGCCTCTAACGGAGGGTCAGAGCGGGTGGGGCGGGGTCACCTCGGTAAGCGGTGGAAAAGCTCCGGGTACTTTGGGGCCAGCGGCGCCCCCAGGTGGCAGGGCCCCGCCGGCGCTCGGATCCGGCTCGGGGAGGGTTTCAGGAACCTCTCATCCTTCACACTCAGGTGGGGAGCCTTGTCGACCCAGGCCCCCGGCCTCGCCCTGCAGGAAGTGCTTTGCTTCCCAATGTTCCTTACACGCATCTTTGGGGCTCTTTCTGCTCACAGCATGCAACTGCGTGCCCGAGCGTATCTGAGAGCAAGAATCCTAGATGCTGGCGGCGAGCAGACAAGTCACCGGGAAACTCCAACCCCAGCTCCTGAGGAAGCGACCACGGAGCCCGGCCCTTCCCCTCCCGCCTCTCCCCACTGCCTTGGGTCTCAGTCTGCAGGCACACATTCTGCGGACTTGTCTCTGAGACAGCGGTCCACCCCCCACCCCCAGGCTTTGGGTACTTCCCGCTACGACCCCACACACTCTGAAGTTCTCAAGTTTGGCCTGGGACGGGACACTGGGGAAGAGGCAGAGCACAGCCTGGTTCCCAGCCCGGCTTTGGAACTGTTCTTCCCACATCGCGGGCCACCTACACTGGTTCCAGTCCATCCAGCCCCTCTCCCACCTCCTGCTAAACACACGAACTCACCCAGCGCTTCCCAGAAAGGGGGGCGGGGTCTCTGGGTGAACAGAGACTGGAGTAAAGGGAGCTGGGGGAGAGGCTCCCGGTCACTTTTTGGGCCAGCCTCCTACCCCCTGCCACCCTATCCCGATGCCATAATGGGTGGGGCTGGGAGCTCAGCAGGCTGCCAGGTAGGCTGCCAGATGGTGACTCACCTTCACACTCCTCCACGTGGTCCACAAAGGAGATAGGATTATGCAGAATCCAGGGACAAAGACACACCTGGAGACTCGGCCACCGGCTATGGCCCTGGCAGGGGAGGAGAAATCACAGGGTCTAGGTTGGAAGTTTCTTGGGTCCAGAAAGGAGGGAGCCAAGCCCCTCACTCTCCTGCCCCTCTGTCTGTGCAATGGAAGCCCTGAGGTGGCCACCTGGACTGTGTCTCTGGAGTCCCAGCACAACCTGTGGCAGGCCAGCTCTGTACCCTCCTGCACCCTCGCTGCAGAGTGATAGCTGAGGGAGGAGCAAGCACTCCTCGGCAGACTAGAGGGAGGAGCTGGGCAAAGCCACTGACCCCAGACGGGGAAGGCGAATCCAGGCTGACATAATCCAGCTCATTTCTCACACAAAGAAACTGAGGCTCAGTGAGGGCAGGAAGGACTGGCCCAAGGTCACAGAGAGCACCGTGGCCAGAATCAGGAATCCTCTCCCCTCCGCCCCCTCTCCGCCCTCAGTATTAATCATCTTCAGGGTAGGTGCTAAAGTGAAGACTGCAGAGGAGGCGAAAGAGCCATCAAAGCCTGGTATCTTTTAGGGGTCAGTGTAACTCAACTCCTATGTGCCCCTGTGGGCGCGTGCACGTGCCCCAGCCACACACGCACGCGCGCGCGCGCACACACACACACACTGGCCTACAGCCAACCAACACCCTTCAAAGCCCTGAAGCTGGGCCAGCACATCCATCCCGATCCAGGAAGGAATGGCTCCAGCCAAGGCAGCCTCAGGCCTAGATGATCCAGATTTTCTTCAGTTATTCTCCAGTGTGTGAAAGGTCTAGATTCTGACGGGGCATGGGAAGCAAGGCTTGGAGTAGCCAGATGGATGGACTAACTGACAGATTTGCCAACAGACTCACAGAAGCAAGGAGGGAGGGATGCTACTGCCTAGGAAAACTGAAGGGAAAGAGGCAATTTACTGGCAAACTCTGACCATTCCCACCCCCCTTCCTCACAGCCAAGCTGCTGCCCGAAATTAGCCTCAGTCTAGGGCCGGGGGAAGGACTCGGCTGCCTGCCCAGACCAGGGACCCAGCGTAAAGCTAAGCACAAGATGCTCCTGCTCACCCACACTCCTCCCGGCGGCCCCCTCGTTCACCTAAGGGCAACCTATCTCATGCCCTGATTTATCCGGATAATTGTTTGCTCTCCCACACCTTGATCTCAACGTTCCTCCGGTCCTGCCTCTGGGAAGAAAGGAGAATTCAGAGACATCCATAGTGCAGACAACACTTAAGATTTCCCTCGAGTACCAGGGGAGATGCTGGGATTTTCGTTCCCTCAAAAGATCTAGGTGAATACTTTAATTATTGATGCTGGTGCATAGAGGCTGCAGGCTCCAACTTTACACCTGGCATCCTGCTGAGCGACTCCGGGCAAACCCCATCCTCACCCCTCCTCTAGACCTGTTTCCCCATCCGTCCAATGTTAGCCTTGGAAACCTTGCAAGCTCCGGTGTTACCGGCTCTACACACTGCACTTGCCCCCTTGCTGCAGGAGATCAGTTTCCTAGGAATGGAAGGGAAGACTCCAAAGCACCTGGCGACTGCTGACCAAGTCCCTCTGCGCAGGCTGGAGCCGGGCGGGGGCATCTCACAGCACCAGGCAGGAGAGCAGGTCAGAGGCCAGACAATGGAGCCTCTTAGCTACTCTGGAACAACCTGGATCTACCCATCTAAGGCAGGCTAAAGGGACTGGACACCAGCGGGTTAGGGATGAAGCGGGCGCTTTGGGCGGAGGCTAGCCTGATCCACTGCTGGTCCGGTCACTGTGCCCCTCAGCACCTTCACTGGCTGCTCCGCAATCCCGGCTTTGTCTGCAGTGGAGAAGGAAGTAGGGAGAAGGTGGGCAGGTCTCAGCCTTAGCTAGAAGAATAAGGGAAGAGGCTCAAAACTGAGGCCTCCTCCCCACCATCACAGAGACCCCTTCCTAACCCTTCCACTCCAGTCCTCTGCAGCCACATCCCCCCAGCCTCTGCCTCTGCCCAAGGAGGAGGGACCACACTCTCACACTCACAGTGATACAGTCACAAATATACGTGCTAGCACACAAGTATTCAGCCCCAAGCAGTCACCCACACAGACATGTTTCCTCTCACACACAAATATATACACAAACACAGACCCCAAATACCCAAAAATCACATACACATGGACTGTGATACCTGGATACCATCATCACAAAGTGGAAAGCTACCATCCTTAACCCCTAAAATACTAAGCTTTTTTTTTAACCTCAAATATGGTGATAATCACTTCTTTTGCCTTTTCTTCAGTTCTCAACTATCGGAATTAGACTGCATCTAATGACACTAGGCACATGTTTGCTGCTTATACCTCCAGTACAATCCCCAGCACACAGTAGGTGCTCAATAAATATTTGTGGAACGAAGGAGCCAGAGAGTTAAGAGATGTCCAGGGTTGGAGGCAAATTAACTCGCTGGTGTTTGATCCTTACCAGGTACCTCCTCAGACAGGAAAACTGTTCTTCACACAAACTGAGCCCTGACGCTGGCCTTACACTCTTCAGCTGGTCAACAGAGGGAGGAGGGACAGGGTAAGTAGATCAGAGGCCAGAGCTGCTGCCTGGGGCATCAGAACCCAGAAGCCGCGCCTCACAGTCCGTCTGCCCTTTTGTTGCTATATCGAAGACTCATGGGTTTGCAAAAGGACCCTACGAACAGTCCTCTGATCCTCCAGCCTGCCTGGGGCTCCACAAAGCATGGCTGTCTGGGGCGTTGGGTTGTCCAGCCCGCAAGGCCGTCCTACCAGCATCTCCAGCCCTGGAATCCTACTCCTTGTACTGGGAGCCCCGGTTCTTGGATCTACTCGCCGGCTCCGCAGCTGTTCCGCTATGTAATCTTGGTCTGGTCCCTCCCAGCTCCAAAGCAGTAAGTGGAGCCACGCGGTGCTCAGGACCCTCTAGGCTCCTGCCATCTGGGTCCGAGGCTAGTTTAAGTGATAACCTCACTAGCTGCCCTCTCTGACTGGAGTGACACGTGGGGAAGGGAGAACTAGCTCAAAAAGATTGGATATTTACAAGGAATTCAGTTGAGACGTGAGCCCACAGGGCCATGAAGACGCAACCCCGAGGGAAGGCGTGGACTAGGGTATGTGGGGGGTGGGAGAGGTGATTTCCCCCCACCCAGCCGGGACCCGCACATCTGCATCTGAATGGGATGGGGGAACTTGTCAAGGAGTCCTAACAGCACCGACACCTGCTGGGGAAGAGGACACAAAGCAAGGGCCCTCTGTAAGGGGCGACGAATTAATTTGGACAATAAGCCCCGCTCCGGCACCCTCAGAGGCCCCCACCGCGCCGCACACACACACACTGTTTGGCGGTATCCACACATCGTTTGAAATACGCTTTTCAGGGCTGCCGTGATTTTTAGGAATCGAAGGGACTGATTTAAATGTCTTGTTCCCCCAATAATTCGCCTTTTCCAGTCCTAAGATCCATGTAACCGCAATTCCCAAGATACTTCTGCCTGCGTAGGCAGAAATGCCCCGGAGGTAAGACCATCCTAAGGCGTTTTTCCAACATCGGGGGAAACGAACACAGACCTCCAAGGCCCCGGCTTCCCAGGGCGAAACGCTCAGGACCCCTGTAGCAGCTGCTGTGAGCATCTCCCCAGCCGCCCGGGCGTGCGGGATCTGACGCGTACCCCTCGGGAGCCGAGCATATCTCCGAATAGCTGGGCGGGAAGGAGGCGGGTACGGGCTGAAGACCGGGGCCCTGTCAAGCCCCTTCAGGAGGACGAAATTGCGGCGAGGAGGCTGGCGTGGCCGGGAGGAGGGCACCAGCTCAGACCCCTGACGCGTGGAGAAAAGCAAAGGCGCAGACAACGAGCGACTTCCGCTCTGAGTCCGTGTGGATCGAAAAGAGAGAGCTCCGCAGACACCCAGGACTCGGAGCTGAGAGCCGAGCGAGGGTCAGAAACAACCCCAGGGGTGTCGGCGCCCAGTCCATCCCGGGGACGCAGGCACCAGAGGAAAGCGCCTTCCTTCCGCCACGGTCCGAAGCCTCCGGGGCTCCGGAGCGGCCCCAGCCTCGGGCCGCCCTGCTTCTCCGCTACGAAAGGAGGCGGTGCCAGCTCCGCCCTGCGCCGCACCCACTAGCTCGCGGAAAAATTCGTTCCCTAAACCAGAGCTGGGAATCTCAATCCTCCCTGCATCTTTCTATATTGGTACGTCTATGCCGACCTTAAAGAACAGAATAATTCCGCTCCAAAACTCCAATTAGCATTTGTTTTGCTCTCAGATGCCCTGATAGACGAAGAGCTTAGGACGCTGAATTATCCTGTACGACCTCTGCCCACCTTTAGTTCTCTTTCACCGTTTCTCCGGAAATCTCAGAGCTCCAGCCCCAAGGTCAAATGTGAGCTGAGTCTCAGCATCCCAGTTGGTCCTCCTGGATGCATCACCAGGCCCCAACCCAGACAACCTTTTGAACCACGTATCGGAATAGTTTAGGCGCAAACCCAAACTCGCCTCGCTTCTCTTGGCGGCATGCGCAGCGTTTGAGTTAAACTCCGACTCCGGTCCATAAAGACCCTAGCCGATCTGCCTCCTCACACCGCCCCCCTAAGCTTGAAATCCTACGAGGCACGCTCCACACGCAAATCTTTTCTCCCTTTTTCTTGCCGGGTCCCTCGTTTAAATAGCGTCGGCGCCTTTATTCGCCTGACCCTAAGCAGAGGAAAACCCGCCTGATCATCATTGTCTGGTCCGCGACCGGCCCCACCCCCGCCCCAATCAGTGTCACAAAACGCCCCTTTCAACAGATTCCAAACCCTCTTCACCCGGGCTCACCGAGCCTTCAACTTCATTAAGTGCGCGCTACGGCGGCGCTGGAGGAGGCGAAGTTTAAATAAACCGGAGCGGAGAGGGAGGAGGGGTGGGTTGCTAGTTGAACCGGAGAGGGAGAGAAGAGTTTTTGAAAAGGGGAAAAAAGTCATCAGGGGAAAAGCGCTTTGTAACCACGAAGACGCGCCCGCTGTGGCGAGAACAAATTGGATATGGAGGGGAAGTGTCCGCCCCCACCTCAGCTCCCGCTCCTGGGTGGTCCGGGGAGCCCCAGGAGAAAGAAAGATGGGGAGGAATCGGCGGTGAAAAGAATTAACCACTTTAATTGGGCTGCAAGAGAGAAATGGGGAGAGGCTCACCGATGTGCCCCGATCACCCAAACAAAATACCCTTCAGTAAAATAAAATAAAATAAAAATGAAATAAAATGTCTGCCTTTAGCCTTGGCTAAAAGATGTATGTCAAAGTTTGAGAATCAAGGCTGTTCTCAGCCATAGAAAGCAAATCTGCAAGATGGGGAAATTCTGCCCGGAAAAACCCCCTCCCTCTTCTGTGGCCTCAGGCCTCCCGGCGCCGGATGAAAAGGAATGAAATTGAACGAAATTGAACGAAATGAAGTGAAATTGACCAGTGAAATTCGCCAATTTTCTTCCCCTTTAAACTGCCCGCTCTCAGCAGCACTCTCTGAACCCCAAGCCGATTTCTTAGCACTTTTTTTCTCACCTGGAGACATGAAGGTGTGCCCTGGATATTTTCTTATTATTGTCACCGATCGTTGTAGCTTGCGGGGGCAGAGGCTCAGCTGTATCCACCCAAACAGCCAGGGAACCCACAAGAGCCGCTCCAGATGGAACGGCCTATTTCTCCTCCCAGGAGGCTGGGCTCCCTCCTAGGTAAGCCGACTTACACTGAACACCCATCCTTATGCACCCAGAGGGTGGGAGGGAGCCCACAGAACCTCTTACAGAACCTCTCTGGTCTGGGGGAGAAAAAAAAAGTCCCAGGACTCTACCATACAAACGTGCAATTCCCTCAGTCTTCTCCTTGCCCCTCCCTACAGTCCAGGCCCCAGGTGGGTCCTTGCCAGCTCTTAATTAACAGGTTCCCAGCCCACACAACCTGAAAAAGTTCTGAATTCAAAACACCCTGCCTTCTCCCCTGCCTTCAACAGTGCACATATCTCAACAATTCTTTTCTAGTATTTTTCAAGGCCAGTAATTATATCTGGCCCAGATCTGGCCTTCTTGACCCACGGGGAAACCAGGGTCTGAATCATTGGTCGGGGACCCTAAAGCTCCCTAGAAGCCCCTGCCTGTAAGGATGCATCTCACTCTTCCCCAATCCTCTTATTTCTCGCTCTTCCTGACGCAGACCCTCTGCCACATACATCTACACCAAGCAGTAAGCATAGATAAATTCACACACACACACACCCTTCACAAAGACACACTGAAGAATCCAGAAGGATCCACTGCTTCTCCTGGAAGTAGCAGGTGTGGAAATATCTATCTACATCATCAGATATGAATTCTGGCTGACTTAATTTTCTCTCTTCTAGAGGAGAAACAAATTGGTGTCTTTTACTTGAAGCTCCAACCTACTATCTGGAAGTACATATTCATGGAAAATGAGACCATGTAAGCTATAAAGTGTTTTACTAAGGGCAAACACATGGTCATGTTCAAATGTTCAACCTTCCTCAAGTGAAAAGAAATGAAATCAAATTCAGCAACAGAAGTCAATGAAGCAGGCAGCCAGAGGCCATTATCCCAGTATCAGCAGACATTCCCTTTTTCCCATTGAATGTAACCTTACTTCTCCTGGACTATTCGATAAAATCATGGGAAGGTGGCTCCCTGCATTCAATCTCCCTCCACTCCTGCAGTCTCTCATCAAGATGGAGGAAAGGGCACCCTCACCTCCGGCAGAGAGGCTGCATTTAACATATGCGCCTCGAACCTTGTCTCCATTGGGCAAGCGGTTAAGAGACTTAGAAGTCCCAACCCCTCTTCCTCAGCCCTGGTGTGTTCTTCTCACCCTGATCCTGATTCTGACCCTCTTCGTACAGGGTACTCTGTCCTCTACCTCTTCTTTCTTTCCTACTGCTCCTAATGCCTGAGAATCTGGCTAAAGCAGCCTGTATGGCTTCTCCCTGTCTGCCCCTCTCAAGTTCTCTACATCTGGTTCTCTGACCCTTTCTTCTTCCTTCTCTCTGTCACTTGTTTCCCAACACTCACCCCCAGCATGTGTCTATTTTCTGTGAAGGCTGAACTGCCTCTCACTGCACCTCCATATTTCTCTTTTTCTTCTATGACCGCAGTTGAATGTTCAGAGAAAAGAGCTAAGTAACCATCTTTGTTTCACCCCAAGCATCACCTCTCACCCAACACACTTGCAAGTCTGGCCACTGGGAGTTCCAGGCACAGGGCTTATGGAAGGCTCCAGCCAGCCCAATGGCTTTGCACTCAACTCTGGCAACAGGTTCCAGTTCTGAGCGTGGCTCAAGGGTTGGGGAGGTTTACCTTAACAGAGCAGGGCCTCATGGACTCTCTCCCCTAGTTCATAGTGCCCCTCTAAGCTTCTCGGGCTGGAGGAGAGGGGTTTCACAGTCTCCAATTCAGGCCTTTCACTCTAACTGTTCCATGTGCCAGGAGTGGGAGGGGGTGGCAGGGGGGAATGCAAAGAAGGCCCTACAATGGCCAGAGAGAGACCTCTCTCCTCTTAGGGACACAGAAAGAGATGGTGACAGAGAACAGAAAACACAGAGACACGTTCACAGACACACACAGAAATAAAAACACAGATATGCTGAAATACGACCAACGCCCCGCCCCTGCAAAAAAAGGACAAAAAGCAAGGCTACGTGACAACCCAGACGAACACAAACACAAGCTCCATAAAACCCCCCAACCATAGTAGCACAGAAAGACTTACAGAATATGCATCAGTAAACACTTTCACTCAAATTGTACTTAATGGGTATAGATAGTGTCCATGAGCACGAGGCACCCAGATCAGCCCAGGCCATGCTAAAGTCTAAACTGGAAGATGAGAATCCCCAGGTGCATTCGAAACAAAGCCTCTCTGCGGAACCCCAGGCAGAAACCTTCCTGTGACCAGAGCGAAAATGAAAGCGCTGGAGGGGTCACAGTCTTCCCGGAATCCTGGCCCCATTAACAGCCAAAGGCCAAGGCCACACTGTCCCCTGTATCTGATAAGCCCAAGCCCTCCTCTGCCTGCCTGGGCTGCCCAGGGCCCTTCCTCACTCCACTCTGCCTAGGAGTCCGGGAGGCCCCGGACTGGGAAAGGGGAGTGCAGACAAGCAGACAGAGCTGGTGACTGCTAGAGTTCACGTACATTTATTCAATTGACACCAATGGGGAGTGGGGTGAGGGGAGACAGGTTTTTCTTTTCTTCCACACAAACCTTCAGACAGTTTCACAGAGTCTCCCCAAGTGGAGAAGTCTAAATCAATGCACACCCAGTGGACAGAGAATGCAGATAGCAGCCCGCTGTACAGATATTTACACATAATTACAGGACCCCTGCCACAGGATGTGCCCTGGCCGCCCCCCGCCTCTCCAGTCCCTGACCCAGACCCTCCTCTCCCACCCCAACCTCATTGCCTTCAGCTACAATAAATATCCCAGGGCCTGGGACGTAGCAGACCGCTGAGAGGGCTGCTGGCCCTGGATGGCTGGACCCAGCCGGCCACGGGAAAGGGGTAAAGTTTATTCAAAAGCGCCCCAACACAAAAGAGGGAGGATTTTCCTCAATGGAGTGGGATTCCGGGATTGCGCACGGATTGTGGAGACCCCTCGCTTCACCTGTCCGTTCAACTTCGCCTGTGTAGACATTGCTGTAGGCTTCCAAGAGAACGAAGTTCCTTGGAGAACAGCAAGGAAAAAAAAAAGTTGAATTTTTCTTTTAAGCACAAAGCAGAGAATAGGTGTCTTTAAATTATAATATTGGACAATCAGGGCCTCAAAGTTGGGGAAGGAGTGTGGGAGAGGCAGAAATGGAGACCTCTCTGCGAAGTTGGTGTTTCTGGCGGGATCTGCCGGGCCTGGGCGGGCACCTCTCCGGGAGAGCATTCTTCCGGGGCTGCCGAGAGGCGCAAAGACTGGGGAAAAGCGAAGACTTCCCCCTCACCCTTTTACTGCTCAAACTGGAACGGGATCATGGCCAGCGACCTCGTCGCATAGACCCGGGCCTCCCCCTGAGCGACGGAGCCCGCTTCGTCCCAACTATCGGAGAGATTCTGAGCGTGGAGCCTGAAGTGCTAAGTCACGCGCGCCGGCCCCAGGTCTGGAGACTCTTCATAAATAGACTCCCTGAGTTCCGCTGCGACCGCAGGAGCTCCCGGGAGAGGCTGAGGAGTGCGGGCTTCAGTGGCCCAGATCCCGACACGGTCAGAAGTGGCAGCCACTGAGGCCTGCTACTTTGCCAGCAAACGGGGGCCCTGAGGACAGGAGCGCGTCCCCGTGGTGCGAGAGGCGGATGTGGCCGGCCACTGGAGCTAGGGCTGGGGTAGTCAGCATGGCCAAGACCTGGGCCTGACCCCCAGGACCTGCCGCCGCCGAGAACGGCGATCCCGGGGAGCCCTCGCCCCCGCCCGGGGGTACTGCCCCGCCGCCACCGTGGCCCATGATGTGGTCTATAGAGAAGGAAGGCCTCTGCCCGGCCCCGGCGCCCCCGCCGCCCGCGTCCGTCTTGAGGCCCTGGCGCAGGAGCGCGGTGCCTGCTGCGGGAGGGCTCAGGGACGCGGGGTAGAAGGCTTTGGCGCAGCCAAGCTCCGCGCCTAGGAAGGCTGGCAGGCCTGAGGGGCCCGGGCCCGATCCTGTGCCCGGCGCAGGGGCCGGAGCCGAGGCTGCGCCCGCGAACACCGAAGCCGTCGGAGGTCCGGGTGGAGGCGCCGCGGCACGGCCTGGGGGTACCGACAGCTGGCAAGGTGCAGCGGCGGCGGCGAAAGCGAAGGCGTGCGGGTGTGGATGCGGGTGCGGAGCCGGGCCCGGCGGGGGTGCGCCGTAGGCCGGGAGCGCTAGCCCGTAGCCGTAGCCGTAGGCGCCATAAGCCGCGAAGCCCGGCAGGAAGGCGCCGGCGTCCCCCGCCGCCGCAGCCCCGCCGCGCAACAGCAGCTCAGGGTGAGGGTGCGTGTGTGGATGCGGCGGCGGTAGCGGCTGCCGCTTAAAGCGCTTGCGGCGCCGCAGGAAGCTGCCGTTGTCGAACATGTCGGCCGACTCCGGGTCGAGCGTCCAGTAGTTGCCCTTGCCCGGGTTGCCCGGCTCGCGGGGAATCTTGACGAAGCAGTCGTTGAGCGATAGGTTGTGGCGGATGCTGTTCTGCCAGGCGGGGAATTTCTCCCGGTAGTAGGGGAAGCGGCCGCTGATGAACTCGCAGATCTCGCTCAGCGTCAAGCGCTTCTTGGGGCTCTGCAGGATGGCCATGGTGATGAGCGCGATGTACGAGTAGGGCGGCTTCACCAGCGGGCTCCGAGTCGCCGCGCCCCCCGACGGCGGTCCGGGCCCGGGCCCCGCCGCGCCCCGGGCGGCCGCAGTGCCTGGCCCTGGGCTTCCCGCTGCGGCCGCCGCCCCTCGGGGCGCTAGAGCGCGGGGCTCGCCGTCCGAGCAGCCGCCGGATTCCTCCTCGTCGTCAGCGGCGTCCCCCTCGGCTTCCTCTGGAGGAGGCTCGGGGCCGTGGGGGAGTGGGTCCCGGGGGGCGCGGGGTCCGGAACGGGCAGGGGGCTCCCCCCCACCGCTGCCGCCGCCGCCGCCGCCCACCACGTCTATATCTGCGTCGGCCTCGGACAGCGCGGCCGGGGAGCTCTCGGAGGACATGATCTCGCAGCAGCAGCTGCCCAGGGTCATGGTGCCGCCGCCGCCACCGCCGCTCTCCGGCTCCGCTCCGGCCGCGGCTCGGGCTCCGCCGCGCTGCCTCTGGGGCGAGTGTGTTTTGCGCGCGGGCGGGGAGGGGGCGGGGGACTGAGGCTGGCAGGGAGGGGTGTCCCCCAGCTCCGCAGCGCCCCCTCGTGGCCCACTCGGCCGCTCTCACCTCTCGATGAGCACCCGACTGGGGGCGGCTCTCTCCGCTGCCCTGGGAAACCGTGCGGGGGCCTGCGCCCCGGGCGCGGGCGGAAGGAGTTGAGGCCTTCCCTTACACAGCCGATCTCGGCCCCCAGCCGCCCCCCTACCCCGGGAGGGGAGGTCGGTAAATTAGTTCTTCCCGCCTGGCGACAGCCTAAGGCGGAAGAACGCGAGCCCGGGGCGGAGCTCCCTGAGCTGGGTGGGGCGGGGGCGGGCGGAGTGCCTCCGCGGAGGGGCCCGGCGGGAACAAACAGCCGCCGCGGCGGGAGCGCGGATCGGGTGGCTCGAGGCGGGTCCTCCTTTCACCGCAGATCCCGCAAACCCTCCGCTCCCTGGGGCCGCTGCCTTCAGTGCGCTTAGCCCTGGATGTTAAGGTTCACGCGGGCTCCAGCCGGAGGTGGGAGTAGTAGCGACAGTCCCCACCCATCATCTCCCCAAGGCAGCGCCCGGGCCACCAAGGCCGAAGCGCAGTTGGCGCGCCAGCGGAGCCTGAGACGCCCGGACCAACGCCGCCGGAGGGGGGCCCGAAGGAGCCCGAGCGGCTTCCGGCCCAAGGGCAGTCGCACTTGAGTGATCGCGAGGAGCACACTTGGCGTTCTCAGCCTCGGGCCTCGGAGAGGTGAGAGATTCCGGCTGCGCCCCTCTCCTCCCCTCCAAGGCCGGGACCCCGTCACCCATCCCGTCGCCGCGCCGCGTGGCTCCAGACGCGGCAGTGTGTGCGGGGAGACCCGGGTAGCGCTCCGCCTGCCCGCCGCCCGCTTCCTAGAACTTTTCCGGGGCGCTTCGGTTGTATTTTGGGAGCGCGGACCGGTCCATCGCCGAGTTTGCCTGTATCCGACCTTTTTCTGTCTTGGTATCCGTTTGTCTCACTCAAGCCCTGTAACTCTGTGTTTCTCTCGCCCTCGGTGAATCTCTGCCTCTGTTTCCTGTGGAAACTCTGCATTTATCTGGATGTCTGTTCATGGGTCCGAGAATCCCTCGCTCGATTTCGTCGTTTCTCCCACCCCCAGTCGCACTGCAGGGCCACTAGTCCTCCTCCCCACTCCCCTCTTTTCTGGCCGGTCTTGCAGGCTCTACAGACAGGCAGCAGGACCCCCACCGAGACGTCCGTCAATGAACCCTGACCTCAACCGCAAGCCAATGTTGCCTTCATCTCTCAGGATCCTGTGCACACAGTGTTGGTCCTGTGCCCTTTTTCTCGCCAGCTGGGGTCCTGCCCATAGTCCTCCTGCTCCCCTGGCCTCCCCCCAGGAACCCAGCAACCAGTAGCTCCAGCTCAGACTGGGCCCATCTCAACCTCTGGGGGTGACAGGGTAGATGGGCGCTGGACGTGGTCAAGTACTGAGCCGATGGACGGGCTGCTGCCCCGACAGCGCCCCGCCGTGGTCAAAGCTCGGGCATGCGAGGCGCGAGACCCGGCTGCGCTCAGCTGTCACAGGCTGTAGGACAGTCAGCAACCTACTTCCCCCTCCCAGCCTCAGTTTCCTGCTCTGAATAGAAGTTAAGAGCCCCTGGCGCCAGGCTGCTGGGATCCCAGTCCTGGTTTCACTACTTACCTGTTCTGTAATATGTTGCTATAAGTCTTTGTGTCTTTGTTTCTTCCTCTGTAAAAATGAGGTTGAAAACAGCTACCCTCTGACTAATGTGTAAATGTAGCCATATCATTCTAGGCTACTTACAAAGAAGGGTATTGAAGGCACTTTGCAGACTCTTGGGGAGAGAGAAACGGGTTAGGGGTGGTATCGCCTCCCACCTGGGTCTCAAACCAGGGTCTAGCCCTGGACTGGGTTACTGCTGCTATCTAATCCTCTCCGGTGCTGAATTAGGTCCTCTGTAGATAAGTGCTGGGAGTGGGGTGGGAGGGGATTTGCAGCCCCTGCAGGCTGTATCTCAGCAGGGTCATGTGAGGGTGGATGAAATCTCCCTTTCACCCAACAGTAGTCTCCAATGTAGTGTATTCCACAGGTGGGGCAACAGAAGCCCGCGGTGGGCGGGTGGGCGGGTGAGGACTCAGTCTCTTACAACATGATAGAGCATGGCCAGGTGCACCCTTGTCGTGGAATCCTCATGATAGGGTTCTCCATCCTCTCCAGCCATCCGGCTAGGAGCAGAAGAGAGTGGAAGGCAGGTCTGGCTGCTCATATCCCGTGAGAGCACGTCCACTGGGCACCCCCTTCTGGGACCTCAGACCAAGGGGATCCACCCAGTATGCTGGGTCTGCATAAAAAGACTGTCCTTGGGAAAAAGAAGAGATCCGGTCCTCAAACCATTGTCAGGAAATTGGACAGGGACTAGTGGCCCTGGAATCAGAATTTCCTAGGTGATAGGTCCCTCCGGGGGCGGGGGGAAGGCCTTGGAGAGAAGTATTGGTATTTGGCATGAGTCCAGATAAACTCAGATACCCAGCGTTGCTAGGTTTAGCAGATTTATTTTATCTGGCAAACTTACACACACCCCAAGCTTGCTCATTACTACGTGGAGCTCTCTCTGACACTCACCATTCACCACATACACACCAGCTCCAACCCAGCCCAGCTCTGCTAATGTCTAAGTAAGTGGAGGGAAATCAGCATTGACATCACGCTTCTCCGTCTCACTTTCTAAATGTCTTCATTTCTAAAACGGCAAACGTGAACCAGTAGCTTCTTTCTTTGCCAGCACTCTCTCCTGGCTCCCCACGCTCCAGCGCCCTGCCCAAGTTCAGGGTAAGACTAGCGGAGGCATTTGTTGCCCAGATATCCTGGTTCTTGCTCCAGTCAGGACTCTACTTCTCTATAGAGCGGCTGCAGCCACCAGCCCCCACCTCTGCCTGGCCCTGCTGCACACTCCATGCTGCTGAGACCCAAGTTAAGGAAAGGGGACATGGACCCCCAACCCATTCTGCAAGGTGATTCTTAAGAAATTCTCCAGATTCTTAAAAACACACACAGTTTTATAGGAGTGGAAACTGAGGGCCAGGAGATCCAGTGACTTGCAAGGCTTTCGAAGGGCCCCCGAGTTGAGTTGGGCCCAGATGTCCAGGCTCCCAGTCTAGAGCTCCTCTATTTATCCAAGTAACTCTGCTTAACCCCTGGACGAGCTCGACTCTTGCCTGGGGAGGGGTGTTTCTGGGAGCCTCTCATTCTTCCCAAGGCTCTGGGCAAATTTGTTTTGAACACTGCCAGAAGTACATGCACTGGGGAAGGGAGAAGGGCGACCCGGTATTCGGGATTCGTTTAGCTTCCTGCCCGTCTCCCGTGGCTCCAGGCTTTCCCATCTGCAGGCTCAGCCTCTCTGACGTCTTCGGGTCGTGTGTGCGTCCCCGGGTGAGTCTGTCACTGCGCTCCGCGAAAAACTGGGTGCTCTCCCAGAAGCCCGGGCACCAGCACCCATGCCTGCAGCCTCCAAGAAGCAGGAGGCGACAGATTTTAGCAGGTCTTGGTTACAATGTCACTGGTAGTTCCCAGTCCCCCTCCTTCCTCTATCTCACTGTTTAGCCACCTCCCCTGAGCAGCTCAGAAACGATTGGGAGGATGCGTTTGGGGGGCGCCTGTTCAGGGGTTTTCCACTCCAAAATGTTCGGAGCACCGGGGAGAGGTTGTTGCGTGTTTATTGCGATGTGTTGCTGTCAATGGCGTCCCTCCCCTTAGGCTCCTCCCTTCCCTTCTTTTGCTCCCTGTAGACGTGCTGTTCTCCTCGCCTCGCGGGAAAGGAGAACTCTCGGATGGTTATGAGAATGTAATTAAGTCAATCGCAAAACCGGCCGAGAGCGGCGCTGAGCTTGCTGGAGGCGGGGGCGCAGCGCGGAGATTTCCCTCTGCCTTCCCAGGATTCGAGGGCTCAAGTGCAGCGAGCGCAGAGGTCCGCCCTCGGTGCAGCCGGGCTGCAAAGCTCCGCCTGAACCGGGCAGGGGACCCCACGCCTGCACACTTCTCTAATTTTATTCACAAACGTGGCCAGGCTCAGAGAAAGCGACGAGACCCGCGCAGCCACCCCCTTTTCCCGTCCCTCCCTGTGGCCGCAGCGGGTTCATCTCCCGACCCCTTTCTCCTCCACATCTTCGCCTGCTCAAAGGCGATCGGCTCTCTTGGCCCTGAGTGGGAGGCGGGAGACTCCAGATTGTGTGACCTGCAGGGGCGAACTGCAGGCGGCGGGGCTCCCCACACACGGGAGTTCAGGGAGACGCCGGCCCCTCTTCCAGCACAGAAACGGCAGGGCCTCCGCGTGCGCTCTTTCACCCCCAGGCGCGGGCTCAGCGGTCGGCGCCTCTGCGGCCCCTCACAGCTCGGGTACCCTCCACCTCCTGGAGGAAAAGTCTTTCTCTTCTTCCAAGTGTGCACGGCCACCGCCCCCTGGCTACGTGGTCGGGGCCCCCGCGAGCACCCTCCGGCCGCAGCACTGCGCGGTCGCTGCTGTACCAGGGCGCCTCGGAGCCTGTGCACTCCCGTTCGTTCGCGGGAAGAGGGTTGCGGGCTTAGGAGAGGGTGAAAACAGCGCGGCTCCCAAACCGCCCGACTTGGGGCGCCGGCTTCGCAGTGACCAGGGCAGGCCCCACACGCGTGGGAGATGTGCCGCCGGGCCAGGGGAGTAGGGAACGCTTCCAGGTGTGGCAGAGCGTGGGCCTCAGGTCAAAGTGCCCTGCTGTCTAAGTGCGTCCTGTGTTGCCGGGTCCGCGCGCGTGTGACTGCCCCTCCGGGCGACGGTGGCTTTGTGTGCCCAAGTACGTCCGTGAGCGACTGGCGCCGGTGCCGAGTTCTCCCTTCACGACCGCACATCTGTGACGGGGACAGCCCTGGAAGGCTCGCCAGCCAGGCCCACAGCTCCACCTCGGGTCCTGAAGGGGTGCGACCTGGTCGGGGGCTGCAGACCCACTTCGGGCCACAGCGTGACCCCGGCAGGGAAGGAGGATGTGAGAATGCGAGCCTGGGCAGGGGGCTGCGACAGTGGCGAGGAGAGGGAGGAGAGGGTACAGGGGCTTCGAGCGGAGAGCCAGGAAAACTGCAGCGGCCGCCTCCTTACTACCCATTCCTCGCCGCCTGCGAGGGCAGCAGTGCCTCGGGAACCGGACGGCCTTTCGCAGACCGGAATTGGGGCGGCGGGGGGGGGGGGCGTGCAGAGCCGTCCGAATTCGGTCCCCTACCCTATACACACGAACGCACACACACGCAGTCACGTTTAGCCTTTCGGAGCCCCCGGCAGGGTAACTGGTGAAGCGGTAAGCCCCCGCGCGGGCGGGGAAACATTGCCGGGCCTGAGCCTTCCGAAGCTGCTGCGGAGTCACATAAGCCCCGCAGAAGCCGAGCGAGGGGACCAGCGGGAGTTCTGGCCCTGCGGCGCGGACGCTGGTGACGGATTCCTGGGAAACAGCGACCTCTGGAGGAACCGCGCATTCACGCAGAGAGGCAGGAACTGAACGACCGTGTCTGGGACCAAAGCGCCCCTTCCCCACCCCACTCCTTTGGCAAAGTCACCCAGAGACTCAACCTCCAGACTCCTCTTTGCGCATGCTTGCTTCCTTTCCCAGCGTGTACCCAGGCTTCAAATCCTGGCTCAAATCCCGCCTTCTCCAGAAAGAAGCCTTTTTGAGAACCCAACTCATCTTCCCCTCTTCCTGCTCTGAGCTCCTCAGAACCTAAAGCCTGAAACCTCTACTCCAGCAGTACACTGCACTACACGACCCACCTGCTTCCTGCCTTCCCTTCTTCAAAGAAACCATTAGTCCATCCACTCCACCCACCCTTTGCATTCCTCGCTGGATGTGCTGTTTTTCTTCCCCACCCCACCCCACCAGTAAATAAAGAATGAAGTCATTTATCCCAAAATTGGACTGTAGATTTTCAAAGTTCCTTTCCCAGATGGGGAAATAGAGACCGAGAGAGTGGCTTACTTGCCCAAGGTCACACAGCAAATCGATTGCAGAGGTGGAACCAGATCCCTAGTCTCCCATTCCTCAGCCCAGAGCCCTCTCCATTTCACCGGAATGGGGAGGGAAAATGCAAGAAGGAACGTGTGTGTGTGTGTGTGTGTGTGTGTGTGTGTGTGTGTGTGTGTGTGTGTGTGTGTGTGTGTGTGTGTGTGTGTGTGTGTGTGTGGTGAGGCAGGGGGCGGGTTCCTGTTCCAGGACCGGGTAGTAAGGAAGGAAGGGAGGGCAAAGTTGCCCTGGAAGGTCAGACTCTTCCTTCCCCCAGCTCCCAAACCACTTTGAAGGACTGCATATTTCAGGGGTTGGCTGAGGGTCTTACATCAGCAGTCACGTCTGCTGGAGGCTGCAGACAGCTTCAATTCAGGCAAATACCACCCTCCCCTCTGCCAGGGAAAAGGAGAGAGTGGGCATTAATAAATAACCAGAGGATGTTTCTGAGATCCCAGGTCAGCAGGAGGAGGCCTTCTGGTGCTTGCAGTTAGAAAGTTAAAGGAGAAGCTGTGGGGGGAGGGTGGTGATTTGCATGTAATTTGTATGAGGCTCCAGTGATACCTGCCTGGCAGCCTGAGGCCTCCTCAGAGATGCTTTCCTTCTGGGTATCATGTGCTTCTCTGCACAGGCTACCAGGCAGCCTGGCCCCTGCCTGCTTGTCCAGCCTCATTGCCAACCCCTGCACTACACTACCTCTGATTTGCTTTTTCTCACCTCTTCAGCTTTGCATGCAGCTCATTCCTTCCTGGCTCATTCCTCCTAATCCTCTGTCCATTTCAAATGTCAAGTTTTATAAGCTGCTTCCCCCGATAACACCCCACACTGGCCAGGCTGTGAGGGGCTCCTGCCTCTGTGCTCACAAAATGCTAATTCCCCTCTCTTGTCATGATTTGTTTTCTAGTCCGTCACCCTCTGTAGACTGTGAGCTCCTTGAGAACAGGCATTATATTGTCTTCATCCTCATCTTTCCTTCTATATAAAATGGGGACAATAATGTACCTACCTCATTTGTTGTTGTGAAGATTAAATGAGATAATGCATAGAAGGCACTTAGCCCAGTGCCTGAAACTTTGAAAGAAGCTCAATAAATGTTTCTTATCACTATCTTCATCATCATTAAACATTCTGCCTCCTGCCAGGCACAAAATCCAACACATAATAGGTACTCAATTAATGTTAGATATGTGGAAACTGAATGAATGAGTGAATCATACAACATTTTCTCACTCTGCGACTCTAGATAAGGTTGTATCTAGCTTATGTCATCAACAGAGATATGTGTTCTCTAAGGTCAGACATTGTTTCTCCCCCATCAGTCCCCATCCCTGAAGGGAGGAGAATGTGTGCCCCCCATCAGAGAGAGTTATTCCCTGGTCCCTGACCCCAGCAGTCACTGGATTTCTCTCTCATGCTCTCTACCTCAGTTTCCTTCTTTTAAAATGGTTCTGACCAATCAAACCAGCCAAACCCTGCCAAAGTCTCCCAGGAGCTCTCCATTGCTTATGAGACAAAACTCAATCTCCTTAGCATAGTGAGCCGAACATGTTCAGTTTTGAGATGTCCCACCTCTCTGTTGGGTAACACCTCCCCTCCTGTATTCCATGTGGTCCTGATGGGACTGTCCAATCTCTGTACCCCTCACACTTACCTCCAGGAGCAGACAGGCAACCTGTCTGGATCAAACATAGCATTGCCCGTCCAAGGCCTGGTGATAGGTCTAGGCAGGAGTAAGTGACCTAAGCTGACCCAATCACTCCTTCTACAAGATTCGATATATAGACTCTGAGACGCCAGGATATAAGGACTCTGGGGCTCTGGGAGGGGCGCTTCTCCTTTTGGATCAGAAGATTAGCACGTAGGCCTAGCTGCCAGCAACCATCCTTCCTGTTCTGTGGAGAGAGCTGTTTGACAGCCCATCCACAGAAGAAAACACCCTAAAGGGACACAGCTTAGTAACAATGTTCAGTCCTCTGGCTCTGCCTGAAACTAGAACCCTTAGACTTCCCACATATTCTAAAGATATTCCCCTTTTTTGCTTAAGGTCGGTTGCATCAAATTTCTGCTTGGTTGAGTTTAACTTCACAAACAGCGGAGCCACGGGAAAGAAGGATCCTGGGTTCCTGAGACCATTGAGGTGCCACGCCATCCTGAACTGCCTGCACAGACTTTTATGTGAAAAGGAAACAAACTTCAATCTTGGTTAAGCCACTGTTGTGGAATTTTCTTTGGTTGGCGAGGTTCCGGGGGAGGGGTGTCTGTTACTCACAGCTGAACTTAACCCTAATTAATACAGGGAGGGGTGGGGGAACGTCCCATAGACATAAAGGCCTGGTCTGGGGTGTTAGCCTGGAGAATAAAGGGCTCGGGGCTGACACAGCTGCCATCTCCAAACCTCTGCAGGGTTGACCTGGAACACAAAGGCCAGGGCAAAAGGGAGCCTGAAGGTTGTAAAGAGACTCAATTTCTGTGACTCCATGGAAGGAAAGAATTCCAACAGGGCTGTCCCTCAGAGATTCGATCTGCTGCTTTGATGGTAGTGAGCTCTGCATCGCTGGAAATGCATGAGTAGAGGCTGGATAATCACTGGGCAGGAATCTTAGAGGCATCCAGGTGTAGCAGAAGGAGTACAGGTCTTAGAGCTGGGTCTTAATTGTGCTCTCACCACTTCTTAGTCTCAAATAATCTCCGCCTCAGTTTTCTCATTTGTAAAGTATCCAGATAGCTGGGTTGGAGACAGAGACCAAGGGAATTTCCTAGCGCTACCTCGCAGGGATTCCTGAGACCCAGTCAGTACTCTAGTTGGAGCGAACTATGAGTCAGGAGGCCTTCGTGAGGTTCCTCGCTCTCTTCAACCTTGACATTTTTGAGCATGCCTGCTCCAAGCTGCCGAGAGAATGCACCTCCCCCTGGTTTGTCCGTGAGACTGGAGAAGAGCAGTTGTACTTGAGTCCCGAGGCCTGGGATCTTCTCCCAGTCCTGCCCCTTTCTTCCTGTGTAACCTCTGTCCCTCCCAGGTCCTCAGTATCCTCATCTGACATGTGAGAAGTGCATCTTCTGTTCTGGACAGTCTGGATCCAGAATCAGGGCTCTTTTTTTTTCTTTGACTGCGTTGGGTCTTCGTTGCTGTGTGCAGGCTTTCTCTGGTTGCGGTGAGCGGGGGCTACTCTTTGTTGCAGTGTGCGGGCTTCTCATTGCAGTAGCTTCTCTTGTTGCAGAGCACGGGCTCTAGGCGTATGGGCTTCAGTAGTTGTGGCACACGGGCTCAGTAGTTGTGGCACACAAACTCTAGAGTGCAGGCTCAGTAGTGGTGCACGGGCTTAGTTGCTCCGCGGCATGTGGGATCTTCACAGGCCAGGGCTCGAACCCGTGTCCCCTGCATTGCCAGGTGGATTCTTAACCACTGCACCACGAGGGAAGCCCCACAATCAGGGCTCTTAACTACTGTGCCCTACCTATAATTCCAAGTGTGAGCAATTACCATTCACAGCAATACTAATTATCATGTTTCTGCACAGCCTGGCTTTACCCAGGTTCTTTCTCATTCTGGCCCAGGTCAGCCCCGAATGGCACGCTCTCAGCCACATGAGCTGGGGTCACAGGTCTGGGTTGACCCCCAAGGTTCCCAGGCTATGGAGGGATTTGCTTTCAGCCAGGAGTTTGTCTCCCCTTAGTCACATGCTTGCCTCGCAAGGGGCTCTGTTTGATCTTCCCTTGTCCACTCTGTCTCACAAAGCAGGGGCTACTTAGATTTGGGGCATTAGAAGCAATGAAATGGGAAATCCGAGGCCAGAGAGGAGCAGATCTTAGAATGTGATTCTATGATCAGGAAAAGGGAGTCATGACTGGAGCCCGGACGGGGAGGGCCAGGAGGGGAGACGGCAGCATCTGGCAGGAGGCCTGGAGGCTGGAACAGTAGAGGTCCAAAGAGCTAGCTCCCTGCACCTGTCAGTAATGCCCAGGGCTTGGGGGCTAGAAGGGAGAAGGGGCCATCACCCTGCACAGGTTGACGGCCAGAGCACAGACCCCACCCAGGTGGAGGTGGCAAGTGCCTGGCCTTCCCAAATCCAGAGGCCAAAGCATCTGCGGGAAGGCCACTGGGGAGGAGGGCAGTGAGGGTTGAGAGGTGAAATTCTGACCCCGTCACTAAGGGTCCCTTTGATAAATAAAAGAGGACAGTTGCCAAAAGAGCCATTGTGACCACACAGGGAGGTTGGTGTCTTGATAAGGGCTGTGTGGAAATGCACCTCTAGGAAGTTTTCCTGCAAATATATCTGCACACATGATACATGTACGAGATCTCATTGTGGCTGGTTTGGGAATGTCAAAAGGTTGGAAACAATGCAAATACCCATCAATAGTGGCTTTATTAGCAAATAATGGCACGTCTACATAAGGGAATAGTATGCTGTGTAAAACAGAATAAGGAGTTTCTTTATGTATTGATTTGGAAAGAGTTCTAAGATATATTTGGGGGGGGGGGTTACTGTTGTTTGTTTTTTTGGCCGTGCCATGCAGCCTGCGGTGACCTTAGTTCCCCAGCCAGGGATGGAACCGTGTCCCCTGCAGTGGAAGTGCAGAGTCTTAAGCACTGGACCACCAGAGAAGTCCCCTAAGATATATTGTTGAGTGAAAAAAGTCAAGATACATGACAGTGTAAATATTATGCTTCCAATTGTTTTTTTAAGGAGAAAATAATGTGTGTTTGTTTTGTTTTGTATATGCAACAAAAATATCTAGAAGGATGAAGTAAAAACTAATAACTGATTACCCGTTGGGGCAAATATGGAACACAAATGGAAGAAAGACTTTTCATTGAATACTTTTTTATACTTTCAAAGCCAAGTAAATGTATTGCCTATTTAACAATTAAATAAATACTTTAAAAGAAACAGTGGAATCATTCCAATAATTAAGGCTGAGTGTGCAGCACATAAGAGTAATAAAAACCATTACTGTGCACTGAACAGTTTCTCTGGGCTCCATCCTGAGGAAGTGGGTGGTGGCTGCAGTGTGGAAAGCAGGGACGTCAGAGCCCCACCTAGTGGGTACCTGTGAGCGTTGGCCTGCCACCCTCAGGCAGAGCAGTAGGGAGTCTGGAAGCTAGGACCCCAGACTTCCTTCCTTCCTTGCCTTCCTTCTCTTCTGTTCCCAGCCCTCTGTCCTTGGGACCTCTTGGTCCCACCTAAATGGCTTTGGAAGTAGTCAGACTTTTTCAGTTTGCCAGTCTGGACAAGGATTAGGATTGAGGAAAGGGGATTTCATAGGAACTGGAGCAGCAGACTCTCCCCTCCCTTCCTTTAAAACCCAAACCAAGCTCACCTCCTCCAGGAAGAATTCCTTGTGAAACTCACCAAGCCCCAGCCCCTCCTCAACTCAGGGAGGTGGTCTGATGCCCAAGATGGGGCCTGTGTCTCCCCGAAGCAGGGTTCAGGCCTCTTGTCTCTAATTCTCTTCATCCTCTAAACCCCAAGTCCAGCCTCTAGACAAGGGATATCTCAGGCCAAAGCCAGGTGTGCCCAGCCCTGGCCAGGCTGCCCAGTGAGGGAGATAGTGGACAGAAAAGACACAGACCCTGTCCTGGTAAGCCCCCAGCCAGGCGGGTCAGAATATCCTTACCCACGGTCGCAGTGGCTTGATTGGTTACAAAGGCCATCCCACCCAGGCAGAGAGGCCAGGGCACATTCCCCCTGTTTCAAAGGAGCCTGAGGCTGGGCTCAGGGCAGAGACCCAAACTGGTGAGTGACCAAAGTGACCTAATAGCTCCCTCATCTTGTCAGCACTCTGCACACTCTGTTGTCACCCGCTGATACTTGACTCTTCTGAACAGGGCAGTGTCTGATTCAGCTCTGAGTCCTCAGCTGGGGAGGGGCACACCATCAGGGACCCTGGAGAGAGTTGTGAATTGCTGTGAAGGACAGAGAAAGGAAATGCCTTGTCTAAGTGTGTGACCTGGGACTAGACCCCAGGTTTCTGACCCCAGCCCAGCACGCTTTCTTCTCTTTCCCTCTTACCGAGTGGCTCAATCCTCTGCACCTAGGACTGCCCACCCCACCCACTTTCCAAGCCTTCTACCATGGGTCAGCATCAAGGGCTGCCAAGAAGAATGGGGGAGGAAAGGAGATCTGGGAGGGCTTCCCAGGGAAGGTGGGAACTACAGCCAGTTTTCCTCTTCTAAAACAAATCACTGGGCTCCCCATGAGCAAGTGCCTTTCAGCCACCAGAAGCCACCCCCAGCCCAAAATAGCATCCAAATGGATCCTGGCTTCCTTCCACTGATTTCCTGCTCAAATCAGGTGCATACAAGGTGGCCAATAGGTGGCGCTTTTGTCTCCACAAAATTAATGAGGGGAGAAGGGGGGGAGAGAGAGGAGTTCAGGGAAAGGGGAGAGAGAGGGGAAGTGTCCAAGAGGGAGGAAGTGGAAAACTGGAAGAAAAAGGAAACCAGAACTTGTCATTTGGCTTGGAAAAGTAGCTTTCAAGATCAGGACTGTGGGTGTGAGTTGGGGGGACATGGATATTGGGGTGAGCTGAGGAATTTTATTGGTGTCTGGGGCTTTCCATCTAAGTTTCCACCTCCACTGGCCTCTTTCTCAGAGGAAGAGAATGACTTTGGAGCCAGGGGAAACTGGAGTCCAGTTCTGAGTCAGTTACTTTGCAGCTTGACCTGGGTAAGTCACTTAACCTTTGTGAGCCCCAATTTCATCATCTATTAAGTGGAGCTAAGAATTCTAATAATGCCATCCTGCATTCCAGGAATAAACTGTACTTGCTTGATTGTGCATTTTTGTAATACACTACTGGCTTCAATTTGCTGATATTTCATTGAGGAGCTCTGCATCTTCTTTCATATGTGAGAATGACTATTTTGCATGTTCACCCCTTCTTTATCAGTTGTTTTTTTAAATATAAATTTATTTACTTATTTATTTTTGGCTGCACTGGGTCTTCGCTGCTGCACGCGGGCTTTCTCTAGTTGCGGTGAGCAGGGGCTACTCTTCGTTGCGGTGCATGGGCTTCTCATTGCGGTGGCTTCTCTTGCTGCGGAGCACAGGCTCTAGGCGCACAGGCTTCAGTAGTTGTGGCATGCGGGCTCAGTAGTTGTGGTTCACAGGCTCTAGAGCACAGGCTCAGTAGTTGTGACGCATGGGCATAGTTGCTCCGCGGCATGTGGGATCTTCCCGGACCAGGGCTCGAACCCATGTCCCCTGCATTGGCAGGCGGATTCTTAACCACTGCGCCACCAGGGAAGTCCCACTTGGTGATTTTTTAAAGACATAATTGAATTAGGGTTTTGTTTTGTTTTTTCAACACCTCCCAAGGTGTCAAAATTCTTAAGACACTCTATGACATGTAGCTTTCCAGACAATGAACTCTGTAAGGGCATAAACACTCTCGTATTTGTATCTGTATTGGCCTCAGAGCCCAGCACAGGGCCTGGCACACAGTAAGCCCTCAATGCTGTTGAATAAAGGAAAATTAAAGAGGCATTTTTGAAATAAAATCTTTCTGATTTTCCAGTTCAGTAGTGACCTTTCTAGTATTTCTGTGCAGACATTTCCTGTCTTGTCCTATTTCAAGATCCCAGGGACAGAGACCTATGTGGCAGAGGCAGGAATTGAATTCAGAACTCAAGAAGCACTTCCTGGCTTCAGTAGAGTAAGAAGGGTCCTCACCTTCCCTTCCGTGGAAATTTTTTGGATTTAGAAGGAATTTTTCAAGAAGTGCTGTGAGGCAGGAGGAAGGGCTGTAACACCATTTGGAGCAGAAGAAAGTTTGCATTTTCATCTCTGTGGAGCTCTACTCCTTAGAGAACTGAGGGCAGGATCTTCGATAACCTGTTGGGCCCTGGGGAGGGACAATTTTCTTATTGGACCAGTGGGGACCTAGTCTCCACCTCCACCTCTTTCACCTCTTTCAGCTCTTTTGCAGATCACCACAAGGACTAAAAGTGAGAATGGGTAAGAAGGTGCCAAAGTACTGTCAACCCAATCATTATTCAGTACGTCAGGCACAATACTAGACACTAGGGATTCATTCACTCAGTCAGTCAGTCATCAAATATTAAGTGAAGGGCCACTATGCATCAGGCAAATTAGATCTGACTCTTGCCCACAGGGGTTAATAGCTGAGGGAGCAGGGTCTATCCAGGGTATTTCATACCAAGACTGTGCATACCTACTGCCCTACCTCCAAAGAGGGCCTTCCCTGCCTTCTCAGATTTCCTGAACCGGTCTTCTCTATGAGCTGCCTATGCTCCATGTTCACCCTCAATCACTGCCCTGGAGCCTTAAACTCTTGCATCTAAGAGAGGAGCACCAGGCACGTCCAACATGCAAATCACGTTCACCCGGGGCTCAGACACACTGATCCCCTCCCCCGCCCTTCCCCACACCTCATCCAGGCCCTACTAGACTGAAAACCCTGGGGCAAAGAAGCTTGGAAAAGCCTGACGCTTAGCATTTGGGTCAGCACCAGAGAGCAGGATAGGGTCAAAGGCCAACTCCCTCCCTCATGCTGCAACCTCCTAGTGTCTGCTCAGTGCTGCCCTGTCCTTGGTGCTGGGGACAGTCATGAGTCAGCTCAGGTCCCTGCTGCCCCAGCTCCCAATCCAGCAGGGGAGGTAAAACAGGGGACATAGCTGTTGGTGCAGACTCAGGCTTCATCCAGCGGGGCATGTATGGTTCTGCAGCCTGGTCCCACTCCTTAAAGTAGGGAGTAGACTTTTAAACTGAGCCCCAGCCTTGGCACGGTGCCTTTCCTCCAGAATACTGTGCATATACTAATCACCCGGGAATTTTGTTAAAATGTGGAATCTGATGATTCAGTAGATCTGAGTTAGAGCTTGAGATTATGCATTTCTAACAAGCTCCCAGGTCTCTGGGACCTGGACCACAGTTTGAGTGGAAGGCTCTAGACCTCTTGTCTCATTTCTCTGAGAACTGATTGGTAATGTCTCTTCCCCACGGATCCGTAAGCTCCTTAAGGCAGGGATCTTGCCCATTTGTTTAGTGATATATTCCCAGTGCTCGGCACATTCAGTAAGTCCTTGTTGGAGGAGTAGCCAACGCTCCCTTATCCATGGGAGCTGGGAATAATCCCACACAGCAGACAAACCCACTGGCCAAATACACTCATTTGCACGCCCCATCTCACCTCTACCAACCTCCGCGGCAGGTGATGGCATTTTACCAGGCCTACTACGTGCACAGCTATGGCTTAATCACATCCTAATCCTACTTCATGAACCTCTGCCTAATAACTCACAAGGGGCTCACCCCATGTGGTGACCCAAGATCCTGAGCAAAGCTCCCCCACTGCCTCCCCAGACCACTCCCCCAAGTCACCAGCCGACACACCGGGCCCAGAGGAAGGTTTCTTCTTTCTTTTTAATTAAACTAGTTTTAATTAAAAAAAATAATAACCTAACAAGTCCCAAGTTTTCCATACGGTGGGGCAGCCCACTAACTCCCCTTGCAGTTAAGGAACCCCTGGTGCTGCTTGTCTCAGAGATGAAGAACTGTCCTCAGGGTCTGCAAGAGCTCAGCTAGGTGCGTCTGTATGGAAGGGGAGCGCTCTCCCAGTAAGAAACCGAGAACGTACAGGTAACTGGGGGGATGCGGGGACAAACTTGTGGGGGGATGAAGGGACAACAGCAAGGGAGTCATAAACCTGGGAGTCTGACCTGGGTTTGACTCCTTGTCTTATAAAAACACCAGGGAAGGTTAAAGAAGTGAGGAGCCAGTCGGGAAGTGGCTTGAGATCGAAGGTCTGGCTTCAGAAGGCTTGGACTTCACCAGAAACCCGAGGTGAGGGCTCACAGGTGGTGATCCAGGGTCTCCAGACGTGGGACCCAAAAGGGCGCTGGCGGGTGGGGGGCGTGAACAGTGGAGGGCGAAGAAACGGGGGCCTTACAGTTCGCGGTGGGGAGGGGGACTCAGTCCGGTGGAGAGACAGCGGGAGGCTCCCCAGAGATGGGGGTTAGAGACAGATGCAACAGGTGTGCTCAGTCCACCAAGCAGAACTGGGAGCTCCGAGGTGCGCTCCAAGCCAACGGGGCACAGATGGGGGCTCCCAGGCAGCGCCCCGTCCTGGGGGAGAGGGGCCCGAGCCACTCCGCCGGGCTGGAAGGGCTCACAGGTAGCGCTCCAGCCCCGGCGCGTAGCCCGGCGGCCGCAGGTAGGCCTCCCCCGGGCCGAGCGGGCCGAGCGCGGCCGCCGGCCCTGCCAGGGCCAGCAGCGGCTCTGCGGGCAACGGTCCGGGGCCAGGACGCGTCGGGGGCAGCCCCAGGCGGTCGGGCGGCGGCGAGTAGAGAGGCGGGGAGGCGGCTGCCGCGCAGGGCGGGAAGGCGGCGTCGGGCGCAGCGCAGCAGGGCGGCTCGGGGGCGCCCAGCCCCGCCAGCTCGGGCGGCAGGCTCACCAGGCTGTCGACGCTGAAGAGGCGCGCGGGCGGCGTGGAGCCCGGAGCGGCGGGAGGAGGCGGCGCGAGCAGCGCGGGGCCGGGCGCGTAGGGCGCGTAGGGGAAGGGCGGCGGGCCGGCGGCGGGGGCGGGCGGCGCGGCAGGGAGCGCGGGCATCTCGGCGCGCTTGAACCGCTTGCGGCGCCGCAGGAAGCTGCCGTTGTCGAACATGTCGGCAGCCGCCGGGTCGAGCGTCCAGTAGTTGCCCTTGCCCGGGTTGCCCGGCTCGCGGGGCACCTTGACGAAGCAGTCGTTGAGCGTGAGGTTGTGGCGGATGCTGTTCTGCCACTTGCGCGGGCTGTCGCGGTAGAAGGCGAAGCGCTCGGTGATGAAACGGTAGATGGCGGCCAGCGTGAGGCGGCGGCCCGGGGCGTGAGCCAGCGCCATGGCGATAAGCGCGATGTACGAGTAGGGCGGCTTCCCTCGCTGCAAGGGCCGGCGGCGGCGGCGGCCCGGGCCCGGCGCTGGCGCAGGTTCCGGCTCCCCGCGGCCCGCGGCCGCCTCCTCGGGCTCCGGCCCGGGCTCGGCTCCGGCAAGCGGCGACGGCGGCGGCCCCGACGGCGCGACCGAGGGCGGGGCCGGGAAGCCCGAGAAAGCAGCGGGCGGCTCCATGTCGCTGCGCCCAGGCATGAGAATGCGGCGGCCTGCCCGAGCTCTCGGAGAGAGCTGGGGCCGCTGACCCTCCTTATATGGACACGGCCCCCTCCCCCTGTGCCCCAAACCAGGGGCGAGGGCTCGGACCTTCTCTGCTGGCCAGCGCCTCCCCTCTAATTTGCCTTCCCAATCCTCTTACGATGCTGACAATTCTCCCCCATTCCCATCCCCACCCCCCAACATTTCACCCCTCCCTTGGTCTCGTCCCTTTGGGTCAGTCAGCCCCAGACCCAGCCTCATCCCTTCCTCATCTCCGTGGGGTCAGTCCCTGGCCCTGGCCCCGGCCCCGGCCCCGGCCCCATCCCACCAGATTCCGTCAGCCCCCTTTCCTTTCTGCTCCTCCCTCAACCTCCACCCCTTTGGCTCAATGCCAATCACAAATCCACCCATTCAGCGCACTCTCTGGGCCCCCTCCCCATTATGCTTCTCCCAGCCAACTCCTGTCCCCTCCATCCTTCTTCTCTCCTAGTCCCCTCTCGGTCCCTCCAACCCCAGCTGGGGCAGAGATGAGAGCCACCCAGGGCCTGCCGCCTTGCTAGCCCTCAGCATCCTGCTACTGTGCTGGTCGGGGAGATGCCAGGCCCACCCTGGGACATTAGGCAATGGAGAAAGGTAGGGTGAGGGAAGGGGAGAGCAGGAGGCCGGCTTGTCTCAGGGGAGGATGTTTCCTGGCTCCAGGGTCAGCATCTCCGATCTCTGCTATCTCCCCCACAATCTTGTCCCATGCAGGCCAGCATCCTTTGAAAAACAAAATTGTGAAAATTGGTCCAGCTAGCAGATTTGGGAACTGGAGGACTGACGGCTTTAAATCAAGAGCCCCCTGGAAAATCTATAACTTGGAGTTGCCTTCTGGCTGCCTCTTCTCCATGCACCTTCTCTTCTAGAAAGAGGGCTCCCTTTCTCACACACTCATGTCATGCACACTGGGAAGATGCACAAAACACAGCCTGCACAGCCCAGAGTTCCAAGGAGCAGTTACTGGGTCAGAGAGTGACCCCCAAGTGCTTCCACAGACTGGAGGTCTGAGAGAGCTGCTTACTGGCCCAGAAATGCCAGACTCGCATCTCATTGGGGAAGGCGGGGTGGTCTTAGTCTTTATTAAAACCTGGCTCTAGGAAATACCAGCACACACCACACGGTTCAGAAGAGATGCAACCCTGAGCCTATTTCAGGAAACTTTTCCAAAGTGACAGGAAAGCCAGACCTGGCTTGGAGGGAACTAAAGGATGAAAGAGTCTTGTCTTAAAGAGACTTGTCTGTCTTAGAGGTAGGCAAGTTCAAGGGAACAGGGCTGGGAGTAGGTAAGGCAACTGAAGTGGCCCAGATTTAAGGAGCCTCTCACTCTTGGGATGGTGCAAGTGCAGGGTCGGCATTTGAGAGCCAGTGCCTCCTTAAATTTGGGGCCCTAGGTGCCTCACCCCAGTTCTGGCCCTGATGTGGAGTGCCCCTGGGTACAGATGATCAAAACTAGCTATAGCAGCCAGAGGGCCTAGGACTTCAAATTCCAAACTTGAAGCTCCAGGACTCCGCTCTCCCAGCTCCAGTCTCAGCTGATAATACACCAGCCACCATCACAGAGCACTGTGTATGTGGTAAACACTTACGCACATTAGCTCACTTAAACGTGAACACCTTGAGAGGCAGGTACTATTAATAGCCCTGGTTTGCAGATAAGGAAACTAAGGCTTTGAGAGGTTAAGAGACTTGTCTAACCTCACACAGCTAGTAGGTGGCAAATGGGAATAAACCCAGAGTTCAGTGCCCTGGCACCAAGACTAGGAACACCGTAGCTTAAAGCCGAGACTGTAGAAATAATTTACTCTGGAGGCCTTCCAGCTCTCACGACTTCAGCTGCAAAGTTGATGCCTAGCCGCTCTGCTGACCTCCAGGTCAGCATGTCCAAGTGTGCATTGGGCATGACGCTCAACCTCGTGCACCCCCGACCCCATCCTCCTCCCCGTCCTGCGTTTCAAATCTCAGCCAGTGGACCCCTTGCCCCTCACCACCCAGATCAGAAATATGGACACCATCTCGGGCTCCTACCTCCCCCATCACTCCCCGCGTCCAAGCGATCTGCAAGTGTTGTCAGTTCCACATGAATCCAAATCCGTCCTTCCTTCAGTTCTCTTGGCCTCATTAGCCCACATCATTCATTGAGCACTTCTGTGCCAGGCCCTTTGCCAGTGCTCAGGGGAGACAGAGGTGAAGTGACTCACAATCTGATGGAGAGATGGACACACAAACAATTACAACTCGGAGAGAGGTAGGCAGAGGGGGCTGTAGAAGCAGAGAGGAAGGAGAAGATGACACTCGGAGATCTAGAGACGACCCCTCCCCCCGCCCCGCCACACTCACAACAGTGAAGAGTCAGCCTGGCTTATACACAAACAGACCTGACCTCAGTACCCTCTCCACCTTGCATGCTACTGCCTGACACAGGCCTTAGGAGCATAAGATGGTACAGTCGCAATGAACAGCTCACCAAAGAGGAAGGCAAGACAAGCAGCGGCAGCAGCAGGGAACCTGGCTCCAAGAGCCGAGTGACCTGGGCTGCCGATTGCTCATTTGAGCCTCACCTGCCAAAGAGGAACAATAATGGACACTCGCAGCATTGTTATGAGGTTCGAATGAGATCGTGTATGAAAGGGCCTGGCCCACATTGGCAACTGGTAATAGGAGATTTCCTTTCTACTACTCATCTGGCACGTCTGGTATTAAACCAGGAAGGGAAGGAGAGAGGCAGAGCCAGAGAAGTGCTTTCAGAGCCTGCATATTTTCAACCAGGTGCAGCAGAACCCTGCAGCTAGACTCAGGCACAGAACCAGAGCCACCATCTTTCTCACCTTCCCTTAGGGCTGAAGCTCCCCTCCAGATGCCTCTCCCACAGCCTCCTGGGGTACGGGGCGGGTTGTGGAGAATGGCTCTTATTACCTCCCCTGGCAGACTGCAATTTTCTTACACTTTCAATTTTCCAGTCCATGTGTAGAGACTGGGACATAGTATATGTTCAATAAATGATACTGAATGTGTGGTTGGCTGTCCTACTCTTGGGAAGGGTGGGGGCAGGGAGCTGGGCCAAAGGGGTGAGAACCCAGACTTTTCCAGTTCTCTGTGTCTGCCTGGCCCCCTCCATTGGGCCTGCTTCCCGGAGCCAAGCAGGCCGGTGTCAGGGAGTGGCCCAAGGGCTAATCCTTGTTTTCAGCGTGGCTGGGCCCTCTTTTCACAGGCCCTGGGCCGGACGGGATGCGGCTGAGCATCCGGGCATAAGATGGCCAGTGAAGGCGGCCCCTTTCTCATGGGCCTGGATTCCAGGCGGCCCAGCGTCTGAGTGGAGCCCCTGGGGCGGGAGGAACACAGTGGCTGGGCTGGGCAGGCCTTTGTCTGACCACGTTGGGTGGATATTCAGGCTGGCAGGAGGGATTAATGGCCAGGGATTGGCCCTGGGGCCGGCCTTCCCACTGCCCTTTGGAGGCCAAAGGCCCAGGTCAGGGCACACAGTGTTGATGGCTCCCTAGATAGGAGTGGAAATTCCCACCCTGTCCAAAGCTGTTAGCATCAGCCCCCAAGGCTCCCTGCCCCCAGCCCCACCTCTACAGAGGCACCATGAGCCAAGATGGGCTTCGAGGCAAGGAGCAGAGGGTGGGGGACCGAGCTTCCAGCCACTCCGCCTGGGAGAGAGGGCTGAGGCTGAAAGGCATTTCAGGTCCTTGCTCCAAGATTCACAGCCACTGTAGGAGGGCCCCCGACTGCCCCTCCAGAGCTCTGGAGAGAAAGAACTATGTTAACCCAATGAGGGTTCAAGGGACCGGCCTGAGCTGTCACCAGACCCCGTAAGGCTTCCTAGAAAGTTTCCCCCAGTTTGAGACCACTCAAGAGCCATTTATTTCTAAAGCAGCCCCTCGTAGCAGCCACAGAACCCACAGCCCAGAGGCTTCAGGAGGGGCTCAGGAGCTCAAGGAACTCTCAGAGATACCCTCACCTCAACCCCCGCCACCCAGGGATCCCAAGGGCTGCTGCAGGACCTCCTCTCTCTTCCAAGTCCAGAGCTGTCCAAGATGGTGCTCCTTCCTCAGAAGCCTGGGGCAGGGACTTCCCTGGTGGTCCAGTGGTTAAGAACCTGCCTTTCAATGCACGGGACGCAGGTTCGACCCCTCGTCAGGGAACTAAGATCCCACATGCTGTGGGGCAGCTAAGCCCGTGCGCTCTAGAGCCCGCGTGCTGTAACTACTGAGTCCGCGCACCACAACTAGAGAGAAGCCCGCGTGCCCCAACGAAGAGCCCTTGCACCACAACGAAACATCCTGCGAGCAGCAGCTAAGACCTGACGCAGCTAAAGAAATAAATAAATATTAAATTAAAAAAAAAAGAGGAGGAAGCCTGGGGCAGACAGTTGCAGCCTGGCGAGGGGGCATATTGGGTGCCCATTTTGGTGTGGTCTTTTCTAACCAGGCTTCTCCTGAACTAGGGATGAAAGCACCAGCCCCAGCCTTACCCGCAGAGCCTGACCCCTGCAGTGCTCTCTGGGCTGAGGGGCCTGCGCCAGCCTCGGGAAAGAGAGCAAGGGCAGGCCTGACTCTGGAGACAGCATCAGAGAAGAACCCAGGAGGGGGATGCTCCTCCTGGTGCCTCTTCAGACCTCAAGCACTTCCATTCAGCAAATCCCGAGGATCTGTGTCCAGGCTGCCCTGGGTCCTGAGTCAGTGATGAATCAGACTGTCCTCTCCCTTCACTGTGTGGTCAGTGTGTGATGCGGGCAGAGCAGGGACTGCAGGGACACAGAAAAGGGAGCCCACCCAGCCTGGCAAATCCAGAAGGCTTCCTGGAGGGGGTAGAACTCCAGTTGCGGGGGGGGGGGGGCGAGCAGGCCCAAGCTGGATGAAGGCTCATTCTCTGTGCCCCATCTCATCTCATCACTGCACTTACCTTACTGACTCTCCATGTGTCTGTCTCCCACACTAGACTCTGTATACTTTGAGGGAAGGTACCATGTCTCACTCATATTTGGATCCCTAGCACTTAGTATAGTGCCTGGCACAAGTTGATGGCGGATAAATGTGAATCAGATGGCTGGCAGGACGGCTGGCTACCAGGACAAGAAAACGTCAGGTGCAAAGGTCTAAAGGCAAGGGGATATATTCCATTCCGGGAAGCGCAAGACTTTCAGTATTTTTCTACTAAAAATTAGATGAGCTAATATGTGTAAAGTTCTTAGGACACTGCCTGGAACATAGCAATACTGTGTGGAGCTATTGTAGCTGTTGTTGTTTTTCTTGTTAGTATCATAGTTCACTGTGGCTAGCGTAGAGTGTCAGGGGACTGCGACAAAGAAGGTAGATGGAATCAGATTGTAGATGACTTATTTGCCAGGCTAAGAAGATTACTTCTTTCTAGAGACAACAGGAAGCCTTTGAAAAGTTTTCAGCAGGGGAGTGACAAGATCAGATTCCTTGTTTAGATCAGTGTGACAGCAGAGAGACTGGAGAGCAAAGAGGCTGGAGGCTAAGAGACCAGATGGGAGGCTGAGCATCCGATGAACCGAGGCTCTGCTTCTGCGAAAGCATCAGACCCTTCACACCCATTCACTTCAGACCAGGGCAGAGGGAGGGCCTCCAGCATCCATCTCAGATGGTACCTTAAACCTCAACTCTGTCACACATCCAGGAACTGGCCATCACCCTCTACTCCTTTCTCTCCCTCTCTGACTACCTCCACTCACCAAGACCTGTTGGTTCTCAGAAGTTTCTCTCAGTTGTCTCTTCTCTCATCCCTCTGTCTCAGTTCTTGTTCAGGCCAGTGTCAGTTCTCACACTGCCGACTGCGGTAGCCTCCTGGCTGGGACCCCTACCTCCCACTCCGGTTCCTTCTCTCCTCAGCAGCTGGAGCAATGTCTCATCGGTTAAACACGTGCAGTGGCTCCCCATCAGCTCAGAAGTCAGCTGAATCCTTAACACGGCTGGCAGGGGCCGCACGACCTGACCCACCCGAGGCCCCACCGCCTCCTTTCTCCCCCGTCCCCCTGCACCCTGTTTCCCCCTCAGCACACACACGTTCTCTACAGAGCCATTTTCAGCAGAGTGCGAGGTCCTGTCCCACTCGGAGCCTTTGCTAATTGAAGTGAGCAAACCCGCTTTGCCAGCTTTGGGTACAAAGGCAGTCTCATTTACTTTTCCAGCCAGCCCCTCGATCTCCTAAGACTTTAATTAACGGGAAGGCCCATCTTTCCCTCTGAAGGATTCCACCTAACCTGCCTGATGGACTCCTCCTTGTCCTTTGAGAACCACTCACAGAAGATAATCATTTTATCTTCTGGAAAACATTTCCCCATTTCTCCTTTGGCAGGCAAAAGGCCCACCCGCGCCTCCGGCCTGACTGAGCCTTAAGCACGTGCTCTGCGTTTGCTCCTCTGTGCCCAGTTCATCCCTGGACCCTGTGCCAGGCTGCAGAGCTGTACAGCTCGGTAAGCATTGTTGAGTGACTGACTGACTACCTTGCTGAATGAATGAATGAACGAACGAATGAACGAACAAACAAACAAATGACCACAAGTGTCTGGAAAGGGAAAAGATCCCTGTGCCTGATTTCCAGCTAGGAATCTGCCTCCTGCCCTTGCTGCCTCTCTGCTCAGCTCCGTGGCCCTGGGCTGAGACCCCCAACGCAGTCATTGCCTCTGCAAGGTCCAGACTCGGTTCAGGCTCAGACGCAGACAATGTTGGTGCAGCCCTGAGCGTGTAATTCCAGCTGCTCCTAAACCACACACCTGGCATCTGAAGCATGTTCCATGTCATTTGGGACTGTCAGCGTTCTGCCATCCACCTCACCTGTACCCTAGGCAATCTCAGGGCTCTCGGGCCTCCCTGCTTCTCATTTCCAGGGTAGCTGAGAGAGAGCGGTGCTGTCAGCCAGGCCGGCTGAGCCAAGGGAGTCGGGCTGGAGAAGAGTGAGTTAGAATCCACCACTCATTCGCTGTGTGATCCTGAGCAAGTTGCACAGCTCCTGTGGTCCATGTTAGACACATAAACCCAGGGCCTGGAGAACTCTGAGAGGACCTGGGCCACTGATTCCCAACCTACAGGCCCTTTAGCTAAAGCACGTCATCTGGAAACCACGTGGCACCCTGTGCTGTCTGTAAAGAGGACGCACAATGTATCTCACACACAGGTATGAATGCTTTGCAAATGGTTGTCGAAGCTGCTGTGACTGAGAAATACCCTCAGTGAAAAGCTTTGTGGTCATTTTAATTTTTCATCCATTGGTGGATATTAGAAGCACAACTACTATCATATGGAGTAGCTGAGAGGTATTTTTTAATCCCCATTCTTTTTTTTTTTTTTAAGCTCTTTTTGATGTGGACTATTTTTAAAGTCTTTTTTTTTTTTTGGCTGCACTGGTTCTTTGTTGCTGCACGAGGACTTTTCTCCAGCTGCGGCGAGCAGGGACTGCTCTTCGTTGCAGTGCGCGGGCTTCTTGTTGCAGTGGCTTCTCTTGTTGCGGAGCGCGGGATCTAGGCGCACCAGCTTCAGTACTTGTGGTGCACGGGCTTAGTTGCTCCTTGGCATCTGGGATCTTCTGGGACCAGGGCTCGAACCCGTGTCCCCTGCATTGGCAGGCGGATTCTTAACCACTGCGCCACCAGGGAAGTCCCTTAATCCCCATTCTTAAACTACCACTTTAGTCCAATATACCTTCTTCACAGTTTTGGATATTGAGGTCCAGGAAGGGGAGAGACTTGCCTAAAGTCTCAAAGCAAGTCAGTGCAAAGCCAGAAATGGAGGCTAGGACTCTGTCCCCCAACTCCTCCTTCTCTGCACTTATTCAACGGTATTTACTAGTACCTGCCCGTGGCTGACTCTATGCTGGGCACCAGGGAGCCATTGATGGAGAACCACAGTCCTATCCTGAGGGGCTGACATTATCTGTCAGGGAGAGAAGACACTGAACAAAGACTTTATCCTAACTCCTCAGAGAAGCCATGGGAGGACTGGAATCAGGAAATGATATGATAAGATTGCTGTTGTCTAGTAATCACTGCATTTGCAATGTGGATGATAGACCAGAAGGGTTTTATCATTTAGGATGTTTTGGGCTTCAAGTACAGAAAATCTCAACTCAAAGTGATTTAGGCTGTAGGGAAATATGTTTTCTCCCTAACAAGAAGGTCAGAGGCAGGATACAGTTAGGGCTCTGGCTCCCCTTTTCTGTGATTCTCTTGGCTCTGTGGTCCCTCATGGGTTGGCTTCATCTTCAGGCTGGCAACAGATAATTACAGCACCCAGAACTACAACACTGAGTTCCAAGTATCCAGAAGAAGAGAGGTTGTCTCCTTCTCTGCCTATTTCTTAGGAGAAAAAAGCTCCCCTCCCCCTCCCCCAATGTCTCCTCAGCTCTCATTGGCCAGAGTTGGATCACTTCCCCACTCCTAAACCAATCACTGGCAAGGAGGAATGAATTACAGTTTTGACTAGGACAAATCAGAACCTACCTACTCCCAGGAATGGGTCACTTTCACATGAAGTGGGTTGCTGTGTGTTAGAGAGTGGATACTGAAACAAAACAGGTTCCCTTAAGAAGGAGGAAGGGACAAAGTCTGCTATAAAGAGAGAAGCGAGGAGTCTGGAAGCCCAGCCTGGAGTCCACTGAACAGGGCAGCTTCTATAGAGCACTCGCCTCTCTGCCTCGGGTGTCTGCCTCCCTACGTGGCTCTCAGCTCCTTGAAGGCAAGGCCTGGGACCCAACCTCTTGTGGATCCAAGCACTGGAGTCACCAGAGAGGAAGAGGAGTGGTTAGAAAAGCCAGCGTATTCCCACAGTAGCAGGCACAGGTTAACATTGAGAAGTACCGCCGAGCAGGGGCCAGAGAAGAACACCCTGTGAAGGATCCCCTGGCTGGGTGAGCCGGGGCAATCATCTTGACCTCCCTGAGCCTCAGTTTTACCTTTAGAGACCTGGGAGAGGATGTTCTCGCTCTCTAGCCACATTCACATCCCACAGAGTCTTCCTTCTCTATCACCTTGGATGAGCCTCAGGGTGGGGGATGAATGGGAGGGGTTAAGAAGAGGGAGAAGTGGGAGACGGGCAGGTAGAAAGACTAGAACTGGAGTGCTGGAGCTGGCTCCCACCCGCTGGTGAGAGTAGCATCTCCTCCCAGCCCTGCTTTCAGTGACATGTTGGTAGTTTGAAATCAGTCACGGTGGGAGGTTTTACACCAGAAATTGACAAATGCTATAAATCAGAAGCTACTCCTCTCTACTCCGTGCCCCTCCCCCCCAATCCAGCTGTTAAACATTCACCAGCCCACCACTTGGCAAAGCACCAGTGATTAAAATAATAAAGCTCAGACAAGACCGAGACGCTCCTTTGTGGCTGTCAGAGGGCTCCAGGGAGGGAGGCCCTAGAGGGCAGGGCCCCGGGGGAGGGGGAGGAGCAGGCATTGACCTGTCCTCGCTCTGGGACCCCTTAGCTCACACTCCTGGAACCCTGTGTCTGTGTCCAGCACTAGGCCAGAGCCTTACAGAACATCCGTAACACAGCAGCTCTGCGAGCCAGACCTGACCGTTCCCCGCCCCCCTCCATTTTATTCTGAGTTCTAATACTTAGTTCATATTATTTGATTCAGTAATTCCCCTGCTAGGAATTCACCTTGAGGGATGTGCTCAACGATGCATGTTCATTCAGGGGTGGTCATCACTGTGTTATTTATAATAGGGGAAAAATTGAACCTAATGTCCTGCAGTAGGTTTGCTCTGTTCCTTGAAACATTGGGCAAACGTTGAAAGTAGAACATTTTTGAGGACTTTTTAATGACATGAGGAAATATTTTTGATATAATGTTAGATATAAAAAACAGCATACAAAAGTCACACAGTAGGGCTTCCCTGGTGGCGCAGTGGTTGAGAGTCCGCCTGCCGATGCAGGGGACACGGGTTCGTGCCCCGGTCCGGGAGGATCCCACATGCCGCGGAGCGGCTGGGCCCGTGAGCCATGGTCGCTGAGCCTGCGCGTCCGGAGCCTGTGCTCCCCAACGGGAGAGGCCGCGACAGTGAGAGGCCCGCGTACCGCAAAAAAACCCCCCAAAACAGTCACACAGTATGGTATCAATGTTTATGTATGTATACATACATAGAAAAAGAATGGGAAGAAAGTACACCACAATATCAACAGTTTTATCTCTAGGTGATAGATTGGGGTCATTTTTCTTTCTTTTTTTTTTTAGGAATTAAAACTATAAACGTTATTCACCAAGTTTTGCTCTTGAGATATATGCACTTTGCTGTGTTTATATGTGCTAATACCTCATTTAAAAGTTTTTAAAATGTATACATTTGATACACCAGAAACCAAGAGCAGCTGGCAAAGTAGAAGAGAAATGGTGCGGTTATAAAACAGGAGTGAGAGGAAGACACCACCAGGGATTGAACCCGGGCCCTCAGCAGTGAAAGCGCAGAGTCCTAACCACGGGGCCGCCGCGGAATTCCTCCGTTTGCATCTCTTGAATTGAAATCATAGGAGTGTATCACAAAGACGGGTTGATTACATATTTAAAAAATAGATACTAAGCATACATGAGTTCTTTAACAAGAGAAAAAAATGTTAATTTCCAAAACCATCCCCAGTTTACAGATGAGGGTATGGAGGTTCACAGAGGTGGGGCAACTGCCTAGAGTCACCCAGCCGGGAGATAGTTCCAAGCCCAGGGCTCGTCCAGTGGCAGCCACTGCTGAGTGTGTCTGGGGCTTCAAGTGTGCAAATTACTGCTTCCCTATAGACTCATTACTCATTATAGATGCAGAAGCTGAAAATGCTCAAGTTTAGAGCTCACCTCCCTCAGCCCAGCGTCATCTAGAGCGCTGGCTCCCAGCTTCGCGCCTGGCACCCTTCTTCCCCCACCACGCCAGGCAGGCAGGAAGGCACAGCCTCCACAGCAGTCTGTAAGGCAGAGATCCCCTAGGCTGCCCCTATGAGGCCCAGGAGGGCAATCACTTTCCCCACCCCAGCCCACCATATGTCTCCCTAAGGACTAGAATCCAAGGAAAATTCCGGAACCTCAGGCAGGAAGAAGGAAGGGCTCTTCCAGAGACAAGCGGCAGCATCTGGAACAGCTTCTGCTTCGGAGCAGGCGTGCAGTCATTAGCAGGGCTTTGGCATGTTTGGGGGCAATAACTGCATATTTTCTCCAGGGTGCATCATTAACCGCTTTTGCTCAGAATGTAATGAGTGTGTTTCCTATGAGGTGGGGATGTTTACACTCCTCCCAGCCCTTCCTGGGCTGCTCTTCTGTCATCTGCTTGGCCTTAGGCTCCAGGCCTTCCTATTTTTAGATGGATCCAACAGCCTTAGGACCAGCCGCTGAATGCAACTGTGAGCGTGGATTTCGTGATGGGACCAAGGACCAATGGGGCAGCCTACTAGGGGAAGCATCATTCATTCCAGGGCTTTACTGTGGTCAGAAGTCACTTCTTTTCATCCCTGTTTAAAGACTCCACCCTGGGGATTTTCCAAGCTTTAAAAAAATGATGTTTTTTCTTGTTTTCCCAGAAGTTACATGGGTAGAAAATACAAAGAAGGTCATCTCCTGTGTCCCCTCCCCTCCGGCCCCAGGCAGCTACTTTCTCTCATTCTCTTTTGGGCCCTTACAAAGGCAGGTTCTTCTGCCTGGAATACTCTTCCTCCTCTCTCCGCACCCACCCCCGTCTGAAAAACTCAGCTCCTGCCACCTCCTCCAGGAAGACTTACAAATGAGGATATGTCTCCTTCTCTGACATCCCCACAGTTTTTGTGCTTCCCTCTGTCACAGCCGTTACCACACTCAGTCCTGAATGGTTGCTTAACTCCCTCCCCTGCCTAACTCTGAGTCTTGAGAACCGGGGATGGGAATTATTCCTTTACCAAGAGTCTCAGTGTCCACCATAGGGCCAGAGACAGAACAGATGCACAAGGGATACTGACTGACTAATTGATGGAAATAATAAATTAATGAACATAGTAATAGAGCATCAGAGATAAAGGGGGAAGGATGCAGCCCCATTATTTTATAGATAAGGATACTGAGGCTTAGAAAGGGAAGGGAGAAGGTATTATCAGGAGCCGTTGGTTCATGGCAAGGATGTAACTGGATTTAGTGAGGTCTGGAACCAAGTACTCAAACATCCTCTTCATGTCAGCATCACTTTTCCAGACCACTTTCTCCACAAGGTTGGGGACCTGGCTGTTGGCAAGCTTCCTGCTCTCACAGTTCTGCAAACAGAGACAAAAGGGCAGCAGTTGGAAAAAAGCCCCCGAGAAGCACTTTGAATGATCCAATTTGGGACCCATGCTCACTCCTTGCAAATCACTATCAGAGGATGGCAGCCCCCAACTAAAGGAGGAGCAATTCTCCCAAACACATGAGGGCATCACAGCCATGACCCTTGGGGGAAATCACTGTGAGCAGGGCAGCCACCCCAATTTAACTCTATGAGAGTCACTAGCATTTCTTGAGCATTTCTGTACCCGACGCTTGTTAGATATGTTCATGCTCACTCTTACAATAACTCTGTGAGGTAGATATCATTATCCCATTTCATAAATGAGAAAACTGAGATTCAAAAAGGGTAATTGGCCCAAAGTCCAAGAGGGTTAGGGAGCCCAAAAGAACACGTAGACCCACCATCCTCTGTGTACAAATGAAGAAACTGCAACCCCAAGAGAAGGGTAGGGACTTGCCTGAAGTCGCAGAGTAGGTCAGTAGGATAGTCTGGAACTGAAATTCATGAGCACATAGTCACATTACATCAGTAGATATGTAACAGGCACCTTTGGGGTACCTGCTCTGCTCATGACAATTCCTTTCTCTTAGAACAGACCACTCACCAACCCCCAGGACTGTGAGGAATGACTCCCAGAGGGGTAGCCTGGCAGCCGTGTTAGCACCATGTGACCCCATTCCCCTCCCAAAGCTGATTGGGCTAGAGTGGGACACCTGCTCCAATTGGTCCAATCACCCTCTCTTGAAAATGTGGAGATTCTTTCCACATGGCTGGATATGATGGGTGCTGTGAACTGTCATGTTTTCCCCCATCTGATCAGAAGGGCAGAGAAGGCCAGTCTAGGAAAAGAAAAGAGCAAAGGGGCAGAGATAGAGGTGGGGAGAACCATCCCCCTGGGGTCTTGAGCTAGGTCAAGTCCTTTCCTGCGTTAGGTCACTTGAGACTCTTAAGTCCCTTGTAATCAACCTCCCTTTCTTTGTTTAGACAGACTCTAGTGGATTTCTTTTTTTAATTAATTTTTTTTGGAGTGTAGTTGCTTTACAATGTTGTGTTAGTTTCTGCTGTACAGCAAAGTGGATCAGTTATACGTATGCATATATTAAAGACTCTAGTGGATTTCTTGTTGTGAAAGTAGCATCATTCTACAGCATATGACAAAGCATCTTTACTGAAAAGGGGTCATTGAGTGAACCCCATGGTTACTTCAGGCATTTCAGGTGATCTGATGAGGAGGCCAGAGTGAGCTGGAGTGGTTAGGAGGGCTTCCCTGGAGGAAGCAGGACTCCTCTGTCCTTGAGGGATGAGATGCATGTAAGCAGGGAGAGAAGAGGCAGGAGCACCTCCAAGGGACACTTGAGATGATGCAAGAGAGGCTAATTTGAAGGAGTCGAATGTAGGGCCAAGCAGGGCAGTGAAGTAGCAAACAAGAAAGACAGTGGTCTTCTGGTCCCCTAGGAGCCATCCAAAGCCATCCGAGGTGTCCGGCGGACGCAGGGAAGGATTGGGAGGCATTAGCGCCTGGGAGGGTTCTTCAGGGCTGGTTACAAACCGAATCGCTGTGGTGAAAGCAATTACATCCCACCTGTGCTCTAGGCTGACATCAGGCATTTTGCCATTTCCTGCCGGCCCCTCACTCTCCCGCCTCTGTGACTTTGCGCAGTTCTACCAACCTAGGAGCCCTTCCATCCAACCTCAGCCCAGCTTAAAGGCTACCTTATCCCAAAGCCTTTCCTGTCACCACCCTCAACCCCCAAAGTGTAATCCAGGTTTTCTTTCTGCAGGTTCCCTCTTGGATCCTCTACTGTGTAGTTTATATAGTAATTATCTGTGCAAGTGTCTGTTGTCCCCAGTAGAATGTGATCCCTGAGGCCAAGACTCCGATCTGATTCATTGCTTCTCCGTTGCTTAACACTGGAGCCGGCCCACAGTACGGGAGAGTTTGCCACACGCCTGAGTGTAGCCACTGTCCACGCTAACCATGGGAAGAAGTGATGTGTTTGCTGCCTCCTACCAACCTCCCTCCCCCACTTACCAATCAGGAGAGAGAGCAGGATGTGAGGGAGCAGGGAGTTCGTCCTCCCATGGGGGTTGGGGGGGGGGCTGTGGAGCCAGGAGCTGTGTGTGGATATGCGTGTGCGTGTGTGTGCGCACGCGAACACGTGTATATGCGTGCATGGGTCTGTGCTGGGAGCTCTCTCTAGGTTGTCAGTCAAGGAGGGCTCCTCCCAGAGCCTGGCAGTTGGCAACACTAGTTGTGTCACTAGCTTTGTCAGGCATCCCCCACCCCAAGCTTCATTCTAGTCACATGGTCCCATGATGGGTCAGCAGGCATCGGCCCGGAGGCTGATGGGAGATGTAGTCAATAGCTCCAAAGCCAACCCTGTTTGGCCCGGAGCCCAGGAGGGGCTGGGGCTCAGCAGAAATCAGTCTAATCCTCTGTCACATGCTGCCCCCAAAGGTCCTGTTCATTTCTGTTAACCTGCAGTTGACATTCAGGTTGATTAGATGCTTCCCTTCCTCATACTGCTCCCAAAGGCTGTGAGGGGCCAGGAGAGAAGGCGGAGCAGCCGTTTGAAAAGAGATTGGGTGTTGAAAAGTTCAACAAAGAAGAAAGGGGCCAGAAAGGCGCTGGCACTCACCAAGCACCTACAGTCTCCGGCTCTACCTGATATTTCATGCCTTCCTCCCGGCAGGCCTAGTTATCCCTTCTCCAGCCCACAGACAAGGAACCTAGTGCTCTGGCCCTGAGGTGGCTTGCCCCAGGGTGAGTGGCTGGGAAGAAGCAGAGGAGCGGGGACTTGAACCCCGTTTGCGGACGGCCACCCTCTCGTCACAGAGTCCCGTTGCCTTTAGAGGGTCTAGAGGTGGCACCCCAAACTTCTCCAGCACCTTTTCCTCCCGAAGCTTCGCGGCCCAAACTCTCATCACCCTACATGTCCAATCCTCTCGCGAACAGAGGATTTTTGTGCCAAATTTCCGCCAACTGGCCTGTCTGACCTGTGGTCAGATCATCCTCATTCCACCTGCCGCGTTCCCACCAGCGTTTACCACAGTTGAGTCACTTAGTCCTACAGGTGACTATTTGCCTAACGTCTGCCTCTGCCACCAGACTCTAAGCTCCACAAGGGCGGGCGGTTTATCTTTTTCTCTGCTCTCTCCACATGGTTCATTCACTCAACAGATATTTGTTGAGCACCTACCATGTGACAGCTGCTGTGCTAAGTGTTTTAATATAATCGTGAAAAAAAAAAAATAAAGACAAAAATCCCTGCCCTTTGGAGCCTACCTTCTAGTGTAGAAAGAGAGACAATCAGCAAATCTTAGCGTGGACTGTGTCTCATAAGGTAATGAGCACGATGGACAGAAATAAAGTTGGGGAGGATAATAGAGAGAGTAGGGGTGCAATTTTATGTAGGGAGGTCAGGAAAGGCCTGGAAGGAAGTGAGGGAGGGAGGCATTTGGATATACGGGGGAAGGGCCGTCCTGGCAGTGGGAACAGCAAGGGCAAAAGCGCTGAGGTGGGAGGATCCCTGGTGTTTTCCAGGAACAGCAAGGAGGGCCAGCGTGGCTGGAGCAGAGTGGGCGAAGGGCGGGGCATGAGAGCCGTGCAGAAGCCGCCTTCCCTTTGATTTGGAGAGTGATCTGATTCAGGTTTTAAAAGCACCACTCTGGCTACTGTGGTAAGAATCGGTAGTTTCTGATGCACGTCAGGGATTTAATAGATATTTTTGAATGCATGAGTAGAGGAGAGTGAGAGGGAAGAAAGAAAGGAATATTGCTGTCGAGGGGAGAAGCTGGAGATGCAAACCCAGAGGACAGTTCTAACCTTGACACTCAGTGATTCTGAGTCCAGTTATGAGGCAGTGAAAGGCAAGAGACTTCTGCTGAGCTGAGTGTGAAGCTTCTCCCTGCCAGGCTGCCTTAGTAGATGTCCTGGGAGATCAGAACACCTTGTCGTGGGAGGTGTGCAAATCAAGGTGGATGGCCTCAGGAGAACCTGAGAGCTGCGGCTTTCCAGTGACTAGGGACAGCCTGGGCTCCCACCTCCGCATCTCCCCTCCCCTCTCGTCCTTTAGCTCAGATGTCGCTAGCGGGTGCAGCAAGATTCCTCTCTCTCCTCCTTGAGGACCTCCATCTGACCCTCAGGGATGTCAGGCCCTCTGGCATTTGGTCCACCTTCCTTAGGCAGTACCAATGACAGAGATCCAGGGAGCAGACCTGTGAGGAAACACTGCTGCGGAGCATTTGGAGCCGTATTTGCTGGGGCCAGGAAGCTGTCCAGGGTGGCAGGCTCTCTGTGGGCAGAGTCCTGGATTCCAGGGAGCCAAGGCCAAGGCAGGCCAGGAATTCTTTGCCTTAATTTTTGCCTCTAATTCCTCCCAGAAATGAGGCATGTCAGTCCTCAAGTTCTTGGGTTTTTACGAGGCGATTATGGTGATCACTGTAAATCTCCCGTGTGTTGTTTTCAAAGGGGCAATTAAGTGGAGGAACCAGGCACCATTTTCATTTCTCATTAAGAGATTAGAGTGTGTTTGGCAAATCCCAACATCTGTGGCCAGAGCAGGCTCTGCCGAGCTTGACTTGGGCAGTGCATGGCCTCCACACACTGTAAGCGTCCAGCACTTCCCTCCTGCCCCAGCTTCTCCTAACGTGAAGGAGTTGGAAGGAATCCTTTCAGTGTGCAGATAAGGAACCTGAGGCACAGAACGGAAGCTCTAGAGCCAGGTTCTGCCTCCCAGCGGGGGACTCCAGGCAGTACACCATGCTTCCTACCTAAAGAAGGAGTTTTCAATAAACTTGTTCCCACTGAGGCAGCTTCGCTTCTGGAAGGAGCAGTGAAGGTTCCGTCTTTAGCATGGGGTCATTTTCCCACCTGATTGTTCTTTCCCCTAGAACCACCACCACATCAACAAAGTAGAGCCGACGCTGTTGGTTGACCAAACGACAGTGATTCCCAGCCTCCTATTCCTTTGCCTACCTCCCACTAAAGAGGCTGTACCCAGCCTGTCTAGTGGTTAGGAGAGGCTGTGTGACCCAGTTCTGGCCAATGAGAATACGGGGGATTCTGCCGGGTGACTTCTGGGTAAGATATTCCTCCCCCTGAAAGTCACTCAAGCAGAAAGACTTTGGTCTATACCTACTTCCTTACTTCTGTTTTTAGATGTGGTTGTTTGTAATGATGCTCGTGGCTGAGGAGGCCATCTTGTAACTTGAGGCGAGAGGAAGAAAGCCAACTGTTCCAGTCATCTTTTACTATGTAACAAATTACCTCCCCAAATTCAGTATCTTAAAACAACAATTAAGTGTTATCTTTCACCATTCTGTAGGTTGCCTGGGCTCAACTAGATGGTTCTCACTTGAGGTCTCTTGTGAGGTTACAATCTGGTGGAGGCTCGGGCAGGAGTCATCTGCAGGCTCACCTGGTCTGGATGTCCTAGACGGCTCACTCACATAGCTGACGGTTGATGCTGGATGTCCAGTGAGAGCTCAGCCAGGGCTCTTGACCAGGACACCTGCACATGGCCCCTTCATGTGGCTTGGGTGACCCCAGCATGGCTGCTGGTTTCCTAGGGCAAGTGTTTCAAACAGTAAGCATTTTAAGAGGCCCAGACAGATGCTGCAAGACTTATGACCTAACCTTGAAAGTTCAAAATGTCATTTCTACCACATTATATTGGTTAAGCTAGTCACTATGGCCAGCCCAGATCCAAGGGGAAGAGAATTAGATTCTACCTTTTTTTTTTAAAATTTTATTGAAGTATAGTTGATTGGCAATGTTTTGTTAATTTCTGCTGTACAGCAAAGTGACGCAGTTATATATATATACATTCTCTTTCATATTCTTTTCCATTATGGTTTATCACAGGATATGAATATAGTTCCCCGTGCTATACAGTAGAACCTTGTTTATCCATCCTATACACGCTAGTTTGCATCTGCTAATCCCAAACTCCCAATCCTTCCCTCCCCCACTCCCCCTTCCCTTTGGCAACCACAAGTCTGTTCTCTGTAAGTCTGTTTCTGTTTTGTAGATACGTTCATTTGTGTCATAGTTTAGATTCCACATATAAATGATATCATATGGCATTTGTCTTTCTCTGCTTGACTTACTTCGCTTAGTACGATAATCTCTAGGTCCATCCATGTTGCTGCAAATGGCATTATTTCACTCTTCTTTGGCTGACTAATACTCCATTGTATATATATATACCACATCTTCTTTATCCATGACTCCACCTCTTAATGAAGGCATGGCAAGGTCACATTGCAGAAGAGCAAGTGGCATGGGAGATATTGCTGCCTCCAACTTTGGAAAATGTAATCTACCATACCTACACCCTGAGGACGATGATGTGGAAGATGGAAAGGGTCATGGTCCTTGTTACCTATGAGCCACCACACAGTCTCTGGACTTAAGTAAGCAAATAATGTTCTAAAGGCTTAAGCCAGAGTGAGTTGGATTTTCTGTCAAAGTCCAGGCGCGGGGGCAGGGGCTGTAGTGCAGAGAAGCAGCAGCCGATCTCCAGCCACAGTTGGGCCGTCTCAGTCCTCTGGTGGAGTCACATTTGTACTATTATCACCAGTGAGTAACATGGGAGCATTTTAGGGCCTCGAGGCATAGAAGACCCGCACTCACACTTGAGGCAGAACTTCCCTAAACTAAGCCCTAGAACTGAGATCCCACCATTCACTCTTCATTTGTTAGGTCTGAACCAATGGGGACTGTGTTCTCTGAAGTTCTCACCCTCTGACAGGCACCCTCAGAGTAAAGGAGTTTACGGTCCTTTCCTGAGGAGGAGAGAGCCTTGACAGGTGAGGAAGAGGTGCCTGGGGCCAGGAGAGGAGAGAGTGTGCACAGGAGACACACTTGGAGGACCTCACAACTGGGCCAGTGCTGTAATTAGAGGGATAATAAGGAAGAGCTTGGGTTGACATGTCCTTGAGGATGATAAATTGACTCTTGTTTTATGCCCCTTTGGCTTGAGAGACTTCTATTGATAAAATGACTATTAAGGAATACAAAGGATGCAAACCACAACAATAAAGATAATGGGTGAGGTAACTTCAGTAGACAAGCTATTACAACAGAACAATAGAAAGCAGGTGGAGGAGTGGTAACTGATGCAGGAGGGCAGAGAAAGTCTTAGGACAGAGTGTGCGGAGAGGAAGATACAGCCAAGGAAGAAGGCAGCCTGTCTTGGCAGAACCAGCAAGACACAGAGCTTAAAACAGGGGATTAATTAAAAATCGACATTGGACAGTCTCTCCCCAACGCCAGGCACAGAGCACCAAGAGGTCAGGGTCTACTCTCCAGGGGGAGATCAGGGGGGCTTCTGGAGCAACCTATTGTCCCCAGATGAAAGACCTTCATGTTCTGGTATCGGGGTGGGAGTAGGGGAAGCAAGTCCTCTACTATAGATTGACTGACTGCCCAGTCAACCTGAGGCATGCACACTAGTTAATCAGCAAGCTCTTTGGTTCTTCGTTTGTAAATATGAATGGACATCCAAGGATTGCCAAACATCTGAGGAAAGCCACCAAACTGAAAGAGTAAGACAAACAAATAAAATGACCCCAAAGGAAATGGAAATGATGCAAGGACCAGAAAAGAACTTAAAAAAAAATGAAAAAAGTTTTACACTCAATAGAATCCTTATAGAGATTCAAGGAGACAGTGTATCCATAAAATAAAAACTAGCTGGTATGAAGAAAAAAGAAACAACCAGAGAACTAGAGAGAGGTCTTGAAAATTTAAATATATATTTCAAATTTTAGTAGGTTTCAATGTTTTCAAGTTCAAGAAATTTCTCAGAGAGTGAAATAAAAAGATAAGAAGGTAGAAAATATGAGACATAAAGGATCAATACACGAAGTTAAAAATCTAAATGGGAATTCTAGCAAAAACAGATAAAAATGGAGAAATTTATATTTAAAAGTTACCTAAGAAAATTTCCCTTGAACAAAGTTCACAAAGTCTCCATATTAAAAGAGCTCAATATGTGCACCCAAAAATGAATGAAAAAATGACCTGCCCTTGGGTACCATATCCTGACTTTTTAAATACAGGGAGATAAAGAGAAGATCTAAAAGCTTTCAGATGGGAGAAAGATAAAAATAAAGAAAAAAAGGTCATAAAGGAATGGTAATCAGAGTGACTTCAGAATTCTCAGCAGCAACACAGGATGCTATAAGTTAGTAGAGAAATGCTTCAAAGTGCTGAGGGAACACAGTCGTATGAACCATCAACTATACAGATATAGTAAAGACATAGGAAGACACGCCAGGAGTGAGAATATTTACATCCTATGCATTCTTCCTCAGGTGGTTACTTGGAGGGTGTGGGTGTGCTCTAGACAAACATGGACATAAACCATGAAAGTGGGAAACATGTTTCAATAAAGGGTGGACCCCACACAGAAAGCTGTGAAAGGAAGTTAAAGTGATGGATTTCCAGCAGGCTTGGACACTAGCTGATCACATTACAGCATGAGAATAGAGGAACTTGGAAGGAAGTCTCTGGTGAGAGAGGAAGACTGGATAAAAGCGAGACTGGATAAATATGAGGGAGAGATAAAGGCAGTTAGGAATTTGAGGAAAAGAAAAAGTGGTGCAAGTAAGAATATGCAACCTAGGAATCCCCAGATCTGCAATGAACAATGATAACACAATTACATGAGAAACAGTTTACTAGTTTCTAAGTTTTCAGATGCATCTATAAACAAAGCATAAAAGATTCGCTTGACCAGCTGGTGACAGAAGTCAGGGGTTTGAAGCATGGGAAAGATTCTGTCTGCCTTTCTTGACTGGAAAATGGAGGGGGCACATGGAAAGGATGCGAGCACAGCCTCTAGTGCCAAGAGTACCCCATGACCAACAGTCACCAAGGAAACAGGAATCTCAGTCCTACAACCGCAAGGAATTGACTTCAGCCAACAGTATGGAAGCTTGGAAGTGGATTCTTTCCTGAGCCTCCAGATACCACCTTGATTTCAGCTTTGTGATACTGTGAGCAGAGAACCCAGACTTCTGACCTACAAAACTGAGGTAACAAGTGGGTGTTGTTCAAAGTCACCAAGTTTGTGATGATCTGTTAGGCAGCAATAGAAAACTAAAACACCTGGCATGCCCTTCCCCTCCCTGCTACCCCCAAACTCTTACTTGATTTATGTCATATGAGGTGTTTTAGACTAGTGGCTAAGCTCTCAGGCTGCAGATAGGCAGACACGGGTTAGAATTAGAATTTCACCTCTGAGGATGAGCAGTCACACACACAGTGAACATTCAGTATACAGAACTATAATGATTGTTCTTATTCGTTTTGAGTCTCAGTTCAGCTCTCACTCCCTCTGTAAATGTCTCCCTGACTCCCCACCTCACTCCTCTGGAAAGTTCATCACACTCTCCCCTGCACTTTGTACTTACTGTACTATTGCATGCTTCATGCTGTACTGGTTAAACGCCCTCACTAGACTAATTTGTTGAAGGGCAGAGATCTTGTCTGTTCGGAGCCTGCCACAGCCCCTGTCATGAAGGAGCTCTGAGAATGTTTATGGAGAAGGAACACAGAGGAACTTTCTAGATCCAGTGAGGAGGGCTGTTCAGGAAGGGGTGATTTCTCTGTTACTAGGGTAGCTACCTGTCAGGGATGCTGAAAGGGGTTGACTTCTGCTTTGCTATGTATAAAAGCTTGGATTTGTTTCATAAAAGCACATAAAAAGCCGGGAGGCAGGTACTAGAGGGTGAGAGACCTCTCCGGCTGGGGTCAGTGGACAAGGCAGAGTCAGGTGTTGAGCTGGACATTAACTCATCTATTCAATTATTTTAACACACATTGTTAACTTTGGCAGTCCTGCACAGGGAGATGCTGAAGCAGACTTTGAAAAACAGGTGGGATTTTCACAGCTGCTCCTGGGAGAGAAGCTTTGGTGGAGGCTACGTTATGATCAAGACCTGACAGATCCCACTTCTCCAAAGAGCAGTCTGAGGACTGAGCAGGGGGCTCTGAAGTGTATGTTCAGCTGGGAGGGAGGAGGGGTGGAGACCTGTGCTTGTTTCAGCGGTTTGAGACAGGGACAAGGTGAGAATGAATACGGTGGGTCCTAGAAGGTTGGAGCTGGGAGCAAGGAGCCTCTCAGCTCTGTTCAGGGATCCGGAACAGGAAGACGCAAGCTTGTGGGTACAAAAACAATTGACGGGCTGACAGAACCAGCAAAAAAGTGGATGCAGTATGGATCCTGGGTGCCCCTTGGTGGCCACACCGAATAACTACACCCGATACCACCCAGGCACAGCCAGTGCCCAGCTGAGTACGTTACTTACCTCTGGACTGGGAAGACCCACTCACCCACCTAGGAGGCCCACTTGTTGCACTGGTGTCTGGGGTTGTATGTCTGTGTGCTTTTGTGTCTGCGCGCTTGTGCTGCCCAACTGTGTAGGGGTATACATGTACGTGAGTGCATGCATGTGCATCTGTCTTCGTGTGTGAGTATGTGCACTGCTGCCTGTGACCGGGCACATGTGTTCGAGTTGTACGTCCACGTATGTACTAGGTGCTAGTACCCAAGCACGCATTTGTGTGCACTGGTACCAGGATGTGAATCTGTATATTTGTATGTATGTGTATCTGTCGTTCCTTTGCTTGTGTCTGAGTGCATGTGTATTAATGCAACTTTTGGGGCCTTGGCTTTCTTTTCTGTCACACATTGAAATAGTTAAGCTCCATAATCTTATTGTTTGTTTAAAGTTTGCTCTTGGATGCAGGCCTGTTCCAGAATAACTAGCAGATGCGAAAAGCATCCATTATGTATTTTTGCAATTAGCCGAAAACCCAGAAACTTTTTCATAAATAACAGACACAATTCTGTGGGTTGCTTATTGCTGGGAGCCGCCTCCTCTCCCCGGCTCTCCTGAGCCGGCCCCGGGCCCAGCCCCAACCAGGCCAAGCCAAGGAGGGTTTGCACACTGTCCCTAGTGAGATGGAAAAACCATTAAGAGTTCAGAATAGAACTCAAGGGACAGCTTACAGTGAGGAGGAGAAAGAGAAGAATAAAGAGGAGGGGTGAGAGGAGGAAAAGTGCAGCTTCCAAAATCTGAGAAGACTCTGTCACACTGGCTCATCCAGCCTAGCAGTTACCCAGCGTTCTGGTCTAGACCCAGCTAAACAGACACAGGACAAATCCACATTCTTTTACTTGTCTTTAAGGTCCGTCCATTGTATTTCTCCACCTTATCTTTGCATACTCCCATCTCCCATTGTTTGGAACATGGTCTCCCCTATGCCTCACGCATTCTCACTGCCATCCTTTTGCTAGCGCTGTTTCCCTCTCCTGGAATACACTTCTCCTCTTCTCCAATGCCACCCAGGCACCTCTTGACCACCAACAGCATTACCATCAGCAAACTTCTTTGAGTACCTATCCCAGGCACTGGGGAGAGGACCTGGGGAGCAGAAAGAAAAGCTTAGGGAAACTTCTCAGTATTTGAGTTACGTGAAGGCACAGACTCTCATCACGTTCCTCAGTCTCTCCTCCCTGCTACTATGGACAGAGAGCTGTTCTGTGTCCTGGGTTTCAGGAGGGACCAGAGAATGTGGCTGGGCTGCCAGGTGGACTTCAGACTGAGACTACAACTTGAACAGGATGGTCTGTGAAAGAAAGAATCGCTGGGCTAGAAGACACTAAAGCATCCCGCTGAGTAGAGTCCTAGGCTCTGCTTCCTCCAGTGATCGGGAGCTCATCAAGTCCTCAAGCAGATCAATTCACTGTTGGTCAGCTCTGACTTTCAGAGGTCTTCCTTATGTTGCTTCTGCTGCCCTTGCTCTGCCCTCAAGCCCACACTGAACACAGCTACTCCATCTTTCTTCAGAAGTCTAGAGAAAGTGACAGTGGCCCCCTGGGCTCGCCTTACCTTTCAAGACAGTGGCAGCTACTAAGAGAGATGAAGGCAGCTCTCCTATGTCAAGCTGGTGGCCATTTGACAACTTCCTTAGTGGGGGAACACTTGTGATCTTCTCGAAGTACTTCTCCTGCCTCAACCCATGAGCTTCAGGGATGGCTGACTAGGCAACTGCTTGAGCTGTGAGCTTCCATTAAGGTTGTTATCAATTTGTCAATTCATCATGCACTGAGTACCTACACTATGCTAGGCACCGTGGAAACAAAGACCAAGAACACATAGTCCCTTGCCCGTAAAGATGCAAGGCTGGGAGTTTCCAATACTGCCTCTGGCCACTCTGTTTAGTACAGTGGTTCTCAAAGTATCAATATCAGCATCACCTGGAACTTTAAAAGAAATGCAAATTCTTGGACCATACCCCAGATCTACTGAACCAGAAACTCTGGGTGTGGGCCCAGCAATCTGGGTCTAAGAAGCCCTGCAAATGATTCTCATACACTTGAAAGTCTGAGAACCACTGGTTTAGATTCACCTGGGGAACCTTTAAAATTAAATCAGAATTTCTGGGGTGGAGCCTGAGGCATTGGCTTTTAAAAAATGGCTTAAAAGACATTGACTAAAAGCTCAGCACACTGAATGAAATCCATTAAAAAGTACTGGTTCCGAAGCATCACAAGATATTACTTTGCCTTCCCAAATCCTTGTTAGTAACGACAGAGGCAAAAGCATATTGGTGTTAAGGAATGGGAGCTGGGTTCTAGGCCTAGTTCTGCTTCTATGTGGGTGGGTTTGCTAGTGCTGTTTCCCTCTCCTGGAATACACTTCTCCTCTTCTCCAATGCCAACCAGGCACCTCTTGACCACCGACAGCATTACCATCAGCAAACTTCTTTGAGTACCTATCCCAGGCACTGGGGAGGGGACCCAGGAAGCAGAAAGAAAGCTTAGGGAAACTTCTCAGTATTTGAGTTCTTATGTGAAGGCACAGACTCTCATCACGTTCCTCAGTCTCTCTTCCCTGCTACATCAATAGCCAATAAAATGTATTAATAATAAAACCTATTAAGAATATACTCTGTGCCAAGTCAGTAAGGGAATAAAAAAATACAACTACGACCTCTTAGAAACTTCTTTCCCAAAGACTCCATTGATCAAGAACTACAATGCATATTTGTTTTCTTGTTGTTGTTGTTGTTGTTGTTGTTTTTTGCGGTATGCGGGCCTCTCACTGTTGTGGCCTCTCCCGCTGCGGAGCACAGGCTCTGGATGCGCAGGCTCAGCGGCCATGGCTCACGGGCCCAGCCGCTCCGCGGCACGTCGGATCTTCCCGGACTGGGGCATGAACCCATGTCCCCTGCATCGGCAGGCGGACTCTCAACCACTGCGCCACCAGGGAAGCCCTACAATGCATATTTATTGAGTGACTACTATGTGCAGGTAATAGGAAACAGAGATGAACAAGACAGACAACATTTTTGCTCTCCTGGCACTTATAATCTAGCAGAGATCAACAGGAAGTAAACAAAGAAACTTCACAAATTATGCATATGTGCAATAGAGAAGATAAATGTGGGTAATGGGCTAGAGACAGAGGAAGTCTGGTGGGGTATTAGAGGTCACACTTCAAAACTGGGCTTAATTACAGGTAGGCATGGACTACCAGAAAGACAGGAGGCAGATGTGGTAAGGCCCAGAGGTCTGGGCTCTGCTTCCAGACGCACAACTACTAGCTGTACAGATTGTGGGGCAACTGACTTGGGCTCCTTGGACCTCAGTTTAATCACCCATGAAACAGGTCGGTAAGAGAATCATCGCAGCCTGCCTTGCTGGGAAAACAAAATGAGATCAGAGGTAAAAAAGTTTGCCAGCATTAAAAGCACTCTACAGAAACACAATATAGTTAAGAAACCAAAGGTTGTATACTGTTGTATTCCTCACAAACCTGCATCAAACATATTTTGAAGGAACGGCCAATTTTTTTGTAATGTCATCATTTTAGTGCTATTGTCATCTCCTGTAACTAACCCTCTGATCTCAGTCACAAGGGGTAGCATCTCTGAAATTTGGCTTGCTAATGTGACCAGTTAGCTCAATTAAGATGGCAGATCCTTGCATGAATGTGATTATAGACTGTACTAATGCCTCCTATATGCATCTATTATTTCAGCAACTGGCCATTCTGTGTATTGTCATATAAAACAATGATTTAGCTGATGACTGTAAATTAAATAGCTCCTTTCCTAAGTCAAATACACAACCTAAACTCAGAAATATCCATGAAATTACTCAAACCACAGGATAAAGATAGAAGGTGTTAAGGACATCACCTTAACACCTGAAATCCATTATGTATGAAGCAGAACTGGGCTCAACCAGCTCTTGCTTCTCTATACAAATGATTTTATTCTCCCTACCCTCATCCCATCCCATCCCCTAAATTTCTGAATCTTCCATTAGTACACACTACCAGCAGCAGCCTCAAGTCAGCAGTTACCTTCTTTCCCTAAATAGCACTTATCCAGACCTAAGTAAAGGCCCTAAATAGAGGAAGGAACACAGATACAGTCTCTGCTCAGTCACGTTTGATATTGGATATGACACAGACATTGTGACACAGAATTTGACACTAGGTGTCTGTTTTTTTGTTTTTACTTTTTGGCCCACCATGCAGCATGTGGAATCTTAAGTTCCAAGACCTGGGATTGAACTTGTACCCCCCGCAGTGGAAGCGCGGATTCTTAACCGCTGGACCGCTGGGGAAGTTCCAACACCAGAGGGGTTTTGATGCCTCTGTTTTAACTTGGTCATTTTGATGTGGGAATATTGACTCAATCGAAAAGTTAGCCATGAAACTTTAGCATTTTTTCCCCTTAAATAATGTAAATAACGTGTTCATCTTGACCACCATCCCAGTTGAGGATAGGATGACAGTTGTGCCTTTTGCGCACATTACCTGATAACTTAAAAGAGGTTGGGACTTTCCTGGTGGTCCAGTGGTAAAGAATCTTCCTTACAATGCAGGGGACATGGGTTTGATCCCTGGTCAGGGAACTAAGATCCCACATGCCAGAGGGCAACTAAGCCCATGTGCCACAACTACTGAGCTCACGCGCCTCAATTAGAGAGCCTGCGTGCCACAGACTACAGAGCCCACGCGCCCTGGAGCCTGCGCGCCACAACTAGGAGAAAACCCGCGTGCCACATCTAGAGAGAAGCCCGCACACTGCAACGAAGAGCCCATGAGCCGCAAGATCCCACGTGCCACAACTAAGACCTGACGCAGCCAAAACTAAATAGTAGAATAAAAAGAAAACAAAACAGAGGTTTACGTTTTGACAAAGCCACTTTGATGCAGCCTCGCAGTGCTCATAGGTACTCTGGCCAAGTTCTGGCAGCTGCTTTGGAGCCACTTATAAAAATGCTTCTTTATAAAACTAATAAACAATCTAGGGTGAGCCATGTACAAGAGCTTTGTGCTTTTCAGTACTAACTGCTGGACCGATTCAACATCTTTCCCCTCTGGCTCAGGAAGCCCTTGGAGCCAGGTGGCTGTGAGACAGCCAGTTCCACCCGCAGTCCTCAAAGGGCTGCAAGTATTTACCAACTAGCAGGGAAACTTATCCAATTCAGGAGTTTTCTTGGAAGTCCATCCTGAGTCCACTGTAGCAATTTTTTCCCCTTAATTTCATAGACACTGCCACCGAAAGTACATTTCTTCCAGGGAGCCTTCTGAAGGGAACTATACGTGTGTTCCCGAAGTTCACATACATGGCTTTTTAAAAATTTTATACTCTCTTTTTAAGTGTGGTTACTCAACCAAACAAGAATACATCTGCTGTTCTGCAGTACGCTGCCTAACTGCTTGATTTCACTGTGTGGAAGACAGCTCTTAATATTTCTTAGGGTTATCTACCATTAGGGTTGGGATGTAGTAACCCACCTCTGCAGATGCTTTTCCTCTGGTTGGTTAGGGCATCAAAGACCAGTGCTAAGAAGTTGCATAAAGTTACTTCAACATGTATCACAAAATAAAAAAAAAAACAATTTTCTGTGGCTGCAAGAACTTCACCACCTAGAGAAATGCTGATTTATTACCTCTGTCTCACTGAACAGTACAAAATAATTAAGCCCGCTTCTCTTATGCCTGAGTCTTAGAAGGACAAAGTCATGAAACAAAAGCCTCTTTGAAGAATGAATGGGATGGCAGAGATCCCACAGAAGTCTGAGCCCTGGTGATAGCCTGGAGCTGGTATGGCTGACATAGGGCCTAGGGTGGTAGCCAGAAATTCAACTTAGTCCTTCAGCTCTCCCCAGAACAGGAAAGATGATGACCTGCAGAATTTAGCTAAAGTCCAGAATTAACATCACAATCAAAATAACCACACCCCTTCAAAGGAAAGCAGACTTGAATCCAAGAGAGTACTTACACTGAAGTCAGAGATGAAGAAATAAAGGGGTAAGTGATTAGGACCATTTTTACCTTTTCCTTTGGTACACAATATATGAACTTCCTTCCTTTCATTTAAAAAAAATTGCTTAGAATAAAGGAGTACTTAATTAAGCTGAAGTATGCAAGAAGGCTAGGGAGAATTGCAATAAGCTATATAAAAATGACTGAAGTTAGCCAACAGAAGACATCTGAAGGTCTGTCCACGTCAGAGTGTTAGTTTTAGATAGAAAACTCTTGGAAGGCAGAGTATGTGTTTATAGCACTGTGGCTTGTGCAATTAGTATATGTCTGCAGATGAAGGACCACACCTCCAGGGAAAAGATGCTGACCTTGTCTGGCCAAAACTGTCAACCACTATTATCTCCAGGGACCACTGGAATGTCAGGCAACCACTTAAATTACATGGACAAAGCTACAAGGCCACAAAAAACCCCGCATCCTGATACACATTGCCTGCTGCCAATTTCCCCCTCAAAGAGACAAGCAATTAATGCTGCAGGCCAGTAATGAATTGGGCTACTTGTGCCTCAATCTGGATTACTTCTTGAAGGAACAGGATAAAGTCATGCCTTCTGCTTAATTCAAGACGCATCAACATCACACACAGAGCGGAAAATTCTCTTGGATCCTGAACTCTGCTTTTGCCCTGTGAGGACCCACATGTTAAATATGATACTTCTGGATCTTCGGTACGCTTGAGAGAACAGAAATCTGAACCAGCAAACAGCAAAGCCCACAGCACAGAATTTATTGGGATTACTCACTAAATATTGATAACTCATACACATCCAACATCATCGAATAAAAATACTGTTAGTCAATTTTTTAAAAACAGCAAGCCTTCCATTGGGGTCTTTAAAGTCAAAAACTCACTGATGACTGTATCTTTAATAAATGAAATGACCAAAACTAGTGAAGTCAGATGTAACTCAATCAACTCCTAAACTCAATATTGCCAACATGTTTTTCTACTTAAAAAGCAAACAAAAAGGAAAGCCTCGTAATTTAGCAATTACTATGTTTCTGGGTTTTTGCTCTCAAATGCCACAGAAAGATATGTGATGAAAGGAAGCAAAGCGCCTAGTCTCAGCAGTCTTCTTAAAAACCTTAAGTTTGCCTTCACAATATAAATATAGATATTTAGATCCCCATCCAATGGATTTCTTCACTTATGTGAGCAGGAATGTTCTCAAAATCTTAGTCTTTACTCTTGCTTCATACTACAGCTGTTTGATTGAACTACCACTACCAGTAAAATCCCTCAGTATTGGCTAGATTAAATCACTAGATAAGAATTCATTACAATCTCTTCCAAGAAACCAAGATAATCTTAACACAGATTTTAGTGGCTAATATGTTACAGTACTTATGGATACTTTGTTTTCTATGGCAAGTATGTTGAAAATTCATCACTAATAAGTGAATTTCATAACACACACAGAAATAAATAAATCTATTACAATTTAAGAACATCCATAAATTGTCCTCACTATTCCCAATGATTTTTTTTTTTTTTTTTTTTTTTTTTTTGCGGTACGCGGGCCTCTCACTGTTGTGGCCTCTCCCGTTTGCTGAGCACAGGCTCCGGACGCGCAGGCTCAGCGGCCACGGCTCACGGGCCCAGCCGCTCCGTGGCATGTGGGATCTTCCCGGACCGGGGCACGAACCCGCGTCCCCTGCACCGGCAGGCGGACTCTCAACCACTGCGCCACCAGGGAAGCCCTTCCCAATGATTTAAATATAAAATGTAATTATACAAAATCAAAATTCCTTGCCCAGTTTAACCCTGTATACCAAACAGTATAAGTGCTGAAAATGAGAAAAATTTTAATAAATCTCACATTAAGAACCTTGGATACCACTTTGCATTAGTGATGGCAGAAAAAGGTAAGGAGAAAATATTTCCAGAGATTTTTAAAGGAAGAATGAATGTAAGAGAAAATTCCTTTGGACTCTATACTTTTTTAAGAATTCTGTACCTTTTAATACTTCAACATGATGCCAAGAAAAGAATTTACTGAATAAAAGTAGCCAGGAAGGGAATCAAACATTTGTAAGATAAATTTATTATTTTTCTGACCAAAGTGCAATTTTTAAATCTTCTTAAACAACTACGAAAAAAAGTATTCAAGAAAATAAAATACAAATGGGAAATTTAACCATTAGATTTCTTCTGCTTTGTACTAACCCTATGCTTAGTCTAGAAAACAAAAAAAGCTTTGAAGTTTTACTAAAACACTAACCAAATCATTTTACCATAAATCTACTAAGTACATGCATTTCAAGGTTCCACTACTAGGAATTTTGTTAAGATCAGTTTAATCATTAATAACATTATATAATAGAGCAAAAGGAACACATGTCATTAGATGTGATCCTTGCCCCTTACCCTCAGATTTATGTCAGAATAAAACTGACAATTCCACCAGGCTCTGAAACCCCAGTGCCCCCATCCCAACCCCTGGAAGCAAAGACTATGCCCTGCAAACAACTCTGTACAAACTGTAGTAAAACAAAGCTTAAGTTTTCTTACTTTTCTATAGGAAATGGTCAGCTATTTGATAAATACTAAAATACTTCTAGGAATTCATTTCATGACTTTGTTTACCAAACACACTGTCCAAGAACTCACTACACAAAAAGTTCCTTAGAATTTGGTCCATAGATTCACTTAACAGGTTGGAAATTTAAATCCTGCAAGAGAAAGAAGACGTGGGGACTCCCTAATCCAAACATGTTGTAATTACTTAAGGGATATACGCACATACTAAAAAGTTTTGCTCACAGGAGGCACAAACTATAAAAGGGATATTCTTTTTGAATAAAAACAAAGAACTAGCTAACACCCTTCTTTGTTTTGTGAGCACCATAGCTAAGATGAAGTTAGACTCGAATTCACTGTCTACTCCTGTGACCAAAAAAAAAAAGATGAAGATAAAAAATTTAATTTGTCTTACTACATACTTTCCAGCCATTAATTGAGATGTAATTATGAAAGATTAAAATTGCCTTAAAAAGGGGTTGTGATAGCAGCTATCAAAGCAATATTCAAGCCTGATTTCAAGGATGCTTTCAGGTTTAGAGTTAGCCTTCTTTGTCAAAAATCTTCACAACTTCATCAAAAACCTGTAAAGGAAAAGGATAATAATAATAATTTAAAAGGCAAATATTGTTAAAACACCATATGGCTAAGTTCCTGTTAAAAGTCAATTTTACATGAATTTTCAAAATGGATTATTAAAAAAAACACATTATAATTTCTTAGTTTCATCTATTTTACTTTAGACAGTAGTACAATACCGTAAATAATTATGAACGTGTTGCTTCAATATAAAACTATGAACATGTTGCTTCAATTTTACTAGTGCTTTTAGGACAAAACAAACTTCTTGATAGGCTACCAATATTATAAAAAGTAAAAGTAAACTGAAGTGGCTTGTCTTCCTAGTTCTGATTCTAAAACACTAAGTCTTCTGTATTACCTCACCTCTACAGGAAGGGACCGTGGATAAAAAACCAAAAATGACTACATGATAAAAAAAGGTCCAGGGGAAGATGATTCAGGGAATCAGGGAAAGATTAGGTGAATTTAAGAGACACTAGTAGCGGCTGGGCACTGAGAGTCCACAAACCACAGTACAGAGACCCAAGATTCATGAAGGAAGAGGCAACCCAAGCATTGGGTCGTGGAAACCCTGTACCTCTGGAGCTACATGCTCTGTGATGGAAGAGATGAAAGAAACCGGGGGCTCTTCAGCTAGATGATTTGCTATTCATGTTACAGATTTTTAAAAAATGATCATGGTCCAAATCACAGTTCTGAAAATGCCAATTTTCCAGTGCTTGAGAAAAGAGGTTTGGAATTAATACACCACCCACTTTTTACAAAGAACAAGTCTGACATTGTAAAACCCATTTTAGACTCTATTCAAAAAGAAGTACACCTGAAACTAACACAATATTGTAAATTGATAAAATATACATACTTTAATTTAAAAAAAGAAGAAAAAGCCTAGCTTTTCATTCAGTCTCCAGTGTTTTGAAAAGCAAACTAATCTGTCATGGTATTTCTTTTTCTCCTGCATATTGCTCCCCTCCCTGCCCCAAATCACATTGTTACTTTACTATTAGGCAGCCTAGGGATACTCACTTCATCAACAGATTTAGAAGCATCTATTTTCTTGACTTTCCCCATTTCTTCATATAAGTCAATAATTGGCTTTGTTGACTGAAGATAGGTTTGAATTCTGCAACAGAAGCAAATATTGCGAAGTTCTAAGCATACTTCTCTCCCCTGTTTAGGACAGATCGGGGGACAATACAGAATAAAACCCAGTTGGCTCCCTCCCTTATCAGCTTTTTAGACAAGCCATTCCACATATTTAAGCATGACATTTTCTTTTTCTGGTCCAAAATGGGGCACGTGTTTAATCTGTTACTCAAGTTCCAAACTGAGACGTGGTGGCAATGTGTAAAAACTGCAAAGTACCTCTTTTCCAAGCTCTCTCTGTTGTCATCACTTCTACCACTACTCTTTCCCCTCTCAAGACATCGTTCAATACAGATCTAAAAAGAGAAATATATAATAAGTTATTTTTAAAAAGATATGAATTTGCCAGTCTTTTAAACCTGAAAAGAGAAGAAAGTTCGAAGAGATTACCAACAAAACCCTGCATTAAACCCAATGTGTTTAATTCATTAATCAACATGCAAAGTTGAAACATGTGGTTCAATTTATATAAACTAGGTTAAATAAGTACAGAGCATAATAAGAATTCATTCATGACTCAGTTTTTCCTGTGTATTTTTTTTCAAACCGCAATAAAGAGATGATCTCTATGTGTATGGTTCCATCTATTATTAACTTATTAGGTATGAATTACATGCGTCAAACTTTGTTCCATTTTTGCTTACTTTTTGATAATTCCATAAATATCCAAATATTTAAGAGTTAACATATTTGCATTTGAATAAAGCATCCCTTGTTAATCGTGAATAAACATTCCTTAGTTATAAAGCTGTGGTAACATTCTAAAATTAACTCTGAAGAATAAGTGAAAACATATTTTTGGGGGTTGGAAAAAGAGAGTTACATTTTAAAACAACTCAAAGGCTGCAGCAAGTCTCTCCACCACAGGCACATTTGCAATTCAACCTAAGAATAGTCAACTTCCTTCAAGGCAGTACTGCTGATTCTTATTCTTTCAGGCCGTTGGCATTAATTTAATAAAGTTTATATTACAGCTGTCATACAGAGTCAGGCCTTTTAATTAAATGATTCCGGGAAAAAAAAAAAAGATACCGAGAAATTCATTTAGTTATTCAAAAGTATGTCTGGGTATGTTATTAGAAGTACCAGAAAGAAAAAGACTGCTTTCCTGCTTTTTTTCATTTCACTCTTAGAAGACAAATCAGGCTATCATACATGTTTCTTTAAAGTAGAAAGTTTTCCCAACTTCCCAGAAATGTGTGTTTCTTTTCCAGTAAACGACATCCTAAGGCAAGATACTCTCTGATAATAGTGCCTACTCAAGAAGTAACAATGCAGCTTCATTACCTAACATGGTATGAGTCAATTCTTAACGCAAAACACAAATTCTTGTTATTTTGAAAATAAAGCAAGTTTTAGGCCCACAATATTGCTGATGCCAAATAGCTTAAGACAGTGCTGTTCTGTGCATCCAACTTACCAATTCAAAAAATACTGCTGTCAACATAAAATGTAAATATAAGTGAAACAAATCACTTTCTTTTTCTCTAATAGTTGACCATCAGCTGTTTAAAGCCCATATAGGCAGATAAAGATTTTCATTACCTCATTGTTACAGTCAAAAAACAAAACGAAAGATACATCAGCCTTCCCATCCATGGTCTTGTTCCAACCTTGAAGGTTGTCTTGATTTCTTGGAAACCCATCAATCAAGAATTTATTCTTCTGAGCATTGGCCGCCATCGTCTGATCCATTTCCTAATGAAAAAGGGAAGATTTAAGTTCAACACTACATTAATGCAATTTCTTAAGCAGAGTGGTAGCTATATGGGTGTGTTTTATTATTATTCTTTAAATCATAAGCATGGAGGGTGCATAGGAAAAAAAAGACTTAAAGGAAATAACATGTTTGCCTCAAACTGGTAGAGTTATGGTTATGTATCCCCCATTTTATACACACACACAATTTTTTTCTGTAGTTTTAAAATTTTCTACAGTTAAGCATATATTATTTTCACGAAGTTATAAACAGCAAAAAGAGAAAAATAAGCATTAACCAGTATCTTTGCTCCAGTCAATAGACTCCCTTATCTTGCCTTCCCTTTCCTCGTCCCAGGTCATTTTGCTATGGTAGGAAGTATGCTGCTTCTATAGGTACTCAGATTCTCTGCAATAATTCAAGTCCAACTGCAAAAAGCTTTGGATATATAAAGAGATTGCTAGCATTAATTATTAGTGTAGGAGTCAATACTCTTTTTTTTTTTTAAACTGAAGCTAATTTAAACCTAAATGCCACTGGCCACACCAAAACACAGGTAGCAAAGGAAACAATACATTCAGAAAGACAGCAAGAATTGCACATTTCACCATCCTCTTCCAAAGTCTGAATTTAGGTAGAATGTGGAAATATGTGACTGGGAGATGCAGATCTCGAATCTCCAAATCCTTACCGCTATCAATCACCATGAGGTAAGCACAGATGCATGCCTTCAACAAACTCCAGAGGAGCCTCTACTCTAAAGCAAACCGACATCCAGTTCCCTCAGTGCTCAAACTTTCCTGGTTCCTCAAGAAGAACAATGGTTGTCAGGACCCCTAATTCCTTTATCTGAGGGTTGGCTTTAACCCAGCATCTAGCTTCTCCAATATCCACAAAATTTCAGAATGCTTTTGGACTCCTGCTATAGCATTTCTATCACAATTATGGTAGTAGAAGATATCTGAAGGGGTACATCAATATTCTACTCACTCCACATACACTCATTCAAGGCCTACCATCAGGGAACATGAAGAGCAAGGTCACGGCCCCTGGCGGGCTCACGGTCCAGTGCGTAACAAATATGTGTAAGTAAACGTGCTAAGTTCTATACTGAGGTATGCAAGGATGCTGTGATAAAACGAAGAAGCAAGCACAAACTACCTGGGAAACTGCCAGGAAGAGCTTTACCAAAGAGGTGGCAGAGGAGCTGAATTCTGAATAATGAAATGGCAGGCAGACAGGGATCAAGGTACTCCAGATGGTGTCAGCTGGATGTTAAAGGCTCAGAAATGAAGAAGCATAACAGCTTTGATGAATCTGAAATAAGCTGGTAGAGGTGAACCTTAGGATGCGTGTAGAGAGTGGAAGGAGAAATGACTAGAAAGTAGGTAGGGCCAAAATTAATGAAGAACTTGTTATACCACACTAAGGATTTGGTTTTTATTCTGCAAGCAATACAGGATCACTGAGAAATTTTAAGTAGTAGAAGAACATGCTCCCATCACCTTTAGAAAAAAAAATCACTGACTGTACCATGAAGGATGGATTAGAAGGGGACAAAGATGGATTAAAGGCAAAAGACTAATGATAAGGCTCTAGTGATGGTCCAAATAAGAAAAAAAGAGGATCTTGGGACTTCCCTGGTGGTGCAGTGGTTAAGGATCCACCTGCCAATGCAGGGGACACGGGTTCGATCCCCAGTCCAGGAAGATCTCACATACCGCGGAGCAACTAAGCCCATGCACCGCAACTACTGAGCCTGCGAGCCACAACTACTGAAGCCTGCATGCCTAGAGCCCGTGCTCCACAACAAGGGCACGGGCTTGCAATGGGAAGCCCACACACCACAACGAAGAGCAGCCCCTGCTCACCGCAACTAGAGAAAGCCCGCACACAGCAACGAGGAGTCAACGCAGCCAAAATATAAATAAGTAAAAAATGAAAAATATATTTCAGTGATTGATCTTCCAACATAATGTCTGCATTCTTCCCAATATTATTTTTTTAAAAAAAGACAAAAAGAGGGTCTGAACTAAGATGATAGTACTAATAGAGGAGAAAAAAACTATCAATAAATAGAAGAGGATAAAGAGAAAGGTAATTGAAAAGATCTTCTCACTGAGTGGATTTGGGAAATTGAGGAAGAGGTGGAAAATATAGGATAGCTCCCAGATTTCTGGCTTGGGCAGCTCGGTAGATGGTAGAACCATTAACCAGGATAGGAAATAAAGGGTGATCACATTTTAGATGATACAGTCAGACTCGGACATGTTGATTTTGAGATACTTGTGAGACATTCAGATGGATGCCTAATAGTTAGTTAGAAATATAGGTCTGGGGAATTCCCTGGCAGTCCAGTGGTTAGGACTCTGTGCTTTCACTGCTGGTGGTGCAGGTTCGATCCTTGGTCAGGGAACCAAGATCCTCCAAGAGGCGGAGTGCAGCCAAAAAAAGAAAGAAGAAATATAGGTCTGGAGTTCAGAAAAAGAGATTTGTGCTAGAGTTATAGATAGATTCTGGGATCATTAGCACAGTGTAAACCTTGGACATGGCTAACATCCAGCAAGAAATGTATAAAATAAGAGGAGGACCAAGGATGAAACCCCGAGAAGCATCATGGTTTAAGAAACTTGCAGAAGAAGAGTTATCAAAGGAGATTTAAGAAACAGCAGTCACTGAAGGAGGAAGAGAATCAAGAGAAATGGTGTTACAGAGAACAAAGGAGGAACGAGTTTCAAAAAGACAGGAAGTTAAAGGCTACAAGAAAAAGGACTGAAAATATCCCCTAGATTTGACAGAGATCACTGGTAACATCAGCAAGAATAGTTTCAATGAAGATGGAAATAGAGTCTTAGTGCAAGGAGCTGAAGAGTAGAAAATGAAAAAGTAAAAAATGTAGACTATTCTTTCACAATTAAGCATAAAAGTGGAGAAAGGGCATTAAATCCAGAGAACAAGGAGAGAGGATTTAGTTACTCTGAATGGAAGCATTCCAATCTCTGAAACAAGAGTTAAGAATGTGTGTGAATGAGCCACTCTTCAAGTTTCTCTGGTTCCAATCAGAAGCTCATGTATCTCTTTTCCATTGGGCTTCAACTATTTCTTGCTGTGCCCACTCTTCCATTTCTCCTTCACGTTTCTTGTATGTGAAAATATCTATTAATGACTATAATCTTGAGAATCTATAGTGGAGAGTTATCATGTAAATGCAAGGTATCTGTTTTTAGATGGGACCTATTTTAGTTTGATAGCTGTTAGTCTCAGCATTTCACATTGAAGATGGTGATGCATGCACCAGAAAAGGAAACATCAAGACTGAGAGAATGGCAACAATGGGAGGGTCATGGGAGGGAGAGAGGGAGGGAAAGAAAGAGGGAGGGAGTGACAAAGTCTGGAAGAAAACGGAAATGGGAAAGGAGGAAAAAGAAATAGAAATGGAAGGAGGATGGATTGTCTGCACGCTGGGAAGGGTCAAGTGTACACATATGAATGTTCAGTTGTATGATCCTAGACCAAGGTAGAGAATGTTTCCTACTGTCCAATTTCTTCCCAGGTGAAAGTGGAATTTCCAGTTCTGCCATTCTCAAACACCATGACCACCCTCCACAATCAAGAAATTCAATACTCTGATTTTTTTCATTACTCAAAGGGAAGGCAGATTTCATTTCTCAGTTCCTTGGTGGTTTTAACTGGTTGGCATTCACACTCCTTACCCTCCTCAACAAACTGATGGTTATCTCAACTGGCACAATCTTTCCATCTTTAATGTACTTTTCAATGAGTTCACCATACTGTGAATCTGGGTTCTTCCTTTCATCACGAAGAAGCTCTCCTGCAGAAAGGTGTGTGTAGCCATATTTCTGAAAGAACAAACACATAGGAAAAAGATCAAAATACATTCAACCCAGGGTTAGGACTACTGTTTGTTTCCCTTCATGGTAACTTTTATATTCTAATTTTTCTATAATAAACAAGCTCTGCTTATATAATAAATAAATAATAAAGAAAAATTGAAGAGAGATTTCATACAATCCAGTTTGCTTAAAAAATATCCTTAATCTATGTAGCGTATGGTAGCTATAATGTTCACAAATCATGCAATCAACCCGGAACTTATTTAACCATTCAAGGCATTAACAGCTCATCATATTCCTTCACAAACACAAAGTTTAAATGTTATTAATAATGTTCAAAGAAATGTCTAACAAAAATCTACATAATTCAAGGCAAAACCCCCCAAAATCTTACCACAGTTGGCTGTACCCACCTTCTATAAGATCCTCCCTTCCTTAAACTCAACACATCTAAATTGAACTCATCAGCACTTACACAAACCCCATTCTTCTGTTTTGTTCCCTTTCTCAGTAAACAGTACAAGTCCTACCCCTCCATGAAATTAGCTTTCCTGACCACTCTGGAGAGTGGACACATAATCAAATAGTGTCTTAGAATATCACTGTCTCTCCATCTAAACCAGCATCTTCTTTACAACTCTCAAAAGTCCATTTCCCACCTCTCTAGTTGTGACTAGAGAGGTCTCATCTGTAAAATGGGAATATAGATACCTATTTTATAATTCAGTGGTGATGATTAAATGAGATAATGTATTTATATAAAATGCCTACCAAAGAGCCTGACAGGCAGCAGGAGATAAAAGCCATCAATTACCTCCTTGCCATCATGAAGATACTTATCTTAAATAACCTGGAAGCATTTTTATATTATATATACACACCATTTTTGTATTATTACATACATGCGTGTGTGTGCATGTGTGCATATATATGTATTCACTTTAAAGGTTTTGGGGTTTTTTAAAAAATAAATTTATTTATTTATTTTTGGCTGTGTTGAGTCTTCATGGCTGTGCGTGGGCTTTCTCTAGTTGTGACGAGTGGGGGCTACTCTTTGTTGCAGTGTGTGGGCTTCTCACTGCAGTGGCTTCTCTCTGCTGCAGAGCACGGGCCCCAGAGTGCACAGGCTTAAGTAGTTGTGGCACGCAGGCTCAGTAGTTGTGGCTCATGGGCTCTAGAGCACAGGCTCAGCAGTTGCGGTGCATGGGCTTAGTTGCTCCGCAGCATGTGGGATCTTCCCGGATCAGGGCTCGAACTCGTGTCCCCTGCGTTGGCAGGCGGATTCTTGACCACTGTGCCACCAGGGAAGTCCGGCTTTAAAGGTTTTGACAGAGAGACCAATCAAAGGACTTAAGTGAGATAAAAGATATGAATACACTGTGAAAGGTCAGGAGTATAGTAGTATTACAATTGTGATAGTCATTATTAAGGATTTACAAATGATGTATTAGGTCAGGGTATAGGATAATAGTTGAACTAAGTCACATAAGATGCTATAGTGTTATTCTGTCATTTCCCCGTGGTTGGAATGAGAAAACAATACAGATCTAAGAGACAATTATGAATACTGAAAAGCTTCTTCCTCCACATGAACTAGCATGTTCCCTTTTATTAAATCAAAAGAACTATAAAATCTATTTTCATAATAATAATTTCCATAATAATAAAATAGATTATTTTTACTCTCAAATATCAGAATACTGAGATCTATATTCAATGTTCAATTACAGCAATCATCTAGTCCCAAATTTTTAAGATTCCCTAAATGGGTTTTTATCTCATTCATAGTAAGTGTACCATAAATATTTGATAACTTAAATTTTATCTTTAATTTCAATGTTAAAATTTGAGGCAGCCCACACTCCCACCCCTCCTTCCAGAATAGAATGTTTCAATTGCACATTTTACAAAACTTAACTCTCTCAATTACTGAGGCTACAGTGAGTTTTCTCTCTCTCTCTTTTTTTTTTTTTTAAGATTGCAGAAGCCATTCTTTACTCCTTTTCTATCTCTAAAAATTGCTGGCTAAACTTGTTCTTGTTTATTACTAAAGTGAGCCAACAATAAGGTAGTCAGCAAAGAAAAACAAACTAAATAGTTTATTTGCTGACTAAAATTGGATATAAAGTTTGAGGAGAATAAACAAAAACCATAATATCACTCATGTCTCTCTTAGGCATACAATAGCTCCTTGCATGAAAAGAAATGATCAAAAGTGTATTTAGTTGTTGTAACAGGCTTTTAAAAACACTCCCATCATTTACAGAAAATGGAAATAAATACAAAAGTACTTAATTATTTAAATTGTTATTTTAAAATTATTTTCACACCACACCATTTTTAAATGCCTACTTTTATCACCAAGTATAAATTTTTGAAAGACGGGTATGGATATGGAAAAGACTTTATAAAAAACGAGATGTGACCTACTTTCCCATTTACTATGTACAATTTTCAGAAAGCATTTTGCAACGGCTGTCCACAAAATTTTACAGCAGCTTCATTTTCCACTGCTTACTCTGGCTCCTGCTTGGAAGTCTATGCTTGCTGGATGCTCTCATCTGGTCTAGAGATTATAGCATATGGTAATATTGAATAAATGCAGAGACAAACAGTGCTAAACAATGGCAAACGCTCAGGGAAACACCAACAATACAGATTGCTCTGTACAGACTGCCTTGGCTGTATGAACAACATATACATTTAGAAACCCAGCTAGTAATTTAGAAATTAGTACACACACTGTTTGTTTCCTGACGTTGAAGAGCTCAAATCTGCAAGCTTACATTACATTACAATGGGTTTTGGCATATCACTTTTTTAAAAGAGAGACTAGTTGTAAATTGTAGAAGTGTACAAATGATATGTTTTTTAAAAATTACACAGAAAACAACCTTATCTGCAAATCCAAGGAGATAAGGAATTTAAATAAATATAATCATGTCAAATCTATATATGTCTCTATTTCTCATCCACATTCCATTTTTTGAAATCCTCTATTTACCAGTTACTTTTTTATACTATATTTTTCTTAAGGATTTTGCTGAAGCTTTCCACTTACCACAGAGTTTCTACAACAAAAAAGCAACTATCACTTACACACTAGTTATTATGGTATTTAATTATAGCTAGACTTTAAAGAGCATGTTTTCAAAGCATTCTGCTGTCATTAAATAGTCACTGATGCCAATTTTGAGGAAAGCAAGAATGGATATTTCCCAGGCTTAACCCAAACTTTTTCACATTCTCTGAAATTTCCTAGCAATTAAAATCTAGTGGGTCACTAATTACAGTCTTAAGACCAACATTTAAACCACAGCAAATTATAAACACTATAAACTATAATAGCTACAATTACAAGCCACTATTCAGCTAAAAATAGTAGTTTTCTAGTGACAAATGTATAAATTCAATTCATTTAGAGTAAACGTCTAAATTTTTTTACTTTCATTTTCTCCTTTAAGAAGCTGAAAAACAACTCAATAACTTCTGTGAATTAGACACTAAGATTTGGAGGGAGGAGAAATGCACCATACTCTCAACAAGTACAGAACAGCACTCTGTTACTACAACTAAGCAAATGTTGACAATTTTACGGTATCAAATCTCAAATCATCTTGATAACTTCTCTCCCTTCTTAGCAATTCTCTTTCTTCCTTTCTAAATTTAGGTAATGTCGTTCTATGTGAATAAAAACAACAACAAAAAGAATCAAAACAATAGCAAAAAAAAGAGTTCAAGGTACAAATGATGCGTAAATGGCAAGTCCTTGGGGGCAGAGGAGAACCACATGCCAGGCACCTCCTCCTGTGAGTAGGGCAATTAGAAAGTGCCATTGGACTGCTACTGAGCCTTGAGCTACATAGAGGGAACACAGCAGAGATAGCAGAAACAAATATATTTTTAAAGCAACTGAATTAAAACTATTGGTCCTTTAAATAGCTGACACATCTATGAAGCATCTAAGACTAAGTTACTTTGCATTCCCTGTAAGATGAGTGAACCTTAAAAATCTAGTTCTGATTATGTACTGTGAACAAGGCACCTTCAGCATAACACCTGGAAATGCTATCCGGAGCCATCCAGACTCACCAGTTTGGCACTGTTGCAAACAATGTCTTTAGAGCTTACAGCATCCCAGCAACACTTCATGTAAGGCTATCATTTATTTCAAAAGGCATTTCCAACAGAACTTTTTCTGATTACTTTGAGATGTCTGATAAGCACTTTCCAGTAACATTACCTGCCAGTCTTGGAGAACTTACTTTTGACTCTAAGAACTGCTGTACAGTGCCCAGATGCTTAAAATTGGTGAACTGTTTAGGGTTCCTTCCAGTTTTACCCACAGAGGGTTAGAAAAAGGATTTTTCTTATAATCACCATTTTACAGAGGTTAGAAAGAAAGAAAGAAAGAAAGGGAGGAAGGGAAGGAGGGAGGAATGAGAGTGGATAGAGAGAGAGAAAGGGAAGGGGTAGGGAAAAGAGGAAGGAAGGAGGAAAGGAGGCATAGGAAGGAAAGAAGACAGTGGGAGAAAGGTTAAATAGAATATCTGACTTAAATTGCTAGCTGATTTCCAATCTCATTTTTAGTCCGCCCTCATTGTATTTCCAAATGTGTACATCACGTTTGACCATGCCTATTTAATCACAATTCTACATATTAACTATAAACTATGAAAGTTATAAACCAAGCTAAATCTTTTCCTAGGCAAAATCTTTAGCAGACAGACTCCAAATTAACATGAAGCATATTTCTTTCTCTAATTAAAGAGTGATAGTTTAAAAGCTTATATCCTGCAAAGGAGAAAAGAGAAGGGATATAATCCATTCAACTGCAGACAATTACAGCACTATTTTATTTTCCTCAATGTTTTGCTCTTCACGTAAGAAAACCTTAATTCAGGCAATACATGGAACTTATTTTAAATCCATAAATATTTATTAAGTCTCTATAAAGTGCCAGGCAATGTGCTAATTTGGGGAAATAAATAGGTTATATTCACAAAGGATGAAATAATGACTTACATATTTACAGTGACTTGAGCCCTACTATTAATTAATAAAGTCAATTTTTCATATTTGCATTAACTTTTCCTAAGGAATTCAGTCTTTACCAGCACTGTCTGCTTGGGGAAGAGGTGATTCTTCAGAGGCAATGACAAGAAGGTAGAACAATAAATAAAACTTAAAGAAAGGGTGATTTAGAAGCCATGAAATAGACTGTTTTCTCATTTGTGTAAGGCCTCAATATCCCTCTGACATTTTGCAGAAGACTTCTCAGAATATTGAGGATTTTGGCATCTGTTCTACATACCAAATGGACCCTATAGCAACTGTGAATTGGAATTTTCACACTCCAATTTCATTCCAGTTGGTCATTTCCAGTATTTTTACTTCTTTTAATTCATCTCAGCCATTCTGAATCAATGCACATTCCCTATAACAGAAAGGGATGGAAAATAGTCAAAGATGAAGATGAGGCCCAGAAGCCTCCAGGGATTCCAGGAGCTCAATAATTTGAAAATTTCCAACATTAATGGATAGGTACAGAGGTCTTGTTAATCTTAAGAAACACTCATCTCATCTTGTTAATTAAATAATCAGTTCTTTTTTTTTTTTTTTTTTTTTTTTGCGGTATGCGGGCCTCTCTCACTGTTGTGGCCTCTCCCACTGTGGAGCACAGGCTCTGGACGCGCAGGCTCAGCGGCCATGGCTCACGGGCCCAGGCGCTCCGTGGCATGTGGGATCTTCCCGGACCGGGGCACGAACCCATGTCCCCTGCATTGGCAGGCGGACTCTCAACCACTGCGCCACCAGGGAAGCCCTAAATAATCAATTCTTATAGTCACTGCAGAGCCTACAAGCAACACACTCATATCACTACAACACAAACGCTGTTGCAGGTGGTCTAAGAGCCTAGAATTCACAGTTAATTCAATTCCTGTGAGAACACTCAGAGGATATACATCAAACCACTCAAATGCATCTCTAGCCTCTATTCACTTTATGAAAGAGAGGTTTCTTAAACACTAAGCAGTACAGTACCAACTGTACTTATTTTTTTTAAAAAAGGTAAGTAACATTAAAATGAGAATATCATTTACCCAGGGAATACCAAAAGTAAGAAAGTCACCCTAAGAAATATAACTACTTGGGAATACAATTTGTAAAGAGCCTCACTACAAAATAACCACAACATTTTAACAGCTTGGGTTCTCTTTAAGAACTAGAATTTATTTGGATTTACCAATCAACACTTGAGAAAAATGTGCAAAGGATACCAAACACTGAATTCAGTAATATATGCAAACATAAAATTTGAGCACTTGCAACATTATTAAACAAATGGAGAAATGCATTTAGAGAAACACAGAGGCTTCAGCAAGGATCAGAAGAACATAAGAACCGTGCATGAAGTCACATACTCAGAACACTGAACTAATAATGTGAGATAAGGGTTTTTGTTTGTTTTTTTTTTGCGGTACACGGGCCTCTCACTGTTGTGGCCTCTCCCGTTGCGGAGCACAGGCTCCGGATGCGCAAGCTCAGCAGCCATGGCTCATGGGCCCAGCCGCTACGCGGCATGTGGGATTTTCCCAGACCAGGGCACAAACCCGTGTCCCCTGCATCGGCAGGCGGACTCTCAACCACTGCGCCACCAGGGAAGCCCGAGATAAGGTTTTATAACTAAACTCTGTCACAATCCAGTGTGACTCTAGGAAATTTATTTAACCTTTTTTAGACTTCAGTTTCTTCATCTGTAAAACAGAAATCATATCTATACTACATTACACTATCAGCCACAGCCAAATATCATTATTAGCTGTTAAAACTAGGAGTGTGAAGAACATACTCCTAAAAACACGGTCTACGCTGCTAGATTCAAGACCTACTATGAGAGCACTCAGACGGGTCAGGGAGGAGTTAGACTAACTCATATAGGCTATTCCTGGAGCAAAGTCCAAGATAATCAGTGGCTAAACTACTAATTACATAGCAATAAAGGAGTGAAGTCAAAGAATAACTATAGAACAAGGAAAATATGATACATGAAAATGCAATTCACTATGAAAATACCCTCAAACACACAGGCTCCAAAAACTGGCATCACAGATGTATTTGAGTACATTAAAAATCTTATGAGAACAAGAATGCTTACTATCTTCTTATAAACAAACAGATCAACAGCCTTCCAACCAATTAGCAATGGCTAATTAGAAAATATACATTTTAAAAGATCCTATTCGAGTCAATTGTACCTCAATTTAAAAAATCCTATACAAAACAGTACTAAAAACTTAAATTTAGGGATAAATCTAAAACTAGTATATAAGAATTATAAGAAGAAACTAGAAACACTTAAAATCAGTATCATAAAAAGAAGGCATTCTATGTTCCTGGATAGAAACATTCGATACTGTAAATATTTAAATTTTCCACAAATTAATCTATAAATTGATGGCATCCGCAATCAAACTTCACCTGGGATTATTTATTTTTTAATGAAACTTGATGAGTTGATTCTCAAGTTTATCAGGAAGGGTAAATGTGAGAGAATGACCAAATTCAAAAATAATATTAACAACTACAAATGGGAACGTGTCCTACCAGGTGGCATAAAATATCATAAAGCTACAGTAATTAAAACAGCATGATACTGGTATAAAAATAGACAAACGGAAAAATGAAATTCAACAGAGTCCATAAACAGACCCAAGTATAAATGGGAATTCAATAAGTGACAGAGTCATCATCTAAAAATCAATGGGGAAAAGATGAACTATTTAATAAATGATACTATGCAACTGGCTACCCATCTGAAAAAAAATTAGACTCTTGCATCATATCATATGCAAAACTAAATTCCAGGTAAATTAGAGTTCTAAAACAATACAATATAAGCAAAAAACAAAACAACCCTAGGATAGTACCAGGGGAAGATAATCTTGAGATAGAGAAAGACACTCCAAAACAAGAACCAAAACAGCTAAGATTTATGTTTGACCATGTGAACAATAAAAACTTATCACAGATATAACCAAATGACAAGCAATAGCTTGGGAGAAAATATTTTCACCATACAAAGGTGATAGGGTAATATACGTTGTATACAAAGAGATCCTACTAACAAAGAAAATAGCTCAATACAAAAATGGGCAAAGAAAAAACAATTCAGAGAAAACAACAGATGCTCCACCTTACTGGTAATCATGAAAATGCAAATTAAAGCAATGTGATTTCATTTTTCACCCATCAGATTGGTTAAAATAAAGACATATCTGGCTATGGCAAGGGTGGGGGTGGGGAAGAACCAGCATCCTGACAGTTCGTGGGAGTGTAAATTGGTTCAGCCTTTTTAGAGGGCAATTTGGCAGAGTCTAACAAAATTTAAGTTTGCATACCCTTTGGCTCAGTAATTCCATTTCTAGGAGCTGTGCTACTGAAATAGTTGCACATGTGCACAAAGACATATGTAATGAATGTTTATGTCAGCATCATCTGTAAACAGAAAATCTAAATGTCCACAAATATATGAATAGTTAAATAGATTATTGTATATATTATGAATGGAGTTGAGCTATCTGCATGTTCTGATATGGAAAGCTATCCAAGATACACTGTTAAGCAAAAAAATAACAATAGACAACGTTTGTGTGCGTGCATTTTTATCTGTGTATAAATACATCATAAGAGGACCAGAAAGCCACACACAAAAACGTTGGTAGGTGATTACATAAGGAGAGTAGGCTGGGACTTCCCTGGCGGCGCAGTGGTTACGAATCCGCCTGCCAATGCAGGGGACACGGGTTCCATCCCTGGTCCGGGAAGATCCCACATGCAGCAGAGCAACTAAGCCCGTGCGCCACTACAGAGCTTGTGCTGTAGAGCTCGCGATCTACAACTACTGAGCCTGTGTGCCACAACTCCTGAAACCCATGCGCCTAGAGCCCATGCTCCACAACAAGAGAAGCCACTGCAATGAGAAGCCTGCGCACCGCAACGAAGAGTAGCCCCTGCTCACCGCAACTAGAGAAAGCCCGTGCGCAGCAATGAAGACCCAAAGCAACCAAAAAAAAAAAAGAGTAGGCTAAGGTTAAGGAGAACTTTCACCTTACGTACTTCTGAATTGTTTCAATCTCAATGTACATGTATATAAACTTACTAAAATTTTAATTTAAAAAAAGCATATATTCTATCCACACATCTCTAAATGGCAAATATCACAAAGACTGGTTTTTTTTTTATTTTAATTTAATTTATTTATTTTTTATATAGCATCACAAAGTAAGATTGTTGATTTAAGTGTTTTATTAATATCAAATCCTAAGAGAACAGCAAAATGAACTGCCTCACATTAGGAATAAAAATCCCTACATAAAAAACATTGTCTAAGGGCTTCCCTGATGGCGCAGTGGTTAAGAAGCTGCCTGCCAATGCAGGGGACACGGGTTCGAGCCCTGGTCCAGGAAGATCCCACATGCCGCGGAGCCCGTGTGCCACAATTACGGAGCCTGCGCTCTAGAGCCCGTGAGCCACAACTACTGAGCCTGCGATCCACAACTACTGAAGCCTGCGTGCCTAGAACCCGTGCTCTGCAACAAGAGAAGCCACCGCAATGAGAAACCTGCACACCACAACAAAGAGTAGCCCCCACTCACTGCAACTAGAGGAAGCCTGCGCACAGCAACGAAGACCCAACACAGCCATAAATAAATAAATAAATAAATAAAAGAATATATTCCATCAATAATGTGTGTAATGGAATGCTGTAAAAAAAAACATTATCTAAGTTCAAGAAAAAAGAAAAACAGTACCTGTACAATCACAAACTTATTTAAAATTTAAAACTAAATCACTGTAGAGAATAGCAGCAAAAATCAAGTCAAATGTTTAGATAAAAATTTCTCTGGAAAGTGATCCATTCCTTAAACAAAGGAGAAACAAAAGTATAATATAGCAACACTGAAACACACTGCATGGGCATGAAGTCAAGAGTTATAGAAAGAGACAGAAAGCAGTCCAGTTTTATAGCCTAAAAACAGATGGAAATTTAGAGACATACTCAGTTGAGAGGATCCAAAAGGCGCAGCAGCAAAAGTTTAAAAGGAAACATATTTCAGTGAAGCCTTACTCTAGACACTAGAGTTCAAAATTATAAGCAAGATGTTCTGGAAATGACACCTCCATGACAGACAATGTACCCACACTACTTCTAGTCTCCAGAATGACCCCTTGGAGCACTTTCAGAACTTTATTGTGCCAACCACTCTCAACTGACTTTTTTTTAAAAAGAGAAAATTAATCTAGCTTAGACAACAAAGAATCATCTTCATTTTTAGTCCATCAACCTGTGCTAATAGGACAAAGTGTGAGGAAAATCAATATTTGGCTTTAAAAAATAGTATATGTTTCCAAACTTTTTTGGTGTAAAATTTACCTTCATGATTACATTTTTCTCAATCTAAAATTAAAGTCAGTCTAAGAATATACATTTTTGATGGTATAGCCGCCATATCCTAGCCCAGCCTGGGATTCAATGTTGACCATAGACAACTGTACCCATTTATATAATGTAGAACAGGATATAAGGGATTACTGGTTCTTGATTAGAATCTAACTTCTTCACACAAAGGAAATGTCCTAAAAAGTGGTAAGCTTATGGGAAATATTTATGGAAAGCTTTCTTTCCTGCCACGACTACACAACAGGAAGAATGCTGAAAACCATTTTGCAAAATGGACAACCTCTCCCACCTCTCTAGCCTGACTTAACTTGGACCCAATTATGCCCTGGAATCAGTCAAGGAAGTATCAAGAATCTGTTGCTCCCACTCTTCCTTTCCATCTACCACTATCTCCTCTCTCGTCCACCCTCAACTCTCAGTCCCAGGCACAATACACTTACCAGTTATACCTCTTTTACAGTTCTGGCCTCACTTTATCAATCTTTTAATCTCTGCACCACAGGCAATAGAAAGCATACTGTATGTTCTAAAGTGCAAGATATGAGACCTCATCAAAATTTAAAACCTCTGTGCTTCCAAGGACACTACCAAGAAAATGAAAAGACAAGCCACAAGATGGGAGAAAATATTTACAAATCATGTTTCTGGATAAGGGACTTGTACCAAAAATATATTTTTAAAACTTTACAACTTAGCAATAAAAAGATAAATAACCCAATTTTAAAAATTGCAAAAGACAATTTTTTAAATGCAATATTCTGGGGGGAAAAAAAAAGGACAAAGGATTCAAACAGACATTTCTCCAAAGAAGATATTCAGATGGCCAGTATGGGAAAGTTCCTCATTAGTCATCAGGGAAATGCAAATCAAAACCATAATGAGATGCCAGTGCACCCTTCAGGATGGTTATTTAAAAAAAAAAAGGACACGTGAGACAAGAAAGATGCTCACAGCATTAGTCATTAAGGAAACGCAAATCAAAACCACAATGCGATACCACTGCACACCTAGTAGGGTGGTTATAATCAAACAAACAAACATAAAATGATAAGTGTTGGTGAGGATAAAGAAACCACATATCACAGGCAGAAATGTAAAATGGTACAGCTGCTGTGGAAAACAGTTTGGCAGCTCCTCAACAAGTCAGAATTATTATATGATCCAGCAATCTCACTCCCAGCTCTATACCCAAAAGACTCAAACAGATCCTTGTATGCCAGTGTTCATTGCAGCATTACTCACAATAGCGGAAAGGTGGAAGCAGCCCTTATCCAACAACAGGTGAATGGATAAACAAAATGTAATAAATACATACAATGAAACATTATTCAGCCATAAAAAGGAATGAAGTTTTGATACATGCTAACATGGATGAACCCTGAAAACATTATGCTAAGTGAAATAAGCCATTAAAAAAAAAGGACAAATGTATGATTCCACTTACATGAAGTACCTAAAATAGGCAATTCAGAGGCAAAAAGTAGATTAGAGGTTACTAAGAGCTGGGGGAAGGGAAGAATGGGAAATTATTGCCTAATAGAGTTTTTGTTTGGGGTGATGAAAACGTTTTAGAAATCGTGGTGATGGTCGCACAACACTGTAAATGCAATTAATGCCACTGAACTGTACACTTAAAGTGGTTAAAATGGTAAATTTCATGATATATTTTACCAAAATTAAAAAAATTAATAACGTAATATACCAAAAACACTGAATTCTATGCTTTTTAAATTTTATTTCTTTTTAATAATTTTATTTATTAATTTTTGGCTGTGTTGGGTCTTCATTGTTGAGTGCGGGCTTCCTGTAGTGTGGCAAGTGGGGGCTACTCTTCATTGCAGTGCGTGGGCTTCTCACGCACTGGTGGCTTCTCCTGTTGCGGAGCATGGGCTCTAGGCACGTGGGCTTCAGTAGTTGTGGCACACGGGTCTCAGTAGTTGTGGCTCACGGGCTCTAGAGCTCGGGCTCAGTAGCTGTGGTGCACAGGCTTAGTTGCTCTGCAGCATGTAGGATCTTCCGAGATCAGGGCTCGAGCCCGTGTCCCCTGCATTGGCAGGCAGATTCCTAACCACTGTGCCACCAGCGAAGTCCTGAATTCTACACTTTAAATGGATGAGTTGTATGGTATATAAATTATATCTCCAAGTATTTTTAAAAAAACACAGAATACAACTTCTGAAAAGTCAGAAACAAAATTTCCAAAACAAGGAATCAATTAATTAAATATGTAATCTACAGAGTACAATATCATATAGATTATGTAGTAAAAGTACATTAATTAACATGGTGATATGTTTGTGATATTATAAGTAAAAATCAGGTTTCCAGAGTATGAGCCTACTAAAAAAAAAAAAAAATCTCTGGAAAAATATGTCCCAAAATATTGATTAATGGTGGTTTTCTCTGGATGGTAAGATTACTGGTAATTTTTACACCCTTCTTTTTACTCATCTGTATTTTCTAATTTTTCTATAATGTATGTGTACTACTTATATAATTAAAAAGTAACCAAAAGTGGGACCTCCCTGGTGGTGCAGTGGTTAAGACTCTGCACTCCCAATGCAGGGGCCCAGGTTTAATCCCTGGTCAGGGAACTGGATCCTACATGCATGTCGCAACCAAGAGTTCACATGCCACAACTAAGGAGCCCATGCAGGGGGCCCAGGTTCAATCCCTGGTCAGGGAACTGGATCCTACATGCATGTCGCAACCAAGAGTTCACACGCCACAACTAAGGAGCCCATGAGCTGCACTAAGACCCAGTGCAACCAAATAAATTAAATAAATATTTTTTTTTAAAAGTAACCAAAAGTAAAAGTATGCATATTTTTAATAACAGGACAGTTAAGGTGCATATTCAGGCTTAACTTATGAAACTTATCCAGTCATTAGGTCATTAGCTCCATCTGGCAACTAGTAACCTATTTTGAACATAAAGAGCATGTATACTATAAACTTTTCCTTAAATCCACTTGCCCTTTCTAGGGTTTTAAAATCTAAGTTAACTCCAAACATTTTCTCTAAGTAGAAAGACCTTTCATGTTTGATAGACTCTAAAATACCATCCTGGGTTTTTAAAAATCTGTAAACTGATTAGTGTGGGTAATCATTTCCTTATGCTGTAGTAAACAATGGGAATACAATGCTCCCCAAAACTACTTTAATCTAAATTACTCTTTGATCTCTTCACTGTAGATCTTTTCTAAAATAATGCTAGCCTTTACAAATTTACTGAGTGCCATGTACTGTGCTGAACACTGTAGAAGCATTATGCTGTTTCATCTTTATAACAATCTAGTGAAATTGTCATTATTATCATCAGTTTACAAATGAAGATAACAGAATCAGAAAAGTTAAGCAACATAGCCACAGGTGTTAGACTGAGATGTGAACCAACAACTGACTTCAAAGTCTACATTGTTTCTACTACTATGCTATATTGTAAGAAAGTTGGCTCCAATGTCCTATTTCTTAAATATTTTTAATTAAAAAAAATTCACACACAATTGTTCTACTTCAAAAAACTACTCCTTTTCCTGCCTTTACACTTTCTTTGTTATCACTCTGAAGTTCTATGTAAACATGAAATACAGTGGGAATTTATTAAATACAATTCCTTGGTGCTCCCATTCATACAGCATAGAATGGCAAAGAAGATACACATATTCATAATGATTGGATTAACATGCCTCTTGAATGTGACTACACAGGATTACAACACTATCTAACAATGAAGTCTCAGTATACAGAACTGTTGTAGGGCTGGCAAGACCACCTATTTCCATACCTCTCATTTTATGAAAGGGGAAACTGAGATAAGCTGACTTGCTAGTTAGCAGACAGGAAACTGGCACTCAGGTCTCCTGACTCTCAGTGACGATTATTCCACAGTGGGCCTCTGAGGTAATTCCTAGGTGACAGACATGGAAATACAGAGTCTTGCCATCAAGCTACTATGGCCTTCGCATGACAGAATCTGCTGGTGGAAATTGAAAAGGAGACTCCAAGTTCATGGACTTTATCATTTTGTTGTATCCTAGCATGGAGAGAGGATCAGGAACTTTATCCACACACAGAGCCAGGCATATCTGACCCACCATTCAGCCAGATTCTGACCATCCTTCGTTTGCTTCGTTCTTGCCTTTCTCCACTTGTGACACCATTTCCATTTCCACTTGCCTCACCCAACAATCATTAAATAAGTAGCAAATAAAAATTTCCAGTTTAAAAACCTAAATTAACCATCAAGTCAATTCCCAATTACATAATATCAATAAAACATCTTCTGGACTGTCTCTTTACTCCCAGTAGACACCAAGAGAACAGAAATTCATGTTATTATCTACCTAATTATACTTAAAGTCTTATACGTTAAACACATAGAACTTTTCAGTGGCAAACATCAATGACTAATGTATCATGGAAATTCCAAACACAAAGTGAGCAAAGAAGCAGTCTTTTGTAGAGCCCCAAACTAAGCATATTCAATTGATTGTTGGTATAGAATATACCCTAATGATAAATGGAACCAACTTACCGGTCTTCTGGAGATAACTGATGGAAACCAAGCATGGAACATGTGGTTTTTTGGGGATCCAGTTCCTCAAAGTGAAAGTTTCTAAGAATGGTACGTAATAACTGGGGCTTCTTCCTTTACCAAAGTGCTGTTTGGTTAGCTTTGTTCACCAGCAGCAGGAAACTGTCAGCTAACAGTATGTTCAGTCACACCTGTTCTCTATTAAGTTCTAAATGCTCTTATCACATGTTCAGTCTATAAAAATGTCCTTAATTTAACTGAAATGTTAGAATAAATACATTCTCATATGCCAACTGGGCTAAAAGTACTAGCTTTAAGGTTAGCAAGAGTCAGTGTGATCAAGCTAACATGACACAAAGAGTAAGATGGTTATCCCGTCTCCACCTTTTCTCTCTTATCTAGTCTGAAAGTCCCACTACTAGAGTGGTTTCTCTGAAATGCTCTCAATTTCAATTCAGAAGAACAACCATGAAAATACTGTACTCCTATGTGACTTTCGGAGGTTTCACGTGACTACAGTCCTCTCCTATTAGCATCTTAACTAGGTGTTTAATCGATTACCATCACTAAAACTTTAATCCAAAGGATGTAAATCAAGTAGATTTCAATGGGAGTAAGGATAAGGGGAAGAACTGACATTGAAGAGGTGTTCTGAGCTAGGGCAGACCTAGGTAGAGGTGTCTAATTTTGATGGGGGTGGAAAATATACATTCATTCAGAGAAACTCCTCCCAGGACTTCCCTGGTGGTGCAGTGGTTAAGAATTCCCCTGCCAATGCAGGGGACACGGGTTCGAGCCCTGGTCCAGTAAGATCCCACATGCCACGGAGCAACTAAGCCCGTGCGCCACAACTACTGAGCCTGCACTCTAGAGCCTGCGAGCCACAACTACTGAGCCTGTGTGCCACAACTACTGAAGCCTGTGAGCCTAGAGCCCGTGCTCCGCAACAAGAGAAACCACCGAAATGAGAAGCCCACATAACACAATGAAGAGCAGCTCCTGCTTGCCGCAACTGGAGAAAGCCTTCATGCCGAAGACCCAACAGAGCCATAAATAAATAAATAAATAAAACTTACTAAAAAAAAGAGAGGAACCCCTCCCAGCACAGCACACTCATGTAGTTGGATACATATACATAATCTCTAATATTTGTATATTTATTAATATATAATTTTATTATTATTATTTTTTAATGTATGACTGAGCTGGCCAAAAATTAAAGGAGTAACTCAAATTCAGATAAATCAAGAAAGCACAAATCCAGAAGAGCGAGAGAGTGCTGGAGCTATGGCTGCCCTGGGGACTTTCCCCATCCCCAAATCACAGATGGCTAGAGCCCAGGATTTAATCAGCCACAGAGAGGGGAAAGGAGACAAAGACTGAGACCTAAATAGGATTGGAGGTCAGATCAATGAGCTCCACATAAAGTCAGGACCTCTCAAGGATGATACCCTAGGTGCTTGAACTAGGAAAAAAGAACCTACCATGTAAAGAGTACAGCAAAATTTCCTAACCACAAGCCCATACTGATTAAAGAACCTTCTGAAGGATATACTTCAAGAAAGAAAATGATCTCAGAAGGAAGATCTGAGGTGCAAAAATAAATGGTTAGTAAAGAAAATGGTATGTATGTAAGTTATTCTAAACAAACATTTGTTATAAAACATTAACAGGTCATTTGCGGGGATTAAAAAAAAAGTCAATATAGAATTAAAATCCTAAAAAAAAGAATAGGACAGAAAATAGAGTTGTGTCCTAAGGTATTTGTATTGTTTGGGGGAGAGTAAAAATATTAATATTAGACTTAAGTTAAATAATATGTGTGCTTAAAATTTCTAGGGTAACCACTAAAAACAGATTGTACAGCTTCCAAAGTACAAAGGAATAAATCAGGAAGGAAAAAATTCTTAAGCAAGTCAAAAGGGCAGGCAAAACTAACACAGAAAAAGTACGATGATGATGATGATAATAAAAATAATAGTTAACATTTATATAGGAATTATCACATGCCAGGCACTGCTCTAAGTACTTTACATACATTAGCTCATTTAGTCCTCACAACACCCCTCTGAGTTAGATACTATATATTATTGTTCCCATTTTACAGATGAGGAAATTGAGGCATAGAGAAACTAAACCTTTGCTAAGATCTCACACATAGTAGGTGTTACGGTAAGATTCAAACCCAGACAGTCTAACTCCGGAGTCTGAACTCTACATACTGCCTAGTAGACAATACACTGGTATGACACTTTGACATTTGTTCATATCCTTGCAAATCAATTTTTCTTCAGTCTATTGACTAAGAATGACCGCCGAAGTGTAGCTACTGACGCTGCTCAAGATATTTCTTTCATTGACTATTTATAGATAAGCACAGAATAGGCAAGGAGAGAGATGCTAACATATATGAAGTGGCAAACACAAAGTAGGCACTGTGCCAGACATTTTATTACATGGATTCTCTTGGCTAGTCCTCATAATCACCCTGTAAAGTAGATTAATATCCCAAATTTTCAGGGGAGAAAACCAAAGAGCCAAAAATTTAAATAACTCACTAAATGGCAGAAATCCAGGTATGACTGGCTTCAAAATCTACTTACCAAATGTTTATTCAGCATCAATTTATGCCAGACATTGTACTAGACACTGAAGATATAAGAGTAAATTTAGAAATCTAAGGTTCTCATCCTTATGGAGCTTATGGTGTAATGAGGGAGACAATCCAATAACCATGAAATTAAACGTGAACTACAAACATAAATGTTATAAAGGACAACAGAATTAAAAACTGAAAGGACAAAAGAATAACAAACTGACAGATGTTTTGAACTGCTTTGAGATCACATAATAGAGAAATCTGACCTAGTCTAAAAATGTGAGGGCCAGTTTCACTGAGGAAATCATTTTTAGCTCATGGTTCCCAAACTGAATGCCAAAGTACCCTGGAGCACTGCAGCGAATTCACAAGAGTGCCCTGGGTTTACATTTTTAAGGGAAACAGAGCAACACTGTTAGATATCATGTGAACTATCAGCTATTAGATACCATGTGAACTATCAGCTCAGGGTAGTTCACAATTTCAACTTTAGATCATGCACATTCTTTTCGAAGACACATCTTTGTGATGCTGACTTTTTGGTGGGCAGTTGCTGTGATAAAAATAAGTACCACGTGAAAATTAATGTGGAAAATAAAATGAGTATGGAAGCGTCTAACCTGATTCCAAGGTATGAGAAACTGGGCAGTGCCAACAGGCATTTACATCCAATTAGAAGTGATTGTGGTTACATAAGAATGAAATAAAGTTGCTACTTCTTCTCTTAATGTATATGTACTGTTTCTTCAAACAGCTACTAAGTTGTTAGAAAATACTTATTAAGTATTGTTTGGATCCAGTTACTCAATAAATACAACTGTTAGATACTTATTTTGGACTAAGGTGTTTGTGAAAATAAATACTGACACACTAAGGGGACCATGAACTGAGAATGTTTGGGAATCTCTGAATTAAGCTAAGATCTTAAGGATAAGTAGGCACCTCAAACACCATGCAGTAGAATGAACAGGAGCAAAAGACAGGGTCCCCATCCTTGAAGACATTACAATCTAGTTAGGGAGGCAAATCTAAAAGATAAACAGTTTTGTTTTGTTTTGGCCACGTTGCACAGCTTGAGGGATCTCAGTTCCCTGACCAGGGATTGAACCCAGGCCATGGCAGTGAAAGCCCAGAATCCTAACCACTAGGCCACCAGGGAACTCCTGATAAACAATTTTAAAACAATTTAATGTTAAACTTTAATATTTGCAAAAATCTTTCATATCTTTTCTCATGAAATTCTATTAAGTATGTGTCTTATCTCTACTCTAAATTGAGAACCTCTAGAAGGCAGTATCCCCCAACACAGAGCAAATAGTTTGCACTTAGGAAGTGTTTTCTGGGTCAATCTCACTTGCGTCCATTTACTCTCCTTAGCCTTTTCTCAGAATTGAAACCTCCAACTACCCTATGCAAGGGTAACTCTGCTTTAAGTGTTCTCCACTCCCCCACATCTCCTGGCTGCTTCTTTCCTACTGTCCTTCTAAATTCAGCTCATACATATCACTGCCCCCGAGGAAGCCTTCCCTGACCCACTGAGCTGTAACTTAAATGTCCCTTATCTAAATGGTCTGTGTGTATATTTCTGTCATAGGACTTATCACTCTGTCCTGTCACAGTCACTGTTTAACTTCTATATCTCACAGCTCACTGTAAACTTTTGACAGTAGGGTCTGTGTCTTATTCACCTTAGCAACTATCACAGTGCCTAGCTCTCAAAGAATGTTTTCTGAATAAATGACAAGTAAAGGGAAATTTTTTTTTAAGTCTAATTATGCCGTTCACCTTAATGGACTTCTTGGAAAAAATGAGTAATTTACTCAGAAAAACTTTGAAGAGGAGATTAACAGATTTGAAAAAATTAAAATGATTGATAATCATCCAGTGCTAATAAAAAAAAAGCATACAACTGATGATAGAAATGTAAGTATAATGTTTTTGAAAAGTAATCAAACAATTATCAATTAAAATTAAAAATGCACTTATCTTCTGACTTAGCAATCCCACTTTTAGGAATTTTGCTTGCAAAAATAAAAGCATCCATATGCAATATTATATTTACAAGGAAATTTACTGAAGCACTGTTTGCAATAGCAGAATAATTTCCTGAAATCTACCCTGAGTGTCCATCAATGGGGGGAATGGTACAACTATGCTATGGTAACATCCATATTATGGACTATTCTGCAGCTACTAATAAAAATAAGTTAAGTCTATGTGTAGAGGCCTGAGAGGGCCATGATACATTCAGTAAAAAAAAACAGAATAGTCCCATTTGGAGGTTAAAAAGGTAACTATATGCACTTTTATTTGTAAAAATATTGAGAAAGAGTTAATACCAGACAGTAAATACTGGTGACCTCAGGGTTAGAGGTCACCAACAAATATGTATTACTACTGTAACTTAAAATGGAAAGAAAAAAATGAAGTTTTCAAAAGTAAGAACAGTAAATAATCTGAACATATTCTCCCCTCCTCCAAATTCTTAACAACAACAACAACAAAAATCCCACATTACCATTACCTTAATGAAAGGGTGGTGCTTCAGGAGAGTCGAGGATTCTGTGGACTCTCTTTTACAGATAATTTAAACTTTCCTTTAAAAAAAACAAAAAAGCCCAAAAAACCTATCTCTTACTCCAGCCCATCCCACCAAAAGGAGAAAGGCCTGTTCTGAAGCAAGCTTAATGTCCAGTGGATCTTCCTATCTCGTTTCTTTAATGAGTGGTAGTCTGCTTTAGGGATTTGTAACCAGGAGCTTAAAAGTTTTAGAATGCTCATCAGATTTTTACAACTATACCATTTATTCACTGAGAGTAAACTGAAGTGTTACATGAGAAATCAGAGTAAGACAGAGGTTTCATTCAAATGCTTCTGGTCCTGAAATTGGGAGTACTAACTGCTCCTTGGGCGCCCCCTGGAGACCGAATTTTAAATTTTTTTACATCTTTAGGACAAACTGGTGTGCTATATATTCATTCAAAGAATACTTATTAAGCACCTATATGTCAGGCACAATGTTCAACACTAGAGACAAAAAGATAAATAAAATCAAATTTCTGTTTTCTACATACTTAAAGTCAGTATCACCCAAAACTTTCTAAGCATAGCAGGTAGGGTACAATGTCTAAGTTATCCATACAGGTCCTGGAGGAAGTTAAAACACAAGATGATAAAAATGCTTCTGGGGTGCTACCGAAAGCAATTTGGCATGGATATAAACTTTAGCATAATTGTTCATTTAAGGAGAATGTTCACCATCTTTAAAAGAGAGTAGGTTTAAATATCCCAGCTAACACATGCAAAACTGTGGTTGTTATTTTCAGACAAGTTTAGGTTATGGCACTATAATTTTTCTTGGGCCAAAACAATACAAATAAAGCTTAATTAAAAAAATTCAAAAATGACACAGTATCTTCCATCATGATTTTTTAGTCACAAGTTATTCCACAATAATAACTCCACTCTGAGCACTTGACTCCTGATTGCACTGCTTTAGAAAATGGCTAATTTTCAAAAACAAATTTGAGTGTGAGAAGACAGACTTAAAAATTAGTTAGAAAATAAAACAAAACTGAAAAAGATCAGTTCAACTAAATGGGCAAAATTCAATCTCAAAGCCTCCCTCAAACCTTTCCTTTCCAGTTCACAACACTTTCAGAAGATGCTGCATCAGATTTGCCTTTTCTTCCTCAAGGTCTGGGAGAGCAAGTAGTACAGGTAGAATTCACAGCAGGAAAAAAAAAAAAAAACAAGCAACAGCTTCCCTGTGGTGACACCCTCAACCATAACTGCAATGTCCCAGGATATTAGAGGGCCAGATATTCTCAGGTTCTGTAGCAAGGGTCCAAAGATGTACTTCTGGTGGCCTGAGTTGGAAATTAATGTAATCTTCCCAAAGAAACAATTCTGTTTCAGCCACATTTCAGGTACCCTGTTAGCTAAATTAGTAATGGCATGATAGTTGGGGAATTTAACCTTGATTTATATAACTTTTCCCCTACAGAAAAAAATTAGCTCCAAAAATTACAATCGTTTGGGATTCAGCTTACATTTGCCCGTATAATAAAACACTGAGTAAAAATGCAAGAGACTCACAAAAGAAACAAAACAAAAAATCCTCTGACTTAACTGACCATAGACATTCCATTGTTTAATCCACTAGAAGACAGCAACTGCTGAATTATAAGCTATTTGGAATTGTAAGAAAACAGTTGAATTTAAGCTCATATAAGTGTTGAAATCTTAAAGAATAAGATAATACATTATAGAACATATCTCATCATGGAAACCTTATAATTCTTAATTAACAGGTTTAAAATATTACCCACCATTATCAAACAGAGTAAAGAATAAATACTAATTACAGAATGTGGAGATTATTTTTAACCCATTGGAGTAATATGGGTATTATCAGTTTGGGTGTGAACACTTAAAAGTCACATTATGATTCAAAAACAAAATATTTAAATACATTCCAATACATCAGTCATAAACCAATTTTTTTTTTTTTTTTGCAGTACACGGGCCTCTCACTGTTGCAGCCTCTCCCATTGCGGAGCACAGGCTCCGGACGCGCAGGCCCAGCAGCCACGGCTCACGGGCCCAGCCGCTCTGCGGCATGTGGGATCCTCCCGGACTGGGGCACGAACCCGTGTCCCCTGCATCGGCAGGCAGACCCCCAACCACTGCACCACCAGGGAAGCCCCATAAACCAATTTTTAAAAAGTAAAACTACAGTGCACTTCAAAGTAAAAACAACCAACCTCATAAATTAAGAACAGGAACTCTAAAACAGAGGAAAAAATTATTTGCATCCATGCATGCCAGATATTTTACCTCATTTCATATTCATAAATACCATACCAGACAGGTGTTATTTCTTCCTTCTCACAGAGGAACCCAAGGTAAAACAACAACTTCTCTGGGACTAAAGAGATAGTAAATGGAACAGTTAGGGTTTGAACCCATATCTGTTTGACTCTAGTAAAGTCTTTTCCCCCTCAGAATGGGAGAAAATATTAGTGACCAACAACAGATTCATCTCCAAAATATACAAACAGCTCCTGCAGCTCAATATTAAAAAAACAAACAACCCAATCAAAAAATGGGCGGATGATCTAAATAGACATTTCTCCGAAGAAGACATACAGATGGCTAAAAAGCATCATTACATCATTGCTAATTATTAGAAAAAATGCAAAATAAAACTACAGTGAGGTATCACCTCACACACATCAGAATGGCCATCATCAAAAAATCCACAAACAGGGCTTCCCTAGTGGCGCAGTGGTTGAGAGTCCGCCTGCCACGGGTTCGTGCCCCGGTCCGGGAAGATCCCACATGCCGCGGAGCAGCTGGGCCCGTGAGCCATGGCCGCTGAGCCTGCGCGTCCAGAGCCTGTGCTCTGCAACGGGAGAGGCCACAACAGTGAGAGGCCCGCGTACCACAAAAAAAAAATCCACAAACGATAAAGGCTGGAGAAGGTATGGAGAAAAGGGAACCCTCCCACACTGTTGGTGGGAATGTAAATTGGTATAGCAACTATGGAGAACAGTATGAAGGTTCCTTAAAAAACTAAAAACAGAGCTACCATGTGAGCTAGCAATCCCACTCCCGGGCATGTATCTAGAGATAACCATGATTCAAAAAGATACATGCACCCCAATGTTCACTGCAGTGCTATTTACAATAGCCAGGACATGGGAGCAACCTAAATGTCCTTGACAGAAGAATGGATAAAGAAGATGTGGTTTATATATACAACGGAATATTACTCAGCCATAACAAAGAACGAAATAATGCCATTTGTGGCAACATGGATGGACCCAGAGATTGTCATCATGAGTAAAGAAAGTCAGACAGAGAAAGACAAGTATCATATATCTCTTACATGTGGAATCTATAAAATGGTACAAATGGACTTATCTGTAAAACAGAAACAGAGTCACAGATGTAGAAAACAAGCTTATGGTTACGGGGTGGGGGGGGGGGGAAGGGAGGGGGAGGGATAAATTGGGATATTGGGATTGACATTTACACACTACTGTGTATAGAACAGATAACTAATAGGGACCTACTGTATAGTACAAGGAACTTTACTCAATACTCTGTGATGGCCTATATGGGAAAAGAATCTAAAATAGAGTGGATATATGTACATGTATAACTTATTCACTTTGCTGTACACCTGAAACTGATACAACATTGGAAATCAACTATACTTCAATAAAAATAAAAAACAAAAATAAAGTCTTTTCTCCTTCCCCTACTATGCTATTTACATGTAAGAGGTTTCATATATACAACAAAAACCTGAAACCATCCAATTGTCATGTCTTTTAAAAGTGAAAAGAACGAACAAAAATAAGGAGAAAAATATTTATGTATCTTTTGGTTGAATTAGCTCCACTTATAGTCTTACAAATGATCAACAATTATAAATACAGCTGTAAAACACATAATGAAGATTTTACCATCCAACTTTTTCTGGATGCTCTTTAGAGAATAAAATATAGGACAGGAGTGGGTGAGGAGTAAAATCCCAAAGCTAATAAAAGCCATATCCTGGAAAAGAGGAGGAAACTATTTTAGAAGTTCTGGGTCAAAACTTTTGCTGGTCACCGAGTTTCACAAGGATTCTTTGGTGTTTTACAGCACTACTGGTCTGCTCTTCTGTTTCTAGATATCTTCTGTTTTCCTTCTCTCCCAAACATTCCCCAGATTCTCCAATAAGCCTTTCACCCACACTGCAGCTAACCACGTATCTGTTCGAAAATTGTTAACGGAATTGAAGCATTAACCTTACCACGCTTTGGGGGAAAAAAAAAGTAACACCATTTTAGACTTGGGAGGCATTTCATACTGAGTTTAAATCTGTGTGCACAGCCTCTACTGTTCTAGTGGGGGCAACCGAGACTCGGAGAGAGGAAGTGACTTGGCCATCAACTCAGGGTAAGTTGGCAGCCGGGCCAGAGGTTGAAGTTTGATCTCATACTCCACGGCTTTTTCCAACCACACCAACCCGGGCTGAGCCTCAGGGCTGGTACTGACTTGGACGGGTTCAGAACACCTAAGGTAACGCCCTGTCGCCCGGGTCTCCTTTCTAGGATAAAGACTAATTAGTAGACGGTTCAGAGTTTAGAGGGCCTGCAGGAATGGGCGTGGTGGAAAAACCGGTCTCCCCTTCAGGCAGCGGTGAGCTCACCCAGCCTCTAACCCAAATCGACGCTGCTGCCGCCTCCGGCCGCCCCACAACCAGCGACACACTGACCTCTGCGCGCTGGGGGCCCCGGAAGCGGACCCTCCCGGGATACCCCTCCCAGCCCACTCTCGAGACAAACTTGGTCCCCAAAATGTAAGGAAAGAGGGGCGCAGGAACAAAGCAATCCCAAACGGTCCCCCTCCTTTCTGGGTCCCCCCGAGGCGGGCGGACGTGGACTACCAGTTCCGACATGCCGCGCGCCGGCGGACCGCCGAACCACCGCCACGCCGACGGTGCGCCGGTCGTCGGGAACCGTAGTCCGCGGCTCCGGGGCGGTGGGGGGTGGGTGGGGTGGGGCGCGTGGGGGAGGCGCGGACAGACGCGCGCTGCGGGACTGGCCGGCCCGGCGTCCGGTCAAGCACAGGGAGCCGCCGGCTGCCCGGGCCTCACCTCGACGATGCGGGCGCACTGGGTCCCCTTGCCGGCGCCGGGACCGCCGAGGACGAACACGACCTGCGGCCTCATGAGGCGGTGCGGGCAGAGGAAAAGCGGCCGGCCGGTCAGCAGCGGGAAGCTAAGGCCTAAGACGTACAGCAGCCGGCAGCCGCAGCGGCGAAGCATGCACCGTGGCCGGTAGGACGCTGATGCAGCTGACAGCGGCCGGGCAGGCGTTGGAGCGGGAGCGGGGCACGGAAAAGGGGGCGGGCCGAGCCGGCGCCAGCCGCGGTCCAGCCGCCGTGGCTGCCGAGGCGTCCGCGCCGCGGCCGGAAGGGGCGGGCTTCCGCTGCTCTCTCGTTAGCCGCGCCCCTACGTCCCCCACGCGAGGCCGCGCTCGCGTCCTCCCCGCCCCTCTGCTGGCTCATTGATTCTTTCGGTCCGCGGGTCTTTTATCCTGAGCCTCCTGGTGTCGGGCCTGTGCTGGCGTAAGGGATGTGACCCACGGGAGAGCAAAGCCCATTGTCGCTGCTCGCAAGTTTAAATTCCAGGGGCCAGGCAGCCGACCTGAACAAGTCAACACACGAATAAATAAATGCAAATAGCAATATCGGCTTTGAAGGAACCAAAAGGAGGAATAACAAGAGATGAATGTAATTTGGGTAAGGTAGTCAGACCTCTGAAGAGGTGACATAGAAGCCAAGGCATAAGGATAGCAAAGAGCAAAACTAGGCAAAGACTGGGATAGAGTGTCCCACAAAAAGAGAAAAGGCGAGTGCAAAAAGCCTAAAACTTTCAACTGTTAGAGCAATTGAAAGGCCAGTGAGATCAGAGTTGTGTGAAACGAAGGAGGGAATGAAAGGTGGGAGAGTTTGGCCGACGGCAGATCAGTCAGGCCCTTTGGTTAAGGAAAGCAGTTTGGATTATATTCTAATTGCAACGGGAAGCCCTTTTAACTATAACTCCATTTCCCTGCCCCTTGCATTAGGGAAAAACCTTGAGAACAAAAGGAGTCCAAGGAATGAGTCTTAGTGAACAGACCTTTAAAAGTTGGAGAGAGAAGGAGGAACCTGAGAAGGCAGAGCCAGAAAGGTTAAGAGGAAAACCAGGAGAATGTGGTGTTCCAGCAAAGAGAGTGTTTGGGGTGGGATTGTGGTGGTGTAGTAGTGAACACTTAAAAACAAATGAGTACAGATAAATTGGATTTGGCAGCAGGGAAACTTATGAACTCTACAGTTCTGCCCAAAGCAAATCATACACTGTATCTAATTTGAATCCCGATTGAAAAAGGAGTGGATAGGAGATGAGTAAATGAAAACAATACTGAGAATAAGGGTCAAGGCAAAGTTCATTTAGGATGGGAGATAGGGGCCATGCTGTCTAATATGGTAGCCCCCATTTAAAAATGCAAAAAACATTGTTAGTTTGTAAGTCTATACCAAAACAGGTGCCCACAGGCTATAGTTGCTGCCCCCTGGCCTAGCAGAATGCCTGGTGTTAGAAGTCCAATCCAAGCTTAGAGGAACGCTCCAAATCCTCCACCTACCAGGGAGGAGGACCTAGGACATGTCAGCTGAAAGTAAGAATGACTGGTCATGTTATAAAGAGGTAGTAGGAGTACAAAAAAAAGGCCATATTGAAGCAAATATGCCTCTTTTCCATTGTGCATGTTCTCTTAAGTGACTTTTCTGTATCTTATGGCATAATTGCCAGATTTGAAAGATGTTAAGGGGATGGGGGTCTGTGGAAAAGGACCTAGGAAGCTATTCTTTGGCTTTTAGTGAAAGCCTTGTGCCCTTTACACATGCGTTAGGAGAGAAACAAAAAGATAGTATTTCTGGCTCCCATGATAGAATCCACCAGTACTAATGATTCCACATATGAGTCTGGGTTCAAAACTTCATTGTATACTTAGAGCAATATGTAGTGACTTTTCTCTCTTTGACTCCCTGGAGAACTTGACTACAGTAGGCTAAGTTCTTAGTATCCTCCACCTTGCCCATCTCCTGCCAACCATGCTAGGCAACTGAGGAAAATACTAAAGAAGAAAGATATAAAAAAAAGTGAAACCTAGATATCCACATCCACCAAGGGTTTTCCAGGAAGTTATTTCCAGGAAGAACAAGACTAGGCCAAAAGGACAGTTTATTATTTGTTGGCTCTTTGGGCCTATTCTGGTTATCTGTTCTTACACAGCAAACCTTAGTGGATTACAACAACAAGAAATGCTTGGCGTGGGAACACCACCCCCCGCCCAAACGTCACACACATTTGGTGACCAGAAGTGTTCGGTTTGAGTAGTGCTGTCGGTAGAGAGAGGAGACACATGGGCGTGTCTTTCCAAGACACTTGTTTACCACACCAGGCAGTCCCATGGAGCCAAGCCAAGGAGGCTAGGATCCGTAAACGACACGGTGCTACTCTGATGCTCGAACATTTAACCCCTCTGCTTGTCTAGAGTGAAAGGTCTAACTCTTAGCGCCTTGGTCCTCATTTGTCCCCAAAGAATTCATTTTGCCTTAGGCTTATATCAGTGCTTCTACTCCTTGGAGGTGGCAGAGAAGCAATGAGTTCCACCTAGATGCAAACAATCAGACCCTCAATAAGAAAATGTCTCAATAAGAATATATTGAGTAAATGGCTGTCACCTGTAAATGGTAGAGGGCCATTTCCTACCTAAATCCATAGATTGAATCCATAGATTACATAAATTTGATTGATATCTATTGAATATCCACTATGTGCCAAGGATTTCACTTATATTCCTTAGTTTTTGGATGATATTCAAACTTTTAAATAATCAGTACAATCAGAATATTTATAGAGATTTCTGGGGCGGGGATTTGCTGTGCCAGGCATCAGTCCTCTAATTGTGGGGTCTTAAGGAGGTCCTAGGTGTCCCAGGAGAGGGGAAGAGGGCATTCAAAGTTCTCAGGAGAGAAGCTATATCTAACTCACATGGAAATAATTCACTTTTAACCACCAACACAATCTCACCAGTTGTCTGTTGGCTAAACATCAAGCCTTGCCTTATAAAATGCTCGTAATGCTATGAAGTTAGTACTGTCATTTTGCAGATTGAAAAAGAGAACCAGGAAGTGGAAGTACTTTGTTCAAGGCCACAGAGGCAGTAGATAGCAAAGTCAAACTCAAACGTAGCGTGTATAGCTTCAAAATATGCGTTCTTTCTATACATTACTGACGCTTTATGAGATAAAAAGTTCCATACTCACAAAATCCCTTCAAAGTAAGTTCTGTTACAGATGAGAAGACTGATCTCAGAAAGATGTATAACAAGAGCTATCCTCAAAACCCACTCCTACCCATATGAGTTTATTTATCAAGTACGTTAGGTCTTCGGGGCATATATTCAGTGTATGCATACTGTTCCCAGAGTATAGCTATGTTCCTAGTGAACTCTTGAGGGTCTTGAGAAGTAGGGCCTTGTCACCATTTATGTCCTGTTTATCATAATTGTCCTTTAGATATCTGTTCCCATACTTGCATTTTCCCACTCTTGACCACACCTGTTTGCTGGTATGTGCTGTTCATTTTTCAGGATTCAGCTCAGATTTTACTTCTTCCGGGAAGCTCTCTCTAAATTCCCAAGACTGGGTTAGGTGCCCCTCTTTTGTTTCTACACCCACTACCACCACCACCACACTTACTCCGTTCCTTGTTTACTTCTGGCCTAACACTGTGGCGTATTGTGTATCTCCCTACTAGATTTAGAGCTCCTTGAAGGAAGAGACTATGTCTGATTACTCTTTGTACAACATAACAATGTCTTACTGTTACAACGTGATTTGCTCTCTTAAGGGAACTCCAAGGTTCTTGGAAGATTCAGAATATATAACTTGGTTGCTGCCACTCAAGGTCTATCTACAATGGTCTTTGGCAACTACTTCCCTGTAATTCCAGAAATACCTTTCTTGAGTGTACCTAGGAACTGGTTTCTAGGATCAGTCTGGGTGATGGAGCAAAGATAGGGCAGGTGGGTGGCACAGGTGGGTGGGTGGCAGGCCATATGCTTTGCATTCAGGACTTCACAGCCATCTGTTATATTGTGATCTATTTCCTGGAAGGATGCTTAGCCCATTACACAGCCTGATGTTTAATGGAGGTTCTAAAATGAAGATTCACGTTATTCAGATTTGCACGGTTATTGCTGTAATGCTTTATCAAAGGAGCTTTTATCAAAGATTCTGAGAGCATTGGTTAAAAGAAACATGGTCTTTTAAAAGCTGATGTGCCAAATCTGGCAACAGACAATATGCCTACCCTCCTGGGAGTGACTGTCGGCTAAGCTCAGTCCATACTGCAGAATGGCAGCCTGACCAGTGAAGGGAGATTGTCTTTGGCAGGTCTTACAGTGTTTTTGCCTGTTAACTTTGCAAGCCTAGGTAGTTTGGTTATGCCTACAGTGTCTTTGTCTGCAAAATCAGTATGATGGTAAAAAAAATCAGTGTGGCCAATACTTACAGAGAATTTACCGATGTGTGTTATTTGCTCATGCTAGTCTTTATTCCAAACAATCCAAGCTCTAAAAAATAAGTAAAATAAGTCACATGACTTGACACATAAATTATTATTATTACCTCTCCCAAGAGGTTTGAGTCTCAAGGAATTGTGCATAAATTAACAGATTAACAGTCCCCCTTAAAAATATGATGTTGCTTAAAAGCAACGCTGTAGTTGTTTTGAAAAAGCAGCAGTCCAGCTTAGCTCAGAAGTGTAAATACAGAAAGGGAAAGTTGGGTGTTTGGAGAAATTTAGTAAATAAGGGCAGAACCGGTAACTGATTCCAACTTCCCTGTTCCTGGTGAAAACAATAGCTCTTTAATTCCCACGACTAGCCTATTAGCAGGCACATCAGGGTTTATAACACTGAACATTTACCAGGTCTTATCATAAAGAGCATGTCACGTGGTCAGGGACTGAAAGGGAATAAGGAAAAATGAAAACAATTGATATGTTAGAATGTAGAATTTTGGATTAATTTTTCTCTTTACATTTTTTTCTTTGTAGCATTGTTTATGCGACAAATTCATACATTTTTTTAAAAGTATGACATACTGAGAGGCCCGTGTACCGCAAAAAAAAACCAAAGTATGACATACTGGAAATGGTTCTCTGTGAAACAAATTAAAGTGCTTAGAAATTTGAAAAATAATACCGGTAGCTTTTCTCTGTAGGGGCCAATAGCCATAGCAATTCCATGGTGTCCTGAAATAACATAAATATATATAAGCAAGGATCAAAGAATAGCACAGTATATATTCAGTCTATTTAAACTGGCCTGTAATCTAACAATAATTCATATTTGCTTTGGATAATTACCTCTTATTACCCCCCCATAAAATTGTGCCTTCCTTGTTCTTTGCTTGTCATGTCCTTCCAATTCCCCATGCCATCTAGCACAAAGCTTAATGTGTAGTAGATCCTTGGTAGAAAATCTGTAGATTTTATTTCACTAAGCTTATTCTCTAATTTAACAAATCAATTCCCTTAATCTCTATGTACGTACAGCAATGTGTTGCTCATTTATTAACACTGGCAGTTGTCAGTATACCTGGACTAATAATATATGGGCAGCCTTTTAATTAACTTTCACACTTATTATGAATTAACTCTTTTATGATAATATACAATATACAAATGAGGAAAATCAATCTTAGAGAGTTTAAATGGCAGAATTGGGGCCAGATGCCCAAAGCCAGTGCTTGTTACATCATACCATATTTCAAAAAAAAATTTTCAATACCTAAGGAATAAGCCCTTTGGACTCCTCCACGTTGTCCTAAATATGAGGCTGAGTCATTCCAATCCAAAAATGAAGTCAGTAATTACTTTTCATTCAATTCAAAAAATATCTACTCTATCCATAGCATTTAATGTATATCCTGCTTAGAAGTCCAGTGGTAATAAAATGTTTAATTGAAGTCTTTTTGAGTTATTATTAAGCAAAAAAGAAGGCATTTATCTTATTTTATTGCTGTTGTTCAAAAAATTATCATATACTTCAACTCTCCTTTTGCCCCCTCCTTTCTTTTTTTTTAAACAGAGTTTATTTTTAAGAACAGTTTTACACTAACAGGAAAATTGAGAATATAGTAGAGTCTCCTCATACCACCCCCCCACCGCCACCCAGTTTCCCCTATTATTAACATCTTATATTTAGTATGGTACATTGTTACAATTAACTGTCCAATATTGGTCACTATTATTAAGATCCATAGTTTATTTACATTTTCTTAGTTTTTAACCCAGTCTTATTTTTCTGTTCCATGATAGCCCATTACATTTAGTTATCTCTTTAGGCTCCTCTTAGCTAGTTTCTCAGACTCTCCTTGTTTTGATAACCTTTACAGTTTTGAGAAGTACAGTTCAGATACTTAATAGGTTTCCCCACTGTTGGAATTTGTCTGATGTTTTTCTCAGGATAAGTCTGGATTTATAGATTATTGGAAGGAAGACCACAGAGGTAAAGTGCCATTTTCATCACAGCATATCAAGTATACATACTATTGGCCTTGATCACCTGGCTGAAATACTGATGGTCAGGTTTCTCCACTGTAACTCTTTTCCCCACTCCTTTACATACTGTACACCTTGGAAAGCTGTCAATATGCCCAGCCTACACCTAAGGAGTAGAGAGTTGTGTGTTATGCTTGCCCCTTCCTTTTTGTCTAATTCATATCGTCTTACATTTCTCTTTCAGATATTTTAAAGTAGTTCTTTTTTTTTTTAATTAATTAATTAATTAATTTATTTATTTTTGGCTGTGTTGGGTCTTCGTTTCTGTGCCAGGGCTTTCTCTAGTTGTGGCAAGCGGAGGCCACTCTTCATCGCGGTGCACGGGCCTCTCACTATCGTGGCCTCTCTTGTTGCGGAGCACAGGCTCCAGACGTGCAGGCTCAGTAGTTGTGGCTCACGGGCCTAGTTGCTCCGTGGCATGTGGGATCTTCCCAGACCAGGGCTCGAACCCGTGTCCCCTGCATTGGCAGGCGGACTCTCAACCACTGCGCCACCAGGGAAGCCCTAAAGTAGTTCTTAAAAGAAAACATAAATCATGAGGGGCCCACACAAAGTTTTTTTCTTTTACATCTTAAATTCACTCTGTAATCAAATTCTGTTGAGTTTACCTTCAAAATATACACAGAATCCAGCAACCTCTCACCACCTCCATTGCGGTTCAAGCCATCAATCTCTCCCTTACATTATTGCAGCAACCTTCTAACTGGTCTCCTTGCTTCTGCCTTTGCTCCCTACAGTTTATTCTCTATGTGGCAACCATAGTAATGCTTTTAAAACCTAAAATCAGATCTTGTCATTCTCCTATTTAAAATCTTCCATTGGCTTCCAGTCTAACTGAAGAGTGCAGGTAAGTCCTTATAATGCCTTATTTGATCTACCAACACCTCCTCCCTCTTCAGCTGCTGATATTCTTCTAACCCACTTTGCTCAGCACATACTGGCCTCCTGCTCTTCCTTGAAGATGCCAGGAAACTCTCACCCCAGGGCCTTTGCACTTAATGTAAAGCATGGCAGCCATCTAAGTGTGCCACCTGTATCTCTCTCTAGAAAGAATTTGACAATTAGCTGCGCAGAGTACACTTAGCTGACAGCCTCTTGTTATGGTCTTCTGGATCTGCCTTAATTTTGTGCTTGCTCTTTTTGGGAAGCTCCAGGCAATGACTGAGCACAGCAAGGGTTCTAGTCATTTCTGCCTAATGTGGGACTCCTCCAATGGGCAATATTTGCTCCAGAGTTCCCCACTGGGTCAGCCAACTTTGTCAGACGTGCATCACTGGCTAAGGCTCTTCCTGTTCTCACACCAGAGCTGAAGAACTCACCAGCATTTCTCTTAAAATGTGTGCCCTAGATTCTAGGAATTTTTCCAGGAAAGCAGAGAATGACACTCTATGGAGCATGTATTTCTTGGCTCATTTGATACATTTTTCAGGATGGTGTTTTCACTCTGTCAAAAGGGTGGATGCATATTCAGAACAAGACAGCCTACAAATGCAGCGCAGACTTCAAGACACTCCCACATTGCTCAAGAAACTAACAAAAGTCTAGAGAAACGTAAGTGACATTTGACATTTCGAATCTGGACTCTGCAATAACTAGCTGTGTGATCACTTGTTGAATAGGGATAGTAATACCTACGTTGACTGTTGGGACAGTCAAATACGATAATGGAGAAGGCTCAGTTACCAACGATACTTGTGGAGATAACTATAAATCATCACACTAATACTAATACCATATGCTATATATATAATACCAATACTATATATAATACCAATATCATACATCATACATAATACCAGTTTTCGTTGTGGAGATAAGTATAAATGGCTTATAAATTTGTCACGTTCTTTTCTGCTCAAACAGGAAGGAACTAAAATTTTTTTATGTTATTAAGAGGAAAGGACGATTCTTAGGAAAGAAACTGGAAGAAATCTAACTTCCCCTCTCTTTTTGTCCAATCAAGGGATTTGGTACGCTTCTAGTCGCCGAGCGAGGACCAGGGCAACGAGCACTTCCGGTTTCCTCTGCCATCCTCTCATCCGCCAGGCTGGGCTTTTCACTGCGCGTGCGCAAAGTCCGCCCCACCCCGGAACTTAACGGTTGACGAAATTGAAGTGTTTAAATCCTCCGGAATCTAATCCTGGATGGCGGGTGGCGCCCTCCTTTCTCCACGGAAGCTTGGGATTGGTCGGTATGGGACCAGTGCGGGGCGCTGATTGGCTGGAGCGCCAGGGTGTCGCGGCGACCGTGCGTGACACCTTCGGCACCGCCCTTGCTCCCTGACGGGTTGGGCTTCTGACCAGTCAACAGGCGCGGCGCGGACTTCGGTTTCGCGAGTTTCTGTTTGCCGCCCTGGTTCCCGCGACCTCAACGTCCCAGAGGCGGGGCGGAGTCGGCGGAGGCGCTCCTTGGGGCCGACCTCTGTTCCGGCCCAACAAACAAACCTCGACTCGGCGGAGGTTGAGGTGAGTGGGGATATGTGCTTCGGTTCCCCTGAGGAGCGGCAGCAGGACGGGAGGAAGGAGGGTGGGCAACACTCAGGGCCCAGTGGTGGGTTCAGGCCTCCAGGAGCCTGGACTAATGAAGTGAAGGGAAGCTAGTAGGAGAAACAAATTAAGCGGACCATGAATTCCTTGGGAATCGTTTGTACGTAGGTGTGTGAACGTGGTTTGGAATCGATAACGTGCCGTTTAAAGTTTTTACTGTGAAAATTTCTTGACTAAAGCCCTGTGTGCTCGGACAGCTACATAGTAGGGAATCAGTTAACGTTTGAAGTTCGTGGTCTACTGGAAGTAATGTATAAACAACAAAGCGTGAAAATGCTGTGTATGTGAACACAGGCGGTAGTAACACCACCATGGTGCCTAGGAAATGGTTTCACAGAGGAGTTGACATTCGGATTGGATTGTGAAGGATGCTGGGGGTTTACCAGAGCTTTCCAAGTAAAGGGGACAGCCTGCATGCAGAGATACTCGGGAACTGCAAGTAGTTCACTTTGATTGTGTTGTTGGAGGAGTGAATAGGGGTTAAGTTTGGAATAATAGGATGGGGCCAGATTTTGAAGGTCCTTTATTCTGTACATAAAGAAGAGCCATCAACTCTTCAAGCAGAATAACTTGATCAGATTTATATAGAAATAACCCTTCTAGCAGCACTGTGGGGACATTTCAGTAAATCTGGTGAGAGCTGATGAAGTCAGGAACTCAGGTAGCAGAGATGGAAAGACAGAATTTACATCGGGGAAGAGGGAGGAAGGAAGAGGTAAGGATGACTTGATGCTTTCTGTTATCCAGGGAGAATATGTTTTGCTAGGTATATGTGTTATGTTTCACTAGCTTTAATTGCTTGTGTGTTACTGTCAGAATAAACTGTCTCGTGTGTTTTTTTTATAATGAGAAGTAGGTCAACATTATCTTTTTACCCTAATGCATAAAGGAAGAGCAGACAAATATGGAGTTTTAAGACTCTTGTTTAATGAAGAAAAACGGCACTTTATTACTTCCTAGAGTTACGACTATCAATCTGAATATTGTTATCCATGACAACCAAGTAGCATAGAAGGACTTTAGAGTTTAAAACATGCATTGCCTGGAAGCTGTGTGACGTCCAGATGCCTCTAAGAGGGACTTTTTATCAACCTTACAAGGGCACTTTCAATAGGATTTTGTTCTTGTAAATATTTCCAACTTCTGACTTTAACTAAAAAATTCTTCTAAATGACTTCTGCACCAGCATGAATAACTCTCTCCTTCCTTATCTTGCTTTAAACAATTCATTTTTGCTAGAATTGAAGTAGAATGTACAGGGCCTAAAGATTAACTCTAAGATTTAATAAAAAGACATAGCAAATAATGAACTGTAAAGAAAGGACTTTGAGGTTTGTATTTTGCTTAGATAATATCTAGATTTAGATATCCAGTGGGCAATTAGAAATATGGGCTTGAAACTCAAAAGAGAGGCAGAAGCCAAAAGTTTGGTATATACAGATAGGTGTGGAAACAATTGAGAGTGGATGAGATTACCCAGAGAAGGTATGTGGAGCCAAAGAAACACCACTGACTTGGCACTGATACAAGTTAGTTTGTGGATATGCAGCATTTGCCTCCCATCTCCACAAGATTGAAGATTCATTGACTTTATTATAGACCTAATAAACATCTGGCCCAAATTGTTCCTATTTGCTTCTTTGTGGTTTTCTGAATATTATGAGGCTTTTGGTCAAAATCTCATGCCCAAACTACGACTGCCCTACCCAGCTCACTAAATTCATACAAGGATCTTGGGGCAGAATCTGTACTTTCTTTAATGAATAGATATATTGGTGGGTTTTGCTGCCTAGAATAAATACTAACATTAATTATACTGAATACTGTAAAGTATGAAAATGATCAGAATCCACAGGCACTTTATCTTATTAATTATGGTTGAAGACACTTCACTTAAGTAACCTAACTTTGTCTGTTATTTTCTTAATATGTGGTTAAATCGTGTTTCCTTTTGTTTTTCGTTTTTGTCACTCATTAGTAATATTCTTTTTACTTCTTTAGGATCCTGAGCATGTGAAATTGAGTAAATCATTCACCAACTATCATGGAGCCTACGTATCCTCTCACAGGGACCCAGATGAATACCAGGTATAGAAATATTTTTACAAAATGTTTTCTTTCACAGCTGCTCATATAACTTGGGTTGGAATAGAAGGGAAAAAATAATCTTTAGAACCAGGAAAATCTGGGTCCATATCCCAGCTCTACCTCTTATTAGGTGGATGACCGTGTTCAAGTTATTTAACTTCTCTAAGCCTCAGTTTCCTCATCTGTAAATTGGGGACAGTAATCTCTAACAGAAGATAATTGTGAAGGGTTAAATAAGATTACTAAACTAAAGGATCTGGGACATAGTAGGCATTCAGTAAATATTAGTCTTATTTCCTCCTTCCCTTATTTTAGTTTCACAGAGGGTCTTTTTATTCATGAAATAGTACCTGAACTTTTGAGGCTAAAGATCACATACATATTTATTTACATCCTAGACAAATGGGCAAGTGGTTGAGTTCCTTCTTCTAAACCCTAATTCCTTGATGGGAAAAATTTCACATTGGATGTATCAAGTTTCCTACATGTCCCTAAGCCTTTGCCCACTCAAGTGGTATAGGAAGGAGGAGCTTGCCAGCTGTCTCCTGATTTTCTCAGTTTGTCATTACTGTGAGGACCAGGCAAATTGGCTTGTGTTATTTAGCTCTTTGGATCATTTATTGTTCTTTTCTCCCCCAGAGAAGAACAATTAATGCTGACGTGTGAATTTTTTTCTTCTAAACTAGAATTGCATCCATGAGTTACCTTTATTTTCTGTATTATTTTTCTTTGTGCCAGATGTTCTTGATGAAGACAATGGGAAGCATGACCCAAAGAGGCTATCATATTCCTTTTACTTAATTTTGGCCCTTCTGTTCTGTCCTGTTGCTACCTCTTATTCTTTGAAAATTTGTCAACCTCTGTTCTTCTCTTTAATTTTATTATTGGGTCAAATCCATTCCTTACATTCTAGAGAAGTTAATATACTCGTGTGATTTAAACTGATTATTCCTGGTATATTCAACTCTAGTTTTTTAATTCATTTATTGAACTCTGGTTTTCAGTAATCTGTGGGCTTTAGGGCAGCAGTTTTGAATTATTTTTGGTTACAGACCCCTTTGAATATCTGATAGCCATGAATCTCATTCCCTATAAGGAAAAATACTTTTATACATACATGCAACATTTTGCACCCAATTTCAGGGCATTTGTGTCTCTCTTGCCTCTGAAGTCTACCTGTATACCTTAGATTAAGAAAAAAGACTAATAATGGCATTTATTGAAATCTTGCTCTTGTGCTAAGCACTTTGCATACATTATTTTTATTTAATCCTCACAACAAACCCATGAGGAGTAGGTACTATTATTATCCCCCTCTTTTTTTTTTTAAATGAGGAAACTAGCATAGAGAGATGAACTAACCCAAAGTTATATAGTTGGTAAATGGTATAGCCAATATTTAAACCTGAAGTGATTTCTATTCTGTACTGCAAGGAAGTAAACCTGAAGTAGTGTAGGTTGGGCTTTAAAGGTACAATGGACTACTTAGAGCAGAAAGAAATAGCTAACATTGAGCACTTAAAATAAGCCAGGAATTTTTCTAAGCATTTTACATTAATTGACTCATATTCAGTATAACTCTACCAGGAGATACTGATGTTATTCTTTTTAACAGCTGAGGAAACTGAGGCACGGAGACATTAAATAACTTGATCAAGGTCACACAGCCAGCAAATTTTGAAGCCAGGTTTCAGACCTAAGCAGCTGATTTCCAGGCTTTGCTTTTAACCCTTATATCATACTGCCTCTCACCAATTGGTAAATAATAAATATATTAGATATAGAGGTATAGATAACTTGACAGTTGGTCACTTACTACCTTTGTGACCTTGAACAAATTTCTTAATTTCAGACTGCCCTCATTTCAAAAAAGAGAGATTAAAAATCCTTATAGATATTATGAGCTCAAATCAGACAAAGATTTGAAAGCAAATAGCTAAGAATGTGGTGGATAAAGCACTACATCATTCAGTTTCTACTAGTATAAGCTTTGAAATCAGCCACACTTAGATTCAAATTCCAGCTCTGCTACTTAATTGCTGTATCAAGTTATAAAAGCTACAGTTTGTTATCTATAAAGTGGACAATAAAGTGTTTCTGGAACAGTTTTAGTGAGAAATATTGTATATGTAAAGTGGCCAGTAGGATGCCTGGTACATAGTAGGTGATCAGTAAATGGGCTAATATATGTATATTTTTTACTGCAATTGACTTCTTTTTTTTAAAAAAAATTTTTTATTTATTTATTTGGCTGTGCTGGGTCTTAGTTGCGGCACGCGGGATCCTCCGCTGCAGTGCATGGACTTCTCTCTAGTTGTGGCCCGAGTGCTCATTAGTTGAGGGCACGGGAGCTTAGTTGCCCCGAGGCATGGGGGATCTTAGTTCCCCAACCCAGAGATCGAACCTGCATCCCCTGCATCAGAAGGTGGATTCTTAACCGCTGGACCATTAGGAAAGGCCCTGGGGCTAATATTTTAGTTGAGAAGTTTTATCAGATGAAACATGAAAGTAAGATCTAGAACAAGATATTCTTAGTGCATGATATGATAAATATTTTTTCAGTTCAACTATTTCATAATCTACTACCATGCAAATGCACTTTTGTAGGTAGCTCACTGTCAGAGATTTCTTGCTTTAATTACATGTGATTAAGAACTCTGTGATGATGATATCCTATATGATTTAACATTGAAATCTTGCTTTACATTGCTTGCGTGATTTTTGTGGAGATTTATTAATGATGTCCTTTTGATGCTTCACTAATTAAATTTATGTGTGGGACTTCCCTGTCCATCCAGTGATTGAGACTCCACGCTTACACTGCAGGGGGCACAGGTTCGATCCCTGGTGCCTGATGCCACGTGGCACTGCCAAAAAAAACCCCAAAAAACACAGAACAATAACATAAAAAACTCATGTGATAGGGCCCAAGATACCAAATTTGAAAACCCTGAAAAGTTTTTGTGCTTTTCATGATTTTTTAAGTGTTATCTAGAAATCAGTTCAGAAGGATGGATATTAATTTTAAATTTAAATGTAAATACATGGTTTATATTCATTTTTCAGTTATTTAAAGAAGATTATATAGAATTGATATTCCCAGTTCTTTTTAAAAAGACTCACGTGTATATAAATATATATATGGATAGGATAAAAAGGACAGGAAGTCATACCTAAATTTTGAGTGCTTATTCTCTTGATAGCAGAGTTACAAGTGATTTTTCTTTCCTTTTTACTTTTTAAAAATATTTTTCAGTTCTAAAAGTAATCTGAAAACCCTATCATTTACAGTTAAACTGTTTCTTGTAAAATTTCTACTGTTTTTCATTGTGGTTTGATTTAAAAAAAAATTTTTTTTAAGGTTTTCTTCAAGCAGGATGATGCCTTTCTATTTTCCTCCATCAAAATGTGCACTTTGGAACCCAATGCCAATTGGAGATTATATCTACTTACGTCTCAATTACCACAGGTATAAAACGTTTCTCTTTCCAAATCAAACCAGGTTAAACAGGAGTCAAAAGAATATGTAAGGCAATGATTACAGTGACCCAATTTTTTTTTTAAACTTTTCTATTCAGGAGCTCCCCTCATACAAAGTATTCTTTCTGCTGCTTCTTAAATCTGTTCCTTGTGCTTTTAAGAAGTAATCTTAATTTCACAGTTAAAATATTCTGCAAATCTAAAGTTCTAAGTATTATAGGAAATCAAAAGAGACAAAATATAATAAAAACTGAGTTTTTCGTCATGTTTCCACATGGTATCTTTGAAGAACACTGAGAAGATTGATTTTGAGTTGAATAGACCATATTAGAAGGAACATAAAATATTTTGGTTATGGCCAGGATTGTGAAAGAAAGACATAGAAGCTTAGTCTTCAAGTAATAGAAAATAGAGATCCACTGAGATTTTATATTTAAGAAAGTTACTTGCTAAAAGCAGAGTTCTAAGAAGGATGGATCATAGTGGGGAGACCCTAGAGTCAGCCTAATGCAAGATGGTTTTCTGTAATCCAAGGAACGTAGATTTATTCTGTAGTGGTTTAAGGTGGTGTAACTGGAGTCAGACTTCCTGGAGGGTCAAATCCTGATTTTACCCTTTCTTATTTAAGTGACCTCAGTAAAGTAGCCAAGGATCAGTTTCCTTATTTATAAAATGGGGATATGACACTTGTTTCATAGTACTTTTGTAAGGATTAAATGAGACAGGCTGTAAAGCAGCAGTTGGCACAGTACCTGGACATAGGAGGTAGTCAATAAATGCTAGCTCTTATAAGGGTTTAGAGCAGTGTAGCAGTGTTGAGACCAAGAGGAAAGAATGAAACAAGGTGTTTTGAAGAAATGTGTAGCATTTGATGATCAACTGAATAGAGGAACTAAAGGAAAATTACAAGTCAAAAAGTATTTAAGGGCCTCCCTCATGGTGCAGTGGTTAAGAATCCGCCTACCAATGCAGGGGACACAGGTTCAAGCCCTGGTACAGGAAGATCCCACATGCCACGGAGCAACTATGCCCATGCGCCACAACTACTGAGCCTGCGCTCTAGAGCCTGCGAGCCACAACTACTGAGACTTCTTGCCACAACTACTGAGCCTGCATGCCTAGAGGCCGTGCTCCACAACAAGAGAAGCCACCGCAACGAGAAGCCCGTGCTCCTCAACGAAGAGTAGCCCCTACTCACCACAGCTAGAGGCAAGCCCGCATGCAGCAACGAGGACCCAATACAGCCAAAAATAAATTTAAAAAAAAAAAAAAGTATTTAAGTTCTCAGAGAAGGGTGGTATCATTGACAAAAACAGAGAGTGTCTTGTGGAAGTTTAAATATTTGTCAGACTTGTTCATTTTCTACATGTCTGTTAACCTATATTTTCTATTGCCATCTTTCTCTACTTCATTTTGAGTAATTTCTTTTGCTCTTCAGCTCTTCTAATTTTCTCTTTAGCTGTGCTTAGTTGCCATCTAATCTGTTCATTTAGGTTTTTTTTTTTTTCCTGGGGTAGTTTAGAACATATACCTTAATTTGATTTTTAAAAAATATTTGGTTGGGTTTATTTTTATTTTTGGGTGTGTTGGGTCTTCGTTTCTGTGTGAGGGCTTTATCTCCTTGCGGCGAGCGGGGGCCACTCTTCATCGCGGTGCGTGGGCCTCTCACTGTCACGGCATCTCTTGTTGTGGAGCACAGGCTCCAGACGCGCAGGCTCAGTAGTTGTGGCTCACGGGCCCAGCTGCTCCGTGGCATGTGGGATCTTCCCAGACCAGGGCTTGAACCTGTGTCCCCTGCATTGGCAGGCAGATTCTCAACCACTGCGCCATCAGGGAAGCCCTCATTTAGGTTTTTAAATGTGGGAGTATGCTATATATGTGAAAGATTATTTATAATATATACACACAGTTTATAGAATAATAAATTTGTCTTGTCTTTTTTCATAGTATCTTGTTCCTTACTCATATTCTAGAGTCCTTTTTATATTTCTTTAAACATGTGAATTGTATTTATATTCTGTATTCAGTAATGCTAGTATCTGAAGTCCGTAGATCATATGTAAACAAATGGATGTGACTATTTCAATCAAACTTTGTTTACAAAAACAGGAGGGCTCATAGGTTCTTGATCCTAAAATTCATAAAATTAAGAATTTTATGAATGCCTGGAGAACAACTATAACTTCAGTGTCTGCTTATTGCAATTCTGCTTTCCAGGTAGCCCTCCTTACCTGCTGCCTTTGACCCTAGGATTTCCCAACAGTGATCTTTCTGTACATTTTAAAAGATGTGTATTATATCTTAGGCAACATTTCATGGCAGGAAGGTTTTTTAGGCTGTCAGATCCACCACATTCGTAAAAGACATTTGTTATTTTTCAGAAATCCAAAGCTTGTGGTAACTGAAAAGACCATCCGACTTGCTTGTCGTCATGCTAAGCAGAATAAAGAAAACTTGCCATGCTTTTTACTTGGTTCTCTCACAGTAGATGAAGGTAATATACTTTGAAAAATTATTTTTATGAGTATAATAGATTTTATGTTTACTGTTTCAGTCAATTACTGTAATGTACTTTGGCTAATTTTCTTTACTGTATACCAACGTTATGAAGATGAGTAAAAGTTGACACTACTCATCATAGACTTTACAGTTTGGTCAGGTGGATAAATATATATGTAAGTCATTTTTTTTTAATGAAAGTTTAATGTACTCTTAGTATGAACAAAATACTTTCCTGTAATCTAGGCTTGCTTGGTTAATTTCACATTTCATAATTGGCGTGCCATATAATAACTGCTATTTTTGTTCTTCAGATGAAGAAAGTGTGACATTGACAATAGATCGTTTTGATCCTGGTCGAGAGGTACCTGAATGCTTAGAAAGAACCCCTACTGCTTCTCTTCCTGGGGACTTTGTGATCCCATGCACAATTCATACTCAAGGACTTTGTTCAAGAGAAATAATAGTGCACAATGCAGATGACTTCAATTCAGCTTTTAAGGTGAGATTTGTTGATATGTGATTATTTCTTATCCAACACAAGAATCAAACTATGTGTACTGTGTTATATTTTAATAAACCCATATTTAATAGGTATTCATTTAATTTCTGACTAAATGATGTTGACCTAAAATGCAATTAGATATGGTTTCTGAGGACAGAAATCCTAGGTAGGTAATATGGGTAGCATTCCAGAAGAGGAAGCAACATGACCAAGATAGCAAAGTGCAACATGTACTCAGGGTAACATTGAGGGTGGAGAGTTTTGCTGGATTTGTGGGCAGTCAGACTTGAGTATTAGTTTGTTTAGATCATAGAGAGCCTTGTCTGCCAGGCTACGGAATTTGAACTTTATCTAATGGGCCATGTTTTTCATTGAAAATTTCTGAAAAGAGGAAATACTGTTAAATCAGGGATGGTTAATGTGATAGGGAGGGCTGACTGAAGTCAGAATAGGTAGGCCATTGCAGTAGTCAGGTGTGTATTAGAGGGGGGTGTATTAGCCTATAGCAGAGTGGTGGCAGTGAGACCAGAAAGGGCACAGTCTGCATGAGCAACTACAGAGGAAGAACTAACTTGACAATTTGGAGTAATAGAAAAGAATCGGAGAGGAATGGACCTTAGATTCTCTGAGACTGAGTCAAAGTTAATTTATGTCCATTTTTACCCACGTAATAAATATTTATTGAAAGCGACATTCTCCAGTAAGAGTTTAAAATGCTGCTGGGACATATAGGTTGGAAATATATGATGGAGCTTGGTATATAAATCTTTTTTGCTTTAACATAATTATTCATATAACCTTTTGGTCACATGGAAGAAATAAGAGAATTGAAATGTTGCAAATCAGAAATTGTTTAATTTTATTAATATAAGATATATGAAACAAAACCTTCAGAGATAAGGACAAATTTCAAAGCTTTAAAATAATTGTATAATATTGATTCCTCAGGCTCTGCAGCATCATGTGTGTAGCAAAGATTCCTTGGATTGTGGTAAACTGCTTTCCCTAAGAGCTCATATCACTTCCAGGGAGAGTTTGGACACTGTGGATTTTGACTTGGATTGGGCAGCAGTAACTCTAGCAAATACCTTTAAATGCACACCTGTGAAGCCCATCCCCATTATTCCAACAGCTCTGGCAAGAAACTTGGGCAGTAATCTGAATATTTCTCAAGTTCAAGGTACCTATAAATATGGGTAAGTAAAAGACCTATTCATCCAAAATTTTAAATATTTGTCACATTAGTATATTTTCATGTTATTCACATAATGTGAAATAATTGTTTGGTCAGTTTACATGCCTGAGATCTGTGGCAGCTAGATAAACAACCAAGGAAGGTGAAAAAATTGTTAATTTTTGCTGAATATAGTTTTCTGATAATGAGCCTAATGGAGGCTGGAGAATTATTTATAATATGCAGAGGTTTTAAAATAATTAATTTATTTATTTATTGGCTGTGTTGGGTCTTCATTGCTGTGCACGGGCTTTCTCTAGTTGCGGTGAGCGGGGGCTACTCTTCGTTGCGGTACGCGGGCTTCTCATTGTCGTGGCTTCTCGTTGCGGAGCACGGGCTCCAGGCACACAGCCTTCAGTATTTGTGGCACGTGGGCTCAGTAGTTGTGGCTTGCAGGCTCTAGAGCTCAGGCTCAGTAGTGTGGTGCACGGGCTTAGTTGCTCCGCGGCATGTGGGATCTTCCTGGGCCAAAGCTCGAACCCGTGTCCCTTGCATTGGCGGGCAGATTCTCAACCACTGCACCACCAGGGAAGTCCTATAATATGCAGTTTTAATTGTGAATAATGAGCACTGCAGATAAAGGAGATTATTAAATTATAATGTATGATACTCTTGCTTACCAAATTGTCAACCACTTGAGGGTGGAGTTTCCTCACATAGCTGAAGCAGCATCCTCTCTAGCTTCCTATTAACACTCTTAGTTTCTTAGGAAATGTAAGCCAAATTGCTTGCTTTCTGATCCTCAGCAGGGCTGCTTCCCTGAATCCTCATCCACTTTCTTTATCCATTGTCTACTGAGCTACATCAGACAATGTAAGCACCAACTGCTTTAAAGTCTAAGCAGTTCACTTCTGGCTTCCTTTCCCACTGACTCCACCCTAGTTCCTGTTAGGTCTCTAGAGCTCGAAATGTTTGGCAAAGTAAACTCAACTTCAAGTCTTGTCTACCAAATATGCCTCTTCAAAAGAGGATAAGAAAAAGGATTTTCTTTTCAGAGTGTCCCTGGAACAGCAAGAAAGTTCCCACATGCTGATCAGAGCACCTTTCTGGTTGGGGTGGCACAAAAGAAAAAGCGTTGCTATATTCCAAAATCATGGAATGGTCAAAGGTGATAGTGATTAAAAAGTGTTTGAATTAAATTGAACATTTAATTCTCTTGGAGTAATAAAATACTTCTCAATTGGTACATAGAAATTTGTGTTAAAATTAACCAAAAAATTAATTTATTTTCCTTAGTACCTGAGTCCATCTAGTGAAGCATGAATTTACCTTTCTTTGAATTATTCCTTTGTGACCCCTTGGCATGCCAGTAGTAACCCAGGATGTTCAGTATTCTACCTAATCACCTATTCCTCTTGCCCCTTTCTACCTAGAATTATTTAATTTATGACGTTTGCCTTTTTCTTTGACCACATTCACTTGTTTACCCTAATATTTATTAGGATCCATTGTGGAATAGTATTGTTTTATACACTGGCATTAAATATATAAAAAAACCGTACTTACTGTCCACTAAGTATATTATCATGTAAACACAATGTGGATAAACGTAATAGGGTTTTATATATAGTGCAGGGAAAGCAGGAAGGTGTGTCCAAATTGCCTGGGAAAATCATGGAAAGCCTAAGCTGGTTTATCAGGTTGTCAAGGCAGAAGAGCTCTCAAAGCAGGTGTAAGGGTCATTGTTGATACATAAATCTCGTGCCAACTCAGGCTTAATCATATTGTCACATGGCTTGATAAATTCATCATCTTTGTGTTTTAGGGTTATTATAGCAATAAAATGTATCCTCAGTGATACTATTAAGACTTTATATCACAAATGGCATTGTTTTTACTTTTGTGTTTTAAAGCCATAACAGTAAACTCTTGACAGTTGTACTGTACTTATCAAATTCTTAAAACTTATTGTCAGTAATAAGTATATTATATTAACAAAGTATAAATGTAGTATAATGTCCTTTTAGGGAAAAGTGAGCTTTGGGGTTCTATCATGATGGTTGCAAAATTCTTTGATAGCGGTTGGAGGAATATAGTACATGGAAGATTGAATATCCCTCACCTAATTCAACCTCCTTCAGTGAGAAGTCACATCTGTTGCAATCTTGTCAAGTCACCTGCATGCTTGAATACTTCCAGCAACAGGAAATTCATTTCTCCCAGGGAAACCTATTTGGTTCTGCACTTGTTAGCCTTGATTTTAATACTTTTGATTTAAAAAAGTTGATACTTTTTAGAGCAAACTTTTTCAAAAGGTATGTAATCTTCAGTGACCATTTTAATACATAGAAATTTTAAGATATTAAATCTCTTCCATGTCATCCTCATAATTAGTAGAATATTTTTCTACACTTTGAACTGTTTTCTTTGTGTGCATGTGTATGTAAAAGAAATTATTCATTTGAATCCTCTCCTCTGCCTAAAATATACTTCTTCAGCACTCAGATTATCTCTTTTAGGTAAAAGTGCATATTTCCAATTGTTTTTACATGAATGTCTTCTGTTTAGATATCTTACCATGGATGAGACACGCAAATTGTTACTTTTGCTGGAAACTGATCCCAAGATTTATTCTCTCCCATTAGTGGGAATGTAAGTATTGCATTACTTACGAAAACCTTTTCAGCCATGTATGTATTCAAATGTATATTATAAGCATGTGAATCATTTGTACTATGAATATGTATTAATACTTGGATCACCTTATAAAACCATAAATGCTAATGATGCTTAAGCTTTCTTATTTTAACAGCTGAATCAGTTAAAATAAGATTTTTGTCCAATCTTAGGAAGAATTCCAGTATATAAAACAAAACTGAATTCTTCTGGTTGAAGTTGAAGCCTTAGAGCCCTGTTTCTTTAACCTTATTCACTACCCCTGTCCTTAAGGCATCTTGAAGAACTCAGGACTCAGGATAACACTGTTTAAAATTCACTGCCAGGCAATTTTGCAGAAATTCTCTTTAGTGTTTATGGAGATCTCTTTTCGAGTTGGTGGTTAATGACATTTAGATAGATTATTCAGTCAGAAATTTATACTAATTCAGTATTTAATGAGTGCTTACCCTATAAATAGTATTATGTTTCATACTGTGTTGGGATTTAAAGCTCCTCAAGGAATTAATAATTAAAGGTGAGGCGATAAAATATTCAAATATTCCCACATAGAAAGATAAATAATAAGAAAGTGTATGATTTACTATGAAATAAACAATTTAGACAGTGAGCACTATTACTGTTTGCAAGAGAGATGATAGGGGACATTTTCTTAGAGAAGGCAAACTTGAGCTGGACCTTTAAGTGTATAGATAATAGAAGAGAGGACTGACTGGGAAGGGAACCCATATGTGGGAATGGTATATGCAGACAAAAAATGAGAGTACAGAAATGTTCTGTGGACCACGAAATCTCCTTACAGTCTTTTTGCTCTGGTCCTGGTAGTGGCTGTGTGTTATTGCTGCTAAGTGAATATCTATTAAGAGTTTTCTGAGACTTCCCTGGCGGTCCAGTGAGTAAGACCCCGTGCTCCCAATGCAGGGGACGGGGTTCAATCCCTGGTCGGGAAGCTAGATTCTGCATGCATGCCACAACTAAGAGTTTGCATGCTGCAACTAAGAGCCAGTGCAGCCAAAATAAATAAATAAATACTTAAGAAAATAATAAAAAAAAAAATTTTTTTTAAAGCGTTTTCCGTTTTTCAGCCTACCTGTATAATTATAGACTTAAATCCTCTCAATAACTCTATGGTTTTAGGCTGCTAACTTCTTTCTCCCCTAATTCAGCCTATTCTTTCTAGTGCAGGCTAATTGATTCTAATTGATTTCTGCTTTCACCTCTATTGTTAACCATTTTCTTTCCCACAGTTTTACCATCATTTCAGTGGAAGAGGACAGAAAGTAGTGCTCTGTCTCTGAATCTGTCTATGGTTATATGTATATCTATAGTCTCCCTCTTAATTATCAGCATGGTTTAATGTTCATAGATTTCTTATTTATGAGCCCTTTTATCTGTTCCTGATGAATGCCAAGAATTTCTGCCACATTACCTTGAGAAGAGCATAATCTAAAGGATGTTAAGTACTAATTTGTAAAATGACTATAGTTTTTAATTTCTATTTTTTGTTTTAGCTGGCTGTCTGGAATTATACATATCTATAGTCCTCAGGTGTGGGCTTGCTGCTTGCGATATATGTTCAGTTCTTCTATTCAAGAAAGGTAAGTGATATTTTTTTCTGTAGGGTTTTATTTTGATCTTCACCTCCATTCATGTTTTACTGGTGTTATTTAAAGTTCATGCAATGCCTTAACCTTTTATAATACTTAGAAACCAGAAGAACAGGCACACTAAGGAAGTCAAACATTATATTAAATGGGAATAAAACCAGACAAAAAAGGGTGACATTGTGCTATACTTGGAAATGTGAAGGAATTCACTTGCCTAATGACAGTACTGTAACACAAAAGACATACTTTTTATGAGTGGAAAAAAACCCCTAGGGATCATCTACTCTAGCATCCTATTTTATAAAAAAGATTAATTTTCATGGAAGTGACTGAAAATGAGTTTGAATTTGTTTCAAGTGTTTTATTGTTACCCTGTGCTGCTGATAGTACCTTAAGAAACACTTGGGATGAAGTTTAATGTTCTTGGAACTAAAGCACAAGCATTGGAACTAATAGGGAAACTTTATTTCTAACCTCAACTCCTCATTTAATTTTGTTATTTTGTACATGTTGCCATTATTTGCCTCTTACTTTCTTCATCTATTAAATGAAAATTCCAGAATCTGTTTCTGTCTGCTTTGGTGGCTATAATACACTTTTTAAAAAAAACTTTAATGAAAAGGCAGTATAAGTACATGGCACTAAATCAGATATATATAAAGATACATAATAAAAATGTCTCTTCCACCGCATTTCCCCAGATCCTATCCCCAGAGACAATCACTGTTAAAGGAGTATCTTGTGCTTCCTTCTTGAAATACCAATGCATAGACAAATAACACCCTTCCCTGGTCTGTAAAAGTTAAATCACAAATGGGATCAAACCGTTCTACCTTTTCTCTGTTGCTTTTTTCTTTATATCATTATACCTTGGAAATCATTACTAAATCTTGGCACATACAGATTTAATACACATATTTTACAACTGAATAGTAAATAATATATACTATATTTTAAAAACTACTCCTTTTGCTTGCGGACAACTTTGTGTATACATCTTTGTGTGTATATACTAGTATATTTGTGGAATAAATTCCTAAAAGTGGTTTTTCTGGGTCAAATAGTATATCACTTTAAATTTTGTAGATATTGCCAATTTGTGCTTCAAAGACTATCAGTTTATAATCTTTCCAACAGTGTTTGAGAGTGCCTGTTTTCTCCATCCCCTCACTAACACTGTGGAACAAGTATTTGTTGAGCACCTACTATGTACCAAGCACTATTCATGATATTGGCAATAAACAGTAAACAAAATAAAGACCCTGCAGAGATAGGCAGTAAACAGAAAAAATAAGTAAAATAAATAGTATTTTACAAGGTGATGAGTGCTGTGGAGAAATAAGCAGGGGAGGTGGATGTTGTGTCTCTGGTAGTGGCAGGTAGGGTTGCAGTTTTAAATAGGGCAGTCAGGCAGACAAAGACTTGAGATGGGGGAGTAAGCCATGTGGCTGTCTGGGGCAGTATCACAGGGTGATGGGTACAAAGCTGTGGGTGAAAGATCACCTTGCATCTTCAAGGAACAGCAAGGATGTAGCATGGCTGGAGAGGAGTGAGGGAAGGGAAAAACAACAAGACCTCAGAGAAGTAACTGGAAGGCCATTATTAGACTTTTTTTTTTTTTTTTTAAATTTTTGGCTGCGTTGGGTCTTTATTGGGGCGTGGGCTTCCTCTAGTTGCGGGGAGCCGGGGCTACTCTTCATTGTGGTGCGCAGCTTCTCATTGCAGTGGCTTCTCTTATTGCAGAGCACGGGCTCTAGGTGCGCAGGCTTCAGTAGTTGTGGCGTGTGAGCTCAGTAGTTGTGGCTCGCAGGCTGTAGAGTGCAGGCTTAGTAATTGTGGCGCACAGGCTTAGTTGCTCCATGGCATGTGGGATCTCCCTGGACCAGGAATCGAACCCTTGCCCCCTGCACTGGCAGGCGAATCCTTAACCCCTGCGCCACCAGGGATGCCCCCATTATTAGACTTTTGATCTTTGCAAATCTGACGTTTTATAATCTCATCTTCTGGGAACCTCCTAATCATGTCTCTTGCCATTATTCTGTTGGGTTGTGTATCTTTTTCACATTGCTTTGTAAGAGCTCTCTTTTTCTTTTTCACTCTCTGTATATATACATTTATATAATATGTAAAGTATATATTTCTTAAAATATATGTTATATGCTGCAAAGATTTTATATATGTGTATATAAATATGTTATAAAAATGTGCGTGTGTACATACATATATGTATTGGTATTGGTATAGATATGTGGCAAAAATTTATTTCCCCCAGATTGTCATTTCATTTCACTTTGGTTAATATTTTTTCCCAGACTTTTTTTTTCTTTTAATTATATGTTCAATACATTCTAAGCCAATATCCCATTGTGTTTGTGTGAATACATGTGTATTAATTAATTTATTTATTTTTGCTGTGTTGGGTCTTCATTTCTGTGCGAGTGCTTTCTCTAGTTGTGGCAAGCGGCAGCCACTCTTCATCGTGGTGCGCGGGCCTCTCACTATTGCGGCCTCTCCCATTGCGGAGCACAGGCTCCAGACGTGCAGGCTCAGTAGTTGTGGCTCACGGGCCCAGTCGCTCCGCGGCATGTGGGACCTTCCCAGACCAGGGCTCGAACCCGTGTTCCCTGCATTAGCAGGCAGACTCTCAACTGCTGCGCCACCAGGGAAGCCCCCAGACTTTTTTTAAAGTCCGATTTATCCATCTTTTTTTTTCTATTTTGCTTAGAAAGGATTTTTATTGAAAGGAAAATCTCTTGTTTTTTCTCCAGAAGCTACAGTTCTACTTTTTACATTTTATTTTAATTATATAATATAGTTAGTTTATTTGCAATAAAAGAGAAATTAAATATTCATTTTAACGTATTAGTAATATTAAGTTTTATTATCAGTGACGGGTCTTGCTTTAATTATTTATTGATAGTAAATGCTTGGTGAAGTTAGTTTTGAAGCTCTCTCTGTCAAAATGAAGCGTTAGGGAATTTCTTTGATACCTGGACTCTTTAATTACTGCCGGCCTTTAACCAGGGAGGTATCAGCACTGCTTGGCATAGCTTAGGTTAGTACTTTACAGCATTCTGATCAGTGGTCTTGTCTGACCCTAGAGAGAGGAATTGAGCAGAATAGGCATTCTGCCTCCTAAACCCTCACTGCTTTGTTTTGTTAATAGTGTAATATATCCCCAAATTATCTTTCATTCAACATTTTACAAAGTAGAGACAACTACTAAAAGGTTTTTTTTTTTTTTTGGGTTCACGGGCCTCTCACTGTTGTGGCCTCTCCCGTTGCGGAGCACAGGCTCCGGACGCGCAGGCTCAGCGGCCATGGCTCACGGGCCTAGCCGCTCCGCGGCATGTGGGATCTTTCCAGACCGGGGCACGAACCCGTGTCCCCTGCATCGGCAGGCGGACTCTCAACCACTGCGCCACCAGGGAAGCCCTAAAAGCATTTTTAAATAGTGGGTTTTGGTGTGTATTTTAAGGACTCTTGATTACTTTACAGATATTTGTTGAGTCATGTAGTGAATAATAAAATGAATGTTCATTTTATCAGTGTTTATAGTAGTGAACTATTGTGAATAATTTAAATATCCACTTTTAGAAGTCTGGGTGAATCAATAATAGCACATCTATAAATTGTAATACTGGATAGTCACTAAAAAAGAATAGGGAGGTCTAAGGTATAATATAGAACAGTGACATGGAAAGAAATCCAAGATTGTCAAATAATAAATAGAAAATGCAATTAAGGAAACAATCCCATTTACCATTGCAACAAAAAGAATAAAATACCTAAGAATAAACCTACCTAAAGAGGTAAAAAACCTGTACTCAGAAAACTGTAAGATGCTGATGAAAGAAATCAAAGTTGAAACAGATGGAGAGATGTATACCATGTTCTTGGACTGGAAGAATCAATATTGTGAAGATGGCTATACTACCCACAGCAATCTACAGATTCAGTACAATCCCTATCAAATTACCAATGGCATTTTTCACAGAATTAGAACAAAAAATTGTACAGTTGGTATGGAAACAAAAGACCCCAAATAGCCAAGGCAATCTTGAGAAAGAAAAACAGCTGGAGAAATCAGGCTCCCTGACTTCAGACTATACATCAAAGCTACAGTAATCAAGACAGAATGGTACTGGCACAAAAACAGAAATATAGATCAATGGAACAGGATAGAAAGCCCAGAGATAAACCCATGCACCTGTGGTCACCTAATCTGTGGCAAAGAAGGCAAGAATATATAATGGAGAAAAGACAGTCTTTTCAGTAAGTTGTGCTGGGAAAACTGGACAGCTACATGTAAAGGAATGAAATTAGAACACTTCCTAACACCATATACAAAAACAAACTCAAAATGGATTAAAGACCTAAGTGTAAGGACGGACACTATTAAACTGTTAGAGGAAAAAACATAAGCAGAACACTCCTTGACATAAATCACAGCAAGATCTTTTTTGACCTACCTGCTAGAGTGATAAAAATAAAAACAAAAATAAATGGGACCTAATGAAACTTTAAAGCTTTTGCACAGCAAAGGAAACCATAAACAATACGAAAAGACAACCCTCAGAATGGGAGAAAATATTTGCAAATGAAGCAACTGACAAGGGATTAATCTCCAAAATATACAAACAGCTCATGCAGCTCAATAACAAAAAAACCCCAAACAATCAGAAAATGGGCAGAAGACCTAAATAGACATCTCTCCAAAGAAGACATACAGATGGCCAAGAGGCACATGAAAAGATGCTCAACATCACTAATTATTAGAGAAATGCAAATCACAACTACCATGAGGTATCACCTCACACCAGTCAGAATGGCCATCATCAAAAAATCTACAACAATAAATGCTGGAGACGGTGTGGAGAAAAGCGAACCCTCCTACACTATTGGTGGGAATGTAAATTGGTAGAGCCACTATGGAGAACAGTATGGAGGTTCCTTAAAAAACTAAAAATAGAACTACCATATGACCCAGCAATCCCATTCCTGGGCATATACCTGAAGAAAGTCATAATTCAAAAAGATACATACACCCCAGTGTTCATTGCAGCAGTATTTACAATAGCCAGGACGTGGAAGCAACCTAAATATCCATCGACAGATGAATGGATAAAGAAGATGTGGTACATATATACAATGGACTATTACTCAGCCATAAAAAGGAACGAAATAGTGCCATTTGCAGAGACGTGGATGGACCTGGAAACTGTCATACAGAGTGAAGTAAGTCAGAAAGAGAAAAACAAATATTGTATAATATCGCTTATATGTGGAATCTAGAAAAATGGTACAGATGAACTTTTTTGCAAAGCAGAAATAGAGACACAGTTGTAGAGAACAAACTTAAAGATACCGAGGGGGGAAGGAGAGGATGGGATGAATTGGGAGATTGGAATCAACATGTATACACTACTATGTATAAAATAGATAACTAATGAGAACCTACTGTAGAGCACAGGGAATTCTACTCAGTGCTTTGTGGTGACCTAAATGGGTAGGAAATCTAAAAAAGGGATATATGTATACGTATAACTGATTCACTCTGCTGTACAGCAGAAACTAACACAACATTGTAAAGCAACTATACTCCAATAAAAAATAATTTAAAAAAAAACTATATCACAGACCTATTGAATATGTGGTTTAGAAATACACTAGTAATCATGTTGTGTGCTTTTAATTAAATGTTATTTCTCTTTTCCCTCAAAAAAAAAAGGAACAAATGCAAATAGTGTGTATAGTATCTTGTTTTTGTTAAATTGTATAAAATGTTTGCGTATGCCTAGGGGAAAATTCTGGAAGTAAATACTGTAAACTGGAGAGTGGAATGGGATGTTTTCATTTTCTATTTTATACATTCCTGTTTTTGTTTAAAGTATTTACAAGGAATATGTATTCTGTAATAAATGTATTTTAAAAATTAAAAATTAGTAACATTAAAAAGTAAGCATAGGGAATTCCCTGGTGGTCCAGTGGTTAGGCTCCACGCTTCCATTAAAGGGAGCATGGGTTCGATCCCTGGTCAGGGAAAAGTAAGCATAAATTTGCCCCTCAGTTTTCTTCCAAAAATTGGACTGTTTAGTTAGTCTATTAACTAGATTGAGGGACTCACATAGAATTCTTTGAGTGTATTCTTGTTATTCTCAGTAAATTTTAATTAAATGGCATTTTTTTATCCAGGGTTTTTTCAGAATCTGGAAATTTCATTATAGTTCTCTATTCTGTGACACATAAGGATCCTGAGTTTTATGAATGCCTCCCTTGTGATGGCAGGTTACCTGACCTTCGATTCCAGCTACTAACTAGTAAGGAAACATTACATCTTTTCAAAGTAAGTGATTTGATTTCCTAGCACACTTATGACTATTCAGGGTTGTACTCAAATTATTAGGCTTTATTTATAATCAGTCTTACTAAATATTAACTTTATTCATTTATGGTTAATTTTGTTTTGTAAATTTTAGGCCATATCTCCAGAACCAAATTCTAATGCAGGATCAAACGTTATCTACAGAGTAACTTTCCCATGTTTTCCTAAAACCTTTGAAGACTATATCAAGAATTTAATGTATATGTTGTATCATTTTATGATACTGAGAGTTAATTTGTGATCTTAGTGTTTTCTTTGTCCTGATTGTTAATTTTTAAATGTATGGGTATAACAAATGGTTTCTCATACTTAAAAGTCAGTGTCTATAATATATAACCCTAGGAATCAGAATAGATTAATATGACTGGCAAAAATATTCGTTTGGGTTTTTCTGTAAGATCTTATGGAAAAACCTGAAAGAACTTTTTGGCCAACCCAATACATTTAGGTGATGGTCGCAGAAAAAGTAGATCTTTGAAACCGTAAATGTCATTATGTAAAAATATTCTAAGGCCAAAAATGAACAATAATTCTGCTTGTTTTTTTTACAAAAATATTGACTATCCCGGGCTTCCCTGTTGGCTCATTGGTTAAGAATCTACTTGCCAATGCAGGGGACATGGGTTCAAGCCCTGGTCCCAGAAGATCGCACATGCTGTGGAGCAACTAAGCCCGTGTGCCACAACTACTGAGCCTGTGCTCTAGACACCGTGAGCCACAACTACTGAGCCCACGTGACGCGGCTACTGAAGCCCACGTGCCTAGAGCCCATGCTCCACAACAAGAGAAGCCACCGCAATGAGAAGCCCGTGCACTGCAACAAAGAGTAGCCCCCACTCGCTGCAACTAGCGAAAGACCACGCACAGCAACGAAGACCCAACGCAGCCAAAAATAAATAAAATTTAAAAAAAATTTTACTAGCCCTAAATAACCATGTGTTACCACTCAGATCTTATTTTGTGCCTTTAATTTCATTTATAGGTTGTATTGATTCATGAATCAAGTTTTTGTATTTTAATTATAAACATAATCATCTTAAATGAGGTCTGTTTCCATTTTAGAGACATATCTCACATATATATCACTCATTTTATTCTTCAGATTGTATGCTCAGTTTAAAGTTACTATTTTAACTGAATCCCTGGTTATTGAGTAAGTTACATAGTAAAGATAATTAGGTTTTTACTTTCATTTATGTAGTAGGGAGACGGATAGTTTTTTTAAAAGGTTGCATAAAAATAGAACCATATGATTCAGCAATTCCACTTCTGGGTATTTATCCAAAGGAAACAAGAACACTAATTCAAAAAGATATGTGTACCACCATGTTAATTGCAGCATTATTTACAATAGCCAAGATATTAAAGCAACCTAAGTGTCCATGGATGGGTGAATGGATAAAGAAAATGTAATTTATCTTATATTATATTACATTATATCATATTATATTAATATAATGAGAAAATATTCAGCTGTAAAAAAAGGAAGGAAATCCTGCCATTTGTGACAACATAGATGGACCTCCAGGGCATTGTGCTAAGTGAAATAAATAAAACAGAGAAAGGCAAATACCATATGTCACTTATATGTGCAGTATTTAAACAACAACAAAAAAAATTTCATTGAACTCACAGACACAGAGAACAGATTGGTGGTTTGCAAGAGGTTGGGGGGGGGGGTTTGAGGGTGGCCAAAATGGCCAAAGGTGGTCAAAAGGTACAAACTTCCAGTTATAAAGTAAATAAGTAATGGGGATATAATATACAGCATGGTGAGTATAGTTAATAATGCTATATTGTATTTTGAAAGTTCTTTTTTTTTTAAATTTATTTATTTTATTTACTTTTTGGATGCGTTGGGTATTCGTTGCTGTGCGTAGGCTCTCTAGTTGTGGCGAGCAGGGGCCACCCCTCGTTGCGGTGTGCAGGCCTCTCATTGTGGTGGCCTCTGCCGTTGCAGAGCTCAGGCTCCCAGTGCACGGGCTCCAGCAGTTGTGGCACAGGGGCCAAGAAGCTGTGGCTCGTGGGCTTCAGAGCACAGGCTCAGTAGCTGTGGCGCATGAGCCCAGTTGCTCTGCGGCATGTGGGATACCCCCGGGACCACGGGTCGAACCCGTGTCCCCTGCATTGGCAGATGGATTCCCAACTACTGTGCCACCAGGGAAGTCCTTGAAAGTTCTTATAAGAAAATATTTATCATTCTGCATGGTGATGGATGGTTAACTAGATTTATTGTAGTGTGTGTTTCACAGTATATTCAAATATTGAATCATTATGTTGTTCACCTGAAAGTATTATGTCATATGTCAATTATATCTCAGTTGAAAGAATTATTTTTTTTAAAAGATTATAGTTTCAGAAATCAGAAGTCGCCTTCCCCCCAGTGTTTCAGAGCTACTTGTCATCTAAATAGAATTCTCTGGTGTTTATGTAAGTCACATCTCAAAGTATGACGTACTTTATTTCAGAATGTTGAACCTTCTGACAAAAACCCAGTCTATTTTGAACTGAGTGCTGAAGGCCAGAATGCAGAAAGAGAGTTTTTTAACAAAGTTTCCAAGAATCTTTCAATTAAGAGGTAAAAGATATTTTATTGTCATGTGTACTTTTTAAATTAATTTTATTAGTTTTTTGGTGAGTAATTAAAGTAACTCCCTAAATATTTCTGAGGAAACTATTTGTAAATCTTTTACCATAGGTATCCTTGCTTTAAATGCATTCCTTCATACTCAGAAGTTGGATGATCATTTTAATGAAGTGACAACTCTAATATGGTTCTCATTTGAGTTGATTTATTACATAGGGGAACAAAAGTATTTGTCGAGACATTATCTTGTTTAAGAAGAAGCATCCTGTTTTTGTTTAGTTTGCCTTCTCTTCTTCCCTTCCTTGTAGTATTAAACCTAGGCCTATCAGATAAACTACTATAAAAAATAACTCCTCTACCTAAAAAAGAAAACTTTTAAAGCAAATGCACTTGGAGAATATTAAATAATGGTTGTGAATTTTTGGGTCCATATATACCTTTTATGGTAAAGTAGATATTTCCTTTGTATTAGGGTTCTCCAGAGAAACAGAAGCGACAGGATATATATACATAGAGAGATTTGTGTTAAGGAATTGATTTGTGCAGTTGGGGAGGCTTGTCGGGGCCAAAATCTGCAGTGTAGGCTGGCAGCCTGAGAAAAGTTGCAGTTAGAGTCCAAAGGTGGTCAGCTGGCAGAATTCCCTCCTCTTGGGGAGGTCAGTCTTTGTTCTATTAAGGCATTCAGCTGATTGGATGAGACCCACCCACATTATGGAGGATTATATGCTTTACTCAGTCTACCGATTTAAATGTTAATCTCATCTTAAAAACACCTTCACAGAAACATCTAGAATAATGTATGACCAAAAATCTGGCTACTGTGGCCTAGCCAAGTTGACACATAAAATTAACCCTTCATATCCCTATTCTAGCTTTCTCATTTATTTTACTATGTGCCTGATAATGTGCTAAGAGCTGGGGTTATAGCGGTATTAAAAACAGATGCAGACACGATCCCTTTCCTCATGGAATTTATAGTTCAGTAATAGAGTGTTGAATTCTCTGTATTATTTGAGAGGTTCATTAATTTAAGTTAATATTTGCCAAGTATTTAATAACCTCATTTAAAAGTTACTTTGGAATGCTGGTTTATTCTTTGATTCTGTAGCTCAGAAACTTGTTATTTTTAACTTGCACTTACAACTGATTTGTCCTTTTCTCAACTTTTTGATTATAACCTTAACCTATCTTTGGGCCTCTTTAATACTATCTGTTTAGTATCTTGTATGAGAAACAAGCAGGTATAAGGTTCATTATAGATTATTGCAATTATTGCGAAAATAGCTTCACCTTTTTTTTTTTTTTGGCCGTGCCGCCTGGCACGCAAGATCTTAATTCCCCGAACAGCGATCAGACCCGTGCCCCCTGCATTGGGAGCACTGAGTCTTAACCACTGGACCACCAGGGAAGTTCCTAGCTTGACCTTTTTTTTTTTTTTTGCGATACACAGGCCTCTCACTGTTGTGGCCTCTCCCGTTGCGGAGCACAGGCTCCGGACGCGCAGGCTCAGTGGCCATGGCTCACGGGCCCAGCCGCTCCGCGGCATGTGGGATCCTCCCGGACCAGGGCACGAACCCGTGTCCCCCGCATTGGCAGGCGGACTCTCAACCACTGCGCCAGCAGGGAAGCCCCTTGAACTTTTTTAAATAGCATTCATTCATCTGTCCTTAACACTTGATTCTGTAGGTGGAAGTTAACTATGATACAGTTTTAAAATAAGTGCCAGATATGCCAACTATTTATAGAGGCTACATAACATAATAGTTGTGAGTTCAGGTTATGGTATAAGACATATATGTGTTCAAGTCTTGGTTGTAAACATCACTATCCCATCTGTAAAATGGGAATTATGACTATATCCATATTGGTTTCCTATTGCTGTTCTAACAAAGTACCACAAACTTAAGTGACTTCAAACAATACAAAGTTATTATCTTCTAGTTCTGGGGGTCAGGAGTCCAAAATGGATCTTTGGGGCTAAAATCAAAGTGATGGTAGGGCTGCATTCCTTTTGGAAGCTTTAGTGGTGAATCCATATTCCCTTTTCCAGCTTCTAGAGGCCACCTGCATTCCTTGTCTTACTCCATCTTCAAAGCTAGCAGCATAGCATCTTCAAATCTCTCTCTGACTTCTTCTATCCTCCTCATATCTCCATCTCTGCCTGACCATCTTGCCTCCATCTTATAAGGACCATTGTGATTACATTGAGCCTCCACATCTCAAGATACTTAATCATATCTGCAAACTCCCTTTTTCCTTTTACACTAACATATTCACAGGTTCTGGGGATTAGAAAGATGTCTGAGGTATACGCTATCTTTGGGCATTTTAAGTTGTTCTTTTTTTTTTTTTTTTAAGAAGATGTTGAGGAGTTTATTTATTTATTTATTTTTGCTGTGTTGGGTCTTCGTTTCTCTGCGAGGGCTTTCTCTAGTTGCGGCAAGTGGGGGCCACTCTTCATCGCGGTGCGTGGGCCTCTCACTATCGCAGCCTCTCTTGTTGCGGAGCACAGGCTCCAGACTCAGTAGTTGTGGCTCACGGGCCTAGTTGCTCTGCGGCATGTGGAATCCTCCCAGACCAGGGCTCGAACCCGTGTCCCCTGCATTAGCAGGCAGATTCTCAACCACTGCGCCACCAGGGAAGCCCTTAAGTTATTCTTGAAGCGGGTTAGATCAGCAGAAAACTATATTCTTACAGACTTGCAGGACCACCTTCATTGTCTTAAGGTTTAAGGTTTTATTCAAGATTTTATTGAGTGTTTATGGAAGAAAAAGCCAAATTAAGGGGGCACTTGGAATTTCTTTAACATTGTTGAAAAACCGTGTCTATTTTCTTTTTTTATTTATTAATTAATTTATTAATTTACTTATTTATGTTTGGCTGCATTGAGTCTTCATTGCTGCGCATGGGCTTTCTCTAGTTGCAGCGAGCGGGGGTTGCTCTTCATTGCGGTGGCTTCTGTTGTGGCCAAGCACAGGCTCTAGGTCCACAGGCTTCAGTAGTTGTAGCACATGGACTCAGTAGTTGTGGCTCTTGGGCTCTAGAGCGCAGGCTTAGTAGTTGTGGTGCACAGGCGTAGTTGCTCCGCGGCATGTGGGATCTTCTGGGACCAGGGCTCGAACCTGTGTCCCCTGCATTGGCAGGTGGATTCTTAACCACTGCACCACCAGGGAAGTCCGGCCGTGTCTATTTTCAACTCTGACCAAAGCTTTGATAAGGATCAGTTATTTTTACTCTTTTTTTTTTTTTTTTTTTTTTGCGGTACACGGGCCTCTCACTGTTGTGACCACTCCCTTTGCGGAGCACAGCCTCCGGACACGCAGGTTCAGCGGCCATGGCTCCCGGACCCAGCCGCTCCACGGCATGTGGGATCTTCCCGGACCGGGGCACGAACCCGTGTCCCCTGCATCAGCAGGCGGACTCTCAACCACTGCGTCACCAGAGAAGCCCCAAGGATCACTTATTTTTAGATTTTAATTTTAATAAAATATTTATCTTACCTAGATAACTGGTATTAAAATTATACAACATTAAGTTTTTTCTTTTTGTCTTGGGTGCTAAAAAAGCTCAGAAATGAATATTTTTTGTTTTTTGTGTTTTTTTGGCTGTGCCACACAGCATGTGGGATCTTAGTTCCCTGACCAGGGATTGAACCTGCACCCCTTATAGTGAAAGCACAGTCTTAACCACTGGATGGCCAGGGAAGTCCCTCAGAAATGGATTTTATTGCTCAGCGTTGGGAAATTTTATATGTGTGTATCTATGTGTATATTTGTATATGTTTATCATAAGTAAGTATGTAGCAAATATTAATTCCTTGCCACAAACTCAGGTGTACCAAAAATGTAACTTTTTTTGTTTTTATTCTTTTCTCTTTTTTGGTGCAGCATGTGGGATCTTAGTTCCCCAACCAGGGATCGAGCCCGATTCCCCAGCATTGGAAGTGCAGAGTCTTAACCAGTCGACCACCAGAGAAGTCCCCTACTTTTTTTCTTTTTAAAAGTAATTGAGGGAATTCCCTGGTGGTCCAGTGGTTAGGACAGCGTGCTTTCACTGCTGGGGCCTGGGTTTGATCCCTGGTTGGAGAACTAAGATCCCACAAGCCGCGCGGTGCCACAGCCAAAAAAAAAAGTAATTGAAATTAATTTCTATTTTGAGCCCCTATTCATTTTGCTTAGTTATAGAAGCCAAATTTCAGTTAATTCAAGGTCTGTTTATTCTGTTTCTTCTGAGATTATATGTAATTTAGAGGGGACTAATGCTCTGCCACTACTGGTGATGTGGGGTGACATGATTATCATCCATCCACACCACTCAGCCATCTGCTGAGGTGTTTTCTTTCTTTCTTTCTTTCTTTTTCTTTCTTTCTTTCTTTCTTTGGTTGCACCAGGTCTTAGTTGCAGCAGGCAGACTCCTTAGTTCTGGCTTGCGGGCTCTATAGTTGCCGCTTGCTGGCTCCTTAGTTGAGGCATATATGTGGGATCTAGTTCCCTGACCAGGGATCGAACCCAGGCCCCCTGCATTGGGAGTGTGGAGTCTTACCACTGCGCCACCAGGGAAGTCCCTGAGGTGTTTTCATTTGCATCTGGTTTTTGGCAGTTGGTTTGTGCAGGATCCTGCTGCGACCTCCTTACCCTATTCAGGTCACTGGCTCTCTGGGTCATGCCCATGCTGCACTGAGGCATATGGAATATCATTCTGTATTCTCCATGTCCTTCTTGGGTGTGGGAGGAGAGCTTTGTGAGATTGTTTCATTGCAGCACCTTGGCACAGAAAGAACTCTGTGTTTGCCTCTACAGACTATCAGGGTTTGGGACTAAGGTCTATTCTGCTGTCAAATCTTCCATATCTACTTGGGGGTTTCTGTTGTTCTCCTGCTAAGGAGACAGGACCCTTTCTTAGGAGTTCCATTGATGTCTAAGCTCTCTTAGCGTCCTTCTGGCTTTTCTTTTGTCTTCCTTACCTCATCTACTGAGATTTTATTTAGTTTAGGATGGAAAAAAACTGGATGTGTATAGTCTTTCAAATTTTAGTCTTAAACTCTAATTTCAGCTTTTGAAACTCAGTACCAGCACTTAAAATTTTTCTATGTTCTACTGGGACATGGCACCTGTGACACAATAACTTCAACTGACTAAATGGAAGGAGGTATTTCAATTAATGTCTCAGAGTTTTTTACCATCACAGATATAAGTACATAGAAAATGTAATTCCTTACTTGATTTTTCTTTCTAACACAGTGTTTAATGCAGTATGTTTAATACAGTGAGTATACATTTCTCTTATCAGATAATAAATTTTTGATGGCAAGCTCTGTATCTTATTAATTTCTATACTCCCCTAAGTGATTAATCAGAAAATGCTCAGTAACTATTGCTTTATTATGACATTAAGATTATCTGGGTTATGGATGCAACTAGAGATAATCATACTAAGTGAAGTAAGTCAGAAAGAGAAAGACAAATACCGTATGATGCCACTTATATGTGGAATCTAAAATATGACGCAAATGAACCTATCTGTGAAACAGAAACAAAATCAGGGACGTAGAGAACAGACTTCTTGTTGCCAAGGGGGAGGGGGGCGGGAGAAGTTTGGGTTAGGAGTTTGGGATTATCAGTGCAAACTGGTATATATAGAATGGATAAACAACAAGATCCTACTGTGTATAGCACAGGGAAATACATTCAGTATCCTGTGATAAACTATAATGGAAAAGAATATGGAAAAGAATGTATGTGTGCCCGCACGTGCGTGTGTGTGTGTGTGTGTGTGTGTGTATATAGATAGATAGATAGATAGATAACTGAGTCACTTTGATGTACAGCAGTAATTAACAACATTGTAATTCAACTATACTTCAATTAAAAATAAATTAAAAAAAAAGAATAACTGGGTTAAACTTGCCATGATCAGGAGAAGAGGGTAGATTATTAAGCATGAGTCTGACTGGCTCAGCTTTCCTGATCATCTGGCACTGGCCTGAAAAAATAAAATAATTTTTGGTTGTCAGATACTAAATTAAATGATCCAGATACTATTGTGGCTTATTAAAGGACTTTATTGAGCTTCAGAAAGAAAGAACAAATGAAAACTAAATTACTGAAGATTTATATTTTCTCCCCTCTGTTCTTTAGGTCTTCTCAAAAGTTACCTCCAGGGAAAATGCCAATAAGTGATCATGACTCTGGTGTTGAAGATGAAGATGTTTCTCCAAGACCAATTCCTAGTCCTCATCCAGTGAGTCAGAAGGTATCACTGATCTTAGAACTCACCTTTGTGATTAGAAACCTAAAAGTCTCTTCATGTTAAAGCACTCAATAATATTACCTAAAACTTCCTTAAGTTCATTCTAAGATATCTATAGCTATCTATATGTATATGGCTTTGACTATATATAAAGAGGTATATATATATTCCTCACAGGTACATATAATTATTATATGTAATAATATATATGAATATGTACACATATTGTAATAAGTATATATAATTATTATTCCCAGAGAAAACTGAGGAACAGATTGGTTAAGTTACCTGCCTAGGATTATATAACTATTAAGTAGTAAAGCTGGAATTCAGGAAGTTTGGGATTTGGTAAACCTAGTGATTTAGGAGGTTTAGTTTCAGAATCTGGTGCTTTTAACCCATATAGACACAACATTCTGTACATTAACCAGAGCTCAACATCGTTTCTTATTACCATATTCTGAGAAAACATTCTATTTCCTTTTGGAGATTGCTAATAACCTGCCATAATTTTTTTATTGAGGCCAACTAGTGGGTTATTTTAGAATTGTTGTGTCTTAATTACTTATTAGAAGAAAAAGGAATGAGAAAGGCTTTTTAAAATTAATATTAAATTATAACCAAATTCGCCACAGCTAGTATTTTGTTTATTCTTTTTGGCTCTCTTCCAACTCTTTTAGTTGCTATCAGTAAAAAGAATAGCAGTGAATAATTTCACTTAGTAGAATATTCTGAATACTTATTGGAAGACCCTTATTTAAGATGCAGAAACATTATTCTTTACTAGATGTGTTGAAGCATCAGGTCTGATAATTTTTTTTTCAGAGAGGGTAAAAAGAGGTCTGTTATAACATAGTTTCCCATATTGTGTTCTGTGATCTAAGCAACATTAATCAGTGTTCCAGTGAAAGGAGTTTCATTGTTAAATAAGTTTGTGAGGGCAAGGACCTTATTTATTTTGTTCACAGTTGCATTTCTAGTACTAGCACATAGATGCCCAGAAAATATTTGTTAACTGTCTAAATAAAGAATAAACACTTTTTAATAAATAACTGGATGTAATTTGGAAAATACTAATCAAAGGAAAATGAAGCATATATCATTATCCTAAAAGGTACTTTTTCCTCTTTAATTTCTTTCCCACTTACAGGTTTCTAAGATCCAGCCATCAGTTCCTGAACTTTCACTTGTATTGGATGGCAACTTCATAGAATCAAACCCTGTGCCTAACCCATTGGAAATGGTGAATAATGAAAATCCTCCTTTGTTGATTAACCATTCTGAACACTTTGAGCCATTGCAACCGCAGCTTTATGATGAGAAACACAGCCCAGAAGTTGAAGCTGGAGAGCCTTCCGTGAGAGGGCTACCAAATCAATTAAACCAGGACACTGCTCCTTTGAGACACTGCAAAGTAAGACGGCCATCTACCTGTAAGAAAGGGAACAACCCCCATATCAGGAGCAGTGTTACACCATCTTCTTTTAATGGACCGTCTCCTGAGGCATCTGAAAAGCTTCAAACAGTTTCTGCTGGAAATGTACACAAAGAAGAGTATCCTGTAAGATCCTCCACATTTAATTCCAGGCAGTCTTCCTTTGCCCCACAGTCCCACCCACACAATTTTGTTTTTTCACCCCATAATTCAGGAAGACCAATGGAATTTCAGATACCTACTCCCCCACCACCATCTTACTATTCCACAAATGTTTGCAATTGTTTTCAGCATCATGGCTGTATTCAATATAGTCCAATAAATTCTTGGCAAGGAATGAATACAGTAGGATCCACTCAAGACCTCCAGTCTGAAGCCCTTCAAAAACATTCATTATTTCATCCAAGTGGATGTCCAGCTCAGTATAATGCATTCTGTTCCTCAAGTAGTCCTGTAGCCTTGAGACCTCAGGGAAACATGGGGGGTTGTTCTTCCCACAGCAATGTAGAACCATCGCCTGTGGCAAGACTACCTCCACACGTGGACTCATGTAACCCATGGCCTTGTGCAGTATGCGTGCACACCCCCAAGACTGGGTCAGATAATGGAATGATGGGACTATCTCCGGATGCGTATAGGTTCGTCACAGAGCAAGACAGACAGCTGCGACTACTTCAGGCACAGGTTTGCTAGCTTTCTTCTGTTAAATTCTTGGTATTAATAGGGTTTTGAAAAAATAACTGGCAACTCTTCAGTAATTATAGTTTATGGAGTAGAATTGTAGAATGTCAGAACTAGAAGAGACCTTGGAAACTGAATTCTAGTCCCTGTTTTACAGGTAAGTAAAATGAGGATTAGAGAGAAAAAATAATTTACCCAATGACACATTGCTAGTTAGGAGTAGAACTAGGCCTAGAAAGCAAGTCCTCTCTTCTCTGTCTTGTGCATATCCTAACCTACAACATAATTGTATTTTTCTTTCACTTTTTGCCTCTAATGAGAAGTCTGTATAATTTACTAAACTCTATATACAACTAAATATAAAGCCTGCACAGTAGGTTCTGATACTCTGTAGTTTGTCACCTCTATAGTGTGTAAACTAACCTTTAGCCAGTGTACCCTTACAGAGTACATGTAGTGCCGCCTCTGTGTATCTATACTAGGCTTGTTCTACTCATTTTATTCTGAAATGCTTCCTTTCTTCAGGCCTTTATGACAAAGTTCTTAGTCTTTTCATTATATCCTTGCACAGTTTAGTCTTTATTGTATTGTGTCTTTTTCTTTCTTTGCTAACTGACACCCTTCTTCCACATACCTACCGCAAACCCCCCACTCCTTCCTTTCCCCGTGGTACCAATGGAAACAACCTGAAGTAGATACTTTCATAGTTTTTTCCATGACCCTATAACTATACTAATATATGTAAAATGGACATATATACATGTGTGATTTTTTTTTTAAAAGTCTTTTATAAAATTGGGGTCATAGTGTTCGCATTTTGCAAAAACAAGATAATGACATTTTTCAAATTCTGCTTTAAAATGCTTTAGATAAGACACCCAAGAAAAATTCAGCTTTGCTGTTTTTTTGAACCCAGGTATATCCTCTGAAATTGTAAAATGTAACAAAAGATTATAAACATTTGGCAGAATTTTTAATGTGGCTAAATATTTCACATTGAAAAGAAATTTTTCTTTCTTTCTGGTCTTTTTTTTTTTGCGGTATGCGGGCCTCTCACTGTTGTGGCCTCTCCCGTTGCGGAGCACAGGCTCTCGACGCGCAGGCTCAGCGGCCATGGCTCACGGGCCCAGCCGCTCCGCGGCATGTGGGATCTTCCCGGACCGGGGCACGAACCCACGTCCCCTGCATCGGCAGGCGGACTCTCAACCACTGCGCCACCAGGGAAGCCCTTGATCTTGTTTTTTGAAAAAAGATAATAGCGGCTAAAAAGGTCTTCTAAGCTATTTAGAAATCTTAGTACTTGGGATTTATATACTTAAAATGTAAATTATAGACTACTGGCTCTGGTGTAGATTATGAGTCATACTTGGAGAACACAAAAGATGATGTAGAAAATGCTTCTATGATAAATTCACATAGTATTTTGCTAACATATTTTTTAAAACTTTTTTAAGGTAACATCTTATTTAACTTTTTTTTTAAACTTTTTTTTTTTAAGATGTTTTTGATGTGGACAATTTTTAAAGTCTTTATTGAATTTCTTACAGTATTGCTTCTGTTTTATGTTTTGGTTTTTTGGCCACGAGGCATGTGGAATCTTAGCTCCCCGACCAGGGATCAAACCTGCACCCCCTACATTGGAAGGCAAAGTCTTCTTAACCACTGGACTGCCAGGGAAGTCCCTATTTAAATTTTTTGAGAGTATCATAACATTTTCTATATACGTTTCTATAGAACTGTCTTATTCTGCATAGGGTTCCCTTGTTATGTACAAGAAATCGTCTAATTGGTCTCTTATCAATTATTTCAGCAGTTTGAAGTTTCTGCTTTTGTAAACAGTGCAGCAGTGAACACCCTTATACTTGTATCTTCTGTATATATGCATGTACCACTGTGGCATAGATCTCTAGAAGTAAAATTTTGAAGTCAAAGGGAACACACATTTAAATGTTCAAAGGTACCCAAACTTGCTCCTCTTCTAATATTCAAAGTCTTATTTTGGTGTAGTGGTTAAAGAGAGTGGACTCCTTGGGTTCTAATCCAATTTTGGTGTGACGTAAGTTATACAATCTTGGGCAAGTTACTTTATGTGTCTGACTTAAGTTTTCTCATCCACAAAAGAGGAATATACATAAGTGTATGGAGTTCTAAGGGCTGAATGAGTTACTAGGTAGGGGCCAAGAATAGTGCCTGGCATATAGTGCTCAGTAAATGTTAACTATTATTATTATTTTCATTATCGTTACTATCTCAGTTAATGACATCACTTCTCATCGTGCTGCTCAGGCCAAAATCCTATGCATAAAAACCAAGGCTTTTACTTTTCTAGCTGTATCTTGAACTTAACTATTCTTTACCATCTTTCCTGCTACCACCCTAATTCAAACCATCATTTTCTCTTCTCCGTACATGCTGCTTCCAGTACTGTTCCCTCATGTTTTCCTGCAGTTGGAAACATGAGAGCCATCTTTTTAAAAGCCCAAGTCAGATCATAGGGATCCTGCTTAAAACACAATGGTTTTCCATTGCAATTAAAATAAAATCAAAATTTCTTACCTTGACCCTCAAAATCCTTTGGGTTCATCTTCTGTCTCCCTCTCCTCGCTCATCTCTTGCCACTGTCTTCCATGTTGACTACACTTCAGCTGCAGTGGTATGCTTTTTGTTCTTCAAAAACACAAACATCTTTCCACTTTATGTGCTTAAGCTTCTAGTCCCCTTTGCCTGAAACATTCTTCTAATTCTACTAATGGCTAGCTCTTTCTCATCATTCAGTCAGGCCTTAATTACATGTTTTAGTTTTTTGTCTCTAGGGAGCTCTAGGCAGGGAGCTTCATCACTGTATTCTTTAGCACCTTGAATAATACTTCACTTAAAACAGTTGTTCAGGGCTTCCCTGGTGGCGCAGTGGTTGAGAGTCCACCTGCCGATGCAGGGGACACGGGTTCATGCCCCGGTCCGGGAAGATCCCACATGCCGCGGAGCGGCTAGGCCCGTGAGCAATGGCCGCTGAGCCTGCATAACCAGAGCCTGTGCTCCGCAATGGGAGAGGCCACAACAGTGAGAGGCCCGCGTACTGCAAAAAAAAAAAAAAAAAAAAACAATTGTTTAATACATATTTTGTAACTTGAATGAGTGAAAAAGGCCACCAGAAAGGCTATACCAATTTAATACTTGAAAATTTTTCCCATGTCTCTAATACTGGACATATCTACTCTTAAATTGTTATCAGTCTTTATTAATAGAAATGTTTGATTTGCATTGTATTATTATGAGTGATCATTTTATTGTTTATTGGCCATTTGTATTTTCTTTCTATAAAGTCTCTGCTATTTACCCATTTTTCTATTAAGTTCTTTTCTAATCAATTTATAAGAGCTTATTGTATATTAAGGAAATTGGTTCTTTATCATCTGTATGTGGTATTTCTTACAGTTTGTCTTAAGTGTTTTGTGTTTTAATCATTTGTACAGAATATTCCAGCTTAGACATAATTAGATTTATCAGTCATTTTCTTTTTGGGTTTTGTATTATGTTTAGAAGAGCCTCTTCCCTTTAAGATCATAAAAAATTTAGTCTTCATTACCACCACGCCCCCAGGATTATATTTGTTGCTTTATTTTGGTATATGAGATAAAAGATTTTTTTATTTTTAATCCTTAGATGACTGACTCCATATATTTACTGAATAATATATCTTTTTGTTAGTGATTTAGAAATGCATTTTTTATTGTATAATTAAAGTATCATGTGTTTGTATCTGTTTCTGTACTGTGTTCCCCATTGATCTGCCTGTCTATTCCAGCACTATTACCATTCAGTTTAATCTCTATAGCTTTATAATAAATCTCTTATCGAGTACTTCCTAGGCAGTCTTTCTAAACCTCACTTTTCTCAGCTGTAAATTGAGGGCAGTGATTGGTATTATATGTAGATTTGATGGTTAAATGAATTTATATGTATATGTATATATATTCACACACACACACACCTGTCAGTCTAGATAAAGTGCTTACTGTAGGATGAGGCTATAGTAAACACTCAACAAATTACAGTTATTTTGTTTATCTCTTAGTCCTCACAACAACCTTAGTTTTAGGTAATGTTGAAGCTCATAGTAGCTAAATAGCTTTTCCAAACGGTAGCAGAGTAGGATTTAAACTTATATCCTCATGACACTAAAGCCCATGCTCCAAACCACTATACGTACATATGCCACTTTGTATTATTAATGCAGGTCGTATTTCTATTGATCTCAACAATTATTGATAATACTTATTTTCCTATATTAATAAAGTTAATCTACTAAAGTTAATGAGTTGAACACAACAGTATAACTTACAGGGAAATAGAAAATTACAGTGTTTAAAAAGGGAGGCTTTTCCACTCCTAGGTGTATATCCAGGGGAAATGAAAAAATATGTTCACACAAAAACTTGTATACACATGTTCATAGCAACATTATTTATAATAGCCAAGGATGAAATAATCCAAAGTCTATCAACTGATGAATAGATGAACACAGTGTGACATTATCTATACAATGGAATATTTCAGTCATCAAAAGGAATGAAGTACTGATAGGTACTACAGCACAGATGAACTTAGAAAACGTTATGCTAAGTGAAAGAAGCAAGATGTAAGGCCACATATTGTTTGGTTTCATTTATATCAAATGTCCAGAATAGGCAAATCTACAGAGACAGAAAGTAGATTAGTTGCTGCCAAAGGCTAGGTTCTGGGGCCATGGAGAGTGACAGCTAATGGGTACAGAGATTTTTCGGGGGTTGATGAAAATATTGTAGAGTTAGATGGTGGTGATGGATGCAGACTTTGTGAATATCCTAAAAACCATGGAATTGTATACTTCAAAGGGATAAGTTTTATTGTATGTGAATCACATCTCAATTTTAAAAGGAGGAGGGGAAGCTTTTGGTGTTTGAACTTCAGCTTTGCTACTTGTTAGTTGTGTGATCTGGGCAAGTAACTATTTTTAGTGCCTCAAGTTTTTTTCTGTGTAAAGTGTGCTTAATAGTAGTACATTCTTCATGGAGTCATTGTAAAAATCATACATAAGAGCTCTTATTGTAGTGTCTTGTAAACAGGAAGCACTCAGTGTTAGAGACTGTTATTAATATTTCCAGTTTCAGCATGACCAAATGCGGGCAATTCTGGTTAGCTTTTATAAGATGAATTTTGTGTAAAAAATTGTTCAAATTTGGTATATGGAGTTAGAGTATGCCTCCTATCTTACTTTTGGTTTGTAAGTGAAATAGGAATAAAATGTTTGAAGTGTTAACATTAAGGCTTTTCTATGTGAGTGTCAATTTATGAATGCTAATCTAAACACCTGTATGTTTTTATTTTTAAATTTATAGATAGCCCACTTAAGTTCTTAATAACTAATGACAATGATTTTCGACATTGATTAAGTTTTATGGTATGATGTAGTTGAAATGTGAGAAAATATAGTTAAAAGTCAGTTATTTATAACGGGGGCACTTTGTAATTCATTTTTAAACTCTTATGCCAGTTTGGTTGATTACTTCACTGTCAGTGTAAAGTATGTTTTTAATTGATACAGATTCAGCGTTTGTTGGAAGCACAGTCTCTGCAGCCCTGTTCCCCTAAGACAACCACTGTTGAAGACACAGTGCAAGCTGCCAGACAAATGGAGTTGGTTTCCATGGAAGCACAATCTCCCCCTGCTTTGCACATGAGAAAAAGTGTAAGCATTGCTGTAAGCACAGGTAATTTCATTTTTTAAATTTGTACATGGTACACATAATGTCAAAACCAAGGTGATGAGAGTATAACTTAAGTCTTTGTGTAATTTTACTCTTTCTGAAAACTATACCTGAAAACAGATTGGAAACCATATAACATAATATATTGTTTGTTTTTGCTGCTTTCTCAAGATGAACCCCCAGTTCTAATGAGAGAAGTCATCTGTGGTTTGAGGGATCAGGGAAGGTTTCATCTATGCAGTGTTATTGATTCTGGGCTTTGAAGAGAATGTAGAATCTTGGTGGAATTGAGAGATGGCAGAACAGATGGTAGAGAAAATAGGGCTCAGTGGGGAAACACAGGGTTCTGAGTTGTCTGGTACTCTACACATTACTGTGTCATGGAGAGGCTTTACTGCATATTTCACAAAGCCATGTCTACTTCATTTGGTAAGCAAAATAGAAGGCCTTTTTTTTAAAAAATTTATTTTTGGCTGTGTTGGGTCTTTGTTGCAGCACGCGGGCTTTCTCTAGCTTCGGCGAGTGGGGGCTACTCTTCATTGCGGTGTGCAGGCTTCTCGTTGCGGTGGTTTCTCTTGTTGTGGAGCACGGGCTCTAGGCGCGCGAGCTTCAGTAGTTGTGGCACGCAGGATCAGTAGTTGTGGCGCACAGGCTTAGTTGCTCCGCAGCATGTGGGATCTTCCCGGACCAAGGCTTAAACCCGTGTCCCCTACATTGGCAGGTGGATTCTTAACCACTGCGCCACCAGGGAAGTCCTGACATTTGATTTTTAAATACTCGCCTGATATTATGTATGTCTGATACATCTCTAATATAGCATCATAAATATTGTATTTAAGAATCAAAATCAGAGAGCCTAGGGATTTGCATTTTATATATTTTCTCCTGTTTTTCAGAACAGCAGTTTTCAAAACACATATACACCCCAAATCATATTTAGAACCTTGATAGGTAAAACACATCATTTGAGAGCCACACCTCTTGAAGAGGTAGGGCCCAGAATGTCCTCTTTCCCTTTGTACCCCAGTTTTCTCTCTTTTCACCTTTCACTTACCTCTTCATGGCATTTCTGAGAAAATATAATCTGAAAACAGTTCTGGGTAATTGTGTTAAACTAATATAGCTAGTGTTACTTAACAAAGGTTTGTCAGAGAATTATTTTTATAAGTGAATGTTTGTTTCAGTATCTGTTAAATCATCTAACGTCTAGGTGCCAGCTTGTTTTGGAATGCGGCAGGTGATGATCAAGAGCCTGAATCTCAGCTGAGACAAGATGATACCAAGATTTCCAGTGAGGACATGAATTTTTCTGTCGATATTAATAATGAAGTCACAAGTACTCCTGGTAGTGCATCTTCATTAAAAGCTGTTGATATTCCCAGTTTTGAAGAGAGCAACATTGCTGTGGAAGAATTTAATCAGCAACTTTCTATATCCAAGTAAGATCTCTTTGATTCAGTATTCATCTTACCTCTTTTTTTCTTTTTAAATTCTAATATTCTTCTGGTACTCTAACTCAGAAACTGTTTGTTTTCTAAAAGTATTTTCATTGGTGTCTTTCCTAATGTGATTCCTATGTAACAGACAATTCTTTTCTCTTTTTTTTGAATTTTCTTTTTTGGCCGCATTGCGTGGCATGCGGGATCTTAGTTCCCTGACCAGGGATTGAACCTGTGCCCCCTTCAGTGGAATCGAGGAGTCCTAACCACTGGACCATCAGGGAATTCCCTGTAACAGATAATTCTGAGCCTTCTAGAACCATTCCCAGATGTCGCTCACTGGATGTGTAAAACAGTCTGGCTGAATCAGAACATTTGAAGAAAATTTCAAAAATATGTATGCTCAGGCCTCACTGTAGAGATTCTGATAACACTAGATCCCAGTTGGAGCTGGGGTCCTGAATTTTGTAAATTTTTAAAGATTTACCATATTGCAATTATATATGTATAGCTAAGTCTTTATTTCTGAGAGATACAACCTGTTACCTGAGATATACTTCAGAATAAGCTGGTGGGGATGAAATGGCTAGGGGTATAGTTGAAGTAAGGTAGACTGAGTAGGTAATTTTAAAAAGTGATGGTACATAATGATTTGTTAAACTATTCCCTCTTGTGTCTGAAATTTTTCATTATGAAATTTTCATTAAAAAAAGATAAGGATTGTGAAGTAATTTAGATCCTTAGCAAATTTGGAAATAAATTCAACAAATATTCTTTGAGTTTCTGGTATGTGCTGCCACAGAACTAGGCCCTAGAGATTGAGCAGTAGGTCAGACAAAGCTCCTGACATCATGGAATTTCCATGAGTTGTAGAGACAAACAGTAACCACATCGGCAGGAAATCATATAATTTCATATAATGACAACTGCCTGAAGAAAATAAACCAGGGTGACTAAGTGGAGTGTAACTGGGATAGTGGCATGGGAGTGAGGAGGCATTATTAAGTAGGGTGGTGAAAGAAGCCTTCCCTGAGGGGGTAACATTTGAGCAGTGGCTTGAATGATGAGAAGAAGCCAACCATGACAATATCTGGCAAAGAGTGTTCCAGGTGGAGGAAATGGCAAGTGTAGACCCTGAGGTGTGCCTGAGCTTGAGAGTTCCAGAAACAAGCAGGAAAGCCATTGTGGCTGAACTTAGTGACTGAGAGAGCACAGGAAATATGGTCAGAGATAACAGGCAGGAACCAAATTATGTAGGGCTTTGTAGGTTGTAAAAAGGAGTTCTGAATTTATTTTGTGTTCATTAGAACCAGGGAGGATTTTAAATGATGGGCTGGTATGATCTGATTTTCTTTTTTTAAAGGCCATTCTAGCTGTTTTGTGGCAAGTGAACTGATGAGGATTAAGAGTGGAAGTAGGGAGACTCGTTAATAGACTAAAGACCAAGTGAGGTGAAGGTGCCTCGGAATTGACTGTGGTGGAAGGGATCAGGTGTAGAATAAATGTTAAAGGTAGTGCAATAATGTAAGTTAAAACACTACAGGGTAATATATCACATGAAACAGTTTTAAAAGAGGTGAATTCAGTGGTGGGGGTGGCATGGGGCAGGCCGTTGATTACTTTTTAAAATTATAAGCCTTTTGATAATATTTGACATTTTAAATTATTCTGGTTACAATAATGATTAAAACAATAAATACACCCCTCCAGAAAACTAGAAATATTTATCTGCTTTGCTCAGTAGAGTATATGTCTTAACCTTACAATTCAATTAAGTACTCATAGTATGTACCACAAGTGTATTAAAAAGATCTGTATATGTGTCTCCCCGACTAGACTGAATTCCTACAGGATAGGGATCTTACTCATTTCTATATCTTTAGGACTTGACCCAGTGTCTGGTTCCCCATGTTAGCTCCTTCATAAACGTTCAGTGATAGGAAGAGCAATTTGGGGTGAGCCCCAAAATAAGTCCACATTTTATTTGGAATAATTATAGAAACTGAGAACAAAGAGGCATGAACTGTGGTTATCCTTATTTATTCTCCCTAACTTCTGTAAACTGTAGACTATCAGGAATTAGGAGGTTTTACCCCTGAAATAGTTTTTAAGTCAGAACTTTAAAAAGTCTCCAATCCAGGGACTTCCCTGACAGTCCACTTGTTAAGACTTTGCCTTCCAATATAGGGAGTGTGGGTTTGATCCCTGGTTGGGGAGCTAAGAGCCCACATGCCTCTTGGACAAAAAAACAAAACATAAAACAGGAGCAATGTTGTAACAAATTCAACAAAGACTTTAAAAATGATCCACATCAAAAAAAAAAAAAAAATCTCCAAGCCATTTTGGTTTTTAACTTCAGAAACAGATCTGAGTTCATTGATAGAATGCAGTTAATTGCTTTTTCAGGGCAATTAACTAACTCTGTTGATTCCAACATATAACAGATGTAAATCTGATTTTTGTTCAGCTTAATATATGACTTGGATTAAATAGTATCTCCAGTGTGGTATATGGTGGTTTGGGTGCTTCTTTAGGAGATTCTTCCCAAACATCTGGTCTGATTCATGCTGTGGTTCCCAGTGCTAAGTATTCATACGTGGCACCTGGCCACCTGGGTTCCCTGCCCTCTTTGGATGTCTTGCTGAATCAGTCTAATGTTAAAGCAGTTTGTGAAAGATAAATTTTTTGGCTTGCAGCATATATGATAATTGGTTGCTTTTTCCCAGGGGAGAGTGGTAGATGATATTTCTTTTGACACAAGCTTGCTTTTTTTTTTTAAGAAGTCGTGCTTTGGACATACCTACTAATACTTGCCATATTAGAATCATCTTTAAACAATTTTTTTTAATTTGAAATCTTTAATGTTTTGGTTCTTGTCTTCTTTTTTAGCTTTTATTTTTGTTTGGTAGGTTAGACACCAAGACACATATTTTTAAATTCTTGAAAATGCAATATAGTAGCGTGATTAAGAGCATGGTGCCGAACTGCCTGGATTTGAATCACAGCAGTGTGACCGTGGGCAGGCCTCATAATGTCTAGATGACTCTGTTTTCCTGTCTATAAATGGAGACGGTGAAAGTAGTACCTATCAGCATTGTAAAGATTAGATGAGTTGATGTATTTAAAACACATAGAATAGTACCAGAATTAGTACCTAATTATTGTCATCATTTAGCTAAAGGTAGAATCAGGCAAACTCAGTAACTGACATGGACTCTCCTTATAAAGTGCTTTTGCAAATGTTTGCATGATAAAAATCCTGCTCAGTACAAGTACTTTCCCAAAAAGCCATAAAATCTCTAAAGGCTGGATTTCTGCTTCTACATTTGAGTTTTGGTATTTTCACTAAAGTGAAATTAGTTAACATGGTTGAAGATAAAGGTTCAATGTGATATTTAGGAAGCAAGGGGATAGCAGCAGGAGATGAAGAGAACTAGCAGTTATGGAGCACCCACTATGTTTATCTGGTACTATGCTAGGTACTTTGTATCTCCTTTAATCCTGTCTCATGTTTTTCAACTCAGGGAGGTGGATATCATTTTTTGCATTTGATGAATGAGGAAACTGAGGCCCAGAGAGATTAAGAAATTTGCCCCAGACACAATGAACAAACTATATTATAAATGAGAATATATGTGACCTAAGAGATAAAAGGAAGTGCTAATGGGGGTTGAAAGAAGCAAGAGGACATACCCAGTTAAGGTTTTAGAATATCATAGAGGAAGCAAAGTTTTAAAATGTCCCTCAAGCAGTAGATAGGATTTTGATGAGAGTGTGCTAATTTAAAGGCATTAGAACAGTAAGTCTTGGCTCAGTGGCGCTTGAAAATACAGGTAAATTTGGGCCCTTCACCAATTCAGAATCTCTGAAGGGAGAAGTCCAAACAGTTGTATTTTTTAAAACTTTACAAGTGATATTGATTTGTAGCCAAGATTGAGAACTGTTCTGTTGTAGACAAAATTTATGGGCAGAATTCAGAGTACTGTTAGTAATCCAGTTTGTTCAGAATATAAAATAAAACAGGCATTGAAAGAGATTGGCTGAAAAGCCAAGTTGACTACCAAATTTCAGAGAGCTTTGACTGACAGTATAAGGAATTGTGTTTGTTTTAATAAACCTTTTAAGGTTTTTGCTTGTTTTTTTGTTGTTGTTGTAAAACAAAATAACATAGAATTTACCATCTTAACCATTTATATACAGCCAATCAAGATGAAATGCTTATCTAGTACCACTAAGAGCTGACGGTACAAACCAGAATGCTGCCGAGTCTTACCCCGTTCTCCCAAAGTTACTGCACTTCAAATATACACTAAAGATACCTTGATAACTAACACTTACTTTATATATGTATGTCCTTTCAAGCAGCTCTTCTCCACTTGTGGAAAAAGAACCTGATGTGCCTGTATTCTTTCCAAATCCTCTGCTGGCGGAGAGTGTAAGCATGTGCTTCCAAAGTGGACCAACAGAGGGTGCCACTAATAGCTCTGTAACATCAGGGGATCCCAAAACTGAGCAAGTAATGCAACCCTTGCCTCATCAACCATCTGATAACCAGAAACTATTCCAGGATGTGTTGGTAAGAAAATGTAAAGCATTTCATCTTTTGTGAGATGGTTATTTAGTCTAGGATATGTGAGTTAAGCCTTTCCTATCCTTAAACTGATTGGGACCTTGATATAAAAAGTTTTTCCCCAAATTAATGATATGTCACTTATTTCTTTTAGCTTTTCATAAATTATGATAACCTAAATTCAGTAACTCATTGTAAGCATGCCAGTCATCAGATACTTAGATAGCCAGGGAAAAAATGTCTTATTTTAAAAATATGTTGACATTATGCCAAATTCAAACTAAAGTTAGTACCAGAAAAATAAGCGAGAGTTTGCAGGAAACTTGAAAATTGGAAAGTAGTAGAATATTTATGATAATATTTACTGACTTTAGTTCAGATAAGCAGATTTTTATTGAATATTTAGCTTAGTATAAGAAAATGAACTAAGTGGATAATATACAGATGAATATGACCGTCTCTGCCTTTGAAAACCTATGGGAAATAGCCCATGGATACCAGTAACAAATAACTATAGGACAGGCTGAGAAGTGCTGTAAGCAAAGGCAATACACAATAAAAAGGGGTAATTCTGGTTGGAGGAAATAGTCATCTTGGAAAAGCTAGAATGTAAACTGGGACTTGAAGGTCGAATGACCGTGGCTGTCGCTTACCAATTGTAGACTTTGGAACATTTGATTTCTCCATTTATAATTGAAGGCTAATTAAACATATGTCATAGGGCCTTAAGTATTCATGAGTTAACACATATTTGTTATTTGCCTGCTAGGTCCTAGACTGGTGCTAGCAGCCGTGTGCTCAAGGGAATGAAATATGATTTAATGTCAGGAAGGCAGAGATAGGATCACAGGTCATTCTCATTCAAAGCGAGAAAAGAACGGAGTCAAATTCTCAAAGTAACATAAAGATCAAACTTATAACTCTGAAACATTATCATTTTTCAAATGAAGGCATGATTTTAAACTTTTGTTTATAAAGAATTTACTATAAATCCTTAAAAATACTTGAAATATTACTCAAATGATTTTAAATCTTTTGGTTTTAAAATGAACAAATTCTGAACAAACATTCTAAGTTTTCTGTAGGATCTGATGAAATCATTCATTCATTAAGATGGGCTTCTTTTATAAAAACTCCATAAAACTTGGCAAATGTATTTGATATTTTGTAGAATTTAGCAGGATAATATTTTGCTCTTCTCTGGCATTACTTACCACTATTATTTGCATTTTTGTTTCCTAAGACTGTTAATAGTGATTTTTCAAATATGTCCTTTTTCTTTTTTCATCAGGGTCAAGGGAACCACCTATTGAATAACTCCCACAAGGAAACTGAGCAGCCATCCACCAAAGCAGTAATTATCAGTCACGAATGCACCAGAATGCAGAATGTTTACCATACTAAAAAAAAAAACCATGATTCAGAACCGGTGGACAAAGATTGTGTTCTTAATGCAACCCTTAAGCAACTAAGAAGCCTTGGAGTAAAAATTGATTCTCCTACTAAAATGAAGAAAAATGTACATAAAGTGGATCATGCCAGGTAACTTTAAAATTTGTTTTAAAAGATAAAGAAAAATTTAAATGTATTGCAGCTGTCTCATGAAAAAAGGTATAAGCTTGCCACTCAATTCAATTGGCTTATCCTTTTTTCAGGGTCTACTATATGATGAATATAAGAGATTGTTTCTACCCTTTAGATTTTTCTAGTAGAGGAGCAGGTTATATACCTAAGTAACTTGAGGGATATTGGCCAACAATATGCTCTGGGAGTCTTATAGAAAGAGAAATGAGCTTTTGCTCATTTTTGATGTCTGGAAAAGTTTTCCTGGAGGTGATGGAGTCTGCGCCAGCTACTGGATGTACAGTTAATGCAGTTATGCCATCTAAAAGGCAAAAACATTCCTTTTTGTGCGACTCCCCTGGTGGCACAGTGGTTAAGAATCCGCCTGCCAATGCAGGGGACACGGCTTCGAGCCCTGGACCGGGAAGATCCCACATGCCGTGGAGCAGCTAAACCCGTGCACCACAACTACTGAGCCTGCGCTCTAGAGCCCACGAGCCACAACTACTGAGCCTGTGTGCTACAACTACTGAAGCCTGCACGCCTAGAGCCCATGCTCTGCAACAAGAGAAGCCACTGCAATGAGAAGCCCACATACCACAACGAAGAGTAGCCCCCTCTCGCCGCAACTAGAGAGAAAGCCTGCACGTAGCAACGAAGACCCAACGCAGCCCAAAGTAAATAAATTTTAAAACAAGATTATTTCCTTTAAAAAAAAATTCCTTTTTGTAGAAATGTGTTTTGAAGAATATAGTTATATGAACCTTACTTATTTCTCACCAGTTCCAACTGGCCATGTTCTTCTGTTTAGATTCCTCTTCATCAAAGATCACCTCAACACATACTTGTTTTAAAGAGGATAAAATCTTGAAATTATGTTATTAAGGCTAGTGTGCTTTCTATTAATTATTTTTGATGTCATTTTCTAGTTACAAAAATAATACAATTTCATGATTTAAAAAAATATCAAATAACATGCAAGAATATCAGATAGAATGCAAAAGCCCCCACGTCCCAGACTCCTCAGTCTGACTCCTCCTAGATTATTTCTCTTAACTGTTTCTTTGGTATTCTTCTAGAAATGCTCTAGGCATGTTCAAGTATGTTTCTGTGTGATAAGTGTTGCAATTTGGGGTTTTTGCTTAACGTTATATCTTAGGTACTTTTCTTTATAGGTATATGCAGTTCTTTCTCATGCATTTAAACAGCTGGATAATATTCTGTTGTGCCCATGTACTATAATATAGTGAACCCAAGTTCTCTATTAATGGACTTTTAGGCTGAATCTCTTATTTCTTATCTCAAACAATGCTAAGTGAACATCATTCTACATATACTTGTACAAGTGTCTTTGTAGGATAAATTCCTGGAAATAGGCAGGATCAAAGGATATGTGCATCTGAAGTTTTGGTAGATGTTGCCATTGCCGACCAAAATAGTTTTACTAGTTTATATGCCTACCACCAGTGTAGGAATGAGTCTAGCATTTTTGAAGGTTTTATTTCAATACTCTTGGGATAGAGGCTATATACATCTGTTAAAATGCATAAATCACCCTGCTATCTGTGTGGAGCCCTTACGTTTTGGTATGGCTGCCTGTAGGGAATAGTTTTTTTGTTTGTTTGTTTGTTTGTTTGTTTTTGCCGTACACGGGCCTCTCACTGTCATGGCCTCTCCCGTTGCGGAGCACAGGCTCCGGACGCGCAGGCTCAGCGGACATGGCTCACAGGCCCAGCCGCTCCGCGGCATGTGGGATCTTCCCGGACCGGGGCACGAACCCGTGTCCCCTGCATCGGCAGACGGACTCTCAACCACTGCGCCACCAGGGAAGCCCGGGAATAGTTTCTAAGTAATGTATTTCTTCATAGTGGCCACCCTGTTTTAATCTCTTAAGTATGAAACATTGAAATGAATAAATTTTCAGTATATAATGAACTTGATTCTGTTTTTAAATGCCTATAATGAAATGGAAAGTAACGCCTTTTTGATGTATCAGTGTGGAGTAGTCACATTCTTCTCTTTATTTAAATGACAGTTTATATTATAAATTTATGCTATAAAAATAATACATGCTCGGGGTTGGAATTTTACAAAGTGAAGAAAATGTCATCTGAACTAATAACACCCAAAGAAAATTAGGAAACATAGTTGCTGTTTTACTATATATATAATTTTGTTTATTTTTCTTTACTTACCATTACAAAATAGACATTTTCATTTAATATTGTGGGCTGTTCCCATTTTTAAAATTCAATTACCTATATGAGTTGAAAAATCCATAGATATACATTCATAGATAGGATTTTAGTTTCATGTAAGATGATTTTCTCAAGGAAGTAAAAGCTGATGTGAAAAAAATTATTTTCAGTTCAAAACAATATATTAAATTAATCATTTCCATAGAGGGGTAAACTGGCTAAAATTTTACAATGATATAGCTATATCTTCACATGAAAACTTTTTTTAAAAAGCTTTATTTTATGTTATAAATTGTGTAAAATATTGTAGAGCTTTGGAAATAGAGTTTGTTTTGTTTCCATTGTCAAAGTAATATGTTTATTTTGGAAACCTTGGAAAATTTAGAAAAGTAGACAAGGAAAACTCATATTCAGGGGAATTCCCTAGTGGTCCAGTGGTTAATACTATGTGCTTTCCCTACTGAGGACCTGGGTTCGATCCCTGGTCGGGGAACTAAGATCCCACAAGCCGCGAGGCCAAAAAAAACAAAACAAAACATATTCATACCAACTAACTTCATTTACTATTAAAAATTTTGCTTTTGTATTTCCTTTTATTTTTCTAAAATAATTTTAACAGCAACCATTTATTGAGTGCTCATAATGTATGAGGAACTGTGCTGAAGTTTTATGCAACATTATTTCAGTTAATCCTTGCAATAATCTGTGTGATAGATACTATTATTATACATGTGTTATAGATGAGGAAATTAAGTACCAATTTACTCAAGACCCCACACCTGTAATTTTAAACCTACTCTTCTAACTCCAAAGTCCATAGTTTTTTTGTTTTGTTTTGTTTTTTTACTATTTTGCTCTATGCTTATTGCTTGTTTAAGTTTTTGGGGGGGTCTTAACGGTGGTGTATATTTTGCTGCTTTGTGTTTTGACCATACTGTATATACCCTCCCAAAAAAATGTTTTTGGTTTTACACTGGAAAATAATCACGTTTTCAAAGTTGTTGTAACGTCTTCTAAGCATCATCTTTAGTGGGGAACTAATAAACCAGTAAGTAGGGCATAGTATTTGTTTACTTAACCCTTCCCCTCTTGTCAGAACTGAGTCAGATTTTTTTCAATGTCTACTATTTTAAATATTGCTATGATAAACATCCTTTTGCCAAGATTGCATTTTTTAGGTTTAGGATTATTTCCTTAGACTAGAGTCTCAGAAGTAGAAAGACTAAGTCAAATGGTAGGAAAATTTTAAGGCTGTCACTACATTGCTTTCTGAAAGAGTAAGATTTTTACCTTCCTACCAGCTATATGTGTTAGTAGTTCACCAATACTTTTACTCATTTTACTTCAATAAATATACAATGAGCTGCTACTGTGAGCCAGCTATGAGAAATATCATGGTATACAAGATAACCTAGGAAAGACATCTTTCCCCTCATAGATCTTATAGTTCAGTGGAGAAGATGCACAAATAAATAGTCAATTATAAAATACTCTGATACCTGCTATGAAAAGGAAGGATATAGTATATCATGGAAGCACATAGGAGAGGTACCTAGCATATTTTCATACTGTATTATAATTACCCTATATTAAAATTGACCATTTTAAAGATCTGTGCTAAATTAGACCAAAAATTCTTAAATTATCTTTAATTTATATTTTATGCATTATTAATGGATTCTCTATGTTATTGTGATTAAAAATGAAACTGCACTGAAACTATTTCTCTAACACATATAAGTCATATTTTGTTGTCAGTAGTCTTAGGCTGAGAGGAGATTCCAAGCATAAGACTATCTAAAGCCTACCTAATTAATTCACGTTGTTTCACAGTTTGTCTTGAACTTAGTTCTTTTAGTATAATCTCCTACCACTCTCTACCAAATTCCAGTTTACCCCTCTTTGGCATTTGCAAAGTTCCTTGCTGTTAGTTTTACCTGGGATGCTCTTTTTTATCTTTCTGCTTGCCAGAATCCTTATCCTTCAAAGCTGAACTCAGACGTCACCTCCTTTGTCAATGTTTCTGGGACCCCTCACCAGAATATTGATGTTTTGTACTCTCAGAGTACCTTGTTTCTAATAAATTATATAGCATGTTCTTGTGATAGCCTTTCCAGCAAGATTGTGAGTTTTATCTATCTGTGAATCCTCATTGCTTCTACCACATTTGGTGGGTCTTCATGGATTGATAAAGGAAGGAAATCCAAACTACTCGGGTCATCACTGAGGTTTACAATGAATGCCTTATTTTTATAAGTACCTCTGTAATACTTATTGTCAGTATTTATGGCCTTGTGTTGTTATCTTTTAACAGATATTGGTATAATATAGTTGGTGTGCTGAAAGTTCATAAGGCAGTTGTTTAGAATTTAAGACACATTTTTCCTATAGAAATAGTGTATAAATTGTAGTTTGGTATTCCAGAAAAGTAATCTTTGTAATCCTTGTAATGCCTGTTGTTGTCCTAGTTCTATAAACCAGCTACCTTTGTCATTGTACCTATGTGAAAACTTATTTCACGTTCCAGTTCTGGACTGCAGGAGCATATCTTCTAGCCAGAAGAGTAGCTGAGACAGGGGAAGGAAGATTTCCTTTCTGTTTTCCTGTTCCGTAACACTGCAGATTAAGAAGGTCCAAAAACAGGAAAACAATGAAAGAAGGTCCCAGACATACCTAGAAATTGTAGGGAAGATGGAGGACTGGCAGCAGCCTCTACAGGCATATTCCCAATTGGAGTGACCTTTTGAATTCAAAACAGATCCTTAGCAGTCTCTCTAGTTATTTCCTTGCTCTCTACTTGAAAATGGTATGTTTCCTCTAGTTGAAAACCCTATGTAGGATAAGTAGGAGGTAACTAATTGGGATTCAAACAGGACAGTAGTCAGGGTTGGTTTTCATCTTTAAGTAAGCTGGAATCGTTCCCTTAATTGTTGGCATGTGACTCTCATATTTAAACATAAATGGACTCTCATCATCCTTTTGTGACTGTATATCTAATGAGATTCTAATATAGTATATCTGTGATCAAGGCTTTTAGGATTTGATCAGTGGAATGGCCTACTTTTGCTTTTCATCTTAATTACACTAGTGTTTATATGCATTTGTCCTGAGTATTATTGATTTGTTTTGTTTTCAAAGTAATGGTGTTTCCTCCAGACCCCAAATCGAAACTAGCTAGCTGTGTTGGACAATGAAACTTGAAGAACCTTTTGAACTGGTATTGATTGTTTTCATGGATTTATATAGATCTTTTAACCATTCTATAAAAGATCTATTATTACTCAGCCATAAAAAAAGAATGAAATAATGCCATTTGTAGCAACATGGATGGACTTAGAGGTTATCATATTAAGTGAAGTATGACAGAGAAAAACAAACATCGTATGATATCACCTATATGTGGAATCTAAAAAAAATGACAGAAATGAACTTACTTATAAAACAGAAATAGACTCACAGACATAGAAAATAAACTTATGGTTACCAAAGGGGATGGGGGGAGGAGATAAATTAGGAGTTTGGGATTAACGTATGCATATTACTGCATATAAAATAGATAAACAACAAGGATCTACTGTACAGCTCAGGGAACTATATTCAATATCTTATGATAACCTATAATGGAAAAGACTCTGAAAAAGAATATATATATAAATAACTGAATCACTTTGCTGTACACCTGAAACTAACACAACATTGTAAATTAGCTATACTTCAATTTTTAAAAATGGTTTAAAAGAAAAGATCTAATTCAAATTAGATCTACTTTTTCTTAATATTTAACATTTTGAATTAGAAGTTTTTATTTGCCTTCATATTGTTTACATTAATATTATCTATAGATATATTTTTAATATGTACAAGTCTGATTTAATATGCAAATTGCTTATAATTTTGAGGAAATAGGCAAAGAAAGTAGAAAAATGACTTTATATTCAGAAGATATTAGCACTATGAATATATCATAAAAGAATAATATCTAGATAGATTGGTACTATCTCTTCCATCTTATTAAGACAGTCTCCAAAGCAGTAAATACCAAGAAGGTTGAGGAAGAATTCCAAGGTAGTTATAAAGAACAGCATTATTAAGCACATTCTTCCATTGTTTGGTAATGACATCACTGGTTTTAGGGGATATTGATGGTTGAAAATAGTTTCTTCAGAATTTCAGGTACTTGTGAGAATAAAAATACCTGATAGTTATTTGGGTTTTGTGAGGGTAGGGATGCAGGCAGTGGCTGGCATGTATAGAACAGCTGAATTTCTTCGTTGGATGGTATGGAAAGTCATAGCATATTGTTTGACTGGAATATAATAATAATATACTATATTGTAATATTATATATATAATATAATAGTACACAGAGGACTCTGATTTTTAGGGAATAGAAAAACTCTGATAGCAAAATACAAATTGCTGAATACAGTGTAGTGAAACAGTGGTTATAGAGTCCCAGAGAGTAAGGCAGACCTGGGCTCAGCTTGCCAGTTACTAGCTGTTCAACTTAGGGAAATTAGTTAAAATCTCTATTCCTTAGTTTTCTCAACTGTAAAATAAAGATAATAATACCTATTCATTCAGTAAATATTTATTGAATGCCTACCCTGTGCCAGGCACTGTTCCAGGCACCAAGGATACTGCAGTGGTGGGGGAAAGAGACAAAAAATCCCTTGCCCTCATGGATTTTCATGAGGGAGCTAGACTATAAATAAGAACTGTGAGTTAAATATATAGGTAGCCATAAGTGCCGAGGAGAAAACAGAAAAGTAGGGGAAGAGAAATGTGAATTGTTGTAATGGAGAATAAGTTTGAAATACATGATAGGGACAACCTCCCAGAGAAAGGTTTCTGCAAGGATTAAATAAGGCACTGAATGTTTAGCAGAGTGCCTAGCACATAATAAGGCATCAATAAAAATTAGCAGCTATTATTGTATATGTGATATACAGGAAAAGGCAAGTCAGTTGATTACTGTTAATGAGATACACCAGCCAAAGTGAGTGAGGATTATATCTAACAAAAGAAAATTGGTGTATACACACACACACGCACACATGTCCATATCCAGAGAGTGGTTGATATTTTTCATTCATTACAATGGAATCTCTTCAACTATGAACAATGTAACATTCTGAGCTACTCACCAAATCTTGTTATATTATCAGATGTGTTTTCTGTTTGATTTTATTTATTTTTATTTTACCAGTATTAAAAAGCTTTACATTTTGGGGTCTTATATTTGGTCTTAAAACCATAACTGATATAAATTTAGGAAAATTAATTTGTGTTCCACTTTCAGTCTTTGCATCATGGATTACCTTCTAGGTTATCATAGTTACCCCTTGAATGTATCTGGATCATCAAGACTTAGATGTCTGAGCTTTCAGATAAAAAGCACCATCAAGCTTAAAGCTGAAGACTTACTGTTACCTTCATAGAATGGAACATATTTACAATTACACTGTTTAGTACTCAAAATAAGATAAATGATGGCCTGCTCTGTTCTGTCTTTCAGTGTGTTGGCATGCATCAGCCCTGAAGCAGTGATCTCTGGATTAAACTGCATGTCATTTGCTAATGTTGGCATGAGTGGCTTAAGCCCCAACGGTGTGGATTTGAGCATGGAGGCAAATGCTATAGCTCTGAAATATTTAAATGAAAATCAGCTGTCACAACTGTCTCTCACTCGATCAAACCAAAATAACTGTGACTCATCTTTTAGTCTTCTACATATTAATACAGACAGAAACACAGTGGGCCTTAGTTTAATTTCACCAAACAACATGTCATTTGCAACCAAAAAATACATGAAGAGATATGGACTGATTCAAAGCAGTGACAATAGTGAAGATGAAGAGGAGCCTCCAAACAATACAGATACCAAGAGTGAACATTTAGTGAATCAAAACCTTACATGCATAGCTGAACAACTTGATTGTCAGAAAGAGCCTTCTAGGAATGCTTGGGAGATAACTACTTGTAACTGTGACTCCATGGGCACCCACACAGATATGCCAGTATTGAGAAATATTACAAATGAAGTTGTTCAGCCAAAAGCAACACCACAGTTGAATGAAAACCCAGATTTCTTATTAAAGAACCTTAAATCAAGTCCTGCAGTGAAACTCCGAACTGGAAAAGCAGAGTTCACCCAACATCCTGAGAAAGAAAATGTCAGGGACACTCCGATTTTTCCTGAAAGTTTGAAACCTTCTGACACTTTAAAGCAAATGAATAGTATGAATTCAGTAGGCACCTTCTTAGATGTGAAGCGTCTCAGACAGTTGCCAAAATTATTTTAAACTTTTAATTCCCCCGCCCTCCTGATATGAGGATGGGATGTCTCCTGAAGATACTTATGGAAGCCAGAGCCTTTTGATAGTTTTGGAATTCCTAGTCATTCTAGGGATCACTCTTTCTTGGTAGCAGCTGATGGCAAAGAGCTGAACAAGTGACCTGATTGTCTATGAGATGGCTGGCTATTAGGAGGGCTAAATGCCCTTTGTTCAAATAGTGGTGTTCAGCATCACTGGATTTTTTTTTTTTTTTAACAAATCCTAAGATCAGTTATTTCAACAAATTTAGATAAGCAGATGCTATCCAACTATGAATCTGAATTGCTCTTTTATACTGTACATTTTGAAAAGTAAGTCTGTTTTCCTAGCATTTTGCATCTACCCAGTATCACCAAAAGAATATAAAGTTATCATGACCCTGAGTAAATTAGCTAAATCAACCCTTATTGAATTTAAGGGGAAAGTTTTATTTTTAAAAGTAACTTAAGATCTTTTATACAAGGAGTATAGATGTTGTCTTAAGATGCATATTTGTTAAATACTGTGGAAGTAAAACTTTTGCACTCTTGTGGGTTGATGTTAATGTAACATTTTCAACATACAGCACTAGCGATCACATAATAAAATTATTGAGTATGAGTGTGTTTTATAAACTTTGTGAGTTTTTCAGATGTTTTAATATTTTTTAATGGAACTTAATAAAAATGTCTAGATTGACTACTTTCCTTTGTCCTCTGCTGTAGCATATCCTTCTCCACTTTTAAAAAAAAAACTTTTTAGACTCCCCAAAAATTACAAAAATGATACAGAGAGTTCAGGTGTACCCTTTATCCAGCAACCCCCAATGATAATATCTTATATAACCATAGTAAATGATCAAAACCAAGCAATTGACATTGGGTACAATATTAGTAACTAAACCACAGACTTTTCAGGTTTCACAAGTTGCTGCACTCATTTATTTACTTTTTGGTGTATAACTATGAAAATTTATCACTTATAGATTTGCATAACCACCACCACAATCAGCAGACAGAACTGTCCCATCATCACAAAGAAACTCCCTAGTTCTACTCTTTTAAAATACAGCCTCCCTCCAACACTAACTCCTGACAACCAATGATCTGTTCTCTATCACTGAAGTTTTGTCATTTTGAGAATGCTAATATAAATGGAATCATAGTATGTAATTTCTTGAAATTGGTTTTCACTCAGCATAATATCCTTGAGATCCATCCAGCTTGTTTAGTGCATCAGTAGTTGCTTCCTTTCCTCACCTTCTTAAGAAATAAGTTTTAAATTGTTATTTCTGAACGTAAATGAAAAAGTCCTCATTCACTTGAGAGAGAAAGCTCTTCTGCTGAAGTTAAATTAAGACGTCGTTGCCTTATATCAAAATTTGATATGTAAACTGGAGAGAAATGGACTTTGGGTCTCTAACTACCCAGCTGGGGCCTTCTAAGGTAATAATCTGATGAAACAATTTATACTTAGCCAGCCAAAGTATGGCAACATGATGCTCTCTGCTGTTCCCCACTGGAGCCAGGCACCAGTTAGTGTACACTTCCCTGTTACATTGCCCTTTCAGGTTAAAATCAAGATATAGAAATGTCACTGATGGTGATTCTCTGTGTTTACCTTTGTTCCCATTGGCAATGTCTGGGGCTTCGGTTATTTTAATAAATATTTTAAAAATCCACTTATAGGTTTCATTGGAGTAAATTTTTAAGTAATGGAATTGTCATCGCCACTTCAAGTGTGTTCTGTTTCACTTTAGCCCTCAGTGTTTCACCCAAGAAGTGGGTGTAAGTACAATTTATATTGCATATTATTTAAAAAACTGAGAGAATGCTGATGCACTGACAGCCTCATTAACTATACCATTATCTCTGGGAATCCTGTAATTTTCACACCAAACAAGAAGCTCTCTATCTGAGCAATAAAAACTGAACTCAAGGCTTTTTAGGCTTTTTTTTTTTAGCAATAAAAACTGAACCCAAGGCTTTTAATTCCATCACTACTGTTAGCACATCTAATTCAAGGCCTCTGATAAGACACTTAAGCAGTTTTGGAGACTGAATTTAGACTGTAGATTAATTCAATAAAACATGTCTCCTACTAACATCCAGAGAAGAGGGACCATCACTGAAGCCTCTCTAGAAGTTCTCTAAGAAGAGAACTCACTCTGGAAGTTATCTGACAAATTAGCTATCTACAATAGCTTTTCGGCATCTTTGGAAACAGCATTAATACGGGAAAAGTTGGATGAAAAGACTTTGGAGATGATTGCCTCTCAAGTGACGTTTGTCTGAATTTCTTTCTTTCATCCAGTCCCACAGAATACTGTTTATAGATATGTGGGCGCTACGTCAAATGGAATAAGGAAATGATGGAGCTTCTATTACCTGGGAAAGAAACCTGTTAGTCTAGGTCCTGGCCAGTCGGCACCTCCACACCCTTCATCAAATGTCCCTTCACTCAACCTCTGAGCCCCTTGATGGTTAATTACTCTATGCTCACTTGTCCTCTGCCTTTCCCTGCCTGTGCTAAATAAGCTCCAGAGAAGTGGATGTAGACATGTTAGACATAAGTCTTGCCTTTGCCAGCTGTAAAGGCTCTAGGGGAAACAGATACACACTGGAAACAGTGGCACAACAGTATGAGACAGTGTATGATGAAAAGCCAAAACGAGTGATTCGGACTATGAAGAGCCACAACAGTGTAATCACGATAGCTTCCATCTTTTAAGACTTAACTACATGCTCACAGGGCGCTGTGCAGAGCACTTCACATGCCTACGAGACACAGATCTTGAGCTGAATGAATGATTTTGAATACTACAGTCAGTGCTATTTCAGGTATGTGCTGTCCCCCAAGCTGCCGGCCTTATTTTCTGCCAAGAAGTCCCCCTGCCCTTTAGCCAAGACCAGAAACTACTGGTTTTTTAGTCAACAGTCCTAAAGAAGGGAACCCCAGCTCTGTTAATATTAAAGAGTTCACATCAATGATTTTACATCGTGGTAACCTCTACTGAGTACTGTAACGGCTCCAGGAAATTAGAGGAGCAAAAGAGTTTTCTGTGCCCTTGTTTTCTAGACATTTCTCTTTTTTTTTTTTAAGATTAATATATTTATTTATTGGCTGCGTTGGGTCTTCGTTGCTGTGAGCAGGCTTTCTCTAGTTGCGGTGAGCCGGGGCTACTCTTCGTTGTGGTGTGTGGGCTTCTCATTGTGGTGGCTTCTCGTGGAGTACAGGTTCTAGGCGCACAGGCTTCAGTAGTTCTGGCATGCGGGCTTCAGTAGTTGTGGCTCGCGGGCTCTAGAGCGCAGGCTTAGTAGTTGTGGTGCACGGGCTTAGTTGCTCCGTGGCATGTGAGATCTTCCCGGACCAGGGCTCGTACCTGTGTCCCCTGCATTGGCAGGTGGATTCTTAACCACTGTGCCACTAGGGAAGCCCCTAGACATTACTCTTGAGGGCAGAACCTTTCCTAGCTCCTAGATTAACAGAGACCTTTATGCCTGCAAAATAAATTTAATGGTAATGTCTTAGATTTGCAGACGGCTTCACACTCTTCAAACCGCTTTCCCACACATTTCCTCATACGATCCTCACAACAAAAACCCAACTGAAGTATGTACGGCAGACATCATCAACCTCTTTCTACAGATGATGAGACAGACACAAATAAGGTATAAGTGGGCCAAGGTCACACACTTATAGTTAACAACCTAGCCCTTCATAGCATCCAGCCCAGCAGTAGCCATTCCCTCCATTCTTCCTCTCCCCACCGGCACCTTTTATACCCCTAGTCATTCAGCAGGTGTCTAATGTTGATTCTGCTGGGCTCTGGGCTGGGAGGCTGAGCATACCGTGATGAACAAGACAACTTGTCCTGTAGGATCTCGATCTAATGGGGGAGACACATGCAAACATTAGCAATACAGTGAGGTCAGGGCTTATAATAAAACTATATGACGTGAGGATATATTAAGAGGACGGTTATTTTGCGAATGCTCCAGGTTTTTCCAAAATCTTACAGGAGCAATATGGAAGAGAAGGGGAAGATGTGATATTTCTGACAGAGGGAACAGCTTGTTGGAAAGCATGGAGATCTGAATAGGTATAGCATTGGAGGAGGGGGTTTGGGGCAGGAAACCAAAGATAGGAAGGGAAAAAAGACACATCTAGAACACTGAGTTAGGAGTCAGCAACATTTGGGTTCCACTTGTCCCTGTGCTCAAAATTCCATAACGTTGGGCAAGTCACCTCATATCACTAGGTTTATTTCCCAGTTTTTTAGGTGAAGGGGTTAGCCATGTAGCTCTAACATTCTGTGATTGTATGAAATGTTAACACAGAAATAGGCTGTGAGGAGTGATTTATAAGTCCAGAGGAGGGAAAGGCTTCTGCAAGACATAGCATTGGAATTGGGCATTGAAGCATTTTGAAGGATTTCCACAGTCATCGATGAGGAAAAGATTTCCTTACTTTTAATAATACCTAATTATTTAACACTTTAAAAAGAAAAGGAATTCCGTTTTCACCACCAAAATGTTGAGTAATAATATCTGTTCAAAGAGGTACCAACATCTCTTTCTCCAGCTCTGAATTAATACATTCCCTGACTTTAAGGAGCTCAAACTCCAGTGTGGAAGAAAACATCAAACCCACAGAAAGGGGCTTAAGGGTTTGCAGGCCTGGGTGATGTTCCCTATCTCCTCTCCGCTCCCCAAACGGGAACTGTTTGGATCACAGAAAACATCCTCACAGGAAATCCTGCTTTCCCACCTCCTGGTAAGAGGCTGAACTCCAGGAAAAGGATGGATTTGGGGAGAGCCCTGTGTCCTGCCTCTTCACGGGAGGTCTGGGACCAGGAGGACAAGAGGAACTAATTAAAAACACAATGGAAAAGGCGATGTCAGGTATTCAGAGCTGCAGTGCCCTCAGAAATCACTTGGTCCTCACTGTACAAATGAGGACATCAGGGCCCCAAGAAAAGGGACTTGCTCAAATTCACACAGCTCAGTAAGCACAGAGCTCAGGCTGGAACTCAGGATTCCAGCCTCTCAGAGCATGCTGTCATATGCCATGGTATTTGAGTCAGTAAATCAGGTACCAAGCATCAAACCTAGCCTTGCCTCCCCCGCCCCCCATTTGCCTTTCTACCATAAAGGAACGAAAAGGCTCTGTGTGCACGCGGGCACGTACACACACACACACACACATACACACACACACACACACACACACACACACACACACACACACACTCCAATTGCTCCCTTTGCCTCCACACTGTCCATGGGCTCAAAGCTCAGGTTAGATGCTTCCCCGCTCCACGACTCCTCCCCACCCTGCAGGAAACCTTCCCAGAATCTTCTTGTGAGAGTGATTTTTTTCCTCTCTTGACTTCTCATTACCCTCTCTCTGGTCCTCTTTTTGTCCTCTTCCAGATGATTACAGCCAGCTTGTGTGTTGGTTGTGAGTATCCAAGCTGGGAGCTTCTTGAGGGCAGGGACCCTGTATGATCGCCTTGTCCAATGAAGAGTCACAGGGACAAGGTCTGTTGAATGTCCCCACTATGCCTGGGACCTTGTGCTAGACCCTTGGGAGCAACACCAAGAAAGAGAAGGTTTCTGGTAGACACCTGCCACTGTAAAGATGCATCTATGCGTGCATGGACATAGGTGCAGAATCCCACTCATCGAACACTTATCTTAGTCCTACTCAGTCTCGTTAGACCTCACCCAGTCCTGCGAGGTAACAGCAGCAAATGTGCAGTTTCTCATGCAGTCACAGAGGTACTCACGACCACAGAAAACTGGAACAAAAGCAGACGAAAAGACCTGCAGCGAGAGGCAAGATCCTGCTTGAGGGCTGTGGTAGGAGCATGTGATGGGGGAAAGGAACACAAGATTATTCTTAGAGATCTTTCTGAAGATCAGAAACTGCCTGTTGCAGAGTCAGTACAGTTTGCTTACTGCCTTGCGGATCCTTCAGGTCACAGAGGAAAGCACAATTACATTTGTTCTCTCATCTAATCACCATAACAACCCAGTGACTTAAGAACAATAGTTAACATTTACTGACTACATCTGCTATGTACTAAGCCCCCTACATTGTTAGCTTACTTATTTCTCACAACAACAATATGAGGTAGATACTCTTATTATCCCCCATTTTAGGGAGTAGGAAACAGGAACGGGGGGTTACGTAATTTTCCCCAAGGTCACACAGCCAATGTGAAGAACCAGGTTTCAAACCCCAGCAATCTCGCTCCGGAGCCCTCGCTCTTCACTCGAGCCTTCTATGGGGACTATCCCTGAGAGGAAATGGACCCTCAGTGATAAAGTGCTGTGCCCAAGGGGCACACGGTGGAAGCCAGGATTTGAATATAGGCCTGTCTGGCTTCTCTTCTCCTTTTTCTCCTCCTCCCTCAGAGCAGAGGGTTGAGGGAAGCATGTGTGTCCATTCCCTAAAGATCCTGTTCCTACCTTGATAAGGTGATACCAGGTCATACATGCTGGCTTCACCACAGCTGAGTCAATCCTGGTGAGTAACTTGCTCCAAACGCCCAGAATCACCCCCACGGGGTGCGCTGTGACTCTCGCCTCCTTCCCCTCCCCCACCCCCAGCACGGAGAGTACCACCGAGCCAGGGAGAGTCCAGCGCCCCACCCCCATTAAGGCCTGCATTCCCTGGGCCACCCAGGAAGGGGCTGCGACTCACAGCCTGTGTAATCGCAGAACCATTTCTCTCTCCTACAAGGGCCAGACAGGACGCACTTGCACGTTCTCTGGGGCTGTTTTCTAGAAGCCGGAGGGCTGACCAGTTCTGTTTCCTCTAAGTTCATGGCCCAGGTTCCTGCTGGGTGGTGTCGCTCTCCCTCAATTTCTTTCTCCAGTCCTGTCTCTGTCGCTCTTATTTCTTCAAAATACATTTGTGGTGCTCCTGCTCTGTCTCTGTGATAGGCTGGGACGTGGACAAACCAGACACGGTCCCTGTCTCCGAGGCCCCCATTGGGGTACACAGAAACCCGTCGCGTGTGGTTGGCACCACAATGGAGGGAGGTTTAAGGGCCACAGGAGAAGGAGCTGGAGGCAGGAACTCCTACTCTGCTGGAAGTCCCAGGCCAACCAGAGTCCCTGGCTCCCTCTGTCTTCCTCCAGGAAATTCACCTGGTGTTCACCCTTGTCCCTGCCTCCTCCTGCCTCCCCTGTGCAGCAGGGCCCCAGCGCACGGTCCTGGGAAAACAAGACAGTGTTGGGACTAATCCAGGAGAAGCAAGGTACCCAACTGTGTGCTGCCAAAGGCCCTAGATCATGGACATGATTTCATTCGACTCCTCTCCGTTCTCTTAAAGGTGAGCCTTGGCTCCTTGAGGGCAGCCCAGCTGGGCTCTGCATCCTCTCCCATCCCCCGCAGCCAGCACGGGGTCCAGAACTACCGCTCCAAAAGTGTTTGCTTAAAATGGACAAACGGGCAGGGGCTGTGCCCACTGTGCAGATGAGGAAACTGAATTCCAGACAGGACAGGAGATTGCTCCCCCACCACGGCTTTTAGTAACAGAATGAGAAGGAGCCCAGGTTTCTTACCCTAGGGCAGGGCATGCTGTCTAAGAAAGGGGAGCATGTCTTATTTGTCTCTGTCACCCAGGCACCTAAGATGTTGTCTGACACGAACTAGGTGCTTAGCAAATGTGGAATAAAATGAACAAATGGAGCTGGGTGGCATGCGATGTGGAGAGCCCTGGCCCCCCATTCTCGCTGCATCTACCACGGAGTCCCTGCGGATCACTTGAGCCACAGTCACACTGAGCTGCTTGCTGTCCCCATCTGTGCCCTTCACTTCCCACCACTGGGCCTTTGTACTTGCTATTACTCTTCCCTGTCATCTGCCCCTGCTCCTCACAGTGCAAGACAGATGACACCAGTTCTGTAAAGTCTGGTCTTATCCTTCCTGGCAGAATAAACATACACACACACACACACACACACACACACACACACACACACACAGAGTCTCTCCTGGGTTCCCAGCACACTTTGCACACTCCGCCCTAGTAGCATACTGATTAAGCTGCACTATAATTCTTTGCTTGTGTGTGTGTCTCCTCCATCTTAGGATCCCTAGGTCTAAATACAGAGCTGGTGCAAAGTAGAGGCTCCTCATAAAAAATAAGAGCTTCTGTGTATCAGATGGTGCTAGGCTCTGTGCTAAGTTCTTTCTATATGTCTCATAAGCTTTCCCACAATCCTGTGAATCATGTGTTATTTTTACCCCCGCTTCAGAGATGAGGAAACCGAGTCACAGAAAAGTGATGTAACTTGCATAGGGACACCACCTACTGAGTAGCCAAGGAGGAACTCTAGCCTAGGTTGGCCTAACAATCAGTAACATATGCTTAACCACACCATTAGGCTCTGCCCTGTGGGAGGGTTCCGGGCTGGATACACAGGACCCAGGCCATGTGGACAAGAGGGCTCCTGCTGCAGTGTTTTCCTGGTGACTCAGAGCTGGTGACAGAGTCCAGTAGGCCCGTGTGTGTCTTTAAATGGTGACTTTATAAACTCTCCCCTTCCCTTTCCACCTTCCTTTCCATCACCCACCCCCTCACCCTGGCCCAGAACAACTGACAGACCAGCTTATAACTCTCTATCTGGTCTGACTTGTTAGAAATATGACAAGGGAACCGAGATGTCTGTTGGTACAGGTACCTGTGGGGGAACTGGAGTTCTCAGTGAGAGTCGGAGCAGAGACCGAAAAAAGAGGAAGGAGGCAAAGATGAGAAGTAAATTAAGACAGAGACAGAGAGTGAGGACCAGAGGCAGGATAAAGAGCAGACCCAGGGAGAGAAACAGAGACAGACAGAGAGTGCAAGCTTGAGATAGAGGTGGCAGAGATGAGAGGCAGAGTGAAAGAAATGATAAGAGATAAAAGGGAGAGAGGGATCCTGTGGTTCCCTCACCCCATTACATTCCCTATTACAGATGGGGAAACTGAGGGTCAGAGGGAATGACACTACTTCCTGGCAGATGTCTCTGTCACTTTTCTAAACACCATTCATTTAGTTCCTCTCGTGTCCCCAGATACGTACGACTGCCTCCTGTGCTGGCCCTGAGCAGCACGAGTTGGACTGTAGTGGAGGGTTCAGGGGGGTGCTCATCAGGAGAGAAAGAGGTAAGAGGAAATATCCACGCAGGATTGACCAGGGAAGGCTCCCTGGACAAGATACGATTGAAACTGGGCCACAAAAAAAGGTTTATAAATGACTTATTTGAGGCATGATTTATGTACAATAAAACACATCCTGTTTGAGTGTACAGTTTGTTGAGTTTTGACATGCATACACTCATATAATCACCACCACAATCAAGATATAGAATATGTTCATTACCCAGAAAGTTCCCTTGTGCAATTTGCTGTCATCTTCCCTCTCCCACCACCCCGATCTGAGCTCTGTCATATTATAGATTAGCTTTGCCTTTTCCAGAGTTCCCTATAGGTGGAATCAGACACTAACACGCTCTTTTGTGTCTGGCCTCGTTCACCGAGCATAATGTTTTTGAGATTCCATATGCTTGCCTGTATCGTAGTTTGGTTCTTTTTTTATTGCTGTGTGGTATTCTGTTGCATGAATGTACCACAGTTTATCCATTCACCTGTTGCTGGGCATTTGGATTGTTTCCAGGTTTTAGCTATTATGCATAAGGCTGCTATGAACATTTATGTACAAGGGGTCCTGTGGATGTATGTTTTTCGATTCTCCCACGTCAGTGTATGTTTATAAACTGCATGTTTATAAGGAACTGCTAAAGACCCACTGAAGTGGTTGAGTCATTTCTGCACTCCCTTCAACAACGTATGAGACTTCCAGTTGCTCCACATCCTCACCAGGACTTGGGATTGTCAGCCTTTTAAATTTTAACCATTTTAGCGAATGTATCATGGTATCTCATTGTAGTTTTAATTTGCATTTCCCAAATGCAAGTTTGCACATCTTCCCATGACATTTTGGCTATTTGTTTATCTTCTTTAGGGTCACAAGGGATTTAAACCAGGACGTACCACAAGATTTTTAAGTAGTTCTCCCAATGTAGCAAATATTTCCTTATAGCCAGCAGGAATGGAAAGGTCACTGGGTCCGAGCTGACATGGGTGCGACTGGCTGAATCACCTTGGGTAAGTTGTTTCCTCACCTCTTAAGTTGGGGTCACATTAGCAGCCCAGCAGGGTTATTGTGGAGGATGAAGTAACCAACAGAGGCAGAGCGAGGAGCAATGCAGGCACACACAGCAGGTAGTCACCCTCATTGATCCCACCCACAAGTATTTACATTACACAAGGACCAGGGCCCCATCTGGGTGACCAGTAACAACTATTTGCTGGCCAGAGGGCTGGTGGCTGCACACATGTTCTTCTGTCCTTTTCTGACAGTTCTGGGAGCAAAATCATTTATGGCAGAGCTGTGTGGGGTTCTCGCCTTGTGAGGACAGACCCACTTAGGTACTATCGGCTCTATAAGTCTGGGGAGCAGCTCTGGACTTCTGGATGCTCCTGTACGAAGCATGGGTTAGGGAAAGGGAAATGGCTTCAAAACATTGGGAAGCACAGTGCTTTCTAAATACATTCAATTCTTTTACATTGGTCTTTGCGACACGAGGGTTGTAAACCAGAGCAGTGGCTCTCACAGTTTTGTGCTCATCAGAAATCACCTGGTTGTCCTGTTGGAACACAGATTTCTGGGCCTCACTCCCAGAATTTCTGATTTAGCAGGCTTGGGGTGAGGCCCGAGAATTTGCTTTTCTACCAAGTTCCCAGGTGATGGTGATGGTTCCCTTTGAGAACAACTGAATTAGAGTGAAGTCCTTTCCATCCCTGAGCATTGTGATGGCAGCGCTGGGTTTGGCAGCACAGAGATGACTCTCCTCACATCTCAAGCTTGGAATTCTGGGCTCAGATGTGCTTACTGAGGAGGCGAGGTTCTTCCAGGGCAAGGAATGGAGACAGTGGTCATATGGAGGTAGAAGGGGGAAACAATGACATCTCAAATCAGAGTTTTTACTGTTAAAAATAATCCTAAGAACAGTATGATGTATAGACAATTATCAACTCTCTTCTACAGATGAGGAAAGTGAAACTCAGAGATTAAGTAACTTTCCTGGAAACATCGGGCAAGTTGGGGAGCAGGGTGGGAACTCAGGACTGCCTGACTATTGTACTCATTCTGCTGCCCTAGGTGGGCAATCTGACTCCACCACCTACCAGCTGGGTGTTCTCTGCAAGTTGCTCAACTTCTCTGTGCCTCAACTGGCTACCTACAATAATGGAGGTAACGGTAGTCCCTAGTCACTGGGTTGTGGTGAGGATTAACTGAAATTAATATTTATGAGGTGTTTAGGACAGCACCTGGCACATAGTACCACCATATACGTGTACTGCAAACAAACCTGGATGACCACAACGGTGCGCACACACTGCATCCCTCCAGGGGACTAGCTCTGGGGAGAAAGCTCAGAGATTGCCTAGGACGCAGAGACAGGGTAGGCAGAAAACACTTGAAAAAAATTTAAAGCCTCGAATCTGGGGGAGAATCCGGCCTTTGGTGGGGGTAGGGGACAGGTCGGAGAGTGGCGACGACGCCCTCAGGCCCAAAGTCCCAGAGCCGGGCTAGGCTGTTCTCTCCAGGCTGCTCCCTCCAGGACCAGACTCCGGACGCACAAGTCTGGGTCCCCACGTCCCCTCCCCCTCGACATCCCCAGCCCAGGAGCTCCGGGTTTCCTGCCCGTCCGAGGCCCCTGCTTGGGGCAGGCGGAGGAGGGGTGGCATTTCCTGGCGGGGCCGTGGGCAGCGTCACTCGCTCCCGGACACTCGGACAGCGCGCTGATCGACAGGCACCAGACGCTATTTCGGGCGGCTCTCGGCTCAACGCGCAGTTTCCGTTTTTCCATCGACCGTCGGAAACGGGGAAAGGGGGGAGGGTGTAGACGTCACAAGCCCCCAACCCCAGGCAGGGAGTTGGGGGACAGGTCAGGATGGCTGCCAGACTGTCAGAATCTGGAGCTTCGAGAATAGAGGGGGATGGGGAACATCCCCTCCCCTCGCGTCTCTCTCTCCCCCCGCTCGGCAGGGCTGACAAAAGCCTTGCCTGTCCAACAGCCTGTAGGTGCCTCGAAGGCACCTAAACTCAAGAAATTTAAAACCAAATGCAGAATCCCTCTCCGTTTCTCTTGGCTTCCAAGCCCCCATCACCTGGAATAACACTCCCATCTAGGCAAATACAGCCAGAAACCCAGAGGGTTCCTGGATTTCTCCTTCCCCCTCATCCCTCAAACCCAATTCTTATAAACCCGATTTTGTAGCCTAAATACATGTCATCTGCATCTGCCTCTTGCCATCTCTCCTGGCGACACCCTAGTCCATGCTCCCCCACATACCCCTTCTCCACCGTGCAGCCAAAGAGCTTTCTAGAAATGCAAAGCTGATCTTTTATAGGACATTACGCACCCCCTCTAACCTAATGAACAAAATGGTGCCCCCCCCCAAATTCTTTGAATTGTCCACAGCCTTGCTCCAGCCAGTACTGGACTCTTCTCTATGCCTTTCATGAACCTCAAGCCCTTCGGTTCCAGCCCTTGGCTTACCTGGAAGGTTCCCAATGCTCACTCCTCTACCTACCCTCAGAACCCACTCTCCGATCTCAGTCCAGGCATCAGTTTTCAGAAAAGCATTCCCTGGATGGGCTCTCCTTTTTTGGAGGGGCTCAAAGATGTGAAATGACTGGCCCAGTGGTGCCACAGCCCAAGGGTGGCAGCGCTGGGCTTTGAATTCAGAATTATATTTAGTGATGCAACCAAGCAAAGACAACAGGGACCAGGGGAGGGAGAGATGAAAACCAACCCCTGTTGCAGAGAGGCTTCAAGAAGGATGGAGCAGAAAGACTGAGTCTTGAAGGATGGTTGTGAGAGGAGAGGGTGCGGTAAAGCAGAAGCTGACACGTAATGGAGGGTGAGTTGAATTTGATAGCAGTGGGTGATGTGTGGCTAGAGCCGCGGGGAGAGAGTATGAGATGGGGCTGAGCAAACCACCGAGGTCGGTCCCCTGAGTCCCTGCTGAGCAGTTGGTGTGGCTGGGCCAGGGGAGGCCTTGTGGCAAGTCCAGGAATTAGACTCTTTTCCTCAGGAAAAGGGTAGCCCTTTTCCCATGGGATTCTGTAAAAGTTACCTGTATCCACATGGCATCCTGACTTCCGCCAGAGAGCATGACAGGAACAGAGGGAACAGGCTGCACTGGATTAACTGTATCTTCACGGAGAGTTGCCTGATGGCCAAGGAGGGGCCAGACTCAGACTGCAGCCACAGTCTGGGCTCAGTCCTCCACTGGCACTCAGTCTGTGAATTCTCAGGCGCCAAAAGGAGCTCAAAACCAGAGATGCTAGAAGGACAAAGCAGCCTGGCATGTTGGGTAGAGTTGTGGACTGGGAACTGGATAATTGAGTTTGGGTCTTGGCTTTTCCTCTCGGTCACTGTAAGCTTTGGTCAAGTCACATCTCCTCATGACCTAATTTCCTTCCCTATAAGGATAGACCAGAACTCCTGTGTGCAAGTGCACATGATGTCATGCTGGGCTCCAGGCTGGTAAGTTTCCACAGATTATTGCCCTCACCACCTTTTAAAGATCATCTTATATAATCCTCGTAACAGCTCTCTGAGGTGAAACTGAGGTTTGGAACTAAGTGACTTCTATTTATTTATTTTTGGCTGCGTTGGGTCTTTGTTGCTGCGCGGGGGCTTTCTCTAGTTGTGGCGAGCAGCACGGGCTTCTCCTTGCGGTGGCCTGTCTTGTTGCGGAGCATGGGCTCTAGGCACGTGGGCTTCAGTAGTCCTGGCTCGCCGGCTCTAGAGCACAGGCTCAGTAGTTGTGGCGTACGGGCTTAGTTGCTCCGTGGCATGTGGGATCTTCCCAGACCAGGGATCGAACCCATGTCCTCTGCATTGGCAGGCGGATTCTTAACCACTGTGCCACCAGGGAAGTCCCTAAGTGACTTTGGGACTCCACCCTAAAAGAATGAACCCAGATACCCTCCATGGGCTGAGCCCATTGCCTACCCCTCACTGAACCCAGATTTCTAGGACACAGTACAGATCTCAGCTCGTGCTGCGAGTTGAGCCCAGATCCCTCCTCCAAGCCTAGGCTCTAGCTGGGCTCCAGAGGACTCTGGTGCCAGATTTCCGTCAAACCCAGGTTCTACCACTCACTAGATACGTGACACTGGGGAAGTTTCTTTCACTCTGCCTCAGTTTCCTCATCTGTAAACTGAATAATTGCACCAACCTCTTAGGACTGTTTATGAGAACTAAATGAGTTAATATTTGTACCCTGCTCAGAAGACTGCTTCAGTATCGAGATTAAAATGTTAAATTATGAGGGGAGGGATGTTTCCCAGCTCTGGGCTCAGCCTGAAACTCGGTATAATGGATATTTTAAACTCTTCGTTGACACCAGTTCTGCCTCCATAGAGCCTCTTGGGTGTGACCTCAGTCCCAACATTCAGGCAAGCAGGCTCCATTTTAGAACAGAAAAGAGCCAGGGTTGAAGCGGGTGAGAGTCGGGGGGAACTGGGGAGCTTTCTGGGATAAGAGGAACTGCCCATTGAAATCCGAGTATCCAGGACACTGGTATGAATGAATGTCAGGGAAGGAAGGGTTGGATGTGATCATTTTGGTGTTGTGGTCTTGCTGGGGTGCGAGTCGTTGGAGAAATGTGTCTGGAAGGCCGAGGGACTGAGGTTGTGGGGAGCCCGGGTTCCCGAGAGGCCTCGGGATCAGTAATGAGGCTGGACCCGGCGGGTCCTAGACAGAGCGCCCGCCCAACTCTCTCCGTGGCGCATTACGGAGATGGTCCCAGAGCCGCGCAACCAGTCCCCACTCCCTCCGGTGAAATTGCCAAATTAAAATGAATCATTTGGCCCGTAATGGCCGAGGCGCTTATCGGGGGCGAGCGGACCCGCGGCAGTGCCTTATCTCCGCGGCACACACGGCCCCCGCGCGCCTCGGCCCATGCTAACGAGGCCTAGAACGTGAGCGGGATTAGAGCGCGGCGGTGGAGGAGCCGGGCGCGCCGCGGCGCGGAAGCGGGGGACTGGAGGGGGGGTGGATGGGGGAGGGCTCGGCACTAAGGACCAGGCCTCAAAATGGCCACACGCGTACCCCCTTAGCGGCAAAACGTGAGCATTCTGGCCTTTTTCTAGGGGCAGGCAACCTGCAACCTCCCACGGAATCCCCATCCAGTTCCTCCCTCTTTTGCCCGCTCGCAGAAGAGGTTTCGCTCCTTTTCCCTCGGTTTCTTTCGATGGGGGGCATTTTCCACCGACGCCCTTGAGCTCGCCGCCGCCGCCCCTCCCGCCTCGGAGACTCTCTTCCTTCCTTCCCCTTTTCCTTACGCAATATACAGAAATGCGCGAGGCGGTGGTTGGTTTTCATTTCTCCTTAGTGGTTGTGTGCATGCGGTGGGATTGTGAGAGGGAGTGTGTGAGCTGTGGGCAGTGTTGACTTCTTCTGAGTGTGGTCTTCTAGGCGATAGGTTGTGTGTCCAAGTGTGATGGTGTTTGCCCTCTTTAGGGTGTAGATTTGAGTTATCCGAGGCCCTTCTGCGTTTTCATCGTTGTATATAATTACGCTCGTTTGCCTTCTCGACATGTGTGCGGGGTTGCTTGGCCTTTGCGATTGTGTTTGTATGGTCTCGTTGTGTCGGGCGTGTGTGAGCCTGACTGCGTTGGGTTGTGCGTCCCTGAGCGATTGCGTTTGATCGATTTCGTTGTGTCGTGCTGGACAATGTGTGGGCCTGACCGAGTCGGCTTGTGGGGCAGTGTTGCGTTGTGCTTACTTCGCTTCCCTTCTATGGAGCTGGACCGCGTGTGGCCCTGTCCGCACCGGGGTGTGTGCCTGTGTGCTGGTGTCCTTTGGAAGTGCGTTTGTAAATCGCTGGGGGGTGGAGGGGAGGGCGAGCGAGCGAGAGATGGATGCGCGAGTTGAGGAGGCGGCATGGGGGCGGGGAGAGGGATTTCACGTTTTATTCCAAATTATGATGTATTCGGAAGCCAGCGTTGGCTTGGATGAGCAGCCCTGCTCTGTCCAGAGGCCACTCTGTGCCTCGGTGTTGGAGGGGTTGTTAGTGAGTGGGAGGCTCTTCCAGGCTGGAAGCTGAGCAGCGCTCGCGGAGGCCAGCGCCTTCAGGCCGGTAGCCGCCGGCTTCGGTTCTCGCCGCATTCAGGCTTCGTCCATTTCTGGTCAGTTTCGCGGGTACGGCCGCCGGGGTCTGCGGGAGAGGCCCGGAAAAGACAATGGGCGCATTCTCCAGGCCTCGCGCCTCGGGTGGGGACCTTCGGGATCATCTCCAAGGAACATTTTTCTACCCCCTCCCCGGGTGAGCGACATTCCCGCGTGGGTCAGGTACCCGTCACATCGATGACCGGGACCGGGCTTCCTGGAGGGACGGGGTCAGTGCTGCCCTAGCTCCGAAAGAAAGGATTTTGTTTTGCCAGTTACTGTGGTTGCTAATGTCATCATCATCACCACCACCACTACTACCACCACCACCATCATCATCATCATCATCGTATTTTAATTAAAATAATCGTCCAGGAGCGAAGCGGCTTGTCCCTTTTAGCTTCTTCGGGGCGATAACAAAGCAGCGCGGGTTTCCTCCCACCAGCGCTGATCTTTAAACTGCTGGGTTTGTGGTAGGGAGAGAAAATGGAGAGAGGGACGAACACAGAGACTCCGTCCTAAAGCAGAAATTAAACCCGACCTCAGACACCGGGCGTGACTGGATTCCTTCTTGTTCCCACACCTCCCCCCTCATTTGGATTAGAAGAGGAGAAAGAAAATCTCCCGCATTGGACTGAAACCGCAGGGAATAATTATTACTGTATTTCCACTAAAGCCGGGGCAAAAAGGAGGTGGCCTTAGCAATTAATCCAAGACTTCGATGTGTGACCATAAACTGGACAATTTAGGCAAAACAAATTAAACAAACCTTCCGGAGGGAGGGAAAAAAAGGTGAACTAAATTTCACTACCGCTACACCCTGGGAAGCAGTACTGGATTTATTTTTACCCTCCGTCCTTTCCTTGTTTATTGCTGAAAAGAATTACTAAAATTCTCCCCTTCTCTGACGATCTGAATGCCGATAAATCGAAAATCTTGTGTAGGGATTGTTGAGGGAAAGGCGAGGGCCTTTCCTTTCTTTCTTTTTCCCTTTCTTTTCTTTTCCTTTCTTTCTTTTCCTCCTCTCCCTCTTCTTCCCCGCCCCCCTTAATCTGTAGGAAGAAAAAAAGGGACTGGGTTACATCAGATATCCCCCCACCCACCCCTTTCTCTGGGATCTGCGCCGTTCAGACTGTATCCCTTCGGGAAAGTAGCCTTTGGAATTGGGTTCTGGTTTCGCTTTGGGTTGGAGGTGGGCAGGTGAGAGTCATGGAGAGAATGGGGTCCTCAGAGGTTCTGTCCCACCGACCAGGGTCTGAAGATCGGATTCCCCTTTTCGGACACACATCCCCCTACCCACCCATGCCAGGCTGCGGACGACTCCGCGCTGTGGCCACAGCTCCGGCCTGACTTCGGTTCCCGAGCCAACGGCGTAGACGAGTCTGCTTAGAAAACAAATGGCCACACTGAACCAGACATCCCGGTTGGAGGGTCCGATAATGTTCCGGGCAGTCTGCGGCTGGGTTGTTGTTGTTGGACTAGATAGTTATTCCTGATTGGTCAGGTGTAGGGTTCTTTTTTATGGGGGTGCGGGGGAGGCTTCAAACACCTGCAGGTTGGGGGCGGAAAGCTGCTGGCGATTCCCGGGGCCGGTTGGCGAGGACATGAGGTAATTCCCAGCCATTGACCCCCATTTCTCTCTCTCCCTCCCTCTCGCCCTCCCTCTTTCTCTCCACCCCCATCTTTCCTGGAAACTCGCTTTGGGCGCGGCAGACCGCCCAGGACCACACCGCGGCCTAACTGCCGGTCTCTCAGTGAGAGAGGGGGAAAGCAAAGACCCCTTCCACAACCTGGACCTCGGCTCCTGCCCCTCTCCCGCCGGAGGAGGAGTGGAGATCCTATTCAGAGGGGCCGCTCTCTCTAAATATGCCCCAGGTGAGTTTTTGGGGGAATAGTACTGGTGGAAACAGTCACCAGGAAGGCCTTGGGATCTGGCCTGAGGTGGGGAAAGCTTGGGACAGAGGACAGACCAGTTTCAGATTGGGGAGGAGGAGGGGAGGACGAACCCAGAGTTGGGAATCCGGGATCTGACTCTGCCACTGACTGTGGCCTCTGTGCCACTGTGGCTTCCAGCAGGGCCGTTTCCTGGCCCTGGGTGAAAACAGCTAGTTGGGCTTAGTCCCCCCTCACCCAAGGTCCCCCTCTGTCCTGGTTCCGTGGACGTTTCACCGGGCTCATAACTTTGGGGCGGCTATATCCGGATAGCGCAGGCTGTGTGCTCCCGGGGCTCTGGCAGGAAGAAGGCCGCAGCCATCCTGGCTAACGCAGTCCCAACTCGGGTGGGCCCAGGCTGGGGCCTAAGGCCTAGGGTGGGGCTGCGTTCAAACACCGCTCCACTCCAGTAGCAGCGGGAAAGTGGTTCTGTTCACGGGCGATTTGGGTTTGCGTGCAGGCTTGGGGCTCCCCCAGTGGGTCATGCGGGTGTGGATGCAGTATCAGGGACCAGAGGCTGTGTTTAAGGCGGCGGCTCTAGCCGGGGCATGGCGGAGGCTGTTTTCACATAAGAAATTTTCCTTGCTGGGAATTGGAAGCTGCCGGAGACCAGGTGCCTGTCCCCCAGGAGCTCTCGGGTTCCCCTGTCGTGTTCAGACACACATGGAAGTTATGTGGCTGGCTGGCAGCAGGAGATGAGCCGGTGTAGGGGGCTTTGAGCTGGGTCTTGGTTGCACAAAGAGGAGTTGTAATGGTCCAATAGTCTAGTGCTGTTCGGTTCGAAATCTGAAACCTTCTCACCCCCTTCTTCATTTTCCCTAATAAAAATAAATAAACATCACTCCGGCTTTCCTTTTAATAATCTTAACCAAAGCCAAGTGATGGGATTTAGTCACCGACCACCGAAAGTGCTTGTGAGTTCTCTGGCAGCTTCCTCGAGAGCCTGGCCCTCTGGCCTGGGTGATCCTGGTTGCAGATGAACCGGCAGGGTTTTCCTGAGGTCCTGGGAGGGGCGGGGAGAGGTTGACCACAGACCCCTGGGGACCAATCATAGGTTTGGCGGGGGGGCTCAGAGATATAGATATTTATAGGCGTCTGGAGAGGGCACCCCTTGCCCCTCTGGGATCTGCTCCTACTCAGAGTCTCGGAATTAATCAGAAGGTACAAATGTGTCATATGGAGAGCTTGAGCTCATTCTGGCAATTGCTGAGTGAACGGTTTGTCACTCGGTTAGGAGCTGGGACTTAAGCACGTGTCACTGGGTGCACAACGGTGCCTGGGGACAGTAAGGTAGGGAGCCAGCTCCTTGGGGCTTGTACGCTTTGCCAGAGGACGGTATATTTCTAATGCATTTCACTGTTGCAGGGGAGCCAGGAAGTCTCCAGTGGTATACCTCTGGTGCGTTTCTAGTGGCCGCGGTGTCTTGACGGTCGGTCCCATTCTGTGGATACAGACAGACCTATTGTTTCCACCATGAACATAAACTCGTTTCCAATGAAGTGTTGCAGACCTACTGCCTTTGCAGCCAGGGTGCACCAGGTCTGGGGGAATTTTGTCATTTTGGGGCACTGCCCATGGGGCTGGCAGAGCTAGGGCAGGAGCTTAATCTGAATGGTGATTCTCCATCAGCTGTGTGTCCAGTGGCCATTGAGCTGAGCTCCTGAGGAGGTTTCAGAAGGTCGGGTCTCTCTTCTGGGGTGGGAGGATGGTTCCCAGGCCGACTCCAGTCCAGAGTGGTGCAGTGGCAGAGTGGCTGCCAGGAATGATCAGATGGACTCTGCTTGGTGCTGAGTTGGATTTTTGTGTATTTGTTTTCTGCTATAAAATACGCCAATTATATAATTCCAACAGCAGAAATCTTATTTTGAACATCTTATGAAGCCTGTTGAGTTGATTATATTTTTATTGTTTTATTAAAACTCACAAGCATTTCCCCACTCTGGACCCAGAGTCTCATAGTTTTTCTGTTTTCATCCTTGCGGGGGTGGGGTGTGTGTGTGTGGTGGGTTTTGGAAGAACTGGAGGGAGCGGTAGTGGGGAGTGGAGCCTCTGCCTGCGGTCACCCAGGAGTATGGTTGAGGAGGAGAGGACTGTCCTTTGCTGGAGGGGGGCGGGCAGGATATATGAGAGGGTGTATATGGGAGGATAACAAAGACAGAGCGAGACTGGAGTTCGAGTCCTGCTCTGTGGCAAACAGGCGAGTGTGACCTTGGGCAAGGTAGTCTCCTTGCTGGCCCAGTCTCCCAGTCTATAATAATGTTTACTTGAGCATTTGCACAGTGCTTTTAAATGCATATATGAGGTACACCTCCCATTTCCCAGAGGACAACACCGAGGTAGGAGAGGGGGATGGGGGAGTGCTGGACGAGTTCAGCAGCCATCATGACACCCCTTCGCCCCACACTCCTGGATGGGAGCCCAGACCCCAGTGGCCTCAGGAGCACCCTTTGAACGTCGGGGCTTCACACTTCCTCAGGCAGGCTTCCCTTCTAGACCCCACCTCACTTTTGAGTTCAGCTGAGCAGAAGCGGGTATATATAGTGTGCGGGGAGGTATGGCCGGGATCATCTTCTTCCCTTCCTTATGTCCCGTCTCCAGTCCCGGGAGGAGTAAAAGTAAAGGGCCACTGGGGTTTCTGGCGGCTACACAGAATACAGGTGGATTTGCGGAGTGTAGACGGACGCCGTCCCCGCAGGGGTGAATATGTGTTGAAAGGGAGAGCTGGCTCCTCCGGATAATTCTCTGCCAGCTCTGATCCCTCTTGCACACACACCCCCACCAGGTTTCTGGGTGTATGTGTGTGGCGGTAGGCTGGGGGCAGGTATTGCTGAAAGGCAAGGGAGGTTCGAAAAGCACCCCACCTCCGCGCGACAGGTTCCCCGCCAAAACCAAAAGGGGGGCGGGAAGAACACGGTCGGGGATTTGTTCCCTCCTCTTCCCTTGCGGCCTGAGAAGGGGCACGGGGTGATATTTCTTTCTCGCCTCTTTCTACATTTCCTTCCTCCTTCCCCCCCACCCTCTGTTTTTCTTTCGCTGGCTGTATTCCTTTTCTTCCAATGTCTTTGTCGTCCTTCTCCACCTCTGTCCTTTTGGCCCTCAGTCTCTGTCTCCCGGGCACCCTCTTCTCTTCTCCCGAACCAGAGGCCCCCTTTCCCTCCTGCCCCAGCACTGCGGGCGGGTGTGTGTCCACGTGGCGCTAAGTTTGTCCGCCTCTTCTCACGTTTCGGTGCGTGAGTTTCTCTCTGCCTTTTACCCCCTCCCGCACCCCCCGCTCCGATCCCACCCCACGTGGATGGGCTGGGGGCGGTGGTCAGAGCGGGTGTCCGCTTGTCTGTCTGCCCGCAGGATGACGGAGCGGCCGCCGAGCGAGGCGGCACGCAGTGACCCCCCGCTAGACGGACGGGACGCGGCCGAGGCCCGCATGGCCCCCCCGCACCTGGTCCTGCTGAACGGCGTCGCCAAGGAGACGAGCCGCGCGGCCCCGGCGGAGCCCCCGGTCATCGAGCTGGGCGCGCGCGGCGGCGGCCCGGGGGGCGGCCCCGCCGGTGGGGGCGGCGCCGCGCGAGACTTAAAGGGCCGCGACGCGGCGGCTGCCGAAGCGCGCCATCGGGTACCCACCACCGAGCTGTGCAGACCTCCTGGGCCCGCGCCCGCCTCGGCCCCCGCAGAGCTGCCCGGCGACGGCCGCATGGTGCAGTTGAGCCCGCCCGCGCTGGCGGCCCCGGCCGCCCCCGGCCGCGCGCTGCTCTACAGCCTCAGCCAGCCGCTGGCTTCTCTCGGCAGGTCAGGGCCGGCGGGAGGGGCGGGTGGGCAGGAGGCTTGGGCGCCGGGGCTCCTCTTCCGCACGTCGGGAGCCGGCTGCCCTCCTCCCGGCGGGGCAGTGTGAATGAGCGCGCTAGGAGAGGGGGAGAGGGGGACGTTTCACACCCGGGGTTGGAAAAGTCTTGGCTGGAGTCCCCGTGCAAGTGAGGAACGAGCCCTCTGCTAGTGTGTGTGTGTATGTGTGCGCACGCGGGGGGCGGTGTGCAGGTGTCTTGTTAACGTGGCGTGCTGCGAGCTTGGAAGCCGAAGAGGGGGAGTACCGGCATGCGGCTGGCTGTGAGCAGAAGCGCGGGGCGCTGCCTGGTGGTGGTGGGGGGGCGTGGGGTGGACAGGAGGAGTCTGAGTGTGAGTACCAGGAAGGAATGTGTCTGAATGCGCTCCGCTGTGAAATTCTTCTGGAAGCTGCAGCCCTCGGTGGACAGGTAAGAGATGTGCTTGCAAGAGGTCTCCCTCCTCTGAAACTCCCTGCCAGGGCCTGCCTGGGGAATAGATCCCTCCCTCCTCTCCTGAGCTCCTCTGCCCCTAGCTGCGATCTCTGGCCAGGACCTGTGCTCCCTTTGGTGTGAGGGTATCCATTTCCCTGCTGGGGCCACTGAGGTGGTGGAGAGCAGGAGACACGGTTGGGGTGGGGACAGGAAGATGAGGCAGGGAGAGACAGTGGGGGGCAGTCGGTGAGTCTGTGGGACACTGGAGGAAGAAGCTACGGAGAGTCGAGTGGGTAATGGGGGGGCATGTCAGTGGGGCTGAGTCAGGGTTTCCTGTCTGTTGTCTGTCCTTGGGCCCCATGGGGCTGGAGTGAAGGTGGGGTGAAGTTGGGGGTAAGGAACAGGGTGCCCTTATGTGGTGCAGGAATTGCACACTGCCAGGTGTGAAGGCCGTGTCTGCCTGTGTGAGCACCTGTTTGGGAGTGGAGGTGCCTATGGCTTGTGCGCTTGTATGTGGGGGGTGTATGTTCATTTTTGTGTTTGCTCCCTGTGTTCACCATTAATTCTGTGTATGTGTGTTTGTGTGTGTCTGAGTGTGTGTGTGTGTGTAGGGGTGTGTGGCCACCCTCCCCTTGTTTGTCTCACCACAGAGAGAGTCTGGGGGTGTTGTGTGTGTGTGTGTGTGTGTGTGTGTGTGTTTCATGCTTCTTCTATCCCCAGTTCCGATGTGAAGGGACCAGGGTTGCCCTTGTTTTTTGGGGCGGGGGCTCAAGAACATGTGGGGAGGATCTGTATGGAGCCCCTCTCTCCCCTCCACCCACATGTGATCTTGTGATCTGCCTGCTCCCTCCCACAGTGGGTTCTTTGGGGAGCCAGATGCCTTCCCTATGTTTGCCACCAACAACCGAGTGAAGAGGAGACCCTCCCCTTATGAGATGGAGATTACTGATGGTGAGTCAACCCCCCCCCCCCGCTCCACTTGTGTACTCACTCCCTCAAGGTGTTAGAACCCTGAAGGAGGAATCATCGGGGACTACTCCCTAGGTGTCTCACATAGATGGGCAGTTCTCTTGGAGCCAAGAGAAGCTGTTGAAGTCCTCGCCCTATTGACCTGGGACTAGGGGAGGTCATGGGTGGGGCTGGGGGTTTACCACGGTCCTGGGAAGAGAGTGCATGGGAGTGAGGACACACTGTGGCACTTAGCCCAAACCTCCACGGTCAATTGTAGTCCCCACTCTAGCTCCATTCCTACAGTGGGTAAGGATCCCCCGGGAGGGCAGAAACACACAGTGTTTCTAAGCACCAACCTCCAGGGATTCTCTGTATCTCCTCCCAAGTCCTCTTTGGAATCTGAAGTCTTCTCCCTGCCTGGAATTGCACCTTTAAGGGTCTTGTCCCAGGTCCCTGCAGAGTGGGGCCCTCTTGTCCCCTTTTCCACACTCTGAGCTGAGACTCGGAGTTCCCTTCCTGACATCATAGATTCTACCCTGCTCCCTCCCTCCCCCCGACCCCAAAGGCCTCAGCATTTTTAATGTGAACTACCCGAGTAGTCTTTGGCCCCGAACTTGGGGGAAGGAGTTGGATGAGTGGGAAATTTGGAGGACCCCCTCCCTCTTCCCAAGGTTGACTAGATGTAGTAGATGGGGCCCAGCACCAGGGGGCAGGAGAGCAGGCTCTTCAGAGCCGAGGGACTTCCTGGAGCTCCTGGTGCACACCGGAGGCCTTGAAGCCAGACTGGGATTTCTGCAAGTTGCTGGTGGGAGGGATGTATGTTGAGCTGGGGCTTCTGGAGGGGATCCCTCTGTGGTGTTCTGGAGAGGAGGCAAGCTAGCGTCTGGACAAGGAACAGATCTCAAAAGACCCAGCCAGCCTGGGGCACAGGGGTGTAGGGCCGGGAGGGAAGGGTGTTGGAGTGTCAGTGCTGCTAGGTTAGAGACAGGAGGTGGGTGTACCAAACAGGAAGTAGGCAAGACCAGCCCTGAAGTTCCCCAGGGAAGAGGCATTTTCTACAAAGGTCAGAGACGACAGAAATCAGGCACAGAGGAAGGGGCAAGGGGTGAGGGTTTGGGGGGAGTGCAGGAGTGTAGAGAGGAGATTACCCATGAATGATGCCAATATTTACCAAGCACCTACTCTGTGCCCTGCCAGCGTGAGACAGAGGACATGGAGGGAGGTACAGACTCAGGAAAGAGGAAGGTGTGGAGAGGTGGGTGGTTCTCTGGAAAGGACCAGAGAGGAATAGACAGAAATGGAAGTGAAGGGAAGGGTGGAGGGGTGCAGGATATGCCCACAGGATTTTGAAATCAGAGATTTAAATGAAAAGAGTCCATAAAAGTGGGGCTAACACAAGGTCTAAAGCCAGGACTCGACGTGCATTCCTGTTGCTGAACTTTTCTGGGCCTCCGTTTTCTCATTTGTAACGTAGGGAGAATAATAGCTTCCTCACAGGTTGTTGAAGGAGCACAGTGGGGTAAAGTGCTTTTAGGGCCTGGCTTGGGGTAGGCACGGCTTCTGGAGTCTGTGTAGCTCTAGTTGTGACAGCGGCCATAATGCCTCTCTCCCCACCTAGGAGCTCCCTCAAGATCAGCCAGCTTCAGCCACAGAGCAGTGGTCCTCCTGGTGGCACAGCTGAGGGACTCCCCTCTGTCTGTCCTGGAGGCCGGAGAACAGCAAGTTATTTCCTCTGAGGCACCCAGGGTAGGACTGCCCAGCAGGCGTGCTGTGTTTTTCCCAGCCTGGGTCTGGCCTTTGGCAAAGAGTCAGCTGGGCTGGGGCCTGCTGGGGTTTGGAAAGATAGCTTCTGAGGCACTGTGGGCAGAGGATGAGTGATTCTCCCTGGGGGAAACATGGTGTGTGTGTGTCTGTGTGTGTGTAAGACTGGTGTGTGTATGTGTAAGAGATGATTAAGCGGGAAGTGTCGGCGCGGATGAGCTGGGTTGCAGAGGCAAGGTCTGCCTCCGTTCTGGCCGCCGTCTCCATAGCTGTGAAATGAGCAATGGGTCTTAGGTGATGTCTTCTCTCCTACCCAGCTTTCCACGTTCTGAGATCCGGTTCCAGGGTCATCAGAAGAGGGCAAGCAACCATCCCAGTACTGGCAGTTCCTTCAGTGCTCAGAGCTTCCTGAGGACTGCCAGGAGCTGGCTCTGTGCCTCAGGGTTGCGGAAGGAAGCAGCCACCTCAGCCCAGGAGCCTGGGAGCACTAGCGGGGCGCTCCTCTGCCTTTGCTGGCTTTGGGAATCCCAGGTCACGCTTGGACATTTAGTGCAGTGCTTTGTATACCATAGGTGCTGGATACATGCACACTGGTGTCTGCCCCTGCTCTGCAAGTCTTAGTACATGAGCGCTAGTGAATACTGTTCTAGTCTGTGATCAGTGCACTGTAGACACGGGGAGACGGAGGCAGCCCTCAGACGCCTGCCTAGAGCCTCAGGCCATGCCTGTGCATGGCTGTCTCTCCACTCCTCTCCTGGGGAAGAGAGCCTGCAGTGTAAGTCATTTCCCCACCACTCTGCTCTCTCCTCCATTCCGTACCTGCCAGCATGATCAGTTGGTCAGCAAATATTTATTGAGCTCCTGCCTACTCTGTGCTTCCATCACCCTTAGAATAAAATCCCTACATCTTACCACAGGGCCCTATGGGATCTGGACTCAGGCTCCTCTGATCTTACCCACACTAATCTCTCCGGGCTGGCTTCAGCCATTTCCCAGCTCAGGGCATGTGCACATGCCCTTCCAACTTCCCTTCCTGTGTCTGGCTGGCTCTTCTTCGGCCTTAAGTTCTTCCCTTATAGATGTCACCTCCTCCAAAAGGCTGTCCCCAACCACCTCAGGTAAACATGGCCGCTCCTTTCCATCTTTCGTTTACATTCAGCTTCCCGTTTGTTTGTTATTTGTTTGCCGATTGTTCATCATCTGTCATCCCCATTAACATGTAAGCTCCACGAGGGCAGGGACTCTGTGCACCTTTATTCCTTAATGCCGAGCACAGTGCCGGTTGTCAGGAAATAACTGATGAATGGATAATAATAGCTAACATTTATTGAATGTTTCGTCAGAGCCAGGTATTATCTTAAGTACTTTACCTGTATTAGTTGTTAGATTCACAAGACAATCTTATGACTTGAGTTACTAGTGTTATCTCCATGGTACAGGTGATGATGCTAAGACACAGAGAGTTCAGGTAACTTGCCCAGAGTTACTATCTAGGGAGTAACAGTCAGGAATTGAACCTGGAACGTCTGGCTCCAGAGTTTAATCTTTCTAACTAGTGCCATATGGCCTCTTAGCACAAGTGAATGAATGAATAATATATGGTTCCTGTCCTCAAATGTCTCACAGCTCAGAGAGGGGGACAAACATGGAAACATAAGTGATGATCAAGAGTGATGGAGATTACAGGATTATAGGGCCATGGTGGTTGGTTAGATCTGTCTGGAGGGATGAGGGAAGTTCTCAGAGAGGAGGAAACAGATAAACAGGGTTTTGAAGGACAAGTAAAGAGTTTTCTGAGTAAAAGGAAAGAGGGCATTCTAGGTTTCCCAAGTTTCCAGGTGGATGGCTTCTCCGCTTCCCCACAGGAGAAGACGCCCGGGGGGATCCCCGACCCACTGTCCTAACCCTTGTCCTCCTACCTCCAGGTCCCCACACCAAAGTCGTGCGGCGCATCTTCACCAACAGCCGGGAGCGATGGCGGCAGCAGAATGTGAACGGGGCCTTCGCTGAGCTCCGCAAGCTGATCCCCACGCATCCCCCAGACAAGAAGCTCAGCAAGAATGAGATCCTCCGCCTGGCCATGAAGTACATCAACTTCCTGGCCAAGCTGCTCAATGACCAGGAGGAGGAGGGCAGCCAGCGGGCCAAACCTGGCAAGGACCCTGCGGTGGGGGCTGGTGGAGGGGGTGGTGGCGGAGGGGGCGCTGCACCTCCAGATGACCTCCTGCAGGACGTGCTGTCCCCGAACTCCAGCTGTGGCAGCTCCCTGGACGGGGCAGCCAGCCCGGACAGCTACACGGAAGAGCCGGCACCCAAGCACACGGCCCGCAGCCTCCATCCTGCCATGCTGCCCGCCGCGGATGGAGCCGGCCCTCGGTGATGGGTCTGGGGCCACCCAGGACCAGCCAGGAGGGTGCCCTCAGGCCACGGGCACCATGGGCTTTAGGGCAGGTGGGGTGAGGATTGGGCAGCTCTGAAGCAGGGCATGGACTTTTGATGAGCTTTCCTTGATGTCTGAGCTGTGGGAAGTCCCAGCTGCCTCTGGGGCTGGCTTTCCTGTTTCCTGCCTCAGTAGGAGAACAGAAACATGGAGCAAAGTGGTAGGTACTTTTTATGAAGATGGCACGGTCTTCCCCCTTTTCCATACCCCTAAGACTTCTCAAGTGAGAGGCTGGAGCGGCGTTGCTTCCGGCCTGGCGCACGGGAGCCCTGTCTTCGCTGAGACCTGGGGTTGTCAGCTCTCTCCTGTGTCCGGCAGCCTCTGCCTCGCCTTGAGCCCCTCCCAAGCTCGCTGGGGTGGCTTTTGTGGCCACACTGTCCAAATACACAGGTACCCAATAGCTGCCCGTTTCTTGAGCCCCATCTTCACCCAGGCCCCTGTTGGTCCGTCCAGCTGCAGAGAGTCACAAGCCTCGAGGTGCCTTCTTCAGGGCCTGGCTGAAGAAGACGGCCAGTGGACAGCCTGCTCTCGACTAGCTGGGCCAGAGGGTCAGAAACCCAGAAGCCCTTACTCCTTGCCCTGGGGATCGAAGCTCTGCTCTCTCCCCACTGAGACTTGCCTTCCTCATCCTTGTGGCTGTGGGGACTGAGTCTGCGGCTGTGAGCGTGCCCTGTGAGCTTTGTTCGAAGGCAGACAAAGGAGAAATGATGAGAGTGAAATTGAGCAAGAGCTATTTGGGGCACGTGGGCTTCAAATCGTGGTGGTGCCTCAGAGCTACCTGCCTGCGTCCTCAGCGACACGTCGCTGTTCACGCAGGGAGCAGATGCCAGTGTGCTGATCGGTGTGTGTTGATGCTGAGAGTAGACGTGCGGCCCCATCTCGCGTTCTCCTAGCTCCTCAGAGGGGCCTCCCTGCTGCAGGATGTCTGTTTGCTGATGGTCTGGTCTGTGTCCTGAAACTGAATCGACAACAAACTCTGTCCTATGAATTCTTGGCATTTGGGATTTTGCTTAACTTCAGGTATTTGTGGGATCTCTAGGTCTTGATATGACCCAGGATCTAGCCCCACTTCTAGGGCCTGGGGAGCCCAGTGAGAGACCAGGCCCTGGCGGAGACCCAAACACATTGACGTTCACTTAGCAGAACCTTCGGCATTCCTGAGCGCACAAATTTTGGTCATCCAGGGTGTGTATGGGAGGCTGGCGTGACGCAGTAGGAGTACTCCCCCCCAGAAGCTGTACATGACATTTTTGTAAATCAAATCCTTATCTTCACCTTTTAAAGAAATACTGCCACGAGTCCCTTGGTAAAGTGGAGAATCCTTTTGTAGAGTGGACTGCTGCCCCCTCATTGATCTCCCGTGTCAATCCAGATGGTGGGACATGGTTTTCTTAAGGCGACGCCTGCCTGTGACCCACCTCCCAAGTCCCTGGAACAAACTGCACACAAGTCCTACATACCTGTCATTGTGCCCTCAAGTCACCCCAGCCGGCTCTGACCAGGCGCTGCCTTTGAGGTCAGAGGGAAAACAATGCCCTGACTTTGCCCTGTCCATAGCAATGTGGAAGAACCACCGCTGCGGCTGTCGGGAAAGGCCCTCACACCTTATGGGCTCCAGCCTGGTGGCTCGCCTTCACCATGGCAGGACCTTGGGGACAGCCGCATGCCCATGGGGAATGATCCCTGCTCTCCTCCCCTTCCTTTTAAGTTGTGAGAGGAGAGGTCCAGTTTGTGGGGGTGGGAGCAACATGGTTAACCCTTGTAGCACTCTCTCTGTCCCATTTCAGGGCCCCCCCCCATCATATTTTGATGAACATTAGGATTCGTTCCTTTCTGATACTTGGAAGCTCCTGTGAAAAATCCCATCTGTCTAAAGATGGAGCACCTGTTCTAGGTCCTAAGGCTGTGTTTGCTTCCGGTGGGTTAATTTGACCTGGGAGTGAAAAGTGGCCACGGTGAGCATAGGTGGATGGGTTTTAGGAGATGGATCACACATTCGTTGAGGAACTCCAGCTACTGGCTTCCTCTTCTCTCAGACTTGCAGTGTGACCTGGAAAAGTTCTCTCTCTGAAAGTCAATTTCTCATAAATACGCTAGCTTGGCCTGTCTCCTAGGGCTGTGGTGTGGACTGAATGGAATCGTGAAAGTAGAAGCATTTTGAGATCGTACGGAACTCTGTCCCCCTCACTATCATTCCTGCAGTGGGGTTTCCCACCCTGAGTCCGGGACCGAGGCAGTGGGCCAGTCTGCCTGTCTGCATAGCATTTGGGTAATTTAGGTTCTAAACCACTTTATCCTGAGTTATCTAGGTTATCCTTATCTCTCCAGATTGACCTCATTTCAGTCTCATTCCAAAGCAAGGCACAGGAGGGAGACTAGAAAAGAGAGATGGGAACAGAGGCAGAATATGTGAAAAGTACTACAGCTACCCGAGACAGGCCTGGGTAGGGGTGGGCAAAGCTTTGTGTCTTTGTTAAGTACTAGAAAAGATCCATAATTTTCACTTTCCTTTCCAGCACCTCCCCCCACCATACTCTTCTCCTTCCTCTGCCTCCTCTTCACCCATGAACATTCTCCATCCAAGAATAATATCTGTACAAAAAGGAAAAAATGTAAAAAAACATGAGGAGGACAAAGATGACTGTTAATGACTGGAGGGAATCATGTCTTTTAAGACAAATTCGTATTCTTTTATTTGTAGTGGCAAACGACAAGATGGTACAACCTTTATCCTTTTCCGAAAGCAAAACAAAGGGCACAGCATCGGTAGTCAGCCGACAACTGTCTCGGCCTTTGGGGGTGGTCGTGTCGTACTTGTGATGTCAATGGTACGTGGCCCCCGCCGAAGGCTTGCCCCCCAGCCCATGTACATAGCGCATCGTTCCTGCGGGCGGGCCCAGCACTTTCCGTCAATGTTGTACTGTACGTGATGCATTGCGTTGGTCTCTGCATTTTTCTGCAGAAGAGGAGTAACCGCTCCAGGTACCTTGACCTTTGTACAGCCCAGAGGCCAACACTGTGGGCGTGTGACTCTAGCGACAAAACCCATGTGGTGATGGTGTGTGTATATATATAAGGATATATTGGGAAGATTTCTAAATAAAAGTTTTACAAAGGGGCCTAGACTCTGTGCTTGCGTGTTGCACCCCTAGGATGGGACATTAAAGGAAAGGCGTGGCACGAACCTGTCTCCCCTGAAATGGGTTCTCCCGGGGTGGGCTCCCACCTTCTACCCTGAGGCTCCCCCCTTAGGGTTTCTGTTCTTTTCCCTCTGCCAGGCCTCAGGGAGGGGGGCCTCTTCTCAGTGCTGTGCACGCACGCTTTGGGCACGGGGCCTCGGGCTGGAGAGTCTTCTCTGCCTGTCGGGTTCAGCTCCGTGGCTGGGGCGGTGGCTTTTATCATAGGTTCAGGGCAGATTAAGTTCTGCCCCAGAGAATGGTCCCAGGCTCCCCAGTGACTCAGTGGAGGCTGCTCTTGAGGATTGGGGGTGCGGGTCTTACGTGGGGCTCAGCGACAGGGGCTGAGGCTTTGGGAGCAGTGAGTGGAGGCTCAGGCAGAGAGCCGCCGTTCAGAGGCAGGGACTGTGGACGCCGGTGAGGCCTCTGCGTGCAGACTGTTGGATCTTCGGGAACCTCGGTAGGTCAGGTAGGCACTTCCAACGAAGTACCAATCCTTCTTTCTTTGGTTCATTTAGCAAATATTTATTGAGCCCCTATTGGGCCAGGTATTGTTCTAGGTTACTAGGATCTAGCAGTGAAGAAAACCAAGATCCCTGTTTCTGTGTCGCTTAAATTCTAGGAGGGAGACGGTAACCCACAGACACACACAGCCATATGAATATGTTGACTGTATAGTAGGTTAGAAGGTGGTTAGTATTAAGGGAAGAAGATGGGTGGGAGGCTGGGTCATTACTGCAAAGATGCCCTCCGCCTAAAACCGTGGTCCTGGGCTGGTCAGGGGCAGACGGACAGCTCTGCCCCTTTGGGCTGGTAGAGGACCTTGGGCTGCTTTGGTTGATGGATAGGAAGGTGGGGTATGTATTTTCTTGGGTTGGGCCCCCCTAGCCTGGTTCTCGTACTGGATCCGGGTTGGGGTGAGGTGGGTATAATGAAGATCAGGAGGCTGGTGATCTGGTCTGCCCATAGCAGCCTTACCTCCCCATGCTGCCCACTCCCCTTTCCCCAGCTTGCAAAACAACTAAGTGTTCCCCAGCAACCAGCTCTCCCCCTCTGGCTGTGTGACCAGACTGCTGGGGACGGGCCCTGGTGCTGGGCACAGTGTCCAGCAGTAGAGGTTCAGCCATCATGACTGTAAGGACAGGAGTCAGTCAAGATCACCCAGGCACCCTCTCTATCGTCCAGAGGAGGAAATGAGGCCCAGAGAGGGTACGGACTTCACCAAGGTTACACAGGATTTGAATTCAGGTCTGATCCAGAGCCAGTGCTCAGGGCCCCTCAGGAGAGGAAGAAGAAATGGCCAACAGGTAGTTAGTGCTCTTAGAGCAGGTGGGCCTGTGCTAGGCTGGGGGCAGATAGCAGCTCGGTGTGTCCAGCAATCTGCCCAGGACCATGAGCAATCAGTGTGGGCGCTGGAGAGCTTGCCGATACCTACAGGCTCGGCTGGAGGACAGGCTCGCGGGCAGTGAGGACAGTTGATGTGGTATCAGCTCAGGGAGGGAGAGGCCAGGACAGGAATGGGACTGAGCAGGAAAGGCAGCAGGGCCACAGAAAGAGCCTGGCCTTTGGGGTTAAGTTCCAGGGCTGCCGCTTCTTGTGCCTGCTGTGTGACTTTAGGTAAATCACTTAATCTCTCTTAGTCTCAGTTTCCTCATCTGTTAAATGACGTTATTAACACGTATCTTACAGGACTGTCATGGGACTTCAATAATATATGTAAGTGCTTGTGTCTTGTAGAAAGAACCATTACTCTCGCTGGAAATGGGTTTGGGATAAGGCTGTATTTGGAATGGCAGAAGAGAGAAAGAGGACAGAGGGGAAGTGGGAACATTAATCATTCACAGCAGCAGGAATTCCTCTGGACCTGCCCCATGCTGGGCAATGCTGGGGAGCCAGCAAGGGACCTTCCTTGTCCCTGTCCTCAGGGGGCTTGCAGGCTGGGTGGAAGTGAGACGTAGGGGAAGAGATCCAGAGCAGGACAACCCTGGAGGCAAGTGCTGTGAGAGAGAGGCCCAGTGGGTGTGGGAGACCTGGCTCTGGCAGTGGAGGCCCAGAGCAAATGTTTGCTGAATTGAAGGAGCCTGGGAGAAGGCTGGGGAAGGCTTCCTAGAGACGATGTCATTTCCATTCTTCCGGGTGCCTTTGCAGGTTCGCACAGCCTGTCCCGAGCCCCAGCATCTTCTCTCAATGGCAGGGGCTAGCTGCTCCAGGGATGCTGGTCCTCCGTCCTGGAGGCCCTGCTCTGGTCCAAGCCACCTGGGGCAGGGCTGGGCTGCTGGAGCTATCCATGCCCACCAGGACATTCCCTCTGGCTCCTCCTTTCTCTCCCCACTCACTTGGTCCGAGCCCTGCCTCCCTCCCCAGCTCCTGGCCTTCTCTGTCCACACAATAACAGGATGTGATCCGTTCGAAGAGAGGAAGTGGGGAGGACGGGCAGTGCTGATAGCGAGGTTCTGACTCTCCGCTCTCCGTGCCTCCCCTCCCCTCCCCTTTGGACCAGCCCCTGAGGCCGCCTCCTGTCCAAGGCCCTGCCTGCCTGGGCCTCTCTCCGCGTTGGGAGGGATGAGTTTGGGGTCTTCAGGCTTGACTCAGGCCTGTGTAAGCCCACGGAGAGATACACACTGGCCCTCTGCACGGCCTGCCTCCTGGCTCTGGCTTTGCTGGCCTGTCTGAGACGCTGAGACTCAGGGAGCCTGGCCTGACAAGCTCGGGACTCCAGGGTGTTTTCTGGAGTTGCCAGAGCCTGTGGGTGGGCAGGTGGTTCCCTCAGGCTTCACCCACCGCCTGTTTCCACGTGGGCCTGATCCAAGGCAGCGGGGCGATAGGGTCAACCAAGAGGTCCTCCTCAAGCACTGACTCTGCTCTGCCTTGCACAGAGTGTGGGATAGGCCGCCCTAGGGGGAAACTGAGGCTCCGAGAAGCAAAGGGAATGTCTGAACTCAGCATGAACTAGGAGCTAAGCTGGAGCTAGAACCCAGCTGTCCTGACCCGCAACCTGGAGCTGCCTCAGCACCTTAGGCCAGTGCGGTCCGACAGAACTCCGTGGTGATGAGCACGTTCTATCTGCCCTGTCCAGTATGGAAGCCTCTCGACCAGAGCGTGCAGCTCTCCGGCACTTGAAATGTGGCTAGTGCATAACTGAATTTTGAAGTTTGTTTAATTTGAATTAACCTTAATGTAGACCTGTTAAACTACCATCCCCTCAGGGAAGAGCCGGTTTTGGTAGAGCGAGGCCAAGGGTCCCCTGGCCCCAGACCTGGGGAGCTTGGGAAGAAGATGTTGGTCACCAAGGTTAGCCTCACCTGTGCTCAGTGTCTGCAGTTTATACTGAAGAGCTGTGCTTTCAGCTCTGCCATCTCACTGACTCCTCCCAAGAACCCGGTGTGAGGGGACAGTCACTCCCATTTCCCAGATGAGGAAAGTCCAAGGTCAGAGAGGTTAAGCGACTTGGCCAAGGTCGAGTGGCTGAGAGAGAAGCCCAGCTGGGATTCTGATCCGGGCTGTTTGGGGAACGTGTTCCCTCACCCCAATGCAGATGAGCCCCTGAATACTGCCAGGATTACTGAGAGGGGCACCACCCAGTCCCTGGCTGTTAGTGTAAGCCTACTCAGAGGAGCCATCAGAGGAGGACTGCCCCCCATACATTGTTGGGGGGAGGTTTTGTTATATGTTATTTTGTGAGTCCCTGTTATGGGGGAGACACAATCTCTCCTGACTCAGTCTCAGTTCTGCAGATGGTGATCTGAAGATAACACCCCCTCCCCCAATTGGCCCCCACCCCCTTCTTATCCCATAACTGCCACCACCCCCTGCCCCCTGCAAGACCCTTACGTTTCTGAGACCCAGTGGAGTTACGGGACCAGGGTAGAAAACCCTTTCCCACCCCATGCCTGGTGACAGCCCAGCCAGCTGAGACCCGGGAGCCCAGGGTCCTCAGCCCTCCCCAGCTCACCCCCAGCAGCCTGGGACCTGTGGTGCTCCCGGGTCCCAGGCTCTGTGGGATCTCGGCGGGGGGCGGGGGGCGGGGGCCAGGCCTTCTGCCCTCTGGCCGTTCCCACACCGGCAGCCCCAGTTCCTTCTCTCAGCGCTCCGCCCCTTCTCCATCAGTCCCCCGCGAGCTGCCGCCTTCAATGGGCTATCAGGCTTCCTCATCACTCTCACGCCCCTTCCCCACTACCCCTGAATAGGTGGGATCCAGACAGACACTGGCACTCCCAGCCCCAAGCCCCCAGGCAATCTCTCCCAGGACCTCCTGGGACCTCGCAGCTATGATGCCTGCTACCTGCCTTCCATGCTCAAGACTCTAGGTCCTGAGGCTGCAATTCGGTTGTTAAGCAATGACGCATTCTAGAGCAGCGGTCCAAACAAGGGGCGACATGCTGTGATGACCCTGAACTGAGCTAAGATTCGACTCCATGAGTCTAATGACAGGTAGACGTTGATGTCTCTACGATCCTCAGGTCCCATCGCCCTAGGAGCTGTCATTCAGGGATCACACGCTTACTGGACTCCCTTTGGCTTTTTGGCGGCCGCAGCAGGTTCCGTGGGGCAATGCAAGGAGAGGCTTATGGGGTGGGCAGAGCCGGGTGGGGATTGCCTGGCTTGGTTATATTTTGAGGAGGGGGGCCAGGGTTGGCCACAGGCCCCTTCAGGGTTCACATCTGCTCGGTTGGGGCTCGGCCAAAGCTGGGCTGCCGGTCCAGTTGCCCGGCTGCGGCTAAGCGGGGAGCCTGGCTGGCAGGCTTTCTGTCTGATGCTAATGAAGGCAGTGGCAGGCGAGGAGGGGGAGGTACCGCTTTTGTCTTGCACTTGTCCATGCTGGGGTCCTCAGAGAGAGACAAGGGACCCTCCTCACACACAAGTGGCCGTGATTAGCCTGCTGCCACTCACTTTGATGGCTCCCCGTGCTCTGGGGGTGTGGACAGAGTTTCGGGGAGGGAAGGAGGAGCAAGTATGGTCCTGTGCCCGCCCCCCGCTGTGTTTTCCAGAGAGTATCCTAAAAAATAGGCTAGTTTAAGAGCTGAGCGAAAAATGTGGCCCCATTCTCTCTCCTCCAAACTCTCTTAAGGGCCTGTTGAGCTCCCCAAGTGTTCCACATCCATCCTTACTTTCCCTCATCTAAGCCTTTGTATAAACCCGAGATGCCCTCTCTGTAGACTCCCACCACCAGTAACACTTCTGTGTGTTAAACTTTATCTGAGGCTGCATCTGCTGGTCCACCTCCCGCCCCGCCCCGGACCGGGGTCTCTCCTATTTCTGAACTCACAGAGACCCTTGAACCAGATCTGGGTGCTGCCTGCCATCTGCCCATGTTTGAATCCAGGCCTCATCTCCCTGTTTGTCTGTGAGCTGGTCATTGCTGGGACAGTGTGTCACTGGTGCCTCCGTCAGGCCCAGTGTGTGTGTGGGGTACACAGGTGCTCAGTAAATGTTTACTGAGTTATTTCATCAGATCCTTGGGGTGAGTGGGCACAAATGGATCATTACCGTCATTTTATTGTGGGCATTTTCAAATATACATGAAAATAGAGAGGATCATATAATAAATGACAGGAATCCATCACCAACTTCAACAATTGTCCACATGGGTAATCTTCTCTCATTTATACCTTCATCCCTCCCCACACTCCCTGTCCTTGAAAAGGATTATTATGAATCAAATCCCAGACATCATGTTATTTCATCTGTAAATTCAGTTAAAATCTCTATTAGTTGATTAAATTAATATCTACTGAACATCCATTCTGTCTGGTTGTGTGCTACGCCATTCTGGTAAATTCCTATTCATCTTTCAAAGCCCAACTCAAATGTCACCTCTTCTTGGAAGTCTTCCCTGATTCTTCCTTTTCCCAGGGGTGTTTAATGGCTCCTTCTTTGGGGTTCTAATTGTATACCTTCTTCACAGAACTCATTGCTTTTTAGTATTGTTTGGCTTTGTTTTGTTTATGTGAGGAGGCATTGTAATGTATACTTAAGAGCTTTAGAATCAAATAGATGTGGATTCAAGTTCTGGATCCATTTACTTAACGAGTTTAACTTCTCCGAACCTCAGTGTTCTTGTCAGTAAAATGCAGATATAGCACTCCCCTCATACTGTTGTGAGGATTAGATGAGCAATGCATCTGAGGCGCCTGGTACAGAGCCTGGCCCACAGTAAGCATTCCTTCCAGAAGTGGCAGCATCACTGATGGGACATGCCTCTCTGTCACCATGGACTGAGCTGGATGGCAGGACCCAGGTGCTTCCTGTGTGTGTCCTGGCACCTGAACGGCCCCTGTAGAAGAGTATGGTGGGGGAAGCCTCCAGTTAGCCATACAGACTGGGCTCTTCCACAGAACTCTAGTGGCCCTGCCTGGCCAGGGATGGCAAAGAAAGGCTCTGGGTTAACTTTTGGGCTACTTAAGGGCATCAGTAAAAATTTGGAAAAGTAACTTGATTTTGCCTTTTTAATGCACATTTTATTTTATTTTTAAACTACAAGATCTCTCGCCATTGCCCCCTACCCTCCACCCCAAACAAACATTCCTTGTTATAGAAAATCTGGAAGGAACAGGAAGAAAGGGACTTCCCTGGTGGTGCAGTGGTTAAACTGCAAGCTCCCAATGCAGGGGGCCTGGGTTTGATCCCTGGTCAGGGAACTAGATCCCACATGCATGCCGCAACTAAGAGTTTTCATGCCACAACTAAGGAGCCCTCCTGCCACAAATAAGACCCGGTGCAACCAAATTAAATAAATTTAAAAAAATATTAAAAAAAAAAACCAAACAAACACAAACTCAGCCCAGGTCACCAATGAATGTTTTCATGTATTTCCTCCCTTAAACCACATCCCCCCCCCAAAAAAAACCCCATGTTTTTCTTTTCCCAACTGTGAAATTGCAATTGCATTTGTTTAACTTTTGCGTGCAGCCTTTGAAAGTTATTTTCATATTGAAGGTCAAAGTCTGACCTTTCATAAAAGCTCCAAGCGTGAAGTGGCCCGATGGTTTGGGTGTGGTTCCTTCTAGACCGAGTTAGAGGTGGTGAATATGTGGCCAGCAGAACGTACCCCTCTCCACCCTGCTGGTGCTTCCGTTCTGAAAAAGGAGCGGCTTGGGACAGGGCAGTACAGCTCAAACACTTGACGCCTTGTTCAGATCTGGGAGCTCCTAACATTGATCAAGTATCTAAAGCTACAAGGTATTCAGATGCATTACCCTCCAACCAATCTGGTGCAGCACTGCTGGGAGACGAAGGCTCAGAGAAACGAAGAGACTTGTTCAGATCACACAACTACAGGTGGGTGATAGCCTTGACCCTCAGCTCACACCTCTTGGTCCCCAGGGACTAGGCATTGAGTCTATTCATCCCTCCCCTGCCCCTTGCTGTGCTCTACCTCCCCCCTGCAAGCTCACAGCTCCTGCTTGCACACCTCTAGTGATGGGGAGCTGAGCACCTTTCAGAGTCATCTCTGCTATCACTAGACAGCTCTGTTAGACAAGCCTTCCTCTCGCTGAACCAAACCCAGCCTCTGTGTGACTCCTCTCATCACCCCCAGCTCGGCGCTCAGAGGGCACAGAGCACAGTTTCGCTCTGATCTGGAGACAGAACCCTCTGAGGCGGCTCCTTTTCATGCTGAAAGCTCAGCTTCTCCAAATATTTCATAGACCAATGGCAAAATTAGTAACAAGGGAAGAAAACAGTTTCAGTTAGGATGACATAAAATCAGTTCCATGACTCCAAAGGCCCTGAAATGTGAGGCATGCCTGATGCTTGTAGATCATAAGGAAATAAAGGCCGTATGTGCGGCTTATCTTCCCTTCAGTTCAGATGGAGACCCACGCTCCACCCATTTAAGTAGGGCATTTCTTTCTTTTTTTAAAATTAATTAATTAATTAGTTTGTTTAATAGATCTTTATTGGAGTATAATTGCTTCACAATACCGTTTTAGTTTCTGTTGCACAACAAAGCGAATCAGCCATGTGCATACACACGTCCCCATATTAATTAGGGCATTTCTTAAGGCTGGGGCCCAGCCTGATGTCTCATCCTTCCCTATCATGGCCATATCATCTCTGCCTAAGGCCTCAGCCACCACTCATGCGCTGCTAAATTCTAAACCTCTAATTCCAGCTCAGATCTCTCTCAGGAACGCCAGACCGACACCCCTAGCTGCATCCTGAGATGTCCCCCAGGCCCTGCGAACTCAGCCTGTCTGCACTAGAAGCCCGGATATGTTTCATTGCTCATTGCTTGTCCTATCCACTAACATGTGGGTTCCCCCAGGGCAGGGCTGCGTAGCTGTAGTGCCTGGAACAGTGCTTGGCACAGAGCAGACACTTTGAGTGTTTTGTTAAATGAAGGAATACATGCTCTCTCCTCACTCCTAAACTGCTGCTCTTCCAGTATTCTCTGGTTTAAAAACCAGCACCAACATCCAAGCATTGTCCAAGGTGGGGACACGGGTGCCGCCTTGACTCTTCTCTTTGGAGGCCCTTCCTCCCTGCATCCATACGGTCACCGCAGCCTGCCAGTTGTACCCCTTCAATTGATCTTTGATCCTCCCACTTTTCTCCACGCACTGCTCTAAGCCTTGCCACACCATCTCTCTCTTGGATTCCCACCCCCGTACTCTCCTACCCCCATACACAGCCTGCTTACAGCTTCCTGCCTTATCTAACCCATTCTTCAAGCTGTGGTTGGAGAGATCTTGCTGAAATGCAAGACTGCCTATAACCCCATAATGGCTCAGTATCCTCTGTAAGGTAGAGACCAAACCTCTTAACAGGTCCTGCAAGGCCCTCAAGACCCCTTTCCCAACCACCCTCTGCTCTCCGGCCAAGCCCATCCCCCATCAGTTCCTCCTGCTGGGGTTCCTTCCCATAGGCTTTTATCCAGCCTGGAAGGGCTCCTCCCTACCACTGCTCAAGCCCAGCACTTCAGATCTTCTCTCGCTGGGACCCAGGGGAGCCTTACATCACTGCCCCACATCTCCCAAATGTACATCTCCAGCCTGGACCTTGCCTCTTAACTCCAGATGCACGTGCCCGTCTCCAAACCAAACTCACAAATCCTGCCCCTTCTGAGCAAGAATGGCCGGTGTTCCTGAACCTTCCCCATCGCAGCCCAGTGCGCTGAGCAGACTCAAAACCTTGATACCATCCTCTTTCCCTCACATTCCAAGTCATGTCGCTTTACCCTCAAAAGACGCCTAGATTCAGATCGCGTTATCCCCAGCTCATGGCTGCCCTTGACCTAAGCCACTGGAACCTCTTGCCTGGAGTGTTCAGTAGCCTCCTAACCGGCCTCCCTGCTTCTGGTCCTCTTGCTCCCGTGGCCTTTTCTCAACACAGCAGCCAGATCACGTCTTCTGTGCTCAGAGTCCTCGAAGAGCTTCTCGTCTCAGTCTGACTAAAAGCTGAAGTCCTTCTGGCGCCCACAGGGCCCAGAGGAGCGGCCTCTTGCAACCTTTCAACCCTCCTCTCCTGCCCTGTCCTTGCACTCACTTCCCTCAGCCACAAGGACACCTCCCTCCGTACTCCTTCCCAGGGCCTTTGTACGTGCTATTTGCTCTCCTTGCCTGCAATCCTCTCCCCTCTGACAGCCGAATACCTTGCTTCCCCACTTTCAGCTCTCCTCAAATGTCACCTCTGGAGGAGCCTTCCCTGAAGTGTCTGTGTAAAGCAGCACACCCTCCCTGCCAGGACCCCATCTTCCTGATCCCATCTGGCCTTTCCCCTACTGCCATGTGACCTATTTTATCTGTTTATTTGTTTGCTTCCTGGCTAACCTCTCTAGAATATAAGCTCTGTGAGGGCAGGGACTTTGTTTTGTTCACGGCTGTATCCCTGGCATCTCGAAGAGTGCCTGGTCCACAGAAGGCATTCAGTAAACATTTGCAGAATGAACGAAGAAGTGAATTTTAGACTTAATACTACCTTTTCTTGATTTCGTAAACTAGAGGGCATACCCATTTATATACTCTTCGCGCCCTTCCATCTCCTGTGAAATATTAGGTGCGACGGTAATTAGATAATAGCATAATGGAAGCTCTACCTTGTTCACTACTGTGTCTCCAGTCCCATGGGAGACAGTACACGTGTGCTGAGTGAATGGATGAAAGCAGTCGATTGCTGTTTGGGAAACTGACCAACAAGTAGGTGCTTCACAGTGGGACTGGGCTGGACATAGGAATGCTTGGGCTTTAGCCCTATCTTGCCTACTATTGATAACTTACAGTGTGACCTCCAGTTAGTGACTATCTCTTTCTGGGTCACAATTTCCCCAGCTGAAAAATGAGGGGCAAGACCACGCTACTCAGGAGGAGCCTTTAGGCCAGGAGAGACCGTGATTCTAGAAACCACACCCACCATGTGGTTCCACTGCTGACCTACAGCCTGGGGCAGGGGAGCAGGGCCGTGCTGGAACCACTGGGCAAAAATTTGGTCTCGGGACCTCTGCTGGCAGGCTGGGCTCTTGGCCCAGGGCCAGCCCTTTAGTTTCTTGGCCCAGTGAGTGGGCAGCAGGAGGTGACTGAGCTTCCCCCACTGGGGGGTCCTGGCCCTAAATCTCACCAGCCCAGTGGGGTCGCCTAGGACCCAGGAGTCCAGCCAGTACATTCCTTTCTGCTTTCTGCTCCTTCCAGCCCCCCGGGGCACTGGGGCCCTCTGTGGGCAATCTGACTGTAGCCCCCAGCTCTGAGCCCCAGAAAGCCTCTGTCCAGGAAGTGACAATCTTTCTTCAGGTCTGACCTTGAGATCGTGTGGCTTTGCTTTGAGCAGACCTGCCCCAGGCTCCCTGTGTCAGGACTTCCTAACTCTTTGTGCCATGGAAACCTTGGGCAGTCTATGGACCCCTTCTCAGAGTAATGCTTTTATTTAGTTAGTTTTGAATAGATTTTATTTAGTTAGTTTTGAGATTTTATTTATTTATTTATTTATTTATTTATTTATTTATTTTTGGCTGCGTTGGGTCTTCGTTGCTGTGCACGAGCTTTCTCTAGTTGCGGTGAGCGGAGGTTACACTTCGTTGTGGTGCACGGGCTTCTCATTGCAATGGCTTCTCTTGTGGAGCATGGGCTCTAGGTGCGTGGGCTTCAGTAGTTGTGGCATGTGGGCTTCAATAGTTGTGGCTCGCAGGCTCTAGAGCGCAGGCTCAGTAGTTGTGATGCACGGGCTTAGTTGCTCTGCGGCATGTGGGATCTTCCTGGATCAGGGCTCGAACCCGTGTCCCCTGCATTGGCAGGCGGATTCTTTTTCTTTTAATAAATTTATTTATTTAATTTTGGTTGCGTTGGGTCTTTGTTGCTGTACGCGGGCTTTCACTAGCTGTGGCGAGCAGGGGACACTCCTTGTTGCGGTGCGTGGGCCTCTCACTATGGTGGCCTCTCTTGTTGTGCAGCACGGGCTCCAAGCATGTGGGCTCAGTAGTTGTGGCACTCAGGCTCAGTACTTGTGGTGCACGAGCCTAGCTGCTCCGTGGCATGTGGGATCCTCCCAGACCAGGGCTCGAACCTGTATCCCCAGCATTGGCAGGCGGAGTCTTAACCACTGTGCCACCACGGAAGTCCCTGGCAGGTGGATTCTTAACCACTGAGCCACCAGGGAAGCCCAGTAATGTTCTTAAATGCATAAAATAAAATGCATGGCATTGCAAGGAAACCAATTACATTGAAATACAGTTATTAAAATATTAAAAATACAAGTTTGCAATATAGTAACTATATGTATTTTATGATAAGAACTAGTGGAAGTCTAGTCCCAATGACTGTTATATTTCCATAGTGATGAGCAGAAATAATCCATCCAGATATCTGCAACAATTGCATGGTGACAGGAAAAGGTCACAGAGGGACTGTGGTTTAATGCCTTCATTCCTAATGGCAGAATATGGTGAATTTCACTTAGAGGTTAGTGAGATACAGATGTAATGTTTTTCCCATGCAAGTTCGTGAACCGAGTACTGCCCATGGGCTCTTGTGGAGGGAGTGCTAAGTGAAGTGAGCTGGGGGAACCAAATGCTGAGTCTGAGAGGAGAGAGACTCACCCCTAACCAGCCCACTTCCTCAGAACCTGATTAAAATACAAAAATCTACCATAGTCTTTTAACAGAGTCACAGAATCACAGGCTTCCAGAGACGGAAGGGCCAGAACCCCTTCTGTAGTTGCCCCCACTGGGGGACCTGGTTCCCAACCCTGGCTGGTGCACCTCTAGGGATGGGAACTCATGCTCATCCCGGGCTGGCCAGGTCCAGCTTCTCTGCACAGCCGTGACCCTGTCTCCTCTCACCCAGAGATGAAGCAGATCCCTGCTCTGTGCCCACAGCTAGAGGACAGAGAAAGATAAGATCCTGACTAGAGCTAAAATACCTTACTCATTCAACAGTCATTCTCTGAGCTGCTCTCCGCGAGGCCAGAGGTAGGCGCTGGATATACTGAGACTTACATTTGTTGCGTGTGTGCTCAGTACTAGTGTGCTGGGGCTGAAACGGACACGATGCCTTCTCTCCAGGGAGACAGAGACTAAATGAGTAAACACACACATCAACATGTCATTGCAATTTGTGATAACGGCTGTGAAGAGATGAACAGGGGACTCACAGAAGGAGTGACTTCAGATGGGGGAGAAGGAAGATCAAAGAAATCCCTTTGGAGAAAGTGACACCGAATGCAAGACTTGGAGGAGTGGTTAGAATCCTCCAGGCAAACAGAGGGGAAGAGCAATTGTGGAGGAGGCCCTGATGCAGGAGAGAGCTTGGCTGCTGTTAGGAAGTGACAAGGGCCCTGGGGCCAGATGAAGCTTGAGAGGAGGGTAAGGGCAGGTGGTGGAGTCTTCAAGCCGATGCTAAGAAGACTGCGTATAATCTGAAGAGTAACTGGCAGCCCTGAAGGGGTTTAAGTAGGATCTGTTTGAATAAATAAAACAAGGTCTCCAGGAGCTCTCGGGCTTGCAGCAAAGACATTAGCAAGATGAAATATAAGAATGAATTAAAAAACATTTTACTTCTGTGCTCTAAGCCCCAACGAGAACGTGCCTCCGTGCTTTTCCTCAGGCTGAGCTCTCTGCCTGGATGCCTTCCCCCTAGCTGTCTCTCTGCTAGTTCCAACAATTCAGCTAAACTTTTCCTAGCATCAGCCCCGCCAGGACGCCATCCCTAACGATTTAGCTGTAGTGCTTCCCTAGAGCATAGCCCTGAGCATGCCAGGTGCGCTGTTCACAGCATCACTGACTGTTTAATTGTCAGCGTCCACCCTCCCTTCCTTCAAACTACCCCTGGAAGGGGTCGGAAGTGGGGCGCTGGAGAGAGGAAGTTGCAGAACCTTCAGCGGCAAACTGGCTCCCCTCCATCCCCTCCCCAACTAGTCTGGGATCGGGGCTAGACTCTGCCACCTGCTGGCAACAAGTGGAATGGCAGGCTGGATGGGGCGCGGAGAAAGGGGACCCCTAGAAGCAGTGAGGCCCACTTTGGCTTTTCTGAAGGGTAATCACACAAGACCTAGCTGTGTGGAGGGCATAAGGGGGCCTGATGGCACGGAGTGGCAGAGCTGGGCTGGGAACAGGAGGGAGGAACTGAGCGTTGATGGAACAGTGGCTCAGCGATGAGGACACGGGGTCCAGCCCCGTGGGGCGGCTGAGGCCTGAGTCCAGATCTTGGACCCAAGCCAGACCAGCAGGGGCTCCAACCTGTTACCATGGGGACCCAGGGCTGTGTCCATATAGCTGGGGAGATGACCCCCCCTCCCCTCAGCTGGATGAGGACCCCTAGAGAGAAGGGACCAGCCTCAAAGCCAAGTGTCCACCCACACCCCCCTTTTCCGGAACAACTTGTTTTGCTCTAAAGCTTGGGACTTTGACCTGGGAGGTGTGTTTTCCTCCTCTTGGTCACCTGATGTCCTTCCTGCTCACCCCCCTCCCGCAGGGTCCCCAAGCATGGCCCAGGGAGTTCTTATCCTTCCCTGGGTTCTATAGGGAAGGGGGGTGCTTGGATGAGAGAGGCAGGCGCTGGGACTTGGGGACTGATGGGAGAGGCTGGGCTGCTCTGGGGGGGCACTGGCTGGATGGGGGTCCCTGCCTGTCATCTCTTCTTGGATCTCACCTTCCACACTTTCTGGGACACCCACTCTCTTGGAGTTTCCCCTCCTGCTACATCCTGACTCCTCTTCCTCTGAAAGACCCTATGCGTTCGACTGCGTCTGGGTCTCTCACTGCTTCCCTCCTTGCCCTGGCTCTCTCCTTGCTGCGTGCGCATGCACACACCCACACAGACACACCCCGGGGAGACCACGTGCTCCCGTGCCTCAGCTACGAACGCCATGCCGAAGGCGGCTCCCAAAACGCGCCTCTCTCCTCCAGACCTAGGGATCCCACTGCCTTCTTGTGCTTCCCTCTGGAGCATCCACAAGCACAGTACATCCGAACCTGCAGCTCGGCATCCCGCCCTACCTCCTGAAACTTGGTCTGGCCCCTTCGGAGGCACCACCAAGCCTGAAACTGGGAATGACCCTCAGCTCCCTCCGTCCCTCACTCCCCACACCCAGCTGTCAGTGTTCTAGTGACCGTGTCCCGTCCATTTAATCCTCCTAAATATGGCTCAAGCCCATCCCCTCTGCCCTGCCCTGCTGCAGCCCGCGTCTCCAGCTGTTACAGCAGCTTCCCCATGACCTCCCTTTCTCCCGTCTTTGTGCTCCCCTTTCATTCTCCACGCTGTCCAGAGGTGTTTTCTTGAATGCAAATCTGACCCTGTGACTCCCCTGCTTAGAAGAAGGCGTCAGTGGTTGTTTGTTACATTCAACCCAGTTCCCTGCATTCTAATCGGTGATTCCCTGGCTGTTCATTAACACACAGGGTGCCTACTCTGGCCAAACTTTGTGCCGTTAACACTCTGAGGACACCCAGTTGGGGTAGGACAGACAACAACTGTCTAGGTATAGGAGGCGTCACTCACCTCCAAGCCACGTTCCCCTACGTCATCTTGAGACCCCGTCATTGCATGGCTGTGTGTACCACCCATGGTAGTGGGCACACACACACACACAGGAAGCAGGGACGAGGCATGATGTCTGGGTGCTACCACTGGCAGGAGAAAGGGCTGCCCAGGAGGTCTTGTGAGCAGCCGTCTGGTGGCTTCTGGGCAGGGACGCTGTGGAGGGGCTTCCAGCTCACGCCCTGGCTTCTGGGGACCCTCCATCTCTGAGACTTTGCCCCAGTCTTCTGCCTCCTTCTTTCTTGACATCTGTGGAGCCAAACTCCAGCATCCCTGGCTTCCTGTACTCCTGGGGGAGGGGAGGGGGTGGGGAGAAAGGAAACCCAGTATGGCCCTTGGCCCCGGGGCCTCGACAGGTACTTGGGTCATTCTCAGTTCCTGAGCTGGAGGGTCTCATGGGCTCCATGGGATCTTAGGAGTTGAGGGCCCAGGGGTTCAGGGCCCCAGACTTGGACCTTCCACCTGGGGTGTCCTTCTTTCGCCCTCTAGAGCAGGGCTGTGTTCACTTACTTCTCTCCCTGTGATGGGTGGAGAGGGATCAGAAGGTGTGTGCAGAGGCCTCTGACCGAGCCCAGATCCTGTCCCAGCTTCCAGGGACAACCTCTGGGGCCAGGAGGAGGAGCTGAACTGGGTCAGGTCAGCTGGGCTGGGTGGGGAAGGCTGGGACTGGGACCCTCAGGCCCTCTGCTGTGATCCCCATGGGAGAGGCCGCATTTAGAGAGTTGCTGAGCTGGGCAGGGAGTGCAGGGACAGAAGCCAGGGCTGTGCCCCAGGACTGGGGCCCCGGGGTCTGGGTTGGCTGACTGGGGACAGGTGAGGGGAAGAACAGGAAATAGGCCAGGCTCTCGGGGAGCGGGAGCTTTGACCTTTCCCTAGCCTCCGGGATTTTCCCCGTGTCCCCGGGCCAGCCAGCAAATTAATTAATCCCACCTTCAGCCTTCCCAGAGGCCCCACCCACTGGGCTCATTCAAGGCAGGAGAAGAATGTGTCACTCTATCCCCAGAGCCCAGCCCCGCTGCCAGGAAGGGGAGCTGACGCAAGACTCCAGGAGGCCTGAGGCCTGGAGGTGAGGCCCCGATTCTCCCCACCTCTCCCAGGACCTCAGACCCATGGTCTCTAGAAGATGACCCCGAAAGCCAGCCTGAGTGGGCTGGGCTCCAGCCAGGGGAGGCCAGGCCTGGCACATTACCCTGGAAGGGAGGGCAGGTTCGCTCCACCTTCCCGCCTCCGTCCTCCCTCTCCTCCTTCCTTACTAGCACCTCTCCTCCAGGGTCAGACGGAGACCAGGCTGATCTCAGCAGACACCGACAGGCCCCAGGGCAGCTCCAGGAGCCCAGATTCCAGCGGCTGGAGAGAAGGCCTGGGAGCTGCCTGCAGCCATGTCAGCCCTCGGCCTGGTCATCCTGGGCCTGCTCACGGCAGTGCCACCCGCCAGCGGTCAGCAAGGTAGCACAGGCCTGGGCCAGCCTGGGGTGGGGATAGGGGCTGCAGTACTGGGTGCTGGGAGCCCCGGGGTGGAAGGGGTGGCCTTCTGGCCCGTCTCATCACCCTTGGCACCTACGCTTTGGAGGGGGAGCAGGGACGGGCTTAGCCAGAGGAACCTCCAAAGGAGACACAGGCTTCTGTCTGTGACTTGTTTCCCACGAGTGAGAAATGGGGGCAGCAGGGGAAATATTGGATCTAGGGTCTAGGGTCGGGGAGGGGAGTTGAGACCCACGTTCCAGGAGCAGGAATTGCCCTAGAGGTGGCTGGTTGCTGAGGACAGAGCGTCGGGGGCTATAAGGGGGGTGGGAATAGTGTGTGAGCCACTCTCAACGGCAGGATTGTTTCAGGGGTGGGCAGTGCTGTCAGGCATTTGCCCATGGCTTTGGCCTAAGTTGTTTCCGCTTCCTACCCAGAAGACAAGTGTCCCAGTGTGGCCCCCACCATGTGCCTGAGCTCTTTGTCCAGCTCTGCCTCTGTCTTGCTGTGTGGCCTTGAGCAAATCACTGTCCCTCTCTGAGACTCAGTTTTCTCATCCATAAAATGAGGACAATAAACCTGCCCCACCCACCTCCCAGGGCAGCTTCCACTCAGGGGTGGGGAAGGGCTTCACATTGGTAAAGCACCACACCCACCAGCCGGTGTCAGCCCTGAGCTGTGGGGAGTCTGCCGGTGGGATTTGGGTCCAGGGCGGGTTGGCAGAGATGCTCCCAATGCCCCCCTCCTTTGCAGATGCCCTGAGCTCTCACGCATGTCTGCTTCAACTCTGTCTCTCAGGTCTTAGAAGCCCTCTGTGGGAATCGAAGATCAGAGGGGTGGAGTAACTTGTGTGGGTCACACAGCAGAGCGAGAAGGGACAGGGCTCAGTTCACCTCTCTCCTGCCCCAGGCTCTGCCCCTTATGCTATATGCTCATCCCAGAGCCACCTGGAAGGAGGAGCAGTGTCCCTGGTGTGTCTGGAAGGAATTGGCTGCAGGGTCTGGAAGAAGCAAGGACAAGCCTTCCAGGGCTTAAGCCCTAACTCCCAGTCCTTGAGTAACCACCGACCTGAGGAGACAATGGGTCTGAACTATTGTTTTTTGGGGAAACAATGAGTCCAAAATACAGCTTTTGGGCAAGTATGGAACTTACAGTAAGCATACTGCGTATCTTTTGTTATCCAAGGAGATAAGCAAGGGCTGACCTGGCCGCAGGACAGAGTTCCTAGAGCCCTCCCTCCTTCCCAACACCTGCCAGGCTCAGAGAGCGCTTGGAGAAGAGGCAGGGCCTCCCTGCAGCAGGAGAGCTTTCGGGTAGACTCAAGGAAGGACTTCTGAGCAGGAGTGAGGCAGAAGGAGATTTTTGATGTTCAGCCTGGGCCCCTCAAGACACAGGATGGCACTAGGGAGGCAGGTGTTTTGGCCTGGAGGCAGGATTCTTCAAAAGTCTCCTGTTGGCCTCTCTCCCCTCCTGAGACCTCTAACTGCTACTGTGTGTCTGTCCTCTGCGGGGCCGGGCCCCCTCGGGCTCACAGAGCACAGTGATGTCCGGGGAGAGGAGAGCCCTTTGGGGCTGCCAGTGGCTGAGGGCAGAGACTTCTGGGAAACCTGAGGGTTAGAGGTGGTGGCAAGGGGCAAGGGGCAAAAGGCAGAGAAGGTACCTGGAAGGGGTCTCAAATTGGTCTCTGGCCCAGTCAGTCCCTGGGGTGCCGAGCCAGAGAAGACAAAAGGGGCTCAGGCTTGAAGCTCCCCTCCCGGCCCCCAAGACCCAGAGGAGAGCTTGCCCCTCTGTCTTGACTTTCCAAAGACGTTCTGTCCCACCCCTTTCTCTGGGCACTCCTGGCACCCCAGCCCCGTCCGCCTGCACTCCCACGCCTACCCAACCCCACAGAAACCTCTGTTACAAAACAGGATCTTCCAGATGCCAGCCTAGTCCTATTAGCTCTGGGCTGCCTCAGCCTGGGAGCCGGGGAGGAGGGGAGCCACCCTCACTGGAAAGGCCAAGGCTGTCTGTTCAGGGGGCTGCCCTTTGGTCCCTGGGGCCTAGGCACTCCCCCGGGGGCCCTGCACTGACCCACTGCAGCGGGGGAGGGGTGGGGGGGGAGGGGACGCTCTGGGCTGCCTGGACCTCAGATGCTGCTCTCTCAGGCTTGTTCCCTCCTCAGCTCCTTTCCTTCTTCCCAATCCTGTCTTCTTCCAAACCACGGTCCCTTTTATAAGCCCAGGGGTCAGAGGGGTCCTCGTTCCCCAGAAGGTCTCCACTGGTCCCGGCAGCAGGCTGGTAGCCTCTAAGCAGCCGTGGGGGGCGTGAGGCCCCACCTGCACTGGCAGCCCCCCTGTGCCCAGCCCGCTGCAGCACCCGCCCCCCACTCCTCCCTTTCCAGGCCTGGGGAACCTGCAGCCCTGGATGCAGGGCCTGATTGCCGTGGCTGTGTTCCTGGTCCTCGTTGCAATCGCCTTTGCCATCAACCACTTCTGGTGCCAGGAAGAACAGTGAGTGCTGTGCGGGAGCCCTGGGAGCTGCACCGGCGCGAGCCGGGAGGTCCCAGGACCACGGCCACTGCTCTGGTAGCAGTGAGAAGGGCCGCAGAAACCCTGAGCCCATTCCTCTCACTGTGTGGAAGGGGCACTGAGGCCCCAGGTCTCAGGGACCAGAGCTGAGGCCTGCTGGAGCCCTGCGAGCGCACTTGCTGCGCTTCGGGGAGCCGTCTTCTCTTCTTGGGGTCTCAGTGTTTCTATCTGTATAGTTGGGACAGTGGCCCATCTGTGATGGACGCTGTGAAAACCCCTGGACAGGAATGTTCTGTCCTTCTTCAGGGTCTGCTGCTGTGTCACATGCAGGGGCTACAGGGGGGCAATGGGATGGACACTACTCTTGTGCTCACAGACTCCCAGACCAGAAGGGAAGGCAAACATGGAAGGGGTGATCGCAGTGTGAGTGCTGACGCTAAAGGAGCAGGCAGAATGCAGTGTGGGCCTGAGCCGGGGGGTCAGAGACGTCTTCCTACTGTGTGTTTATCCTGAAGCCCAGGCAGGAGCTGAATGGGGTGGGAGAGCACTGCCATTGAGGGAAGAGTCACTGGGGGTCCTGAGTTCGGAGCAGAGCACAAAGGTAGAAGGGGTTGGGCTGAAATCCAGCTCACTCCGCACCTGCTGACTCTGGGGCGAGGCTGCATCTGCCCCCAGCTCTCACACCGGCAACCTGGTGCCTGGGTACCAGCAGCAGTGTAGGACCCGCTGAGGGAACAGAAGGAGCTCATGGATGGAGAGGCCCGAGATAGACTGCTGAGGTCGGCAGGGCCCAGGCCAAGCAGACCCTTGGGCACCAAAGCCCCGAACTTTGGGCTCTATCCTTAGTGCAGTAGGAATCCAGTGCAAGTTTGTAAGCCAGTCTTGGGATGAGATGTGGCCGGAATGGAATCACTGGCTGCCCCGTGGCGGATGCTTTGGGCCAGTCTGCAGGCGAGGTGAGCAACAAGGGTGAGGTCAGGGGAGAGTCTGAGCTGTGGAGGCGGCAGAGCAGATGGAGAGAGAGTACAGGTCTAAGAGCTTTCTAGGAGGGGGTGGGGACACTGAGAACAGGAGGGAGGAAGGACAGGGATTATGTCCAGGCTTCTGATGGGACCACCCACTGAGACACAGAGCACAAGAGGCAGATCTGGGGCAGGTTGGGACATATTAAGTCTGAGGTGCCCATGGGATGTCCGAGGAAAGATGAGCAGTGGTTAGGGTCCCTGTGACCCTCATAAGAGTGGTGTCTGGGGAGCTGGGGACAGAGGACACACTCGAGTAAGAGGCGAGGAGATTTTTGTCGGAAATATTGCTTTTCTCCACTGGCCCCAGCTCTGCCGTCAGTGACCGCTCCTACCGCCTAGGAGAACCTTCCGGAAATCTAGGGCAGACACTGAGTCCTGCTGGGTCTGCCCTGGAGCTGAGCTGAGGCCAGAGGAGAACAGCAGAGGGAGGCCAGGAGGTGGCCGGTGCAAGGCCTGGGGTGCATCTTTGGTAGATCTCAGGCTGGGACCTGAGGGCCCCACGGTGGAGCAGGGAGAAAGGCGTGCGGCCCCACGGCCAGAATCAGGCTGTTGACAGGGCCCTGCTGGAGAGAGGAGCTTCTGCCTTAGGGCCTATAGAACAGGGCCTGACTGGACTAGAGGGAGGAGGGGGGACCGAGGGAGAGGGGACCCAGAGAGCCCTGATGGTGAGCTCTTTCCCCAGGGAGCCTGTGAACATGGTCATGACCGTCGGAAACAAAGCAGATGGGATCCTGGTAGGAACGGACGGCAAGTACTCCTCGATCGAGGCCAGTTTCAGGTGAGGTGCTGGTATAGGGCTGGCCACCCTGTGCTCCAGGGTCCCCTGGGGACCTCAGGACCAGGGGCTTCTGAAAGGGAGAGGGCTCAGAGGATGGGGGCTCATATGGGGAAGGGCTCAGTGAAGAGAGGGGGTTCCGTGTGGGGAGATGGTGAGCGATGGGGGCTTTGAGAGCATGCAGGGCTCCATGGGGACATGCAGCCTCAGTTTGGGAAGAGGGTTCAGTAAGGAGATGGGGACTTGGTGGGGGGAGGGCCTCAGGGGGTGGATTGGGACTCATAGGGGTGCAGTGGGGAAAAGAGGCTCAGCGCGGGAAGGGGACTCTGAAGCGATGAGTTGGGGTACTCAGTGTGTGGGGGAAGGATCTGTAGGGGAGGGAGCTCAGTGGGGAGGTGGGTTCAATGGGGGCCCAGTGGGGGAAGGGCTAGGTGGAAGAGAGAGAAGGGGTTCAGGGGTGGTGGTGAGAGGCCTCAGGTCTCAGGTGCAGAAGACCAGATGTGGTCAGGGGAACCCCCTTCTGGGGCTCAGACATTTATTCTGGAAGACACTGCCCTCACAAATGCAGGATGGGTCAGGGAGAAGGGGATGGGACAGGAGGAGCAATGACCCCTGTCATCCTCTTTCAGGTCCAGTGAGCACGAGAATGCCTATGAGAACAACCTGGAGGAGGAGGGCAAGGTCCGCAGCACCCCAATGTGACCCCTGCTTCCTTGTGCCCGATGTCCAGGCCCCTCCTTCTCTGTACAGGAATCTGCAGTAAGGGGCTGACTCCTCCAGCTCTCACACCTGCCCCACCCTCCAGCCAAGCTCGGAGCTCAGACTATGTCCAGGTTGGGGCTCAGCCGTGGCTTTGGGGTCCTCGGGGGCCTCCCACTCAATTCAGTTCAGAAGACCCTTCTGAAAAGGACAATCAACTCAGCACCTCCCATCCTGCCTCACGTCTCCCTCCCTCCAACCGTGGAAATGGCTCTCATTTCTGTGAAATAAAGACGTTTTGTACTTCTGTGTCTGAGGCTCCCAGGGCTCAGAAATAGCTCTTCAGGCTACCAGTGAGGCCTGATCTTGCTTTCTGGAATCATCTTCCAAAGCCTCTGTCATGGTGATTCTGGAGGATTTCCCAGGAAGCCCTCTCTGGGAGAACACCTGGGGCCAGGGAGCACACCCCTTACTCCAGGCAGAGACCCTCCTACAAGTGCCCCCTCTCTTGACCTGCCTTTCACAACCACAATTCTGGGCGATTCTGGGGTCTTCATGCAGCACCAACATCCTGACCTCCTGTCTCCATGCTGCCGGGCACTGAAGTGGGCTCGCTCATCTCCCGTCCATCCAGCTCTGTCCTCCTGCCCGTAGCCCTTCTGGGCTGGGCTTTGGGCATAGGAAGCCCCAGGAAAGAGTCTTGGGCTAGGACTCAGGAAGCCCAGATTGCAGTCTGCGGTCCTCTGCTGACTTGCTGTGTGACTTTGGAGAGTCACTGTCCCCTCTGAGCTCTGCTAACCCTCTGTGGAGGATTTGGCCAGTCCCACCACAGAGCTCGAGTAGAATCATCCTCCTTAATGCCACTGACTCCCAGTCCTGGGGGGGCCGGGGCCAAGTAACTGGGCCCCCGGGGGAATGAAGCAGGAGGGAGAGGACACGGGAGGCTTGACTCAGCCGGGCTGGCTGACCGTGGAGGACCCTCACCTCTGTGACTGTCATTCTTATGGGAACAGCCTCTGTCTCTCTGTCTGGGGTGACAACTGGAGGCTGGCTTCCCCAGGAGCACTCCCAGATCCAGAGGAGAGGGGCTGGAAGGCAGGAGGCAGCCCACCTTGTCCCAACGGTCTCCCTCTGTCGCCTGTTCCAACCTGTCACAGCCCCTCGTTTCTCCGTTAGAGCTGCTCCTCTGCTGTTCCAGGGTTTCACCCAAATATCCCTGGGGAGACCCATCTGAAATCCAAATTATCCTTCTCACCTCACTGGGGTCTAGTTTGCAGCCTGCAGCAGAGGGAAGATCCCCGAGCAGAGGGCTGGCTGGGTCTTTGCCCTGCTGTGTGACTTGCTTCCCCTCTCTGGGCTTAAGCTCAGTGAATTGTGGCTGGAGCTCTTGTGATTCCCACTCTAGGCTTGTGTGCACATGGCTGGATGCCTTTTCACCCATCTCTGCCAGTTGAAACTGCATATTCCTTTTCCTTGGCCCTGCGTGGGTTCCTCTTCCTCTAGGAAGTCTTCCTTGGTTAGACCAGAGGGCGGAGTCAGCTGACCAGCCTTTGGCTGCCTTGGATCTGATCCTCCTGGAAGGAAGCTACATCCCCTCCCACCTCTGCCCCCTGCTGTCCCAGGGGGTTCCAGTCTGACCCCTCACTGGACTGCCAGGGCCTGAAGACAGAGATACCATCCCTCTGTTTTCCCTCCAGCCCCTGACACTCGTGAGGTTTCACCAGCAGGAGCTGTGGCAGCTGCTGTCCTGCCCTGGCGCTGGGGGTGGGGGAGCGGGGAGCTGGGGTCGGGTCGGGGAGGCAGAATCCCCAGCAGGCTGCCTGGGCCTCTCCAGGACCCTCCTCAGCCCCTCCCCACGGGCAGGACCAGGATGGTGGGAACTCCATCCTGGGGGCCTTGCCGTGCCGGGCTAGCACTGACCTTCCCTCCAGCCCCATGTTCCTGCCCTGACAGGGGGCAGGGGGCATGGAGCTGCCGACTCCAGAGCTGCCCGAGCCCCCAGTCCTTATCGCCAGTTCCCACCTGCCAGCCTGGCCAGAGGAGGGAGGGAAAGGTGGCTGGGCCCGGGCCAGGGCGGTGCTTAATGACCCTCCGGGGGCCTAATCGCAGACTGGCAGCCGCGGAGTGGCTCGGGCTGGCTCCTGGAGAAGGCTGATAACACACCAGCTGGGCCCCCCACCATCTATCGGGGCTGCACAGCCAGTCCCTAGGGGGCGGCGCTGGGAGGGGGAGCCTCTGGGCTCGGGCGGGGCGGCAGGGGAGGTGGGGGAAGCTCTCCGCCCCCCGCCCTGGGGGAAGCGGATTCTGGGCTCCTTGATTGGCAGACAAGGGGGAGGATGCTCCTTCAACGCCTTCCTGCTCCCTCCCCACCCCTTCTCCCCAAGCAGGACCTCCCCCACCAGGGCCCGGTCTCCTCTTCGGCTCTCCCAGCCTTTACTCATCTCCGTCTTTGTGCTTCTGTCTTTTTCTGAGAGTATCTCTCGTTCTGTTTTTACCTCCATCTTCTTGTATCTGTCGCGTCTCTCCGTTCTCCTCCCTGCACCTGAACTCAGTGCTCACCGGCCTCTCTCTCCCCTCGCATCCGTCCTCTCTTTCCAGCTGGCTCTCCCTGTGGGCCCCTCCCTAGCTCTCCCCGACGTGCCGGCGCTTCCCTGATGCCTCCTCTTGGCGGGCGGACTCCGGTGCCCTCACTGGTCTCACTCTTTGTGCCCTGTGTGATGTCGCATGACCTCCAGCTGAGCCCGCCACCTGCTCTCTGGGCAGAAAGCACGGGCTGCCCAGGCCCTGGCTGTAGGAACCCGAGGTTCTCTTACCCACACAGGGTGTTCTGGCTCTTCCAGCTTCCTGGAACAGGGCTTGCACCTTTCTTATTCTCCTACCTAAAACATGTGGATTTCACAGGGTTACATTATAGGTTACACACAAACTCATGCACTAAAAGCTCCATGCAGGAAATGAAGATAGATTGCAACACGGCTTACTTCAGTTAGACTTGAAGAGGAAACTCCAGCCTGGAGATGGTTTTGAAAAAAGACTGCAGAGTTCTAGCTTGAGTGTCACCTGTTGTTAAGAGAGTTAGCAGGGCGTTGGGCTGATTTTCAAGATGACTTCCCTTATGCTCAGCGTGACATGAGCAGGAATACTGCTTGCTTATTGCGTTTCAGGGACCCATCAGATGGGAACTACTGCTGGCCAGAGTCTCCTCCCCCAGTGCAGGGTAAAGGAGTGGGTGTGGGGAGAGGCGCGGAGTGGGTGTGACTTTCTCCTTATCCTACCGGAACCCCTTGGACCAGCCTCACAGATGAGTCAGATGGCTGGAGCCGGCAGAACTCGCTCTGGGATGCCGGTGGGAGGCATCTGCCTCCCCTCCAGATCTGGCCCGGGGCCCGGAGCCCCCAGCTCAGCTCTCCTCCCTCCCTAGCAGTACACACAGTGGCCAGGAGCTTGAGCTTAAGAATCATGAAGAGACTCTGGTTCGAATTCCAGCTCTTCTCCTCACTGCCTGTGGGACCACCTGGCCTTTCAGATGCTCCTTTCACTTGCCAGTAAGATTGGTTCTGTCACGGCTTCCCTGCGGGGCTGCTGGGAGGACACAGAGATAATGTAGGTGATATCATCGCACCTGAGACTCGCCAGAAGTCTGCCTAGGCTCGGCTTAGAAGTTACTTCTTCTGGGAAGCTTGTCCCCAACCCCTGGGTTAGGGGCTTCCTCTGAGCCACACCAGCCATCTCTACGCTCACTGCCCCGTGTTGTCTGTTTCCTTGTCTGTGTCCAGCTCCAGCCCCAGTTCTGGGAGCTCCTCAACGGCAGGCAGGGGGTGACTTTCCTCTCTGAGTCACCAGCACCCAGGACAGGGCTGGGCCCAGGGAAGGAAGCCCAAGGGATGGTGAAGAGACCCAGAAGGTGGACTAAACCCCAGTCGTCTGTCCAGCTGTACGTCTGTCCGTGCCCCTCAGCCTCACACAGGCACAGACACACACCTGCACGTGCTCTCTCAAGCTCTCTCTGGCTGAAGGTCCTGGGGTCAGCGAATACTGTTACTCCATCTGGTCTGCGGCTGGCGGGGAAGGGCTGCTCTCCCCCATCTGCCTGTAGCCTCGGCTGCCACCTGGTGGCTGTACACTCAATGGGACAGGCAGATTCAGCAGAACCTTTGAACTTGACCTTCAGGGGGCTCTTCCCCCTTAAGCACCGGGACCAAAGGCCTTCCCATGGCACGGCCCCGGGGACCCCCATAGGTTGTGCCAGCACCTTGCCCTGCAGGCTTCAAAGGCAGCCAGGCCTCCAGTGTCCCCTCCTTGTGTGGCTAGAGGCCAACTCCGTGAAAACCTCAGGTTCCGTGCACTACTGGTGGGGCCAGGCTCTGGGGCACTTAGCCTCCGGTCCTGATGACACACCTCCCTTTCTCTCAGAAATGGTCTGAGAGCCCAATGGCATCTGTCCTGAGTCACTATTCCAGAGAGTAAGGAATGACAGTGTTTGTGGTGCCCTGTTCCCTAGAGACCCTGGCCCCCTGGAGAAGCAGAATAGAGAGAGTTTGATGAGAGAGAGTGCGAGAAAGTTCAAGGACGAGTCTCAGTACTTTCCTGAGCAAGCTGGAAGATGCTGGAGCTGGGGGGACACCGCACTGGGTTGTGTGGACTGCACCTCTACCTGCAACCTGGTGGGCCTCCATCCGCCTGCAGGGAGGGGTGCCTATTTCTGCTTCTCGCAAAGGTACTGCGCAGGCTAGCGGATGGCCTGAGCATGGCAGGTGCCAGGGGACAGGCAGGAGCATGTGGGGTGAGGATGCATTTGGACACATGGAGTTTAGGAGCTGGTGGGACGTCTACAGGGCGTGGACCGGGGGCGGCGCAGTTGGATGCACAGGGCATGTCTGAAGCACAGTTGAGCAGTTTGTAGTTGAGCCAGAGATTTTACCTTCTAGTTGGATGCCCACTACGAGGCTAAGAGGCCAGGTCTGGGCCAGGCAGCCTGGACACAGCACCGCTCTGACACTAATGCCATGTGACCTTGGATAAATCAACTCAACCAAGCTCCAGGTTACTCATCTGTAAATTGGGGGCGGTACGTGGGGCCTATTTATTTATTTATTTTAATGAGAAAATGCACTCATAATTTTATTTATGTATTCATTTTGCAGTTCTAACGTGTCAGCACAGTGTTATCCACTGTTTTCTTTTTTTTAATTTTATAATTCTTATTGGGGTATAGTTGATTTACAATGTTGTGTTAGTTTCAGATGTACAACAAAAGGAATCTGTTATACATATATCCACTCTTTTTAATTTTTTATTTTAAAATTAGTTTATTATTCTTATTGTTATTTTATATATTTTTATTTTTTGGTCATACCGCGTGGCATGTGGGATCTTAGTTCCCTGACCAGGGATTGAACCCACGCCCCCTGCATTGGTAGCATGGAGTCTTAACCACTGGACCACCAGGGAAGTCCCCTACCCACTCTCTTTTTAGATTCTTTTCCCATATAGGCCATTACAGAGAATTGAGTAGAGTTCCCTGTGCTATATGGTAAGTCCTTATTCATGGTGTCTATTTAATAAGAGGTGTTGTGAAGATTCAAATAAATGGTGCACACAAAACATATAGAATAGTGCCAGATATACAGTTAGTACACACAGTAAATGTTAGCTTTTGTTTTTTATTACTATCGTTATTATTACAGGATGAAGTCGGTTGGATTCAAGACTACTGTGTCAGAGCTAGCAAAAACCTTAGAATCATTTAGCCCAGTTTACTAATATTGCACTGTGGAATCTGAAGCCCAAGGAAGGGATGGCACCTGCCCAAGGTCATGTAACAAGTCCGGGTGAGAGGCAGGCTGGAGGCTCTTCATGGCTGGTGGGTACAGAACATGCTGAGCACAGCTGCTCCCCTGGACCTCTGGAGGCACCAACGTAATGGGGTTAGTTCGTTCTGCATTGCTGAGGCTGGTACAGTTCTGTACATGGACTTTGCCAATGAATAACCGGCCTCTTGACTGGTTCTGGCTGTGAGCTGGGGGTATGGGATGGGGGTGGTGGTGAGGATGGGTGTGGGCAAAGTGGGGGAGTGGTGAGGGAGGAGAGGGAGCTCCGGGGAGCAGAGGGGAAAGGGAGAGAGAGGGATGGGAAGAAGCCAATGGAAGAAACTTCCAGGTGCCAAGAGCTAAGAAGTTGGAACAAGAGACCGGGAAGGGCCTTCCCTCAAACCAAATGCAGCATGGTTGTGGTAATGGTGGTGGTGGTTTGCACGTTGAAACTGACGGCCACTATATGGTGTGTAGGATGTCTTCTGTTTGGAGACTTATTCTGACCCTATTTTCTTGAGGAAAAAATGCAGATTCAGAAAGGGAGGTGACTTGCCCAAGGTCACACAGCCCGGTAGTGACACTGGACCTGGTCTAATTCTACCCCAGCATAGGGTTCTGTGTGTGTGTGTTTATGAGAGGGAGAGAGAGAAAGAGAGACAGAGAGAGACAGAGAGAGAGAGAAACAGAGAGCTGAAGAGGAAAATAGAGTGTTTGCCACTGCAGCACTCACAGTCCCTTTGGAAAGAAGCATCTGGGAAAGTGTCTGAGAGCGGTCCTTGCAGCATCTAAGTGGAGTGGTCTGCATCGTCTTCTTCTGCCTCCATCCTTTCCACTAGCTCATCCAAGTCTTCCACCCACAACATGCTGCCGAGACTGCTCTCACCAGGAGCACCAGAGTCCCGTCTTCTTGTTGCAAGATACGGTGGCCTGTCTGGTCCTTCTGCCCTCAGCATAATAGGATGGTGGCCGTTTTCTCTGGGGAGCTCTTCCGGACCAACCGCCCTCAGCTCACCAGGCTCCCAGAGGCCCCTGGACTCACAGCCTCAAGTTGGTCAGGGCGTTGCTCTCTGAACAAGGTTGTGAACACTGATCTCCATGAGGCAGAGACCACAACTGTCTTGTTTGTCGTGATGTCCGAGTATCCAGCACAGGTCCAGAATACAGGCGGTCCCCGGTCAATGGTGGTTGAATGAATGACACAGGGACCTAATCCACTCCATTCATTTACATCACTTCCCATGAAGTATCAGCTTCCGAATCAGCACCTTCAGCCCCGTGCCCTCCAGGACCCAGTTGCCTCCTGCACAACTCCACGGGCACCTCAGGCCAAGGTGGAGTTCCTGATCTCTGACCCACTTGAGTCCCCTGTGCTGTTAGTGGCACCACCACTCATCCACCCAGGCCAGAGGCGGGACGCACCCTGAATTCCCCTCCCTCACGCCATCCCACCTCCCCTGCTTCGGGTCTGCGGCTTGCCTGGATGTTTGCAGCTACCCTCCGCTCTACTTCTTGTTTTCACTCTCGTTGCATGCTCAAACTGTCCTCCACATGGTCACTAGAGAGACCTTTCCCAAACACAGAGTCCACCAGGACCCATCCCTTCACACCTGGGAGGTGAGCCTCCCTCCTCCAGGCAGGTGTAGCTTAGTGGCCGCAGGCCTGGGCTTGAAGCCAGACCTCCCTGGGCAAATCGTGCCCTGCCAATTTTATATTAGTGTGACATTGGGCAAGTTAGTAATAAATGCGCCTCAGCTCCTGAATCCGAAAGTTAGGGGTAAAATGATGTGCATATTATTGGGCTGCAGTGAAGAGTAAATGAGTTAATGCATGTACAGGAAGCATAGAGTAAATAAATGCTCAATAAGTGTTAGCAACAGACATCTGAATTTTCCTTCCTGTTTTGCCTGCAATGTCTTAAGCAGCCACTAGATGGCCACACTGCAGGCTCTCTGTGATTTCCCACACCAAGCTCTCCTTCCTCCCCTCCCACAACGTTTCACATCTCAGTGCCTATTTGTTCATGTTCCGGGCTCATGTTTTCCCTTTTGCCAGCCTCACCTCCTTCAAGACAGCTTTCTGATACATCTTTCCCACTCCATGCTCACCAAATGGGCTATGTTCTATGTCTGAGAGCTCCTGGAGGGCAGGACATCTCCAGGACACCTGGCAGAGTCCCTGCATAGAACAAGTGCTCAGTGTTTGTCGGATGAACGAATATGTGTCAGCCAGTCCCAGCTCAACGACTTAAATAATTTGCATGATCTTGGGAAAATCGCTTAAGCTCTCAGTTTTCTTTTCCTTAAATGGACATCAAAAAGAGACTTTATGTCGTATTTGTGGAGAGTCCGGTGTAAAGCCCTAGCATAAGATCTAGCATGCTGTAGCCCCAGGGCCGGCATGCACAGACACCTACCAACCATGGCTCATTCTCATCGCCCACCGGCTATTGCCCACTTGTGCTTACACCTTTCCCTGTCCCAGTTGAGGGTATTAAAATTGGTTTTACCGGGACTTTCCTGGTGGTCCAGTGGTTAAGAATCCACCTTCCAGTGCAGGGGACACGGGTTCGATCCCTGGTCGGGGAACTAAGATCCTACATGCCGCAGGGCAGCTAAGCCTGTGCGCCACAACTACTGAGCTGGCGTGCTCTAGAGGACCACACGCCGCAATGAAAGATCCCGCGTGCTGCAACAAAGATCCTGTGTGTTGCAACTAAGACCCGACACAGCCAAATAAATAAATAAATTTAAAAAATGGTTCTACCTCTTCCCAAAGGTGCTTCTTTACCAAGTATGGTCTGGAATTAATCTGCAAGCTGGCTGGGTTTGGTGGGCCTAGGCTTAGTTGATGGTTCAGCAGAGCCCAGTGGGCTCTCATTTGCCTGGAAAGCACAGGCTTAGCCTCCCTGCCCCTGAAAGCCCCACTGTCCTCCTGAATGAGGCCCTCCTGGGCCTCCTTTTCTTCACCCCAGTTCTTGATGTCCCAACACTGGCTGGCGTTCGGCAGAAGGTCTGGTTCCTGGATCTCTGCACTCTTATACTACCTCTGTCTGGATGACCCTAGTCATTGTGCCTCTCCCATCAAACCACTGAAGCAATGGCCCTTCCTTAGGACAAACTCCCAGGAGTGGGATGTCTCCATCAAAGAATATGAGCATTTCTGAGGCTCTTGTAAGGTACGTGCTCACTAGTGGTTTCCTTAAGAGCTGAATCCAGTTTACATTTAATCAGTTCATTGTAGACAGTGGGGGTGGGGGTAGGGGAAGATTTCAGTTTGCTTTGAGGCCAAACACTTTCTAAAGGGCTGTTCATGAAGTACAGCACTTTTTTTTTTTGCCGGATGTCTCTTCTGTCCTTTTATCCTTTCTCCCTATTCCTTGCAATATCCTGAACAGCCACCAGATGGCAGAGCTCACACAGTTCCTGGGATGCTCCCTCCTGTACCAGCAACCCCCTTTTCCTGTGTGTATAGGGGAGTGTGCCCAGCCTGGGGGTCTGAGTGTAGTGGCCGTTGATAGGATCCCTGGGGAGATGTGGAGATGGCCCAAATGGAGAGATCCCTGGCTGGAAGTCAGGGCGTTGTGTGTAAGGGCAGTTCTTCAGCCCCAATCCAACAGGAGCTGAACAGATTGACCTGAGCGAAGAAAGTTACCCACAGTAGTAAAAAGAAAGTGACGAGAAAGTAAAAGGAAAATGAAACAGAAAGCGCCTGGATGGGAAAAATTAAAAGACATGTTGATTCCCATATTTTGTACATGTAGCTTTTGTGTGAGCAAAGGGATAGTAAAATTGCATGGATTATGGGCCGTAGGGGATCTTGAATAGAGGTAGAGAAAAGAATTTTCTCCAGTTGGAAGGCAGCAATAAATCATTTTATGATGCTGGAAAAGCTAAAACACTGACCAGATGTAGGTATAATTGAAATAGAAAGATAGGGAAAAAGAGAGTAAAAGTTGACTCTGAGTTGTCTAGTTTGAGCAACTAGGCACGTGGGATATTATGTAGGTAATAAACATTACAATGAATAGTGTGTGAAAATACCATTGCGCTGAATTAAAAAGAGGAAACTTCTATATACTAGGTAATAGCGCAGATCCTCATGAACAAGTAATGGGAGAGATCTCAGAGAAAACTGGAGTTATTGTTTCAATATAGTGGTTAAGAGCACAGACCCTGGAGTTTAACTACTTGGGTTCAAATCCTGGCTCCAACATTTACCGGTGGTAAAATTTCACCTCTTTGTGCCTCAGTTTCTCTAAAATGTACATAATAATATGACCTTCATGGCAGAACTGTTGAGAGGATTAAATGAGTTAATACATGAAAAACATATAGAACAATGCTTACCACCTAAAAAGTGCTATATAACTGTTTGCTTTTTTATTACAGAAGTAGAGCTGATTTTGTAGGAAACAATTAATTGCTGTTGGGCAGCTATAGTAGCACAGCTGCAATAAAATACTGCTACAGTTTAATTGGACTACTACAGCTGCCCAAATCAAAGCCAGCACTTGAAAGAGGGTTAAGATTAGAGGAAGCTGTAGAAAAACACCCAACAGAGTCAAAGATAAATTTTGGCCTATTCCTTTATATGTCTGCATACGGTATTTGTTTTTCTCTTTCTGACTTACTTCACTCTGTATGACAGACTCTAGGTCCATCCACCTCACTACAAATAACTCAATTTCATTCCTTTTTATCGCTAAGTAATATTCCATTGTATACATGTGCCACATCTTCTTTATCCATTCACCTGTCGATGGACACTTAGGTTGATTCCATGTCCTGGCTATTATAAATAGAGCTGCAATGAACATTGTGGTACATGACTCTTTTTGAATTATGGTTTTCTCAGGGTATATGCCCAGTAGTGGGATTGCTGGGTCATATGGTAGTTCTACTTTTAGTTTTTTAAGGAACCTCCATACTGTTCTCCATAGTGGCTGTATCAATTTACATTCCCACCAACAGTGCAAAAGGGTTCCCTTTTCTCCACACCCTCTCCAGCATTTATTGTTTGTAGATTTTTTGATGAAGGATGGCCATCATTAAAAAGTCTACAAATAATAAATGATGAACCACACATGCATGCCCAGGACTTATCCAGAGGTCCTGCTTTGTCTTCCTACAGAAATTTGCTTCCCTTCACATCAGTAGTTCTTCACAGCTGAAGCTGCTGCATAACAAATGAAGCAAAATATAGGGATGTTTGCTTATTAGTTCTAACTCTAAATATTACAATGCAGATACATACTCAATAATACAATCTCTCTACCTACAATTTATGTAGCATGTTCATTCAAAGGGTACAAATAAGCCTTTCTGAATGATGACCATGCCATATGTCCATGGCAGACACAGAGTCTGTGTCTCAGACAATGGAATGTCTCACAGAGGACTCAGGCGATGCAAAGCCCAGGACTAACCTGTGTACTGATGGACCACTTGGCTAGATTTAGAAAAGATGTGGCTTGAGAGCTGAATTTGAAAATCAGGTCGTTGTGATACAAAAGACTGTACATGTGTTGGTGGGTGAGTTTGGTAAGGTTGAACACTGCTTCCAGGTAGAATTGGAGGGTCCTGGAAGAGGCAAGATGGGACAACATGTTAGTGGGTGACAAGTACTTTCCTTTGGCCACTGACTTGTCAGTCTGTATGTTGCCCTGCTGGCTGAAGGTACACTTCACAATGGTGTCCAGGGCCTTCAGGGAGACTTGTTCAAAGATCTCCAGGTGTGGGTCTTGGGCAATGATCCCTCCCATTTGTCCTGGGGCTGGAGATGAAGATCATGATTATACACAAGCCCCTCTGCTCCTAATTTCTAAGTTCTTTTGTGTCCCTTGGTTCAGGATGTGCTCTTCCAAGTTATGGAGGTTTGAGTTTGAACCCAGCTCTGCTTCTAATCTGCCTTATAATCATAAACAAACTGCTTAATCTCTTAATCTCAATGTCCTTACCAGTAAAATGGGGATAATAATACCAAAGTCATAAGACTGTAGTATTGGGTGGGCCAAAATGTTCATTCGTTTTTTTGCGTAAGACGGCTCTAGTAGCACTTAGTCGTCTTTAACTTCATTCGAAACCATTTTGTTAGATTGTATGTGACAGCTGTCTTTTCAGCGTGCATTTTAAAAAAGACTTATCAAAATCGGTGAATTTTTGTGTAGCCATTTTAATACTGAAAGTGGAAAAAAAAAAGCAACATTTTCGGCATGTTATGCTTTATTATTTCAAGAAAGGTAAAAATGCAAAAAGATTTGTGCAGTGTATGGAGAGGGTGCTGTGACTGATCAAATGTGTCAAAAGTGGTTTGCGAAGTTTCATGCTGGAGTTTTCTCGCTGGACGACGCTCCATGTTCGGGTAGACCAGTTGAAGTCGATAGCGATCAAATCGAAACAATAATTGAGAACAATCAATGTTATATCACGCGGGAGATAGCCGACATACTCAAAATATCCAAATCAAGCGTTGAAAGTCATTTGCACCAGCTTGGTTATGTTCATCGCTTTGATGTTTGGGTTCCACCTAAGTTAAGCAAGAAAAACCTTCTTGACCATATTTCCGCATGTGATTCTCTACAGAAACGTAATGAAAAAGTTCCATTTTTAAAACAAATTGTGACAGGCGATGAAAAGTGGATACTGTACAACAATGCGGAACAGAAGAGATCATGGCGCAAGTGAAATGAACCACCACCAACCACACCAAAGGCCGGTCTTCATCCAAACAAGCTGATGCTGTGTATATGGTGGGCTTGGAAGGGAGTCCTCTATTATGAGCTCCTTCCGGAAAACCAAACGGTTAATTCCACCAAGTACTGCTCCCAATTAGACCCACTGAAAGCAGCACTTGACGAAAAGCCTCCAGAGTTAGTCAACAGAAAACGCATAATCTTCCATCAGGATAACGCAAGACCGCATGTTTCTTTGGTGACCAGGCAAAAACTGTTACCGCTTGGCTGGGAAGTTCTGATTCATCTGCTGTATTCACCAGACATTGCACCTTCGGATTTCCTTTTATTTCGGTCTTTACAAAAAATTCTCTTAGTGGAAAAAATTTCAATTCCCTGGAAGACTGTAAAAGGCACCTAGAACAGCTCTTTGCTCACAAAGACAAAAAGTTTTGGGAAGATGGAATTATGAAGTTGCCTGAAAAATGGCAGAAGGCAGTGGAACAAAAGGGTGAATACATTGTTCAATAAAGTTCTTGGTGAAAATGAAAAATGTGGCTTTTATATTTACTTAAAAAACCAAAGGCACTTTTTGGCCAACCCAAGTATGAAAGGATAAAATGAGCCTGACATGTAGTAAGTGCTTAGAAGTATTTGCAATCACTGTATCTGTATGTGTATCTGTATTTTGCTTTGATTTTAATTTTAGAATAGGAGGTGGGCATGGTGACAAGTGTCAGAAATGATGGCGCTGTGGTGCACTGGAAAGCACGGGGCCAGTCAGAACTGGCTTAAATCCAAGATTTGTCATATACTGAAATGAGACATATTTAGGTGATCTCATGCCTCTGACTCCCTGCCCCATTAATACGTCTTTGCGACTACAGCTGAAGTCCTGTGTGTGGAATTACCTCACCCAGTGCCTGGCATCTAGTGGGTGACCAGTAAGGACCAACAACTATTGTTGTTTCCTCAGTGTCTGAACCCTGTAAGTTGGTGGCAAACCGCATGAAAGCTTGGAAGTTTCTGTCTCCTTCAGCGTTTCACCGGACCCAGCCTACAGTACACAGAATTCAGCCTTCTGAAATCACAAGATCTTTCCTGGGAGTGAATGAGTTTTGTTGCTTCTCTGGGCTACCTGAGACATTAACAATTGGTAAATCACTTAGGCTTTAAGTTCTCACAGTCACCTCATTCAGGACGGCTAAACAGATCGAAACTCCGAGAGGAGGGGCTTGGAGACTCAAAACTGTCTTCTCTGTGGGTCCTCTTGAAAGCCTGTGAATCGTCTCCTGCCTCAGCTGAAGCCAAAGCTCCCCTTTCGCCCAACCACAGGGCTGTCCTCTGTCTGACGTGCCGTATCTATAAATCCTTTCCATTCTCCAAGCCCTAGCTCCAGCTGCTTATGGAGTCTTTCCTGATTGCTCCTGAGCAAGGACTCCCCGCCATGTGGGCATCCCTACTCCTGTTTTGTCTGAGCCATAGATGTGATGCTTTGCTCTTCTGCCTTGTTTTCTCCCAATGTGGTGAGTCTGCTGGACTCCGTCACTCCTTCATTCACGTAACTCTCACTGAGCACCTACCCCAAACGCATCCCTGGAATAGGTGCTGGGTATATAAACATGGTAAGACGAGGGCCTTGCCTCTGGGATGCTCATGGCCCAAGAATCATATAGCCCCATACAAACAGCTGTGAGCATAGCTCTGAGGGAGCCCAGAGTCTGTGGTACCATGTGCTTGGTAGCACCTCAGTCCAGAGGCCTGGTAGAAATGCTCTCTCCTCCTCTTACCAGCTTCGTCTGTATTTTCTCAGATATCATGGTGATGAAAATTTTCAGAATGTGATGTTGAAGCCAGGTCTTACAATCTGGCGGTACTGTAGCCACTTAGAACTATGCAGGGTCACCAGTCCTCGACCTTATGAAATGAGAAGGGCAAATACTCAGATTGCAGCCCAGGGAAATGAGGAGAGACTGGTGCCCAGGCAACAATCCTCTGTCTATGGCCCTGGAGGGGAGAAGTCAGAGTGAACAGAGCTCGAAAGAGTGAATGAGGGTGAGTAGACCTTACATTTTGGGAGTTAGGTCCAAACCATGTTCAATTAACTAGTAATTTCACATCTTAGTCATTTTATTCAGCTTGACTCTGAGCTGCTGCTCAAAACCAGGGTGGCATCTCCTTCTCTAAATGCACCGTGGTGCCTGGAACAGTGGCGCCTCTCTTCAGACCCTTGTTCTTTTTTTTTTTTTTTTTTTTTTTTGCGGTACGTGGGCCTCTCACTGTTGTGGCCTCTCCCGTTGCGGAGCACAGGCTCCGGATGCGCAGGCTCAGCGGCCATGGCTCACGGGCCCAGCTGCTCCGCGGCATGTGGGATCTTCCTGGACTGGGGCACAAACCCGTGTCTGCTGCATCGGCAGGCGGACGCTCAACCACTGCGCCACCAGGGAAGCCCTAGACCCTTGTTCTTTGAACAACCTGATTTTATTGCAGCAAGTGACAGTGGCTCCTGAGGCTCGTGCGCCACCTTTCCCTTCCCACGGTCTGACTGTTCCGTAGATTCCATAAGAAGCCAATAAATCATCTTTTTGCCTAGTTTAAGTTGTGTTTTTCTCACTTATGATTGAAATAGTCATGATTAAAACAAAACTTACGAGAGTTGCACTTTTAAAAGATCACTGTACAGTTTCCCCTTCTTTGCCCCTTTAGCTCCGGCCACTGCTGTGGTATCAACTCCGTGTGGGCCAGTTTCACTTGGGCACAACGTCACAGCCCTCTGCTGGTGCCCACGCTACTGGTGAGCTGTGTTGTTGTTGATGCCGGGGTGTGAGATGCTTGAGACCTGTTCAGTGTCCATGCAGGTATAACCGGGTACGAGGGAATTAACTCATTAAGACACAAACCCTTGAGCAATCAGAACTGAGAGCTGGTAAATAAATTCATCCCTTCCTTGCCTACATAGGTTGCCCTAAGAAGCTTTACAACTTATAAGTCCTCTCCAAAGATGGTCCCAGAACATCACACAATCAGTCAACCTTGATGCTACGCACTGGTCAGATCAGTCACACACTCTTGATCGGTTTTCCTTCGTACGCTGTCCCAATGCCTTTCCCCCTTATTCCTGCTACCTTGGATTTTGCTCTCTAAATGAAACAGCAGCACATGTGGCTTGCCTCAGTCTCTGCTTTCAGGGGAACCTAGGGGAAGATGTTTTGGTGGTCAAGCAAAGCACAGATTGGATCATGGTGAGAGTGGATGCAGAAGACCAGTTAGGAAGAGACCAGGAAGGAAGAGGCTTGAACTTACTTAGGTGGTTGCAATAGGATGGAGAAAAGTCAATGGATTCATATAATAAGGTAAAGGAGAGGGGGGAATCAAAGACGATACTATCTCAGGCCTAAGCAAATGCATGGCTGGTTCTTAATCTTTGGCCTTTGATCTCCAATTTCACTCTTGTATATATCCTGCTCTCTAATGCTGGGGCTGGGTCTCTGCCTACCATGTTTTAATACTCCTTTTCCGGCTGGCTTCCTGATGGGTCCTGACAATAAGGAGGAAGAGAGAAGAGACTTCCTATCTGTTTTTCAGGTTCTCTCAGCATCACCCCAGCCTCCAGCTTCTTTGAGCACTCCTTGCACCAGCCATGCAATGTCGTCTCCTGAGACATCTGAACACAGCTGCACAGAGCTTCCCTGCTGGAGGTCTGAGCACCAGCCCTGCGGGCCCCTTCCCTGAGCTCTTACTTTCTGAAATCCCATCTCTGCCCTTTGTTACCTCAGCCCTAAGGGTGGTAAGTGCTTCCCCTGGGTTACCTCACTGTACTCTTTTTTTCCCTCTTTCAGTCTTGCAAAACCTATATTAACTATTACCTGTATTTCTTTTTTCTATCTGAAATACCTAGTGTGATTTCTCTTATACTGACTGGTCCTTAAATGTTACAGTTTCATTCTTGTAAGCTAAATGCACAACTGATGAGACGCTACTGTGTGCATCATGTAAATAAAAGAAAATTCATTTTCTCTTTTTAAAAAATACATTAAACCACATGTTTCTAATAATCACAAGCAGCTCTCCCTATTTCCTTCCCGCATTCAGCCCTGAACTTCTGAAATGCACACAAATGGAATCTTTGCAAATTAAATATTGCTTTCCCACTGACTGACGCACTCTTTCCAGAATGACTTTCTTTCCCTATTGAAGCATTTTCATAGAAAATAGTTTTATGACATTATACTAAGCATAAAAATACATGCTAATCTAGAGGCTTAAAAAACTCCTTTCCGGAATTGGAAAAATAGAGAAAAAGAGTACATTAAGGGGAAAGCCTTCTGGCAAGGGATACCATCTTGTTCCCATGAATGGAGAAAGGGTACAATTGTCAACTATTCCTACTGCACAGGCAGAAAGGTACTTTCTTCCCTGTTTCCAAAAGAGGTCAGGATAGGCGATGCAGCAATAAAAATGCTATTTTCAAGGAGAAAAAAATCACAGGCAACCACAAATTCTGAAAATAAAGCCAGTAAACGTCTCAGGCTCCCATAGGAAATGAAACAATTAATTGCCCACTCTATGGCTGGCACTGTGATATGTCTTTGCCTGCATTCTGTCATTTCTTCTTCTCAACAACCTTCTGAAGGAAGTTTTGTTATGCTCAGTTCGACAGGAAAAAACTGAAGCTGATGGAGGAATTCACTCAGCTATTAGGAAAGGGAGCCAGGATTTGAAATCAAACATGATTCTGATTCTAAAGCCAGTGACCTGTTCGTCTGTTGTGATCTGCGGGGTTTCTGGAGGTAAAAGCTTTAGTCTGGACAGATGTACCCAACTAGATATCCCTTGCCGTTTGACAGCAGTAGGGGTGGCTAAAATTACTTTATTGGGGCCCGTCCATTTTGGCAATAGTTGGTCTTGGCAGGATCCCCTCTTTCCAGGTTTTAAGAAGATCTTGGTCCCCAGGGTTTATTTGTAAAGGAACTGCTCCTTCCTCTGCAGTTTTAGTGGGAGTTGGCTGTGTCTTGTGGGCCTAGTCCTGGATTGCTTTCTGAACCTGTCCTAGTTTAATAATATATCTCAGGGCCTGGTTCACTTCCACATCCAGTAGAATGTCAGTAGTAAGAAAAGGCCTCCCGTAGGTCATTTCAAATGGACTAAGTCTCAGACCACCCCTGGGGGCTACACGGACCCTGAGGAGTGCAATAGGGAGCAAGTTGGTCCAAGGTCATGAGTGTCTTGGCAGAGCTTTGCTAAGGTTTTCTTTAAAGGATGGTTCATTTTCTCTACCTTCCCTGAAGGCTGGGGGTGCCAAGAGGTGTGTAGCTTGCAGTCTATCCCTAGGGCCGTTGTGAACCCCTGTGTGATTTTGGCTATAAAAGAGGACACGTTAATTGCTCTGGAGGGACTTTGGAAGTCCAAACCGAGGAATTATTTCTTTTAAAAGGGACTTACAGACTTCCATAGCCTTTTCAGATAGGGTGGGGAAGGCTTCAACCCATCCTGTGAAAGTATCAACAAATACCAGAAGGTATTTATATCCTGATCGTGGGGGCATTTGGGTGAAATCTAACTGCCAGTCTTCCCCTGGATATGTCCCTCGGTGTTGAACTGGCCTGAGTAATGAAGGGGGGATTGGATGGGCCTGTGGGTTATTACGGGCACATAAATCACAGGCAAGTGTTACTTGTTTTATTGTTCTTTTAAGCCCCTTCCCTGAAAAAGCCTTTTGCATCAAGTCCCATAGCGCATCCCTCCCATGGTGGGTGGCGTCATGTAAGCTCTTGGTGAGTTTCCATTGTTGGGCTTCAGGGATTAGAACCCTATCCACCTTTATATACCAGCCTGTGCTTCCCTTCTCATAGCCCCATTTCTCAGCATTTTCTTGTTCCTGTGGAGAATACTGGGGAAGGCTAGGGAGTTCGGAGGAGCCAATCACTAGAGCCATAACTTGCTCAGGTTCCTGCAGTCCAGCTGCCTGTTTTGCAATTTGCAATTTGATCAGCTTTGCTCTTTCCTTGGCCCCTACAGTGGATTACTGCCACCTGGGTGGGAAGCTGCACTGCTTCTAAAAGAGCCAGGATCAACTCTTTATTATGTTTTTTTGTTAGTCTGTTTGTTTGTTTTTGTTTGTTTTGTTGTTGTTTTTTTGGCTACGTTGGGTCTTCGATGCTGTGTGCGGGCTTTCTCTAGTTATGGCGAGCAGGGGCTACTCTTTGTTGTGGTGGGCGGGCTTCTCATTGCGATGGCTTCTCTTGTTACGGAGCACGGGCTCTAGGCGCATGGGCTTCAGTAGTTGTGGCACGTGGGCTCAGTAGTTGTGACTTGCGGACTCTAGAGCGCAGGCTCAGTAGTTGTTGTGCACGGGTTTAGTTGCTCTGCAGCATGTGGGATCTTCCCTGACCAGGGATCGAACCCTTGTCCCCTGCAGTGGCAGTTGAATGCTTTACCACTGTGTCACCAGGGGAGTCCTTTATTTTGTTTTATGGGGGAATTTCTAGCGGTTAATGTTCTTCTTTATTTCTGAATGGCAGCATGAGCACATAGCATGTGGAACCCATATTTAGAGTCAGTAAAAATATTTCTTTTCCTTCCCTAATTGCAAAGCTCTCACTAATGCAATTAGTTCAGGCTTCTTGGCTGATGTCCGGTGTGGCAGGGTCTTGGTTTCTATGACGTCATCTGGACTAACTATGGCATACCCTGCCTTTCGGGTTCCCATTTCAAAACTGCTCCCATCAGTAAACCATTCGACCTCAGGGCTTTCAAGAGGCTCACCTAGAAGATCAGACCTGCTGGAGTAAGTTCATTCTCTGGTCTCTATACACTGATGCAGTAAGTCTCCACTCTCGGCCTCTGGAAGCAGAGTTGCTGGGTTCAGAGTTAGGCACACCTTTAAGGTAATGTCAGGGGTGTCCATTAGGAGGGCCTGATATCTTGTTAACCTTCCTCCAGTCAACCAATGATGTCCTTTGACTTCCAGCACAGACTGTACCTGATGAGGGGCTGACACATCAAAGTGTTGTCCCAGGTGAGCTTGGAAGCCTCATTAACCAACAGGGCTGTGGCTGCTACTGCCCGCAGGCAGCTTGGCCATCCCAGGGCCACTGAGTCCAGTTGTTTTGAAAATTAAGCTACTGGTCTCTGATCCGGTCCCAGCTTTTGGGTCAGGACTCCTAGTGCTATCTCTGACCTCTTGTGAACAAATAGGGTAAAGGGCTTGTCCAAACTTGGAAGCCCCAGTGTTACTCAACTCAGTCTTTAGAGTCTCAAAGGCCCGCTGGGGGTCCTTATTCCATTGAAGGAGTTCCCTTTCTCCTCCTTTCAGAGCCTCATATAGGGGTCTTGCTATAAGGCCATAACTTGGAATCCAGATACGACAGAACCCAGCCATCCCGAGAAAGCCTTGGAGTTGCCTCTTTGCGGTTGGAGATGGTAATGCACTAATTGCTGTTTTTTGATCTATGCCTAGGGCTCATGCCCCTGGGGTCAAAACAAATCCTAAATATTGAACCCGTTGCTGTGAGATCTGAGCCTTGGTTGGAGAGACTTTATATACCTTTCTTGCCAGAAAATTTAGGACCTTAATAGTATTTTGATCTGAATCTTGTTTGGTCTCACTATTTATCAATAAATCATCAACACCCTTCTCAAGGCTCAGTTCCCTTGCTAATGCATTTTCAAAACGATGGGGGCTGCCCTGAAAACCCTGCGGAAGCACTGTCCATGTATATTGGTTAGCCCGCAGGGTGTCAGGGACTCTCCATTCAAAGGCAAAAACATATTGAGAGTCTGGATGTAGGGGAATATAGAAAAACGCATCCTTGAGGTTTAAAACAGAAAAATACTGAGCGCTCCCCGGCACTTGAGTGAGACGGGTCTATGGATTTGGCACCAATGGGTGAATAGGGATGACTGCCTCATTCACTGCTCGTAAGTCTTGCACAAACTGATACTCCTCGTTAGGCTTCTGAACAGGGAGGATAGGGGTGTGGCAAGGGGATTGGCAGGGCCTAATGAGTCTGTGTTTTAGGAATTTGCTGAGCAGCGGGTGGATTCCTCAGGGCCTCAGGCTTTAAAGGATATTGTCTCTTCCAGGGGTATTTTTTCCCGGGCCTTAACCTTATTTTTATTGGGGGAACACATTTTGCCCGAGGTATCCCAAACTGCAGGATCTACTTATTCTCTAATTTCTTTTCCTTTTTTTTTAACATCTTTATTGGAGTATAATTGCTTTACAATGGTGTGTTAGTTTCTGCTTTATAACAAAGTGAACCAGCTATACATATACATATATCCCCATATCCCCTCCCTCTTGCATCTCCCTCCCACCCTCCCTATCCCACCCCTCTAGGTGGTCACAAAGCACCGAGCTGATCTCCCTGTGCTATGCGACTGCTTCCCACTAGCTATCTTTTTTACATTTGGTACTGTATATATGTCCATGCCACTCTAATTTCTTGGTGGATGTCTTGGGGAATATTTTGATGCCCAAGAGGTAGGTCATTTGGGGCTACTAATAGATGCATTCTCTGTTTGAATTCTTTACCTCCTTGGACTTCACCGTGTCCTAAGAATATACTAGCTCCTAACTTATTTAGCACGTCTCTCCTGAGGAGAGGGCCAGGGCATTCTGGCATATACAAAAATGAGTGAGCAATAATAATGGACCCAATTCCGCAGGCAAGGGGAAACATAAATCGCCTTACCTTTGGCTGTCCATCAACTCCCGTCACTGTACAGTCACGCCTGGAGAGGGGGCCGGCTGGCCAAGTCAGAACAGAGTAGGTGGCTCCAGTGTCTACAAGAAATTCAGTTCCCCTGCCTGCCATGTCAAGGGTGACCCGAGACTCCGCTGGAGTGATGAGGATGGACTGAGTGGGACCTGGAGCCCAGCAGGCGCTTGGGTCCTGTCAGTCGGTGTGCAGGAATCTATCATCCAAGAGATTTGCAAGGAAATGGGGCCGGTCGGGGTCGCCCCTCGGGCGTCCCACAGGACAGTGCTCAGGACGTTCCCTCTTCCAGTACCCCCCTTTCCGACAAAGGCACACCGGTTTGGGCCCAGGCGGCTTCTTAGTGGTCTGTCCAGGCTTCTTGGCCCTCCAGAGTCTCCTCGACGTGGTGGGTGGATCAGAGCAGCCAAAAACTGCCTTTTGTTTATTAGCCTCTCATCCTCATTGGCCTTCTCCATTAAGTCTCCGTTGTTATAGACCTTGAAGGCTTCCTCTACCAAGTTTGACAGCGGGGTTTGGGGCCCAGCCTCAAGCTTTTGTAATTTTCTCCAGATATTAGGAGTAGGCTGGGTGATAAAATGCATGGCCAATGGTGTCCTCCCTTCTGCAGACTCAGGGTCTGTATTGGTGGACTTCATGGATGCTTCCGTCACCCGGCTCAGGAAGACTGCTGGGTTCTCATCTTCTTCCCGTGTAACCTCTTGGACCTTATCATCATTTACAGGCTTCACCATACACTTTTCATTCCTTCTGATAGACAAGTAATATAATGTCTCATCCTAGCCTGGCCTACACGATCTTCACAGCCCCAGTGTGGGTCATGATCTGGGATTGCGTCCCCACCCACCTGATAAATTTGGTGGCATGGACTGGTGGCCAGTAAGCCACCTGCGCGTTCCCTGGCCTTTCTCAGTATATGCTCCTTGTCATCTGGGGTGCAACAGTGGGCCAGAATAACCATGATGGCCTGCCAGGTGAGAGATCACTTAAAGGCACAGAAACTCACACAAGCTGTTATCAAAAGCAGCGTTCCAGGACAACTCTGTTCTTTTATGAGAGAGAAACCAAATCCAGTCTTGCATCAGCCTACTCTTAATAAAATCCATTTACCTAATTAAATTTAATCCAACCTTAGAAAATCCTGACCACATACAAAATTGTTTCCTCGGTGCGGTGTTCTTCGTCCGCAAACCTTCTGCAAATTTCTGTAGCCATAATTTGTCCCTCATCCTTTCCCCATGGAGAAATATCCAGCTCTACCACACGATCACCCTTTTTCCTTTCGACAAAATATATTTCCACTCCTCATACCTTCTTTTCTGAAAACACGCATCCTACTTTCCTTAAGCAACCATGAACTGTCCTATTTATTTATTTATGGCTGCGTTGGGTCTTCATTACTGTGCGTGGCTTTCTCTAGTTGTGATGAACGTGGGTTACTCTTCATTGCGGTGTGCGGGCTTCTCATTGCTGTTGCCTCTCTTGTTGCGGAGCACGGGCTCTAGGTGCACGAGCTTATGTAGCTGTGGCTCACGGGCTTAGTTACTCCACGGCATGTGGGATCTTCCTGGACCAGGGCTTGAACCTGTGTCCCCTAAATCCCATTGGCAGGAGGATTCTTTTTTTTTTTTGCGGTACGCGGGTCTCTCACTGTTGTGGCCTCTCCCGTTGCGGAGCACAGGCTCCGGACGCGCAGACTCAGCAGCCATGGCTCACAGGCCCAGCCGCTCCGCGGCATGTGGGATCTTCCGGGACCGGGGCACGAACCCGTGTCCCCTACATCGGCAGGTGGACTCTCATCCACTGCGCCACCAGGGAAGTCCCCCATGAACTTTTACATAAGCATTCCGTATATTGGTAGAGAACATTTCAAGGCAGTATCAAATAGCTTAATTTTTCTCTCACAAGAAGACAAAAGTAGGTAAGTTTAGACCTGTTTAGCAATTAATGTTCCAATATTTTACCTTATTTGAAATGGCCTGAATATTCAATTTAACTTAATTTAGTTTCAAATTTACCAAAATTTTGAGAGACTTCTTTTAGATGGATGTTTCCAAGACGTAATTATTCCTATAGAGGTTACCAAAAACTTATCCCAGTACTTTCACTTAAAAATTTAATGATATCAGGTTACTTCCCCTGTTGACACATTTTATAACAGAAACAATATGCACTTATTGACTTCCAGGAACCTTAGGTACAATGAAAGTTGATGACTCTGAAGACAGGTCTGTATTAATTAAACCCACAAGCTTAAGTTAGACAAGTTAATTTCTACAGAACCAGAGATTTCGTAGTTTTCCTGCTTGAATTTAAAATGGCCCTCTTTTTCTTTTTTCCCTCGGTGTGGGGGACTACAGATGGATCAGGGGCTTCCTGAGAGCCCAGGCAGCATAGTTACATTGCAAAGGCAGAGGAGGAGATGCAAGCCCCTCGATCCAAGGAAAGAATAGTTATGCCGATCACAAAACTTAAAGACACAAACAAGAAGTTTCAGGATAAAGTGGACGGAGTGTAGGGGTGAAGACCAAAGGAGAGGTAAAGGGAGGAGGGACAGAAAAGAATGTCAGAAAAAGAGATAGAGACAGAAAGAGAGAGATTGCCCTTTCAACCTGCCCCCGCGGGTGTCCATTCAGGCACCAAACAGCGCTCTTCCAGAAAGGGCCAGTGACGGAGGGAGCCCATGGGGGTGATTAAGCCCGGAAACCAGCCAGTTGTATGTTGTCTGTGGGACTCTCACCCACACGTTCACCAGTATATAGAAATCTGCCCCTTCAGCCTGTTCCCAGTGGGACTTTCCTTGGCAGCAGGAAAATAAAGGTGAGAATATTGGGATGATAGGGCTTCCAGCCATTCCACGATATGAGGTTTGAACATCTATCACTCTCATAATCTCTGGTCAGGGAGAGCCCTCTGGACCACGGTCTGCACGGCGTGAGGCAAGCCTCCCCCACCTCTGCCTGTCACCCGTCAAGGTGAGCCGTTGCCGGCCAGAGGGAGGAGGTCTCACAAGCTGAGAGGAGTGATGCTGTAGCTGCCTGACGTCCACTCTCTCGGAAGGACAGGACAGAAGGAGGAGAGGACGGAGAGAGGAGAGGACAGAAAGAGAAGTAGAGAGATTTCAGGAGAGGGAAAGGCACTAAGGGGAAAGGGAAAATGGTGAGGGCAAAAGGACGAAGGGAAGCGGAAAGTGTTGTCTGAATGAGGATACTGAAGCCCCCAGGGGCCAGGAAGGCAGACTTACCAAACGTGGTGACACTGAAACAAGAGGTTCAGGTGGCCGCTTGTCACCTGCTGTGAAGCTGCGTTCGGTGGTCCCAGAGGTGCCCAGATCCTCTTCCCAGACAGGCACAAGGAAGGGCCCAACGTTGGGCGCCACAAAATATGTAACTGACCAGGGCTCTTGGCCTCCTTAATCAATAGAAGTTGATCAGAGGCCAGACAAGACATGCAGGCAAGGCTTTATTGGGGCCTCTGCTGCAGTGGGGGAGCGAGAACAAACAACAGGTTCCCTTGCTTGCTCACTCCCCAAAGGGGGTCAAGCTTGTTTCTTACATGGGGTGAGGGTAGGGGTGTGTCCAGGGGTTGGGCCAGAGGGTGGCTTAGGTGGTCTGCCCACCGCTTAGGTGGTGTCGTGTGCAGGGGGAATGCACAGCACCCTGCTTTTCCTCCTGACACCCTGTTTTTAATCTAGGCTCTTCAAAAGTGGCAGTTGGGGGTCAGAAGCAAAAGCAGGGTGCTGCCCATGCCCCCTGCACACAACACCACCTAAGGGGTGGGCAATAAGTGGTGCTGGGATAACTGGACAGCTACATGTAAAAGAATGAAATTAGCACACTCCCTAACACCATACACAAAAATAAACTCCAAATGGATTAGAGACCTAAATGTAAGGCCAGACACTATCAAACTCTTAGAAGAAAACATAGGAAAAACACTCTTTGACATAAACCACAGCAAGATCTTTTTGACCCACTTCCTAGAGTAACGGAAATAAAACCAAAAATAAACAAATGGGACTTAATTAAACTTAAAAACTTTTGCACAGCAAAGGAAATCATAAACAAGACAAAAAGACAACCCTCAGAATGGGAGATAATATTTGCAAATGAAACAACAGACAAATGATTAATCTCCAAAATATACAAACAGCTCACGGAGCTCAATATCAAAAAAACAAACAATCCAGTTAAAAAATAGGTGGAAGACCTAAATAGACATTTCACCAAGGAAGACATACGGATGGCCAGGAGACACCTGAAAAGATGCTTAAATCACTAATTATTAGAGAAATGCAAATCAAAACTACAATGAGGTATCACCTCACACTGGTCAGAATGGCCATTATCAAAAAATCTAGAAACAATAAATGTTGGAAAGGGTGTGGTGGAAAGGGAACCCTCCTGCACTGTTGGTGGGAATGTAAATTGATACAGCCACTGTGGAAAACAGTATGGAGGTTCCTTAAAAAACTAAAAATAGAACTACCATATGACCAGCAATCCCACTACTGGGCATATACCCTGAGAAAACCATAATTCAAAAAGAGTCATGTACCACAATGTTCATTGCAGCACTATTTACAATAGCCAGGACATGGAAGCAACCTAAGTGTCCATCATCAGATGAATGGATAAAGAAGATGTGGCACATATATACAATGGAATATTACTCAGCCATAAAAAGGAATGCAATTGAGTTATTTGTAGTGAGGTGGATGGACCTAGAATCTGTCATACAGTGAAGTAAGTCAGAAAGAGAAAAACAAATACAGCATGCTAACGCATATATATGGAATTTAAAAAAGCAGTACTGATGAACCTAGTGGCAGGGCAGGAATAAAGACACAGACATAAAAGAACGGACTTGAGGGCACGGGTGGGGGGTAAGGGGAAGCTGGGATGAAGTGAGAGAGTATACACTACCAAATGTAAAATGAATGGCTAGTGGGAAGCTGCTGCATAGCACAAGGAGATCAACTTGATGCTTTGTGACGACCTAGAGGGATGGGATAGGGACAGTGGGAGGGAGGCTCAAGAGGGAGGGGATATGGGGATATATGTATACATATAACTGATTCACTTTGTTGTACAGCAGAAACTAACACAACATTGTGAAGCAATTATACTCCAATAAAGATGAAAAAAGAAAAAAAAGTGACAGTTGGGTTTTTTGGTCTCTTGGTATATTTTGCTCAGAATTTGCCCCAACTGTGCATGGACATAGTTATTTTTAGTTCCATACACTTTCTTTGTATTTTGTTGCTCGAAGAGAGGTGTGACCAGGTGCAAGAATTGCAGCGCTACAGCAAAGGGTCCCAGGCCCAGCCTGTCTCAGTTGGGCCCCTCTAAGGATGTAGTGAGGAAGCTACCACACAACAGCAGGGAGGCTCCTTCCCTGACAGGTGCCCGGGGTGAGCTTCTTCCCTCTGAGCCTTTGGAGACAAGCCCTTTCTCCTGACTCAGCTGCCGTGGGAGCCTCAGGTGACAGGCGGGTTGTGGGGCGTGAGGGACCGCAGAGTGTGAGGCTGCAGGGGCGCTGGGACACGTTGGTTCTGCTGGGGTTCTGGGCCCACAGACCAGGGGTCATGTCCCCTCCTCGTCTCCTCTGCCTTCCCTCCCCTTCTCTCTCTCTTTCATTCGATCCAGCTCCTTGCAAGGGAAGACACACGTGCTCCATATGACATTGTGAATTTATCCAGGGAGTGGGAAAGAGGGGAAGCCAGGTGAGTGACAAATGGGCAGACCCGTAACACATGGGAGTGATCGGGGGCCCAAGGCGATGGTAGTCACGCAGGACTTAGCAGCTACAGTAACGACTGCCCAGGGTGTCCGTGTCCTAATCCCTGGAACTCAGAGCAAGGCTGTTTTTTCTGAGTGGGCCTGTGTAATCACAAAGGTCTGATGAAAGAGAAGGCGATGTGAAGACAGAAGCAGGGGAACATTTGAAGAAGCTGATGGATTTGAATATGGAGGAGGGCCCAGGAGCCAAGGAACACAAGGATTGCAGCTCTAGATGTGGGAAAAGGCAAAGAGAGGGATGCTCTCCTACATCCCTGCACCGGGGGCCCTGCCAACACCTTGGCTGTGTCCAGGGAAATCCACTTCCGGCTTCTGACTCCAGAGCTGTCAGAGAATAACTCAGTGTTGTTCGAAGTCCCTAAGGCTGTGGTCAGTTATTTTATCAGCAAAAGGAAGTGAATTCAGGGACAGACAGGCAGGCAGAAGGGGAGAAAGACAAGGAGAGAGTTGACAGACTGGAGGAGGGCAGGCGATCAGGGTTTAGGTGGACAGTCAGAGGCACAGGTGGGTCAGAGACAGATGGAGAGATAAGCAGATAGGGAGCCTGGAGAAAGGTGAGAGGAGGAGGGCAGAACGTCTGACGGGCAGGAGGCAGGAGATGACGTAGGCCGGCAGGTGGGCAGATAGAAGCAGGAAGTGGGCACAGAGGCAAGGACGGGAGAGAGTGACAACGAGACAGGATGGCAGGCAGGGGCCCTCAGAGCTCGTCCTTGTCTCCAATAAGCGTTACAGGAGCTTCCTGAGCTGCAAGTGGATCCCATTCTTGGGCTTCAGCACAACTCTTGGAATGGGAACAGGGACCCTGGAGGGATCGGGTGCCAGCTCAAAGCGAAGCAAGGTCAGGGCCACGGCCACCTTCATCTCATTCATGGCAAACTGCTTCCCGATGCAGTTCCTGGGTCAGGGAGGGAAAAGGAAGTGAGCAGAGGCTTCTAACCCCTGCCGGGCACAGGGCATTCAGGGCTCTCCTCCACGTGGCCCAGCCCCAATCCCTTCCTTACGGGTCACACTGAACGTGCCGCCCAAGCCTCGGTCCACCCTCTCCCCCTGACCTTTGCAAAGGCCACCTCTCTCCAGGACTAGCTCCTAACTCCTACTTCTGCTCTCAGCAGTAGCAAGTCCCATTGGGCAAGGTCTGCCTTCTAAGCCACAGGGTCAAGTCACGTGAATCAGTAAATGTGAATTAGTACTTTGTTCACTCGTCCACAGGCCGTTTCTGCTTTCAGGCCAGGCCAGGGCACTGTAGGGGGGTGTGGGCAACTCTCAGGCCCTCACCACCCATGGCAGACAAGCAGGGGCCCCAGTCCCCAGACAGGACAGGACAGACTTGTGTAAGGAAGTCAGGATGGCAACCGGGAGGCTTCTTGGAGGGGCCACGGGTTAGCGCCCCTCGACCTGCTGGACCACTTGCTTCCAGTTAATGCTCCGGCCTCCTGTCTCCCCGCAGCCCCTCAGTCAACCCGCCCCTGGAGCCTTCCCATTCTACTCCAGCAAGGCCCCTCCTCCCATCCCGTGGGCTCCTCACTGGCCTTTCCAGTCTCCTTGCCTCCCGTCCCTCTACTGCAGCCACGGTGGCTCGGGGCCTGCTGCGCCCTCCATCACAGGGAGGACACGTCGCGGGGCCTCAGCTGGCGTCACAGCACTCTCTGGGCTGCTCCTCACTCACCTTGCACCTGTCCAGCCCCTCTTCCTCATTCCGCTGCTGTTGAGGTCCCCTCCCCCCGCCTCTGCCGGCCACATGCTCAAGACTCAGTCTAGTGACCGTCAGGCCTCCCGCCTCTGCCACCTGCACCTCTTTCTCCCACATCCCCAAGCAGCTTTAGTGTTAACTCAAGGACACATCACCGTCCAGTGACCAGGACAGTGCCAGAAACATGGAACATTCCACAATCTGCTCAGTGAATGAATGAACGAGTGAAAGAGTGGATGAATGCATGATGTCTGTCTTGTAAGGCAAACGTACTGACCACTACACTATGGAAACGTCGCATGTCTGTCTTGAAGAGCGGTAGTTGCCTCTTGACTGTGAACTCTCAGAGCAAGGAAAGTTCCTTTCGTCTCTGTGTTCCCATCTTGTAATATATGGTTTGGCACTCAGAGACAGGTTAATAAATAGCTTTCTATTTGAACAAAGTTAATTGAATTGAAAAAGAAAGGACTGGAGTAAAATTAAACATTAATTCTGACCTAGGAATTGAGTTGCCAGGTACCCCCGGTCCTCTGGTGGCAGCCGCATGACCTGCAGCCAATGTCTACAAGGAAGAACAGGACCTTGGCACTGACCAAATACTAGAGCAAATTCCGGGAACGTGTTGCGTCAAGCCTGTTCTGTGAAGGTTGATTCACCAACTGAAAATTTCACAGAATTACAGGCTCAGAAAAAACTTGGATTACTAAGTAGTTCCAAAGTTATGGAAGTTACTATTTCGGAGGGGATCTGTAGCCGTTGAAGATTTTCACAGGAGTCATTTTCGAGTGTATCATCCAGGTTAACAGCTATTTCATGTGTGTTTTATATTTTACACGGCAAGAACCTCTGAAATGCATGCGTCCAACACAAAATAGTGAGTTTTCTCTCAAAAGCACTTGATTGCCTTCAATTTCATCCTTTTTTGCCAAAATTAGACTCTGTAGATGTTTGGACTATGGTATGTAATCCCTGCTACATGTATAGATTATTGGCAACTAGAAAAGCTGTCATGTGTATATTAATATGCTGTTATAAGTTTGTTGGGCTCGACTACAGAAAGAGAGAAGACACACAAGGCTTTCTTCAAATGGCAACTGTAACTGATCACATACATAGCTTGAAGCCTCAGGACAAGGAAGGCAGCTGGAAATCGAAACCCATGCAAACACGACGGCTGATACAGTGAGAGGTGGATTGGTGAATTAAGTAAAAAAGACAGTGGGCTGGACTAGAAATGTGCCAAGAGAGAAAACCACCTTCTAAGATGACTGATACTTGGGAGAAGCAAACATCTGAAGTTTACCTTTCATGAAAAATTCTAAAGCTGAAAAGTCATACTCCTAAAGTGAGGAAAACCCTGGAATACTTTGGAGCGGCCACGGCCATGGCAATGTGGCTGGTCGTTGCGGAAGTCAGGAGGTCAAGGTCTCCGTGGTGTGCCCTGAAGGCCTTCTTGTACATGGGGACACACACCTCCTTCTCAAAACGTCAACACACAGGGACATAACTGCATACACCACATATGAATGTAGACAGTCACACACATCAGGTAGCACCCAGTGACACCCAGATGCCCCAGGTACAGAAGGCCTCACCTGGATCCTCCTGAGAAGGGCAGGAAAGCATGGCTGTGTCGATCAGAACCTGGTGCAAACCGGGATGGGTCAAACACCTGCAGAGAGAGCACCGGGGCCAGGGCAGGCGGGGTCAAACTACTTGCACCAATCCACCAGGGGACAAGAATCCCCGAGCAGAGCAGGAGAGGTGCTGGTCTGGAGAGAGCATCCCATCCCCTCCTCCATCATACCTCTGGGTTCGGCCACACCTTCGGGTTGTGGTGAAGCCCATAAAAGAAGAGGGAGAGCGGGACTCCTGTGGGGCAGGGAGGAGAGAGAGAAGACTGATGGTACCCATGGTAACAGGGGCAATGTGCACAAAAGGCCCAGGAGCCACCATGAGAGCTACCCTCCATCCCTCTGAATGAAGTGGTGCTCTTGCAAGACAGGTGGGCTGGAGGTGACAAAGCACATGAGCACAGATTAGGAGCAGGTAACCATGGCCAGGACTGAGAAGAAAAAGAATTGGAGGCTTAGTATCAGGATCGCCTCACATGAAAACTCACAGTTATCAGGTGTCATCATGAGCCCTCGGGGTTGTGCATTAACTCATCTAATCCTCACAGCAGCCCTCAAGGAAGGCACTCCTATCCGCATGTGCAGATGAGGCACCTGAGCCTCCAAGAGGTTGAGGGATGTGTCTGTGATCCCACAGAGAAGAGGTGGCTGGGTTGGGATTCAGACCCACTGGGAGGTGAGCCATTGGGTAGCTTCCAACCACGGCAGGGCTCTCAGACCTGATCATCAGCTGCTCTCGGCCATCCACCTGAGGGCTCCTCAGAGACTGGACCATCTGACCCATGACAATGGACTCCCTGAACTCCCTCGTTTACTTAGACCCCATATGGAAAGAACCACATCCCCTTGCTTACTTCTGCTTTTCTCTTAAGCCTTCACGTCTCAAGGAATTAGAATTATAGGGCTCCATTACAAGCCCACATTCAAGGGCTAGCATTTGCGTATTGAGCTCTCATTGGTTCAAGTTCTGTGTCAGGCGTTTTACAAAACCTCCAAACTGCAGAGGAAATATTAATTATCTTGAGGCGGAAACATCAGACAGAGCATCCCGGGGCTGGAAAGCACATGTGGATTTCTGATCTCCCACGTGGTCTTGCAGAGTGCTTAGTTAAGTGGGTGTGGGTGACGTTCATACCTGCAGGTAAGGAGCGTCCATCAGGGAAGGTGATGGGCTTGCTCAGATATCTGCCAATGAACGGCACTGGTGGATAGAGTCGCAGTGCCTCCTTGATGCACATGGTGGTGTAGGGCATCTTGTCCAGGTGGTCCCTGAAAGACAGCCCATCTAAGGGCAGGCAACCAGGGGTCCTCCACTCGCGGAGGGGCGAGGTCCTCCCACCTGTTGGGCACTCACCAGGTGATGGATGCGCCATCCCCCAGGAGGCTCTGGATCTCTTCCCGGCACCTCTGCTGATGCTCGGGGTGGGAGGCCAGAGCATAGAGGGTCCAGGAGATGCCACTGGCTGTGGTGTCGTGACCCTCAAACATGAACGTATCCACTTCGGCACGGAGCTCCCTGTCAGACAAGCTGCTCCCATTCTCCATCTGCGGAGGCAGGGGGAGTGCAGGGTCTGCCCTTCCTCTGTGCTTCTGGGCAAAGCCTCAGGCCTCTCCTGCCCACACTCACTCTGGCAAAGAGGAGGATGTCCAGGAAATCCAGGTGCCTCTTGCTCCTCACCTTCTCCAGCTCTCCCTCCTTCTGCAGGTGAGCCTTCCTCATCTTGATCACTCCATCTGTCCCACAACAGTGGTTCCCAGGCAGAGCTGAGGGCTCCTGGGGGCCCAGATGCAGCACCCACCGTAGCCCTATCTGCCCCTCAGGCCCAATCTGGGTACCAGGTGGATGAGGACGAGGGTGGGAATGGGCGCACATGTCAGGGCAGAGAGCTCCAGCATCGTCTCATCCAGGTTGGGAATCCCCTCAATAGCACAGCCCACGGAGGCTCTGCCTGGATGATGCTGGGAGGGGGTCTCATTCCACCGTCAGCAACGTGGTGACACATGTGTCTCCCTGCACCTCACCTGACACCCTGACGTCTCGGGTCCCAACCCCTGCACCAGGGAAGTACACAGTGTGGGTGTGTGCCAGCCCCTGAAGAGGAAGCAGGAGTCTGGGCTCTGCCTGCGGGGTCAAGGTCAGGGGAGGAGCCACCCAGAAGGAGGAGCAGAACCTGTGTGTTGATGGGCCAGCTGGCAGGCGCGGTGGCTCCAGCGGCCTTCAGGGCTCAGCCTGTAGATGATGTCGTTCTGGTGGAAAGCATTTCTTAATCGGGAAAAAGTCAGATTGCCAAGGTCTCTGATGGCCTGGATGTAGGACTGGATGTTCCTGAAGGGAGAGGATGCAGAGGAGACTGGAGTGGAGGGAGCCTCTGACCTGGAGACGTGGTAGGGCTCCGGGTGGGGATTCCTCAGTCAGCGGGGACAGGCAGCACTGAGGCTTTGTTATTTCTGCCTCACAGCCCTGGAGGCACTTAGTCCTTTACAAGTGGCCTGAGCAGCCAGGCTTCTCCCTGTGCAGGAATCAGGGACCTGTGACTGAGTCAAGGTTGGTCTGGGTGGAATTTGACTGTGGTCCATGGCTCTGTGCAGAATGTTGCTTTCTGTGCTGATAAGCGTCCATGCTGCCCTAACTGCCTCTCAGGTAAGTCCTCCCCAGCTGGTGAGAACAAGGACCCTGCCGTTGAAAGGTTGTCACTGACCTGTCTGTCTGGATGCTGCCTTGGTGGCTGAAGGCGCACTTCATGATGGTGTCCAGGGTCATCAAGGAGACGTGTCCAAGGACCTCCAGATGTGAGTCCAGGCTGACGAGCTCCTCCCACTTGTCCTGTGGTGGGAGGGGGACATTGACCCTGCTCTGCTCCCCCAGAAGGCCTGTGCTGACAAAGCCAGGCTCTCTCTCTGTCTCTCTAAATCTTCTGATGAGTTTTTCTCACTGTCAAAGCAGATGTGTTTTAGCAGTTTGAAGCTGTAACACATGTGTGTAATGTGATGTCTATTTTCTCGGGATCATTTATTATGTAATTAATTATACTCTCTCATAATATTCTGAATCAATTCTGAATTCTAGGAACAATTTATGATGATAATCACCCTGTGGCAGACCAGAAAACATTGTTTCTCAAGGGACAAACGGGTAATCTTTTGTGTCCTGAGATCGGAACTGGACAGGAGATGGCCAACTCTTATAAGCAAATATTCAAGGCAAGGAAAAGGTTAAGGGACTCTATTTGGGCTCGTATGAAGGGGCGATTCCTTTCATTTATCCATTGTTAACTGAGACCAGTAGGTGCTCAGTCTGGATCAGAGGTGATGTTTGTCAAGACCTGGCTCTGTGAGTGTAGACGTGGCCTCATTTCCTCCCATGAGTGGCTCAATTCCATGCAGAGGCCTTGGGCCCCAGGCCAGAGACTAGTTGAGTGACATCCTGGGATGTCCACTCTGCCACTGAAGCTGCCATTGTCCAGGGCATCCGGGGGCAGCTTGCACCGCTGTCCAGGGGAATGACCCTTGCTCTAATCCTCTGTGTTGAAGATGTGGAGATGAGAGGAGAGTGGACCCTGAATACACTATGTTCCTGCTTTCCCTTGCCTCAGAGCAAATTGTGGATACAAGCTGCTGCCTGGGCACCCCTTTGTCCCATCCAGTTTTGGTGAGCTCTGTCTCAGAGTACGTTCTGATTGCATCATTCTGGGGGCTGGGTCTGATGGACACCTGAGGGACACAAGGGTCTGAGAGTGGACTTTGTCAGCCTTGTTGGATGAGAGTGGGTCCAGGTGACGAGGGATAGACTCACCAGCATTACTCGGACAGAGTCGGCCATCAGACCCACGTAGGGCTTCAGGATGTCGTAGTGGAAGGCTGGGGTCAGCATCCGCCGGTGCTGGAACCACGTCTGCCCCTCCAACAAAAGCAAACCTTTCCCTGGGCCACAGATGGGTGTGTGTGTGGGTCGGGGAGCCTGGATCAGAGGGACGACTAGGGACAACTTGGGAGGAACCAAGGGTGTCAGGAGAAGGTACATCATGGGCAAAGGTAGGAAAGGCTAGTACAGTTCAGGAATGTGAATTTCCAGAAAGGCTGGTCCATAGGATGTGATTATGACAGCTGTGAGACAGAGGTTGAAGAAGAGTAGGGGGGCAGGTGATAGAAGAATTAATAGTCAGGCCGAGAATATCACAGAGGACTGAGAAGTGATGAAGAGGCTGAGCTTCAGGCGGGCTCTCAGCACCATTACAAAGGGTGAGAGTTTCACTGGAAGGAGAGAAATGAGGCTTGACTGAGAGATGAGGTGGTGACAGGGTGCCTCGTACCCGTTGTTCTCCATTAAGCAAAGAGGCAGCTCTTGGTAAACCTAACTGGTGGGTGGACTGCAGTTGTATTTAAATGTACTTACCAATCCAGGGGATCAGCATTCTGTAGGCATCGTGAGACTTTGGGTCTGAAAGGGAAGGAAGGGAAGTGGAGGGCACCGAACAAGGCAGGCAGCCCCCAGAGCAGCTGTGGCACCTTCCATTCCTGATGCTGGTCAGCTGGCAGTCTGTCTCTAGCCACCTCCCTCTTGCCTCCCATCCCTGACTCTCTCTGTCCTGATGGTCACTGTGGGCCCAGGAAGGCAGACTCAGTGTCCCAGCAGCAGAACATCCACAGGACTAAGACGGTGAATCGGCAAGAAAGATAGGCTCTGCTCAGCGCCACAGAGTAAGAAAGGAGCCTGTGGGTTTCTACAGTTTGTGGTGGTTTGGCCATTTCATGACCCAGGACAGGCAACAGTGAGAGGTGCCAAACCTACATCAGTGTGGACAGAGAATTGTCTTCCAGACCTGGGATCATCTCAGTTGGGTTAAAACAAGAAAGAAAGTAAGACAGGAAAGAGAAGCCAGCCCCACCCAGGTGCTGAAGCACTCACTGTGCGTGAGTGATGCTGGCCTTAGTCTGGCTTGTGGGCTGCAAGGACGGCTGGTAGGGAGCCAGGTACTGATGGCTGTAGTGCCAGTTTCTTCTGGAATTTCACAGATCCAGGGCCATGTACCCGAGAGGGAAGATTTTCTCCTGCTGGGATGTGGGTTTCCCTCTCACCTGATCTCCCCAGGACCGCCTTCATGTAGTCAGGGTCATAGATCAACACCAGGGCTTTCGTCCCCCACAGCCAGCGAGCACAGGCACTTGGGTACTTCTCCACCCTCTTCAGTAGGGGTCGCAGCTCGGTCTCGTCTTGGAACTGTCCCCAAGGGAAAGATAAATCAATAAAACCCTTCTCTGAGTTCCAGTGCTGGAGTGGGGGTGAAGGGCAGGATGGGTACAGGGAGATCGTTCTGGATCGATCAGCAGAACTAGGAGTTTGGAACTATTTCTTCTGACCTGGGCTCTGCCCCAGACCTGCTGGCTGTCCACCTTTGTCCTAAGACCACATTCTGTCCCCTTGCTGGGTAGAGCCCTGGGCCACCAGTACGAACTGCCTACAGAAACTTACATCAGGGATTCACTCCCTGGTGTAGAGAACTTTGGGAGGTGATTCGTACAACATTTGCATGAGAAATTTATGATAATTCGTATCACTTGATAAGCAGTTTTGTCATAGAATTTTAGTTAGAGAATAAAATAGATTACATTAAAAAAATAAATTTATATATTAATTTCCTTTTGCTTACTGATTGCTATATATCATCATTATTTTCCCAGCATACATGTAAATGTTTGCTAATATGAAAGTGTCGGATGTATATGGCTAAGTGAAAAAAACTAAGTACTAAATTGTATGTGTATATATTATTATTTTTTTATTATTTTTGTGGTACGCGGGCCTCTCACTGTTGTGGCCTCTCCCGTTGCAGAGCACAGGCTCCGGACGCTCAGGCTCAGTGGCCCTGGCTCACAGGCCCAGCCGCTCCGCGGCATGTGGGATCTTCCCGGACCCGGGCACGAACCCGTGTCCCCTGCATCGGCAGGCGGACTCTCAACCACTGCGCCACCAGGGAAGCCCGTGTATATATTGTTTTACATATTGAGCATATACACAGTGATAGGATAGATTCTGGATGTATACATGAAAATGGTATTGAACTAAGGTTCTTATATGTGTATTTTAAATCTTATTTTCACTTACCAATAACCAGAAACTTTTATGCACTTCCCACCGCCCAGAGGAATCTCTTGAAACTCCTCACGTTGGACCACAAAGGCCCTTGCTTTCTGGCTTTACCCTCTCTATTCTTGCCTCCTGCTGGGCTGGTGAGTCCACAGGACCTATTGCTCTGCCCGCAAAGATGCTGCTGCCTGTGCGCCTTGCACTGGCCCCACCTGCTCACACTTCTAGGCCTCTGCCCAGGTTCTTTCCTCTACCTGGTTGCCCCTCCTCTTTGCCACAGAGCAACTGCCTCTCCTTAACCTTGCAGATTCAGCTTCATTTTATCACCTCTGGATTTCTCATCAACATTTGGTCCTAGGCATGTTCCATGCAGTCACCTCGTCTTTAATTCAATGGCTTCTGTGTAACTCAAAGCAACCATCTGCCACTTTGGTATCTAATCTCTGCCTGCATCCTTCTACCATCAGGACTCACCAGCTCTGAGGCAACTTGCCTACTGTGGGATGGGTTCCTTCACTGATCACGTATTTACTGAGCATCTACTATGTGCCAGGCACTGGTTTAAGGCACTGAATGAGGATGCGGCTGTAGATGCTTGTCTGTTTGGAGCCTCCAGGAGGAGACAGCGAGATTGAGGACATGACAACCGTAGGGGCTCATGAATGTGTGATGGAGGGAAGACCAGGCCTCTGGGGAAGCTTTGGGGAAGGGGCCCTAACTCAGATCGGGACGTTTGAAAGCTCTTCGTCATGCACTTGCTCATTCATCGAGTCATCATTTACCTAGATGCTCTCAGGTTACAAAGATGAACCAGAGGCAGGGTCTCCCAGAAGGAGCTCACAGCTATGACACTGCAGACAAAACTAGCTGAATCCGGTTAGCACTGCCTTAAGAGAAGGACAGGCAAGGGAAAAAGGGTTGTCTCCTCCGCTCCTGGGAGACCCAGAAAGACATCTTGGAGGAGGTGGCTTGGAGTTGGGCCTTTGTAGACAGACATATGAGGGACAAGATCATTCCAGGTAGAGGGCACATGGGAGCAGAGTCCCAGAGGCCAGAATGCCCAGGCAGGCGGGGAGGACGCTGAGTAAGCTGGGGTGCCGGAGATTAGGAAGGAGAGGGGAGAGAGGTACTGGGCCAGCCCACATGGGGCTCGGGCTGTTTCCGGTTCCCGTCTTTGGCTCCACTCTACTTTAATCACGCTGCAGAGAAAGGGAGGCCTCAGCTCTCTGCAACCCCTGATTTTCTCCCAGCATTTGTTCAGTCCACAAACCCTTGATGAGCCCCTCTCCAGGTGGCCCCTGACGTGGCTCTGAGCCCCCCACCGACCAGGCTAGTGCTGCCAGTGCTGGGTGGGTAGGCGCTGCCCCTCCCCAGCCTGTAAGCCGCTCCTTCCCTCCTTCCTGTCCCTCCACACGCTGGATGGGCAGCCCTCTGCGCAGGCTCCGTGCAGGGTGCTGGGGGTGAGGGGGATTTCACGCTCGGTTCCGAGAGCACATAGTCCACTGAGGGAGGACACCAGGCGGGCGACCTCACCCTGTGGATGGTGCAACTCAAATGTCAGTTCTTCTTACCTGGCATCATCCTGGGAACCTCGCTCATGTGTGCCAGCGACTTGTCAGGGTTTAAGCACCGAAATCAGGAGACTGGAAAATTCCTCAGTCTTAAACCGAGCCAGTTTGTCCCTACAGTTGACATAAACCCCCACCCAGCAGGTGGGCCTCTTTTCCTGTGACCTGACACCTTCTTAGATTCCTGTCTGTCATCTCCACGGACAGTGAGCCCACAGGCCAGCATCCAGCAGACTGATGTCTGTGCTCCCAGGCAAGCTCAGGGCCAGGCAGAGAGGATGCGATTGAGGGATGGGGCAGGGAAGCATCTAGAAGCCTGTTCTATGAGAACAGCTGAAGCTGCTCAGCCTGGAGACGGGGGAGACTCAGGAAGGAAGAGCCACTGTCCTCAAAGTGCAGGGCTGCCAGGACAGCCTGCAGATCTCCCTAAGGAAGGAGTGTCTGACAGACCCAAGGACACCAGCACGGGATCCTGGGAGGGAGGGAGCTCCCCAGACTGGGATGAGGAGCCAAGACCTGAGAGGTAAGCTGGGTCCTTTTGTGAGGCCACGTGCTCACCCCACAACAAGGCCTCGTCCCATGGGCTTGCTCACCAGGACCATGGTCTGAGAGCCCCGGCCCTCCCTGCCCTCCCACTTCCCCATCCCACTCCATCCTACCTCCTGCATGTGCCCATAGAGCCAGTGGGAAGGAGGAGACGGGAACTGCTGGAGGGCTTTGAGCAGCCACTGTCTGCGCAGGTAGAGCTGTGCTGCCTTGAGCAGAAGCAGAACCAGGCCGAGCAGGGAGGCCACCTGCAGGAGCCCAGAGACACCGCCCAGGGCTCTGGGGGCGCTCAGTGCAGAGACATTCATGGTGCAGTGGCTTCTGGATTGCTGACTGTCCCTGAAGGTGGCTGACCTCCCCTGAGCACCCAGCCTGGTCAGGGAGGCTTGCCCCGCCCACCTAGGGGAGGGTGAAGGTGAGGGCAGAGCTCAGACCTGGGCCTCCAGGGTTGATTAACTGTGGAGGATGCACTTCTGGAAACAGTGTGAGAAAAACTTCCTCAGCTGACAGTGACAATGGCCAAGTGCAAACCCACTTTCCTTCTCCATATTACCTACCAAATATTTAATGAGCACCTACAACATGTCAGGCAGTCTGCTATTAGCTGGGACACAGCTGCAAGCAAAGCAGACATGAATCTTGCTGACTTCAAGACAGTCACAGTCTAGTTTACCAATGTTCAGTAGATTTGGTTGGTTTTATTATCATCCCATTTCAGAGGGGAAAACTGATTTCAGAGAAGAAAAGTGATGTGGCCAGAGGAAAACAGCCTCTGCTTGTCCCAGTTGAAACTGAAATCCTTCTCTGTTGGACTTCAAAGCTGCCTGCCTCAGCTGCCTCTGAAATGTTCCCCGGGGCTTGTACCCATCCACTATGCAGTGTGTCCTGGGTGACTGTGCCAGTGGACAGAGCACTGGCCTTGGATTCAGGAGGTGCAGCCCCAGGGCAGTTTCACTACATATGAAGCTAGAGACTTGTCCTCTCTGAGCCTCAGCTTCTCCTTTGAAAGGTGGGATAATAATTCATTTCCTATTTACATCCAATGAATGTTCATTCAGTCATTCATTCACTCAGCAAATATTTCTTGAGCTCACAGGCTATAGGTAAAGGTATAAAACTATATTAGTTAAGAAAAATTGTAGGCTTGTGCTGGAAGAATGAATAGTGTCCAGACCAATCAGGAATGGAGAAAACTAAAAAAAAAGAATGGGGCTTTGAAGGGTGAATAGGAGTTCACCAGGTAGAGTGTGCTTCTAGAGGGATGGGCACTGAAAAAGTCATGCAGGTCATATGTGAAAGAGCAAGGGATGGGGAAACCTTCATTTTCTGTCTCTTACATCCCTGTTTCATGATTCTCTTTCCCAAGATCTAATCCAGTGTCCATAATTCAGAAAGTAAAACACCAAAGATTTCCATGAAGAATTACTTGGAAGCAAGCTCTCTTAGGAGCCTTGAGTTTCCTCCTGACCTGCTCCCCCACCAAGTTTAACTTCTGTCCCAAGAGCCTCTTCCTTTGCCTGTCCTCATGACAGGTGCTTCACATATAACCTATAGGGCCACATTCTGGGCTGTTCTCCTAACTGAAGGTCAGAGGTGACTAACAACCTACACATACCCCCTTGCAGCACAACCTTTCACCCCCTCTCAGGTTCCTCTCAGGTCTCTGCCTCTGCTTCCCCCGAGATTGTGAGCAACTAGACTTTCCTTTGTTGGTTCAGCAACTAGGTCCAGCACTAGGAACAGTAAAGTGAGTGAGTGCCCATCGGCCCATGCTGTCAGAGTGACCAGCCCGAGCCCTTCTGCACCCCCTGACGCCAGGGGACCTGCCAAGCTTCCTGCCCAGGACAGTCCCAGCTAACTCTCCTGCCCCACACCCGGTCAGGCACAGAGTGTACTCATGACCCCAACTTTTTTTTTAAACATCTTTATTGGAGTATAATTGCTTTACAATGTTGTGTTAGTTTCTGCTGTACTACAAAGTGAATCAGCTATATGTATACATATATCCCTGTATCCCCTCCCTCTTGCATCTTACTCCCACCCTCCCTATCCCACCCCTCTAGGTGGTCAAAAAGCACCGAGCTGATCTCCCTGTGCTATGCGGCTGCTTCCCACTAGCCATCTATTTGACATTTGGTAGTGCATATATGTCCACCTGGCCCTTCCTTGGAGCTGAGTGAACTAGCCCTGTGACCTAGGAACGGGGAGGGGACTGGACAGAAGGTTCCAGCAGCAGGCAGAGGCTGGGAGAGATGTCCCCTTCAGGAGGCACATGGCGGCATCACAGCACAGCACAGGACTGCAGGGGGATCTCCTCTGGCATCCGGGGCCCTGGGTTAGGAAGGGCAGGGGTGGGACGGGAGGAGGACCTGTGTGCAGAAGCAGCAAGAGAGCAGGGCTGGTGCAGAGAGGCTGGTGGAGGAGTGCGAGGGGCCTGGCGCTGGTCAGGGTCAGGAGGACCAGTCCCCCTGAGGTCTCCAGGAGCACCAGGGTTGAAGAAGCCCGTCCTTGCTCAGGGGCTGGGCAGACACGCCGGGGACTGCAAGGGGCTGTCCTGTGGGGTAGGTGCACCGGCTGGTCCTCTGCTTCGGGTCTGACATCCTCTCCAAGCAGCCAAGCCTCGTGCCCAGCTGGTCCTCCCAGACCCTCCTGCACAGCTGCCCACTCGGACCTCTGAGAAGCCTGCAGGCCTTGCGTGTGAGGAAGGGCTGCCGGGGGCTGGTGACATGGCCAGCGCTTCTCGAATCTGGGCTGGGCTCTTCTCAAATCTCATTTGGGGTGAAGGATTGGTTCCTGAGGCCCTCCTGCTGAGCCAAGTCTGTAAGGCTTCTTTGCTCAGGGCAGGATGGGCTCTGGCTGGGCCCCTCTAAGGATGTAGCGAGGAAGCTACCACACAACAGCAGGGAGGCTCCTTCCCTGACGGGTGCCCAGGGTGAGCTTCTTCCCTCTGAGCCTTTGGAGACGAGCCCTTTCTCCTGACTCAGCTGCCGTGGGAGCCTCAGGTGACAGGCGGGTTGTAGGGCGTGAGGGACCCCAGAGTGTGAGGCTGCAGGGGCGCTGGGACACGCTTGTTCTGCTGGGGTTCTGGGCCCACAGACCAGGGGTCATGTCCCCTCCTCGTCTCCTCTGCCTTCCCTCCCCTTCTCTCTCTCTTTCATTCGATCCAGCTCCTTGCAAGGGAAGACACACACGCTCCATATGACATTGTGAATTTATCCAGGGAGTGGGAAAGAGGGGAAGCCAGGTGAGTGACAAATGGGCAGACCCGTAACACACGGGAGTGATCTGGGGCCCAAGGCGATGGGAGTCACGCAGGACTCAGCAGCTACAGTAACGGCTGCCCAGGGTGTCCGTGTGCTAATACCCAGAGCCAGAGAACAAGCCTGTTTTTTTTTTTGTTTGTTTTTGTTTGTTTGTTTGTTTTGTTTTTTTGCAGTACGCGGGCTTCTCACCGCTGTGGCCTCTCCCGTTGCGGAGCACAGGCTCCGGAGGCGCAGGCTCAGCGGCCATGGCTCACGGGCCCAGCCGCTCCGCGGCATGTGGGATCTTCCCAGACCAGGGCACGAATCCATGTCCCCTGCATCAGCAGGCGGACTCTCAACCACTGCGCCACCAGGGAAGCCCAAGCCTGTTTTATCTGAGTGGGCCTGTGTAATCACAGAGGGCCTTATGAAAGAGAAGGCGATGTGAAGACAGAAGCAGGGGGACATTTGAAGAAGCTGATGGATTTGAATATGGAGGAGGGCCCAGGAGCCAAGGAATGCAAGGATTGCAGCTCTAGATGTGGGAAAAGGCAAAGGGAGGGATCCTCTCCTACATCCCTGCACCGGTGGGCCCTGCCAACACCTTGTCTGTGTCCAGGGAAACCCACTTCCGGCTTCTGATTCCAGAGCTGTCAGAGAATAACTCTGTGTTGTTCGAAGTCCTTAAGGCTGTGGTCAATTGTTTTAGCAGCAAAAGGAAGTGAATTCAGGGACAGACAGGCAGGCAGAAGGGGCGAAAGACAAGGAGAGAGTAGACAGACTGGAGGAGGGCAGGCGATCAGGGTTTAGGTGGACAGTCAGAGGCACAGGTGGGTCAGAGACAGATGGAGAGATAAGCAGATAGGGAGCCTGGAGAAAGGTGAGAGGAGGAGGGCAGAACATCTGACAGGCAGGAGGCAGGAGATGAGGTAGGCCGGCAGGTGGGCAGATAGAAGCAGGAAGTGGGCACAGAGGCAAGGATGGGAGAGAGTGACAACGAGACAGGTTGGCAGGCAGGGGCCCTCAGAGCTCGTCCTTGTCTCCAACAAGCATTACAGGAGCTTCCTGAGCTGCAAGTGGATCCCATTCTTGGGCTTCAGCACAACCCTTGGAATGGGAACAGGGACCCTGGAGGGATCGGGTGCCAGTTCAAAGCGAAGCAAGGTCAGGGCCACGGCCACCTTCATCTCATTCATGGCAAACTGCTTCCCGATGCAGTTCCTGGGTCAGGCAGGGAAAAGGAAGTGAGCAGAGGCTTCTAACCCCTGCCGGGCACAGGGCATTCAGGGCTCTCCTCCACGTGGCCCAGCCCCGATCCCTTCCTTACGGGTCACACTGAACGTGCCGCCCAAGCCTCGGTCCACCCTCTCTCCCTGACCTTTACAAAGGCCACCTCTCTCCAGGACTAGCTCCTAACTCCTACTTCTGCTCTCAGCAGTAGCAAGTCCTGTTGGGGAGCGACGGCGCTCTAAGCTACAGTGTCAAGTCACGTGAATCAGTAAATGTGAATTAGTACTTTGTTCACTCGTCCACAGGCCGTTTCTGGTTTCTGTCCAGGCCAGGGCACTGTAGGGGGGTGTGGGCAACTCTCAGGCCCTCACCACCCATGGCAGACAAGCAGGGGCCCCAGTCCCCAGACAGGACAGGACGGAGTTGTGTAAGGAAGTCAGGATGGCAACCAGGCTTCTTGGAGGGGCCACGGGTTAGCGCCCCTCGACCTGCTGGACCACTTGCCTCCCAGTTAATGCTCCGGCCTCCTGTCTCCCCGTAGCCCCTCAGTCAACCCGCCCCTGGAGCCTTCCCATTCTACTCCAGCAAGGCCCCTCCTCCCATCCCGTGGGCTCCTCACTGGCCTTTCCAGTCTCCTTGCCTCCCGTCCCTCTACTGCAGCCACGGTGGCTCGGGGCCTGCTGCGCCCTCCATCACAGGGAGGACACGTCGCGGGGCCTCAGCTGGCGTCACAGCGCTCTCTGGCCTGCTCCTCACTCACCTCGCACCTGTGCAGACCCTCTTCCTCATTCCGCTGCTGTTGAGGTCCCCTCCCCCCGCCTCTGCCGGCCACATGCTCAAGACTCAGTCTAGTGACCGTCTGGCCTCCCGCCTCTGCCGCCTGCACCTCTTTCTCCCACATCCCCAAGCAGCTTTACTGTTAACTCAAGGACACATCACCATCCCGTGACCAGACAGTGCCAGAAACATGGAACATTCCACAATCTGCTCAGTGAATGAATGAATGAGTGAAAGAGTGGATGAATGCATGATGTCTGTCTTGTAAGGCCAACGTACTGACCACTACACTATGGAAACGTCGCATGTCTGTCTTGAATAGCGGTAGTGGTTTCTTGACTGTGAACTCTTGGAAGCAGGGAAAGTGCCTTATGTTTCTGGGTTCCCATCTCCTAATACATGACTTGGCACACAGAGGCAAGCTTAATAAATAGCTTTCTATTTGAACAAAGTTAATTGAATTGAAAAAAAAAATTGGAATAAAATTAAATGTTTATTCTGACCTAGGAATTGAGTTGCCAGGTACCTGCTGTCCTCTAGTGGCAGCGACATGATGTGCAGCCTGTGTCTACAGCGGAGAAGGACCCTGGCAGAAACCAAATCCCAGAGCCAATTCTGCAAGCATGTTTGCTTCAAGCCCGTTCTGTGAAGGTTGATTCACCAACTGAAAATTTCACAGAATTTTAGATTCATAAAAACTTGTTTTACTAAGTCGTTACTAAGTTTTGGAAGTTACTATTTCGGCAGGGGACCTATACTGTTGAAGATTTTCACAGGAGTCATTTTGGAGTGAATCGTCCAGCTTAACAGCTATTTCAAGTGTTCTTTATATTTTATATGCCACAAACTTCTCAAATGCAGGTGTCAATTACAAAATAGTGAGTTTTCTTTCAAAAGCACTTGATTGCCTTTAATTTTATGCCTTTCTGCCAATGTTAGACTCTGTAGATTCTTGGACTATGGTGTATAATACCCGCTACATATAAAGAATTACGGCAACTAGAAAAGGTGTCTTGTTTATATTAATAAGCAGTCATGATTTTGTTGGCTTCAACTGCAGAGATAGAGAATACACACGGCTGTGTAACTTTCTTCAAACAACAGAAACTGTAAGTGATCACATACATGGCTTGAAACCTCAGGACAAGGAAGGCAGCTGGAAATCGAAACCCATGCAAACACGACGGCTGATACAGTGAGAGGTGGATTGGTGAATTAAGTAAAAAATGCAGTGAGCTGGACTAGAAATGTGCCGAGAGAGAAAACCACCTTCTAAGATGACTGATAATCGGGAAAAGCAAACATCTGAAGTTTAAGTTTCATGGAAAATTCTAAAGCTGAAAGTCACACACCTAAAGTGAGGAAAACCCTGGAATACTTTGGAGCGGCCACGGCCATGGCAATGTGGCTGGTCGTTGCGGAAGTCAGGAGGTCAAGGTCTCCGTGGCCTGTTCTGAAGGCCTTCTTGTACATGGGGACACATGCTGCCTTCTCAACACACCAACACACAGGGACATAACTGCATATACCACATATGAATGTAGACAGTCACACACATCAGGTAGCACCCAGTGACACCTGGCTGCCCCAGGTACAGAAGGCCTCACCTGGATCCTCCTGAGAAGAGCAGGAAAGCCCTGTGTCGAACAGAACCCGGTGCAAACCGGGATGGGTCAAACACCTGCAGAGAGAGCACTGGGGCCAGGACAGGTGGGATCAAATTCCTTGCACCAATCCACCAGGGGACAAGAATCCCCGAGGGGAGCAGGGGTGGTGCTGGTCTGGAGGGAGCATCCCATTCCCTCCTCCCATGGCCATCATACCTCTGGTTTCGGCCACACCTTCAGGTTGTGGTGAAGCCCATAAAAGGAGAGGGAGAGCGGGACTCCTGTGGGGCAGGTGGGAGAGAGAGAAGACCGATGGTACCCATGGCAACAGGGGCAATGTGCACAAAAGGCCCAGGAGCCACCATGAGAGCTACCCTCCATCCCTCTGAATGAAGTGGTGCTCTTGCAAGACAGGTGGGCTGGAGGTGACCAAGCACATGAGCACAGATTAGGAGCAGGTAACCATGGCCAGGACTGAGAAGGAAAAGAATTGGAGGCTTAGTATCAGGATCGCCTCACATGAAAACTCACAGTTATCAGGTGTCATCATGAGCCCTCGGGGTTGTGCATTAACTCATCTAATCCTCACAGCAGCCCTCAAGGAAGGCACTCCTATCCGCATGTGCAGATGAGGCACCTGAGCCTCCAAGAGGTTGAGGGATGTGTCTGTGATCCCACAGAGAAGAGGTGGCTGGGTTGGGATTCAGACCCACTGGGAGGTGAGCCATTGGGTAGCTTCCAACCACGGCAGGGCTCTCAGACCTGATCATCAGCTGCTCTCGGCCATCCACCTGAGGGCTCCTCAGAGACTGGACCAACTGACCCATGACAGTGCATTCCCTGAGCTCCCTTGTTTACATAGACCCCACATGGAAAGAACCACATGTCCACCTGTTTCTGTCTGCTTCTCTCTTAAGCCTTCACGTCTCAGGAATTAGAATTTTAGCCCTCCATTATAACCACATTCAGGAACTGACATTTGCTTATTGAGCTTTTGTTGGTTCAAGTTCTGTGTCAAGCATTTTTCAAAAGTCGTCCAAACCACAGAGTAAATATTAATTATCTTGAGGCGGAGATAATAGTCATGTCATCCTGGAACTTGGCAAGCCCATGTGGATTTCTGATCTTCTGTGTGGTTTTGCAGAGTGCTTAGTTTAGTGGGTGTGGGTGAAGTTCATACCTGCAGGTAAGGAGGGTCCAACAGGGAAGGTGATGGGCTTGCTCAGATATCTGCCAATGAATGGCACTGGTGGATAGAGTCGCAGTGCCTCCTTGATGCACATGGTGGTGTAGGGCATCTTGTCCAGGTGGTCCCTGAAAGGCAGCCCATTTGAGAGTGGCAGAGCCAGACAACCAGGGGTCCTCCACTCGCGGAGGGGCAAGGTCCTCCCACCTGTTGGGCACTCACCAGGTGATGGATGCATCATCCCCCAGGAGGCTCTGGATCTCTTCCCGGCACCTCTGCTGATGCTCAGGGTGGGAGACCAGAGCATAGAGGGTCCAGGAGATGCCACTGGCTGTGATGTCGTGACCCTCAAACATGAACGTATCCACTTCGGCATGGAGCTCCCTGTCAGACAAGCTGCTCCCATTCTCCATCTGCGGAGGCAGGGAGAGTGCAGGGTCTGCCCTGCCTCTGTGCTTCTGGGCAAAGCCTCAGGCCTCTCCTGCCCACACTCACTCTGGCGAAGAGGAGGATGTCCAGGAAATCCAGGTGCCTCTTGCTCCTCACCTTCTCCAGCTCTCCCTCCTTCTGCAGGTGAGCCTTCCTCATCTTGATCACTCCATCTGTCCCACAACAGTGGTTCCCAGGCAGAGCTGAGGGCTCCTGGGGGCCCAGATGCAGCACCCACCGTAGCCCTATCTGCCCCTCAGGCCCAATCTGGGTACCAGGTGGATGAGGACGAGGGTGGGAATGGGCGCACATGTCAGGGCAGAGAGCTCCAGCATCGTCTGATCCAGGTGGGGAATCCCCTCAATAGCACAGCCCACGGAGGCTCTGCCTGGATGATGCTGGGAGGGGGTCTCATTCCACCGTCAGCAACGTGGTGACACATGTGTCTCCCTGCACCTCACCTGACACCCTGACGTCTCGGGTCCCAACCCCTGCACCAGGAAGTACCCAGTGTGGGTGTGTGCCAGCCCCTGAAGAGGAAGCAGGAGTCTGGGCCCTGCCTGAGGGGTCAAGGCCAGGGGAGGAGCCGCCCAGAAGGAGGAGCAGAACCTGTGTGTTGATGGGCCAATTGGCAGGCCCAGTGGCTCCAGCGGCCTTCAGGACTCAGCCTGTAGATGATGTCGTTCTGGTGGAAGAGATTCCTCACTTGGGAAAAAATCAGATTGTTGAGATTCCCTGATGGCCTGGATGTTGGATTGGATTTTCCTGAAGGGAGAGGATGCAGAGGAGACTGGAGTGGAGGGAGCCTCTGACCTGGAGACGGAGTGGGGCTCCGGGTGGGGATTCCTCAGTCAGCAGGGACAGGCAGCACTGAGGCTTTGTCATTTCTGCCTTACAGCCCAGGAGACCCTCTGTCCTTTACAAGTGGCCTGAGTGGCCAGGCTTCTCCGTTTCCCAGGATCAGGGATTTGACCATGGTCCATGTCTCTCTGCAGAATATTGCTTTTAGAGCTCATAAGCGTCCACGCTGCCCTAACTGCCTCTTAGGTAAGTCCTCCCCAGCTAGTGAGAACAAGGACCCTGCCGTTGAAAGGTTGTCACTGACCTGTCTGTCTGGATGCTGCCCTGGTGGCTGAAGGTGCACTTCATGATGGTGTCCAGGGTCATCAAGGAGACGTGTCCAAGGACCTCCAGATGCGAGTCCAGGCTGACGAGCTCCTCCCACTTGTCCTGTAGTGGGAGGGGGACATTGACCCTGCTCTGCTCCCCCAGAAGGCCTGTGCTGACAAGGCCAGGCTCTCTCTCTGTCTCGCTAAATATTTGGATGAGATTTCCTCTGTTTCTAAGCAGATTTGTTTTAGCCATTTAAGGCTGTATCACACATGTGTAATGTGATGCCTATTTTCTCAGAATCTTTTATTATATAATTAATCATGTTCTCTCATAATATTCTGAATTAGTTTTGAATTTTAAGAATAGAGTATGATGATGACCACCTTGTGGCAGACCAGAAACCATACTTTTTTATGGGACAGAGGGGGAAACTTAGGGGTTCTGAGATCTGAACTGGACAGACCATGTTCAACACTAGTAAGCAAATATTTCAAGTAAAGTAAAAGCGTAAGGGGCTCTATTGGGGCTCTTAGGAGGGGACATGATATGCTTCAATTCCTTTCATCCATCCAGTGTTAGCTGAGACCAGGTGGTGCCCAGTCTGGATCAGAGGTGATGCTTGTCAAGACCCAGCTCTGTGCATGTAGACCTGGCCTCATTTCCTCCCGTGAGTGGCTCAATCCATGCAGAAGCCCTGGGCCCCAGGCCAGAGCCTACCTGAGTGACATCCTGGGATGTCTACTCTGCCACTGAAGCTGCCATTGTCCAGGGCATCCGGGGGCGGCTTGCACCGCTGTCCAGGTGAATGACTCTTGCTCTAATCTTCAGTGTTGAAGATGTGGAGATGAGAGGAGAGTGGACCCTGAATACACCATGGCCCTGATTTCCCTTATCTCAGAGCAAATTGTGGATCCAAGCTGCTGCCTGGGCACCCCTCTGTCCCATCCAGTTTTGGTGAGCTCTGTCTCAGAGTACGTTCTGAATGCATCATTCTGGGGTCTGGGTCTGATGGACACCTGAGGGACACAAGGGTCTGAGAGTGGACTTTGTCAGCTGTGTTGGATGAGAGTGGGTCCAGGTGACGAGGGATAGACTCACCAGCATTACTCGGACAGAGTCGGCCATCAGACCCACGTAGGGCTTCAGGATGTCGTAGTGGAAGGCTGGGGTCAGCATCCGCCGGTGCTGGAACCACGTCTGCCCCTCCAACACGAGCAAACCATTCCCTGGGCCACAGATGGGTGTGTGTGTGGGTCGGGGAGCCTGGATCAGAGGGACGACTAGGGACAACTTGGGAGGAACCAAGGGTGTCAGGAGAAGGCACATCATGGGCAAAGGTAGGAAAGGCCAGTACAGTTCAGGAATGTGAATTTCCAGAATGGCTGGTCCATAGGATGTGATTATGACAGCTGTGAGACAGAGGTTGAAGAAGAGTAGGGGGGCAGGTGATAGAAGAATTAATAGTCAGGCTGAGAATATCACAGAGGACTGAGAAGTGATGAAGAAGAGGCTGAGCTTCAGGCGGTCTCTCAGCACCATTACAAAGGGTGAGAGTTTCACTGGAAGGAGAGAAATGAGGCTTGACTGAGAGATGAAGTGGTGACAGGATGCCTCGTACCCGTTGTTCTCCATTAAGCAAAGAGGCAGCTCTTGGTAAACCTAACTGGTGGGTGGACTGCAGTTGTATTTAAATGTACTTACCAATCCAGGGGATCAGCATTCTGTAGGCATCGTGAGACTTTGGGTCTGAAAGGGAAGGAAGGGAAGTGGAGGGCACCGAACAAGGCAGGCAGCCCCCAGAGCAGCTGTGGCACCTTCCATTCCTGATGCTGGTCAGCTGGCAGTCTGTCTCTAGCCACCTCCCTCTTGCCTCCCATCCCTGACTCTCTCTGTCCTGATGGTCACTGTGGGCCCAGGAAGGCAGACTCAGTGTCCCAGCAGCAGAACACCCACAGGACTAAGACGGTGAATCGGCAAGAAAGATAGGCTCTGCTCAGCACCACAGAGTAAAAAGGAGCCTGTGGTTTTCCTCCAGTTTGTGGTGGTTTGGCCATTTCATGACCCAGGACAGGCAACAGTGAGAGGTGCCAAACCTACATCAGTGTGGACAGAGAATTGTCTTCCAGACCTGGGATCATCTCAGTTGGGTTAAAACAAGAAAGAAAGTAAGACAGGAAAGAGAAGCCAGCCCCACCCGGGTGTTGAAGCACTCACTGTGCGTGAGTGATGCTGGCCTTAGTCTGACTTGTGGGCTGCAAGGACGGCTGGTAGGGAGCCAGGTACTGATGGCTGTAGTGCCAGTTTCTTCTGGAATTTCACAGATCCAGGGCCATGTACCCGAGAGGGAAGATTTTCTCCTGCTGGGATGTGGGTTTCCCTCTCACCTGATCTCCCCAGGACCGCCTTCATGTAGTCAGGGTCATAGATCAACACCAGGGCTTTCAGTCCCCCACAGCCAGCGAGCACAGGCACTTGGGTACTTCTCCACCCTCTTCAGTAGGGGTCGCAGCTCGGTCTCGTCTTGGAACTGTCCCCAAGGGAAAGATAAATCAATAAAACCCTTCTCTGAGTTCCAGTGCTGGAGTGGGGGTGAAGGGCAGGATGTGTACAGGGAGATCGTTCTGGATCGATCAGCAGAACTAGGAGTTTGGAACTATTTCTTCTGACCTGGGCTCTGCCCCAGACCTGCTGGCTGTCCACCTTTGTCCTAAGACCACATTCTGTCCCCTTGCTGGGTAGAGCCCTGGGCCACCAGTACGAACTGCCTACAGAAACTTACATCAGGGATTCACTCCCAGCCGTAGAAAACTTTGGGAAGTGATTCGTACAACATTTGCATGAGCAATTTATGATAATTCGTATCACTTGGTAAGTAGTTTTGTCATATAATTTTGTTTATTTAGAGAATAAAATATATTATAAAAATTAAATTTATATATTAATTTCATTTTGCCATACTGGTTGTTATATATTTTCAGTAGTACCCCAGCATACATATAAATGTTTGTTAATTTGAAAGAGTGTCGGATGTATATGGATAAGTGAGAAAAATTATATACTAAATTGTGTTTGTATCATATATTTTACATATTGCGTGTGTACAGATTCTGGATGTATATATGGAAATGGTATTGAACTAAGGTTTTGATATGCGGATTGTTTTATCCCATTTTCATTTACCAGTGTCCAGAAACTTGTGTACACTTTCCACCACCTAAAGGAATCTCTTGAAATTCCTCAGTGTGGACCACAAAGGCCCTTGCTTTCTGGCTTTACCCTCTCTATTCTTGCCTCCTGCTGGGCTGGCGAGTCCACAGGACCCATTGCTCTGCCCCCAAAGATGCTGCTGTCAGTGCGCCTTGCACTGGCCCCACCTGCTCACACTTCTAGGCCTCTGCCCAGGTTCTTTCCTCTACCTGGTGTGCCCCTCCTCTTAGTCACAGAGCAACTGCCTCTCCTTAACCTTGCAGATTCAGCTTCATTTTATCACCTCTGGATTTCTCATCAACATTTGGTCCTAGGCATGTTCCATGCAGTCACCTCGTCTTTAATTCAATGGCTTCTGTGTAACTCAAAGCATCCCCCTGCCACTTTGGTATCTAATCTCTGCCTGCATCCTTCTACCATCAGGACTCACCAGCTCTGAGGCAACTTGCCTACTGTGGGATGGGTTCCTTCACTGATCACGTATTTACTGAGCATCTACTATGTGCCAGGCACTGGTTTAAGGCACTGAATGAGGATGCGGCTGTAGATGCTTGTCTGTTTGGAGCCTCCAGGAGGAGACAGCGAGATTGAGGACATGACAACCGTAGGGGCTCATGAATGTGTGATGGAGGGAAGACCAGGCCTCTGGGGAAGCTCTGGGGAAGGGGCCCTAACTCGGACCTGGACGTTAGAAAGCTCTTTTTCATGCATGTATTTATTCGTTCAGTCATCATTTACCTAGATGCTCTCAGGTTACAAAGATGAACCAGAGGCAGGGTCTCCCAGAAGGAGCTCACAGCTATGACACTGCAGACAAAACTAGCTGAATCCGGTTAGCACTGCCTTAAGAGAAGGACAGGCAAGGGAAAAAGGGTTGTCTCCTCCACTCCTGGGAGATCCAGAAAGACATCTTGGAGGAGGTGGCTTGGAGTTGGGCCTTTGTAGACAGACATATGAGGGACAAGATCATTCCAGGTAGAGGGCACATGGGAGCAGAGTCCCAGAGGCCAGAATGCCCAGGCAGGCGGGGAGGACGCTGAGTAAGCTGGGGTGCAGGAGATTAGGAAGGAGAGGGGAGAGAGGTACTGGGCCAGCCCACATGGGGCTCGGGCTGTTTCCGGTTCCCGTCTTTGGCTCCACTCTACTTTAATCACGCTGCAGAGAAAGCATTTGTTCAGTCCACAAACCCTTGATGAGCCCCTCTCCAGGTGGCCCCTGACGTGGCTCTGAGCCCCCCGCCGCCCAGGCTAGTGCTGCCAGTGCTGTGTGGGTAGGCGCTGCCCCTCCCCAGCCTATAAGCCGCTCCTTCCCTCCTTCCTGTCCCTCCACACGCTGGATGGGCAGCCCTCTGCGCAGGCTCCGTGCAGGGTGCTGGGGGTGAGAGGGATTTCACGCTCGGTTCCGAGAGCACATAGTCCACTGAGGGAGGAGACCAGGCGGGTGACCTCACCCTGTGGATGGTGCAACTCAAATGTCAGTTCTCCTTACCTGGCATCATCCTGGGAACCTCGCTCATGTGTGCCAGCAACTTGTCAGGGTTTAAGCACCGAAATCAGGAGACTGGAAAATTCCTCAGTCTTAAACCGAGCCAGTTTGTCCCTACAGTTGACATAAACCCCCACCCAGCAGGTGGGCCTCTTTTCCTGTGACCTGACACCTTCTTAGATTCCTGTCTGTCATCTCCACGGACAGTGAGCCCACAGGCCAGCATCCAGCAGACTGATGTCTGTGCTCCCAGGCAAGCTCAGGGCCAGGCAGAGAGGATGCGATTGAGGGATGGGGCAGGGAAGCATCTAGAAGCCTGTTCTATGAGAACAGCTGAAGCTGCTCAGCCTGGAGACGGGGGAGACTCAGGAAGGAAGAGCCACTGTCCTCAAAGTGCAGGGCTGCCAGGACAGCCTGCAGATCTCCCTAAGGAAGGAGTGTCTGACAGACCCAAGGACACCAGCACGGGATCCTGGGAGGGAGGGAGCTCCCCAGACTGGGATGAGGAGCCAAGACCTGAGAGGTAAGCTGGGTCCTTTTGTGAGGCCACGTGCTCATCCCACAACAAGGCCTCGTCCCATGGGCTTGCTCACCAGGACCATGGTCTGAGAGCCCCGGCCCTCCCTGCCCTCCCACTTCCCCGTCCCACTCCATCCTACCTCCTGCATGTGCCCATAGAGCCAGTGGGAAGGAGGAGACGGGAACTGCTGGAGCGCTTTGAGCAGCCACTGTCTGCGCAGGTAGAGCTGTGCTGCCTTGAGCAGAAGCAGAACCAGGCCGAGCAGGGAGGCCACCTGCAGGAGCCCAGAGACACCGCCCAGGGCTCTGGGGGTGCTCAGCACAGAGACACTCATGGTGCAGCGGCTTCTGGATTGCTGACTGTCCCTGAAGGTGGCTGACCTCCCCTGAGCACCCAGCCTGGTCAGGGAGGCTTGCCCCGCCCACCTAGGGGAGGGTGAAGGTGAGGGCAGAGCTCAGACCTGGGCCTCCAGGGTTGGGTTTTTATGTTTTGTTTTGTTTTTAAAATTTAAACCAATCTCTTTTTTGTTACAAAATGTAAGTAATATAAAGAGAAGATAATATTTATAAATAGAAGTGGGAGTTTGTGTTGTACCAGGATCCTGCAAACTATCACATGCTTACATTTTTAAACACTTTAACCAAATTGAAATAAAACAGGGAAATAAATGTTTTTTCAAACTTCCTTGAATAATGTATCTCTGTGATATCTTGTTTATCACTGTGATATTGTACAGACCAGAATTTAAGTCTGTCGTATCATCTAGCCGTGGACTACCGTGCATGACCACACGAATCATTTTCATTTGTCCAATGCAACTGAAAACTCCATCCCACCCTTTTTTTCAACTAACCAGCAGGTTAATGCACACAGAGTGTATGGATGCTTAAATATTTTCTTAAGTTTGCAGTGATATGTCTGTGTGAATACCCCTGTCTTCCTTCTTAAGAAATGAGAGAATACAAATTTGAAATGTAGTGAAAGATGGCTACTACTGAAATATGATATTTTTTGAAAAAGATTTGGGATAATGTACTTAATATTTAAAGAAATCTTTATTCAGATGTCTTGCTTTAGTCACCTTTTGAGGCTGATAGACACTTAAAGCAAGATTCCTTTCAGAGTCATTGTTTTCACTCTACTGTTTATTAGTCACTGAATTAATTTGTATTTTTCTGTTGAATTAGATAAAATAGGTAGCTGAGAATCTTGTAATCTTTATACTGTTAGCTATATTATAGGTGCAGCTTCTTTTGCTGTATATGAAGTCTTTCCTGAATACAGTGTTTTTTCAGAAATTAAAAAAATGCTGAAGAAAAGAGGACAAATTAAATTTTCATGAAAGGCAATCTTAATCAGCAGTGACAGTGTAAGAGAAACATGATTGCCACTTGGTCATCATGGAGAGGCACTTAGATTTGGTGTCAGTGCGTCTGTTAACAATGACTAAAATCTTTCTTGGAGCAAGTGCATATTCCAACATAACTGTACCTGCCTAGAAAGAGAGGGCTCAGCAGTAGGCACCACTCAGCGAAAACAAAAAACAAACCCAAAACAATTAAGAAAATGGTAATAGGAACATACATATCGATAATTACCTTAAATGTGAATGGATTAAATACTCCAACCAAAAGATATAGGCTCGTTGAATGGATACGAAAACAAGACCCACGTATATGCTTTCTACTGGAGACCCACTTCAGACCTAGGGAAACATACAGACTAAAATTGCAGGTAAGGAAAAAGATATTCCATGAAAATGGAAATCAAAAGAAAGCTGGAGTAGCAATCCTCATATCAGATAAAGTAGATTTTAAAGTAAGGAAATAAGGAATGTTACAAGAAACAAGGAAGGACACTACATAATGATCAAGGGATCAATCCAAGAAGAAGATATAACAATTGTAAATATATATGCACCCAACATAGGAGCACCTCAATACATAAGGCAACTGCTAACAGCTATAAAAGAGGAAATTGACAGTTACACAATAATAGTGGGGGACTTTAACACCTCACTTACACCAATGGACAGATTACCCAAACAGAAAATTAATAAGGAAACACAAGCTTTAAATAACACAATATACTAGATAGATTTAATTGATATTTATAGGACATTCCATCCATAAACAGCGGATCACACTTTCGTCTCAAGTGCACACAGAACATTCTCCAGGATACATCACACCTTGGGTCACAAATCAAGCTGCAGTAAATTTAAGAAAAATGAAATCATATCAAGCATCTTTTCTGACCACAATGCTATGAGACTAGAAATCAATTACAGGGAAAAAAACGTAAAAAATACAAACACATGGAGGCTAAACAATACGTTACTAAATAACCAAGAGATCACTGAAGAAATCAAAGAGGAAATCAGAAAATACCTAGAGACAAATGACAATGAAAACACGACAATCCAAAACCTATGGGATGCAGCAAAAGCAGTTCTAAGCGGGAAGTTTATAGCTATACAAGCTTACCTCAAGAAACAAGAGAAATCTCAAATAAACAATCTAACCTTACACCTAAATCAACTAGAGAAAGAAGAACAAAAAAGCCCAAAGTTAGTAGAAGGAAAGAAATCATAAAGATCAGAGCATAAATAAATGAAATAGGAATGAAGAAGACAATAGCAAAGATCAATAAAACTAAAATTTGGTTGTTTTGAGAAGATAAACAAAATTGATAAACCTTTAGCCAAATTCATCAAGAAAAAAGAGAGAGGATTCAAATCAATAAAGTTAGAAATGAAAAAGGAGAAATTACAACTGACACTGCAGAAACACAAAGAATCATAAGAGACTACTACAAGCAACTATCTGCCAATAAAATGGACAACTTGGAAGAAATGGACAAATTCTTAGAAAGGTACAACCTTCCAAAACTGAACAAGGAAGAAATAGAAAATTCTTAGAAAGGTACAACCTTCCAAAACTGAACAAGGAAGAAATAGAAAATATAAACAGACCAATCACAAGTAATGAAATTGAAACTATAATTAAAATCTTCCAACAAACAAAAGCCCAGGACCAGATGGCTTCACAGGCCAATTCTGTCAAACAGCTAGAACAGAGCTAACACACCTATCCTTCTCAAACTCTTCCAAGAAATTGCAGAGGGAGGAACACTCTCAAACTCATTCTATGAGGCCACCGTTACCCTGATACCAAAACCAGACAAAGATACTACAAAAAAAGAAAATTACAGACCAATATCACTGATGACTATAGATGCAAAAATCCTCAACAAAATACTAGCAAACAGAATCCAGCAACACATTAAAAGGATCATACGCCGTGATCAAGTGGGATTTATCGCAGGGATGCAAGAATTCTTCAATACACTCAAATCAAGCAATGTGATACACCATATTAACAAATTAAAGAATAAAAAACATATGGTCATCTCAATAGATACAGAAAAAGCTTTTGACAAAATTCAACACCTATTTATTGCAAAAACTCTCCAGAAAGTGGACATAAAGGGAACCTACCTCAACATAATAAAGGCCATATATGACAAACCCACAGCAAACAACATTCTCAATGGTGAAAAACTGAAAGCATTTCCTTTAAGACAAGGAACAAGACAATGATGTCCACTATTGCCACTATTATTCAACATAGTTTTGGAAGTCCTAGGCACGGCAATCAGAGAAGAAAAAGAAATAAAAGGAATCCAAAGTGGAAAAGAAGTAAAACTGTCCCTGTTTGCAGATGACATGATACTAAACAAAGAGAATCCTAAAAATGCCACCAGAAAACTCCTAGAACTCATCAATGAATATGGTAAAGTTGCAGGATACAAAAGTAATGCACAGAAGTCTCTTGCATTCCTATACTCTAACAATGAAAGATCAGAAAGAGAAATTAAGGAAACAATCCCATTTACCATTGCAACAAAAAGAATAAAATATCTAGGAATAAACCTACCTAAGGAGGAAAGACCTGTACTCAGAAAACAATAAAACACTGATGAAAGAAATCAAAGATGACATAAACAGATGGAGAGATATACCATGTTCTTGGATTGGAAGAATCAACATTGTGAAAATGACTATACTACCCAAAGCAATCTGCAGTTTCAATGCAATCCCTATCAAAGTACCAATGGCAGTTTTCACAGAATTAGAACAAAAAAATTTTACAATTCGTATGGAAACACAAAAGACCCCAAATAGCCAAAGCAATCTTGAGAAAGAAAAATGGAGCTGGAGGAATCAGGCTCCCTGACTTCAGACTATACTACAAAGCTACAGTAATCAACACAGTATGGTACTGGCACAAAAACAGGAATATAGATCAATGGAGCAGGATAGAAACCCCAGAGATAAACCCACGCACGTATGGTCACCTTATCTTTGTCAAAGGAGGCAAGAATATACACTGGAGAAAAGACAGCCTCTTCAATAAATGGTGCTGGGAAAACTGGACAGCTACATGTAAAAGAATGAAATTAGAACACTCCCTAACACCATACACAGAAATAAACTCAAAATGGATTAAAGAGCTAAATGTAAGGCCAGACACTATCAAACTCTTAGAGGAAAACAGGTAGAACACTCTATGACATAAATCACAGCAAGATCTTTTTTGACCCAACTCCTAGAGAAATGGAAATATAAACAAATGGGACCTGATGAAACTTACAGGCTTTTACATAGCAAAGGAAACCATAAACAAGACGAAAAGACAACCCTCAGAATGGGAGAAAATATTTGCAAATGAAGCAACTGACAAAGGATTAATCTCCAAAATAACTCATGAAGCTCAATATCATAAAAAAACCAACCTAATCCAAAAATGGGCAGAAGACTTAAATAGACATTTCTCCAAAGAAGGTATACACATGGCCAAGAGGCACATGAAAAGATGCTGAACATCACTAATTAACAGAGAAATGCAGATCAAAACTTCAATGAGGTATCACTTCACACCGGTCAGAATGGCCGTCATCAAAAAAATCTGTGAACAACAAATGCTGAAGAGGATGTGGAGAAAAGGGAACTCTCTTGCACTGTTGGTGGGAATGTAAATTGATACAGTCACTATGGAGAACAATATGGAGTTCCTTAAAAAACTAAAAATAGAACTACCATACGACCCAGCAATCCTACTACTGGGCATATACCCTGAGAAAACCATAATTCAAAAAGAGACATGTACCCCAATGTTCATTGCAGCACTATTTACAATAGTCAGGACATGGAAGCAACCTAAGTGTCCATAGACAGATGAATGGATAAAGAAGATGTGGCACATATATACAATGGAATATTATTCACCTCTAAAAAGGAATGAAATTGGTTCATTTGTAGAGACGTGGATGGAGTTAGAGTCTGTCATACAGAATGAAGTAAGTCGGAAAGAAAAAAAACAAATATCGTATATTAACGCATATATGTGGAATCTAGAAAATTGGTACAGATGAACCTATTTGCAAGGCAGGAATAGAGACGCAGACATAGAAGACGGACGTGTGGACATGGTAGGGGAAGGGGGGCTGGGATGAATTGGAACATTAAGATTGACATATACACACTACCATGTGTAAAATAGATAGCTAGTGGGAACCTGCTGTATAGCACAGGGAACTCAGCTCAGTGCTCTTTGATGATCTAGATGGATGGGATGCAGGGGGAGTGGGAGAGAGCCCCAAGAGGGAGGGGATACATGTATACATACAGCTGATTCACTCGTTGTACAGCAGAAACTAACACAACGCTGTAAAGCAACTATACTCCAATGAAAAAAAAATTACAATGATAAATATAAAAAGTGTAATTATAAGGCCATATTTTATTCTCTATAATATTATTGACTTTTCTCTCATTAAAATAAATGGTAGTTAATAGGTCCTCTGGACTTTGTTTTCTCATCTTGCAAAGATTTCTTTATAATTTTCACATTTCACATACATCAAACAAGAATAAGAAGGTCAATATTTGAGTTGTATATATATCTACCCTAATCAAGGTTAAAATATCTAATGTTGTGAGATAATATACAGTGTTTGTTTCTAAGTCAACGAATAAATAAAAACTTAGTAGTCAACACTGCATCTTGTGGTATACAGTTTAGACCTTTAATTTATGGTAGGAAATGACTAGTATTTCATTACAAAAAGTGAGATATCTACTATACCTATATAAATTCAAATTTTCCTTTATAAATGTTCTAACCGAGCTGACTTTTGCATTTGAAATATAGTGTTTTCCCCCTAGTCACTGGGCTGGGTTGTTGTTAGCATTTCTATCCTTCTTTGACCAGCAAAATAATGATATGTGAAATATTTATCTAGGGTGAAGAGCGTTGCTTGTATTAGGGACCTCTGTTTTCCTTGCAAACATCATGTCTGAGGGGCAAATCTATAACCTGGGCTTCACTAACAGCAAGAAGAGCTCAAAGTCTAGCCAAATGGAGTTGATGTTTTCCCCCTGGCTAACTCCTACC